>NC_142264.1:1270000-3670000 GCF_052056855.1 Sturnus vulgaris
CTGGTAATTTTTCTTTCCACTGGCATTGAAACAGAGTTTATAACGAAACCAACAATCTTTATACATTTATAGATAAACTGTAAAACTTTTATGGCAGTCTTTATATAGAAACTAATGGTCTTTCTTGTACAGAGTCTATGAGCATTGTGCAAACATTGCACACAGGGAAAAATAAAAAGCACTTTCTTTGTGTCATTGAGAGTTGTGTGATTGGAGAGTGCTGGCCCTAATGGAGCATAAACCCCCTGGCTTGGAAAGTCTGTGTGCACTAAGGGGACTGAGTTGCTTGAACAGGGATGATTATAATCCAATTGGATATTTCTGAATTGCACATAATATTCTGAGTATAAACTTTTTACCTTACAGGTTGCATACACAGTATGATAAAAACTGTCTTAAGAGTAATTTAAAATAAGAGCTGTCCTTTCAGGAGCAGATGAAGAAGTTGGGTGAGAAAGGCTGAGAGTTAATAATTTAGTAAACACAGAAAAGTGGTTTTGGGTTTTTTTTGTCCTTAAGGTGGAAATGTTGGATTTCCTGTTTGTGCATCACTGATAGCACTAATTGAATGTCTTTTCACTTGTGGTATCTGTGCCTCTGAAGTCATGGTGCAGGGCAGGAGTGGTAAAAGTGCAGAAAGCAGATAGCAATTAACTGGCAATTAATGTTTTGAAGGAGCTCAGGAGGTTGCTTGATTTTGGCCTGGGAGTACCTGAGGCAGTGCTGGACTCGGGAGTCTGTGAAAACCACACCAAAAGGCAGTGTCCAGAAGGCAGAAGAATTCTGAATAGAAATAGAGGAATAATTGGGTTCAACTGTGATGAAGTGTGTCCAAGCCACTTTCTAAACCATTTCAGTTCTCTGTCTTGAAAATTTTGAATTGATAGTGGAAGTTTGCTAAACACAATTTGATCTTACTACAGATGATTCAGCGAGTGCAAATATTACTGGCTAAAATCGTGTGGCCTTTGTTATACAAGAGGTCAGACTAGATGATCATAATGGTCCCTTCTGGTCTTAAAAATCTGTGAATATATGAATAATTTAAAACCTGTCCTGCAAACCCTTATTCATTGAGGTGGTGATATTAAAATCCTGTG
This sequence comes from Sturnus vulgaris, assembly GCF_052056855.1. Taxonomy (NCBI): domain Eukaryota; kingdom Metazoa; phylum Chordata; class Aves; order Passeriformes; family Sturnidae; genus Sturnus; species Sturnus vulgaris. The sequence continues at coordinate 1,271,101 of NC_142264.1, forward strand.
GGACTGCTTGTGTGAGTAAAGGTTGTGGGATCAGGCCTAGAGTGAGTAATCATTATCACTTTTGTTTAAATTTATTGATAAAGGTATAAAATATTCACTGCAGGTAAAGCTGGGTTTCTTTAAATGAGGTGACACTCAGTGATATTCACACACTGAAACATTCATGTGTGTCTGGACAGCAGCATGGACCTGGTGGCATGTTACAGGGACAAGCTGGACATTACCCTTGTTAAACCAGGGAAATCCAAAGTTCTTTGCTTTGCACTTGGAAAACTTCAGAACCCGAATTTGGTCATCTTTGGTCATGCCAGCTCTCCTTTCTTCCAGTAAAACCAGCTCTGATGAATGTTTTTATAGCTCACAATTCTCTCTAACGTGTTCTCGAAACGCTGATAAATTTGAAAAGCTTTATCCTCTTATAACCTTCAGTTGTCTGAGGTGATCACTGACTCCATCTCATCTCTGCAAAATATGTTAGAAAAGTTCTTCTTGCCCTGTGGGCAGGAGTGTCCTCATCATACCCATCATTTTAATCTTTGTTCTTTAGGGAGTTCTCAAACGGCTGCGATGGGAATACGAGCCTGAGAAGCAGGGCCTGGGCAAGTTTCAAAGTTGGTCAGCTGTTGCCCCCTTTGGGATGGTTGGTTGGTTTTGTTACACTTCCTCCCTGCAACAGGCAGCTGTTACCTGGGTGAGGGAGGTGTTAAATAACTTCTGGTGGCAGTTTCAAACACGTTGCTGAGCAGAGAGGAGCACCTTGGGCACAGCAATGGGACACCTGCGAGAGAGCTGCTGGAGCTTGCTGACACTGTGGCAGCTGTGTCCTTAGCAGCCAGATTGCATTCTCAGGTAACAGCTCTCCAACTGTGTTCTGTTTTCTGCTAAGTCCACTGGCACTGCTGGGACTGGTTTCCTCAGTACTCGTTGGGAATTCAGTGTTTGCTCAGTTGTTGCTTTGGATTCCCAGTCTGTATCATATTTCTGCTGAGGGTGTCACTGATGGGGATTTATGGTAGGAAATGACAAAGGGAATTCAGGATTCTCTTTGGTAACCAGTGCAGGAAGAAATTGAAGTCTAATGTTAATCTCTCACAGTTTTTAATGCTTTGAGTTTCCATAAAAGACCTTGTCAGTAAAATTACTTAGCTTTACAGTGAGAGATGGTCGACTTTCTGTAATATGGAAATGGCAGAAATGTGATTTCAGAGACCTCCTTTGCCCAGAGGCAGAGGTTGGTGACCAATCTTTACCTTGTCCCCTTAAACACAAAATTCTGCTCTTGGCTTTAAAGAGTTCGAACATTGCAAGTTTCTGCACATCCTTTTTTTTTTGAGCAAGAGATGGGAGCTGATTTCTAATGATATTTACTATTTCTTGAACTAAGTTGTTTGTTTCTCTCTTTTTTTTTCTTTGTTTTTTTTTTTTTTTCTGGTTGTTTGTTGATAACATCCTAGGGATTAATTTTTCCTTTAATTCAGTTTCCCATCTGTTGTGCCTGAATGTGGCAGTAGTGTATATGAAAATTTGCACCCAGCTAGAAGAGATTACAATCTTTAAAGAAGTCAAAACTGTTTGTGGGTTTTTCTTCCTACTTTATGAAAAATGAATCTCCTGTTGGGACTGAACTACAGTGCAGATTTATAAAGGTGTAAAGTAGTGACATGGGTGGGATTTGATTTAAGGTTTTAATTTCGGTTTGGAGCTCTGGCCCTTGTCTTTTACCATATTATATTTGTGAGAATGAATTCCTGTGGTTTGCATTATCTGACTACAGCAAAGATCAAATCCGGTTTTGTGTGTATGAATGAAAATCGACTTGGAGCAGTGCTGTCACAATAGTGTCCTGTGATGATAAAGTTTGTATTTGATGAACAGAGCTCTTTTTTGGGTGCTGTAGCAGGCAGTGCTTCCGAGTGTTTCCTCGCCTGTGTTTTGGGGAGGCAGCTCCGTGGAGGGGCAGTGGTGATTAGCAAAGGCTGATCCTGCCCAGTTCTGTCAACAGAGCATTTCCTTCGTGCACGTCTTGTTAACTCTCTGCTGCAGACCTTTATTGGTGCTTCTTCAATAATTTGTTTAAACTATGCAGTACAGATTCCTTATTTTAGCACTAAGACTTACAAAGGCTTCTTTTAGCAGCCTTTAATTTCGTACTTATGTATGTGACATAGCCTGTGGCTGTGATCTCTGCTGTGAATCTGCAGTTGTTTTGGGATGAAAGCAGAAGGCAGCTGGAAACTCAGTAGCTACATCTAGCTGTCTACCTAGAGAAGGCCTTGATTTCAAGTTTATCTAAACAAGCTCGACTAATCCCAACTATCTGGGGGGATCCACTGTCAAAACAAGCAGCATGGCCCTAAGGCAAACACAACCATACAGAAATGAAGGCTGGGACTTCCAATACTCTGATGACTGCATACTGGAGGCTTTTTTTCCTGAAAAGAGAGTAAGAGAGGTACAATTTGCATAATGCCTTTTCATCAGGAACTTTTGGAAAGCTGACAGAGGTCCAGCTTATAGGGCTGTAGCCACAATACAGAGTCTATAGGAGAATCCTTGAATGACCTGACCATATTGAAAGAAAAAAATGAAAGCATCGAAGTATAGCCAAGTGAGTGTGGAAAAGAGGGCTGGTGCATTGTCTAACATCTGCTCTACTTCTCGTTAGTTTTGTTCTTCGGTATTCTATGTGGACTTTGGAGAAACCTAAGACAGCCTAACATGAATCCTATAATCTTCCTTCTGAATATTTATGTAGTGTGCCAGCCTCTAAGCTGTCCTTTGCATCTTCCTACTTCCCCCTCATTTTCATGCTCTCAAATGAGGCCAACATTTCAAAAGCTAAATAAATGTTTGTGAATGTTTATAAAAGATTTGCATAAATTTGTCCTTGTTTGACAAAGATCACTTTTTTCTTATGCCAGTTCTGAAATATTTTAAAGGTTTCAGTGCTTGTCTTGACAACAAAGTCCTGCCTCAGAGAACAATGATTGCTGATTAAGTGGGTATGTGCTCGGAGCTGAATAGAGCGATGGAGACCACGGCTGAAAGGGCCACTCATCTTAAGCCAGAATTATAATATTTAACAAATGCTAACCCAAGGATGGATTTAAAGCTTTAGTTTTGGTGCAGTGTACCTGTGCAACTGACTTATGGGCCGAGCAGGGTGTGATTATCTTTTCACAGCTAATAGTTCTCACCTCCTTTCTGTAAATCTGCAAGTGAAAATACTCCTCGGTTTTAGTCATTAAATGTTTAAAATACATTTAATTGAATCAGTGTTCCAGCTCTCTGCTATTGACACTTCTTGCCTTTACCAATTAATCACTGTTTATGCACATAATTGGACCTGATTTTTTTTATGCCTGTTAGTATAATTTTTCAATTCTTTGTGATTTAAGACTGGAACAATTATTCAGAAGTACAACAGTAGCTGTAGATTTTTTTTTTTTTTTTTTTAGCTAAAATCTATTTCTCTTAGAATGAAACTAAATCTCTGCTTTTACTGAAGGGGTTTTAAAGACATTTGTTGAGGAGATCTCTTTGAAAAACTGCTTAAATATTTAGTTCAGCTTTACTTTCAGATTTTTTTTTTCTACTGGAGAAAAGTAATAGTCGTTCCTGTTCTTTTGTTCTATGAGTTGAGAGGTTGAAGTTGTCATTAAGGCAAAAACTAGAGCTACTTCTCTGACACAGTTTTTATCACATCTGCTAGGCCTGTGTCCCAGGAGGAGCTGAGCAGAGCCCAGAATTCAGCACAGGCCCATTATCTGCTGCTTCTGCGTGTGCTGTAAAAGGAGTGAGACCTCAGGGAGGCTTGGAGCCTCCTCCCGTGTAATGTCCAAATCAGATTTGAAGGACTGGTGGCAGGAAAGCTTTGGCCTTGGGGTGTGAATTCTAAGAAACAGAGTCACAATTAGGTTTAAAAAATTCAGGGATTTTGAGCTTTATCTTGAAATATGTTTTTAGTAATGCAAGGAGAAAAGTTGCCCATCTGTGCACATATTTTGTACGTTTAAAATATTTAAATGCTAGCAGGCCTCAATATGCTTAGGAAATGTTATTTATCTTCTGCTCTTCCTGTTTCCAGGATTGTGGATATACGTGTTGGGGTGTTTTTTTTGTTTGTTTATTTGTTTTTTCTAAACCAGCATTTTCTTAAGAACAACCAGTTACCTTCAATGAAATGATGTTTTTTTGTATGGCCCTGTTCCCCTGCTGACCCTCAGACAGAGACAGGTGACTTTGAGAGAAAAAACCCTCCCCTAATTCAAGCTTTAGAATTGCTCAGAAAGGGCTGATGGATTTCTGGAACACAGAACAAATGGATAATCTAGTGCTATAAAGTTGTATTGGAATAGCAGTAGAATTAGAAAAGTAGAGATAAAACTAAATTCAGGCAATTTAAAGTCATTTATTAAGCAAATTATCTCCAAAGTTTTTTGAGTGTCAAACATTCTTTTAAAGAACTGATGAAAATAATGTCTTAAAATATTCAGTACATTACAAAATTCAGTAATGCTCAGTACTGATATAAGGTGTAAAAAGATTTTATTGCAAAACCAATGCAATATGGAATTTGACATAAATATTTTAAACAAGCAATGAGTTTTTAAAAAGAATCTGTGTTGTACCAGTTTTCTCCAAACTAGGAGAACCTTTAGAACTTAGAGAAATTTTGGGTTTAAGGTTATTGTTTGCCTTTTTGAATTCTTAAATGTTGTTCCCTTGCAGCGAATAATTTAATTAATCATTAGCTTAAAATTATCCAAATAGATGAATTAAATGTAAGAGCAGTTTGCAGTTCTGTGGATATAGGAGAAATTAATGGACAACCCAAATTTAATTGGATAATATTTTGCTTCAGTTAATCTCATGCACGTTTTAGTGCTATATTAGCATTTCTGTAGTGTTTAAATTTGCTGCTGCTCCTGAGGAGCAGTGAAGTCCCCAGCACTGCCTGGTGGGGATGCTGCTCCCTGTGCTCACATACCCTCAGCCTGCCTGCATTTCTCCTCTGGGCCCTCCTTGTTCTCCAGTTTCTCCTCCATCCTTCCTCACTCTGCTGCTGTTCTTGGCGGTCTCTTGGTGTCCCTCCATGGCACAGGGAGTGTTGCATGAGCTTTGCTGGCTCCAGGTGCCCTTTCAGGCTTTGTAGCGTGAGAAGTGTTTGTGTTCCCACCCTCTCTGTGTAGAGTTTCATTTGCAGCAGCCTCAGGTGTAAGGGCAGGGAAATGAAACAGAAACCTTTTTGTCAGAGTCATCTCTTCTTCATGGAAAACTCCTCTCACTGGCCGTGCTCCTTTCTCTTGTTTCATACACTTGTGGGGTTTGGGGTTCCTTCCTTTCCCCCTCCCCTCCAGGATCCACAGCTAAAGGTCCAGTCTTTACTCTGAGTGGTCCTTCCAATTTCATCTAGATTTTTCTCAGGTTTTCCATTACAGGTTGCCAACCTGTAGGTTTGTGTGATGTATTGTTTCCCTGCTCTGACTCATTCCTATGTGAGTATCATACCTTAATCATTCAGTATTTTTCACAGATCTCCTGGTATTTTAATTTCTTGTCTGTCGAACTTCTCCCTACACTTCTTGTTCCCCTTTGCATCTCTGGTGTCTCGTGCACCTTTCTAGGAGCAGGTACTTTGAAGACCCTTCCCTAGCCCAGCCATTTGCATATAATTTATCAGTGCAGTTTTATTTAATTGCAGCTGCACGTGGGATATTTGTTACTGATGTTCATTTGAGCAGAAGTGAAGCAACCCACTGTATTTAAGAGAATCTGAAGTTGTTCTGCTGATTTGGAAGTGGGAGCATACGGTGAAGGGTTTAAAAATAAAAAAGACTTCAGCTACAGCTTGCATATTAAATTCACAAGTGAATGTGCACATTTTTTCAGCATTGTTGGGCTTTCTTTGCTGTTTGGTCGCAACAGAGAGATGGTTTGGGGCACGGGCCCGGTGTGCATTGTGTGTGTTTCCCAGGCTGCCTTTCCAGTGTGCGCTGTGTGTAGGAAACCTTGCAGAGCCTTCCTCACCTTCAGAGGTGCTGTGACACAAAAGGGCTGAGCGCACTGTTCCTGCCTCATTTATTTTGAAAACTTTGCTACTGAAACCAAACTTAATCAATGAGCTCTGTGTTGTCTCCGATAAGTTATGTACTGGCTTTATTGATTGGGAAGGATTTTAGAAAAGCCATGTGGGGTTTAGAATGTCAGCAGTGTTTTGATTATGCAAAGAGTTGGAGGCTTGGGACGGGGAGCCAGGTGGTGCCTGTGCCGCAGCCCCCGGTGCCGCGGCTCCCCCGGGACACGGTTCATGCCCTGCACTTTAGCTCTGCTGCCTGCCTGCTGGAGATGCACTTTTTTGCTCATTAAAATGTTAAAAATCAAACTGCATGTAAAAAGATTTGTGAAAATATAAACTTGGGGCTTGATCCAGAAAAGCGGCGTGTGTTCCCCCGGAGAGCCCGGCGGAGCTGCGGGTGATTGACGTGATCAGCTGCCTGTCCCGCAGTGCTGCGGGGTTCTGCTCTTCTTTTTAGGGGCTTCTTTGCTTTACAGGCATTTATGCAGGCTTTTCTTTAGGAAAATAGCCATAAGGGAATAAAACAAGAAAACAGACTATTGATACTTCCTCCGTGCTTCAGGTTGGGTAAAAAAAAAAAAAATTAGAAGGTGCTGACATGGAGCGAATCTAGGTTTTGTTTTGTCTGAAATCATAAAGAAATGAAGAATTTTCTAGGTCATAAGTAATAACTCACCTATAGAGGTTGGGTAGGACGTCGTGTATGAATGATGTAGGTATTGCTTATCTTTCAAACGAAGGAGTATTTAAAGAATTTTTAAAAAGCAGCATTATATTTAGAGTAACGAGCCTGCAACTTGAGCAGAAATGGGATAGTTCTCCAGTTTCTTACATGCAAAAGATAAGCAGTTTTGCTAATTAAAAACTAATTCAACATATGGTATTTATATTCTTTTATTAGTTACCATTGAAAAATAGTCTGCATTTAACCTTGTTTTTGTGGTTGTGAATTGAGCCAGATAAGAATTGGTGTATAATGAATGGCAAATTATGTCCAATGACATTGCAAAAGCCAGACAATAATACCACTGTAAAATCTTTCTTTAAAAGAGAAGGCAATTTAGAGCAGTACAGAGCCAATATATGACCTGTATGCATGAACATTTCCTTTGCTACGTTTAGGAAGTTGTAAATATCAAGGAACAAGTGCAGAGTAAGTTCTGAGTAATGCTCTTCTCCAGTGACACAATGCTGATGAGATGCTGAATGTTTTATTGTTTTATTATGTGAATGGTTTTACTTGCAGTTACAGGAATTATTCTAGTCATCAAAATAATGGAGAGAATATATTCTGCCATTTTGAGGTAACTGATGGCTTTGTCTTCTAGCACTATTTTATTTCAGAATTGTATGTATCTATAAGATTTTGTTTCTGAACAAATAGATAAAGTCATTATTTTGAGGACAATGTGTACTGATAAGGCCAGTAAAGATACAGGCACTTTATACTCCTGATATTATATTTTCACAATTTTAGAATTCTTTTGTGGGGTTTGTTTGTTTGTTTGTTTGTTTGTTGGCATTTTGCACATAAGATTTCAGTTGTGGCTGTGTAATATTAGTTAAAATTTGTCCAGGTGCAGATTTTGTGCCTGAGCAATTGGAGTTGTTCAGCTTGTGAAAGTCAGTGAGATTCTGCACCAGAGGGAACCCAATCATATTAATGAGACCTTTACTATCAAGGCATTATTTTGTATCAAAGTAGAGATTTCTGCAGAGTTTACTCTGCAATCTGCATAGCTCCTTTCCAAGTTTCCTGCTGCAATTCAGAGGAGGAGACGTCTTTGCTCTACATGGCATTCTTCAATAGATCCTTTCTTGTTCTTTAAAAACAGGAGGTTGTTAAATAATCTATCAATAAACTGTCAAGAAGTCAAAGTTTCCATATCTGTTTTTGCCTGCAATCCTCAGAACTTGCCACATTTTAGTTGTCAAGAAACCTCCAAAGAAGAGTGTGAGCAGTTGAGCCTGAAACCACGGCTCAGGATGGGCTGTGCTCGTGTGAATTATGCAGGAGGAACATGTTCCTGCAAGGGAGTCAATATGTTTTGTGCTTCACTGGAGAGGTTATTAGATTGATGGAGTTTATTTGGGAATGATGGCATTTGCCTTAGAAATAAATGAAGCGAGAAGCATCTCTTTAGTTATTGATGATAATTTATTGCTGTTGGTCAGAAAAGTGTTGATTTTATCAGAGGATTTGTTGTTTGTTCAGGGGTTTGAAAGCAGAAATAGAATTTACACTTCAGGACCTGAAATATTGAAGTGAAGGAGAATGAGCAATGAATTGGCTGCAAACTGAGAGACCTTTGTGGTGTTTTGTGGGTTACAGAATTCAAATTTTGAAGATCTAGTGGTTTGCTTTTGCCTATGAACACAACTGTTTTGGGGCTAGCATGTTTCTGGTTTTGCCTCTTTAGTGGCTGTATTTGTTTAATGTTGTAAAGTTGAAAATTACCAATTATCTGCTGATCATGTTTTCATTTTTCACATTCACCCTTTTTTTTGCTTTCATTCTTAAACCCTTTTCTATTCATGGTGCTGTTTTGCAACTTCTAGAAAATGGTTTGTAGGTTAAACAATCCTTATCAATTTTAATACACATTATTTTTATCAGTCTTTTAACTCTGAGATTTCCTTTCTTGTAGCAGTAGGCAACATTAAACATTCCTGCTAAGAGACCTATTGGCTTCATCTTTTGTTATTTATCTTGCTGATGTTAGGAAGTATTCTCTAATCCCCCAGACCTCTGTTCCTAGGTAACAGTCAGAAGCTGTGCCAGCAGAGCAGCCCTGCCAGGCCAGGCCCATGTGGTTTGGTGTTATTCACTCTGATCCATATGGTCAGGGTAGGGACTGTCCCCAGAGAGGTGTTAACACTCAACAACCCAACCTCCTCCTCCTCTTTGGAGAATTGCTGGATGGCTCCTGCTGCCTGCCCATGTGTGAATCTTGATTAATTTTTCATTTTTAATGAAGTTTGATCATGTTTATTATTTCACATGATTGACTGCCTGGTACTACTTCCATGTAATTGATAAAGCCCATATTTCTTCATCTGTCTCTTATTTCTTCAGGGCAAAGTTGTGAAATTGTGTGATGTGGTTAATATTAGATTTATTGGTCCCCATAGATGTATAAATTATCTCTTTTTTTTTCTCTCTCTCTACAGGAAGTTCTACAGACTCTGACCAAGTTTTGTTTCCCCTTCTATGTGGACAGGTATTGTTAGCTTTTCAAACTTTACAAGAAAATAAGCTTGTCAATAAAACCCCTGTAGAAAATAAAAGCCATACCATTCATAGTGTTCTGTCTGTGTGACTGGGACTTAAAGCACCTGAGTGCAAATTATAGTCTCAGAATCACTTTTTCCTGGGGTTTTTACGGGCACCATGAAACAAAAAGAAGTTTTAAAAGTTGGAGTTGTTTGGTGGCAGCACAGTGAGGGTGTTTTGTTTTACTTCTGCACAATGCTTGGATGGAAAACTCTTGGGTAGGAATTGTTAAATATGCATATTAATATCAAAGCTTTGTCTGCTTGTGCATTTTATTTCTTAATTGCCAAAATTTGGGTGGAACAATTAATGAAATGCTTTACATGTAAAGGTCTCTTGTTGCTTGAATGCTGGTGCTTTACTTGACAGCTGCTTAATGTGACTTCTGATTTTGGGGGGGAAATTGTAAAGTGAGTGTGAGGAGATCTGAGAATATTTACTTCCTGTAATTTAGGAAACTGTAAAACTTTTTTAGTTTTACGTTTACTGTGAGTTATTCTTGACGGTTTCATGAAAAGAACAACAATTGAAATTTTGAAAGGCTGCACCAGTGCTCATCTCATCTCTGAGCATCATTTAATTGGTCAGAATGACTTGTCTTCATCAGCTGAGACACAGAATGGTTTGGGCTGAGGGAATCCACCTTTACTGTGATTAAACTGCTGCAAGTCTTTTTCTCATTTTAGAATTTGGAATCCTGGTTTTATTGCTCATCCTTTTCATTTCCTGAGGGGTGGAAGCAGGGAAATACTCATACAGTTTTCTAATGTATTTGTTTCTACTAGAAATATTTATGCTTTCTGTGTGTAGATTTATTGTACCTAGGGGTTTTGTTTGTTTTGTTGTTTTTGGTTTTCCTCAGCAATATAACATTTTGAAAGATAGAACACTGAAAACCCATATGGGGTGCAAATGAGAACATAATGAAAAGTGATTCCCATTTCTGGATCCACTTGTTTGTCTGAATATCACAGACTGTCACTGAGAGTCTGCAAGCCAACCAGTTTGAGCATAAAGGAGACATTGTCACCCAGAACATACTTAATAATTTCAGCTGGAGAATGGGCTCCCCCACTGCAGGGGGCAGGGGCCAGCCCAGGCTGAGGCTGTGGCAGCTGAAGGAGAAGCTTGTGCTCCTTCTCCTCTGCCTGGAAAAGCACCTGGAGGTGGCACAGAAGGTTGTGGCTCTCGGTGGCACAGACACTTCATTGTTTTTACAAGTGTGTTCAGGTTCTGTGTTGTAACCACTGCTCAGAGCCCCAGGGGCTGCTTGGCCATTCCTTCAGGCAGTGGACCAGGAGTTTTCTGCTGTTGTGCTGGTGGAATGAGGCAGAGGCTCTTCCCCAGCTGCAGAGTGCAGAGCTGCTCCTTGCTCCTGCTCCCTGCCAGGACTGTGGCAGTCAGATGTGGCTGCTGGGGGGGATTTTGTGTAAATCCTCCTCCCTCCCCTTTCCTCCAGCCCTAACTTCTGTCTGCCCCATTAGAGATGAGATTTATGCTGCTTCCATCCTTTGAGGCTCTAAATAGACCTTCTGCCCATTTGAAAGCAGAGCTGTGAATCTGACACTAAAATTTGAGGAAGAATCCTTTGTATATTGGGAAGTTTATCCTTCCCTATGAAGAACTGGCACCAAAACTTGAGCTAGACCTGTCAGCAAGGTCTGGTTTGTCCAGGTCACATGAATGCAGGACTCTCTAGGTTTGCTCTGGGGGAACTCACCAGCTTGTCTGAGTTGTTTAATAAACAAGCTTCTCCCTGCTGCTAATGAAACGTGTTTTTTCCCCCTGTTCCATAATTTTAATTGTCAGCTTGAATGCTATTTCTCACACACGCTCTGCTCTCAACCTTGTTAAAATTAAGCATATAATCCCCTTTTAAAACACCATACTAAAATCACCATAGTAACATTACATCCAAGCTTTACAGATAAAACACACCACCAGTGAGGGATTTTTGGGTATCCCCAGCAGCTCAGTGTGATTTATGGAAGTTGTTGCTCTGCTGACATTTAGATTTCAGGAGGATGATAATACTTACACTGGCTAATTCTCAGACTACTAGAATGCTTTAAATATCTGTCTTTTTGTCCATCTTCATCAATGCATGTTTTTTCTTCCCTGTTTGGAATCCACTGAAAGATTCTTTCTAAGTTGGACACTGACATCTTTCCCATTAGGATCCAGCATTTATTTCTTCAAGTCTGTTTTTCCTTTGTTTCCTCTACTCTCCCACAAAAAATGGGTTCTTGCATGTGGCATCATATAAGAGAATATTTTAAGGCCTGTGACTGTTAGTGAAATATCCTTGAATTTACCAGGGTATTTGTTGGTAGGAGAGACTTGTAAAGCTGCATGTCAGTGCAAGTCAGATTTCTCAGTTCTCAGAGAATAAAAAAAAACCCCTAGAACATGACCTGAAATAAGTCTTAACTTCCTATAATTAGAAATAATTTGGGTTATATGAGAGAACATGGGGTTGGTTGCTGATTGATAGTCAGAACCATGTTCTTTTTAAGATAAACTCATTATTAGTATCCTCCCACACTTAAAAAATGGGAAAAAAACCCCCACAAACCCCCCACTCCTCCCTCACCAAGTATATTTAAGGTTCTGGAGGATGCATACTTTTTAGTTAATTTCTCAAAAAAACTCTGCTGAAAGAGGAAATGTTACAGGTTCAATGACTTGGATGTGATACTTGACACAGTTAGCTCAGCTATTCAGTAATTTTTCTCTCTTGCTCTCTGTTTCCAGCCATGCCATTAACCAAGTTGGGCAGAACTTCACGTTTGTGCTCACAGACATTGACAGCAAGCAGAGGTTTGGGTTCTGTCGTTTATCTTCAGGGGCCAAGAGCTGCTTCTGTATCTTAAGGTAGGTCTGTGCTTTGGCTTCTGGCTGACTGCAGGAGCAGTGCTTGACTTTGCAGTTACACTGCAATTACCATTCCCAGCTGTTCAGAGTTATTTCCCTATCTGCTCCTCGAAGTCACTGCTCTTCTGCACAAGTGGTGCAAAATCCCTTGCACTTGGAGTTCCTCTGTAGATAACTGTATTTGTTTGTAGTCAACGTTCTGGAGTTAACAATGTGGAAAAAAAAGTCTCTGTGCAGTAATTTGATATGACATAGCATGATGGCAGCTGTTATCTTTAGCTGTCACAACTGATCTTGTTAAGACATTTTGTGGACATTTGTACATGCAAGTTTTATTAACAAAACATCTGTTGGTAACTGAGAGAATGTCACTGATGCTCTCCACAGCCCCAAAGTTTGTATGTGTGAGCTTTCCTCTGTCCTGCTGAGGGTTTTGTGAAGTTTGGCATGATAAAGACTGTCAGTGGAAGCTGGAACTGTGCATTTCACAGAAAATGGCCCAAGAGGCCCTATCAGAGTAGTTTTTGATAACCTCCCACAGCCATGTTGGAATACAGTCCAGAAGTTTTTATTTATATTTGCTGCAGGAAAGGATGCCAGTAAAATCAATTTTGATGTCTACCAATACTTTAGCTCCATTAAGAGCTTCCATGGAGTGAAGATTTTCATGTGGCAAATGGTCTGTCTTGTTTTAAACAAATTGAAGAATTGTCTGTCTTTTTTTTCCTACTTTTTGTGTGTTCACGAGGAATTGGAAGTTTAGGAGCAGTAGCCCAGGTAAAGGCAGCACAGAGGGGACTGAGGACAGCCAAGGGAGGTGACAGCACAGCTGGGGCTGAAGCCTCCCAAATGAGGACACTGCTCTGGGAGCAGCTGGACACATCTGTCAGGGCCATCCCTGGCTGGCTTTGCACGGGACACGACCAGAGTGAGAACAAGGGAACTTCTCTTTGTCCCTGCCTTGTGTGGGGCACCTGAGAGGGGACCCTGGCTGTGTCTGGACGTGCCCCTCTGCAGCATTCCAGGGGGGCATTGCAGAATACCAGGTCACCTGTCCTTGCAGGGGGCTGCACACAGCAGTGCCATAGAATGGGAGCTCAATATTTGGAGAATTGCTGTGAGATCTACCCAAATTCCTAATGAATGGAGTGGGAGGCAGAGTGACAGGTGTTTGCTCAGTATCTTCTTCCATTCTGCCTTTGCTGTAGCAGACACTCAGCTATTATTAGCTCTGGCAGGCCAGCAGCAGGGGCTGTATCCTGCAGGCAGGAAGGTGTTTCCCAGCTCTTCCCACAGAGCTGCTCCCCTGGCAGTCAGGGGCTGATTCCCTCAGTCTCATGTGGGCAGTGTCTGCTTAAGGAGGATAACTTTGCCTGATTAATGTCAAATTAAAGGAGAAACACAGTTTTAGAAAGAAAATCTGAATGAGGAATAGTCTGGGTCCCTTCTTGATCCCTCCTGGATAAGAGTTCTTTGCTGTCAGCTCCCTTATGTTGAGTGAGTGCCAAGAAGGAATGGAGGAGTTCTGTTGTAGTTAAAGCCTTCTGCTTCAACTCATAACCAAAAAAAAAAACCAAAACCAACCACAGTGGATGAATTGGGACTCTTCACTTCCTTCCTGTTGCTTCTTTGTCCTGTGCACTGATGAGAAAAAAAAAAAGTTCATCATTAATGCAAGTTCATGCAAGTTTTAGAGGGTAGTAAAGTGTAAATCAGCAATACATGAAATCACTTCCTCTAGTGCCAGGACTGCAGCTCCCATTATTGGTGTGAATCTTCTCAGTGTCCTTTATGTACTAAAGGATGGTGCTTGGAAAATGGGTGGGGGGAAACATGCTGAGAAATGTGAGAACAGTAAGTAAAGGCAAATGGGGATGAAAAGAATGTTTGTTTAATTGTTTTTAAATTACAGATTGGATGGCAGCAAGCTTCAAGTATTCCTTGCTATGCTCAGCAACAGTATAAGAACTAAGTGATGGTGTTTATTACTAGAGATGACATTCACAGGCTTATCAGGGATTTTGTGGGTCTGGCCATCATAAAATGTTTTGGAGGTGGAAAATCATCACATGTTTAGATTAGTTATTGAAGAGAAACAGCAGAAAAAAGAAATTCTTTTCATTCAGAGAGTGCTTAAAAAAATTTCTGCAATGTTCTGGAAGCAAAGTCCTCGAGGGCCAGAAGTCAGGGTCTGGACTTGAGCTTTGAAGTGACCCCGAGGCTTTTCCCTGTGGATGCAGAGCACAGCAAGGCCCCTCTTGGAGTTGAGCAGCAGTGGGGTTATCCTGTGGCCAGCAGAGAGGCCGTTCCATGTGGTAGGGAACTGCTTTGACTGTTGTAAGCAATACTGCTTAGAAACTGCTTTTGAGGTATTTACCACAGGGGTTTTCCTGCTGCGGTAGCTCACACTACACATTGATGAACTCTCTGATAACTTTGAGACCTGCTTTTCCGGGAGTTCTGTGATTGTATTCAATGTATTGTATTCTATTCAGTGTCCAACGTGCTTCTCTTCCTCGGGTTCCTGTTCCCCGCCCCGCTTCTGTGGCTCCAGGTGAGGCTGCGGGGCCGGGCTGGGTGACCCGCAGCGGCTGCGCTGCGGCGGCGGCGCCAGCAGAGGGCGCGCGGGGGCGCAGGTACGGCCCAGGTGAGAGAGGGACAGAGCCCCGGGGTTCGGGGTGAGCCCAGGTGAGAGAGGGACAGAGCCCCGGGGTTCGGGGTGAACCCAGGTGAGTTCTCATGGCACACACCCACATCTACCGGGGAAATTGGAATTCCAGTCTACCTTTTTCAATGAAATATGGTACGAAACTTAAAATGTGCTTTTCAATTATTTTCTCTAACCCTAGAGTAAGAGCTCATGTCCAGTCATCAAATTCCGTGTTCTGATTGGGAATTTCACACCCAAGTGCCTTTTCTTTCTAAGACTTTATTTAAGGATTTCAGGATTTCAGCTGCAATGGGATAAATCTTAATAGCTGTACATTAAGAGGCTGCATTTCTATTGTTTCACTCTATTTTTTCACATGGGCTTTTGAGGGAGAATGGTGTAGGTAGCTCTGGATTTAGTGAAGAGCTCTGGTCTTTTATTATTTAAAAGGGAAACTAAAGCAAACCCAAGTCTGTGTAGTTTTCACAAACTTCCTGGGCAAAGTTGCTGGTTTGCAAAGGTCCCATGTGCAACTCTGATTTCAGTTTTACTGAATTTGAAGTTTTTGTTGGGTTATTCAGGTTTTGTACCCAAACTGAAATCATTCTTTTGAAGTGCAATGCAGAAACATTTGTGTGGAAATCCCTCTTGGCCAAAATAGCTGAGCTCTGCACCACTCTTTTTCTAAGATAAAAAGAAATGAATCCATAATAGTTTGTGACAGATGGCAGAAAATGTAACTAACTGAATGTGATTCTGTATGGAGTTATTTGAGGTTTTTGGTGTGATTTGTTGTGAGTTCCTCTCCTCCCCCCTTTCCTTCCCTTTGATTGCAGTCTTTGTCCATTTATTCTTAGGACAGAATAAGATTTCTGAGCAGGGGCCTCTCTTGTGGTGCAAAGTGAGAATTGTTTTTAATTGAGCAGAAACATGTGGAAGGATCAGGAATATCTCAAGGGATTACAGAAAAATTCCAAATTTGTACTACTTACAGCTTGTGTTTAGAGCGGGGTCTGCTGGGAATAAATGTTAGTTAGTGTGACCTGTGACCTTAAAAACTGTTGACATGGATTTCAGCCAGAAACTGGCCACAGAACTCCTTTGTTAGGCTCATTCATAGCTCCTTGAAAACTCCAGTCAGTGAAAGTTGCCAGCTCAAATCTAAGGAGAGCAGAGCCCTTCTTTTTCCTTTTTTTTTTCTTTCTTTCTTTCTTTCTTTCTTTCTTTTTTTTTTTTTTTTTTTTTTTTTTTTTCCCATGCTTTGGAAACAGTGGCCGCCCCTTAACCAGCAAGACTTCTTTAATAGGGCTGCAGGGCCGGGCCCTGATTGGAAGTGACAGCTTCCTGGCCCCGGAGTGCCAACTGGCAGGGCCCGAGCCCTGGGACAGACACACACACAGACAGACACACAGACACACAGACAGACAGACAGACACACAGAAACACACAGACACACACACAGACACAGACACACACACACAGACCACACACAGACAGACACAGACAGACAGACAGACAGACACAGACACACACACACAGACACACACACAGACAGACACACAGACAGACACAGACAGACAGACAGACACAGACACACACACAGACACACAGACAGACACAGACAGACAGACAGACACAGACAGACAGACACACAGACAGACACAGACAGACACACACACACACAGACAGACACACAGACACACAGACACACACACAAACACACAGACACACAGAAACACACAGACACACAGACACACACAGACACACACACACAAACACACAGACACACAGAAACACACAGACACACAGACACACACAGACACACACACACAAACAGACAGACACACAGAAACACACAGACACACACAGACACACACAGACACACACACAAACAGACAGACACACAGACACACACACACACACACAGACACACAGACAGACACACACACAGAGCCGGGGCTGCCCTGCCCTGCTCTGCCCTGCCCAGAGCCCCGGGCAGCGCCCACAGCCCCCACAGCCCTGATGGAGAGAACAAACCCAGCCCCACAGCCCTGTCACCTACTCTGGGGGAGGAGATGGAATGTTTGTGATGGGGGCTTGTTTTATAGTAATTGTCCTGTTGTTTTCTAGAATTTTCCCTTTTCATTGATTTGGCCAAAATCGATGTTTTGCTTCCATATCTATATGATTCTTTGAAGCCTTGCAGAAGATGTTTGGTAATGGCTGGAAATGCTTGGAACACTTTTTGGACAGTCTGTTTGGTCCTTGAGGTGTATCGACCCTGGAATCCCTGTTCTACTTAAAATGCTTGGGAGATGAAAGCAAATGGCAAACTGCTTCTGTTAGACATGGCAAAGGCCACAAAATACATGTATAAATCATGGGCAATTGGATCTCTGATTCAACACTACAACGGAATTGTACCTAATGAAAATGTTTCTGTTGAGCCTCTGATGCCTTCATAGATTTTTTTTCATTATTATTTTTTTAGCACTTGCACCGACTGTCAGTGAGAGCTGCAGAGCAGAGATTGCTCAGTTGCTTTGCATGGGCCTTGCAGAGCAAAGAGGAGAGGGCAGGCAGGACTGGGAGCTGCAGCCTGACCTCCTCTCACAGAAACGGGAGTTTCTTACAAGCTGTAGCTGTAGCAAACCGGGGCAGCTCTGTGTGCTGGGTGACAGGAAATTGAGCTGAAGTGGCTCAGAAAATGTGCGAACGCCCCGAGGGCGTGTGCAGGGCCAGAGGGGCTCCGGGTGCTGCAGGCATTCTGCCTTCACTTGACATGTTTATAAAACAGTTTACATCTCAAAAGTTTAGGGTTTTTACCCCTGCTGATTGGCTTAAACAGACACTGGCTCTTATTTTCAGTTGCTTGTCAGAATATATATGGAAAAATGATGAACCTAGTGAAGAGGGAGCTTGACATCAATTAAATTTAGCTATCTGCTTTGTGTTTCTTCTTCCTGATATGCTGTCTCCAGTACAGCTTTTCCAAACTTCCTGGGGTTTTTCCATTATTGTCCTTACAAGTTTTACAAGATAGAGATGAGCTGTTTGAAACTACTGTTCCAGGAAAAGAAGAGTAGAATTTTGCATTACATCTGCTAATTTGTTGTCTTCCATTTTCATCTCTGCCATTAACCATTTTGTAGACTTTAGAAACTTCTTCCAGAAAGCCTGTAAGGCCTAGTACCTTCTCTTGCTCAAATAACTTTAAATAAGCTAATAGTAATTTAAATAAGCTAATAATACCTTATGGCTGGAGTAGGAGATTCAAAGTCCTTGCTGCTGAAAGTTTACTCAGTGTAATCAGCTGGTGATGATGTTTGAACCAGAAGCTCCCCTCTGTTTCTATCATTCTTACTGTCCACTAGAAACAGAAATTATTTATGTCCATCTAGCAAGTTTGAAGTTTTATCTGCAGGCATGGCTGGCTGCACTCAGATGCTGAGTTCATAAGAGGTTACTTGGGTCATATTAGGAAGGTTTCTTCCCACAGAACGTCTTGATAAACTGGACCTGCTCATTGAGAAGTGCAGCCATGAGCTGTACAAAAAAACCTATATATCCTGGGAAGTACTGATATTGGAAATAAATATTAAAAGTAAAATTTTCAATAGTCAAACTTAAGTCTTTCCCTGCTTGTAAATCACAGGTTACAAAGAATGCCCATGTAGTGCTTGGCACTGGAGAAAAGATGCAGATTTTGTGTTTCTCTGTGTATGTGCATGTACACCTCATTATTCTTAGCTGAAAGTTGAAGTGTTGTCCTTTAACACTGGTGCTTATTTATTTCCATGTTGATTCTGGTACCCGGGCTGAGCTGTGTACTTGCATTAACATTGTAGTGGGTTGAAGTTATCCCACTTGTGAGTTAGTAGCAGCCAGAAGTCCAGGGAGTTGTTTACAGGGAGCCCAGGGCTTGTGCCTTTCAGTGGAAGCATTCAGGCAGCAGGGGCTGCACAGTGTGTTTGGCACAGTAGCCGCTCTCGCTGGCCCCGAGCCCTCCTGCTGTTCGCCAGGGCAGGGGATGTGCCAGATCCCGCCTTGTGCCTGAGCACAGCCCGCCTGCAAATCTGCTTGTAGTTAGCCTGGGGCCTTTTGGCAGCACTCTACAGCCCATTGATTTAGTTGCAATCCTTTTTCCTTAATATTTTCCATCTGGCCAACAATGACCTATAACGACAGACACAAAACAGAGTTTGAATTATGAGCAGCGTAATTGTGCAAAAGCTTCCAAATCTCACTCTAGAACCTGCACCGATGGGCAGGGCTTTGTTCCACAGTGCTGTGCAGAAGGAGAAGCCCTGGAGCTCTCAAGTGCATTCCAGCTAAACTCAAAGTGTGTTCCGTTCTCTTTCTCTGCTTTCTGTTGGTCCTGAGCTGGGGGTGCAGCTCCTGCAGTCTCAGCTTCCTCACACTCCCCTGCTCACACTGCCAGGGCCGGACCCTCCCATGGGGCCCTGAGCCAGAGGGACCCTGGGGCAGGGCTGGGGCAGGCAGGGCCAGAATGTGAGGATGGAAACCCTCCAGGACATGCAGCAACAGGTTTGGGGCCTTGCACTGTCAGGGATGTTCTGACTCCCACCTGCAGCTGTGCCTCCCAGAGGGAGCTGCTTCTGGACATGCAGAATTATTGCTGCCATGACAGGGATCCCCAACACTTCTTGCCTCTGTGTCTTTAAAGTCTGTATCCTTGTAGGAAATCTGTGAACTTACCTGTGCTGTTCCACTCATTCCAGCAGTCCTGCCAGCTTCCCCTCTTCCCTCTGCATTGCCAATCCAGGGAATATCATTTAACTGACCTCTAGTAAATGCGAAGAATAGTGAAGCTGTGTCATGGAAAGTTTATTGCAGATTTTGCTGAAGCTTTAAACTTGACTGCAAGTCAAAACACTTTTGTAAAATATCAGTGAGAAGGATCACAACAAAAATGGCAAGTGTTAGTAATGTATCACTACTGGTGGATAAAGCTGATAGTACTGCATTCAGTCCAGTTACTTCACTGGTCTTGCCTTCTGACCAGAAACCAATTTTACTTAATTAATTAGGCCTTCATGTCGCACCTTCTTTCGTTGCTGAACAACTGTAACAGAAGTAATTAAATCATGTCACTTTTTATTACCTTTGGCCCTGGCTGACTGGCTTGGAAACTTCATCTTAGAGCTAATACAAACTGAATTAGTGCATCACCTTGGGGAAAATCCCCTCCCTGGCATCAAAAAGGCAGGGAGGAAGTAGTTAAAGTACAAGATGGATAGATCCTCTCTTGCACAAATGGATCACTTTTGGGTTGCTGTCTGAAGGCTTACAAATGCATCTGTCAGGAGTGAGAGCATCCTGTCCCTGCTGACAGATGTGTACAACATTCCCAAAGAGATTACATGGCAACTTCCTCCTTGAGAACTGGAGCTGTGGCAGAGCCCTCGGGTTATGCAGAGGTAATTGGAGACGCTGGGGCTGCTCCAGAGGTGGAACTGCCGAGAAAAGCTGCTTGAGTAACTTGTGCATATTGTTCCAGTAGGAGCTGTGATCCAGGCACTGGAATCACGGCACGGAGGCTCTGTGTGGCTTCCTAGAGGCAGAGGTCCCTGGGCTGTGCAGGCAGCCCAAATAAAACCCCTCATTTGTAACCCCAGCTGCTTGGGAACATGCTTGCTAAGGGACAGATCTTCCTCCACGCTGAGCAAGCATTGCCTGCACCAACTGTCCTCAGTGTGGTTTAGAATTTATTGATGTTACAATCATTGTGGGCAATTTCCTGGTTTAATCATTTGCTTAAGCTGATGGTTAGACAAGAAGTCTCATAAATAAAAATTGGGTTTGCTAGCCAGGTAACGGGCCAGAACGACTTCTGTGTTAATGAATGTGTCATGCATTTTCAGGAATTCTGTGGATAGGTTCATCAGTGGTATTTCTGCAGGTGAAGATCAAGTACTATCATTTTGTGTGCTTATTTTTACATCTGAATGTTTGCTGTGAATCTTAAACCATTGTACATGGTGGTTATAAACAATCTGCACTCAAATATCAGATTCTGACTTGATCTTTGTAGCTTTCCTATTGACATCTTGCTCTGCAAGTGCTTGTTTGCTGTAAGGAAGGTGATTTTTACATGCCTAGCCCAGTTCCTTGCATTCTCAAATTATCAGTTGCAAGTACTACAGCCCCAACATAATCATGAATTTTTCACTTGCTCTTTCAGCTCTGCTTGGGTTTGAGTTTAACTTTTATGACTTCCTACCAACTTTGCTTATTATTAGGAGCCGTGTGTACTCCCTCTGAGCATGTGAATATTTCTTCACTGTGATGGAGCTCCCTCCCTGTGAAGGGAGCTGTAAAACCTCTTGCTTCACTTAACTTTGTTTCTTGCCAGTAGAGAACACAGGTGGTTTGGGGAATGCAGAAGAGAGATACATGTAATTGATTTCTCCTCTGTTACTGAAATATCCTCATCCCTACCCCAATGTTCTCTGTAGCTAATTTGCCAAAGTGCAAGGATTCACCATCGTGTCTCAGAACTCACACACAGGTATCACAAATACTCACCTGCTGCTCAGCTTTGACTTTTCAATATGTGGCAGATCCCTTTAGCAGCTGAGCACAGCTGGCTGCTGTGCAGTGGGGCTCTAGAGCACAGATCTGTGTCAGATTTTTCTGTACGAGGCAAAGCAGCACAGAGTCCTCAGGCAGGTGCAAAGGAGAGGCATTTTATTGCAAAAAACGGGCCTTTTTAAGCAGTTAGGCCTTTATCAATTACATATCATTAAATCATATCAAGCATAATTCACAAACCACCATTGACCACGATGTAATGGTTACAGAACTTGTTTTTCCACCTCTAATTCAGCTGAGTCACTTTCCCATAGTCCTTTTCCACTTAGCTGAAGTAGCAGGCCTGAGCCATGATTGTACAAGGGTAACAAGGCCTTTGTTTTATAAAGCATTACCTATATGCAATATTTTTCTTCCCTTCAGGAATTTCTCTGTGTTACAGATGGTGCCACAAACTCTGTCCCCAGAGTGGCTTTGGAGCTCACTGCAGCTCGTGCCAGAGCATGGAGCCTGGTGGCTGGGAGGGAGCACTTCTGATTTATAATAAAAAGTTCATAATGCTACTGAAATTTCAGCTGAAACTTAGTACTAGAGGGCATAGCTTGACAAGCACATATGATTGGAGTCAGTAATGAAAAGGAGCTGTTTCTCTGGTCAAGGAAAAAGGGTTAATTTGCATGGGGATGAAAAGGCTGTTCAGGATCTACTATTTCAACCTGTGATAGACTTAACAGCAGGCTTTGATCCCCAAATGAAATGTGATGGATTTCAACTGATGCCAGATGTCTCAAACCTAGTGGGATCTCTGATTGTCTGCCACATCTAGAATTCTCTCTTCCAGCACTTTCATGTGTGCTTTTAAACGTGGTTTGAGAAGAGAGATTCCTTGACAAGCTAAGCCTTTGGAATCCTCTCTCTGTATTGTCACTTCGGTGGGGATCTTGAGGCTCTCGTGCTGTCTGGTGCCTCCTGCTTTTTAAAATCAAGCTTCACGTGCCAAACTGCTGTAAGTCCTTCATAACCATTTTATTTTAAGTCCAGGTTAGAGATTAGAGAGGCTGGGAGCTGGCTGTGGGTGCTGCACGGTGCCACAGACTCATGCTAAACTCTGAATTCCTTCTGTTTACAGAAATTCCACAGTGCAGCTGCCCTGGACTCTTTTCTTCCCCCCAAGGTTTTAGAGTGACCACACAGACCCAGGGGAGGGTGGCAGCTTTGTCCCACTCAGGCTGCAGTTCCCATTGCCATGTCCCAGTTCGATGTCCAGCTGCCCTGGCACTTCTTAGCCTGCCTAAAATGTGAAATTGTTACATTCTCCATCTCTTTGTTGCAGTTTTCTGGCTCTGTGCTGTTCTGGGGGCATTCAGCTGCCCTGAGCTCCTTTGTGAGCTGCAGCTCCAGGGCCATGGGAGCTCTTTGGGAAAGGCTGGGCTCAGTGCTGGCATTGCTGGAACTGCTCAGACATGGTCACACTGCAGGAAAACAGGAATGTTTTAATTGACTTTTATTGTTAATACACAATGGCAAGTCAGCAAAGTAAGCACTTACTGTTAACAATTATTTATTTAGATGCTCCATGAGATGAGATCCAGTTCTGTGGGGTTTAGTACTTCTAAAATATGTACATGAGTCATGCTTAAGCTGCATAACTTTCAACTGAATCATGGAATGGTCACTTATGGGTAATAATCAAAGGGAAATTTATTACAAATTTGGGGGAAATGCAGGAAGAAAAGAAATCCTGTGGGAGCAAGAGTGAAGCTGGCTTTGTGCAGTGGCAGGGGCACTTCCAGTGGGACAGGTCTGACACACAAATAAATAAATAAATAAATAAATAAAAAGCTGATGTTCAAAGGAGGCTCTTGGCTGCTCCCAGGGAAGGTAAGGCTGCATCTCATCCACATGCACAGGGGTTGCTATGGAGATTTGGGGTGTCTGTGCTTAAGCTCCTAAGTGTGAGAAGGTGTCAATAGACTGAGTCTAGAGCAGGGAATAACGAGGCCCTGAGCTCCATGAGGTGCAGGGCAGACACAGAAAGAGCTGAACTGAGAACTTAGCCCACAGAAATTCCCAAATGAGCCTAGAGATGCCTTGGCTCTTTCAAATGCATTTTGTAAAGTGCTGGAAACACTGGGTGACAGAAGGAAAAGAATGTAATAGTGTATTCCTGCAAGGAAAATAATAACGTGGAGAGTCATCCCTCTCTTGAGCAGAGAAATGAGATTAGTTTAAAAAATCTAGTTTAATGCCATTTTACTTCATCTTAACTGTTAAAAAATAAGGTGAAATTTAGAAATAATTAAAAAGGGAAATTAATACTTTTGATGAAGGGAAGGAAAAGGTGTTTTGATAATGTGTTTTTGCTATTTAAAATCATGTTTGCATAGAACCCCTGAAGAGAATTGTGACTTGGCAAACATAACTTAGTTCATCATTAGAACCATTACTAACCTAAAATAGAATGTGATTCCATGATTAGGAATAATGCTGGCTGGGGGAAGAATCATTAGTTGCCAGGTGTACAGGAGGATGGAAAGAAGAAATATTTGATTTAAGTTAAAATTGCAGAGTTTCATCTTTAAATGAAAGAAGCCCTAAGATAACAAGTCACCAAGAGACTGGAGTCATTTTTGATGTGTTTTCCATCCTTGCATTTTTTCAAACACACTGTTGGGATTATCCACAAAGATCCTTCTGAGTTCCTGCTGAGGATCTGTCGTTTGTCCTGCAGGAATTGACAGGCACTGTGAGTGACAAAATGTGTTCTGCTTCACCAGCAACCTTCACTTGGTTCACACACTGACATGAAAAATGACAGTAGTAGTAGTAATAATAATAATAATAATAATAATAATAATAATAATAATAATAATAATATTATCAGTTCCACCTCTTTTTTTTCCCTTTGCTGAATCCTCCTTGGGGTTTTCAGCTCTCTCCTGGCTGTGCTGGAGTTGTGCTGTTGGTTACAGTGAAGGTGTGCAGGGGACACAGGGAGAAGGGCAGCTGCCCATGGGGCACAGGTCACTCCTGTTGCAGTGTCAGCCTGTTGGGCTCCTGGTGACACCACTGCCACAGCCAAGGACCTGGCCACAAGGGGGGCAGTTATTAACTGTTGTTATCTGCTCTTCAGAGTCCATGAACTGAGGCACTGGCTGCTTTAGTGGCACATGCAGGAGTAGTGCTGGCAGAAGATGCATTTGGCCTGAATTTCCTCTTCCTTACACTTCTGTCAGTGAAGTTAGTGATGATGTGTCTTTAGCTCATACAATAACTGAGGTCGTGATTGTATTCTGTGTTCTAGGTCACTGTAGATTATTGTGCTGAGCAAAAAGGTCAAGATTTGGGAGCTCCATGAAACCAATCCTGGCTAATACAGACAGATTTTGTAAGCCTGTCACCACAGAGAAGTGTGCCCATCTGCAAAATGGAAATGACTGTTCTGTTTTGCAAGGGAGATGGCAGTTGGTTATGCTGTTATCAAAATATATATAGTATGTGTTATAAATAAATACGTGTTAAAAATTCCACTTCTGATCTGTGTGAATGGAAGGAGTAAAAGTTATGTGTGCTTGCAACTCAGTCTAGGAGGAGATGCTGCCTGATGTGTGTTGATGTCAGGTCAGTTACTGAGGCACATTCATTGCAGCTCAGCCTGTCCACAGCCCAGGAGCTGCTCTGGTGCTCCAGGAATTGTGAACCCAGCTGGGACTGCACAGGTCCAGAGGAAAGCAAAGGTGCCACGGGTGCCCTTCCCCAAGTGTTGGCTCTGCTTTTCCATGGTGCCAGCACACCAGTGAATGGAGTGTTGGAGCTGGCAATGTTAAACATCAGTTTTATAAACAGTTGCTATGGTAATTGGCAAATCTTCATAAATCATTTGAAAATGAAAAGGTCCCCCTTGCCACTGGGGTTTGCTGCTGCTGCTCTGGAACATGGAGTGGTTTTGCTGACAAGGTTCCCAAACCCTGGAGTGCTCCCTGGGAGCTGGGTTTGATGAGTTCAGCATGCACAGGTTGGGTATCCTCCTTCCTGGTTGCCTGCTACAAATACCTGGAAAATCTCTCCTTTTCTACACTGGCCTCAGTGGAGGTTTACCTTTCTTTTTACAGTAAGCAAAAAGCTAAAAAAGAACTGAAATTTCAGATTGCCTCTTTGTTTTTGTTTACCCCTGGGCCCGATGTGATTTGTGCAGATGGAGCCTTTGAAGTGCAGCCCTGCTGGTGCTGAGCTGTCCCCACTTTGGTGTGGCTGGGAGGGGCTGCCCTGCTCCCAGGGCTCTGGGCAATCTCACTGCAGAGAGCTTCCCTTCCTTTGCTTAACCTCTGACCTCTGAAAACAAGAGTTAATCAAAAGTTCTGAGGTAGCTAAGAGGAAGGGGAAGTGTTTGGTTACAAATTAAATATGAGCAAGTCATAAGCCATAAATCTTCAGTAGTGCTACCAGTTGTGCTACTTAAGGTCCACACGGTACAGAAAATTTTGGGTTATAAACTCAGCCTGTGTTTCTTTGGAGGGGTGTTTAAAGGCTGCCTTGAGAATTTGCTTTCTATAAGAAAAAATATCCACATTTTTTCCCTTTTTCCTTTTGGCAGACATCTAGAAACAAATTCAGATAACTATTTCTTGTGGGATTTTTTAGATTTTTGTCAACTTTTAACTGGTCACAGTTTGGTCTAATAAAAGCAGAACTGTTTTATTCTTGAGTAATCAACACATGGAATAAGTGATGAAGTAAGAGTATTGAAGATAGCAGGATAAATTAGTTATCCAATATATCCAGAAATTTATGGATGAGAGAGATCCTGAATTGTGCAGTGACAATGGAGGGGGGTGAAAACTGAAGTGAGGTTGTTTGCATCATTTTCACAGTTTTATGGTGTGTTTGTCTTCCTTTGTCTTGCCCCTCTATTGAGCAAGAGCCACACAGATCCCCATGTGTTGTGGGATGAATTCTGCTTCAAATACCAGCTCATTTCCTCAGATTGCAAACGGTGACACTGTCCTCAAAATGAGAAGTTGTTCTCAAAATAGAAAAAGAAGCAGCTATGATGAGATGTAAGCCATCACTCGGAAAACGAGGAGGAGTGGATGTTAAAAAAAGGACAATACATTCATCAGAGGATGCTGGGGAAGGGAAGGGAGAGCCAGGGAGTCACAAGTGCAGCAGAAATGGGGCTGTGCCTGTTTCTGGGGGGGGGTTGCTGATGTTTTGTCACTGTGTGAATATGAGACATATCTGGGCTGTTTTTATTGGAACCACAGAGCCTCTTTCCTAGGTGCTGAATACCAAATGTAGAAATGGTTTGGGCTGGAGTATTCTCCTGGCTGGAGCCTGGAGCTGAGTGGTGTTGGGTGTGTGCTGAAATAAAGAATCAGGCAAGCCCTGGAAGCTACAGGGGCCCAGCAGTGAGCAGACACCTGGCAGGACAGGTGTGGGAGCCCTGCAGGTCACCCAGGACCTGCCCCTGCCTTGGGGTCCCTGCTCCAGCCCCCTGGGCCCTGGGGAGGTGGGGAGCCGGGGAGAAGCTGCTTTTGCTTTCCTCTTTTACAGATATTGAAAGCACAGTAATGGTTTTAAGGATTCTCATTTAAACTCTGTAAATGTATTTTTCTGGCCAAGTCCCTGAGCGATTAGGTGGAACTTTTAATGGTGCCTCCGTGGAAGCAGCTTTGGTTTCCCACTGCCAGGGAGCTTTCTGCCTTCCTGCTTTTCTGTCTTCTCAAACTCTTTTGATAGATGCCTTGCACGGATTTGTTTACCAGGTTCTTAATCTCTACTTAGCAGATATGTTTGCAGAGGATTTCTTGTTACTCTTGTAATGGCTTTTAACTCCGCTGAAGTTTATTTAACTAAACAGAAAGAAAGAAACTTATCTTCTACCTAATCCTTCTGGATTGTTTACAATATAATGTCAAACTTAAATGCTGTTTAAAGTGGTAATTGTGTGTCTTTCTGCTCTATTGGAATACACACTTTGTAAAGATGTTTAGAGCATATTAATTTAAATGATAATGCTGTCATATTACATGAAAAGTTAAGTTGCTTATCAGTATATTTTGATAAGCTACTTACATTTTACAGTAGCATTTGCGGGCTTCAAACAAACGCTAATGATGGAGTGCCAGTCACTTTGTGTGTCTCATAGAGAGCTTCTCACCTCATTTATCACCAGAGCTGCACAGCCAGGGAGCACGGGGCACTCCATTCCTTACAGCTGCCAGGATGTAGTCATATTTTATAAAAACTTTAAATCCTGTCTAACTGTATCAAAATAGAATCCATTTGCTTCAGAAAGCAGCTGTGATTAAAGAGCATCAGGGAGTGCATCTCTGAGTGGCTTTGCATTCGCTGCAGCAGAGGGAAATTCCTCACTGCAGTTGGGAAAGGGATGGAAATCAAGAACTGTGCCGTGAAAACAGGGCACAGAATCCTGCCAAAGCTGCAGGGAAAAGGAACATCCTCACTCCCTTACTTTGTGGAATGGAGATCTATGTAAAGTAAATGAAAAAGATGGGATTTTTCTGCATGTTTCCCTTTTAATTTTGTTTCTTCTTCTCTTTTGGAAGTTGAGTGCATGTACTGAAGGTGAAGTTTCTGTTTGACTGAAGCAAGGGCCAGGCTAAATACAGTGATGGAATGAGATTTTAAAATAATTAAAAACTGAGATACTTATTATTCAATCTTAAAAGTCCACTTGTACTAGGATTCAAAACCAAAATAACTGTATTTTCTTTTTTTTTCTTTTTTTTTTCAGTTACCTCCCATGGTTTGAAGTCTTTTATAAACTGCTCAATGTCTTGGCAGATTATTCAGCAAAAGGACAGGTATTATTCTAAAATACTGGCCCTCTTTTTCCAATCCCAATATCAAATGAGAGAGGGTGAGAGGATGGAAGAAGCTGTTTGAAGAAGTGCTTCTATCAGAGATGACCATGTGAATTATTAATCTGTATGATGCAGTGATACAGAAAATCACATTCAGCTTGGCAAGTGTCCCTGAAAAATAAATACACATTTAATTTTCTTTTGGAAGGATAAAGTGCAAGGCTGTGGCTGTGGATGTGACCCAAGTCCCTGCAGTCAGCCATGCTGGCCCTGCTGACTCCCTGAGCTGTGTTGAGCACAGTTCTGTAATTCTGCAGTTCCTGTGCTGCACAGTCCCATCAGTCTCTGCCAGGGGTCTGATCCAAGTTTCTCATGGGCTCTCAAAGTAGAACTGATCTTACAAATGCAAAATGTTTACCCACCCCTCTGGCCTACCCTGCCTTTCTGCCTTGGAGTTTACCTGGTGGCAGCAGTGCCTGCTCAGTATTCCTGGTTTATTCTTGTTTTCATTTCAGGATAGTCAGAGGAGTGAGCTCCTGGAAACATTTCATAAACTTACCATCCCTGAGCCAGGAACCTCTGTTCATCTTGGAGTGGTAAGTGTGGGGTGGGGGAAGTAAACTAAGGTGTTTAATATTCATCCCTGTCATAGCAGAGGAATGTCAAAGTAATCCTCTCTCCTGGAGCTTGTACAGGTGTTGTTTTCCTGTGAGGAGCTGTGAAATTCCCTTTTCACATTGGGGCCCTCTGCTTCCCTCTCCCTAACCTCAGCTATCTTTGGAACAGTCGATTGGAGGAAGGCTGTGTACTCCCCTGGGAATGTCTCACCGTGTCCTCAGTGACCTGCAGGAGGCCAGGAGCACCAAGGGACATTTGTTGCCCACACTTCTGCACAGCTCCTGGCCCTGGGAGCTTGAAGGGAGAGCAGGCACTTACCTGTCACAGCAGCCTTGGGAGTATTAACTGCTCATCACATTTTCTGGTTCCTCCTTCTCTTCCTTCCCCTGCCTCAAAAAACATCACACAAAAAAGAATTTATTTCATTTTCATATTTTGTGAGAAAATTAAGCAAAGCACACTGACAGTATAGATGTGGGATTTTATTGATAGGATTGTATTTTGAATTTAGTCTTTTGGAGTTTTTGTCTTCCTTTTCTGCAGCACAGCCTTTTTCTCCAGGCTGTGCTGAGCACTGCAGGTGCTCCTTGCTGCTGCTGCCAGCTGAGAGTTCATGTGGGCCCTCCTGGGAAGTCTCCCTTGCATTTCCTTCACTCCTCCTGAAGCACTTTCTGGCAGGAAGCAGCTCATGGCCCGTGCTGCCCCAAGGCTGGCAGTGCCCAGGGAGCAGCTGTGTGGCCCTGCTGGTCCCAGCTGGCCCTGGACTCGTCCCCAGCCCCTCGGAGATCCCTCCTGAGCAGCAGCATTTCTGTTTAGGGCATGAGCTTTCTCCCAAGGCCGGGGGCAGTGGGGATATTCCAGTTTTTTCATCCCAGTGGTTCCAAGGAATGCTGTCTGTCTCAGACATTTCACGGGCAATGGAGCAAGAAAGGGTAGAAAAAGCTGCCCAGGGACCAGGGACCGTGTCTTTCTCATTTTCTCTTGGCTGTTTCTGAGCCCATTGCAGGGTTGGAGCAAGGTTGCTCTGTGTGATACAGCTCTGAGTGCTGTTCCTCTGCCTTGGCATTGCATCTTTGCAACCAAAACAAACCAGTGATGCATCAGAAAGCAAAAGTTGTGTTTCTCATTTAGTGTCTCTGTTCGGTGGAGCTGTGGTCCCCCCGCCTGCTATTTCAGGTTCCAGCCTGATCAGGAAGCACTGAGATGGCTGAGATTTGTGTGCAAGAGAATTGTGCCAGTTGTGGAGCTGTGCCAAGGATGGAACAGCCTTTAAGGCTTCAGCCAGTAATTAATAAGTAGCCATAAGACAAATTGTGAAGATATTAAAAATTATGTGAATTG
Source organism: Sturnus vulgaris (assembly GCF_052056855.1). Taxonomy (NCBI): domain Eukaryota; kingdom Metazoa; phylum Chordata; class Aves; order Passeriformes; family Sturnidae; genus Sturnus; species Sturnus vulgaris. The sequence goes on from NC_142264.1 coordinate 1,301,319, forward strand.
TATGCAAGTCACATTCTCTCCTTTCCAAAGCCCTGACCAAGGATCATGCAAGACATCCGTGGTCAGACTGGGAGCTGGAGTGAACCTGGGCTCCTGGAATTCAGACAATTAAAAACATTGACAATAGAATGGATTATGAAAGCAATATGATCTTTTGAAATGTGCTTTTAGGGTGTATAAAAGTGACTTAGAAGTTTTCAGTGTTTCTCAGGTAAGCAGGCCCTGAAGCTTGGGAAGCATTTCCCAGTGCATTTCCAGAAGTTCCCCCTTGGCTGGAATGAACCTCCCTGGTGCAGTGAGTCAGAGAAGGCCCTGCCTGCTTGAATTGCAGCCTGCCTTGGAGTTTCCTTGGCATCTGTCTGTAGCAGCAGCTCTGAAGAATAAAACCATGGAATTTAACTTTCCAGAGCATTTGATACTTTCTATCTTACTGCATTTCCTCTTGCCCCTGTGATCTGGGAACCCAGCCTGTGGAATCCAGGACAGAGAACTCAGGCTGGTATTTGGTAATGAACGTTCTGTCATTTTTACTTAGCTGAGCAACTGCTGTACTGCTGATACCAATATCAAACAATAAATTTAGATTGCTTTGGACATTATTGAAATAATCGATATTTGCTTTTTTTGTAGCACTCTTACTTTACTGTGCCTGACACCAGAGAGCTTCCCAGTATACCTGAAAATGTGAGTATTTGGGAGGACCCTACACTTTATTGTTTCCATTTAATGTCAGCAGCTGCATAGATGACAAATATTGCTCTGTTTGGGAACGGTTTTATTCTGTAAAATGCTGAGCATTCAGGAGCTGACAATCTGTGTGTGTGATTAAAAGCTGAACTGTATGAAGGACAAGGTACTGATGGACAGATTGATGTGGGTAAAACAGCAGCTCTGATAATCCCTCACTCTGGAAGAGTGACCTGAGAGAGCAGGGAAAGCTCTGTGCTTGCTGCGTGGCTCCTGAGAGTGCCAGGCACACCTGGGCTCTTTAGAGCCACTTTTTGGGAGAGTTTTTAAGCCTCACACACTCGTGTGTGTTCCAGCCTGGCTCAGCTTTCCAGCCAGATGATAAGTGTGTGGGGAGACAATGCTGGCATTTGCTTCTCTTAAATACTCTTTAATGTGCTCCTGCTCTGTCTCAGCCAAACTCCTGTGCCTGACATCTCCCTTTTCTCTCCTGAGCATTTTGCAGTCGGTCTCAGCATCACATTCTCCACTTGATGGCAGGAAAGAAAAAAGGGAATCATCAAGACATTCCATCTCATTTGTGGGTGATTTGTATAGCAGATAGCATTCAGGGCTTTTTGTTTGCCTTTCAAAATCCTGTTGCTGATTTTTCTGTGTTGCAGACTCTTCACACTGACACATATGCTGACAGGAAATTTAATAGATGTGCTCCTTCTTCTGAGGTGCTTTATTTTTGTACAAATATGATACACTGAGTGTAATTCAGGAATCAATTCCTGAGTCTAAACCAGCCCTGAAATCTTGTCCTAATTCATAGAATCATAAAATCCCAGAATGATTTGTTTGGAAGGGACCTTAAAGCCCATCCAGTGCCATCCCCTGCCACGGGCAGTGACAGCTTCCACTATCCTAGATTGTGTAATTTCTTAGGAGTTTTTTATCTGCCTGTTAAAGCAATTTGCACTAAGAAAGTGGAGCATATTAGGGAATAATACAAGAGATTAAATGGGCATAAGTCTAGTGTATTTTAATCAGTTGACCTGATTTATTAAAAATTCCACATATCTTACCAGGAATTGCATTTAAAACCCATATTAGCAAAAGTTTTAGCGGTGCCAAACTTCGAAATTGGATGTGATAATGGAGAGCTGCAGAGAGCTCTGTTTGGAGTGTTAACAAACCTCCTGCAATTACCTGACTTTGTCAGATCAATATGTTTAATGAGTCACAGAAACATTTAGCATGAGCACTTTTCTATAGCAGCAACTCATTCCCTACTGCAGGAGATGTGAGTTGGGTGAGGGATGTGTAAATGCAGAGGGACTTCAGAAATAAATGGGGTAGGTTGCAGGAAGTACAGTGCCAGGCTGAAGTTCCTGGTACTAGCTGTTGTGTTTCAGAAGCAGCAGGTAAGTTAACAGGCAGAAATGATGGCATTTTCTTGGGGATGATGTCCTGTGTATTCTTGTATCACTCGGTCCATGTTCCTCTTCAGACGATGGTGGAAGAGAAGTGGGTGATTTTTAATCTCAAAAGTCTGTGTGTGTTTATTGATATTAGATAGCCAACAATCAGATGGATGATTGATCTGGGAATGAGCTTTCAAAGGAGTGTGAGCGAGTTCTGTAGTGCTCTTGGTGAATTTTGAGAGGAGTGGGGATACCTGTTCTGAAAATCCCCCTTTTTACTGCCCCAAGAAAGGTTTAAATCCTAGGAAGCAAAAGACATGACAATTACCCTGCAAACTGGAACGCTTTCATTTGTATTTATTTAACTCATTCATGGTTTTGTCACTTACGAGACATGTCTTTCAAAATACATGTGTAAGTCCCAATTTCAGCTTCAGAGCTGACAGCTTTCTTATAAATACAACTTCGAGGGAACACGTGAATCTCCTCAGTACCAATACATTTCCATGCAGCCCACATGGTTCCCAGGTGTCCTTGGCAAATCTCGGAGAGCAGACAAGACTGAAACCTTAGAAATCTTTCCATCTGAAGGTACATTTGTGTGTCATGTCATCACAATAAACTCGATGAAAGAACAATTGCAAATCAAGTCCCCACGTCTATTTTCCCCTTGCAGTGGAGGCTGTTGCCTCCCAGACAGATCCCTGTGGAGCAGGGCTGCATCCTCGGGCTGCATGCAGGGATTGTGTGCTGCCTTTGCTGTGCCCCTGAGCTGGGTGGCATCAAAGGGAGTTCAGGGCCCCTTAAAAATTCTTTTAATTCCCACTATTAGCAGGAATGGTGTCGTCACGCGCTGTGTTTTGGCGTGGTGGAAGGGTGGATGAGAGGGGGAAGAAGAGCTGTAGAGAAGACAGCTTATGTTTAGACAAAAATATCATGTTAATCAGCACAGATGGGATGAGAAATACAGAAAAAGTACATGATAGTTTAATAGGTTTTTGGCAAAACGTGTTGGCTTTTTTTTTTCCCTCCTTTGACTGTACCTGTCTGTGGCTCCAGCTCTGCTGTAACAAAGACCTGAATGATTGTTTTATTTTACATGTTTGAAGCCAACCATAATGAGCTCAGTTTTTATCCCTCTACATACTGGTACCAAAGTCTCCCAAATACAATGCTTAATTTTCCTTCAGTTCTTTGTGTTTGGATGGCAAGCTGGGGAACATATTTTTGCACAGTATGAAGCATCTTGGCAGACTTCTCAGGCCAAGTATCTTGGATCTGTCAAAAGTGCTAATAGGCTTTGTTGAGCTTCTTTAAGTTTCTAAATCATATTTGCTTTTTGCTTTTCTGCACTTTTTTATTTAAGGATGATTAAGATTGCACTTGAATTCATGACTAATCTAATTTTGCTCTCACATGTGCTTTTTGTATAAGGCTGTCTTTATCCTATAGCAACCCTTTCATGTCTGTAAGAAGCTATTTGGAAACAAATTCCCTAATTCAGCATTTTTGGGTATTACCTTTTCCTCCACCTCTCCCCTTTTCTTTAATTTCCATGTTTTAAGAAGTGAAGTGCTCAGAGAGAGAATTCCCTTCCTCCTGCCTCAGCCTCCCCAGGGAAGTGCTCCTGTCTCCCACCCAGGGATGTCTGAAGTGAGGGGTTCAGTTCAGACAACTGGGTTTGTGTGTCTGAAATGCCCAGATGTGTTCCCAATAGTCAGAATTGTTTTAGCACAGGCTGAGCTCACAACTGAATTTGCTGTATTAGAATTGGCCTCTGAGAGCTGCTTTTAGTTTTGGGATGTGGGTTTTTGGTACTTTATCAGGCAGCTTTGAAGTCTCCATAAAAGTGACAGAACGTTTTTTTTTTTCTCAGAAAAGTGTCTTGTATTCAAAAAGCTGTGTGTGAAACATCATCACTTTTATTACTCCAAGGCCCAGCTCCCCAAAGCTTTGGGGAGAGATACTGCACTTAGAGAGGCCTCTGCCATGAGATGAAATCCTGCTTGCTTTTGTTAAGCCCTGTACTGGACGTAGCACAATAGAAGGATGAGATCGCTTCGGTTTGGGGAATTTTTTTTGTTTGATTTTTTTGGCTGTTATTTTGTAAGGACACTTGGTTTTGTAATATCATGAGTCAAAAATGATTCTTCTCTCTCCCCAGAGAAATCTGACAGAGTATTTTGTGGCAGTTGATGTCAACAACATGCTGCATCTCTACGCCAGCATGCTGTACGAGCGCCGCATCCTCATTTGCTGTAGTAAGCTGAGCACTGTAAGTGAACTGCACAACAATTCCTTCTACTCACAGTAGTTAATTTTTTTTTTTTAATTACAGTCATATGTAGGAAATTAACTGATCTCCAGGTCCAGCTTTCAACCTGAGTTATGCCACCTCAGTTCTGTGCCTTATGTGAGGATTTTGTGCAACTTCTGTCGGTCCCCAATGTTCAAAAGAACTTTTTGGATACAGGGATTTTTGTGGTTGTTTGGTTCACGAATGTTCAAAGACTTATGCCATAGCAAAGTCCTTTATTCAGAATTTACTTGACAGGAAAAAAAAAAGACAAATGACACTGTCAAATGGATGTTCCAGTGACCTCTTTGGATGGACCAGAGGAGTGGGCTGAAGTACACTGACAAGTCACAGTTTTGCAGTTGTGTTTGATAAGGTTTAGTCTTAATGCTCCTTAGGCTCCATCAAGTGTCTGAGAGATGAAAGCTGCTGAATATTCTATTCTCTTCTAAAAATGGCTGGAGATCAAAACAAGCACAGGGCTTGATTCAGTTCAAAGTTTTGTGTTATGCATTTCAAGGTTTGGCAGTCAATAAGATTGTGATTTTCTTTATGAAAGCAAATGCTCAGTGGTCATCGTGTTTGCTCTGTAAATGGCTATTGATTGCTTTCCTTTGTGAGTGCTGAAGATGGTTTAACTGATTTTGGTTTCTAGTGCTGTGGGCTGAGCACTTGAGCAGTTCTGGCTGAAGTACAGCTGCCATTTCCATTTCCTGGGGCTCTAACTGTGTCTGGCTGTACCACCAGACCTGCTGGTGCTTGAGATTCCAAGTGCTCCATGGCACTGTGAGTGCTCTGCAAGGCTGGAGGGATGGCCACAAACCCTCGTAGGGATGCTCTGTCAGCACAGGGCAGAGAAATGAGAGGAGTGAGACCTCAGACTTAATCCCACAATAACAATTACAGTATCATTTTGGAAGGTAAGCAAAAGGAGAATTATAATAGCCTCTGGCATCTAATAACAATTATTAATAATGTTTACAATCAATCCCACATTTAACTGAAAGCATTTAGGTATTATTAAGTTTAATACCATAGAAAACTTGTAAAATCTTAACTTCTCTATCTGCCACATGTTCTATGTCCTCACTACTAAAATAAGTAAAATTCCATCCAAGTCTGGTAATGGAATAAAATGAAGGAGAAGTGTTTATTTCAGCAACCTACGGAATGAAAAGAACAGTAAATGATCAGAGAGGAGGGAAGAAGAGAAGGGCTGCCCAAAGTATTTCAGAGGTTGTGTGGTTGGTTGGTTTAATCTCTCCCTTTGTGACAGAGCCTGGGAAGAGGAATTACTTACCTGTCACTGTGCCTTCCTTAATGAGCCAGTTCACAAGTGGGGCTGGGTTTTTTTCCTCTCTTTTTGCTATTTCTCTTCCTTTTGCCTCTGTCCAAGATAAAAGCACGTCTGGTTCTTGGGAGGGAGGGGTATTCATACTGTGTGTTCTTAGCTTACAAGTTTCTCTCTAAACTGCTGGCAGATTGGAGTGACAGTGTGAGGCAGGTTTGAGGAGCTGGGCCCGAGCCAGCGGTTGCCGCTCGCCGTTCCAGCCCAGGAACATTCTCTGCTCTCAGCCTGTGCTTGGCAGTGCCAAGACCTTGTCCCTGGAAAGGAACCAAACCCCCCATTCCCTGAGTGCAGCCAGCCTGGGGGGCTGCTCAGGGGCTGCTGCCTTTGTTTGCAGCTTTTAGCTTTTTAACACCAAAGTGGAAGGGACCTGTTTGCAGTTCATTTCTGTGAGCCTTGGGAGACACACGTCAGATTTAGGGCTTGAATTTAATACCAGGTAAGAGACAGAAAACAAAACCACCCTGGATAGAAAAGCTTTTATAGTGGAATGAATTCTGTGCTACAATACATGACCTCAAATTCAGATTTTGATTTTAAATATCCTTATTTCCTTAAGTTTAATAAGATTTAGAGGTAACTGAACAAAGCTGTATTTGTTAGCTGTTCATAAACCATGTGTGCTGAACCCATGGAGAAATGATAGCTGTTTGCTTGGATTTTGCTCTTCTTCTCTACAAATGGAAATGCAGATAATTTCTCAGAATGTTAGAACAGTTACTCCTGTTAAATTTCATTACATATTCTGTGATCTAACTCCTCAAGAAAAGCCAGATATGAACCAAAATGATGAATCCCCTGTGCCTGGCAGAAGCTCACCTGCTGGTGGGAGCATGCTGCTGCAGAAATGAAAGCAGAGCTCTCCTTGCCTCCAGAATTCTCTTTTCCTTCAGGATTTGCTGCCTGGCCACCCCAAGGTGTTTCCTGGCTGGGAGCAGGGCAGCAGCACGCTGCTCTCACTGTAAGGTGTCTTACATGAGGCTCTGAAATGACTTCAACTTGGGGATTTCAGGATGTTTCTGTCAGGCTCCATCATACTGAGGTGGATTTCTTTGCTTGATTTTTCTGTGATTTTTGTGAGTTTTAGCACAAAGCAAAGAATCCCATAGTGACATGGGTGCTGCTTTGATCCTGGAGCAGAGCTTCCCGTGCTGCTGCTGCCACAGCACAGGGAGCTCTGACACAGCCTCTTCATCCCTGGCTGGGGTCTGATGGTGAGGAATTAGAGCAGCACATGAACAGTTTGATACCCTACCTGTGCTAGAAGGAATGTCATGGTTTGCCTTTGCTTAGTTTGATCTCAGACACCTTCAGGCACACAGAGCCCTCAGTCCCTTAGAGTTTGTCTCCTCAGGACTTGTCAGCAGCACTGTCCCTCCTTCCCCCTGCCCACAAGGCATTCAGTGCTCAGTTTCCTCCTGCCTTCTGAGAACTGTGAGCATTTGTTGGGAGTTGTGTTCAAAACCTCTCTCACAAGTGAAGCTCAGTGCAGTGCTTGTGCTGGTGTCCCTGGAGATGAAAGGACACTGAATTGGGGACCTGGGCAGGGTGGATGTGACTCTTCCCTGTCACCTCTTAGTCTGCCTTGGATGTGTCTGTGTGAATACTCAGATTTATTTGTTTATTTTATTGCCCCAAGTGCTCATATCCTTTCCTTACAGTATTTCACCTGTAGCTTTTGCTGAGATTGGCTTATTGAGCATTACCACCTGCTCCATATTAATATCCTTGGTGAATGTGACAAATATCCTGCTTATCTCCTTTTCCAAATTAATAATTATTGTTTGAAATAGAATTGAGAGCAGTAATTTCCTCTGTGAGGATTCTCCCCATGGCTTCACTGGCACTTGGCTTTGCTGTTTCAGTACCTGTCACACCAAAACTCTTCTGCATGATATTTTAGCAATATAACTGAGCAGTCAATGGATCAGATGATTAGGTGAAGAGCAATTAGATAAAATTCCCTTTTAAATCATCAAGATTCAATCACTGTATTTTTAAGAAATGCGTGCCACTGTTTTTTCAGTTGATGTTATAATTTCAGAGCAGTTTTATAATATTTAATGGATGGTAATTTCCAGGTTTGGGAGATTGGCCATTACAATTTCTTCATTCCCTTTGTGTTTTCATTTCCATGTTTCTGTTGCTTTGTACAATGCTGGGTGTTCTTTGCAGGCTGGGTTTGAATGAGTCACGTTCTCAGCTGTTCACAAAGTCAGGCAATGGCAGCCACTCCTGCTGTCCCTGAGACCTTTGTTTTTGCTGTGTGTTTTCTAATAAAGCATTGATAGGAAAGCAGAATTGATTCTTCACTTTCTTGTCTCCAAGCTTACCATTAGAGGCTTGGGGTTTGGTCATTTCTGCTGTGGTTTCTCTGTGTTTCAGTTAACTGCCTGCATCCACGGGTCTGCGGCCATGCTCTACCCGATGTTCTGGCAGCACGTTTACATTCCTGTCCTGCCCCCACATCTCCTGGACTACTGCTGGTAAGGTTCTGTGTGTGTGTGTGTGTCCCTCACACCCACTGCACTGGCCACATGGCCTGGAGTGAGTGTGAAGCCTCTCCTGGTGCAGCTGCTCCTGGGGATCCAGCTGGATAAAACCAGCAGGGACTGAAGGCCTGGGAGCCAAACGGTGCAGCTTTAAAGGAAGTTTGCTCCTGTGCAGCTGATTTAAATGTGTGTGCCTGCGTGGGGGAACAGGAATCTAAAGATTATCTCCTGTGGAAATGAGCCTTCCCTGGCTCCCTGCACAGGAAGGGCAGGTCCCAGTCATTTGCAGTGCCAGCAGGTGCCTTTCCCTGGATAATGGGCTTCTCACGTGTAATTAACACTTGGAGACGCTGCCCCAGCTCCCCTCAGGTACCTGCTGCTCCAGGGATCAGCACAGGCTTTGCCTTCAGAGATCAGTTATTCATGGACTTCCTGACACAGGCAGGGACAGGGGTGAAAAAGCAAACCCTGGGGCAGGAGGGAAAGGCAGGAGTCACCGAGCATCGCTGAGGGGACCCTTCTGGGGCCAGCAGCCGGCCATGGCAGGAGGGAGCCAGGGTGTGTGCAAAGAATGATTTCAAAATGTACAACTGTCAGGCAGCTCACAAATGCAACAACTGATTTCCTTACCCAGCCAGGAACTTTAATTGGAAAGGTAGCTACACACTCTGTCATTGTTTGAGTAAGTCAATTTAGCAACAATTTATGTGCCATAAAATATTTCCCAAAATAGAGTCCACCCTCTCTTTTGTAACCGTGTGAACTTGGAGATGCCATTTTTGCCTGGGAGGACTGAGCAATCAGCTCCCTGCTTTAAGGCAGTATTTCTGCTTCCTGGTGTCTGCCTCTAAAGGGAAATGACCTGAGATTATCTAAAATAGAAGAATTCCACTTCATTTTAATTATTGCCTGGTTATTTCTTTTGCAAATATGACATAAGGATTTTAGAGAGCTGAAATGGGAATAAAACTTGAAGCAATGAGAATTCTTCAGTTCTTATGAATACAGAATATCTTGTTCATTCAGTTGGCTGTGCTCATTTACTGACTGTGCTGTGATGTTTTGAGTCTTCTGCTCTTTTGAAACTCACAGAAGGATGGATAGACTGTGTCACTTGAGATCTTTGAAAGTTTTTTGAAAAAAGTATATTTCACCTGTGATTATTTGCCTTTTGCTTCCCATTTCCCTCTTGAAAGGGTTTTCTTAAACTTCATATTTCTGTTCCCTGCATTCCTCACTGATGTACCTTCCCTCAGAACTGCAGATGCTGAAAGGCTGTGTCTCCCAGATGTTTGTTCTCACTGCACGGGGATGCTGACTCAGTGCTGCTGCTGGATCCTCCGTGGATCTGCAATGGCTTCAGTCACCTCATCCCTGTCATGTTGACAACAGGGGAGGGGGCAAGGGGAAGAGTGCTATCCTTTATTTTTATTTTTTAATTAGGCACTGCTCTTTAAGGTATTTTTAGCCCCGGGAATCATTTTGGGTGCAGGAGACTCGAATCCTGTCACAGGATTCCTTAGGTTAATGCACAGTTACTTGTTGCTGTGATGGCAGAGCAGCAGAGGGAGCAGAGCAGCACTGCTGGGGCTGGCCTGGGGCTCTTGGGTTGGGTTTTGTTTGTTTGGAGCACGGGCCAGCAGGTGCCAGAAGTGCTGGTCAGTGAGGTGCTGCCACCAAGCACCGATAGTCAGGCACTCACAACAACTACTCCAATTTGGCCAGAACTTGCCCATCTATTTTATTGGGAATTTAAACATTTGGTGATGTGAAAGAAGCAGTGCATCAATTCTCCTCACTACTTTTCCCACTTTGTTTTCTGTGTGCCATAAAACCACTCCCACCGTGTCTGTTTGCTTCCTTCTTGCTCTCAGTTTAAAATGAGCTCTGAGAAAAGCCTGGCTTTGCTGAGCTGAGCCCCAGAGCTTTGTCAGCAGAAGAAACAGTACATTTTGTAGGGTGAGTAAAGCAGTCTTTTCTATCAGGCAGCTTAGCAGCCAACATGAATAATTCTGAGAGCACCCTGGCACAGCTGCTGAACAAACACTTCTCTTGGGGCAGTTTGCCCTTTCTCCAGGAGTCTTTTCTAGCCCCTTTCTCCTATTTTCTAAATCTGCACGTAGTCCATGTGCTCCTGGAGTAGGTGGGGGTGGAGCTGGAGTCCTCCTGCTGCTGGGAACAAAGATTCCTGCCCAGGGAGCCCTGGGTGGGCACTGCCATTGAGCCTGGCACACCTGGGCACTCACTAAAGCCTCTTGGAGCTCTCTCCTGGTGTCAGAGCTGTGCCTTCTCTGCATCCTTCCAATTTATGCAGTCAGGTTTCTAATTTGCATCAATTACCCCAATAAATTTCGGGTGGAATTCTGTTGCATTTCAATGAGGAATCTGAAGAGAAATCAGGAGACTGCCCTGGAGAGGGAAGTGCCAGTGGTGGGAGACAGGCACCCCTTAAGTCAATGTTTGTAGAGCAGCTCATGAATGTGGTAAATGTGCTCTCATCCATTTTCCTGCAACAATGAAGCAAAATGGTGAAATCCCTGTGTAGCTGTAAATAGGAACCTTTTGGAGATCCTTGGGCTTTTACATTACTTTCCTGGTGAATTGCAGTGTTTTTTAAGGCTGGGCTTTTTTCACTTAAGAAGAAATGTCCCTCTATTTCACCTGCTTCTCTTCCAATTAGTAGTTGCCCACCTCTTGGGAGCATAATTAAGAGGTCTCTAGTTTGCCTAAGGAAACGAATTAAAGAAATTGTAAAAATGCAACTGTAATAAATAGGCAATATATAGCCATTATGTCCCCAAAATCCATATTCATGCTTATGCATTGCTACTTTAATGATTTGATATTTACCTATATAACTCATTTGATTATAAATAAGGCTGATTGCCTTGGGAGCCAGCATAGCACAAGAGGAGTAATGACCCCTCTCTTTGTTCCAAAAGGCTCATGCAGGCACTTTGTTTGAGCAGTAAATACATGTGGTAGAAACTGATACTTCTTAATTTTGCACTTAATGGCTATTGGCTGCCAGCAAACAACTTTGAGTAATTAGTAGTTGTGGCTGTAAGAAGCCCCAGGACTGATGAAGTGTCAAGCAGTGGGGAAGGCCTGCTCTGAAGGGCAGTCTTTAATCTGCCAGGGCTCCCAGAAGGATTAAAGGTTGTGCTGAGTGTTTCTGCCCTTTATACAAGGGATGTGTCTTGCTGAACTTCACTTGGAAGTCTTGCAAGTACAAATCTACCCTGATCAAATATTGAAAACTGCTGGAGTGCTCCACGGCTCGGGAGCTGAATGGAAGTGAGGAGGGAGTGTTTGAGTGTGCCCTGGCTGGGGAGGGGGGACACACCACATTCCCCTGCACAGGATGCTAAAGGTCCACTTAAATAATGGGCAAGAGAAATGGTGATAAAAGCAATTTATGAAGCCTGACGTGAACTTTGGGCATTTACTTCTAGGTGTGTTTCCTATTCAGTCATATTGATGAGTGATGATGGAAGAATAGAATCTCTCTGGTAGATTTTATTGGAAATATTTATGCTCTTTACCAGAATTGCATTTTATTGAGGTTATTTATGCAGTTCCTGGAATTATTTTATGTGCTGTATTGCCCTTACATGTAATATTTGTCACTTCAAAATTGAAAAGATGAGCCTCTGCATTCAAAGCTGATCCAAGTATCTCAAGCTATATCTTTTCTTCCTACTTTGGAGGTGTTAATAAATGGCTGGTTTTCAGGAATACTGCACTCTTCCTGCTTCCTTTCATTACATTAGCCAAGGTTCCAGTAGATGAGACGTTTGCAGGCTAAGACTTCCTGCCGTGGTCCCGGCTCTGTAGGGTGGGGATTGAAGCTGTGCTGTCCTTAATTGGAACCACATTGGTGCTGGTGGCACCGGAGGGGCTGGAGCAGCCAGAGCCAGAGCAGGGCTTCATTCCCTCAGTATAAAATTCCTGGCTGTTCTCTTGCCCCGGGCTGTGGCCCCTGGAGCCGAAGAGATGGCATTGTCACAACGAGACGTGTGTGTGACAGAGCAGGGCTCAGCTGAGCAGCCCTCGTGTGTCCTGGGGAGCAGCCAGACCTGCCACGGACTGGGGCGTGTTCCAGGTGCCCCCTGTGGGATCCCCAGGACGCAGAACATTTGGGATAATTCTGTGCTCTAGCAGCCCCTCTGGGCTCTTTCCCAGGGGGCTGTGGAGGTGCACTCATTGCAGTGGGACAGGGCACTGGAGTGTTCTGCCACTGAACTGGGAAGGGCTTGTGGAAGTTGTATGTGTTTAATGTCTCAGAAAGAAAATAAATGGATTCACATGGAATGTGTGCTGCAGGGGCTGTTTTCACCTACAGAGTGGCAGTTTGAGGGGGTGTATTAATAAACAACATAAATATTAATATGCTTATCAGTAAATATATTTTTAAAGGTATTTCTCAGGAAAAGGAGAGGCAGGGATTTTTGCTGGCCTGGTGTCTCAGGAGCTTTTTCAGCACTGTACTGCTCTTACTGAGCAGTAGGCACCAGCTTAGAGCAGCAATATGGGAGATATTTTAATCCAAGGCAGTACAGTGACATTTCTCTCATTTTTTTCATCTGAAATTGAAAATGAGCTCTTTGAGTTTGTGCATCCAAAGCGAGCTGAGGCTCTATTTTAGAAGTTGTGTCTGTCTGTGTGCGCTGCGTTTCGCAGGCAGGATGTGCCATATTTGCAATTAGCAGCTCTGGCAGCCTCGCTGATGGCTCTGATTGCGAGGGGGAGGCTGGGAGCAGCTCAGCCTTGCAAATCCTGGACAAGGACACGCGGCTCCCACCGGGGCTCTGCTCAGGGGAGGGACCTGGAGAACGTCACTGTCCCCTTAACCGCTGCTGTTCTGTAGGCTGACAAAGGTGTCACCCCTGTCCCAGGCCAAAACCTGGCCTAAGAGCCCCTGGGCTATTGAACTTTTGTGTCCTGGGGGGGAATGTTGGTATCAGTGGGTGTCCCAGGAACTCTGGAGCTTATCAGGATCTTCAAAAGTGTTTTTTATGTTTTCTTTTACAAATGAGAACATGTCAAGATTTGTACTTAAAAGTACATTGCTTAAAAATGTGTTTGGACTTATTCAAAAAATTCAGAACTAGTAGTACTGGGTGATATGAATACATTAAATTAACCACTTGACACTACAGTAAGGTCAAGTTTTTGAACGAACACTCTTGGAAAAATCCAGGTGTGTTTTTACCATTGCAATAACATGTTTTGTTTGGTTTTCAAGCAGAAGACCCCAGTGTTAGGGATGTGTTTAAACACTGTCCTTAGGTACCTGCCTAAAGTTAGCCACTTAGAAATTCTGATGTCAAGAAAAAGCAAAGTCTTACAGGAGTGGGAGGCTATTGCATACTAAAAACCATCTTTCCAATATGGACTAACACTTTGTTCACGTGTGATTTGTTTGGATATATGTATCTATTATTTTTTTAAGCAAAATTGAATCCAGTGTGCCAGTGTTTTCCTGTAGCTAATTTTACAAGTCATGTGTGTTATTCAGCGTTACAAGGGTGTAAAGCTGTGTTTCTTTTCCTCTCTGCAGTGCCCCCATGCCCTACCTCATTGGAATACACTTAAGTCTGATGGAGGTAAGTCTCCCCATTTCTGAAGATTCTGCAAGCAATTACACATTCATTCATGCGCTTAAAAAGGAAATAATGCTGTTAATTTGGGAGTGCTGGGGGGGTTGAGTGAGGCATTCACGATAACATTGGATCTTCAGGAGCCTGATCTGCTCCCTGCTCTCCTTGGGCAGAGTTCCCCAAGCTCAGTCGTGCTCCCCTCCCTGCCCTGGGGCCTCGTTTAATCAGTTCAGTGCCTTGCTTGGACTCAGGCACAAAGGCAGAGTCGATATTAAACCACAATGTTGACAGTTACAGTTCTCTTTTAGGCTTTTGCAGACAGATTGTAATTTTTTTAATGTTCAAAAGATCTGAAAAGAAGGAACTTGCAGTTAATGTTAACACAAAGCTGGCAGAGCACCAGCCCTCACAGAAAGCTTCTCCTATAAACAATTCCCAGTAATTCATGTGACTTTTTTTTAAAAACTCTAAAAGTGGAAATAGCACATTTGCTTTTGCTTCCAGTACTGGTGAAACAGTGGATGACTTTCCTCAAAAGTATCTGGGGGACAGCAAAAGACACTGATTTAAGGTGCCTGTGAGATCCTCATCCTTCCTGAGTGTGCCCTTCCCTGGGAGTGCCCAGGGAGCTCCTGGGGCAGGGCTGGAGCTGGGTCTGCTCTGGGCATGGGTGTCCCTGTGTCCCTGGTTCAGAGCCTGGCTGGAAATGGAGCCTTCGTGTTCAGGGTACAGAACAGTTTAGAGAGCTGGGGTTTACACCACATCAAGGAACTGTTCTTGTATTGTCCATAAAAATGTGTCATTTCTGGAAATATTGATGAATATTCTTTCACTAGGGCAAATGTGTGTAATAATGATTCCCTGTGTGTTTGTGTGTGCTGTGTAACATCCCCCCTTTTTCCAGCATCAATGGGAGGTAATTTTAGAAGTCAGTTTTTTCATGAAAAGATAGATTAAATGTACAGGATGTCTTTTTTCTTCTCCATACTGTCCTGGGTACAGATGATTTTTATGCCCTTTGTACTGCTAAGCCAAGTAAAGAATTGCAGTACAATGTGTTTGTGAATAACCAGTTAGTTTAAAAGCCAACATGTACATTTGTTTGCACATCATATTCTTCTGTTCAAGGGGTACTCATAATCACCCTTGGATACTGCACAGGCAGGAGTCAGGGAATATCTAGGAAGAAATGTATTTTTCAAATCAGTCAAGAAACTTTCTGCCCCATATCCACCCCAGGCAATCATTGGTGTGATTATTGGGATATCTGTAAAAGATGATGGGAGAATATCTCCATGCACACACTTGGCAGCTTTCACAGATATTTGTGCTCACAACAAGCTCTGTGGTTGGCCTGGGAATGGATTAAAAAAAAATATTAATAATTACACCTTGGAGTTGCTTTGTGTGATGTCTCACTCCTGCCTTGCTCCATAAATCCATTGCCTCTTCCTTTGTCTCTGTGTTTCAGACTGCAAGGCTCTGTGGGCCTTCCAAACTCCATCTGTAAAAACTCAAAAAAAGGAGTTGTTCTTGGAGAAGCCAATTTTCATCCATTTTAGTAACTTGTGAAAAAATCTGTTTAGTACTAAATCCAGTCTGGCTTTTGAATAGCCAGAGATTCTGGAACACAGACACGCTTTGGCAAAGTACAGTTATTCAAAGTGCCTTATCAAATAAATTAAATAAATAAACCAAACTGTTTTCTCTGCTCTTATGGATAAATTGAATACAGATAGAACTGCATCTCGGAGCTAACTCTGCTTTTTCTATTGAAAAATAACATAGAATTCCACGATGGCTGCTGGATCTTTCTGATGGCAAGTGCTGCAGAATTTGTGTCCCCTGGGCGAGGGAAAGATGGCATTTGTCACATGAGCTGGACACTTCCTAGGTTACCTCTTGTTTGTGGTGCTGAATGCTCACTCTATTTGTCCCTTCTTTCACATGTAAAGTTGTGTGGGTTTTTTAGAATAACATCGTAGTTGCAACAGCAATTCTTTTTCTCATGATCTGGCAGTTGTATTTATTTAAAAATGCATTATCTTTTCCATATCAAAATAATTTTATAAACTAGAACTACAAACTACTGCCATTATTCAGTCTTCCTTTTTCTCTAAACGCTGAAATGTCACAAACAGGGCTTTAGAAGTGTTCTGTTAATGCACACGTGTGAGTGTCAGGATGAGGGGTTCCCTGCCAGCCTGGCACTGCAGCTGAGGCAGGTGGAGCCCAGGCAGTGCTGCAGGTCGGGCTGGGCTCAGCCTCTGCCCCTGCAGCTCCCATGCTTGCATTTGTCCTCCTCCTGCCAGCATTAGTGGCAGCCTCATCTTGCCCAGGGAAAGCTGTGGTGTGAAGGCAAGATGGGATTTGGGATATAGGAAACAATTCTTTCCTACCTCTAGTCTTGTTTCTGTGGTTTTTGCTGTCCCAGTGTTGGAATGGGGCCTCTGGAAGAAGCAGAAGTGTTGGTGATCTTAAACAAAATCCAGCCTCTCTCAGCTCCACTGATCTTTCCTGGACTGTCTGGTACCTTAAAGTTAGTTTGCAGTTTCCCGTGTTCCACAGGGGCTCTGTAGAAGGAACAGTTATTTTAATGGAAAATGACAAATTTTTCTTATGATTAAAATATCAAGCCTATCCATTGACTGTTAAATCTAATTTGCTGTGACTGAAATGTTCTCCAGTGAGATAAGATAATCTCCTGTTATAGGTCAGAGGGCTCCAACTGATTTATGGGGGAAAACCTTGGTAGAAAATACAGAGCTGTGTTTTGTGCTCTTATTTTTCAGCTTTTCTATCATCACCTAGTTAGTCATTCTTTATAAGATTTCCATTTAGCAATCCATAAAGTGACTTCAAAGAAGGCTAAAAGTTTATAAGCTGTTGGATAAGCAAGGCTGGAGCTATCACATGAATAATGGAACATGCTTATGGAACTAATTGAATTCATATTAGATGAAGATAAGTACTTAGTAGTGATAAATAATGAGATAGGAAAATGAAACTATCAAAAGAACACACCCCTTTCACTATCTTATTTTCTGCCTGTGCACTGTAGGCTGTTTTAATCTTTGTATCAGAAGCAGTGTCAAACTTAGCCACAGCTTTTTTTGTTTTGTCAGAGAAAACGATTGTTTCTGCAAGTGTTTGTGTAGGAAGGTTATCAGTGTGATGGTGCTGATGGAGGGGAATGCCCTTGACCTGGGAGCTCCGTGCTGGAATGGGGCACATGTGGTTTCCATTGACTGCTGGGGATGCCTGTGCTGGGCTCTGAGATGTGGAGCTGTGACAGGGCCGGGATCCACTTAGGGGAACATCCACCCTTTCCTGCTCTGCTTGGGGCACAGACCCAGCATGTGCACTTAGAATTAGTGACTGGAAAAGTGTTTCTGATCTTTTTTATTCATATTCCAGTTATTCAAAGACTTTTTCTGGGACTTCAGAACTGTTATTATCCTTGCAAGATTATCCAGGATGGATTTATGTGTGAAACTGCACATTGCATTTCAGAATGCTCTACTAACCCTTTTCCTAAGGAAAGAGGACACTGGTGTATATCATAAAAGCTACATGAGCAGATTTTTGTTTTGCTCTAACCTGGTATCAATAAAAATATTCACTTGAGGAAAGAAACACTCAGTGAGATTCCTGTTGTGTGACACATGGCAGGACGCCATGGCTGATCTCACCTGTGTTGGTGACATGTCCTATGCAGCCAGGGCAGTGGAGCTGGGCCCCTCAGAATCCCCCACACCCATTTGTGGAGCCCTTTTTGGCACATTCCCCTGCTCCTGTTCAGGGTGAGGATGCCCTGCTCGGGGTCCCCTGTGACCACAGCCCAATTAGTGTGCACTGAGTCTGAGCTAACGAGCCTTGAGCTCAGGCCTGGCCCTGCCATGGGCTCCCCTTCCCTGAACACACCCTGAGAATTCATTGACCACTGGCATCTGCCACTGGTACTGTTAATTGTTAATTATATTTTTGATTGGGGTGAGAAGCAGTAATTAGCTTTTCCCACCCATTTAGACTTAGTAAATCAATGTTTTTTCTACCTGTAACTGAGGAAGTGCAGCTTTTCCATTGGATCTTAATGAAGGTTATAGATTAACTTAAATCCAGGTCTTAAACCCCTAAAAGCAGTTTAGGCACTCACAAATATTCCCAGTATGGCTGTACGTGGTTTCAGGAGCAGATTACTTATGGAATTGTCTTTTATCCAGTTATTGGGAAAATGGAAATAGCAGCCCCGTTTTACTGAGGGGTTCTGGGGGCTGTTTGAGGGTGGGTTTCCAGAAGGCAGCCCTGCAGTACCAAGCAGGCAGGAGGTGTTGGTGGTGTGCCACAGCAGCACGGGTGCTGTTTGTCACTCAGTTGGCAACAGCTGCTTGTGATAAGGATCTGGGGAATCACCTGTAGAGGCTGGGGGTGCCCGGGCGGAAGGGTGGGAGATGGGCAGGGGGGGCAGCCCACCTGCTGTGCCCGGATCAAAGGGCCCCGGGGTCAGGGGGCACATCCCGCTTAAGCAGAGCTGTCTGCTGAATAGCCATTTCAGATTGTAAATCTGGCCCTGATTTCATTAAGTCCTTCTGGCTGCTCTTGGGGCATGAAATAATAAAATTTTATATCCGCTGCCTTTCCTGCTTCTGGCAGCCAGATTGACACATTGTTGTCTGCAGGGTTGTGGTGTTTTCCTTAAGAAAATAAATGGAAACTATTAATTCAGTGGAGACAAGTCATTAAGCAAATGGATTTTAGACTTGTTGTGAATCATACTTTCTTAACGATTTCAAAGCTAGTGCACAGGCTAGCAAGAGTATTCGTTTTTGTTAGGAGTTCTGCCTTTCCAAAAGAACCAGTGCAAGGTATGTTACCCTTTCACTGTTAGAACATTTTTAAGATGCTGATCACGTTTGTATCTGGTTATAAAACCTCACGATCGCCTTGGTTTATGTTTTGGCAGCAGTTTAGCCGTGAAGTTACGCAAACCTGGTTTGTGGGAGGAAAAGCAGGGGGTGCTGGTGTTTGATGGTTCTGGACTTTTTGTTTTGTTTTGTTTAAAATTAAACTATTCAATAGAATTGTTCACCTGAAAGAAGTTTAACCTGGGATTCCTTTATGGCAGAAAATGCAGAACCTGCCAAGTGTAGCCAGTGCTGATAAAACAGCATTTAGTGTAAACTACTGTTATTGTTATGGATGAATATTGCTTCTAGAATGGGATGGAGGAGCACCCCTTAATTCCTCTATTAGAATATGGTTTCTGTGTTTTTGTGAACTTCCACATAAAACATTTAAATGACTCAAGTGTTTGGCTGCCTGTGAGCAGGGCAGGCACCCGGACTGCTCTTATTTACGGACCTGGTGTTTAAGGCCCCCCGGAGTTTGTTTGAAAAGTTAAGAGATTTTCACAGTAAAGGTGCCATTTCTGAAATTTAAAGTGCTCTTTTCACCAGGAGATAAGTTCTCTCTGATTAAGTCAGTAATTCTTACTAAGCCATGTTTATAGAGGCCATAAACAATGGGTTCAGTGTGCTTGTTAAACCAGCTTTCCATACCTCTCCACTCTTTTAAAAAGAGACATTTAAAATAAAAGGCAGGTGTAGATGTTAGTTTGATTTAGATGGATTTTAGGTGATTAATTATGGCTACAAGTAATTGGGCAAGGATGGCTAAGAAAGGTTTGCAGGAGTGAGATGGGATGCACATTTTCACTGAATCTCTCCTTTTGACTCAGTACATCCCTGACTGTGGGAAAATGAGATAAGGAATCTGTAATGTTCATGTTTCCTCTTGCTCCTTGCTTATCCACATTTCTTTTCAGCAAAATACAAACCTACTGAATACAGTCCAGGCTGTTGCACAGGTATCACTTGTAAAATTTTGTTTAGCTCTTCAGGAAGTTGTGAAATATGGACTGGGGCTGTGTGTGGCTTGTGGCTGTCCCTTCCCATTTCCAGAAAATTATGAGAACACACAAACTGTACTTGTGAAAGATGATCTACATGTTTTTGTGATTCACAGAATCCAGTGGGGCTTAATGTGAGAATTGCAACTGAATGCTGGGAATTTTTACTCAAATTCCAACGAGAGAGTAAATACTGTGATTTTCATGTTGGTTGGGCTGATGAGGTGCCAGGTTTAGTGAAAGAAGTGTGTGGTTATTTAACAAAAGCCCTTATAACTGCCTGATACTAGCTTTATCAAAAGTGATAGTGATAGTGACAGGAGAGATGATAAACCCAACTAAGGATTAAGATGAACTGGTCAGTCTACATTTCTGTAGAATGAGCCACAATTGGACCATCAAAAAATTATATGTTTTTGAATGCATTGCAAGACAGATGCTATTAATCAAGTCAGTCTCCAGTGTTTTATTAAATCCGAGGGCTGGTCTCAAGGGAAATCCTCTGCCTTTGTACAAATATTGCAAATCTTTACAGTGAGGTTGAGGCCTTGGTGGTGTAAAGGTGCAGCCCAGCAGAGTTTCACAGCAGCCTCCTTTTGGATATGATGATTTGTGGGCCAGGTGTGGGGTGATCCCCCTGAACAGTGTTTACAGTCCCTGTACCACGAGTGCATCCTGGTGGGTTATCCCCCCTGGCCCAGCCCTGCTTGGCACGAGGCTGTTGTGTCTCCAGAAAAGCCCACGTTTTGCTGAAGGGGAGGTGCAGATTCACCACCAGAGGTACAGAAACACCCCTGGCACGTTCCCCACACTGTGCTGCTTCTTTGGCAGCAAGCAGGAGAAGGATTTCCTCCTTCTGTCTTGTCCTGCCAGCACCGAGCCTGACAAGCTTCTGGCTTTGGTTAAGTACTTTGCAAGACCTTTTTGTTGGAGGTTTTTAGACTCCTCTGAGTATAAGTGAGATTTTTAATTTTCTGAAACAGGAAGGAGCAAATCAGTTTGTCTGGTGCTTCCGGACTCCTAGAAGGAGCAAGGCTCCTGGATTGCTTTAGAGTTTATCAGATGCAGCCAACGGGGTGACCTTTGGTTCCTGCAAGCAAAGTACCTGGCTTGTCAGGCAGTGCTGGTGCTCTTTATATGGCAAGCATTAAATGTAATATTCTTCTGTTGAAGTTAAAGAAATGTCTCATGAAGACCTAAACTTAAATGTCTACAAAGTGGGTTTTATGGTTGTTGGGTTTTTTTTCAGCCCTAAGTACACAGCAGTTTGCTTTATAGACAGAGGACTGAGCCTTGAAAACTGAGGGTAATTATTTAGCTGCCTAAGGCTCAACTTTGCCATTGTTTTAGGGCTTTAGTTCCTTTCTTTTAAAGGAAACAATTCCCTCCACCCCACAAAACCTTAATTAAAAATTGAGTATGTTTTTGTTCACTTTCCTGCTCAGTAACTTTCATTTGGTCCTGTGTGTAGGTAGCCAGGTACTTAAACATTTTTTACAGTGTCACTGGGAAATTTCTTCAATTACCATATTCTATAATTCCAGTTTTTCTGATTTTGAGTTTTCAAAGCTTTATTTGAAAAGATTAAACCTGTGTGATTAGTCAGTCATAAAATAATTCAAGTCTCCTGTTAGTGGAAGAAGCGTTCAGTGTTTAAAGCTGCTCTGTTTGGTATCAGTGACTCATTTACTGTTGATTAGGCAGGGAAATCAAGTCTGGCAGTATTTAAATTTGTTTAGATCACAGATACCTTCAGACACTCAGAGTCACAGGTATTGATGGTCGTTTTTTTGAGAAATAGATTCTTCTTTTCTATGTATAAGTACTGTTAGTAGATTAGAAATTTCTCCTCAATTCATGGGGACAGAAGAGAAAGTTCAAACTTGCTGACCAGGATATGGTGGAATTAAAATTCTCTTAGCTTTGTTTCTTCCCCCCATTTTAACTGATTAGGCTC
The DNA here is from genome assembly GCF_052056855.1 of Sturnus vulgaris. Lineage (NCBI taxonomy): Eukaryota > Metazoa > Chordata > Aves > Passeriformes > Sturnidae > Sturnus > Sturnus vulgaris. The sequence goes on from NC_142264.1 coordinate 1,323,019, forward strand.
TCATAGCATCCATTTTACTTAAATGCAGTTGTAAACTTGTCGTTATTAGCCTTCTAAAATTCAACCTGGATTTTGGAAACTAGTTCCCATCCCTGATTTAATGCAACTCTCAACTCGTGGAAAATCCACTCTTTGTTGTTAATTAAATTAATTCCCAAATATAAAAATATTTGCTCGAAATCCTGACTTGACTAGAAACTGTTAAATGTGCAAACAGGACACGAAGACAAACATTTGTAGAGGTGCTTGAAATAAATCTTTGCTTGAATAATCACAGACCCTCTGGTTTGACAAATTTCAGTGTGCATGTTGTTAAGAAAACTTCCCTCTGCCATCTGAAGGTTAATTTTTTAGCATTGTAAAATGAACAAATAAAACAAATGATGACAGGAAGTCATGAATGTTGATTGTTTTTAAAATGGTTGAGGTTCTGTAGTTCCATATTGTTCTGCCATCATTTGTGTCCTTTATGCATAAAATTGAATTCCCCATACTTACATTTTCCTTTCCCTTTTCCTGAATGTGCTCACATATAGAAAGTAAGAAGCATGGCCCTGGAAGATGTGGTGATCCTTAACGTAGACACCAACACACTGGAAACCCCTTTTGATGACCTTCAGAGCCTCCCCAATGATGTGGTATGTATGGAGTGACTTCTCCAAGGTTCTGTTCCTGCCAGCAATTCTGTGACTGAGGGGTGTCACTGGGAGCTCTCGTTGGCAGCACTGAACTGCTGCCCTCAGTTCCTGCTGTCCCAAAGGGTGCAGGAATGTTTGCTTCAACATCTGCAGACGTGCATTGGAGCCTCCCAGTGAAAATCAGCTAATGCTCACATGAGCTAGAAATCCTGCATCTTTACTTAACTGTTATTTCCAAATGAAATCGTGTGGGTTTTCCTCCTGTGACTGCTTCCAGGTGAGCTTTAAGGAATTTCGTGCATTTTATATCCTGAGATATGATATTAAATGGGTGCCTTCACATTCACTTCAATTACTGCTGGAATTCAGAACTCATTTTCTTTCTCATTCACCCTTTTTCTTGTTAAATTATTTCAAATTTTTAATAACTTGATAGTAATGGTGTGTAAATACTTGACATTTAATGGGACACAAAGATATCCCACTTGCTGCTGCAGGCATCTCCAGTGGAGGAGCTGAGAGTGTCAGGAGCTGTTTTCAAGGCAGAGAGTGAATGTTTAGGAGAACGTGGCAGGGGAAAATCTGGATTTCCTTTGCTAGTTGGAAATATTGCACTGCCAGTCAGATCTGAACATTTGCATGTGCAGTTGAGAAATAGAATTGATGTGCAGGGAGCTCAATGTAAGCTGTGTGTGAGGAGAAGCTGCACTGAGGGTGAATTCCCAGTGCCTCCAACAGGATCTGTTCTTCAAAAACAGGGAGCTCAGGAGGAGAGAGGACCATCTTGATTGGGAACATTCTGGCTTTAGTCAAGCATTTAGTCTGTAAAAGTTGATTCCATGATTTTTTCTGGCTTTATATAGTTTTTCATTTTGATTTCACTCCCAGCATCCAAATCTGCCAGCTGGTCACTGCTCGTGCCATTATCCACAACCCGGGAATGACAGACCTGTAAATTTCATGGAATTATGTAAGAAATGTCTGGATCCACTGAGCACGGGGCCTCAAACATGTATATGATTTGTCAACAATCAAGTATTATATTAGATTTTATGAGACTTCATTAAAGGAGCTGTTGTGGGCACACTGTAGAACATCAGAAGAGACTTCTCCAATAAACACAGAACTTCAAGCTTTGGAATGTAATAAATTTTAAGAGACTTCCTTCCTTTCATTATTTACTTTTACTTCACTTTTATAACAGTAAAGAGTTGTGTTTTATTAGTTCAAATTTCTTGATTCAGTTTTCCACAGGTCTATTTAAAAGCTCCATTTTATCTCAGAGGATGTCGAGAGCAGAGCAGAGGAAGTGCTGCCAGCAAATTCAATTAACTGGCAGGGCTCACCAGTAGCATATATGGGGTATTTTTTTTCACAACTGCTATATAAATACAGCTGGGATTAATATTTTTCACAACAAAGCTTTAAGTTGAGTCGTGTTGCGTTGTGTAATTAATGTTTGTGCTGGGGGTTTATGTGGGATTTAGCTCTGGTGCATTGTTGCTGTTACCTGGATGATGCAGTTCCTCCTCCAGGTCTCTCCCTTCACACGGTTCCAGAGTTGGCTTTGACCACTAGAGAGCAGCTGCTCTGCTGTGCAAGAATTGAATTTCTGTCAGTTCTTTCATGCATCATGTGTTTGGAACTGTAAGTGGATCAAGTTGTTCATCTCAGCAGGGAGACACTAAAGCCAATCCATTATACTTTTTTTTTCTTTTCTTTTTTTTTTCCTTTTTACTTCCCTGGGAGATTTTGGGAGTGTGTCTCCCCACTGGTTTTAGTCTAAGTAGATGCATTTATGATCTGAGAAACTAAAAATGTCTTCAAGAGTTTCCTGATCATAAATGCCTGTTATGTCAAACTACCCTGCCAGTTTTGCTACTTAATGTGAGCAGTGAGCAATTCATGCACTGCTGAATAGACAAAATTTACTTTGCTAAATTAAATCTATCTATATTCATCAGTGAGCAAAAACATTTTCTCTGTGGTGCATTCACCATCAGGTAATTAATCCAGTGGAAAATTTCTAAAAGCTGATTTCCCTCTCTCCTTGAACTGCTTTTTAAATCAAGTGAATGAAGTCTTATGATTGTTTTAGAGCCTCAGGTAGTGAGTTGTTCTTGAGTTTCATGATAGAGATGTTGCTACCTAAACTGGTTCTTGGAAATCGAGAATGAACTGTTCTTTACTCTTTAATTCTTAGGCTCCAAACAAACATAGGGCTTAGTGAAAGGTCTTTCCAGCTAGAATTTGTGTCAGAGGAGTTCCAGCAGAGTCAGCTCAAGTTGCTCCTTTGCCCCAGTTTATGTTAGCAGTACCTGCTGGCTGTCAGGCTTCTGAAATAGCCAGGTCATGTCCCTGAAAACCAAGGTTTGTACCACTGTGTTACTGATTAACTATTTGAAATGTGAAAACCTGCCCCTTCTTTACCTTCTGCCTCTGCTGTATTGCTGGAAATCTGGCAGCATGAGAGCACCCTGGGAAGTAACTTTCCTTTTAAAATAATCAATATTTAAAAAAGAGATTTATTAAGGACTGTGATTACAATAAGTGCATCTGCTGCTGACAAGTCTCCTACACCACCGTCTGTGTTGCAACGAATAGCAAAGAGGGGGTAGTAATTTTTTTTTATGCAACCCGTATGGATTTTTCATGTATTTCCAAATAAGTGTCATCTTCTAGTCATAGTTGTAGTCAGAGTCCCACGTTGCAAGGAATGAAGTATAATAAAGTATCAGCTTGCTGTGTCAGCTCGTAGCTGTGTGCTGGGGGAGGCTGGGGGTCTGTGGGGTCCCGGCCTCAGCTCTGGGGCTCCTGCTGCCTCTCCCCCCGAGCCAGCACGGGCAGCACGCCAGGGCTGCTGGTGCTCACCCAGGGAATGAGCTGCTTCCAGGGCAGCCAGGAGGCCCAAACTGCAGCTCTGCAGCCAAACCATTCTCCTAAAGGTGAATCCATTTTTATTTCTTACGCTGTGTTTGCACTAGAACGTTTCTTGCTTTATTCATGTTGACAACTGAAAAGCCTTGGACCTAATTAAAAGAATTTCCACTAGCACCTTTACTGAACCATTTCATTCTGCTGCATTGCACAGATTGCATTCTGAAACATGGTGAGAGTTGAAATCAGACCTTTAAACCTCAACTGCCAGAAGTATAAAAATCTTCTTTAAAAACACTCTCGGGGTAGACTGCATGTATATGTGTCTGTTTGGCTAGAAATAATCCTTATTTTCAGTGGTCACAATTTGAGGTTTTTTTAAAGTATCATTGTCTCTTTAGGCAGGAAACAACCCTAATTCTGCTTGTATAGTCTACTTTGTATTACGTGCTAAATTTTTCCAGAGAGTACACTTGAGAGTGTTTTGGGGTAGATTTTTTTGCTACTTGTTAGTATATTTAAATATGTTGTTGTTAACTTTTTTTTTGTTTAAAAATTGACATGCCTCTTGCAGTAATCCCATATATGTATAAAATGGACATCCTACAGTGTTTGAGGAAGTAGCAAAACACCAGTCAATATTCTGCTTCTGTCCCAACCTGGGGAGGTGAAGCACAGAAACGCTGTGACCAGGCCTCTGAACTCCTGGTTTGTTTAAAACAAAACATAGAGCTTTTTCCTTCTATATAGATGGAAGGTTCTGTATCTTCACATGAATGTTTACAGAAAACCCTTTACAACAATGTTGGAGATGGATTTGAAAGTTTCTCAGAGCTCTGGCTATTTTATTACACTTTTAAGAACTACCTTTAAATGGTTAATATAAGTTAATACAGAAAATAAAAAACATATTTTGACCCTACAAGTCTAGAACCCATCAAACATGAAGTATGCTGTTTGGGTTTGAAAATCTGGTGAAGCTTTTATATTTAGAGGATTACAGAACTCCTTGAGGAACATTATCTCAGTGAATAAGAGTGAGCTTATTTTACAGGCTTCAGACTAAATCGGGTATCATGTGTTATGTTAATATGGGTTTGTGGGCTCATTAATGTGTGGATCACTGGCATAAGCATTCAGATTTATAAACAGTGCTGGACACGCTCTTGGTTATTTCTGTTATACTAAATAATGAAACGCCTTTTACAGCAGAATCTGCAGATTTAAAAGGAAATGTCTTTGCAACCATTTTAGTAAGCACAAATGCAAAGATAACATCTAAAAGAAAAGCGAGTAGTGCCCAGCATGGATTCTATATTTAACACCTGTGGAGCACGACAAGGAGTCACTGTGCCCTCCCCAAATGCAGGAGTGCTGCAGGAAGGGGTTAAGTGAGGGATGGCACTGAGGCACTCACAGACAGCTCAGGAAAACCAGGCTGCCCTGGGCGAGCCGCCCCGGGGCTCAGAAAACTCAACCCATCCCCTAGGATTTTGGGGATAGGCATGAGGCCACAGCAAGCTTTCGTTGAGGGCTAGAGGATGGGAAGAAGGTCTTGAAAGTTAATTTGAACATTTGAACCATCAGCTTATATTTTATGAGGTGTAATTCATACTCTTCAAAAACAGTTAGTGATGGTCACTATCGGAGGATCTGCTCACTCTGGCAGTAATATTCCTACAGTGATTTTTGCACAGTGTGAAGTACACACAGAGCTACCCCATGGAGATTTTCAGTATGGCGTTTGGAAAAGGAAGATTTGCTAGTTATTGGCTCTTTCTGTTAAATTCATCATATGGATATTTATGGAGTCAGTCATGTTCTCCTGCAGATCGGAGAGATCTCCTGCTGTTCTGCTTTCCCCCTGAAATTGTGGCTCCCTCCTGTTTTTTGTGTCAGGTATCTCACTAAACTCGGGCTTTGTGCGTGGCATGGCCGCAGCCTCTAAAAGCCCCACCTGAATTCCTTTTGAGAACCAGTGCCCCAGGTATTCGGGTTTGTCTTGCTTGCATTTTGTGAGATCTGTGTCAGAACCTCAGCTTGTCCTGGTTCTGTCTGCAGCGCCAGAGCCGTGAGAAGAACGGTGAGGGAGCCATGAGGGGCCTTGAGGGAATCGTGAGGGATCATGAGGGAACCGTGAGGGAGCTGTGAGAAGAACGATGAGGGGCCGTGAGGGAATCGTGAGGAGAACCGTGACGAGAACCGTGAGAGGCCGTGAGGAGCCATGAGGGAACCGTGAGGAGGGGTCATGAGGGAGCCGTGAGGAGAACCGTGAGGGAATCGTGAGGAAACCGTGAGGGAGCCATGAGGGGCCGTGAGGGAATCGTGAGGAGAACCGTGAGAGGCGGCTGAGGCAGGACACAGCGGATCCCAGGCACGGCCGAGCCCTCGGCAAACAACTCCAAAAACGTTGAGAACAGGAAAAAGCTCCAGATCACAGCGAGAAAAAGTGTGAGGAGTAAAGAAAGGCGGGAGGGGCTGTCAGGACTGACATGAGAGGAGGGGAGGCGGGACTGGGGCGGGGAGTTGGGCCGGTAAAAGGCGGTGGCAGGGGAAGGTTTGAAGTTTCTGTCTTTGTTTCTTACTATGGGACTGTATTTAATTGTCAATACATTACATTAAGTTAACACATTGGAGCCTGTGGCTCATGGGTACGCATTTCCTTGAGGCCCCGAGGCTGGTGCGCGTGTTTGCCCCGAGTGCTGCTGAGGGGCAGCGGGCGCTCCGGGAGCCGGCTGGGGGTACCCGCACAGCCAGAAACACCGCCAGAAACACAGCCAGAAACACAGCCCTCGCTGAGTCATTGCCCCTTCAGACTCTGAAATGCGAGGGGATATAACCTTAAAAACCCCTTGTATTTGTGACAAATAGATTCTTCAGACCTTCAGGATTTGTTCCTGGCCCTGGTGGTGATGGATGGCCTGGTTATGTGGAGCAGTTTCTCGTATTAATCTGATGTTTGAATTAATTTAGCTGCAATTCTTTCATGGATTCTGATCGTGATACAGTTTCATGGACTACCTTTAAAAGAGTACTCAACAGCATGTTAACAGTGGATTTTAAGTAGGAGGGAAGGTTCAATGAAGCTTTTAGTATCCTATTGGTTTCTGAATAGAATCCAGTCGTATCTTAGAGAAGCAAAACAGCTTGAAAAGTAATGCTTTTAGAACTGAAAAATTCATCTCTGAATTCACAATGTCACCTTTTGTCATAACTGCTATTGTGGTTAGCACATTTTTCATTTAGCTGTGCCCCAATGTGTTGCGCTTTGTTTGTGATATGAGAGTGATCTAGACCTGCTGTGTGATTTCAGGTTTCTGCACTGAAGAACAGATTGAAGAAAGTCTCTACAACCACTGGAGATGGTGTGGCAAGAGCGTTTCTAAAAGCACAAGCAGCTTTCTTTGGGAGCTACAGAAACGCCCTGAAAATTGAACCTGTAAGTAGGCAATTAGTCGACATAAGATGTAAATGTGCAGCTGTGGTGGAGAAAAAAACTAACAGTTCAAAGTGGAGCATAACCTGCTTTTCCTGAGGCCAGCATGGTGGCTCTTTGGCTGACTACTACTGAAAACAGTGTTAAAGTCTCCAGAGTGAAAGAGGTGCAACAAGCATGATCCATCACACAGGGAAAAACTTTCCCATGGAAAGGTGTGGGCATTACTTGGTTTTGAAGGCAGTCAAATTAGAGGAGAGATGATAAAAAAGAATAAATGAATGATCATAAGAGACTAGTGCAGGGCTGACCATTCCCTCCTCTGCAAAACCCATCTTTTCATTGTGTTTTTGTGTTAAAAGTTGGTGTATTTGGCATTCTCTTGCTCTTTGAAGATTAATGAAAAGATCTGGCCTGCAGACATGTGATAAATTTAATTTTAACCATGATGTTAAATGGTCACATGGCCAAAATTTGTACTATGGGTGTAGTGTTTCTTGAGGATTTCAGAAGCTAAACTCTCTCCAGTACTGTAGTTTGTCCTGTTATTTTTAAAGCCAGGAGGAAAACATAGCTCAGGCTGACTTTTAAACAGCCCAGTTATCACCATCAAATAAGTATCATTTCAACGGTTCAGATTCAGGTTTCAAAAATTACTTTTCAAGTCAGCACAAGTCCGTCCAGATCTTACTGGGGGAATTCGTGTATGTGGAAAAAATAAAATTGTATTGACTTGTGTGTGTATGTCTGGGTGTAAGAACTGGGCTTTTAAAGCATCTCAGGTGAAATCATGGAGGGATTTAAAATGGGGACCATAGAAATGACAAAGATGGAAGCAGCGAGGCGCTCTGGCTGTGAGCCTCCTTTATCCCTGCTGGGGAGACACTGACTCCCCTCCATCCCTGCAGGCTTCCTTGTTCTCCACTGCTCCTCCCTGTAGTTGCCAGGCAACTCTGGGAATATTGGTGTATGCTTTGCCTGGATGTGTGTGTGAGATTAACTAGTTAAGGGGTTTATGAAGGAAAATAAAAATTTAAATTGCTGTTCTGGAAATACCATCTGGTATTTTGAAGGCTGAATGTTAAAGATGAACATTTGAAATGAGTTGACAGTGACACGCCCCTAGAAAGTGCAACTTTGAGGGGCAGCTAACCTGAAGAAGTTGCAGAAATGGTTTGGTTTGCTTATCATTCCATCAAAGAAAACTTGTAAATATAGCTGCACAAACATGTCATAAAATTCACTTTAATAATCAGGAAGTGGAAAATCTCAGGGCTTTCTTTTCTAAGGTTTTTTGTAAATCAGTGGTTTGATTTGTGGTTATACCTTTCAACATTAAGATTTAGATAAAGCAAATTTGCAGTTGTTTCATGTATCACCTTCACACAGAGTAAGTACAGGGCATTAAGCAATACCAAACATGAGATGGTTCTTTACATTTCATGTCCTATAACTCCAGAAACCTGACTGTTCATTTAAAATCATCGATAATTAGAAAAGAAATTCAAAGAAGCAGCAGCTTTTCCTCCTTTCATAGTTTCTGTCTCATAAGACAGTTGAATTTCATATACTACCTCATTGGTATGAGCTGACTTTTCAGGATAAATGGTGTGAATCTATTTTTCATTATTCTGTGTAGGCCCAGGATGTGTCACTGAGCAGGCTCTACATTCACATTATTATACTTCAGCATAGGAAGAGCTCTTTTTCTGAGGCTTTTACTCTAGAGATACAAGGTTGTGTAATGTACTTACAAACAGAACACTGGCAATGAGTTTCTGTTGCCATGAACTTTCTGAGGCCTTTGCTAACTAGAAATTACATGAAAAAACATATCCATGTATACAGTTGGCAAGCATAATAATAATAATAGTAATACTTACTTGCCAAAGTAAGTGCTGCAATGCTGTTTCCTGTGGTGTTTCCCATAGCTGCACTGAGCCAGGTTTAAATGCAGAGGAGTATCTGCTGGGTGGGATGTGCTTACAGCCCCACAAAGCTGTGCTGCTATGAAGTCCAGTCACAGCCAGCAGCAGCTGGGTGTTCACTGGGCTGTGCTGAGGCACATTATCCTGATGCATGTGGCTTAAATGTCTACCAGCGACACCAGTGAGAGCATTTTGTTCACTCAAATGACTTTTTTCAAATTGCCAATTGTTTTGTTGTTTGCAGAGGGAATGTTTTTATCTCTTCTAAATATTTAATTCACGCAAGTAGGTCATCTCCATCAGAGAAATCTGTGTGAATCCGAGGTGTGTGTAAAGGTGCTTGGTAGGACTGAGCAGCTGGGGGATGTTGGGAAGCCAGGCTCAGGTTTTCGGGATGGGAGCCGTGGCCGTGCACTTTCTTCTGCTGACACCTAGTGGTCGCAGCATTGCAGTCGGACTCTCGCAGTGTTTGTGAGGATCCCCCACACCTGCGGCTCGGGGAAAGCTCGGCTGGGCTGGCCCAGAGCAGTGTGACCCGGCACGATGTGCTGCTGCTGCAGCCTCAGCTATGTGGGCTTTGTGTCCCCCCGCTGTGTCCAGGCTCTGCTGGGATGCACAGGCATCCCAAATGACCAGAGGTGTGCCTGTTCTCTGGCACTGCAGCGATTCTGACAGGGCTGCTTCTTGTAGGAAACCACGGGATTACATCCTGTTACCGTGTTGTAAATATTCCTCCACGGGCTACACCTTTCACATCGCACTGACACCTCCTTGCATGCAGTGGGGAGTACTGAGGATAAGTGAATCTCTTCAGTGAAGCATCAGTTAATTCTCTTTGTCTTCATGGTTAATTGTTCAGTCTTACTCAGGTTTATTTGCCTGAGCAACCATTAGTTGTAAACTGGGTAATTTCTGATTATTTGAATTGTTCTGAATTAATTTGGTTTAAATTTAACCTAAATATTCCTTGGATGCATCTGCTTAAGAGTAAGCAGGAAATCTGAGGCAGAGTCAATGTGCTTTTCTATTTCCATGCTTTTCATGTGTTTCCACTGCTGAAGTTACTTTCTAATTTGTGAACTGCTGATCTTAATATGAAACTACTTATTGAAACTCACAGATGTTTTATATACTCCAGTTTTCACACTGCTTTAGCTGTACTACACTGGTGGAGGAATCTGTGTTATATGCACATTGCTGCCTGAGTTCTGTTGTCCTGTCAAAGCCTGATAATTTATATTTGGATTTTAAATAGACAATGTACTACCAATTTTCATAATTATAATTTAATATGAATTTTCTCATAATACAATGCAATTTGAGCAATGGTGGGGGAAGAAACCATTATGAATAGCAGGAAATAAGGTTTTTTCTTTTTCAACATAACACTCAATTCAACTTAAGGAGATAGTTAATGCATTAATTGTTTTATAGGAATCTCAACAGACACAATAAATGCCTTCAGCAGTTCCAGATTCACAAGATCAGAGTCAGAAAAGTAGATGATATTTGGTGCAGAGTGAAAAAGCAAATGCCAGATGATTCAAAAAGGAAATTTTGTTGGAATGTGTGTGCAGTAATATAAAGCAAGTGCATGCTACGTACTGGTGCATAATTCATTTTGCAAAGGCTTTGTAGCATTCAGTGCTTTATCTACTATGAAGTATGATTGTTGCCATGGTGAATTATTTTTTTAAGTTATTCAGTGGAAGAGTAAATAGTCATTTCCAGCTCCCAGTAATTGCCACATCCCAGTTCCTTCCTCTCCATGGCCATCTTCTGCCTAGCTTCTTTTCCTTGCATGTATATTTTAAAGGCACACACTGCATGCAGAGTAGGTACTTCCCTGTCACCAGAACTGTCTCCACAGTTCAGAGCTTTAGGAGTGTTTGTCCGTCTGTAGAAAATATGAAGAAGGATGATCCCTCATGCTTATATGACTCGTGCACAGACCCATTAAAATGAACCCCAAGCTGTGGGGGAAACAGTGAGCAGAAGCTTGTTAAATAGAACTTATTGTTTTACTTGCAGTTTTGTTGTGTTCTGTTTAAAGTCAGTGCTGATATATAGCATCAGGAATTTTCTCGTACCCATCTTTACTCTTCTCCTGTTCAAGTGGTTGAGCTCTCAAATCCCTGCCTGTAGAGGCAATCTAGGGGTGCCTAAATGACAGTAGTTTCTAAATGTCATTCTAGTGACTTTACTGACAGGTAGGAGTAGACAATGAGAATGGCACTGACAGTGTGTAAAATCTGATTTTTTTGTGATAAAAACGGACATAAATTGAGTTTCTGTATAGCCTGGAACTGAAATTTAAGGCTTTTTTTCTTCCTAGTCTGAAGATTCTGTGTTTTGGGAATGTTAAAGACCCAAGGTTTCAGCAACCTCCCTTAGAAGCCACCTGTAACTATTGCTGTGTTTTACCATCTCTGGGAAGTGCTGAATTCACAGTCACTGACTGGAAAAGATTTAGTGGGGAAACACAGTTTTGTTTGTTTTCTGTGTGATGTTTGTTTTCATTTCAATTCTGTTGCTGTTTCCTCTCTGAGCCTTACTGTTGCTATAGACAAATTTCTGCTTTTGCTGTTTTAAACCTTAAAAATGGCTCTTTTTCTAACAAGCAGTTACTGTTCTTCAAAATGGCATTTATTATTCTACATCTAAGTCTGTTGAGATATACATATGTTAATGAACCTGAAAAGACATTTTCTTTAATCTCTTCTAGCAGTCTGGTATGTAGTAAATAGAATTGTTTTGTAATTTCCAAACTGTTGTAAGATCCTATGTTATCTAATTCTGTATGCTCAGGGGAGGGGGAACCCAGGATTCTGAGGGGAAGGTAATAAAAAGTAAAATTTGAGAAAGTTAACATGACCCTCTGCTGATTGTGGTGTTTCTGCCTGGAAAAAAGGTGCAAGCAAACTTCCCTGTCCATCATGCATGTTAAAGTAAAACTCCAGCAGAACCCCAATCAAAGCAAAAGCAGCAAGCACAGCCCCCATTGTGGGAATGGTTTTGGGTGTAGGAGCTTTGCCCACAGTAAAGGATGGGGTGCTCTGCCCCTCGCTGTGCAGTAATAGCAGAAACGGGAATTTCCTCCGAGTGTGCTGACAGAATGCTGCTGTGCAAAGGTCTGCTCTGAGATTATTGATGATTAACTGCTCCGTGCTGATGTTTAGGGGTTTGTGGTCTCTTGGTTTGGGGAGCCTGTGAGCAGTCTGAGAGCTGTCTTTGGCTGTGTTGTCTGGGTAACTTTGCAGCCCCCATAGAAGTTGTGCTCAGCCGTCAGCCTGGATCAGGTCACTCTGCGTCTTCTGTGGTGGTGCTGCAGAAATAAAAGGAGCTTTGTTCCAAAGCCTCTCAATCTCCCTGTTCCAGGGCAGGCTGTGCTCTGTCAGCTTTGCTGTGAGAGGATTTGGATATTCACTTACTTGGCTGTGCCTCTCACACCTGATTCTGGGGTTTGTGCTATTTGATGCACTTGTTTTTGCTGCTTCTCAATTTGTTTCAAGCCTTTGGTTGTTTGTTTTAGGCTGCCTCTTGCCTGTGTTCTCACTGCGTTGTCTCCTGATACTTCAGTTCTAATTGTGAGTGCACAGCCTCGTGCAAATGCCTCCATGCAGCAGAACTTGGAGATATTTCCTGAACTAATAAAGCGCAGGGGACTTGGAGGGGGAACAACAAGGCACATAAACAAACACCAAACAGAAAATAACATCACCCTTGAATTCAGCTTCTGTGTGAGGCACTCAGCAACTGTGTGTTTTTTCAAATGAGCTGTTGTATCTGGTATTAGAAAAAAAACACCAACACACACAAACCCATGAAAATCCCCCACCCCAAGGACCTTTCAGGCACGCAGGCAAGGAGTGAAGTGAACATTCTCAGTAGTGTGAGCAGCTATACAACGAAGAGAAAGTATCACTTTCCTCGACAGAAGATGGTGGAAGAGATTTTTGGGATTTGGGTTTGTAAAGTAGCCTTCAGTATCAGGTAACGTAGATGAAATCATGATAAAAATTAAAATATTTAATCGGGTTAGAAACATAATAGAGAAGTAATGCTACTGTGGGCTTTCATGGTGTATATTGTGTATGAATGAGAGTGTATGACTTGTGCTGGTGTGGTAGCAAAGGAGGCAGGTGAAAGGCAGGAAATCCCAATTAGTTGTAAGGATTTGCATAGCTGGGTGATAGAGCTCCTGCAGTGACACCTGGAATGCACTGGGGCTAAAGGCAGAAGGAGCCCTTTGCTCGTGAGCCAGGAGTGACAGTGGAATGTGGGAGATGGTGACACTGTCCTGGGGCTCAGGGAGCCCCGTGTGTGCCCAGGGAAACACAGAGGGGACCAAGGCCCCTTTCTGCCTTGGCTCTTGCATGGCATCAGGGAGCTGGGCAGCTGCTCTTCACACGGAGCAGGGAAGGGAAGGCATTAGTGAAAGACAAATTCTGCCTCGTGGCCAAAATGCTGCATACGCAAAACTTAGTTTCACACCGAGGACCTGTTTATTCTGTTTTGGAGAACACAAAAATGTAAACTCTGCAGAGGGCTGATAAGCACATTGTTCTTTAAAACACACACTACTTCAGTCTGGTAAAACGTCAAATAAAAACATTCTGTCCTTTCTTATCTTTTTCTAATTTAATTCATTGTTTTCTGAGCCTTTCATTCACAGAGTAGCAGCTCTGGCAATGACAGATATTCTATTGTGACTGAAATATGCATTTTGTAAGTCATAACTTCACTGGGTATTTAAATAAACTGTGTATGTACAGCGTGCAAGATTTATGCAGAGCACAGCTGGAGGTATTCTGCTCAGAATTCCTATGGTTTAAAATGTCTCTTTCAAGTTTGAAAATGTGTTGTGAAGTAGATACCATTATGATAATTGGAAGTTCAGCTTCTCTGTCTTGGTCTATTATTTTTTTTGAATACAATTAACACATCACACACATTTCACCTGGTCTCTCCTCATTTACCTCTGACACTTCCTTGATATTTATTTAGACACATGTGGTGTCTTTGCTTTGAACTCAATAGTTGGTATATTCACTAGATTTTTTTTTAATAAACATTTTTCTCATTTAGAGATATACAATTAGTTTACACTGTTAGAAAAAGGTATACATATTGATGTCAATTTAAATCTTTTACTTATTTGTTAGATGATCAGGACATAAATAGTATAAAGATTGTAGAGAAAACTGTGATTACTCTCAAATCAAAATACCTGCTGTGAAGTTGCAGAAGCAGCTAATTTATTATAGTTCTCATGAGAAAACAGTACAGAGCAGATATGCACAAAGCTGTCTAGAGAAGAAATTAAAAATATATATGAATAATACATTTAATTTAGAATTGCAGTGTTTTCTTTCAGGTAGCATAAAGGTGAAGCATAAATCTCAATGTTTAGTGTGAAATAAGCTTTATTTTTCTGGAGTCAGTAGCAATGCTTTTGTTTCTGATGGCAAAACAAAGACTAAGTTTTGGTTTTAAAATATAATCAAATTCTTAAACTGGAATTAATAACATACTGTTGACATAGTTTTTAACTAAAATAATGTATGTGGTATGCTGTGTTATGTGCTATGTATAGAACTGTCAGCAATATAATACCAGTGGCCTCCAGAAGACAATTATAAATTATATCAGATTTTTAATTTTGAAGGGGAAAAAAAAGGATCTGACTCATCAAATTTCAGTGATCCAGGAGAAAAGAATATGAAAATATCATTAGATCTATTTCATTTGTGGAAATCAGGCTTGGCGTTTTCTTTATTTCTTCTCTTTTTTTCCATATCATTTTGATTTTACGAACACTTCTAATGCTTGGAGTTTTATTAAGGAATAAGTTCAAAATCCAGCCTAAGCTCAATTCTCACAATAACACGGGAAATTTTTCTGGATTATTTCAAAAATTTTAGCTGCACTTTGGAGTGAACTGGGGCTGTGATTTTGCAGAGTTGCTGTTCACTGTCCCTTCCTTTGATGGCAGTTTCCGTAGGATTTTCAGTAACTGTATTACTGGAGATGTTAGGGGGAAAAGGTATCATCCACCAACTAAGAATTCATTTGCTCTGTCTTAAAATGGAAGTGATCAGCTGTAAGCTTTTCAGGTCCAGGAATGGAAGTTGAGAAGATCCTCCCCAGTGGGAGTTTTTTGGCGTTGTGGGGCAGTCAGGGCCGTGGTGGAGCCCTGCTTGTGCAGCTGCCTGTGCTGCAGAGCCATGGGGACAGGCCTTTGCTCACCACATCCAGGTGCTAAAGGAAACCAGGGGCTTCTTTCAAGGTACCTTGCACTTGGCCTTCCAGTTTTCAAAATGCACATTTAAAATTATCTCTATAAAATACTCCTTGGAAGAGTGTATATATATATATATATATATATATATATATATATACACTTTTTTTTTTTAAATTAAATCATTCTGTAGTAAAATATTTCAAGTCCTGGCTAAGCTGTAAAGCTTAGGGCTGATAAACAAAGCATCTGAAGCCAAATGGCCCCTTAGCTAACCCCAATTAAAATAAAGATTTCATTGCGCTCTGTCCTGACAGAGAGGGAACATATTGTTGCCTTTAAGGGAGTTTGGTTTAGTTAATGAAAGAATTTATTTCATTTTTTCAAATACAGAACCTAATTAAATAAGTTTCAACTTGACTTGTAGTTGAGGACATTTTAACTCCTTAAAGGTTACTCTTGTGTCCAAGTGTAGTTGTCTTTTGAATAATTCCTGATGCAGTATTTAGGTTAGTGATTTATACAATAAGGAATTTTATAGTAGAGCTCGTGTAACTGTTTGCCTGTTAAATATATATCATAAATACATGTTGTTGACTCCTAAAGTGTTAAAGTTGTTATCGACATTACATTATTTTGATGTATTACATAAATTTGGCATCGAGTGTTTCTCAGAGCTAGTAACTAATGCAGGATTCTTAGAAGTACTATGGAAAACAAGGTGCCAAGAGTTTGCTTTGAGTGCCCTTTAAAAGCTGTAGATTATATATGTACTTCACTTACTCCTGGTGCTCAAGGAAAAGAAAAATATATCAAAGAATTATTTAGGTGAAGCTCTCCAAGCAGTAGTTAAAGTCTGTATGTCCAGAACTTTTTTTCTTAGAGAGGATTAATGGTGAAATGAAAGCAATTTGTGAGGATTATATGTGTGATTAGTTTGCCTTTCCTTAGGATCTGTCTGTGCTTGTATGGATAAAGCTCATCCCCTATTTGGCAACCAATAATTTATTACATATTCTCAACAAATTCTCAAGAATATATGAAAAATAGAGAACACTTCTATCTAAAGATGCCCTCTTATTACACATGAGAATATTTTACATGAAAGCAGTCAAGAATAGGAATGCTGTTGCTTACCTGAATTTCTTGCCTAAAACTGGAGGAATGTTGAATGGCTGCTGTGTGTCTGGCAGTGAAGCCAGAGGAGGTCTTGGACTGGGATGGTTCTGTTTGGCTCTGCTCTTTATACTTGGTCACAGGATACCTGGAATTAACAGCACCTAACCAGCATTTACACAAAGGGAGGGGGCTTGGAAATGATTTGTTACTGAAACTGAAGCTAACCAAGAGACTTCATGCTTAAAGGAACATTTTTAGTTGTAACAAGTATGTCAGTATTGTCCCCAAATGTATCTATCAAACTCTACATCCATTTTGTTCTGGAGCAGTGGCCTCTCCTGCACAGGGAGGACTGCTTGATTTAAGAACACCCACGTGTGCCCCTCGTTTGGGGATTTTAAGCTAATGTTTGGAGTGTGTGTTCTCTTCCAAATGCCACTCAGTCACGTGCTCTCCTTTACACATTCAATGGATTGCAGTCCAGCTCTCTTACAATGAGTTTTCAGGTGAGCAGTGAAGCTGTCTCCAGTAAAGGACAATTGATTTCCCTGAGTCAGGGTCATTCCCAAAGCTCTTGACTATTTTTGCTGCGGGTCTGTGTGGTTGTTGCCTTCAGCTATGGGGGTAAATGATACTCAAAGAATTCCTGCCTCTGAGAGGAAATTAATAGTTTTATTTATGGATAAGTAACAAAATATTAAATTGTTTAGGAGGGACTTGCAGGGGCTTTTTACTTGAAAAAAGAGTGTTCTTTGGTGTGGGTGTGAACATGAATGAAATTAAGGGTTAGGTGGTACTGGGGTCCTAAAAATCTCTGATTTATTTGACATATGTTACAGATCCTGAGGTAACTGAAATACAATGCTGTTCTTTTCTGTGAATTTCTGTAGATCATTAAAATTACATTGTGTTTCAGAAATCTCAATAGTTGCCAAATGTAACCAAAAATAAAGCATCACATCCAGCCGGAGTTCCAGATAGCCTCACTCTGCCCTAAAGCCACATTTCCCAGCCATTATCTTGTCATAGCTTATTGTGCTCAATTTTAATTAAATGTTAATAGCAATTTTGCAGTCAGAACTGACATGAAAGTTTTCCGAAGATTATTATACCCACAGGATACCTTTATTATGTGTTTTTCTTGATTCTCCTTTTTTATCTTGTCCAAGCCCTGTTCTTTGGAAAAGTCTTTGGTGATGGAGAACATGAAACAGAAAATGCTGCAGTGTCTTGACTAACAAGGATTGGTTTACAGAGGCTCATCAATGAATTTTGTATTCTTCAAGAACATCAAAAACTTACATGTTTGATAAGGATCTTGGGGTTTATTTGATTTTCCTTAGTGTGGTGTATACTCTGAGTGTTCTACATTTAGATTTCGAGTGTTTAAATACAAAAAGGGCTTGTGCAATGTTGTAACCTGTAGTTCTTGTGTCTCTGCCTTCAAGGATGTTGTGTTCACAAATGGTAGGCACAGTTTATACTGTTGGATGTTGGATCACTGGTTCTGATTGCTGTGTAGGAAGCCCTGTAGTATTAATTGGTTGTCAAATCCCTAAGAAATAACAGATTAATGTGCTGGATCACAGTGCCCTGTTTAGAAGCTGCAGTTTGCCCCCGTCCCCAGCCTCTCCATGTAACACAATTACAGATGTGCATTCAGGACATTTAGTGGATTGCATTTCATTAATGCAATTTGAGCAGACAATACCAAGTTGCTGTCGGGCCGTGCTGACAGCTAATTACTGAAATGAAGGGTCTGCATGGCTAAGGAACAATGGAGCATGTCTCAGGAACAGGAAAGCAGCACAGAAATAGTGCCACATCTTGGAATCACTCCTCTGGACAGTTTGCTGTCTCTGCAGACCAGCTTTTGTCACATATCTGATCATGGTGGGGAGTTAGACTTCAGGGAAACAAAGGTTGTTACTGTTGATGAAAATGCAATGTAGTTCTGCTTTGCCCTTCCCTGGGTTAATTCAGGCCCTTGTACATAGTTACCCATATGCTGGCCACACTTACCTCTTGCTTACAGACACCACGGCACGTTTTCCTCACAGAATGTCCAGTCTGCATGTTTGAATAGCAGGGATACTGGGAATACCAGTCAATTTTGTGGCATTATTTGTAGGGAAAGCTCTCACTGACAGTTTGGAAGAAGATCAGGAGTGACTCCTCATTGTTTCTTCCAGTATAAGAAACCACAGGCAGTCAAGTGGGGTTCGTAACAACAAAGGTTCCAAAGAAACAAGGAGTGTTCGATGTAGGATTGGCAATAACCCTGCCAAGCACTTGATGGAGTGATACTGAGGAAGCTTGTATTGGTGTGGAGCAATTTGGAGAGATGCCTTGGTTCAGATTTGTTTGATATGCAAACACCCTATTAAGGAACACTTCTGGACCTGGCCATAAACTCCTTGTGTGTTCTTCTAGAGCAGGGGAAGCTGAAGCACAGGGTGTTCACTACTGGGCAAGGGGCTTAGCTCAGGGCATTTCTAAAACCCCTATTGCCTAATGGGGTTTGGTCTTTACAGTGTAGCTGCAGAATTATTAAATATAATGGGATGCTGGCTACAAAGCAATTTTATCATCCAATTCATTCACCTGACATCTGTATTGTAAGACAAGGTGCTAGTTATTGTTGGAGATATTTTTTCTTTTGATGCTCACAGAACTCTTAGATTACCACTGTGGCTTATCCATATCCTGATGGTAACAAGAGCCAGTGGCACTTCTGAGCACCTTATGTTATTTAGTCTGTGCATCTCCAAGTCCACAGGTAACATGGGGATAGGAAATATTCTATTTCTTGTTGAAATGAAACTGAATCTTTAAAATTTTTTATTCAAATCTGCTGCTTAGTTGGACAAAAAATGGTACAGTAGCAGGTTGCCAGTAAAGGGTTTGTTCTGCCTGATGAACTCAAGAATTCGTGTTGAGGTGCTGCAATAGTTTGCTATTTTTGCAATTCATTTTATGAAACAAGTTCCAGATTGAGCTCTGCTTCCATGTATTCTCTCTCCATGGAAATTATGTCCTTTTTCTCATTTCAAATTAGGTGAGTACAATGAAATCCTTATTTTACATATTTATTAACAAGGCTTTCATCCCCATGGTATTGTAACTACCCTCAGTACTCTATGCAAAGAAATTACACAGAGAACTCACAAACCTTCAGGAGATATATATGGTCACTCTTTTTCAAGCATTACTGCTCCTATCTGTGTTATTCTTATGTGTTGCTCTATCAGCCCTTATTTTGTGCCTTTCCTTTCCAGAAGCTGTTGGTAGCACTGATTTTTTTGTTGTTGTTTTTTAATTCTGAAATAAATCACATTAAAGGCCTCATGCTAAGTTTGAATCTCATTGGATATTCATTGTTAGAAAATTGATGAGTGAATAAATGATATCAACTGTGCTGTCTGGCACATAGAGGGTTAAGGGAATTTTTAGTCTCACCAAAAAGTATTTGGTCAGGTACTCAGGTGCTGGAAATTTTCTTAGCAACATCAGTCACCTAGGAACATGATCATCTGCTGTTCTGGGGTAGAGATTACAGAGCTTAATGATTAGCTTCTATAAGCTGCAGCTGATGCCAGACTCTACCCCCTTTACACCTAATTAGCCTCATTAATGAGCTCTTCTGCTCTCCACAGAGAGGGCTTCCTCCTCAGAATAGGAGGTAAAAATACTTCACCCAGGTAGATGTGCTGAAACCTTTAATTATTGCCCACACCTGCAAAGCGTTGTGTGTCTGACAGCAATATTGCTTCCCGAAACTGCTTATTTACAGTGACCACAGCACCAGGCATTAACCCTTTAGCACCTCGCCAGTATTTACACAGGGTGGAAAGAAAGGCAGTTGCAAATTTAATGCTTAATTAAGTTGGATGTGATCTGGGGGGGGAGCCAGTTTGTATGTGATGAAAATGTTTTTAAAAGTTTCTGAGTATTTTGTTTAATCCTGAAAAATGAGCTGAAATTGCTGTTGCATGTCAAATAAAGCAATAGCTGGACTCAGAGCAGCGTTAGGCAAGTTCTGTTCTTTAAATGAGCAACTTCTGTGGTTGAAGCAATGTAATTTAGTGCTGCTAAAATGGAAACAAGGGAAAATACACTTGTAGTGATCAATGGAGCAGGCAGTAACTGTGCTAATGAAGTGTTCAGGGTGATTCTGAGCCGTAGCAATTCCTGGTCAATATGTAGTGTAGACGTTGGGAAATTCTGAGCGTTATTGGTTATTAGCTGTGCTGCTGAGGCAGCTCTGTTACATTTGGTGTTTGTGTTTGTGTCCCAGCGTTGTAGCCGTGTCCACAGTCAGGGTTTTCTTGGTTGTTAGGAGCTCTTCCATCAGTGGCCAGCATTCCTGAAGTTCCTGCAGGCAGTGCCTGCTGTGACTATTCCCAGCAGCCACAGTGCAGGTTCCGGGTGGTGCTGGCAACAATTGCCATCGAGTCGGTTCCGTGGAGCACTCCCACCTTGTGGAACATGGACACTGGGCCGCAGGCAGCTGTATTCACAAGCTGGGCAAGAAAAAATGTTTTCCTGGAAAATTCATCTTCTAAAATGAGTAGAAGATGATGTGCCTTCTGCAAGGCATGGGCAGTGCCAGTGTGAATGAATGGGCTTTTCAGCCAAAGTGATGGGATTTGGTACATTTTAGTCAACTCTGTTTCTCTTTAAGGTGCTCTTAGCAGGCTGCTGAGCTAATGTGAGCAGAAGCCTTTGAGTTAAAAAAGGAATTTGGAGCAAAAAATATGTATTAATGGAACTGAAAATTATTAACTGAAAATACGATCTCCAATCTGTGAGGTCACCACGATAAGAGACATCATTATTAACAATTATTTTATTAGTATTATGAACAATTCTTTTGCATGTGTAGGGGAAGATTTGTTTTACTTTATTAATAATTAAAACAGCATCAAACTCCCCCAGCCAAGATGGAATCATGCACTATGTGAATCACAGAAATTCCTGTGCATTTTTCCAAGAATGCAGTTTGAACTGAATGCCAAAGAAAGCATCAAAATGAGGGGTTTTTAAAAATACTTGCATCATGTTCTGTCAGTTGTTGCTGCTTCACATCCCCATGACATCAATGGGATGGGTGCACTGCATGTGGACTCTTCTTGTGGAACGCTGGCAGGTTCAGTTCCGTTTCCTTGGTGGAAGCCGGAGGTTCCAGGGCAGATGAGAAGGACTTGTACAAGCTCCAGCCGATCCGTGAGGGCGAGCGGGTCTGCAGGGGAGCGGAGCCGCAGTCCCTGCCCATCTGCTCCCTGTCAGAGCTCGCAGCTGGCCCCGTGCCCCGGCCCGCCGGCTCCGGGCACTCCCGCCCGGTCTCCACGACAACTCCGGGAGCCGCCGAACCGCTGCTCCCAGCCAGATGCTTCCCTGCACATGGGCTCTAATTAGATGGCGTTCTCCCTTCACAAAGGAGTTGGGAATTTTGCATGGTTTCCATGTTGCGATGGGATGGGAGCTGGGAGGAGCCGTGTGGCCGAACCGGACGTGATTCCACTTGAGCCGTGGGTTTGCAGGAATGCACGAGAATTCATGGACAGAGCAAAACGTGTGGGAACGGCGGAGAAGGGGAAAGTCTGCTTCCCTTTTGTCCTCATACTGGATGTAACTTCCTGTTTGTGAATGTGGCAGGGTGGAACTGGGGGACTGAGGCAGATCACGGATCTGGCACTGACTGCTTGGAAGACCCAGCATACCCAGGCTCTCAGAGGCGACGTTGCTTTTTTATAGTCTTGTTTCTACTTTTTGAAGGATTTAAATAAGAGCTGCAAGCTGTGAGATGTTATACAGGAGAGCCTGGGAAAATGAAATCAAATCTAACCTATAAAAATGATACTTATTAATAAGTCTGGACCCTCAGCCTGTTGTGAAATGAGTCTTTTAATGATCGAGAGGCTCTGATGAAAGTGATGGAAGAGCAGCAGCTTTGATGATTATACTGATGTGGTGTTTTCTTTGTCTTGCCTTCTCATGAGGTAAAATCTGTCCCTCTTTCTGACAATGGGCAAGGAAATGGTAAGAGGAGAATGAAAAGTTCTCATTTATTTTGAAAGGGAAATGCTTTCCTTTGCTCTCCATCCCTGAGGAAAGGCGTTTGGGTGGCTGTGTCCTGATGGCTCAGCTCTCTCCCTGGAGTGCCTTGGCAGCACAGAACAGACCGATGCTCTGGGACAAGCAGGGCAAATGCACGTGTAGTGACCAAAGTTACTGAGTTCTAGTCTCAGCTCAGTGATAAATAACAGTGAGCACACGTGTGTGTGCATGGATGTCCTCATCACTGAGCACTTAAGTTTCCCCAGAGACCTGTGTGTGACTCAGGCAGGAGGTAAGTGGAACTTTTTCCCAGTGTTCCTAATTCAGGGTCCCTGGTGACCTCTCAGGGGACAGGAGACTGTCAGAGTCTTTTCTGGCTGTGTTTTTCCATGGCAGTAGCTGAGGCTTCCTCACCAAGTTATGGAGTGGCACAACACGAGGACAGATGCACCCTCAGTGAGTTCTGCTGTAGCATTTCCTTTGCCAGTTACTCTGAAGGAGGGGGCACTGCAGGCCATGTTCTTACATCGTGTACATCAGTGGATCTGCCAGAGATGGGGTGTGTCTAACTCCATGCAAAATTAATTTCATTCCATTAATCCATTTTATTTATAGAGTCAGGGGGTTTGTTACTTAGCTAAGAGAGTGGGATTTTATGACCTCTCTTTATGACTAAAGCTTCTCTCGTGTTGCTTTAGTGAAGTTAAAAACAGTTTGTTCTCCTTCTGCATCTATATCAGCATCTAAATCTCAGTAAAATATCTTGCTCTTCAAAAGAGCTGTTTATTGAATATGGTTTTGGGGCTCTTGACAAAGGAGTCATTTGCATCATGCATAAAAACATATTTTCAACATATTTATCTGGAAACCTCATTGATTTGGATGAGTTTGGACTTTTTACGTGTATCTAAGAAATCAAAAGAAAGCAAAATATTAAAATTTGTGATCTTGAAGCATGTTGGTCATTTGTAAATCTCACCCAATGATTTGTTGCTTCTGCAGAATTTTTTTTTCCTATTTTAACAAAATACTTTGTATTCTATCGAGTTTTAATAAATGAGGCAAAAATAGCTGGTGGTTTATCTGCTAGGCAATACTTTGTGTAGATTGTTTTTCCAAGCACACTTTTATATTTTGTCATAGTATAAAATAACTCATATAAAGAATTGCACTGCAATTTTTCTCCTCTTCTGTATTGTCACTAATATTCCACAATAGTTAAAATAGAAAAAGGCCTTTTCATTGCAGGGACCCTGAATTGGCAGCTGCTTTGCATGCCGAACGTCCCAGCTTCAATGGGAGCATTGCTCATGGAATGATTGCAGAACCAGGCCCTGAAATTACCTTGCCAGCTAATGATAAAATCGCATGCAGGCCACAGGGGTTTTTGTGGAATAAATATAAGAGTGGAACAATATCCAGTACACATTATACCAGTAATTTAAAGCATATTCAGGACAAAGAGAGAGTTCCCAGTGCAGGCAGCATCATAGAGATTTGCTGTATCTGATAAAGATTAGGTTTCTCAGCTCATAATACCATACTATTACTTTCCTTTTGTTAGTCTTTCAACACCTACACTCCTGCATTGACACAATATCAAGTAGGAAGAGGAAGAATAGCCTTGTATTTAAGGGACTGAGCAGGGATTAAAGAAATTTCGGTTCTTTTCCCTGGCTCTGCCAGAGACTTTTGTGACCGTGTACAAGTTACTTATTATTTTCATGCCTCTATTCTTGATCTGTGAAATGGTGATTTTTTTTTTCCCCTTTCTTTTTCCTCCTAGCCCTAAATGCTTTCTTGCTGGCTTCTTTGCACTTCATGTGCCAGGCTTGTTGCTTGAGTTCCAGCTAGGAAGCTGTAGCAGTTGCTTAGGGATAGGAAGTGTCTGGCTGCTGTAGGTGATGAAATGAGGGCAGGCAGTGGCTGGAATTAGCCAAATAAACACTTGGAAAGCTGGCTGGCTCCATTACAGTGAAGTACTTTCATTAGTTGTGAGTATGAGTGTGTGTTGTTTTACTTGGTCTAACATGAAAATGTCAAGTATCCTGATGAACTAACCATTGCTCTGTCATGGAAGTTTTCTCTGCTTACACATTTTTTGACAGTTACATCTTTTATTTGAGGTCGGTTTTGTGCCCTCTTGCTGTGTCTTTACCAGAGGCTGTATCCTATAGTGAGGAACCGGAAAAAATGTGTGAAATGGGGCAGGTGATGGAGCTGAGCTCTTGTGTGAGGCTCTGTGTGTTTGGGCAGTGCAGTCTGCACTCCTAATACATGGCTTTAAAATGCTTCTCAGGATTGCACTTGGCAATAATCATTTATCAGAACTGGTAGTCTGTTTTTGAGCAGAGTCTGAATGTCGTTTTCTGTAGAAGGCATGTGGTCAAATCTTTGAACATGTGATTTCTTTGTTCCTGAGCTGCATCTTGAGATGCTAATAAAGCTCTGGTATCGTTTGCTTAATGTCGAGAGTTTGATCTCTGCTTTCTGGATCCCATTATGACCGAGGGGGATGCAAAGAGCTCTCTTGTGCTGAACGTATGGACTGGTTATGGGAGGTTATTTGTCAGTGCAATTGCAAGCTGAATCAGCCAATGTCCTATCAGGTGTCTGTCACCAATTTCAGGTTTTCTTTATGGAATCCTGCTGGCTCGCTGATGATCCTTCTTCAGCTGTGATGAGCTAATCTTTCCCTGCCACTGCAATGACAGTTCTGGAAAGGTCTGCAGAGCAGTGCCTTGCCTTTGGTAGCTGCTGTACCTGACATAGACACATTAATGTCCAGACCATTCTCCTGTCTCACTTCATCATTCTGGATGGAATTAAGGCTGATGAGTCCTACAATATCCCTGCTGGCTTTACTTTGCCATTTGCAGCATTACCATTGTCAGTAGAGGATGTGGTCGTTTGCAACATCAGGTGATAATGAACGGGTGACCCATGACTGGTTGCATGCCCTTGGTTTGCTGTGTACTGGGGTGCTGCAGTGGCACTGGACTTGCAGCTTGTCTGCTGCCTTCAATGCACTGTTACCCAGGAGCACACTCCTGCAGGAGTGGGGGTTGTTGGATTTCCGTGGCTTCTCTGGGCTCCTGTGTCTTTCCAGAAGCATCCTTTGTGTTTGCCTCTGTCCCTTCCTCCATGTCCTTCTCTCAACTGAGCTGTCTTCTGTCCCACATATTTTAGTCCTTTATACTCACTCTGAAAGTTCCTGCCATAACCAGGGAGCTGAGGAAAAATGATTTCCTTAAAATATGAGGGATCATGGTGAAATCTTTTGCAGTGTAACTAAACAAAATTGGGCTTTATCTTTTAATTTGTATTATGGCTTCTTAAAATAAAACAGCTGGTTTCCTGAAACTCTAGAACAGTCTGAAATAAGCCCTAGAGTCCTTTTGCTTTCCAGTTGCTGCCTTTAGTAGTTTTAAGCATTATTTTAGAATGTAACAGAATTCCAATTTAAAAATAGGTCTGTCAGCAGATCAGATATGGACTGAAACTTTTCAGCTTTTTCAGGGGTCATGAGATGCAGCACTGCCCTGATGAACTTCATTATGCCAGATGAATATAAAATAGTCATATAAAAGGAGGTTTGCAAAGACATAAAGAAAAGGCACCTATTTTTTCAGTGCATCTGGGAATCATCAATCTTAATCTTATATTTTAAAGTTTCTTCTTTTGTATCAAGATTGCAGATTAAATGTGTACATTTTTGTAATAAAAATAATTCTGCAATCCAATCTTGAAATAGATGTGAACTGTCTGTAACATTACAGATCGAGTCCTATTGTGCACACACTTAGAGCCTTTGCAGTGCAGTGTTTTAGCCTCTGTTAGGCATTGACAGCTGGAAGGGGGATTAATGGATATTTAAGGTGTTGATGAATCAAGGCCCAAATTTTAATT
This sequence comes from Sturnus vulgaris, assembly GCF_052056855.1. NCBI lineage: Eukaryota > Metazoa > Chordata > Aves > Passeriformes > Sturnidae > Sturnus > Sturnus vulgaris. The sequence goes on from NC_142264.1 coordinate 1,349,227, forward strand.
GTTGGAACCAGCAAGTTTAGGAGTTGATGAGTTTTTCAGGACAAGTTATTTTAATTGTTTCACATGCAAACGAGACCATTCATTTCACACGTATCTGTAGTTCTGTGGGTGTCCCCTCGTGTATAATGTCATTTGTCAGTAAAAGCAGAGCTGATTAGCTTTATAATTTACAGTTAACCAGACCTGTCAGGAAAATGGTCTTATTGTCCAGCTTGTCTTTTTGTCCTGAAACTGTGGCAGGGGGTGGAACAGTGTGTGCAGCTCGGGGAGGTCAGCGAGGGTGGAAGGCACTAATGCATTCTGAGCTGCAAAGCTCACGCTTGACCTCGGTGATTAAAGTTTTTTCTGTCATCCAGCAGCCGTTGAGCCTGAATTGTCTCTTAAGAAGTCAAAAGGTCTAATCAAGCTAATGAACAAACTCAATCATTAGTACTTTGGGAAGGAAGTGTGCTGCCACTGCTGGTGCCCCAGCTGCAGGGTGTGTGCTGCTGGAGGTGCAGCAGGGCACAGCCGCCTCCCCTGGGCAGGCTGAGCTCATCCCACGGTGTCCACGCTCTGCTCTGGCCAGGGGGAAATTTCACATTCCTGTAGGTGATAGGAAGGGCTGCTTGTTTCCTTTGAAAGGTTTTTAAAGTGAGGATTAAACAAAAGCTAAACCTTCCCTGGGTGAATGTCCCAGCTAGTGAACTCATCTGCATTTCTCTTTACCCATTCCTCCCAGCTCTCTTCACTCAGATTTCTCTGACATGGATAAAATAATTTTCAGGGATCCTTTGTTATATTCCAGTGTCTGAAGTTAATGGGAAAGCCTTTTTCATACTGGTCAAGTAGATGACAGCTGTTAATCATTTAAATGCAGTAAAACCTTTCAGACAGTGCACACTTTGTCTCTGGAGCCAGAACCTTTGTCATGTGTGTCCTGGAGACTGGCATGAGTGTCTTACATACACACACATACCAGCCAGACCTGTTTCTCCAAACATTTTCTCTTGATTTTGTAATAAGTGTCTTATAATTCTTTATTCTGAGGAGAGCAAAGCCACAGAGAAGAAAAAAGTGTTTATTTCACGCTCATTTTCCAGCCTGTTTTTCCATCCTGTGGCTGGGACTTGCAAATAAAGTCCAGTTTACTCAGTGCTAGGTAAGGCCTGTGTTCCTTACCTGTTTGCTTTGGAAGGGAAGGAGGTCAGGTGCAGGCAGTGGATTCAGAGGGGCTCAGTCAAGGCTGTTTGAGTGTTTAATGCTCTCATTCTCCAGGGTGAGCCCATCACTTTCTGTGAGGAAGCGTTCGTGTCGCACCGCTCGTCCGTGATGAGGCAGTTCCTGCAGAATGCCATCCAGCTCCAGCTCTTCAAGCAGGTACTGCCTCCATGGTCCATGGGGAAGCAGATTCTGGAACAGTTCAGTGGGCTCTGGGGGGCTGTTTCTTTATCCCTTGATCCTGTAGTGCAGCACCTCAGTTCCTGCTCGCTGACTTCTCTCACACTCAGGTGCTGAGGCTTTCTGTGTATTGAGAGGTGGATGGGTTTTCCCACTAATGGTCTCTGAGCTTAAGGGTTTTTCTTATTTGAGCACATCAAGACCCGAGATATGTCCTGTAAACTTTGTCCAGGAAGCATATTACTGTTGAATATAGAACTATTGCTTTAGGGCAGCTGAAAACATGGATGTGTAGCCAAACCAGGCATGCTGGTTTTTAGCAGAGCCACACACCTTTGGGCTGTGGTCAACATTGTGCCAGTTTGGGTGGTATTTTCATTCTGAGTCCCTACCCAATGCAAACATAGAGGTTATTCCAGCTAATGAAGAATAAAGTCTTTCTGAAAAGCTGAAGAATGGGATGGTTAATGTGTTTCTGTCTTTTAATGCTGATGCAGTTCATTGATGGACGTCTGGATCTGCTGAACTCTGGGGAGGGCTTCAGTGACGTGTTTGAAGAGGAGATAAATATGGGAGAATATGCAGGTAGGAAATGTTTTAAGGGAATTTCAGACACTTTTGATGGCTTACCATTTGTGGGTTATCATGATGTAAACTGCTAGGTAAATAACTGAGGCTTAGTGATCCTGGCAGCCTGAAATGTCTTAAATTTTTGTTCTTTCCTCTGTCAGGAGCTTTGAGTAATGTATTGTAATCTGAGTAAGGCCTGTTCAGTATTAAAAAACCTCAGTGCTACCACTTTAATAAAGTACAACTAAAAGAGTTCTTGCAAGGAAAAATCTTGGCTTTACTCAGAACCACCTCAGATTTCTTTTAGTGAACTTAAAAACATCTGTGTTCTCACATGTCTGAGACAACACAGAGAAAACAGGAAAATGTAAATCTCTCATCAGTGTTGTTTTCTCCTGAAAGAAAAGGCTGATTGTCCTGTTCTGTCCATGCTCCAGAACCACTAAGTGCCAACACTTCACATTTTGAGCTTGTTTTCTATTCAGCAGAGGGTTACAATTTGTTTATTTGTGTGTTTGGTTCTCTGTAGGTAGCGACAAACTGTACCACCAGTGGCTGTCCACAGTGAGGGTAAGCAATGAGATCCTGCCAGACACCCTGAACTGGGGTTGGAGATTTTCATGTAGTGACAGAGACAATAAATCTTAAAGCTGTTTACATCTGATGGCATATAATCAAATTTGATCTCTGGAAATGTAATTTTGCACTGAAACTAGGAAATACAACATTAGCCAGGGTTTAATTCCTTGGATTTTGCCCTTCTCCTGTGTTTCTCTGTAAGGTGCTGTACAGCAAAGTCTGTGGGGTGTGGCAGGGGTGTAAAACACCAACCAGATGAACAGATCATTGCAGTGGGTGTAACACTGGCTCATCACTTTGATTATATTCATCACATGAAATTCAGCTGTTCTAGAATTAATGTTTGTGACTGCAGCTAGATTTCATTTTCCCTCAGTTTATCCCTGTATCAACTACTTGTATCTTAAAGAGGCACCATGTGTGTGATAAACAGGACTGTGGGATGAGGGAAAGGAAAAGAGCCAAATAAAAACAGACCTCCCCTGTTCAGATTGAACATACAGGCTGTCCTGAGGTGGAGTCTCTGGCTCAGACACTGAGTGTTGCTCAGGGTACTTGTCTTAAACTTGGTCAGGATTTCAGTGGAAGGTACAGGACACCCCTGAGGTGAGTGGAAGCACAGGACACAGTTTGTGAGATCTGTAAGACAAGGGCTCTTGGGAGGCACCTGTATTGTCCCTTGGGCAAGTGCTGTGTTAAACAGGACAAAACCAGAGCCACATTCAGCGTGGTTTTCTGTGCCTCTTTTTCTTTAAATGTGACCTTTTCATACTCAGCTCTGCTAATAAGGATAGTTAATGCTCTGTTATTTTAAGTTAAGAATGGTGGATTTTAGATTGCTGTTTGCTTTAAAGAGCTTTGATAACATTTCTTCCCTCGTTACTGTAATTACAGAAAGGAAGTGGAGCCATTTTAAACACAGTAAAGACGAAAGCTAACCCTGCCATGAAGACTGTCTATAAGTTTGTAAGTATGGAGTACTGGCTTACTACTGAGATAAGAGTCTAATTACAAGTCTGTTCTAACCTTTCAAATGAGACCGAAGACTTACATCCATTTTTATTGGACTCATAAAATTACTCAAAATATACATTCATTCAAATTTCAAATTTAAATGAAAAAGTCATTTTGAAATTTAAACTCAATTGAAATGCAAAGGACAATGGGAACTTGTGATTTCTTTTGAAAGTACAGATGATAAATTCCATTTATTACACAGAACTCTTTCTGGGAAATAGTGCCTGTGTGCTCTGCTAGGCAGCTCTACCATCTCATCATTGCTCTGTTGGAAATCATTGTTACCTCAGCCTTCCCTGCTTGCAGCTTCATCGAAAGAAGGGAATCCTCTCATTTTCCAAATTGTTTCCATCTTTTCTAAATGTCAATTAATTTTCCCTAGAGATTTCTTATACCTGCTTATTTAGAGCCCAACTTACTGAGTTATTCTTTAGATGGAAGTGTTTTCAGTGCTGTTAACAAACAGCTGGTGTGTTGCTGTGCTATCGTGTGTGGCTGCCAGCTCCACTCTGCCAGATCAAACAGCACAGAAACAAGTGAGGATTTCTTATATGCTCAGTTCTGGGAAATAATGCTACAAAAAGCATGGAGGTAACCATTCAAACTTTGGGTTTTTCCTGCCTTCCTCCAGCCTGAGAGAGAGGAATAGGATGAGATTGGCTCTACTAAATGGCACTGGCGTCCAGAGCACTGTGAGGAGAGTTTGCAGGCTCATTGCCAGTGTGGAAGAATAGAAGTTTATAGCAAAGATAAATACTTACTGGGGAACACTGAGGCTGTGGAATGTAAAAAGATGAAAAATGTCTGGGGCTTCAAAACAGGGAAAACAACATTTTAGCAACAAAGGCGAGGTGGTGCTTTTTGTTTATTTGGGGTCTTTTTAGCTTTCTGTTTGTTTTAATGTGTTTTCAGTATCCTGTTACATTTTTTTATTGCCATTTTTATTAACCAAAAACAAACTTAGTCACTGCTGGAAATAGAAGGGAATTTTAACTTAAATTAATTTTTCATGCAGGCAAAAGATCATGCAAAAATGGGAATAAAAGAAGTGAAAAACCGCTTGAAGCAAAAGGTACTTGAAGTTCTTATTCAAAATGTATAAGCATCACGTCTGAAATCCTTAGCCACTGAAAGCATGATGTGATCAATAGGAAGCTGTTTGATACAGTGTTGTTAGCACACTTCAAAATGCATTACCAGCTGTCCTGGATTTTTCACACTTATAAATATTCACAGACAAAAAAAAATTGTCTTCAAATACATGAAAGCTCTGACTTAAACCCACAAAAGCCAGAAAATTGAGTCTTCTGCTTGGAGTGGTCCTGCTCCTGTCCTTTGTGCTGGGGCACTGTGTGAGGGGACTGCATGTGGACTGGGAGCACTTCCCTACAGTTCTGGCTGTGAACTTCATGCAAATGGCAAATTGTTGTTATTTTTGCAGTAATCAGTCAGGAAATATAGCATTGTCTGCCATTGGGAAGGAGATTTCTGCATTTCTTGAATGTCTGCTGCAAAGTTCAGACAGGAAGGAAAATTGGTGTTGGTGTCCACTGCCAATTGGAATTATTGCAGGAAAAAATACTCAAACTGTTTGTTGTTTCCCAGATCTGTGTGTGTTTGTAAACAGCACAATTCCCAGCTGCTCCTCTGTGTTTGAGGGATGTATTGTCCAATCCCAACTGCTCCTTTTAAAGCACAGGTACAGTCACACTGGCACACACCTCATGAGCAGGGGGTACCTGCCCTGGGTTATTGCAGACACTCCCTTTATTCTGTGCATCACAGCTCTCAGAGCCATGGGGGAAGCCAGGCAGCTGACCTGCTGAGAGAGATGAAGTTCTTATTCAGAAATTGGTATTCCATTTGCTGCATTGGAGTTTGGGTGGGTTTTTTTTTAATCTGTGCTCTCTCAGTAAATTTCTTCTCTAAATTTCTAGACCATGCTCTTAAGTTAGGGCTACAAATGTTGGTGGGCAGACAGAAATGGAGCTGAGCCTGTGGCCAGCCTGCTCCCCCAAAGGGGTTTCTGTGCAGCCGGGCTGCCAGGCAGGAATTGCCTGTGTGCATTGCACCTGCTGCTCCCTCCCTGAGCACTGCAGACTCTGCTGCACGATCTTGGGGAGCAGAAAGTTGCTTCACATCCTTTTATCTTATTTTATTTTATTACTCTACATTATATGTGACTACTGTAGGTATAATTTGAAAACAATAGAAACATGAAGCTGTTTTCTTGTACACGGATTTCTTAATGTCATTCCACGTGTTTCACTTCTGGACATAACCTCCCTAAATAATAAAATCTTTGGCCTTCTCGTGTGTATTTCTAAAGCAGTTGGAGCTGTGTAACATGACCAGATTTTTTCCTGCATTTTAAATGCTGATAGAATTGTTTGCTGTGTGTGACATTTGTATAGGAGGCTGAGAAAAGCCTCGTTCAGTCATTGCTTTGTTTTATTATTATTGTTGTCTTCCTGGTCTGTCAAGCAGCAAGCATCTCTTTAAAAAACACACATAACATTTACAACTAAATGATCCAATTTTGTTTCACCTTCCTTATGTGGTGTATCTGTAAGTGAGATGCTTAAACATGATTGTTCAACATAGGCTTTCACAAGAGCTTAAAAGATAGCTGTGAGCAGTTGACACACACTGCTCTACCTCTCCTTCCTTTATTATTCTGTCCTTTTCTATCCCATTCTCTTCTCCATGTGAATGCAGGTAGGAAGGTTACTAAAATTAGGGATTGCTCTGTTAAAAGTGATAAAAATAGCAAACATTGTTTTGGTCACCCTCATTTTTAATCTAAATGTCTGTGCTGCTCCATTATGGGTCTGTTAAGCACGAGTCTATTAATGCATCCTCCCCAGTTTTTATGTAAGAGCATTTTATTTATCCTGTGTTTCCTCACTAGCATGTGTGAGTGTTAACTGTCTGACATTCTGGTGCCATTAAATACTTACTTTTTGCCAAATTTGGAATGCTAGTCTTTCATCTTCTAAGAGTAACCTAAGGTTATTTTTAAACTGAACTTACTATCCACTGCATTTTAACATACTATTTTCCATTATTAATATAGAAAGTATGCAGGCCCCTGGTAAGGAAAAGTCAAATATAAACATCCCTTTTCCAGTTTTTGCTGCCAAATCTGAGCAGCTTCTGTACACGATAGAATTTAAAAATGCAATAAAGCTGGAGGTTCTGCTTCCTCCAACTCTGCATAGCAATGGTGACCTCTTAAATATAATCAAGAGCCCATTTTGCCCTTGGTCTGCTCCAGTCTTGGGTTTGAATTGCAAATGAGAAATGCAGGATTGACCTGTTGAGAGGTCACTGTGGTGTGTGTAAGGTCCTTCTTTAATATGATAGTGGAGATTGAATGGTGCTCTATTTCCATCCCTTGTTCATTTGTGGTGCAGTATTTCAAAGCAACAGAAATAGTTTTCAGAGGATTCTTATGAGTGAGAGCAAATAATTGTTAATAGATACAGCCTGGTAGCTTTATTTTATATCTGATACAGTTCTTTTTTTTCTTTTTTTCCCTCTTTTTTCTTTTCCATTTCCTTTTTTTTTTTTTTTTTTTTTTGCAAAGGCTGCCTTTTTCCATCTCACAAACGGACTGTGGTGGTCAAGTCCCTCAGTTAGTGGCTCATTTGAAGCTTAACTGCATAGAATTAGGAAGAAGGAGAAATATGAATGGTACCATCCTCAACTTTCAGTCAGGAGAATGGAACTTACTGAAAGCTCTGGCTAAGACAATTTATATAAATGGTTGGGCACTTGGCATTAATATATTCAACATTATTTTAGTTACTTGAGCCCTGTGTGGCTCTAGTTAATGCCTGGTATTGTAGAAACAACTCATTTAGAGCTTTATAGCACAACCTGCACAGCGTTCAAGACTTTCAGAATGTGTTTTGCTCCTCTCTAGCCAGTATTTGCAGTCCATTACAAAATTTAAGGCCAGATTTCACTGTTTTTTTAACTCAAATGTCTTTTCATTGAAGGTAGAAAATAAACTTTTGTGAAGTAGATTTAGCTTTGATGAATGAAGCTGTGTTGATGATTTGTTTGCCTTTTGGGGATGTTGAAAAAATAGAAAGGAATCCAATAATTTAATTCTTATATTCTGTTAAGCAGTTTTTTAAAAAATATGTTGTGGTTTCATTGCAAGTCTGTGCACCAAACACAGTGAAGTAGGTTTTGGGAACATGTTATCTTTTATATGCAATTATATCATCAGAGAAGTAGAGGCAATCTATAGCAATAAAAGCTCAAGGATTTGCAGTGATCGTTACACATCTGAGGGGATTTTGCTTAATGGCTTAATCTCTCTATCTTTTATCTCCTCCCATTCCCCTCATGTCCAAACTTTTGTGTCCTTTTCCTGGTTTTTGGGGGGTTTGCCCCTTTGGGGAAGGTGCTTTGCTCTCCATTGCCTGCACGGCAGCTGTGAGCGGCCCTGGCTGGAGCCAGAAGAGCCCCGGGAGCAGCCCCTGCCCAGCCGGGCTGGCCCTGGGGGCGCTGGAGCTTTGGCAGCACCTTCAGTGTGGCTGCAGCCCATAGAAATACGGAAACTGGCTTTGTGTTTAGTGTCACTGCAGGCAATGGTGCTGCCATGGCTGTGTGAGTCCCGAACTGAGGAGCTTCCTTGGGGGCTCGGTGCTGGCTGGAGCTGGAGTAGGAGTTTGACAGACACTCAGGTTTCCTGTCAATGCCTTGTTTTGGGGCTCTTTGTTACTAATTCGGAGCACTTTGTTGTACCTTTTCAAGACAAGGTGGCATTGTGCAGCTGAAGGGCGGGGGGAAGAAAAAGTTTTTCTCTCTAGTTTGACCTTAACAAGTTGTTAATTCCCCGTGATCCTTACACCGTATTGGGGAACCACTGCTCTACCAGCTGGATCTAAAGAGGGGTCTCAGCTTCTCTGTGGAGCAGACAAAGCCCCTTAGAAAGTCCATCCAGCTTTTTGTTTCATTTGACCTAAACACATTAGGTCAGTGTGTGTCCAAAGGAACCATTTCTAATTGGCCATCAGCTTACACGGCTCATTATTGTACCTGAGCGAGCCGGGGGCTGCGGGCCGTGTCAGAGGTCAGGGAATCAAAGCCCTGCCGGTGGCAGCAGCCACCCTCAGGTCAGCCTTGCAGAGCTCCAGCCTGTGCAGCCTTCTCTCCATATTTACCCAGCATTATTTCCTTGGCATTGTTGCAGAGATGTAAGGTTTGGGGCCCACTGCGTTACAGACTGTTTCTCAACTCACTTTCAAACTCTTTGCTCCTTCTCTGATTCCTGGTGTCTGCAGGCCTTTGTCTTTTTCAAAACCTGTGTTACACACCCCGTGCCTGCACTTGCCGAGTCCTCTCACCTGGGCTGGTGGGTCATCTCACTTCTGGAGATGAGAACTAATGTCAAAGCAAACAAGAAGTGTTCTGCCAGGCAGCCCTTGGTGTTGGACCCTCTCCTGGAGGCATTTTCAGTGTACACAGACACCAAGATGAAATGCAAAGCTAACTAAGCTCTGAGTTCCATCTCTCCTTGCCACTTCCACCAGTAATTGTTCTGCTATGGATAATTCTGTGCAGTGCATTAATGGAATTACTGTGTTCATTTAGGTTTACAATAAGCAGAGTGCCCTGTCCCTTGGCTTCTGTTGAACTCATTACTAAAATAGAAAATCTGAGCTATGGTTTTTTTCTCCACATGCACTTCCTGGCTTTTGCGTGTTCAAGTCAGACATTTTATTGAATGTCCTGTTTGTGGTACTGGGAGGAGACAGGGGTTGTGTACAAGCTCTGATGGATGAAACATTCTATTCTAATGATGTTTTCTTTTCTGTACTTTGGTGTGTTTTCCCCCTAACATCCAAACTGTTAGTCAGCATTATCATGTAGTGTCTCCTTTGTGCACCTTCCCCTCACTCAGGAGTGTTCCTGGCCATGCTATTCACCTTTTCCTACCACACAGGACATTGCTGAGAACGGCTGCTCGGCAGCACCAGAGGAGCCCCTGCCAAGGACAGCACCGTCACCACTGGCTGAGAAGAAGGACCCAAAATTAAGAGAGGACAGAAGACCAATCACAGTACATTTTGGTCAGGTAGGTCTTAGTGTAAAGTTGTTCTCAATCATGTGGCTCAGTAAAAATAGTTCAGAGAAAAGTCATGATAACGAATATGCCAACGCTTCATTACCTTCAGTCACTGAAGTATGCTATTTTAGTTTTATTTCTCTTGTATCTGTTTAAAGGGGATTCCAAAACCTGATTTTTCTTGGGTTTGCTGATTCCTTTTGTTTAGATGATGATTTTGAGGAAAATAAACCATAAGTGAATGGGAGGTAAAGCATAAATATTGTAGCAATTTTATAAACTATTTTGAGGCTGTTGTAGCATGCAAGGTGCTGCAGCCCTCAGGACTGAGGGTGTAGAATTTAAAACATCCCCTGTTATCTAGCCAGATCATTAGTGTCAATATGGAACGTCCAACTATTAAAGCATTTGAACATTCTCTGAAAATTAAATGCGATGAACTAAGATGGAAAAATCAATTAATAGCTTGTTAGTGTGCTCTGTATTCCGTATTGACAGCTGAGCTGTTCACGTTAGTTACTCGTGTAATGTTTCCTTTGATATGTCTGCAAAACAGAGAGTTTGGGGGGAGGTTGAAGAGCAGCTATTTAGAAAACGTTGTAGTTGCTGTGATTTTCATGGAAAAACAGCCAGTATTTATTTCAGTTTGCCAGTGTTTCCCTATTAAGTATAGACTCAAAAAATAACATGATTTGTGTTCACAGTTCTCTTTTCTTTTGCTGTATCTATTCTTTACACTGTTCTGGCCAGAAACAGAAGATAATATCTGATTTCTTCTAAGGAAGCAAAATGTAATTTTAAAGGAATTGTAAAACATGATAAAATGTGGAGCAAACCAGTTTTAGAGAAGTGTCTATGAATAGAAACCAGTTGGTGTAGCTGCACTGACTGTTCAGGTATTAGATGGGGCTACCCGAGGTCTGCTCAGTGCTCAGAGCAATGTTGTCTGCATCATCTCAGAATTTGATTTATTTTTTCAGTACTTTCACCAGTGTGCTAAATGTAAGTTCTTGGAGACTTTTTAAAAATCGTTCTCTTCCAATTAAGTATTTTCAGTAGAGATGTATTTTTCCTTTACCTTCTTTGCCACTACAGCTGAGAGGAATTTGGGCTACTGGAGGAATGCAGCCATCTAGCTCCAGCAGGGACATGTTACATTTCATTTGAAGCAGTCAGAAATCAGATAATATCACAATTGATTTTTAGTTTTTGCTTTAGATATTTGTGAACGATGGATGGTTCAAACATGGTGGTAGATTAATGAAATATATATTTGAGTGGTAAGTGCAAATTTAAATTCATGAGGTTTTTTAACAGTCGCTTTCAAATTTTTTAATGATCACTTTTCTGTGTCGAAAGAAGCTTACACGAGCTTTCCTGACCCCTGGCTGTGGGGAGAGGCTCGCTGGCTAAATGCTTATTGCTGTCATCACATTACAAATGTTGGTTTCCAAAAACCCGTCTGACTTAGCAGCTGTGGGGCTGTCTGACTCACAGCCTTCGTCCTGGCACGGGTCTGCTTCTCCTGATAGCCCAGTGCCAAAACAAAAATGAAATCATACCTTCATTTAAAAGGGAAAGATGTTCAGGTTTATGAAATATAGATTAAGGCTTTGGGGAGGAAAAAAGCAGCAACATTTACTCTATAAATGGGAGATGGCTTCTAACTCGTGATTAAAGGCAGAGATTTTAATGTCACTTTTAACTCTGTCTAGAATACAGAAGGTGGGAACAATTAAAAAGGCACAAGAACTCTGAAATAAGAGCTGTTTGTGCATTCACAGCTCTTCTAAACTGAAGAGGATGAAAGAGGCTTTTTTCTCATTGTCAGGGGCTCTCTCGGAGCGCAGCATTGTGCGGCTGGCAGCGCGGTTTAAAATGCATGCATGCGCCGGGGTCAGGGCCCGGCTCGGGGCGGGCGGTGCAGGGAGCGCGGCCGCAGCGCTGCAGCAGCGCTCCGCCGCCGCGCGGGCTTTAATTGAGACGTGCTGTCAAAGTGACAAACACATTTGCATACAGTCTATTTATTTTCCTCCGAAAGGTCTGCAGTCTGCTGTTGGTTGAACATTCTTAATCAGCTCGCTGTAAGTGAGCCGGCAGCGAGCTGTCCTGTGCTGGGTGCTTCTCTTCATTACATGACAGATTAGCTAAAGGGGGATGGGCTAGCGAGCCAGCAACAACCTTTAATTTTAACTCATTATCTCTCACCCTAGAGTGAGGGAGTTGCTGGCTTTTCCAAACACAGTTGTGTGTCTGCAGTTGTTAGGCTACAAAAAATATCAGTAAAATATCTTGAAATGCCCGTGAAAGCACAGCCCCTCAGCTGATGGCTCACCAAAATTTGGCAGTAATTAGCTGACTGGGGGGGATTCTGTATGTCCTGGCTCATTTTGGTGAGTGGTGATCAGGCATCACTGGAGAGCTTTGTTTATTATGGAATTGTTTTAATGATGCTTTCTGTAATACTTAGACATTGTGGGAAAGCTCCCCTTGATGGTGAAAAAAAAGATTTTAGCCAGATAGCCTGGGGCAGTGTAGTAAAGATCTAAACAGGGTGTTCTTAGTAAGACACCACCGTGGGAGGGTGGGACCACTGCTTTTCCTGGGTGGGACTTTGCATGCCTTACCCAGGATGTACCTTTGTTATTGATCCCTGCATCAACCAAATACAGCAACTATCACCACGGGCTCTGGGACAATGCAGCTGTACTCAACAAGTAGCAGGAGCAGTGCAGGCAGCTCAGGGTTTAATGGGTGGGGAGAAGAGGGAACAATTTTCAAGCCAAGGCCAAGATTCAAATGGAAGGTTTGTAGTACTGAGCAGTGCTCTATGTTTGGGGAAGAGTCAGGTGAATTATTATGGAAGATCCAGTGCTACAGAGAACATCTCTCGTGGTGCTGGGCTTATGGTTGGACTTGATGATCTTACCAGTCTTTTTCAACCTTAATGGTTCTATGAACGTCCTGTCAATTGCTTTCTTCTGGTTTTTGTCTTAAAAGCTGACCAAAATGTCCTTAATGCATCAAACATGAGCTGCATATTCAGCTTCCAGAGCTGTCCTGGGGATCCTTCCCAGTGTGCCAGGCAGGGCAGGCACTGGGAGCCCAGTGAGCCCTGACCAGGGCAGAGTGGGACACTAATGCAGGTGGTTTGTGACTTGGGGGTTTGGGCTCTTGCTTCCATGGCCACTCTTGTGTCTGTGTTGTCTTTGAGCTGTTTGGAGAATAAACTCCACAGTGTTATGGTGACTGTTCTGAACAGGTTCCTTTTCCAAGCAAGGAGCTGCTGGAGCTACTTTGGCAGGACCCACAGAGTTCATACAGGATTGGTACCTGTGCCCAGTCTTCCCACCAGTCTGGGAGGAGTGGTGTGAGCACACAGGATGAGCCCAAGGGCTTCAAAAGCAAAGCTGCACTTAGGAACGTTTTTCTTAGGAGCTTTCCCAGTCAGTAGCACCCATGATTTAGTACAATTAAACCAGCAAATGATAAGCTGCCAGAAACATCACTTGTTGGGAAAGGGAATCATTTCATTAGAAGCAAGTGATCCTGGCAGTTCTGCACAGCTCTCTAATTGTGTCTGGTATAATTAGAATGTCTTTTGTCAGCTTAGCTGGGTTTATGTTTTCTATGGCTTGTTTTTATTTACCAGCAAATAGGATATTTAATTCCATTTATGTACCAAAAGGTGTAAAGCTTAAGAAAATACAAAAGACTCTTCCACATGCATCTTTAGTAGAGAGATTCAATCATGTTCTGCTCTTGATGCAAACTACAGAGAATCAGAGGGACTACAGAGCTCTGGGGACTAATGTAAATAGCTATGAAACAAATGGAAAATGCACTAATGTACTGAAGCAGCTTGTCTGACTGTGGAAAGGCTTCTCTGGGTTCTCTCCCTGGCTCATCCTGACTCATGTTAAACTCTTGCAGGACACAGCATGGAAATTTCCATCGTATTTGCTGTTCTGAATCCTTTTGCTGTAAATGAACGTGTTCATTTTCCCTAGTCACAGTCTGCCCTTGGACACACAGAACAAACAACTCTGCTTTGCAGGGCAGTGCTCTCCTTCCAGGAGATTAAATGGCATTAAGAGGTCAGGGGGAAGATGGGGAGAACACCAGCCAGCTACATTCCAGGAATGCAGAACTGGATCGCTGAGGCCAGAGGCAGCAGAGGAGGGATTATCTCCAGGGTAAAAGGGATGAAGTAGGGAAGGGAGGAAGGCTCCTTTGCCAGACCCTGTGACTCCCTTCACACCCAGGTGCATCGGAACAATAGCAGATTCCTCTGGATCACAGCAGGCATTGTGTGGCACTGAGGTAGAAACCAAAGGGGAAAGGGGAAAACAAGTTCATTTGTTAATACTCGTGTAACTGTATGCTCTGGCTGCAGAGCCAGCTCCTCCTCTGGCCACTCGGAGCTGGAGGACAACAGCAGGACCTTCATTAAGAAAATGAGCCTCCCTTCCACTCTAGCCCACGGATGAGCAATGTGGGTTCCCATTTCCTTTCTCTGGAGTCACATGGAGTTTCCTCCCTCTCTCCATTTGATTCTTTATGGATTTAGCAAAAGTCTAAGTTCTTTAAAATGATTTTGTCTTCAGAAAGCATATCTTCTACCCCCATTTGTTCCCACTCCTTTCTTTGCCTGTTCCTTTCAGGAAGGAATTCAGTGTTGCTCAGTAAAAGTCACCTCACAAGAAAGACAAATGTCTTGGCCCAGAAGCACTTGTCCATCTAATGTCTGCACACTCAAATGTCCCATCAGGTTCTCAGGGCCAGTGTTCTTAGAGGAGTAAAACCAATGTCAATGGACAAGACAATGATGCATTGGATTGAATTGTGCTTTGTGGTGTGCAGGATTAGCAGCGATGGCAATGCATGGGGTGGGAGTTAGGGAATGCCTGCACTAGCCTGGTGCCATGGCATGCAGGAATTCCTGCTTTGTAGTGAGACTGTCACCCCGGCCTGCATCCAGCACAGCTGTTCAGCCATGAACAAGCACACTGCAGACTGATTTTTCGTGTTTCCCAGCTGTCTGGCTGTTGGAAGCAGTCCTTAGCCAGGGTGCTGGAATCACTGTGCTGCCCTGTGTCAGGTGCTGCCGTGCCTGCCTGTGAGGGAGCGCTCAGAGCCGACCTCCCGGGGCTGTGACAAGCGACAGCAGCTGTAACGTGTCTGCAGAGTCTCCTTGTTAGTCCTGTTCTGCTGAGGAACCCAGAAATATCTCCTAGAGAGGATCTTGGGCCATCACTGCTGGCATGTGGAAGGAGAGTTGTGCTTTATAAATAATACATACCTAGAAAATAAATACATCAGTACATGCAAGGCTACCCAAATCACCTAGATTGACAACTTGAGGAGAGCTCACAGTGTCTTATGGATGACTTGCCTCTCTAGCAATGTAGATCAGCATCCAGAAGCTTCTTATGTATTACTTATGAAGTTGATATGTGCAGTTAGGCCAGAACTGTCTGAACTGACCTCTGGGCCACTGGATTAAACCAGGAGATTAAAGGGAAATAGTATGTGAAACATATAATTCTTCTAAATGCTGACCCCACTGTGACTGTTTGTTTGGCCAGGCACTTTTTAGATTTGCCCTTCAGAGCTGAATAGCACATAAAACAGTTGTGAGTGCCAGGCTGCAGATGGAGGGTCCATGTCCTTCTGTGGGTGTGTGGGGGACAGTGTCCCCCCAGTTATGCAGCCTGGCTTGGTGAGTGATGAAGCTCAGCGAAGCAGAGAGTCATTGCTGTTTATAGAACTCCTTAAATGATAGACCAGGTCTTTTTTCTTTTTTTTTCTGTGCAAGTATTCCACTTGCTAGAGAGGAATAGCTGTTACGAGATAATAAGGGATATGTCCATTTTCCAGCATTTTAAATCATGTAGGCTACATGATCTCTTTGATTTGAATTCCAGCATCAGGACCACAGAAAGCCAACACAAAGCTGGCAAAATGACCAGTTAAAAAAGAAAACACAAACCACTGTGGCTTTTTTTCTTTAAATTTGATATTGCATTGCTGGATTTTCTAGTATTTTAAGTGAAAAATATATGTAGTTAGTTCCATGTTGACAATGTCCTTGAGGATTTGACAGTGAGATTTTCCAGCAGTTGCTCTTCGTTAGAATCCTGGTGGTGTTTAATAAGGCAGCCAAACTGCTGGCACCTCGGGCTCGTGTTTGTTCTCCGAGGGCTCGGGGCTGCTGCAGTAAGCACATCGACCAGGGCTGATCATTACAAGGGCGTACGCCACCATGAATAAAAATGTCACACGTTCTCCCATCTCACAGTGGTACAAAATGTCAGTCCTGTCAAACACACATTGCAAGTAGCACTGAGCAGTCAGTACAAATTGGGAAGCGGAATATTCCCCCAGCTTTCTGATATTCTTCATCTGAAGCAGAAGAAAAGCAGTTGTTAACCTATTAGCTGTGATTTTAAACTCTGCTGAGGTAGTAGATGGATAGGCTTTAACACATGGGGATAAATATATTCCTGGGGTCTGGGGGTTTTTGCAACATGTCTCTCCATCCATGTGTGTTGAGGAATATACAGAAAGAAAACAAACCACAGCAAAATGAGCCTCATTTTGGAAGAAGTCCTCTGGAAAAATGATCATCTCAGTGAGATTCTGTTTGAACTTCTTGTCTCTTTTACCTCTGTGAATGGTTGTGCAAAAGCCCTCCTTGCTGGTTTGCTGTAATCCAGACAGGATTCTGTAATCCAGCAACTGCTTCGATGAGTTCAAGGAGTTTTCCTTCATGGCCCTGGCATTATGCAGCAATGTCACAGAGAGCTGGGGTTCTGTTCTCCTTCTGGACAAATGAAGGTTGTGCTGCTTCAGGGTGAGGCCCATGGTGTGGTGCAGAGTCCATAGGATGTGCTCCTTCCTAGTACCAGGAACATCCCTGTGTGTTCACAGAGTTACCCATTTAGGATGGAGGAGTGGATATTGTCAGTGCAGGATTCTGCTGTTTCTGCAGGGTCCAGAAAAAATCTGGTGCAAAAAGTTAAATGCAAAGTGGTGCCAAAATATATCAAAGAAATAACAAGAAGTTATACAAAGTGCTTGCCCAAGGGGACAAGGAGAACAGGTAAAAGGGCTGTAGTGTTCTGTGTCAATGTTCTGGGCTCCAAGTCCATTCTTTGTGTAGAGATTTCTTTGGTTTTTCTGACACTTTCTCAGAACAAAAAGCTGGTGTGTGTTTAGAGTAGTGAATCGTAACAAATGAATCCCCTGCCCCAACAGTGGTGAGTGCTGGAGCAAATTGCCAAGGAAGGCCCAGCGAGGAGCAGGGATGGCAAAGCTCTGCAGGACCAGAGCAGGTGGAAAAGGGATCAGCAAACCCTGGCCTGCTCCTGCCTTGTGTAGCCCCTGTCTGGAGCATGACCCTTCATTATCCAGGGCCTCACTACACGGGAACAAAATGGAAACAGCATGTGTGAGGCTTCTTTGAAAGAGAATGACTGCAAATGGAATTAAATATTTTGTGTTCTGTAGGCACCTGTTTGCTGTGTGCTACTGCAATAGCTCAGTGTGCAGTGGCTGTCAGACCGTGGTCTGCAGCACCTGGGCTCTGTGCCAGGTAGGTAAGAGGCTCCCCCTATGACAGGCATCTCCTTGGGAAAATGTCAGGAGTCCTCAAACTGCCAAGTGTCAGATGATACCAGTTTAATGGTTATGGGGTGGTTTACATTTTTTAGAAGAACTGATGCAGGTATAGATGGGAGGAGGCCAGCGTTGATGTTCAACTGCTCAGCAGAAAAGTGAGAATGGAGCACTAAGTGGTCACAGTCTCAGATTTTACTGACACCACCTGCTGTGGCTTTTACTGCTGGTTTGTTTGCATAGGAAGGGACTTTCCTGTCCTGGAGCTGAGTTGTGATCAGAACTCTTGACAGGTCTTTAAGCACAGATACCATCACATTCCTCCTATGTACATCACAGAACAGCATGTGCTACTTTGGCCATGGCTTGTCTAAGGCTCCACATGGAAAAATAGATCCATGTCATTCCTAAAATTCTTCCCTTTTTTTTTGTAATTGCAGACAGAAGAAATAAAATACCATTCATTTCTAGAGCCCAGGAGTTTATTGTTTAAGACATGTGTTTTTAGAATAGCATCAGTTATCAACAATAATAATCCACAATGGTGTTCTCATGGTTTTGGGATTTTGGCTTTAGGCATTGCTGCATTTTTGCCAGACTTGTTCTACCTTCCCAATCTACAAATGTGGCTTGAAGAATGAGGCATCCCTTAAAACATGGAGATTATTTTTATCACAGGACCCAGCAGATTTCCGTTGAAGTGTTTCAGAGTGTAAATTAAAAATATATGCTGTAAAGCATGCACTGTTCCTGTCATCCCAGTTTGTGAGCTGTACATATGGGAGCATGTAAAAAGCAGAGTGTGCTGTGCAGGGATCTGGGTGGATAATAAAACAGCTGCCTCGTAGATTCTGTCTGCTTCCTCTACTGAATCTTTTTAGGTACCAGACATTTTTCAGTGTTGTTATTTTCTCCCTTTTTCTTTTAAATTGAGTGCTCAGTTGAGGTCCAGCATGCTCTCCCAAAGTCAGCACTCAGGTGTCCTGCAGCCTGGTGTGTGTGAGCCTGGCTCCATCAGCACAAGGCATTTCTCCCATGGCTGATTGACTTTCAAGGATTTTCAAACCTGTCCTCAATTTCTGAAGGAAATAAGATACTCATCTAGAAGAGCTTTGCTTTGGAAATTATTGGAAACACTCTCGCTGCTAATTGAGAAAGAGAAACACTTCTTTCTCCATGTAGTGACAAACCAATTCTCATCTGGCTGTGTTTCCTTTAAGCATTTCCTTCTGCTTGCACTTGTTGCACATGAACTGATCCCTCTAATTTACTCACAAGGCTCTGTTTTGAATACCACTTTAAAAAAATCCCAAAAGACATCCACAATTAGTTTGAGATAATATTCTACTCACAAGCTGTTACCTCATAGACCAAAAATTATCCTTGTGTAATGTTTTCTCTGGTATAAAATTCTAAATAGCTCTATTGTGAAAGTTCCTTGGGTATATAATAGCTACTTTATGACATGTGGGATCTCTCATTTTTAAATAGTATTTTGATAGTGTAAAAGTGAATGTAAGATTTTTCTTGCTGCAGCATCTCATAGCTTAAAGTCACTTGTCTGATAATTAGTAAAGCAGTGCCAGATCTGCAGTCATAAAAATGGCTTTCTGCAAATTTTCTGTCTTGTTGCTTCAGAAGTATTTAGAACAAGACAATTAAGCAAATATCCAGAGAAAAAAGGTGTGCTGGTAAACAGCTATTGGTGAGAAAGTGCTAATTTAGACATTTCTCCCTTTCACAGAAAAAGCCATAGTACATGTATTTAGGACCATGCCTGGAATAGCAATTTAGCAGCTTTTAGCACTGCAGCCATGTGCTGCTTGGTGCCCATTCCTCCCTACAGCCCAGGTAATTAAGTTGATATTCCAACATAGCTTCACCTGCTGACCTTTCAGAAACAATGTGTTTTGCTGCATTAACAAATTAACTTCAAATCAGTGGCTCTCCCAGCAAACACAGAGTTTGAACATGCTTGCTTGTCCCCCTGTGGTGACAGGCAGGAGCCCCAGCACTGGCAGTGCAGCTCTGGGACAGCCCCTGCCCCTGCCCCTGCCTCCCCTCGAGCCTTGGCCTGCTCCTGCCTGTGTTCAGAGCCCTGCTTTAAGGCAGGCCTGGCCCTGGGCAGCTCTGCCTTGCCCTGCTCTGAGATGTCCCGGGGCTCAGCAGTGCCCTGTGTGGTGCAGCACACACACAAACCCCATTGCTGGGAGCACTGCAGTGGTAACAGAAATGGGAATCGGAGTGTTGGGTTTGCCTGTGCTGTTACAAGCACTGAGGTCACAGTTCTGAGAGTTAACACAATGCCTGGTTAGAAGTCCAAGAGACAAAAAAGTTTCCACACCTTTAATCTTTTCCCAAAGCAACATTATTGTGTGTCTTTACTGTGGAAATGCATAGAACTATGCTTTGATCAGAGATGAAAGTTTAATCATATGTGATATTTAAATCTCAGCTGGAAAAAATAATCCAGTGACATGATAAGATTATGAAAGTATTGACTCCTGAAAATGAGTGGTTTATTGTAATATAAATATATAAAATATTTGTAGTATGTTCATTTCCCTTGCACAGAACTAAAATGATACTTGCACAAGTAGTTTGGAATTCTAGGCCATCATGATACTTTAAGGCCTGACTCGTAGTTGTTGGTCACATAGGAGTGAAATCCGGGACAGGATCTGAACATAAGCTCACCTTTAAATGCATGAACAGTGTAACTGAATTGGGGTTTTTTCCATGCTCTTACATGTCTGGTTTGAGACCTTCTCCATAAGTTTTCACAAGCACTAAAATCCCTCAAGATTTTAGTGAAGGTGTTTTTGGATATCCTGGCTTCCATGTGTATAAATGCAGCCCGGAGCGCTCGGGCTGTGTCTGTAGTGTCACTCCGTTGTGGCCGCGCTGCTGCCTTGGCAGCGCCGGGAGCTGAGGGCAGCCCGGACGGCACCACTGTCATAGGCCGTGAGGTTTGGCACTGCTTTGATAAAACAGAGTAACAAAAATGGCACTGTGTGAGGTGAGTATGAAGGTGAATCACTGCTGTCACATGCTCATGCTGCTTTTGCCAGGACATCAGAGGTGTTTCCATGCAGGTCACTTTAATTTAGTCTCCACTTTGCTGCAGCAGCACAGAGTCCGCCCGCCGCGCCCGCCGCCCCCAAAGATCCAGCGCTCCTCCAGGCCCGTGAGTAGCTGGGGATTGTCTCACTGGCACAGCTTAACACTGCCTGAGTTCTGCTCTTTGTAGCCCTACTAAACCCTGGTAGTTTGGATTGTCAAACTCTGCACAGAAGCCATGTGTGAATTACGCTCCTAAACTGCCTTCTCTCTGCTGCGGCACAGCCCTGGGACCCGCGATTGTTCTGCTTTTCTCTGGCGAGCCCTGCAGCTCTCGGGCAGCTCTGCAGGTAACTGGGGCTGCTCTGGCCACGTCTCGTTTGACTTTTGCAGTGATTTCTTACACACAAAGCCCTGCTAGACTGGCTGGCAGAAGTTTTTAGCCAGTGAGCTTTTGAAGACTTGCACTGAACTCAAACCTGAAAGGAAGCAGAAGTCTGAAGAAAAAATATTTATTCTCTGCAAGTTATGCTTGTAATTAATTTGGGATGCCTAATTCTTCTCCGTGTGTGAATAGACTTGAAGAAAGCGAGGTTGATCTTTGGCAGTAGAACACTGATAGCCCATTATGGATGACACACTGGATAATTCCGTGGTGTAAAAGGAGGCCCAGCAGGTTGGCCAGAGGAGGGGACTCTTCCATGGAAGAACTGCACAGAAATTATTGGCAGTGCAGTTCCTGTATGTGTTAGGCAGGAATACCTTATCTCAGCAGTTTTTCCCCAGAAATACTCACTGTAGGACAGTTTTACCTATGGACTATGCAGGATGGCATTAAAACTGGACAGCCTGCTGGGCCTGCACCATATGTTTATTTTTTTTAAAGGAACAGGCAAGAAGTATCAATTTGGGAGGAGTGTTGGGTTTTGGCAAAGCATTGGAAGACATTTATGTGTATTCAGGACTTCAGCTTTATGAATATAGTTGCCTCCAAATCATCTTCTTGCTTCCTTATCCATACACATACATGCATAAGAAAGAGAGAGATGCAAGTTTTCAAATCTGATCTTGCTAAAACTTGTTAAAATGTGTTTTGGATGAGCAGGTAACTGGTTAACAAGTGCAACTGGGTGTGTGTTTTAACTTCTGATCTCTGGTGCATGTTCCTGTGTGACATTTCAATGGCATGTGGTTCTTCTCCCTCTTTTTAACTCTGGGTGTTTATCTTAACAGAGTAATTTAAATGGATTTATCCCCTGAAGATTTCTGTTTTCTGTGTTTAAAAAGTAGCACTGAGTATGATTATGTGTGTTCTCTTAAATACAATGGGCATGGGAGACCCTCCCAGGTGTGTTTCACTAAGATCAGACTTTCCATGTACTGTGGGGTTCCTGCAGTGCTCCCATGCCCTCGTGTTCCACGTTTGGCAGGTGTAAGGGGGCATGTTGTGATTCCTCTGTACAAAGTTGCTGAACTGTATTGTTCAAATGGAGTCATTTATTATGTGCAAGTCTTAAAACTGTTTAATCTCCCAGCTGTAGGGTATTAATAGTCCTCGCTGTAACATGGTTGATTCAACTGTCTTTGCTCCCAATGTGATTGATAAAAGGTTGGAAATGTAATAATGAAAGCTCCTGTTGCATTCCTCTGGCTGTGTCAGTAAGTGGAACAGAAAGACTTCATTCATCAAGAGGAAATTCAAGATAAATGTAAATTATTATAATCAATCCCAAAAATATGCTTGTATCAAATATACATAAATTTGTTGTTGTTCAGAACTGTTATTTGGCTTTTAGTAGTTGCAACACATTTCTGTATGTGTAAATAATACTTTTTGCAGACTGCTTTTTCCCTCTCAGGCTTGGCAGCTCCTACAGAGGTGGGTATCAGCAAGTGATGTATCCTGGCCTTGTACACAAGCACTGAGGGGGCAGACCAGGCCCCTCTGCTCTTCCAACCAGGGCCACATAATGCCAGAATTCCTGAGAAATACTTTGTGCTGCAGGGAGCAATACATGGGCACTAGTGCTTGCAATATGAGTAATTGCTGATAATAAAGCCAAAAACACAGACCAAAGAAAGGTTAAGGGAGCAGAACAGAGATGTTCTTTGCATTCTGCTGCTTTGGAAATAAGTGGTGGTGGTATTATGAAAGAGAGAGGGTTGTTGCTTCTAATTAATGGAGGTCTGTTTGGATTAATAGTGGTTGTTTGGAAACTTTATTCAATTAGAAAAAGTTAAAATACAATAATTATGCATTAAGTTGATGGGGACAGTAATAAGCACATTCAACCCTTCTGTCCTGGAAGTTTACCTATTTTCTTTTGGCTGTATGCTCACGTAATTGGATTTCTTTGATACTTTTGCATTTGATAAGCATTTAACCTTGCCTCTGTGGCTATGTGAGACTCAAAATCCAGCGAGGAATTGCCTTGATTCCTGGCTTTTCCCTGCAGTTCCCTGGGAACAATGCTCTAAATCCCCTCAGCTTTGTCACCTTGCACTGCACTGGGCTAGGGCCCCTGGAGCCACCCCAAACTCTCACCTCTGTGCCTGCTGGGCAGCACAGCCACCCGAGAGGTGAAAGTGTTCCCAGCACGCTGACAGGCCAGCTTTACACATCAGCTCCCAGCTCCCATTTAATTAAGCAGCTTGCTTTCTTCCTCTCTTTGCCTCTCTCCTTGGCTCTCCTCTCCCCGTTGCTCCTGCCTGTCGCCCCCCTCTCCCGCTCTCCTCGGCGCTCTCTCCGTGTTTTATCAGCCCTAATGAAGCAGTATTCTTCATCGATCCTGCTGATTGCCAGCCCATTCCTTTTGTTTGTTGGCACCGAGCCATTCTGCTGCGCTCTGACAGCTCAGCTCCTCTAATTAGCTCTGTTGTTCTTTTCCCCATGTTTCACCACGTTGCAAGTTCAGTTGAAGTTGCCACAAACTTAATCCTTCCATTCCTGCCATAAATTCACATTCTTAAGCTGTCTTTATTGTAGAGAGGAGCAGCCTTGTGTGGGGACTGATCTCCAAGACCTTAACATCTGACCTTTTCATAAGCCCTTTTTCCTAAGAAATAGTGGCAATACAACTCTGGATTTCTTCATCATATCTGCTGTGCACTGTTTGCTTTGAAATGAAAATTCAATGCAATAATGCTGCTGCTATTTTCTGCATACTGGTGTGCAGGGCAGAAGCACTGCACACAATTTGGTGGCTTTCTCCTGGCAGGAAAATTTGAGGTTTATATACCTGGGAAGAAAAATTTATAAAACAAAACCAAAACAAACCTGGAAATCTCCCCCAACAAATTATAAATTGTTTTTTTAAAACTTACTTTGTCACTCCAGAGCACTCAGCCTGTAGGCCATGAACAGCTCCTTTCTCTTGTGCCTCTTAAGGGAGCACAAGCTCCAGGAGGTCAGGAGCTGAGCTCTACTCCCAACTTTATTTGGGTGTTTGGGCATTTCTGTTGAGATTAGCATTGAGCCGAGCCAACAGATCTGACTCTTTTTCAGGTAGAGTTGTACTTTGTTAACAAAACACGTGTAGCTGGTGTGTACAGTCTGCCCTGATGCTGCAGATTCCCTTGTTTGGCTCACAGGGATAGTTCAGCACAGGATTCCTCAGCAGTGTATGGCACATACACAAACTTGGAGCACGAGTGCTTATTCCTTTCCTTGAAATAAGGCTTGTTTGCCTGTGGGCATCCTGGTCAGAAATCAAGCTGAATTTCCAGACATTGAAAGGTCGATGGATATGTGTGTGAGACTGGACTGGGAGCAATCCACAGCAAAGCTTTGGATTTTACTACAGGCAGCAGAAGTCTAACTTAATATGAGGAGTGATAATGACAATATGGCTGGCGAGGGTTTGTGTTCAGCTGCTGGAAGGAAGCAAATTTTTAATGAAGAATGAGCTGAGTTTTAAAACATTTCTCCTAACATTTTCCAGCACTCCCTTGCACAGCAGTCCTCACCTGAGAGGTTGGGTTCCTGGGAGCAGGTGGCCAGAATGGTCGTGGTGTGAGAGCTGAGCCCCAGTGGCCAGTGCAGTGTCCAGAGCACACAGACATTGCCAGCTTTTGTCTCACCGCTCACTGCACAGGGGATGCTCACTCTTCTCTCTGAAATTCAGCCTGTACCAAACAGGACAGAGCAAACAGCAAACAGTTGGTGTCAAGCATATGTGTTTCATTTGTGAGTCCTAGGGCCGTGTGGTTTATATTCATCCTTCAATTCATTGATGTATCCACATTCCTGTGTAATTGTGGCACAAAAGACAAAGCAAGGCCTGGTGAAGATCCCTGTAGGATACTGGTGCTTCTCCATGTGTTGTCTGTGTCTGCTGTTGGATCAGGGGCAGTGTTTGATGAGATGTCTCTGTGCATGTCACAGGTTCGCCCCCCAAGACCTCATGTGGTTAAGAGGCCCAAGAGCAACATTGGTGTGGAGGGCAGGAGGACCTCAGTTCCCAGCCCAGAACAGTAAGTACTGTGCTGCTCTGCTTCTCTCTGCTTGCATCAGTGTGTGTTCAGAGCTGGGACTCACCAAAGGAGACATTAAAAAATACTACAGATCAAAGTTAGTTTTTAACTAAGAAAAAAATTATTTTTTTTTTTTCATTTGGAACATCATAGAGGAAGTGTGAAAAAGCAAGTAACCAGAGTTTGCCTGTAAAAAAACTGTGGTTTGCCATTGTGGTTTATGCACACTGATCAGCCTCTTCAGTGAAAATTTTAAGGTTTTGGAGGTTTTTAAATTTCTTTGTTGTTCTGTTTTGCACTTTTCTTTCGAGGAAATTATCAGTTCCAGCCCTGTAGATGCAGTGTTCTTGCCAGGCTGTAGCTGGAGGATGCAGAACTGTTTATTTGACAGAAGGGGCTGTGTCTAACTCTGCATTAACAGGCCCATGATGTGTGTGTGAGCTCTGTGGTGAGGGTTTGTAGGGCTTCACTTTGCACAGACCAACAAAATTATCCCCCCTTTAGCTGTGGCAGTGCAGGGGGAATGTTCCAGATCATCTGTGCTGCCACAGCCCACTGCTCCTGGACAAAAGGTGTTGGTTTCCAGTGTCTCTGTTGTGCACACCAGCACAGGCATGTTCTGGTACCTCAGGGAGGCTTTTTCAGGGACTTTCACCAATGTCACTTATCCAGGGATTTTTGCAAAATCAAGGGTGTATGTTGCAGATTCCTGACAGTGCCAGAGTGCAGTTAGCAATGGGCCCTCAGGGGTGGCCCTGACCAGGGAATGGATGTTCTGAGCTGTGGATGTTCTGAACTTGCCAGCACAGCCCAAACACACGGGAGGGGCATCAGTGCATGGATACTCTTCCCAGCCATGCCAGGGTAGGGGCAGACTCTGGCTTTGGCCTAAACTGAACGGTGATTTCTCCCTCGTACACGAGTGTTTGTCCATTTTACAGTGGAATTTGGTTGCCCTCTTGTGGAGCAACTGCAGCTCCTGCAAAGGGCTGTGCTGGCCCTGCACAGAGGTTGTGGGGATTTTTAAACTAAAAGCATTTTCTTAATATTTAATCTGATGTCTCAGTGCGTTTAGGTGGAGGATAATTGAATCAATTCAACATTTATGTGTGTTCCTATAGAGGATTCTGCATGTTTAGGTTCAAAAGCTGCTGGCATCCCAGTGTTGCTGACTGCTAACCTGTACCTTCAATTCCTGCCACTATCATACCACAGATAAACAAAAACATGAATGGGTAACATTTTACCAATGCTAGAAATATATTGTATTTTAATTATTTTATTTGGGTCTAGTTTATTGCTGCTAGTTTTAGTGAGTCTTTACAGCTCGGCTGCTTTCACAAAATGCTGAATTTTCATGTTTCCCACAAACTTTTTTTTTCTGTCCCAATAAGAAGTAATCTTGGTATAAGTGTTCTGAAATGGAAACAAGAGAGGTGTTGTCTCTTTTAAAAACTCACATTGTTTTCTCTCTTGGATAACATAGAATCAGCGAAAACACCATAAAATACCTTTTCCCTTGTTTTACCAGGTAGCATTGAAGGTTAGGAAATTAGTGTCTTTAATTACATGAGTTAATTCTTTTTATGTGTCTAAAAGAAACACATTGTTTTGGGGATCTGTGCTCATTTTCTAATCAGTCTCAGTTGAAGCACGGGGGGTATCAGGAGCAGCTCTGCATTCACTGCCTGGCACTGCCCGGGCATTGGGCTGAGCTCGGGGGCTGTGTGGGATGGGACAGGGGAAATCCCAGCTGTGAGCCGGCTCTCGGGGCCCGGGGGGGTGGGGGTGGGGAAGGCTTTCCGTGGCTCACCGAGCAGGGAGCTCTGACACTGAGTGTGAGGATGGAATTCCAGGGCAGGTCTGTGCTGTGCTCACATGGAAGAGTTGCCAGGTAATCCCCTCAGTCCCAAACCTCCTGTCTCACAGTGTGCATCCAAATCCCTCATTCTCTGCATTTTACTGGCTAAGAGGGACAAATTCTTTAATTCCCTGAAGCTCTTGTGTAGCTGTTCTTTAAAAAACTATGCCCCAAAAAAATTCTTCCTCAAATCTGCAGAGCCATTTTTAGGAGAATAATGAAAAGTCCGTACACCCCTTTGTACCATAATGTCAATATTCGGGAAAAAGCAATACCATAATAAAATATGCAAATTTAATTTTCTTATAATCAGGACATCCTTTAAAATTATTACAGAATTCTCCTTACTAATTTCCATATCCTGCACTCCCATTTTCTGTATATTTTTTTTCTATCTCAAGTACATTTAGGTGTCAATTAAATTTGAAATATCTACATTTGTCAGCATTTCATTTTTGGCCAGCGTGATGTGCTGCTGATTTGTCCATGCATCCTGACACATGAAAAAAGCTCCCGAGATGCAGATCTTCCTCATTAAAACAGAGCCCCCGCTCCGCGCTGCTGCCGGCGCCGTGGAGCGCGTCCCGTTCGCGCCGCGCCGGGGCTGACACGGCATTTACCGGGCACGGCATTTACCGGGCAGGGAACGGGCACGGCATTTACCGGGCACGGCATTTACCGGGCACGGAACGGGCACGGCATTTGCCGGGCACGGCATTTACCGGGCAGGGAACGGGCACGGCATTTACCGGGCACGGCATTTACCGGGCACGGCATTTACCGGGCAGGGAACGGGCACGGCATTTACCGGGCACGGCATTTACCGGGCACGGAACGGGCACGGCATTTGCCGGGCACGGCATTTACCGGGCAGGGAACGGGGCTGGCACAGCCGGGGGCTGCAGTGGCCCCACCTCCTTCCCTTGGATTCCTGGTACAGAAGGAGAGGGGAAAGAAAGCAGTGCACTGCCTTTGACTGGGGTAATGCAGACTGTGATTTACCACCATCCGCTGCAGCCACTGGCACTTGTTAGAGACTTTTTATTAATTAGCTCTGACCCGACTGTGAGTGAACATTCATTGGCAGTGGCAGCTCGGGCACTCTTGGGCTGTTGGTTGCAGCGTCCAACTTCTCTTTTCCTGACCTAATCTTTAAGAACTGATTCTCAGTTAACTGCTGAGGGAAGGAACATACACACCTTACTTGACAGACTGCATTTCAAACCAATCCTTGGACAGCTTAGGTTTTATTCTAGAGTGAAGCTGTTTCAAATGTGAAAAATAGATACAAATAGGAGCTGGTGCCCTGGAGTCAGCTCCTCTTGTGCATCAGATTGTCTGTAAAGCAGAAAGGGGATCTAATGTTTGCCAGAGCTCAGAGAGCCTGAGGAGCAGAGCTGGCTGAAGAACAGAGAGGTGCCCAGCTCTGTAGGGAAAGGAGGTTTCTGTATTGTCCCTTGCACTGTGGTGAGGCTGTGGGCTGCAGTCCCTTCCCTTGGGCACCGTGTCCTCAGCAGAGGGGTTGTGTGCTCTGCCTGGGCAGCAGAGCTCAGGGTTCCGTGCTGAGCTCTCTCTGTGCAGTCAGTGGGGGTCAGCATGATCTGCTCTCCAGAGCCTCTGGTTTCTGTCCTCAGGAGCTGTCACTGTGACCATTCAATAACTTCCTTTTCTCTTCCTGTTCCCCAGCCTCGTAAAGCCCATGCGACACTATACAGTCTTCCTCTCTGAGGACTCCTCTGATGATGAATTTCAGCAGGAAGAGGATCCTGTCTCTGGCTTCTCTGAAAACTTTTTCTTCTCTGCTCCTTTTGAATGGTCTATCCTTTACTCTTTTGCTGTGTTCATGCCAGCTTCGAACAGTGGTGTTTGCATTGCTCAGGGCACCTGCTCCTGTACTGGGAGTTTAGACGTGCTCCTGGGGTCTCTGTACAGTGCTTGATGAATGACCAACATTTCTCCTGCTTGTTTGTCTTGATGTTGAGCAGCATGACAAAGCATCCTCCTGCATGAAACACTGCAGCAGCACACAGCTTATGGGCTTCCATCGACTCGAGCTCTGTGGGATGTCACCCTTCCATTTGTCCTTTGTTCCAACATGCTGCTTGTGTTCCTGTCCAAACCTTTCACCGTTCATTCTCGTGTGGTGCTTTTGGGTTGTCCTGTGAGCCTCATTCCAGTGCAGTTATCAGCCTTTTCCAGTGTCACCTGTTTGATCCCAGCCTCTCTGGTCTGTCAGGTATCACATCCCTGCAGGTGTCTTCTCCGGGCATTGAGTGCAATCTGACAATTACACAAGAAGCAGGAAGTTTGGTCTGTTTGTATCCACCTTTTGAATTTGTAACTTGTACATTCCCAAACTCTGTAACTCAGCCGTGAAAGACAGTGCTGAGCAGCTGGGCCAGAACTCACTGATGCTGTGGCTGGAGGCTCTGTCCCTGCCCACGGTGCCTGTGTGAGGTGAGGGGAGCCCTGCCAGCTGGGGGTTCAGCTGCACTAAATCCCTCTTGCTGCCTATTTGAATATCCCAATCCCAGCAGGCAGCTCTGAGCTGAGCCCTCACTGAATGTCAGCAGAGGATTTGTTATTTCCTAACCTCGCCTGCTTGAGGATTTCTAGAGGATGAAAGGGAGATAAATTGCATGGAGCTGCACTCATTCTTTTAACAAATGCAGTCACTGGTTTGACCAGAACCTGTAGGAAGAGGGGCCAGGGTACTGTGAGCTGCTGCTTCAGAAATCCACGATGCCACATGCAGGCAGGAGCTGGGAGATGGATGATGCCCAGTCACAGCTGAGCAGCTGGAGCCTGGCAGCCACAGCTGGCTCAGACCAGGCTGGAGAAGGAGGCTGCAGTTGCTAAAATCCACTGTGTGCTGCAGACACAGGTTTGGAGGCTGACAGGGAAGGGATCTGACTGTAGGCAGGTGGGATGGGGAGGATCAGTAGGAAAGGGCCAGAAAGTGTTCCCACACTCGTGTTTGGGGTGAGGAGACCACTTTTGTTTGCAGAATGTCCCTTGGGGGGTTGCAGTATGACCCAGAGTGATGTGAGATGAAGACACTGAGGTTTGTGAGCTCCCTGCCCTGAGGCCATGTGCTGTCACTGTGCCCTGTACCTGCAGTGTCCCTGTCCTGGTGTGGGCTCAGTGCCTGCTCTGTGTGTGCTGGGGAGGGAAGCAACCTGGGCTCTTCAAATTTGCATGATATAGATGTATTATGATAAAATATGGAAAGGGGAGGAGGGTTCTTCCATAGGATGTGTTTTTGCAGGTCTCAAAAATATTTTCTTTTAATTGAAAGCTTGTTTAAATGCCACAGTACAACTGGCTGCCAGTCAAGTGCCAATCCCCACAGCCATGTATGGCACTTGTTGTTATTAATTGGATGCACATTGTGCTGCTCTTCTCTGTACACACACCAAAATGCAAATGTGCTGGTTCAGTTTTTTGCTGAGGTATGTGCAAGAGAGGCATCCTGCTAACTCAGCCTCGGCTGGTAATGTAAAGGAGGTGTCTCCATAATGGATTGTGGTGTTTCTTGATAAGATGACACCAATGAAATCATTGGAACCTGCACAGTGTTCCCAATTATTGCAGGAAAACCCTGAGTTATGTTGTGTGCTGAGTTAGCTCAAAGCCCAAGGAGTCAGAGCCTGCAAACACAGGGTGCAGAGGCCGTGCCCAAGCCCAGTCAGCATGGGGCTGGTATCCCATTATCCCTTCTCTGAGAGCTCCCTCCTCAGCCTGGCTATGCCTGCATGACCACGGCTTTCCTCTGAGCACCTCCCATTCAGCTCTTGCCCTTCTGAGCACCCTTGGGTGCCAGGTCCCCTCTGCATGTCCCTTTGCCCTCAGGCACTGCTCGCAGCCTGCTTTGCACAGGGGGCTGTCTGAGCTGTAATTGCCACCGGGGAGCTCTTTGTAACTCCTCTGGCTCCTCAGGAAATCGTGTTCAAAACCAAGAATTAGAAGTATGGAGATTTGCAGTGTGATTTTTGGTTGTGTGCCAGGCCTCAGCCGTACCGGGCCCTGAAGGAGTCGGACAGTGCGGATGGAGAGGACGTGGGCAGCCCGGAGAAGGCCAGGGAGCCGCTGCCCCCGAGCCCTCTGCTCTCCAGCAAGGCCTCAGAAGTCAACCTCCTGGAAGACATCTTCCCCAGCTTGGAAGTAGAAGCCCAGCCCCAGCCCCTGAGCCAGGCCAAGAGCCTGGAGGACCTGCGGACACCCAAGGAGGAGGCAGAGCAGCGCTGCTCCTTTGAATACCAGGTCAGCGGCTTCCTGTGCCCTGGGGGTGGCACTGAGCTCATTCTGAGGAATTTCTTCATGTTCTTGGGTAGATCCTAATCATCATCATCATCATCATCTGTTTTCCAGGGATTTGCTTTTGTGTTTCAAAATTCATTTCTGAATTAAGAAGTGGTGTAAATGGGACTCAATTATGAGTAACTGTTTCTCTGAAGCCTTTTCTTCTGAAGGAGAGGATATTTACCCTGTTCCTCAGAATTTGTTTGTCCAGTGGCTGTCACACACAGCTATCTTTGAAGCTGATGGTCAACATGAATAGTTGGTAATTTTCAGGTCCCCTCCAAGCTTTTTTTCTTTTAATCTGGCTATTTTGGTCTAAGCATCATTTGAACAATCCCCCTCTGAAGAAATGGGATTGTTTGTGAAAAAACATAGCTCAGAAAGTGTTAAACTAAAGCAGACTCCAAGATCTTCATTTGACATTAAAGAAGCAAATGTCATTTCTACCTTGTAATAATATTGATTTTAGTGTTACGTTCAGATATTTCATTTGTCACCTTATTCCATGCAGCAGTCAAGGCTTCTCAGCTTCTGTGCCTTGGACACAGTTGTGTGCTCCTTACTAGGCTATGACAGATGCACATGTCCCAGCTGAAGAACCCCGTGGAGGCAGAGCTGGAATTGGAGCTGGTTCCTGTCTGTCCTTCCTGGCCACCCACTGTTGTCCCTCTGCAGCGTGGGGACAGATCCTCTTCCTTCACAGCAGCCTGAACTCACTTCCTGCTCTGTGTTCTGAGGATATCACTAAAAGTTAATGTTTGTTCTGCTCTCTTGCAGAGAATGGATCTTGGTGTGTGTGAGAGGAACAGGATTGTGCCAAGCATGAAGCTGTCCCACCCTTATAACAAGCTGTGGAGCATGGGCCATGATGATATGGCTATTCCCACCAAATATTCCCAAAGCTCACCTGAAAGACCCTTGGCTGCCCTGGGTAACATGCCCCCCATCACCAGGAGACCCCAGAGCAGAGACAGTGGTCTGGCTCCTGCAGAAAAGGATGAATCCAATCCTGCCATTCAAGGGAACATCACCATTCCTAGGCCACAGGGAAGAAAGACTCCAGAACTGGGCATTGTGCCACCACCACCAGCACCCAGGGCTTCCAAGCACCAGGCTCCAGCGGGGTCTGCAGAAATCCTCACCCCTCATGGGCGCAGCCACTTGGTTTCAGATCTCATCCCAGAGCCCTTTGGGGCTGGGAAAGAGTCCTTAGACCCCGAAATGCAGCAGTCTGTAAATCCCTCCTCTCGGCCATCCCAGCTGCTGTGCAGTGCTGCCAGCACTGCTGAGATGCTGCAGCCCGTGCGGGTGAAGACAGAATGTGCAGGGAACGAGAGCGAGCTCCTGCTGAGCCTGCTGGACCCGCTGAGAACCACGGGCTGGCCGGGCTCGGCCCTGCCAGGCTCAGCTCTGCCAGGCTCAGCCCTGCCAGGCTCGGCCCTGCCAGGCTCGGCCCCCGCGCCCGCCTTCGCCCTGCCAAGTGACTTTGTGCCTCCTCCAGCTTCACCATTTGCCCAGCCCCTTGGCTATCCTGCTCCAGCTCCAGCACCTTTTCTACAGCCCTCCCCGAATCCATTCACCCACACACTGCCCGGAGCCCTTCCAGTGTCCCTGGTCAGGCCCCCGAGGGGCTCCTTCACCCCCTCCTTAGGTCACGCATACAGCTCCAGCTTCATAAGCCCCACTGCCAGCTTCTACCCAGCACAGAGACCTCAGCCCCACATGGCCACACTGTCCATGCCAAACCTGTTCAGCCAGGCTCCAGCTGTGCCAGCAGCTGGCTCCTTGCTCCTGCAGCACCACAGCCCTTCTCCCACCAGTTCCCTCCAGCCAGCCTGTCTGGGTGGTCCCTCCAAACCCCGAACGTTACAGGTGGGCCAGCCCAGCACAAAGGTAGATCCCAAACAAGCCCTGGCTCTTCTGGCCAGTGACCCCCCTCTGGTCCCTGCCAGGCCAGCCAAGGGCTTGGAGTCGGTGTTACTGTCCTCAAAATCTGAGGAGACAAAAGATCCATTTGAAGATCTGTTAAAAAAGACCAAGCAGGACGTGTCACCCACGCCAGGTAAGGTGGAGCAGCTCAGAAAGCGATGGGAAACCTTTGAGTGACGCGCCCCATGGCCTTGGTGTCCTTTTGGAAGTGACAGAGGGATTTTTTTGGTTTTTTTGAGCCAGCATAAAACCAAGCATTTCTTTTAAGGAAGGCTGAGCCAGGAGCGCTGCAGGACCATCGCTGAGCTGCAACTCAACACGAGAGCTTTTTGCCCACAGGTCAGAGTCCCCCGTGTCCCAGTCCCTGGCACTGCTCCCTCACTCCCCACCACTGAACCCCGGGATTCCTGCACTGACCAAAGCGTGAGGGGAGGTGGGTTGGGTTGGGTTGGGATTTCCACACACAGCTTTTCAGGCAGCACTACTGATGCACAAGTTACTCCCTCCCTTGGCACACCTGGAGCGTGACACAGCCACTCTGCTGGGGTTCACTCCTGCCTCTGGGAATGGTTTCAGTGTTTCTGGCATTACACACAGATCCAACGTTTTGTTTCCACATGCAAAGCGCAGCAAACCAGCCCACAAGTCACTGAACTGATGCACGGGCTCTGTGCTCACTGAACAGCCACTCCCAGAGCTGTCAGAGGGACTTTGGTGGCACCTTTGACTCCCCCCCCAACCCCCAACACTGACAGCCAGGGCAGAGTTGTCACAGGCCTGGAAACCACAGCACAGAGCAGCTGCTCAGGGATTGGTCCTGCATCTCTGTTGGGAAACTGGAAACACCAGCAATTGTTTTCATTTTTTTGACTTTTTGTTAAATACATCAGAAAATAGAGGCCATAAAGAGTATCCTAGTTCTTATATATGTGTATCTTAATATTATCTATCAATATTATAAATTGCAGTATATGAATGGAATGTAACAATATCTTACTTGATTATTACAAACAAAAAAGAGGAAAAACGTGGGGTATCAAGGTTCCCAGCTGCTGAGTGCAGGTGAAGACCGGTGTGCTGAGGGCAGGGTGTGTCCAGCAGGGGGGATCTGGGCTCTGTGGCCTCGCTGGAGCCTCGGGCTGGCCCCGCCTGGCCCGCGAGGCACCGAGCGCAGGGGACGCTCAGCTGGGTGTTCTGAGCCCCCTCTCTCTGTTCTCCAGACATTTCACACGAGCCTCAGCATCCCCCAGGAAAGCTGCTGGCTCTGATCATTTCTGTTTCACTTCAGTGGTGCTTTTTTTGGTTTGTTTTGTATCTGGGCACACTCTGGTGTCAAACCTGTCACTCTGGCAGAGGGAATCACATCACCATTGAGCCTTTGCTAAAGGAAATCATCTTGGACACATGGGAAAACTCTTGTAAAGCTTTATCTGATTTCCAATGTATCTATTTTATTCATGTTATCTTGGAAGTTTTCTTACTCTGGGGAATGGGAATGGCTGTCTCTGTGTTCGAGTCTGGGCAGTACAAAAGAAAAATAATATCTGAAATGCTGTCGGTTTTGGGAAGACCACAGTATTCCAGGAATATTCTGTTTCTGTACAGTGCTGTTCCTCTGACAGGCCATTCACTTGGATTTGTACTTTCTTTTTGTGTTGAAAGACAGATGGGTTTAGTATTGAATAGTAAAATATTTAAAGTCTAAGATACCAGTTCCATTTTATTTTATACAGTTAAGAATGTTATATACAATTCAGTCTGGCATTTCAGAGCTCCTTTGCTCTGAGCTGGATGATAAAAGTTTCTGGATTCTGGTGGATGTGAATGGGCACTGGACAATCCTGCCTGTGCCAAGCAGGGCTCCACAGGCCCTGTTTAAACTCAGTAATGTCACACAGTGATCAGACTCTCAGGAGTTCATCTCAGATGCTCTAAACCACTCAGGAAATTCTGTCCTGTTCATTTCCACCTCTGGTTACTTTGCCATATTATGGATCCTCTGCTAAGTCAGTTTTGGGGCACTGAAGAGTATTAAGACCCATTTATTCACCCTCCACTTTATTTAGCACCTCTGAGATCCAGGAGGACAGAATTTGATTTTCCTCACTTCTGGAGCAGGGTTTGCAAGCAGACTTTTTTAGGGGTTTCTTGTAACATAGGAATGGAACTATCCCTAGGACAGCATGTAGGGATTTTTCATCTTATTTAAACTCAGGAAAGCCTAACTGAACCAGCTCTAGTTTGGCACTAGAAGGAATTTGGATGTTTTTATTAATCCAGTATAAAAAGTGTTCCTGCTCTTACTCATCAGTGACTTTATACTTGACTTTGTCCAGGTTCCTGTACTCGCCCTGTGTTTGGTACTGCTTTGCTTGTTTACAGCTGCTTCCTGCCATAAGAAGTAAGTTTATTTAAAAAAAAACAAACAAGGGAAACCTCTTCAAAATTTGTGGTGCAACTGCTGCAGCACAAGAGGTGAAACCATTTCTGTATCTTGCTCACTTTGGGCTTCCAGTTCACTGCACATGGACGGGGCAGTCATTGGACACTGAGTCTCTTTTTCCCACATTCCAGTCTCTATTGCCCAGAAAGTCAAGGATTGATGGTGAAATGCAGCTCAGGGAGGTGCACAGAGAGCAGAGGTTTCCCCAGCTCCTCCTTTGGTGTTGCAGCTCTGTCCTTCTGCTGGGCAAAGCTCTGCACCGTGGGCTGTGATAAATCATCACCAAAACATCCTTTAACTGTGAAGAGCCATCAAGGTTTGAAGCTGTGCAGGGGGTGTGGCACAGACCACGATCAGCCATCCAGACAGCAAGGTGTTCTTCAGGGAAAAACAGTCACAAGTCAACAACCAGGTCTGTTTTTAACCAAATTTTATTGTAAATTTCTTTTGAAGAACATTCTAATTATTTACAAATTATAAAATTTACAATTAAAAAAGAAATCAGGAGCACGATCATTAACTACAGCAAGTCCAGTTTTGTGAAAAAATATATTCAAAAATTAAATATCAAAAGAAATTAAGTTCATTATTGAAAAAAAAAAAACCTTCCATAAATTATTTTGCAGAAATGCTCAAGACACTGTCAGAGTATTTTAACACCTTTGCTAATACTGGCTTTGGGTGCTTGGAATGCAGCCCTGAGGAGCTGCGGGGGCACGGCCGGACCTGCCGGGGCTCCAGGGATTTCAACCTTGCAGGGAATTGCAGGAGCTCGGGGAGCTCTGGAGGAACAGGGGCCCTGCTGGATCCTGCTGCTGCCTCCTTTCTGTACAGCACAAACAGCACGTGTACAGGGGAGCAGAAAAGCAGGAGCTGCCCTGGGGTCCTGGGGTGGAGGGGGCAGAGACCCCAAAGCCCCCAGGAGGTTCTTGCACCCCCCGGGCTGCAGGAAACCACAGCAGCCTTTGCCTGGCAGCACAGGGGCCCCCCCTGCCCTTCCCTCTGCCCGGTGCTGTCCTGGCACAGCTCTGCTGCCCTGGAGCCTCCTGTGCACGAAGCCACAGGAAAACCCCACTCACCTTCTCCCACAGCCCCACTGCCACCAGGGGACCGGGCAGTGCCACTGGCTCTGTTCCCAAAAGTGTGCTGGACGTCCCCAGAGAGCAGCTGGGAACTGCCCAGAGCAAAGCAGTGACAGGAGCAGTGCCAGCAGAGTCCCTGCTGAGAAACAGGAAAGCAGCCACAGGCTCCACCTGCAGCCAGAGCATCTCTGTCACGGCCAGCTCCAGCTGCCTCCCAGACACAGCCTGGGATCACACCTTCCACTCTTCTCCTCTACCAGAGAGAAAATGATCTTACAAACAAAATATTGCCTCCCACTCCTTTGTTTTTGCTATTTTCTAAAATTTTCATTCTTCTGTCAGCAGCTGCCTGTTGCAGAGACCTGTTCTTACACAGACACACCTGTTCTTGAACACATCATGTGAGCAGTAGTTGTGTGCCCCTCCCTTTGCTTGGAGTTGCAGAAACATATACAGCTACAGTAGGAAAAAAATAAATTCAAAAGCAGACCAGGATAAACAGCATTTTCTTGTGGCAATGAGCTACAATGGCAGGTTCCCACCCTGACATTTAATAGTATTTTGGAGATTAAATAGCAGACACTGTTCTAAAATATTCCTCATTGATAGTTGTAGTGATTATCCTGAAACACTAATGACTTTAGAGCTTACCTGGCCTGCTGTGCTACATTTCCTTCCACAGCCTCTGCCACATTATGCTAAAGAAGAATCAGCACATTGAACAGCTAAAACAGTAACACAGGAGTGAAGCCACAACATCAACCCCCTTTTTAGTGCCGTGGAAAGCAGATGCTGTGTCACAACACCAACCCTGCTGTGGGTTAAAGAACTGGTTAACTAAATTCCACTCTTCTGTACCAACAAGCCCAAACCTGTCAGCCTAGAGAGGTCACTTCTAGAACTCTCTTTCTCCCCTCCTCACCCCAGCAAGCTCCCACAAGGGTCAGTTCCATGGTCAGCTCCAAGCCCCTGCTCGGGGAGTGGCAGAGCAGGATCAAACATGGAGACGTCCTCCTTTCCCAAAGGTTAAACTGTAACTGGCACCTCAGGATCAGAAAGGCACTTCAAATATTCCTGTGGTTTGGTCTAGTCTCAGGGCAAGCTCCAGCAGCCATGTCCAGCACAGCCCAGTGGGGCTTGCTGCCATGCCTGCTCTGGCCCAGCAGGAAGGGCAGCAGCAGCTCTAGGAAGGATTTCCCACCACTCACTCACCTGGCTTAGCCACAGGCACGTGTCTTCTTGAAAAAAACCTTATTCACATTATTTCTGAGTACAGTGGTTTAATTCCCATTGACTGGACCCGCCTCAGGGTGGTTTTTCTGTTGCCTGCAGGAGCAGGGGCCCATCCGGCTCTGGCTGTGACACAGCCCCGTCCTCTCTCTGTTCCGTGTCCCCCCTGTGCCGCAGCCACTGCTCCCTCCCCTCCTCCCCTGGCCCTCAGCAGTGGGGTTTTCCTCCCCAGCCGGAGCAGTTTGGTAGGAATGCTGTGTGGGATGGGCAGTGGGAGCTCAGGGCCGTGCCGAGCTGTGTCCCCCCCAGCCCGCGGCCCCCGGGCAGCTCCGTGTGACCCCGGGCTCAGATCAGCCGCTCGGTCGGGGGCATCTTGATCACGTTCCACATTTCCACTCGGGCCCCGTCCTTCTCCTGCCGGCTCGGGCTGTAGGTTCCCTGAGTCGCTCTCCTCCTCTTCATGGCAATCGCCGTGGCTACAGCCAGCACGAGGAGCAGGGCAGCCCCCGCAGCCCCGACTGCTCCCACCACGGACGAGTGGCTGAGGTGCGCCCACACTCGCTGCTGTGGTAGAACAGGGAGTTAGAGCTTCCACCGGGACGCTGCTGCATTTCACACCCCTCAGCCCCCAGCGCCTCCCTCAGCCGCGCTGTGCAGGAAATGTCCCTGTCCCACAGAGCCCCGGCAGTGCCCAGGAGCCTGGTGAGCTTTTCCTGCCAAAGTCCAGCAGCCGGCAGCTCCAGCCCTGGCCCAAACCCCCGGAGTCCTGCCTGCCCTTCCCTGCACGGTACCCATGGGAATGTCTAACAGCACCACGTCATTCAACACTGATTTATACAAGGGTTTGGATCATTCCTGACAACTCCCTGTAACACACGGCTGTCACAGGGAGGTCACAGCTGCTGTTGCTGTTGAAGACTGAAAACCTCACACACCTGAGCTGAAAGAGTTTGAATGGTTTTCAGCTGTTGACAAAACCAGAGCAGAATATACAAACCACAGCCATGGCCTTCCCCAGCTCAGCTCCTGAGTGGGACTCAGGGAGCTGAACCTGCACAGGTGCCTCGGGTCACCCTGCCTTGGAAAAGAAGATGCTTTTAATGTGCCTCTCCTGCCTGGGAGGGGGCTGGAGCCAGAGCCACTTGAGCTCCTGCTGAGATGAGCAAAGGCCAGTCCAGGGCAGGAGGGAGGGCAGAGGCTCCCTTGGAGCCCCTGGTGTGCAGCAGTGGCAGGCCCAGCTCTGCTCTGGGCACCGCTGCCCCGTGGGACGTCCGTGTCTTCTGACCAGGCCTTGGGGGAACTGGGACGGGCTGGATCTGCTGCTGCCACTGCTGGAAGAGCTGCAGGTCCAGGCAGACCCTGCAGGTGCAGGTCTGGGCACGGCAGGGCCTAGATCAGGCGCTCTTCAGGTGGCACCTTTAGGACACTGTCCATCTCCAGCCGAGCTCCTGCCACCTCCTGCTGGCTCGGGCTGTAGGTCCCCTCGGACTGGCGCCTCTTCCTTGCCGTGAGCACCATGAATATGAGCCCAATACTGAGGAGCAGCACTGAGCCACAGGCTACAGGGACAGCTACTTCAATTAGTGGGGAGGGGAAGAGAGCACCTGCAGTCCCTTTCTGTAAAAGAAATTAATGGAAAAACAATGAAACTCCAGTGGTTACAATGACTTCAATAACTGACCAAAATGCTCAGATTAGAGGGAAAAACGTTTTTAGAAAAGCAAAAAAAAAAGCACTTTTTCACAGCAAGACAGCCCCTTAAGATGTAAATGCCAGTTTACTCAGCATCTACAGTGGGAGTCTTTTAAAGTGCCTTATCAATACCAGACTAAAATACACAGGTGGCATTGGCAAAGTTATGACCAATGTTGAAAAAACAAAACAAAACTTTAAAATTAATGCAGAGTAATGTGAATTTTCAGTAACCCCAAAAAATTTCCCCAAGCAGGGGAATGATACTAAAAAGAAGTTCAATGATGCCTGTAATGGCAAAGCAGAGAATGGATTGAGCTGTTAAACTGTGAAACAGAATTGCAGAACTTGCAGCAGGAAAGGGATGATGTTGAAGAGGTCAGGACGTGGATGGGAGATGGAGATGATAAAAAGCCCAAGTACTGAGGAGAGAAATGAGAATTCCCTAGATTCTGGTGGAATCAAGGATGGCATGGAAGACAACATAACTAAAACAACTGTGGAAGTTTTGTCATGAAACAAAGCTTTAAAATTACAATAAGCTTAAAAATATTTCTTATTGCTAACAATGGTATCCAGCCACCTTACAGCTAAAGCCAAAATAACTCAAGCTGGATTATTTACAGCTTTTGGATGCCATTCAGTCTGTGCTCATGTCACAGAGCAAAGAAGGAACATTCCCAGGGGATCTGGAAGCCCTTGTGCCCTTTTCAAATGCCTGAAGCCCAGGTGCATTCCCTGAGCCTGTCCAAACCTGAGCACCATGCAGGGTTAGTTCAGACCATGTGGGTTAGTCCTGCACCACGAGGGCCCAGCCCCTGGAGCTGCTGCTGAGGGAGGAGAGAGCAAAGGGAGCTCAGCTGAGCTCCAGCTGTCCCTGGTGGCACTGAGCACCATCCCAGCCCCTCCCTGCCCCAGCAGGGGCCTGGCTGTGCAAGAGGAAAAGGAAAGAGTGAAGAAAAGCAAGGGGAGGGTGATGAAAATGAATACAGGGAATTCCCAAGAAGTGTCCTGGGACAGAGGAGACAAAGATGCCTGAAGGGGTCTGTGCATGCAAACTGGAAATGTCAGGGTGACCTTGGCACGTGCATTAGAGCCCTGGGCAACAGCAACAGCAGCAAACCCCGCCTGGCACACAGCCCTCTCCATGCAGCACGGGTTAGTACATTCCCAGGTTACCCAGCAAGCTGCCTGTCCATGCAACAGCTCCACAGGCAAAGCAGGGTATGGATCCCATCTCCCCCCAGGAAGGATCCCGCCCCACCCCAAACACTTGGCTTATGCACCTCAGGGGCAGGACTCAGCTGTTTCACACAGACCTGAACCACTCTTGGCCTGACTTTATCCAACTTCCCTTCTCCAAACATCCATTTCTACTCAGATGATCTTTGGAGAGGGAAGGTGTTTAGTAAGTTTTATCCAAGAAGAAACACCAAACGAAATTCCATTTCCCAGGAACCTGGCTCAACTGCAGGAGTTGGATTACTGTCCTAAGAGTTGTGAAATCTATGGAAATGTGCAGAGACAGCCCCAAAAGCCATACGGCAGCACATGCAGATACTGAGGAGCATTTACTGCAGTTGTTTATATGCTGGAGACCAATAAGCAGCAGCACTGCAGAGGAAAAAAAAACATTCAAGATTCCCCAGCAGTGCTTTAGACAGGACAGGAGCAGAAGAGCCCCAGCAGAGCCCGGAGCCCCCTGGTGACAGCAGAGGGACAGGCAGAGCCCGCGGGCGGTGCTTACGTTGATGTCGCAGCGCTCGCCGGTGTAGCTGGCGCTGCACACGCACTCGTATCTGTTCTCAGAGTCCTGGCACGTGCCCCCGTTCTGGCACGGGTTCGGGTCACACTCGTTTATGTTGATTTGACAGCTGGAAAGGAAGAGTGTATTAGAATTGTCATATATATTCTTGTGCCATAGAACACGAGATCACCCAGTCTAGAAAAGCCTCTTTTGTTTGAAAAGTGCCCATTGCAGCTTCTCCAGGTGCTTTTTCTGGAGTCAAACAACATGAAATTCTCCCCTGTTCACACCAACCCTCCTCTTGTGGTTTCTATGGGACTGAGGCCAGCACAGGTCTCCAGCACAGGCAGTGTGCTTGAAAAATCTTGGAAGCAGTTCTTGCTGCAAAAACTGGTGTTTGGCAGCTGGATGATCTGAAGCCTCCCTCTGCTCCAAGCACCAGCTCGTGCTCCCATTAGGAGCAGCTGTTTGACTGGCACAAGGACATGGAGGAGGGGGAAGCAGTGGCCCTGCTCTGCCACCCACTGAGGTCAGGACTGGAGCACTGGATCCCAAAGCAGCACTTACTTCCTTCCAGTGAAGCCAGGCCTGCAGGAGCAGTTGGCTCCCCAGCTCTCAGTGATGCACCTGCCACCGTTCAGACAGGTGAAGTTCTTGCCACACTGCTGAGGGGGGAACGGCCACCTGGGGAGAGCAAGGGACAGCCTTTAGAACACTCAGGTTTTGGGCAAGGGCAGAGTGTTCTGGGGCTCAGAGGGAATGGGGCTGGCAAGGCTTATAAACACAGTCATTGGTATTTCTAGGAAGGAGTCTGACACAAGTGAAAAGGGGAATAATCTCAGAAATCATCCGTAACATCAGAGTACTCCTTGGATGACTGGGCAACAGACAGGAGCTCTACCAGTACTCGGACTTTTCTCAGACAGGCCTGTTCTTGCTAATGAAAATGCAGGCAAGGACAGGACAGAGCTGGAACAGTACAGCCAGGCCCCAGGAAGGATAATGCCAGTACCAGGTAACTGCACCAGAATGCAGCAGGAACATCCTGGATAGATCAGATAACTGAAACACAGCCATGTCAGTATTTAACTCCATGTTCCATTTGAACTGGCACAAGATGTTTTGTTTTAAATCAGCACAGGAATATAGCAGAAGGGAATCAAGTCACAGAGAAGAGAGACTTCTTGGGGACTGCTAGAGGGAAATGACAATAGGCCAGAGTATGTGCCCTTCACAGAGCTCTGCAATGTAGCACAGGGATAACCCACATTAAAAGGAAGGATCCTTATCCTGTACAAGGCTGAGCCCCTGTCAGTGAGGGTTTGGACCTGGACAGCACCTTCCAAGCAGAATTTAGGTTCTTTACCTAGGAGATGCCTGCAATGAAAAATGTTCCCAAAGGGTCCCAAAGTGAAAGTCCAGTTTATCTGGAGGCTCCCCTGCCCCTGTATCAAAGCAGCCCCGGCACTTACTCGCAGCGAGGCCCGGAGTACTGCGGGGGGCACTTGCAGGAGTATCCATAAACTCCATCCACGCACGTGGCTCCGTTCAGGCACTGGTGCCGCACGCAGTCGTCCACGTTGATGTCGCACCTCTTGCCGATGAAGCCCCGGAAGCACTCGCACTGGAAGTCAGCCACGGCATCCACGCAGTCCCCGTGCACACAGGGGCTGGGCTGGCAGTCGTCGATGTTGGCCTCGCAGCGCTGGCCCGCCCAGCCCGCGCTGCAGCCGCAGCGGAAGGAGTTGAACTCGTCCTCGCAGGTGCCGCCGTTGAGGCAGGGGCTGGAGGCGCACACGTCGGCCCCGGAGCAGCCGAGCCGGGCACTGCCCGGGCCGGCCCGCTGGAACTGCTCGGGCTGCGGGTACGGCCCGTGGGCCGCGAAGGGCAGGAAGATGCCCCCGATCTGCACCCGGCCCAGGCAGCCGGTGAAATTCTCGGCCAGAACGACCAAGGCGTCGTTCTTGAGGAAGTCCAGGCTGCCGGCGTTGCCCTGCGGAGTCGCGTTCACCCCGTCCAAGCGCAGCAGCCAGCGGGAAGAGAGCGCGGCCGGCTCCTCCATGGACACGGACACGCTGTGCCACGCCCCGTCCGTGACGGGCTGCGGGCTCAGGAAGCTGACACCCTCGATGCTGTTCCCACTCCTGATGTCGACAAGCAGGGAGGAATTCTTAATGGCTACCTGGAGGGAATCCACCTCTTCCACAGCCCGAAGCAAAACAGCATCTTCATCTCTAGTTCTGAAGTCCAGGTGGAGGCTGCTCAGAGTTCTGGTCACTGATGTGTTGGTGGTAAATTCCATGGCACCATAACTATTAAATGTTGCATTTGCCAGACCTATAAATTAAGGAGGAGAACACGAGGGATTTCAAAGACAGTTGGTGCCCTGTTTGAGCCAGACCAGTGGCACACCCCTGGCAGGTTCTCTCCCTAAGAACCCCTAAGCTTAGTGTGAGCAGGATTACAGGCGAGCTGCTGGCAGCCTTAAAGCTCTTCCTGTTTACAACTGCACCTCCTGTAATAATATCCAGCTCTTGGGCAGCAATTTTTACTCCTCAGCTGTGCTCTGTCACACCCAGGGCGAGCCCACAGATCCTGTGCTGCCTGCAGCAGTGTGTACCTGGGCACCACTCTGTGTCCTTCTTGCAGCGTTTGTATTGCTTCCAAGAGCACAAACTGGGAATACTGATTATACACAGGGAAAGGGGGGATTTTACCAACACACAAGCAAGAGGACAGAACTTACACACATATCCTGCCACAACGTCCACACAGGTGGTGGCTTCAGGACATGGGTCACTTTCACACCAGATTTTCTCTTCACAAAATTTCCCAGTGAAATTTGCTGGACAGCTGCAATGGAAATCATTCCAAGTGACAATGCATCTGCCACCATTCTGACATGGCTCAGACTGAAAAACAAAACACGGGAATTTAGGAGCAGAGTAATTCATCTTG
Source organism: Sturnus vulgaris (assembly GCF_052056855.1). NCBI lineage: Eukaryota > Metazoa > Chordata > Aves > Passeriformes > Sturnidae > Sturnus > Sturnus vulgaris. The sequence goes on from NC_142264.1 coordinate 1,393,255, forward strand.
AGCTTTAAGAGAGTTTGGTAGAACTGTGATGATGAAGATGAACACAAGCAGCATTTGAATCAAGAGAGGAGGGAAATGGAACAGTGACTCAAGAGGGAAGCACAACAGGCTCTGTACAAGAAATTCCTGAGTCCCTGCTCTTCCCGTGCATGGCACTGACCAGCTCCGGCAATGTGGCAAAGAACAAGGCATGAAAGCACAGGTGAGGAACAGATGAAACAAACTGTGATGCTCCCAAGAAGCTCACAAAGTTCTGTCACCAGAAGGACACCCCTGACACCACAGGTGGAACAATAATTCAGAGCATCATAAGCAAGAAGAGCAAGACTGGGAGGTATGGCCTCCCCATCACCAGATATGGCACAGAGGAGAGCCAGGCTCTGATTCAAGGGCACATGAAGACAGCTCCTTCAGCTTCTGTTGTTGAAGGGGCAGATTCCTGGGGAAGAGGTTGTTGTGGAATTGGAACAGGATGAAGGGAGGGGCTGGCAAGGTTAGGCAGGGCAGGCTGGAACCTATGTGGGCTCAGCAAAGTGGAAATGGCAGCACAAAAGGCAAAGCCCCAGAAACTACAGGGGAGAAAACTCAGTGTTTAAATCATATTTAGCATATTGAGTGAGGTGAAACCACAAAGAACCATTTGTTCTTCAATACATCAAAAAAACTTCTCCTCTTTCTGGTATCAGCAAGAGTCAGACTTTTGTGTAATAACAGAACTACAATAAACCCCTGCACACACAGAGACAAACAAGACACAGCACATACCTTGCAGGTGTCATCAGACATGCAGCCATTCACAAGATTTCCAATTTGAGTCCTATTGAGTTCCCCTGGCAAACTGTTGTTCTCCACCTGGAAAAACTCTATCTGCTGGCTGTTGAGTTGGATGTCCTGCAGGCAGCCCTTGAAATGGCCCCCCCAGAGCTCAGCACTGGCGGGGTCTGGGTGTCCCCCAATGAACATCTCAGAGCCAGCTCCCAGGGCTTGTGCTGGCAGCTGCCCCAGCTCCACAAATGTGTCTGACTGCAGAGCCCCAACAGAGCCTCCCTGGAAAGACAGGGCTACCAAATGTCTTCTCCCATCAGCCACATTCCCTGGAAAGGTCAGGGTGTCCGTAGGTGAGGTCTCTATGCTCAGCTGGCTGTCCCTCAGGTACAGGGTGAGGCAGGGGCCTGTCCCATTGCACACCTGCACTAACAAACCATCGGGCTTCCGGCTCCGCAGGAAAAAGGAGAGGTTGAAGTCTGCACCAAGGCTGTCAGAAAGGGTAAAAGAGGCAAAGCTGGTGGAATTCTCTAGGCCAAATGTTGCTGCTGGGTGCTCTGGAAGAGAAAAGAAAAGACTTCAGCTCAGAGATAAAGGGAATGCAGCTGGCACAGGGACACAGCTCCTTAGGAATGGGGAATGTTTTTTCTCAACATTTTCCATGTGTGCCAGGCTAACGATGCTCCTCCCCACAGGTCTGTGACACTAAGAAGTGGGTGAATGTGTCCTTACTTCCTCTGGAGGGCACAAATTCAAGTACCCAAGTAGCATGAGAGTGAAATACAGGTCTAGCAGAGCCCTTGCCAATCCAGCAGATTTACTCAAGGTCTTTTGAGAAACAGAGTTGCTTTTAAAATTTGTAAATTTGGTAACAGCAGTACATGCCATATTTAAGGCTCAGAAGAGTTGAAAAAAAACCCAGTACTAATATAAGTCTTGAAGGAGTAAAAAATGCAAAAATATATTATTTAAACTGAAAATTGTCAGAGCTTCCTTTAATGCTCTATATCTATAAAGCAATACCTTCCTATTCATCCTCAACTCAGCAGCTTAAGATCAACTTTTCACAGTAAAACAACTTCCCAGCTCCCATGCATTCACACAGATCTGTTACAAAGGTAAAGGCAGAGCCTCTGGCTCTACCAGGAACAACCTGCATCACAAAACTGACAGTCATTCCTGCAGGAGCAAACAACAGGAAAGGGATCAATGAGAATTTTATTCTTGCTTTATTTTTCCCCCCGGTCAAACAGAAAGTCCTGTTTCCTGAGCTAACATCCAAGCTTCTCCAGTACCTGTGGAGCTGGCAGGTGTCAATCCCATGGCACTTACCATACGAGCAAGCTGGGCCTCCATAGGGCCTGGGACAGTCACACGTGAAGGAGGCCCAAAGGTCCACGCAGAGCCCTCCGTGCAGGCAGGGCTGGGAGAGGCACCACTCCGTGCGCTCACAGCCCGGCCTCGCCACGGGCGACTCCGCCAGCGGCAGATCCGCCGGCAGCACGGCCTCAGCATCCACCTGCAGGTCTTCCAGGCAGCCCACAAAGCCTTGCTGGCTCCGTGTGTTGTTGGCCATTGGATCATCTACACCTCCAATATACAGATGCAGGAAGGTTTGTGGGATCAAAGCAGTGCCCGGTGGGACAGGAGAGCTCTGCAGGCAGACCCCGGCCTCACAAGAGCCATGCCAGAGCTTCAGCTGCACCGTGCTGTGCACAACAACTTCCACCTTGTGCCACTGGCCATCGTCCACTCTCAGCCCCTCCAGGAGCAGCGGGTACCCAACACCCTCCCTCTTCAGCTGTGCGTGCAGGATGCCATCCAAGAGCTCCAGGAACAAGTACTCAGCTCCATGGCCTCGGTAGAAAAGGACAGCGCTGGGCAAAGTGGTTCGGAAGCGGAGGGACACGCTGGCTCCTCCTGCGCCCCTCCCGCCCTCACTGCTCTTGGGCAGCTCAATGAAGAGGAGCCCTCTGGAAGCAAAGGAAAACGTTGTTGGTGTCGAGCACGTGGCATCATAGAAGCCAGGCTGGCACTGGCACAGGTGGCCGTGGCTCTCAGCTTGGTAGGTTGGGATGCACAAGGCCTCGTTTTGGCAGTCGTGCGTCTGGCACCCAGTGAGCTGGACAGAGCAGTTCTTCCCTCCCCACGTAATGCCATCCTGGCCAGGGGCACAGTGGCAGGAATAGTCAGCAATGCCATCCTCACAGACAGCTCCGTTCTTGCAGGGACCCTCCTCACATTCATTGATGTTAACAGCACATTCCACACCTGCAGAAGAGATTTAGAGATGGGATCTCACCGTGGGCCTGGGACTCCCTCCCAGAGCCTGCCAGGCACTGCCCTCCCTAGATCTCTTCAGGGAGCAGCTGCCAGCAAGGAGCCCCACACTCACTCAGAGCATCCTGCTGATGATGCAAGAGCAAGAAAACCAAACTTCTGTGTCCTCCCAGGTGCTATTTATAGAGCTTTGGCCTGTCAGCCCAAATCCTCCCACCAACTGCTGTCCTGCCCCAAGCTCAAACCCCATAGGCAGCCAACGTGCAGAAGGTATGGAAGGACCAAAACAGCACAGACAAGGAATTTATGCTTTTTTCTTAATAGATTTGGTATGTTGAAAGGCCAAGTAGGTCTATAGATTTAACTGGAGCATGGTCCAGGCACCAGTGTTGTAGACAGCAGTAAAATGGGAAGTTACTGGAAAGCCTCAGTTAAAAAAAAAATTCAAATTCCAAAATAACACACCAGTTGTAAAACTCAAACCCCAATTCATTACCAAACAACAAACACAACATGCTCCACAGGCACTCTGCCATGCTGGCACTAAGCTGATTTCAGTTTTGCCCAGTCCTGCAGAAAAGAACTGGGTGAGGTCCTGCACTGCAGTTCTGTCTCCTGGCAGCACATGGATCCCAATGGGGCTCAAGTAAATTACCAAATCTGGCTAATGAAAATCTGCTGTCATTTTCCTGAGCATCCCCAGACTGACAGAAGAGCCCTGAACCAGTTCACTTTATCTAGCCTATAACATTGGTTTTCACTAATCTTCAGAGACAGTCCCACAGATAAACCAAGCATGGATTATCCCAATCTAATAGCATTACACCCGATCCAGCCAGCAAGCACAACGAGGGCAGCAGGAAGAAAAGGAAGGAATTCACACACAAAGGAGGGGAATCAAAACACAAAGGACATTTGTAAAGAAAAGCCACTAGACAGAATGTGCATGTCAAAGAGATTAGAGAGCTGCCTGGGGCAGAGAGATGAGGGGAGATGGGGCATTGGGAGCATTGGAGCTGGACTTGATGTGTGATAAAAAATAAAAACTTAGCAAAGATACAGGTTCTTGAATATTTGCAGTGATGGTTTGTCCCCTGAGCTCTGCAGAGAGATGAGCACAAGCTTCCAGCTCCAAACTGTCCAATTGTGCCAGTGTAGGGACAGAGCTCTGGGAAGCACTGACAGAGAAATGCAAGGTTCTCATTCTGCACTTTTCCAGATGTGCCAGAGGTGTTCTGTTTGCAGCAGCACCTTCAGCACCTCAGCACAGCCCTTCTCCTCTTACTGCTGGGCTTGCTCAGCAAGGGAACAGCAGGGACAGAAATAAGATTGTAGCACCAAGCTATGAAGGAAATGTGTTGGAATAAATAAGGGACATGCCTGGAGAATCCCAGTTTGGGAGAAGATGGGACGACTTCAGGCACAACTGGGAAAAAGCAGGAGAGCAGTATAACTGTGTGGAGTGGGTTTTCTTGGAGGGTTCTCCGAGCTGCAGAGGCAAGTCTACAGTCAGATTTAAGGGGGAAGGCTGTTGAATAAGGAAGGACAGATTTGGTACAGTCACAAATCCTTGAGATGCTGCTGTTTCAGATCAGGGTTGCTGATATTTACCAAGGCAATGAGGGGAAGATAACATTGGTTTGGATAACAAAAGGAGAGATGCCGTGAATTTTTGCATTTCTGAGAAGGCTGGGAGGCAGTGAGAGGCCCATCTTCCCATTCCACATTCCCAGCCTGAGCAGCTCTCAGCTCAGGAGCACCTGCCTGGGCTGTTCCTGCCTGCAGACCACAGGTGGGACAGGAGTCCCCAGGGTGGGTGCACAGCCCCAGGCTGGTGGCTGATTAAACACCAGGCTTTCCCATGGGATGCTGCTGGTTTGATTTCTTAGATTATTTGTTTGAAATGGGTGAAAAGGAGGTTGCACAAGAGTTCTAAAAATCTGGCTAATGACAGTTATTTTCCGGGAAGATTTACTAGGCACTTATGTGGAGCTACATCACTACAGCTCATTTCCTGGATATCCATTATGCCAATCTTCTCCAAGACGTGGACAGTTGTGCCTTTGCAGACCCACTGGGAAGTAGATATTAAGAAGTTTTTCAGCATTGTTTTTTATAAGAGCAACATAGGCATCCCTTTTCAGGTTTATTTAAAAAAAAATAAATTGGGAGACATGACTCTGTTCGACAAAAACAAGTAACAAAACCGAGTTATTCTCCTTGTAAACAAGTAGTAGTCTCCTCTGTTCCCTCTAAATTTCATAGCTGGAATGTTTACTTTTATTTGAGCCATCAATAGTAAAAGCAACCAATCTGATTCATTACACCATTAGGAGACTTTCAAACGTTTAATGAGTTCCTTATCTAGTTAAAGACTAACAATAGCAAAGCAGTGGAACTTGTTATCTGAAATCAGACAAGTGGTATCTAAAAGGCTGCTATCTGGAGTCAAGGATTTTCAACATTCCCTTAATTCAGCCGTGTCTGAGGTAGCAGTCCCAGGCCACCAACCCACAGGAGCTGGGTCAGAAACACTCACAAGTGGCTGGGCTTTCATAGCCTGCAGCATATTCAAATATTCAAATACAAATCCTTCACCACGTTCAGAGTGCCACCGCTGTCCTGTTTTGTAGATGCAAGTGTGATCAAATCCACACAGCTCACCACTGCCTGAATGGAGGCAATGATTTACTGGCTGCTGTTAATAAGCAAAGATTCATTGTATACAGTGTAAGAATCATATCCTTCAACAGATACATAAAATGTTAAAAGAATAAGCGCAAATGAAGTGAAATATTCTAATTTAGCTGTCAGATATCAAAAACCCTTGAAGGATAAGGTCTGTTCCTTGAAACACGGGAGTTCAGCAGGGCTGCCCGGCCAGCACCGCCTTGCCCTCTCCGTCAGGCAGCTGAATTCCTAACGACCTTTCCCTGCTGCATCCTAATTAGGGATTGTATTATGATTATCAAAAGGAAAAAGGAGGGGAGGGAGAGGGGGTAGGCAGAGAATTAGCCGCAACAAACGGACCCCGACACAATTATATTTGCACAATTACTGCCATTTCCATGGCAACCCCTGCTCTGCCGCTCTCCCACCGCGCTGCTGCTGCTGCTGCTGGGGCAGGGAGCGGGAGGAGCTGGGGAAGGCACTGACCACCACGGGGTTTGTCCTGACTTACAGCCACAAAAGCTACTTCTGCACAAGGCACCTTTCGATCAACAAAGGAAAAATGAAAACTGCAAAAACATCAGTAAAAAGCAAAAGGAACGTTTCCCAGAAGTAACCGGGAGGCACCTGCGTGTCTCCTGAGCTCAGCTGGGCACGGCCCCGGTGCCCGGAACCCCCGGCTCTGACACTGCAGCACAGGGACTGTGGAGCTGTCAGCCAGACCCGTGCAACAAGGAAGTTCCTCGCCCTACACTTTCCAAAACTTACTTTATGTCTCTTCAAAATAAAAACATTCTTCCTTTCTAATCAATTCTGGTTCCTCCTCATGCCTCCAGCCACCACTCGTCACACACCCAGCCCCCTGCCCTGGGCAGGCACGCACACAGGCAGGACACACTGCACACATCTCATTACCTGCTAGCAGAAAAATTCCCTTCAGGATCACGCCAATCAGCACAGATTTCATGGCCGATTCCTTGTGGACATTGGTGACATTAAAGGGGGAAAAAAAATGGGGGTGAAGTGGGGGGAGGGATGACAAAAAAGGCCGGGCTGCCAGGGCAGTGGTGCAGGCGCCCGTCACACGGGAAGGGATTGGAGCGAAAGAGCGGCGGGAGCAGAGCCCTGCCCTGAGCCAGGTCTAATCCAGGCCGGCTCTGACCCTCCCAGCTGGCCCCTGTCCGTGCTGACACCAGGAATGTGAGCTCCCAGCTCCCAGCATAGTCCTGCTCCGTGCCTCCCGCCGTGCCCGCCGTGCCCACAGCTCAGCCCAGCACGGCTGAGCCAAGAGAATCTCCTGCCCTTGCTGTGTTCCAGGTGAACCTGCCAAATTCCATTAACAAGGCCAAAATGTTCTTTTTATAGGCTAAGCCCAAAAGCTGCATTTCCACCATTGTGCAATATGTAAAGCATAGGAACAAGGGCAGTTCCAAATGCAGTGAACCTGGGTCCTGCTGCACATTCACTACTGAGGAAATCAGGGCCCATCAGGCAATTTTCCTCCTCTCTGTGGCCTGTTCCAGGGAACTGTGAGGACAGACATCCCCACTCTGCTGAATTCACTGAGAAAAGTCTCAGGTTTTAATGACCATGATCTGTTTCTCTTTCTGAAGTCACACTGGATGGAAGGAAATTTCCTGCATTATGCTGAATGTACAGGTTCAGACATGGCAGTGCACGATCAAAACTCTCTTTCCTTATTAGCCACCTTATTAAATTAGCTGTTGCTAATTTTTCCTCTACATTTCTGGGGTTTGTTATTGTTTGGTTTTTTTTAATACAGTTACTTTCATATCATAAAATTTCTGGAGGCAGAGTTGTATTTTTGTGTTGTAAGGACCCAGAGAAGTTTCTTATTTCTGTGAAGAAATGTTATGTGGGAGTTTTCCCCAAACTTGGAGTCTCTATTTGTATCAATGTCAGGTCCAAGCAAACAAAACCTCCCACATGTCAGTGTCTGGAATCTCCATTATCAGTATCACTAAGATATTAAAAAAAGCATTCCAGCAACTCCTCTAGCTATTGCACTTTCATAATTTTACTCAATCCAAACATGCCAGTCACTTTTACAGATACTAGAAGTGGGATGGATATGGTGAGTGTTTGTTTGGAGTCAAAACTTCTCAGATAGCCACAGACCTATGCACACACAGACCTTTTCTAGCACAGATTTGGAACATTATCTCTGTTAGCTATTCTGACCCTTCTGTTACTGTTCAGCAGAAAACAAACAGGCAGTTGTGCACATTCAGCCACTACTGCCACAAAGTGTAACAACTGTGAAGACTGCAGAACAGTCACTGTCTTCAAAAAGATGTCTATTTTGGTTTATGCACCCACACATTTATTTCCACATACACACACAGAGTCTACCTGGACACTACTGCCTGGAAATCCATCACACCCCAATGCACCCAGCACAGATTCTGCTCTCACCTGGCACCAGGCACAAGCAGGCTCTGGACTGCAGCACTCGGAGCCTTCTGATCAGATGACAGGGAAGTCAAAAGGTCTGATTAACATGGAGCTGTGATCCAGCAGGGAGAAGAAACGTGGAGAAGAAGGGAAGGGGGGGAGCCTCACCAATGCTGCCCAGCTCCCTTCAGCTATATTTACCAAAAGGGATTTGGTTGAAGGTGGAACAGGCCTCTAATCTCTTTACTATCTTAACCTTTTAGCTGCCCTTGCTCTAGAGGCTCTATCTCTAAAACAAATCTGACTTAAGAAATACCTGCACAAAAAAATTAAATCTATCCAAAGGTGGTTAGAAGGAAGAAGCATCTCCCATTTATTTCCTGACCCATGACCCAGGAATTCAAGCCCATTTGATCTGGGCTGGTACCCTCACAGAGTAACCATTTATAGCTGCTGCACAGGTTTCCACTTCTTTAAGGAGACAAAGACATTATGGCTGAACAAAGTGAGATGGTCAATAAGCCCTCCAATTATACTGGGACACATTCACACCACATCACCTTCTGATTCCTCATGAAAGTAGAAGTGTTCCTCAGCCACGTGCAGACAAGCTCAGAATGTTCCCATGATCACAAGGTGCCCGTGCCCCGGGCTGGATGTCTGTGCTGGCAGTGCCGTGCTCAGCCCCCTCATCGGGGCTGCCCAGTGCCACAGCCCTGCTGCAGGACACGGCCTCCTCTGCCTGAGCACAGCTTCAGCCCCAGTGTCAGCACTCCGTTTAAAAAGCTTCTAAAGAATGAATGATCCAAACTTCAGGGATAACATTTCTGCAGGTTAAAAACCAGTGTCCATATCAAATGGAGGTACCTGTCTTTTTCTTATCCTGGCCTAACCTAACCTAACTGCCTAATAAATACCTAATGGACTGAAACCATTTCTGAAAAATAGTTAAATTAAGATTTCCTTTTGTTAGATTTCTTTTCCCCCTAAAAGACAGACTTTTCCTAATATGCTTTGTCTCTTAACCACAGTTGACAATTCCCAAAAGCATGCAAGATTCCCTCTCCTTCACACTTCATTTAGTGCCCATGCAATCTTTTGATTCATAGTTCTTGTATCCTCTCAGGTACCTATATCCTCTGCTAAAGCACAAACCATGTGCTGAACAGACTCTTCAGGCACCACTTTTGCAACAACCACATTTCAGAGAGAAGGTTCATCTAGCTGCATGACACTGAGACAGCACTGAGGCAGTTAATTTGCAAAGAAAGAATTTCTCCTGGCTTGCATTGTTATCTCAACACTCCCCAAATTCCTCAGACTGAAGAAGCAAACACACAGAAGGAACCCCTGCCGCCCCAAGAAAGCATTCTTCATCAGAGTAGCAAGTTCACTTTAATCAGTGGAGGCAGCTTAAACCCAAGTTCATGGCAGATCTAAGCTGCCACAGAAATGTGTTTTGAAGAGAAACATTATGGGAAGCTTCACAAAGTTGTTCTGTGATCCTAATATGAAGTAATAAGCTGTTTACCCAGCATGACTGTACTGGGATTAATTGACAAAGGAGGGGAGATTAATTGCTATTATTTCCGTGTCAGCTTCACTCCTCCACACGCACTCACTGCTCTCACAGGCTGCTCCCAGCCCTTTGCTGTGTTCATGTGTCAGAACTACCTCAGCTGAGACAAAGTCCTTTACCAAAAGTAATATCCAGAAGAGCAACCTGCTTCTAATCCCCTTCAAGTACTAATGAACCCAGATTTGATGCAACAGAATGAACTCTAGCACTCCTTTGCCCATCAGTCCATGTTTCTGTCAGCTTTTCTGCCCATGAGCACGTTAAGAATTGGAGAGGATTAAACAGATCTGCAGCTTGGCAAAGCACAATGAAATTCTGAGCTCTGTGAGGGTGCTGGGGCTCTGCAGGAGGAAAAGAGAACAGGGCACAGATGAGAGTGGGAATTCTGACAAGAAGGATAAACTTTAAACCATCTCTTTGGACAAGATCTCAGTTCAGAGCACAGCATTGTAACTGCCCGAGAAAGCAGCGATAACGAGCTTAGATAAAAGCTGATTTTCAAAGGCCTCATCTACAAAAGCAAATTTTTCTTGATTTGGCCTAAATTAACAAATAAGATAGGCCAGAAAACCCCACAAATAATTCACCCCAGTTACACAAGGTGTTAACTAGAAGCTGTTTTTACATACAGGGAATGAAAGTAATAGGACTTCCCAGGAAGGAGCTGGGCAGAATTAAACCAACACAGCTCAACCACTGCAACCACAGAAGGAAAACAGAAAATTTTCCCATGCCATACAGGCCTGAGAGAGTCTCTGGAATGTTGTTACCTGCTACTGCAAGTTAAGGGACAGGGTTTTCTTCTGGCTTCAAATGTTTCTTTTTCCCACGAGATGGCAGCCTGGTAACACTACGGAGAAGTTACCCTCATCTCAAATCCAGAAATCCAGGATCGTGCTGGGAGTAGTTACAAACTACTCTGGTGTTAAATTACCCAACACAGGCCCAATTTAAAGATGAAGACTGAGAACGAATGTTTTAAAGAAAGATGAGGTTTAGTACCAGTTAGCAGAAGACCTTCCCAACAGGGCTGACATTCACCATCTCCCAGATTCTGCAGCAAACTGAACCCTTAGGGTCAGGCAGGGCATTTGGGGAAGAATCCAGACTCCTCATTCCCTTGTAAACAGAGCAGGCTTCCTTTGCTCATGTCACAAAGACCTTTTGACCTCCTAACATAGCAGATCACTGCTTTCAGCCAAAACTGGCTGGCTCTTATCATCCCAGGGTGTTAGTGAATGGAGATGTTTTACAGATGCTTACCTGCTGGTGAGCCAGTCTGTTACAGCCAGTACAATCTGTGACAACTACAACGTTAAACATCCCTTCTTTTATTTAAAGGCTGGTTTTCTATATATTTCCTAGATGCATAACCCTCATATAAACCCTCACAGTTCTCCCAGGTAACATTTCACTCCAGGATACAGATGCTCTCTGTAGACTCTATGCAGTTGATCTTATGTCTCCAGATTTAGTTCATGGCCTATCACCTTACTTGCCCACACTCACACAGCTTTCCTGTGGCATTTGAGCCCTGAACTGCAGACATCCTGCTGCACACTCCCAGTCCAGCTCAGTCTTGCCCTCTCATCCTGGAATCCTGCAGCCAGGCAGCAGTGCAGCAGCTCAGCATTAGCCAGGCAGAAGGATGTGATTGCAGCCACCCCTTTCCCAGGTTACCTGAATAACCAGGCAGGCAGTGACAGAGGAAGCCATTGACCAGGTCCTGGCAGAGCCCTCCGTTCTGGCAGGGCTGTGACTCACACTCATCAATGTTGGTAAAGCAGGTGTCCCCTGGAAAGAGAAAACACAAACACACAACTGAAGTGCACTTGTGCAACAGTGAAACAAAAATGACAACTGCAGTCATAAGTTTTGTATTTCTTTTCTTTCACCTAAAAATGCAAAAGAATTCCTTGAAGTCTAGCATGTCTCTGCAGGCACTGGCACACAAACAACGGGGGCAAATGAAGTATGAAATTATTTTCCAGTGTCAAACACTGGCAAGATCAGAACTTCTGAACCATTCCCATCTGTGCAATAGTGGACTACTCGTATTTCTCTCATAAAATAATACAGTATTACTGTTTATATCTTCCCACTAGGGAATATCCGAAGCTGTTAAACCCAGCATATCTCCAATCCATGGAAAGGGTGATATTTCAGTGGAACATCCACAGAGCTTCTAGCTCCAAGAGCTCCATACCAAGAAACTCCTCTTGTCCCTAATCCCACTCTGATTTTACAGTTGCTGCCACGAGAGTAGTCTCACCAAGGAAACACCTAGAATAGTAATCTGTGACTCCAGGGAATTAGCTTCCTCTGATGAGGAATTTCAGAGATCTCCCTAGGGATGAATCCTGCCATATGCATGAGAGACTGACAAAGGGACAACACCCTGGCACCTGCATAGCCAGAGGCCATTGATGGCAGCACGGGGAAGTGCACAGGCTGTTGCCTCAGCCTGGAGACAGGCTTGCACAGGGAACGACATTGAGCTGTCTGCAATGGGAGCAGAAGCACATTCCTGACACATCAGGCTGCCAGCCCCTCTGAAGTAGCTGTCCTGAAGAGATTTCTGTTGCAGAGATAGCACTGCTGCATTCCCACCTCCTCCAATAGCAGCAGCACCAGCGCAGACAGGATGGGCACCTGCTGTCAGCTCACCTGTGAAGCCTGGCTGGCACTGGCACAGGAACCCGGCTGCTTGGCTGTAGCTGAAGTTGCTGGGGAAGTGGGGCTGTGTCCCGTAGTGGGCTGGGTTGGAGCGCTCCAGGCACAGGCCCCCGTTGTGACAGGGCTCTGTCACACACTCATCCACATCCTCCTCACAGTCCTGCCCGGTGTAACCTGCAGTGAGACACTGCTGTCAGCATCCTGCACAATTCACTGCAGCTCAGCTCCTAAATGCTGTGGCTGACTCAAAGGAGGGAATAACACCCTCAAATCTGCAGCTCATCTAGCAGGGAGTCCCCAGGCCCTTTACTTTCTCCACTATGTCAAATACAGGAGCCCAAATCGTCAATTTGCAGGAAAGCATCACCTCATGATAGAGGAGCTCATAATGGAAAATGGCAGAAAATAACGAAAACCTTATGATTGAGAATCAATCAGGGTGATTTTTGCAGGTCAGTTACATTTTGGGATGACCTGTAAAGGGCAGCAGTGCAGCCTCACTGCTCCAGACAATGAAAACTCACATAGGGCCATGCAGTATGGTCATGAATTCTCTACTTTCACACAGCAATCAAGCACATGCTGTCCATGGCCATGTGCCCAAAACCACAGAGAGCCCCCAGCCCACCTGGCCAGCAGGCACAGCTGTAGCCCTTGATTCCCTCCAGGCACGTGGCATTGTTGTGGCAGGGGTCAGAGGCACACTCCAGGATGTCCAGCTCACAGTGGGTCCCCTCGAAGCCAGTGTCACTGCAGTCACAACGGTAGCTGTGGGCACCAAACACAGCAGGGCATCAGCTCTGCCTTGGGCAGCAAAGCCCTGGGTGAGGAACAGGCAAAGAGCTCAGCTGTCAGGGCTCAACCTTACCCGTGGAAAGGTAAATTCAGACACACAGATGTTCTCAGCAGCTGCCTGTGCTGTTCATGCTCTGCAAACCACTTTTCTTGTTTGTTCCTCCCTTCCTTTAAGCACCCCTGGAGTTCTGCTGCTGGGGGATTCTCCCTTATTCCCACAAATCATTCTTACTGCCACTCAATGTACAAAACACTAACTCCAATTCCCCCCACAGCTTTGTACTTTGATTTTCACAGCCTGCACTGAGTAGCCCTTCAGATCAGTCCTGGTGTTTAATTGCCCCCCACCACTGGTTTCTCACCTGTTAATGAGGTCATGACATGTCCCATTGCTCTGGCATGGCTGGCTCTCACATTCATTGATGTCCACCTCACACTGGGCTCCTTGATAACCTGGTACACAGGTGCAGGTGTAGAACCCAACATGATCATTGCACAGAGCCCCATTCTGGCAAGGGTCTGAAGCACATTCATCTATTTCAGTATCACAGTTCACACCTTGGTTAAAAAACAAAAATATCTGTGTTACAAACCCACAGAAGTGCATATGTGCTGCCTAGAATTCTGAGATGAAATCACAAGAGTCATCTTGTTCTGTCATCAGTTATCAACCCCAGCTGGCTACCAGAGTGATCTCTACCTGCTTTTCCAAAAATAAATTCCACTTATTTCAATTGTTTATAACTTGCTTTGTGATACCCAGGAAAAAAGCACTAAAGTACTGCAAAACACTACAGTGATACCTGATGTTAGGAAGTGATTTCATTGGGAACTGCTATTGAAAATACAAGGTTAGCTCCACTCCTGGTCACAGCCAGTAACATCTGTTTGGTACAAAGTCCCATCCTCCCTGATGGAACAAGATCTCATGAAAGATTTTGATGCAATTATCTTATCTATATTGCACCCCTCTGAGCCTGTGGCCTGGCATCACCTCCAAACCTTACTCATTACAGTGGCACCTATCAATCCATCTAATCTGCCCTCCTTGGCGAAGGCTCCCCTCAGAGTGGGCATGGCCATCCTAATCCTGGCGGAATGTGGGCCCCCTAATCTGGCTCAAACCCCTCAATACCCACACAAAACTTCCTTCACCCAAATTCCAGCTGCAAGCACCAGGAAACAACCTGGCCTTGCCAGCCAATGGTGCTCAAACCTCTGGATGAAGAACTAAATCCCAAGGCCAAGCCTCATGTTTGACATAGAACAACTTGAAGCACACCAAACTCCTCCAGCTGCCTGGGTCACTTTATCACTCCTTTGGCAGGGAATCCCACAATCCTGAATTGAGGATTCAGCATAAAGATAAAAAAAGAAACTGATTTGCAAAGACAGAATTATGCTTGATACTCAAAATCACCAGTAACCTTAGGGCCTACATAGAGATTTCTGTCTTGTTTCTCCTTCATCTCTCTTCATTTTTATCAGAGAGTGAGTCAGCATCAGGGGCTACATTCCTGATGTTGTAACTTCTCATTCCACTGGTAATCAGCAGCATTCCTCCACAGCAACCCAACTCCTTAAACACTTCAGTCTGTGAACAGGAGGAAGGCTGAGAAAGTTCATGTGCGAGGTGGTACCAGGCAGACATGGACACATTCCACCCCACTGCACTCAGATAAGCAGGGCTGGGGGAAGGAGAGCCCCCCACTGCCTCCCTCACAGATAACTCACAGGTGTGGATTCCTCTCTCAGTCACCATTAGCACAGATGCACAAAAGAGAAACATTTAAATCATATGCCAAATAAACATTTGCCAGGCATGAAAGAACTGGAAATCTCCAGCTAAAAGACACTTTTTTCCAAAAGACAAGTACTTCCCTTGGAAAAATCCAGCTGGATAGGACAAAGAACTACAGGCCAGGTTGGCAGAGCTAAGCTATACCTGGAAACACTAAGTATCCATTTCCTGAAGATAAATATCTTTTCATGTTATGTCCCTTAATTTCATGCTGAGAACTAATCCCAGCTACCCTGTGCCTAGTCTCAGGCAGTCCACTCTTGGATCCCTGTCTCCCAACACGGACACCATGCATGGAATTCAAGGCCTCAAGCAGTGCCTGGAAGCTGCTGCAAGCAGCCCTGCAGCATCACTCGCAGCCATGCCAGCCCCTGCGGGGGCACGGAGCAGCAGCGAGGGGGCGAGGGAGCGAGGGAGTGACGGAGTGAGGCAGTGAGGGAGTGAGGGAGTGAGGGAGTGAGGCAGCTCCTCCTCGCCGAGGGGGCAGAGGGGCCGTACCTGTGTATCCGGGCACACAGAGGGGCAGAGGGGCCGTACCTGTGTATCCGGGCACACAGAGGGGCAGAGGGGCCATACCTGTGTATCCGGGCACACAGTGGCACTCATAGTGGTCCATGTGGTTGAGGCAGGTGCCGTTGTTGCGGCAGGGCCGGGACGCGCACTCGTCGATGTCGATCTCGCAGTTGGAGCCCTGGAAGCCGGGCACACAGAAGCAGCTGTACTCGCCCGCGCTGTCCCTGCAGATGGCCCCGTTCCGGCACGGCCCCGACGCGCACTCGTCGATGTCGTCCCCGCACGTGGCCCCGCTGAAGCCGGGCCGGCAGAGGCAGCGGTAGCCGCCCGCAGCCTCCACACACGTGCCGTTGTTGAGGCAGGGCTGGCTGGAGCACACGGAGCTTTCTGCCCGGCAGCCTTCCCCACCCGGGCCCAGCTGGCATCTGCAGGTGTATCCTGTTGGTGTCTCGACACATTCAAACCGCTCTGTGCAAGGGCTGCTCTCACACTCCTCCACACCGGCACAGGCAGTGCCTGCAGAGCCAGCTGAACACACGCATTCGTATTCCAGGAGTCCTGGAGTCGGGGTGCAGGTCATGTGGGCAGGACACTCATGTTCAATGCAAGCATCGTAGAGGAGTTCACAATTTATGCCCATGTAGGCTACAGGCTCCACAGGGCAGATGCACTGGTAACCCACTTCCAAATCCTTACAGCTCCCCCCGTTCTCACACGGGGACGAGGAACAGCCACTGTCATTTTCAGAGTATGAAGTTCCTGATGAGAAAAGATACTTTTTGTTAGTCAGCATTTGTAGCTCTAAAGAAGAAAGTTCTGCCAATCCCTACAAATAGATTGGCGATTGCTCACCTAAATCCCACATTCCAAAGGGCTGTGCTAGCCAGGAGATGAGGATGATACTGGACAATCAAACATTTACTACAAAGAAGACAACAGCCCTTCATTTGGTGGCAATCAGGAATCTCTTGCCAAATTGGGTAACAAGGTACCAGATTTTTTAGGAGACACTCACAAACCAACTATTTTACATGTGCTTATTCATCCGTGAGTCACTTTGAGAGCAGTGACACATATCACCTTAAATCCATTCACAAGATTAACTTAGTGTAAAATTCCATGACCCCTTTCACTGGCAGGGCACAGCATTTGTGCCTGGAAATCCAGAGAGGCAGGATGAGTTCAGGTATTGGCTGCAGCTCTGTATGTCCCAGCTGCTCCTTCTGGGGACACAATTTTTTCTCAGCTAATCCAGAAGTGATTTGAAGATGCTCCCATAAATAACCCAAGGCAAACTCCAAATGGGGACATTTCACAGAGTCTCTGATTACATCAGGCAGCTCAGGTTGATAACCACTGACCCTGCCCTCTCCTCATGGTAGACATGTAAATTTACACAGCAGGACATTTTTAGCAGGGAAGAGCAGAGACTGCTGAGATCACTGTGCTGATGGCATTTTGGATCAGTACCTGCTGAGCCAAAACACCAGTCTAACAACCAGATACCAGGAACTAATGTTGAGACCAGATTCCCCTAAATGTGGGAGCATTTGGATGTGATCAGTTAATTCACACTGAGCACAATGCCTTGCTGTCCCCACAAAGGCAGTGTTTAAAAGGCTCTTGCCCCATTAAGCAACTCCACCATCCGGAAATGTGATCAGACATGCCCACTGAACTGCAAATTGAGTTCATATCAATGAGATTATGTGGATACACGATACTAAAAAAGAAAAAAAAGTGTTCAACGTAGATATTTCAAAATGGAACAGAATGGAATAATAGGAGGAATCCTCATTTCTTTTCCAAGAGAAATTTTAAATTTACTTTATGAAACAAGGGGCAGATTGGGCAAAGGGCAGGACAGCCCAGAGAACAGGAGATAAGTGCCTTTATGTTAGAATTAGGATATATGTCCTGGATTCAATGCCACAATTAAGCATTTTCCAAAAGACATAAACCAACCAAAAATAAAGGGACAAAGGCAGTGGAAACAGAGAACTCTGCCTTCCACAAAGGCAGCAGTCATTAGCACCTCATCCCACTGTGGCCTTCTGAGATCAGAGATTTTCATTCTGCTCAATTCCAAGATAAATCAGAGAGAAGCTGTGTGGTAGAGATATCCCAGCCTGATTCCTGCATAAGTGTTATGAAACATCCAAACTTGGAAGTAACTCTGCAAACAACTACATAGCAGATGTTTGGAAAATGTCTATGAAAAATGGTCTGAAAGCAGAGATAAAGCTCATGAAGGAGCAAATGGTATCTGAGAAATTGCTACTGGTGAGACAATCCAGACTCCCCTGGTGCTGGAAGTGAAGCCATGACTCGAAGCCTTTGGGCAAGCAGCTCTTCACCATCGGCTCCCGTTTCTGCTGCCCTCTCTATGTAGCTGTGGCCCTGATAGTGACAGGCCTCAGTGTCTGTAAACCCCACAAAGCTGCAGCTGGACAGAGGGCAGGATCCCAAATCCCTGCAGCTCCCTCAGCCCTCCCTGCTCCACGAGGAATGTTGCTTTACCCTGCCATGCTCCATGCCTGCCAGGATCACACACCTCAGCATGGCTCCCCAGCTGACCTCCACGTCCTGCCACCGGTGCCAGCATCATCCTGGCCCGGTCTTGGTCACGTTTGCCTTGCTCTGGTGCATCTTATTTATTACCCCCAGTAGTTCATCTGTGTCAGTGGTGCTCTATCAACTCTGCCCCATCAGCTCCTCAGTCCCTTTGTACCTGAAGGTACAAAGGCACCAACTTCAGGGCCTGAAAGGGATTTATAGGAGACTTTGGTTTACAAAAGGCTGCCCCTGCCCTGACCTCCCCCAAATTCCTCCCACCAAAGACTGTAGTGTTTCTAAGTCTTCTTTTAAGAGGCGGTGCTGCTGGGGGAGGGAGGGTGCTCAGGGATTTAGGCAGCCCTTTCTCTTCCCAGCATCATCTCCATGGCCCACCCCTCCCTTCCCCTCTCATGTGATGCTGGGGAGAGCTGCTGAGCCCTGCACTGTCCAGCAATCCCATTATTCTGCCATCAACCCTTTTATTCTCAGATTCCCAGTCAGGCAGAAAACAAGGATGACGGAATCTGCCTGGAATCTCTGTGGCAATTAAGAGTGGAAGCCCAGGAAACTATTCGTAAAAGAGCTTTACTAGGCAGGAGATGTGAGCCTTTGTAGGCTTAATGAGTAACCGGCCCCAGCCTGCACTTCCCAGAGGCCAGGAGCACAGCTCGGGACAAAAAAGGAGCAGAGCCTGCTGCCTGTTGGGAAGGAGCTGCAGCACACTCCATCTGCAAAGAAATTCCCATTTGCACAGAATCCCCAGGCACTGCTGGCACAGCCAGGCTGAGTCACTGCCAAGGCTCATGCATGGCTTTCTGCTTCATGAGAAGAGCACGGGCAAAATGCTTTTGCAAATAAAGCTGAACATCAAAGCCCTTTGCTATTTCCTGCCTTCCCCAAAGTTCTTTCACAACAGACACACCTTTTTATACCTCCTCTGGTTTGGTCCATCATACAGCTCAAATACAGACAACACAAAGCTTCACTAAGAAGTGCAAAGGCCTTCTTGGCTACCAAAGACAGCAGTGAAGGAACAGGGACAGCTCTGGTCTGCTCAAAACTCGCTGTGACCATGAATAGCAGCACTGGTTAATATATGTACTTCAGCAGGACAGCATTTTGGAGGAAAATGTTCCTTTTCTGGAACAGATATCCTGAAGTAACACAGCACTGCTTACAGGGAGCAGGCTGAGGACACTGCAGTGGAAATCACAAGAAGTGAAAATTATCTAAATAACTGTGAATTATTCTGTGACTGCAGCTGGCAGAAAATCCCCCACGTGTTTGACTGACTCAGTGGAGGCTTCAGGCACACAAACAGCACCAACCCCAAATTGTATCACACACTCCCCTGTATCCAGCACACCTGTACTAATAAGGAATATTTCCCAAGGACATGTCCCTGTGTGAATGTATTCTAGCCCTAATACTCCTTCCATGGCTGTGCTGAACATCTGGCTTGACAAAGAGCACATCTGATGTTTTTAGTTCTGATTTTGCTCTTTTCAACCATCAGTCCTAGGGAATACACTTACTGCTCTCAGTTTTGGAATAGATTAATATATGAATGTGAATAGCACATGAATATGCAAGGAACACTAATAAGAAAAATGAATAAATTAGCTTTTCCTGCTGCACAATATAAGAATAATGAAAACATGTACTCCAGACTATGCTGCTTCATGAACACTGTAAAAATCAGGTCAAGGAGATCACTGAATGACAAGAGTTTATATAGTTTTTCACCAAAGTAGTTGTTGCTGAATTAACAATGGCACTCAGAAGTTTTCCTTTATGTTTCACAAGAAAAATAGAAATTAATGATATTTGTAAGGAAAAAAACATTACAAGTGTATTACAGTCATACCATCCTGCAAGCCTACACTGAATTGAAACTGGAGGAGACCACAGCTCCTTTGAAGAACAGTTCCAGGCATTTAGGGGTGGATTAGGAGGAACTTCAAAGGCTACCAGAGTCCCATATAAAGCATTCATTGAGCTCTGTCAGGACAGGGCTGGTTTTACACTTTAAAGGTAGCTGACAAAGATTTTCCCCAAACGATGAGGTTTGTGACCTCTTGTAACACTTTAAGGCAAACAAGCTGCATTACCAGGCTCTGTTTGAATGATCTTATACTTTATACCTGAACTATGTCAACTTGTCAAAGTTGCTACGGTGAGTTTTTTGACCACAAAAAAACCCAGAAATTAGTAAGAAGTTAGGCAATTACTTCTGTGATTTGAAATGCTGCTTTAGCATTACTCCCTGGCTTCTATTTTGGGGGTTTGCTTTTCACAAGTTTGTTTTCTCAAAGTCTTGAGTAACTTTGATAGAGGATGGATGCTGTCAATCTGCAGACACTTCTGACCTTGTGGAAGCTGCTCAGTGTTGAATTGATAACTACCTTAAAGGTGTCTTAATGATCACTTAAAATTCCAGCAGGGAAGAGGCAACATTCTCAGCTCACAGTTTCCTTTGTACTGAAGAACAGAAAAAAAACCCACGCAGAGGCAGTGGTACCTACCGGAAATCCCCATCCCATAATACCCTTTCATGCCCATGCCCTGCACTGGGTGAAAAATGAAAATATACCATAATCTCTGCACAATTTGTGCAAAATGGTCATAACCACAGCCACAGCTCCCAGAAGAGTCAGGCTGCCAGAATGTTATTTCCTGGCCTAGCAAAAACTGAATGTGAGCTTGGACAAGCCAGATCCACCTCAAGTGGAAAGAAGCTCCCTTCAGGTATTTTTCACCTGTCCTACTCACTACAACAACTGAAAAAAAAAAAAAAACAATTTACAACCAAGAGGTGAGAACAGCAGGATTCCCAGAGCACCACAACAATAAGGGAGCTTGAGGGATATCCAATTTCCAAAAGCACCACTGGTCAAACCCCAGCCTGGGGCAATTCTCACCAGTCAGGCTGTGCTCCTGCTGCTCATCCCAGCACACCTCCCACTGGAGAAAGATCCTGAGGCCAAGGGTAGAAAGGCAGAGATCCCTTCCACCAGAAGGGATTCAGAGCAACACAAATACTAAATAAACTCTGAATAAAGGAATGGAGAGTTAGGTCTCCATGACAACAGGGAGGCATGTGCTTATATTAGTAAATCCCTGCTGACCTCTGCTGATCTTTCCCTATCCTGGTCAGTGTAAAGGATTAGTGAAAGGGGACACACTTTGGCCTGTTCCCAGGATCCACACAAGCAGAAAGGGAAATGGACAGGCTTGAAAAGGGGCTTTCATATTCACCCTCTCTCTTGCCCACCCCTGCTCACTTTGGAAGGACAGCTGTGGAGGGGAATGACAGGATAAAGCCAAATCCTTCTTCTGGAAGCACCTTCCACATACCTGTTCAGGGAGGGTACAAGGCCTCTTCGGGTGGCTTCACACATCCCAAGGGCTTTACAAGCCCCATTCCTTTCTTGACACACAGAGATTAAAACCTTTCTATC
Organism: Sturnus vulgaris; assembly: GCF_052056855.1. NCBI lineage: Eukaryota > Metazoa > Chordata > Aves > Passeriformes > Sturnidae > Sturnus > Sturnus vulgaris. Next base: position 1,414,766 of record NC_142264.1, read on the forward strand.
CAGACCAGGACTAAGCATCTGCTCTAAGTAATACCAGCACCAGAAAACACGGCCTGAAACTCTCTGGGACTGCTGACGAGTTCATGAAGTGATAATAACTGGCAGTGATATTTCACCTAGCCCAAAATATTCCATAACCTGTATTCCCTGTCTGGTTTAACACAGTAGTGGCACTTGTCACAGCTGCTTTAACAGCAGGCTTTCCTATTCTTTAGCTTCAGAAAAGGGGATGTGGGAATGGGAAACCCTTCAAAATAACAATGTTTGATCACAATTACTAAGTCCCTGTGCTGTAGCAGCTTCCCACCACCCAGCTCTGCTGGAGCAATTTGGTGACTCTGGGGCCCAGAGTCAAATTCGTCCTTCCCATTTTTTAAAAGGGAAAAAGGAATCTGAGATATAACTGCTGGTTGAAATTAAACATTATTGTTACTGTCTCAGGTTATCAGCTTATAAAATCTGATAATTTATGTGAAGCAGGACATGGCACTATGACCAAAAAAACCCAAACCCTGAAAGTAAAGATTAGCTAATCCAAAAGCAGTGTTGGCAATCAGCAGGCAGGACTTCTAAGACAATTCTGAATAAATGACCTGACAAAATGCCAGGGATCCCAGCAATGCCAAGAGTGTCTTTTGGAAAAGTCAGTTTTAAAAAGAGCCTCACTATTCATGACTTGGATGTCTCTTGAAGAGTTTTGGTGGGTTAAACACACAAGCCCAGTGTCTCAGCCAAATACCACCTTGGATACCAACTTTAAGACACCTCCTCACGTCCCTGCACACAGGCCAGATTACAGTTTTACCCAGACTGCTTCTGACATTGTTTCTCTTTGCTACTGGAGACCAACAAATTCCACACCACTTTTACACATGAGGTTTTTGGTGTGACAGTGTTTTTCATGCCAGATATATGTACACAGTCTAGTGGTGTGAAATATTTATATAGAATTTACAGAGGCCTAGACCTAGACTTTCATTCATTCATTCGGGCATGAGAAGTGTGGCTCAGTTTCTTCTTGTGAAATATGCAGAATATTTACCCCCTCAAAGAAAGAGGATGGTGATTCCTGGCTCTCTGCCCCCCAGCTTGCCCAGTGAATTGCTAAAAGGTGCCAAACAGTGGGCACCAATCCACGGGGCCCAGCAGTGCCAACACCATGGCCCAAGGCATTAACAGCATTAGGCAGAAATGCCACTTCAGGGAATTGAACTCACTCTTACAACACAACAAGAAGCCAGCTAGCTTGTGTTCATTATTTGCTCACTGTTTCACTGCAGATTTGAAGGTGCAACTCCTATTATCATGCTTCTAGAACTGGGAGGAAGACAGGAGCTATGAATCCATGGTTTATGACAGCATTGAATATATTGCCACAGTAACTCTTTGATCTCCTGTGCTAGGATACCCCAGTATTTTCCCTTAATCAACACTCCTCCAAGCTGACCTTCATGTTTCAGTATCCTCTGATCTCTCAGCCATTTCCACAGATCAAACACTGGGACAGGGGCTTTCCTGTGTATTCAGTTCACCAGAGTGAGTCACAGGCTTTAATTTCCAATTCTTATTTAAATATGCTGACAATGAACAAAACAGCTGGAAAGATTGGTTTTGTTTGTTCCCCAGTTCTGAAGTAAGCCTTAAACTGTCCCTGTGTCCGAGCTAATCTCAAGAGCTGGCATTAGAGCTGATAGCAAAAAAGGTTTGTCTTGCACATGCTCTCCCTCAGCAGGCGTCCACAGCATTTTCCAGGCCAAAGGTATGTGAATCCCTGTGCCTGCTGATGGCTGGAGCTGTGGGAACAGAAGTGAGACACTCCTTCTGCCCTCCAGAGTCTCTTTTAAAGACAAGGAATCAGCTGGGAGCTATTCTATTGTGTTCCCATTACACAGGCAGCAGCAGTAAAAGGGGAGTCACAGGCACAGCCTGCACATTGCCCCTCTGGGGTTTCTTTTAAACAACTGGAGATAGTGAAGATCTGCCTGCAGGATGTTCTGATGGGTACAAATTGCACCAGGCCAACTGCATTCTCAGAATTTCCACAAAAATTTTGAACAAGTAGCTTAGGCACTCTCTGCTTCAAAGGCATTTAGACTCAGTCAATTAGATATAAAAAAAGGAATTATATGGTTTATAAAAGCAAGAAAAGACGTTTCTTTATGGCCTTAAAAACCTACAAGTGCTACTTAAATAGTACCAGTCACTCCAGTTTAAATCTGACAGAACTTCCCTTACAAAATAGGAGTAGCTGGAAACACTATGAAAATCAGCACTTCCCTTGAGCTCTGCTGGCTGCAGCAAGAAGATTCATCCACCTGCACTCAGAAGAACTCCACCTTCTCACTAAATCAGTGCTCCAGAGCAGAGCTTCTCCAGGAGTGAAAGGCCACAAGTGCAGTGGCACAAACGCTCTGAGCCAGGGCCTGGCCTGGCAGCCACACGGGGAGATCCATCCATGCAACCCGCCTTGCCTCTGCCCAGCACAAAGCCACCATAATTGCTTCACACTCCAAACCAGTAGCTATGGTTACTAGATACAAAAGACAGTCCTGCTGCTTCCCTGTGGCCAGAGGAATTCCAGGCACTTGGAGCAAACACACCAGACAAAGAAGTTGGTACAATGAAGAGAAAGAAAGAAAGAGAAAAAAACCTACAAAAATCACAATATATTTTGACTTTCACATTCGTGGTCTGAGATGGTCAGAGGAACAGAAATCTTGAGAGGCTTTAGAAGGAAAAAAAAGAGATTGTTGGGGAGCCAGAGGAAAAGCTGAAAACTTTCTCCAAATCTCAAAAATTACATAAACATCACCTACTAATGCAAGAAAACGCCGAGTGCCGTGTTCAGCAGACACAAGCAGAGAAAAGGCTCTGACTCTATTTTCTCAATGTTCTCCACATTTCACATCCATTTCTTCATGTCATGGATCATAGCTGTATTTGCTCAGTGGAAACCAAAGCTGACTTGCACTAACAGGTAACTGGCCTGGCAGTGCCGAGGGCAGGGCAAGGAGACCAGTTCAATCCCAATCATACTTTCCAGTAAAAGGCTGGACGTGTTCCTGACATGACCTTATAATCCCCAGATGACTAAAACAGATGTCTAGGCCCAGCAGATCTCTAGGCACCTATTCCAGAAGAAACAGAGATTCCTGTTTTTCAGGGAATGTAAGATATTGTAAACAAGGGTGTCAACGGAGCCCAAAGAAATGGTCTTTGGAACTTGGAGAATTCCAGTGCACTCAAGTAGATTCTTTGGCTATAAAATAAGTTTTCAGTGTGGAAAAACAAAACAAACAAAACAACCCCCCACTAGTGTGATAGACTCTTTTGTTACCTCATTGCTTCTTGCACTTTAAGGATGGACCTGCTTTTTTCAAAATTTCTAAGTGGAGACACTCCCATCCTGTGATCTCCCTCCACATTTTGTACCAGATGTATCTGGCACTACACTCCCCTGAGTACCATCCTCTTGCACCCAGATGTATTTCCAGAGCATATAGGATGGAAATAAAGGTCTGTGTTTCTTCTATGTGGGCACAACCAAAATATTCAGATCTTTCCAATGGAGAAAATGGTTACTATGATAGCTGAATACTTAATTACATGAATACTTAATTACTTTTAGTTCTTGTGAATAAACGCATACATACATGTGCACAGGGAGAAAGATGGAAAGAGACAAGAAATAAATAGAGGGAAAAACATGTCTAGAATGAAACGCCTATTTATCTTCCAGACAAAAGTTTTCAAGCTATAAATCTAACTGTAAAGATGCCAGTTTGTTCAATATAAGGGAGGTCACAGATTTGATACCAAATTACTGCATAGTAGCTGGGTAAGAATCATGCACAGAAGACAAAAACTTACCCCAAAACAAGAGGAAAAGTGGCAGCAGGAGAGCAGCATTGTACGACCTGGAGGTAGTTTTCTTTAATTCCATGACAAGTGTAAGAGTGGCCGTTCTAAAGCCCTCCGGGGAGAGACAGGAGCTGGAGCCCAGCAAGCCCCTCCTGTGGCCACATCACGGTGCGGGGCGGGCTCTCCTCTCGTCTCCCCTGCTCTCCCCAGGCCGGCCGCTCGCCCCGCGCTGCCCGGGCCGCAGCAGCACCGAGCCCGCGGACAGAGCCCCGCAGCCCGCGCTGGGAGCGCCGGCAAAGCCTGCCTGGATCGCGCGGAGCGGACTGCGTGCGTGTGTGTGTGTCTGTGTGCGTGTGTGAGTGTCTGTGTGCGTGTGTGTGAGTGTGCGTGTGTGCGTGTCTGTATGTCTGTGTGTGTGTGTGTCTGTGTGCCTGTGTCTGTCTGTGTGTCTGTCTGTATCTATGTGTCTGTGTGTGTGTGTGTCTATATGTCTGTATGTGTGTCTGTGTGTGTGTGTCTGTGTGTGTGTCTATGTGTCTGTCTGTCTGTATGTCTGCCTGTGTGTGTCTGTGTGTCTGTGTGTGCCCTGCACCGCGCCCAGCGCCTGCCAGCAGCGGGGCCGGGCTCTCTGCCCCTCCCAGTGCCCAAAACACACCTGGGGTGCGCCCCAGGGCCGGGACAGCGCCCACATCTGCTTCGGCACCGAGGCTCTTTGGAGGAGGCAGGGCTCTGTATCGGTTCATATTTACAAACTCCACTAGGATCGAAGAGTTCGCTGAGACAAACTGCTTTGTTCAAAGAGAAATAAGACAAAAGCACTCTATTAACCCCCGAAAGCAGAGTTAGTCCACATTAGTCTTTACTGTTGTCTCAGGATGAGGTGGGTGATCCCACAGGAAGGTGAACACACAAAATGTACGGGAACCTCTTCCAAACTGAGGAACAGTTACAGAGATCAACAGAGGTGCACAACACAGGCACCAAATCACACCACCTTTAGATACATGGATTCAGTTTTAGAAGTGGAAAAAGTTACCAGTGTGCATTGTTTAATGACAGTAACTGGAAAAAGCCCACATGCAGCCGAGACCTGCTAAGTCTCTCTAAATCCCCATCACAATTGGATTAAACTAACTGTAATGAGAATTAAGTACATTGCCTCACCCTTCACTAACAACTAAAAATAGAACACAGGTAAGATGCCAGACAAATTCCTAGTTTAAACAAGAAATATGCAAGATAGCAAGGAATTGGTGCAAACAAACCTAGGCTGCAGGTGAAGAAAACAGAAGCAATGTTATAGCGAGTAATCTGCATTATCCCAGCAGCCTTGCAGGGCAGCAGAGGCTGGTGGGATTTGTGCATGGAAATGGAATAGTTTCTGCAGGGCTTTTACCTTTGGTGCAGAAGCAGAACAGCCACAGCAAGAGCCTTTCCACCACCCAGACTCTGCAGCTCAGGAACAAATGGTTCATCTCACTGTCCTGCCTTGGAATGCCCCAAAGATGATATATCATGTGTTATCAACCTTATCTGGACCACCCTGCCCCCTCTTTCATCTCTGGTGTCCTCAGTCTGTTTTCTCAAGATCAGCCTCAGTATTAGTTTCTTGCCAGAACCACAACCATCTGGAACTCATTTCTGTCTCCTTACACTCTGGTTTTGCTCACAAGGGACATAACCAAACAGTGACGTTTGCAGAATCTTTCTGCTCACAATATTTTTGCTTCACCTGTGTGAATTATGCTTTCAACAATCCACCTTTTCCAAATTCCAAATTCCAAATCCAGCAAATACACATGAATCACTGCACAATTAGCATGGCAACAAAGCACCATCCTTAGCCAGGCACTGCTGTAAATCGAGTAGTGCAACATTCACACCACCTGGAAAACACACCAAATCCATGGTAATTGATGGCTTCTAGAACTACCTGAAGGACCTGCTCAGCTCCCGTGAAACACAGTGAGTATGACAAACCCTCACACACAGAAAATGGAGGTTGTCCCACAGAGGCTGAGCTCTTGTTCAGCCCTGCTGTTCCTGCTGTGATGTGTGGCCTGTCACAGCCCAAACCCTGGACAGAGCCATGGAACAGTCTGGCACACTAGCCAGACAGAAGGAAAACACACCCAACATCCTTATAATAATCAAAATACCTTAATCCATTTTCTACATGTGAGGACTTTAGAATTTAATTTTACCAATGTTCATGGTTGTAATTTTATGAGATCTTGCCAGCATAAACAGCAAACCATTCCTGTGCTGGACCCCTGGGCATACAAACACCAATGTGGGTATTAACCAGCTTAGTCCAATTAAAGGACCCCAATGCAATTCTGTTAAGGCCCTGATTTGTTAGGCTTGACTACATTTCCAAAGGAGCACAATTGGGTGGATTTGTTATCTAAAGCATAAGCTCCAAGTCCTTAGTCATCCTTGCTAAAGCCTTCCCAAACTGGTCATGGTTTGTGCTACCTTTGCATTGCTGCCGTCCAACGTCACCATAATCTGCTCTTTAACATAGCATTAAAACTAGAGCCAAAGGACACAGCTGCTTTCCCTGGTGTAACACTCATTATGAGAGATTTAAGGACAGCATAACAGCAAGGCTTCTATTCTCAGCCTGAAGCAGGAACCTTCACAAGCCGGAAATGCATGCCATGGAAATGGGGCAGCAGTGGGCAAGCTGGATTAGAGGGAAAAGGAGAAAGTAGGTCTGGGATACACAGCAGAACCTTCCTGTCCACTTATTCTGTATATATTATATATATATATATATATATTCTTATTTATACATATCTGTACACTTGTCACAAAACAATCACATACATCTTTCTACAAAAAGTTCAGAGAGAACCATACATCAAAGTACCTCGGTGAAAGTTTGCTTTTCATCCAAAGAACAATGTACACTTGCATGAGTTTCACAATCTTTCCTCACACAGGGCTTAAAATAATCCTAATACTGCAGATTGGATACTGGAGACGTGTGACAGGCCAGCAAATATCAATGCTACAAATAAAGCCATTCCTCTCTCCTGTCACATGCACGCTGGAACTGCCCCAGAGGACAGAGCCTCACCTTCCCTCCTCACTGTCCTGGAACCACTGGGTACAAATCTGTTTTACTGAATTGAACAGTGGAAGCCAACAGCATCAGTCATGATTTTTTTCCCAACTTTGGGAATCAGGCACAACATTACACAAAGCAGTCCATACTAACAGTAGCTGCAGGGTTGGAAAGTTGAGTCAGTAAAGAAGACACCTTGCAGTTTCACTCAAAAACTGTGCCAAACCTGACTGCTTCCATACACTCTCCTGTTTCCTGACACTGCTGAAAAGTGCCAGGAATATTTTTAAGAACTTCAAGTTTTGGAATTTCAAGCCTCCAGACTCACAGGCCAATTCTGTACACTGAAATGTTTAAATACAATTTGGTGCTGTAATGCCCAAGGATTCCCCAGAGTCCAGTCTCTTACTGGAAATTGGCTCTCTCCTGCTGCCCTGAACAGGCACTGTCCCCACTCTCCTATCAGCCCACTAGATGTCCCTTCTGCACTGCCAAAGTCACCGAAGGCCTCCGTGTGAAAACAGGAGAGCTGGAAAGAAATGAATGTTACAGCAGCACTGGGGAACCAGAGCAACTGGACACATCCTGAACTGCTGCAGGACCTATTGCAACATCCCCACAGCAGAGCAGCCAAGGCAGAGTTTGGGCTCTGAGCCAGAACTTTAAAGCTGCTATTAAAACCTGGCAAAATCACACAAAATCTCCAGTCTTGAGACATCCTAATTGCATTTTTTAGACACAATAACTTTCATTTCCTATCATTGCTAATCAGAACTGCTGGCAAACAAATCATGCTGCCTGATAAACACCAGAGTCCTGAGCCTGTGGCACTGGTCAGTCGTGGGCAGTGGCAGTGGATAAAGTGGGCTGCCAAGGCACAGCAGGAGGGTTGCTGTCTGGGCACTGGTGAGCAGAGCTCTGGCACAGCCTCACTTCCCCATCAATTTCAGATAGAATTGCAGTGCTGAGGAAGAGGAGGGGGGCAGTCCAGAGGACAAGGGAAGAACGATCATGTTTGCCTGAGGTCTGAAATCCCCTCCTCTGCCTTGCACTGGCTGCTTGTTCAGAGATCTTCATGACAGGCCTCATCCCAAAAACCAGCAAATTGTAAGGACCATAACAAAGATGTCCAGCATGTGCACATCAGCCAGGCCTTCCTCTCCAACAGATAAACATTCAAACACACACAGGCAAGGCTGTGGTGAAGACAGGGCCACACTCCTGCTAAGTTATCTCTGGAGGAAGTCACAGAAGTCAGGTTCTGACCAGGGATGTACCCTTTGATCTACGTGAGACTCTGCTGGACTGCAGGTCAACCTCACGCCCTTTGATCCTCTTCCCTGCTTCCAGCTGCCTGCTGGAGGTGAATCCCTTCCGAGGGGCCTCTCTGGCAGATGGGAAGATGAGAATGTTGATCACCTAACAGGAGGCAGCCAAAATGCTGTAAAGAGGGTCTCAGGCAAGATTTTCTGCAGTAAAATGTTATAGTAGGAAGGATGTGCCCAATACATGGCCAGGATCTGAGGGTGTTTTGGAGGCGTGTTGACTATTGAGAGCCCTTTTTGCTGCTGGTTTTGTCACAAACGATCCAAGGCGTTTGTGAACAGCTGCTTCCAGCGGCTCAGGGAGGCTCGGGCGCCGCTGGAGGGCAGGTCTGTGCTGCCAGCCCCAAAGCAGCCTGCAGAGGTTGCATTGGCAGGGTTTGCTGCAGAGCTCCGCATTGCCAGAGCCCTGGAGCCAGCCTGGGATCAGGGAAAACCAAAGGGAACGACACTGAGAGCAGGAGGGAGGGAGGGAGGCTGCCCTGCAGCACAGCCCGGCTGAAGGAACCTCCTCCTGCTCAAGTTTGGATTCCAGAAAGGCCAAACAGGTGACTGAGAGAACGGGGAATTTTGGAAAACAAACACATTCACGTGCACTGTGTGAGCTGTGAGCTCTGAAGATGAGTCCTGTCTGACATTTATCTCTGCCATGGAAATGACACCTTTGGATTCTGCATAAAATCAGCAAGCATTTCCTCATTTTCCTTCCAGCTGCTGTCTCTGCTTTCCCTCACAGACTTCACTAAAGTCTGCTCAGTAATGAGGCCTCTGGGAAAACTGGACATTGTCACCACAGGAGGTGGCAGAAAGTAAAATGGATGTAGATCACAAATGTGCCAAATGTTGAGGAATGAGTAATGTTCTCCAAGATGCCAAAGACGTGGAGCTCACTTTTGTGTATTTGCACCTTAATGAACACTAAACACTTCAATTATCTCCAAATCTAATCCAGGTAACTAAAGACAGATTTGTCAGTACAAGGCAAGGGACAACCGTAAAGGAACAGTCCCACATTCAGTTTCCTGACTCGAGGGTGGGGATATTATCCAGTACTGTCAGTACTCTGGGCTGGCACACTCCTGCCTTTCTAGGAAATACTAGAAATACTAGAAAAATACTGAAAGTACTGTTTCACACCAGTATTAGCATTATTACTTCACAGATTGAAGCTCCCATGTGAATCAATTGTTTCTGCTTCACAAATGCCTCAGACCTGTGGCCCTGCCTGAAGTGGGTGTGCACACATTGCTGGATCTGCTCTTGCTTGGCTGAGAGGGTCTGGCAGGGATAACCACAGCACACTCTGCCATTTCACTGGGATGCTAAACCCTGGTGTCCCCATCACCAGCCGTTTGTCAGATTGCTTCACAAACCTCTAAGAATGACCAATACAGATCTTCACATAAGTGTTTTACACCATTCAAGCTTGTTCTTGTGGTCTCCAAATGAATATTTTGTTTGCTTCTACTTGCAGAACCGGACCAGAGACAAGGGCTTCAGCACTTCCCTCTGCCCTGAAGGAAGCTCTGTTCCACTCCTCTTAGCCAGCATGCTTTATGCACATTTTCTACTTCATGTCTCACAACAGCAGGCAAACTGAGCTCCTGCTGGGCTTCTGTCAGAGGAGATATTGATCTGCAGCACAAATGCTTGGAACTCTTGCTCTGCTAACCGGTGTGCTGAATGTGCACAGGAGCTCATCAATATGTCTGAAACAAAATCTGCTCAATGGCTTTTGGAAAAAAAAAAAAAAAAAAAAAGAAAAACTGAGGTTTCTGATGAGGTTGTATACAAATATTCAAGTGGATGGATCTAGAAACTTTCCAAGAACTGGTAAAAGCACCAAGAAGCACCACTTAATCTGGTTTAGAACAGTTTCAGGTAAGAGCAAGAATAAGCACCAAAACATGTCTGTCATGAGACACAAATAAGGCTTCTTATGAGGCTGTATACAAAATATTGAAGTGGATGAATCTAGAATTCTCCCAGGAACTATGGGGGAAAACATAAAAAGAATTATAATACTTTAAATCAACTATTTAACACCAGTCCAGCCTTGCCATTCACCAATTATATGCATCATTTCTGGAAAGAAACATAATTGACAGCTTATTGGAACAGTATCCATTTTATCCCCAAGAAACTTCACTGCATCTAAGCCGACTTTATATATACCCCAGTAAGAAGCAGCATCTTGTATATTTAAAGAGGTTTTCCATGCCAAGGCCAGTGTGTCAGCACCATTTGTTATGCTTGAATGCTTTATGAGACACAAGTCACAAACCTGACAATTTAACTCTCATTAGCTTTGGGACTGACTCCATATGCCAGCCTAGCTCCACTCTCTGGGCAAATTGTGAACCTTTTTGCTTCCAACTCAGCTTTAGGTCCCCATGTATTACAGGACTTTAGCAGAATTTCCTTTGCTGTCTCTGGGAGCAGAAGGGAAGCCCGAGTACAGATGGCTGAGCCTCCCAGAACCACAGAGAGCAGCAGCAGCTCAGCTTTGCTCCGTGCTGTCCCAGTCGATGTGTGGCTCCTTGGCTCAGTAATCCACACCCGCAGAGAGTCACTGCAAGGTCGGCAGGGCCCATGAGTGAATTTCAAAGAAAACCTTCGGCTGAAGATTTAAACTCCACTTGATCCAAACCCTTTTTTAGTGCATGACTCTGAACCAGGGCACTTTGCATATTTGTGCCAGTCTCCCTTCACAGGAGGTCACCATGGCAAGCATGCTGGAGAAAACAGAATCCAAGAAGCAAGAAAATCTGTTTGGGGTGTGTGTGTGTGTCTGTGTGAAAATGACAAACCACTGCCACTTGTAAAATACGAGACTAAGTGAAGATTTCTGCCTCCTGTAAAGCTTGCTAAAATACAGATTCCCTTGGCTTCTGCATTTCCTTTGATTCAGGCCAGACAATAGAGATTAATCAGTGCCCAGTACCCAGTATTTCTGAGATTTCACAGCTTCCTTTCATTTAGGAAGGCAAAAAGTCAACTTGTATGGGCTGTTGTAACATTTTCCCTTTTAACTGGAGGAGTCATACAGATATTTCCCTGAAATCTTGAATGAGCAAATGATTACTTTTAATATTTTTTTTGTTAGTCAGAGTTAATCCTAAATAATTTTCAAGATTGCACATTACAACCTGAATGAATCTTTTATTATAGAAACTAACTTTTGGGAGAGCAGCAATGACAAAACGAAAGCGACCAAAATGTAGGACAAAGGCAGGAATGGCAAGGCATTGTGTTTCCCCTTGAAACAGTTTCTTCCCATTCATAAGAGGTTACATCCTTCAGCCAGGATTTGAAAACGGTGAATCCCACTCGGCTATTAACTTCCACACTGATACACATTTAGCTCCAGTTTCCTTGTTTCTTTTCCCTTCTTTCCTCCCTATTGCCACGATCTGTCACAATCAGAAAGCTGACATTGTATTCCCACCACCCAATATCCACAGAGTTACCACTGAAGTCAAAGCCACAGTTCATCCTCTTCCCATGACTTTAAAGCTCCTAACCCTCTGTTACACCAGCCACAAGGACAGTGATTTGTTGAATCTGCCCTGCAGATTCTTGTCTTTTTCTATTGCTTTGCAGAGGTGGTGCTTCCATTACAGGCTGCTGGAATCTCGATGCTAGGTCAGAACTGCCCCCTACAATGTAGGAACTAAATAACTTATTTGGGCAGTAACAGAGGAATTGCCACAGCAGCACTGGACACAATGCTTCCCAGTTCATTCATCCATCTCCAGCTGAAATGGAGCTTCCAGGGGTGAAATGAGGTCAAAACAAAGTAAAAGGGAAGTGGAATCTGTCCAACAATAAACCAGGTGTCAACATCCATTGCACAGAGCCTGACCAAGGACAACACGGTCATTCTCTGTTAGCTGTGCTGGGATGTTGGGAATTTTGAGCAGATGTTAATAGGATGAATACATACCAGTTGTACAGTCTCAGAATAATAATGCCTGTGAATGCCAAAAGCATATTGATCTCCTGAAGTGCATAGTCAGAGCATCTAATGGCTCTAGAGAAAGGAGGGAAACACTCAGAACGGGAAGAGGAAAAAAAAAAAAATAGAAGATGCTTCAGATTGGAGAGTTTTATCAGCTAAAAGAGCCTTGGGGCACACAGGGGTGTTAAAGTGCTGCTACACAGACACATTCTGAGGGACCCAAGAACACACAGTTTGTGCACAGGAATGGAAGAATTTACAGAATGTCTATAATTATAACAGGTCTAAACTTCTTCTTCTAGGTAGAATATTAGAACCAGGAAGAACTTAAGAGGAAAATAAATCCTTACTGCACTGTCCTGATAGACCAGAACTGTGGGAAAAGAAAAGCTAACACCAGTGACACAGAGAATGCAGATACTGTTCAAAAGAAATTCAAAGGGAAATTCTTTCTATTTTAATGACCTCAGCTGTTATTAGTGATGCAGATCAGGGCTTTGTTCTAAAAGGAAATCTCATAGCTAACCTGTGGTATCTTTTTCAAGTGGGAGACATTGAAAGCACCTTTTTACATCAGGGCTGGGTAACTGGGAAATTCAATTCATTCTCTTTGCTTTGATATCTATTTAGTTCAGCACTATACACACTGTGAAAAGCAAAATGTTATCCCTCCACTGCACCTGAGGGCCAAGTGGTCCATATGCTCCACAGAACTGATCCAGTGTTTTCACCCTCTCACAAAAACAAGCAGCTCTTTGAGGGAGGACAAGACTCCAGCACAACAGGACTGCAAATTATCAGCTTGGTCAGAGGGGTTTTTCTTTTTTATGAGCTACAAACCAGACCAAAATACACTAACAGAGATATCCTTATAAAGTTCCCTGCCAGCAGTGCCACCATAGGAACAGATCAGAATTCTAGCAACTCTGGTCAATAGTATTATATATCCCCTGAACCACTAAGGACATTAAGCAAACACATTGAAGAGATGAGAAAAGATTCCAGTTATCCTGAGCTTCCCACTCTCTGACCACAAAACCACACTCTCACATCAAATGGGGAATGCAACTCAAGGGACATTTTAATCCTACACCCGTATTCTAATTAATAATCCTACTTTATCAATATTTGATGGAGTGTTATTGTGTCTGCTCTGTCCATTTCACTTTTCAGAGAATGCTCTGAATTACGCTGCTCAGTAGCAATGTGCTCAGATTGGAGCCACGGCACGTCCTTCCCTCAGGCAGTGCCTCTGCAGAAGGCCCTGCTTCAGGAGCAGCCCATGGCATGGACTGGCAGCTGCAGCATCTGCAACTGAGCATCAACTGATCCTCAAAGATTATTGACTCAGCCCTAATGACTTCTCCACATTGTGGCCCACTACGCCACCATGGGATGGGAAAGAAAATAAACCCATATCCAGCAAACCAAACCACAGCAGAGACGATGTGGAGCACAACAGAGCCCAGGCATTATGTGTGCTGATACAGAGACTAACAGCTAATAAGGCACAAAAACAATTACGACAAGAAAAACTCACAAATTTCTGCAGACAAAGTGTTGAAGAGAAGGAAGCAGATGACACTGTGATAAACATGACACACATGCCTGGTCCTCACCACAAACCTTCACTCATGTCACACAGGCTCACTCAGGTGAGTATCTGACCAGGGCTGCTGTTGGGATTGCATTTCCACAGGGCCAGGAGGTTACTGCTGCTCCCCAGCTCCTCAGCAGAGCCATCCACATGAGAGTGCTCCCCCCTGCTCTGCCACTGCAAACACAGGAACTGCCCAGCAGCTGCCTTGACATGAGCAGCAATATGAACCCAGCAATCACAGTGCTTCAACTACAGTCACTGCTCAGGGAAAGGCACTCAAAACCAACTACATGCTGCTACGAGAAAAGTAAAACATGTCACAATCCACATCACACTCTTTAAGGATCCTCTTTGGCAAACAGGATACTCCAAAATCTCCATCAGTGCAGAATTATTAAGATCAGACCCTGCTGCTGAAGAACTGAGACCCAGGGCAAGGCAGTACAAACCCATGGGTACAGAAAGGGCTTTTTCTGTTCGTGCCTCACACTCACATTTTCTGCATCCTGCACCTTCCACCTGCAAGTGCATTTTCTCAGTGCTACCCAGCTTGTTCCTCTACAGCACAAGTGTTCCCAAAGCAGAGGTAGGGATTGAACTATGGAAATACATTGGCAAGCTCTCACTTTCCTGTCACATTGCACATTTTCCCAGCTTCAGGCTTTTACTGCATTATACAATGTATTATCATAAATGCAAGTATCTATTTATGTACTGTGAAGGAGCAGAGAAGCAGATGAATTCATTCCAATCCAAAGGCTGGGAATAATGGCTATTCATGGGACAACAGGTAGCAGAGTGCCAGAAGAAGCCAGACAGATCTCTAGTTACTCTGTACCTTCTACACTTAGCATCTGACTCAAAATCCAAAGAAGCAATTAAAGACAGCTAACAATTACAGGAGGCTTTGGTTCAGGCCAATGGAGAAGCTGCTCCTAGGGAGCTCTGTCCTTCCACGTTCCAGCAGGTTGTGATGGTCACAAGATTGTCAAAGGTCAGAAAATCTATAGAGAGAGGAAATAAGTCCTGAATAACAGCTGTCCAGTGAGTCAAAACCACTGGATCATGCAAGCTTTGAGGGAAATCTTTTGTAATTCGTTCTGTCTTTAGAGAAAAGAAAGAGGTGATGGCATTATCTTTTCACAGCAATGATACAAGCACAGAACAGCAAACAGATGGAGGTGTCATAACAAAGTGTGAAACAGGAAAAAGAATAAAGTAAGAGCCCCTCAGCTTTGAGAGCCTTGTGCTGTGAAATCCTGCTTGTAGTGACCTGTCAGAAAAATGCCTCAATTACTACAGGCTTGGATAGGCACAGGTACTAACCCTCAGAGACAGAGGGTCTGACACCCCCCGAGGAGGGGCTGGGGATCCTCACCATGGAGCAGGGCAGGGCTTGCTGTTGGAAGCAGCCCTGGAATTCAACTGCTTGCAGGAGTATTCATGCAAATTCTGAGTAGTGGAGCTCCTGAGAGGTGCCAAATGACAGAAGAAGGCTTTGGGTTGTTTGTTTCCAGGAAGAGAAAAAAAAGAGGAAAGTACAGAGAAACATCCCAAAAGTGGAAGAAACTAAAGTCATCAAAACAAACTAGAAAAGGCTTAATACAGTCTATCAAAGACTATGTATCCCTGAGCGGTGTGGATTTTGAAGGACACTGTTTCATCTGTAAAAGGTTTGGAGATGTTACAATTTAGTCTTTTTGCCAGGAGATACTTTATTAAAATTGCTGTAAACAGTAACTTGTTCAAGGAAAGAAGAAGCTCTTCCTGCCACGAGCTTTAAAGTATGTTAGCCTTCAATTCTGTTTTTGAAGAATGTTTCAGATATTGATTTCTACTTCATACTCAACAAAAGTTATGTTTTCTTCATAGTTCTGGTGCTCAGAGCAGAAAGCAGCAACATTTTCCTGAATCTTTAAATAGATCTTTTCTTACACCATGTTCTCTGATTAGATCTTCCCAATACTTCTTCAGTTGCTGTAGCAAACCAAAGTATTTGGCAATACTGAATTACTCAAAGAAATCTGAGCCTTGTCTCTGTTCATAGGTCTCCCTCAGGGCCCTGAGTGGGTTGCAAGAGCACAGACAGTTGCTCTAAATAGCTTGGATCCAAACACTCTACTTGATGGTGATTAAATATATAAAATGTTACACATCCAATGTTTGAAATTCAAAGGCCCAGGGCACCTTAGTAATATTTCCACACAGAGCAATTATAGCACTGGAAGTACTGGAAATACCATCATGTGATCCAGTCACAAACTACTGATCTAAAGAGAAGGAATCTAGAACAGAAAGGAACAGGGAGAAAGTTCAAGATGTACAATTGATGCTTTCCCTTTTAATTCCATGTGTAAGCCAGTCTTTATTGCAGACCTGGATGAGAAAACATGTTGCACACACTCAACTGCCACACAGGCACTGTCCCTAGGAAGGATGTCCCTAGGCCATTCGAAGCAGAGCTTTTTTGCTTCTACTGTGAGATCTGTACCCTCCAAAAGTTAGGGGTTTTTTCTTTGGAAAGGCTGTACTTTACAAAAATGTTAACAGAGGAAGTGAATATATGATAGTGCAAATTAATGAGACTTTGTTATACAGTCATACTTTTTTCTAACAGAATACTAATCCTGACAGTTGGCACTGATTAGTATTTTGGAAGTGGTTCTCAGGAGCTGCTGACTCACTGGGCCGTGGTCCCCACTGCTTCAACAAATTACAGAAACAGGCAAAGCAGAAGCACAGACAGGGCAAAATCCATCTATGGCTCATCAAGGACTTTAAATACATGAAAGTAAGTGTGGCTTTATAGTCCTTCAATTATGCATTGCATCTGAATTATGTATGGAGCAGAGGGCACGCAGGAATTCTGGTGGAAGGAAGCAGCTCTGTGCACTGGCACTTCCTCCCCAGGAAAAGACACGACTGCTCTGCACCAGGATCTCTCCAGTTTAATGGAGCCATTCCCACACATTTTGCACACCCATTCTCACAGCAAGGAGCTGTCTCATCCTGCTCAGCAATCCCTGCTGCACCCTCAGAGCAGCACATTTCCATTGCTGGAGAGCAAACACTTCCCCTAGATCCTGCTGTGCTCTTATTTACCCTGAGTACTCTTTGAGAATAATGTAATCCATAGGTACTTTAAACCTATAAAACCTAACTTACTTAATGTCAAGTGTTTAAACACAGATCATGCCTTTCATATCAGTCAGTGCTTTGTAATGTATGGCATTTGTCTAATCTGCAGTTTTACCATTCTGTTGACTGAAATGACTGTTTTTGCTACTCTAAGTCAACATTTACACCTTCACCATTTTTGTGAGGCACAGACATTAACTGCCTCTTATAATGCCATATAACCTGGCTGTAAGGTCTCTTGGAAACAAAAGTAAACTTTAATCATTATATCATTAGTCAACACTAACCATTACCTCAAATTGTGCCATTGCTACTTATATTGGATCTATATTAAATGTACACACACAAATCATGCATGAGTACAAAAACTCCACCTTCAGTCCTTACTTCCATACTCTTCTTTCCATTTGCATTTGTTTTCTACTTATTATTTTTCACTTTAAATGCACAGCTGTGTATTATACATGAATAAACAGACTATTTAGGGAAGCAATAGTGGATAAAGGATTAATCCCCTGAGACAGTTTTACAGGTTGGTCTGTCCTTATGCATTTCCATAGCCAGACATCAACAAAGAACATCTCTCCACCTCCACCCCGCCTCCTCCTTAGACTGTGCTTTGCACCGGGCAAAACACTAAACCTTGCTCCCTGAAGCAAATTTCGTGCAGAAAACAGACACTGTCAACTTCAGATACAGCCCCACACACAGACCGACATTTGGTTTGTGCAGGGAAAACTTCTGAACCTCCAGGTGTGACTTTGCAGAAGGAATATTCCGCTTTTGTCTTTCCCTGAGGCACGATGACCTTCCCTTGAGCGGGAGCAGCTCTGCAGCCAGCCCGGCACTGAGCTGCAGCTGCCACGCGGTGGCAGAGGCTGAGTGCCGTCACCACAGCGAGCGCTGCTTCCCAGGAATGCACCAGGAATGCTCATCCTCTGCTCAAGGTGACTCTCAAGACGATTTCTTGCCTCCTCATTAATTACTATACATATTTATAGACAAATTAAAGACTCAAACAAACGTTTATTCAATTAATCGCTTCGAGTTTTAGTGGAACAAACAGTATCAAACCAATTCATCAGCTCAGGGGCTTATGAGAATTTAACACAATTTAATTTTTTTCTGTTCCCTCTCTGTGGTATCACGTCTCACACAAGAGTTAAAACACCAAACACTGGCAGAGTTCTTTGTAACAGAAGGAGCATAAGAAGTTCTGAACTATCAAATATTTGCTTCAACTCATAATGAAGAGAAAATTGATTTGATGCAATAATAAAGTTAGGCTTGCTTCTACACCCCTCTCCCAAAGACAGGGTGTCTAATCTTTCAGTATTTACCAGCTTATTGAGTTACCAGTTACCAGCTTATTGAGAGCAACTACAAACAGTGTATGCTACTCTCTGTGATTTGGATCACATGAATGAGCAGAATTCCACACAAGGTGCTCTGAACGCCACTTTGTGAGACCCTGCAATCCTCCCACTTCACAGGAAGCTGCATATTTTATCCTTTAAATATGCTACAACAGCTATGACTCTGTATAGCACATTCTATGTATTTTTAGATCACACCAGGTCAACCAAGCCCCTTTTCCCTTCTCTGCCACACATTCATGAATCCTCTAATAATGCAGCACAGCTTCGTTCTGCCCTCAGTATTCCAGCCTTGCCTTCACAGAGCTTGGCCTGTTTCCTTTATTCAAACCCTGCATATTCTTCTGCTTTTAAGTAATGAAGCACTTTAGCTGTGCTAATGCATGTTTTTATTTTTTCTCCCTGCAGCATGGCACCCAGCTTTAACCCAGGCTTGCAGTGGCCTGGGCAGGGCTGTGGGAGCAGCCCCAGAAGGGCCCTGCTGTGACAATGACAGGGACTGGCACGGTGCTCAATGAGTGACAGACACACCACGGCACTGCCACACTGGCAGACTGTGGCTGGTGCTTGTCCAGGCTTTTTAACTCCAAATTTTCATCACTTTTCTAATGGTAAAGCACCCGATCTAATCAAGAGTCAGCTCTGAGAAAGCAGCATGAATGATTTCAAGCACTTTTGCAAAAAGAAAACAAGACCCAAACACGTGAATGCCTTTCAAGGCCAGCATGTCAAACCTGCAAAGAAAAAAATTTGAGAAGATCCCACTATACTTGCTTAGGAATCAATCACAGGATCTGAATAGGAATACTCATGCTTTGTTCTAATAAAAATGCAAGTGGGATTACAAAGTGAGAAAAGAGCAATTTGCAGATAGGGCTCACTTATAAATTGCAGGAACAGGTCACAATGGACAATCTTCCGCTTTCAAGTCCCGCTCAAATTTCAGACTTCTGCAGAAACAAAACAGAAGATCCAATAAATTTTTTACTACTTAAAAAAAAATTATAATCCCATCCTAGGTACATCTACTCTTCCCCTTTAAATTTTCAACAGAGCACTGTTTTTGTAGCTGCCAGTTGTGTGACCTTGCTGAAAGTGGCCAAGCCAGAGATCAATTAGTGAGCACAGGAGAGAGGAGCAGCTTTGCCTGCGTGGTGCTGTCCCTTGGGAGGAGGGCAGATCGTTATCCAGCGGGAGTGCTAACACAGGCTGGGACTAACTGCAAAATGCACAATGCAGCAAAACCCAAAGGAAACGGCAGAATCTCTTTTTTTCCTTTGGCTTTCACATTTTACATTTCCCTATAATTAAAAAATACTTTAATTTTGCAGATAACAAAGCCTTGTTACACTAAACGATATCTACAACAAACACACCGTGCTGGCTTCAAGCACAAATTACGAAGCAATCTCAGGAAATCCCCAGTATCCCCCATTTCATATCCAGGATGAAGTGAAGCACAGAAGAATTTGGAGATTTTAGTGTTACACACTACAAACCACAGTGACAGAGAAGGCTAAAAGCCCCAGCACCTGAGCTTCCAGGTTTCTAGCAAAGGGACCCCAACTGCTGAAAGCCTTCAGAACACAACTGGGGGCTTTCCACTACAGACACAACTGCCTGACATACAGCTGTGCTCTCAGGGCTGCAGGAGCCCCAGCTCTTTAGTATTTAAATGAGTACATCAATATTTCACATAAAACTTAGCCTAAAATAAGCCACCTAAAAAAAGCTGGTTACTACAGCATTACTACAGTCTGTCTGCTTGCCTTTATTTGCAGGCAACTATAATGCTGCTTGTGAGACACACTATTCCTTAAGTCCTCCCACAAAAAACCCTGAGAGATCAATAGTTCTTAAATAAGTAATTAGAAGAGCTGAAATAATTTAGGTCATCAAAGAACAAGCAGGATGAATAAAAAGTTATAGCTCTGTGGACACTTGCATCTAATAGGATTTTTAAATTTATTTAACTGATAGAAAGGCTGAACACTAGAGCATGGGGCAGAACTGCTGCACATCATCTGTAACAGGAAAGCCAAATAGGACAGCACTACACACACACACCCCTTAAAATTATTTGGCAAGTTAATTAAAATAGAAAAAACAACCAGGATACAAGATACACTAACAGGGCTCAACTTCCCACTCTTAATGCAAACAAACTTAGATCAGATTTGACAGGAAGCTTGTAATCTAAGGTAGGAAGGCAAGACAACATTCTGTGTAAAGAGGCATTTCCACACTCCCAGGTGGGCTACACTGAACACAGCAAAGTACATGTAAAATATACTCTCCCCAAAATCCAGGTACGCTTCTGGTCAAATGCCTAATCTGGCCAGTGTGAACTTGCACTGGGTGAGAAAACCCTGGGAGATCCTTTACTGTAAATGCTCAATACAAGGATAAATATTTGTCCAAACATTTGGGCTGTCCACCATCTTTACAGACTGGGCTCAATTGTCCCTTTGAGAGAAATGTGATACATTTCAAAACTGACAGTCAGCATTGAAATCTCCATTCCTCCTACGACACAGGCATCCAAATCCTTCTCAGAGTTTGAGCAGACACACAGCTCATTTGCTAGTCACAGCTCACTGACATCTCCAGCTACTAAATATCCACATTTAGATAACATTTTGGCATACCAAAGCTGATGAAATTTTGAGGTACATGCCTAAAGTCTGGAATATGACTTGTATCTGTTGCAGATCTGTTTTCCATTTATCACATTATGTGACAAAACTAGTTAGCTCAGCAGCAGCTTCATGGGTACATGGAGTAAAGAGTCTTAAATATGGAAAGGTTACTTCTAGTTTGTGCAGTGTGAGAGGACAGCACATCATCAGAGAGGAGACAAAGCAGACTGCAAAGAGTCCTTGGTGCTGCTCAACACCCATTTGCCACCTGCAGGCTTCAGGTCTGGACCTGCTGGACCTTCCTTGCTCTGGAGCTTCAGCCACTTGGAGATGAACCAACATGAGTGTGACAATCTGCTCTGAGGCACGTTCTGCTGCCTTCAGGAAACACCAGCTTCAGCAAGGTCAGTGTTTTATCCCAAGGGTACAGCCTGGGAGCAGTTTCCAAATGCCATTGAGTTCTGGCTCTAGTATCACAACATTTTTGATGAAGTTATAACACTACTTCATTAGAACCAAAATTCTCATTATAGCAAGGTTTTTAGACCATATTTCTGACCACAGTTCAAAATGAGACAATTACAATTATTCCTAAGAGTCCCCCACTGTCTGTTGATGAAAAATTTATCTTGGTAAAGCTTTTTTTTTTTGCAAGATTATTATGACTGTGCTGCCAGCTGCCTGAACTCAAACTCTGATTCAAGTCCTAGGCTTCAGGGTCATTGATAGACACTCAGCTAATGCTTCCACCAAAAAAATACTGATTACCAAGACAAAAACATATATGGGAAGGAGAAAACATGCAGTTAAAAAACCAAAGAGGGAAGAAACCAAACCCACTGAAAACAAAAACTTTTTGTACCAGAAACAGATTGAAAACAGAAAGGAAATTAGCATTTAGGAATGAAAAAGCCTATTCACTGTTGATGTTAAATACAACACCCGGGGAGAGAGAAGCTGGGTTTATTTTTGATAGCAGCACAAACATTAAAGATAAGCCAACAGCATTTAGAAAATATTGGTGCAGTACAAAGGCTCATGTGATGAGAGCTGTTTTGCTTTTAATCTTGACCTGGAAAACCTCTAGTATGACAGAGCCTCTTTTCAGTGGAGTCAGTCCTGCCTAGTCGCTCTTCCTATTAGTGATAAAAAGACCACCCAAGTAGTTTCTGCTTTGTTATGATGGCAGGTTTTCAATCTTAAACTTCAAAGGAGAAGGAAAAATCCCACCCTAATATATCTGTCTAAGGACTTGCACCAAACTCCTGTCATCCCCTATCTGGTCCAATCACACTCTTCCCTAAAACAACAATCCTTACAACTGTATCTGTTTTTCTAGAAACGATTTCTACATATACCCCCAAATATTTATCTACTTGCCACTGATATAAATGAAAATACTTATCTCATATTGATATGAGATAAACACATATCATGTCCTACCCACAAATGGAAAAAACAGCTGATTTCCAGATTGGTTCAGCATGTCTACAAGCCCAGTAACACAGAAGTGCAAACCACATCAACCACAATGATTGGGAGGGCCCAGCGATCACAGAATCACACCTCAAATGTGTATTACAAAGTATCAAGACTGAAAACTGTGAAGCTCTGTGAAATTCAGTCCTGCTTTGGATGTCTGCTCACACGGTCCAGGCATGTCCAGAGAGCAGAGCTGCAGCCAGTGCTCAGTCTTTGCAACTTCACACTCTTAAGTTGCTGTGTGGCTACTGCCAACCCCACAGGCTCAGTGACAACAGGACCTAGAACCTTCTTCCTGCCCCTTTTCCCTCCCAGCCCACACAGCAGAGATGCAAGCAGCTGCAGTCTCCATTCGCACAGGCACAACAGGCACACACACCTTCATTCACAACAAAAGTGCTGAAGTCCAGATGAAGTACCAACACCCCGTGTTGATATGCCATGTTACACCATGGAACAGATCAGGAGACTTCACATGACCATTTAGGGCATCACCTTAATTAGAAACTGTAATTAAATGCCCACTGAATGTTGGTAATATAATTTACTCCCAGGCCTTCTTATTTCGCCAGGAATGCTCTGTTGGGTCAGATCAGTTCTCCCACGGAGCCTGGCACTGTCCCTCAAAGCTGTGTTTACTGCTTTGAGTTTTGTCACGGCCACCAGCAAATCTGTACACGTTCAGCAGTGGCCAGATGGGATGAGAACACACCCAGAGCACTGAGGGCAGCACAGGCTACATCGGAGCTGGCAGGAACGCCGAGCTGTGCTGCACCTAGAAATATAAGATTAAAGCACTCATGGTTCCAAATGTTTCAGGAACTGCTGGCCTGCAGGTGACCACAGACACTGCCCTCAGGCTGGCCCAGGCCAAAGCAGGCAAGTGTGGGCTGTGTGACAGGGCCACAGCACAGGGGCTGCCAGGTGGGCGCTGCTGCGGGAAGAGCGATTCACGTACCACGTGTACCACTCGGTACCGCGGCCCTGCAAAGCTGGGACACCTCAAACAACAAAAGGGCAATCAGAAAATTAACAAGTACAACGGCACATATTGAGACGGGCACTCTTTATTTTAACCTAGACCTTTGTTGTTTTAAATAATTGATATAAAGTAACAGATGACTCACTAATTGCACTTCTAAATTGTAACCCAACCTGGAATCAATCACACATGGCATAACTTCTGTTCTTATTTGAAGCTAAATCCACCACAGTGCCTGCAGTAGCCGCTCTAATAATTGCATTAGTCATAACCTGAAAGTATTTCCCATGTCCTTAGTTCCAGTTTTGCTTGCTTTTCAAGCTGATCCTCATCCTTATTGCTTAAAACATCTCTGAAATGTTACCCTGCAGAGCCTGCTCTGGGACTTGAGGAGCCCTGTGCAACATTTCGTGGTGTGATTCTTCCTCTCCTGGTGTCTAATTTTCCTGCAATACCATTTCATCTCCTTTGCTCTAGCTCAAAGTCAGAGAAACATTCAGGGTTGCAACAGATACTAGCAAGCACTGTGTAAAACTTGGAAAGGAGTACACAAACGACTGCCAGCATAAATCATATAATCTTTTGTTTTGCAGCACAAATTCTCAGTTTTGAAGTAACCTCTACACTTGATACTTACCTGCTTGATTCTCTCCCTTCTATGCCTGAGATACACTTTCCAATAAAAATTAATACAGCTCTTGTAAGGATTTTTCAAAATAAAACTCTTTGCTATATCAATCTTATGAGACTAATTTCCCATGTAAAGACAGCTTTTTCTATGAAGATTTTTAAAAGACATGCACATAAGGTTATTTTTTGCAATTCAAAGTCTGTCCTCAGCTATCTTTGCACAAATCCCATTAACTTCAGTATATGTCTAAAGGCACAATTTGAAACCCACAAAGAACTGGGTCACTGGACAATGGCAAGTCTCAAACAGAGATTTCTTAGTTTTAACAAGAAAAAAATCCCTCTTCCCTCGGGCACTACAGGAGCATTCCCATTTGTCTGCAAACAATACTAAACACTTGAAATTTGACAGGCTTCATTTCATCCTTGCTCACTTAGGGGTTTCCCCTGTCCTGTAGCTAATGGCCACTTAGTGCTCAGTGCAGAATTTGGGGCTGACAGTGCATCCCCAGTGCCCAGCGTGCTGCCTCACTGCCACCTTCACACCGGCACCACCCAGCAACTCCTTAGAGAGGGCCCTCATCTGTCTAACGGGTGCAGGTAACATTCAACCACACGTAACAATGTCTTTACTATTTCTATGAAAAAAAGCTGTAGGAAACACGTAATTTCCATCATAGTTATGTATTTTAAAAAGCAATTCTTTCTATGCCAGTATTTTGTCCCAAGAAAGTGCATAATTATTGTTAATTACTTCAACTTTAACCAAGGTAACTCTTAATTCCATGTTGCTTTTGGTACAATTCAATCCCCATCTTTTATTGACTATGCTTAGAGCTATAAATTCAATTTTCTTCCTTTTTATTCCATGAAGCCTAAAGACAGATGTTAACTTTTTTCCAAGCCTCAGATGTTCTTTTCCTAGTTAAATGTATATCCTTGTACTGCAGCGCCAAAGCTCTTCCAATCTCCTGTATTCTAAATTAATCCATCAATCCCCTTTCCTCTGTGCTTTTGCCCTTGGCAAATCATTAGCCCAAGGGAGAATTCAACAGAAAAATTCAAGATTTCACTCAGACCAGAGCTGAAAACATCTTTCTTGTACCTCTGCAATAACTTCACTACCTGAGGTGCCATCTCTTGTAGATTTTTCCCTCCTCACTACATTTCCAGCTGCACTGCACAGACACTCATTTCACAGCTGCCCCTTCCCATCCCACCATCCTTTCTCCAGGCTGTGTTTGTGCTGTGTCTCTATTTGATGCAATCAATTTCAAATAAAACTGTTCTCATGTTAAGTCCTTGGACCAGTCCTTGATTTCCAGCTATTATCTCTGCCTCTTTTCAAGGCCCACACTAATATTTTAAGGTCACACAGGAGATTTGGCTAAATTCATTCATTGCTTTGAAATCTCTCGATTCAAGACATGAAAGCAGTAACTGAGATTCTTCATATTTGTTTCTCCTTTCAATCCTCAAACATGACAAGATAAAAGTCTGCAACAAAGGCAGAGCAATGTCTGTACAGAACCAGGGTGACACTTCAGCCACAGGCTCACAAACGAGTACACAAAATGTAAGTCTAATTGGAACAAGGTGGACCTCTCCCTGCATGTAAAGTTATTAATGCACACGTGCTTTCCCTTCCACTCTAATGCTGAAATCACCCTTTTGAATGAAAGTTACTGTTTCACTTCAGCACCACAAATCTCCTGATCTTACAGCCTTTGGCCAAAGTTCCCTCAGGGGCTGCTTCAGCACAACACCCTGTGCACTGATTATTTTGGAATAGCTCTCCCCAGTCTTTCATCCTCATAGCCTGTATAAAATCATTTTGAAAAGTATAAAAAGTGATATGATTGCCATGCACTTGTATGCTGGAAGCTGAGCTTGAAAACTCATTCAACCCAGAAAATCTGGCAGAAATTCTGAAGCACTCAAGTGATTATATTGGCCATTTGAGTGTTGACGCACATGGAACGCTGAAGGATTATGAAGTTCTATAACTGTTCTATGTAACACACATACAAAGAAGAAAGAAAATCCATCAGATTCAACGCTCTCTCCTCATACCTAAAGGTTGTGCTCGTCAGGGCTGCTCTGGAGCGCAAGGAACATCAGCTCTGGGAGCCCTCTCCACCTCTACTGCAGTGCCCATCTACTCTAGAACAGCCACCTGTCTGGGATTGGGACGAATTATTGCAGGGAGCTGAAAACTAAACCCATTTATCTTGATCTCTAAAAGAGAAATACGGAAATAATTGACCGCCACACTCCTTGTGCAGCCCCACCTGCCCAAACTCACCATGAAGGTGCCTTGATTTGTCCTCAGCCACTAAGGATTCCACAAGGAGCTCAACTGCTGACATGGAAACCCTATTCCTCAACTCCGTTTAGGAAGCTGCTCTTTGTGCAGTGCTGTGGATTTGGCAGCGGGATATTAACCCCACCGAGGTCGTGCGCTGCGTGAGGGGCCGAGGCCCTGCCCTGGCCCCCTCCCCTCAGCCCTTCCCCTGGGCCCACCCGGCGGCCCCCTCAGCCGCCGGGGCCGGGGCTGCCGGAGCTATTCAGGCTCACGGCCGGGGCCGGGGTCGCTGTAGCGCCGGTGCCGCCGCATTTTTGCCGGTGCCCGGAGCGGAGCCCCGAGCGCGGCCGCCGCCGGGCCGGCCCTGCCCTCACACACCTGCCCGGCCCGCGCCCTCAGCGCTGCGCACTCTGCGCCCGGCACGCTCGCGCCTACGCCGTTTGCGCGGCGGGAGCCCTCAGGTGCGGCGCCCGCGCTGACGACATTACGGAGAGTCCGTAACACACACCGACCTCTCCGAGGGGCGCTACGCAAGCGGCGTTTCCAGGTGCGGCTCGGCCGCTCCCGCTCCGCGCAGCAGCGCCGCTCCCCAGGCGGCGGGCGGCACCGCGCGGGCTGCGCGGCGAGCAGCGGCCGCAGGTGGGGAGCCGGGCGGGCCGAGCCGCCCTACGCCGGTTCCGTAAGGCTGCGCCGGCCTGCAGGAAACGGCCGTGTCCGCGGCGCTACGGAGCTGGCGCAGGGCGGCGCGGCGCCCCGTACGCAGTTGGCGTAGGGCGCTCTCAGGTGCAGGGAAGGGGCGGGCGCGCGTTGCCCGGCAGCCGCAGCCTATGGGGGCGCGGGGCGCGGTCACGTGCGCAGCCCCGCTCGGCGCTGCGGAGCCGGAGGAGCCGGACGGGGCCGCGGAGCCGGGACGCGGCCGCGGGGCAGCGCCGGGGCCGGCGCCGAGCGGGGTGAGGCGGGCGGGCGGCGGGGAGGGGTCGGGGCAGCGGGCGGCCCGTCCCCGGGCACCGCTCCTCCCATTGCACCGGGCACTGCGGGCAGGAGGCAAGGGCAGGACACGGTGCGGGGGGCGGCGCGGGAGGGGGGGGGCGCTGCTGCGCGCGCGGAGGGGCGCGGTGGGGCGGGGGGGGCTCCGCGCTCCGAGGGGCCGCGGGCGGGGGCGGCGGGGAGGGGTGAGGGGCTCCGGGCTCGGCGGCGCCGTGCGCGGGCGGCCGCCCCTCCGCCGGCTGCGGGGCGCGTTACCTGCCCGTGGAGCGCGTTACCTGCCGGCGGGACGCGTTACCTGTCGGCGAGGTGCGCACCTGTCGGCGGAGCGCGCAGGTGGCGGTGTCCCCGGGCGGTCCCAGCCAGGTGCGGGCTGGGCGGCTCCCGCCGGGGCTCGGGGCTCGGGGCTCGGCCCGAAGTTCGCTCCGGTGCGGTCGGTGCAGCGCCCTCCGCGCCCCGGCCCCGCGGGGCAGCCGAGTCCCTCCGGGCTCCGGGCGGGCTCCTGGCTCCGAGCACACTCATCAGTGTTATGGTCTATGGTTTGTTTGGGTTTTTTTGCCTCTTTCATTCTGTATTTGCTTTGCACTGGATTTTGTAATCATTAACCCGCTATTCCTTCTGGAAGTGAGAGCGTGAAAGGGATAACCAGGGAGTCACATGCCTGCCACTGAGTAGAGCAAAACTTGAGTTTTGAGTCAAAGTGGAAATATGCATTATCTGGCTAAATGTCTTATTATTTATTTACATGGCTCTGAAAATGGTGCCTTGTGATTTACAGAAAGAAGAGAGTGAGCATTCCAAGCAGCTCCTGCACAGGGTATGGCAGAAGAAAAAAACCATAACGTGGGGGGTCCTAGATATACTGGAATTAATTTTTTCTGTATCTGTGTCCTCCAGTTAGTTACCAGTTTTTAAGAGTTTTATTGTACTTTGTCGTGACAACTCAGAAATGCTAAGCGTGGTTAAAGCAAAGAAAAGACTTAAGCGGGGATTATCGTGAAGGACATCAGATATTCCAGATCTCCAGTTCCAAAAAATGTTTATGAAACAGTAAGTTAATTAAAATAGCTGGGCCATTTAACTTAAATTAAAATACTTGTGTTCTAGCAAACATTTGAGGTCTGGCCTTCTAGGGTAAAGAAAGAAAATTAAAATAATTTCCTCCATTCACGCAGAATACTTTAACATCTTTAGAAAGAATGGAGAAGATAGGATTGTTTGCAAACTTGGTCTAGTTTTCTTTGATTTTTTTAAAGACATGGTAACCATTTTTGAGACCCAAAGGAAGCAGCAGTGGTGGCAGAGAGGAAGGAAGGAAGGAATATGGGGCAGTGCTGGCTACTTGGAGGGGAGGCCTTGGAACAAAACTTTTGGAATGGGAGGTGAGGAAGCTCTGGCAGTGTCTCTGGAGAGGTTGCATTGCTGTACTCTGGTGTTTGCTCAAGGTCGTTGTTCTCTCTATGAAGAGCAAAAGCCTTTTCCAACAATTTAACGAGCCCACCTCTTCCATGGAAGGTGTGCAAGCTGGGTAGGAGTTGTTTCCTGCCAGTGTAGAGAGGAAGGAGAAATTTCTATCAGCAGACTGCAGCTGGCTGTAGCTTCTACTAAACTCCTGGTCACTTTTAGGAAGTTGGACTTGTCTTTAGAAGTTCTTGGCATGTATAATTTTCTTCTGTCTGGAGCTTTCCAACTGTTTTCCTTTGTTTCACGTTGTGTAGAATGCAGGGAGAGATTTGGAGAAGAGGTGGTATAATTGCTAACAGGAAGGGTTTAATGTTTTCAGTTCTCTGTTCCTCACAATCTCATCACTGATGGTGCCAGTCTGGTGCTGCTTTGGCATTTGTAATTCAAAGAGAATCTTTAGTCTTGCAAGTTTGGTTAGTCCTGGTTTTACAAAGGGCTTTATTTGCACAGGCTGTTCATCCAGACTCGTTGTTTCTGCTGAACTATTGGCAGTATTTCTCATCTCTGCACAAAGAAGATGCTGATAAAGTGCCAGTTCTTGCTCTGTGTGGTTGACAGGCTACATACGAGGTGGGAATCTAGGACTTGATTTCTTGGGGAACTGGAGAAAGATTCCACATAGAAATCCTTGTGTACTACCAGGGGTAACTGGTGTCAATGTTGCTGAGGAAGTGACCAAGCCCAGCTTTGTGGCTTGTCCTAGAAGGAATTTCAGACACAGCTGATTTCAACCCAAAAGCTCAGAAGTAAATGAGAAGACAGTAAGCAGTTGGAAAGGTACAGCAGAAGATGGCATAAGGCAAGGCATGCCAGATCTAAGCATGGGAGCAGTAGTTTAAACTCTGGTGGATATGTGGGTTTTGGTGACTTTTTTCTGACTTGTACAGTTTTTCCATGGATGTTCATTCAGAATGCAATGCTTAAGGTTGCAGAGCTCTTTTCTTTTGAAGCCCCTCTGTTAATGTTCCTCAAAAGCCTGTGGGTGGACTGAGATTTTTTTTTTTTTTTTGAACTGTGAAATCTTGTTTGGAAATAAAAAAAATGTAAAAAAAAAGTAGTCTAAGAAGCTGCTTCATGTTGTGAAAAACCTCACTGTGGAATCATAAAAGCTGCAGTTTTTCCACATTGCTTTGTAGCTTGGCATGTAAATAGAGCTCTTTGAAGAGCACATCCATGGCTGGAAAGGGGGAGTGGGGAAGGCTCTGGCTGGGTAACAAGCTTCTGAGTGTGTGAAAAGCCACCGTGAACATCTTGGTGAAGTGTCTGTTAAAACATGGAGCTCTGTCCTGGGCTGGGGGACCCACACCTGGAAGTGGCCAATGTGTCAAGTATCAATATGAAAGAGTAGAACAGTGGCAGTTTGTGTATTTTACAGACTGGGCTGGTGAGGGGAGGTGGGAGGGAGGTGCTGGGATGTTCTGGCTGCTCAGGGAGATGCTGGGGGGGGGGTTGAGGATGCACAGGTTCAATTTATGGTGTCTCTCACCATGCCAGCAGCAGATTTCAGCACTCTGGGGTCTGTACCTTACTTTGTGTTGGGCTGGGGAGAGCGAGGACTTTTCTGACAACGGCACATGAGCAGCACTTGGCTGGTGCAGTGTCCTGGATTTGCTGTAGCCCAGCAGAATTGGCAAGTGAAAGTTGCTTTGCTGCTGAATATGCTGCAGTGAGGAAATAAAAAAGAAAATTCCTGTTTAAAGCAATATAAGAGATTTAAAGAAGAGAAAAATGCAAGTCTCAAACCCTTCTGTAGAATCCATAGTTTGACTAGGTTTGTTGTACTTGCAGTGTGATTTGACAAACGGGAACTTTGCACTTGATGTTTAAGGAAGGAGATGCCTTACCTGAAAGGCACTGCTGGTATCTTTTGTTAAAAGCAATAATTGATATAAGCTACAAGGCCAAAGACAGTATTTTTTCCAGTTGTACTTCTGCAGTTCTTTGCACTTGTGTAGTTTTTCCTTCTTATGTGCAAGTTTTTCACTGAGCATTGATTATAGAAAACAGTGTCACAGTTCGTGTGTGTGTCAGCTCACAGAGGGACAGTGTTCCTATTTAACTTCTTTGAAAACCTCAATTCATGCCCCTTAACAAAAAACCTGCAGAGGAATTCTTATGAATGATACGAGCGAGTAAACATCTTCTACTCCAGATTTTTAGACTTTATTTAGTAGCTAAATTACCTTATGTTTCTGGTCCTCTTACTCTAGTTCTCATGGAGTAGGAGGGGACAGAATTCTTGGAGCCCACCCCACGTTGGTGTGTTGCCTTGTACTCGTAGCTGTGCTGTGCAATGCACATCCTGACCTTTCTGCTAATTTCCTGTGTGGTGTCAGAATGTGGATGAGGTGCTGGCTATAGGGGAAGCCCAGAACAAATTCAGGGTGTGTCATTGGTTCTGCTGTTTGTGCAGGGTATGTAAAGCATGGCCCTGGGCTGCTCTGTCCCTGCTCTGCTGCTAAACCCAACAACTCTGGGACTGACCCAAGGCTGGATTTTCTGAGCAGCTGAGCCAGGCTGCTGTTTCCCTGGGCCACCTGCACATCTGCCCATTGACTTCTCCAGTAATAAAGACCAGGGATTAATTAGTAAACCCCATGCCCTTGTGGTCTTATGTCGTTGATTTTTCTATAACTATGCAAAACTTTTTAACTCTTCTGTAGTAAAATATTGTCATAACCTGCTGGTAACTTAAAGGTGTAAGTGGATGTTGAAGAGGAATAATCCTATGTAATCCATTTTGGATTGTGGAAATTTAAGTGATCCTGCCACATGTGTTGATTTACATTAGTTCCCTTATGTTGTGGTTTGCTGAGCTATTTAAGAGCCCTAAGATGCTCCTGGTGATTGACATAACAAAATGTAAATTATATGCTGTTTTCCTAAGGTCTAATTTATCTGTCGTAAGGTTTGTGTACCAACAGTACTGAGCTCTTCTTACAATAATGTTTCTCTTTCATGTAATGCCTACACAGGGGAATTAAATTACCCTTAATTGTATGCTTAAAAAGAAAATAAAATTGGGGTGTGTACGGCTATGCCAGTAAATTAAATTTTGCTGCTTCTTGTTCTTTCTGTACATTTAGTTTAAATTGTCTTTATTGAAAAATTTTATGTTTGAGTTATCTGGTTGGGAAGAACAGTCTTACTCGTGGGTAGCTGTGAGATGTCACAAAACTTGAAGAAATCTTATGAACCAGAATTCATTTAAATTTTAAAGCAGAACTTGGCATTTGGCTTAGCAGTAAATGAACTCAATGGTGAGAAACTGGTGTTGCCCCATAGAAATTGCCCCCTGGTAGGAGCAGAAAAGGGCAGACTGAGTTTAGGGCCTTGTACTTTTCTCTTTTTCCTGATTCTTGGGAGGGAAGACACTTTGAACACATTTCTAGTTTGACTTGCAACACAGCAGATTGGAGTGTTGGCACAGCGTCTTGAGTGTTGGGCCCTCAAGAGTCTTTAGGATTCCCTGAGACACGGGGCTGGTGTTCCATGGGGGAATGTTCCTCCACTGATAATGACCCTAAACCAAATATTCCCTGATGCCAGCTCTCAGCTGGCAGGATGTGCCTTGTGGAAAGGCCAGCACAGCCCACGGGTGTGTGGGAAGCCCAGCCCCACAACCTCTGTGCAGCCAGTTTGTGCTTCCAGAAATGAGCTTGGCAAAACACTCCCTTGAGAGGCTGAGGAGGCCTGAGGCTGTGGGCAGGGGCTTTTTGGGCACACAGCAACTGATTCCTTCCAGCAAGATTTTGCCAAAAAATGGTTTACCATAGTTCCACTGACACTGTGAAATTAATACATCTTTTATAGTTTATATTTTGCAGGGAATAGGTCCCATAACAGGACTGCGGTAAGTCATGCTTGATCTTAAAGGAGGCATAAAATTTTCTTCACTTGTTGCAGGGCTTTGTTTTTTTTCTTAGGATGCAGCAACCAAATCATGGGTCCCAATTTAACCCTCTCCATAAACATGGTATCTTTCTTCATAACATGAACTAACATGAAATCATAGATGTGGTATCTCACTCACTAAAGAGAGTGTACAAAATTCAGGAAGGAAACAAACTGACATGGTGCACTCCACGGAATTTAGTTGCCATTGTTGAAATAAGTGATGTTTTAAAATTGCTAGCTGGTACATACCTGAAAAGGTATTTGATTTACAAGGTCTTTTTACAGCCTGCTTAGCAAGACACTGACCAAACACATCATCTGGAGACTACATGTCAGGATAGATCCATTTAACAAATAAATTACAACTTGTATTAAAAAAGAAAATAAAAAGCATCTGAGTTAGCTGTCCCATGGCAGTCAGCTGGTGCTGTGTTTCTGACAGAGTAGGAGCATGATCAAGGGTCCAGTGGTGGCACCTTGTATGGGGAAGGTCCATGGGACTGGACTGTGGGTGTTTTGTTAACTGTAAAACAAATCACATCAGTGAATGTGGAAGTGCTGACTCACATGTGTTAAGCTTTGATCAGTTTTGAAGCTGAATGCACATAGCAGCTCTTTGTGTGGTGCTCATTCGTGGCCGTGGTGGCAGTGGCCCAGCCTGTGTGGCTGCTTTTCCCAGCTGAGGAAGCTGTGATGTTGTGACAGGTGGGACTGATGCTGGGGCTGGCTGAAGGCAGCCACTTCCCAGTGTGAAGACAAGGAGACAGATCAGTAATTTATTCCTATTTTTGATACAGCTGTGCTGAAAGGGGCAGTTCTTTGCATATGGAAGCTTGTTCTTTTTCTCCAGGTATGGGGGCTCAGTTTGCTCTGTCACCCTCCTGGTGCTCTTCTACTTTTCCTTCTCTGCTCTGCCTGATTGCTGTATGTCTGATGTGACAATCTGGGGGGGATTTGCTTTAATGGAAAATACTCTAGAATAGAAGGGGAAGCTGTAGGTGTACAGCCTGTGACTCCAGGGAGTGAACTACTGGAGAACAGCCACTGCAAAGCTGAGGGCTGTGGTATGATGGAACAAGCAGTGAGCATGGGTCTCCAGGTAGGATACTTGATGGGATTTCAAGGACACAGACTCAGAACATTTGGATTCCTACTGCTCTTGCAATCCCAATCTCTTCCCCTTTACTCTGAGAGCTGGTATAGCTCAACAGACAGTAAGGGGAAAACATAAATGTCCAAGAACATTTCTCCCCACGTGTGCTTTGAAGGATGCCTTTTCCATGTCAGATGCTCCCAGTGACTGTCATCTTTTCAGAGAGCTAAAACTGTTTGGTGAGCAGTTATTCCATGTCCTAATGCTCATGATCTCTTGATTTGATGGCTAGGTAATTGAACTTGGCAAATAGATTAGGACTTCTTTGGTTACCCAGTCATGCTGTCCAAGTCTTCAATCATGCAGAGACTTAATCTGCTCCTTTAAAGTGCTCAGCTGTGCCTTTTGGGTGACCTTAAAGAGCATCACCGGGGCTGAACTGCAGTGTGTGCTAAGTGGGGATGGGGCGTAGGAGAACTGGAAGCACTGCTTCCAAAACTGCAAATGGGTAAAACTCTTCAACACCAGGCTCTGAGCAGCACTGTGTTCCAGTGAACAATGTCTGGCAATTAACCTGCAAGTATTGATTAGGGCAGCATTTGGCCTCTCTTCAGGTTCTGCTGCTGACTTACCACACAATTTCATTCCTTTGTATCTGAAGTTTCCCCTATAAAGGTTGTGTCTCTGAAATGTTTTCCTGTCTCACAAAAACTGTTATTTTAAAACCAGTAATAAATGTACTCTGGTAAATATGGTGACAAGTGTTCTAGAAAAGCCAGGAAGAAAGGCGAATACTGGGAAAAGGGCGGGGAGACAAAGCTGATAACTTCTTTGCTTCTGGTGGGTGAGGGTGACATTGGTGACTGCCAAAAATATGAGCTCAGAGAAGTAGCTTGTTCTGCTCTGAGCCCACATCTGTACACACCTCCTCATCTCTACAGATGGCCAGAAGGCTGAAGAGAGAACACAGTTGTCTAAATTTGTGTAAGAGAAAAGAATCATGACTCCCACCTTGGAGGCACATAAGAACCTCCTGTAACTGGGGGGTTTTTGACAATTTAAAAAATTTGGTTGAATTTTCAGTCTTAGCAAATTTTCTGCAACCTGACACTGTTCATAGTTGCTAAATAAATAACTTTTAAATTTTAATTTGTGTTAGAAGATGGTTGTCTGGAACTGCAGTCTTTATTCCTTCAAAACTGGCCTGCTAAGGAATATATTTGATCCAGAAGTCATCTTTGCATGCTTTTACTTTAGCAACTTATAAGATGCTTTTCCACTTTAGATTTCATAGAAATAACAACTGTCACAGTCACAATAGTGATTGTACTATCTGGATAAATCATGATAAAAGGCATGAAGATAAAACCAAAATATTTTTGCTTTCATGTTTTTTTTTTTCATGTTTTGCTTTTCATGTGTTTTTTCTCCTATCTTTAGTGTGAGAATAAGATGGTCTTTTACAAGAATATACTCATATGGTCTGCTTTATCTTTGGAGGGAATTCAGTAACTTTTCTTTTGTGAGCTCAGGAGATAAAGGATATTTTTAAAAGCAGGTAGAGTTGGGAGTCAGTACTATATAAGTAGTGATCTCTTGACCAAAAACCTGGTTTTGTGGATGTGGCCTTATGTAGTAAACTAATAAAAGAGAGCAGCTTACAAAGTGCATCTTTGACAGGTCTCTGATCAAGCCCATTCTTTGCAGAGGGGTTGAGTACTCAATGTCCCTGAGTTGGGACTGTAGATACTGTTCCCTTCCACCCTGATCACTGAGGAACCCGAAATTGGAAACCTCCTGAGCCTTTTAAAAACAAACGAGCAATTTTGTTTAACTTTTTGCTGTGGGTCAGGAGCCTGAGCTTCATGCCAAGTTTCATTTTGATCCAAAGTAACACTGCAGACTTATGGAAAAACTCCTGTGATATGGAACTGAAGCAGCTGTGACTGTTGAGGTGCTGTGATTTATTACAGCAGATTCTTAAAAGGGGAACAAGAGATGTCCTGCCCTAAACATCCTTCAGTAAATGACATTTCTTACCAAGTGTATAGGTGAAACATTTTGTGTTCCTTAATATGGCTTCTCCATTAGTGTTAAAATAGCCACGTTACAAATGGATCTGCTCTTTCTGTGCAGTTGGGTGGTAACTGTTGGCCTGTTTTGGTTCCCCTTGAGATGCTTCCAAGTGTGCTTTTAGTGGTGCAGCAGCAGCCCAGTGTCACTGTCATAACAGCATTCCACCCTCGGTGAGGAGTTGCAGCAGCACCACACATGGGTGCGTTGTCTCTCCCCTGCAGGATGAGGACACTCATCCTTCCAGCACTGTGTCTACACAACTTTCTCTGGTGGCTGTTCCATGAAGTTTTGAAAGGGAGCAAGTCTGCTAAAAGAACGTTAAGGGTAAAGAAGATTCAGAAGCATTTGCAGAGAAATGGGCAACTCTAGAGTTGAACTGAGCTGACTGGGATCAATGGATTGCCCAGGGAGGCAGAGGGAGTCCAGGGGAAACTGTCAAATGTTCCTTCTGGAGTATCCATTTACTGATGCTTCTGCAGTTACTGCAGGGTTTGAATATCATTGAACTGGTGCTTCTGCAGTTGCTGTAGAAACTGTTGGCTCAGGCTGTCTCCTTGCAGCTCTCCTTCAGAGGAAGGAGTGCTCAGGGAGAGCTTGGCTGGCCATGGGACTCACTGGTACGTTCCTGTTTCTTTCACACTGCGATCTGCAATCTTTATTTTAATACAAATCCCTTGGCTAGCTGCTTTTCTTTTGCTTATAAATGTTTGATCTGTATGTGGTACTCGCAGTAAAGGAGTCCTCTTGTGCCAGAAGAACAAAGACTTGCTTTCTGTTGGTGCTGGGCACCACTGATTTGCAGTAGCTGCCTGGTTTTAGTGCCAGTTTTAGCAGGTGCACCTTGTCTCAATGAGTTCTCTTTGCCCTCATCACACAGCACAGTAGCAAGTCTCATGCACAGTCTATAGAAGACTGAATTTTGGCAGAGAGCTGGAGTTCAGGATTTACTGCACTTCCCCTCTCCTTTCTTTCCCTTGCTCTGCTTTCATTATTTCTGCTCCTCTTGTTACAGCTGGACCAGGTGATCGATGTAGGTCCTTTCTAGCTGACAATATTCTAACAAAGTTTGAAATATCTCCCAAAAAGATCAAAATAGCCATCCTGAATGAACTCACAGGAGTTATAAAGTGCTGTTGGATGGCTGCAGCTCAGTGAGGAGCAGCTTGAAGGGATCTTGTTTGAGGAGTGTGGTTTGGATGCAGGCAGGGGAAGCCATGAGCACTCCTGGTCATCTGGAGTTCCCAGTGGTTTTTCTGATTTGTAAGAGATGCTCTCAGACCCCCTCCATCTTTTACATCTGATTTTGGGTGTTTTAGATGGTCACTCAGTATCTAATGTGAAAGTTGGGTTTTGACTAGTTGATTATTTTGGTTTTTTTAAGAGAGAGAGAGAAGAAACTCCCTTATCCTCACAGCCTGCTCCTATGTCAGTTGGAGCTTTAAAAAAACTAAGTGACAAAGAGAGGCTTTGGATTTTTTTCTTCAAAGCCAAGGATGTGCTAGAACGTGGTGTGCAGTGCTCAGTGCTGAGGAGCCTGCAAAGCTTCCCCTTATCTTGCACAAGGCTCAGGTCCCTCAGTAATGTGCTGAAGTGTTCTTGTTTTTTGGCTCCTGTTCTTCCTGAGAACAGACTGTGTGTACCCTGCTACCTGACAAAAGAGGGGCTCCATTGGCCTCTTTTGAAAAAGACAAAAGGTTCCTGAGTCCTTGTCAGTTTGACTTTCAAAAGAGCACAGTGCTCAAAAAATTTGATGCCTGAAAGTAGGACACATTGTGAATTAGGTTCCTGAGTTTAATCATACCATTTTCAGATATTGAATTGCTAATTTGACTCTCATGAATGGACAGGTAATTGTTGTCAAGCATTCCTGTGACAGTTTGCCAAGCTTACCTGTGAGGAACTCATGATCCTGCAAGAGAGATTGAATAACAAAAGCAGCCAGGAATGCAGTTACTTCACATTAAAACTACTGAAGCATAAGGAGGTGGAAAGCAAGAAAGGGGAAGAGGATGCTCCATGCTTGGTGTGTGTAGTAAATGAAAAACTTACACTGTTCCAAGTGCTGCCACTGAATTACTGTGGCCCTGGGCAAGTCATTTGAATTTTTGGGCAGTGGGGTCTCTTCCCCATGCAAACAGCACAACATTTACACCTATCACAGCAATTAGAGAACTGATGTTTGAAGAGTTGTGAAATTCTTGTCAAAATCGAAGGTCTGATTTTGGGTTTTTTTCTTAATAAAAGTACACTGAAACTTGGTAACTGCAATGAAAATGGAAAAGACTGAGTAATGTTTTTTCAGTCTCTTGTAAAATCTAGCATGGAGGTTGCCATCTCCCCCAGGTCAGCAAGGGAAGGGTGGGCAGTACTGTCTGGTTACTGGGAGACAGAGAAATAATTTCCAAGATTTCTTTGGTTTGTTACCTCTGAGCTATTTCATCCAGTTTATCCTTTGTAGTGTTGAAAAACACACTTTATCTCTTGAGTGGCTGCAGAAACTTTGCAGGGTTTGCCAGTTCCACAAAGCACCTTGGTGACACCTGCATGCTTTGATATCTCATTGCAGTATTTAAGAATTAGATCAGTCTAGAAATGCAGTATATTGTCCTCATGGTAATGGGAAAAAGTGGCCACAACCACTTGGACTGTAGTTCTGTAAGTGGTGTTATTCACCAAACCGTGCTTATCTTTCAGTGGGGAGAACGCTGGTTCCTCTCTTAGCTTTTAACTTTCATGGCAATATTCCAAGAGGAAAAAACAGTACTTAAGTTTTGTTCTTAGCACAGAGATAAATGGAATGTCTCTGTCATTTGTCTGAAACCATGTGGTGAAAGGCATGACTTTTTTTTCCTAATAGTTTTGCAGAGTAATAGGACAGACCATGATTTGGATTGCACAAAACACGTGCTGGGTTACTTTAAAGTCTGCCACGTTCTAATTTGCAATTTTTAGAAAACTTAGAACAGAAACATCTGAGTGTCTGCAGAAATCATGCTTCTAAATTTAACTTCTGGATTTTGTGCTGATAAAGCATGAAATTGCCTGGTAATATTTGTCCACTGAATTTCAGGGACAGCCTTTCCTAGTGTTGACAGTGTTGCACTGGTGGTTCTGCTCCTGGTCCTGCAGTGTGTGAATTACAAATGCTTTTCAGCAAAATGCTCAGTGAAAAGGTGTTAGCTAGGTTTAATTACTTTTTATTTCTGTCAAAACAAGCAGCAAGCCTTTGCAAGAATGTTCTTTTACCTTGTTATTGTTTAATAAATAATGACCGAACTTTCCCAGGCCAGTGAGAACTGTGTCTGAACACCCTGTGACAGCAAGTGTAGGAGTCTGCAAATATCACTGAGAAAGCTCAATACAAGGAACTTTTGTTTCCACAACAGAGGAGCTGTGCACAGTGAATAACTCATAAACCAGCAGAACCAAGTGCTATTCCAGTGCACAAAGTATTTATACTTTGTATAAATACTCTTAAAGTACTCTTTCTTTAAATTATTTTTTTCACTAATACAGAAGTGTCAGGTTATAGAGATTAATTTTGTTTAACTGTGGAATAAGATAGATTGATGGCATTATAATCTGACATC
This sequence comes from Sturnus vulgaris, assembly GCF_052056855.1. Lineage (NCBI taxonomy): Eukaryota > Metazoa > Chordata > Aves > Passeriformes > Sturnidae > Sturnus > Sturnus vulgaris. The sequence goes on from NC_142264.1 coordinate 1,454,239, forward strand.
CTTATATCACTAGAAGTATAGTTTGGACTGAAAACCAGGCAGGTTTTTTGTGCTGACAAGAGCAGAGTTCAATATAAGAATGGTGTTGACATGCACACAGATTTCCACAGGTAGCTAAGCAGGCAATAAAAACATTTACAGTCTGATCTGGACTGAGGGATGAAAGGGTTTCTATCTCACTGCCCACCTGAGGAGAACACCCTCAGTCTGTGGCAGCTGGTTTCTAATCCTGCTTTTGATCCTGCCTGTGCATCTGGAACCGTGTGCTCTCCTACCCTGACACGTTGTGGCTTCCCAAGTGAACTCCTTTTGAGAAATAAAATAAACCCCATCAGTGTTGCATTTAGGCACAGCAGGTTTCCTGTTATCATGGGAACTGAAGTGGCCAGACACAAATTGCAGTTAATGGCCCAAAATAAACTAACTTTGATTGTTTTTCACTAGTCTTTCCCTGGACAGTGATTCCAAGTGTTACTTTTAGCAACTCTAGTGTATGAAGGGAGCTTTGGGGAGAGAGATCTGTTGTTGTGAGCTGATGTCCCTGCAAGGCTGAGAGCACTTGGAATGCTGGTATTGACTGGCCAGGCTGTTTGCTCCTCCTGCAGAGTGGAGTTTGCCCCTGCTCCAGGAGCTGCAGCAGCTGTGCCACACTCCTGTGTGTGCCAGCCTGCCCAAGGGGCTACTGACCTGCCCAAGGGGCTACTGACCTGCCCAAGGGGCTTCCTGGGACTCCTGGCAAGTGTGGTCCCTCCCAAGATGTTGATCCTGCTTTGCTGTTCAGAGCTTTGCTGCTCGATGCTGGTGGCAGGACGGGGTGTGACATCTGGTGGAGATGGCAAAGGCTGAGGAAATTTCTTTAGCAAGTGAAGAGCTGCAAGTGTCTCTGGTGCTCTTGTGAGTGGCATAATGGAGATGACATCACTATCTATAAAGAGAAACTAAACTAATTAATAGCCCTGTAGGAAATGTAAAGAAAGAGGCCAAACCAGCAAAGTTGTCTGTGGTTTAAAAACACCATCCACCTGGGACTGATGTGTTTATCCTGAGAACTCCTTTTTCTCCCCCCAGATTTTATTTGAAATTCAAAAGATGTAAAAAGATTAACTGTGGCTTCTCAAGTTGGAGATCAATTATTTAGCAAAATTCTGTTCTCCAAAGATACTGGAGAATACGGTGTTACAGACACCTCATTTAACTTTTTTTTTTTTTTTTTATTTCAATGACCTATTAAAATAAGCAAACAGAAAAAGGCTGTGGAATTAATTACTCATCTCAGGATGTTCCTAAGGATAAGACTAATAGATAGAACTTAGGCTGAGAAGTTAATTTTGTAACCTAGCTTGTGGTCCACGATCTGAGCATTTCCATCAGTGAAGGTTCCTGCTCAAGTCATCCTTTTCTTCACTTCCATGGCTGTGCTGTGTGAGCTGGAGACAGGAATAATAGATGAGGTTTTCAAGTGAAGTTGGCAGATGTGACAGCACATGCGTGCAGTGGAGATCTGCTGAGGCAAGAGGATGCTGGACTGAGCCCATCTAAAATATTTTTAGACTCATGGTTTTCCAGGGAAACAGGACTTTTGTTTTTATTTACTAATTATGTACATCTCTAAAATACGTTTGTGGCTCATTTTCTTTCTCTTAGCCAAGCTGGGACTTTCTGCTACAAGATCCTGAAGGTAAATGGTGGACTTGGGTCCCAAATGACATCTTTCTGTGCCATCTCAGGCTGGTGTGGTATTTTACTCTGATGGATACTGTTGCTAGCTTTCATGCCTAAGTAACCTAATTAAAATCTTTTGGTGGGGTTATAGTGCATTTGAAGTAAATAATTGTGTTCTGAGGCTGAAAATAGATGGCAACCAGGGTACCCTTCCCCAGAGAGAAAGTCCAGTGCTCTCTGAAGGGCTGCTGGGTTCTGAAGGGTTTCAAAAGAGCCAATTTTGTTCCCTAAACAGCCCAAGATTTTAGTTACAAATTCTGTTTCAGACCTTTCTGTGGCATTGAATGTTGTGACATTGAATCAAACTTAAAATACCATGGTTGTATGGACAAAAGGTGGCAAGAGAAAACACTTAAAACCTTAAGCTTTTAGTAACCCAGAAACTTTGACAAAACATTAGTCAGGAAGTAAAAAATTAACCTGAACTTGTTCAGGAGTTGGAGTGAAACTAAAACATGAGAAAAGTCTGATGGAAGATGTGCACTGGCTGGGAGCACAAGACCTTTTTACACAATACTCACAGAGTCTAGTGATCTTCCATTCCAAATCCTTTTAAATCTTCTCTCTTTAATTAAAAAAAAAAAGTCACTGAGGCAGCAAGACTGACACACTAGGAAATGCAGTTCAGGGGAGAGTCATGAATGTTTAAACTGGCTGAAAGGCAGCCAGGCACAGTAACCAAGGGGGTTTGCAACACTGAAAACACAGGGTCTGCATAATTGACATCAGGGAAGAAATTCTAGGGAGAAACTTCCTTAAACTTCACCATGGAGAGTTGCTGAAATTTTAGTCAGAAGGAGAGCATTTATTCTTAAAAACTCCTTAATGTTTTGACACTTCATGTAAACACAGGGAAAACACAACTCTCAAAGATGTACTTGCATTGTGTTATTTGTAAGAGTTACTAAATTTGTTTTGTTTATAACCAGAGCTTTAGAATCCATGTTGCTTTTCTCTTTCCTCTTACTAATTCCCAGGATATGCATTAGTCTGGGCTGCAGAGCAGGGGACAGACAGTGGAGCCAAAGTTTAGCTGTTGCCTCATGGAACTGATGACAAGTGCAAACCACCAATACAAGCAGATCCGGTGTTACTGTAGGACAGTTTGGGCTCCAGCCTCCTTCTTTTGGTTGAAATTGTATTTTATTTATTGCCAGCACAGAGGGAATGCTTTCCAGCCTTTTCCATGTGTGTGCCATTGCCTCCTTGGTGGCAGTTCCCCCATGCTGGCTGAGTGGCTGGGCTGCAGCTCAGGTCCACCTGCACAATCCCATATTCTATGGGATATGAATCACAGCAGCAAAGAAACTGGGGCACTGCAGCTATTTCGGTGAAGCTGAAGGGTGCTGGGGAAGGAATGTCCCTGTTCTGAATCTCCTCAACATCGTGGCTGCTTCCTGTGGTGGTTTCTGGACCAGTGAAAGCCTTGAGGTAAGGGCAGTGCTCACAAATCCAGGGGCTGGGGAGTCTCTGGGAGTTTGGAGATGTGCAAGGCTTTAGTGCTGGGTGTGATGCAGGACAGGGCTGGAGTGGTGAGGACCCAGCATGGCACAAACTGGGTGGAGGAGGTAGAACTGTGATTCTCTTTTGGAGAATGTGATGTCATTTCAGGCATAGATCCAGAATTTTGCTTAAACCAGCTCTGTCTCTGGGAAAATGACATTGCAGATGGTGAGTGTCATTTCAGTGTAATGTAATCCTGTTATTAATTTAGTTAATTTTTCAACTGTAAATGAATGCAGTCTGAGTTAAGAATTTCAGATGATTTTGAGTGTGGATGTCACATTATGACTGCAAAGTACCTTCATGTTTCCTGTGACCAGTTTAGCCAGGAAAGCAGGAATGCAACATTGGGGTGTCTCAAGTCACAAATCAGTTCAGTGTTTCACAGACATGGAGAATCCAGTGGTGGTTTCTGCCTTGTCTCAAAGGAATACTTTGCTATTCATTATTTATGTACTGTCTAATCTGTGACTTTTTATTTAAGACACCTGCCAAGAAATGCACCCTTTAAGATATTTTGTCTTCTGCAGTGCTCAGTTTTTCAGGCAATTCACTTTTGCATATTTTTACTGTTTGAACAGGAAAAACATTAAACTGTTCATGTGTCAATTTGTTATCTAAGTGTCAGCAGCTGGTTTTTAAAACTCTTTGCACTTGATCTGTCTCTAGTCAATCTTGCATCTTGACACCCATACCAAGAGGTGAAGGCAATTTCAAAATTATTTCATTAGAGACCCTCTGTAGCCCTGGCTCTGCTGGAGGCTGTGCAGGTTTCAAGGGAATGTGAATCCAGATAAAAATCTAGAGGGAAATGTTAAAAATGTATGTGAAAAATACCTCGAGGTGTGCAGCTGGTGCGCTGCTCTGAAGACCACCTGGTGAGTGTGGTGAATACCTTCCTGTCCTCAGGAGTCTGTAGTAGGTTCAATCCCAGGAGGATTTATATTCTTTCCAAAACTGTTATCCTTCTTACACATTACAATTCAATAGCTGCAGTTATTTCTACTAATGTCTATTTCTTTCTGAGACTGTATGGTGCGATTCTATCTAAAATAGAGCATTTTTCCCCTCAAAGGATTGCATATGTGCTCACACAGTGCCTCTGTTGTTCCTTTTTTAACCTTCCTGTTAGGCTGGTAATGATTTCCCCTTAGACCATCCTTTCACCTTCTTTCCAGGAGCTAAAAATATGAGCTACACTCTGCACATCCTTGTTTCCTTTACCTTAATACATTAATTTAGATTAGGTAATTGCTTGCCTTTGATTCTTCAACTTCTTTAATGACTGTACCAGTGTGATTTCTTTTGGCTCTTCTTTCATTCCTCACTCCACAGTGGAGGGGATCCATGTGTTCCCTGGTTTTCAGTTGCATCTCTGACCCGAGGTCCTGCCTTGGCACAGATGGATTCTCTCCAGGAGCTCTCCAGGAGCTTCCTCACGCTGACAAGTGGGCAGCTGTGCTCCTTGCACTGTGAGCGTTGTCAGAGCTCTGGAGCCTGCAAGGTGACTTTGATTTCTCTGTTCTGGTGGTTATATGTGCTGTGGTTCCAGATGTGGTTAGCAAGTCTGTGCCTACCCTGCCTTTGGAACTTAAAGTTGGGTGTGGGGGCTGCTCCCAAGAGATCTCCGAGCACAGGAGAAATATTTGATTGAAATATTATGAGAACTGAACAGGCAGGAGTAGTCCCAAACTCCAGTATTTGTTGTATGAAGTGTGAGAGTTTGCCAGAGGAAGTACCTTTTCAGCTTCTAACTATAGTGTTGCTTTGTAATTATTCATTTGGATGGAAAATTCCAGCCTTCTAAAGGTTATCCCAGATGCAACTTTGCCAGGAAATGCATTACATAGAAAATAATAAAACTATGAATACACAGTCTCCAGGTGGAATTGGATGCTGAGCATACTGTTGGAAGCAGTCTGGGCCTTGTTAAATATGTGTCCCAGTGTTACAGGCACTGCTCTCCACAATGGGGCTCTGAGTGGCCAGGATTTCTCTTTGTGTGGTGGGGAAGGAGGAAGTTCCATACAAGGAGCTGGGATTTCAAATAGTGAATATCTGCACAAGGCACAGGTCAGTCATATTTTGCAGATTTCTCTGCCTTGTGCTCCTCTCTGAATCCTCATGAATTGTATTTCTTATCTCTTCCCCCTGGTTTGTTGATACTTTTAACATGAGGGAAAACTATTTTGATATTTCTCCGTCAGTTATTTTGACATTAATCAACACTGCAGATCTTGTTTTGTTTGGTGTCTGGGTACATCATAAAGAGAGTTGCTGAAAGAGTTCAATTACAATATCAGCATCTCTGCCAAATGTATTGAGCTGTTCTGAAAAGCGGCTTGTCTTTTCTGACCCAGATACACAGTTTCCAACTGTGGGAGATGCTGCCAGAAAGACTCTTGGCAGAAGGCCAGCAATAAAATTATACTGCAGAAAAACACAACATATTTTCAGCAGCACTTTGTGTGGTGTGATGAAAAATTACCTGTCTCCTGAATGCAAAGCAGAGGCTAAAATAAACTTCCAATTTGAAGTTGCAAGCCTCCCATTCTGACTTTTGAAAGTAACAAAACCCGGTATGAATTCCAGTTATTTTCTATTACTGTGTGTGATAGGTACTCACATGGGCTGTGTTAGATACTCACTGCTTTGTTATTAGCAACCTCTGTGGTTCGTGCTGCCCTGTCAGTACAAACTCTGTGCTCCTGGGGTGCTGCACACTGCAGTTCTCCTGGGCAGATGCTGGTGCTGGGACAGATTCAGAAGGTGCAGGGTGTTTTTAATGCCTCAGTTGAATATTGTTAGCGTGTGCCTTCTTGATGGAGCATTTAAAACCAATTTTCATGGTGTTCTACTTGGCCTGGCCAGGAGCCTGGAGAACAGCTCACTGAAGGGTTTGGAGCTCTGGTGTCCAGTGACCCAAATTTCCTCTTCTCTGTTGCACCAATAATGTTTCTGTGCAAGGTGGTGCTGCAAGGGGATACTGGGGTGCCAGACACAGTTCATGTCTCCTTGCTAGAGGCTCAGAGCACCCTAATTCTGGTATTTCAGTCCCCATGGAATGAAAGTACCTGTTTCTGCTGCCTTTTCACCTCCCTGTGCACAGGCACTCGGAGGTAGCTGAGCATATTCATCACCCCTGGCTGTTTAACTGTGTGTCCCCTGGGAATGCAGCTGCAGATGCAGGAATATCTCCTACTACAAAAGCCTCATCTGAAATTCTTTTCGCTTGTCTTGAGCCAAAGCATAAACTTCCTCTGTGAAGGATGAGATGTTTAATGGAACTGTTGCTACACTGTCATGGTGTTTTAATAACATTTCTAATGTGTCAAATCCCCAGTGATTTTAAACCACACTGCAGACTCTGTGCGGCTCCACTGTGACCTGGTTTGGAGACAGAGATTATTTACTGGTGTTTTACACTTTAGGGGCACATGATGCAGACAGAAGTGACTTTTTCAAGGTCACCAGGGTCTCAGTGGTGCAAGGAGCTTCCTGTACAGGTTCCTTGCAAGCGTGGGTGGCTGCCCCTAGGTAAGACAGCCACACACTTAACTATTGTGCTTTTTAGTCTGAGCATCAACTGTTACTTCCCTGAGGATGCAGGAGCAAATACCCTGCTATAGTCTGGTAGTGGAATGAGGCTGTTGGGTTTATGGAATTGCTGCTCACTTCACATAATGCTTTCTGATGTATTTGGTGCTGAGCTATGTTATGCTGCCTTAGTCCATATGGTTGGAGCAGATTTGATTTTGGTTTTCCTTAATTTAATTCTGTGTGCTGTCAAATGTACTTTATTCTGTATATTGTGTCTACACTTTTATAGTAAACTCCCTCCTGTTTAGTGCTTTTGTTGAAAATGTTCTCTCAAAGTCTGAACTAAATTAGGGTTTCACTCCTATGCGTGTTTCTGAAATATTCGTAGGATGTTAATGACTTGGAAGACATCGTGTATCAGCTTCAACTCAATTTTCAGGATTTTTTTCCAGCTTTCTGAATTTTGTAATAAAGATCCTTTTGTAATTCATCTCTCTGTCTGCTCTGACTTCAGCCATGCACTGCTGAAAAAACGAGCAGGTAAAGAGCTCATAAATACCTTCATCTAACAACCTTTACTTGTCACTTGAAAACTGAACCTGTCTTGAAAACAAGAAAAGAGGTCACTGCTCCACACACTGCTGAGGCAGAGTATGGAGAGGTGTTTTCAGTTCATCAGCCCAGCAGAGATTAACCCCCATTGTGGCTGTGACATTCATTTCCAGCCTGGTCTGGATTTTCCAAGAAGCTGAGAAGCAGCCAGCACAGGCAGGGCTGGCCCGAGGTTTGCAGAGCCCAGGGAGGCTCTCCCAGACTTCAGCAGCCTGCTCAGCACTCAGTGAGCACCAGAACTTGCTCAGCCAGCTATCTCTGTCCATCTGCTTGCCACAGCCTGGGAGAGCTGATAAGCAACAGCTTGCAGTAGTCTTGGGAGGGAGGCTGGGCTGGAGTGCTGCTGGAGTCTGGAGACATTGTACTGGGCATATGCTGAAGTCAGCAACACATTGCAGTGCCCTTCTCTCTGCCTGGAATTGCCAAGTTACAGCTACCACAGAAGATAACAAACCGAAAATGTGAAATGTGGGAGTGACAGGGAAGAAGAGTAGGTGAAGATAGCAGGAATTCAGTTTGGAGAGAGAAATAATTTGAAATAGATTATCTAGAAATGTCTCATAAAAGTCTCTCTAGTTTGGTATCTGCTGACTCAAGTTATTATTACAAAGCCAAATGACCTTGTAAAGAGTCTGGCTGGTTCTGGAGATGGTGAAAGGCTGTTGAGTGTGGAGGAGCTTATGACTAGTTCACAAAATAAATACTGCCAAAGCAGTGATCTTTGCTTAGGTTTTTCTCCCAGCTGCCCTGTCTGACTTCCAGGATGTCTTCAGAGAATGAACAGCCCCTTTGTTGATTGCTTCTGGGGAGCAGTTTGGTGGGGTGTTAATACACCTTGGTGGGCACAGAGCCTCTGTGATGAGAAGTGGGGTCAGTCTGGGTTTTCATTAGCTTCATTTTCCCAAGTATTTTTAGTATGACTGCACTTAACTCTTTTGGGATCTCTTCCTTGGCAATTTGCAGCTGCTGGAACAGACAGGTCGCTGCACAGTGTTCTTGTCTGGCTTTTTGTTTTACCCAGTTCTACATCCTCAATTCAGTGGTGTGACATACAAACAGCTACTGAGCCTTTGCTGCCAAAGCTACTGGTCCTGTAAACCTGCTTAATTTGTTCCCAACCAGGGAAATAGGGAAGTAGGATCTGCTGTTACCTTTTCCCCTGTCACATTCAAATCTCTGTGGGATGCAACATTTTAATTATTCCCTGTCACATCACAGGTTTAAGTATCTCCTCAGCTTTCAAGTCATCTCACCTATCCCTCTGCTGTTGCCAAACATGCTTTTAATCTCTAACAATGTCAGGCTTCTCTGACACACAATATGCACAGCATTGCTGGAGAAGGGGGGTCAGCATACAGGAGAAAAGGAAAACAATTTGTGTGTGTGTGTGTGTGTGCCAATCTGCAGAAATTTAGTGACTGGGTTTCCAGTTGCTTCAAAACGTTGCTGGAGAGCTGATGCAACAATATGTGTAGTGAAAGGGAAAACAGGAATTTTCTGCAAGGACTGGAGTGTCTTGGTGTGCAGTGAGCTTATGCTTCCTTCTCTCACATTACCTGCTCTGTTATTCTGCTCTTCTCTCTCACAGAGCATTTCTTTGCAGTTTCATGCTGCCAGTGCTGGTGTTGTTTCCCAGTTTAGTACTGAAGGCTGCTCTTGCAGGATCTTTTCCATGCTGAGTGCTGGGAAAGGCAGTGCATGGGCAGCACAGGAGGTGTGGGTGATTTCAGCTCCTCACAAGTCTGACGTCTGCAGTTTGTTAGAATGTGCTTGTCTATCTTTAAATAACTTGCAGTTATTGCAACCTGAAGCCTTGGTTCTTGTGCAGCATCTGACACAGGATCGAGGGCTGCACTGAGGATTCCCACAGAGAATTACTTTCTGGTAATTAAATGTGGAGTATTTGATTCCTAACGTTTGTTGACACAAAAAGAGACTTTGTGAGCTGGTTTCACATAGAGCACGTTTGCCATGTTGGATTTCCTGTCCTCCTCATCCCAGAAGCTGGGATTGCAAGGCCTGGCAAACCTCCCTGGGATCAGCTCTAAATGGCATGATAAAGCTGTTACATGTGTGCGGGCACATCACAAAAAGTTGCTTTGCACAGTGACATCTGTTTGCTCAGATATAAATGGATCAGTCACTGTCCCATCTGGAAGCTGGGGTGCTCTGATCAATGGTTTGCCTCATGTGCAGCATCCAGCACTTCTGGAATCAGCACACCATCACTGCTGGTTTCAAGCTGTTTCTTTCTTTTTGCAGGTGAATTAGAGAAAGTGACTCCCAGAGCACCTTGGCTGTATGAACTCTTGAGCTGTCAAGAGACTGAGAGGCTTATGAAGAGGTTCTGTCAGGCAAAACAGTGCTTAGCAAAGACACCAAGGAGGAGGGAAAAGGAGAAAGGGAGGGAGAGAAAGCTGAAACACTAACACACCATGGTAGGTATTTGTTGTCTTTCACAGGGGTGCATTAAAAGTGTTTTCTGCAGCCAGGCTTGCACGGGGCCTGATGAAACCCGAGAGAGGGGATTTTCTGACCTTGCCCTAACTGAGGGATGGTACTGTGTGCTTTGAGCAAAGCAAGTGAGGTTTGATGCATTGTGAGCCTCTCCAAGCCAGAGAGTGTTCTTGTGAGCCTGCAGTACATGAATTATTAAATACAAACGAAGGGGATGCTCGTAAGGTTTTCTAATAAAACTGGCATTAGCAGGCTGTAGCAAACAGCATCAGTGACCTTGAACTTGCAGATTTCATTACCAAACGCTCACATTCCCCTTCCACCTCTGCCTCACAAAAACAAGTTCTGATTATTCCCATCCATGTGTGTGATTGAAGGTGCCTCTGTGCACACTTGGTGACAGTGTAGATGAAATATGTGTAGCCAAATATACCTGATATGTTTGGTTTAAGTGAGGAGTCACTTCTCATTTGCCTGGGTTTGGCTGCAAATAGAAATGCCTGAGATGTGGGATTTGTAAAGATGTGCAAGTATGAAGTATTGAGATGGTGAGATTCTGAAATGTGTTCACAAAAAGGCAATAACCTACTCAGTTCCTGAACAATATGAGTGGAGAGCAGTTTAAACATATTTTTGCATTTTTAAGCCCTCTAAGGTTATTACTGAGAGAATGGAAATGAGAATAAATGCAATAAATTTTAAAAACAGTTGCTAATATTTGTGTGGCTGCTTGCTGCAGGTAGGCTGTGTGTTTATATTTGTATTTAAAAAAAAGACCTAAACCAAGACTTTTACCAGTTACAGAGTGAAAGGGAGAAAGAACACTTTGCAAAACAGAGTTGTTAATATATTGTATTTTAAACAGTGTCCCATTCTGTCATTCGTTTTGGCCCGAATTGTAAGGAGGAGTTGATCTTGTCAGCCCCTCTTCATTAGAAAAGGAAATATGTCTCATAATTAGGAATTACCAAATCGTTTCTGTTCCCCTGTTGTAACTGACATTTCATGAGGTAGAAGATGGTGGGTGAGTTGTTAAAGGCGGCTCGGCCGTTCCCTGCAGCCCGGCTGGATCCATGTTGTGGATAACCACAAGAGGGACCTCCTGGAAGCATTCTGCAGCCTATCAGACTGCAGGGGATAAAACCAGCCCCTGACTGATGAATTGTTACTGCCCAAATTATCCAGCTGGGTAGGAACACAAAAATTAGGAAAGGAATGATGTCATGACCTTCAATGGAAAAGGCACAGGGAGGGCAATAAACCAGAAATCATGGACAGTTCCTTAATAAGGATCCAGCCCAGAGGCCTCTGAGATTGTTCAAAGGCTCTCTGTGTCCTTAGGAGTGGGTAGAGCTACAAACCCATGAAGTAGGGGTGAAAATGACACCTCATTAAGGTGCTTAAGTGTAGGAGGAACGGAGGGGTTTGGTCGGTGATTCCTTCTGGGAGGCTTTCAGCAGTGACTGATGTGTCTGTACAGACCAAGACTTATTGCTGCCCTTGCCACAGGCCTGTGCTGTGATCACAGCTGGTCTGGGGCACTGTTTAGATCAAAGAAGTCTCACCTGAATAGTCTGCAGCAAACTCAAAACTTCCTAGCACAGGTTACCCAACTAGTGAAATTTACCTCCCTCAGCAATATCACTCAGGACTCTGAGTTTCACTGCAGACTTTTTAATTAGCACTCTAATATCTTCCTATTCATTTGAATGTTTTTAAAAAAGAAAGTCTCTTACCATTTATTCTCATCTTCATTCATGCCTTTGTAAATCCCTGCGCAGCGGCTGAGCCTCTCACAGTTCTGCACTGCCTGTGACTTCATCTGCAGCAGCAGCAATCCCGTGAGGGATTGGCTCTTTGACTGCCTGTCCCAGGTGTGCTGCTCTTGTCCGTGGCATAAACAGAGGAAAGATGGCTGCACTCAGCACTTCCAGAATATGCAGAATTGTATTTGGAGAGTATCGATCCCTTTTACAAAACAGGGATCATCTCTCCTTGCCTGCCCTCCTTTCCCACATGCTATGCCCAGTGTGCACCTCCCTGGCAGGCAGGATTCCCATTCAGACAATGTCCTATGTCCCATGAATATTCCATTAACTTTGTTCTCTTTTCTTCCTGTTTCCCACTCCACAACAGAGATCGATCCGATCTTTTGCTAACGATGACCGCCACGTAATGGTGAAACATTCAACCATTTATCCATCTCCAGAGGAGCTTGAAGCTGTGCAGAACATGGTCTCAACAGTAGAATGTGCCCTTAAGCATGTCTCTGACTGGATGGATGAAAAGAACAAGTCTGCGAAGTGTGAGGGTGATGTGGAAGCCAAGGAGGAAGCTGCAGAGGGCAGTGCCAAGTGAGTGAAGCCTCAGCTCACAACGGGTCCCTGTGCTGCTCTCAATGGCTCCTTTCCTCTGAATAACATCTAGTGTTACCTGGGTCTGCTGCAGATCAATGTGCAGAGAAGGAGGGGGATATATTTGGACTTTTTGAGGTGGGAGCACATGGGGGGGAGTGCAGGGAATGGCAATAAGCCCAGTGTGGGCAGCAGTCGCTCTCCATTTCTTTGCTTGTTTTACTGTGATGTTGTGAAATGGCAGTTAGCAGACAAACCTTTCAGCAGTTTTAAGCAAATACAATTCCCTGGAACACACCAGTGCAAATCGCCAGCCATGTGCTTGGGGGCTCCTGCAGGTCTGATATACAAAAAAAGTTTTTATAATCCAGCAAAGTTTCCTAAGCCTCCATTACTTTCTATTATTGCCATAGTTTAATCCCACCTGGCAACTCAGCCCCACATAGATGCTGATTTTTTTATAAAAAAATTAACCAAGTGTGGAGTAAATGCTTTGGAGACAACTGGATGAGACAAGAGCTGGTGCTGACCTGTCAAAAAAACATTTCTTGCATTTTACTCCATGCTTTTTAAACAATCCTAGTCTACAAAACTGGCTTTTGTTAGAGTCTGCTTTCTCAGCACTCAAAAATTAAGTGTCCTTGTGTTGCTTTGAAAATTCTTTACTGTGGCTCTTAAAGGTTCCCCTAAACTGTAGCTGGAGAGTAAAATCCTCTTTTAATTACCCTAAATTGTTTCATTTCCAGGGATCAAGGTGGTCGGACATTATGTGGCGTTATGAGAATTGGCTTGGTTGCAAAGGGCTTGCTGATCAAAGATGATATGGATCTGGAGCTGGTTCTCATGTGCAAAGAAAAACCCACAAAGACCTTGTTATGTATTGTTAAAGACAATCTCCCAGCTCAAATTCAGGTGAGTTCATTTGGAGCAGTCCTCCCACAATGGCTGATAGCACTGCAAGGGCTATTTGGGGAAAGGCTGGCATTTGTTCCAGCAAGAATGACAAGTGATATAAAGGAATATACTCTGAATCTAGGACAGCATCTGGGGCATGTGACATGTTTCATGTGGTGACATGAAGTCCTCACTCACAAAATGTAACCTTCTACTGCTGTTGTTGCCCTGCTCCTGTTTGTGCTGTCAGTCCCCTGGGAGGGCAGCTGATCTCTGTGTGTGTAACTAACCCACGGTGGGTTTGGATGCTCTGGTCCACCCAACATGAGCTGAACTGCAGAAACCTTCCCTGCTCAAGTGTGTCACTCAGTCCCTGTTGTTGTCCCCTGCCTGAACCTGCAGTTCCCCATTTCTGCTTTGCTTGGGCTGTTCCCACATAAACCCCTCTGTGCTGCCAAGGTGAGAACATGTCACTTTAGGTAGTCACTCACTTGGGCTCATGTTAATCACGAGCTCACATTATTTTTATTTATGGCTACTTAATTCTGATGGTGGCATCCAGCAGGCAGCAGTTGCAGCTTGTTTAGGGACACCACCTCTGTGACAGAGTTCTGAGGCTGAGGAATCAGTCCAGCTTCCAGGCTCACCAACACTGGTGCCAAGGAGCTGCCCTCCAATGTTCCACTGCAAGTGGAACTCCATCTCCAAACCACAACCAAACTCGATCTGCTTTTCTCCCCTTGTTTGACCATTCCAGACAGCTGTTAGTTCTCACCATTCATTTTCTCACACAAAGGGCTTGTTTTAATGAGCTAATGTTGTTCCCAGACATGTGGCCCTATCCACAGCTAAAAATGCAAAGCATCTTTTGAGTAGTAAAGAGTAAATTTTACTTGTTTGAAAATGATAGGGATGTATTGAGTACTTAAGAATAAACCTTGTAGTGAGGCATGAAATGAAGAGGGTTGAAAGTGAGAAGAAAAGTTAATACGTGCTTCAAAAAAAGTGAGATAAAATGAGAGACTAGACATAATTAAAATATGTAAAGACTGAATAAATTCAAGGGACAGGCAGGGGAAGGACTGTGAGGAATTACAGAAAAGATGAGGGAAGAGGACTCTTACTCGTGAAATGCTCCAACTGTTGTGGGCATGGAAGACAAGGAGAGGCTCTGCAGAGGGATCAGATGCTGGAGGAGAAGGAGGGTTCAGGCCCATTAGTGGACAAAAGGAGCAAGTGAGGCACAGAGACTCAGGAGCTTCTGCTTTGCTGCTTGGAAGGCTCATGGTGAGCAGATGCTCATCCCAACAATAAAGCAGCTGCAGAGCAGATTGCAGCAGGGAAGGGGTCAAAATAGACCAGACTCCACACAGGAGGAGTGGCTGGAGACCCCTGAGCCCTCTGTGGCTGCCCTGGTGCTGCTGGAGGGTGAGAGGTCCCAGAGGGCTGCTGAAAGACCTGCACAGAGATCACTGCAGAGAACTCTGCACATTAATGGAGCAAACTGTAAGGCAGTTGTAGCTCTGGCTACAAAAGAAATGTTTTTGTTTTTAATGAGGCAGGCAAGGCCATCTTTGTTATTGCAATGCCCTTCTCATTAGCTGAGGCACATACACAGATTCTTCACTTTTTCAGTCAATTGGGAGTCTTGAAATCTTTCTTGGTGACTTTCAGAAACTTACAGAAGAGAAGTATCTGGTGGAGGAGCATGTAAATGAGGCAGCTATTGTTATCCATAACACAAAGGAGCCCAAGCTCACTTTGAAGGTGATTCTCACATCCCCTCTCATCCGAGATGAAGCAGAGAAGAAGGAAGGAGGTACACAGAGCGTTTTAACTTGGTTTTAAGACTGTTCTAGCTAAATGTCCTGACTGTGCAGCACAGGGTTAATTGGGAAGTAGGCTTTTAATTGTGTACCATGAACTGACTAGACTGACTATTGCCATGCATTACATTATTTGGGCATTAAAATGACAGCAGTCACTTAATTTTCATGTAAATATGTGTAGTTTTCCTTTGCAAGCAATATTCCTACAGTGTTACCTTTGACATACAATTAGATCTTAGTTTTCCTTTCTCTCAGACTTGCTATTTAATTCTTGAGCACCTGGCGCTGCACAGTCTTGTTTGCAAATTAAGTCAGTCAAGTGGGATTGGTTCATAGTTTCTTGAAAAACTCATTAAAATGTTTCTTTTTATGTAAAAGCCTTTTCCTGCAAAGCTCGCCAGTGTCGTCCTGGCCCTCAGTATTTATTGACTGATGATGTGTATGTTTCTGGCTTTAAGAATTTCCTAACTGGGATACAATTGAAGTTATGCTGCTGTGATACAGCACTTTTGCTTCTGAATTGAACGTTGTACCTCATGTCCTTAGAGCAAAATAGTTCTAGAAAACTGTCACTTAGTCCTTTCCATTCCTTCTCCCTCACCGTGGTGTCCTACACAGTTCCGTGCCCGTGCTGCAGGAATGGTGCCTGTAGTGCCAGTGAGGCTGGAAA
Organism: Sturnus vulgaris; assembly: GCF_052056855.1. Lineage (NCBI taxonomy): Eukaryota > Metazoa > Chordata > Aves > Passeriformes > Sturnidae > Sturnus > Sturnus vulgaris. Next base: position 1,469,820 of record NC_142264.1, read on the forward strand.
CAGACTGTGAGCAATAGAGAAGAGCAAATGTAGCCATACTTTGTTGTATTTTTAAAATCTTTTCAGTAATTTCTGCTTCCGCTTCCCAAACCTATCCCTAGAAACTTTGCCACCGGATGATGTCAGACCTTTGACCAACTGGCCACTCTCTGTCATGACAACTGAGGCAGCTGGGCCCGTGTGGGCTAGGGAACTCCCTGTCGCTCTCTTCCCATTTCTAGACTTGCCACAAGTCCTTTGCTTCCTCCCTGTCCCACATGGAATTCCGACGGGATGAGAAATGTTGGTCAGTTTGTCCTCGTTTTGTTGGAGGGATGGCAGGAAGGATCCCTCTCCAAGTGACATGTAACACTTTGGCAGCAGTTGAATGCAGAAAAATCTTACAGAACAGATGAATGGCAAAGATCCCTTAATTACACTGGCTGTTTATTCTCAAATTAGCAACAATGCTGTTTCCAAGACCATTAAAAATAAACTGCATATTGCTTTAGTTGTTCAGCTTCCCACAAGATGCTGAGACCAGCCCTGGAGCTGCTGCAGCTCATCCATGTTCATGAGAGAGCACAAAGTGCAGGACAAATTCTGATGGTGAAGGATTTGTGAGATTCCCACAAGAGGATACAGTTTTACACAAAGGCTTCTGCCCAAGTATTTTCTTGTAAAAATTGATGCTGTTATGCCGGCAAAGTGCAGGAATTTCTGAATTAATCTCAAACTAAAAGAGGATTGGAATTTTTATGCTTTCTCATGCTTAAAATGTAGGTGGTCTCTTTTTTTTCAGTATCCATAAATATTTTCAAAGGTCTCTACTATATTTTTAAAATTTAAAATGGTTTTACCACTTCTCCTGAAGTGGTTATACACTGTCATTCTGTGCAGTTGCTGAGGATGGGGAATAGATGTGGATCTCATTTTAAAGTCCAGGTTCCTTGGCACTGATTCATCACAAAGAACAGAGACATGTATCATATTCCTTTTCAAGGTATATGGAGCATTATGCAGATGTCACTAAGTTGAAAGGGGAGGGATACATTTTTTTTGTAATCTCTCAAACCTTTTAGATTGGAAACACTTAGATCCAGACCAGAAAAGTTTAATGTCTCGTATCAAGGGAGAATAACTGGAGAGACTGGTGAAAACACCTTGATCTCTAAAGCACTGCCATATTTTTTCACTACCACTGAACAGTGTCAGCCAAATGTAAATACACTTCCTATGCAGTTTTAAAAACCTGTCCGTTGGCTCCATGCACTCTTTTGACTGAAGGAGCTCAAAGTGCTGCTGAACTTGCCTTTCATCTTCCATGTAAGATAGGCCCAGGCTTTCCTGAGCCTGTGGAAAACTGACCAAGGTTTCTGTGGTGGGATTAGCACTAATCTGTCCTCTAACAACCCAGGTCAGGCCAATGGCCCTCGTTACCAGTGCTCCCATTGTTCTGTAGGAATGCTGTGTGTGCCTTCATGCCCTGATGTCAGAATGTATCGAAAAACATTCCTGGATTTCTCTTCAGTCCCCACCTCTTTGGAAAAGTGTTCATGTTTAAGATGTGGTGTTTGTCCTATTTGTTTTTGCTGCTCCTTAGCAAAAATAAATAGTGGCCCAGTGTGTGTGTGCATTTTGGTGTTTCTCACAAACAGCTACCCATAAAGCTCTGCTTTCTCATGTTGAGAAGTCAAGCACCTAAATTTGCCTACATTTTGCATAAGTTTAAATTTTAAACTTTTTAAGAAACTGAATTTTTAGTCACAGCATCAAATATAAATTGGGCTTTCCAGACCAGAACCTTGTATCCTGAAAACCAGTTGTTGTTACTGAGCATACAGTACCAACAAATGATGTAATTCCAAACAAGCTGGTTCACCAAAGTGGGGCTGAAGTCCCGGTGCTCCTGGAGCAGGACATGGCCAGTGATGCTCCCAAGGGGCCAAGTGCCTCTGAAGGGGCAGCAAGCCCCAGACTGCCCTCCCCTCTCTGGAGAAGACAAGGCTCCTCCTATGGCTCAAATGAATGGAGCTGGCAGCTCCTGTGTGAAGAGAATGCTACAGCAGTGGGGAGAGAATTCCTGAGGGACTGGTTCTGTGTTGCATAGTGTGAGCTAACATCAGGGCTTTAGAATTTACTCTTTACTAAACTCCTTGGATCACTGCCCTTGTTAAAACTACAAGGGAAAAAGGAAAGCTTTGCAATCCCGTTTGAAAATTTTGATTTGGTCTCACTTTCCTGACTGGCAGAGCATGAAGAAACATGCCATTCTCCCGAGGGGGTCTGAAGGGAGCCCGCTGCAAGCCGCTCGCCCTCTTCACTGCCTGTTCTCTTCATCTTTCTGTTTAATAGAATCTTGCCCAAAAGTTGGCAGACTGCAACATCAGGACACTGGGGCTGAACAAGCAATTGGCAAAATTCTCCAAGATATTTGTCAATTAAGACCTCGGAAAATGGTCTTAATCCTGTAAGAAGTACAGTTCTAAATCGTTGAAACAAATCTTAGGAGATTTTTGGTTCACCTGAATGACAGGTGACATGTATTCTGTTTGGTTTGTAGTTTAAAGGAAAAATTAATTTACTTTATCAATGGCTGCAACACAAAGCCTCATACAACACTGAGCCCCAGTTCATTGCAAAAAATTAATGATTTTGCAGTCAGTCACCTTTGCCATTTCTAACGTTTTAAAATAAGATTCTGATCATTCATTGACAGTACTTGTTTGATACAATACTTGAGCTTTAAGCAGATGTTTCTATTGTCTGCAGTGAAGTTTTCTCAGACAACTACCCAGATGGATGTTGAGTAATCCCATGCCTCAACTGTCACTCCTGAAAACAACGAAACTGCAAAGGAAATTTAGAAGCAAAACTTGTGTTCCAAAGTGACCTTTTGTGCTCAAAGAAAGATAGAGCTTTGAGACTTTGCAGCTTTCATTTGGAAAACAGACAAGAGGAGTGATTAATCCCAACCCTGAAATGCTGTTGATGAGGGCAGTAACAAACAATGCAAATATCTGCTGTGAAGTTCACAGGGGTTAGAAAATAAGCTTATAGCACTTGAGTCAGCAGCTGTGAACTGCAACCATCACCTGTCAGACAAGACACTGGTTCTGTTCAGTTTTACACTGGTGGGGTTTTTTGCTTTGGCTTTTTTATTCATCATAAACATCAAGTGTTTTTACCAGAGTAACCTTCCCAGGAAATGGCTTAGGAGAGGCAGCCTTAACATTAAAGATGCAATTGCTTATGCAGCCAATCCCATTCAAAGGAGCCCGTGACAATGTCCTTGGAGATGGCACTAACAAACTGATGGTATTTTTTCCTCCGGACTTGTCCTGGTATTTTAGATGTTTTGCTGGATTTTGCTCATCTAGCAGAGTCTTCAGTTTGGAATGGATTTAGTATTTCATTCCTCTCTGCAAAGGTCTCTAAAGACCTGGAGAATTAACCATTATGAATAATGAAAAGAGTGTATTTCCAAATTATTTAAGTCAAGAGTAACTATGTATTCATTGGAAAATGTCGTATTCAAGGTTTTAGATAAGACATGGATTCATTTTTTTATTCCAGTTGTTCTCAACATCAGCTAAAACCACTATATTTGTAATGTGATTTCACAGAAATGTAGAATCTGTCATTTATACAGAGTTTACAGAGAATCTGGATGTTACAAACTCTTTTGGATTAAAATAAATATGAAAGAAAGGACTGATAGAGAACTCCCCTTAACGTAGAATTGGATGTGGCTGCTAAAAGCCGTTTGTTACAAGATGACTGATAAAGAGAAAGGGGAGGAAGCAAAAAAGGGTAAACCTGGACAGAAAATACCAGTGTCTTGTCTCTCAAATCCATCTTAGAATTTCCTCTGTTGGTTTCAGTTGCTGTTGGGAAGCATTTACACGAGGGCACTTCCTCTCAAATACATGAATGACCTGGAAGTTACCAAACCCACTCTTTCATATGCTCTGGTTATATGAAAGACTAATCAAGCTAAAGTATTGTACTAGCATTTCCTGTATATTTCTTTCATTGAATTATACTGGCTAGTACTCTTCATGCAAGAATATTTCAAATATATTCAATGTTTTTCTTTGGAATTCTCAACAATTTCAGGGAGGTAATTTCACTTTCTACCTATTACATTCTGTTTTATTACCCCCTGAGAATATCTTCCTGTCGTCCAAAGAAGCTTTGAAATTCTGTGCCACCTTTGTGGAATAAAAGTCACAAAGAAGAAGAAGAAAAAAATGCTCAATACATCCCAACAGAAAAAAAAAAAAAAAAGGAAAGGAAAAGTGCTATAGAGCTATTTTCTGCCCTGAAATGTGTTCTACATTTTTAATAAGATCCCAGATTGTCTGTAGCAGTGGCCATCTTTATTATTACTATTATTTTACAAGGAGTGAATGCCTTTGCTTCTGTTGCACACGTGCACATTTACTACCTTTAATGGCTTGTTTAAATTAAATAACACGGTGCACTTAAATTCTGGGAGTCTTATTATCTCATTGAGATGCTGCCGCTCTTTTTGTATTGTGACAGAAACCCCTTGGTCAAATTGTATCTGTCTCTTTTTATCCCATTTTTACCAGTAGATAATGTTGCGATGAAAGATCCTCCGGACTTATTGGACAGGCAGAAATGCCTGGAGGCCTTGGCGTCTCTGCGGCACGCCAAATGGTTTCAGGTTGGCTCTTTGTTCTTACCTTGTTGTTATTGTAGCCTTGCAAGGTTTAATTTGAGACAGTTTTAATTTTAATGCCTCTTTAATTTCTGACTAGTCCCTCCTAGAGCAAAGGTCTAGAATTCCAACCCAGTGCTGTACTGTGCGAGGGCAAACGTGACAGGGAGACAGTCAGCTGGTCCAGAGTTGTCATGAGGCTACAAAAGCAATCTTGACATTTCGCTGCCTTTTTTATACGTCTCTCTAAATTCAAGTGTACTTTTATATAAGTGTTTTTATTTTGCATGAAGCTGATTAAGTATTAAGTAATAATAATTTAAAACAAAATCTATCCCAGGACTCTGTGCATTTAAAAAGAAAAGCAAAATTGAAGACCAGGCTTTTGCAGGTGTATTGGAATCATTTTGTTTGTTTTAGGCCAGGGCAAATGGACTAAAATCATGTGTAATTGTCCTTCGTATTCTGCGGGATTTGTGCAACAGAGTCCCCACATGGGCACCGCTGAAAGGCTGGGTAAGTACAGAAAGAGCTGAAGGCCACAGGGTCAGGTCTCAGATCTCCTGAGAGATGCAGCAGTGTCTGAACTGGAGAAAGCAGAGTCTTGTATGAGACTCCTCCTTCCATCCCTGTTCCTTTGCTCCCCATTAACTGCTCCCTGTGTACGGGAGAGAAGGCAGGTAGTCCTCCAGTCTGTGACACACTGATCCCAAGGAAAGGGACACTGCTGTGGGCCTCACACATCCTGGAGGATTGGCAATAGACATCACTTATTGCCTTCCATCCCTCTTGTTTAGTCTTCCAAAACTATCCTGCTCCTGTGACAATGCCACTCCTGCCAGTGGCTGTTGCCCTTTCCTGGGGCAGGTTTGCTCTGCATGCCTGGAGAGGAACACTGTAGGGCAGCAGAGGTGATGTGTGGAACTGAAAACCCTCTAAGAGAATATTCATCTGGCTTGACTTTAGAGACCCCTTCTTTTTGACTTTTTGGGCAGACAAAGGAGAGCAGCTGGCATCTTCAAAAGGTGACTCAGAACAGGGGACAAAGACATGTGCCCTGCATGAGGACATGGCCTCTTCTGGGGCAGGTCTCTGTCCCTTAGACCTGTAGTGGATTACAAACGAAGTGACCTGATGTGAATGTTCATCCCCTCTGCCCCCCTATTTTTAACTGCAGTCACAGTTACCCTTGTGTCCATACTAATCGTAATTTAATGTCTTCTAGCCACTCGAGCTTATATGTGAAAAATCTATAGGTACTTGTAATAGACCTCTGGGCGCTGGGGAAGCGTTGCGACGAGTGATGGAGTGTTTGGCATCTGGAATTCTGCTTCCTGGTAAGGAGCCAAATGAACTCCAGGAACACAAAGGGACAGTCAGCCCACCTGAACATTTAGCTGTTGCTGTAGGATTACATGAGAAATGCCTGCTGTGAGCTCTGAACCTGCCATGGAGTGAAATTAATGTTTTTTTTCTTTAAAATTGAAATTAAAAGAAAGGATTATGCATAGTGGTCACTGTGTGAATGATACTGCCATTGTGGAAGTTAACGGGGAATGTTAGATTTGTTATAAATTAACTCCTACCTCATTAAGGGGTTGCAGGTAAATAAATATACTTAATGATTATCTGGTTTCTATAGATTCATTGAGATCTACATATCTATTCAAATTATTTGTTTTCTTCCAGACCTATTGATTTCATTTAATGTTATCACCCATGTGCAGTGTTTACCCTGATAAGGTCTGTGGCCACTGCAAGGGTACAAAACCTGGGGTCAGTCTGTGTTGTGTGAGGCCTGACTCCCTGCTGGAGAAGGGGTTCTGCCCGAGTGCAGCAGCTGGGCCCAGCTGCTCTGTCAGTCCCTGTTTGCACACTGCTCGTTCCCCTCAGTAATGCCCGTTCCTCTCCCTGCCAGGGGGCCCGGGGCTGCACGACCCCTGCGAGCGGGAGCCCACGGACGCTTTGTCTTACATGACAGTTCAGCAAAAAGAAGCCATTACACACAGTGCTCAGGTAGGGAACTCTGTGTGTGCTGCAGCAGTGAGGAATTCAGCTCATTAACACCATTTATCCTCTGCCACGATGGCTTGTTTTCATGGCAGTCCTGACAGTTCTTGTGCTGCGCTATCCTGAAAGGTTAAACCATGGACCAGGAGTGCAGGAGTTCAATGTGTGTGAAATCCTTTCCTTGCAGAGGCTCTGGGATATCTGTGCACCCACCTCTGCTCCCAGCACAGAGCCCCTGGGTGGGCTCCCTGTCAGTGTGCCCTGAACTCTGTGTTACAGAAATTCATGAGTTTTATGTTTTCAGACATTAGCATTTTCCACAGTTATCGCAGAGGCCAGCTGTAAAAGCTGTCTTCTTGTCTGTCAAAACCACAGAAGTAGTTTTGTGTCTGAAGACTTACTAAAAAACGTAACTGAGGTGAAATCCTGCTGTGATTAATTTGTGTTTCTACTGTCCCTTTCAGCACGCTCTCAGATTATCAGCCTTTGGGCAAATCTATAAAGTTTTGGAAATGGATCCCCTCCCATCAAATAAGTCATTTCAGAAATATTCCTGGTCAGTAACTGACAAAGAAGGTAGGTATTATTTGTTCCAAAAGTCACTAACTGGGCAGTAAATTAGGAGTTAATTTAGAATGGGTGAAGTTCTGAATTATGTGTTGTGAATGTGAAGTAGAAGCTTTTCTTTGTTATATGTAGGGTGATTTTTTAAAAAATATTTCATTGTGAGAATAAAATCTGGAAGTTGTGTTCTCTAGAAATACTAAGAGACAAGAGGCAGAACAGCCATAATATAGCTGATGATTATCTTTAAGCACAAAGCCCCTTGGCATCTGAAGAGCAGAAGTAGTGTTTGATTCTTATGGTAGTGAGAAGAGACTGCAGACATGTCAAAAGGCATATAATGAGTGTCCATAATATGAATTACTCAAAAATTCTTCCTAGAAAACAATATTATTTCTAATTTTAAAAATTTCCATGTGTATTTTTTTTTGTAAAAACAATACTGTTGGAGGTCTTGCTTAGATTAAATGTGGAATACAGCACTGCAGGTTTGCAGTCCTTATCCCACGCCTGGTATTGGACTCAGAGATGCTGCCTGGCTTGGTAGAGTGAGCAGTAAACCAGTATTGGCTTTCATGTAGCAATAAGAAAGCTGTGACTGATGGATGAGTTCTTTTCTCTATAAACAAGCAAGGAACAGTGTGGGACTAATCAGACTCCTGCTGTGGGATCGTGTTTTCCTAATGGCACATCCGTATTACAAGGAACTTTATACCCTAGGTACAGGCTCATCTGCTCTGAAGAGACCGTTTGAAGACAGTGTCGGGGATGATAAAGATCCAAATAAAAAGATGAAGCGTAATCTGAGGAAAAGTAAGTGCAGCACTTCTCCATTCTGCTTTCAAAGATCTATTGTACAGGGGGAGCTGCTTTAAAAGCTTCTCTGTGTTGGTGTGGTAGAGCATGTGGAAAAGTCTTTGGAACAAAATTGTCGTCTATCACCCCGCATCCAGAATGTCAAACACATCTCTGTGCATCTGAATTTCCCCTGACATGCTTTACTAACTGAATGATTTGCATTTTTAAATGGGATTACCCATCAAGTTACACCAGAACTGAAGCTGCCCAAGCAGCTGAGGTATTTTACTGGTAACATCCCTGTATTGTGGGGTCTTTTTAAAGTACTGCAGTGACTTTGCTGAGTGAAGATTGCACTCTCTTCACTCTTCCCTTTCCTGAGTTAGGTGTTGGTCTCTCAAGATCTCCCAAAAGGAAAATAAAATGTGTAATCTGCAAAACATTAATGTTGCACGTATGCACAGACTAGTTGCTGGGATCCAGTCATTCTGGTATCCACTCATTCTGGGGGTTATTTTCATTGTGCTACTTGGATGCCAGCTCTGGATCTGGTTCCCCATTAGCTATAAAACTTGTTATTCCTTTTACAGCAGCCAGGAAGAATACAGCTAGCTGCAACAGAATGGTGTTAATATAAAACCAGGTCATTATAGTTGTTACCCCAAATTAGAATGGCTTATTAAAGACTTAACAGCATTATGGCTCTCCTCACCCTCTTGAGAGGTTGAGGGGTGGTTTTGCTCCTTGATACAGACGGAAGGCACTGAAATGCAAACTGTTTCATTTTTCTGTTCATCTTGTTTTGTTCATTTTCCTTTCCCCTCCTTCCCCCACCCCTTCTACTATCTTGTACTAGTACTAGATAGTAAAGCAATAGATCTCATGAATGCTCTGATGAGGCTGAACCAAATCAGGCCAGGGCTTCAGTATAAGCTGCTGTCACAGTCTGGTCCAGTCCATGCCCCAGTCTTCACAATGTCTGTAGATGTTGATGGTACGACTTATGAAGCATCAGGACCTTCTAAGAAAACAGCCAAGCTCCATGTGGCAGTGAAGGTAAGGCAGCCTGAAGTAATCTGCTAACCCCAGATCTTGGGATGGAGTATGACATGTGCTTAGAACTAGTAATGTGCAAGCTGAAAATTAAAAAAAAAATAAATTCACTAAGCCGAAGTGCTGGCTGTGTTCTAAAGACACAGAACTGGCCATGGTTCAAAGAGCATGACTGCTTTTGTGCTAGTGGGGGGAAGAATTTCCTGGGGACTAGAGGTCAGCTCCTGTTGCAGTGGACTGAATGTGGTGGTCACATTCTGGATGGGAGGGGTGTAGTTGTGTTCTGTTCTACTCCTTCCTCCTGTTGGTTTGGAAATGGCATGTTGATGGCTGCTTCTTTCTCCCCCTACTTCTCTGTGTCCATTCCTGGCTCTTGTGAGCTCCTGGAAACAGATTTCTGTCCTTGGTGCCTGAAGAGCCCCTCTGTGTACTGGGTAAACCATGTCAATGATTTATCCACTCAAATTTCCAGTAGGACACTGGTATCATTCACAGACTGCTCAAGCTGCTGTTGCTTCCTGTAGGTTCTCTACATGACAGCAGGACAGACTGGAATGTCCACTGTGAGCATCCACCAGATGTGGTGCTTGGGGACATGGCTTAGTGGTGGGCGTGGCAGGGCTGGGATAATGGATGGTTGGACTCTTAAAGGTCTTTCCCAACCTAAACGAGTCGATGAAAGAACATCTGTTAATAGAACTGCTCTTCTGATAGGAACAGGCCCATCTGTCATTCTGTGCCTCATTTTGTTTTGAACAAGAATTTCCCTTTTAGAATCTTCATCTGGCAACTTTCTGCTTTCCTTTGATTTCAGTTTTGAAAATCCCATTGTCCTATGTGCTTTCAAGTTCAAAGTGTCCAGAAGTATCTGAGGGCATGTGTTATTCCTCCAGGAAAAGTAACTCTCTGCATGTGTGTCCTTCCAGACCTTCTGCCTCATTCTTTCATTTTGCCTTTCTCCCTGCAGTTTATAAAACAACAAAAAAAAGCCCCAAAACCCCCCTTGCCCTGAAAAACTGTGACTGCTCTGCCCTTGAACCTCTCTGCGTCAGCCAGATCTGTGCTGGTGCCGACCCAGCTCTGTTTTCTCTGAATTTACACATCAAAACATCCGTGATTCAAGCCAAGAGGAAATGGGTGGTGTGGTTGAGACTTGCTTTTTTTTTTTTTTCTTTCTTTCTTTTCTCAGCAGACCCAGACTCTGCCTTCTCAGTCTTATAAGAGGGAATAATGTGAGATTTCACTTTTTAATCTGACCTTTTTAAAGGCAGAAGCCCTAAAAACAACTGCATGGGAGCTGAGCTGGGGGTTACCCAGGCAGTTCTCAGCTCAGGGTGCAAACACAGTCATTTCTGAAGACTTTGTTCTTGACCCTAAATTTTCAGCAGAGCTTCAAGTTCCTTTCAGTTTCCTTTGCCCTATGTGTGGTAGCTCTGTGCAGCTGGATCAGGAAGCTGGTTAAGGGAGAGGCTGGCCTTGCTCATGGAGGATGTTTTTGAAGGAACTGAGCTCCAGAAGTACCATCTTGTACAAGGCTTTAATTCTCACAAGACTGTTTGTCACATTTGCCCCACAGTCCATCTCTTGATCTGTCCATAGGCACAGAGAGGGGGGAAATCATGCATGAAACTATTTCCTTATAAGGCCATTTAATAGTGTTTTTAATTTCTTACTTTACAAGGAATTCTTGAGATGATGAATGATGCTCATGAGTATCTGAGATTAAAATTCTGCTTTGTGTGGATTTCACTTTTGGAAACCTGAAATTATTTTCCCCATTGATATTGTATTCCCTACTGATAACCACTGAAATGGATACCTCCATTTCAAATAGGAGAAAACGAATATTCTAAACAATCTGCTTTCTTTAAGAGTATGGTAGACTGTTTGTTGTGTTGTGATCAGCTTTGTGTTTGTTCCTGTTCTGCTGCCTCTGTCTCAGTTCATTTCATGGGGCTTTGTTGTAGGTTTTACAAGCGATGGGGTATCCAACAGGTTTCGATGCAGATGTGGAGTGTGTAAGTTCTGATGAAAAATCAGACACTGAAGGTAAAAATGAAACAACGTCTTCAATCTCAAGCAATAATAATACTGGCAATTCCACAGCTGACACCTCCGCTACCCTAGAGGTGAGGATTGCATTGAAAGTACAAAAGACAGGTGTGGGGTTTGGGGTTTCACTTTTCATTGGGATTTTTTTTTTCTGTTCTACTTGACAGAATGGTAAAACATAAATGTCTTCAGTTGAGAGACAATTTCCAGACTGTGTAATCATGGATAAGTCAAACCACATATCTGTTTAGCCCACTGAGAAATTTCCAGAGAAATGGAAATAGAGTATTTTTAATGGAACTGCCCTGTTTTTATCCATAGCTGAGAGAATTCTATTGCAGCCTGATCTGATGTGCTGAGATCTCAGTTTTACCTTGCTTTCCAAACAGTTACAGACATTTCTACTGAAACATGTGACTCAGGCTATGAGATTTCTTCAGTGTGAGCTTGGTGGTGCCAGGACATAATTAGATGGAGCAGCAGAGACGTGTGCAGGGCTGGGAAGGCCAGTCTCTCCTTTCGGTGTGAAAGCCTTCTACTTCAAGGAACTTGACACCACGGCCCCACCTTCAGCTTTGGATTCTCTCAGGGTTGCAATTCCAAGTGCAGCTAGTGTCGTGTTTAGTTTGTGCAGGCACCAAACCAGGCCATGAGGACAGGAGCCCTCCCCAACAGCAATAAATGGATGTGACTTGTGTGACACCACTGTTTGTCCTCCTGTCCTTCTTGAGAGCCTTGCTCTTTGCTGTGCTGGCATCTCAGGCTGTGCTGCAGCCAGGGCAGTGTTAGCTGTAACAAAGGTGTGCAGGTTTGGCTGCCTTTTGAAGAGAGAAAGGCTCTGAAGTAACACCCTGCATGTCTCTCTAGGTAAGAACTCAGGGTCCCATACTCACAGCAAGTGGCAAAAACCCGGTGATGGAGCTCAATGAAAAGAGAAGAGGTCTCAAGTACGAGCTCATCTCCGAGACAGGGGGAAGCCACGACAAGCGTTTTGTGATGGAGGTGAGTGGAGCAGAGCTGCAGCTGCAGTTCACATTCTTTCTATTTTGCCTTTTGCAATGCACATCTGTGGTAGTGATTTCCCAGGTTATGTATCTCATTGCTGCTGTGGTGATTGAGCTGGGGAAAGGAACAGCCTTTCTACTTTAGGAAAATACAGCGAGAATTAAAACTGGATTCTGAGAGCCCCAAACTTTATGACAAGGAAGACTCCAGGTTATGGGCTAAATCCAGTATCCAACAGACACTCTCTGAGTTGCACTTGTAGTTTCCAGATTCCCAGTATCTGTGACACATAGGTTCCCAGGATCCCCTTGGTATCCTCTTGCAGTTTCTAATCTAGAATCAACAGAAATTTGTCACAAAACCCACTAATGGTGTTTTTTCCTACTGAAGCTCTTTATGGGCTGAATGGGTGCAGCATGGTGCTCCTGTGGATCAATACTAGGCATAAACTCATGTCTTAATTTTCAGGTAGAAGTAGATGGGCAGAAGTTCAGAGGTGCAGGCCCAAACAAGAAAGTAGCAAAAGCAAGTGCTGCATTAGCAGCACTTGAAAAACTGTTTTCTGGGCCTAATGCAGCAAATAACAAGAAAAAGAAGATTCTTCCTCAGGTAAGAACTGTCACTTGTTTTTTGGACCATTATCCCAGCTCTGGGTTGGTTTTTGATATAGAAGGCAGCGTTCTAGTAAAGGGAGCTTAACACAGGCTGGTGTTGCCATGAGCTGGTTGGCTGGGGCTGAAATCCTGGCCCTGTGCAGTTATATGGGTTCAGGAGGGTAAGGGAGATGTAAAACCAGTGCTGCAGGTTGAGGAAAGATGTAAGGAGGTGGGAGCAGCAGAGAGAGGCTCAGAGGCCAGCAGTGTTTAACCATGCCCAAATCCAAGGTAAATAAGGCAGAGTGTGTGGGAAAGGACTGCCAGGGCTGAGCAGGGGGAACGTGCTGGGCTCTGCAGGCAGTGGCAGGGCTGGGGACACGCTGTGTCCCTGTCACTCACGTCCTTTGGCACAGCACTCTCCAGGCTGCACTCAGCCAGCCTGGCACATCAGGCCTGTTTACAGAGCCCTCTCAAAGGGGGTGATTTAATGCAGGTGGCCTTGGATTCCAGCAACACTTTCATCCTCTGAACTGCTATTTTTTGTCACTCTGGGCAGACTAAAGGGGTTGTCAATACAGCTGTTTCTGCAGCAGTCCAGGCTGTTCGAGGCAGAGGACGAGGTGCTTTAACACGAGGGGCATTTGTTGGGGCAGCTGCTGCTACTGGATACATAACACCAGGTAAGGCACCACACTTGCAGCTCGTAGTTTAGTATTTTTCTGCTGGGGTGTTCTTTTCCATGTGTGCTACTTACCTGTGCAAGTGATTTCTTTAACTGTCTGAGATGGAGTAGAAGGCTTCATGGAGGTTTAAATAAATCAAAGAGCTGGAAAGCTGGCAGAGTGTATCCTCTATGAGTGTGAAGCTCAAAACTCTGTGTGCACAGAGCACACAGTTATGGGCATAATGGCTTTCCTGGCTTTATTATTTTATGATTTGTCTTCATAGTTCACTGCCATGGCACAATTCCCAAAACTCTCTTCCTACCTAAGAACCTTCTGGAACATGTGCTGGTTAGCATTAGGAGTGCCTTTTCCAAGAATCATTTGTGAACATGAAGTCAGCAAGCTCAAAAAAAACCCTTCCACATGAATTTTGAGCTCCCAAAAACCCTCTACATGAATTCCACCTGGAAGCATCCAGTATTACCTTCTGTGGTAGCCAGAAATAAAATAATTTCTTTTCATATTCTAGCTGATGGGAAGTCATCATCTGCACTGCATTGTTCTGATTAGCAGAAACAGCTTCTGAAGTCCAAGGGCTTCTGGTTCCCATTTTCACAAGAAAATGGTCATGAAATGGTCACTTTCTCCATCCTCAAATTACTTTTCAAAATGCATTTTCTTTGTGACTCTACAGCGTGTCTGAGGTTTGTGGGAGACATGTGAAAGGAATCCAGACATTATTTTCACTTGTTACAAGAACCACAGATTTGTAAGAATGAGATGCTGGAGATGCCTCAGTCAAAGCAAATCCAGTAGTAGCTTCCAAAAAATAACACTTCTAGTCCTCATGCTCAGGTTTTCAGATTACAGCATGAGCTCTAATTACAGCCTCCAGCAGCTCACACGTGCTAATAGCACAGCCCTGCTGTTTGGGAGCCTTCCTGCCTGGCACCATTGGCAGCATGTCCTCTTCATTGTTCCTGTATGGTCATGTCATTTTAAATATTAAAACCCAGTAATTCATTTTTAATGGCTGTTAACATTGTTTTTGGAACTGTCTGTCTGCCTGAGGAGTCATTTAAGAGACACTTTAATCTGCCAGGGGCATGCTTCTTGCCAGTGTGGAATTATTCCAGAAATAAGTTTAATTTCCCAGTTGCTGTAGTTAAGCTTTTATTGGCCTTGGCCTTCACAGATTATTTCTCTCCATCCCCTCTTCTTCTCAGAAATCTCTTAACTTTTTGGAGTGACACCAGCACTCTCACCAGAAAAAAAACCTGTAAAGCCTTCATGAACTACTGACATGTAGAAACCAATGCTGGTGTTACCTGTGTTGCTTTTTCTCTCAAGCACTTCAGAGTCACCCTCTGTTCTCTGGGGAAAAACTATCTGTTTGTGTGGAGGTGTTCACATGTCTGCTGTGGAACTCTGCCTATCAGAAATGGCAGAGAAAGCAGAATTCACAGGAGCTTTACTGAGGGGGACATGGCATGTGCCACCGGCATCCAGAGTTCCCTTTTTAAAGGAAATTTAGGAGAATGACTGTTCTCTGCATAGACTGCATCTGTGTTTTGAGAAGAACATAAGCAAATATGGGATGTCTGTGTCACACCAACCCCATGTTCTGACAGTGCAGACTGGAGGGATCTGGTGGAGAAGAAAATGCTGAGGAAATGAAATAGGGAATTTTAACTCTTTGATGCTGAGACTTGAGAGGGTCCCTGGCAGCTCATTCTTCAGGCCACGCACAGGAACATTTCAGTGTTTTCAGCAATATTTGTATGTATTGGTGTGAGTTTGGTTTTGCTGTGCTCCTGCTTCAGGCAGAGGGTCCCTGGCCATGTGCAGGTGTGCAAACACTGACAGGCAGAACAGGGAATGACCCCTCTCCCTCCTCTGTTTCCCTGCAGGCTATGGAGCACCCTACGGATACAGCACAGCAGCACCAGCCTACGGTACGTACAGCTCTGTAATTAACTTGTTAGAAATGATGCAGAAACTGTTGTGGCAGTCCAAATGTGGCAGTCCAAGGAGAAATTCAAAGAGATTTAAGCTCTTAAACCATGACAACAACACCACTTTTATGCCATAACCTTGTGGTTCTTTTTTGGTTGGAGTAGCTTTTTGCCTCTGCTTTGCCTGGTCTGTGGAAGGACTGCTTGTTCTAATTGCCTGTTCCCTTCATACTGGAACCCAGTCCAAGTAGTTCCCTTACTTTTTACAGCCAGTCTGTGCTCCATTCAAAGACTACCGAAGGGCCTATTTCAGCATCTCTGACCCAGATCTAGCTAAATGGTGTTACAGTAACATTGGTGATATGTTTGTCCCCAAGTGTAAGTGACTTGTGGACAAAGCTCCCTTAATGCTGTCAACTCTTTGAAGTCTATGGGCAAATACCTCCACCCCTGCAGGCTAAAACACCACTGCTTGGGACACCAGGATGGGTTTTGGGTAGTTGGTACTGGTAGCAATCAGTCTGTGAGGCAGCCAGGACACGGTCATTTGCCACAATGCTTTTCACTATGAAACATGTTCTATTAGGCTGGCAAAGCACTGGTTTCATGGAGATTGTAAAATGAGCTGATAACCAGAGAGCTGTGATGGACGGGTTTTTCTTAACTCGGCTTCTCCCTCCCCACTGGCTTGTTTTATGCTGGACTAACAATGCATTCCTCTAACCGGCCCTTTTGGTTACTTTGAATGAGGTTTATGTGGCAATGGGAGCAGGGCAGTTTGGAGTCAGTGATATGTCCTGGCACACACAGTGTGAGCCCACCAGCCTCTCCTGTGGCAGGGACTGGTCACAGTCTGCTGCTCAAATCACCAGCATGTTTCAAGGCCTGGAGTTTTTCATATGGGAAACTTCTGCTTTTTAACATTTGAATAAGTCATTCTTCCCAAATTTGTCTAACTTGGGCAATACCAACTCCCCTGGTATCATTATAAAAGTTAAAAATATTTTGAAATGTCAATTACATGACTTTTCTAGAGGTATGAGCTCTAGCAGGGCAAAAATGCTGCAGCTTTATGGAAAAAGTTTGCTTTGCCTGACTGGGACCAGCTGGTCCAGTTCTGTCCTGAGAGGGAGAATGGACCCACAGGCCGTGCTCAGTGTAGAATTCTGCCCCAGAATTGGAGCAAACCTCCCTAGTTTTACACCTGCTGACTGGCCCTGTGCTCTGACAGAAGGGCAGCTGGCAGCAGGGCTGTCCCATGGAGTGTTGTCCTTTGTGGTGCATCACACAAGGAACAGCAACATGTTTTCTCAGAAAGAAATGAAAGGAAATTTCGTTTGGGGTATGGATTTTTTTAAAAACCCCTTGATTTTTTTCAAGCATCAGTCTCAGAGTATAACTAGGATTACTGGTATCTGCATGTCTGTGTTTTTACAAGCAGTGACATACTGTAACATGAGGAATCCTTTCCCTGCTCAAGGCAGGAATACAACTGTTACCAAGTTTCCTTGCAGCTTTTCTTGCTTTTTTCATTCATTCTTTTTGATTTGTTTTTTTGTTTTGTTTTTTTCTCATTATGCCTATTTTGGGAGCTGGATTTTAAACACTTAGCTCTATATATGTGACATATCACTGACTTCAAAGCATTGTGGAATTGGATGCCCCCATTTTTCACATAAAGAGTTTCTGTTCTTAATGTCTTATGATTGTGATGCGAAGTTCTGGGATAATGCTTTTTGGCTGTAAGGTAAACATGTCTCTCTGCCTTTGTAAGCTGTTGCATGTTGGGAAACTTCACTTTGATCATCTGGTGCTCTGGAATACCTGCTGTTGCTGCTTTGTGATTTCTAAATGGATACATAGGTTAAATACTAGAATTTAAATAGGCAAGATGAAAAAAACAAACAAACGTTTAATTGTGCAGAAGTTTGTGAGGCCACAAGAACTCTAAAATAACAATGAAATCAGGGCAGATGTCAATCTTTACAGATTTACTACTTCAACACAGGAGAGGAAGTGCAGAATAAGGAAGCAGATGCAGAATTTACTGTAGGTGCTTTGATTTTTGGCTGACCTACCTGGATGCTGATCAAAACTGCTGAACAGTTTCCCTGTGAGCTGTATTTTATGCACAGCAGTGCCTGTCTAGAATATCTGCAATTGCAACTGGCCTGTGAAATTACCTCAGTGTAGAACGAGCTAGTAGAGATTAATTACCATAAAGATTATGAAATAGAACTTCAAGTCTAAATACACAATCTGCTTTTGAGAATATCACTTCCTTTAATTCTATCAAACACCAGGACAAAAATAAAGCAGACTTTAAGCTATAACCATCTGTCTGAAATAGTGCAAAGTGGTGAAGTGTTACTGTTTATGGGACTCTGCACCCTGACATCACATTGACTGACTGATCTGGAAAAGGTTAATGAGAACACTATGTAAGCTCTTATCTGACTTTCTTGGATTGCTAAACTTATTTGGAGTCCTCTCCCTTTCTTCTCTCTGTAGGTTTACCCAAGAGAATGGTTCTGTTACCAGTTATGAAATTCCCAACTTACCCCGTTCCCCACTACTCATTCTTTTAGCAAATGGCAGAAGCTAATTCCTATTGATTGAACAACACAGTACAGTACAGAATGTTAGAAGAAAAAAAGCCTTTTTATCCTGTTTTCTTTGAACACATACTTGAGCAAAGTCATTTGTAAAGAAACATCTTTTTCCTACTTTTTGATTTTAACAAAATGCAAATTTAGTTCTCTAAAACTTGAAAAAAATGTTCTGTGAAATGTTACCTCATTTTCAAATAACTTATACCAGCCTTCTGTTATAGGGAAGAACTAGAAGCTTAAATCTTACGTTTTAAATGAAGTATCCGATTATGTAAAATTAAATTTGTGAAGGATGTATAGAATATAAAACACTGATCACAAATAAACTGTTTTGTTGTAACACAAGAGTACTGCCTGTTTCCTAATGCAGTCACACAGACTCAGTTAATGACCTGTATTTGCTGTAGGGTTATTAAATGCAGGGCATAGTTCTTTAAAAAACAAAAATAAAAATTAGAAAAAAAAAACCCCACATGATAGAAACTTTACAGTTAACATTTAACTTTGTAAATATTATGGTGTGTAATAAACTTAGTAAAATATGGGTTAAAATATTGTTTTATCTTATTTTTTATAGTTAAGCATCAGTACCTGAGTTTCCTTATAGATCAGCATAGTGTAACTGTGATTTTAGACACAGTCTTAATTATCCAAGAAGACTTTTCACTCATACACAAAATGCTGAAAAACAAATGAAACAAAGGGAATTAGTCTGTCTCTGTATAAGGCTGCATTCTGTGAAACAAGTATTAAACAAGTATTAAAGGAAGTTCCCACAGAAGGATACAATTCCAGGGATACACCTTACACCTGTATTGCCCAGAGAAAGGACAACAATAATGTTACAACCAGGTTCTTTAGAGCTCAAAAGCTACATGTTTTCCTTTCTTTTCTGTTTTTACCAAAAAACAAAAAAAAAAAAGAGAGAAAAAAAAAGAAAAAAAATTCCACTTGTTCTTGTGGCCTTCTTCACTTTTAAGATTGTCTGCCCACCCTTGATTTTCCATCCACCATTTCTACAGAAAGCATTTTATTTGTCAATTGTATATTAAACCAAAGGTTCTCCTTTTCCCCCTTACATTTATAAGAATCTAAAGCAGCAACAAGGTCCCCATGAAAACTTGCTATTTAATTGTCCCAGTTCTTGTTGAGTGCTGCTGTGAAAAGTGACACACTTCAGCCATAGGCCAGTACTTTTTTAAGAGTTGGTGCTCAAAGGCAGAGCCCTCTTTTTGATGAGGAGTGTGTGCACCTGTCTGAAATTCCAGGATAGGCCCCAGCTCCCGGATTGGAGTCTCCATGGATTGCTGCGGGCTCTAACAAGGGAATCCAGTGTCTTTATTAAGGTATCACCCCACAAAGAAGCAGCACTGGTGGCTGCACTCTCTCCTCAGCCCTTGCCCGTTGCTTTTCCATAGGCTGCTTTAGTTGCTGCTCTTCCAAAGATTTGCCTTTATTCCCAGTTCTCTAACAGACGCTGCTGCTGAGGCAAGGGGAGCTGTGCCTGTGTTGAGGGTGTTGTAAGAGCGGTGCTTAAAGCAACGTAAAGTTCCTCCTCCCCACAGCCCCCTCCGAAGGAGAGAAATATTAGAAAAGCTGAATAAGGGGTGGCTTATAGAACAAGCTGCTTTCCCTGGAATTAACTGCAGCTGTTATTCTTAAGCTAAGTATCTGTGCTTAGGAATGTGTTTCCATTTCCTCGGTTCTCTCCTGCCGTAGCTCTCGCTTCCGTTTGGTGTCGGTGGTACTTTAATAAAACCTACAGGGCGGCCCGGGAGGGTGAGCCTGGTGTCACCACGGAACTCAGAGCAGGGCCGGGGATGGAGCCAAATTGAGAGGTGCTCACAAATCACTGATCTGTTTTGCTGGCCTATGGATGAAAGGAAGCCATCACGGAGCAGAAAAAGCATGGCTGATCAGAGCCCATTTTTGTTAATCAAATATTCATTAAAGGAATCTTTCCTCCGCACACATTTTTTTTCGCCCCCTCTCTTCTGGAGTTCCCCTGATTGGCAACTGTTTGTAGTTTCCTTTTTTTTTTTTCTGAATCCCCAGTTTTGTAAAATTCCAAACAAAATATTCCGTGAACCAATTCTATACAATGAACATTTGTAAGCCAAAAACTTGTTCTTATTTCAAAGACAAGAAGGGCGCTATGCTCTTTTCCAACATGATGGCAGTCATTTCAGATGATTTATAGAAGTCATTTTTTATTTTTTGTCATTTGTTGGGAGTTACTAACCACATTGTAAACTTGCCCCCTTGCTGCATATTTTACATTTCTCTGCTTTACTGAAAAAATGAATGAGCTGTCAGTTCTTTGTTTAGAAAGTGGTAACCTTGGAAGTGTTAGATGTTTCAATACCTTCAAAGAATTCAAAGTGCCCATTTTACAATGAAAATTCCACTTGCAGCTGAAAGAGCAGAGAAATTTAAATGGAGCTTTAGCTTCAGCCAGTCTCAGAAATTAACGTCAGGTTTTTGCTTCTCTGCTCTTCTCCCACTGTAGGTGGTTTTTTCATTGACAGTCCCTATTGCCAGCCTCTCAGCATCGCACCTTTTATTATTCACTTGGGCCCTCAAGATTTCTTCTCTGACTTCTAGAACCATCAGGTTGTGTGGCTTCAAATGGCATTTTGTACATGTCTTAAAAGCAAGAAAAACGTGGCTCGTTTTGAGGTTTCTCAACTTCAGACATGGAATCTGAGCTTTTTTCTTTTTTTTTTTTTTCCAAAGTGGTTTTTTCACTTCTTGAACTTTGCTCCATGTAATGAAAAGCAATACTTAGTCCAAGCCACAGTCCTCTCTTTGGGTACATAGCAATAGATGTGTATATACTCCTGGTTATTTCTTTACACTAGAAGGGGAAGGACTGGAGCGTTGAGGGGGGAAAACCAAACACCAAATCAAGGCACAACCCGGGTCGAGTGCTGCTTCAAGCACTGAAATCTGCCTTTACTTTCACTATTGAAATCCTTCAGAATTTTAATACTACACTGTATTTGCATGTTTCCTATAAAAGTTGCTACAGAGCTGTGCAATGGTCACTCCTGAAGCAGCAGTGCTTTGTACCATTGTGCATGTCAGCAGACATGAAATGTAGCAAAATGGCACAAGAAATAGAACATATATTTTTTTCCAAAATGTAACTGAATGATATATTCTCTCTCTTCCCCACACCATTGATATGAGGCACAAAAATGGTAGGCCTGAACTTGAAAATCAAGTGGATTACTTTTGTGTCTCTTAAAATCATCACCAAATGATAGGAAAACACAGTATTTGGCAAATATCCAGTTCAAAAACCTTTGCTGCTCTAAATTTACTACGTTTTTTCCCTCTTGAATATTTGTATGTTGATATTTTGAGATTGTCAATCAGCAATAACTGAAAGGTGAATGTTTTTTTAAATGGTATTGGAACATCTATATGTTGCAGCTTAAGACTTCTAAGCAGTTTTCAGCAGGTTAATTCCACTTTATTCTCATTCTCTCCGGACCTTCATAGCCATATGCACTTGTATAAAATAAGCAGAAATGTAGTGACTGTAAGCTGAGATCGTGATATAAAAGGTAAGAGATTTTATTTTCAGCTTAAAGAATATTTTTATTGCTTTTTTTCTAAAAATCTCATATACCTGTGACAATCTTGTATGTGGCACGTTTTTATTATGTCTTGTTAACTCAGTGTTTGAAGAGCTAATACATAGGTCTGAATCCCAACTTTGTATTAAGGCCAATTCAAATACTCCAGTTTCAGTTAAAAAAGAAAATATTAACTAACGCTTAAGAAATTGTTTGGTTTTATCAACAGACTGTGATTTTTCTCCTGTGTAGCATAAAAAGCTGTGTTGATACTGCTGTGTCAGGCACTGCATTCCTTGCATCCCTGTGGACACATTTGGGTAGGTACCAAAGCCAGGCCATGGCCTGCTCTGAATGCCACACTTTGGTTCTGGCCATGTGCAATGCATGATACAATAACGAGAGAAATGATTTCCCTAAATTATTAAATCTAAACTCCAAATGAAGAATTAACAACTTTGATGATATTTAAAATGTAAGTTAAAATGGGCAGAGATCAAGTTACATTAGGCCAAATTAATTCAGGAAACAGCCAGGTTTGCTTCCCTCCTGTGGGTGCAGTGCAGGACAGGAGGGCAGGCAGGCAGGGATTTATCTCTGTGTGAATCCTTTGCTTAGCTGTAGTTTTCTACACCTAGAAATTAGGATACAGCCATCCATAAATAATTGTTTTTAGTTCTGTAGTGAATGTTTTAACAATATTTTACTTAGATTCAGATGGGTTTGGATTATGACCTATTGGTGCACATGATATGTGTCGTTTTAAAGTACTATTTTTTTATTTGTCTTTTAAACCTTGCGTTATGCAAAGTTGCATAGTACAGTACTCCAGAAGTGCAGTACTTGCAGTACTTGAAGTTGCTGGAAACAACTCTTTTTATATAAAAACGGTTAAAAAATAAAAAAGCAAAAGGGAGCAAGTTGCTGCTAATGTATTAGCATTTTAGGGTCTCAATTCAGAGATGAAAACATGAACAACCCCTGACCAGTAACAGCTGACACTGGTGTCAAACAGAAAACCACTTGCTACAGATTATGTAGTGGTGTATCAAGCCCAAAGGTCTGCATCAAAACACTAACAGCAAATATAAACTATATTTGATTTTAATATTGAATCGTGAAATTCACTAAGTAACTGCATGTATAGTTTATCCATTCCTCAGGATAGATGTGGATATAATTCATAGGGAAGAGAAAAAGAGCTGTTCAATAGTGTCAGCTTTGCTCCTGTGGGCAGGAACTTGCACCTGGAGCTGAGGAGCTGTTCCAGGGCCTAGCCATGGAAGCACACAATCCTTCCATGACATCTGCAGGACAACGTCCTTCCTGTTCAGGGGGCAGGTTTCCATCTGCTCTTACCTTCAAGGTGCAAACTCAGGGCTGGATTTGCAGCTCTTCTACAGTCCAGTCCCTTTTAGAGCCTGGCAGGCCCAGCAGTGCTGATCCTGGAGCAGCAGGCTGCTCTGCTCCTTCAAATAGGATATTATATGCATCAAGGTGCATTATAATGAACTTCTCCTGAATATTCCTTTCCTAAGCTTAACTGCTGTCAACCTGACAAGTACTGTCCACTTCAAGGACTGATAATAAACATCTTGCTGACTCTCATTTGATCTGCTTCTTTGTGGACCGTGCTTGGCAGCTTAATCCATCTATACTTCTTTCCAGCAGAATTGCTTTAACTGTGAATTTCTGTATTTTTCTGTCATCACTCTTTTAACTCTTAAAATCTAAGCTTTCCACTCTCCTGCTGTCTTTTCTTAATGATCTCAACTTTGTTGCATCTTTTTTCTCTAGATTTCTCTAACACCCTGCTGTTTTTCACGCAGTAAAGCATTGCAGTATTTATGTCTGAGATGGCCCCTTGCCTTCGCTGCCTCCCTTTTCAGTAGGAGAGAACCATTTTGTGGTATGTGAAACACACAGTGTACTTAAGATTCCTAAATCCTGGGTTCTACAGCCACTTGGAATCAGAGATGAGACCCCAAGGTGCATGATTGCCTGGGAACCCCTCTCATTGATCTGGAACTTGAGCAAAATAGCCCCATGTATGGAAGAGTAGGCTCTGAAGTGCCTGATGTATTCGTGTTTGAGAGAGCAGCCAATTCTATCAGAAGGCTTTAGCCTAATATCAGGCTATTATCTGATGAGTAATTTGGGTAACATCTGCTTCATCAATGTTGCAACAAGCACAGTTTTGCTAAGGCAGAACTAGAAACTCATTTCTTCTGCATAATACTTGTAGGTTTCCTTATAAAAGCCTCCTCATAGGAGCTTGGTCTGAATTGCCTTTTCTGTGAGGCTGGAGGTCTGTTACAGCTACTGAGCTTTGTCTTTCTGCATGTACTCAAGAGCCAAACACGTAAATCTGGTTCTGTATGCTCTGTGCAGCTGCCAGTAGCATTACCAATTCTGGAGTACCTTTTAAGTGGAGCAGAAATGGTATTTTACAGTTTGAATTTCTGGTTCATGGAAAAGAATTCTGAAAAAGTTCCTTTCAATTAGTACATCTATAAATAGCAGAGCAGGGAAAGTCTGTGCCTATACACTACCCACCTTAACTCTCGTTTTAGCTAACCAGATGATCGTGTGTATTTTGGGAGATGGTGTCTGGCACTTAAAGGATTAAAAGCCAGCAATTTACAATAAAGAACCAACCTGTTTAATGTGTTCTCTAGACTGGAAATGAATGGCATCACCACTGACTTTGGAATAACACCCACAGCTTTAGGGGTCTGCTTCAGTCCTACCTAGCCAGTCACATGAGATTCCTCCAGGCAAGCTCTACCTAGAGAAGGCTTCAGAATAACCAGGCTGGTTTGGAGGGCTTGGCTAGCTCAAAGCATGATATGTGGTGCTTCCTGCCATGGTGTTCTCTGTGTGCCAGTGCTTGCTGTCTTCCTTAAGCACACATAGAGGAGCTGGAACACGGTGACCTTATTGCTGGGCGTTTCGCCAGTTGCATGGAGGGAGGCCAGCCTATGCTCCTGAAGGGAATGTGTAACACGAGGCCTCGGTTGCCCAAGCAATTTCTGTTGGACACAGTGCACAATCCAACCCTCACAAAGGCAATTTAGTGCCTGGGTAGGTGGTTCCTAATCTGTCTAATTTGCTGTCGTGTAGCCAGTGTGAGCTAATTAGATGATTCAGCAATTGTCATGGCTCCCCACTTCATGAGCTGTAAATGCTGCTGCCACAACTTTCACTGCTGTTAAATATTTTTGCTTCTGTGAATTCTGTCCTCCTGCCCTATCTTTTCTGATCATCTTCTAGTATCCCAGTAAATAACTGATTCTCTCAAATTATGAAATTGTTACATGTAAGTATCTAGATTCTTAAAAACTTTTAATCAGACTGTGAAGCACTTCAGAGAAACTAGTTTTCCTACAAATATTTCAACTTATTCATGTGCCAGAGGACTATTACTACTCATTAACAAGGATCTGAAAACTGCTCCAGTATCATCTCTCATCTCTGGAGACAAGGATTCTTTCTTTGAGAACACTTGCCTTCTGGTAGGAAAAAAAGATTTAAAGCGTGTCTTAATAAAAGTGTGCCCTCAAGCCCCTGAAAGAACTTAATTGGGGGAAAGTGCACAAATCTAAAATTATTTGAGGCTTTTTGCTTTCATTGAGCTATTGAGAACAATTTCTCTGACAACAAGTTCCTCAGAATATTAGGACATAGAAAATGCAGGAGGAAGGGGCATGAAAATTTTTCAAGTAGTCTAGGAAAAAACTCTTTTGTTTGTTGGCTGTTCAGCTATGGGACATCATTCTCTTGTCACTTCTTTATCTCCAAGACAGCAATAAATGTGAGCAGCTTTAACATACCATCTCTGATCCAGCCCTGGCAATGTCCCTTGGAGAGTGAGTGTGGCACTCCCTGGTTTTTCTGCCACCAACTCCCTGAAACAAAGTCCCTTGCTTCATTTGTAATTCTGCATCTGTATTTCTGAGCCAGTCTAGAGGAAGGATTGCTGAATGTCCTTCCAGATCTGTATAAATGACGAGACAGAATTTCAGTTTTTACTCAGACAAAATTACAAGTTTCCTTCTGCCTCTTGTGCTCGGTATACTGAGATATGCTCACTCAGAATTAGAACTTCTCGCCTTCAGCTAAATTCTAAGACAGTTGCCTGTTACTTAATGAAGGGAAAACTATGTCCCAGCCTCACTGAGTTCCAAGTCACAAAGCAGCTGACAAAAACAGCTCCTATTTCCGGTGGCTTGGGAAACAGCACGGGAGCTCTGCTGCTGTGGATTCCTTTGGATACAGGATGAGATGTGTCAACATGAAATTCAGACTGCTGTTCTCAGTCATGAAGCTGACTAAGATGTCTCCTCTCTGGCATCAAAAGAATGAAAATGAGCTCTGTGCTGGGCACACTGAGGAGCTCTGTTAGGAACGGCTGTTCTGTCTCAAAAAACAGTAACTCAGCTCGAATGTTCAGCACACAGACCCTCTTGGGCTTCCTGCTGAATAATCCAGTGAAAAATGAGATATTTTATTGACTTGTTTAAAGCAGAGCAAAGAGACAGGGTAGCTGAATCTGCTGTCCTAGTACAGGAGACAGCTTGTCTAATGGCTTGTTGGTTTCATTCCACTGGAAGTGGAAATTCTGCTAAAGTCATTTCAGAGCACTTCACCAGAGAAACCCAGCACTGAGGTCCTGTGCCTGTGGACCACAGCAGCAGTTTCACGTGCACTTTCTTTTGAACATAAACCATTTAAGCCAGTGGTTAAGTTTTTGGCATTAAGAGAACTGTCATCACTAAACTGTTCTATTACTTAACCCCAGGGTGATGTCTCCTTAGCTTTATTTGTATTATCTGAATCCTCACCTA
Source organism: Sturnus vulgaris (assembly GCF_052056855.1). Classification (NCBI taxonomy): domain Eukaryota; kingdom Metazoa; phylum Chordata; class Aves; order Passeriformes; family Sturnidae; genus Sturnus; species Sturnus vulgaris. Next base: position 1,496,227 of record NC_142264.1, read on the forward strand.
TTTATGTCCAGCTATTCTCGTGCTTGCTTTTTCTGCTCATAGATATGGAATTCACTTGTTGGTTTGTAACTGACATGTGAGACAATACAAAAGCACAAGAAGAACACATCTGTCTGTTCCTCTGTCCACTCCTCTCTCTAGAGTTTCTTAGGAGAAAGGGAGCTCTTCCTCCCAGACCCATCTGATGCTGTGTAGGCAAGGCAGTGCTTTTCTGTGAGTTAGTTAAGAGAAAAGTTTAGCCAGTAACGTTTAAATTCAGTAACGTGGGGTTTTTTCCTCCAGTTCCTGAGATTGCATGAAACATTCAGACCATATTGTTTACCTTGATGTTTTTGAGGAGCTCAATGTCCAAAAGTGTTGTGGGGAGATGTGCAGTTCTAAAGCATATCTCTCATTTTGGATGTTGTTTTATCTTGTATTTGGTGCCTTAACTCTGTACAATTTAAGGTCATATATACTGTATCACAGGTAGTTCAGTAGCTGTGTACTTGAAAAGAACCCATCAAGCCTAGTCTATAGAAACTCTTGCACAGACTGAAGTCTTCTCAGGGGGAGTAATCTTCCATGATTAATTAGTAATCCATCAAGAAGTGAGAGTTATAAGAATGTAAAGAACATTTACAAATTTTAACTGCAGAGACTGAACTTTTCTGAGACTGAATTTATCTGATTTCTAACTTCAAAGGTTTGGGGTAGTAAGAGAACTAAAGCTGCAGTCTCTTCTATGCTGTGTAAGTAAACAACTTTGAAATGTTTTCTCACCAGCCAGAACCGCATGTTTGTGAAAACCTCTGGACTGTTATCTTTACCAGAATAATTAACACTTAATTTTAAAAGGCATTAATTGAATGTAACTGGTTATCCTTCATTGGTTAGTGCAAGACAGTTGGAATGAGTAAGAGCTGCAGTTAATTTTGAATTAATTAAACTTAAGCCTCATTCATACCTCTAATCAGGATCTAGAAGCTCCAGCTGCCTTATGCTGCTTTGCAGTTCATGAGGTGTAGTGCAGCATCAGCTTCAACACAGAATTTCTGAATGCATCTGGTTCTGGCAGAATACACTGAGGTGAGAGAGAGAAAAGATAACAATGGAAGTGAGTATCATTCTGCAATTTTAGAAGTAGAGCATCATAGAAGTTGGAGGAAAAGTTGCACTGCCTTTTCCAAGTCCATTAAGAGAGTCTGTGGTAAAACCAGGAGGTTTATGTGTGCTGGGGAAAGCCAGCGGCCTTGTGTACTATGGGCAGGGGGAGCTGGGATTGCTTTTTCAATAGTTAGTGAGAAATCAGGTAAGAGGTTTAAGCTATCCATACAGCAGGCTAAAATCTGTTAATGATGTTGCTACAGGAGATGAATTTATTTTTTCTGTTCAGTAAACAAGTCCAGGATTGCTGGTTTTCCAGAGGAGGAATGCGAGAAATCTCATGGACAGATTTTGTTTCCTGCTGCAGCCCTACCCAAAACAGGGAGATAGTTCCAGGCAGTATACAAAGCATTCATTTGAATTTTGGGAGGGAAAGGAATAAGAGTAATTTGCTCAGAAGGAATAGTAGTTAGTTATTTCTGCAATGCCCACAGTATTCTAGACAAGCTGCCTTTACACAGAGGAGCATGGTAACAAAGGAGATCCTGCTCCCACAATGACCTGTGTAATGTACATGTTTCAGGTCACCAATATTGGTGTAACTCCTTATGACAAAGTAGGTTCATCTTACCAGCAAATTGTATTTTGACATTCTATCCACTTCTATTTTTTAAGCTAAAGGGGTGTTAATCATAGCACTCATCTGTTTCGAAGGGAGTGGAGCAGAAGGTAAGTTTTAACTTCATACTTTGAAGCTGCTATGAATAGATTAACAGTGTTCCATGGAAACAACCTGATGTACTTTATTTTCTTCGAGCTTCATTTCTGTGTTCTTGCAAAAGCACAAGCTTGCGTAAGCGTAATCAATACAAAGTTACTCAGGGTACTGCATCATCTCTGCAGTGGACACTAACTGCATCTTAAGTCAACAGGCACACATAAATCAAGCTTAATTAAGAGGAACAGGACATCTTGGCAAGTTTTGCTTTACTACTGGCACTGCTACAATTTAATGATCTATGCATACCGAAATGTGTGTATTGCTGCACTCCCAACAGAATGTGAGTCTTGTAAGGGTGTCCTGTAATGTAACAAAGTCAGGGTATGAGAGACAGTATTTATTCTTCTGTCATTATTTTCACAAAGAACTCTTTCTAAGCAGATGGAAAGTCATTCTGCTCAAAGGAGAATAACGGTGGGCTAGAGAACATTCAGAGCAGTACAGCTTTTGAAAAGTTAGTGATCCTATGAATTTAATTACGCAAATCCTGATTCGCAGTACAGATTCTTTCCTGTGTTTTTGAACTCATATCACTGTTTCCCTGCTCAAAATAACAGGATAAAGACAAGTGTAGTTTGCTAATAACATCTATTGTGTGGAAATCCACATACACTGGAAGAAAAGGGAGGCTGTACTGCAGAGGGCATATTCAACTACAGAGCCATTCTCTGGGCAATGCTGCATAATTTAGGAGTGGGTAACCATGCCTTCAGGGACAACATGACACAGAGCAGATGGTTGAAAGAAAAATATCACAGAAAAAAGCCTCCAAGCTTTGTCCAGTCATACATTTACCCCTCCCTGCAAAAGGGGACAGGTACATTCATACACACGTAATGAGTTATCTGTCAGGCATCACAGAGGTCCTTAAGGACAAATGTTTTGGAGCCAGTCTCCTTTTGGAAAAAGGAGGAAGTTGACTCTGTCTTCCAATTCCAAGGTGCAGTGTCTTATTTCTCATCCTAACCCTAAGTCAATATTTATTGATCAAACTGACTAAGCTTTTTAGGCCGACCAGCTCTCTACGAAGCAATTCTGTTCTCTTGAGCCTCTGCAGGGGCCAGTAACTGGTGCTTAACTACTGCTTCCGCTCCGGAATGTCACCAGAGCCAGCCTGGGACACTTGCACTTCTCAGAGAGCAACGCTGCTGGGGTGGGGGCTCTCCAAAGCACTGAAGTACTACAGCAGAGCAAGTCCCAGTGGGCTGTATGCTTTTTAAAGTCCTGTCCAGTTCTTAGTGACAAAGTTGAGCATGAAACCTGTACTGCCAAATGTACCAGCCCCTTGCTGAGAAGGGCATCAATGGGAAGCAGTCTCAGAAGTGGAGATTTTGAGGAAAGGCTGGTGCTTTCCAAGGCCAACTCACAGGCTTTTTTTTTAATGGTTGAATTTCCACCCACCAAAAATCACCATCAACTAAACCAATTAAAATTGCTGCTAATTTGGGCTAAAATATCACCTTTGTGTAACCCAAACTACCACCATCCATGCATCTAAAGAATTCCTAAGCAAAGACTCCTCAGGAGGCACAGCCCTTCTGACAGGAGATCTGGCAGTGCAGTCTGATGTGACTTTTCTGATGATAATTACTTCTCCAAGACAAGGAAAAGACAGAGGCAGTGCTTTGGGGCAGTGTTTCATGCTCAGCAAGTTTGTAAAAGGAAGGAATGCAATTCTCTAAATCACTTGTACTGTATTTGTTTCTAGACTTGAATGAATTTCACTTTTCCTTTGTGAGTCAGCGTATTAAACGTTAAAGAAAAGGTCTATTTTTCTAAATCTCTTTCACCAATAGAGGTCTGACCTGCAGCCAAGAGATGGATTTATTTATCCACAGAGGATGGAGTGTTTATTTTTGAACTAAGATTGGATATGGCATTGAATAAAAAGAAGTATGACCTATAAACGATCTAAACCTTAAATACTATGAACGAATTCCACAAATTAGTAATATGGTGGACGAATCCATCTTTCTTCCCAATAAATCTCTCTCAAAGAAGTTACCCAGAATTGAACTTCCAAATGAAGTACAAGAGATCCTTGTGGTCTAATTACACACTACTTTCAAAATACTTCAGTTTTCTCCCAATCTGTAATCAGTAGAGAACAATGATGACTGAACTATTCCCAACTATAAATAAAGCAATCTCAAATAAAGTAATTTGGCAACAACCGTGGCTATTTATAGCACCAAAAGTGTAATCTGAACATTCGAATTTTCTAAATTTGGTAGCAGTTGAGTGGGAAGAAAAATAACTGCACAGTGAATTTTGAATTGAGCTGTTATCTACTCACTAGCCAAAAAAGCCTGCAAATGTAAAGGGAACGCTCTTTGTACCTTCAGTTGCTTCCTCCCGTGCTGCTGTACCCCCTACACTTGGCTTCATTTGGCTTCTGTGCTGTGGTTTGTACGCCAGCCACTGTTACTGACTGTACACAACACGATCTGCACTGTAATCTCGGGTCATTTCCACTGGTTGTAACCCAACACTACAGACTTCTCTGTATATAAAACCAGAACCATGTCCCATTTGCTTCCAATAGCTCCAATAAAGACTTATCTCTGTAAACAGGAATGACGGCCTAATGACTGGTTGGGGGGGCTGGTTTCAGGGAGCAAATTGCCTTCAAGGGGTTCCTGAAGCCTGGGATGCCAAACCACAAAGGTCCGTTGTGCCTGAGTCAGGTAACAAGCTCAGCAGAAAGGAGAGACAGGCTCCCAGAGGCTGCAGTGTTAGCAGAGACGACTTGGAGATGCAAACATAAAGCACATTTATGCTGCAACAAGCAGAATGCATTCCTTCACAGAGGCGAAAGCGAATAGAGCATTACCGGATTGCAGCTTACAAGGGCTGCTGCACACAAGTACCTCTGGGGGTTTGACTTGGAAGCAGTGCCAGAAAAGCCCAGAGAAGGCAAGTTCCACTCCAAAAAGAAATCTGGACAATTCCTAGTCTTTAGCTACTTAGAAAAACTGGATGTTTATTTTCTTAAAAGATAAATTACACACTTGAAGAACAAGTAAGGTTCTTTCAAAGTTCCCTCCACCCCTCTCATTTCACTGTGTTTCTTAAACATTAAATTCCTGTGGGCCCAGTTTGTCCTCTGAGGTCCAAAGCAAATCCAAGCAATTTCCTTGTCCGGAGCCACTGAGAGCAGGATTTGGGGATACCATGACAATTGTGTGGCTGGTATTGTTTGCTCGAGGTTGCAACTCATGGTAAGATTTACTGGAATATACACATATGTCCAGCTGCCTGGAGTTACAGAACCCAGCTGTACTCTACAAGAGAAGTCAGTGAACATATAATGTTACTTTGCTTAGAAGTGTTTTTCTGGTCTTGAAATGCTGAATTGAAGTCTGAGTGTAGAGATCATTAATCAAATTCAGAGGAGATCAGACTTGAGAAGGGATTAGAAACTGTTATAAGCTGACTATAATTGAGATTGCTCTTAATGAAATGAGATATATGAAATCCCACAGCATAGAATATATGATTACTGGACCAGGACTTGGTGTGAGACTTTTCCCTTGGACAGGCCAGTGTGCAGCCAGCCCAGACTGCTGGTGCACTGCAAACAAGTCAGTTATGCACAAAGAGCTACTCAGGGACAACTGTACCAAACCAAACACAACCACGCATCACTTAAAATGTAGAGCTGTATCAAATATTTAGCAAGTAAGATCAACAAAGAACTGAACAGAGTCGCTTAAGAAAACATCATTAACACTTAACTGAAACTGAAGTCAGTCTTGCCTACTGTATTAGCATAACGCCTGTCTGTGCTCATGCCTGATGTTAGCTGGCTCACTAAGAAGTCATTCCAAAAGCTCCCTCGGGATTATCATCTCTGAGGTGCTGAGAAGGCTGACAGCTTTTCGGCAGCAGCCTGGCAACTGCTGGTCAGTGACAGCTCCGAGCGAGCTGGGCCCGCTCCAGGAGCTGCCGGGCATTCTGTGGCCTCGAGGAACGGGAGAGGGGCACCTGTGGGACATGGGAGAAGCCACACAGCACTGGGGCTACACTGACTGCTAAAGGAGGTTGGCACATCCTTCTTCTGTCATTGTGAAAATGCCTGGCATCTCCTGCTCACTTTTACTCCTGTACTGCTGTAGCTAAGCTAACTTTGCCCAGGCAGTTACAGAGTATCTTGCTTGGAAAGACAAGGAAGCTGTGATTTGTGGCACAAATCCCTCCCCATCCTCCCCTCACTTCCTGCAAACCAAGAAATGCCCAAGTCCATTTACTTTTCCTCCGCAACCTGCAGTGCCTCTCCTTATGAATCTGCAGCTGAATGCACACAGTGAAATCTGCAGCAGAAAGCTCCTTCCTTCCAGGCCCTCCCAACACTGCTTGACTGCCCCATCCCCTGCTGGCACAGCACTGAAGGGAACCATGCAGAAGGAACCATCTGCTTAACAAGCAAGATGTCCAGTTCATCTTGCTGCAATCAGCATCACCTTGGAAAAGTGTATTTGATTACAGAGGAAGCAGGAAAAAAATATTGATTGACTGATGTCCAAGCTTGACTGATGTCAAGCAACTAACAAACCAGCCTGTAACTTCCATGTGCAAAGAACTGCTGCATCTATAAAGCTGCCCGAAACAGCACCCCTCTTTCTGCAAGAAGTGTCACCTCCCTTAATTGCTCACGACATAATGCTGACTTTGGTGGTTTGCTGCAAGGTTGAGTTCCAGCAAGTCAGCTAGAAAGAGTTTTTCCCATTGGCTAAGCTGTAAATTATCCTTCTCTTTTGTGACCCCAATCCTTGGTACAATCAACTGAAAGAACCTGGAGCTTCCACTGCTTTCAGGGCCCTGAATTCATCTTCACTTTGTGCTATAGTTCCAGCACATTTATTTGTAATGCTATAAAAAGCCTGTGTGTACTCTTGTTACAGTTACAACAAAAGGCCCTTTCTTGCTGCAGGCATGAACATGAGGCAAAATCCTAAAAAGGCCTTTAGATCCCAAAAAAGGGTCACATACCATGCACAAATAACACTTCCCTCTTCCCCTTTGCTTAGGGGCTGGCACACACCAAAGGTGGGATTTCCTGCCTGCAGTAAAGGCAGGCTCAGCGCTCTGCTGGTTCTGATTCATTTAAAAGGGACTTTTTTTTTTTTTTTAAATCTGAGTAACTTTGGATTACAGTAGAAGAGAGAAGGCTAAACCAGGGCAAGATGACAAAATACAGCTCAGTAAATCCAATTATGTAGCCCTGCAAAGCAGCTCCACACAAACTCCTATACTGCCAATACTTCAAGTCTTGAGGTAGCCACAGGACTCCTGCATCCAGCACAAAGCAAGCATATGGACAGGGGTTTGAGCTGCTCAGGTCAGTTATCCTGGGTGTAAAGAACTATTCGGTTTTGAGAAAGATGCTGCTACATGTAGAAGACGTGTAACTTCTGTCTGCACATTGAACTACTCTCTCTGAGATCAAATGAATAAAAACTTGAATGGAATTTAGAACTTTCCAGTTAGAGTAATTACTGGCCTTCTCTCTCTGTCCCAGCCTTAGGAATGTGCAGCACCTAAAGCATGTCTAAAGACATTCAGAGTTCAGGCTACTCCTGCAGTGCTGAAACTGGGGGCACCCAGGAGCTCTAGTTTGCTGTTCAGGTTTACAAGCAGCAGCCATATCGTCCATAGTTGGCAGCAGTCTGGCACAGGCTCCCACAGCCCCTCTGGCTGAGGGTTTGCCTCGTTCCACACATAAACCACCTCAGGGAGATGCACACTCATCATGGTGTGCAACACCATCCCTTCCCCTCCATGCTAGATGAGATCTTGCTCCTCAAGTGATTCCCTGTGGCATTATGCAGCAGTCCTGCCATGCCCTGAGTAGGTGGCAAGCTCAGATATACATTGCTCTGCAAGCAACCAGCCTTCATCCTCCTCCTCTTTCCCACCCATTCGCTCTGGTGCACCAGTATTAATTACCATCAAACCACTTCTCTAAGCTAGCAGAGCCTCCAGGACACAGAAGGCATTAGATCACTCCCCTGTTTTCCGGGCAGCCAACACTTGTGCCAAAACCTCAGTGGTTTGCTGTGGTGTTCTGAAAAGAATTGATAAACCCTTTTGTGACAGCTGACAGTGACACAGCACTGCCATCTCAGTTAGTCCTTTACTACCTTCTCTCATGCACAGCAATTGAATAAAATCTGCACCACAGTTTTCTTTTCCCTGTGTGGCATAAACTGACCAGCCACATCAGAAAACTGCATCAGGAATCATTCTAGTGTCCCCTCCCAAATGACATTTATGATTGTGGCTCCAAGGCCCCCTTTCCCCATCCACACCACCAGCTCTATGCATGAACAGACGCTCACAGCAGGGAGTTTAAACACACAGCTTGGATGTTTTCATGGCACATGCTAACTGTGCTCAGCACGAGGAGGGCTTCTGCTCAGAGCTGGCAGCCTGCAAGTCTCATCTCTTCTGCACCTTCTGGAGCCTCACAGCCCAGTGCGGCTGCGATTCCACCTTAAACACTGCAGCACTTCCCTAAAAATCATGACTTTTGCCACACAAGCTGTTGATTAAGATGGACTTCTGCAATTCCATAACTGAAGCAGCCTGCTCACTGCCATAAAACAACCTGCACTTGGACTCCTGATCCCCTCCAGTCACTGCCATGTTAACCCCCACACCAAGGGCCCGTAAGGTGAGATCTTGGGAGACCAACTCATGTCACCTTCAGCTGTAACTCAAGCCACTAAACGTGATTAAAAAATACTTTTGCCCTAACGTTTTAACTAACAAATATTTTAAGTTTTTTCTATAATGAAATACTTCTGTGATAAACTTTTGCTATAAAGTTTGCTACATCTTCTATCTCAACCATTATTAATAAACAGAGGATCAGAACGATTTACCTGTAAGTTCAAGTTGTATTAGAAACACATCACATAGATTTACTTCCAAGACACTTCAATTTTACTACACTTCCTCCTAGCAGATCATTTTTGCACAAGAACATAATACAACCTTCTGATCAGATTTGTAGGACTTGTAGGAGGAACCCATTAATTACTTAACCAGCAGTCAGTGGTGTGATTGGCTTCTCATGCAGGTTCTCCATACAGAGAACAGCCCACTCAGCCACTCATCACATTATAGATCAAACAGCTCCACTTTATTAGTTCTCACAGACTATTTCAAAGGTTTGCACCTCAGGAGGCCTCAGCTCAGACCTGCCTGTGACAGGCTGCCATGAACATCACCCACCTCCTGCTGAAAGGCTGCTGCTGCTGCATGGGAAGAACTCACTGCCTGCCTCAGCCTGAGGGGCCTGGGGTGTGTCTGCAAGGGGAAAAGAACAGATGAGACTATTTAAACCCCGTGTAAATTAAGGATAAAATTTTACACCTTCTCCACAAGGGCCATTAATGCACTGCAAGTTTTGCACAGGTTTTCCCCAAAGTATCATTCATCTTGAGCGGTTATTGTTTGGATCTAAAGCTCTGCTGTCCTCCGCTGCTCTGGTGCTCTTTTAACACCGGGAGACTCTGGAAGAGCTCGGGGAGGATCTGCATGGTTCCCTCAGGAATCCCCACCCCGCCCAAAGGCAGCTACTCCCCTCCAGCCCAGCAGTTTAGTGGTGTGCCCGCGCCCAGCACCTTCGTCCCGCCGGACAGCCCCTGCCCGGGCCCGCTCCAAGGCTCCTTCCCGGGCACGGCGCCTCGGCTTCCCCGTCCCTCACGGCAAACAAAATGGCGCCGCGGGCGCCCTCACGCCCAAGGGCTGCTCCTGCTGCCAATCACCCGCCAGCCTATCAGAGCTCGCCGCGGGCCGCGCGGAAAGCGCGGGAAACCGTGAGGGAGCTGAGGCGGCGTCCGGCGGGGTTTGAGGAGCTGCAGGGTCCGGGCCGGCCTTGGAGCCCTTCCTCGGCTAAATCCACCTCAAACAGCTCGGTTCTACTTCAGTTAGCTCGGTTCCACTCATCTCCCATTCCCTGAGGAAATGCTTGACTTCAATGTTAAACTCAACAAACATGGCTCCCGAGCTGCTCGCCTCACAGCCCGAGTTTCCTACCGTGCCTGTGGCCGGAGTAATCCGAGGGACTGCCCTCAGGTCCCAGATGACACTGTCGTGCTCGTTAGTATGCAGAAAACGCAGCAAAACCAAGCCTGTGTTGCTCAAATGCATTAGGATGTGCAGTGGTAAATTCTAGCAAAATCTCTATGAAGAGACCTTGATGGTCTTTGGCAATACAGAAGGAAAAATACTGCACAATAAAGTGATGAGGAAAGGAGAAAAAATTAAAATAGAAAGCAACCCGCTGAGAGTCCACTGATGGCTCATTTCCAGTTTGTTTTTTTTTTATTTGGGAAGGACTGTCAGTTCAGTTTGTGGGCTCACAGGAGCTCCCCTGGTCCATCAGGGCTCCGGGCACGGGGCTGGGCGAGCCGCCCGCCCGCAGTGCTGCCCCCGCACCCGCCCAGGGCTGGAAAACCTCCTGGATTAAACTCTTATGTTAGGCACCGCCAAAGTGTCTAAAGTTAGGCTGGATGAATGTGAGCCAAGCTGTTGAACAGATGGAGTGAAATCCTCCTCTTGATAACAGGAACTTTATATCACTGCCACAGATAAGAAGGGCAGCTAAAAAAAGTCAGGGAGGTAGTTATATAAATTTCAAGACGGCTTACCAGCAATGCTTAAAGGTAAAACTTTCCGATAGATCCTGAATATCCACTTCCAGCTGCAGACCCTGAGCTGCCAAAAAGTTCTGCAACACAAATGAGATTGTGACACTCGAGCTCCCACACTGAGACCATTGGAACTTAATGGTACAGCACAAACACGCAAAACATTTGGAAGCTGGAGCCTGGGGCACAGGAGATTAATCCCAGCATCAGCAGACTGGCACTGAGCTGGAGTTCAGTGCTCAAACCCAGCTGAGGCACACGTGAACAGAAAGGTGATTGACTACCAGGAAATAACTGTCTCATTAATGCCCAAATGCTACCAAACACACTCATTCCTTTTCTCTTACAGGGCTGTAAAATACTCATGCTTACAGCAGCTCTGACTCAATGTGGTTTTTCTACCTTCCTTATTCATAGTTTTGAACATCTGCAAATTCAATTTCCTCATCTTAGAATTGACCTGCTTCCTTGTCTTTCACACGTAACTGTGCTTCCAAAGATGCACATCTCAGCACTGGATCCATTTTTCTTAATTAGCTTAATTTTCTTAATTGGATATTTCAGATGGAGTTGGATGTGAAATACATTGGTAATATTTATTTCTGAGCTCCAAAAACCTTCAGGTAGGCATCTAAAGTAATCCATGGAAAATGACTACGGAGTGTTTTGGATGAAATGCTGTGAAACAATTATGCATGTTCTGCATCCATACTAAAAAGGGAGCATATGCTGCATGCAATTTGAAGGTAATGTTTATTTAGAGAGTGGAAGAAATCTAAACAATAAAGCAGCTTTTTCTCTTCCCTTGAGTACCTCATTTTTGGAGGAAAGTACACTATCACACTATTTCCCAGTCCCTTTGAGGAAGACAAGTGGATGAAGCGTTCTTGGGTTGCTTCCTCCTGTCCCCTACTTACCTTTAAACTTTCTCTAAAGGTTGCAATTACAGAGAAACTGCACAGCTGACCTTACCAAGGGCTGCACCTCTGGGAAGACAAAACAGCAGAGACCACACACAACCACATAATTCCATTCTCTTAAAGCAAAATATGGCTGGAGAAGTGACATCACAGCAGCCTCCTAGAGCAGGGCTGCTTTCTGAGACACCTTTGGTGGTTTTGGTGACAAGAATCCCTTTGCTCTCCTGGTTATCTCTGCAGAACACAGGGCTGGGAGCGGAGCTGCCCCGTGACCCAATTAGTGCAGCCCTGAAGTCGTGCGGGCTCAGCCACGGCTACAAAACCCTGCTGAAGATGACATGAACCACACTTGACCCCACAGAATTTGTTACTGATGGTGATAAGCAGAGATAGCCTACATTTATTTTGCAGATTCAAGCAGAATTTGGAGGGCCACGGGAAAAAAAAAATGTTCTAAATTGGACATGTTTGAGAAATACTGAGTCACAAGTTTCAAGCTGCACAAGGTCATTCCTGCAGTTTCTTTTTTCAAAGCAAACCCTAGATTTTATTATATAAAACCAGTGTTGGCAGCACTCAGAATATGCAGTCTTTTTTAGCAAAGCCCTTTGCAGCATGACTGTGGTTTCAGTCTTGGAGAAGCCTGCAGATGCTACTGCTTCTACTTTAAGAAGAGAATTAGCTTTATATTGCAAAATATTTAATAATTCTGTTCAAATGAAATGAAACAACAAAATAGTTATACAATTTTACTAGTTTATATTTCAATTCATAAAGTATACACACTGCAACTATGCTACCACAATGTCCACGCATCTAATATTGATGGAGTTACAGTATTTTTTTTGGTATTAAACAATAGAGATAATGTATGCAGTTAAGGAAAAAAGCTTGGACATAGCATGTTCTATCTTGTAGTTACAGAGTACATTAGCTAGCATTAGTACAGTAAACAAGAAAAAGTTAGAAATACAAAATAAACCAAATATCTTTATATACAAACCAGTGCCTCTTATTGTTACCAGCTTATACTCACACTGCACACAAAATTTATCCACTGATGCAATAGATACTTCAGCATAACACAAACCATTATAAATTAAAAAAAATTACAAGGTGCAAAACTCCATTCTACAGCTTTCTGGTGAGAACTCAATACAATCCAAGGAATGAGAACTCCAAGCACGTTTAGCACCTATTAGTGCAACTGCATCGAGCGTGAAAAATGACCTACACCACCTCAGAACGCTACCAGGGAAACGAGTTGGACAGCTAGAGATGCTCGCAGCTACACTCACGCTGTGATTTTTGCCTCATATATATCTCAGTTTATTGTTTCTTTGTCCCATTCATACCTATGTGCAAAACTAAAACCTGGGAGCTCTGTCGGAGCTCCGCAGAAGGGCCTGCTACAGCCGGGTAAAAACAAACAAACAAACAAAAAACAAAACAGAAACCTGACAAAACCCAGACAGACTCCATTGAATGTCAGACCATCCACATAATTCATGTTCTCAGCAGTCCTGGTGCTGGGCATTTGAATGCTGTTGATATGTGGATCAAACAATATGACACAAGTGAAACGGAAATTTGCCCACAATTCCGATTATTCTTGTCTAGCACTTCAACAAGTCTCTCCCAGCCTCTGGTGGCGAATTTGTTTGGCAGCCCATGCCAAAAAAGCCCAGAGTTGCATAGAATTGATTAGTAACAGAAAGAAATGCCAAACACAGAGAGATGGATGCTGCATCTACTAAAACAAAGTGGGGTTGCTCGACAGGAATGCTGAAATCATCCCCATTCATAAAGCAAAACATGTCACCTCCTACTCTCCATTTCCTACCTCTGGGGACTGCTTTCTGGCACTGATGTAGTTCTTGATAAACTTGTATTTTTTTGTTGCATTTTTTCTTTTTTTTCTTTTTTTTTTTAACTTTGTTAGTGACACTTTTCCTTTCAAATAAAATATTAAAAAAGGTTATAACTGTAAAAAAACCTATCATATGTAAACTTAACAATTAGGGTTTGGTAAGTTCTCGTACCTAGTCTGTGAAAAGCCTCCAGCCAGACGCAGAATGGAGTGTTTCTCGGAAGAGCTTCAATCTAGCTACATCACCTGTTAAATATCAGTAGTATGAACATCCCATGTCTAGCAATAAAACCTCTCTTGTGTTTCCATCCTCTTTATCATTGACCTATTGAAATCCTGACATGCTGTGTTTCTATTATATTTACATTCTGGTCCTCTCATGTCACAGAATTAAACATCTGGCCAAGGAAGGCAACAAAAGGTGTTGTGTTAAGAAGGTGTGTTTGACAGAACTGCCTTTCAACAAGTCTCTTTTCCTTGGACTCCAGTCACTGTTTTTATAGAGCTTATTGTTCTGTTGAACCACGTTTTCTTTGCAGCTTGTACTTCATTCAGGGCCAGACCCAAATGGTGCTCCAAATCCTGCAGACAGAAGAGTAATTTCATTAATTTGTTACATAGTCACAGCACAAGGTTATAGGAGTTAAAGCTGGAAGGCTCTAGAACATCTACAAACTCTCGGCCACTTGAGAAGTTAAACAAGTCTTACATAAATTAAAAGCAGCACAAGAAGCTGACAAAGAGAAAAAAAAGCTTTGAAAAGCAAAACAAGACTTGTGTCATTGCCCTTAGTGAAACATTCCGCTTTCTTCAGTACATCCAAACTCTTTAATTCTTATCCATCTGAGGAGGAGCTATTCCCACAGGAAGTGGACTTTCTACAAACTAATTTTTACCTTTCAGTGAACAAGCTGCACTGACATACCAGTTTTAGGTTAAAAGCACAATGTTGTCATATTTTACAGAAATACTTGAGGTACCTGGAGTGCTTTGCAATCGTGTTTTAAGAAACATGTCTAACATTTGTCAATGTTACTTCTTCATTTAGCACTGATTGTGAGATAAAGACATGCATGATTCAGTACTCTGTCAGAGCTTGGGTTCCTTCCAAGCAGTTGCAGGAGATCAGGCAGCCAGCACTGCACTGCAGACAGGCAGATGTCTGGAAGCTGTAGTGGCTGCTAAATACAGTTCATGCAATTTCAATTATATCGTCTGCATACAGCAAGTTTCAGACGCAGTGTTTGGTTAAATAACCCATGCAGGAAATAGCAGGTTAGGGTTTCAACCAACAGGATCTGTTCCAATCCCTCTACAACTCACACACACATTCTTCTAGGAATGCAGACACGCTGTACAGACTACAAACCAAACTTCCAGAGCATTACCTGTATTTTACATTCCGCCTCCACAAGCTGCAGCTTGGTCTGGGCCAGCTCGAGCTCCATTTCCCTCAGCTGGTTCTTCAGTGTTTCCTTCTCCTCATCCGTGTCCTCGTCTGAACCATCCTTGGCAGTGCTGGCAACCTTCACACGGCCCTCCTTACTGAAGAACTGGCGGCAGTGCTCGCAGTCATCCACCTTTTGCTAAAGTAAACACCTGGCAGTGAGCAACGTGCTGGGGATGTGATCAAAGCCTGCTCCTGCCTCAGCTCTGGGAGAGCAGCTCAGTGCCACAGGAGCCACTCATGGGGAGCCACAGCTGAGCAGGAGCTCCTGCCAGCCCCAGACTCACGACTTTGGAAACACTGCTGGGTTATTTTGCTGCAGTAATGGGCTCTGTCCCTCCCCCCTGTTTCTTTAAGGTAAAAGACAGAGAATCTCTTCTAGAAAAAAAAAAAAAAAAAAAAAAAAAGACCACTCAAAAAAAATCCCAGCATCAACATTAGCATGCAACCACTACAGCATGAGAGGGCTCACCTTTCCTCCCAGATCCCCCTCTTATAATCTTCTCTTTTACCTATGGGACTCTCAGCCACCATTTTAGTAATGAAATAAATTGTGTGTTTGCTGCTATGATTTTGCTAAGAGATTGAAACATTGTAGACTCTGGATCTATCTGGTCTCTTACCCGTATTTTCTCAATTTCAGCTTTATTTGCTGTTTGTTGCTTTTCCAGTCGCTCACTCAGCTGGGAACAAATCTGACAAGCAAAATTATGTTACCACACCATTTATAAATGTAAATTCCTTCCCAAATGAATGCTAAAGCACAAATAAATGCTGCTGCAATATTAACATGGATAGTCTAAGGACTCTTAGAAAGCTGGAAAAATTGGGATGCTGCATTAAGCTGTCTCACTGTACATTTTCCCATTCTCTGTATATTCTATCCCCACAGGAAAAGGTGCAGTTCCAACATAAGTTATTAACAGTTTGGCCTTGCTAAAGGAGACAGAAAAGGTTATGAATAGCAAGGCCCTTTTGTTGCCTTTGCGAGAAAAGAACATGCAAGACAGAGTAGAAAAAAACCCTAATTCATTCCCTGAGACCTGATATGGGCCTACTAAAGAGACACATGAATTTGCTCCCTTGATACCTTGTAATCAAGAGCTTGAATGCCAAAGCAAAGCCTTGAAAGGAAAAAGGCATCTTTTTTTTATTTCTGAGGTGCATTTGATTGACAACAGAAAGGTGAGAGAGAAGCTTTTTTTGGCATGAGGTGAACCTTTGATATCCAAGAGCCCATCTGAACAAGGTTTGGCTGTAACTGAGGCTGTGGTCACTGCTGATCTACAAATACCCACATCAGGGGCAGACAGGACTGACCACTTCAGGATCAAAGAAAATGCAAAACCAGCCACAGGCTTCCCATTTAGAAAAGCTAAACTGCGTCCTCAAATGCATGGCGCAGATGATATTAATTTCCAGAAATCTCCTAAAATACCTGGAAGTCTTGTACTTTGATAGCAAACCACATCATCAGGAAGTGGTACTTACCTGTTTGTAGTCACCAATAATAGAGCTGTTCTTTTTGATCTCTGACTCTGCCTTATCTAGTTCCCTACGACACATTTCCTTCAGCTGTAGGGGAAAAAAAAAACCAGCAAAGAAAGGCTTTATACAGTTGTAGTCTGAAAAATACCCAGGTTGTATTTCTTCCTCCTCCTTAACCTCACTGCTCTGCTTTACCCAAGGAAAGGAAGGATTCAAAAAGTGCTGACAGCTGAAATCCTGCACTGCCTCTCTGTGCAGCATCTGGCACAGGCTGTGACTTTGTGATTTCAAGTTAAAAATTCCCCACCCTATGAAGCACCTGGCAGGAAAATGCCAAATTCTGCTTTGCTGACGTCCTTTACAGCACAGAAGAGGGACCAACATGACTTAGAACATTAAGCCCTTCCCACACTTGTCACTTTTTATTTTTATCATTTCCGTAACAGTGAGAATGACAGAAATGCCCCAACCTGAGCAGATTCTTCCTCCAGGCGCCTCTTTTCTTCTTCTGCATCAATCAGCTTCTGTTTGGTCATTAGCAGCTCCTTATTGAGGGCATCTGCCTTCTCCTCTGCCTGAAACACAGAGTGGAGGCTGAGCAGAGGCTTCCCTGCTGTGCCTCCACCAGGACAGAGCCAAGAGTGCAGCCATTCCAGTCTTATTAAGGTTTGGTTCATTATTATTAAAAAAAATAAAACTTTAGTCTGAAAATTATTTTTCTAAAACTTCCCATCTGCAATAGCAAAGCAGCAACACATCAAAATTAATGACATGCACCATTATACTCCAGCCATCCAAAATGCCTCCTTGAATTCAGTGATTAATTTTAGCAAAACTGGAGTTGCTAAAGAAATCCAATACCAGAAATAAGTTTCATTTTCTTGTCCAGTCTGGAAGTTGACCAATACATTCTGAAGACAACCAAAGGCACAGAACAGTTCACAATGTGCAAGATCAATAAAAGACTCTAACCAGCTCAGACCTAAGTTTAATTTGCAAACATTCAAACTTGCAATGAAAACAGAATTAATGAAAAATGCCTCTAGAACATTTAAAAAGCCCCCAGAACTCTCTGACACTTGCCAATGGATTTGATACCATCCCAGAAAATACTGCATGAAAAAACTGAGCTGCTGAAGCAAATATAAGTCAGGCCCCTCTCTCCTTCCTCCTCTTAAGGGAAAGAAATGTCCCACAAGAAACCAACAATCCCTTTTACTGCAGTTTTTTAAGTATGAAAATATATTGTTGAAAAATTTCAAGCTCTTTATAAACTACTAAAACTCTGCAAAGTTAAGACATCTTTTCCTGCCTCATACACACAACACAGCACTTCCCAATAGGTGTATGGATTCTATATAAAAATAGATCAATAACTCAACTGATATATAAAATCTTCAGAAAGTAGCTGTACCAATTCCCTTCAAAGGAAGAAAATCAAAAAGTGAATTTTGGTCCCTTAAAGTCCTGCTGATCCTTTAAAACAGACTGCAAAGGCAAAGAGAACATCTTTTCATTACAGATGGGGTTTAAGCTGTTTTAAAGTTAAAGAACACTGGGATGTAGGAACCCAACAACAGTAGAAAAATGAAGCCTATTTTCTGGTCTAGTGAAAGGATATTAAGGAAATTCTTGTATTTCCAAATGCTTTGTTTTGATCTTTTAGGTTGCAGATTTCAGACATGCCATGCAGGTATCAGAAAAGGTGTGTTAAACAATGTCCTTTGGAAACTTTCCTTTCAGGACCTCAGGCTGCCAGAATGAAACTTATCATTTCAGGTTCCAATTAGAAGAATTAATCATGTCCTGAAGTAGGATCAAACCTACCTATCTCCTCCCAGGGGATAACCCAAATGCTGCCAACATCATTTGCCATCTTTGAATACAAGACTATTATATATCAAATTCAGCATTGCAGTTTTGCCTAATTTTGTTCCCCTCTCAGCTCTCCATTAAAAAAAAAACCCAACAATGTAAAAGTATAACTGTGTCTCATACAGGCCCAAGCAGCCACAAACAACAGTTAAAAACTGATAGAAAAAAGTTTCTTCAGGACAATTTTTGCTGGAGTCCATCTCCTGAGTGCCACTGCTGGGCTATCACCAGTGTGAGGCTTCAGGAAGCTTCACTAATGAAGGGAAAAAGCCCAGGTAAGAGGAGGTGAACACACCAATGTGTGGGGAAAACCTGCTTCTAGAACATTCTTCTGTGATCCACATTTTAACACCTAAGAACAGCAGATGTAATAAACCCAAAAGTCCTGAACCAAACCTCATTAAAGCAACATTCCCCCATTGGCATCAACATTTACTATGAATAGTTTTCCAACAGCAAGTTTCCAGGAGACCGTGGGAAACTTTAAATTGTCTGAGGCAGATCCAATGAAACATTTCAAAGCCTGTCAGCTCCTGCACTGTGCAACTTTCAGAAGTCATTTTCCTTTGAGATTTCAGAAATGCACTTATCTTGGTACAGGACAAGAATGGCAAAACATGAGCACTTGAACTCTTCCCCTCATCTCCCCAAGCACACTGAATGTGTTGTGGCCTCCCCTGTGCTAGAAATGCCTGTACCTTTCTGTCTCTGCATGTCCTGGAAAAAAAAAAGAAAAAGCATATCCTAATAAAATCTCCCACAATTGAATATGTAAAGAAGGGAGTGGGACAGAAAGCTGAAAAAAAACCCTTCTGTAACACAAAGCAAACCTGAAGTTTCCTCCTGAGAGCTCTTCTGATCTGGAAACAGCCCAGGATGAGGAGTTCACACGGGCAGATTCCAACAAGCCAAATGGAAACCACAACAACATTTCCAGAGTTGCCTGAGGTACCTGAGAACCTGATCCATGCAGAGCCAGACAGACTCAGACTTTCAAGTTTATCAGGCACTTTGCAAAACCTGTCTGCTGTGAAATTGTATTCATAAAAATCCCAGGAAAACACAAGCCAGCATCCACGTTATGATCTCTGTGATGGTTCAAAGACTTGACACAGCTCCTGCTAAACTTCCTTAAAGAAAAGAAAGCAACTACTCAAGTATAAGCTCTCCTTTCCCTTCAGTCACTCTGACTGCTTTTCAGAATAATGAATATTTCAGTCAGCACTCCAGTTTCCCATGGAGCTCTGCCACAGGCCTATACACTGTCAGTGTGCAATATGGATGTGGAGGAGGGAATCCTGTCCCACACGGAAAAAGCACTCCATGGATGTCCTCTCCAGTGAGAGAAGGAACAAGGAGTTAGCCATTGCCTGCCCTAGGCAGCCTGAGGACGTGACTTACATTGTCCAAGTCCTTCCTCAGTGCAATCTTGCTGGTGACCAGCTCGTGGGCGAGGTCGTCGTTCTCCTGCTCCAGTCTCATGTTGGCTTCCTGCAGGCGCCGGTTCTCACGCTGGGGGGACACAGAGGGAGTGAGGGACAGGGACAGGGACAGGGGACAAGGACAGGGGCTGCCCAGGGGAGTGTCTGACACTCAGAGCTGCCTGTGCCTGCACACCAATGCCCACCTTGCTTCTCCAGTATGCAAACACAACTCTACCTGCATAGAATTCCCTGCCATAGTGTAAATGTAAAATAAATACAGGATAAGCCTTGAGAAGACAGCAGGTATAAATAGCTCTGCTCAGCCATTACTTGTCAAGCTACAGAAATGTTTTTGAAGCCTGCAGTAGTAGGGGAATCATTGTGCCATCGATACCTTGCCAGGAGTTTCCTATAAGTACTGCTTTTCTTGTTTCAAAATTGAATTTGCATGCCAGAAACAGGTAAGAGAGGAGAATCCTGGGAAAAATACTCTATTTTCTCTCTCTTGTTACAACTTGTTATCCAGCACACAAACGGATACTAAGGAAAGTTTACATAAAACTTCTCTGATTAAAACACGTTAATTTATTGTATCTCTGTCTCTGTGTGTGTTATTGTGGTATGGGTATCCATATGTAAATTCACATGTGTAATTTATCCCTGCATTACATTTATATGATAAATAAACTATTTATACAATTATATGCCCACTGCAGTATACATAATTTGAAATTAGAAGAGGAGTAAAAGTGGGAGCATAACCATGGCAGGCAGAGTTAGAATCAGTCAGACATTTCCTTTCTGTTCATGGCTTGTGGTGCAATCACACATTAAACAGGCTCTACTGAACCAGTTCTATAAGCCCAAATAAAAATTCATGCTATTCCTTTTCTTGCACAGCTGGGCTCACAACAACCCCATCCTGATCAACATTGCCAATAAAGAGACATTCCCTTCACGTTCACACAGCTGATTCCCCTGTTGCATCCAAATTGGTCAGAAAACAAAACCAGCTCAAAAAAGAGTCAAAGTAGCAACTTCCTGTTTGTTAAATCAGACTGGAGAAGGTAAAGCATTACCTCAAATCTTTCTATAGGATCCTCCTGTTGAGCCTGCTGCTCTCTCATGGCATGATATTCCTTTTCATATTTCTTCAGCTTCTTCTGGCTAATCTAAATTAAAGCAGCCCATTAGTTCCTACCCAGAACATCAATAAAAAACCCCAACACACACAGAACAAGCTTCAGGCAACTCCTGCCTTCTACAAAGCACAGCTCATGGCTTCCCCCAGTTCTGAGTGTCAAACCCTCAGGTGTGGCCAAATTCAATATAATGACAGCAGCCTCTTTGTGTGCAATACAGGGAAGGTTGCAAAAGGCACCCAGAGCACCCTGCCCCAGCTCCCCCTTGGTGCTGCACAGCTCCCTGGTGCTCCTCACACTGCAGAGCTTCAGCAGAACAGAACCCCAGGGGACATGGTTCATTTTTGGACTGGCCTGATGCTGAGCCTTCTTCAGCTGCTTTTTCAGCTGTAACATTTATCATCACACAGAAGCATTTGGTTTACTTTACATGAGACTGTAAATGGTGAAAGGGCAAGTGCAGGCTCAGCTGACATTTCTGCCAGTGTCACTCAAGCCCAGCAGAAAACAGCCCTGTGTCCAAGGTGTCTGGGCAAGCAGCAGCACCTCGAGTGTTCTGTCCTTGTCTCTGACACACACAGCACCAGCAAAGCCACCCTCACAGGCCCCCACGTTCCCCTTCTGTGAGAAGGGACAGAAAGGTGATGCTGAATTCAGTAATTTGTACCCAGAGTTCCAGTCCTGCAGGGACAGGGAGCACAAGGGAAGCTGTAACAGATCCTGACCAGCATTTTCCTGGTGTCACCTGTGCCAGAGGTTACAATGGCAACACAGACCACACCAAGGTCACTGTGAGCATTTCACATGCAAGACATTATGCATCTAAATGAAATCTCTAGCATTAAAAGTTACACCTAAACATTATTATTATCTCATTAAACCAAATAAATTTAAAAGCTACGGCTAAGATTTCCTCTTTAAAAACCCTTTTCTGAGAAACAGGTTGAATTTTACACGCATAAATGACAGGCAGAATGGAAAACGTGTTTGGTTTCCCTTAAATCCGGTTTTCTCACTCCCAGCCTTCCCGGGAAGGAGCTGCAGAAAGCGGTGGCCAAGCTCCCTCTAGCGAGAGCTGACCAGAAACTCCTCTCTGCACCCGGGGGAACATTTCGGAGATGCCAACCATTACCTGGAGTCGCTCCAACCTCACCACAACTGCAGGAGTTATTCCTGCACCCTGGGCACCCACCTAGAGAATTAACCCTTCACTGACAATGGAGCCGGTAACCTGAGGACATTGTTTCACTGCACTGCCCCTGCTCAAACACTACCCAAATTTTGGGGTTTCACACCCTAAATCTCCTGCAAGGTAAAGTTAGATCCTGACAAGTGAGGCATCTGCTATGCCAGAAAAAAGGAAGGCAGGCACACCACTGTATTTTCATCTTCTGTTTTTCAAGTGTATTAAGCCAGTTTTGCCTTTTTTAGGTGATCTTGAGCAGATTCGTCATTGTCATAAATTCTGGGCACGGGAGGCCTGGTGAAGTCAGCAGGGATTCTGGGTTTGCAGAAATGAACACTGATGTCCCACCACATCTTTTCAGCGGCACAGGAGGCAGCAGCAGCTCTGTTAACATCTGTTGCCCAGAGAGGTGAACTCCCCATCCCTGGAAGTGCCCAAGACCAGGCTGGACAGGGCTTGGAGCAACCTGGGATAGTGGAAGGTGTTCCTGCCCATGGCAGGGGTGGAATGAGATGAGTTTGAAGGTCCCTTCCAATCCAAACCAGTCTGGGATTCTATGACTTGATGGCAACACTGAGGAGTGACTTTAACAATCTGATGTCTCCAGCTGATCACTTCCTGACCTCCTTTCCAGCAGAATGCTGTTCTAATCACAATACCTTAGCCAGGCTACTTCTCCCTTCCTATAAATTATTTATCTTGATATCAGGCCTTCTTCTGCTCAAAGAAACACTTCCAAATGCAGAGCTGGAGATTTCTACTGACAGCAAAGGACTCATATTTTAGGTCAAGGAAAGCAATTACATGCAGCACTCCCATCAGGGGGGTGAGACAGAAGTGTTCTGTGCTGAGCCCAGCAGAGCTTCCTCCACAACCTCCCCTTTAATGCCCCCAAAGCACCCAGCACTCCAGGACACCATGGGCAGCCTTGCCCTGTGCAGACTGCTTGTGCCACTCCACAAAGCACTGGGAACACAGGGAATTTTGGCAGAGTGGGAAGAGGAACAAATTGTTATTTGGAAACATAAAAGGCAAATGCACTCATTAGGATGATGTGAACCAGATCCATGTGGAACATTTAATCTGTGGCTAATGCTAAGTGATTAGAGAGATAAAATAGCTTTATTCTTGATTATTCTGTAATTTCTACATTAGTTTCACACAAGATATGCTTGAACTCTGTGCAGAATACTGGTATCCACACTGCTACTACACCTGGGTCACAAAATGCTGGAATGTTAACACACCAGAGAAGTTGTGTGCTTCCACACTGACACTACAAAGAATTCCTCTAGGGAATTTAAGGAAAAAGGACACTTTGAACCAAAATTAATGTCCATGATCATAGCCAATGAACGTGCACTTGCCCCTGGGGCTGGAGGCAGGAGCTCTCCCAGGCTGAGGCTGCAGCAGCCCCTCCCAGCTCACCTTCATGTTGCAGGCCAGCTCCATCAGCTTCTTGGCGTTCTCCTCGGAGCGGTAGCGCTTGGGCAGCTGCACTCGAAAAAACTTCAAAGCCCCTTCAAAGTCAGTCAGCAACAAATCATCCTTGGTAGTCTGGAAACAAGGACAGAAACATCAGGAAAAGCCAACTGTTCTACAGTTATTGAATCCCAGAGACAATAAAGGCACAACAGCTTTGGAAAGCTGCAGTAACATTGCTGCTTCTTAACCTTCTGCAAAGAGTGTTTGTTTCTATTTCTGCAACCTTCTATTCCACCCCCCAAAAAAAGCACTGTTCTGCACAGGACATGCCAGATCACAGCACGTGTGCCACAGGCAGTTGTTAGCTTCTCAAAAAAAAAACAACATATTTTTGTAACAGGCATCTTAATTTTTACAGTGTAACATTGTATACTCACTTTTAACAATCCCAATGCGACATTGAAGATAACACTTATTCCCTGGAAAATAAAAATAATGACAAAATAATTTAATTTCTTACTATTTACAAGCTTGGATAGGAATTTATTTGGTGGGTTTTGTTGTTTGTCTAATTTCTGTGAAATGGAGAACCAGGATAAATATGTAACTAGGTGCTACATAAATCAAAGGCACAAAGAATGACTTTGCAAACAATGGCAAAATATCTTTACTGGAGAGTCATTATAGAGAGCAAAACAATCAACACCGGTTTTACTACCTCCTTAGCAGTCTGAAACTCTAAAATTACGTTGTACACTTTATTTTATTTCTTAATGAGCAGTTGTCAGCTCAAGATAATTTAACTTCTGAAAACAGTGATTCAAATGCAGTAATATATATACACCAATATATTAAATTCTGGTCTTCACAAACTGTGATAATTCAAGCAATGAGAAAGAAAGTGACTCACTTTAGGACAGAGTCCCACAGCATCTATTCTGCCTCTACTCCTCAGAAGAGTTCTATTCATATTGTCCAATTAAATTAAATACAAACAGTTCTGTAGTCAGGAGTAGCTCACACTTTCTCCAGGGGTCCCACTCATAATCATGACACATTGCTCATGTTATTTCAAGATCCTGCCTTTCTTCTTCCCACTAAGTTATTCTTTCACTATTACTTTAAAATGATGAAAAACTTCTCTGTGAGCACATTTACTATTTATGAATTGAAAATGTGTTTCTAAACAAACAGAAGTGATTTTCTCCATACCATCTGCTGCTTTCTATTCCACTGGCACATGGACAAAGCAAGCAGCAGACACAGGGAAAGGGCAAAAACATTGACCAGGAGGTTTGTGAATGCTGAAAATCTTCAGTAAAGGAAAGGCAGGAAATCAGCACTTCACAGGAAGCAGTGCAGATCCCAGAAGAATGGATGCAGAAAGTTACCCAGCAAATCATTAAATAACTCAAGGATGCTTCAGGAAAAAATGGGATTTGTTCACTGATGGTAGCAAGTGCTGGCTGTAATTACACTGCTCTAAACATGATCACAGACAACATCTCAATAAAAAGAATTTTGCTCTCTAAATGTAAGTTGTGGAATATAGACAGACTTCAAGTTCTCCAGGAGAAAGAATTTCAAGCTTGTTAGATTACCAGCATGAGAGTTAGCTGGGCCATTTTATACACAGTGGCCTCCATGCAATAATATGACAGGAAAAAAGAAGTCATCGTTGTGTATAACCTGACTTCAGAAGAGAGGAACCCAAATATTTGTAAATCAGCTCTCATCACACTGTACAGTCTTTTCACATACTGCCATAGGGAACAGGAGATTATAATCTTTTATATACCTATTGATTCTCAATTTGTTTTGTCAAAATGCTTAGAATCCTTGTCATTACAGAAATATAACACTTCTAACATAAAAATATCACACGCCTTGCTCTGAGAGAACAGATAGTAACAAGGACATGAACCAAGATAGTGACAAACTGTCAAAAGCTGGGAGCTGTGCAAGTCTCCAATTATAACACATACCTCACAAAGGAGTAAGTCAATAATATGGAAGACCATGTAGAGAGGGAATTTTGCAGTGAACAGGGTGAGGAACCACTGGGAAGCATACATGTGTGCTTCAAGGCTGATGTCCAGAAAGTGGTTATACAGATCAGGAATGTATTCCTAAGAGTGAAAAAAAAAAGGACTGAAATTAATTTAGGCTATTTTGTAACTGTAGCTGAACCCCCAAATTACAGAAAGGAGTTGGGTAGTGACCATCAGTGCAGGGTCCTGCATCCAGCAGGCCTGGGGGGATGCCCAGCAGGGCCCAGCAGTGGCTGTGCTGAACCAGAGCCACAGCAGAGCCACTCCAGCTGTCAGGAACATCTGCCTTCAGCAGCAGCACCACACTGCTCCTGAGACCTCTGCTACAAACACCACTCACCCTTCCTCACAGCTCACAAACACCACTCACCCTTCCTCACAGCTCACAAACACCACTCACCCTTCCTCACAGCTCACAAACACCACTCACCCATCCTCACAGCTCACAAACACCACTCACCCATCCTCACAGCTCACAAACACCACTCACCCATCCTCACAGCTCACAAACACCACTCACCCTTCCTCACAGCTCACAAACCCCATTCATGCAGGAGGAGCAGCCAGAGCTGCATTGCAGGCTCAGGTCCATCCACCCTCCCCGTGTGAGCCCCACCTGCATGAGGCGCTCCAGCTGATAGAACTTGCAGTGCAAATCTTCAAAGTTCTGTTTGAAAAGTTCCCTGAGTCCATAATCAAACATGATTTTGACCAGAACACTGAAAGCTTGCTCCTCAGGCATCTGTGAGACAGGAAGGTGGATTTAGCACTGAGCATTAAAACCCTTCACAATCAGGTCAACCTGCCTGAACCTCCCTTCTCCTTCTGACTGAAATGCCACTACTTTTTAATCCAGTTTAAATGTAAGCAAGACTATTATCACACAAAATGAGGTTCAGTGTTGCAAATGGCATTCTAGTGGAATAAACCACCTCTCAGTCACTCAACTAAAAATACATCCCCAGACATGAAGACCAAAGCAGTTTCTTGGTGTCTTTGTTCCAGAACTCAGCAGAATCTGAATCTTACAGATTTTGACCAGGCTAACCCTTTGTCACCCACATAAAATAAGGCAGAAGCAGTATGAATAGAGGATGTTAAGAATAAGGGAAAGATTCTGTTTAATGATGTATTTCCCTCCTCCAATGGCATTATTAGATTTGATATTTATTTATTAGATGACATGAATAAGAGAGACCAGTAGCTGCTAACAGAAGTTCCACACCTCACAACTCAGCACTGGTTTGGGAAGGTTCAATGTCCCTCTCCTGCCAAAAACTGAAGGAAAAATCAAAGCTTATCAGTGTTTTGACATTTCTCCCTGCCCTTAAAATTCAGTTTTAATATCTCTCTAGAAAAGTCTGATTTCAGGTCAATTGCTGGTTTCTATAAAGGACAGAACATCCATCTCAAGTATTCTATTATTAATCTGCAGATGGAGTTTATTAAAACAGAAAACTTTGCTGAAACATTCCAAACTGGTAGCAAAGGACTCGCAGAAACTTAATTTCCTTTTCTGCAACATTTGTTTTTATTATTTATTTTCCCTAGCCACACTCCAAAGGCTGACTTCAAAGAGAATCAAATAAAAACAAACTTATTTGAAATGTAGCTTTTCTTTAAATGCATACATTATTCCCAGAAGCCACAAGTATTATTGAAGAGAGAACTCTGGAATAACACATGGCTCAGTCATGAGAGTGAATCTCTCTAAGGCAAGGGACCCTGACAATGAAAATCTACAAGCAAGCACATCTGTTTCAGTAAAAGTTGTTCCCATAGCAGGAAGCATTGCCCTTCTCTATCTGATTCAGTGAGGAAATAAAGAATTAATTGCTCATCTAGGAAATATTTCAGATTACAGTTACAAAGAACTAAAAGGTTGTTATCATTAATCACTTGGCTTTTGTTTCACAAGAATGGAGTTTATAATCTCTTCTGTATCCTCCCCTGACTTTACAACAGTATGGAAAATCCTCCCCTGAAGGCCAGACTTCCTCTTCCACCAAAAACTGCAGAGAACTCTTCATGCTCAGCCCTCTATGGCAGCAACAGTGGGGAAAAGGAACCTCAAAGCACTGCTGGGCTCAGGAACGCTGCAGTTCCAACTACCCTTGCAACAGAAACACTGACAAAAAGCTGATATTTGAAACAGAGCAGTCTATAAATATACAAATACAGATTTCTAATGCTCTTGTATTTCCCAAGTGTGAGTGAATCTAAAACTTTTGCTCCTGACAACCATAAATCTCTCTCTAACTTCTGAACATGCCAGCAATTAAAGGATATTACACTGATGAGATCACTTCTATCAACAGCAATTAAGTTTAAAAAAGCATAATACAGTTTCTTTTAAAAATATGAAGGTATTATTGTATCCTTCCCTAACCTCTCAAACCAAGAAGCACAAAGACCTACAGGACAAGAGCCCACAGGCAGCACAGCCTGCACTGAGACCTAATGAACTGACATCCCTTCAATGTCCTAAATACTCCTCTGTGTATACAGCACATGGCAAACACCATCTGTATTTCTGACTGATTCCAATAGAAACACCTTATAAAAAGCTTAAATCTGACCTTGAAACCCTCAACAAAAACATTTACAGTGTTGTCTTATACACAAATTCCATGCCTACTACTGCTCATGAGTGCAAGCCTGAATGGAAGGGGTCCTAGTACAGAACACAAGGGCATGAACACTGAGTCCTTACAAACATCACAGCACATTTTAAACAATGTACTCTTCCCCGTTTAAAATCACTTTATTACTGAGCAACATATAAGTGGATGTGTGCCCTGCAACCCTATGAGCTCAGAAGTCTGTTCTAGACAAGTGGAGCAATATTTATTGTTAGGTCTGAAAGAGCTGAGGGTAAAGGCACCACTTACATGTAACAGCAGCACAGCAGCAAGGAATGACTGGCCTTGGCAGTAGCCAATCTCTTCATCATACACAGAGTAGGCCTAAAAGAGGAATCAAGATTTTACTGGTACCTGTCTTAAGCTAACAACCACAAATAAAACAGAACACTGCATTGAACACAGCTCCATACAATTCCCAAGGATGGAGTGCAGCCACTGCCATTCTAGCTAAGGGAAAATCTGTATGACAGCCAAAGTGGGATACAGAGAGGCAGTGCCTGCTTCCAGTGATGCACCAATGTTGCTGCAGCCTATTAAACCACTTATCTGAGTGCTTTTATCTCTAAATAGGTCTCACAGGGATGTTAGGAAGAGGGAGAAACACTAGGAATTCAAAAGAAAGTGCTGGAAGCTTAAACCATTCCAGCTCAGATACCTGAATACACTGAGCTGTCCATTTCTGCTTATATTTTTTCCTTTCAATAATCAGCTTCAGTACATGCCTATGGCTTTATAACCTTTATGGAGGTACATAGTCATCTCCAGTTACATAATTTGTCCAGCTTGATCCAGGCTGACAGGTCAGGAATGATGTGAAGTCTTTGCACCAAACACTTTAGTGCAGAGGAATCCAGAAGGGCTTTAGGTCCCCTTTGTGAATAACCAGAGGCAGCCCAAAGCTACAATGGCAACAGCCTGAGCCTGGTGCCAGAGGCCCTCACCCAGTGCCAACACCTCCCCCTTCTTCTCAGCCAACAGTCACACTGCTGATGATGTTGAATACAAGTTACCAAAACCAGCTCAGAAGAATCTGAAGAATACCTTGCATATTTTATACAGGGAGTCCTGGCCATCTCCCCCAGTATCTTTAAAATAATCATGGGCAGGGAACGTTCGATTGATGTCTCTGGTGATGGCACTGTCCTGTGGAGACTCCTACCAGAGAAAGAAAATAACATGCAAATTAAAACACATCAAAAGAATATAAATTACAATATGCTAGGATTGAGACTTGGGAGATTAGCACTCGGGTTCTGTGCACTGATGTATATTTAACAATGTACCCCAGCAGAGCTGGCAGCTGCAGGTTACAGCTGGGATAGATTTGGGTACCTCAGCACATCTGGGGAGGTCAGAGCGTGGCAGAAGGAGCTCACACACACTCACACAGCTCATTTGTGTTCCAGGCCAGGCCAGTGCAGATGCAGCCACCCCTCAGAGATTCCTGGATGCCAGCACAGCCCAGGCACACTCCTGGGATGTCACAACTGCAGGAGCCCCAGGCAGCTGCAAGCAGCACTGTCCAAAATGCTGCCCCTGAGGTTCAGCTTGAGGAACCACTCCCCATCCCCTCCTCAGAACTCAATTAGAGAAAATAGATGAGCATGAGCCCTAGGGAGTGTCATACAGGAAAACATGAGGGAATGCAGGGACAGGCCCTGTATGAGCTGGGATTTCAGCATGAGGAAGATGGAACTTTGTTCTCTACATCACTCTGACACCATCAGTTTCAGATACCTTGGACATCTGGAAAGATGAACAGTAAAAAAAAAGGGGTTTAATCTACCCAAAACCCCCATGTTTCTCCTAGGCAAATGGAAAAGGCTTAGAAGTAAAAGATGGCAAAAAAGTACACGATGTAATCAGTGTAAGGAACACTCAATACAGCTTGCAGTTCTTTTTCTTATCAAAATGATTTTTCAAACAACAACAACAACAAAATTACCACAGTGTGCTTCATTTTCTCTTCTGATTTTAATCCAAGGTTAATGCTCCTCTCTGGGGCTTAACACAGACATTTCATTAGGAAAGCATTATGCTGCTATTAGAATCACAACCAGATTGTTTTGGAAATTATATCAAAAGTACTGTTCAGCATTCCAATTTGATAATAATTAACATGGTAAAGAAGTCTGTCTCATTATAAGGAAATCAGAAACAAACAAAATCAAACGCTCAATAAATTTCATATAAATAAATACCTTTTAAGTCAAAGACAATTATGCTAATGGCTGGCTGTCAACTTCAGCTGGTTTTGCAAGCAGGGAAAGACAAAGCTCAGAAAAAAATTCTGCAAACTTTAAACATGTGAATACAGACTTAGTGACAACTTTTAGTTTCTTACAAGTTTGCAAGACTGAATTCCAGTGAAGCACTCCCAGGAGCACAGGCTCTGGCCACTGCCAGCAGCATCTGTGGTACCACACAAGTGCCTTTCCTGAGAGTCACCTGTGCTCTGCTGCAATGGCAAAATCATCTCAAATCCACTTGCCTTTTAATCCACTTATTTAACAGCAGAGACCAAAGCATCTGGTTGGAAACTCTTAAGAGAGGATTCCCAAACAAATCACTCATTATGGCTAAAGAGAACTAATTAGTGGCCGCTCTGGCTTTGCGTGACTCGCCCAGCTCTTGACTCCTGTGTCTCAGTACAATTCCTCAAGCAATCCAATGTGAGTTCCTGCAGCTGAAACACAGCTTGGGGAGAGGAAAATCAACGGAAATGATAAGGTTTAAAAAATGTTTTTCAAACCATGGCTTTGAAATCTCCCCATTAGTACAAACTGCTGCAATCCAAGCATTGTGTAACCTTTTCTTTACTCCTATTTTTATACCTTGCTGTGAGAATTGGCTCAATGGGCAATTTCTCATGCTTTCAGGGGACTGGGAACTGAAGGAAACCCTTCTGAACCCACACCCTTCACAAACTGGGATTGAAAAATAGAAAGCTAAGAATGACAGGAAGAAAAAGAAAGTAATAAAGAAAGCAGAGTGGAAACCAGCCATGAGAACTGAGGCAAGTGTAGTGAAGATTAAAATTCTCATAATAGTTTGTTGCTCTGAAGGAAAGCAGTAAAATGTAGATGCTCAGACTCAGAATATGCCCTTCCTCCCCCTCTTCTATGCACTTTAAAATATTAGGGGAGTTATATGGAAACCTTCCTCTCCAGTTGATTTAAACAGAAACTATGTGAGTAATTATGGAAAGCAGGATGCAGTCCAGCTGGGAAAAGCCCATTTATTCTGTCAGGCTGCATATAAAAGCATATTGGTTCCCACCTCCTAAACCTGGCACATTTAAAAGATATTTTCCATGTATTTTCATGATCTTGCAGGGAGCATCCTAGGATCTGCAAACCATGTCATGCAGTTACAGCCTTGATCAACATATTCAGACTGAGACTCTGTTGCTTTAGAAGCTTTTTCTGTAGCTTAAGGCACAACTGAAGACATAGAAGAGCTGGAGTTCCCTCTTCCTGGGACTGATCTACTTGCAGTTTTCAGCAGCTCAGGTTTATTCCTCCTAATCCCCCTACATAAACCCAAGAGGATGAAGAAGCTGCAGCAAAGAATTGCTAAAGGACACGATTTGTGATGAAAAAACTGAAATAAGAAACCTCTAGAGAACAGAGGAAGGTGCCTGCTGGAAATGGCTCATCACCCAAAGATCAGCTCCTGTCATACCAGGCTCCTGCAGAAAATCCCCTGGGGGTACAAAACAAATCCTGACCTGGACACAAGCTGGCTTCAGAACCACCACAAAAATGGAGAAATGCAAGGGGATCTAACTTGAGGTTCCTCCTGCCCCAACCCCCAGAATGATTCCAATTTCTGTGGAATTTTGCTCCCTGGTGAGTTATCTGACACACCCACCACCAACCCAAACTGTGCCTGACTCTCACTCTTGCCACAATGGATCCATTTCCACATTCCAGTTATTCCTTAGGAAGGTCCCTGACTGCAAGAATTCTGCCACACGGTCAGAGGTTACTGTGGGAAGGGTCTGGAGTCTCAGTCCACACTGGAATTTTCCTTGCTCTGCCAGGGTGGGACCAGCACGTGGTGTGTTGCTGCAAGGCATGGACAAGCCACCCTGGAGTGCACCAAGCCAGGGACAGATTCCAGCACATCCAACACTCAGAGAGAGCCAAAATTCTGTGCAGCCTCACTGGGCAGCAGCAAGGGTAATATTACACGATGGGGATAAGTTATTTTGAGCAAATCTGTACATTTTAAGTACATTCAAATGCATTAAGTGGTCTTTTGACAGCTATTTTCAGTGTCAGCAGGATCCTGTGCCACCAGGTCTATTTTGCAGGCTGATGGCATTCCCATAATTATTTTTATTAAGCAGTATTTACATTCATTTTTACACAGAGTGCACTTCCTGTGTTTGTCTTTGCCCAAACCACTGGAGAAGGTTTTGGTAGGAGGAATTACACCTGTTACTGAGACCTCGAGGAAGTGACACAAACCACACTTACAGAGTAATGTACTTGTTAACTTCCCACAAGGAATGCTGCCTGCAGAATGTGTTACCTGGAGTCAGCACTTGCCCAGAACATTCACAGATAAAGAGTATTTGTGGAAAAAACCTGAATAATTTAGACAAATTTGGACTAGTTAGACACTGCAATTGGATACAATAGTGCATTGATACAGCATAGTTTCAGGCCAAATATGGCAATATAGTGCAATTCTAAAAATAAAAGTGAATCCCTTGTGATATCCAGCCCTTTAGCTCTGCTCGTTTCCTTTTAGGGCTCAAGTTTCCCACAGGAAAATTAAAGCAGGAGTTTGCCTACAGTGCCCTGCAGCATGTATGGATAAAGCATAAACACCAACCAGGCTGCAAGGTTCTCCTGCCCCTGCACTCACTACAAGACTATTTAGAGCAATGAAGATAAGGGGAAAAGCCCCACCCAGAGCCAAGGAACACACACCTTTAGCAGCACAGTAACAGAAAAGTCACCTGAGACAAGCCGTGAAAACATGTGACGTATCATTTATTTCTTAAATGTATTTATGATCCATTCAGACCTTTCAAATAAAGTGTACAAGTGCATTTCAGAATAAAAAACTACACTCTTCACACAGCTCTGTAGAACACTACATTTCATCAAGAAACTTGAAGCAAAAACTTCCTATTAAACCACCCATGCATCCTTTGGCTACAATAATATCACTGATCAACAAGTACTGCTAGTCAATTCCGAGTTTCCCTTTAAAGAGAAGGAGCATCCTAAAATATGCACCCCTTCCAGAGACCTCTCTTTAAAGAGAGAATACTAAATAAATTAGCTAGGCTTTTAGGCAAAACAGTAAGGCTACTTAGTACTGTTGATGCATGATCCATATATTTGGAGAACAGGCAATCCCAGGCTATGTGAAATGCGTCAACAGCCCTTGAAATTTTAGTAGTATCAAGATTACATCAATCCAGAACAAATGGCAGACAAAAATGTAACCAGTGGAACAATCACTGAAAAATGTGCAGTTTTTCATAGGATGGGAAGTGCTGATAACAGATTCAGAAAAGTGTTTATAAAATCCGCTAAGAACCACATTGACATTCTTAAAATTACATATTGTACAAAGCCCTAAACTCTGTGACTGTACAAGCACTGCCCTGCTAAACTGCTTGTTTGGGGATACATATACACACATATGTAAAATACACAGATATACTCATTTGAAAGCAATCAATTTAACATGGCAGTGACTGTACAACTGCACAGCACACGGATATATATATATGTATGTACATCTACAGCAAAAAGGAAACAAGCCAAGAGATGTATGACACAGCTGGGGTGCACACCATCTCAAAAGGGAATAATACATTTCTTGGAGTTTTAATAGCTCATAGCAAAATTACCTCTTGGAAATAATTATGCAAAGATTTAGAATCAGATATTTACATGCTTCCGATTTATCTAGTTCCATTTAATAATTAAAAATATGCAAGTATTATTTTAACTCAGTAACATTAGTCATTTTTGGCTCAACTGTAGTTTTTCTTATTATTAGTCTTAGTTGAAAAATCAGCTACAGAAATGTCTATTAAAACCATGGGGTGGCAGAACCCCTCTCCCCTATATTTTAACAACAGTTCTGAATTGGCACAAAACAGACAATTCTGGAGCCCCAACATCAACTCCTCCTCAGCTGCCTTGTGCATGAGAACACCCCTCCCTTGTTTGAGCCAGAGCAGAGCCAGCAGAGCCAAGGGCCATCGAGGAGCCCACCCAGACAGTCATCACCGTGTCAGAACTAAACCAGAATTAGTCTTGAGGGTCAGACTGCCTCTAATTCACCTGTTTGCTTTTCTAAGCTGCTTTGGTGAAAGTTTTTCTGTAGTTCTTCCTAGCAGGGGTTCCACACTCACAGCTCTTTCTCATCTTTTAATACAAAACAATTTCCAGCATTAAAAGGTGCACAAAATTTTTACAAACACACACATACACATTCTCACCTGTGATTTCATCTACTCTTGGCCTTTTCACTGACATTCAGGAAAAAACTATCAGCTGGAACATTACTTTGTGTAAGGAGATGCATCGTCTCCCAAACAAAACTCCTTACAACAACCTCTGACAATGTCAGATCTCTACAGAATACACCAGAAAAACCCCACTGGTGGCTTCTGCTGTACCAGAAAGTTGTGAAAGGTGCAAGGAGACAGGTGGGACACAAGGAAAAATGAGCATCACAGAGCCATGGAGTGGTGTGGGTTGGAATGGACCTTAAAGATCATCCAGTTCCACCCCTGCCATGGGCAGGGACACCTTCCACTCTCCCAGGTTGCTCCAAGCCCTGTCCAGCCTGGCCCTGGGCACTCCCAGGGATCCAGGGACAGCTACAGCCTCTCAAAACAGAGAGGTTTTAAAGTAAGATCACTCCACTGTATTTCATTCAGCAAAGCAACCTAAAAGCACATGCACGCACAGCCTCCCATGCTCGTGGTTTAATTGTAAACAGCATGTGAAGAAAACAATTTAAAAGGTACAAGTACAATTCTGAAATCCCTGAAGAAAAGACATACCCACGAGTATTAAGAACAGTAAAAAAGCTCATCATTAGCAATTGCAAACGTGTTTCCATCCTGTTGCATTCATTAGAGGAATACAAAATTGAATCTAGTGTGTACATGCTAGAATTACAATAGAAACTAGATTTCAAAGATTACATATGAAGAGAAATGTATCAGCATAGGAACTTGCAAAAGACTGTGCTGTACAGCATTTCTAAAGACATGAGTCTGTCAAGACAATACAACGATTGCAAATCCTTTCAGACAGTTCAAAAGCGTGGCTGGAGGTAATGCTGCTTTCTGTTCTCTGAAAGGATTAACTGCACCAGTATTTTTAGTCGGTTTTAATGACAATTTAACCTCAAGAAATACCTAACCCCTCAGAAACCGAGGTGATCAGAAACAGACAGGTACCTTACAGCCCTCAGGTTTTATTTCTTTGTACACTAAACATCAATTCATTCAACAGCATCTACAGAAAACGTTTTAAAAAATGTTTTTTATGAAATACTTTTAATACTCAGTAATGCTAATATTTAAAAATACTTCACAGTGTGGTACTAATGTAACTTCATAAAACAAGCAACTTGAGTTTGCTAAAGCTCAAAGCCTTACATTATATTAAAATAGTCCAAAGATCCCACACACACACACACAGAACCACTAGCACTATAAATATACCTAAGCCACTTTAGTGCAAAGTCTGGTTTTGCTTCCCCTGACAAATCCCTCTATATTCCTGCCAGCATATTAAAACGTCATCCTTTACTAATCTAATTATTGATTTTCAAGGATTCATTTACAGTTGAAATCCCAGAAGAACTTTTTTCAATTTACCATAAAAGTAATGACTTGGTTTATTAAGCATTTGATTGCTTGGTTCACGTGGTCTGTGTAACACTGAGAATGACTCTCACATGCACAGCAAGATTTGAGTTCATCTTTATGAGGAGCCACTCAAATTTATTTCACCTTTGAATGGAAGGATCTCCAGTAATGACCATCAGAAAGAAGCTGAAGCTTTGAATTACAAAATTGCTATCCTCATCTTACAAATTCATAA
This sequence comes from Sturnus vulgaris, assembly GCF_052056855.1. Lineage (NCBI taxonomy): Eukaryota > Metazoa > Chordata > Aves > Passeriformes > Sturnidae > Sturnus > Sturnus vulgaris. The sequence continues at coordinate 1,532,323 of NC_142264.1, forward strand.
ATAGAAATCAGAACAGAAAGTCTGGACTGCCTGCTCTGCTCCAACCCTGCTGTGCTGCACCTCAGGCCTCATGTGCAGGCAGGTGGAGCCTTCCCCAACCTTTCCTTCCAAACACGGGTGTCTCTCCAAACCCCTGCTCTAAACATGATCTAATGCAGTGTGCATCCACTCAGCTCTTGTTAAACCTTCCCAGCCAACAAAGCCACTGGTTATCAACCCACCAAAGGTCTGTTCCACAGGGACCTGCTGCCTCCTGGGCTCCCCTGGAGCTGAGCCTGCACATCCTGTGATCAGCTCAAGGATTGCAGCACTCCCCCAAAACAGCTCCAGGACAAAACCAAGATAACTTGAACAACTTCTGTTTCTCAGCTGAAACAACCACAAAATCACCAGCATGAGGATCAGTTCTGACTGCACAGATTGCTGAAGGACATCTGAGATGTAAAGAAACAACTGGACCAGGACCCAGGAACATCACTTCTGTTCATGTTCCATTAACTGCTAAAGCTCAGGAGATGCAAATGGGATATGGGTGAGACAAACACCTCCATGTGCAGCCACACTGAATGCCTGCAGAGCTGACAGACTGGGGCTTGGTCTCCACTCTGCAATGGGATAAGAACTGACAGATGACAGAACTCAATATTGTGTGGAAAGCCATCAGCAAAGCTGCCTCTATAAACAAACATTTTACCTGTCTAGGAAATAATGTCACAGGACAAAACCCAGAAAAGCTGACCAAACAAAGTACATCCCACCAGATCAACTCCCTGTGGCTGGAACAGCTCAGACAGACAACAGTGACATGGACTGACACCACCTGAACTCAAATGAGGGGCTGATCGTCACCCCAGGTCTGCAGGGAATCCCCCTGGGGTGGGTGTGGGAGACCCCAGGCTCAGAGGAGCTGCCTCCAGAGAGCAGCAAAGCAAGAAGGTTAAACTCCACATTTAAAAGAAATGTGTATTGTAAAGAAAATGACCCACATTAAATACTCCATTGTTTTGACCAACCTCGAGCACGTTTCCTCTCTTTGTTTCCATCAGCCACAACTTTCAGTTTCTTTCTCTAAACACAACTGCACCTCGTCCTACACTCACTAAATTTTAATTTTGAAGACTATCCCCTTCCAAAAATGTAACTTTAATATTAAATGCCTTTGCTTATGTGCAGGAACATCTTTTGAAGCAGTACCTCTGCAAAGCACAGGCAATAATGGAAATACCAACTGAAGTAAGACACTGGCCTAGAAGCCAGGAGAATATATTTCTCTGTAGTGAAAATGGGACATTCTCCCACCACCCCAAAAGAGGGACTGTTTGCTTTGCTGGACACAGTCTGTAAAACCTGACCAGCTGCAGCCTCCCCACAGCTCCATACACACAACAGCATTCACTGTATAGGGAATATTAAAGATAACATTTGGACAAATTTGGGATTAAAATCTGAGTTTATCTTGAATGACACCACGGGAAGGATGTGCTGTATTCTGCAGAGTCATGGAAGGGAAGAAGAAACATTTCTAAACCAAGCAATAAAATAAGGGCCAAGTCAGGCAAAAGTTTCAGCAGGTGCTTAAAAACTCAGAACTAAACATGTACTAAAACAACAAAAAAAAAGCTTTCCAAAACCTCCACCTCCTTTTATTAAGTTATCTAAAACAGATGAATTGGAAAAAAATTTAGAAGGGTCTTTTGTTTGTCATGTCTGAAGGCAGATTCCTGTGCTCACATACTGGTTCCTAAGAAATATTTTTTAAAGCACCAATCTGACTTAGAAGTTCTGTCAACTTCAAACTCTGATGTGAAGTAAGATCAGACTGAAATATTTCAGACTTCCTAATGGAGTTACTGCCCTGATCATCACAGCACTTGGGAACACCACGACAAATAGCAAAAAATCTGCATATTGGATTTGCACACTGAATGTTTCCATCTCCTATCACATCCAGGCCTTGGAAGTGTCTTTTTTTCAGAACAGACAAACTGAAATTTAGGGTTCTCACACATAAAAAGCCTGTACATGAGCTGGAGGGAACAATGCCTTTGGGAATTCTCGGTCTCTGTGCCTCGGTACTTTGTACCCCTTTCTTCCTGTCAAAGACTTGTGACAAATACCCAAAACTGCCCCTTGGGCGCTCTGACACTGAACCATGTCACAATTCCAAGTAGTAGAAACATATTTCTGACTGATAAGAAGTTTAAAAACAAGTACAAACTCCCCAACAACAAATAAAGACTGCAGAAACAGGTAACATTTAACAAAAATATTAACGGCAGATAAACAGCAAAACTTTTGTTTGACACAAAAGATTTCTGTTGAGTTTAAAAATACTGTTCCTTGATTGAGATCATAAAAAAAATAATATTTCACAGCTATTTCCTCAATATATTTGGAAAATGACAATCACAACCTAAACTTCCAGTAATCTTTAAAAAAAAAATAATAAAAGGACTTATCCATGAAGCAAATTACCATCTTCTGAGAAGCTGTGAGTATAGAAATCCTTCCCATGGCACTGAAAAAAGCCACTGAATTGCATCTTGCAAATTAAACCTTCCAGCAGCTTAATTTGAAAGTGAGGCATACAACTCTAATAAAAAATAAATTTATTGTCTGAGATGGAACTTCAAAATTAGTTCATTCAATCATATCACAACCCCATTTTTATGAAGATGCAATTTGATTTCTGTCCTCTCCTCAGCGTGGCATTTATCTGTGCAATGCTCTCACCACTGATTTCCAAAGCACCCAGACACAAACACAGTTTCATTTCACATGTGGAGGATGAAAATGATCCAGCTGCAAAGTTTGCTGCCTGACCATTCCTAGCACGGACTGTGATGGGAAGGAGCCCTGTGCCTGTGCTGGGTGCATGACAAAAGGTGTTCAATGCATTGCTGAGAAACAAAGTCACGTGTGTCCAAATTATTTTCCCCACAGTGAACAGAATTCACTCCCTGCAATTTCATTGAAGACAACAGGCTCAAATGTTATAAATATTTAAAACATCGAAACACATACTACACATATTACATCGACATTAAATTAACTTAAGAGGGAAATAACACAATTTAAATTTTTAAAATATCAATAAATTAACATACAGACAAAAAGAGAAATATTTGACACTAAAACTAAGCTACTGAGGCAACACTGAAAGTGTCTGTACAGTGGATAAAACTTGAATGCATCAATTGGCTGCAACTCCTCCCCATCCTAATCTCTTGGAGACTTCCAGATTCTGATTTTCACCTCTTACAGAAAATGTCTGAGCTGAGGAAGACTTGGAGATGAGTAAGGCAACTGAAAACAGCCTGGCTGTCAGGAATGCTAGAACTGAACCTTTGCTGCAAAGCAGCAACAGCTGCAACAATGCATCTGCATCTGGATCAGCCACCACGCTCCAAGTGCAATTCCAGGCTCAGGGCCGAAGGAGCAACTGCTTCAGCTCCAGTTAAATATCTATGCCATGATTTAGACCCCTTACCAGTTTCAAAAACTTTCAAAATTCTCAAAAACTGGCACACAATGCTCCTATTTAAACCCTCTATTTAGCCATTAAAAACACCAAAAGCAACAACCTTTGCTTTCCAGCTTCTACTTAAACCTGAAACTGCCATTTCTATGGTTTCAGGCCCCAGTAGATTCTTCTCTTCTACAAAGTTTAATCAAATGCTATTCCAACGATACACTGCATCATTTCAAAGATTTGGAAATGTTAGATAAGGTGAAGATTCAGAGAAAGGCTACGGGGAGTTTACCTGAGAGGCTGTTCCAAAAATATCACACACACACTTTGATATTAGTGACTGAAGCCCTTGAATTGTTCCCCAAAGCCCACCTTTGCCATCATACCCACAGAGCACCCCAGACAATCAGCCACAACGTGCTGACAGCTTATTATGCCACTTGTTCTGCAAGTGAGTCACTGCAGCCCCGTGCTCCCCCCAGGCTGGCTGTGGGCAACCAAGCAAAGCACCCCGGGCGTGTCTGCACGATCCAGCACCAACCCCTCTCTGCTCTTCACTACAAAGAGAGCAAGAAATGGTGGCGTGAAGGCAGCAGGGGTTAGAGAACCTGTGCTCTTAAAATTTCAGATGAACTGAAGAGGATGTTTATCTTGAGAGGTTTGGAGTGATTTGGGATGAAATCTGCTGGAAGCTGATCAAATGCCACTGAAATGCTTTGCCCCAGGGCCCTCCAACAGCAGGAGGCAGCAGGAGCAGGAGGCTCTGCCCCATCCTCCCCTGAACAGCTACACACACATCCAGGAGAGCAACTCAAATGCACCAGCACTGAGTGCTGACAAATATGTGCCATGCCAGGAATGCTTCATCCTGCTGCTCTCTCTCCTTCCCCATTTCCTCACTGGCAGCCCCACGAGACTGTACTGGAGCAAATGTGGATGGGCAGCAGGGCTGGGCTGTAGCAATCGTGGCATGTGATGAGGCAGAGACAAGCTGGTATCCTCCAGGGCAAGGCATAGAGAGGAGATGCCAGGGCTCACAGCACAGCAGAGGGTGGGGGAGTTTGCAGGAGGAACAGGGCAGAGTATTAAAAATATGATCTTGATCTAGAACAACACAGACTTGAAACCATTTAACAAAAACAGAGCCTTCCCTTTGGCCAAGAGAATTACCCCAATTCTAAAAATACCACATTATTTTTCCCTATCCTTTTTTCATTCCCACTGTGACTAAGAGCACACCAGCTGTAGCAGAGGAGCTCAGGGAATTCCCCACTCAGCAGCCCAAGGCAGTGACGGGAAGCACAAGGAGGGGCACAGAGGGTGGATGGTCGGGGGCACAACCTGCTCTCAGAGCAGGACAGACAGAGGGACAGTCCTGCACCAGAGACAGGGTGACACTGCAATCCCCCACTACAGGAATACTCGGTTCACTTTCATTTCTAAAATGGCATCAATAACAAGACAAGGACATTCTTCAGGAAAAACGCAACAATTTGAGGGCCATTCTGCCTTCTTAACAGCATGACAGTATTCAAAACATTTAATCTAGGCTAGCTTGAACAAGCTGTGGTCAATGAGATTTGGTTCCTCATATATTGCCTTTGTCTGACCAGTTAGATATGCTTTTGCCAACAGGATTTAGCTCCTGCTATATTTGAACCATCTTTAATCCCATAAAGGCTAAAGAAAAATGTCTCTGATTTAGCTCTGTGCACTTATGAATAACTCAAATACTACAGTTAAATTTACAACATAGTTCCCTTAGCTGTTTAGAAGACAATTGTTTTCTTTCCTTTCCCCTTAAGTTCCAGTATGTAAAATATCAGAAGAATTTAGATTAAAAAAAAAAAAAAAAAAAAAAAGAGGGGGACATGTTATTTTTAAAGTTGTTCTTGAGAAAATTTCCACATACAAACCCGCGGCATTTCTCCACTGGTTTGAGAACAATTTTCACATGTTAGCATCATCCTTGAGTGGCTGCCACAATTCTGGTATCATAAAGCAACACGTATTTTCTCTTAGCTTATCAAAACACATTTTATTTAACTGCTAAATTTGGTCTGATCCAAGTTTTTCTTCTTACTTCACAGCAAACAGGAAAACGCAGATGCCACACTCTGATCCAAACATGCATCCTACCAGGGAAACGGGGCACGGAAGCCAGATCAGCCCTAGGAGAATGACTGCCCAGACCACATGGCTGCACTCACGGCTCGTTAACAGAGTTCACACTGAAACGTTCACATTGGTCACTCCTGTTCTACAAGTCCTGTCTAGGTAGCACTGAAAAACAAATTGTTTGGCCCCTTCTGTTCTGACGCTGGAACGTTGTGTCAATATACTTTGGCATATATTTTAAAAATCCCTGTAATATACCATAGACTGTGACATTTCCACTTCAGATCTATCATTTACATGTGAAGCACGAATCTCCAAAGAACCCAGTAAAGCTGTAAGAAAGAACTAGATTTTGCCGAAGCTCTCAGACACCCACTCCATTCAGTCACACCAGCTGGAGAGGTAAGTGTCAAGATACAGCTTTATTCTTTAAAATGAATGTGGAGGTGAAACTCCACAGCCTCCTCCACAGCAACCATTTTTTAAAGTGAAACCACAACGATATGTGCTCCTGATCCTTCTATGTCAGCAGCATTTCTCAGAAACCTTTTTGCAAATCTGGATATCTTAAAATCATATCTAAGTTATTCTGCAATCTATTCTACAATTGTCCCTGCACTTCCCAGTCCAGCTGACAGGCGTCCTAGACATGACAGCCATTGGAAGATCTTTTGCTCCTAGAGGTAGAGGAGTCCTTAGCTACCCTCTGTCTAGCACACGAGGCACAGATGGCCCCCGAGAGACGCTTCAGCCCCTTCTGAAAGACACTGTTGGAGAGACTGTAAATGACACAGTTGCAGAAACTGTTGCTAATGGCGAGCCAGGTGGTCAGGAAGGACGCGACACGGTTACTGTAGACATTGGAGCTCTCCAGCAGGAAATAGATGATGTAGGGCAGCCACAGGATGTAGAAGACGCTGGTGATGCGGAACAGGACCATGGCATAGCGCTTGTCTGGGCAGGGCTGCGCCTCCCCCGCCTCCCCGTCCTGCGAGCTGAAGCGCACCCGCCGCTCGTTGATCTCCTTGGTGTGCTGCTGGCAGATGCGGAAGATGTTGAAGTAGGTGAAGCACACGATGAAAGCGGCCGGGGCGTAGAGCATCACCACAATGAAGAGGGTGAAATAGGGATCGGTGTTCCAGGAATTGGCACACCACTGGAACACATCCCCGTGATATCCAGGCTTTCCCCAGTGAAAGGAGGGTAAGAAGACCAGGCAGGAGTAGAGCCAAATGGTCAATATGCAGATTCGCAGCCTCCATGGGGTTACCAGCGTGTTGTAGGTCAGGGGCTTCGTGATGGCAATGTATCTGTCAATGCTGATGCAGGCCAGGGAGGCCATGGAGACGCTCTTCAGCACTGATACCACATAACCAAAGATTTGGCAAACCAAGGACTCACTTAAAACAATAGGATAGTGCAGCAGAGACAAAGAAGGCACCAGACAGCTCACGCCCACCAGGAGGTCAGCATACGCCATAGTCTGGATGAAGTAGCTGGTGGTGTGGTGGTTCAGCAGAGGTGCACAGTGAAAGACAAATATCACAATAATGTTGCCCGAAATAATCAGCACCATGAGGAACACAATAATAACCACTTCCAGGAGGCAAAAATTGATAGTCTCCAAATAGCTAATGGCCAGGAGACAGAAGGGCCGGCCACTCTGGTTGCCAACCAAAGAGGAGTTCATCTTGAGCACTGCAGTGATCTCTACTTCATGCTCCTGCCTGCTGCCTGCAGCCACTCCAGGCAGCTGCTGTCATTGCGGCTGGTGCTGTGTGTGCAGCAATGTCAAAACCGGAGCTCCAGTCCCCGGGGCTGCTCCAGATGCTGCTGCTGTGCATTGTCTGCAGCACAATTCCCCTTTAAATCCGGCTCCCCGCCGCTGCCGGTGCACCGGGACCCAGCGGCAGGCATGTCAGCAACTTCCCCGGCGCACCGGAGAGAGCTGATACTGATGCCCTCCTGGGTGGGCTGCCGCGCCGAGGAGGGATGAGGGGCTGGGGGAAGAGGGAGAGGAACCTCCACCGAGTCAGGACGATAGTCCTCCCAAAGGCTGACAGAGAGAAGGGGAAAGTGTTTTACAGAACCGCCTCTCCCCCGCGCTGCCACCTCCGCCGCTCCCCTCCTTCCCCACGCCCTGCTCAGCGCTCCCCGCCGGCCCCGGCTCCAGCCCCGCTCGCTCCCCACGCCCCGCCGGCAGCAGCGGGAGGCGATGCCGCCTCCCCGGAGCCCCGGCAGCCGCGCGGGGGGATGCGCGGCGGGGAGGGCGGGGGTCCAGCCCTTCTCCGCTGGCTCCATTTTGCACGGCGCTTTTGTTCGCCGCCTCTCCCGGCCCCGCCGCCGCCGCCGCCCCGGCCCCGCCGCCGCCCCCCGCCCGGCCCGGGGCCAGCCCGGCCCCGCCGCCCCGGCCCTACCTGCGGCGGGGGAACAAAAGCGCGGAGCATCCTCGGGCGGGCGGCGTGTGCTCCGGCCGCGGCGATGCGGAGCCGGGGGCGGGGAGGCGGGAGGAAGGGGAGGGAGGCGGCGGGAGCGCGGGGGAGGGCGCGGCGCGGCGGGGACCCGGCGGGGAGCGGGGCCGCAGCCCCGGCCCCCATCCGCCCGCCCCGGCGCGCAGGGAGCCGGGCAGCGCCGGCCGCAGCCCCGGGGAAGGCGGGTTCGCGCTGCGGGGGCGCTCGGCGAGGCGGATCCACGGGCGGCCGGTGGCGGTGGGAGCCTCACCCGGCGCGACCCCGCCGGCCCCGGCAGCGCACGCGGGTCCCGGCCCTGCCCGTGGCCGCCGGTGCCGCAGGGACACACACCCAGACACACACCCAGCGCGCAGCCCGCTCCTCCTCCGGCACCCCTGCACGGCGAGCGCCAGCCGTCCATCACCGCCCTGAATTCACGCGGTTCGTCGTCACTTAAAGGCTTCTCCATGCCAGCCCTTTTGGGGAAATACCTATTCTGGAATAAACGTGCCTTTCCTAGGTGTAGTGTGTGTCGCTCAGGAGACGCCCGAAACCAAGGGCAAAGCTGAGAACGATGTCCCACCATTAATCCAGATGCTGCTCCAGGTAGGCAGGCACCTCCCTCCATACACAGAGACACACACAGAACGCAAAGGCATCGCTGTCCCTGACAGTCCCTGGGACATCGGACACCAAAACTGAAAACCCAGCGACATTCCAGCCAGTAAAGACGCGAGACATTCACAGCATAGCACTTAAACTTGTATTCACACCCTAAGTTAATACCATCTCACTATTTAACCAGAAAAACCTCTTTGAAGGCAGAGAGGCATAACAAGGTACGGCTCTTGTTTATTGTTTGTCAAGAGCTCCAACTGACAGGCTGGAAAACACATTCCCAGGTATGTGGGAGCTCATTCTCTGACCCTGGCACCAGACTGCTCCACTGCCACCGCTTAGGACAGGCCCTTGCTACAGGAATTTGTATTTGAATGGATCAAACCAGTAAAAAACTCGAGTGAAGCTCTCCAACAATTAAAATCATTGTCAGACATGAAAGTGTGCAACTGGCATCCTTACAAGCTTAAGTCCACACTCTGAATTCAACCAATACCAACAGACTCAAGGTTTTCTTAATCTAAGATAAATGTTGGTCATTCTGCAGAATATCTAATGGGAAATTAATTGACGCCAAAGGGGTGGATGCCAAAGCAATCAAGCTGCAACTCTCAGGTTTTTAGCTGACCAGTAAGTACAAAAAACATTTCATGATACACTTGTGTTGGCAAAAAAATCTGTGCTGGACAAGAGCATGACTTGGCAGATTTTTAGTTAGTCTTGTACAAATGCCTGAAAACAAAAATATGGGGGTTCTGGCCTATCTTTAACCCAAAAAAGATCTCTTTACAATTGTCCACCTTTTTTAAAAAAAAATTATGGTGTTTCTACTCATGGCAACTGAAGTACTAGAACTGTAGCTAGGAAACATAAACTTTGAATTAAATTTAGGCCAGGGTATTGTGGATTGACAAAAAACAAGCTATGATTGAATTACTGCTGGAGAAATGATCTCCTGTCTTTCCAAAGCAGAGAATGATTTACATACCGATTGATTCAAATAGTATTTCTGGATCCCTGGGCACAAATAGACACATTATAAACAGTATGTTGATACATTCAACTTTCTATGTCAGATACATAAAAACAAGGTAGCAGTGGAAACACTGAGCCCAACCAAAACAACATCTGGCTCCTGAAATTTTTGAAGAAGATGCACCATGTAATCAAGAACTCCCCAGTGTTCAGGTTTTTATGAAAAGCTTAACGCCCTTAGAGCCGAGGTATTTCTGTAATAGAGCCACGTCTGTTTTTTTTCCTTTAACTGACATTCTATTGTTTCTCTGAAGCTGAGAGCAATGACTCCACTCAGGGCTCCTGCCAGCTCACTCCTGCTTGTTTAAAACACCCAAACCAGCAGCAGCTCCACCTCCTCCTGCCCGTGCACCAGAAGGTGAAGCAAAATGCACCTGGAAGGAGGTAAGTGGGGTGCATTGCCTGCTCCCCAGCTCTCTGGTTGGGTGCACCCCCAGCCCAGCATGAGAACCGTTCCTAAAGACACCAAAACGTGTGGCTGAGGTGGCTCAGGTCCGTGAGACTGAAAACACTGCAGTGGTGCAGACACTTTACACCACGGTACAGCACCACTTCGTCTAAGGCAATGAAAAGTACTCCAGAAATTATTCAAAGTTACAATGACAACTCCTGGGAAAACTGCTGCTTGTAAAAGATAATTAAACTTTTATCACCATGTGATCAAAACTAATCAAAGAAGGAATCTCAAGGTTCAGGCACACTGACAAGGCTACGTCATTGTACACCGTGATGCACAGATGCACGGTAGGTTCCATTTCAGTTGATTGTACACAGTCATGGCCCTCTGTCCTCCTGAAAATCCAATGTATTCTTTTTAATTTATAGGAACATATGGAAATATGATGGTGATACAAGTGGAAAATAAGCGTTATCCACCCACAGCTAAGGTTCTGTCACATTTTATGCTACCGATGACAACACATTCAGTCAGATAACGGCAGTGACATTTTAATCTATTTCTTCATTAAAAACTAACATCATTTGCACCAAGACAGACAAGTATATTTGGTAGAACGTCTGTGTTCTATAATCCTCGTCTCATGGAGACAAAAAGGTGGGAAGATGAGAAGGTGGGTAGCAGGAGTCCTGTTATAAGAAAGACTGGAACAAATTAAAAATCTCTTACCAGGCCTGGGATTTCTCCCAGAAATGGTGACCCCGGGGTAACATTGCAGGATACTCCTCCTGACACCAGACTATTATTTTTTATTTTATTTGTGCCACAAGATGTCCCTCTCATGTTGTAATTTTCTTAATATAGTGTATTTATCTGGTACAACAGTTCATGGCTTCTTCCTTTCGACATTACTTCCTCCCACACAGACCTATATCCAAAAGCTTTTTATTTTCTCCTCAATATTGTAAATGTCAGGTTTTTAATGTTGCTATTATGAAGAACTTCTCCACTGACAGATTCAATAGTTGCATTAATCCTTTCTAAAATTTCTCTGTTGTGGCTGTTGTCTCCTTTGCTTTGTATCATGATTATTTATCTTTTTTAGCCTGTCTGGTTCGCTTTACACGTTTTCTACTCAACACCACTTTCCATCCACCAATGCCTGTCAAGAACATGCAATATTTTTCCTGCAGGTGTTTGTTAACACCTGGAGTGAGTCCTCATGTGTCTTCTGCTACCTTTCAGTGGCTGGAAGCCTGAAGATTAACAGCCATAACTGTGACTGCCAAAGTGCTACCAGGACCAGATGCCTCTCCCAAGGATTGTCTAGATCCTTTCACCTAGAGCTTGCTTTCTGTCCCCAGTAGGGACATGACCTTAATTCACTGGGTTGGCTTTCATCCACACTCCCCACCACGAGCATGGCAATCTGGAGCTGCTAAAAGCTTTATTATTGCACACAGATGGTGTGCAAATTCTCAAAAGTAACTCGTGGATGCACCATGATGGTGAAACTTCAACCTTCCCGCAATAACAAAAGCGCAGAGAACAAAACCCCAGCCAGTGTGTGGCAAAGAAAACCAGAGCACATAATTAATATAAATTGTCATGATGACTACAGCACAAGGAGCACAGTTGAAACACAATTTCAATGCCATTTTTAAGTCATATTCAAGAAGAGAACTAGACACAGCTCTCCTGCATGGTAGAGCACAACAAGGAGACATTTCCTTTTCAATCCTTCAGTAGCCACAATTCAACAGTAAACAAAAAACTGTCCTTGCAGCAATACATTTGCAAAGGAAAGCAAAATCAGGGATTACCCGAGCCTACCCAGGAAAGCAACCACCAGAAGAAATCCTGGGGTGCTACACCCAACATCCAGTGCACAAGAGGAAAAAAATCCCCAAAACATGCCAGAAGGTTTTGAAGCAGCTGTCAACACAGATCCTTATTAATTTGGGACTGTGCTGCTGCATGGGGTCATGAAAAGCCTGGCAGAAATCAAATGCACCTACAGGAATAGAGGGCAACATGAAGAGAGAAGGGGCACTGCATTATGAGCACTCACACAGGTTTCCTGCATCTCCTGCTCACATTCCAGGGCATAGGTTTTACATGGACTCCTTGTGCTCCTGCACTACACCACAGCAGTTATTCTCACATAAACCCCTTCAAGGGATGGTAATGCAAATAACTGCAGGCTTGCCAGAGAAGAATTGGCATTAGTGACATGCAAAACATGGCAAAGCATTACAAAGATGGGAAAGCAATGTAATATAATGGACCCTTGTCTTCATATAATTAACAATTTTTTTCCCAGGAACATTTACTCCTATGCATTGCTGCATACTGACTGTAACTGAGCTGCTATTTTAAGTGCAGTAAGAATTAGTCACATTAGAACTCCAAAATTATCACATTTCATGCCTAAGAAAGGCATGAAAACAAAAATTTAAGGTCAAAGTGCAGCCCAGCTTTATCATACTTTTGGCATAGACGACATGCAAAGGGTCTGCAAACATTATATTGCTGGGCCTTGAATTCATGCTCTCCTCAGCCCCCCAAATAATCCTTGCATTTTTTGCCTGTTCTCCTCTTCAGTACCTCCACACAGCCAGTGAGAGATAACCCTATTTAAAACCTTGCACTTCTTCCAATGCCTGCAGACTGAAGAAATCCCAATTCCCCTGTGAACCAAGCACACATTTCTGTTCTCCAACACCAACCTCTGTCCCTTCTACAGGAACAATCCCCTATTTCCATATTTAAGTCACAACAAAACAAACAGCCATGGCACTGGGCTGATATGGCACCTCCAGGTCAGGGAAACCTCATTTTCATTTACTTGAGCTGGCTATGGCAGCGTGCTGGTGATACACTACAGACCTCATGAGACTACAGCAGGGCCTGAAAATGGTCAGTCAGGACCCATTCTCTCTAATTTCATAATTAGTTTCTGTGCTGAATGACCACTGCAGGTACAGCCAGTGCTTTAGAGCAGATCACAGTGCAGGACCAGCCTACCCTTATACTTGGACTCCAGAGATGCAGGTTACTTTCTTTGTCTCAGCCAAATGCATATGAGTGGAAAGGTTTTACAGGTTTAAAAACGACATGTCACACTATCCCCTTCCAGCTGACAAAGATAGTAGCAGAAAGTGTCACCAACTGTGCCACAAAGACATCATCTTTTGCATTCTGATACCAAAACACTGAAACAGAGAAACAAGTGAGGCTGACAACTACTCACCAGGCAATTAAAATAACACAACAGGATAGCTGTGATCACTCCTTGCCAGAGCATTCAACCTCCACATTACTTATATGATTTATTCACCATAAAATCCAAGTTACAGCTCTACAATGCATAAACCAGTATTAAGGAATCTGGACCAAGTGTTTTCTATATTCACCAAGTACATGAAAATACTTATGGCAGAACATTTTTAGCTGATCTAACATGATTCATTCACATCATGTAGGATCCTTCCTGCATGACTCCAGAAGAAACTGAGTTTAATTTCAGAAGCCCTCCTGCCCTCAGAATAAGGTCTTTAATTGCTCCTTGTGAATCTGTGCCATCAGAATATAGATATACAAAGGCTGATTCACTTGTTTTGCTTTTTAACTGGTGAATAATTAATTTCTGTTATATTTGTACTAAAGCTGCATCATTAATAATTTCTAATACAGTCCTTCTAGACTTTCATGTTCGATGAAAGCAATAAAACCCAACGTAGCTATACAGATAATGGTCAAATCCAAATTAACACATCAGTTTTCTGGAAAAGAAAGTGACATTTCGTTTTGTGACCCATTTGCTATTGAACTTTGAGAACCATTGAGTGATATCTGTACACACAATTCTTACATCCTTTTCCTACCTTACCGACGTCAGCATTCAAGATGAGAAGTCACAAAATTGCTGTCTAATGCAAAAACATCCACATTGTTCTGTTTTCTTTCCACCAAAAAAGGCTGAAATTTCTACTAGTGTTGGATTTTTAGCATAAACACTGAGACAACACAACAAAATTCAGCTTCCATTCGGAAAAGCCAAGCAAGCAAATAAAATTAATGTGTCCATTATGAAAGCAATTAATAGGATACTTATTTTTTACAAATTCAGAACTGGCTGAGTGAAACAGGACTATAAAATAAAAGCAGTGTAATGCCACCAGGGCTTTTGTTGGAGAATTAAATCACTCCTTGACACATTCGGGTACACTCAGGGACCCTCAGGCAAGAGCACACTTGAGTATTGCCATCCTTTAAGGAAACCAAGGGGAAAGAGCTGTAAAAAGGCACGGTACCTTTGTGATGAGGATCCTGTATTTCTCCACCAGGTGGTCGTTGTTGTGACACCCTGCCAGCAGCTGCCACACCTCGCCCCGCAGCGCCTCGGGGACACCGCTCCGAACCAGCGCCGACAGCGTCTTGGGCCGCACGCTCAGGTTCAGGTGCCTGCAGAGGGGAGGGCTCAGTGAGTGCCCCAGACAACCACACACACCCGGGGGGAACACACGGCACAAGTGCCAGGCAGCCCGCATCTCTACGCCAAATTCAACTTAGGAAAAATAAACACCATTTGGAGAACTATCCCGAACTATCTTCTTGATTCCCATTAAATGTATCTATATCTCCACCTATATCTCCACCTATATCTCCACCTATTAAATATTCAACAAACCAAAACTCTCCATTAAATACTAGAGGACAGAGGTCACAGTGTGTACATCCCAAGTTCAAACCAGCCCAAAATGAGCACTTTGCAGAAGCCTCCACTGCTCAGCTCGCAGCCCAGCAGGAGGTGACCTTCTCAGGGAGGGAGGGACAAGGAGTCCTGAGAGCTCTGAAAATCACCTGTGCTGGTTATCTAACTGCATCCCTGCATTAGAGCAGCCTCCACTGCAGCAGCCAGCCCCAACTGAACAGCTCCTTCCAGCGAGACCACTGACAGCTCATAAATTACAGCACTGCAAGTTGTAAAAACTAAACCTACATATAATTTATGCACTTACAGCACGTTAAGCTGAACAGCTCATTTGTGGCTTATATATAAAAATCTCCAAAAGACACATGCCTTAAATCATAGAAATTACTCTTTTTCTACAGTTACTAAAAAACAAACTTCTGGATAAAATGATCAAGAGAGCTGAGAGAAGAAGGCAGAAAAATGAACTTGTGTCACATCAACTGCATTATGTTCTTAATACATTGGCATTTATTAATCTTTGTAACAGTCTAACAGATATGTGGATGATAATTTTACACAGACTGGGACTCCCCATTGCCTTTCTCCATTCTACAGTGCTCTGACACAATAGAGACCAACAAGGCAGACATTTAAATCAGTATTTACTGCACAGAACCCAGGACCATCATGTCCTCCTTCACCGTGCTTTCTCTAAAAGGAAGCAACTAAAAAATAATATTGATATAGTAGTTACATTTGTATCAATATATAGCCACACCTATAGACACAGAGCATTTATTATGCTTTAACAATATGCAAGTATATTTTATATAAAATACTTCCTATATACAAAATACTCCACTTTTTGGAAAGGCCTATAAAGCTGCTTTGCTTTAATCTCAGATCAGAGGAACTACAACAGTAGTTCCAATGAATACAGTCAAGAAGGCTGTAGACTAAAGGCTACACACCACTGGATTCTTCCAAACTATTTTTGAAATGAGAAAATTGTGTGACTCAGCAGTTATGAAACACCAGCCAAATATTCTTTGGTATCACAAAATACCAAATATTTAATTACCATACAAATCTAATTACACAATTCTAAAAAACTAGCATGAGACTACCTGAAGTCTGATTTTTATGATTTTCAATCCTCTTATGTTAAAAGCTGAAGGATCATTGCTTCCAAATACACGTTTTTAGTTAAGAAGGAAAGCCCTTTAACACATATTAAAGTTGTTGCCAGCATTAGCACAGAAGCATTTCATATCCTCTTAGAGCTGCCAAAACATTTCCAATGGGAGTCAGGTGGCTTAATTATCTCTGAGCCCTTGGAAGAGTTACAAAAAAATTCAAGTTGAAAGAAACTTTCTCACAGCAGCAGATGCAGAGAGCTCATCTGGGAAAGATGTTTTTCCAAGTCTAGGAGAGGGAAAAGGGATCATGTATCATTTTACCACAGCCTTCACTTCTTACAAATGTGTCCATTTAGTGCAAAACCAAACTGGAAGGAAAAGTACTTATTCAAATAAGCAATAACTGCAGAAAAGACCAAATTATTATAATTTTAAAGAGATTGCTGTCTAAGTGGTCACATCAATATTTTTTTCTCATCTAAGCAGCATGACTGACTCCAATTTCTGCTGTTCCACTCCTCAGATCCAATATCCCACTCAACCTTTGACTTGCTGTGCAGCCCTTGCCCTGCTCTCATTGACTTCAGGAAGCAAAAGACCACAATTAAAGCCAGAGTCAAAAATGAAGCCCGTTTGAGCTCAATCTCATGCTGCCCATCATCCCCCTCTGTGGGGAAAAAATAAAACCTAACAAAACCCCTGAATTTCACAACAATCAGCATCACTTTAGAACTGCTCAGGCTACTTCAAGATGAATAAAAAATCCCTTGTCAAAGGAGGATTGTGTTGCATTAGCAATTGGACTGTCAAGAAACACTCTTCTTGTACACTGACATTTTCCAGGGAAAAAACAGCAGAGCTCATGTACTTCCTTCTTGGCAGGCTCTGGAGCCTTCCTTTAGATAAGGGAGGAAAAACATCTTCTCTATCCAAGTCCAAATCTCCCATTTCTTAAGCTACAGTCACTAAGATATGACAGCTGCAGGAAAAATTGGCTGTGAACCCAGTCAGAATTACAAAGAGGAATGGATCTGTGCAAAACAGACAAAGCAAGAGCTGCATTTTCTTTATACTACTTAGTTTAGGTTTTCCTTTAACAAAATCCCAAGGAACATGAACGTAAGTAGAATATTCATTTTAAGACAGAACCAATTAAAGATGCAGCATAAGTGAATTTCTATACATTGAACATGCATTCAAAATTCAGAATATTTAGAATACTCTCTAAAGAAATCAGAAAATATCAAACCAGAGAATAAGGGGTGTTGTGGGGATGGATAGAGAACTAAATCCAAACTAATCTTATATCAAACGGCCTCTGGAAACAAAAACTCCAAGCAGAAGGCAGAAACAGAATGAGAATATTCAGAATTGTAATTTTCAGGATGTGATTTTGCCACTTACCACTTGGACAGCAGCTCTCCCCACGTTTCAAGGATTTTTTCTGCACACTCTTTGGAAACATCTCCAGAACCACTTAAGAGTGGTTCATCATTGTCTGCCAAGAGAACAGAAGGGACACTTCAGCCAAGGCCACATGGAAGGCCAGCAGGAAAAGTGGAAAAGCAGAAACCCAAGTTATCTTCATTTCAGCTCAGAGCTGTAAGGCCAGATGTTTCTATACTCAGAAGTGGTCATGGTTTGCTTTGAAAGAATTTTTTTAAAAGCAGAAGAAGTTTTTGAAAATGCATTAAGTTTCCAGCTGGGCAGCTCCTGGTACAGCTTCATCTCTCACAGATGTCTGACTAAAACACTGCCTGCTGACATTTCCAAATAACACCAGCTTCTCCTTTCTGCTCTCAAACCTGCTCACAGCTGCTCAGGAAGGGGCAGAAGCTACATGATAATCCCCAGTTTTTAGGAGCCCTTTTTCACCTTGTCCCAAATACTCCACACAGGAGGCCTGGGCTGAGAAAAGCAGGGACGCTGAAGTGCTAGACTAGGGAGAGGCTGACCAGGAATGCCAAGACACTGGGTATTGAATCCTGCAGTATTCCAGCAAGAAAGAACCTGCCAATCAGGCAGATTCTGACTGGAAAGGATCCTACTACACCTTTTATAACCAAGTTAGTCACCAACTGCCCTTTCTCAAAGTCCACAAAGCACAGGAGCTTCTCACCTTCCTCTTCATCATCCTCGGGAGGAGAAGGGATCATGGAGCCCTGGGAGCCCGACTGGGGCAGGCGCAGAGAGGGGCTGGCTGTGGTTTTCCTCCTCTCCCTCTCTGACTCACTCTCCAGGCACACAACCTCATACAGGGTGTCCGAGTTGTTCTTCCTGTCCTTCTGCTTGATCTAGGAAACAAGGTTCATTTCACTGAGGAAGCTACACAAATGCCACATCACTTCCTAAGGCTCTGCCTTCTCTTTCTGGAATAGGAGAGCTGAGGAACAACTTCCATCCCATTCTACAATGAGGAATGTTCATACCTGGAACACACTTAATGCAAGGTGCAGGCTGTCAGTGCTTCTGAAGCCCTGAAATGTGCTGGGAGTGTGCTGCACCCAAAAGCACAAAGTGTCTGTCCCAGGCAGAAGTGTCACTTGGATCTGCCATCCATGGGGAGCTCATCTTTCCAACCATAAATGAACTGGACACAAATGTACTGATTTTTAAAGCTATAAATACATCTGTGGTCTAAGAGATGAAGGTTCCTCAATATGCAGCAACTTTGCCTTTATTTTAACAGTAGTGGAAAATATGAAAGCAAAACCTTTAAAATTATGTCACATTATTCTTCAAAGAGAATTTATAAAATGAGCTAAAATAGAAAAGGTGTCTGGGAATGGTGGCAAAAGTAGACTTTAAAAATTGTTCATATTTTTCATATTTATTTGAATAAGATGAGATGAGCTTCAAGGTCCCTTCCAAACCAAACCAGTCTGTGATTCCGTGATTTTCCCACGGGAATGGTCTTTAGCAAAGCTTCCAACTCTGTGCACACATTGCTGCAGGAACACAAATTGTTGAGTCCCGAAGTCTACTCTGTGGCCCTGTTTCTCCATAATTTTCAATGCTCTGGTACCTTGCTCTCCGTTAAAGAAGGATTTTTCTTTGTGAAGAAAATTTTAATACATTTAAAGGTCTTAGAATTTTTTTTCCCTAAATGAATAAAAATAGAAAGCAGAAAAGAGAAGGTGAAGAGGGAAATAAGATCTATAATTATACTCCACACTAAGCTCCCAGTGCTCAATTTTATTCTTTGGAGCATTAAAAATGAAGAGAAATGCATCAAAACTAAAAATGACTAAATCACTAAATGTAATCGGAGCAAATAAAATCCCTCTGCTTTCACCATTTCCGAATAAAGAAACACTGCCAAAGTAAGATAAGCCAATTCTACACAGCTGTATTTTTAATAGGCTAATCATGACTCCACAGAAACAGGTTTCCCTTCCAGCCTTATCAGGCAGTACATTCTATATTTGTTGCTTCCACTACAAGTTTTGATAATCTTCCATTAGTAAACACTGGAAGTTGGATAACCCGACAGTGTCTGTGGAAAAAGAGAATTGGCCAAGATAAGTCACAATGTCTGTGAATTTGGTAAGACAAAAGATCCAGAATTAGCTCAGTAAGATAAGCTTCCTTTTAACTGCCAAACAGAAAAGGCACCTTTTGGAAGCTGTGGAATATTTATAGCCCAACAGCTTCTACTGTTCAACATCTCCAAGTTCCACCTCAAAAATATTCTAAATAAAAAGGCTGAGCTCATTGATGAAGAATTTTTCCACCTTAAATTTTGAAGGAAAGGAAAGAGTTGTCTTTTTTTTTTTTTTTTTTTACATAGAAAAAGAATCTTTGGTGAACTTCATCTTTGTTACTACCCAGATGCCATTCTTTGTTAGCACTTAAAGGCAAGTGTAAAAAGAATGAAGAAAAGCCTCTTGCTTAACTCAAACCTCTTTAAATAAGAACACTTATCAAGAAATCAAGACTCCAAGACTGCTTTCTTTTTGGGCTGCATCCAGAATTGCTAAGCCTAAGAGAGCACGTACATCTACATTGTTATTTGCTTTTATACATTTCCAGTTCTTTACACAGGACTCCCATTGCAGAACAATAATTTCTAGAGCAGAAGAACAGCAGCTACTTAAATACATGATCTCTTCAGTGACTTGAACCTTCAACTCAGCAGCCTTATTTTGAGATTAAGTTATTGCCTTGTACTATTATTAGGAATATCCTGGACAGAAATAATGCTTCCATTTTTAGTAGATGGGTAAAAAAGTAAGTTGGAAAAAACAGTAAAATTTTTTAACAAGTTCTAGGGATTTTTTGTGGTTGCTTGGATTTTTTCCCCCAAGGCAAACTTGGGGTATGTGTGAAATCTGTTTTCAACCATGCAGAAGGGGAAAATAGACTTTGACAAAACAGAATTTCTTTTGGAATTTCATATGGATGTTTGCCCATCTAAAAAACCTTCAAAATATATGTTCAATTTGTATGATAGAATAAGTTTAGTGATATATCAATACTGTATCACCAGGATTACAGTAGGGACTTTTTTTTTTCTCTTAACCCTTAATTTTATACAATTACCTCTCGATACCCTTATGGCAGCAAGTCTCAGCATAGCCCCAGTTTGCAGATAAATCCTCTGCTCCTTTTCTTGCTGTGGTTTGGCTGTAAAATCCACAAGCCTCTCTGTAACTTCACAGACTCATCACAGCTATCAAAAAAGCTATTTTAGGCTCTTTATGGGAACTGCAGATAGCCAGCACAATAAAGGGCAGCTTTTCTAGAAGTGAAGTGCATTTATTTTACCTCTTTGATTCAGGAGGAAAATGATGCATTATGAACATGATATTAGTAAAGGTTTCAGCAATCATAGGGAGAAACAGTTTATTAATTGTCAATTTAATTTCTGTATGTTTTAACACATTACCTGTTTCAATTTTAAGAAAAAATTTTCAGTTGAGCTCCTTTTGCTGAAGGGCCAGAACAGCCTCTCATTAGGTGAGCAAACTCTGACTTTAGTTTCCAGAATGAATCGAACAGGCTCCTGCACCTCAGTTATCACCAAATCCACAGCAGTGGTCATGAACAACACTTTATCTAGAGAGAGGAAATGAAGCCACAATATGAAAAAAAATATTTCAAATAAAATATTCCATAACCCCTTCCCCAGTAAGATGGAAGAACAAAGGAAACTTTTCTTTTCAGAATCCATTTTCCCCCTAATTTAACATCTCAAAACCCCAGAAGTTTCAAAATAGGGAAATCAGATCACTATGCACTATCCACTAGAGAGTAAGGAAATTGCAGCCTTCAAGCCAAGAAAATGATCTTGTTAAAAGAGAGTAAAAATTCTGCTTTTTCAAATCCCTCTGAAATGTATCCAAAGCCCTCATTAAACAATACTGAGGATCTGTGCAGATCTCTTGCCATCCAGCCTAATTACACTTCAATTCTTTTTTGGTTTTAGAAGTTACTTAAGTGTGTAATACCATGATATTAAAGGCATTTAAGACCATCTCAGCTGTGACATCCCAAAAATTAACTACACACTCTGATGCTCCAATAGGAGGCAACAGGGCTCAGTGACCTAAGAGATGTCTCTGGCAGGGAATGATAAATTGTGTCCTTCAGGCAGGATGGCATCCACTCCAGCACCAGATTGTGCCCAGCAGCTGACTTTTATGACTTTGCCCAGTCAATTCCCATTAACTTCCTAACCTTTGGCACACAACAGTGACAAGAGATTGAAAAGATGATAATTCAGCTGACATCTTAAAAGAAGTAATGACAGTCTCTATCAGGACTCGAGAGAGCAGTGCAATATCAGCTATTTCTGGATGACAGTTGGAGTGGTTTACTTTCATTTTCACAGGTATAGAAATTCTTCTGTTTAATTAAAAACTTAGGTTTGGAAAAATCTGAATTGGCCATGAGACACTGAGCAAAGCAAGTGTCTGCAAAAGTCATTTAGTGCAATTCTCAATGGGATTCTTAAAAAGCTCCAGTGGTGCACAGAGCACCTGCATCCTGCCCCACACCTGCAGAGCCTCCTACTAGGACACAGTTCCTACAATGTATTACAGAATACAGTTTGCTTTTATTTATCTTTATTTTTTTTTATTTTTATGTGGCATTCAGCACCCTACTTTCTGAGAATATATCCCAGCCTGTGAAAGTCTTTTGTGGGATTCTTCTGAAAAGAGAATTGATCCAATGCACGCTGTGGAAGTAATTTCCCTGCCTGGGGATAACACCTGGCAACATTCATACCTTTTGGTGTTTCTTCATTTACAAACTGGAAGTGTGGAGACTTTTGATTCCAGCTCCCAGTGATCACGTAGGATTTCCCATCAGAACTTTTACCCATGGATTCCTGGAAACAAGGTAAGTTTATGGTTTGGGGTTTTTTTTAATCTAAGAAGTTTCTACATTATGTAGTGCCAGCCCCATGGAAGAACTACTGCACTGGCATGGAAAGGGCAAGTCCCTGTGACAAAGAGCAGAGATCATCTCTGAAGGAAATAACAGAGCTCCCCTGCAATCCTTCGTGTCCATAACACAGAAAGGCCAATTAGTACTAATTATTCTATTGGTACATGGTGTGACCAGTAGTTTTGGAGATGTCCATTTGACAGCAACACAGCTCACAGAGGTGTAGATGACAACAGTGTTATTCAGTCATTAAGAACCAAACCAATATTTAATCTAATGTTCAGCTTGTCTGTTTTCCCAACAGCCTCACTTTCTGTGTAATCCAAAGCCTGGTAGAAAGCAAAATTATTCATGTAGTAATAAACCTTTTTGAGTACTCACTATGTACTGCATAAATACTAGAAAATTTGTTGTCACCCCACACTTGTGAAGTCAAATGATCTCCAAATGATCATTACTTTATAGAGAAATGTGAGTCATAAGAACAAAGCACCCACTATTTCTCAGTGTTACATTTGAAGCCTCTCAGGCCTTGATTCTTACACTGATAACTATGCTGTAAAACTTTCCATGTTCAAAGCACAGCACTTTAATATTCAGCATGTCTAAAAATAAGGTTCCACGTTTCTTATTTCAGGCCCCTGAATGAGAACAGTCATGACTGACTGTAAAATTGGGCAAGTCCCTTGACCATGCACCAGGTCACATTCTAACTGATTCAACATCCAACTGCCCAGAGCCTCACCCTCAACAGTGGAGCCTACAGCATCAATTCTCATCAGCAACTGCAGAAGTGTTCTCTGTCCATCCTGAGATCATGCACAATGATAACAAAATTCAGGAAGAATTTTGGTTAACACAGATCCTTACCAAATCCAAAAGGTGCATGTCTCCACTCCGAACGTCTTTCCCACGGCTAAGGAGAAGGCCAAAACATCTGCAAAGCCAGGCAAAAAAAATGTAACTGCAAAAGTTAGACATGCTCATAAACAAATCATTAATATTTCTTATCTGAATACTTGCTGTCATACATCACAAACAGCCCATGAATCCACTGACAAACATCAACAAACCTTGGCATTTGAAAGCATGTCCAGCAAAACAATGCCAAGCCAACATCAAAAATGTTGAGCAAGATTTCAGAAGCATATTTACAATATGGTTTTACCCTGTTTACAGCAGCCTGGAAATTGTCCCATTACCTTTGTTCTAAAGAACAGTGTAATAAAGTCACTGCTAACAAGGGTTCCTTATACCACAACACTTGGCCTGTGGTCTTCTGCCCTTCCTTCGTGGTGGCTTTTAAAATTGCTTTTTTACCCATATTTGCACAGAATTTACCCTTCAGTAGAGCCAAAGATCAGATGAAACACAAGGACCTCTTTTATAATTTCATTTCGGCCTTTTCACAAGGATTTTTGGCCCATACAGGTATGTCCCACTTCATCCTCTGGTTTACAACATTCAAGAGAAGTGTGGCACTAAATCACACAAATGAAGCACCCACAGAATAATTACTAACCAGCTCCCTCAGAGGCAAAATACTAACATTGAACAGATAAAGAATCTTTTAAAAATTGATGACATTACCTTTCAATAGCAAGTTCTTTATTCGTTGTCTGTTGCACATAAATCACTATCTTCTTATCAATCCCTTGGCGGAGCTTGAAGCATTGCCTGTCCTTGTCTTTGGGAACTGCACTGTTATTCACCAGGAAAAGAAAAAAAAAAATCTCAGGGGATCATTTATCTGCATTCCTTGCATATATCAAACCCAGCATCACTCAGTGGTGCAGCTCCTTACACCAAAGCACCCAAAATCTTTCTTCCTTGCCTGCTGTGATCAGCTACATGGAAGAAATGGCAATAGATTTGGTGAAAACCATGGACAGAGTTCACAAAATAAAAACTGGGGACTTATACTGTAGGGGTCAGCATTGTGAGACTTTTAACTAATTTCAATGGCTTTTAAATATTGATTCCCCATGTAAGATACAGTACTACCTATAAGAAACTGCAAATTGTTTGCTCTCACAAGGGATGTGGCTGATGGGGCACATGACACCAACGAGCCAAGGAGTGACCAACCCCCAGATTATTTCCCTTATTTTTTCACTGGAGAAGCCCTTCTAAATGCTGCAAAAAGTGTGGGAAAACATAAAACTACACTTCAGTGCCAATCACACATTGAAGTCTCAGCATCAATATTCCCAGCAGCACAGTGACAATGATGCACTTTCAGCTTCAGCAGCAATTTTGCTGAGCACAACTTAAAAGGCATTGCAAAGGACTTAATAGAATAAAACGAAATAGAAAAAGCATTTTGCAGGTAGCATCAATGTTCAGTTCAATGTTCAAGATTACCCAGTCCAGAGGGTTATCACTGTTATCATTTCCAAAAATATTTATGTCTGGGATTCATTTAAACTAGAATAGGAAAACTTTCAAAAGGAAATGTAAGGACCACCTCAGCCTTACCCTCTCCATTCACTCACTTGCCCACAGAACCACATGCTGCACAAAAGAAGAACGTACCTGAAATAACCTTTCCCATCATCTTCTTTGATTTCCAGGGACACAGAGAAGGTGAAGATGTCACTGTCTGGAGTCTGGGGGGTGGCAGTGGCTGACAGCGGGGTCTGTTTGGCGGAGCGCCGGAAGGCAGTGGCAAAGCTGTACAGGATCCGGCTCACCTGCAGCCAGAGTCACAAACATCAGCTGAAACCCACCTGCATTTCCACTAATTCACAACGGATTTCACAAAAATAATTCCGTTTTAGCATCTAATTCATTGTTTTTCTACACTTCTTAGGATAAGCTGTTAACCATGCATTCTTATCCCATAACTAAGCTTTGATGGATGAATTACATGACTTCCGAACTGCCTGCAAAACTTCACTTTAATGTCAGTAATAACATTTACATGTACAAAATTATCATTTGACAAAAAGCTTGCACTTACAGCCTCTTGGATTTCACATCGGAAGACATGAATCCTGAAGAGTTCTGCATTGTAGTGGCTTTCAGTGAAAGCAAAGCAATCACTTTCAGGGGTCCCATCGTGCCCTCGTACACAGAAAAGGATTTTATAGATTGGATAATTTGCTATTTCTGTGTTTGTCTGAGGATCTAAAAGTCTGTTAAAATAGAGAGAGGGAAAAATAAAGCAAGCTTGCACCTTTAGAAGAATTATTTCAGCCAGACATAACTTGCAAGCTTTAACAACTTCATACCTCCTAGAGAAAGTACACCACAAAAACTAGCTCCTGACTGTCATTTACTGCAAAGCATGGCCACAATAATGATGTTTAAATTGAATAGCACAATGCCACAGAGGTTTCCACCAATAATTTCCCCACGGTTTTCAGGAATTAGTCCTCAGAAAGTTGCACTAATATTTGGCAGTGGACAGATCCACCTCTGTTAAGCCTCGTGTATCAGACATTTTCCAAAGTACTTTCCAGGCTATTTCCAGAGTGCTCATCAATAACCAATCCCACTATGGCTTTGGGGACAGCTTGGATCATCACAGTACTTCTTGATGAAGTGTTTGGTAAACAAATTCAAAGGATCCCTTTTCACAAATGTAAATAAACCCCCCTTCTCCCACTAAAGAAAATCCAAGCTGCTCAAGTCTCCCGCCAGGTAAACCATCAGCTTGTTTGCTTTCCAAAGGAGCTAAGATGAATGCACAGCCCCTGAGCAGCGAGCCCCATACCTCACAGTCCCTTCAGAGACGTTGGGCACCGACAGGGTGACATCCAGGGAGATCTGGCACTGGCCACGCAGGATGGACATCATGCGCAGAGCCTCGACCTCGCTGCGCGGGGCGTTCACCGAGGCACAGCCCAGGTAGGTGAGCTTGCTGAACACCACGCTGTCCTCGTCTGTCACGGGTGTGAACGGGCTCAAATCCTCACAGTCTAGGGCAGAACACCAGGGCAATGTGAGAAACACGGCAAGGCAAGTGTCAGACACTGACTCCCCACTGAATACAAGACAGAAGAGTCACCCCAAGACAGAACAGAAAAGTCAGGCCAGGTCAAAACACCATAGGAAAGGCCTGTACTTGTATTTTATACAGCCAGGCAAGTAAGTTAAATATTTGTGCACATATCTCAGGGCTGGTATAGCAGTGTTTTCAGAAGACAGGACAGCTCAGCAGATATTAACTCTGGCATCACATACATAACCTGGAATTTACAGCACTAAGTGATTATAATGTGAGACATGGGGAAAGGCTACTGGCCACACCTGTACCTAAATTCTCTTCACTTTCCCCACAAAAAACAAGTTCATAAGATACTACCAGGCATTCCCCTCCTTTTTTTTTTTTCTAACCTCCTTGGGATGGTTTCACTGGCAAGCTCATTTCTGGTTTCTGGAGTCCTACCACCGACACTGGGTTAATGGTAGAGGATGCTGATGCCTCAAGGACAACAGGTTCTTCCCCATCTCCATCAGTCCTGACTTCCTCTCCATGGTCCCTGTCACTGGACTGATCTTCCATGGGTGGATCCATCAGCACGTCTTCGAGCTCCCGCTGCAGCTGCTGTTCGCTTCCATTCCCCACAATCTGAGAGCCACAGAGTTGGGACACAAAAAAAGGAGAAAAGACTGTTCAAACAACAAAAAACACCCCTCAGGCACAGGGTCATTCATATGGTTTTTTATTTACCAGCCAAAGCAGCAGTCAACAAACTTAACCCAGTTACAACTATAAACACGAACTGCAGGATGCAAACGCTCACCAGCATGGATTATATCCTCCCTGCTCTACCAAATCCACAAGCTCAAAGCAGGCATTTTCTAGCACTAGAAAAAGCAAGGAGATTATTTTCAAACTAGTCTTTAATCACCAACTACAAAGACTACCTTAGACAGAGAAACTTACAGATGCCCACAGTATGGGCTATAACAATCTCAGATTAGTACCAGAAAGGGACAACTATAATTAAATATGTTACATTGTTCATGGGCAAGACAGCAGGGTTTCACAGGAAAAGAAGCATCTGGAACGAGATTATGCCATCATGCTGAGGAGAAGTAGCAGCATTGCTTTGTTTCCTAATGCTCAGCTGCAGCCTGACTTTGAGCTCATTGAAGTCAACATGAAAGCACCTCAACAGTGTGAAATAATGTCCTGAAGTGGAAAGGGAATGAAGGCATTCATTTCAGGAAACTCTGATACTGTTTCTAGGGAAATTCTTTGTCCATTCCTCTGCAATTAATGGGGAAGTGACCGAGTTTACAGAGTATTTACCAGACAGAGTATTTACCAGATGCCATCAACGAAAGGTACTTGCTTCTAACACTTCAGCTGTTGCTGGTTATTCCTGCTGACACCAAAACTCAACCCTAGGAGCACTTCCATATTCTTACCTCTGTAAACTCACTGATTTAAGGTCCTACATGCCACCTAATAAAACCCAAATTATGCAACCACCCCAAAAAGTAATAACCTACTGATTGTTTTGCTACAGAATCTAAACAACATTTATTTATCTAGACATTTATGCTCTTGAAATTGTTGCAAAGAATGTCACTTTTTGTACAGATTAAAATACACTCCTGTGCTGTGATCACCTGCCAGGAGCAGGACAGGGTAACTGCCTTACTCAGCTGTACACCCACAGAGGGAAGCATCTGGAACCTGCTACTGTTACAGAAATCCACAGATTTCCATTTTCCTCACAACAATTTTAGTATTAATTTGTATGATTCGTTGTGGAAAAATCTTGCACCTCGAAGGCAGAAGCTCTCAAGCATCAAGTTTATTATTCAGGTTTTTGTAGAAATTCATCAGAAGGACAATGATGATGATGGTGATGATGGAAGATGCACCATGTTCCTTTACTGTATGGAGTTTATGTTTTGCAACAAAATAGATTTAATTAATTATAGTGTCCCGTCAGCCCCTTTAAATATTAAAAAAAACCTAGAGTAACTTCTAGTTTACAGAATCTGTTCTCTATGAAACCTGAAGTTAAAATTAATTCTGGTAAAAAACTGCATCTGACACACCTTTCCTCACAGTCAACAGACTTTGGTTTGGGAAAAGAAGGTGAAAAATTCACATTCAGTGAGAACTACGTGTTGTAATGGTATTAATATAAAATGCACATGAAAAATGTTCTATTCCATCAGGATTAAAAGCCAAAAAACTGAACAGTGATCTACTCTATTTGATAAAATAATTAGTATGAATAACTTATTACATCTATAAAACATGATCTTGAAAGTAAAATTTCCCAAAAATTGTAGTGACAGATAAAACAAAAATTCAAGTTGTTTACAGAAAATAGGCATGTAAAAATAAAAAACCCATCTCATAGATATTCTAAAACATCATCATCAAAACCCCATTTAAAAAGCAATTTAAACTAATTTTTCCAAGAAAGCTTTCCTTCTCAGCCCAGACTACCCCCAAAAAGAATTCTAAAAGGCACAATAACCACACTTCTGGACTAGAGGAGCCCTGCTGTTCTCATAGCCCCAAAAATCCAGTGCAACAAACCAGCTGCCTGCAAACCCAGGCCTAAAACACAAACCAAGGTTAACTTCACATCAACCAACATTTCTTACACAACCATCTGGATTCCTCCCGTGATGGGAACAGGGCACATGAAGGTGTAAATGTGCCAAACCCTACTGCAGCCCCAAAACCAGAGCCAGCCTGACAATCAGCAGAACCAAGGGCAGGAGGGAACAATAAACACTGCACCTGATCAATGCTTGAGGCTGAGCAAAGAAACCTTTACCCCAATCATGGCTTTCTCCATTTCTCACAAAACTCAAAACTGATTTTACTTAACCTTTAACTAGGAGGATTTATCAGAACTGTGATTTATTCCCTTCTCCTGACGCATGTGCTGCTGGCCTCTGCTGGGAGAGGTCTCACTGTGCTGGGGAGTTCAGAGCTCCTGCTCTACCAGCAAGGCTCTCCTAAATCCAGCCTGGTCCCACTGCCAGTGGGCACAAGCAGACAGGAACAATACTGGAAAGCAGAGACAGTTGGCAAACTGTATTTCTGGAAAACATGCACTGACAACTCCTTTTTAAACTGAACCAAGTATTTCAGCACTGACAAAAAGCAAAAACACATTTATGAATTGCGACCAACTGAAGAGAAATATGGTTCCTAATTACATTTAAAAGAAATATTTCTCTGTCTGGACTTGAGAAAGAAAAGAAATGCCAAACAAAAACATTAACTCAGTTCACAGCACTGTTACTTAGAACTATAGCATTATAATTTGAAACAAGAGCCTTAGGCCCGAGGTACAAATTTCAGAGCCTGTCACATTCAGCAAACACAAACCTGAACTTCCAGCACCATCCTCAGACTGTGCTCAGTAGCAAATGAAACATTCTCAAACTGCTTTTCTAAAGAAACAGAACACCAGAAAGAGACACCTGCTCAAACAAAAACCTGAACTCAGTTTTTGCTTTTCTTAGAGGGCACACCAGGAAAATGGGGTTTGACACATACAAATTAACTTAGTTATAAGTACCAAAGCAATTGCTTCTGCCTGAAAAAAATAATCTAATTTGCTCCTACAAAATACATAACCTCAGTTCTCATGCTGTACTGTTAACATTAATTTTTCATGCACTACTGAAGCACTTTCAGATATCATGGTGACAACACTTTTAAAACACCTCTGACAACTTCCACTACTCCACTTCACTGGCAACTGAATGGCTATTTGCAAGCTGAGGAAAAAACACACCAAGAACAAAGCCACAGGCTATGGCAGAATGTCTTTTCTTGTAGAACAATACCAAAATGCCCAAATTTTTGTCCCTAAGAACAGCTAAAATGTCTTCCCATTTCCTCTGCTAAAAGTTTTCTCCTCCTTAAGCAGAAGTAAGGAGGTTAACAGGAAGATCCCTCTAAAGGAAATTCAGACTGCACACTGAGTGCTTGTTCAAGGTAGAAAATTCCCATTAATCACTCAGATTGCAGCCAATATCCAACAGCACATGCTCTCCACACTGGAATACTGAAAAGCTCAAGGTGAATCACTTTGTTCGAGGCTTGTGCTCAGTCCTGGCACCAAATTCATGGAGAAGCTTAAGATGTGCAAAGCTCTGTGGCACTCAGTGCCAAATCAGAGAACAGCATAACTTTATTTTACAAGTGATGATCAGGAGGCTGCAGAGCTCATGTTCTTCTTTCCTCATCAAGAGAAACAGCACACCTGGAGCCAGCATTTCATAAACCACTCTGGAAACAAACAGTGATACAAACAACTCCCACGTGGAGCAAGAAGTGATGCAGACTGTGACATTTCATGTTTCCAAATTTTCCTGGGGATAACACGATGGAAAGGAGAATCTGGTTGACAGTGGGATCTTAAATGATGCTTCAGGAGCTGATTACAGACACTGCCACAGAAGCATTCTCAAGGTAAGCACCACGATGAGACTACTCTGAATTCCTAAGTATTGATGCTGATACTGATCTTGATGCTGCTGGTATTTGCAGCATGGAGAAAGACAAACACGAGGCTACAGCCTTTCAGCAGGTTTCACAGATCACCAGGCTCCGTGCTTAAGAAATGTTGACGTTTTTTAGACTGTTCTATTCTGTGATGCAAAGTGACATCTTCTGCAACAAACATAAGTGAACTTTTTCGCCAGATTAAGCAAAAGATCAGTCTTGAGACTCTTAACTGACAGAATTTATTTGAAGTCTTATGTAAAAGAAAAGAGCCACTATAAAAACATGTCTTGCCCAGGACTCAAAGGAACACAAGAAAAATAAACAAAGCAGTTGAGAGGTAAAAGCAAGATGAGCAAAAGCATCAAGAAATGCTCAGTAAAGTCTCTGTTACAACGACTGCAAAGGAAAAGAGGAGCACTCAGTCCAACAGGCAGAACACAGGATTTCTTATCATCTTTAAAGACAGAGATGCAGCTGTAGACAGACATCAGTTTCTTCCAATGGTGGAATATCTCTTTCCATCTCTCACAAAGAACACACTAACTCGACTCACTCTAGGGAAGATACAGTTTTCAACACATTGAAGTGATGGAATTTGGAGTGATTACCTTACTTATGCCACTTTTCTTAAAAACTGCCGAAATACAAATTGGGATGAATGTTGCTTTAAGTAGCAAAAAAAAAAATAAATTAGAAGGTGAGAAGGGTCTCTTTTCAGAACAGCACTTTTACAAGTGAGAAGATATCAGTGCCCTTCCAGCTCTCACAAGCCTTTCACACAGAGCTCGTGTTCTCTGATTCATGCCAAGTTGTTAGTTATAACTACTCTTCTACATTTCTTAAAGAGAACATTTCACATTGGGGAAAACTTCAACGTATCTTTGAATTAACAGACATGGTCAAATCCATGTATGCTAATATTGCTTTCCACCTGAAAGCTGTGATAAAATCACAGTTCCACATTCTTGACAATCACTCTGTTTCATCCTAAGCACTTCAGGAAGGATTCTGCCAAGTGGGAAAAAACCCACAGCTAGTGATGGAGAGAGCTCTTAACTCAAAAGCTAATTACCATCTCTGACATCAGCAATGAAGAAATTACTGACAAAACTGCTTCTGGAATAAGTTCTCCCTTCTGTCAAGTTTTCCACAATAAAGAAGTCCCTCTTTAAGCTCTCTATGGTTAGTTTGATTTAGAAGAACAGGGAACAAACTCAGGTTATTGGTTCTTACCTTCAGTCCTGTTTTTTCATCATCACTACCATTATTTGTAGATGGTGTTTCATCCCCTTGCCTGGAAACCAAGACAAAATCTTCACTGTTAAGAGTGGATACCGAGTCTGAAGAGACACTGATTTTTCCAACAGAAGCCTTGTCATCCATGACTTAAAAAGGAAGTTCGATTCATGAATGAGATTAAATATGTTATAAACTCCTGAAAAACAAAAATCATAAAAATACTTATATAAAACTTCATGCTAAAATGCTCAAACGTTTCTTTTCAGAAACCTGCTGACTAATTATAAAAACTAACTCATCTGACAGCACAACCAAGCTCCAACTCCTCTCTCAGTGCACACTCAAAGTCCTGCCTTCGTTTTGCTAAGCAGCACATGCTATTACAGCACTGGTTTCCACATCTCACAAAAGGGAAGTTAATTAAACTCTTTGCAGTATTTCATAATTATGTCAGTCACTACTTTCTACACACCACACAAAACAAGGCCCTGGAACATACACTCCACCTGCTGACAATTAAGTCTATTTACTTCCTTCAGTTAATACCTGTGTTCACCTATGTTCACAAAAAAAAGACTTTTATCTGTCTGAGCTCACTGCATGCTGCAGCCACATTCTTTTCCCCCAAACAAGAGTTTGACCTAACTCTTGATATTTCACTCTGAAACCTTGGGACATAGAGCATTTTATGAATCTATGCTGAATCTTCTGTACTATAAGGAGCAATAAAAGCAAAGACTTCCAAGAAGCAGGAAGAACAGCGTAGGCTGGATCAGTACTGAGAAGCAGAGCCAATAGAGGATTTTAAAAAGCTGGAACTGGCACTGAGAGGCATTTGAAGAAAGGAACAAAAGGTGAAGTTCAGCTGCACACCTTGAACTCTACAGCACAGATTCCCAGAATCCACAGCTCAAAACAGACTGCCGTGATAAAAATGGGTGATTAAATTTCCCAGAAATCCAAATATACCCTTATCTCAATGGTTCAGGTCTTTACAAACTCCCAAGCATAACCGAATTCAAAGGCTTTTTCAACCTCCAGCTCTGCCTTCCAACCTGGAAGCTCCATCCCAACCTGACTTCCAACAGTGCAGCCAAACAACAGACACCTGGCACAGCCACAGGCTCAGCTCAGCAATCCTGCCTGAAGCAGGAACAATGCCCCAGAAATAGCAAAGCCTGCTTTTATTCCTATCAATGCCCTCCCCACAGCCACCAATACAACATGAAATCTGCCAGGAGGAGAACCTCTAACCAATTACCTATCAAGTCACTTCATGGTCCTGGAATGTGTTTCAGAGAACAACTGAAGGAGAGTGTAAGAGGAAGAATGGATGTGGTATGTTCATGAATGACAACACACCTGTGGTTATTTGAGTTCATTTTCAAAATCATGTGTGGTACTTAGATATCCTTTTCAAAACCATTTTAAGATCCACTGACTTTCAGTGGGAATTCCTGGCTGGGAAACGTAGGCATTTTGAGAAGTTCTACACACTGTGTCTATCTGGTATTACTCACATGTATCTTAAAGGTAGGACAGAGTTCTTATTTTTAAAGATGCCTTTGTTTTAAGAATTCATATTAAAACATTTCTATAGAGGTTCTGTATTTCACCATCTATATAACACACAGATCTCTGAAAATACCTAAATCAAAGATCCTGAAACACAGACTAAAAATAAGCATCAAACACTAAATACCCTTTGACTTTACTGTTTTCATTCAAACAGAGCAAACCCATCTTCCACATTGACAGCAGGAGTAGAGGAGCAGGCTTTGATCACAAGCAGCTGTAAAGATCATCCAGGCAGGGATCAATTTAGCACTTTATTTTGGTATAGTGTGTCTGTCTTGAAGTGCTAATTTCTCCTATTTCCCAAGTGTTTCAATCTGACACCTTTCCCAACATTACCTTCAATTCAATAACAAGCCTCCGTGCTTTTCCACGCTCCCTGTCTGGTGTAAACAAACCCCACGCGGATCCTGGGGCACAGCTGGCTCAGCCTAACCCCACAGCAGTGTCACAACACAGAATTGCAACACCGGGACATCCCAAACAGCCCAACTCTGCCAGTCGAACAGTGAGCAGAAGCCTCATGAAATCACACAAGATAGGAGAGCACAGGAAAGGGGACAGTGGAGCAACTGAGAGAAGCTTTTGATGTAGCAGCTAACAAAGCTCAGATACCCAACTGTGCTGGAATCAGTCACAGAGGTTCATTGGATTAATACTCAAACACTCGAGGTGCAAAAGCAGTCTTAAATATTAAAATATTGCCTGAGGTTAACCAAAATTTCTATATCCTCACACTTTGCTTTGCATGGATTTAATTTCCTCTGTTCCTTGCTATCACTTTGTTCCATATAGGTTACCACATGGATCATTTTACCTGAATCAGAAAGCTCACAGTGGCAGAATCACCACCAGAAAGCCTCCAAGCCCATTAAAATAAGGGCCAGCCTAGAAGGGCACACATCAAACATCAGCAGAGCAATTATGTGTGGCTTAAGACTGCTCTGGAATCAAACCCCAAGAACAAATAGCAGCAGTGACAGTGCTCTTTAGCAATACCTGCAACTGGTCTCAGACCCAAAGCTTTCTTTCTGCTCTCCCAGCTTAAGACCAAAGACCTCAGCCAAGCACAGAGCCCAAGTTTTGATGTTCCTCAGAAAGTAAGTGTCTCATCCCTTACAGGGAAAGAGGCCTTGGTTTGTTTCAGCATAAATAAAATACGAGCTTTTGAATTCAGCACACTTTAGCTCCTGACACAAAACTACACCACAATAATGTAGTGTTTGCCTGAAGGTGTCCTTACACCTCCACGGGAGATGGAGTGTCTGGGTGAAACACATACAATGAGGAACACTTCTACCAATTAAATGGGTGTTCTGGCCTCTCCTCACACAACAAACTATTGGAGAAAGTTGCAAAATGAGAAAGTCAACACAGCTGGCTCTGGGGTCACTGCTTTCAATTTTGCTTTAAATCCTGGTTCTCCGTGAAATTCCCCTTCACTGCTGTCATACCTTACTCTCTAGTCAAGATAATGAGCAGGAGAACAGCAGAGACCCCATTCACCATGCTAAAATCTTAAACAACTGGAAAGCAAACCTGCCAAAACTTCAGATTAGTTACACACACTTATAAAAATTTACCTTTTACCT
This sequence comes from Sturnus vulgaris, assembly GCF_052056855.1. Classification (NCBI taxonomy): domain Eukaryota; kingdom Metazoa; phylum Chordata; class Aves; order Passeriformes; family Sturnidae; genus Sturnus; species Sturnus vulgaris. The sequence continues at coordinate 1,567,499 of NC_142264.1, forward strand.
TTCCTCCCTTTCCCAAATATTTGACACCTGACCTGCAATTTGTGATCAAAGCTTTCCAAGTTCTGCCAGAATGAATTTAAAAGAGCTTAAAGCAAACAGTATACAGAAAAAAGAAAACCAGAAAACCTTCAATTTTACATTACTGGAAAAGGCTGAGGCTTGAATGCCACCTTGAGACACGTGCAACAAGTGAAGCAAGGCACTCAGAACTATGGCTGGCCTCACCCCATTTCCAAGGAATACCCATTTTCTGCTGCTTAAAACATCCATAATCACACAAAAAGACAGAGGGTGGACGGAAAAATCAATATATCAGGCACGAACTTCTTCAACCTGAGAGTCAACAGCAGATGTAGCATCCTTAGCACAGAATTTACAGGGAAATACAACACGAAAATAAGTTCTGGGTTTCCAGGGCAGAAAAAAGAATAAGCATGAGAACAGGTAAGCAAACCAGAGAGGAAAAGAGATTTTTTCCCCATTCTTATCTTTCTCAGCTTTTGTAATTCAGCTGCAGTTCCTAAAGTGATTCCACAAAGTTCCAATATATCTGATGCAGAATGCATGAGACAAAGAACAATACAGCAATATTAACTAAATTACTGAAGAACAGTAATTCATTTGCCTTAAAAAGTAAAGTCAGAAAGCTTGGCATGCAGAATAAATTTACATCCTCTATCCTCCAAAATATGAAACCACTAAGAATAGTGTTAAAAAACACGGAAAACAAGAAGGTGACATGCAAAAAAGACACTGAGGTGGCTGAAATACCTAAATATAATGTATTTTCTGTTTCTATTCCTCTGGCTCTATGCACAGCTTAACAACAAATCCAGCATGGTTCAATTTAAGGATACAAAGTTCTGCTTTCCGAGTGTTCATCATTAGCATCTTAGTGTGGGTGAACAGTGGAATTTGTGGCAGAGTTCAGAGGCTTTACAGAGCACTTTGCAGAGCTGTGTTATGACAAAGAACACAGCATTCTGAAAGACTCTGAGCTCCTACAGCCTTGGACAGCTGTGGGTTTTCTACCTGTACAATTCACCTATTGTATTCACAATTGTTGTTTTAAAATACATTGCAAGTCCTGAAAAAAAGCCTGGAAAATGCTCCAAGTCAATGCCTGTGTTTTATCACAGCTCTGGGGAAAAACACAACAAACAGCAAACAAGCAATCAGTAGCAATCTTTTTTCTTCTCACATATCACATGATTAGTCTGCTTAATCATGTCTGATCTTTACCCACCTTCCCTGTGCAACACATACTCTCAAATGCAACAAGAAGTCCTTGGCACTCAAAATGAAGCAGGAAAGCCAGAGGAATACTGCATGTCAAAATACAGATTTAGGATGACTAAAGAGTAAGTAAAAAATAACAACTACAAGTCTAACTTTTCTGTTCATTTTACAACACAGACAGCCACAGATATTCCCACTAATTTCAAGAGCCAGAAAGAAAAAAGATATTGTTATTTGGAGATGATGGTGTCTCTAATTCCACCCCTCTCCTCACAGATCTCGGGAAGAGGAGTGAATCATGAGACACTATGTAAAACCAGGCATGAGACAAAACACAAGAGTTAAGCCAATGCAATCTTTGTTAACAATCCTTAACAGGTTGATAGCTCAAATTTGGATTGAAAGCAAAATGATGTTGGCAATAGCTATCTGCTCAGAGAACAAAACCCTAATTTTAGGCTCTTGTAATCAGTAAATTCCCCATCGCAGAAACAAGCCCGTCCTGGGAAACTGCAGTTTATAAAAGAAATGCTGACACTGCCTTAGCCAGCCCAGCACAGGAATGCTGCTGGAATGAATTAACTATGAACAGTCGGTTCATCCACGCACCGCAGCTGACACTCCCCCAGCACCAGCCCCATCCCTGTGCTCTGCAGCCGGGACGGGCAGGACACAGCACGGGCTGCAGGCTGGGACAGAGCAGCCAGCAGCCAAACAAACTCGGGATGATGCTCTCTGTACTGCTGGAGCTGCTCTCTCATTAGGATTCAAACACAAACAGGGAGCTACGCTCACCAGACAACCAGAGCGCTTTAAAAAAGCACTGTGGAAGAACTGAGAAAAAAAGGAATTACTTTTGGTGTGTGCTACTAAACACTGTCTGCACTTAGGGCTGGAAATTAGAAGGAAATCTCTACGCCAAGCTCCATTTTTTAATTTGTTTACTGTGTACACAGAAGTAAGTTTGCTCAGGTCCTTGACCTTTTAAGTAGAGGCCTTTAAAGAGAATACAGTATTTCTGCAAGTCAATCAGCAGTGGGCAGTTCCTAGAATAACACTAAGTAGCCAAACGTCTCAGAAATCCTATTGAGTTGGTCTTCAACAAAACCTGTAAGTAAAACAAAATTTGGAATACAGATCAAGCCATACCTGTCTGCGCTATTTGTTCTCCATCTTGTATTCAAGAAATAAAGACAACCTTTTTCCTCTACAAACCTCTCATATGATCTTTTCCTTCCTCTCCAAAATACTTTTTTCACTTCTCTCCCCCAAAATGATCAGGCAAATCTACATAGAGATAAACCACCAAGTTTACTTCCAGCAGTTCGAGTTCCACTTAATTTTTGCTTATAAGTGTTTTTAAATCAACTTAGCACCACCTGTTTATATTTAATTTTCACCCCTAACTGACACAACCAGTCCTTAAAAATTATCTACTGAAGACGACTTAACTGAAAGAAACACCTCCTTGACAAAAAGGATAAAACCCACAAAAACCACCAAGGTTACGGTACATGAACCAAATAAAGATGCCTGCACGCAACGAGATGTCACACTTTAGCATCCACCTGGAAGCGACAGGTAACAACCAACACCCGCGACACGGAGAGGGACAGCGAGTGCCCGGCCGGTGTCCCCGCCTCAGTCCCGCGCCGCCCGGGATGGGACGCGGGGGCAAAGCCGGCGGCTGCGGGTCGCGCTCAACGGGGTCCCGGGGACACTGACACGGTTCGCGGCGGGTCGTCCCTGTCCCCTACACCCGCAGCTGGGGAGGACGGGAGGACGGGCCCGGCCCGGCGCCCCTCGCCTCCCCCAGGACTCGGCCCGGCCCTGCAGGACCCAGGGCGGCCTCACGGCCCCGCTCCCGCCGAGGCCGCGGCCCTTGCGGGCAGAGGGGACGGGGAGGCACCGCGCCGGGTGGGAGACACGGCCCCGAGGGCGAGGGAGGGACCCGGCGGTGGCGGAGCGCAGGACAGCCCCCAGCTCCCGCACACCGGGAGGGAGCGGCGGCGGGGCAGCGCCGCGGAGCGCAGCGGGGACGGGGCGGACGCGCCCCCGCGACAGCGCGAGCCGCACCTACCCCGGCCACCGCCGCCGCCGCCGCTCCCGGTGCCGGGCCTGGGCCGCCGCCGCCGCCGCCCCACGTGACCGGGCGGAGGGGCGGCCCCGCCGGTCCTTCCGGGCGCGGCTCTTCCGGCGGGCGGACAATGCGGTTCCGAGTCGCGGTGCTGGGCTGCGGTGGCGCCTGTAGGTCCCGGCGGGCCGGCGGGGCGCGGGCGGCGGCCCCGGAGCGCGGCGCGGAGCGGCCCGCGGCTCCCGCTGCCCCCGCGGGCCGCGCTCGGAGGGCGGCCCGGCCCGGCCGGGGGCGCGGCGGGGCTCGGGGCCGCCCGGGGGGCGCGGCGGGCGGCCGGGCCCGGCCCGGCGCTGGGGCGGCGGCTCACGGCGGGTCTCCTCCCCTCTCTAGGTCCGTAGCCGGAGGCAGGAGCGGCCGCGGGTGCCAGCGCGGGGACGCGGCCCGACGCTACAGGTACCTGCCCCTTCCCTCCCTCCATCCCTCCCGCGGGGCCGGGCCTGGCGCGGACAGCGGCTTCCCCCGCTCTCGCAAAGGGCATCGCGTTTACATTGTTTTGGGATGCTGCGCGGGCTCCCGGCTGAGCTGTGCTGGAATATTCTTTTCCCGGACCCCGGGAAGTAGATGTGCGGGGCCGGGGCGATCCGCGGTCGGTAAAGGCCGAGGAAGCACGTGCTTCCAGCGGGGAGCCCTGCACGGCCGACGGGAGCTTGCCTTGGTGTGCCACCCTCCCGAGATAGCGGGTTTGGGACTCATTTGATGCTCTTTTCTCTTGGCGATCAGTAGTAGTTGGAAACTGAACTTGTGCCAAGGCAAGTCGCAACTTTTCGGTCTACAGTTTCTCACGATGTGGCTTTTGTAGTCTGCCAGAGATAGGCTGAATGGCTGGAACAGCTGTGGTTAACAGCACAATTTAACTTTAACGTGAGTGCTTTAACTGCATTCAAAATTCTATGAATTTCCAAGGTGGAAAAAACAGACTCACAACTGGACTTCCCTCTTCACTGTCCAGAGAAAGCATAAAAAGAAGAATAAATAATAATGCCTAAAATTCACTGAAGATATATCAGGATGATCTGTTCCTGTCGTTCACATTTGCCAGAGGCTGTTGCCTCTTAAAATTAAACTTTCAGTCCTAGAAACGGGGTCAGTCAGGCAGCACTGAAGGTGACTGAGAGACTGGGTTCTGCAATTCAGCAGAACTATGCCCCTCCTGCTTCCAAACTTTCCCTGATCGCTGGTTTTTGAAGTCTTCTGAAATCCCTCCCTAATTTTTGCATGCCGTACACTGGAAGATACACTTGATGGGTGTGCTCAATGAGGAGGTCATGTCTCCAAATGCTGAGCTGCAAACTGGAAAAACCCTGATTATTGACAGATGCTTCCAAAATTATTCTTTGAACAGTTGTCTTGCATGTTCATTCATTTCACTGGGCACAATGCCATTCCTGTGTGTACACCCAGCTGACACTTCATGCCCCAAGAGAGCAGTATCTGCTTTTATTTATAAACTTCAAAGCTTCCTTTCGAGCTTTATGTGGTGTTTGTAATAGTTGGGAGGTGTAAGTTTTGCTTTGTTTTGTAATTTTATCTAACCAAATCTTGCATCATTTAGTCTCTTGTTATTTTTTCACTTCCTGCAATCCTAGTGCTTTGGCAGGATTGTGTGAGCAGTGTTTCATCTAGAATCAGTGTAGTCTTATAAATTCTTATAGCAACTGTTGAAAGACAAAAGAACCGTACTTGGTTAATGGAAGATCTACTGTTCTTCATTCCAAGTCCTATCAAAATAAGAACAAACTTCCTAGAGAAGTGATCTTCCAAAGAACTAGACAAGAAGCAAGGCTTCCTGTATTCCTCAGGTATTCAAAGTGTGGAGGCCATTATGAAGATTTTTTTCTGTAATTGTAGGAAAAGCCAAAACAACACACGGCAAACCAACTCTTGCAGAAAAATTTGAAAGGCAATCTAATGTGTTAAACGCAGAGCTGCAAAACCCAAAGCTTGCTAAAAATAGAGTTTGTTTTATATCCTAACTCTTTAGGATATCACTTCAGGAGAATTTCTGTCATAGCACCTCTACTTAATATTCAGGCTTCATTACATTAAAAAAAAAGTAAAAGTTATTCTAATGTGAGATGTAAACTTGAATATCTTTTTACTTGTAATGGACGTCACTGTGTACCTAGGATAAAAAGCATAACGGCTGATAAGCACCCACTTTATATTATTACTTTAAATCTTTCTTACTTGCCTTTTAGAAAATAAAAAGTACTCATTGTTTGGGGTTTTTTTTGCTGCTTTTCCTTAGGTGTGCCAAAATGTCAGAAAGATCAGATATCCTTCATTTCAAGTTTGACAACTATGGAGATTCAATGTTACAGAAAATGAACAAACTGAGGGAAGAAAACAAATTTTGTGATGTCGTGGTCCATATAGATGATGTTGAAGTTCACGGGCATAAAATTGTCTTTGCTGCTGGCTCTCCATTTTTAAGAGATCAGTTCTTACTGAACGACTCGAGAGATGTAAAAATCTCCATCCTGCAGAGTTCAGAAGTGGGGAAGCAGCTGCTTCTCTCCTGCTACAGTGGCACTCTGGAGTTCCCTGAAATGGAGCTGGTGAACTACCTGACTGCTGCGAGCTTTCTGCAGATGAGCCACATCGTGGAACGGTGCACTCAGGCCCTGTGGAAGTTCATCAAACCCAAGCAGCCGCTGGAGAGCAAAGAGTGTGAACAGCAAAGCGATTCTTCTGAGCTGAAGGAACATCAGGGAGACGACGACTCTCTGCAGCAAGACTCGCCTTGTATTCAGCCTTCAGAAGACAGCATGGACATGGAGGATAGTGATATTCAGATCATCAAGGTGGAGTCCATTGGGGAGGTAACAGAAGTTAGGAATAAGAAGGATCAGAACCAGTTTATTTCTTCTGAACAAACTGCACTGCATTCCTCAGAGCCTCAACACTTTCTTATTAACTCCACTGTTGAGAACAGAGCAAGTGAAATAGAGCAAAACCACCTCCACAACTATGCCCTGTCGTATGCCGGCAGCGATAACATCATCCTGGCCTCTAAAGATATGTTTGGGCCTAACAACCGAGGGATAGACAAAGGCCTTCAGTGGCACCATCAGTGTCCAAAGTGCACAAGAGTATTTCGGCATCTGGAAAACTATGCTAACCACTTAAAGATGCATAAACTATTTATGTGTCTGCTCTGTGGCAAGACGTTCACTCAGAAGGGCAATCTCCACCGGCACATGAGAGTGCACGCAGGCATCAAACCATTCCAATGTAAGATCTGTGGGAAAACGTTCTCTCAGAAATGTTCCTTACAGGACCACCTCAACCTGCACAGTGGGGACAAGCCCCACAAGTGTAACTACTGTGACATGGTCTTTGCGCATAAGCCCGTTCTGAGGAAACACCTTAAACAGCTGCACGGTAAAAATAGCTTTGACAATGCCAATGAAAGAAACGTGCAAGACATAACGGTGGACTTCGATTCATTCACATGTAGCGCTGCTACAGACAGTAAGGTCTGTCAGCAGGCTGATGCCAGCCAGGTACTGGATGCAGGGAAGCTGCCTCAGGCTGTGCTCAGTTTAAGAAACGACAGTACCTGCGTCAATTAAGCAATTAAAACTCGCCCTGTGTAGGGATCGTGACTGAGAGGAGCAAACCGTTGGTTTGGCTTCTTCCCTAAACTAGTAGTGTGCCCCAAAAGGCTACAGGTGGTTGAATTGCAAAACCTGGCAGGTCTTCAGCCATCGCTGTTAGTCTTACTTGATATTTTTTGTGAATAGCAATCCTCCTTCAGGTTTCTGTCTATGTCTCTACTGTGGATTAAGGGGTTAATTATTTCATTTCTCTCTGATTAGGAGACTCAAGACTAACACCTTTTGAATGATTGTTGCTGTGGGCTGCAAGTAAACCATCTGCTGTGCAGTTAGAGGCCTCTCTGTGTCTGGGCAGATGGAGGAAAGCAAAGAGGACAAGTGTGTGAGATAACCCGATATTTTTTTTAAAAAAGCACTGGATAACTGAAAACACTCCATATACTTAAATTTAAACTTACCTCTTAAAATTACCTTTCTCTGATCTTACCCCTAGACTCCTGCAGTTGAAATGAAGTATTTTTGTGTCACTTTTTTTGCCCTTTCTAAACTTATTTCAAGAAACTTCTGCTGCCAATCAGTGCTCTCTTAAAAACTCTCAGGGTTTTTAACCTCAACATGCATTAAGAAAAGATGAAACCCTAAATGATTTGGCAGGGTTAGCTGATCATTGCATAGAGCTGTTCAAACTGAGGATAAATTGCAGCTCTGGAATGTGAGAGGCTGGTCCCTGGAGTGCAAATGTGACCTGTTCTTAACGCTGGCATACCTGGGATTTTTAAAGGGCACTTACCAGTGCATGTACTGAGACAGGCTAAACACTTCAAAGCTAAAAGTTATCCTCCATCTTCCGTAAGTTTTGCATCCCAAACCACAACAGCTGTTGGGTTTAGAGCAAAGCTGGAGTGGAGAAGTACTGCTGACACTGTGAAAATAATCTTTTTAAAGCTGCAATGTGTAACAACTCCATAATTTTTTTTTCTTTTTTCCCCCTTAGTTCTTGTATGTCTCTCCTTTATGTCTAATAAGGGCCACATGTCACTTAACTTTAAACAGAAATACCTGCTATAAGAACTTAACATAAAGTTTTTTGATTTTTTTAAACTTTTTTGAAATGACCATTAGTATTTTACAGATCCTAGGATGAGGTATAGGTAGCACAATTTCTATAGGTTAATATATCAGCTATTGACTGTACTCAGCAATACCTCTTGTACACCGCCTTAAACATCAGATGTAGCGGGAATGGCATGTTAATTGGGATTCTGGGATTATCCCATGCTGCTTCTCAAAAGTGCTGTGGAATTATCTGCATCCCAGTCAGGCTGAAAGAAGCTTAATTTATCTGAAGGCACACCATTCCCAGTAGAACAGCACTCTTAGTACTGAAGTGTAGCATAGACTAATAATCAAATGGCTGATCCTCGGCAGAGAACCGCTGTTTGTGTTTGGAATAAGGATTTCTTCCAATGCAGCTCTTTTCCACAAGGTTTGCCGTGAGGCTGAGATTATGCTTCCTACCTAAACGTAGTACTGTTGGTGTGTTTGAATGAGGGGTGGGGGTGAAAGGCTGCTATAGTATGGTTAAAAATGTTAAACAGGTATGACCAAAGGTGTGTTAGAGCAAAAGGAGTTGTGTATGTCATTTTCAAAAGTTGGTCTTGCTCTTTGGTTCTGTGTGTGTAGAAGTCAGGATTTCCTTACGCAGACATTACGCTGATGGACGTTAAAACACGTTAATGTTGCAGAACGTTTTCAGAAATCCACGTACTTTGAAGCAGAAAAAGAAGGTGATTCTGTGAATCAGTTTTTGCAATTGAGTTCTTGAACTACTGTACTTGACTGTTACATGAACTCTTACATGGACAGCTATGAAGTAAGCAATGGAAATTACATCAGGGCATTCATCTTTCAAGTTGTAGCAAATATATTTAGGCCTAAAGTTTAACTATTTGACACTTTTTTAATTATTGTTCAGGTTGCTGGGGTAGAAGATAGGTTTGCATGGGAAGAACTGTTTTCCCTCTTGAAGCCACCCACTTTAAGAGTTGTCTTGAACTAAATTTGACTGAGACAGTTGCATCTGACACTTGCATTCTGTCTTCAGGCAGAATCTTCTGTATTGTTCAAACAATTTTAATAATCTATTATTCACTAAATGGAAATAAGTTATAGTGCTATGTCAAAATGAAGATAGACATGGAGAACAAGAGCTTGCAGAGCCAGGTCAACATGCTGTAAGGTACTAGTGAACAATCCAAGGCAATATGAATATGGACACAAAAACGAAAATGGTCTTCTGCCACAGAAAGGAATAAAACTGCACAAAGGCTAGAAAACGTGGCAGCAAAATGGACAGTATTGAAAGTTTTGTCTATCTCGAAAGTTTTGGTTTTTGTGGAATTATGAAGCTGTAATGTTACTGTAAGGAGAATACAGCTTATTGAAGTAGCTGTGGGTGACTTGAAGCTGATATGAAGAGACAAGGGGTTTCCTAAGAAACAAAATCATTTGGTCAAGATACATAGGTGTTCAGTCCACCCTGTGCTGTGGTGATTTGGACGACTGAGAAGGCCAAGACTGCTGGGCTGCTCAATTAAAGGCTGCTGTGGTCGTTTGGCAAGAGCACGGCACAAATAAATAGGAAAAAGCAGAAATGCAGAAAACTTTCTTCACTGAAAATGGACACATCTCTTGGATGAAAAGTGACTTTTACTAATGTCTGTGCTTTTGGCCTGGCAGAAGGGTGCAGACCAAAGGATTTATGCAGGAGATGGCTGCGTGACTCCAGAAACACTGGAGCTCTGAGGGCAATATGCTGATGCAAAGTGTGCTGGTGGTAGAGTTCATCTAAAATTTGCCCCTATATGGAAAGGCAAGTGAAGAGTATAGAAGAGGTATTAGAAAAGCAAAATCTGGCTAATGCTGCTGCTCTGAATTACAGATTAAAATGGAGTGAGAATTATGATAAATGGAATATGCAGAGGCAGCTCAATTATAGAATAAGATGAACTTAATTGTCCATGTATGTAAAATGTTGTCTTCATTGCAATGTCCCGAGTAGTGAAAGATTAGATCCATTGGTTGTTGCTACTGATGCTGCATATTCAGATGAGGACTATGGCAGTTATCATAATCTGTGTGTTACTGTGTAGAATACCATTTGCTGGTAAGTGGATAGTCTCACAATTTAATGTGCTGTACAACTTCCTGCATATCCTAAAAATAACTGAAATCTATTACAGAAGTATTTTAATAACTCCTCAATATATTAGGATTTTTTTTTAATGTTGGCATTTTATTTATTTATATTATATAGAAGAAGGAATTTTTAGAATTTAGGTTTGCCAGAGGTTTGGGCTCACCACTTCTCTGAGTGATGGTAGCTTGTGTAGCATGTGTTCCTGCAGCACCTGCTGCAACTGCACAGCCTCCTGCATAGATCAGGGATGAGTCTTTCCTTAATTTATTTTTCTTTTAGAAGACATGTTTTGCAAGTTAGTAACTGATGAATTTGAAGTGTCAGTCTTTCTCTCCCCTAGCTTTTTGACAAAACTTAGCTGCCGCTGAACTTTTGTTGAAATAACGTAGGAATTAATTGTGTGGGACTGATTATGGTTTTCGAGTCACTGCGAGGAATAAAAGGAGGGAGAGACAAAATGTGATACAAACTGAAACTGTTGAGAGAACTCTAAAGTCACGTTAAATGTTAATTTTTAAAAACAAAGAGGGGGACATGGTGGTGCCTCCCGACTTGGTAAGGGGTGAGAAGGCAGGACGGACGCCTTTCCTTTGAGATTGTATAATAATCGATGGACTGAGCATTAGCTACCTCTTCACTGACTGGGCAAAAGTCTTACACTACGTGTGATAACCAAAGCAGGCGGGTCGGCGGCTGCCGGGCGATGTCCCGTGGCCGTGAAGAAGCCAGCAGCTCTTCGGGGCGGCGGTTCGCCGTTCCCCCGGCGCGTCCCGGCTGATGGCGAGGAGGAGCCCCGGTAGCCGCTCCCCGGGATGCCTTACGGGGGCGGACACGTCGCTACCTCTACCGAACGGTGGGCGAGGCGCGCCCCGGTGCCGGTGCGGTTTCCCCCAGCGGCAGCCGCTGTAGCAGTGCCAAGTCTTCTAATAAACGTGCTGCTAACTCTGTCTGCCGCCGCCTCTCATTTCCACCGCGGTCGCGGCGCGCCGGGGGCGGGCGGGCGGAAGGGGCGGGCTGGGAAGCGGTTCCGGGGCGCTGCGGCACCGGCGGCGGAGCGGCAGCGGTACCGGCGGCGAGGAGCGGCCGGGGAGCGAGCGGGGCGGAGCAGGATCGCGGCGGGCGGCCCGGGAGCCCCGGGACAGCGGGTCCTGCCGGCGGCGGGAGTGGGCTGCGCTCGGCGAGACGCTCCGGCGGTGCCCGCGGGTCCCGCCATGGCGGCGGACTCGGAGGTGCTGCACTTCCAGTTCGAGCAGCAGGGCGATGCCGTGCTGCAAAAGATGAACCTCCTGCGGCAGCAGAACCTCTTCTGCGATGTGTCCATCTACATCAACGACACCGAGTTCCAGGGGCACAAGGTGATCTTCGCCGCCTGCTCCACCTTCATGCGGGATCAGTTCCTGCTCAACCAGTCCAGGCAGGTACGGATCACCATCCTGCAGAGCGCCGAGGTGGGCAGGAAGCTGCTGCTGTCCTGTTACACGGGCGCGCTGGAAGTCAAGAAGAAGGAGCTGCTGAAGTACCTGACGGCCGCGAGTTACCTGCAGATGGTTCACATCGTGGAGAAGTGCACCGAGGCTTTGTCCAAGTACTTGGAGATCGACGCTTCCATGGAGAGCGGTACCCAGGCTGCTGAGGGGTGCCACTCCTCGGATGCTGAAGTAAGGAGTGGGGATGAGGTTACAGATAAAGATTGTGAAATAATCGAGATCTCTGAAGACAGCCCAGAGAACCAAGAATACCCTGTGAAACAGGAGGATGGGGATGACCCACACCCTGCAGCAGAGAGCTTGGAGTCGGAAAGGAAAGACACAAAATCCCCGGAAATATCAACAGTGGAAATCGGATATAAGGATGATGAAATCTGTATCTTCAGAATGGATTCCATGAATGTGGCAAATGTAGAAAATGATCATTTTCCTCAGCCTTGCACTTCCTCTAAAACAAATTTATATTTCCCAGAAACCCAGCACTCCTTGATAAACTCTACAGTTGAAAGCAGGAATACAGAAATGTCAGGAAATCAGTTTCAGGCTTTTGTTGGTGACAATCCAGAAGGAACTTCCAGTGGGGTGAATGGGTTCCAGAGCCTGGAGGATTCTGGCAGCTCATGGCGGCACCAGTGTCCAAAGTGTCCGAGGGGCTTTCTGCACCTCGAGAACTATCTCAGACATCTGAAAATGCACAAACTCTTCCTGTGTTTGCAATGTGGCAAAACATTCACGCAAAAAAAGAATCTCAACAGGCACATCCGGGGGCACATGGGGATCCGGCCCTTCCAGTGCATGGTGTGCCTGAAGACCTTCACGGCCAAGAGCACTCTCCAGGATCACCTCAACATCCACAGCGGGGACAGGCCCTACAAGTGCCACTGCTGCGACATGGACTTCAAACACAAGTCTGCTCTTAAAAAGCATTTGACTTCTGTTCATGGAAGGAGCAGCAGCGAAAAGCCAAACCTGAACACTATTACAAAAGTTAAAATAGACTATGATTGATAGCTGGGCAATTGTGGAGTCAGACTCCACAAAAAGCTCCTGGCTAGTGAAATTCTAGATGCAACTCCAGTTCTTGATCCCTGTCTTAGGGAGAGAAGCACAAACAGGTGGCTGGTGATCCAAGACAGGCCTTGGAGCAGGAAACCTGCCTGCTCTGTTAAGGTTGCTATTGCTCTCAGTGAAAAAAGGTGTTTCCTAGTTGAAAGTAAACTGAAAAATATGGGAAATTATTTCATGCTTCTCTTCCGTTATACTAAGCATATCCTGGTCCCTCAATGATGTTTTATTTTCTTTGTTTCGAGGGCAGGCACTGCTGACTTTCAGACTATTACTGATATTGCAATAAGCTGAAGCCTGAGCCAAGGTGTTGATGACAACAGCTGAGACAAGGGGGTGTTTGTATTTATTCAGCAAGTCAGTTGTTCCCATCCAGTTCCTGGATCATTCATGGTGAAATCATCTCCTTCCTTGCCCAAACTTTGCTAGATCTTCCAACGGAAAGAAGGTGTGCTTTCATACTCAAGTCTGTGATGTTTAAGGACACACAACAAACAAAAACTTCAAGGAACCTTTCAAATTGTCTCTTGCAAACAGAGAATTTGTAAAAGAGAAAGAAACAAACAGTATTGCCTTGCAGTTTATTTGTAACTGGATAGTCCCATGAAAAGGACTTGCTTTTAGTTTTATCAAGTTCTGAATTTTTATAAACTTATTTCGACTAGTAGTGGGGGGTTTTTCTGTCATACCAATGTTTTGCACTTGTATTTGATAAGTTTAGTCCTGTTTGTTGCATCATAACATTTGCCTTCATTTTTTTACAGATCTTAGCTATGTGCACTTGTGTGAAATTCAGCTGTGTGCTGTTGGGTAATCACAGTTTCAATGCTAATTTTGAAAAACAGGCATTTCTGTCTAACTAGCAATGGCTTAGACATAGAGGTCTCATACCCTGATTCTGTGACACAGTGACACAGTAATGATGTGTGTTTGCAGAAGTATGTTTGTACTTTGTCAAAGGTCATTTTAGTTTCATCATGAGCATCGAGCACCCTATGGTGCAGTCTGTGTCTTTGGCTGGTACATGTTTCTTCCACTTAATGTGATATGAATAAAGAGTCATTTCAGTTATTAATATGAGATAATGGTACTTACAACTAGCAAAACCCAGTAGTTCTTACTCCTGTCTGTATCAGACTTTCCTTCAAGTTTCAGAAGTGCTGTTCCAAGTTCTTGCTCTGCATTCAGACGTCTGGCCCAAATGCTTCAGAATCTGGCTGGCTCTAAAATCTAAGACAATAGTTTTTAATGTCAATTTGTTTTCCTTTCCTGTGAGTCCACCAGCCCGTTTGGGGTTTTATTGATCAGCTATCTGAGGGGCTGGGTGTGTACAAAGTCTACCCTGCACTTTCCTGTTACTACTTGTTACAGGCATGGTCAGGTGTACGCGTGGCTATTTCCCTCATGAGCAGTTCCCTGTGTGCCAAAGGGGAAACAAAATGATCTTTTGAAGTGTATCTTCTGTGGGAGCAGGTTCTGAGTTATTTTGGTCGTGCATGTAAACATGAGAGGGAGTTGTGTTGTGTGAGAGGCCACCAGCATGTTCTGTTCAGTGGCTGCAGTGTCTCAGTAAGCTTTGTGGACAAACCCTGGTCTTGTGCACATGTTTACATTAGAGGTGTTTCCTCTCCCCTGTCCGTACATGTAACCATGCCCTGTCATAACACAATAAATGAAATGCAAACAAGCCATTGTGTCAGAAATACATCTCGTTTTTTCTAATCACAGTTAATAACTCTGTGCATACCTTAACAGTATTTTGGCTTGCTGTGTTGAGTAAACAAGATGATGCAAACAAAACACGGTGTTCCAGTGGCGGTCATTTAGTAACGCGCTTTTCTGTCCTTCAGAGGGGTCTGTCTGACCCACTTGTGCCATGAATTCTTCCCCCTCAGGAGTCAAAACTCTGCAGCGCCCTGACCTTGGCTAAGGCTGTGTTAGCTGTGTGTGACCGGAGAAGCGGCTGCAGCTCCCGGCTGTTGCTCCGGGGGCTGTCGTGGTGGGGCAGCAGCGCCAGCGCTCCCCACACCTCACCGGGCCCCGCCGGCCTGAGGCGGCTCCGAGACAACCGACGTGGGCCGCAGGGCCTCCAATGCCCTCTTCCTCCTCAGCGCCAGCAATAATGAAGTCATCAATTGCAATTTAGAACGCCAATAAATAATCGGCACTAGCGGCGACAGTTACCGATTAAAATTTAAAAGGATAATAAATAATCGACGCCAGAGGCGAACTCTGCGCGCCGAGGAACAGCTGAGGGGAGGCTCTGGCCGAGGCGCGCCACAAGGGGGCGCCGGCGGCGCCGGCCGCCGCTCTGTCACGCAGTCTCGATGACCCCCGCTTCCCCCTGGCGGCGGGGCCCGCGCGGCGGCCGCATCTGCGCCGCCGTCTCTATGGTAACTCCCTCCCTCCGCGCGGTCACGTGCGGCGGGCGGCGCGCGGGTCTCGCGAGAGCGGCGTCGCGGGGCGTGGCGGCGCTGCCGCTGTCAGCGCGATGAGGCGGCGCCGCCGGGGCTCCCGCCGCTGCCTCCGCCGGGCCGCGCGCCCGCCCCATGGCGCGTGAGGCCGGCACCGCCCGACCGCGCTCCGGCCGCCGCCCCCGCCCAGCAGGTACGGACCGCACCGCACGGGTCGGACCGGACCGGGCTGGGCTGGGCTGGGCTGGGCTGGGCTGGGCGGGGGCGGCCGCCGCGGGGGACGCGCTGACCCGCCGGGGCCCCGCCCGCCCCCCCCCATCACCCACCCCGGTCCTTCCTCTGCCTCCCGGCGCTGCGGGAGCCGGGCGGGAGCGGCGTCGGGCTGAGCCCGTCCAGTGCGGCCCGGCGGGGACCGCAGAGGTGTCGGCGCCCGGCGGGCCCCGCCAGGCCGCGGGGCCGGCCCGGGGACCCGGGCAGCCATTTGGTGGCGGCTCCGAAATGACGGCGAGAGCAGGGCCGGGAAACGGGTGCGGGAAGCCAGGGCCGGGCCCAGGAGCCGGAGCCGGCCCGCGCCCGGGAGCGGGAAGCCAGAGCCGGGCCCAGGAACGGGAGCCGGGCCTGGTGCGGGAGCGGGGCCGGGCTCGGGTGCGGCTGACAGCGGCCTGCGGACGGGGCGAAGCTGCGGGGCACTGGCAGGGCCGCCCGGCATTCCCGGCACCGGCGAACGGACACAGGAGCTCCCGGTGCCCTCCCCGGCAGCCCCTTGGGGAGCCGCAGCACCGGGCAGTCCGCGCTGAGGGCTCCCCCGGCACTGGGGAGAATCGCACCGGAGCCGTGAATATTCCCAGGCTGGAATACTCATGGAGCTGTGCGTTAGGGTAATGGTGGAGGAGAGTCGTGGTGGGAGACAGGCCCTAGGACTGCACCCACCGTGACGTGTTTTAAGTGTCTCAAACAAAAAAACACAAAACAACTGAGCAGGAAAAGCGTGTCCCGGTTCTGCTGATGCTCGAGGTGCACGGAGGGTTTCCAGTTAAGTGCAGGAGTCAGCACAAAGCACAGGAAGGGCAGCAGAGTGGTGGGAGAGTGATGAGTGTTCAGTTCATCCAGGGTTCAGAGGGGAATGGTGTGGATCTGTAACGAGAGAAAATAATGACAAAGTTTAGACAGGCAACCAGGAGAATTTCTGATCTAGGCCTGTTTAATTTCCATGCAAACTTAGAATTTTGTTTGGGTTTAATTGTAGTTCCTGTAGCTTCTCTTGTGGGTGTTCTCTCATGGCCATTATAGCTACATCATAGTAATGAAACTAAAATTAAAAACAGTCCTTTGGATTACAAGGGTGTAATTTGCAATTGGCAGAAAAAATGTGATTTTAAATGAGAAGCAACCAGTACAGCTGTAAATCTTCTGAATCAAAATACTATTCTTCGACCTTTGGTCTGTTCTAAACATCCGTGGAAATACTAGAAATTGAAGCTTCTGTTGCTGGTATAAGTATTATTCCATGAAACACTGAAATCTTAATTTTTGTAGTGAATCTCTTTCCCAACACCTTCACACCTTTTTTGTGAACTTTTTCTTGTTTCCGCGTTGTAAGCAAAGCTTTTCCCAAGGAAATGTGTTTTTATTAACTTGTATTTCTGTCTTGTTTGAGGATTTGGCTATTTCTCTCAAAAATACTAAATTCTAACAAATGTTAGTGTCAGTACTCTAGGTATCCCGAAGTGAACTCCTGGTCTTGTGTGTTGATCTCATTTGTTTAAAGACTTTGTTGCTCTAAAGTGGATAAAATATATGCAATATCCAGATGATAATAGCTGATAGCATTTGTTAGGACTATGTTACATTTCATGTGGTGGTATTTTACATACCCTTAATAGGATAAATGTACAGGGTCTGTCCTTGCTGACTGGTCAACCCTAAGGAAAGGAAAAAATTACATGTCCATGGGCATCTTAAGTCATTCTGTACAACCTTTAAAAAGGCTTTCCAGCTCCTCTGGAGCCCTATGTTTTCTTGCCTACATCTCAGAACAGAATTGGTATATCATTAAAATAGTTTAAAAAAATATTAAAATACAGAACTTCTCATCTAAAAAATTATAGTTTAAACATGGAGGTTATGTAAAAAAAAAAAAGCTTGGAGAACTAAACTATACGTGGGAGTCCTTATTCACTGAAAATATTACTGAAAAGTTAGGAGTTTTACACTGTATCTTTTTTTTGAGTAACTGTGTCAACTGCTTAGAAATGGACTCCCTTTCTCTGCATTCAGAGACAGTTCAACTGATTTGGGTGGCAAAAAAAATTTCCTTTATTTGCCCTTCAGTTAGTCCTGAAAAGTCAATACTGTTACAGAAGCTGAGTTGGTGTCAGGCTGGTGGCAAGGACAGGCTCTCCTTTCAGGGACACCGAGGAAACACAAAGAAAAACCCACAGTGGCATTATATAAGTATTTAGGAAACTTTTAAAATCTACTGACGTGATTTGTGATAGCAAGGATTGAGCAGGTGTGAACTGACTCTGGTGTTGGTTTGGGGGGAGTTGACTCTGAATTGAGTGAACTTTGGCAGTCACTGAGCAGCCACGAGCATAAATTTATATTGTACCCCTGTTGACAGGAATTACTCTTCAGCCATATGTTTTAAGGAGGCAGAGGGGGATTCAGGCTTTGGATTTTTAACCAGTTAACAAGAGAATCCCGTGGGCGTTTTGGCAAAACGTATTCTGGGTACATGGAAATGTTCAGATCTATATTTAGGACACAAGGAAATGGAGTGAAGCTATCAGGGAAGTTCAGGTTGGACATTGGTAAAAGGCTTTTCTCCAGAGGGTGGCCAGGCCCTGCAAAAATCCCCAGGCAGTGGCTGTGGCACCAAGTCTGCCAGAGCTGCAGGAATGTGTGGATGGTGCTCCTGGACACGTGGTGTAGTGTCAGATACTCCTGTGAGAAGCAGAGCTGGACATGATGTGTCCCTTCCCACGAGAGATTCTCTCAGATTCTCATATGTCCCCAGGATTTCTGTTGGTGACTTTTCTGGAACTGGCGGAAGTTTTTTCTGGAACTTGAATTGGCCTGCAGATAACTCACAAGAGCATTAATGTTCGGTGAAAGAATTGTGTTGAAATACTGTATTTAATGGTCATTAAAGACTTTACATATAAAATTTTCACATGATGTAAAGACAGATTTGCATGTGGCAGATATTATGAAGTGTAGAAATAAGCAAGTCCGTTCAGTAAAGAGGATTTATTTTAATTTCAAGCCATCATAGCTGAATGATGCAAAGCTGTTATGGGGATGGCCCATCTTTAAGCCTTTAATGAAGCCAGTTTTTTACATCTGTGGATGATGGCTGTTGAAGAAAAATTAATAAAATATTCTAGCCCTTCCAGAGGATATGTTAATACTGATAATTATGTTATGTGATATGTAAGTTTTTGACCCAGTCAGGATGCTTTCAGAAACTACATAACTTAGGAAGGAAAGCTTGAAAGTGCTGCCTCCTTGTAGTGCAAACCAACCATTAAACTGCATAAATGGAAAATTTTAGTGGAGATCACTTTAAAAAAGAAAAGGAAATACTGTGATCTCTGCAGTCAGCATTAAGAGCAAGTCAGTATCAAGGACTCTTTAATTTAGTGATTATAATTCAGTTGAATTCTAAGATACAGGCTTAAATCTACAGGATTGTGGCTGAACCTCAGCTGTGAGAAAGCCATATAATTTCACAAATTTTCCAAGAGTTTCCTTCATCCGTAGAGAAGACTTCCCTTTGTTCAGCACTGACAGAATTATTCCATGTCTCATTCTCACCCAAGCTCTGCTTATTTGTCTTTGCCAGGACCCACAAGGGACCTGATGGAGTCAGCCTGAGCTGAGCTGACACTGTGGGGGAACTGAGTTAAGCCTTCAGCCCTTTCTTTGCTAAGGGGTGAAACTTGCCTGTCTGCATTTTGGCAAATGCCCTGACTGAGCAGTGTGGGAGAGGAACAGACTAACAGAACAGCATGATCACCTAAGCTTGGTTTCTTCAGGAAATCAGAATTTAATTATATTTATCTTGCCCAGAGGTTATTGAGTAAGCATAATGATTTAGATTAGTTGTAGAGAATGTCTTGGGATTAAGTAGCCAAAAGTTAATGTAAAATTATTAAGGACATCTAAATCTTACAACTTCCATCATTTGTAAGTGGTACAGCTGTTTGAGGAAAGTTTTGAGGTTTCACCTATCTCCTCTTCCACACCACCTTCCAATTTCATCAGATATTCTGGTCTAAAATGAGAAAATCAGACAGTTACCATTGTTACTCTGATCCATTGCAGCCATTACTGCAATAGGAAAATACTACTGTTTTAAAAGCACAGAATTACTCAGCTGTACTGGTTTTTATTATTATATAATTTCTGAACTTAGGCTTGTACATTTCTCTGTTTGTCACCTGAAGTATTGCTTCTGGTAGTAATATTACAAAACTGATTGTAACTTCACAATGTAATGATCTTTTACGTAGCAACTGCCATGACTTTTCAGACTGCTTCTTTGTATGTTTGGCCAGTTTCTGTATCAACCATTTCTATGGGATTTTTTTTGCAGGGTGCTTCTAATTTGGCAGGAAAGAGGAGCCCTGTGTAGTGTAGAGATAGATAACACATCTCCCAGAATGAACAGACACACCGAAGGATTTCTAGTTTACCTTTTTTGTTTTTTTTTTCCTCCTTGTGTTTGCTCAGTTTAGAGTGCTGGAGCAATTTGTTCTTCAGGAGGACATCCCTGAAATACATTGTTTCTGACAAGGAGCAAGAATCCATTAAACATTTGGCTTATGCTTTTTGTAGGAGTTGACATGGTAATTAGGAGATGTGAGATTGTTTTCCTACACACTGGGGTGCAGGAGTGGCAGGAGAGCTGGCAGGCTCAATAAAGTATGGAGATTTCTCCCTGTATGGCTGCTTGAAGTTTTGGGAGTCGAGAGCTTTTCCCAGCTGTTTGCTGGCTTAATTAGAATTTTTTTTTCCTGTCAAGAGATCTGAAGGTCAACACATGCTTAGTAGAATCTGTCATTTGGGATGATTAAACACCCAGAGATCTTTAAAAACCGGTGGAGCACACTTGAAGAATCTGTTGTGTTCATTTCTATGCTGGTCAGGAAAACAACTGTATTTTAAAAGCTCATAAACAGAGAGTGGTTTCTTGCAAGTCTCTGAAGCACCTGTGGAAACCAAACGTGGGTATTGTCTCAGAGCAGAGATCCCTGCGTGTGAGATAATTAATGAGCAGTGTGGACATGGGCACTGTTTATTGGGAGCTCGTTAGTGACATAGCAGCAGTTGAGCTCTCTGTGTACCAGCTCTCCTGAAACTTTTCCCCGTGTGACTCATGACAGTCACACACTTCCCAGCGTGGCCTGCTTTGTGCTGTTACCTGTGTCTGGCAGACAGGTGAAAAAGCACCACTAGGTCAGTAATGTTGGTATCTTAATGTTTCTGGTAGTGCTGCAGAAAGCTTTAAGGAGGGTTTTTATGGACAGGCTTTGCAGTTCTGTGCATCTCTTGTCCAGCTGTTTTGGAAGGGAAGCAGATGTGCTAAATGAAGTGGTGGGATTTTTAAATGAGGAATCAAAAATCTTTCTGGGCCTGTTGGCTCAGTGTTTGGCTTTATTCTTATTTGTTTTGCTTTTAAATTTCCTTGGTTAAAAGACACATGTAGCAATAATAGCATGTTGAAGATGACTGGATTTGTTCATCCCTGCTAGAGCTTTGAATTGTGCTTTCATAGAAGCTGGAGGAAAATCTAATTTGTCCAATACCTGGAAATTTTCTGGCTTATGTTGGAGATGTAACCCCAGCAGTTTGGTTTTGAGAGGTTCAAGTTCCACTTTGGTGTGTTTTACTATGGGAATTCGTTTGAGGCAAGAATTGCAGCATAATATTGAAAAGCTCACTGAGATAAGGACATCTTGTACAAGTATCCTGTTACTTAAAGGGCACTGAATGTTCATAGTACTAAATAGGATTTCTAAACAGATGGTCATAATTAACAGAAAATGCATCCACAGATAAGAGTCTATTTGGTCTTCTAGTAATTCTTTCAATGGTCTGGTACTTTAGCATTAATTAAACCACAGCACAGCCAACAATGGAACTGCAGTAAGGAGTTTCTGAATTTGAACACGTAGGGGAGGTTTCAGCTTCCTCAGAGCAATTACTTTTTTCTGTCATCAGAGTAAAAAAATAGAATGCTAAACATGTAATTAAAACATTTGTGTGTTTGCATTTGTACCAAGCTTGTTCATAGCCTTGAAGTGACCCAACTGGTCTGTGGGTTGCCTAGAGAGCCAGCACGGTGGCACATCCCAGCCCAGGGTGGGGCTGCTCCCTCAGGGCTGGAGCTCGGGATGTAAATCGTGATCACGGAAGCTTGGATGAGAACTGTTACCATGAACTTCTTAGGCCTGGTACCTTTTTCAGGAATGTGATATGTAAGATACAACAACAATCTCCATAAAGCCATATTTTCTTTGAAATTCACTTATGTAAACAATTTATTTGGTACTACTGCACAGAGTGAGACGTTTCAAGAGACAAGGAAGCCATCTGAAGTTATTACTTGCCTTATCATAGATTTTGTCCTAGATACCTGGATTTTACATACATCAAAGATTTTTCTCGCTGTGAGTTCATGGTCTTAGTTATATGTAAGGTAGAGACATGGAAAGCAAAATTACACACAGCAATCTCTGTCCTTGAGTGCTCCAGTTCTTGCAAGAAAAGGCAGAAGTAACATGAGAATCATAAAACTAAAAACTAGTCTCTCATTCTTTTAGTGTTTTCTTATGGCTCTTGATATTTGTTAGCTGATTTGTATTTTACAGAAAGAGAAAATGTGATTTTAAAGAAGCAAAGCTTGGTTTAGTTTGGTGTCTGATTAAGTCTGCAGAAGGAAGACGTTGTTCTACTTCATTTCAAATGGAAATAACATTTTTAACCACCCCCCAAGAAAAAGAAATTAATGCCATTTATTGTGAATAAGTTAAACTTATGGTAGTCTGCATTAATTTAGTTCATGAGCTTTTTTTTGGTACAGTTGTTAAACTGACACAGAGTTGGTGTTTTTGAGTACTTCAACATAAGGATTTGGTTTTGTTCTTTGTAATATTGAAATTGTGGTCTGTTTTTTTAATTAAAAATTATTCTAAATTGCCAGAAAGCATGTTTTAAATAATCTGTTATTCACTTACAGCTGCCAAAACATAGTACAGTGAAATAATGGTCTGCTAGCCTGCTAAACAAGCGTCCAGCTTCCACAATGCCTGTGCAGGCAGCTCAGTGGACAGAATTTCTGTCCTGCCCAATCTGCTACAATGAGTTTGATGAGAATGTGCACAAACCCATCAGCTTAGGTTGCTCTCACACCGTGTGCAAGACGTGCCTGAACAAGCTCCATCGCAAGGCCTGTCCCTTTGACCAGACTGCCATCAACACGGACATCGATGTGCTTCCTGTGAACTTTGCACTCCTCCAGCTGGTTGGAGCACAGGTATGGTTGAAGCAGCTCTTTGTTTTGCCTCTTGGTGTTGTTTCCTTCTCCGTGCCAGTTGCAATATATGCTGCTTTCTCTTCCTCGTTTTATCCCAAATAGATGGTGAGGCTTAACTCTGGGCTCTCTAGAATCCGTGCATGCTCTAAAAGCAGCTGCACCATCTCAGGTCCATCTTCTTATAATATGAAAACGTGTTCTAATTGTAACCTGAATTCTGATTTTTAAAAGGCTCTTGAACTGTGACTGGAGAAAAATCCCCATTGGGAAACATACAATTATCTGTCCCAATTGTCAGTAGAATGAGTGAACCTGCAGACTGCACTTGTTCATCTTAGCCTTGTGAGAAATCTTGTTCCTAAATGTCACATGTTTGGAAGTGGCTGTTTAACCGAGTTCCAGAAGTGTGTGTGTGTGTATAATTTTTTTTAAATATGCCTGATGATGGCTTTTCAGTTGCATTTGCAGACACTGGCTAATCAGGCCAGGAATGTTCCCTGCACTGTCTCGTAGCAGTGGCAAAACAGTGATTATATAATCAGTACTGCACTTTATGGAGACTAAATAAGTCTGTTCCCCTTATGCTGATTCATATCCTTTTTCATGTTACTCTCTCTCTAACACCTTGGTGAGGCAGTAAAAAGATGTTATTTACTTCTCTTCTTAATGTCCTATCACGTGCCTTGACACAGCTATTGCTAATGACACTATGTCAGAGTGGTTTTGTTTCTCGAGTCCAAGTGTTCCTTTGATTTTTTTTTTTTTATGTGTCAGATCACTGTCTTGATCTTAAAACATTTATTTTCATGGTCTCCTAACTTCTTTCAATGTATTTCAAACAATTAATTTATTGTGACTAACACTCCCTCCATTTTCCTTATCTGACCTTGTTACTCTATTTCGAGTTTTTTTTCCACCAAGTTAACTTTCCTGTTTCTTCTTTTGAGAGATTTCAGCATGCCCAAATGATGCTTAAATAATTTTTAAACTTTACTTTATTATATTCTTGCTAGTTCATTTTTTTTCTGTAGTTTCTTTTGTGTGTCTGTAGTAAATCATGCTGATCTGGTATACTGATCACCTTCTCAAATCTTGTATTCTTCATCTTTTAGATCTTGGTTATTGTTTTCTACCCTACTTCTGTTTTTAAAGTGTTGAGTAATAACAAACACCATCTTTCATCACCCTGATCCTCATCTTGGGCCTTTTTTGTTGTTCCTTATGCCATGTACATGCCCTGGGTGGGTCCTGTGTTTCAGTGCTCTCAGAGCAGTGCACATCTGCAGTGTTATGTAATTATTGGTGATGTGGGTACCATCACAGAGGTCAGCCAGGTGTATGTAATTCTTCTCCCCCTTTCTCTCCCTTGCATTTTTTAGGTACCTGATCATCAGACAGTAAAGTTGAGTAATGTAGGAGAGAACAAACATTATGAAGTAGCAAAGAAATGTGTTGAGGATTTGGCACTCTACTTAAAGCCATTAAGTGGAGGAAAAGGTGAGTCTCTACTGAACAGTGGAATTTTGATGTAGCTTGCTTTTAACAGTGTTGTGTTTTCAGCACTGATTGTAAATGTCAGTAAGATAATGCTCTCATTTTTCTAATAGAATTGCCTTGTGTCTTTAAAAGCTTATTCACACTTGTGACACTTGGTTGTGGGTTTTTTTTATTTTAAGTTTACAAAATACTCTGTTTAATAATACTGCCTTGGGGCTAACTGTGTACTAAAGCTGAACTTTCCCCAAAGGATGGCTTTGATGTCAGTTGAAGACTTTAATTAAAGTTCTTCTTGATAAAGAATTACACAGAGCTGCCTAAGAGAAGGTACCTGTGACTGGTATCCAAGTCCTAGACAAAGACATACACTGTTAGACATTATTTTTTTTGTCTCACTTGGATGAATTTGATGAGAAGCTTTGATGAGAAGCTGCTTTTCCTTTTCTCCCTTTCTCTGAAGGTGTTGCAAGCTTGAATCAGAGTGCACTGAGCCGTCCCATGCAGAGGAAGCTTGTGACACTGGTGAATTGTCAGCTGGTGGAGGAGGAGGGTCGGGTCAGAGCCATGAGGGCAGCTCGGTCGCTGGGAGAGAGAACTGTCACAGAGCTCATCCTGCAGCACCAAAATCCTCAGCAGCTTTCTGCCAATCTTTGGGCTGCTGTCAGGGCACGAGGGTGCCAGTTTCTAGGACCAGGTAAGAGACCTGGACATTGCAACAGAAGCTGTACCTTTTCTTTACAAAGATGTTTTGAAATGTCTTCTGTTCAGTTGAAGATGTTCTGCCAGGAAGAAAGCAGGGGGAGGAAAAAAAAAGCCTTAAGAGTAGTAAAATTTTCTGGCTTAAAGCTTTTAGTTGTTTCCCCTGCCACTCCATTTAAATGTTCTTTGAAATTGGGAGGAAGTATTTCAGAAATGCTGGCAAAGAGGAGTCAATAAGCACATGCTTTGCATTGTTTGTAATGGAGTGTAGCAGTACTGCTGCCTGTGATTGGAATTGAATAACTGTCAATACAATCAACCTAACTTCAGCTGCAGCATACTTTTGAAATTTATAATGATTTATATGTCTGGAAAACAAGTTCAGTTAAGAATGCAGCTAAAGCAACCACAGAAACAAGGAAATTATCTTTAAAATAGAATTTGTCCTCTCTTGATTCTGGTAACTGTTGATAGCATTCCAGTACTGTTCCATATTTATTTTATAGTTTCATGGTGTGGCATTGATGAGATGTCCAAAAGGACAGTGGCTACAAGACTGCACAGTGGAGAAAAGTATAAAAACTGCACTACTGATGTGTTTATTTCTGGAAGTTAGTTTTAGCTCTAAGTTTACTGTGCTTAGAGTTGTTCTAAATGTTTCTTCTACACTGGCAACTTTATTTAAAAGCTTTTTTTTTAGTAAAATAAAAAGCAGTAAGGAATTACATTCAAGATGATTCAGATGCTCCTGCTTATCTGTTCAAATACAGTAGCCTTGCTGTTTTCTGGGATATATTTAACTTTCATTTTTATGTGTTAAAGCTATGCAAGAGGAGGCACTGAAACTTGTGTTACTGGCACTGGAAGATGGGTCTGCACTCTCAAGAAAAGTTCTGGTACTTTTTGTTGTGCAAAGGCTGGAACCAAGATTTCCTCAGGCCTCTAAAACAAGCATTGGTCATGTTGTGCAGCTACTGTATAGAGCATCATGCTTTAAGGTAAAACACCACAATTATGGTTTGAGCTGTGCAACTGTTTTTTATGATGGACATGGAGATTTTTGGTTAAAGGAGGAGTGTTTAACTATTACTATTTATTAGGTCACTAAAAGGGATGAAGATTCTTCTCTGATGCAACTTAAAGAAGAGTTCCGGAGTTACGAGGCTTTGCGGAGAGAGCACGATGCCCAAATCGTTCACATTGCCATGGAAGCAGGACTTCGAATATCACCAGAGCAGTGGTCTTCCCTTCTTTATGGAGACCTGGCACATAAATCACACATGCAATCCATTATTGACAAGGTTTGTCAATGGGATGATTTTAGTATCTTTGTAGGATTAAATATTACAATAAAAATCAAAGAACTCCATTAATTAACTTTTTGTTCGTAGTTCTATCAAATATTAATTAAAACTAGATTGAAAATTTTTTCCCTGATGTTGCATATTCATCATATGAAGTACTTTAATTAAAGTTTTTGGTGTCTTATGATGAAGCTTCATAGGGCAGATTCTGAGTTGAGAAATCAAATTTCTCTCCACTGATCCTCTCTATATGCCATCTGAAGACACTATATATTGCATTTAGGTACCTATGTCATAAATACCTTTTTAAGATTAGTAATTGACAGTTGTGAGATGCAGCACACTAATGGTCCCTTTATTTTCAGCTTCAATCTCCAGAATCTTTTGCTAAGAGTGTACAAGAATTGACAATTGTCTTGCAGCGCACGGGAGATCCTGCAAACTTAAACAGGCTGAGGCCTCATTTAGAGCTCCTGGCAAACATAGATCCAAATCCAGGTATGCAAATCAAGCTTTTTAAGCCCTTCTTGGTATTCTTCATATCTAGGAAAATAAGTTTTAAAAATAACCTCCATTCCTGGTTTTGAAATTCCCATTAATGAATATAATAAACTCTCTTGCAGGGCTCTCTGAGTTGTGTCCTAGTACTTGGTGTTGTAAAGTAATAAAAAATAAGCCTCTTATTTATGATACTGGAATTACTGACAGAGTGACAACCCTGCTTTTCATAATTTCAGATGCAGCATCTCCAACATGGGAGCAGCTGGAAAATGCAATGGTTGCTGTAAAGACTGTGGTCCATGGGCTGGTGGATTTCATTCAGAATTACAGTAGAAAAGGCCATGAAACTCCACAGGTAACCAGGCTTGATCATTGCATTTACTGGGAGGTGCAACTTTGAAAAATTACTGTTGATTTGAAATATTTATGGCCTTTCCTCTGGGATAATTGATGATACTGTTATTTTACTGCATTCAGTACTGATTTTGAGAACCTAACATTTGTGAATATGGAATGCAGCAGAGCTGGCCATAGTGAAATCCATACAAGGACAGCTCAGCCCCTCAATAAGGAGTGTCCTTGTTTTTCTGATTAAAAATGCAAAATGTAAGAACATGCCATGAATGTATTTTCTGTACTTTAAGTCTAATTTTATGTGAATGTTTGATAGATGGTAAGAGGAATGTCTTGTGGTTTTTGTTTGTTCTTTTTTAAGCCACAACCAAATAGCAAATACAAAACAAGTATGTGCCGAGACCTTCGACAGCAAGGGGGGTGTCCAAGAGGAACAAACTGTACATTTGCTCATTCTCAGGAAGAGCTTGAAAAGTGAGTGTGGGAGACTTTTTCTTTTTCCTTTTATTCCTCCTTTTCATTTAAATCCAAACAATCTACAGAGATTTTTGAAAACATTCTCTTCCATACTTTCATTCATTTGGAGGGATTTGTCATTCTTGACAATTTTTTATATGAAATCGAAGATACAGCAAAGCAATGTCTGCAGACTAATCCCAGTTTTATTTTTTTATTTTACCCCATATGAGGTAAAATTTTCTTTCCTGCAACTGAGTCTAAGCTCAGTGTCTTTCAAGGATTGATCATACTACCTACAAGAGAGAATGTTAATTACATTTTATTAAGAAGTGAGCTGACTTATTGAACAGTATGCAGCTCTGTATTCTAGAAGCTGTTTTCACCCAAATGCCTTTGCAAAGAACTGCAGAATGGGTCTTGTAAGAGGAGAGATGATTTTGGTTTCCAATTGTTGAAAATAAGTTTGTGATTTTCTGTTGTCGTGGTCTTCTCAATTCTTTCTTTTTGCTAGTTTTGCAAATCCATTAAACTTCACAATAAGCACTTTTTATACCATCTTGTCTTTTGTATGTTTGCACCTGTTTGTTTGTAGATATCGCTTGAGGAACAAAAAAATCAGCTCAACAGTGAGAACATTCCCTCTTCTAAATAAAGTTGGCGTAAACAGCACCGTCTCAACCACAACGGGAAACGTGATCTCTGTCATAGGAAGCCCTGAGGCAACGGGCAAGATGGTGCCAAGTACTAATGGAATAGCTAATCTAGAAACTGGGGTTCCCCAGCTGATCCCCCGCTGTGCAGACACCTCCCTGAGAGCTCTGGAGAACACCAAGAAGGGAGGGAAGACTGGAGCCAATGGCCAGAACGCTTCTGGCTCCCCCACAGAACCACTTCCTGAAAAGTAGGTGGCTTTTCTACATGAAGACAATCTAACAGAACATTCTGCTTTTAGATTATCTAAAATAATAAATGGAGTTTGTGGGTGACCAACAGATACTGAAGTGTGGTCCTGGCTTGCTGTAATTGCTGGTGCTCAGTGGCTGCAGAGCTGTGTGAGGCCTTGCACTGCAGTGCAGGTACAGTCACACAAAGCCTGTGGCTTCAGGGTGTCAGAGCCAGCACCCCTTGTTTTAGCTGTTCAGTACTCATGTAGGCAAAATTATAAATCTCTCCCTTTATCTCTTACTCAGTTGTTCTCAGCCTGGTATCTTAATTGCTGTTGGATTATTGTAGAAAAATAAAAAGTTATGGCATACAAATAAATTATATACATATTGCATACTATTGTGTTATTGCATATAAGTATGTTATTACATGCAATAAATTGTACTCAAAATTTGACATTTCCTAAAACCAAGAAGGAGGCATAGAGTGTGCACTTCCTTGAAACCTTCTAGCTTTGGGGTTTTCACTTAAAACTTCTTAGATAATTCTGCAGAAGCACTGAGTCTCTAAACAGCTTTTTTGTCTTTACCAGAATACACTTACAAAGGGTATCAAAACATTTATGTCCCCTTTTGGTTCTCTTGGGAGAAAGTCTAAAATGTAGCATCAGTTTGGGGTATGAAAAACAAAATAGCAGAGGAAATGACAAGGCCCAAATTTCCATGTTATGTGGGAGTGTACACGAAGAGGAGACTGACTGAAATGAGTGAATATCTCCTTAATGATTTCTTGGTAATCCTTTGCAGTAAAATTGGTTCTCCACCCAAGACTCCTGTAAGCCAGGCAGCAGCTACCTCAGCTGGTCCTCCTAATATTGGAACAGAAGTTAATTCTGTGCCTCCAAAATCCAGCCCGTTTGTTCCCAGAGTACCTGTCTACCCTCCGCATTCTGATAATGTTCAATATTTCCAAGATCCCAGGACTCAGCTGTCATATGAAGTTCCACAGTACCCACAGACAGGTGAGTGAGATGAGCACTGATGAAAAAATAGCTCTGAACCTTTCTCTGGAAAAATAACCTTTATGAGAAATAACTTACGATGTCTGTTTTGTCGATGTCTATTTTATTTTTACTAAATATCAGCTGAATCTTCATTTAATGGAATACTAAGCTTCTTAATTGCTGGGTATGGTGAGGGACTTGCAGTTTGCTCCCAGTGTTGGTGGTTCTTGCCTTTGTGTGCTCTATGTTATGCAGCTTATACTTCAGCCTCCAGAAGAATGTGAACCTCAAGGTCTTTTATCTACTTTTTCCTTTGTTAGTATTTGCTTTTTATTTAGCCTTGCTCTTGCCATGGCCTATCCATGAGGGTATCCATGGGCAGGATTCAGAGGCATAGTATGCTTCTGCTGGGAGGCTTACATGGCTTTGTGCTTGCTGGAATGTTTTCAAAAGGTTCCAGTTATCTTTTTAGGTTGCACTGTGCATGTTTATATTCAGGCACACGATTGTGGTTTACAGCACTGAGTCATTCACAAGCTCTCAAAAGGTAGAGATGCTCAAGCAATCCTCTCAAAAGAAAGAGCAATAAGTCAAGTGTGAAATGGTTATTTATAGACTTCTTCGTTTTTAGCAATATAGATTTTTATTTTAGAGAGAACTGTTTTAACTTCCTATATAAAGAATTGCTGAAGATCTTGTGTTTTCAGTTACATAGTTACACCACAGTACATAGGAGAAATATTTTCCAAACTGGGTCCAGTTGGTGAAGAGCCAGCACTGCATCTGCAAATGTCGTTGTCATACATGAAATGATATTTAACAGAAACATGGTAGGGTCAGTTAGAGGTTTGTAAAGTGTGACTCCTCATTCTCTAAAGGTACTTACCAATGCTATTTAGAGTTTTAGAAGGTGTAAAATTTTGGGTCACTTGTGGTTGCATTAAATATGCCTTTTTCCAATGTTTAAGGGTATTATCCAGCACCTCCAACAGTACCAGCTGGTGTGGCTCCCTGTGTTCCTCGCTTTGTGAGGTCCAATAACGTTCCAGAGTCCTCCCTCCCACCTGCTTCCGTGCCATATGCCGATCATTACAGCACGTTTCCCCCTCGGGATCGCCTGAACTCTCCCTACCAGCCTCCTCCTCCGCAGCCCTACGGACCAGTCCCTCCTGTCCCCTCTGGAATGTACGCTCCGGTTTATGACAGCAGGCGCATCTGGCGCCCCCAGATGTACCCCCGAGATGATATCATCAGGAGCAATTCTTTACCTCCCATGGATGTGATGCACTCATCTGTCTATCAGACGTCATTACGGGAGAGGTACAACTCACTGGATGGGTATTACTCTGTGGCTTGTCAACCTCCAAACGAGCAGAGGACTGTGCCTTTACCAAGGGTAAGTGAGAGCCAGGAAGGGAAGGCTCTATGCAGACTTGGTTCTGAAGGTCATTACTGGAAAGTTGGTAAATAATTATCATAGACCTGTTTATTACAGTGATAGAGACGTGTGACTTGGACAAAGTTCTTGGTTTGTTTTTAACCTTAAAATGGGATTGCAAAACAGACCACTGTAATCTGCATCAGGACCAGAGCCCCTTTGCCTCTTCAATGCCCGTGAATGTTGCTTGAATTAATTGCATAGCCAAGCTTTGAGTTGCCATACAAATTCTT
This sequence comes from Sturnus vulgaris, assembly GCF_052056855.1. Lineage (NCBI taxonomy): Eukaryota > Metazoa > Chordata > Aves > Passeriformes > Sturnidae > Sturnus > Sturnus vulgaris. The sequence continues at coordinate 1,598,513 of NC_142264.1, forward strand.
GTGAAATTCTTTAAGTGGTATCAGTGGAGGGTTACACACCCAAGGAAATTTGGGGATCCAAGAGTGTCCCATGCAAGTATTTGCCTTCTGATTAGAGTGTGATGGGATATCCAGTGCTGTATTTATTCTTTCTAGGAGCCTTGTGGTCATTTGAAGACTGGTTATGATGAGCAGCTGAGACGGAAGCCAGAGCAATGGGCACAGTACCACACACAGAAAACTCCTCTGGTGTCGTCAACCCTTCCTATGGCAACGCCATCTCCAACACCACCTTCTCCTCTCTTCAGTGTAGATTTCAGCACAGAGGTGGGAAGCCAAAGAACTCCTTTATTTTCCCTTCCTGTTTCTGGAAGATGCCATTTAATATTTCTAGTAGAGATTTTCTACCTGCTATTTATTCTTCATAAAATAACGTTAATCTTCTAGCAAAAGGAAAGTGATCTCTAATAGTGATGCAATTCGGTTTGGTATTAAGGTGGTGCTAAATATGACTGCAGAAAAAAGGTCAAGAAGTGAAGTGATTCTATTCAGCCTCACTAAATGAAATGTAATTTTACTGAACTCACTTTGTCTCCAGGTTTTTGTGCAGGGAACAGCAGTTGTGTTAAATTAAAAAGTACATTGCCTTTGATACTCCAAATGGCTTTGACTTGAGGAGTAGCCTGAATCAAACTTCAAGTGCTTATCAAGTCCTAAAGAATGCATTCTTTTGAAAGTGGCAAAAGGCATTGGTAGGACATTTTGTACTTCTGTGATAAGTCCTGTAAAGAAGAAGGGGAACTCAAGAAACAGCAGTAGTGTGCTTTTGAAGGAAAAAAAAAATCTTAAAGTATTTTATTCTCTCTAAATTAGATGCATCCAAGAAACTAGTTTGAAAACCACTGTGCAAGCACTCTTAGCTGTGGTTTGACAGTTTTGTTGGTGATATTTGAGATGTCAAGAATGATTATTCAGATCAGACCTTGTAGGTGTACCTGAAGTGCCTTGTGCATGTATTCAAGGTGGATCAGTCATTTTCACCCAGGTTGGAGGGTTGTAAATTGTATTTCTATTTACCACTGGCTAATACATTGAAGGAAAATGCATGGCTTCCTCTCAATTAAGTTACTGTAGATATTTGCCTAAAGAAACCTGACACTAAAACAGATTCCAGTCTCTCATCTTGGCAGGCCAGGCAGTTATTTGTATGGCAAAGTTTGCCCTCTGACAGCTGCCAGGGGCACTGGTTTAAAATTTGACAAAACACTTATGTTGTCCCCAAGTCAAGTCTTGAATATGGCTGGAACTCCTTGATTGACTTTTGAGATACATTTACTGCTATTTAATTAAATTATCTTCTCATTTTAAAACTGAATTCCCTGTTTTTATTATTCACTGCTTATTTATTCCCTTTTCTGTAGTTCTCAGAGAGTGTCAGTGATTTGAGTGGAACTAAATTTGAGGAAGACCATCTCTCTCACTATTCACCGTGGTCTTGTGGCACTATTGGCTCTTGTATAAATGCTATCGACTCAGAGCCCAAGGATGTGATTGCCAATTCCAATGCCGTGTTAATGGTAGGGGTTTTCTGCATGTTCTCTCATTAGTGTGATGATCCTTACATGCTCAAGTGTCTTCTGTTTGGTTAAACCATCCTTTTTTTTAAAAAAAAAGGTGATAGCTTCCATTATCAGTATTTTAAAGTAGTTCTGTTCATTAAGTTGTTTGGAATATCCTTTCCCAGTTTTGTACATAGGCAACAATAATGAGAAAGTTACTGGCCAACTGAAGAATGTGCATAACCTCAAATGAGTATCTCCTGTCTCCTGAACATGTAGGATTTGGACAGTGGGGATGTCAAAAGGAGAGTGCATTTGTTTGAAACGCAGAGAAGGGCAAAGGAGGAAGATCCTATAATCCCGTTCAGTGATGGACCCATCATCTCCAAGTGGGGTGCAATCTCCAGGTCATCCCGCACTGGTTACCACACAACAGATCCAATCCAGGCCACTGCTTCCCAAGGAAGTGCTACTAAGCCCATCAGTGTATCAGGTACAAGTTCAGGCTTTATGTGACAAGAATTCATCATTTATACACACCATGAGCATTTCATCCTCTTTGTGCTTACTGCAGCTATGAAATGCAAAGAGCTAAAGAATGTGTACATCCCACTGAAGAGCAAAGATGGTGAATGCTCTCTTCATTCTTTTGCAGATTATGTCCCTTATGTCAATGCTGTAGACTCAAGATGGAGTGCCTATGGCTCAGATTCTGCCTCCTCAGCACGTTATGCAGAACGGTACGGACTCCTTCTCCAGCTCTGTTCACAGCTTTTTCTGTAGCTTGCAGTTCTTCAAAGCCCTCTGTGCGTGTGGGGAATCTGGAATGTCTATTAATAGACATTCTTTATTTTAAAGTAAAAGACTTTTTACCTACCCAGCATAAAGCCTTGGAAAAAAACTAGGTTAAAACTTGTGTAGTCTTTAATACTTAATGCAGTTAATAGTGCACAATTACTAGCAGTGTATCCCTTGAGAGACCTATCAAAGAACTGGAGTCAGGTACTGCCAAGTTGTCATGTCAAAATCTTGAGTAGTTTCAGGGGTTTTTTGCCATATCTTACCCAGGTGTAAAATAAGGATGTTTGTTTCATACAATGCCTTGAAGTATTATGAGCCACAGTGAAGATGAAGAACACATTGTCTAAATCACATCTAGTTTCTGTCCACAAATCTAACATTGATAGACTGATGAAGTTATGGGATGTTTGATTTAGAGAACTTGCTTTTAATTCCTAGTTTTGCCTTCTTTCTTTTAAAGGGACAGATTCATAGTTACAGATTTGTCTGCTCACAGAAAGCATTCCAGCACTGGAGATCTGCTGAGTATTGAATTACAGCAGGTAAGACCAGTTATTATACCATGAGGTTTTTTTAATTTAAAAGAAATTGTTTAGTCAAGTGCTTTTAAATAAATTTTCTTAGTGTAACTGTCTGACTGCACATGGTTTAGGTGTAATGTTTGGTGACTGAGCTGTCTCTTTCCATAGGCCAAAAGCAACTCCTTACTCCTTCAGAGAGAGGCAAATGCACTTGCCATGCAGCAGAAGTGGAATTCTCTAGATGAAGGCAGTCGTCTTACTTTAAACCTTTTAAGCAAGGAAATTGATTTGAGGAATGGTGAGGTAAAGAAAGGGGTAATTGGGATGACACAAACCTTAGAGGGTATTTTTATATATACAGAAGTACATGAATTTTAACTAAGAGTTGAAACTTAGTTTTAACACTCCCAAATATTTATAGCACATTCTGTGCAAGCTAAGTTGCTGTTGTTGCACTCAGTTATTTCCCTGAGATTAGGCAGGTGCACCTGCCATGCTGCTGCTCCAAACATGCATTTACAAAGTGGGAAGAATGTGACAATCATTTTCATGCAATCATTAGTTTTTGTCTATTTGTATGTGTTATAAATCTAAACATTTTGTCAATGGACTCATTAGTATTTATTTTATCTCTCTGTTTCAGTACTTTATTGTGATTCAGTTTAGCTTTGTATCCTGTGTTGTCTATGCCTGAAGTTCATTTTTGTCTGACTAGCTCTCTTGTATTGTAGAAATGTTGTGTGCTAGAAATGCATCTTCTGTTTTCACTTTAATACTCCAGTGTTGTGTGAAGCTGATGAAAAACCAACTTGATATTTAGAGAACAAATTAATTCCTTTTTAGACTGATTATCCTGAAGACTGTGCAGACACAAAGCCAGACCGAGACATTGAATTGGAGCTGTCAGCCCTCGATACAGACGAACCTGATGGGCAAGGTGAACAGATAGAAGTGAGTACAAAAATCTGTGTGTCTAAAGAGGTCACTGGGTCTTTTCATTAGTCTTTAGAGATTAATATGTTGATAGCAAAGCCTTTTGGTTTTAGTCCTAGTAATGACATCCAGCATTTCCCTTATTTAGCACTTGGGGTCTTGTACTTCTCCCTCAGATACCTGGCAGTTAATACTAGTGAAGTTAAAAACAGCTCTCAATTTATACTGCTCTTGTCATTCACAGCCATCTTTGAATAATTGGCTTTTCCTTTAGTGAAATGTGGCAGTATGTATATAAAATAAGTAAATAGTATAACAGAAAATTAAGGAGTTTTATGACCAGATTCCTGTTTCCATTAGCATAATGTAATGGAACTTAATAGGAAAATAAAGTAAAGTTGGTAAGGACAGAGTTGATGGGTATTTCTCCTTTTCTCTTGTAGGAGATTCTGGACATACAGCTAGGGATTAGCTCCCAAGAGGATCAACTGCTCAATGGAACAACTGTAGAGAATGGGCATCTGCTAAAGCAGCACCAGAAAGAATCTATGGAACAGAAGAGACAAAGTTTAGGTGAAGACCTTGTGATTCTGTGAGTGTTAGACAAAACAGCAGTGTCTGCCAGTGTTAGACAAACAGAAGCATCAGAATAGTGGAAGCATGATTGTGTAAGGATGAACTACGTACCTGCTCAGACTTGGATTAGACATCTGCATTGTTTGTACATGGTGGAGTGAGAAGAACCTGTTAAGAAATAGAATTAGGCCACAAAGCTGAAAGTGCCAGGCTGGTACCATTGTTCGTATGCATCGTTGTAATCGTACACACTGAAATGTCACAGCTGTTCAAAATACCTTTCACAGTCAGTAAGCAAAAAATGCAGAATATTTTTATAGTTAACAGAAATTAAGAAAAACTTCAAAAGGTTAAATGGCGGACTGTTTGCACAAATCTCCGTGGAGAGGTAGATTTTGAAATACACTATTTTAGGTTTCTATGTTCTGTAGTCTTTAATGAGTAAAGCAGCCTTTGAAAATGAGGCAGACTACTTTAACATCTCGAGCATACCATTCCAGAGGAAGATGTTTAGCCTGTTGCTAAAAATGAGTTTGTCAGTATTTATTTAATGCACACAATTCAGTTCCGGATACTTGTGCATGTCCTTGTTTAATATTTGTGTAACTTATTTTTCTCCTCAGGGAGGAGCAGAAAACAATCCTGCCCGTAACTTCTTGCTTCAGTCAGCCGATCACAACATCTGTTAGCAATGCAAGCTGCCTGCCCATCAGCACATCAGTCAGTGTTGGCAGCCTCATTTTGAAAACTGCTCACATTATGTCTGAGGATAAAAATGACTTTTTAAAGCCTGTTGCAAATGGCAGGATGGTTAACAGCTGAAAGGCATTCATCTTTCCAGCTTGTGACCACACCATGGAAGCATTTACACTAGCTTTTTATATATATAATATATATTATATAATGTATATTTTTTTTAAAAAAAATAATATTGGGGTCATGCATTTCCTGTGGACTCTTTGATACTTCAAGCCCCTCTCGCATTAGCATTCTGAAGAAAAAAAACTTACTTTAGTAGGGTAAGGCGTTCACTTTCCACAAATGAATGGAATTTGGACATTGTTTTACTTAAGCTTAAAGCAGCTTTTTATGAGTTTGTAGCAATCCGGTGCGGTATCTGAGCCATTCTTGTTGAAAATGGCTTCTGTAGAAAACTAACAACTCAGTTATTTAAACTAGCAGGATCCTACGATGATACATCTAGTGAAAGGAAGACTAACTTATTTGTCTCTATTTTGTTTCATGAGAGAAGAACTTTTGTCTTGTTGCAGCTGCTTTTTCTTTAGTTGTGGAACTTTTGCATGGAGTCTTGTTTCCTGTTGGAAGACTGAGAGGTGGAGATTTGGACTTGAGGCTTTTACAGGGTTAACACACCATCAGCTTTGCACTGCTGCGTTATTTGCAGGTCTGTGGGGCAGTGCTTTGCTGCAGCTTTTGGTTTCCATTCCCCCCAGTTGATGCTTTAGTACTGTAGATACACATACACAGGCTACTTGTCCAAGTAAAGTCATCAGAAGTAAATCAAGTGCCTAAGTCCTCCAGCTAATGTGCTAGGTATTGATTTCCCCAAGCTACACATGAAACAATTTTCAACGATTTTGAGAGGTTATGCACTAATGTAACAGCAATTTTGGGGTTTTTTTCATCTTCTTTTTCATTTTTTTCATTGATAGTTCTCAACTTGGAGATTATAGGATCCAGATGACTTGGCAAAAAGTATCAGGTGCTCTTGGCTTTCCATTGAAAACCCTGTATCTAGTGTTTGCACTGACTAACAAGATGGTATTGCTGTTTTTTGTACTGTTTTGTTTTAATTTAAACTAAATATTGGGAATTTAAGGTGGTTGTAATTACCTTTGTTAAATGTTGTTAATCATAATCTTGTATTCAGGTTTAATTTTTGTTTATTCAGTGGCAACTTATTTTCAAAGATCTTGAAAATACGATGAGATAGCATTATCTGACCTTCAGAGTGCTGAAAACTGTATGAATTTATGCCCTGTTAAGAGGTGACTGAGAATCATGTTAGACATGTCAGCTGAAAATTGGTTTTCATAAATGCGCATGAACTAGAGCCCTGGGCATATTTTTTTTGAGAAGCTTAAAAATCCACTTTTCTTTTAAGAAAGCAGGACTCTCCCTCCTGATGGTTACTATCTTCTTGTTTGTCCTCTTACTTTTCTTTGTGACAAGTTTTACATTTTTTTATGTTTTTATTAACTTCTGTGAAGTTGTTTACTCTGAAAATTGTACTGGAATATTTTAAGCCAAGCTGATCTTTCACCAGGTGTACTGCATGTAAGGGCTTTTCCTGCTAGCAAAATGCTTAAAGAGGATCATGTTACTGGTCGTCTGAGTTGTTATTTTACAAAATCACAGCTATGTGGTCGGGTAAGATTTTGATAACTGTTTTGTGCACGCTTCTGGGGGGTGGGGGTTGGCATTTCCCTGAGGGTTACTGATTAGACTAAGTAAATATTGGTGTTTGATATCTCTCCTAACGAACCTGTCCATGAAATAATTATGTTGTAAATATACCTGCAAATCCAAGGGTTAGTTTTGATATTCTGGTGTCAGTATGGAAGATCTTACACATCTATTTAATACTCCAATGTCAAGGAATGTATGTAGAAAAGCAGTCAAGTAGTCTTTTCTTAGTTTCCTTTGGCTGTTGCTGTACCTTCTCCAGCCAGTGCCACCTCACTCTAGGGTTAGACTGACGCTTCTTTCACTCGCTACGTGAAGTGAATGGATACAAGAACCAGACCACCTTTGTCACCTTAACTTATTTCCTATTGATGTTAACTTTAACTTAGAATGTTAGACATAAATATGATTGTTGTATATTTTATACCAAGACCATTCTGTAAATATGAATTTATATTACTTTTGAAATGCTTCTGAGATACTATTATTTGCTGTACAATGTAATTCCAAAACAGATATGCAAACAAGTATGTCTCTTTCATGGATATTTAAACAGTGAGATCTTCCATGTTGAAGGTGATGTAATTTTTTTAAAAGATTTTTAAATTTTAAATTGCTATTTTGTTACAAAAATAGAGAAAATATAAAGGTTTGAGAAGTCCTTATTTGCCCTCAGGGAAAGAGCCCTCTGTGCACCAGAACTCCACAGAACATCTTCAGCATGATCTGAGGGTGAATATATACTACATAAATTGATTGTGTATTTACCTTAACCTTTTAATTTTAAAATGGCAATTTTAAAAACTTGGTTGTGCTCTGCTGGAGGGGGTTGGGATAAGCTGCTTACACACATTTGCCTGTTTGTCCAGTGAAATGACATAAGCCTGACATATTCCTGCCAAGGTCTTGGCATATTTAAGAACAAATGTATCTCTAGACTCTTGTCTGCAGCAGGAGGTCCCGTGATAGAGCAGTTCTCTAGGATGACCATACACTTCTTATGGAAAGTTGGTTCTCAACTGAGGCTAGAGTTTTCTAGTTGAATTTTTAACCTATAATGACAGGCAAAAGAATAACTTGGGGGTTTAACAGCATGCTGGCTTTGTCTTATGGTTTTAACACTGACTGTGTGGTTTTTGCCATGAAACTAATGCCCTCCAGTGCCCTGACAGGGAGAAGAAGCTGCAGGTGGGAACACCTGGCTCTGGCTTCCTTCTTTGTTGAAGTTTCAGCCCTTGACCCTTTACAAACAAGTATGTATTCATTTGTTAGTTGTAAATCAGGTGCCTTTGGGCTATGGAAGGGCTCATTTTCTGACACTGAGAGAGTGACTTACCTTTGTGTGTCAATAGCAGTGATGCCCATTTAGGTTTTGGCCTAATTTACTGTGCTGTCAGAAAAGAAGGCCCGGAGCAGATCGGGGAAAGAGATTGGCTCTTTTGCTTTGCTTGGACAAGCATTTTGAGTTGGTTTGGTTTGGTTGATTTTTATTTTTTTTTCCCCATTAGGGGTACAGCAGGGATTTCACATGCAAGAGAGACAGGAATTATTAGTATCTAAGTTAATTGTGTTGCCTCACTACCTGGATTCATTCCTTGGTTTGCCTCATTTCCCACATAGGTCTTAATAGAGACTAATGCTTGTGCTGGGAGAATGCTTGTGTGAGAAAGTAACTATCTGTACATTCTTAACATATACTTAGAGCAGAGTGATTGCCCTGCTACTGATATTTTGTTCCTGTAAACAGGTGACAAGAAATGAATCTTAGTGTTTATGCAGATTTTGCATTGTAGAATGTATACTAGACCCTTCAAAGGCAAGGTTAGACTCTTTGCAAAGCAAACTGGCGTTGGTTCTTGGTAGTCTAGTACAGGGACACTAAAGTTTGGCATTTGATTTAGGAAAAAGAAAACAGTTGTACACAGCTGATTATGTTAAATAAGCTCTTAATTAAGCTCTTTGTAGAAGTCTAATTTGGAAGGTTTTAGTGCTTTGATAACTCAGTTGAAATTTTAATTTCTCCTGTACTCAAGAGCTGAATGCTGTTCTTGTATATTAGTGTACTAGGCTGGATGAGGTACAAAATAATGCACAGTGGTCAGAAACAGCTGAGGAAAGAACGCTTAAAATAACTCAATCTAAACTCTGAATAGTTCCAAACATTGGTTTTGTTTGCTCTTTTAAAGCACAAGTTGTCAAGTTGTACCTGTTGCTGTACATAAACACTGTATGCCAGCAGCTCCTTGATCATCTTTGTGAACAGACTTTTCATTAATTATTAGACTGGTATTGAAGGAAGGTGTTGAATTTGAGAGTGTTACAAAATGAGAAATGATCAGATGATCTATAGGATGTAAAAGTCCATTTTTATGTTGTAGTTTAATCCCTTTGTTAGGAAGTTCCCTCTCATTGAGGGACCCCTTCTGCAAGCAGAACACAATAAATGTGCTTTTTTATATGACCCAATTTCCCAGTATAAATGAACAGCTGACTTTGGCAGTAGTCATCCCCCTGCATCTCTTTGCTGGCAAGGGAGCAGGACAAGGAGGGGAACCAACCCCTAAAACTGTCACTGATGAGATGAAACAAATCTGAATAATCAAAGTGCCCAATGCCCAAACATAATTCTACACCCCATTATTTAAGGATGCTTGTGGAAGCTTTTAATCACTCAAGATTTTGCTGTAAAAGCTGAAATAAAGCAGAGCCTGGCTGCGTTTCTTACTGCCAAAAGCCAAGGTCATTTGCACATAGCCCATGGATTTCTCCAGAGTAGATCTCCGTTACCCAAGGCATGGGAATGCATGCGTTTTCTTAGCTGGGCAAACAAGTACATTATACAGTAGTTGTGATACAACACACGTGGCTTTGATTTGTACTGCACATACCCACTGTACAGCCACTCCGAAGTATTGTGGTTAGCTTGCAGCATCTGCTGTCGCATTGATACTGTTTACTGCGTATTCTTTTCCCTGGAAGTTTTAAAGAAAATTTTTTTTTCTTGTTGCATTGATTACATTTTATAAATTTGCTTAGCTGGAAAGTTTGGGAAAAGAGGCCTGTTTGTCAATTGTACAACCGATTGTGAAGCTCTAGTGTGAATATTTTTACGTCTGTATTAGACATTTTCTTTGCAAATCTATTGTTCGATTGAAATGTAAATGAAATAAAAGATGGTGTACACCCATCATGTATAAAGCAGGCACCATCGCTACGATGGATTTAATGCTCATTTTTATGGCGCATTCTCAGCTTCTATTTAAAACTATAATTTAAAGAAAAAAAAAATCTGTAAAATGAAATGGGGATATATGGGGGAGTAAATTCTATTCCGTTTATTTCGGTTTTGATTCCCAATGGTAATGTTTCCCTTCGTGTTAGAGTAGGGGGGTCCCGGCGGGGCCCGTGTGTCGCTGTAGCACTGACGTGCAGAGGTTGTAGCTTTGGCTGGGCACGGATAGAGCATCCCGGTTCGGTGTTTGAGAGACTCGATGGAAGAAGTTTGCAGTATTGACATGTATTTGCATGCACGAATAAAAATTATTTGTCCACCTTAACGGGCTGTTTGTCGTCACCGAGGGACTGGGGAGATCCGGAGGGGACGGAGCGGCCCCGGGGGCCCGGCCGGTGCCGGTGCCGGTGCCGTTCCCTGGGCGGACGCTCCCGCCGGGCCGGTGCCGGTGCCGTTTCCGTTCTCGTTGCGGGGCGGGGGCAGCGGGGCCGGGCCCGTCTCCTCCCCCGGCCGCCTCCTTCCCGCCGTGCCCCGCGCGGCGGCCCCGGAAGGCGGCGGGAGCGGTGAGGCGGCGGCGGCGGCAGAGCCGGGCCGGGAGCGGTGAGGCGGAGGCGGCCGGGCCGGGAGAGGCGGGAGCCGTGAGGGGTGGCGGGGCCGGGCAAGGCGGGAGCGGTGAGGCGGCGGCGGCCGGGCCGGGCCGGGGAAGGCACCGGGCAGGGGCTCGGCCGGGGCCGGGCCGGGCGGTGGGAGCTGAGCCGGTTCTCTCGGGCCCCATCGGCATCACCGGCCCCGCAGCGGGCCGATCCCGGTAATCCCGGGCCATCTGGCGCTGTAATCGGCTGAGTCTGGGGTTAGCTCCGCGGAACCTGCAGCGTTCGGCAGGAAAGCCGGGAGCCGGGCTGTGTCCGTGGGCTGACGGCGGGGTCTGTGTCGCACACACGGCCTGGGCTGCCCGGGAGACTCCTGCACAGTCAAGCGTCAGCCCAAATCAGCTGATTTGATTAAAATTTCTTCTTCCAGGTCTTGATAGAAGCTTGTGTCTGAAAGACTGGAAAGGAATACAGGTCAGAACACTTTAATTTGCTTAATTACACTGATAGCTTTTCAGCTCAAGTAAATTGTCAAATAAGGTAAATAATAAATGCTCAGTAGCTGGGAATCAGCCTCATGGAGCTGTCCAGTGAAGCTCTAAGGTTTTAAACTTAAGTTTTAAATTGTGGCTTAAGAATTAACCCAGGTGACTGACTGCAACGAGGGCTGTTTGAGAGTGGCCTGTGTTCTCCTGGGGTTAAAAACTGCCCTGAGGAAGTAAAGGAGCATCATGATGCGTGTTTGAAATGCATCCTCTGTTTTGTTAATTTATTTTTAGAGCATAATGACTACTGCGGATGATAAGCTGCTTGGTGAGAAGCTGCAGTATTATTACAGCAGCAGTGAGGGTGAGGATGAAGACAGTGAGAAGGAGGATAAAGAAGGGGAGAGCAGCATTCCTGAAAGTGTGGGCGAGGTGGAGCTCAGCAGCGATGGCAGCGCTGTCAACACAGGTATCATCACATCAGTGCACTTCTTTGTAAATCCTTTGTTCACTGGAAATCTTGTATGTTCTTCTAAAATTCATTTTTTGAAATGAAACTCCTGGGTTTATGAATATTTGAGTCAGAGAGTGATCAGTTCCTGGCTGTTGTCTAACCTTATTTTTAATAGTTGTTCTTTTTTTAATGTTTGACTTCTTGTTTGAGAGAATTCAAATTCAGCATTATATCTGAAGCAGAAGGCTTTGGATAGAAAGCTGAGGCAAGGCTGATTTGTACAATTTGGTTGATAATATATCATTATTTTTGTTCTGATTAAAACCATGCTAACAATAGAGGAACTCTTGTGGGCTGGTAGTTCTATTTCAAGAGCACAGATATTAATCTTTGGGACAGTTAAAAGAGTAGCCTAGTTAAATAAACTATAGTCTTCTTGTTAAAAAAAAATAGAAGCTCAAGGACATGCAAATGGCAAATGACTTACTTTCAGTCATTTTTTTCAGTCTTTTTTTTTTCAGTTTTGTAGTTACAAAAACGTTTATGGCAGGGTCACTGTTCTACTGATTTATAAATTATTCCTTGATTGTAAATGGTAGGTAACATTGTATTGTCTTTTTTACACGAAATGCCTCCACACTGAATTCCAGGTCCCAAGGGAGTCATTAATGACTGGAGGAGATTTAAACAGCTGGAGACAGAGCAGCGGCAGGAGCAGCGCAGGGAGATGGAGAGACTCATCAAGAAACTGTCCATGACGTGCAGGTCTCACTTGGATGATGAGGCTGACAAGCAGAAGCAGAAAGAACTTCAGGAAAAAATCAATGGAAAGGTAGGATGGCACAAAGGAATTCAAATGCCACTTAAGTATTTAACAGTTCTGTTTGCCTGTGGTAACAAATAGGTGATGTAGCTGCAATACCAAAGTCCAAAAGCTTTTTCCAGATTTCTCATCTGTTGATCAAGTAACTCAGCTTCAGGGGATTAATATGAAGAGTTGTACAGCAAAACTATGAATGCTGCCTCCCCTGCCTGAAACTAGGAGCCCTTATTAATTTAGTATTTAGTAAGTGGTTGTTGAGAATTCAACTCTGAGCTCCAGAAACTGAAGACATTGGAGGTAATGAATGGTTTTAATCAGCTGGGCTGTAAACCAGCCCTGAGCTGTAGTCAGAGAAGTTACTAATTTGCAGATATGTTTGTGCCTTCAGATGATGAAATTTGGCTGTGCTCTCCTGTATCTTGAGTGATGCAGATAAGCTTAATGAAGCAAGTGAACAGAAATAAAATACATAAAATCCTGTTAATTTCAGTTCCACAGCCACGATGGTGCCACAAGATGTTAACTGAAAAGCCAAATGAAAAGCTGATGAGAAAGAAGCTCATCTTAGGTCAGGCACAGTTTCCAAGTCAGCTCTCCCAGCTTGGTGAAAGCACATGGCCACCATTAACCTGGATTAAAGTGGGAACACAGAGCAGCCACTTGTGTTATTAGTGCAGCTTGTGGAAACTGGAATATCCTGAAATCTGAAATCGCTGCTCCCCCTGGACATGGTTTCTAATTAGATCAGAATGGAGTGTAATACACAGGGTGCTTGAGCCTTCATGAATTGCACTTTGCTGTTATTAAAGATGAGTGACCCACATTAATCCTCTTGGTTTACGTTCTCCTTATGTAAGTGACCCATATAGTGGTGCAGATGTTTTTCAGGAATCTGTGTGTGTTTTTCAGATGACTTTACAAGAATACAACATGATCCACAATGATGAGGACGACGAGGAGTTCCTGCAGCGCTACAGGAAGCAGCGGATGGAGGAGATGAGGCAGCAGTTGTACAGTGGGCAGCAATTCAAGCAGGTGTTTGACATCACCAGTGGAGAAGCATTTCTGGACACCGTGGACAAAGAGCATAAGAGCACACTGATCATGATCCATATCTATGAAGATGATATCCCTGGCACTGAATCTCTGAATGGCTGCATGATCTGCCTGGCTGCTGAGTACCCAACAGTGAAATTCTGCAGAGTGAAGAGTTCACTCATTGGTGCCAGCACTCGCTTCACTAACAATGCCCTGCCAGCTCTGCTGGTCTACAAGGCAGGGGAGCTCATTGGCAATTTCGTGCGCATCACTGACCAGCTTGGAGAAGATTTCTTTGCTGTAGACCTGGAGGCTTTTCTGCAGGAATGTGGTTTGCTGCCAGAAAAAGACGTACTGCTCCTGACTTCTATACATAACCCATCTGCATGTTACAGTGAAGACAGTGATCTGGAAATAGACTGAGCCATTTATGCCAAGGGCCCGTAGGTGTAGTTGTGCTGTGGGATGTTCTTGTGCTAGGGATTGTTCTCTCTCCTCCATCATGTGGGTATGTGTTCCTCCCCTTCATGCACTTTGACTGTTGCTCATTAAAAATAACAACAAATTCCTAACATTTTCTTAAATGAATTCCCTATCTACGGCTAAAACAGTCTCATTTCTGTGCAATTCAAATGTGTTTTACTGACCACAAAGTTCTAACACGATTCAGTCAGTTTAGGAAATTCTGTTCTCATGTCTCAGTGTCCTTGCACGTTTCAATTGAGATGTGGCCACCAACTCCCTAGGACAAGAACTGAGACTGCAAATAAAAGAATTTTTAAAATTCAAGACTTACTAACCTGGAGCTGAACTGCTCCAGTTAAAAGTGTGAGGTCCCATGTTCCACTCCACAATTTGCAGTCTCCTTCCTGGGAGTATCTTTTTCTAACGTTTGTCTTTAAATTTTTGTTCATTTCTCACTTACAAATGGTGACAACTTCTGGCTTCATCCTGAAAATTGTTTTTCAGCTGGAGAGAGTTCTTCTTCCCTTAACCTTCCCTGAGACATAAAGGCAATTACAGCTCTTAATACATTCTTGGATTTTGAAATACCCATCCTTGGAGTTCATAGTAGTCACTTGATCAGAAAATGAGCTCTGCCTCTTCAGAGGGACTGTCTGCTACAAAGAACTCCAACGTGTGTGCTGAACAGCAGCAAGGAGAATTTTGTTGGCAAAATACAGGATTAGGACTTGAATAACCTCGGAATTTCATCTCATGCTAAAATTAATAAATCAGTGCTAAAGTTCTTTTCTGTCTGCCTTCAGTAGTAGTAAGTAGACTATCATTACCTAAATACATGACCCAATGTAATGACATGATTTAATGATTAAATTTAATTGCATTTTTTATGTAAAGCACTTTAGAACACCAGGAAGAATTGCAAATGTGTCTGTGGATCTTAACAGGATCTTAATAAGAATGGATCTTGGGCAAGAAAAGGAGAATTTCTAACTGTATCTATTTAAACTATGTTTTAAAAAGTAGTATGAGCAGAAAAATAAATAATCTGTAATTTAAAATGACTGAGTTGGCACAGATTGTAGCTGTTTTAAGGAAACTGGCAGAAATCCAGGTTTTCAAATGTGGTGAGAGATTATTTCTTTTCATCTGAGAATTGCAGAAAAAAACCTCTGTACGTTGTATGAAATTAAATAATTGAGTGTGGATATCAGCACATTTAAGGAAAATATCAAAGTAACTGTAACTCATATCCAGGATGAGAGTCAATGAAGTCTTTTGTGCAGACAGGGTGCATTTTAGCATCATCAGAAAACCTGTCCTGGAGAGGGGATCAAGGCAGAGCTGTCTGCTTTAATTGCTTTGAAGTTTTATTTTTATAAAGTGCTTTTTTCTTTTTGTTTTTTGCCCCCTATGGCAGCAAAACTGTCACAGGATCAAACTCTCTCCTGCTGCTCTGTGTCCAATGGCCTGGAGCAAGGTGACTCCTGGTGAGGAACCTCCTGTGCTCAGGTATGGGAGAGGTGGTTTGCAGTGCCAGCAGCAAAAAAGGACAAGAAGAAAAGGTCTGAATCCAATTAATCATTGATCTGGAAGAATTTATCAAGCACACGGGAGTGAGGGGAGAGAAGCTGTGCCCTAACCTTGCTGCTTGTTCATGCACAGGGCACACAGCTGAGAGCAGGGAGAGGAGGCTGAGCTGGGAAAAAGCTGCTGCTGCTTTTGCCCTTTCTTGAAGCTGCATTTTCAAGGAGTTCTATAAATAGGAGCTGAAAAAGCACTTGTCAGGTAGGTGTGAAGCCTCTGGGAAATGTTTAGTTTTGGAAGGAGCAGCGCAGTGCAGGGAGGCAGCCAGGAATGATGGGTGTTACAGGCTCTCGTGGTGGCATCACCTGGGTTTGCTCACAGTTAATGATGTTCCAATACAAACAGCAGAGTTTGGGCACAGAATGTGAGTGCACAGGGAAGCACAGATGGTTGCTTGGCGAGGGCAGGAATGAGATCCCAAGATGAGCTCAACATGGACATTTAATTGTGGTGCCAGCATGGGTGCCAGGCAGTGCAGGACAAGCTTTAGCAAAGAAAAAAATTACACTGGAAAAAAAAGATTACTTTTTCTGGCCTCCTATCTGCCTCTTTGTAAAATGTTCAAAATATGCCTTTGCTGAAAATCCAAACAAGGTTTCCTGTGCAGTCTGGCCTGACTCCTGCAGCAGAGGGGCCTGCTGGGTGGGCTGGGAGAGTCTGGAGACTCCCTCCAAGGGGGGAATGCTTTTTTATCTCTTGCTCAGTGAATCATCGCCTCTGAGGCCACACAAGCCCAGATGGATGTTTTCATTGTTGCTGCAGGAACCCAGGCAGCCCCGTCCTCCTGTCCCTGTCCATCCCCACCGCAGGCAAGGCACAGCTGGGCTCCTCAGAGGCCTGTTTAAAAATACAGAGGATGTCCTACGAGCTGTGTTTACCAAGAGCTTAACTAGAGGGTGCTTCTGGCAGCACTCTCCTCTGCACCAGCCCCAGGGCACAGCAGGGAGCCCTTGCCATGGTTGGGTGATGCTGGTGGCCACACCAAACACCACCATGTGTGGATGCAAACACTGCCCTGGATGTGGCTGTACCTTGTGCTGGACAAACTGGTGATGGGAGTGATTTCTGCAAACTGCCATGGCTGGAAAACCAGCACAGAAAACAGAAGAGCTCAGCAGTGCTGGGCTGGGAGGAAGCTCTGTGTGCAGGGCTGTGGGTTCCTGGGCTTGTGGGGAAGATTTCAATAGTGTGTTGGATGCTGTGCTGGGTTGATACATATCGGTCCTTCAAAGAAACGATTTCAAAGCTTTTCCTGCTAGCAGGAGGGAGATGCTTTGCTGTCCTGGACTGGTTGGAAGAGGTGCCAGTTTGCCAGTGGTGGCTCAGCCGAGCTAGTTTCCAGTGGAACATTCCTCCTTGGTGGCAGAGAGCTCGCAGGCTGCTCTCGGTGTGCCCGAGGGGCTCTCGTGCAGTTATCAGCTGGTCCCAAAGCAGCGCTGGCAGCCGGCGATAGCCACGAGCAAACGCAGGATGTTTGTGGTTTAACTGAAACGAGCCGAGCTTGTGCCTCTTGCCAGATGGATGGGAAGGATGGGGAGGATGCTAGGGGCTGGAGCAGCTCCTCGCCGGGATGGGCGGTCACACGAGCAGCTGGAAGTGTGCTCGGCCGCTGGAGGCACGTGTGGGCGGGGAAGGACCGTGTCCTCCTCTTGGATTGCTGCTCTGCACTTCTCACGACATGGTGAGAGTGCCAGGACTGCTCAGGGCCAGCCCAGGGGAGCACAGAGCAGGTGAAGCTGCCTGCTGTGCCTTTGGGGGTCGTGTTGGCCTCTCTGCCTCCCCACATCCCGTAGGAAACTAAAATCCAGATGATATCCTGGTAATGCCATCCCATTTCTGAAGGGTCAAGGAGAGTGAGTGAGAAGGCTCGTGCCTTGGGAGTCTCTGCTTGCTTTACCACATCCCTTCAAAATTCCTGTAACATCTCCCTGGGAATCCTGCTGGGATGGAGCAGAGGCTCAGGAGTGCTCCCCTCCTCCAGGACAGCATAGGAAGGAGCTGCAGCTGCATGCTCTCTTACAGACTGTGGCTATTTCACATCTACAAAACATCCTGGCAGCCAGATTTATGTGTGGATAGTTTTTATGTGATAGAAATACACAATGTTGGTCTAAGTGCTGTGTCACCATGGAATTACAGGATATCCTGAACTGGAAGGGACCCACAAACATCATCACTGCCGAACTCCTGCCCAGGACAACCCCAACAATCCCACCCTGTGCCTGAGAGCATTGTCCAAACGCTCTGAACTGTGGCATTGGACCAGCACAGGACTGGGGACGGCTGGAGGGCAGGAAGCTTCAAACCCCCTCGGGACACTCAGAGACCCCCACAGAAGCATCTAAGGGAGAGTGGTTGCTCCATTTATTGCTTCAGGTGCAGTCAGCAATGGCCCAGCACAGTGCTGCTGAGCACAGCGAGAAATAGAGGCGTTTTTAAAATCATTTATTATTTCAAATGTCCTTTTTCCTGGAGCTTAAGCAGGATTTGATGGGGATCAAGGACAGTGATTGTGACCAAGGACAGTGGCTGCCAGCTACCATATGGCCGAGCTGGGCAAGGGCTGAGGTCTGTTTTAGAGGACAGAAGCAGGCTGTGTGTGCTGTGAGGGTGTGTTTGCTGAGCTGTTAGTGCAGAGAAAGGTGATGATTTGGGGATGGAAGAGACTCCATCCCTTTGTGTGCACAGAGGTAGCATCTCGCTCTGAGCAGCCCCGGGTTGGCAGCCAGTGGCACATGCCAGGGTCCAAGCCAGCATGATGCAGGAGGTCTGGGGATCTGACCTCTCTCTGGTCTCCTCCAGGAGAGACACTGCTTTGGTTCCTTCTCCCAGCTGTGCACGTGGGCTGGGCAGGCAGTTGCAGGAGAATTGGATCAAAGGAGGCTTCTACTGCAAGCTCAGCCACTACTGGGCAGCACAAACACGGTGTCCTCCCCGTCCCTCTGCATGCTGCCACCTCCTCTGCATCCCTCAGGCAGCTCACTGCTTCACCAGGTGCAGCAGGGGAGGAAAGGGTGCTCCCTGTCTCTGGGCTCCTGTTCTGAGCAGGAGAGTCTCTACTGGAAACAGATGTTGTGTGAAGAAAAACTGGACTCCTGGTAAGAATTAAGCCAGTGCTAACCAGTTAACTAAAAGGAAATGTTTCCAGTCTTATACTTTTCATTAATTCCAGAAATTATTTTCAGGCATAACGTGGATATGACCTCTCTGGAAGAGGGGCTGCTGCTGGCCTGGTGCTGGGAGGCAGCGGGGATGGAAGGTGACAAAGCACTGGGGAGTCCAGAGTGTCCGCTGGGGAGCTCCAAAGCTGTTTCGTGCAAGGTATTCACTACCAAGAGAACTGAGTCTGCTGAGGACAGAGCTGGCAGCCACACTCCTGAGGCACTTGAGTTTTCAGAGAGCAGGGAGCAGCCTCTCCTCGAGGGCTGGCATGGAGGACACCCAGGGTGGGACCATCTCCTGTCCTGTTTCTGCTCAGCACAGGGGTGGCAGGATCCTGTATCCCCACCGTTCACTGTAGGAAGGAACAGGACACTCAGCACCAGGCTGGGAGCTCAGCTCAGCCTGCAGCAGGGCGAGGACAGTCCCTACCTGGGCAGGTGAGCCCTGCTAGAGCTCTGTGGATGATCCAGCAGCCCGAGGGCTGCCGTGCTCCGCAGCGTCCGGCACGTGGAACGCCACGTACGGGCACTTCTTCACATTGAGGCACACGAGCTTCTCCAGGGATGCTGTCTTAACAATCTCAAAGCCAGTTGCCCCACCAAATGTACTGGGTTTCCAGTACTCTGGGGAGCAGATGGGATTGCCAAAAAGCCCCTTCAGGGAAAATGGAGCTCCGATCTCCACCATGCTTTCTCCAAAAATGCCATTGGGTTGGGGTTTCTCGAGCAGCAAGCCTGGGTAAAACTCCAGAGCATCAATGTCTCCATACAGCTCCTCCAGCTCTGCTGCCTTCTCTTCCTCTCCTGCACCAAGTGAACATCAGAGTGTTTTAGCAAGAGAATCACACGTGGTAAGGACTGGCCTTGCAGTGGGCAAAGGGAGGGTGGCTCCCTCACAGGCAGTGGCAAGCCTGACTTCCAGTCCAGGGACTGTCCTCTGGACCAGTCCTCCAGCCCCCAGGAGGGAGGACCCCCGCACCCCTGCATTAGCCCAGTCTGGCCCACTGTGGGGCCATGAGCAGGCAGGGCTGGGATGGGATGGGCAGGAGCAGCTGCTCTGCTGGGCAAACCCAGAGGCACAGGGGCAGCTCATGGCCTCGTACTCACCCATGGGCACAGAGCACCTGCCCTGCCCCAGCAAAGCCCCGGGAGCAGCACTGCAGCCCTACCTGTCAGCTCCTGGAAGGACTTGTAGGGCTTCATGCCGAACCTTTTCCGATACTCATTGAAGGGCTGTAGCCTCAGCTGCCGGGACTCCTTGATGACCCCAACGGCCACGTGCAAGACATTGGCATTGATGGTCTGTCCCCCACCAATCTGGAGGGGAGAGCACAAGGAGGAGCACACATGAGGCACAAGGCAGCACCAGCATCGGCTCCAGAGGGCCCCACACTAAAGCATCTGTGTCCTGGGCTCGTGTTGTGGATACCAGCACATCATGGCAGCAACAAGAGGAGGGGGAGCTGGTGGACAGTGCAAAAAACAGCTGTAGAGCAGCTTGGTCAGGTCAGCCCTGTTCCCAGGGCAGGGAACAGGTCCCAGATGGACAGTGACACAGTGACCTGGGATGACAAGAGAGATTTCAGGCTCACTGGAAGAGCCCAAATGCCCAAAGGGTTTCAGGCTCAGCCTCATCTGGGCTGCTTGGCACAAGCAAAGAGGGTCAGGAACGGAGCTGCAATCGCTTGGAAGAAAACATCCATGTGATGGCAGCAAAGAACAGTGCCAGACGCTGCTCCAGGCCCCGCTGCTCCACAGCCAGCACAGGCGGGGAGATCCTGCCTTCCACAGGCTCCTGGCATCCTCGGAATGTTCCTAAAGAGCACCAAGGGCAAGCAACTGGGGCTGCCAGGGCCAGCCTTGCCACGGTGCCGGTGGGGAGGACTCCTGATGTGCTCTACTACATGAGTGTCCTTCCTGGGGAGCACAGAGAAGGACCTTACCCTTCCTGCTATCTGCTTGGAAAAGGACTCCACCAATGCCTCCACACCGTAGTCCATGAGCATGGAGGTGTTGTAGAGGAACTGCTTGTAGCTGTACTCTTGTCCCTGGATGATGAAGGAGTCGGGCATCAGCCCGTGCCAGTGATAGAGCTGGTTGAACTCCACTGCGATGCGATTCCGGTACTGGAACTGTGACCCAAACAACAGCTCAGGGTCGAACTTGAGGCTCAGGTAGTACCCACTGAGGTGCTGGACGTAGTCTTCAACAACAATCTTAATGGTCTCCCCTGGGCAGGAGAAAAGCAGCAGCTGGCAGCAGCAGGAGCCACCAGCTCTGTACCTGTACTCTGT
The DNA here is from genome assembly GCF_052056855.1 of Sturnus vulgaris. Lineage (NCBI taxonomy): Eukaryota > Metazoa > Chordata > Aves > Passeriformes > Sturnidae > Sturnus > Sturnus vulgaris. Next base: position 1,619,435 of record NC_142264.1, read on the forward strand.
ACCCACGTCTACCAGAGCAGCCATCCACCTCCGCCTGACCATTTTTGATGGACCAAAGCCAATTTTTTTGCTATATGGACCAAAACAAACGATTCCCAGAAGGATGCCAGAGGAACTGCCTCAAGGGCAGTTTGACCGTTACCCTCAAAAAGAGGCTGGCCAGCATGAGTCCTTCAGGCCCACCCAGGGGGGTGGGACAGGGCGGTGCCAGTTCCTCACCGATGAGGATGAGCCGTGCAGTCTGGAAGAGCTGCTCGTCACTCCAGGTGGGATGATCCCTCTTGAGCAGGTCACACACACGGTTGTGCTCACGTAGCCAGAGCGTGGCATAGACACAGAGCCCTGGCAGCAGCCCGAACACCTCCTGCCCCACGGCCAGCTGCTGCTCCTTGGGCACGCCCGACGGGTACACCATGTGAACCGGGGCCTCGGTGACCATGGGCGGGTACACTTCTCCATCCACCACCTGGGCACAACAGTGAGAGGACACAAAGGGCAAAGGGGGCAAAAACATCCCGGTAAAAGCCCGCCCAGCCAGGAGCTGCCTCCCTAAGGGCACCACATCTGCTCTCCTGCAAGAGGTGAGTGGAATGGAAACACCTCCCTCATACAGCCCCAAAAGCTGCTGCTGTCAGAGCAGCTGCACCCCAGAGATTGTCCCTCGGCCAGCAGCCACACAGGCTGTCAGGGCTGGGGTCTCCCAAGAGCTGCCAGAGGAACATGGGCTTCAAACAACCCTGGCTCACAGGGCTGGGATGTGTTTCAATTGTGCTGGGTGGTACCTGGAATTTCAGTTTCCCATCTCGGAAGAGTCGCAGCTGGTGCTGGCGCTGCAGGTTGTCCCCGTACAGATGTCCCAGGTCCACCTGTGGAGAGAGCAGGGCATGGAGGCTGCTCCGAGAGGCACACAGACCCCAGCACCCCTCGCTCCCACTGCCCCCACACCCTCACCCCATGCCCCAGAGCCTTGGTGAAGCCGCGTCCCATCTTCCCAGATGTCTTGAAGAACTGGTGGGTGAAATGCTGGGCGAAGAAGGCAAACATCATGTTGGTGCCTCGGGGATCAGCTTCAAACTTCTGCCGCAGCAGAAACCTCTCCGCCAGGAGCTGGGGGTCAGGGAGCTGCAGCTTCCCTGCAAAGGATGGAGGTTGAGGGCAGATGCCCAGTGCCAAACCAGCTGGCTACTGGTGCTGTTTGCAGGGCTGCTGGTGGTGTCTGCTGCAGGATCAGGCACAGACTTATCTGCACAGACACCTTGCAGCCCTGTCACACAGGCCATGACATGCCCCAGCAGCTCAGCCTGCTGTCCCAGCAGCAATCCAGATGCCATCAAGCTCCTCCTGCTGCAGAGCCAGCCTGGGCACGACAGTGGTAGCACGTGGCACTGCCAGTGCTGCCTTGCAAATGTGGCAAGCAAAAGCTTGGCCTTGGCTGGGTGGGAAACACTCAGGGTGCAGGTTCCCCAGAGCAGCCACATACCTTTGGTCCCCATGGGCATGGGGCAGTCGTCTGGCACAGGTGGGAGGACACGGGTGTAATAGCTGACGTTGGCATAGGCCTCCCAACTGATGTAGCCATAGTCGGAGTTGAAAGTGGGGGGGCTGGGGATGAGATTGGCACGAACTGAAAGGAGAAAGGAGGATCACCACTGTGGGGCTTGAGGCAACAACCCACAGGCTCTGCCCCTGGTCCCTGCCTGCCTGCTCTGTTGCTGCCAGACATTTCCCCGTGACACCCCAGAAACCAGAAAGGTACCAGCAGAGGAGGCATGTGGGTGTCCTGGGCTTTGCTCCGAGCCTTTTAAAGGCTGCAATTCCCTGCAGAAAAGGAGGGCTCGTGCTAATGTGCTAAGTGGATTCTTGGATGATGAATGAGATGACAAACCCATAGAAATGGTGAAGCCAACAGCCTGAGCCTTGTGAGTGTGTCCCTACGGATCCAAGAGCTGGAACCTAAATATTTATGCAAAGTGATGAATATGGGGACATGAGTAACAAGGGCCATATTTCCACGGGCTGCTTTCTGTGCAGCTGTGAAAGAGCTCCTTGGCCTGGGGAGTGCAGCATGCCAAGAGCTGCTCATGTTTTCCAGCTATCTGGCAGCTTGGCACAGTGCTGGGGACCCCCTGCACCCCACTGCAACGTGGCTGGGCAGCCCCCCGGACACTGTGACAGTGTGACAGGACGATGGAAGGACAGGGTGACAACCTTCTGGGTCTCTGGTGAGGTGACTCAAGCCCGATGCCCACCCTGCTCACAGGAGCTGCTTAGCATGGCTGCAGCCCTGCTATCCTCACCCACAGGTCTGTCCATCCCAGGGGGTCCTGCTGAACCCCGAGACCTTCTCCAACCCCTCACCTGTCAGCACGAGCCTCATGAGCGTGTCCCTAATGAAGGTGCTGTTGATAATGTCCCAAAACCACTTGAAGTGGGTCAGGATGAAGTGGTAGAAGGCAGGGCTGGGCTTCAGCAGGTTGTGGAGACGTGTCCAGAACTCAGCTGGGGAAAACAGAGCAGTCGTTCACCCCGCTGAGGAGCCAGCCCACCCACACCTGCTGTCAGTGAGTGCTGTGGGCACAGTGCTGCCCTGGCACTCAGAGGTGGCAGACCCCAGGCAGAGGGACTTACGGGAGGTGCAGTTGACCCCATAGTAGCCTGTCCGTGTGCAGTCACACTCGTATCCTCTCAGGCCGACCCTCATACACACCCCTTGATTCTGGCAGGGGAAATAGCAACAGGGATTCACTGCAGGGAGAGAGAGAGAGAGAGAGACATCATCATCCGGCCACCACACCACTGCATCTGGTGACTCCCTGCTCCTTAAGGGGGACACAGCCCTGGACACAGCCCAGCCGGGTCCAGCTCAGGAGAGGAGCTCCTGTGCTGCAGGAGCCAAGCACTGCCCTGTTGTGGTGGTCTCCCCCATGCCTGGGGGGCTGCTGTGCCCCCGGAGCACGGGATAAAGGCATGTTCTATTAAACAGCAACTGTGTTAATAATAACAGCCATTGTCAGGGCAGTTTGCTTTGGCAGGGGCCCCTCCTCGCCCGCCGCCCCGAGCGGATGGAAAGGGCCTCTCTGGGCTCAGTCCCGGCTCCCGCCCAGCCCCTTCCTCCACCACCTTCGTGCCCAGCCTGCAGGGACGAGATAAGAGCCCCTTGCAGCCCTTCCCAGGGGTGGGATCACAGGGGGCAGGGAGACCCCCGGCACAGAGCAGCTCCCACGCTGAGGCAGCACCATCCACACCAAGCCTCTCCGGTCTGTCCCAGAGCAGGGAGATCCTTGTAACTCCACCATCCACAGCCCCTCCAAGTGCAGCAAACCTCAGGAGAAAGAGAAACACAGCCCAGGGCGGCCAGAGACTCCTCTGCCTTCCATCAGCCCAAGGAATGCTCTAGAAATTGGGATGTTCTCTGTCACAGCTGCCTCCTGAAATCCTCACATGTGGCATCCTCAACTCAGCAAGCCAGGTCTGTCCCCACAGACCCTGGACAGAGCCTTTGTGCCAGGAGGAGGGGAGTGCCTAAAGCCCAGACCTCCTGGACCCCACCTGGCTTTATTGGAGCACACTGGAGGCCACCAGCCCCACCAGGACACACAGCACTCACGGACAAAGGTGCCACCAACACAATGGCCAGCTCTGGAGCTGCTGGCTGCAGGAATGGGGGACGGGCAGCACACCCTGACTGTGAGCCACTGCCAGTGTGCCCAGTGTCACAGCTGATGGAGGAAGCTCTCCTGAGCCCATCAGCTGCTCCATGAGCTTCATGAGCTCACCAGATCCCTGCCAGACCTGCTTCAGGTTCTTCTGGAATTTGGGAACAGGTTCCGTTGCTGGAGTGGTGAGATGAGCATGCAGAACAGAAACCACATTTTTCCATAGGAAATTGCAGCTAAAAATTAACATCTTTGAAAAATAAAGCTAATTTTGTGAAGTTGCTCAGGCTCCCAAGAGCCACACACTCGGAGCAGGGCAAGGACTGCCTGGGAGCCCAGGGCTCTGCCAGCAGCTCTGTCGGGCTGTGCTCAGCCCTGTGGTCCCAAATCCTTCACGGCACAGGGCCCGACTTGCAAAGACGCGTTCAGCTCCCAGCACTTCCATCAGGCTCCCTTTCATCTCGGATCTTTTCATGTCTCCAGACGGGAGGCAGCAGGCAGGATCTTATTTATCTCAGACAAATTAAGGTCAGACCACCCGTTCAGATTTTTGCAAGATGGGAATTTTTGGAAAGGGGGAGGTGTTGCAGCACAGCTGGAGCATCCTCTGGGCTATTCCCACGCCAGTAGCCCCACACTCGGCTCTGCTGCAGACCCGCAGAGCAGCCCTGTGCCGTGCCCGGTGCAACCCAGGGGAAGCCGGGCTTTTGTGGGCGCCGCAGCCACAGGGCTGGGAGGATGCTCCGTGCCACAGGCTCCGGCTCAGCAGGTCGTGTCCTGCCTGTCTCACCAGCTGATAGGGAGTCAGGAGAAGTTCGTTCTGCCGGAGCCCTCCCCGGTGCGGGACTCGATGGCACGTCGTGCCGAGCCTCCTCCGAGGCAGGTTTGGCAGCGTGCCGGGGGCTTGGCCTCTTCCCACGGTTCAGCGCAGTGTCAGTGCCGCGGGGTCCCGAAGGTGGGGTGGGAGCAGCGTGTTCCAGCCAAAAGGGTGGGAAGGGGATGGAGCGTGTCCTGGCCCGCGACACCAACCCCCTCACATCCTCACGGAGCCTCCCTCTGCAGCAGCTCCGTGCCTCTCCACACCCCGGCCAGGAATCCTGCGCTGGCCTTGCCAGGACGGCTCCAGGTATGGGAAAGCCTCTGCCAGCGTGCGGCCCCTCCGTGCCAGCAGGGCTGGTGCACGCTCCATCACCGCTGAAAAATGCCAGATTTCGGGGACAACATCCGTTCTGCAAACCGCAGCCAAAGCAACCTGGGGTGAATCATGGCCAGGATGGAGCCAGGCTCGCTCCATGGGACACGGCCCCACTGCCGCAGGCTTTGAAGACGATGGAACGCTTACGCACTTGTTTTTCTGATCCAGGAAGGCTTTCTCGGGCCCAGAACTATTCACAGCACACACACCACATCCAGATTGTCATCTGCAACCACTTCTGGCAGCACCATGAGCAGGAGCAGCCTGCCAGGGCCACAGCTGTGTTCCACGTGGGCTCAGCGATCCTCCCCCTGCACCTGAGCCAGGCTGCCTGCCCGGGATGGGCTGGAGGAGTGACACAGCCCCGGGGCTCTTGTGTGGCAGCTGGCTTCACTCTGCAGCCCGGGCTGACTCTCTGTGAGCCCCACTGCAGAGGGGATGTGCTGGGAGGACGCACAGACCATGGGCAATGTAAACAGACATGAATGCAAAGCAGCTCTGCCAGAGGTCCCCACCTGCCTTCACACAGCAGGGCCTGACCTGACCCGTGGCTGGGGCTCAGTGATGTTGAGGTGCTACCACTGCTCCTGTTTGGCAGCGTGAGTTGTGCAATGGCTGCTGAGAGGGTGGTCAGGTTTACTTTGCAAGAAAACTTGAACAAAACTACACCCCTGAAGGCAAGTTAGCAGCCAAGGACAATATCTGCAGGGAAAACTGAGAAACACCTTGGGACCAGCCTGGCTCCGCTCACAGCCAGAGGAAAAGTCTACAGAGAACAAACACCATGGCTCAGAGCCATGGTGCAGCCAGTGAGGAGTCAAGTGGAGTGCTCTGAGCAGCAAATATCAAGTGAGCAAGAGAACTCAGCCCAACATCCTGTTGTTTGGTCTTCGAGAGCAGATCCGAAGACTAGATTAGGGCTGTGGTCCTCCTGGTGCAACGCTGGCGAGGAGCAGAGCCTGGATGCTCTGCTGGCAGCACCTCGGGGCACAGCACAGTTCCCCTAATTTCTCAATCAGATATCTCCCTCACTAATTAAGGCTTGGAAAAAAGCCACCCTTTCATGTATATCGTGTATCCCAGGTATTTTTTTTTTCCCTCACATAATGAAATTTGCTTTGATCATGCTGTGCAGCAGTCAGCTCCAGGGCTGCACCATTCCAGCGTCATATCTGTCCCAGCTGCTTCAGGCACATGGATCCTCAGCATGTCCCCAGGCCCTGTCCTGTGCTCAGCAGGACACACAGACGCTGGTCCCAGCTGTCCCCAGCTCTCAGAGGAACTTCTCAGGAAGATAAGACACATAAAGAGATAGCCAAGACAGAGAAGGATCAGCACAGAGGCTGTCCCTTGTCTGTCCCCACCACCTGTGGGGTGGGACAGTGGAACCAGCCCAGCCAGTGGCAGCCAGATCCATCCCCTGGGGGCCCTCCTTTCAGCAGATGTGGCTGATGTACCACATGCTCAGCCTGTGCACGTTTTGGGGACTCTTGGGTGTGGGCACCTCACTTCCCACAGTGGAAGGTTGACCTGGGCAAGCTACTGGAGACAGGGTCCCCATTGGCACCATCTGACCACAGGTGGTCAGAGACCCTTGAGAGATGCAGGCCATGTGTCTGGGCTCATTTTGCTGAGAATGTTACTTTAGAGAGGAATTTTTGCAAAATCTGACAAGGGCCCCGAGTCCATGCTGTTTTTCTTCAGGGAATAAGATCATTTCACAGAAAAGGGACTGAAAACAATGCCCTGGGTAAGGATCTAGAGGAATCTGCACTGTAGGGCCTGGGGATGGAGCTGATGGGGTTAGAGAAAGAGTTTTATTTAACCACATGCTCCATGGATGCCTGCCATAATCAGCATTATTCCTTGACATCTCCTGGTGTGCCTGAGGTTGGGCAGCACGTGGTGAACTCCTACAGCACATGGGCACGGAAACCAAATGATGGCTGATGCCACCAGAGCCATCCCTGCTGCTCCCAGCTTTCCACCCTCACTCCCGACCGCAGTGTCACCAGGCCTGTGTCTGGGGACAGTGGCAAGGGCTCTGGCTGCCAGCACGCACGGGCACTGTTCCCTTTCCTTCCAGAAGCCCCGTCCCGGACGGGAGGCTGCCGGGAGCAGCCGGGCACTGCCCCTCAGCCCTGTGCTGAGGCCGGTCCGGGGTGGCCGCGCTCCTGGCGGGGCTCCAGCCCTGTCGTGCGTCCCTGGCCGCCTCGGGCCAGCGATGTCTCTCTCTCCCGGGCCCTGCGTGTGGTCCCTGCGCGGCCGCTGCGGGAGGCGGAGAGGAAGTTTGTTCTACCCGGGCGCTTTTGCTCCCAGCCGGGCGTGACGGGCCAAAACCTGCGGCTGCGGGCGCTGCGGGCACCCTCACCCAGGCAGTGGTCGTGGGGCTCCTGCCAGCCTCCTCTGCCCACCCTGCCTGCCCTCCGCCCCGGACACGGACACGGAGGGCACCGGCGGGCCAGGAGCAGCCGGGGGTGACGAGTGCGATCCCGCCGGGGACCCGCCGGACCGCGGCCCGGCCCCGCAGCGCTCCCCGCTTCCCCGGGACTCCCGGTACCGGACCCTGTAGGACCGGGTCCCCTCTCACCCCCCGGTGCCGAATGCCCCCTGTTCAGGATGTCGCCGCTCCACCGCTACCGACTCCCCCACCTCTCCCTCCCTCCCGGTGCGGTCCCGCCCCGCGTACCGGAGCCGGTGCCGGCGGCGCTCCCGGCGGCGCAGAACAGCACGGCGTGGGCGAGCAGCAGCCGGAGCACCGCGGCCGGCGGGGCCCGGGCCCGGCACCCACCGCCCATGGCGAGAGGCAGCTCCGCCGCGTCCCGCCGTCGCACCCGGCGCGGTCCCGCCGCCCCCGCCCCCGCCGCGCCGCCTCCCGCCCCCGACGGGACGGGACGGGGCCGCCTCCGGCAGCCCGGCCCGCCGGGGGACTGCCCCGGCTGCGCTCCCCTCCCCTGGTCCCTTTGGCCACCCTTGCATCCCCAGCCGTGCCCCGGGAACCCCGAGTTCTCTCTTTTCCCTCCCAGTTCCCGCCTACACGAACATCGCCATACCCAGCTTCTGGTCCCCACATCCCGCTGCATCCTCACGCCCATGCCCTTGTTCCTACATCCCCATTGCACATCCCGATCCCAGGTCCCCCAGGACTCCGTGCCCATCCCCTGATCTCCTTGTCCTGGCTCTACTCTTCCCACTGGCCGTAAGGGGCTGCCCAGGCAGTGCTGCCCGGTTGTGCCAGGGGCCAGGCTGCCCACAGCCGCCAGCGGCCAGAAAAGCTGAGTTTATCGGTGAAACCATCGCTGGGTGTTTCCTGCCGGATGCTTTGTTCCCAGCACCAGCCGCTGGCAGTAGGGACAAGATCCAGCCAGCCCAGCCCGGGCAGGCACCAGCCGCCCCACAGGAATGGTGTGGGGCTGGGAGAGGCTCTGCATGGCTCTGGGGTAGACGAGAGCATGGTGGGCTGCAGACTTTGCTGGGATGTCCCCAAACTGGCAGAACCCAGAGCTCAGAGCCTGCGGTTGCTCTCACCCTCTTCTGTGCTGTGCTGTGAAAGTGGAAGAGACCCCAGCACAGGCCTGGCTGCGTGTGAGGATTATCGCGGGTTTTGCCGAGCTGCAGGAAGCCCTGACAGGCTGGGGGAGCACAGTTCCTGCCTGGATCCTGCTTGGTTCCTCTGCAGGGTTTCAGCAGCAGGGAGGGAGTGTCCTCACAGGCCAAGGGGCTTTCACAGGTGTCCAAAAATGAACGAGGGCCTCAGATCCAGCTTCAGCAGGCAAATGCATCAGCCATGACATAAATGTGAGCTCAGCAGGCTCTGGATGCGCTCACGCAGGGTGGGGACAGCCTCTGCCTCCCACTGATGAACTCACACAGGGAATTGGGGCAGGTTTTGCTCTATATGTGCAGTTGGTGCAGCCGGGGCCATGGCTGCTCCTGCCCCCTGCCAACTTCCCCAGGGTGTCACAGCCCCAAGGAAGGCTGTGGTTCACCCTGTGGGTGTGCGTATTTCTCCTCCATCCCCTCTTGCAGCACCACCAGCCCCAGCTTTGGCCTGTCCCCTTCCTGTCCTGCGCCCGATGCTTGACACTGTGACCGCAGCACGTGTGACCTGGCACAGCCTGACCCCCTCCCCCTGCGGGCCAGCCCAGCAGCCCTTGGGGATGTCTTGCTCGGGCAGCATTCCCGTTCTCACTGCCTCCTCCTTTCCCTCTCATCAGGTTTTAATAACCACTCTCTTGCACAATACCGGAAACGGTTGCAACAGCCCGGGGCCAGCTGTCTCGCCAGGGCTGCCAAGGGGCTGCCATGGAGGGGCTGTCCTGGCACTGCTGGGTGAGGGAGGGCTCTGCGGCCAGCTGCAGGGTGTCCTGCAGACTCCCATCACTCCTGGTGTCTCTTGAGTACCCAGACCCCTCACTGCAGTGCTCAGTGCTCAGCTCAAAACCAGCAGCCACTGAACTCCCTGGTGCCAGCCCTGGCTGCCAACAGACCCCCCGTGACTCTGTCTGAGCTGCAGCCCACAATGTCTGGCCTCAAGTCCCAGGATGGCAGCCAGCCCTGGTGCCCAGATGAGTTCCTGTTCCCAGCCAGGACAAAGGAAGGTGGTGCTGCTTGGGCTCTGTGTGACACTGTGGTTTCACAGCCTTGGTGCAAGGCCAGGGCCACCTGAGGCAGAGAGGGCACATCTGGGGGTGTGCCACAGACTTGGCAACCTGGGCACTGGGTCTGGCCAGCAAATGTCCTGACACCACTCTGGAGTAGAAAGGGGTTCTCCAGTGTGGTGCTGCTAAATCCCACGTGTCCCTCAGTGCCATGTCCTGGGGGAAAGCAGGAGAGAAGCAGCTCCCACTCGGGCCCTGGCTGTTCAGGGCTGTTGGTGCTGCCCTGGGGATGGCTGTGGGAATGGCCCTTCGGCTGCGGTGTAGGACAGGAAGGAAAAGGCAATTTCGGAGCTGTGCCAGGATGCACAAGAACCCCGCCTGTGGCACCGGTGCGAGGTCCCCTGCCCGGTCACGGCCCCGCGTGGATGTCCCGGCGGGGCCGCGGTGCTGCCGGCGCGTTCTCCGTAGGGAGGCAGCAGAACTCCGCCGATGGCAGCGCGGCGGCGGCGGCGGAAGGCGCTGGGAGGCGCTGGGAGGAACGAAGCATCGCTGGTCCTATGCTGCTCTGCCTTGGGCCGCCCCGCATCTCCCCTCCAGTGCCCTGAGCCCCTCATTCCCCGTGTTTGTGGTGGTGCTGCCCCCGGAATCCGAAACGTGACTGGAACAGGAGAGCGAGACACAAGAACCTGGGGCGGATCAGCACCCAAAATCCTTCCTCCCCATCTTGCCAAGGATGCTGGAGCCATGGGAACACCCGTGCCATGGGGACACCTGGTGCTGCGGCCCCACGGCTGTAAGACAAGGGGCAAAGGAGCAGCTCAGGGAGGCCACCCACTCTGAGCCCCACGCAGGGAGCAGAGCTGTGGGGCAGCCAGGCAGGGGCACCCCACAGCTCCCCAGTCCAGACCTGTCAGGACTGTGTCCCTCTGACCCCAGGGCATCTGCATGGCCGTGGAGCATCCCTGGGCTCACCCATCCTTGTCCTTCCCTGAGCAGCTTCTCTGTGGGATGTGGTTCAGTGGGGGAACACCGACCCTGGGCTGCAGGGGATAAGCAGAGAACATGGGAGCTGAACCCCACATTTTTCTGCTGTGAGGTTAAGAGGTGACCGGTAGCAAGTCCCCGTGCCAAAGGTCCCCAATAGCCACAGAAACAAGGTCGTAGCCGATGCTGGTGGCTGGAGACCCTTGAGGGGACACTGCTGAGGGCTTGTCCCCTCCGGCTGGGCTCAGGGGGGCTGTGTGGGCACAGGGGCAGCAGCGGGGCAGCCCGGGGGGCGAAACCCTCCCCGATGACTGAACAGGGCTGGCGGCCCCTTCCCCAGCTCCGCCAGGCACAGCAGCGGAGGACCCAGCATTTCCTCCGGCATGGGGAGCTGACAGACAGTTTGGGGGGCTACAAATCAGAATTGAAAAGCCGGAGCTGGACAGGCTGTCTGGGAACTCGTAACCTGAGCCCCAGGAAAGGAGGACTCAGGAAAGCGCTTTCAGCAATCATATTCATCATCTTCAGCTCAGGCTCATTAGGCTCTCGGAGCCCAGCCCCGCCACCGCCAACGCCTCCCGCACGCAGATAGAGCCGCCGGCTCAGACAAATAAATGCTTCCAGCTTCCCGGTGGATGCGGCAGGTCAGGGAGCATCTGATGCCAATTACCCGCGGTGTTGGGTTCCCCGGCCGGCTCTGCCCGGACCACAGCCTGCTCGGCCACCGACACGTCCTGTCCTGCCCGGAGTGGCCCCAAGGATCACCCTCTGCTCCCAGTGCCAGGAGCGATGGTGGCAACCAAGGGGGGAGTTTGAGCTTTCTGTTACAGGGGGAAGAACAGCGCTTTGGGCTCCTCCATCTCGGATCAGGGACCGGACTGGGACTGATCACCCGAGACCTGCAGGGGATCGTTGATGGCCACCTCACCCTAAGGGCGTCCCCACCAGCGTGTCACTGCTGTCACTCCCTCTCAGTGTCCCCACACATGTGCTCACAACAGGGACCCTCCTCCTGCTCCCTGGCACGGGGCAGAGGGTGGAGGGACGCCCCAGCTGACACAGGCAGGTTTGGGGCTATCCTGACCGAGGGGCTGGCACTGGGCAGCCCTTCCCAAGCAGTGGGAAACGTGTTGGGGCTGTGATGGCCGTGTGACAGCACGTGGGTGCTCTGCACTCCCCTGTGCCTGGGTCCTGCAGCATCCCTGGGGCAGCTCATCCCCACCTCAGGCCCTGAGCAAAGGACAGCTGTGGGAGTCTCTGTAAGATTCAGATCCAAAATCCCAGTGGAACATGGAAACCCATTGACAGGGCTGGGAAGGGTCCAGGTGTCCATCCTGAGGGGTGATGGCAGCCAGAACAGCGTCACCAGGCACAGTGGTGAAATGGGCACAGGTGGCTCTGCTCACCCCGTGGCTCTTGGGGACAGCTGCACGTTGTTCCCACTTCTCCAGGCTCAGGCTGGCCTGGATGTCCTTAATTGCCCAAAGGTCGGTGTCCCCGAGCCCAGGGCCACGTGTCGGAGGGACTGCGGGCAGGAGCCTGACACGGACACAAGTCATTGGGGATCAACGCTGGGGGTCAGGAAATTACAACGGACACGAACCTAAATATGCTGCACGTCCCCCCAGGTAATCAGGGGCCGGGCCAGATTCCAGCTGACAGCTTAAATGCCTTAATTCCTCAGCCACTGTGGTTCGAGGGGTCCCGTGTGCTGTGGGCTTCTCCCAAATGGTCTCTGAGCTGGAGATTTGTCTGTAATTGGAGGCGTGTTGCATTCCCCTGAAAGTAGCCAGGTCCCGCTGGAGGGGGGCTGCGGGAAGGCAGCAATTTCCCTTATGGAATTATTTACCTGATTAGAGAGTTTATTTTATCAAAATTGCTTCAGAATGGGGCTGCTCAGTGTGTCCAGCGCAGGGAGCTCCCCGGTGGGGCTGGCGGCCTGGAGACAGGTAATTTGTGTGGTTAATGGGACTAATCCACCAGGCAATTACACCAATAGATTTCGTGGCTGCAAAGTGCTCTGTTCCCATTAATTAAAAATCTGTTAAGAAGATTAGCAAGTAAAGGTATCAAAAGAAACCCACGAGTTTCTTTCCCCACAGGCCCCCTGAAGGCGAGTGTGGGAGTGCTGGATTGCTCACATTAGCACAAAAATGATTCTTTTAAAGGTAAGGGCTTCACATCCAAAGTAACCGCTGACAGTTTACCCCGACTTCTCTACCAAGAGGTCCTTTATTTTTAATTACAGTTTTTTAAAATTAGCCCTGATTGTTCGTGTGGAGTGTTAGCTTAAATATATTTGGAATGTGTGTTTCCCCTGTGTGTGGGTAGCACAGGGTGAGGAGGGCAGCCCTGGCCCAGCCCTGCTCCCCAGCAGGTGCCCCCACTGCTGGGCTGGTGCTCGGGACTGCTCAGGAGGGGTCAGGGGTCCGAGGGCTCTGAACTCAGCATCCCTTTGGGATGGTCCCACCAGGGCAGGAATGGGGATGGCAGTGCCACCATTGATACCAGCACCAGCAGAGCCACCAAACCCGGCTCTGCAGCGGGCACTGGGCTGTATGGGCACCTCCCCAGTGTGCTGGGGGCACAGGACTCCAGCAGTGGCTTCTCTGTGGCAGGAGACTTGTCCACCACCACCTGCACCCCACGGACACCCCTCTGCCATCCCCACAGCACCGCTGCTGGCCAGCCCGGCTCTGCTCAGCCCCCACTTGGCCACTGGTTCCACTCCTGGTCTTTGTCCACAGCCAGACACGAGCAAAACAAAAGCAAATTCCCCAGCAGCTGAAGGTGCCATTTTTACGGCTGGGCTGAACGAGGAAGTATTTTTTGATCTCTTAAAAATCCTGAATATTATCTGACAGTTTATCTTGTTTCTCGAATCCGTGTCTTTGCAGCAACGCCAGCTCATTTACATGTGTATTGCGCCTGCCTCCACGGGTGCTGAGGTCAATTGAAACTCAAGAAAAGAGGAGAAATTTATGCAAAACTGTTGATTGCATTTGTATGTAATGAAATCATCCAATATTCATCTGACTATAGACTCTAATCTGAAAGGAGAAGTGAAGGACATAAGAGTCACTGGAAAGCAATAATGAGCTTCTGTAGTGATTAAAAAAGCACTTGAGCTTTCTGAAAATCCAGCCAGAAATCGTGTCTAATCAACACGGAATATAGGAGGCAGAGATTACATTGATACATTTTGCAAAGCTCACTGTTGAAAATGTATGCGCGCTGTAAACTCTGACATGCCATCCAGGGTCTGTTGGATACAAATCCGGGCGGCACAATCAGCGCCCGGCTCGTCCCTGGCACAAAGCAATCTTGGTGTCTCTGCTCGATGACTCACAAGGAGCGCAATCACATCTATTTTGAAGAGCAATGTTGTTTTTTAACTATGTCGAGAGCTTCCAGCTTCCTTGGAGTTTTTCCTTCTCTTTGCCTCTGTTTCTGCGGCCACGGGGCTCGGTCCAGGAGCTGGCAGGAGCCTGGTGTGTGCCCTGGTGTTGTCCAGCTGCTTGGAGCATTGGGACATCCTGGTGGAGCTAAGAGTGGCTTTGGGCAGCCTGGGGAGGGCACAGGTCTGTCCTGAGCAGGGATGTGCACAGGGATGTATTCCTGGTGTTGGGAGTGACGCCTTGGGGACCCCCCCACCCCTCCAGGTGACAGCAGTGCCCACCAGGTAGGAGCTGCCAGTGGCCCAGGCTGACAGATGCTGTCAGGAGAGGGGTCCCTGTGACAGTAGCCCCCCCAGGGGACAGAGGGGGTCCGGCCATGGCCCCCCCCTCACCCTCTGCCCTGCCCAGGCCAAACCATGAGGTGGCTGATGTGGCATCACTGACACCGACCCAAATTAAAGCAGCCCAGCTGCTTTCTGGCCCATGTCCCTTCCCCTCCTGGGTTATTTGGCACAGCTGGAGCTCCTTTCCCACCCGCCAACAGCATCAGCTGCAGCTTCTTATCAGCTCTGGGTGCAATCCAGGCTGGAACCAAGTGAGAGGTTCCCGCTGGTGCCAGTGGAGGAGTGTTTGGAGCAGGCAGACCTTGTGCTGCAGCTCCTGATGTGGAGCAGCAGGTGATTAATGCTGCAAAGGGAAAGTGGGACCTCTCCAGGGCCGTCCTGTGAGCCAGCTGATGGTGAGTGCCCATCCTCTCTTTTCCTGGGTGCTTCTGCTGCAGTTCTGTGTGCTGGGAGGTGCTGGGGCTGTGCTGTTCTTTTCTGTTTGTCCCACAGGAGCAGGATGAACAGTGGGGGCACAGCTCCCCAGATTCACGTCCTGTTTGCCCTGCTTTGGTGGTACCAGGGCTGAGAGCAGTTCCTGTGGGCCCTGGGCTGCTCCTGGCCTGATGCAGGGCATAGGGGTGAGAGGGTGATGCAGGTAAATGGGCTCCCCAGCCAAGCACCAGGGTAGTTTTACCACAGGTTTTATTCCGTGTGTAGTGGTAAATATTTGGGCAATTCCCATGTACATGACCCCCTGTATCTCCACTGCCTGCCTCCACCAGCCCACTGCCAGCACCCCAAGGGCTTGGAGAATGGGAAGAGGCTGGAGAAGCCTCCATGAGCAGCAGCAGTTCTCCACCTGCCCTGGCTTTGTGGAGCTCCCAGCTGCTGCTCCTGGGCAGGTATCAGGGAAACCCTTCCAGCCCAGGCTGCTCTGAGGATGCTGAGGCTGCAACAATGGCAAGAAAAAAAGCCCATTTGATAAATGTCAAAAGAAATCCAGTAATCGGCTGAAAGCAATTTCCCGAGCTGTGGAACCGCCCTGGGCTCGCCATCTTCCTTTATTCATTTATCATGGTAAGGGCTTTGGCCAAAATACACAAAGCAGAGAAATTGTTGACATGTGGGGCCCTAGCAGAGCAAATCCTTCATCCTCCTCCCCCTCCCTGCGGCACACAAACTAACTTTTGGGGAGTTGTTTATTTAAGGAGTGCAGAGCACTTGGTGCTCTTTGAACCCAAATGCCTTGGGAGCAGGGCTGGGGGGCTGCCACCACCTTCCTGCTGCTGCCACCACTGAGGCCATCTGCTGCCCTCGGGAAGTACCTGCTCACAGAGAGGGGCTGAGCTGTGTGATGTGCTCAGGACCTGCTCTGCTTGTGCCTCCTCCAAGCCCTAATCTGTGCTGCCAGAGACTCACAGGCATTTTGTAAAGGAGGAGAGGAGGAGGCAGATGCTGCTTTTGGGAAGTTCCTGTGTTGGCTTTAGGTCTTCTCTCTCCTCACAGAGCCCTTGCCCACCCTGTGCTGAGCTCTCTCATCCCTTCCCACTCTGCTGGCAGCTGCCAGCCATGCCATAGGGCAAATGCTTGCTTGGAACACGTGAAGCCAAGGGAACACACCAAGCAGGACCTGGCTGTCGTGAGGCTGCTACTCCACACTTCATTCTGGCTTTATTTCAAGCAAAAATAAATGCTGATGTTTGCAGCAGGACAGGCAGGTTCCTCTCGTGGGTGGTCCTGGCTCAAGGGGGCTGATGGTGCAGGGCAAAGATGAGGCACAAAGTGAGCAGGGCAGTCCTTCCTCTGAGCCTCTAGCAGTCTCCAGCTCTTCTGATATTTTATTTTTGATCTCAGTTCATCCAATTCTGTACCCACCTGGGTAAATGACAGCAAGGAGAGCTCCCCCTTCCCTTCAGCACAGCCCAAGGTAGGTAATGGAGCAGCCAAGGCACAGAGCTGCCCCTGCCCATCCCTGAGATTGCTGGAGTGTGTGCCAGTCCATTCCTGCTCCAGGGGGAGTGTGGCCATGGGGATGGTGTTTATCCAAGCAGCTCCTTGGTCTTGGCTGCCAGCAGCTTGTCCATCTCCGTGGCAGCCTCATCTGCCATTTGCTGGATCTGTGGCAAGACAGTGAAATCAGAGTTCTGTGTGAGGTGATGCCACAGTTTAAAGGGAGTGACCAAATCACCCTTTGGAGCAAAGCTTAAAGTGTCAATGAAACCCCAGTAGTGCTGGGGCAATAACTGGCTCGTCCTGGGGGTTCCCACCAGCCCTCAGGGATCTGTGCCAGCGTGGCACCCACGCTGTGACAGCAGGGACTGGTCAAAGGCTCTGAAAAGAGATGCCCACACAAACTCCTGGCTGAGCTGCACAGGGGGCTTGGTCAGGTTTAACAGAGAGACTCAGGGCAGAGACAGAGACCTGCTGGTGCTGGCACCAGGGAAGAGGGGCTGTCACCTCTGGCAGCACTACAGGAACACACAGGTAATGTCCTGTGCACACGCCAGGAATTCACACATCATATAACAATCTGTTTATTTCTTGTAGAAAGAAATTAAATGGTGATTGCTCAAGCCCTGCCCAGGGATCAGCTCTCTTGGTAACAAGAGATGGACATGGCCAGAGTACAAAAGGCATGAAAATGTGCAGGCAGGTAAAGACTGGAGTACACTGTGTGTTATGCACTGGTTTCACTGGATTAAGATTTACTTGTCTGCAGGGTCTGACAATGACCTTTGCTCATAATGAAAAATTTGGGTGCAAGAAAAAAATTCCAGTGGAGATGTTACCTCTACCAATGCAGAAAACCATCTGTGTGTTCTGGGAGAGCTGCTTCCCAACAGGATTTGGTTACAATGGCATGGCCATTTTTCCTGCTTGCACAAACGCTCTGTATATCGATGTTTATTTTTGTGAGCACACAGAGAACTGTCCCAGAGCATTTGCAATGTATCTAACTTTAGCTGTTAATAAACAAACAGCTAAGAAGTAATGGCCTGCCTTCAGAGGCATCAATTCAGCAGAACACTTAGGCTTGTGCCTGAGTTTATGCCCAAGTAATTGACTTTAGTGACATCTGCTCTTAGGGAATTAGGCATGTGCTTAAGTATTTTCCTGAATTGGAGCCAAAAACTCTGAACAGAGATAATCTTGCAAGCCTTTTCATTAATAACAACTACAGCAATGCTCATTAACACATTTGCAGTGGCCAGGCATGGCATGAATGGTGGTACAGCCATGGTCATGGATTGTTTCACCCCCTAAATTCTGCTGGTTTGGGCAACAATCCCTTGTAGCACAAAAGCTTTTGGGGAATTCTTTCTCCCTGTGTCAGCTTACAATGGTTCATATCCTAAATCTGGCTTTGAGATTGAGGCTCCAAATTTCACAAAGAAAAAGCAGATACAAATGTCATTGCCAGCTCCAAAAATTCAGCCCAGGGCTGTCCATTGCCCTGCTGGGTTCTCAGTGCTGAGGATTTGTCAGCAAGGGCTGGGACAAACCACTGAGCTGTGGGACACCATTGTATGGCAGAAGGAAAGAAAAAATACCTGCTTTTCTAGCAGCCAGATGGTATCTTCTGACACTTTGTTCTTGAACTTCTTTACTTGGGTGATGCTTTTGCTTCTCACCTTTCTCAGGGCCTCTTTGGATTTGTTGGTGGATTGCTTGGCCAGCTTGGCCAGGCTCTCCCTGTGCTCTCTCGTGACCCTAGGAGAGAGAGGAAAAACATAGAAAGGAAAAGCAGTGTCATGTGTAGCACAGCCAGATTTATTTTCTGTGAAGGATTCTGGGTAAATGAGTGATCCTCTCCAACTGGTGCTGTCCTGCCCAGGGACACACAAAAGCTGCTGGTTTAAGATGGAGCTGGCTCTGTGTGGAGACACTGTGTCTCAGGGCAGAGGGACTGAACAGCTCAGGTCATGTTTTTATTCTGCTTTGGTCCACCTGAGAAAATCTGCCAGCTCTGCACAGCATCCCAGGGAAGCAAGTCTTGAGCCTAGAATGGAAAATTTCCAGCCCAGCCCTAAGCTGGGGATCTTGGACTGAATCTTGCTTTATAGTTGTTGCTGCAGTGCCTGAAAGTCATCTTGAAATGTTCAGACTTTCCTTACTTCCTGCTGCCAAAGCATGTGTGGGAAAGAGGAAAAATCCAGCTCCAGACTTGAAAGATGGAACTGAAAAGTGTCATCCTAAAAAGCACCAAACTGCAAAGCCAGGAGGAAATGTCTGCTCCTGAAACTTGGATTTGCCTCCCTGCAGCTGAAGAGCCTGAATTATGTACCTGGAAGTTAACGAGTTCATCTTTCACTCAATCTTATTCCAGCTCACCATGACCAGGATTTCCCACCAAGATGATATGAACACCTGGGTTGACAAGAGGATGCTGCTGGACATGGTAAGCCACAGGTAACTCAGCCCAGGAGAGCTCCCAGTGAACCTTCCCCCTGATGTGGGGCCAGTTACTGCTGTGGTGTCACCAAAAATGTTCAACTTTCTATCCCGAACTGGAAACTGGTGATGAGAGGGTCTGGCCATCAAAAAAGGCTCAGGAATGGCTGTGTCCCCTCAGCTCGGGTCATGCTCCAGCACCTACAGCTGTCAATTGCTAGTGCTTAACAACAATATTTTAATTATTTTCACAGCTCTTGGAGTTTCCAGACTGCCTGCAGAAGGAAAAACCCCAGTGCATTCCCTGAGACTCACTAGCAGGAGAATGCGTGGGGGTGATACTGCAAAATAAACATTTCACAGGAGTATTTAGAAATTGCCTGCAGCAGCCTGGGTCACCAAAACCCTGGGGCCAGGACTCTTTCCAGAGAGAGCTCAGGAAATGTGGGGTGAGAGTCCCTGGGCTCTGCCCCACAGTGGCTGTGGGTTATGGGGGGCTCTGGGGACACAGCTGGACCCTCAGTCTGTCCCCACAGCCAGGTCTCTGGCAGCCATCCCCATTTCACAGAGCCAAAGGGAAGAGGTTTCCCAGAAGCAGTTAGTATTTACAGGAATTTGGGATGGCCAGGAAAGCTGGCAGAGCCAGAGAGCAGAACCCCAGCCCTGGCACCCAGGGCACCCCAGCCTGGCCCCTCCTGCTGAGGGACTGTGCAGGGAGCTGGCCAGGGAATGTCACATGGAATCTCAGAATACCCTGAGCTGGAAGAGCCCAACTCCTGGCCCTGCACAGGACAACCTCAAAATCCAACCCAGTGCCTGAGAGTGTTGTCCAAATGCTCCTGGGGCTGTGCCCATTCCCTGGGGAGCCTGGACACAGCCCCACCACCCTCTGGGGGAAGAACCTTTCCCTGATCTCCAGCCTAACTCACCACGTGTGGCAGGAGGCTTCTGGTCAGCACAGGCTTGAGCCTGGTCCAAATGCCTGCCCCAGAGGGAGCAGGGATCCTCGTGGTTCCCCTGCATCCCAACGTTGATGCCTCCGGGGCTTCTCACATCCAACCTCCCCAGCCAGAACCCCAGGGCACATCTGGAACCCCCAGATCCAGCTCACAGGCACAGGTCTGGGTGAGGTCACGTTCTCGGGCAGCTTTTGGGGGGGAAGCAGGGTGTCAATCCTGGCTGCTCAGCCTGCAGGAGGGAGCTGGGAATCTCTCCCATCTCCTGCTGGGTGGGAGGGAGCTGCTCAGCTGTGGGAGCCCGAGCTCCGAGCTGTGCCGAGGGTATCGCTCGCCTGCCCGGGGCTGCTGAGCCTTGAAGGAAATGTTTTTGTTTATGCAGCACTGCCAGATTTCCTCTGCTTCTTGGCACTGGGTCACAGCTTTCATGCCTCCTTGTCTGTCTTTATTAACACCAATTTCTTTTTATCACCGCGCAGTGCCGGGGAGTTTCTCAGCGGGTTTTATGTTCCAGCCAGACTGTGTGTAAATTCTCAGCAATGCTACCAATAATGCCAGAAACGGACACTTTTCCAAGCAGATGCTGTTTCTGGTTAAGGAATCCATCAACACAAGCCAGGCCTGAGGTTTCTAAGGACAGTTGCTTTAATCCTGCCCCGAGATCTGGGACTTTTAAGCTGTTCTTAGGTATGTTTTCTTTTCTGTCTAGTAACCATTGTCCCTACCCCCTCTTAAAGGCAAAACAAAGTGTGAAATGAACTTGGGGAAAGGGGGTCAGATGGGGAATGAGGACAAGGTCCCGGGCAGCTGCCCTCCCCTGCAGCCCATGGAGCAGCAGGGTCAATCCCTGCCACTCTCCAGGGACAGCCTTGTCCTGCCTGCACCGGGGCAGGGCCTGGTGAGTGACATGTCAGGGAGGGTCACTTCTTTTTTTTTCTGGCTCCCCCAGCCCCAGGGGTTTATGCACTGCAGCCCTCAATGTCCCACCCCTGCGTGTGGCAGGGCAGACCCTCAGGGAGAGCGACCCAAGGCACTTCTCTGGGTAAGAGCCATTTCTGTACCTCCAACACCAGGAATTTCCTGTGAAGGAGAGGAATCAGTTAAAGGAAAGCAGGCTAAACTAAACACTCTGCATTCATAATTGCAGATAAACACAGGGTGCAACATTTATTGCTCAATAAAACACAAGCAAGAGGATCCTGATGATGAGCAGGAGCAGCTCAAAACAGCTTTGGGGTGTTTTCAAATGACATTTTTTGGTCCTTTCTCCCCATAGTAGGAATCTTTGCTTATTTCTTAAAGGGCAAAGGGAAAAAAAGGCTCACAATGAGTCATTAAACTTTCAAATGAGTCATCTGGCTTTCAGTAAAGCATGTGTAAAAATATTACTGATTTACAAACAATATCCAGTGTAACACAATAGGTCCAAAAAAGATGAATCTAAAAATGAGGCAATACCATAAAAGACACAAGGTCAGGTCAAATTCGGCCACGAGATCAACCAATACAAACGTTCCCATGGATGGTTTTCTTTCTTTCATTCTTTTTTTTTTAATTTTTATTTTTAAACCCTCAGAGGTTCCTTTTTATACAAATAAATATTGCCTATGCAGTGCTAGCCACACAAATAGGAGAATGCCTTGGGGAGCAGAGGGATCCTGGCAGGCAGCAGAAGTAAACACCAATGACACGAGTGTATTTTTTCTGTTAAAACTGCATTGCAAAAACTAAACGGATAGAATAAATACTGAAAAGCAAATTCCATTTTTAAATGCTTTGTTGAAACACTCTGGAGTGCAGCTGGATTTGCACAAGGTAAAATATGACACGTGTGTCCAGCTGACAGGTCAGACTAAAGAGTGGTTATAATAACAGGTAAGGACAATTTGGATTTGGTTTTATTTTTACTGTGCCTCCCTTCATGACAGAACCAAAGACTGCAGAACCAATATTAATATTGTCTCTTCATTTCTGATTTGTTGCTAATTTTGCCCACCTGATGTAATTCTGCAATTTCACTGCACCTCTCTGTCATATATTCTTTCATGAACTGCTGGAAATAATGCAAAACTTTTAAAAAATTTTAAAAAGTGAATGAGGGATATAATTATTTCTGCTGTTTTCATTAGGGGGTTTTAAAAGGCTGGAACTCCCACAGCCCCAGACATGGAGCTAGAGAGCAAAAGGGACTGGAGGTGCCAGTGAGAGCACAGCTCAGGATTTCCCAGGCTCCCAAACTGCCATGAAGGGACCAAGAGCTGCAACCCTGCCACAGGAGAGGAACACAGGAGCACAGGCAGAGCTTCCCTGGGAAGAGAAGCCTTGTCTTCACTCTGCAGCACCACCCAAGATAGTGACAGACCGTACAAATTTGTTTAAAAACACAGTATTTTGTTAAAGCTTGGGATTTGCAGTTTTGGAGTTTCCTCCCCTGCAATTCGTATTCAAGGATGACCCAAGTGCCCATTAACAATCAAACCACTGTGCAGCAAGCCGGGAGCCTCAGCAATTACGAAGATAATGGTGCCCTCCTCCTCCTCCTCTGCCTCCTCTCCTGAGGAATGGGGGAAGGGCAGGGAGCACAGGGAAGGAGAATCAGCAAATAGAATGATAATGTCATTCCCTCTCACCGACAGCAACGGAAAGCTGCAATTAGACTTCTCTGATCAAAACGCTGGGGAAAATTCCACAGAATTTTTTAAAGGAGATTTGCAGCACAAGAAA
This sequence comes from Sturnus vulgaris, assembly GCF_052056855.1. Taxonomy (NCBI): domain Eukaryota; kingdom Metazoa; phylum Chordata; class Aves; order Passeriformes; family Sturnidae; genus Sturnus; species Sturnus vulgaris. The sequence continues at coordinate 1,641,667 of NC_142264.1, forward strand.
GACCTGGTTCATCTTTGCCAAGAAGTCACCTGCTTGTGCAAGAGGTTTGTGCACGCCCCGTGTGGGAGCTGTTTGTCTTTCCCATGGTGTGAAACCGTGCCCAGCCACACCTGGCCAGGGTGTTCAGATGCTCCATAAAGTCTGAGCACCCACAAGAACTCGGGAATTTTCCTTGTGCCCCCCAGCCCTGTGCCAGGCTCTGTGTGTCAGTGGGTGGAGCTGCTGGGAGGTCTCTGATTCCATGGGAATGGAGCCCCATTCCCAGGCAGGGCCAGGATCACTTCTCATCCAAACTGAAGCATGGATGCTGCAGCACCTCCTGCCTTGTCCAAGGTCTGGGGGATATTTGTGTTGGGTGAGGGAAGTGATGCTCAGCCCTTGCCCAGGGGAATCTGCTTTTCCAGCCCTAGACCAAATTTTCCATACAGCCACCAGTTACACACTGTGTATTACACAAAAAAGCAGATTTTTCTGTCAAAGCTATAAATCTCCTTCTCACTTTCATCAGTTCCTTTCAGTGCTCTCTGCAGCAAGGTGCTACTCTCCCCTGAAACTACTGGTTCAACGCTGCTGTTCTGTGCTGGTGTAATTCCAGGAATTTAGAGCAGGGCAGCAAAGAATCAGCCCCTGAATTAAAGCAATACACTTTCAAAAGCATTTGGCTCTCTCTGCAGGGACCAAGCTAGGACCAAGCTTCGTCTGCAGAGGGAAGATGAAAAATAAGACCAATCATCAGATGGCAAGATGTGGTGACTTAGAGCTCAGGCACTCCAAAGAGGTTTCACAAGATGCTTCTAAGGGCTCAGATTTTTTCCCAAACCCGGACTGCAGCTCTTTGGAAAACAGCTGCATGGGGATATTCAGCAATCCTGCATGTTTACCCTCTGAAGGGCACTCACAGCAATGTTCTGTGTTATCCTGCCACGATGATGAGCTCGGCCATCAATACTTACTTGGGAACTGGCACCCGAATCACTGTCCCGTCCACCTCTGGGTTCAGGTTCATGCCACTCTCCCTTATAGCCTTGGCAGCTGCAGCTGTGCTCTGTAAAACAGATCAAAAGGTAAAGGGAATTAGGAAATAATCATTGCCATATGCCAGAACTCTGTCAATAGTTGGCAATCCATCTCCATGGGACATGGAAACATTTACTTGTGTTACCAGTAAGATCAGGAAGTTACATTGGTGCAGAGAGCTTTGATCAAACCGAATGGGAAACTATGGCTGCTCCTATTGGGGTAGGGGGGCACGGAGGGAGGAGAGGGGAAGGGAAGCAGCAACAAAAGAAAACTGCTTTGCTTCTTTGAAACTATTTGAATGGTTTGAGGCAACGCAGAGTGAAACCGCAATAAATTCCCAAGGCAGGGCCTGACTGTGGCAAAGGAGATGAAAGATTCCGAGCATTTAAAAATTCCAGTTGCATGTTTCCCCCTAGAAATCACCCAGTGCCAATTCTGAAACCTTAACGAACTTAACCACTTCAGCACTACAAGCTGACCACAGGACAGCAGGGCAGTAGCAGATGGCTGAGAAGCAGTGCTCGTGCCCAGCTCTGTTTATTTTACAGCTTATTACTGAGGATTAACTTCTCAAAACTCTCCCGCCGCTGGCTGACACTCTGCTGTGCCTAGAAGGTGGGTGGCAGGTTTGCTTGGTGACTGCAAGGTGATTAAAAGGCTTCAGCCCTGGCACAAAGTGTGGGTGCACCTCTACAGAGTGCCAGGCTTTGGGGTTAAAGCAGAGTTTGGCCAAGAACCCCCACAGGGCTCTGCCAGGTCACTTCATTCTCGACTCGGGAGTCTTTTTTCCTGTGGCACTCACGTTTCTTACCAGGCACGATGTTATTTCTGATACTCTCTGCCATCATTAACTTTAGCTCCAGGCTGCTGCAGTATTTATGCAGCTCAGGCTGTATTTATAAAGCTCAGCTTTTGTCAGCTGAGGAGGACAAACTAAAGCTCTGTAGATTTGTTCAGGTCCCTAAGGTGTGACATCACTGAACAAAATGAATGCTCTGCTGTAGGAGAATGTAGGAATGCTCTGTATTCTGTAGGAGACAACTGCTGTCCCCTGAAACTACAAGGGCAGAGAAAATGCAACCAAAATGATCTCAGCACGTTAGGAATGTCAATGTGTTATTCCATGGACAATGCCTGTTCTGCAGGAAAGAAATACTCAGTAAAAACTGTGTTGTTTAACATAGATATTGGAGGAGATAGAAGAGGAAAATAATGAGAGAAGGGAAAATATTGCAGTATTGCCTCCATCCTCTTGTAGCCTGCAAAAAAAATAACTGTATTTAAAACCCAGTGTTGTTTGGTTTTATAACTCTTGGGAAGACAAACTTTGGCTCTGCAAGTCCTTTTTTGATTATTTCATTTCTCAGACTTTTTAGGCAATTTTACTTGCTTCTCAATGTAATGAACTACTGTCTGTATGCTGTAAATAATGACATGAAGTGATCATGTCTCTAACGGTTTTAGTTCAATCTATCAGAAAACAGATATGGGTATAAAGCAACTGTAGTGAGAGAAATGGTTCAAGTGACAAGAGGTCCTTTGGCTTAGAAAGCAAATGTAGGCAATGCTATCTGGAGGATATTTAATTTCTCACATGCCCATTTCTCAGCCTGAGCTCCTGCTTGGACATGGGACAAGCCATGGAGGGACTTCCCTGGCCCTGTCAGTGCTGACACTCTGTGGGACCTCGCTGATGAGGGGCCTCCATTCTTCAGAGCCTTCATACACATGGGATACACTCTAAGAAACACTTATGCATCAAGTGCCTTACACTGACCTCCTCTGAGACTTTGCTGATTTAATTAATCGGGAAAAGCCTTTGCAAAATAAATAGAGATAAGGCCTGGCACAGCTCCAGCCCTGGAGCAGGATGAATTGTTAACCTTGCTCACTCCTGCTCCCCTGTGCCCAGGAGGGACCTGCTGCAGGGCACCACAAGGGCTTCATCCTGAGCTGGGGTTTGGATTTGCTGCCTTATCCAGGGGCAGGTCTAAGGCTCCTGCAGAAAATTAAAAGAATTTGTCTCTCACAGAAGATAAACCAGAGCCCCTAATTTGGGTTCTGACCTGGAGGTGCTGCCAAGGGAGGAGCTGGCCAAGCTCAGCAGTGCCTGGGTTGAGCTCTGTGACAGCACTTAGCACCAGCCAGCTCAGTCCCACCAGGGAAGCTGTTCAGAAGGTCACAGGCTCCATCAGCAGCTTCTCTCATGAACTCTCAGGGGTATCACCAGCCCTGGTAACACATAAGCAAGATTCAGAGGCATCTGATGAAGTCCCCAGCACAAATTGCAACTACACGTCTGGTTCTGTGCATGGCCACGTCTTGACAAGGAACTGAAATGAATACAAGGGGCTGATCCAGCACTGCAGCCATGTGTGCAGCTCAGGTGAGTGTGTGTGTGCTCAGACTTCTCATAAATGCATGGGAAATAGGGAGGGCTGGAAGGGAACAGTGAATTCAGGCATCTGGTCCACGATGCTTGGTGTTGTTTTGCAGATCCAACTGAGGGGAAAGCGCCTGCAAAGCAAACCCCTGTAACTGTGGCACTCCTTGGATACAACCCTGAGAGCAACCACAGCACTCAGTAACTCTCCTCTGACCCTGTGCTGCTGCAGGTGAGCTGCTCTGAGAGCCACATGGGGCTGGGGAGTTGCTGTCAGCAGCAAAATGCCCCTTCTGTTCTGTGTCAGCTCAAAGTGACACAGCCCAGCCCGAGCCTGAAGCCCTGCCACGTTTGACTGATTTTGCCTAAATGCCTAAAATGTGCTCAGCATCAACCTGTTTGCTCCTCTGGCAATTATCTCCCCTCCCGGTGTGTCCTCACCTCTGGAAAATTGGTCATGTTCACTATCATGAGCTGTGGTGACTTCTGTGAGATCTGTCCCAGCTGGTTCAGAGGAAACTTCCCATCCTTTGTCATCACAGTTATGTGATCCAGGGCCCCTCAAAAGAACCAAACAAGAGAGGTTCAGTGTGATAAAACAGTGATAAAACAGTGTGCAGTGATGCTGAAGAGAAACGTGTCCACATTGTCCCACTTCCCTTGTGCCATGCAAAATCCAGAGGTTACAAAGGAAAAAACACTGTTTATTCAGACTTCAGGTGCTGTTTGTGTCCAGGCATCCCCTGTGTATTCACCAGTTAAATATTTCAAAGCTGCTCTAAAGCACAAAAACATGAAAACAAAACTCTTGTTTGTTTTTGCTACTAGAATAGGAAAACTAAGCAGGATTGTTAAGAATTAAAGGGAAATGGTTATTTTTTAATTCTTACAACTTAAAGAAAATCAAAATGTTGCTATAAAAATCAAGACAAATATTGTCTTTAACTTAGCAGTGCTCTCTTAAAACCCCTCTTTTTTTTTTTTTTCCAGGCCCCAAGAGGGGGGTTGTACACTGCCTAATTTAAAGTATTCAGTTTCTCCCTGAGCTACTCTTAATCTGCTCTCTACTTTCTGCTGTAAAATGTTAACAGGCCAAAAGGCACATGGGACAGGAGGTACTTTATCAGTGCAATTAAAAAAAATACCTATGGTTAAACGAAATAGTTAAGAGACTGAGCTATGCTGTCCAGCTCCATTATAGACAGAAGTGCCCCTGCCAGAGCTGGGGTGGTGAACGATTCAGATTTGGTCATTGTTTAATGTTAAGTTTTATCCCTGAAACTTGATACACTTACAAATGCATATGTTCAGAGTATGTTAGAGTAACTGTAGCTTAGTCAAACATAATCACATTTCTTCCAAAAACACAAAATCCATGAAGTGAACAAGGCTTGTATGGGTTACTAGCCACAAAGACACACAGCAGAAAAAAGTTTGTATATGCCAGACACCAGCCCAATGGCAATTTCCAAAAGGCTAATTTAATGGCAATTGGATTTTTCCTGCCCTACTGCACCATTAGCTGACAACCTGCTTCTCCATCACATCTGCAAACAGTTCACTTAGACACTTTTGACATCTCCCACTTAAAAAAGCTATTTCCAGGAAGCTATTAACAAAAATGGATCCTTCCTGGTCAAGCTCAGGGTGAAGAAAGCCTCTAGCTGGGGATGTCAGGGTTGTAGGAACTGGATGCCCAGAGGATAACTCCAGGAAAAGAAAATTGATTTTGAAAAGATCTGAGTTGTCCATTACTAGGATTTGTATCCTTATTTACAAGGCTACAGAGCATCACACAAGGAAGTTACCAACCTGGTGAGGTTCTAACATTGAGATTTCTGTTGAAATCTTCTTTCAGAGCTTCTATGACTGCCTGCATATCTTCACTGGTTTCCTCCAAATTGATAATATCCTCAACTAGGGCAGCACTGATATTCACTTTGGCTTGACTCTGCCCTTTACCTTTAGCTGCAGATTACACAAAAAAAAATTAGTTTCTATTTCTGACAAGCTAATTAGAAAGTAGAAAAAAGATAAAGATCTGGTCAGATTTAGAACTGAGTCTAAAATAAACTAAAGTAAAACCAGAGTAACTGTATTTTTAATGAGTAAGGAGCTCATTAAAAATGTGGCCCATTTGAGCACATCAGCCAAAATCAATAAATATATTAAAAATATTTAAATATTGAGAGAGAGAGGCTGCAAAACCGTGAAAAGAGCTGTCATTTTTACCTTTTTTGGTAGCCAGCTGTCTGCTCAGCAGCATGTGCTGGACACATTGCCTGCAGCCCTCCAGGAGCGGGGCTGGGCAGCCTCTGGCAGCCTGGGGCAGCCCCCTGGCCATGGCAAAGGAGGAACGGTGCAGCAGGGACGGGAGAGGACGGAGCCACCTCAGCGCCAGCGCCATTGCTGACTCCTCTCTGATCCACCCGGAGAGGAGAAAGGCAGGCGTGCAGCTTGGCGTGCTAAAACCAAACAGATTCAGCTCTTAGTGGCGGCTGTGGGGACAAGGTGACAGCTCAGTGACGTGGGGATCTGCAGTGACCACAGGGCACACGGCTGCCAGCCCGTGCCCGCGGTATCAGCGTGGCCTTTGCACATCTGCCCAGATGTCTGACACAAAACCCAGGCCTGCTAAGTAGGAACAGCTCAGCCCGGTATCGGGTGTTCGCACATCAGCCGGGCTGGAACTTTAATTTCTGTCTCAAGAGCTCTGACACCCCCACATTCACAGGGATTATTGCAGCCTGGGCAGGCTCCGGGGAGTTTCAGCAGCTGCGGATCAAAGCTGCGGCAACACAGACGGGACTCGGTCCCCGCGGAGCGGGCAGCGGGGAGCGGCCACCGGGGGAACCGGCCCTCCCTGCGCCGGGGGCACCCGACCCCCGGTCCTGTCCCGGTCCCTGACCCTCGGTGCCGGTCCCGGTGCCGGTGCCGGTCCCCGCCGGTGCCGCCGGTCCCGCGCAGGTGCGCACAGGCCCCGCCCATCCCGGCCCCGCCCCTCATTAACACCGCCTCACGCCTGGCCCCGCCCACGCCGCTCCCGCTGCTCAGGACGCCCCGGCCCGGCCCGCCGGCCCCGGTGGCCCGTGGAAAGCCGGGCCGAGGAGCGGGGATCGGCGATCGGGAATCGGGGACAGGGATCGGGGACCGGGGGCGGCGAAGGGGAGGGGAAGGAAGGCGGGGGAGGGCGGGCGCCACCGCCTCGCTCACCTTAGCGCAGCCCCGCGCGTCCAGATAACGTCATCGGCCGGGCCGCAGTGACGTCAGAGAGCGGCGCCAAGGGCGGGGCGAGGCCTGCGCGGGGACGGAGCGGCCGCGGCCCCCGGGGACTGAGAGCGGCCCGGGCCGCCCCCCGCACCGCTATGGAGCCGGGCCGCCAGGCGCTGCCGCTGGAGAACGCCTCCATCCTCTCCGAGGGCGCGCTGCAGGACGGGCACCGCCTCTGGATCGGCAACCTGGACCCCAAGATCACCGAGTGAGTGACCGCGCGGGCCCCGCCGGCATCCGCGCCCTGCGGAGCCCCCCGGCGCCGCCCCCGCAGCGGCACCGCCCCGGACGGGGCCGTGTTCCCGCATCTGCACCGAGCCCCCCCGGGCGCTGCCGCATCGCCCCTCCCCGGGCCCGGCCCTGGCAGCCCCCAGGGCCCAGCGTTGGCCAGAGCGCTGCCCGAGTGCGGTGCCCGCAGCTCTCCGGGGTGCTGCCGGCAGGGAATCGCTTGGCCGTCGGTGTGTGTGTGTATGTGGGGTGTCCTCCGCGCACCGAGGGGCTCAGAGGCACGTCCTGAGCTCCTGCAAACAGCACCCCCTGAAGCACCCCTTGGGCTGGGAGCCCTGGGGCTCCAAACATCCCTGGTCTCTAAACTAGGGAAATGTAGGATATCAGGCTGGAGGCTTTCAGGGTGACAGTGGTACAAGCAACGATAAAGTAAAGCATAGCCCTGGAAATTGTAGCCAGAGTGGTTGGGGTCTGTGGAGAAATGAGGGTGGGCAGGGGAGACCTGACAGGCAGGATTCTCTGTCAATCACCAGCCTTGTTTGGGTGTTTTGCCGGGTGTGAGTTAAGCAGAGGAGAGTGACTGCAGCAATGGATGGTGAGGAGGTGGGAGTGGTGGGACTGGCTGCTGTGATGGGGAAATACACGAATCAAAAGTGTGTGAGTATTTCGTGTTTTCTCCAGGCTATGGGTAATTATCTCCTGAGCGAGCATAACATTTGAACAGCTAAATTGTCAAGGGAATGTGATGTGCTGTCCAATGTTTGGATAGGGTGCCGTGAAATCACTAGGTTGTACAAAAAGGAAAGCAAACCAAAACAATTTGGGCTTCACATACTCATAACAAACAAGCATTTTGATTAACTATTGTGTATGCCTGTCGTGGAATACTTTTTCTTCCTGGTTCTTTTTGTGTGTGTGCAGGTGCTGGGGTTTTATTCTAAGTGTGGTTCATCTGAACAGAGCGGCTCCCTAATAGCCTCTAAATGGAATCATTAATGCATTGTGATTTCAGCCATTCAGCTTTGGGAGGTTTCTGCATTAATTACCACTTCTATCCCACAGCTCTGTGGTTTGCTGTGGTTTGTCCACATTCACTGACCACGTGAAATTAGATATAGGAATTCTTGAGTGTTGTTTGCTGTGTCCCCAGGGATTCAGGACCTGGGTTAGTGTGAGGGCAGGAGTGAAGGGTATGAGTACATTGGATCCTTCACTTCCCAGGGTGATCCTTAGTGGTATTAAAGACCATTTCAGTGTAGGTTGTTCCTTTTAATCTTGGCCAGATAAGTAATAGGTTTATATGGCAAAATGTGCTGTTTTCATCGCTTGGATGAAGCGAGTTTGGTGGTTTCTCCAGGGTTCTCAAACCTCCAGGGCTTTTATATTCCTAAATGTTTAAAGTTTGCCCAGTGATGAGTGACAGTGCTTGCTGCTTATTTTAGGCTTTATAATAGCTTTTTGTTTTGCTTTAAAACGGCTCTTCTCTCCTGCAAACGATGTTGTATCTCCATTTCCTTGTGAATAAAAGAAGAGGAAGCTCCTGTTAACACATTGTCAATGTAGAGAAAGTGTGTGGTCAGGAAGGTTCTGTAAATCATCTTGACCCTTATTCTCTCATGCTAAGGGCTTACATCTCTAGTTCTAGTTGTTCTTCTGCATTATTCCTGTTGAGGTTACTACTCACATGACTAAATCAAACCCCTGAAAACGAAGTGTTTCTGCATTTACTCTTTTATCTGTTTTATAAAGAGTTGCCTTTGTTATTTCTATGTTGGATTTGAGTAAGGTTGATTGAGTTGTTGGCAGAGTTAATAAGTGGTTGTGACTCTCTTGAGCAGAAATGAGATCAGAAAGTCTTGAATCAATCCAACACTTCCATTTAAAGAGCAAACTAGAGCTGCAGTCAAGTGCTGGGGAGTTAATAGGTAATGTACACATTGGAGCACAAGCTGCAGGAGCAGGCATTCATAAATGTAGGGCTGCCCACAGATTACAGCCTGGGGGCTGATGCTTTTGGAGGTTATTGCACACACCAAGTGAGTAGGACTCAGCTGGGGGTGCTGACATGCCCTGTGCTCTGGGTTGTGGTGGCTCTCCAGCATTCCTCCTTGCTGGTAGTGTTTGTGAGTGACTTTTTATCCAGCATCCTTAGAGCACTGTGTGCCTGTGGGAGCAGGTGGTGTTGGGAGCCTCCTGAGTGTGTTCTCAGCAGCTGGAGGGAGGACAGCTGGCACCAGGGGACCTCACAGCTGCTTGTGACATAGCCTGGTGTCTCCAGGCACTCTGGAAGCTGTGAGATCCCTGCCACGGGGTCTGCATGAGGATGGCAGCAGGTCCTCGTGGTTTGGTGTCACCCCATCATCTGTGCCCCAGCTGGCAGCACAGGGGATGTGCTGTGGCTCCGTGTGTGATCTCATCCCCCCTCAGTGCTCCCACCCCACGGGGCAAAACCACATAGCTCAGTTACACCTCCGTGTGCCAGGTGGGCTGGAATTGCCTCCCCTGCCCATTCCTGTTTGTAATGTTCTCTCCTGTTCTGAGACTTCTCAGCATTTTGGACAGGCAGAGATTCCATGTTCAGCTCTCTGCTTCACATGCTCTGGTTTCCCGTAGCCTTTCAATGCCCATTCATTTTCCACGGCTATGAAGTAGCGAGTGTTCAACTTCCTCAGCTGCTGTGCTGCTTGTCGAGGATCCCATCTCGATGAGTCTCACCTAGAAAACAATGTGAGCACAAGTTGTTGTTACAGCCCCCCGCTGGCTCCCGGTGGGGCAGAATTCCTCGCAATAATAGTTTTTGCATGTGGCCCGGTCCCCGCGCGGGATCCTTGGGACAGCATTGTTCAGAGGAAGCCTTGCCTGCGTCTGAATAGCGCTCGGGGTGCCAGGAGGAAGAGAGGAGGAAAAGGAAACGGGGGAGCTGCAGGTTTGTCTCGCAGCCACATCAGATGACAGGAAGTGGAGATGGAGGTTGGCCGCGGCTCTGGTGGGGCCACAGCGGTGCCAAGCTCTGGATGAGCCATATGAGTTGTTGCCATAGTAAAGCTTTTTACATCTTCTCACCTTTTTTTTTTTTTTTAAGAAGGCTTCAGGTTTTCCATGACAGTCTTCTTCTTCTGTACCTCTTGGCCTGTAGAACTACTTGTCAAGTTACTGTTAATGCCCTCAATATTTTAACAATAACAAACCATAATCATGACCTAAAACATTAATTATACAGGATTTCAGAGCAGTTCCTCGGAGAGGAGGTGGCCTGAAGTTGTAAAATTGCAGGCACGGTTGGAAAAAGGATTCTAAGCAAAATAGATGGCAAAAGTTGCTTCTAGACTGTTGATGAAAATTGTACTAAAGGAGCAGCTATCACCTCACTGCTAAGAAAATATTATTTGAATGCAGATGCTCCCAGAAAAAGAAAAAAACCATCCTCAAAGAGTTCCTTTTGACAAGGCAGCTGCAGGGTTTTTTAGTGCAGAACTCAGGGAGAATCCTCCTTCCCCTGCCTCTGTGATGGCCAGAAGGGGAGCAGTGTCCTGGTGGGAGGGATTTTATTTCCATACTGCTGAAATTCCGAGGGCTTTTTGTAGCAGCATGTTTGCAGAAACAACCCTTAGGTGCACTGACATATTTTGGAGGCTCTGGAAGTCCAACATGTGGAGTTTTTTTATACATCACGTCTCCAAAGTCGGTGTTTTCACTTGTACATCTGTGTCTGCTTGCTGGAAGTGTGAGGTGGTGAAATTTGGCTACTGTGTAATCAGCTCCTTTTCTCTGCCCTGCTCTTTTCTGTTCCCCTTGCTTTCAGAGCAGAGTCTGAGAGCTCACAGGCTGCTTGGAAGACCATGCACTTCATCTGTATTCCAAAGGATGTAGGAAGCCTTCCATAATCAATGACAATGTGTGTGTTCCCCGGGGGATAACTTGGCCCTTCTGCACTGCTCGTCTGTAGCACGCTGCACCTTCACCTCTTTAAAAGTGCACATCCTGAATGTCCACCGTGACCCATCCTGTGGGATGACTCACATTCCTGGAACTTTCTTGCCTGGCTTCTGAAGCTTAACAAAGGGCTAAGGCCCTTTTCAGACATCCTATCAGGCTTTATTAGGAAAAATGTTGTCTGCCCTTCCCATCTGGATAGTCCCTGTAGTTGCCTGGTGCACTTGGCTGTCTTGGGCCACTACTGACCATTCATGGCTGGGCATGGGAGGTTTCAGCCAGTGCCTGGTGTTATCCTGATGGGCTCTCTGAGCACTGAGTGTTACCTTAAACACTGAAAATTTGAGTTAGACTGCGTCGTTTGCTAACAAACACTGTACAGCTGCTGGGGAGATGAGTCCTGACTAAGACACCCTTATTAAACACTTAAATAATTCTTAAATGTCAGGGATGGGGTCAGGCAGTAAAGGAGCAATGAGTGTCACTTTTCTCCTAGGTCAGCCAGTGTTGTTAAACACTTCAATCCTAGGAACCAGGAAAAGCTGCAAAGAACTTTCAGGATTAGATGTGGCCTGTACAGCATATGTGCTCCTTGTTTTAAGTTGCTCAGTGCACTAGATACTAAGCAGACAGATTTACTCTGGCTTTCCCCAGTTTTATTGGAAACAGCACACTCCCCACTGGATAGCAGGAAGATAATTGGCTAAAAAAGTGTCTGAGTTCCATGAACGTGTCACTGAAAAGCTGTCTGAGCCAGAAGCACGGGCAGATTTGGGCTGGATGATACTGAGGGCTGGCTGGTGCCTTTTTTGTTGAGGTCGGCTGGCCGTTCTTGGTTGTTCTATTTATTCTTCTGTCTTCCTGCATCCCCATCTTTTCCAGGCAAGTGTCTGTGTGCCCTGGGGTGTCCTTGCCAGAGCACTGACCCTGGTTGGCACAGGGAAGGGGTGGGTTTGTTCCAGGAGAGGGAGGGCAGCAGGAGGAGCTGAGGGATGCAGGGGGCTGTGGGCTCAGAGTGCTTGTGCTGGGACAGGAGTACAGGGGATGGAGCTTCAGGTGGTCACATCAGGGCTAGAGAGGGGGGGACAGTTGGGTTATGCTCAAAAGTTGGAGTGATTTAGTGAGGCAGGAGGCAAAGCCCTCCCAAACCCCTTGGGAGCATTGCATAATTGTCCAAAAGGCAGCTATTAATAGATCTCTGTGGCCTTCAGCTGGCACTGCTGGGAGGGAGCTTTGTGCCTTGGGGTTTTGGAAAGTCACTGGTAATGCTGCTCAGAGCTATGGATGCTGAAGGGGAGCTGCACAGGGCACCCTCCTCTGCAGGGATTTGGGGATCTGTGTGTGACACAGCTGAATGTGTGAGTATGTGCTCTGGGTGTGTGTCAGGGGTTCCTCTCTGTCTCCTCACTGTCAGTGGGATGAAACAGTCATAAATGTTTTCTCTTCCCTTCAGATACCACCTCCTCAAACTCCTTCAGAAGTTTGGCAAAGTAAAGCAATTTGACTTTCTCTTCCACAAGTCTGGTGCTCTGGAAGGGCAGCCCAGGGGTTACTGTTTTGTCAACTTTGAAACCAAACAGGTAAGTTGCTCTTTATCTGAAGTTCTGATATAAATGACTGACTTCTTTCCCTTTTTTTTTTTTTAATGCTAGTTCAAAACTACAACAGGAAAGGATAAATTCAATACTTTGTTTCCACAAACCCACAGATTTTAACAGCTCTGTTGTCACAACCACTTTGTGATTGCTCCTGGAAGTAGCAATAGTGATTTCCTTTCTCCTCTGCTGTCTTTTCCTGAATCCTGCTTTTTAATGCTAACCAGAAAGGGCCAGTTCTTTGGTCCATTTTGCAGCTGGTGATAAGGATGTCAGAAGAGCCCTAACACTGTGAATTAGCTCTAGAAAATTATTCATAGCAAGGTGGAGCAGCAAAGCAGATAAAGTCTGGTTACTGGGAGTCTTTTGAAGGTATCCCTGGATTGGGATACAGTGGGATAAACCTGTGCTGTCAGTGAGCTGTACTTACAGCAGGCTAAATAACAAAGAAAAAGGGGCTCTTTCCATGTGAGTGGGTTTTGACTAAAGGCTTGGTTTGTTTATGGAGCTGTCTTCCTGTGCAGGAAGCAGAGAAGGCCATCCAGTGTCTCAATGGGAAGCTGGCCCTTTCCAAGAAATTGGTGGTGCGGTGGGCACACGCACAAGTCAAGGTAAGCTGGCTGCTGCAAAGGATTGCTTTTAGTTTGTAAAACTGAAAAACTTTAATAATAAAGCCTTCTTGTCAAGGCACTCTTGGCCTGGCAAAATAATTTCAGTCTGTTCTAGGAAATAGCTTGATGTTTACAGCTTCTCCTGTCTACCCAAGCTGTGCTGGATTAGCTGTGAGTGAGGACAGGCCTTTTAACCTGGGGTTCTTGGGAAGGGGTTTCTGCTCAGAGCAGTGTGAACAGATTACTTCTATAAATGCCCATGTTTTAACTTCTCCCAAACTTTGTGAGTAATTGGCTGGAAGTTTGAATCCTTCCCTTTGTGGTTTTTTTGCATAGGAGAGGTATGGAAATTCCCAATTACCGGTTACTGTGTTACTTTGTTCCACTTCTGAAAGCACTTATGTGGCAGCAGCTCTAATTAGTTTTGACTTTAGAGTAACATACTCTGCATCTAAGCTAAATATCCTTTTATTCCTTGCTCCCTCACATAAACAATCAAGTTTTTAAGATTGACTTAGGCAGTACCTTCTGGAGCATCCTTATTTTAATTTTTTAAAATTTTTGTCTTGTTTCTCCTACAGTTATTTGCTATCCCGTATTTAATAAAGCAATGTATTTTGAATAACTTTCTTTGCAGATAAACAGATTTTGGGGGAGGCAGACAGGAGATACTTTTTGCTGTTTCACTTTGGGTAGTTTTCTTTTAGTTGATTATCCTCCTAGCAGCTTTCTGCTTTGTCTTACCAAATATATTAGTGCATCTGTTTCGGATGCTTAAAAAAAACAAACCAGGTATCTTTATTAAAGGAGACCACATTGTTTTAGTTACTGACTTCAAGGGCTCTTGTCAGCACATCCAAGCCTGTGCAGATCCAGTCTCCATTTTCCGTATCTGTGGAGCTACTGGAGTGCCACGTGCTTCCGGATGCCTGAGGAGTGTGAGCTGGAGGAGTGAGTGTCTGCCCAGCTGCTCCAGGGTCTGGGGAGGAACATGCCGAAATAATCACCTCACTTCACATGGCATTTTCCAACCCCTGAGTGGAAAGACTTAACAGCACAAAACTTTGGCTTATTGTAACAAGAGTTTGTTTTAGACAAGAGCAGCACGGTGCTAAGCAGCTCTGGGATGAGTGGCCAAGGCTCAGCAGACGCTGTCGGTTTGAGCAGCTCTGCTGAAAAACAAACCTGACTCTGTGCCAAGCGAAATAAGGAAGCAGAACACTGCAAGTAGTTCAGGAGGCCCGTTGCCCACAGAGATGACAGACTCACAAGCAGCCTTCTGCAGAAAGGAGGTGGTTCCTAACTGATGTTTTTCTTTTTTCCCACATCTTTTCTCCCAGGACTGCCCAGTTCTGTGCAGTCATGTGCTTGGGTTACCTTCTGGCTCTGCACATCAAGAGCACAGCAAACAGTGCAGTAGTTACCTTCAAATTTACCATCTGTGCTTCCAGCCTTATTTAGAGGGGAACAAGAAGTGACAGGATAAGGTTTAAGGATCCACAGTACAATGCACGTAACTGTTCAGTATCCAGCCTGCATTCCATGTTGGTACTGACCAAATATTGTGGTTGGGATTTGTTTCAGTGTTTGGCCACCAAAATCTTTCCTAGCAAAAGCCCCAAAAAACCTGAGGCGATGTTAATCCAGCTTTAAAGTCCGTCTGTGGGAAATGTTTCTTTGTTCCTAATTGCAGCTGACTCAGTTCTTGGTCTCTTGCTTGCAGAGATATGATCACAATAAAAATGAGAAGATCCTTCCAATCAGTCTGGAGCCATCTTCCAGCACGGAGCCACCCCAGTCCAACCTAAGGTAGGAGATGGGTTGGGTGAGAGGTGACCCAGCTGTGGGACTGGCAGGGAACCAACTTCTTCCATTTCAGTAAGATTTAGAATTGTTGGCGTTGTTTGTATTAAAAATCTAGCACGGCAAAAAAGCTGGTTTTGAAAGGGCAGTGCCTGTGAAGTCACTCACTTGATGTGGATACTTCAGACTGGAAGTTTGTTTTCTAACGTGCAAAGCCAATGGGAGGTAGGAGGGGAATGAGGTGAGATGGAGAGCTGGGAATGTGTAGCACTCCAGCTCCTTTGGCCAGAATCTCTGCACTTCATGTGAATTGGGTTTTTTACTGGACTAATTTGGTTCAGCAAAATGCTTATGAGCAAGAAGTTCTACAATAGTGGCAGAAGATTAAAACAAAGTCACAGGTAGTACTTCACATAAAACTAATTCTTTTTTTTGCTAGTGTTTTTTTGCCTGTAGGTCTTGTCTGTGGGATGTGGTTAAATTCTCCAACCACTGCATTTACCTAAAGCACATAGCTGCTTTGCTAATTCACAGTTTGTATGAAAGGGTGTGTGGTTTTCCTCTGTGTTGTGTCAGTGGAACCCTGTGAGGAACCAAGACCAGATTAATGCATTTGCACAAATACAAAATGAGCTTGTAATTCAGAAGTAACAGGCTAGGAAGTAAAGGGCAGAGGGGTTTGAGTCAGGCAGA
Organism: Sturnus vulgaris; assembly: GCF_052056855.1. NCBI lineage: Eukaryota > Metazoa > Chordata > Aves > Passeriformes > Sturnidae > Sturnus > Sturnus vulgaris. Next base: position 1,657,203 of record NC_142264.1, read on the forward strand.
TTGTTAACTGCATTGGTGGCACAAAGGGGTTGTTTCAGTGAGGATGGATGGTGCAAGAAGCCACAGTGGGGAAGGGAACATTCCTCCCCGTCCATACCCAATGGAGAATAGTAAAAAACAAAAGTCCTAGGAATTTGGGGTGTAACCTAGGATAGCCTCTCCCTTTGGGATAAACCCTGCTAATGCTGAAATAATGTTTCTTCCTGACCTAATTAGAGTCTGGGGTTTTCCCATCCCGAGCAGGCTGTAGTTGGGAGGAAGTCTGGCTTTCATTTCTCTGCTGTTCCCAGCAGCCTGCTCTGAGCTGTGCTCTGCTGCACATGCTCAGAGCTCCTGAAATGACATCATTTCACATGAAGTAGGAAGCCTTGTCGTGTTCTTACCTCGCTCAGCGTCCTCGTGAAAGCTCTGAATAGGTGCAGGGGCCGTTATTTTGGGGTGCTGAGGTGTCTCTGGGAGGAGCAAACCCGTGCAGAGGTTGAAGTGCAGCAGTGTGGGCTCTGGCAGTGCATTCCTGCCTCGCTGTGCATGCAGCAGTGGGGGCTGCCTGGCCCCTCCTTGTGCAGGGAGGATTCGCATGTCAGCAGAATCTCTGGATTTCTGTAGTTGGGTTTCATGCTAAGATCAAGCTCAATTTCCTTTCTGCTTTTTCTCTTTCCAGTGTCAGTGCAAAAATAAAGGCCATTGAAGCCAAGCTGAAAATGATGGCAGAAAATCCAGATGCAGAATATCCTGCAGCACCTGTTTATTCTTACTTCAAACCACCTGATAAGAAAAGGACTACTCCTTACTCCAGAGCTGCCTGGAAATCCAGAAGATGATGCTTATGAATGGATGATGGTAGCAAGAAACACTGCTTTGTATACCTGGAATCCTCCAGTGCTTTTGTACTTTTGTAGAGTGGGAAGGACAATGCCACCTGAGCAGGGCACAGCCAGCACAGCCCTCTGTCACACCTGAGGGTCTGCAGGCTGCTGCCTGTGCAGCTCACAGCTGAAGGCTGTTCAGAGAAATAGGTTCCCTTCAAAGCCTCTGATGAACACACAGGCAACCTCTCGTTAGTGTGCATTCATTAGCCAGATTAGAAACAGTAACCAGTGTTCGGAGTAAAGCACATCCAAAAATACTCCATTTAACTGATTACTTTTTAAAGTATTTTTGAACAAAATGTATTCCAATTCATGTTTTAATGGAAGGGGAAGCACTTGGTTTTGATTAACATGCTGTAGTCATAATGGAAAAACTTTTTCATTTCAATAAAACTCATTTTAAATAGATCTTGCAGCACCTTTAGTAACTGCATGCGATATTTTATGTGCACCAAAGCCAATTGATTTTGCATTTTGATTCACACACTCCACAGTGTTACCTTATGACATGGTGATGACACAGCACAGGTATTTTCAGTGTCATTTAGGCTGTAGGTGTGTGCCTGCATGTAGGAATTAGTGTATTTACACACCACTGAGGTCTGTGCTGTGCCCTGAGCTTTGGCATTTGTGTTCAGTGATCCCTGACGGTGGCAGCTCCTCATGAGCCAGATGTGGCAGTGTGAGAGAAACTGCAGCCTCTGAGACATCTGCCAAGCCCTGAACTCGGTGTTTGCCCCCTGTCCTGCCCAGCTTTGGTTTCCAAGGGCTGGCAGAGGTGGTCAGCTGCCTCTGGTGTGAGGTGGCACCAGTGTTTGTGGTGAACTGGGACTGCCCTAGGGACCTAATGCACAGATCTGTAAGGCGTCGCTCTGAACCATCTGATCTGCAGCACATTTTCCACCTAAAGGTCTGCAAAATAGAAATCTGAGGAAAAAAACATTTTCTGGCAGCATTTTCTCTGTGCACACTGCTGTGCCAGGGGGATGTCAGAGAGCTCACGTGCTCGGGTCCAGGTGACACTGGTCTGATTTTCCCTCCCCAATCCTGTCAGACCTCATCACTCACTCTTGAGCTGCTCCCCCAAACTGGTTAATGGTCGTCTCAAACAGGAGGAGGAAAACAATTTGGAAAGAGCCCGGGTTTGTGCAGGCAGGAGTTGCTCAGTGGCACAGCCCAGGGAGGTTTGTATTCCTGCAGCAGCAGCAGCACACCTCCCTCCAGGCAGAGCTCGCTTCCTGCTGCAGAACCGAGCACCTGGAGCTGAGCCGTGCCTGTCTGTGAGGAGGATTGTTGAAAGCCTCAATTGTTCTAAAGTAGGTCTCATGCTGGTAATGTTTGTTTCTTAGTTTTTTTGGGTACCTGAGTAGAGGGAAAAGTAATATTCTTGGGAGTTTGTACCCCTCTGAATGTCAGTGACACCCGTTTGCATTCCTCTGTGAACAGCCTGTTTGTTCCTGCATGCTCTGTAGCTTTCCGGGTCTGTATCTGCGTTGTTTAGAGCAGCTCTGAATTCTGTTCCTGGTAGGAATTTAGGAGATACCTGGTTTCAAATGGGTGTGTGGCTGTGCTCCCATCAGAAACATACTTTGATATTTATTTGTATTTAAATACGATTTGTTGAAATTCTTACAGCTCTAAATAAACATTTAAAATGCATGTTTTCCTCCAGGAAAGCCGAGGGTGGCAAGCAGGAAGTGAGTGAGGGTGGTAAATGCTTGGCATCAGCCGAAGTCCACTGACAGAACCCGGGTACAATAGCATCAGTCTTTTTTTTTTTAATTATTTCTTTGCCCTGCCGTGGTCGCTAACAGAAGTGCCTTGTCTGTCGCTCGGCCAGACTCAGACCTGGGGGAGCTTTTATTGCAGGTCGGAGCCTGTGCTGGTCATTCCTGGTGCTGCCTGCGCTTCCCGGGAACGCTGCGGCTTCCCGGCGGCCCCGCGCCAGCACAGCGAGCCCAAAGCTCCTAACCCTGGAGCTGGGAGGAGGGAAATGCTCAGAAATGTGTTTTTTTTTCATGAGCATCAGCCCTGGGACTTTGCATAACACCGTGGTAGAAGAGATTTGAAGAGCGCCGGGAGCGCGGCATCGCTGCGGCCGGCGCTGGAGCCGTAAGTAGGGAGGTTGGCAGCTGGTGGTGGGAAGGAGAGCTGGGCTTGGTGCCTGGCTCCTGTGAGGAGGAATTGGGCTCTTTCTCACCTCCAGCCTGCTCTCCTGTCCTCTGAGGGGGCTCCTTGCTTCCCCTGTATTTGCAGCAAATCCATGGGAGCAAGGTGGGTTTCTGAGGACGGTGTTTACCATGGCTGCAGTGTGGGTTTTTCCTTGGTATTTGAACCATTCTGCCTGTGGTGACAGTCCCTCACTTGGGACAGGCATGGAATCTTCACTCTGGGAGCACAGAACATTCCCAGCCCCAAATTCTGGGATTCTGGCCGAGCTGCTGCTTGACACGCTGCCACCTTGTTGCTGCCTTGTACAAACTCCAGCACTGGTGGAGGGAGCACACAGAGGTAAGGACAGGCATGGGCTCAGTGCTGATACCTGTTTGCTCCAGTGCTTTGCATTCCCCATTCTGCCCAGGCCCTGTTCCTGCTGCAAGAGGCACGTGTGATATCTGTCTGTTCTCAGCAGGCAGTGAGAGCAGCAGACCCTGCAGAGCCAAGACTTACTCCCAAGGCTGGAGAAAGGCAGAAGCTGGGCTGGAGTCACCCCGTTCCTGAGCCTCTTCTGGCTTTGCAGGGTCCAGAGAGCCTGGTCTGTAATCATGAGAACAGCGCAAGCATCTGCTTGGCTGCATGGTGCTGGCCCGTGGTGCTGAGCCATGGCTGCCAAACCCAGCATCACTGTGGGGATGCCAATGAACCCCACACGGCCCTGCCCCGACCGGTGCTGCGTAGGGGGACAGACAGCTTTCATGGCTGTGTCCATGAAAACTCCTACGTGCTTCTTCTGGAGCAGCCAGAGCTAATTCAGACCCCACCAGTGAGAACGAAGGGTTTAAATTGTCCTTTCTCAGCATCTCGCCTCTGCACTTGTCTGTGTCCCCCCGCACTCGGCCTCTGTGGAGCTGGGGACAGGGAAGGACAAGCTGGCAGGCCTTGGTCTCCGTTTCCTGGGGGTTTCTTGGGCTTTCCTGCAACCTCGATGTTTAAACCTAATGCCTTGTATTTATTCTAAAATGGCTTTCATCTGATTTCCCTCTCGGTTAACAATTTAGTTGTCACAATCAATAACGGCGAGGATCCATCCCCGGCCGCCATCAGCTCACGTTACCGTCCTGCAATTACCCGGCGGTGGCACCGCTGCCGGGGCTTTGCTGGGGAATTATCAGGTTACTAATGAAGCCCGGGCAGCGGCGGGCGGCCAGACGCCGCGGCGGTGGGCGCGATCCCCGCAGCCGCGGTCCGAGGGGGGCTGCGGGGCCGGCCCGGACCGTGCGCCCCGTCGGGGCGGGCAGGGAGGACGGGGGAGGACCGGGACGAGCGGGACCGGGCTGGCCGCCCCCTCCCCTCCCCGCCGCGCCCGCGGGCGGTGCCGCCGCCGGTGCTGCCGCCGCAGGTAGCGGGGCCCGGCGGGGCGGGCGGCCCCCGGGGCGCGGCGGGGGGGCCCCGCTTCCTGCCCGGCCCGCGGCCGCCCCCGGCGGGGGAGCGGGGCCGGCGCGGTTCCCCGCCCGGCTCCCCGCCCTTCCTGCCGCGGCCGCGGGACGCGCCGCCCGCGGGCACGGAGCGCGGCGGCGGCGGCGGGCGGAGCGGGGCGCGCCCGCCCCATGCACCGGAGCCATGGGGGCGGGCAGCCCCGGGGCCCTGGCCGCCGCGCCCCGGCCGGCGCCCAGGCGGGCAAGGTGAGCGCTGCCGCCGCCGCCGCTGCCGTCGGGGCCGGGAGCGGGGCTGGAGCGGGGCCGGGCTCCCCGCGGCGGCCGGTACCGGGGCTGGGGCCGGGCCGGGGCCGGGGCCGCTCGCTGCCTCCCGCGCCAGAGGGGTGGATTTTTCCATCCCGGCGTTTTCTGGGGCGTTTTGTGCTCGGCGGAGGGAGAGGGGGAAGAATTTCGATTTTTAATTACTACCATTAAAAAAATCAAATTTGCAATTCTTTGGGTGGCCTGATGGATTCCCTGATTGACAGCCGGAATTGACACTCTGGTACCTCTTATCTCGGGCATTTACGGCAATTTCTAATTGCAGGTAGTTTGGGGGGTTTTTCAGCGCCTTGGCTCGCATGGGAACCGAGCGATTACTTCAAGAGGCCCGGGTTAAGTGCAGGCAGGGGGAGAATTCAATCCACATTCAAATTGCTTCATTAAAGAGACGCAGCTTTTGTTGCAAAGGATTTAAATGGCCACTAGAAAGTTCTTATTTATTGTTTTGAGGCGGTTTATATAGGGTGCCCCGCGCTCGCCCGGCGCATGGAGCCGCAGCCTCCTTCTCCCGCTCTCTCCATCAAGGTGATGCCGCCGGAGCCGCTGCCCAAGGGGAGCTCCCGCTGTCTCGAGCCGCACTCCCGAGCCATGGTAAGTGGGGCCGGGGCTTGCGGGTTCCAGCCGGGACCCGCCGGGCCGGGAATGCGGGGCCGCGCTGGGCCGGGGCTGCCGGGAGCTGCGGGGACCCGCCGGGATCCGCTGGGCCGGGGGCTGTGGGGACGCGTCGGAGCGGGGATTGCGGGGTTCGGCCGGGGCTGTCAGGGGTTTGTGCGGACCCGCCGGGCCGGGGATACCAAGGACTGCGGGGACCCGGCGGGACGCTGCGCTTCGGTGCTGCGGGGAACGGCGGGGCCCCGGCTGACGGCCCCGCGGCGGCTCTGCCCGCAGTCGCAGCCCGACGGGGAGCCTCTGCCTGGAGCCCTGGAGAAGGAGGACGCCCGCTCAGCGCCCAGCACCCCTTCCACGCCGTCCGTCTGCTCCCCGCCATCCTCCTCCTCCTCCACGCCGTCGGCGGGCAAAAACGTCTGCTCCAGCTGCGGGCTGGAGATCCTCGACCGGTACCTGCTGAAGGTGAGCGGGGCGGAGGGCGGCGGGGGCGGCGGGGGGCGGCGGGTGGCCCCGGGTCTCAGCCCCTTCTCTGCCGCAGGTGAACAACCTCATCTGGCACGTCCGGTGCCTGGAGTGCTCCGTGTGCCGCACCTCGCTGCGCCAGCAGCACAGCTGCTACATCAAGAACAAGGAGATCTTCTGCAAGATGGACTACTTCAGGTAGGGACCGGGCCGGGGCTGCTCCGGGGGGCTCAGCCCTCGCCGGCTGCCGCGGGGTCGGGGCCGCTCCGGCGCTGCCGCGGGGAAGGTTTGGAAAACCCGCCGGGCTCCCTGGAGTAGCCGGGTGGGAGACGACCCTCGGGAAACGGGGAGAAAGGAAGGAAGGGAGTTTGGGGTGCAGCTGCACAACCGCGCAGAGGGATTCCTGCCCTCTGGCCGGGCTGTGCGGGCCGCCCCGAGCTCCTGATCCTCGCGGCTCGGCGGCGACAGCGCCCGGCTCGGGGGATGCGGCGTGGCGGGGATGGCCCCGCGGCGGGGAAACGGGGCTCGAACGGCCTCGTCCCGGCTCCGGCCGGAGGGGAAACTGGTGCTGCCAGCCTGCGGTGCCCAGCGGCTTTCGGGGAGCCCCTGCCAGCCCTGTGGGCCCGCAATGGCCGGAGCGGGAGCGCGTTACGGAACGGAAACGAACGAGCGGCAGCGGCTGAGGCCGGCCGGGGCTCGGCGGCGGCCCCGGGGCTCGCTCCGGACCCGCACACCGGGGGCAGCCTGTCCCGCAGGGAGGATGTTCTGGCTTCGACAGTCTTTCTGTTCTAAAGTTTAAACCACGAATTTTCACCCAATTTGACTCGCAAGAGGGGATTGAGTATTTTGAGTTCCTTGTCGGGGTTTAACTAAACATTGTAACCCCCTCTCTGACTTTCCCCATCCTACCAGGATGAGGGAATGTTGTTTGACCCGGGAGGAACGGGAATGGCGGGCAGGAAACGGGAATGACCCCGGTGGGGCGCGGGGGGCTCGGAGCATCCTCCCTCCGCGGCAGAGCTCGGGGCTGTCCCGACGACAGCGAGCAGGGGAGCTCGGGGGGCACCTCAGAGATTCCTCCGGTGTTTTTTATTCAAGGCTCTGCGATTACCCGATTTTCCGCAGTTCAGTCCCTGGCCCCGCCGGGCTCGGTGCGGGGCTCACGGAGGCGGGTGCGGGGCTCGGAGAACCGGGTCAGTCCCGAGGCTGCGGTGCTCTGCGTCCTGCCCTGTGGTGGTTTTTGTTGTTGTTATTACTATTATTATTATTGTTATTGTTATTATTGCTATTATTTTCAAACCGCAATTTTCGGTGATTTCAGCGAAATTTTCCCCACACAACGTAGAAAGGCAAAAGGGGGTCCGCGGTGCAGTTTTGGGGCACTTCGAGCGTTTTCATTCATTTATCATCATTCTGGTGCCGTTGATGTTTGATTTATTTTTGGTTTGTTTTTAAGAACGGATCTTCACAAAGGCAGTTTTAAATTAGCACCGGGATCTCTAAAAGACCTTCGAGCAAATATGGCAAATAACAGTGTTAAAATAAATCTATTTCGCGACCCGCCGTCCTAGAAGCCCCGACCCTCTCCCCGTTGGGAGCAGCCAGGCTCTGCCCGCCGGTACCGGCGGGGCCAAGGGAAATAAAACGAAAATCGCGGAAGCCGCCGCAGGACGCTCCCGGTTCCTGCGGCACCCGTTCGATGGACGCGGGGGCTCCCAGCCCGCGCTCCGCACTTGTCTTTTGCTAAAAAAGGTGGGGGTATGGAGAGATTTTTTTATTTTATTTTGGTGAATCTCTGAGCGGCAGCAGCGGCGGCAGCGACGGCAGCAGCGGCGCTCGGAGCGCGGCGGGTGCGGAGCTGCCTCGCTCCCCCCGGCCCCGCGGGGATCGCTGCGGCCCCCGGGCCAAGCCCGGGCCGGCCCCGGTGCGGTGCTCGGGGGTGGCGGGCGGGGGTCGCTCCCGCCGCCTCCCGCGGCAGAACCCGCCGGGCTGAGCCATCGCCGTCGGTGCCGGCGTGTGGCCGGAGCCCGTGTGCAGGGCTGGGATCCCTCCCGTTACCCCGGCACACTCCACTCGTTGTCCATTCTCTCGACCCCCTCCCGCACCCCACCCTGCCCTGGGAGCATCCTGGCTGGCATCTCGCTGACTCCAGCCAGTGGAACCTGGCGCGTGGCACGGGCTAAAACTGATCCTCGGGATGGATTTTGAAAATTTCATTTATTATTTGAGGTAGATTAAATGCTTGAGGTTTTTTTTAAAAGCAAGGCAGAAACCCCATCCTAACAAGTGTGGTCCTTGGAGCCAGAGCAGACGGAAGGGGCAGTGAGATGCTCTGCACGGGTCATACTGTCACTGTTGTTGCAGTGCTGATTCCTCTGACACCGAAGCTGTTGGGGGATGCTGAGGATGAAGGCTGTCAGGCACGGGGCTGTCATGTCACAGCCCCACTGCCCACGGGGAGTGTGGTTAGGCCTGCTGTGTCCAAGTGTCCCTTCTCTGTCCCAATGAGGGGCTGTGTAGGTGCTGGTTCTGCCACGACTCCGTAGCCTCGTGTGCATTTTTAAGCAAATGCTGCTGTTTCCTGTGTCTTGTCAAATAATTACATTTGGCATCTAAGGCTCCAGCGCTTCAAGGAGAACCAAATTAAAATTGGAGCTCATTGAGCAGAACACTGTGTTCCCAGGCCATGCAAGGGCTGCTCACAGCCAAGCTCCCACGGCTTTGATCGAGGCCCAGCATGATCCTTGTGTGATTCCTGTTGTGCCCTGCTGTGACCTCAGTGGGCAGGCATGTGACCTTGGGGTGGCTGTGGCTCAGGTGGTGTCACCCCTCGCTGTTATGTCCCTCTGGGATGATGCTCCTGCTCGGGCATCGCAGCGTGAGGACCCTCGCTGAGGCACCACTGCTGCTGTGCTGTGAGATGTGAGCTGCAGCTGCTGAGGGCTGTGTTAGAGGCTTCCTACAGAGTGCACCCAGGAGGGGACAGGAATGTCTGGAGCAGTGTGTGGCCCTGTGGCTGGGTGCCCCTTGCCTGTGCCCACAGGCAGGGATGGACAGGAGGGCTCAGGGAGCTGCAGCACCTGGGTATGAGCGGCACGGGAGAGACAGGATGCACCAGGGCATCCTCCCGCCTCTGCTCTTCCCACACCCCAGATGATGCAGCCACCCCTGGGGGAGGTGGGATGAGTCTTCCTGGGATGACTCTCTCTGGGATGAGTCTTTCCTGGTAACGTTGTTGTGAGTTTCCATCTCCCAGAGTTAATCTCTGGGGAGTGCATCTGTTCACCTGACCACAAACCAAGCGTGCAGGGTATGAGCCCATGGTTCTGGTAGCGTTCTGTGATGGTCCAGCTTGTGCCACAGTTCTGGGCTTGGACAAACCCTCTGGCTCAGTGTCTCTTGCTACAGTGTGTCCCCTGTCCTGTGCCAGGCAGGTGGCAGGAGTTCTGTGGAGCCCCTCTCCTTGTGCTCTACTGCCCCGAGCAGAAGGGGCTCTTTGGGCTCTCACTGCCCTGTGAGCTCAGTGAGTTAAATCCTGTGTTGTGTTTGAGCTGTTATTTGCAGCGGTGGTGGGTCAGGGCTGATTTCTTGCAGGCATTTCTCTCCCTGTTCCTGTGTCCCTGGCAGTGGTGGTGCCATGGTGGTGGTCCCTGCAGTGACAGTGGCCGTGACAGTCTCTGTTGGGTGACAGTGGGTGCTGGTGCCTGGCCCCAGCTCTGTGTCTGATCACTGCAGCGGTGCCGCAGACGGGAGCTGGCCGAGAGCCGCAGGCACAGCGTCAGTGCTGGCTGGTGCTGCAGGCTGTGCAGCCCCGTGCCCGTGGTGCTGCTGAGCCTCAGCCTCTCTCCGGCTTCTGCTCATGCCATGGCTCTGCAGGGACAGTGGCATCAGCCTCTGCCTGTGCTGCTTCCACGAGCCCCCGCGCCTTTCAGCAAACCCTGTCCGGCTCTCTGGGCACCGCTGCCAACCTGGGGGTCCTGCCTGATGTCTCCCCCAGATCCCAGCTGGTGTGTGATGGGGATGTGTGACCTTTTCTGTGTGGTGCCTGGTGCCTCAGTTTCCCCCTGCCCGTGCTGTGCTCCCCCCGTCTCCGCTGGGATTCGAGCGGGGAGTGGTGATCACCACGTGCCATTAGCTCCCTACGCCTGCCCCTCGCTTGATACTGTTCAGCAAGTACGACTGTTTACATAGCACATTGTTCAAAGTAATTCAATTTACAGGAATGATCTTTATTTCTAAATAAAAAATTAATACAGTTCTTTTGTTTGTGCGTTTATATAAACGAGCTGGCACAAAGTCAGTTTACAATGTTCCCATCTGAAGTAAATTAGTGAAGTCTCTTAGCTAAGTCTCTGTATAATTTCAGCACAGAAATGTCCTCTTTTTTTTCCTCTTCTTTGGTCAGCTATGGTCAGGCTGAAAAATTTAGACCCTTCTTTTCCTCCCAAATAGTTTAGCTATTAGTAATCCCAGCACAGGACGGTATTTCCACATCTTGCTGGGCCCACGGTGGGCAGCAGTTCCTCGGTGTGGGGTCGGGCACGGGCAGCACACTGGCCCCGGTGGCCTGGCCTGGGCTCTGTCTCTGCCTGTCCACAGAACCTGGGGCTGCTCTGGCCACTGAACCCAAGGGTTTGTGGTGTGGGGTCTCTCCTGTCGCTTGCTGTGGTCGTTCTTTGTCGGTGTTTTGTGCCTGCACTGAGAGATGCTGGAGCTGCTCAGGCAGGGCTGCCAGCGGCTCTGCTCCCCACTGGGGTGAGGGGCTGGCAGGAGCCCTGGGGAGCTTGAGGTGGCAGTGGCAGTGCTGGGGCTGTGTGAGGCAGTGCAGTGACTGTGTTTGAGCCAGTACCACCTCTGGGGTGGCAGAGGAGATGCTCCCTTCTCTCCTGATGCTCTCGCTGCTGCTTGTTGCATTTATTATTTTAAGCAGCTGTAATACTGAAATGCAGATATCAAACTAAGACCATGCCTGGCATCTCATGTCAGACGCTGACCTGGGGTTCAGGGCCATGGGGGCCACATCTGCTGCATCTTGACAGGATCCTGACAGAAATGGGGGTTTTCACACAATCACCTGGTGAAGGGATTCTGACTGTCTTGTTGCCTCTTCACTGTGCTGAGCTACCTTCAGCACAGCTCACTCCAGCGCAGTCATCATCCTCTCACAGTGAGGAGACCTCCTCCACGGGGGAAAAAGCAGATGTGTGCGCCTGTACGTGTGAGGAGAACACACATGGTTTGATTTATGGCAGCGGGAGAGAACCAGCTCTGACACAGTTTCCATCCGAGTGTCACACTGGCTGTTATCAAAATAAAAAACCCACGGGCTTGGGAGCTGATTCACGGCGCTGCGTCACCTCAGCCCCCGGGTTGCGCCTGGCGCCGCAGGGCTGCAATGAGTTACACCCCACTGCTGCCAGTGCCACGCAAAGGCAGCGCCGGGGCGGCTCCATTGCATCCCTGCGTGCATGGTGGGGTGGTCGGGGTGAGCAACGGGGTTGGCAGCAGTGCCTGCACCTCGGCATCGTGCTGCCTGTCTTCACCTGCCTACTATCACCTGCCTGCCCTCATCCTGCCTGTCTTCCCATACCTGCCCTCCCCTGCCTGCCCTCACCTGTCTCTTGTCCTCCGCAGCCGGTTCGGTACGAAGTGTGCTCGCTGTGGCAGGCAGATCTACGCCAGTGACTGGGTGCGGCGGGCGCGGGGCAATGCCTATCACCTGGCCTGCTTCGCCTGCTTCTCCTGCAAGAGGCAGCTCTCCACCGGCGAGGAGTTCGGCCTGGTGGAGGAAAAGGTGCTGTGCCGGATCCACTACGACACCATGATAGAGAACCTCAAGCGAGCGGCAGAGAACGGTACGGAGTGCCACGGTCACGGAACCGTGCGGGGTGTCACTGTCCTCCCACAGACCCTTAGCACAGGTTCTATTATTGCCAAAAAGGGGTGGCCCTGGGGGGGCTTGGGCACAAGGCTCTGGGCTGGCAGAGGGCTCATGGGGTGGCCAATGTGCTGGCAGCACCTGAGACTCGTGGCAGACCTGTCAGTGACCAGTGACAAGTCCTTGGTCCTGCACAGCCTACATTGTAGTGTGAGGAATTGGGATTTTGAGGCTGTGAGTCATGAATGTAGAAGGTGGGATTGATGATTCGACAAAACCTTCCCATCGTTTTCCACCTACCCTGCCCATCTGGGGCCGTGGCATTCCCAGCTGACAGCGCTGTGCCACAGCCAACCTCCACTGTCCCAGTGGAGCCAGTGACACCGAGGTCACACAGCACTGCAGCTCCTGTCCCTTCTCCATCCTCCTGCAGGCAGTGCCCAGAGAGATGCTCAGAGGAACAAATTTGTGGGGTTAGTCCAGAGTGGTGCTGGGCAGTGCCAGGGCCTGTCCTGTGGTGAAAAGTGCTTCAGCACACGGTGGGCACAGAGAGTGACACCCCGTGTCCCAGCCCATGCAGCATGTGGAAACCATTAACAACCTGAAAGGAAAAGAATATGTTTCTGTTTACTGCGTTTGAGTAAGAGGATGAAAACAGAGTGCCCAGTTGGGCTGGGAGGGTCCTGGCTCGGGCCGTGGCTCGCAGTGTGTTGGTCCATAAGGTCAGCTGCTGCGGGGGCGTGAGGGGGATGATGAGGAGCAAGGATGGAGGAAGAGAAGCCACGTGTCCTGGGGGAGTAGATTGGTGTGAGCACAGCAGGGTCTGGCAGCAGGGAGTCCTGCAGAGCTGTTGCCCCAGCTGAGGGCTGGGATTGTGGGTTTGCTGCTGCTGCTCAGAACAACCTCCTGGTGTGGGCTGAGCACCAGTGTTGGGCAGTGCTGGGGCACCTGGTGAACGTCAGGTGTCACTACCTGTATCCAAGGGGTTTTGAGAAGGGGGTGGGATCACTTTGGAGAGCTGTAGTTGCTGTGGAGTTGGAGGGCCACACTCCCTCCTCCAGTAATTACCCAGCAATTTCTTCTGCACATGAGGTTTTACATACAAGAAAAATAAACAGATGTTGCTGAAGTCAGAGTCCCATTCATCATCCGAAAAGAACAAGTCAAACTATATGAGAAAGTCCTTCAACTCAAGCCAAGACAATCACAGCCTGGTCCAGCTTGTGGAGCGATCCCCGGGCTGTGCCGGCGCATCCTGGGAGCGGGGCGAGCGCCAGCCCTGCTCAGCGGCCCTCCCCCTCCATCCCCCCTCGCCCTTCCCTCACTGCTGCTTCACCTACACTGCCAGGGGCAGCCGGACACGGCATGGGCTGCAGCAGGGTCCTGGTGAGGAACGAGGCTCCGGCCACCCTCTCTGGAGGCTGCACAGCAGCATGAGCACAGCAGGGCTCGCCCCGTCACTGTGCCGGGCAAGGGGGAGCTCAGTGTCCCCCTGAAGTGTCCCCCCTGCTGTGGCTGCTGCTCTGGGACCCAGGAGGAAGAGGAGGTGTGGGTGCTGGGACAATCTGGGGCTGGGGAAAGGAGCAAAGAGCCCACTGAAATGCTCTGAGCAAATGAAAGGACTGATGGAGGCAGCGCCCACGAGGGAAAACAGGGTCACAGGGAGCAGCAAGGAGCAGGAGTGATGGATGGTGGAGAGCCTGGCAGAGACAGGGGTCCTTCTGAGCCACTCCCTGGAGAATGTGGCCAAGTGGTGACCGCGAGTCAGGGCCAGAGGGACATCGGTGCTTGCCCTCACACACCACCTTGACCTTCTTCCTGCTGCTGTCTCACCCTGTGGCTTCCACCACTTGCTGCATTTTTCTTAATTCCACAGTAAACTCCTGGGGAATGTTTTTTTCTCCTTTCCTGTGTGTGGAGGGGCTCAGCAGCCCAGGGCATTTCCTGAGTGGCAGTGCTGGCTCCGCTCTTTCTGCTCCCACTGCAGCAAGGGATGCTCTGGATGCCCCAGGCTGTGATGCCACAGGTGTGGTGTCCCACAGACGAGCAGCTGCTGTACTTGGTGGGGATTTCTGACCTGTGGCTCATCGGGTTTTTCCCCTGTAGGCAACGGGATCACGCTGGAGGGGGCTGTGCCCTCGGAGCAGGACAGCCAGCCGAAGCCAGCCAAGAGAGCCCGCACCTCCTTCACCGCCGAGCAGCTGCAGGTGGGGCAGGAGGGCCAGGGGGGCTGGGGGGGCCGTGGCTCCCCAGCCTCATCCCGAGCCCCTCTCTCCCCTCTCCTCTCTGCACAGGTCATGCAGGCACAGTTTGCTCAGGACAACAACCCCGACGCACAAACGCTTCAGAAGCTGGCGGACATGACGGGGCTGAGCCGGAGAGTCATTCAGGTGAGGGCAGGGACGGGCAGGGGGTGGCCACCATCGGGCGAGCAGCCCCAAGCAGGGCAGGGAGGGGGCACCTGAAGGCTGGCACCAGACAGGGCTGGCAGTCTGTGACCCCTCAGCCCCGGACCTGCAGCATCCAGCAGCTCCGTGCTGCCTCCCCTGCGTGGCGGCTCCTCTGCTCCTGCAGCGATGCCAGCACCGTTTTTTCCTTGTCTCATTCGTGGGTTTTCTGTTTGTTTTTTCCCCCTCTTATGATGCAATGAATCAAAACCCCAACAGCCCCAGCCATTGGCAATAAATCACTGGGTGGGAAAGCTGCCCTTAGCACAAGTCCTGGAGGGCTGTGCTGTGTCCCGGGCGCTGACAGCGAGTGTGGGAGCTTCCCCGGCAGCCGGCCCTGCCACCAGCAGGCAAAGCTCCCCAGCGTCGGGAAGCATTGGGATTGAGAAGTTTAAAGAAGAAGGGGTTTTGCAGCCCCAGGGGACACAGTGTCAGGGGAGTCCCCATGCCTGATCTGGGAGGGGAGGGTGAGTGGTGCCATAGGAACTGAGAAATGTCCCCTCTGCAACTCCCAGCTCACAGACAGCCCAGCTTTGCCTCTTGGTGACATTTGTACTCATCACTTTAACGTTCTGCTCACATACTTTCTGCATACAATAAAAACACGAGTGATTAAAATAAATCTGGAGCTTTCATCCAAGATTGTTTTGCCAATGACACATTTAAATTTTGTGTGTGAAAATCTGGCTTGAGCCTCTGTTATTGAGATTCTTCATTTAGCTGAAGATCAGGCAGGCTGCACACTGGGTGATTTTTTATGTAGATATTTTTTAAAGACGCTTTGAACAGGAAACAATTTGTCAAATACTTATGACTGTTTCCTTCTCTGTGGTCCAGTGTGCTCTGCCTTGGAGAGTTGATCTTCACTCAGTCTTGGAGAAGGTTTTTACTCCCAGCTATCTTTCAAAAATTAAAGCATAAGAAACAGATCACCTCTTTAGCATAAAAAAACCCCTTCTATACATGTTTTAACTCTAGGATATAATTCCCTAACTACTCCTTTAATTAGAAGCAGTGGGATATGATCAGAGATCTCATACCTGATGCTCACATACATGGCTGTATCCCACCACAGTACCCTGCTTTCTCAGCTTTAATGTTCTACTGATGGGGTTTTTAATATGATAAATATGATATTTATTTTATTTTATTTTTGAATATGATAAACCACAAGTGATCAAAACAATATTGTTTTCATTATTCTTAAAGTCACAACTTATCCTAGTTTAAGCTTCTACTCGTTTTTGTCTCCTCTTGCTTCCCTCTTTGCCAATACTCAGTTGTCCCAACTGATCTCAGCTGTGCTCTTAGGCTGGGTGGGCTGGGATTGCTGATTAAATAAGACCTTGAAAGGAACTCCCATCATTTGCAGGGACAAAGCTTTGTGTACGCAGCTTCACTCTTGCTCTGGTGAGTGTAAATCAAACCTGTGGAAGCTGGTGAGGTGCAGAGTTCTCTATTTCATTCTTTTTGTAAACTCCTCGAAGAAACGCCCATCCAAGGACCCTGGCGAATACCACATTTGAACCCAATTGTCTCTCAGCTGTCACAGCGTTCTCTGCTTTCGTTTCAGGTTTGGTTTCAAAACTGCAGAGCCCGCCATAAAAAACACACCCCGCAGCACACGGTGCCGCCCTCGGGAGCGCCCCCGTCCCGCATCCCCTCCTCGCTGTCCGAGGACATTCACTACTCGCCCTTCAGCAGCCCGGAGCGGGCCCGCATGGTGACGCTGCACGGATACATCGAAAGTAAGAGGCTGGGGAAGGGCTGGGACAGGGCTGGGACAGCCTCGGGATAGCCCCGGGACAGGCGGGGATGGTGCCCGTGCTGCTGCTCCTCCTCGTGTCTGATAAACTTTGCCCTTGGGATTAACTCGTGCCCAGGAAAGTCAGTGCCTGGGTTTTACCTGGCTGGTCCTTGGCTCTCCTGTGCTCTCTGTGTCATGGAGAAGAGGTGTGAGTGTGCCCTGTGGGGCTCGGTGGTCGGTGATCAGTGGTCTCCTTCCTGCTCAGGACAGCAGAGTTGCTTTTTCTGGCAGTTCCCAGTGCCAGTGAATGATCTGTGAGTGGCGGGCAGC
The DNA here is from genome assembly GCF_052056855.1 of Sturnus vulgaris. Classification (NCBI taxonomy): domain Eukaryota; kingdom Metazoa; phylum Chordata; class Aves; order Passeriformes; family Sturnidae; genus Sturnus; species Sturnus vulgaris. The sequence goes on from NC_142264.1 coordinate 1,673,462, forward strand.
TTTGGTCATGCCTGGACAGAGGTTTTGGCTCTGTGGCTCTTGTGAGGCTCTTCCCCCTGTGCCCAGGAGCTGCTGGGCACCTCCTGCTCCCTCGTGTCCCGGTGGAAACCCGGGATGCAGGATGTAGGATGCGGTGTTGTTTGTAGTACCTGGACGGAGCTACATCCCGTAGCTGGATGGAGGGCGTGTGTTGTTTGCAGTAACAGAGGCTGAAGCCTCTTCTCATCCACAGGTCAGGTACAGTGTGGACAAGTGCACTGTAGACTTCCCTACACTGCTCCACCAGTGCACCTCAAAGCAGACATGGAAGGACCACTATCTAATAGGGGTGAGAAGGTAAATGTTAGTCCCTGCTCCAGGCTCTGGGGTCAACCCTCTGCTGTAGCAAAGATTTGTGTGTAACATCATTGCCACCCTGTCCTGTCAGCATCACTGCTTCTCCATGACTCTGGCACCCACCCATGTGTCTTCTCGTAGTTTTGGGGGCCCTAAGGTTGATGTACCCACTGTTGGTCAAAATGGCATCATTGTGTTTTTCACTGGACACCCCTCGCTGTTGTGATGTGCTGGGGCTCTGTGCCTGCATCCACTGAGAGCTCTCACACTCTCCTGCCTCGATCCTCCCTGGTTTCCCCTTCCCTGAGCTCTGTCCTGCTCCGTTCCTCAGGCACGTGTGGTCAGTGTGAACAGAAACTGGCTGTTAACAACGGAGCACAGGGGACCCCCAGTATGTGCTGACTTCCCAGTTTTCCACGAGTTAACAAAAAAAAGATTAATTTCTTGCAGATTGCAATATTGCTTAAAAATAATAACAACTGGCTGTTACAATATCTGAAGTAGGAATGTTATTTCACAATGTCTGGCCGGGAGACAATAGTGCATGTTGATATTTTTCTGCTCAGCTCTTACAGTATCTGTTCTAACACACAGCTAATTGGGGGCAAGACTTCTAAACATGCTTAGGTTTGAAAATTTTATTTAGGACCCTAGTTTCACTGACTTCCTTTTGAGGGAACACTGAGCCTTTGGCAACTCGGACTGGTTTTAGCTTTTGTCTTTGCTATTAGAACTTCTCAGCACCTCTCTTTTCAGATCTCTTTCTTCTCAGTGTGGCAGCAGGAGCTTATTGAGCTTTGTTTCAATGGGCAGAAGCAGGGGCACAGCAAAGATACTTTTTCAGTCTAAATTATACCATTTTGTCCTATCTGCCCAGCAAGCTGCAGAGTTTTCAGAAAATATTATACGGTCTTGGTGCTGTTGTTAGAGAGGCTTCACTGCAGCAAGCAGCTCCTGATTTAAATGCAATTACTGGCTCACAGCTGTTGCAGAACAGGGTTCTCAGGACACGGAGCTGCCCCCCAACCAGCTCCTTTTCTAAACAATCACTTGCGTGTTAAATTCCTGAAAACTGAAGTAGCTTTTTTTCCCTCACATCCACAAATTTTTAAAAGCAGAGATAGCTGAGATCCTGGGAAAACACATTTAAACGCTGAGTGTGTGTTTCCCTCTGCATGTGGGACACCCTCCACCCTCCTCTCAGTGCAGTGGTGCCCAGTGCAGTGGCTGGTGAGAACTGAGCTGTGGCCTGAAGGCAGGGAAGGGGCTGGAGCTGCAGAGCACCGAGGTGCAGTGTTTGAGGGGAGCCTGTGCTGATCAGTGAGTGAGGAGGACAATCAGGACCATTGGTTGTGGTCTTTGATTTTCTTGGTAGCTGCTGTATCACGGAACAGATGAATGGACTGCTGGTTTTGGGGTGCAGCCAGGCTTTGTTTGGTTCCACAGCTGAAGGTGTGGTGCAACTCTGCCACAGTCCCACCACCTCCCACCTGGGCTCCTCACTGGCAGCTCCTGGGCACAGAGTGCTTCCAAAGAGAGTTTTCCTGCAAGGAAGTGGCAGAGCCCCTGTCTGCCCTGCTGCTCCCTGCAGGCACATCACCATGGCGAGGGCTCTGTCTGTGGCTGACGCTCCCGTTTTCCCCCCAGGTCATCCTCTTTCAGTACTGACTGCTCGGACTCTTCCTCAGCTGCCCATGGCCCTACCAGCAGCACTGCCCCTCAGCCGCTGACACAGCGCCCAGCCCTCGGCAGCGGCCACTGGCCCGGGGAGAAGCCCAGCCCCGGCACTCTCAGCTCCTTCCATTGACCAGCACCTCGCGCCCGCTCCGATTTCTCCAGCGACACTCTGTGTATGTGTGTGTTGAGTGCACAGTTACATTTTACACTTGTTTCTTGTGGACTTGTACAATGACCGTGAGTCTCTCCAAGGCAGTGCCAGGCACAGAACTGGTGACTCTACTGCAAGTCTTGCTCCCAAACCCATGGGAATATGAACAACCCAGAACATGCTGAGTCTCAGGGGGGTCGATGATCACCTCTGAACATAAAGGAAGGAGGAATTTCTGTGGTTTGGCCTGATTCCCTTTTTGCACCAGTGAAGCAGTTCCTGGACATCCCTCCTTCTTTCCACTCTCGTGTGAAATCTGAAATTGGCTTTTTGGCTCAGCAACTCGATATATAGACAGACCTTCCTGAGCCAAACTCGCAGGTAGCTGAGACTCCACTGAGTGGAAAACATGATGCCAGCTGGAAATAGGCAGTTTTTCTTCCTCCTCAAAGTGCTTTAGAATCACATGTCCTTTGATCACTCAAAGGTAAGTAAATCTTAGTGTTTTTCCCCCCGTTTTATAGGAGGGGAAGCAGAGATATCCTAAACTGAGAGGAACCACGAGGGTTGGTGGCAGAGCCAGGTTTAGCACCCTGAAGTTTTTGATTGCTGACTTGTTCTTAGAACACTGAATATCTCTCTCCTCTCACAGCCATCTGCCAAATCTTTTTTTTTTTTTTTAAAGTTTTTTACTCTCGTTCTTTATTAACAAGCTACTTTATTTCCTTGGAGTCATATTGGATCACGAATGGGTGATTTCAGAATGTACCTACAGAAAACTCTCAGACAATCCATACTCTGGGACTGGGAAACGCTCAATGGAAGGTGGCCAAAAAGGTGTAGAAATGTTCTGCCCTGCTGTGGACTCAAGTTCAGTCAGTGGAAAGAGTTGGGTAGAAACTGGAGACCAGTTAAAAAGGTGAAAGCCACAGTAAGGCCAGCAGGAAGCTTCGCTAGCCAAGTGGACAGCAAGGGGATGGCACCTTCCTTTGTCTGGCAGCATCACTGATCCCCTCTGCCCTCCTGTTCTCCCTTGCTGGGGTACAGCTGTCCATCCTGCCAGGCCCTGGGATGAGGGGGCACCCCAGGAGAACAGCAACAGCAAAGGAAGTGCTCAGCAGTCTGGCCCCAAGTCAGGAAAAGGACTCCAAAATGATCCTTCATTGATGGTAATAACGAAAAGTAAACCAGTGACCTCTGCCAGCCCTTCTCAGTTTGCACGGAGCCAAGAGCAGGTCTGTAACAAAACCTCTCTCCACACAAGCACATGGGTCTGTCCTGCTGTGAAGTGTCTGTGAGGCTGCTCTTCCAAGAATGTGAAAGCCTACCCTGAGCCACAGCTAGTGAGGGATATGACTGAAGCGTGCCCGAGGAGCAGGAGATGGGAATCCATCTGTTACATAACTTGTTTTTAATTGGAACTGTAGATCCACGTGTTTTCCTCTCTGGGACATCCTGGATCAATCCGTGGCATGGCCTGGGTGGGCAACCACCCCACACCTGTGACCAGCCCATATTGCACACGTGGGGAGCCTTCTCCTGCCCGTGTCCCTGAACTCCGTGTGACACCAGCAGCCAGGCACGTGGCTCCAGCTGAAGCACGAGGAACGCTCCAGGAGTGGTGTGGGGACATGGGGACATCTGCTGAGGTGGCCACCGAGATCTCTTGGTTTGAGAAGTAACTGAGTACAAGCACACATTGATATTGGTTGGAACAAACCCACACATGCACACTCTTGTGTGTGCACATGTATTAAAAGGGTGATGGTACTACCTCGGACAGTTGGGCCAGTATCTGTTAAATTGCAGCCAGCAGCTCTATTCCCAATTCAAGGTAACCTTTGAAAGGAGAGAGGGGATTTAAGTCCACAAAAATATTATTGTCACCTCCTGATGTGTGAGTGACCATTTCCAGAGTGTGAGCAGTGACAAGGCCCTCCTGCATGCCTGACCTGACTGGAACCAGCTCTGCAGAGGTGACCCTTGGGGAGGGGACAGTCACCAGTTGCTCCAGGTGCACCGGGTGCAGTTGTTTTTGAGGATGAGCAATGAGGGAAGGATGAGTGCTCCCTTGGCTGGCTGTTGGTGAGTGTTTGTCATCACAGGTTGAGGTGGTTGCTGTGTCCATGTGCCAGCCTTGAGATGCTCGTGGGGGCTGGGGGGGTCACCGGGGCCTGACTTTGTTCTCCATTTGTGCTTGCACATCCTAATGACCATTTAGTTGTGGAATTAGTGCCATAAAGGAATGGGTAGTTATTCCATTTGACACTGAAGGAGAGACTTCAGCCTGTAACTTGCCCTGACATCCCAGTGTCTGAGACTGCCACAACTGTTCTGTGGAGGGAGAAAAGGGTTTGATGCGTTTCTCCCTTCTGTCTTGGCAATGCAGTGAAAGGAAAACTATGAAATATGTATCTGCTAAATACCAACTTGATCAGAAAAAAACCCCACTTTGTGAAACGTCCTGGGTATCCAAGGGTTTGTACCCGACACCACGGCAGGGCTGGAGTGCGAGGCAGGGGCTGAGGGAATGTAGGTGCTCCTCTCCAGGGACCTGGGCTCACCACAGACTGTGCTCGGGGCACTTCCCCCCATAAGTAGCCAGGAGCAGCTTTGCTAATTCAGAAATCAGGCTCTGTTTATATTAAGCCCAAATTGTTTGCAAAAACTGGAAGCAATTCAGCTTGTGCAGTTTTAGAGCTAATTATGTGTATGGAAAATACTCAACTGTACCAAGAATGTAAGAAATCTTCTAATTTATTCAATACATTGTTTCACAACATATTTCACACTGACTGTTGCCACTGAACCAAACCTTATCTCAGGTCATTTGCATTCATCTCCTGTTTGTGGATTAAAAAAAAAAAATTAAAGTCATTCTCATTTTCTTAGTTTATTCAGTAATTGCCAGATGGGTTCTGGTGCAGCAATGCAGACTCCACGCACTAAACTTTTCCAGTTGCTATTTACAAACCCTTTTGCAGACAGAATCCACTGAAGACAGCCAGTGAAAGGCTCTTCACTCCAGTTTAATAAGGTGACTAACAGAGCTCGGCTCTGGAAGTGGGATGGTTTCAGGTTTTATCACCAGTGATTTTTTTTTTTTTTTTCTGGCTCATGCTGGTTAACCCAATGCCCGAGCTAAAGGTGCTTACAGAACTCACTCGTTGGGGCAGGGAGTGGGAACCAATCCTGCACTTCTATCAGTGATTTATCTGTAGGATGCCAACTAAACACCAATTTTATTTCATCTGCCAATCATTTTGTTGTAGCATGTTGCAATTCTGCATGTCTTGGCTACAATGGTTAAAAAAATTTTTCTCTGAATGAGTGGACAGTCAAGACTAATATTTATTTTAAAAAAGTAAAACAAAATTGTAAGCACTTTTTGTAAAACCAATGTCTGTTTTGTTACATACTTTTAATGTTGTGCTTTGTAAATGTCTTATTTGTGTAATAAATAAAGTTAATGCAAGTAGAAGTGCTGGCACTTACATCCAGAAAATGATGTAATTCCATTTTATTTTATTTTTAAATACTTTCTGGCTTACTAATCAAGCAGCAACCCACCCAGTTTTCCTCTTTTATTATTTTGTTAAACTCTGGCTTCAGGAGAGTTCAACAAACGTTCGTAGTAAATGGATATAATTTCCTAGTTAGCAAACCCGTCATTAAAGAATACCTCTGGTGTACATTATTACAATGATCAATCAATATCAAAGTACTGAGCAAAAAGAGAGGAAAGGAATTCACCAGGACAGCTAACTAAAATCTGGGAAAATAATGTTGATTAAGATGGATTTGAATGACTTCAACACCGAATCTGAGGCACTCTTTTTAACAAATTGTTTTCAGGCTTAATAATGTTTATACATACTACACTGCACACCTCTCAGGAATATTATTGTGAGTACAGTCGGCTTTTTTGCCGTGGCTTTTGCTCAGCATGACTGATTAAATGATTATTTCCATTTTTCTTTGAGCTGACAAAGATGACAGAAAGATTATATTCCTGTCGAGGGAAAGGGTGAGACAAATCCACGAGGACAAATTGCATTTATTGTGAATCAGATTACCTGCTTTGCCGGGATATTGTCTAGGAAAAGCTGTTTTATGGTTTCGGTTTGTGCTCCGTTGTTATGTCCCAGGCTTTCCGGCAGGTCCGAAGGATCCATTCATGCTCATCATTGTCTGAAAGGGAGAGAAAGAAAATGTTAAATATCCCCGTGGCAGATCTGCTCTTTGCATCCCCGGGGTCCAGATCAAACAAGCCATTTTCAATTTCAAAAATAAATCCATTTTTTAGCCATTGGTATCTCTTAGAACACTTCTTTTTTTTTTTTTTTTGCTTGTTTAAAAAATCCTGTGCTGTTGTGTGGGAATTTGTCAAGGCAGGAGATACTGGGTGTGTGGCAAGGACTGAATATTCATCTGTTTGATAAGCTTAGCTTGGGTGAACTATGAGATTTACATGTATAGATTTTATATTTTGCCTTTTTGGCCAAAATATGCAGGAGAAATGTTGAAACTATTAGAAATTAAGATAGGCATTTTTAAAATATTCTGGCTATGTTGCTTGTTGGTTTATAAAAGGTGAAGGTAAAGAAAAATTTACAGTAAAATCCTAGGTTCTTGTCTTGCAGCTTTTCTTTCCATGCTGTTTTTGATATGTATGTTGTGGCAGGTATTGATAAACTGATGTAGTGGCTGAGAGATATTTTAGACCAACTCCTGTGTCCCTTGTTAGTATTCATGTCTGTCGTATTTATTCTGAGAGCATAATGACAGTGTGGAAAGAAAATAAAAGCAAAGACAATATAGGAAAAAACAACTGACCAGTAAAGTTTGAATAGTAATTTTCTGCATGATTTACAAAAAAATAGCTTGGCAAATGTTAAGTTCTGGCTTCTTAATTTCAGGGATTTAAATATTAGTCTTGTCTCCAAAAACTGTTCTGCAGCCTTTTCCTTTGTGTTTGTGTAGAAGAAAAGAAATCTGTGTAGTAAACCAGGAAAAACAAACTTCAAAAGCCTTGGGGGGAAAAGAAATCAAAGTATTACTTACAACAATATCTGCATTTATTTTTATATAAATGAAATATATTCGAGCTGCTCCTTGTGTTTACCACTGTCTTAACAGATCCATATTAGCTGCTTGTGATGTGTGTAAAAATCTTGATTTTGAGGGTTTGTGGCAGCCCTTGTTATGTACAAGAAGAGATGATTTGGGAGGAGGATGGAGCTGAGGGGGTGTGACCCCAATGCTGTGACCACCACGATCCCATTTATTCACCCTGCTGAGCACCTTGCTCAGACAGCTCACAAAAAAAAAATGGAGAAAGAAGCATGTTGCTTCTTTAGGAGAATTTCAAATTTTCATGGAGATCTTTTGACTGTGGAGTTGTACCTTTATGTTGACAGAGGAGCGTTTGAAATGTAAAAGATAGAAAGAGTCATGGGATGAAGTGATAAGCTGAGAAGTTTCCAGAGGGGTACGTGACAAATTCTGATGCACAAATCGTCAAGCTTGGGGGTTAATCCTATTGACTGTGGTGGCTTGTGAATCAAGCTTTGTCTTTTCCTTTTTCTTCTCTCTTTTTTTTTTTTTTTTTTTTAATGCTGCCCCCTCCCCTTTTCTCTCATTGCTGGCTGATTGAGTCGGGTGCTGCTCACACCCAGCTCCTGGTGGAGGGAGGAAAGGTGCCAAGGTGCTTGCTTTAATGACTGAAAAATGGTTATAATTCAGATAAAATAGCTAAATTCAGCTCTTTCCGTGTTTCACTGATTTTTTTTTTTAATTCCTTAGAGATCCACAGATCCATAACAAAATATCCTGTAATGGCACATTTCTAATTTGGGTGTAAAGTAGGAGAAAATAGATGCTGAAAAAAATAAGCTAAAAGAGAAATTAAAACCATGAGCACAGAATCTTGCGTAAAGACCATGCAATTCTCACAGGCAGATTCCACTGAGGGCTGCAACAGGAATGCAAATGTGGTCCCTAAAGCTTTCTTAAAAACAACATCCAAGCCATAATCAATGTGCTGGCTTTTGTTCTATGCACTAGGTGTTGCAGATGTGATCACATGAGCCTTGCCTATCACAGATATTGTCCAGTCTCTGTGGCTTTGTGGTTTTAGCTGGAATTGCCTTAACTAAAAAAAAAAATAGTTTATCTGAGCTTGTAATAATTGCATGAAAAGGAAACTTTTTTCTGTTTCTGTCATGGTGAAGGAAGAAGAAAACTTAGTTAGAGATGCTGTGCATCACCATGTCTGGCTGGTAGCTGGGCACACCTGGCTCACCTGAGTGCTAGAAATAACCAGCCTGAGTCTGTCTGAGCCTTTGACAGAGCTCACTCAGCTGAGCATCAAAGGTACAAACACAAAGAAAGGCAGATGCTAACTTGGCTTCACGGGTTTCCAACATAGCCTTGGTTTGCCCAGATTGTCTCAATCTGCACTCTGGAATTTCCTGGTCTCCTAGGAAAGCACCCAGGACAAGTCACTCCAAGGATCTTAGCCCTGCCAGACTGATTCCAAAATGCCTTGGTTTGTGCAGTGATCTGAGCCCATGCAAATTAAAGATGTGTTCATGAGCTCTGCTTAACCTGAATGTAGTTTAACCAGATGTAAAAACTGAACGAGCGATGAGAATTTCAACTTTGTGTATGAAAAGGAAAAACAGATGTAATGACTCAACATGAAGTAAATCCACAGAACTGCCATCCAACCCCGTGTGATGTACAACTGCTCCTTGGTCTAGGTAAGGGGAAATGAAAGAATTGGTCCAGGATAGGAAGAACCATAGCCCAGGGATGAGAATGGGTCCAGGGCTGGCTATGGGAGAGGAGGCAGGGAAATATTAGAATGTAAAGAGTTAAGCTATGGTAAAACATACTTTTGCTACACTAAAGAAGACTGGTTGATAATTACTGTAGTTTTAGGGCTATTTGAATCAGTGCAGCTGCAACCTCTTCAGTAGTAACCCCTGAAACAAGACAAACTGGGTTTATTGTACTGAACAAGTCTTAAAGCTCCTCCCTGATTGTTAGTAATTGGCAGCAATGGACTTAACAGCCTCTTGACTACCCTTTTTACACTCTACCTGACTGTGCAGCTAACAATTTAAATCACAGATGCCGATCCTTCTTTGTGGCAGCTGCTTGTTAACTACACGTTCCTCTTTTTCTGCCACTGGCTGCTTCCATAACCCTGCAACACCAGGGTTAGATTGGAGAATCACATTTCATCAATATTTAAAATGGAATTAAACCTTGAAGTTTGATTAATGCTACCAGATAGTGAGTTGTAATTACTATTTTGCAAATTGCAATTGTTTGAATATGTTAATATGATTGTCTGAGCACATCTTCACCTTCAGAAGTAATTTTCCTTTTAAAAAAGATTTGAAAAAAATACAAACTCTTTAATCAGTGCTAAATTATCACCCTGTGCACAATTAGGTAGAATGGGGTTCTTCGTGTGGTGTGCTGAATTTTGTGTCAGCATATTTATCTTTACAAGTTTATCCATTTTTTTAGATTTTCCTCAGTAGAATAAACAGTGATGGAAAAGAAGGAAAAGATTTCTGAAAGAGGACTAACCATGCTGGTGTTTGAAGGTAAAGGAAAAAAGCTTTGTCTGAGCATTTCATTGCAATCTGGTGTATCCCTGTGCAGTTAGTAAATGCTACCCAGTTATTTCTTCCAAAGTCAGTGAAATATTATCATTATTATCATGACATATTATTGGAATCTTGAAACTGAAACAGCAAAAGATTGTAATGGATGAGCTCTTGAATTATTTCCTTGTGTCTCAATCAAAAGTGAGATCAGTTTCTAGCACCCACTAAATATATCTTGAATATTGTGGGTGAGATCCTCAGCCAGCCCACACTGGGACAGCTCTCTGTTATTTTTGTGATTAATTCAGGCTGTTTTCATTAAGCAGGCAGAGGCACACGGAGCCACCTGCATGACTGGTCCCCAGAAACAGCATCTGCCCACAATAGATGATTAAGCAGGGGTGCAAGTCCTCCTGATCTCCTGTTGGACCCTGTCCCCACAGCCAACAGGTCAGTCTGGAGACTCTCTTTAGGTAAATAAGATCCACCTAAAGCTGTTGGCTGTAATATGTTCCTATAAGTAGCCCATTTCAAAATTAGTTCTTCTCACCAAATATTTCCTGGCAAGTTTCTGCCTTGTTTTGGGGGGCTTTAGGGGAAGTTCCAAAAGTCCAAACAGGTGTCACAAGCACTGTTAGGTGTATTTCACAGTGAGCTCAAACTGCAGCCCACTTCAATCAGTGGATTTCTGCTCTCTGCAAAATGGAACCACTTGCCTCCTTTCCAATGTGCAGGCGAAAAGTAGTGGCAGAAGAGATTTCCCCAAATACCACACTCCAGATTTATCTCTCAACTGGGATTAGAAACAGCTGAAAATTCAGGGTGGCCTTGCTTCAGGGTGCTTCCAAGGGATGACATGAAAACACTCTGTAATTTAGGTGCGTTTAATCTTGCTATATTAAATGCATATTGCAAAGTTTAGAATTATTTGCTTCGAACTATCGTGTTTCTGTGTTGCTTATGGAAAGCTCATCTGTGAGAGCCTTCTGAGGACTCTGCAGGCTTAGGTGCCTGCCATGGCACAGAGCTGAGGCTGACAGCACTGGCAGTGTTGTCATGGAGGATTCTCTTAACTTTTGCTTTCTCGGGAAACCACCTAGAAGTTTGCTGAAATTAGAATACCAACAGTGAGTTGAACAGGGAAAGGATAACATTGTTCACCCTAAAAACTTTGTCTGACTGTGCTAGGTCTTTGTAGCTGTATGTGTTCCTGATGTCTTAGAGGCTGTGTCTGCACTGGAGGCCTGGTGCACTCTGAAATTCAGATCCATGGCTCCCTCCCCTGCCCAAGGGCAAGCTGGGACCTGATGTGAGTGGGTGTCATCTCTTTGTGTGCCCTGCTGGAGCCCAGGAGGGGAATGGATGTGCCACCACATCCAGGACAGGGAGCACTCGGAGCCCTGGCACAGCTGAGACCCTGCCCTGCCCAGAGCTCTCCATGCCCATGGTTTGGAAGGGTGTGTTCCCAACACACCATCCTCGAGCAGCAGCTCGGCTTCCTCTCCATTTGCAGAGGGCCAAGCACACGCAGCCCATTGTAAACAACAATATCACTGAATTCTTTCACATCCCTGGCTCCTCCCAGCACCCGCAGCGCAGTTTATCATGTTCTTCCACTGCACAATCACAATGATGTGTGATAGCATCTCAGCCATGGGTTCTGCCTGGCACACCCCTTCCATTTCCACTGCCCCCTCCGGGTCCCTACCACCCCTTTCCTTACTGCACCTGACCCCACCAACATCAAGGCTGGCAAGAATATGGAAAATATGTTTTCAATTAACCTTTGCTTCCATCCACAAATTCTCACCCTTCCATTCTCTTTTAATTACTGTCATTCCAAAATGGCCCCCAAATGAACTTTCCATCTCTTGTAAAAGTTGTTTTCACATGAGCTGTATATTGAATGTAAGTGCCTATAAGACTTGTGTGTAACCTATTTAATGGATTCACAATAGGATGGTTAGCACCCAAACAAAGGTGTTATTCTTGGCATGCCTCTCTTTGGAACTGAAACTTCCACAGTTTTCTAAAAGATAAGGCCAGGAAACCAGAAGGAACAATATATCTGCAAAAGCTGTAGCTACTGAAATTACCGTAGTAACTTACATCATGATGCAAATGTTAATATTATCACTGCTGGCTATAGTCTGGAATAGAAATTATGTTGGTTCATAATCTATTTTGCTGAATGGAGGATGTTTCAGATTAAAACATGTAAGCCAAATTTAATCTAAAAATGTTGTTGGTTGCTCAGACGAGAAGTCTCCAAGTATCTCTGTCTTTCACCTGAGCAGAGTCTGACACTGAAAGACATATGTATGAATTTTGCAATGGCATCCAAAATGTGCTTGATCTTCACACATTTCTATATAAAAAGATGCAAAAGGAGCATATGACGGGCAGGAAAATTGGTCCAATGTTTTAAAAGTGTTTAGGGTAGAGTAAGTAAAAAAAAAAAAAGGGTAAGAACCCCCCCCAACCTCTTGTACGAGTCTGGGATCTTCATTTAAAATGAAATGGACTCGATTTCTCTCTGCCATCTTCACTGCTCAGCCATTTGCCTTGCCCACTCAGCAGCCCCACTGTGATACTTGACAGGGTTCTGCCTCTCCCCCGCTGAGATTTGGCTCCTCAATTAATTTATTTGTTAGCATTCAGGATTATTTAGATCCAGAGCTCTGACATTGGGACAAAAGCTATCAAACTGAAAAATAGGAAGAGGTAGGTAAGTGACACTTTGGAAATGCAGATCAAAGAGTTGTAATACAATTTCTGACCTGCTTCTGGATGTAATATTTTTCAAACTTTTGACTACCACAGAGTCTGGAAAGCAAGTACCAGAAAACTGGAATTGTATGAATGTGGCTAAAAATCTATGTCCTGGAACTAGATGCAAGGGAAAAAAGTATGTGGGAGATGGAGGAGACAAGACCAGAAGGTGAATTTGTAGGCAGCTCTGTAGAGCCTGGTGGGCAAAGAGAAGAAGATAAATGCCATGGCAGAGAGGGAAAATATTTTTTTGCAGCGATATTTTGGAGGAATATGAATCAAAGAGGCCAGAAAGAGGAATTAGCAGTAAAAAGGACAAGCACTCCAGCTGTTGCAAGAAAAGCAAAGGGCTACTCGCATTCGTGTGCTCTACTTGTGTAAACGGAGAGCAGTATTGGCTCTCTGCTTTACAACCCAGCTTTCAGAAATAAGTTTGTCAGCCAAAGTAAAGAGAAAAAGATCAATGGATTGCAATAAACGGCATTTAACATAAAAATGAGTAAAATTTACAATCCAGTTAACTTGTTAAATGTTACAAAATCAGCAAACAATAGACACAATTTGTTTTGTTCAGAGCCCAGAGGTAGAGACCAAATCCTCTAAATTAATTTCTGCAAAAGCTGGGGGTTTTTTCCAAACAGGTCTGGATCCTATTCGTTGTAGAATATACTGATTACCAACTATTTTTAAGAGCTTTACACAAACATTATTTCTTTTGTTGTGTGAAATGCAGAATCAGCCATCTGGCAAATGCCCCAGAGCTAAAATCTTTTACATGACATATAATTCAAAATGATTAAATATACAACAGAAAATAGCTATAGCATTGCACTTAAAATAGCATGAACTTTTACTGCCGATCAAAACTGATTTCTTTAGCCTAACAAGTATCCAAAGAACAATTATTTGAAGAGCTTTTAAGAGTTTCAATATGTAGGAACCAAACCTCATCTAAATTCAGTATCTTAAGTCAAATAAAAAAGAAACAAATGTACAAAAGATTAAATGGTCCTGCCTTACAAGTAGACATTTAAATCTATGGGAAACTAAATTCATTTGAACAAAAATACTATATTCCCTCTGTATGTGTATTGCTGGGGCTTTCCTCTCCTTGCTCAGGGCATCTGCCAAAACAACTCGTACATTCTTAGGCAATGACTAGGGGACTAGCCTGGAATCAGGCTGTTCATCCACTCCCTCCATCATCAGAACGGGCAATTTCAAAGAAGAACAGGGAATAAAGCTCCGTGCATGATCCCTCAGTGCAGTCAATCTTTTTTTCCTGCACCACAGTTGACTCGAAGTTAAATTTGCTGTCTTTTTTCCAGAAATACTCCAGGCCTGAAAAATTGCCAGGTCCTCATCCCACACCCAATTCTCCAGTAGTTTCTGAGAAAGAGCACGCAAACATCTGCATGTATTTGGGGTACATGAGGGTAGGTATAGAAATATTACCCTGAGCGATTATTGAGTGGTTATGGCTGTTTCTCAACTGCATTTTTCAGACAAGTCAAAGTCTACATTTCCCAAAAAGCACTTGGTGCAAGTCAGATCTGAGTTGTGAGAGAAAAAAATAGTCCAAATGCAGGAGATTTCTCTCATGGATTTGTGTATTTGGATAAACCTGAAATGGTTGAACACATAATTGCTGACTTTCTGAAATATTTGCGCTTCTTAGCTCTTTCAGATCAAGAAATGAGGCATGAGAGCCTCCATCCCAAGGTAACAACGTGAGGAAACTGTAAGTCTGTGATTATTAAGGCTTAGAATTAAAATGGTTTTGTCCCCTTGCCTGGGGAGTCAGGCCAGCCTCACAACCGAGGAACCTCAGACGTTCTGACCTCAGACTTCTCTGAACTATACAAAAATAATGTTCTTGAATCTTGACCTTTTCAGCTGATAATGATTCCTGGAGCAGCAGGATTTTTCCTGCTGCTTTTCACAAGAGTTTCAGGCTTGTAGAAGTGCTGATTGCTGGCTTGGGACTGCAGCAACACCAAATCCCCTCTTAATAAGACACTTGTCCTGGTCTTCTGGGCCTAATCCTGCTCTTAATTCTGTTCCCTGACTGAGCTCTGAGTGAAAAGGTAGATTTTTTGTATTTCTGCTCTTGATTTATAGGAAGAGGTACAAATATATTTCAGGTAATATTGACTGCACTAGAGGAAGCTCCCCTATGCACTATACTAATTAAACCTGAAGAAGAAATATGAAAATAACAGAACAAATGTTCTCATAGTAGAACAGGGAAAAACAACATGTTTTGTATTTTTTAATCCATCTCTGTGAAAACCACAGGAGAATCAATGCAATTTTCATCAGAAATGTCTTTGCTTTTCATCAAGACAGGTAACCCAGGCAATCTCATGAGATGTTCTCCATCTCAGTATAAAAAATTTCCTGGTTTTGATGGTATTTTCTTTTTGAAAGTTATGGGCTTTTTGGATATTTGGAAGGCCTAAAACCTGACTGTCATAGCTCTTCTTGTACCTCTCTGCTTTGCATTAAAAATAACATCTTGTAGTTTCTACTTTTCACTGAAAAACTGGGAAATCTTCCGATCTTTCTATTGACCAAATTCAGTTACAAAGGTGCCAGGAGTCCTATTTCTGGGGGAAAAAAAAAAAAAAAAAGAGGAATACTCCTGGTGAAACAGGAGCCTGGTCCCGGTATCTATTAAAAATAAACAACGTATCTCCTTACAAATGAGCCTTCCCATTCTTATTTATGTGCTCAATTTTGCGTACTTCGCAATACTGGAAAAAAGCAAAGCTTGAAGAACACATGGAGAATCAAGAGAAATTTGAGCATCCCTGAGGAAGCAGAGGTTTAGGGACGGAGTAATAACTGCAAGGCTGTAATGAGAATTTGGAAAACTTTGCTAGATAAAAACGTATAACAAAGCTGTTGCTGTCATGTCATTCCCTGGGCCTGATTATGTTCTCAGGACTGCTCTAGCAGCGAGAGCTCTCCCAGTAAATGAGTATCAGACCTCCGAGCTAGCACAGCACAGGCCTTGCCAGACTGCTCAGGAGTCTCTGTGGTGCTCGGCATCCTCTCATCTCCACCGAGAAGAGCTGCAAGCAAAGCCGGGACTTCCAAATGGCGGCTGCTCCTCTCTGGGGCCGGGCCTGGGCCATGCCAGGCCGTGCCCAAGGCTCAGGGATTCCACAAACAGCCCAGAAACAATTAGGGATTGCTTCATAATAGGGCCGGGGTGAAAGGTGAGGACTGGAGTATTCTGAAGCCTGCTGCCAGGGCTGAGGAAGATAGTGTCATTTTGGTAAACCTGTCAAGCTGTTGTAAGAACTTCCTGAATGCTTCCTACCATCTGCTTTTGATGCTTTCAAGACTTGGCTGCAAGCCTGGAGGTTTTCCTGCTCTTTCCTGCCCAACCTATAATGGAGTAATTCTGGATCTGTTCCCTGTCATCTCAGCCTCTTCCTCAGTTTCTTCTGCCTACAGCTGGGTTTTTTTTTTAATTTTTTTTTTTCTCTTTACTTCAGTGGCCTTGTGCCCTGAATCATCTCTCCTGGGGCGGCAAGAGTTCCTCTGATGTTGAACAAGTGCCGGGTTTTTCAATTGTGTTCATGTTCTTGAGAGGAAGGGTCTGGCCTACATGACACATTCCTTCTTCACACTCACATCAACAACTTTAACTTTTGTGTGCAGGCCCTGGCTGGAAGGGCCACACAAAGCCCATCTCCACAGCTCTGTCAGGCCGCACGCTGCGCCGGGCTGCTGGGCCAATATTGATTGATATGATTTGTAGGGTTTGAGATAAATGTCATAAAGGACAATGAGTTCAAAGAACAGATTAAAAAACAATAAATTGAATTCCAAGGCGTTCCCTCCTGTACTAATCTGTGTAGGTTCCTGTGTTTTTGGAAAGCATGTTGCTTATCTTCCTCATCAGTAGGCCCACTGCATTCCAGTATTTTGGATCAATGCCATTTGTAATAATCTAGATCAGTTTTTATTCAACGTTTATAAAACAGGCCATGTATCACAGGGTATATTTTATAGCAGATGGTATCTCCAATTCATTTAACCCCCCCCACTTCCCTCCTCCAATATCACTGTGCACACTCACAAAAGCTCTTGAAAGTAGAGCAGAGCAGAATTTTTTTTCAACAAATAGTAAATTTGATGAAAAATGGAGTTTCCAAGCAACAAAACTGTTAAACTGTAGCACACTGAAAATGAAATGTTCTGTTTTCTAGAAAAAAAAAACAAAAAGAGGTTTTGCAATTTGGACATTTGAGGGAAAAAAAAAAGCAGGGTGGGTGGTTGCTTTCAGAAATCAGTTTCATTTTAAAACCCTCTGCACCGAAAAGGTGATAAACACAAAGATTAAACAGCTAGAACACAAAGTAGTTTTTTTTCAGGTCAGATTACATTTCTTTAGTTATCCCAATGTCAACTATTTGAGGATCTTCTGTGGCTTTTAATTTGAAAAGTTTCTCTTTTGGCTCGGTAAGAACTAATTTTCCCCAAGGCTTATTAACCAGGGGACTTCTCTGTGTATTTGCCAGACTCTACTCCAAACACAGCTCTCCAAGGTGAAGGTTTCCTGTTCACGAAGGTAAGACCCAGACTCATTTTAATAGACTGAACTATTCCAACATGTAGAGATAAGCACATGCTTAAGCACTTTGCTGGTTCACAACATGGAGCTTTTCAGCTTTCAGGATCAGTGATGTGCCCCTCACAACCACTCCCTTGCTTGAGATCATAACAGAAGAGACTGAAGATTTTTCTGAGATTAACATACCAAACGGTAATAAAATATATTTATTCATATATGCTTGGGAATACTTCATTGTAATTTTGCAAAATATGATTTGTACGGCTCTGGGGATACATAAATCACTGATAAAATAAATAAGTTAAAGATATCTTAGCTCAGTGATAATAGAACCAAGTTGTGGAGTTGTTTATATTTTGGCTTTCATCAGGCAGCCTAGAAGATATAAGAAATAAACACTTCTTAGTTTACCTTGCAGAAGAAGTAAAATCATACCTGCATTTCTCAGAAACTTGCGCTTGTAGTCAACAACTACTCTGGTTTGGGGGTTATAGAATCCATCACCACAGTCATAACAACCTTCTGGGATTATTTTGGGAGGATCCAGATTTGTAAGCTGAGGAATGCCTGAAGGGGAAAAAAAGGTTTGATTTTTTTTTTTTTTAATTTATGCCTTTGATCAAGCTAACTAACATACATCTCCATGGTACTTGGTATAAAAATTACACATTTACCTCACAACAAATTTTGTAAAACATTTCATCAATTTTGTAGATGGGGAAAATGAAAATATGCACACACGAAGATTGCGTGATAAAAAGTGATCACTTTGATTTCCTCATTCACAGTCCTGTGATTCAGCCCACCAAGTTAACATTACAAGTCCAACCCTAAAATCCAAAATGGGGCCAGGAGAGACACACTGGCTTCGCAGAACTCCATGTCATCACTAAAATATTCTGTGTATTGTGTGTATAATGTTACAAATTTTACTCACTTTTTTCCTTATAAACTCACCTTTTGACTACCAAAAATAATAACATCATAAAAGTCAAGCAAAAATATAGACTGAACACAAATGTCTGTTTTGGTATCTGCTAAAAAGCTACATAGGGCAGATGCTTGAAACTTCATTTGTCCTAGATGCAAACTAATTGCTTTTGCTAAACTTCTCTGTATCAAAAGCACCCTGCTGATGCAGTGAGGGTGAAAGGTATAAAAGGGTTAATCAGGATGTCAAAAGCTGCAGATAATAAAGCCCTGTCCTGCGGGGTCACCACTCCAAGAGACCCCTGTGGATGCAGAGCTGCATCCCAGGCTGTGCTGGTGGAAGGTGGTGTCCACATTCTTCTGGAATGTGGAATCATAGGGTTGTATGAAATTAGCCAGAGCATTTCTGCTCCATGTTACTCATGTAGCCGAATTAATCTTTCTTAAGCAAAGTTGTTAGTTTAATTCCTTCCAGACTCTCAGGATCGCAAAGGCAATTTAGTACCTGGTGGTTTAAAACCAGAACAGATTTCTGTATAAAATCTTCTGTCGTAGCCATCGCAGTAATGCCATTTTTCCTCGTCGTACTCGAGACCATCTGCAAAAGTGTATTTCATCTGCAAAACACGTTTGAATGCAGAGTTAATAAACGTGATGGACGGACGGAACGCCAAGGCCAGGTAGCACCGGCAGGGCCGCAACGGGACCAGCGCGGCTCCGCTCGGTTTTTGTCGGGAATCCCGTCCGTGATGCCCGGCCGCCAGCAGCCTCCCCCCGCCCCGAGGGGTCAAACACCGGCTTGGCTCGGAAATCCACGTGTTTGACCTCCAAGCCTCCCTGGCGGCGGGGTCTCTGCCAGCGGAGACCCCTCGGGGTGAGCCCCCCCGGCCGTACCTGCGTGGGCACCCCGCGGTCCCAAAGCGCCCGGTATCCGCCGCCTCGCAAGAGCTGCAGCTCGCCCTTCCCGTGGAACATCCCGTCCCACAGCGAGCCCCGGTACTCGGACCCCAGCGGCAGCGTGTAGGAGCCGAATCCTTCCATCCTGGAAGAGATGCCGGGGATGGACGGTGGCAACCCCGCGGCCCCCGGCGGGCCCCCGCTC
Source organism: Sturnus vulgaris (assembly GCF_052056855.1). Classification (NCBI taxonomy): domain Eukaryota; kingdom Metazoa; phylum Chordata; class Aves; order Passeriformes; family Sturnidae; genus Sturnus; species Sturnus vulgaris. The sequence continues at coordinate 1,692,643 of NC_142264.1, forward strand.
CCACCAGCTCCCCAGAACACCCCCCTTGCCCCCATGGCCCATTTGCCCCCCACAACTCCCTGCTCTCCCAGTACCCCCTTGCCCTCCCTGGCGAGTCCCCCAGTCCCACGTGTCTTCTGCGAACCCCACTGTGCCCTCTGTGTCCCCGTGCTTCCCGGACCCCCCGCTTCCACCTGCTCCCAGCACCCCTCGTGCCCCTTCCCGGTCCCCTCGTATCCCCCGTTGTCCCCAGGCCCCACCTGCCGCGCACGATGCCCCCCTGGTACCGATCCCCCGCCAGCTCCATGGCGGCCCCGACGGCGCGTCCCGGTCACCGCGGCAACGGCCCCGCCCCGCCCTGGCCCCGCCCCCTGCGCCCAGCCCCGCCTGGCCCCGCCCTCCCGCGGCCGCGCGTGCGCGGTGCGCGGCGGGCGCTGAGGGCGCTCAAGGAGAGCCGCCATGCCCGGGGTGCTGCGGGTGCCCCCGCTCGAGGAGCTCGATGTGCAGGAGGTGAGTGCGTGAGGGCTGACCGGGCCTTCCCCGACCTGCCCTGTCTTCCCCACCCGCCCTCACGGCCGCTGTGCCCCGGCGTAGGTGGCGGTGAGCTCGTCCGTCCTGAAGGCCGCGGCGCACCACTACGGCTCGCAGTGCGACCGGCCCAACAAGGAGTTCATGCTGTGCCGCTGGGAGGAGAAGGACCCGCGCAGGTGCCTGGCAGAGGGCCGGAAGGTGAACCAGTGCGCCATCGACTTCTTCAGGTGAGCGGCCACCGGCCGGGAGACGCCGCCGCAGCCCCACGGGCCTGGGGGTGTCGGTGCTGCGGGGCCGTGCCCGGCAGTGTCATTCCAGCGCTGTGGGTCACTCGTTCCAGCGGAGCCCCTCTGCTGTGCAGACTGGCTGGAAGAGCTGCGGCTCTTCGGCCTGGGGAAGAGAAGGCTCCGGGGTGACCTTAAGTGCAACTTTCAGTACCAGCAGCGGCTACAGGAAGGCTGGAGAGGGACTTGTGACGAGGGTATGATGTGACAGAACAAGGGGGGATGGCTTCACACTGACAGAGGGCAGGTTTAGATTTAGGAAGGAATCTTGCCCTGTGAGGGTGGTGAGGCCCTGGTACAGGTTGCCCAGAGAATCTGTGGCTGCCCCATCCGTGGAAGTGTCCAAGGCCAGGTTGGATGGGGCTTGGAACAACCTGGTCTGGTGGAAGGTGTCCCTGCCCATGGCAGTGGAATGAGATGAACTTTAAGGTTCCTGCCAACCCAAACTATTCTGTAATTCCATTATTCTAATTAAAAATGCTGCCGCCATCACTGCCTCCAAAAATTTTATACTTGCTTCTTAAACTTTAGCTCCTGGGGATAGAGGCTATGTGTTTTGTCTTGCTTATTTATACATGAATTTATCCTGTCACTTGAAGCTCTTTTGCCTTTGTTCCAGAGCAAGCGGCCTGGGTTTTTGTTGGGAACTCAGGGCAGTGGTGTGAGGCTGCTGCACCTTGCAGCTGTGTGATAAACTCCAGGAAACCACCCTGAGCATTGCATTGTCTGTCCTCCCTGTCTCACAGGTGAACTACTGAGAAAGCTTGAGCAGGTGCACCACCTGCCTCTCCTGACCAAACATGTAGATCCAAGGCATATGCCAGTACCAGTACCAGTAAAGCACCTAATTTAATTACATCAAGGCACGTCTGCCTCCAATGTAGCAGCTGAAACCTCTGTTCTAATCATGGCTTTTTGAGCTTTAGACACAAAATTATTTGTCAGCATTAGAGCACCGTAGAACATGACTAAATTATTTGACAAAACAAAGACGTCCCGTGGAGGAGCTGTGAGCATCTACCCAGCACAGATCTCCACGTATCAGTTAAGTTATTGCTGCCATGGCAATGTCACAGGTATTTGTGTCAAATACTGACTTGACAGAAGGTTTAGATGCTGCTGAGAGCTCAGAGCTGCAAACCCCACTTGCTGCCCGAGGCCGAGGTTGGAGTGGGCGAGGCAGAGGAGCGCTGGGCGGTGTTTGCTGAGGGGTTTGTGCCTGTGGTGTCCCCAGGAGCATCCGGACTCACTGCGCCGAGCCCTTCACCACGTACTGGACGTGCATCGACTACAGCAACAAGCAGGAGCTGCGCCACTGCCGCAAGCAGCAGGCGGCCTTCGACTCCTGCGTGCTGGACAAGCTGGGCTGGGTGAGGCCCGACCTGGGAGACCTCTCCAAGGTAACTTCTTATCCTTCGGGGCACGCAGGCACATCCTGCTCTCTCTCCTTTATGCACGTTTTGTCCAGGTCTCCAGCATGTCTTGGCCTGATGGTGATTCGTGAACTCGGTGCTGGAAGTTTGTGGGATAATAGGAGTCAAAGCTGGCAGCGTTTTCTGGGGTTGCTTTTCCAGAAGACTTGTGCTTTTCTTAACCAATGAAATTCTTGCTTTTTGCTTTTCCTGGTGTAGAGGCTTGTCCTTTAGGAATAAAACTCATACTTCATTCAGGGAGCTACTCTGTAGTTGTGATGAAACACTGCTCCCTTCCCTCCTCTTAGAACTGTTGAGGAGCTCTCATCAGCTGAACAATGTGTCCTTACTATTGTTTGGTTCTTGGTAGTTCTTCCTTGAATTCTGACTCAACCTGGCTTTTAAAAGCTGTGAGAAATTGTATCACTTCTTTGCATTTCTTTCCAGGTTACGAAGGTGAAGACAGATCGTCCTCTACCTGAGAATGCCTATCACTCTAGACCCAGACCAGAGCCAAACCCACCCACTGAAGGAGAGCTGAAGCCCTCTGCCCTTGGCAGCAGGCTCTTTTTCTGGTCCTGGTGAAGTGGGCAGGCTGTGCTGTGACTCAAGTGCAGAGATGTGGCACTTGCACATGTAAATTGTGTGGTGTGTGCTGGGTATTACTAATAATTAAAGAGCCCCAAACCATGGCATGGCTGAACAGACTTCTTTAAACTCATAGCAACGAGAACAATGCATTTCCCTGTTTTGCTCAGAGGTCTCTGCAGTCACACAGCCCTTGGGACCCTCTGGGCACCAGTAACGTCAGCTGGTTGATCATGATTACCAGGATTGTCTGTCATGTGTGCAAACGTAGTTCCAGTCTTTGACTGCTGTCCCATCAATCACAAACTGGCGTGAGACCTGATTTACTTACTGAGAACATTGCCTCATGGATCAAGGAAACTCTGGGAACAAACAAGTCGTTAATGTCTTCCCTTAGTCTTGCAACTGATAATTGTGCATTCTTTCCAAGGGACTCCTGCCCAGGTTTAGCCTAAAATCTGTCTTGGAGCAAGGGGTTAGTGGAATCTGGCATTTGTTAGGTATGGGGGCAATGCTGTTTTTGCCATAAAGATCCCTTGTATCCCTTCCCAGCTCATACAACATTAGTTTGGGACTCCCACTTTTTGGACTGTTCTATGGGTAGAACACAAGCTACTTTATCAGAAAAATCATATTTAATTTTCAAAACCTTTCAGGTAAAACTTTCCTGTGCCCCATTAAGCAGTGTAGGAAAGGAGCTTGTATTCTGTCTCAAGGCCCTGACTTACAGGGTTTGGGGCAAATTTTTCTCAATTTTTCACTGTGATGTTCTTTTTGATAGAGGAGTTAGTGAGCTTTTTAAAATTTATCTTTTCTACAATACCTTAAAGTCATATTTTTTTATAGAGTTGGATCTAGTCTTTCATTCATCTCTACCCAATAGCAAAAACCTTTTTATAAAGGTCAGAAAAATTCCAATGAACTTGCTTTTCCAAAGCAATATGCAGTTTAACTTACTCTGGGTGAGATTGTCTCACCTGAACCATGGCAAAGAGTGGAACTGTGCTCTGCTCCTTGAGTAGGCTGCTGCTAGTAGGATCTGAAGATTTACCAGCTCCTTGTTTGAGGTGGGATTAAACTGTAATGGTTCTATAGCTGCAGCATATGTTTCTGATCCATGGAGCTAGAGGGAAAATTGTATAACATTTGTCTTAAAATAGCTTGTGCACTGTGTGGCTTCTGGGTTCTTGCTACTTTCTGCTGGGGTACATTGACTGAAACTCAAAGCAGGTGCTATGTTTGCATTTTAATGTACATACCAGGCTGTTTTAGCTGCTCCTTGCCTAAATCTCTGAGCTGGTGCTGCACCTTTACAGTTTCTCCTTGCTAATCACTGCCACCATCTCAGAGCAGCCACGTCTTGCTGAAGAAAGATAACCCTTCTCTGCAGAGACTGAAATTAGGACAAGCTTGGGGTCTAATTACATTCAGCTGAGTGAGTGAAATGAGGTTTGGCCGAGCTGAGGATAAATTGTTCTGGGATGTTAACACGTATCACATCAGATCTTTGCTGACCCACTCCAACAGTTGATCAGGAGTTTTTAGATCTTACAATTTTCTGTTAATAACTTACTATTGTCAGCATATTGTATGAACCATTGCACTGCTGAACATCTGCTTTGGAATAAACAAGCGTGGGCATTCCAGTAGTCAGCCCCTAATCACAATTAAAGAGTATTTTTTCCCATTAGATTGCTTCTGAAAAGAAAGACATTCGTAAGTAGGGGGGGCAAGTTTTTTCAACAGCCTGATAGGAGCCCCACCCTTAAGTTGGCTAGTACTGTAAGCAAAAAAAAAAAGTGATTTATGCTGAAGCCTCAAAAGTTTTAAGGTTGTTCATCTGTTTCTTGACAGCTGAATCTACAGCCTCTTGGGTCAGAGCTGTGGGATCCAGTAATGATACACTGATCATGGTTTAAATATCAGAATTAACTGTCTGCTGGCCTAGATTCCCTCTTCAGTTTCAAGCAGGAGTGGGCAGGTGAAAGTACAAAAGAGATCAGCAGAGGAGAACAATGAAATTATAAAGTCAAGTAGAATTCAGCTGTACTCTGAGCATTTCCTTCATTAACCTCTCTGTGACAATTGTTTCTTGTCTTTATCTCTTGGCTAAATCTCTGGAGAAGTGTTGCCAGAGGCTTTTCATGGTGCTTTGGACAGTGCCTGAATGCAGCTATTTCTGCTCAAAATCCTGTGGCTTTACTCAAACCTAGATGCCCCTTTGGAGCTGTAATGGAAACTACAACAAGTGGATGTTGAGATTCAGTAAAGACCATAAAAGTATTTTTGAGGAATGCGTCTTGACAATTTTTTGGCAGATGGAGAGCAGACACAGATTCAACACAGATATTTCCCTGGCCCTGTGAGAAGTGTTTTTTGTTGTGCTGTGGGCTCTCAGCTTTGCCAGAGTTTCTAATCAAATGTTAAATTAACAAAACCTTAAGCCAGTATTGTAGCTTGTTCCACTGTGGGTCAGATTCGGCAGAACCTGCTCCATTCTTTCAGACTGTGGGTGGGAAGAGTAAAATCTGAATGTAATTTCAAATCTCAGTAAGGTGGGACTGCGCATTTCTGGTGCAGCAGACTTGCGTGGCACTAGCACAACAGCATATTTCTGAGGAGAATGTCTCTCTCCAAAACATCTGGCAGTTAGAGATGTCCTGGTTTCAAATGGTTCTGCTCAATTCAGGGCTGTACAATCCTTTTGAAGCTCTCTGTGTGCTCTTACACTGGAAGAGTTCAGGAGCGAGAATCCATCTGGGCAGTAACAGATTTCAGACTCCCTCTTGTGGCTGCATTAAGTTGATTTTGGGCATCTCTGTGAAGATTTTGCCATCGTGAAAATCCAAAGGCTATTTAAATACAGAAACTTGATTAGATCTTCTGTCTGCTATAAAATTCACGTTGTCTCAACTTGATTTTTCCTACCTATAAAAACTCTTGAGTATGAAGGGAGAAGAGGAAGAAAAATGGTATGAAAACGATTGTCTCAGTCACATTTGATGTGGTTTAAGGAAGTTAAGGTAGAGTCAAAATAGATGGAGATGGCTGGGAAGTCACAGTATACATTGTAATTCCTTCTCTGAATCCAAAAAGGACATTACCCTAGTGCTGCAAAGAGCGAGGTAGTTCTGCACCTGTGGGGCTGGTGTGAAATGAGTGGAGCAGGTTAATTGCAATATTTACCTTTGTATGAAAGCACATTATTTCTCTTTGCTAGGAGCAGACATGGCCTCGCCAAATGGTCTTACTGATGTTAATAGCTCTGTTAATAATTTTCTGTTTTTTCATGTGAGCCCTTCTACCTGGGGACTTGATCTGACTCTAAGGCACCTTCTGCATGGCTGAGTGTGGTGCAAACAGTATTTTGGCAAAGGGAGGAGGTCTGAGAAAACACAGCACAGCAAACTAGAAGCAAATAGTCCGTAGTGTGAATTTGGCTTTAAAGCAGTAAATCAGTGCTGCAAGCAGAAGCAGATGCTGGAGGAGGGGTGGCTCCCAGACCCCCAAGGCAGGTCAGCAACAGCTCACTCGCTGGTGCAGAAGTTATTCCTGGGCTTGGTTTCTGCTTCAACAAATTTCTCCACTCCCACCTGCTGCCATAGCCCTGGCAAGCCCCACACAGGCATGGTGCAGGTTCCTCTGTGCTCGGCAAGGGCAGGCAGTGAGGGAGGAGAGCCCCAATCCCCTGTGCCCCAGGCTGTGCCTGGCTGTGGGGAGCTGCTCCAGGCTGTCCCAGGGCTGAGACACAAGCAGAAGCTGCTAAGACATGAAGAGTTTTGCTGTATCTCATATATCCAGAAATAGGGGCTCAAAGGAGAGAGCGTTTAATGGGGTAAAAACTCTTTTACCTTGCTTGCATCCCAAACGTCTCCCCATTGCTGCTGCCTGAGAAGTATCTTAGATCACATTTGTCTTGCTGGTGCCTGAACAAAAGGATTCCAGTCTGCAAGTTCCTGTGTTCTTGGCTGGGCTTGGCAAGTGCAGGTGGTTCAAGGGAGTGGTTGGTTCACACTGTGTTCTGCAGCACAAAATGGCAAACAGCTTTTGCACTTTTGATAGGGTTTAAATTCATTTCTCCCTTCTCACCAGGGTAAATAAGGGCTGGGAAGAATGGCCGTGCCTGTTGCTTTGTTAAGCTCGGCTTTGGCTCCAATTCTGGCACCAATAAAGGAAATAAAATACAGGGAAGGGGAGTTCTATAAAAGAGCTATGGGTCTGCTCCCAAGTTGATAGGTTAAACTGCACAAAACCCTGAATCTGAGGCATTGCTCTAATATTTGTAAAATCAGCATGGCAGCTCTGTTAAGGGCTGTGAGTCAGCCTGAGGGTGGTTCAGCTCTTTATAAGTAGTAGCACAGCCTTCTGCTTCCGTGAAAACAGGAGCGAGGATTTTAATGGAGCCAGAATTACCCCTTTGGTTAGAGCACTGTCTGACCTCTGCTTTGTTCTCGCTGCCTCCCGTGTGCAGCTGTGCCGAGACAGGAACCTGACCTAGCTTTGGGACAAAGGGGCTGGATGGAGCCCCAAAATGTGTGATCAATGCACCCCTCTGTCCCCGCCGCCCCTCCCGTGCCCAGCCCGGGCTCTGCAGGCTGTGCTGCTGCCGGGGGCCGGGGCGCTCAGGTGTGGCCGCCCGGGCTGTGGCTCTCAGGAAGCCGCTGACAGCGGGGCTGACCCGGCCATGTGCGCACAGCGGGAGGCTCTGCCCGTCCCCTGGCGCGGCCTCCGGCGCTCGTGGCCAGCCTGCGCTCCAGGCTAAACAGAGGAAGGTGAGGGTCAGCCGCCGAGAGCTCTGCCCAAGGCTCAAGAAGCACATTTTGGCAGAGGAAAGAAATACAATACAAGCAGGGAGGGAAACTCGACTTCCATCCAACCCCCTCCAAGAAGCTTTTGGCTCCCTACAGCTGCTGGAGTCTTTACTTCCAGTTACTGGGCTCTTTATTTTTACAGGCTTTCATGTGTTTGTTTTCTGTCTCTTAGACCAGTGTTGCAGAGGGGACAGAGCAGAGCAGAACAGGAGCAGTGGGACTGGAGGGTACAGCCCTGCACAGGGGCTTCCCTTTCCTGCCTGTCACTATCTTATTGTGTGGCCTTGGGGCACTGTCACTTCCCTCTCTGCCCTGGCTCCTCTGCGATGGGGTGGTTCCACCCAACACAGCTCTCTGCTTGTTTACCGTCTTTGTCCTTGTGAAGTGCCTTAGAGGAGTCCTGGGGGAAGCTCTGCCTGGGCAGGGCAGGCACAGCCCCAGCCCAGCGCTGTTCTCCTTCCCCAGGGCAGCAGGAGCCACACGGTCACAGGGTGTGGGTGAGCAGAGAAGTGCCTGTCACCTGCCCCAGAGCCTCTGCCCAGCACTGTGATCAGAGAGGCAGCTGGAGACCTCACTGCGGGGAAGATGAGAAATGTCTCTCTCAGCACTCTTGGAGGGGCATTTCCCAATTCTGAACTCCTCCTGCTTTCAGAGATCACAATGGCAGGACCCTGCCCTCTGCTCGGAGCCGTCCTTTGCCGGTGCTGGGAATGACTGTGAGCAGGGAGCCAAGGAGCAAGGGAGGAGGTTACAGGAGAGATGGTCCCCAAAACACGTGTAGCATCCAGCCCTTGCACACCCCTCTCTGCTCTCCATCACTGCTTGCTCAGAGCCTTTGTTTCTTCTAACCATGAGTGAAACCAGTTGTGGGAGGTTGTGCTCAGGCATGACATAATCTGAGTCTGGGACTCCACTGGAGGAATCCTTTTGAAGATTTACTAGTCTGGCTAATTACAATAAAACTATGAAGGTGCTGTGCTCTAAATCATCAGAAATTAATAAGTGGAGGTTTCTGCTTTCTTGTGCTTTTTTGCTAGAACACAAACCAGAGCAATTCTGGCTACATCAGCAGTGTTTTCTTTCAGGAGGGTCTGTCAGAGGCACATTAACGTGTTCACAGAGCCATTGTCCATCTTTGGTTTTGGTAGCAGATAATTTGATTAAAAAGACGTCACTTCCTTGCTCCTTTCTCTGCATTGCCTTTCTTGTTTGTTTCAGCTTGAGCAGCAACAAAAGCCTGCAGGATTTATCTGCTGTTTATTGACATTTTCCCTTTCTGAAGCGCATCCTTACATTACCCCACAGAGTTCAGCCTGTGTCAGCCACAGATGGTGATTTGAGGAAATGCCCCTTCCAGCCTCATTCCCTCACAAAATACCCACATTAGCAATGCACTTAAAAACTCTGAATTTGAATATGCACTTCCCTTTTAGCTGTTGTTGACCTTAAAATACATGTTTGCTGTCCATTTTCATCAGTATCCTACTTCTGAGAGGATGTTTCATTCCTTGTCATCTGGAGTAAGCCCGTGGTGTCTCATTCTCTGCTGGGAACGAGTGTGCTCCCTCTTGGTGTCCCTGCTGGGCTGTTCCTGCCTGCTCACCGCTATTTCCTCTCCTTTTTTCACCCTGGGGTTGTAGCTGGGGTCACACAGGTTGGTGTCTCACCTGTAGCTTTCGCATCCACGTTCACAAGTGAAATCAAGTGTCAAACCAAGACTCCGGAGCTGTGGAGAACCTCGAGGACTTCAAGCCCTATCTTGGTGTTTCTTTCTGCCACCTCAGGCCACCTGCCCTGTGGATCTGGGGGAAGAGAAGCTGAGCCCCACAAGCACTGCTGCAGCTCTGTGTCCACCTGTCTCCAATGTTTCCAGAGCACCTGGAGCAGCCCAAGCTCCCGGGTCCTGGCGTGGGGCCGAGCCCGTCGGTGGAGTGTGGGTGGCTGGGCCCTGGTGGGCAGGCAAAGTGCTATCGGAACAAAACTGAATTGAAGTGATTCTTTTCCTCTCCCCTTGGCCCGTGAGGAAATCTTTTTCCATTTACTATAAAACATGGTCCTTAATAGTGCTGAAGTGTTCTACATATTTTAAATAAACATGAGTGGATTTGAGCCCAGGAGGACATGAAAGAATGCAGCATTTGCGGGGTACCGGCCCGGCACACATGTCAGCAATTTGGCTGCCTTGTGTACTTTGGCTTTTAAAAAAGCATTTAAAAGTAAACAAATGAAGGAAAATCTGGCAGCTGGATTTCAAAGTAAATTGCTTTCAGCTGATATACCCTGTTTCCAGCTTGCTTGGGTAGTATCAAGCCATACACATCCAGCAAGAAGAGCAAGCGGCCAAGGAGAAGAGTGGGGGCGGGAGAGAGAACAAAAGCAGGGAAGTTCTGTGGATTTAATTCTTCCATTTCCTTCCTTTGCACCAAACCCTCCCTGCCTGTCAGTGCCCTCTCATCAGCCAGGCAGGTTCATGCTTCAGACAGCAAACTGTGCTCCATCTTCCCCTGGGCTCTGTTCTACCAGGTTCTACCTCCCTTCCATCACATCTGGAGCAATAGTGGGATGGTGTGGGATGGGAGTAGCATCCATAGAATGCTGCTCAGCTGTAACCTGTAATGCTGCTTGAGCTGCTCTATCAAATCTTCATCCCAGCCACTGCCCCACCAAGCATCGGGACAGCCCCATCCCACAGCCCAGACCAGCGGGATGAATCCATCCATGAGGGGCTTGGGAAGTGTGGGCTGGGATGCTGCTCCTTTGGGACTGCTGGGCTGGGGGGGGATCACCGCTCTGCTGGTGGAGGGAAGCAGAGGTGGAAGTGGCAGAGATAACAAGAGATAACAGAGTCATTAGAGGAGCAGGGCTGTGGGGAGGCCCCACTCCTGCGGAAGGGCCTGGAGTGTCCCCGAAGGAGGAGACTCAGCAAATGCTGACAGATGACAGTGAGGTCCCGGGCTGGACAAAGGGGAGGTTGCTGAGGTCACACTTCAGCTCAGCTTTGGGCTCCTTCTGCTTTGACTTGCGTTTCCTCAAGTTTATAAAACTTTCCACGGGTTGGTTCAGTGGAAAGGGCAGAGGAAACTGGTGGGCCTGGAATCCCGGTGGTGCGGGGCCAGGGCAGGGCTGGTCCAAGCCCTCCGGCAGCCCCTGTGCACACAGCACTCGTTGCTGGGGCTGTGACTGGGGTGAGCCACCGAGTGTCCCCCGGGGCTCCCAGAAGTGACACAAGGAGGGTGCAATGCTGTGGGCAGGTGCCCTGGCTCAGCACCCCTGGAGCCCCAGGGGCTCGAGCAGAGCACAGACGCCTGAGGTGACTCTAGTGCAGGTGTGGTGGCACCATGGACAGAGTGTGAAGGTGGGATCTGCTGTGCCTGCACGAGGAGCTGTGGCATTTGTCCAGTCCCTTGGGAACTGCAGCCATGTCACAGGCAATTCCAGGCTGGCAGGTGATGCCAGGGTCACAGGTGATGCCATGCTGGCAGCGTGTCCCTGGTGCTGCAGTACCCTTGAGCACCCAAGAGCCAAGAGAGAGGCAGCCAGAGCAGAGGGGACAGAGTCCCTGCAGCTCCCTGAGAGAACTCCACTTCTGGCCGTGCTGGGGCTGTGGGCACAGCTCTGTGTAATGCTCTGTGCAAAGCAGCAATTATTTAGTGAGTGCCTCTTTTATGGCTCGTCTCCTCCTGGAACTCAGCACATGGGCTCCCTTTCCCAGTTCAGGACTAACTCCAGGCTCCTGGCAGTGCAGAGGTGCTGCCAGCTGGAGCCTGCAGGGCAGAGCCTCGGGGTGGGCAGTGCAGGAGCTGGAGGCAGCCGGGGCTCAGCCTCCGTCGGCTGGTGCTGCCAGCCGAGCTGACTGTGCCCACGTTCCGGCATGGCTCTCATTATCCCTTGGCACAGGAGGACCCTGGCACTGCTGTTGGAAGCTGGCACTGCCCACACACACCTGCCAGCACCAACGAGCTCACTGGCATTTTCTTGTCCCTCGTTAACACGATGGAAAGTCGTTTTATGGGTCCTTTCCCCATTGCCACCCCTCCAGCCTCCTGCCCTGGCTGGGGGGCACACTCTGGGTGGCTTCTCCTTGCAGGGAAGGCAGCCTGTCCTCCCTGCACAACTGGTGCAGGGAAGAGGCCGTGCAACATAAAGCAGAAGAATCTTCTGGCCACAGGGACAGCCCCACATTTGGCCAAAGGGCTCGTTAAGAAAGCAGCTGCAGTGAGGGAGGGCTCGGGGTGCCAGCAGCTGCCTGTGGCACTTTGGGTGGGTAGAGGCCAGGAGCTGCCCCATACCAGGGGCTCCAGGGAAGGGGTAACACAGAGAATTTGCTCCTCATGCAGGGGCAGCTGTAGGTGCAAGGTGAGGAACACTGGAATGTCCTTTGGTGGGATGGAAACAACCCACGAAGACAGTTGCTCTGGCTGTCCCTGTGATTAAGGGAAGGGTATGTAAATGTGTATGGCCATTGTCATGGATACCACAAGAATCCTGGGGAGGCAGAGCCCCTTGTCCAGCCCGGGTCAGGATTTGCATTTCCCATGCAGCAGAACCCTGCACACCCCGTGGTGCTGGCACAGGAGCAGCCAGATTGTGCTGACCCTTGTGCCACTGTCACATCCTCAGCACAGGCAGGGGACAGTGATCCCCTTATGTCACCACCTGCCCCACAACAGCACGACCTGAGCACTGCAGCCTCTCACCAACACGGGTGCACCCCCAACCTGGTGATGGGGTGCTCTGGGAGAAAACACCCTCACAGGAGGGATGTCCCTCAGGTCCCCTGGTCAGGTCTTGTCATGCAGCAGCTGAAAGCAACAGTTGGATGAGGATGAGCATGAGAATGCCCAATGTGCCCATGACCCTCCCACCCCAGGTGCCCAAACCCCCAGCCCACCTCCTACCAGGCCAAGGGGAAGGAGGCCCTTCCCAGCAGCTCATTTTTGGCTGATTCCATAAAGCTGGGAGGGAGAAGGGCCTTCCCCTGTGAGGAGCACGTGGAGCCTCCCTGCCAGCAGCTCTGGTGAGTGCTGTGGGTGCAGGGTGTTGGTGGGGTGGGTTGTGCTGTGGGTCAGGCTGTGTCGCTCTCCAGTGTGGCTGCCACAAGTCCTGGCAGGAGCCCTCGTTGGGCATCTCAGGTGCTGTTGGGAAGTGCTTGTGCCTGTGCATGAACTCTGTCTTTGGGATGTGCCTGGTGGCTGCAGCCAGAGTGGGAAGGTGAATCCCATTGGTATCCAAGTGCTCATAACCCAAAAGTTCCTGGTGACCTGTTGTGTGCCTATCTCTTCTTTCCCTGAGGCATGGACAAAGGGGGTTTAAGGCTCTGTAAAAGAGACAAGTTGCTCCTATAAACCAAGAAATGAGGGAAGGAGTTGAGCTTACTCCTGGTGTCCCCTGGCTGTGGGCAGCATTGCCAGACCCAGCTCTTCTGGGTCCCCAGCCCCCTGGGGTACAGGGACCCCTGGTCCCCCAGCCTCTCCCTGCCCATTCCTGGGTTTCTCCACAGTCTGAGGGTTCGGCGTGCATGGCCAGGCTCTGTCGGCTGTTTCCTTATAATTTAAAAGCCTTCCTCACATTAATCTTTTTATTTTTATTTTGACAAATGTATGTTTCCAGGAAGTTGCTGAGGTTAAAGCAGCATCTGTTGCTCGTTATTTTGGGGGATGCAGAGGGTCTTTGTGAGGGTTTCCAAAGCAACAAGGAATTAAGTGGTTTGTAAAGCGGAGAGCAGGAATGAGGAGCAGACTGGGGCTTCCCGAAAGGCAGCTGAAGATGCTGATGAAAATCAGATCAGCTCGGCTCTATTTTCTTGGAAACTTGATCTATTTTTCTTGTACAACTGTCAGCCTGACTCCCGTATTCCAAGTGCTTGGCCACCGCCAGCTCCACGTTTCAGTGCTGGGATTAGCGTGGCCCCGGTCAGACTCACTTTCCCCGGCTCGTGCCGGGCGCTGCGGGATGGGAGTGGAGCTTTAGGGAGTGGCAGTGCTGTCCCCTGGTGTGGCCCTGACTGGGGACACGGGCCAGAGACCCCTGAGATGGGCACCAGGCCACTGTCACCTGCCCCAGGACTGTCCCTCACCCCCCAAACTCACACTGTGAATTGCCCAGAGCACCCCACAGGGGGCCTGTAGCCAAAAGTGCTTTTTTTTTCTTTCAAAACAAGCTGAGGAGAGTCTGGTGCCAAGGCGAGGGCTGCAAGGAGCCCAGGAGATTTATCGCTGAGGAAATACTTTCTCCAGCGAGGGCTGACGGCCGCAGCAGGAACAATGGGAGATTCGCAACGTGAACAAAGCTGATTTCGTTCTTCTTTTTATCAATGCTTTTTCCTTGCGGATCCTCCCTTCCTGGAAGTGGGAGATGCAGCTTCCCCCGCGCGCCGGCCGTGTAATCAGCAGGAATGGCCATATCCTGGCTGGGAAGCGAGCTGTGAAACGCTGTCGCCCGCAGTGATTTATGAGCCCGTGGCAGCGGCCAGCGGCGGGGCTGGCCCGGGGACAAGGTGCCAGGGCGCGTGCAATATCCACGTATTCTTTCTGCTCCTCGCCGGGTCCCCGGGGAGCCGCCGGAGGAAGTTAATGGATTAGACACACACGTTCCACTTGATTTTTATTTTTTATTGCCGTGTCTTTCCAAATGCCTTTAGCAGATGCCCGAGCACAATGGAGTCGGGCGATGAGCATCCCGGCCGGGCGGGCAGCGGGGCAGCAGCCAGGCTGGAAAGGTCAATGCGGGGATTGCTTGCGTGGGGACAGCAGGACAGCGTGTCCTGGCGGGTACAGTCCTGCCCCACCGGGGCCGTGCTCCGTGGAGAGCAGGGATAAGGTGATCGCAGCTCCTCCGCAGCCGGTGCTGACCAGCAGCCTGCACAGCCCCTTCCCGCAGGGTCATGGCCGTGGCGGGGGCAGCCGGTGCCGAGCGGGTCTCTCACCGTGCCCGGAGCTGGGATGTTCTTCCCGGGGGGCTCACGCCTGTGGAAGTGGATCGTTCCACTGCCAGGCTCACACTTCTGCCACATTATGCAATCTTCACCCGATACTGGGAATATGAAATAATTATTCCAAGTGATCAGATTTTAATTATGCAACACAGAGGATGATTATTGTACACCAAATTGGTGCCGAGTGCTTAGTTATGTATATGCCAAATTTAGTCTATACTATTATACCCAGTGGGTGGCCGTAGACAATCAGGAAGTAATTAGTTTTGCTGGAGGTTGTTCGCCTGCCTGGTTCGCTGTGCTGTCTGGGGAGCGTCTTGCTGCGCTCCGTGAATACCGCGGGCTCCGAGTTCAATACCGTCTTTTTGTGACAAGCTAATAAGCTGTCTGCATGGCGGCCTGTAATTAGCGCTGTCGATATTCATTTGGAAACGGAGACCGCGCTGAGCGGCTCCGCCGACGGCGCTTCCCTTTGTCGCGGCTCTGGGCTGGTCCCTCCTCACCTCCCAGGAGGGCGATGGGTGCGCAGGGATGGGGATGGGGATGCGGGCGGGTGCCGGAGGCGCTCGCGTGTGCGCGGCACCCTCGGGTCCCCGCCGAGGAAAGCACCAGCCGCGAGGGTGCTGGGCCCCGGAGATCAACACCTGTCCCCCACCCACTCCTGTGTCACCCCGGCCTTGTCCTCCATGAGGGAGCTGCTACTGGCACCAGGTGTGGGATGGCCCCAGGGCTCTGTCGTGTGGCGCTGGCCAGGAGGGCTGAGCTAGTGTGGGGTGTGTGGTGTCAGGGGGATAGGGACGTGGAAGGGGCTTGGGCTGGGGTGGCCACCCCCTCCCCAGAGTCGTGGGCCCTCAGGGAGCCCTGAGCATCACTGGAGTGTGCTGAAGTGCTGCATGTTTACACCTTTCCAGGCAGCCTGGTCCTATGGGATCTAGGCTCTTCTGCTGAGGTCTCACAGGCAGAATTCCTGAAGGGCCTGGGGCTACATGAGCTGAGATCACTGGAGCATCACCCCCCCCCGAGTGGTGTTTGCAGCTGGTCAGTGTTGTGGGGGCACAAGGAACCGTCCACTTCTGTTGGAATGGTGTGGATCTGCTGGGCGGGAATTGTCTGAAGTATGGAGCAACTTTTACCTCTGTTACACAAAGGAAACTTTCCTCCTCTTTCTGTTGGAGATGCTCACTCCATTGAGATGATTGGCATACTGGAGAGCTGAGAAACTAAATTGTTTATACACTAATGAATAGAAGCTTGATTGCAAGATCCTGTTTGGAAAATTATAGTGCTGAATTGAAGCCGTACAATTACATCCAAAATGCTGCATATTCATTTCATCTGCTTTGCATAGAGATTAACAAGCGAGCCCTAAAGCAGACTCTGAAATTAAAGCTAACACCAGATTTAGTCACAGGTTACAAACTAAATGGCATTGTTTGATGGATATGAATCTTTACCACCTGCCTGCCTGATGATTGCTAGCAGCTTAGCAGACAGCAAAGGAAAAAGTTTCTTCCCATGAAGGAAGCATAATAAGGCTCTGGGCTGGAAGTGCCCCCTCCCCACGCAGGCAGCCCCCCGGCAGATGTCTGCAGTGGGCCTGGGGAAGGGGCTCCCTGCTCCCCACTCTGCCCTGCTGGAGACTGCACCCACTCCATGGAGGGATGCAGAGTGGTCCTGAGACCCCACAGAGGTTCTGGGTGCTGGGTCCCTCCATTTGACCTCCTGTCCTGCATGGGGGGGATAATCTCACAGGGTCCTTGTCCATCCTGGAGTCTCTGTGTTGAATTGCCCCTGGATTTTCTTCCTCATCTTGCAAGGGTCAGGAGTCTGCAGAGGGCAGGCGTCTCTCACCCATCCTGGCTGTGGGCAGCCCTTGGGATCCCAGTGCTCTGGCATTCCACTGGTCCCATCCCATCTGGCTTTGCTATCTGCATTCTCCCGCCCTCCATCCTGTGTGCTGGAGCCAGGACTTATTTCAGGAGTAGAAATGGGACCAGGAAAGAGCAAAAGGAGCGTGTGGGAAGCAGGGCCCTGCCTGCTGGTGCCCATCCTGTCAGGGGCTGTTCACAGAGCATTCTTTAGGAATACCTGGGAGTTCCCAGTCTACCCCACAAGCTCAGGACCCCCTGTGCACAGGCCCCACGGGGCAGAGACACAGCACTGGCTCTGCAAATCTGACACCTTTATTTTTTTCTTTAAAAGTCCATTACCAAACCGCAGCATCCTATGGAGGGGCTGGGCTGTCACTACGACACTACGGGACAGCCCAGCCGAGCTTTACAACCCCCAGCCCGGTCCCCAGCTCCCCGTCAGCTCTGTCACTGCCATGGCCAGCTCTGGGTGCATGTCTTGTCACCCCCCTCTCCCCGTAGGAGCAGCACCATGCCAGGGACAGGCAGCAAGGCTGCTCCAAGTCTCCACTTCTGCTTGACACTTCCCAACTTGACTCTCTGACACTTTCCCAACACCCTCTGACAAACAACCAAGGTGGATGAGCATCACCTCGGGCCCTCCACAAAACCTGCCCTTCACTCCACTGTCAGCTTCTTCCTTAACTCCTCCCAGGACACTCGTATTTCTGAAACCAAAACCAAACCAAACATAATATCCTAAAATCAGCACAAGGAGCAGTGTCCTGCCTGCAGCCACCAGCAACTCAGGGGGCACGGGAGGGCTCTCTGCCCTGACCCCAAGACATAGGGTGCACCCTTCCTGCAGGCTCCCAGAGCCAACCCTGCACCCATCAGTGGCCTCAGAGGGGTGGCCCAACCTGTGTGAGCAGTGGGTGCTGGGGAGTGGGAAAAGGCACCTATGGAGGCAGTGGTGGCTTCACTGCATGGGGACACAGTGGTGGGGCTGCTGTCCCCAAAGCAGGGCTGGTGGACGCTGGTAGCCCTGGAGAGACCTAGTGTTGTGGCAGTCTGGGACACACCCTGGGGAGCTGGGCAGGGGAGTGACACCATGGCTGTGCTGCATGGCCCTGCTCAGGCTGCCACGGGTGGCAACTGATGAACCAGAACAGCCTCTTGTCCCACAGCACTGCACTGTGCCCTGCCCAGGGCTTCCACCCTTCAGCTCCCTGGGAATTGTCTGCTGTGAGCATCCCTGGCTGTGTGAGCAGGGACAGGATGGCAGTATGACAGCAGTGTGAGCTGGTGCAGACTGAGGCAGGGCTGGCCAGTCCCGTCCTGTGGGGTGGCCCTGTAGGTGGCAGGGGAAGCTGTTACGTGGGACAGCGACAGGAAAGGGACCTGTCTCATAGCCCAGTCCCAGCGCAGAGTTGTGGACGGAGCTGCTGGGGCTGCCGGCCACCAGCTACCGCCTGTGGCCCCACTAAGAGGGGACTCTGCTGGGCCCCACGGCAGTGTCCAACTCATCTTCAGAGAAGCTGATGTGTAAGCAGGTGTCATCTGCAGGGGAGAAGGGCAGTGAGCTGTCCGTGGGGCTGCCCAGGGCCACCAACTCCTTGGCCAGGGTCTCACTGGCTGTTGGGTCATGGATGCTGGCCAAGGGTGACATTGGCCCGCTCTCTCCAGTCCTGTCCTTGCCCAGAGCACGCTGGCAGGTCCCGGCAGGGCCAGGCTCCGTGCTGGAGGCAGCACTCCGTGCAGGAGTCCTCGCCTCAGGGTCCAAGAGGGTGAGGGAGCTGGCAGTGATGCTGGTGAGGCTGGAGATGCTGGCACTGGGTAGGCTCAGGTGGGCAGTGCTCTCGGGCTTCACCTCCACTTCCAGGCTCGGGGAGGTCTTGCTTGACCTTTTGCGCAGGATGGGCGGTGGTGGGTTGAGCTTGGGAATGGGCGGCTGCCGCCTGCGGAGGGAAAGCAGAGAGAGGAGGTGATGGGCCAGTACTTACCTGCAGCACTCGGGGTGTTCCTGCTGCAGGAGACAGAGGTGGCACACTCTACCTGTCCTCGTCCCCTCTGTCTGTGTCGTCTGCTTTCTGCCGGCTGCTCCCGTTGAGCAGAGCGAAGTCGCTGACCTCGGAGCCCTCCACGCGCCGGCTGAGCCCATCCTGCCCCTCCAGCACGGCCAGGCACTCATCCCCCTCCTTGCTGCCGTAGCGGTGGCTGCCCCTGTCCAGGCTGACAAGGTTGAGGTAGGAGTCCCTGGGGCCCAGGGAAGGCAGCGAGCCGGGGGCCACGGGGCTGCCCAGGATGCTGGCGGGGGTGGAGGTGGACGGCAGGTGCACGTCCAGGCTGTAGTGGTTCTTCAGGTTCAGGGAGAGGGACTGGGCCAGGGACAGGTTTTGCAAGGAGCGGTCAACTGTGAGAGACGGACAAGGGGCATGTGAAAAACTGGGGCTCTTCAAACCAGCTGCTCCCCTGCAATTTGAAGGGTGCAGAAATGCCCCAGACCCCCAGAGCCTGCTGGGATGGTACTAGGAGCACTCTGGTTGCTTCCTGTCATTTCAAGGAATGCAGTGGTTGTCCAGAGGGATGGAGCTGGGGGCACACCAGCACCCAAACAACCCCAGTGAGTGCGTCACTGTGCTCACCCGGCTGCCGATGCTCATCCCGGTGCTCCTCCCGGGCCTCTAGCACCGTCAGCTGCCGCACCAGCAGGGAGACGTGCTGCAGCAGGTCGCGGTTGGTCAGCAGGAGCTGCCTCACCCGGGCCTGCGCCTCGATCCGTGCCGCTGTCTCGGCCGCCAGTTGGTCCTTCAGCAGCTGCACCTGCGAGACGGGCCGGGGGGATGCGGACGGGATGACTCGGGGCGGGAGGAGCATCCCGGGAGAGCCCGGTACCGGCGGCGCCACAGCGCCCCCTGCCGGCCCCGCCGCGCCACCCCCCACCGGCGCCCCCGAGCCGGTCCAGCCGCGGGCGGGGATGCGGCGGCACCCGGGGGTGTGCGGGGTGTCCTGCTGCCCCTCCGGTAACGAGAAACGCGTAGGGCAGGTGCCCGGCCGGGAGGCGCCGGGCTCCCCGCTCTGATGCTGCATTGGGGGTGGGATGGTTTCCAAAAACGGGATGAGATGGGGTGAAACGGGAGCTGGGGGGCTCTACCGGACCGTGCAACACTCCTAGAGCAGCCTGGGGCTGTGTGCACAGCCAGCTCCTTGTCTGGGGGAGCTCAGCTGTGCCGCAAGCGATGCTGCACGTGGCGCTAAAAGCAATGCTGCGAGCCAGGCTGCAAGCGACGCTGCAAACTCTGCTGAGAGCTGTGCAATTGGGAATGCTGCCAGCACTGCTGCGAGGGGCCCGGCCCACTCCCACCTGCCCCGCTGTCGGCCTAGCCCGGCTGGACGCTGGGGCAGGGGGAGGAGAAGGGCTGGTGCCCCCTGAGGGGAGGGCAGGACGTGTACCTGGGCCACAGCCACCTGCGTCTGCTGCTGCTGCTGGAGGAGCTGCTGCTGGAGCAGCTGGAGGCAGTGCTGGGAGGCCAGCGGGGTGATGGAGGCCGAGGAGCAGGGGCTGCTCGGGCTGAGCAGCTGCTGGGAGCTGGCCAGGTGGAGGGAGCAGTTTTCAGCATCCTGGGCACAAAGAAATGGGCAGGTGAGCGGATTGACCGGCTCAGGCTGGGATCTGGATTTTGGTTCCCCATGCCACTGACCCCAGCGCAGCAGAGGAGCCTCTGCACACCAAGGGGGTGTTGAGGGGCAGCCTTGGGCTGTTGTCAGCTCTGCACATCTCTGGGATCCCCAGGACAGTGTTTCTGAGAGGTTTTTCCCAGAGACCTGGCAGAGCTGCCTTGGCTGTGTCTGGGGAGGGCAGGTCCCCAGGTCTCCCCAGGAGGAGACAGCAGGGAGTGACTCAAACACTCCACCACCTTTCCGTGCTGTGGCTGCCCAGGCTGGGCGGTGTCCTAGTGCCTGGAGCATTTGCCAGTGTCTGTGGCCACTGCCCTTCCTGCTCCTGCCCTTCCCTGCTAGGGCAGTGCCAGAAGGAATGCACAGGAAAGGCCTTTCCAGGCACACAAACGAATCCCATGGAGTGCATGTCACTGCAGCTGTTTCCAGCCAGGCCCTGTGAGCGTTACTGTTGTGTGAGCTGAAGCAATGCCATTCAGGCCTCTGGGAAGTGCTCCCAGAGCTCTGTGGAGCACCCATTCATTAAGGTGGAGCTGCTGCTTGAGCTGAACGTGCTTGGGTGCCTGCACTGCCAGGGCTGGGCCTCCTGGGGACGTTGTTCCCTGGGCCTGGAGCACAGGGGAGCCAGGGATCACTGCCAGGGCAGTCAAACAAGCAACTGCTGCAGGGCAGCGCTGAGGGCACAGAAATCCACCCTGGTTGGTGTGTGAAGCCTGCTCAGCCATGCGCTGCAGCCCCCACCCCTGCCTCTCCCCTCAACCCCCACCCCAGCACTGGACCTGTACAGCCTTGCTGCAGGTGAACTGGGAGCTGAACAGCCTGTCCTGAGCAGGGAGCCAGCAGGGAGGGCTGCAATGGGGTCTCCATGAAAGCACCTCCAAATCAAGCCATGATACAGTGACCCTGAGCAGAGGGCCCTCAGCAGCAGCAGAGCACATGAAGCGTCCTCCATCCGACCCTCCATTACCTGGCCGTTCTTTTCCTTTGAGGTTTGCCCAGATTTCAGCATGCTGAAGTCCCCCCTGGCACCTGGCAGCTCTCTGGGTCCCCTCTCGGACACACAGATGCCACCAGTATCAATGCCAACCTCGTCCACATCCGTGATCTTGGAGCCCTTTATCTGGTGAACTTCAAACAAGATGGACACATGAGTCTGAGCCTCCCTTCCCTGTGCAGGATAGAAGGAAGAGCCGGGGCCCCGTGCAGGGCTGGGAGCTGGGGGAAGCTCAGGGACAAGGGCCAGGACTTGCTCCAAGTCTCAGCATGCTGTGAAGGGGCAGGAGGGAGGGAATGGGATGGCTGAGGGGCTGCAGATATGAGGGGACTCAGCCTGCCCCTCCCCAGCGCTCAGCAGGAGTGGGCAGGCAGGGCAGATTCCCCATGCTCCCCATCCAAAGGGGCCCAAACCTCTCTCCCATGAAGGAGGCGCCACCTTTCGTGTCCCCACCCCAAAGCATCCCCGCACCGCTGCCTTAGGGAGGGGCTTCCCCCACCCCTCAGGAGCCGGGAGTCACCTTCCAGCGGCTGCTCCTCGGCCGATTTGTCGCTGGCACCGTCGGCCTGCCCGTCGGCGTTCTGCAGGGCGTGCTGCAGGCTCAGCTTGTGGCACACCTCGAACGCCTGTCCCACGGTGCGCACCACGCGCATGGCCTGGCTCTGCGGAGAGAGCCCCGGGCTCAGCCCTGCAGCCACCGCTGCCCCAGCCTTCCCTCCCTACCTCCCACCCTGCCCTGGCCGTCTCCTCCTGTGCTGGCTGCTCCAGCAGTGCCCCCCGGTTCCTCACTCTGGGTCTGGGGGCTCCTTTCCCTGTGTGGAATGTGCCACTGCCCGGGCTGGGCACCAGGCACGTTGTTTTTCGGGACACCCAGCACTGGCGCTGCCTCGGTCATTCCCCAGGGATCTGCACCCCCTGACCCCACAGTCGTGTGGGTGCATCCCCAGGATAATCCTACCTTCTTCTTGGATTTGAAGACGTTGCACCTGAAGGAGTTGTTTGCGCCGTCCCTTGCGATGTAACTGAATATTTTCAGGTCTTGCGAGTCGTGAGAGACGTAGAAAATTCTAGGTGGGAGAGAGACAAAGGGAATTAAACACCATGAGGAATCTCTGCCCTCCAGACCACCTCTGCTGCTGTGTGTCCCCAGGATGGGCTGGTTTGCAGCCCCCAGGATTGGAGGAATGAGGCAATGCTGGTGCATGGCCCCTCCTGCAATTTTCAAGGCAGGGGGGATGGATTTAGAGAGCGTTTCAGGCTTGATAGAAAACCTTCTGGTTTCTGAAGTAGGCAAAAGCTTTTTAAAGATCCTGTGGGAAAGCGAAAAAAAATCTATAGTCTTGGAAAGCAAGTGTCTATTTTTAACCCCAGCAATTAACCCCTGCCCAGGCTGCATTGAGGCAGAACTGCCTGCATGGTGCTGACTGCCCTGTCCCTGGGGACCCTCAGGGTCCCTCCTTGGCAGTGGGCAGGTGGCACAGCACAAAAGCCTCTCCCAGGGATGCTGGGTGCACTCAGAGGATTCCTCTCTCTGCTGCTCAGGCCGACTCTTCTCCTTGTACTGCAAAACCATTTTGAAGATTTTTATGTATGTTTGATTTAATTAGGTGAAAATGTGACAAGTGAGTTCAGCTCTGCATAGAGAAGATACCAAAGGGATTCTTGAAATGTTTTCTTTCTTCTACTCTTTCTGTCACTGGTATTTTTTGGGTGTTGAACTTACAGCAGTTATTGCAAATGTACCACATCTTGTAGTAATCTTCAAAGAAAGCCAGAGGTGAGAAGCAGGCACAGATAATGCATCAGCACATCCTCTGCTCCTCCTCTCCTCACTAAAGGCTCTGATCCCAAAAACCAATGTTGAGGATCCCAGTTCTCAGGGCTGTGGGCTCAGTGTTCGTGGTACAATAATTCACTTTGCAGATCTAACAGCCTGGAGTACCCTGTGCTCTTAACCCATCCTCAGGCCATGCACCATCCCTGGGGTCAATTCCCATCCCCAGGGGCTCCTGAGGCACCAGGTTTATGCTCGGTGTAAACCTCTGGGTGGGGCTTGTGCTCTCTGGAATACCTCAATACCCCATAGAAGGTGCTATGGAAAGTCAGTGCTTTCTTGCCACGTCTGTAAGGGTTAATCCCAGTGAGCACTTACACCTTAGAGTAAGGCCCTGCTTTAGAAGCATAGGGAGAGCCATGGGAAGCCTGTCTTCAGAGGCAGAATCAGAGTAATCCAGGCTGAAGCACTCCAGGGTCACCCAGTCTAACCCTCTTCAAAGCAGAGGCAGCTTCAAAGCGAATTCAGTCCATCTGGCTCTCAAAAATGTATGAAAAGGATTCTCCAGCAGCAGTAACTTTGTACCCTCGTTAATATTAGATGGTCCTTTGGAAAGCCTTGGTGGAGGGGTCTCTGCAGGTGGGAGGAAGGGCATGGATCCCCCAGGGCTGACTGGCCCTCCCTGGTTGAATCCCCTGCCATGTACCTGTACACAGGATCGTGCATCACCACCATCTTACTCTCGTCCCAGGCCCACTCCTTTCTCTGTAAGCAGAGACAAAATTACAGTAAATCAGGTGAAAGTGAAACTCCACCAAACTGAAGGGCAGGAAACTTGGGGAACACTGCTTTTGTCCCAAGCCACAATTCAGGCTGTAGTGTGACTAGATGAGCCACGGCTGTTTCAACAGTATTTCAGATAAAAATAGATTTTTCTTCATCGTTTATCATATCTGATCACAGCCTTCAGGGCTGAAAATGGTTCCTAAGATTAATTTATAACATCAAATATGCAGAAGAGTTACACATTTTGGGGAAGATGGCTTGGAGCTGAGGCTTAGGAGACCTGGATGCAGTGGCTGGAAAGGACAGTTGGGCAAAGAGCTGAGGGGTGCTCAGACCAGGCAGCCTAGAAAAGGCTTTCTGGTATTAGCAAAAAAAAAGAACCAGTATCTCCTGAGAGATAAATTTTCCTGATAGAAAAAAATCCTCTTCCCACATGTAATATTCTCACTCTCTTTCCAGCAAGGTTTTGTTATTAGTTGGATGGAAACTGGAGTGTTTTCATGTACAAATTCTGGGTGTTTTTGAAGAAAAGGCCAGTTTTGGTTCGGA
Organism: Sturnus vulgaris; assembly: GCF_052056855.1. Lineage (NCBI taxonomy): Eukaryota > Metazoa > Chordata > Aves > Passeriformes > Sturnidae > Sturnus > Sturnus vulgaris. The sequence continues at coordinate 1,716,813 of NC_142264.1, forward strand.
GTGTGACTATCCCTGGGCTGGAGCAGCCTCACCTTCTGCTTCTTGCGCAGGATCACCTTCACCCCGTCCACGGACACGATGATGCTCACCTTCTTCTTCTTAATATTCTTGGCCTTGAATTCGTACTGGTGGGAAGAAAAACCCAAGTGTAAGAGAGTGCTGGGGGTACTGGGACAGTGTGTGATAGTCAGTGTCTGGCATGAAAATGTCAGGTTTTGGTTTAATCCCAACTGCTGAGGGAGGTGGGAATTTGTTTTATTCTGCTGAGAAAAACAGTTTTGGGAAGGACTTGGTGCAGTAGCTGGGATGCCAGGCAGGATCTTGGCTTTGTCAGGAGCATCCCTTGGGAGAGGACAAGTGGACTTCAATCCTCTGGACTACATCCAGACTGTTAATTTGGATCTGGGAAGAGCATTCCCGATGCATTGGCCATGTCTGGTCCAGCAGGACTTTGCTCCAGAGGTCTGATGGGGAGGTGGCACCTGCAGCAAACACCAAGCAGTGACATCTCGGGTGCCCTTGTGTGTCAGCACTGTGCTGCACAGGGAATACAAAATCACTCAGGAGCTGCAGGGAGGGCCAGATGGGCGGCAGTAACACAATTATACCTCAGTTATTTGCATAATCACATTAACCTCTGTGGGATCAGTATCTCTGGAGAAAAACCCTGCAGGTGTCTGCAGCCTGAGCTCACCTCCATTTGTGTTAAAAATTGAACACTGGCTTTTAAATGTTGCTTAGCTGACAGTTAGAAGCATGGCAGAGCCCTTCTACTCTTGAGACCTTTGTTTACAGCACTCATCCTTCCTGTCCCCATTTTAAGCACCATTTTCAGCTTCCAAACATTTTGATACTCTATATTTTTTGCAGTCCCTGTTTGAAATCCACCACTTTGTCACGTTGCTTTGGCGAATCAATGCAGACTCTGATTTGTGGATGTGGAGGAAAAGGAAATGCCAAACAGCCTGAAATCTACCTAGGCCATGTAATTAGACATCTAATTAGAACTCTGATTTCTTTATACAGTTGGGGATGTGCAGGGAGCACGTGAGATGTTAATGTGAGTCCAGGCACCTCTTTTGGGATGCTGAAGTTGCAGGACTGTGTGTGGCTGTCACCCAAGCTCTGCAGAGGAGATACACATCTTCCCCACTCCCCATCACCCATTGTGAGCCACGCCAGCTTCGCAGACAGAAAATTGGGTGGCTTTCATGTTTATCAGGCTTTTGATGCTGCTCATTGAATTCTTAGCACTTTGCAAGGTTTATGGTATCAGACAGACCCCGGATTAAACCACAGCCTTTTGATCTCCCCATGAATTATTACTTTCAGACAAGCTCTTTAAAAATCTATCTATAGTGCTATTGCGTGTGAAGCTGGAGCTAAATTAGCTATACACGTTTTTTATTTATGGGGAGGAGTGAGAGGAAGGGTGAGGTGGTGAGTGCATCCTGCAGGCTGCCGGGGGGCCCAGGGGGATGCAGCAGTGCCGGTGGGTCTGGGGCCAGGCAGATGCACTCACCAGGCTCAGCACCTGAGAGGGCTTCCCCACCCTCCACCCCTGGTGCCCAGCTGCTCCCCCTCCCCTCCCTCACCAAACTGTTTGTCCTTGTCTGCTCCATGAATGTCAATAAACCCGGGATAGACTGTTCTGCCCGCTAAAGAGCTGTTTATCTTTCTTTATACACAAATGGCTGGGAAAATACTAGCTGAGCTTTCCAAGAAAGAGCAATACAGTGTATTTTCCCATTGTAGCAACAGGGGTGCAATTACATTCAAACAAGGCTCTTTACTCAAAGGCTTTAAGCAAAGTCCAAGCCTGGATTTTGCAGAGATGCTTTTTCTTTCTCTCTTGGACAGAAAGGAACAATTGGGAGCAGCAGCAGCGAATCTGTGGGTGCTGCCAGGAGTGATGGCAAGAGTCTAAACCCAGGGAACTCCAGCCAGCTCCCACACAGCACCACCCCAGCCTGGCTCTGGGACATGTGCAGGGCTGAGCAGCACTGCAAGCTGGATGTGGCCACAGTGGCCTCAGTGAGGAAGGAGTTTGTTGGTCCTTCTCTCTCCATGGAGCCCGTGGCCACTGCTGCATCCTTGTTGGAGCACACAGCCCAGCCATGGCCAGAACCAGCTTGGCCTGAAAACAGTTAAAACTCGTTGGTTCCTCAAATCTTTTCTAAAGGGTGAAACCCTGAAGCAGAAGCTGTAGGATGTCCCATGCCCCAGCACAGGAACATCAGCTGGGTGAGAGCACTGTGAGGAGGGCAGAGCCTCAGGCTCACATCACACCAGCTCAGCTTGGACTCTCTCTCCATCTCTCCAGAAAAGGCAGATGGAACACAGCTTCAGTCATTTAATTACTTCCTAGCAAGCAGGAATCAGTATTTTAATGAACTATGATTTATATAAGGACAGGAAAGCACATGGGAAAAGGCACTCTGAGACAGCTGACTTTCTCCTGTAGAACGTTCATGCATAACCCAACTTCCATCCTGGCTCCAGGCTCCAGCCTGACCTGTCACTGCTGTCACAGCAGTCTAGTCACTGATTTTCTTCTTCCAATTGAATTGATGGGTTTTTCTCCCCCAGATTTGTCAAGGTTACTGACAATTCCAAACCCACACAGCAGCATTTCTCTCTGCTGCCTTCCACGATTCAATCATTATTCTCCTATTGTTTGTGCTGTCCTATGGGGAAAAGCTTTCTGGATGCTAAAGGATCTGGAGCTGCCCCTGCAAGTGGTGATACAGCAGCCTGGCAGCTTTCTTAACTATGGAGGCAAGGTGGGACATTTTATAAAAAAATGCAGGTCAAAAAGGGTAATTAATTTCATTTATTTTAGCAGCGTCATTAATTCTATATCAGCTGTGTTTGACCTGGAATACTTTCCACTCCTGCTCTTAAATCCCTGTGTTCAAGTCCTTGCCTTTCATACAGTCCCACACACTGCTGGCATGAAATATTAACTTACCCATGAGCTAAAGACTGTATGACTAGAAATGTTAATGGTGCCGTGTGATGCATATTTCATTGGATAATTCCACCCAAGCAGATATAAATTACACATGCAGTTACCAGCTTCCATCTGCTGATGAAGCTTGGGCTAATGCACATTGGAAATCATGTGCAGTTTCCAGCACTAGGAACAACCTGCATGAATAGAGTTATTCAAGGAAGCAATTCTTAATGTGATTAATTACTGAAGGTATCAGGGCCTTCATTATGCAAATGAAAACTGTCATAAAATAGAGAGTTTGCAGGTCTTGGAGGCAGTCTCTGCTTCCAAAAAATGCATCTTTTTCATTAACAAGGAGCAGCAAGGCCGGAACATGCTCCTGGCCATGGTTCAAATGGTGTTTTAAGTTGTATTAAGGGAAACAAAAGCAGAGGCTCTGCAGGTTTTTGAAGTCAGAGTACGTCAGTGCCCCCAGTCACAGCTGGGTATGTCCTTATTTGCATGCCCGTAGGAAGATGCCACAGGCTTGGAAACCAGCGACTTCTTCCTGTGGCTGTAAATTCTCCAGCCAGCCCTCAGCCTGCTGTCCTGCCCTGGCCTCCCCTCGGGCCAGCCCTGGCAGGCTGCAGGATCTATGTGTCCATAAACAACCCCCAACAATAGCCTGGCCCAGCCCCTTCCCCAGCACAGGACACAGGGAGCATGGCAATGAGGAGGTGGGAATGAGCTCAGCTCTGCCCCCCGACTGACCGGCTCCGGGCAGAACCCCCAGCCCCTGCTCCTTCCCTTCCCTTCCCTTCCCTTCCCTTCCCTTCCCTTCCCTTCCCTTCCCTTCCCTTCCCTTCCCTTCCCTTCCCTTCCCTTCCCTTCCCTTCCCTTCCCTTCCCTTCCCTTCCCTTCCCTTCCCTCCCTTCCCTTCCCTTCCCCTGGTACTATACGAGTCCCATTTTAGGATTTAAAGCCATGATGAATCCAAGTATTTCCAGCTCAGGAATGTAATTAATTTCAAGCCAGCTGACCTACACGGTGTGAGGACAGGGTGTTATCTCGGCTGCTGTTTGAACTACCCATGCTTGGAGTGCTGCCCTTGGAACTGATGCTATGGAAAACTCCAGAGTTCTCAGAGTGGGGCTCAGCCCGTGCTGCCCTGGAGCTGACAAACCAGCAGTGTCCATTCCCACAGGCTGCTTGCTGTCCAGCCTCTGATCCCCCCTTCAGCATCACATCCCACCTTCCCGAGGTCACTGCCAGCCCCGGTCAGTGCAGCCCTCGCTGTGTGCCCCTTGGGAATCCTGTGCCTGTTGGAATGCCGTGAACCCCGGTGCCCTCCGGGGCACCCGCTCTGAATGGGCCGGGCATAGCCTGGGGCTGTGCTGCAGTAGCTGGGCAACACGGACACAAAAGCGACGCAGGAAGCACTGGAGACCAGGAGTGCACCTCCTGCCCAGTGGAAAAATGAGAATTTATGATCCTTGGAAACATAAAACTGCTCACTGGAAAGCAGAAACCGAAAAGGGAGTACAATAGGCAAGGAGAATGCTGGCAATGGAGTCGAAGTCGTTTTTCTCATTTAAATGAGCTCCTTCCACCATCCAGCAAACTCTCTGTAGATGCCGCTCCCCAAGGAAATGTGGCCCCAGTCCATCCCAAGGATCCCTGGCTGACCTCGGGCAGGGGCTGTGAGGATGCTGCCCTGGCTGCAGCAGCTGGAGGCTGATCACATAAGGGGGAGAAAGAGAAAGAGCTGCGTTTTGTCCAGTTCTCCTTTTTCATCTGAGCTTCAAAGCATTCTGATGGACATGGTAATACAGGCCTTCCCCTTCATCCCCCTTCTCATTTTCCACAGGTTTTATCCTTGGGAGGTCCCACACTGCTGAAGTCTCAGACAGCCCTTAAGGATAACTCAATCTTTCCACCTTAAGGTGACATGGCAAAGATGTGGCTGGAGTTCAGATATTTCTCTGCACCAGTCAAAAGGATGTGGAAGAAAAAACAGTTACACCCAGGGGGGTGAGTGGGGCTCCTGCAGGTGATGGGAGCTGCTGGGAGCCCAGGGCTAGCAGTGGCTCTTTAATTAGTCTTTTCCACCACGGACTGTCCTAGAACAAAGCTTTTTCGTCAGCTTTTAAGAAAGGGTGGGACAAAAGCAGCCTTTTCATTGCTTCCTCCCTGTGGAAGAGATAGTGCAATACTGCTGAGCTGCATCCTGAGAGGCACAAGCAGCCTCACAGCCCAGTGCAAGGTGACATCATCTGGCCTTTGGTGCCTCTCTGACAAAAGCACCATTGTGTGTCTGTCACTTCCAGGAGCTCCCTGCTGTCCCCAGGTTTAATAGGGAGCTTTCCCACACATGGCCCTTCAGTCCTTGTCTTGCCAGGGCAGGCCAAGCCCAGCTCATGGGGAAGCTGAGTTTTATTTTCCTCCCTACCTCTATTCACTTTGCAGGAGAAAACAAATTACCTTTTCCATCCGCAGTGCCTTGGATGATTAATTAGCATCAGTAATGAAGTAGTGTCTTGGGACCCCAGCCCAACAGGAGCATGAAAATATCCCTACCTGAAAAAGCTGCTAGGTTACTGCAGATAAAAAGTGCTAATTTCATTAGAAGCAGGTCAGATTCACCTGAAATAACCCTGAGAAGTGAAGTTGCAATTATACACTGCAATATCTTCAAGTAATTCCATATTTCCCTACAAACATCTGTGTCACAAGGCCCTGCAGAGAAGGGCCTGGTTTGGAGCATGTTTCATGTCCTAGCTGCCCTCCAGTCTGGTATGTAGGACAAGAGGCAAGTTGGGAGATTGGATTGCTTTAAACCTTGTCCATCAATGTTCACACAACAAAGCTCTGAAGAGCAGGAGCCAGGACTCTGCAGCAAGCTCAGAGCTCCATGAAAAAGCCCCAGACCCCCTGCATGGCTGTGGGAAGGTAACAGAGTATTTTCTACGTCTGTTTCTCACTCACAAAGCAAGGATATTCATTTTCTACTTCATTCATTCAGTTGTTCTGGTTACAGCCAGCCCCTGCCAAGTGACAGCTACCCAGCACCTCGCTGGCAGGGCCAGGCCACCAGACACTGCTTGTACAGACAGGAGCAGGAGGCAACTGAGGATTTCTGCTGCCTGCTCCAAAATTCCTGCTGTACTTTCAGTCCCTACCCACCCCTCTCCATGAGCCTGACAGGCCATGGCAGGGGAGATGCTCCTGGCTCTCTTCCTGGTACTGGCTGGGCTGTGCAGACAGGGAAAAGGGGAGCTGATGTCCTCAGAAGCAGGAGAGGGAAATGGGGCAGGGGTGATTAACAGGGCTGCTTTGCTCTGTCTCTGAGAGTTGGTGTTTATTGCTTGTTTAGAGAGAGAATAAAAAGCCAATTTTGTTCTTCTGTGGCTTTTCAGAGGTGTGTTTGTGGTGCTGTTCTTCAGCCCACCAGCAGTTTGTGGCCATGGGAGCCAGGCAGGGCCCATCAATGCAGAGCGTGGGGCAGGGGCTTAATGAGGGTCCTGGCAGGGACTCAGTGGCAGAGCACAGAGACGGGGAGAAAACCTAATCCCACTGCCAAGGCTCTGACAAAGGCAGGTGCTGGGATTTTAGGCCTCTAAATAATGCAAGACTCTGTGTTTATGTAAGGATGCTATTTTAGTGCAGGTAGTCCAAGGAAGGAGGATGGCAATGTGGAGGTGAAGGCAGCCAGAGCAGGCAGGGAGCCACGCTCTGAGTGCAGGGATGGAGAGGGAATGTCAGTCCTGACACCTGGGGCAGGCAGGGCAGGTTCAGAAGAAGGGGCAGAGAAGTGCCCACGTGTTCCACCTGATAACCAAGTCAACCCAGCCCTGCCTCCCAACAGGGCCAGGGGTGACCTGCTGGGGTTCTCCATTTCCAGCACTGTGCTGCTCTGCAGCCTCCTCCTGAAAGCTTTGGTGACTTCAGGGTGCTCAGCATGTCCTCCCAGGGTGGATGCCTATCCAAAGGAGAAGGAGCAATCTAGTTTGCTGTTGAGAATCTGGAGAAGCTACATCTGTATGACTAACACCTGCTCTGTGGAAATGCTGCAGGGAGGGAACATCTCCTGGCTTCCAGCCTTGCTATCACACCCCATATGCATCTCAGGTGCTGTCCTCCAGCTCTGTGTCTTGCTGTTTCTCCTAGCCACCTACTAGGGAAATTAGCATTTCCTTTTCACAGCAGAGTCAGGAAGCTGGACTTGGCACCTTTATCTTTGGGCAAGCAGAATCCAAGCTAGAACGAAGACAAGATCTCCATTTGCATTCAGAACCAGCACTTGATTACAAACTAGACCAGAATGACAATGGGGGGATGCTGAGTGTGCTGCTGTGTGCAGACCAGGCTTCAGGACTCCTTTGCTAGGTGCAATCCATCTTTTCTCTCCTGCAGGGCAAAGAGCTCTTTGTTAGCTCAAGCCCCTGGTGCAGCTGAACCTTTCTACACCTCAGTGCCAGCAACTCCCATGAACAGCCTTGCTATGTACTGGTTTGAGACACTCAGGGACAGAAATAATCTGCTTTATTGCCAGGCAAGGAGACTTTTTCTATGTAGCTGTTAATACTGTCGATCTCCAGCAGTTCCACTTGAGAAAACATTTCTTGCAGAAAACCCAGTGACTTATAGCTGACCTCTGGGTGCTGCACTGAAAGGATGTGTTTGCATGTGTGAGCAGCAGCAGTGCAGCAATTCCAGCCAGGAACAGGCCATTGAGCTTGGAGGGGGTCAGCACCACAGGGGCTGTGGTGTCAGGTCTTGGTAAAGGCTTGGCATGCAGTACTGAGAGATCCTGCTTCCTTAGGAAAATCACCAGTCAGGCCCAATGCTCAGATGCAACTGTTAGGAGAGATTTTCCTAAAGCACGTAATTCCTAATTCCCACTGACATTAGAATCTTGGTGGCACAAATGTCTTTTGCAATCTGTCCATGAGCTCTTGCATTCCTGGAATAGAGCAGAAGTGAAGACAGAAGGGAGCTCAGGCCTCTCCTGCCAGGCTGACCTGACTATTACCCAGATGTGCAGTCCTGAGCAGAGCCAGGCACAGCACAGCTCCCATGCTGCTTCTCTCCAAGTGGGCCTTGGTTAGAAATTATTTAGTGCTAATAAAACCGCAGTTCCTAAATTTAAAGGAAAGTCTCTGGGTTCTCCTCAAATTGTCCATGAAACTTCACTCAAATTTGGAAACAAGACTACTACTGTAAGAGAAAGAAAATTCAAGTCTAATTGTGTCATTTCCAAAACTCCAGAATATTAAGCAGTTCAAGGACTCTATTAGCCTCAGGGGAGCTACTGAGATTAGTGAATCATGATGAGAGAAAAGCCTGGGTTTAGGTATGGAAATTATGAAAAAGAGGGTTTTATGCTCTCAGTATTTATTGTCACTGAGGTCTTGTCACCAAAACTGTACCAGAACATCACAGGCTCCTCTCTCTCCCCAGTGCTGCTCCCCGTGTCCCTGGGCTTGCAGTGGTGTGAGCAGGAGGTGTGAAGCTGTGGACATGAATGCATCCTGCACTGCTCACACACAGGTCAGTGATTAACCCCACACAGAGTCCCCTGGCCCAGCTCACAGCTCCTGCCACCAGCTGGGATTCAAGGAAGCGAGACCAGCATTGCTCTGGGGGGCCACAACATGAAAATGGGAACATGTGCCTGGGATGGAAATTTATGCCCTGTAATCATTAACAGCAGGGCACAGGCTGCAGCAGGACTGAGCAGCTCCATGGTGCTGTGGGATCACTGAACCTTTAGTGCTCCATGAGCCATGTGTGGCCCTGCAGCAGGTAAAGGACACTCAAAGGTGGCATTTGAGCCTGCAGAGAACCTGTGTGCCTTACACCCTCCTGGAGCAGCTGTGACTGCCTCATCCTCCACCACACTGCATCTGGCCTGGGCATGTCCCTCTGCTCTTCTTCATCTGATAAAAATAATGCGATTTTTAGGAAGAAAAGCCTGGAGCTCAGAGGCTTTGGTGGGATTCCAGGGAGTACATGGGACCTGGCTGTGCAGGGAACAGGGTGATTTGGGACCCTGGCCTGGGATGTTTCAGTGCACAGGGCCACATCCTGTCCTAGGCAGATCTATCCAGGCAGGATCTCTGCAGCAGCAGTGACAGAAGGATGGAGGAAGTGGGAAGTGACTCAGGTGTCCTGAAAGCTGTCAGGCGACTGCCAATTAGTCCAAATAACCCATCTGGTCCAGGGAAAGGACATTTAAATAATGTCTAATCACTGCTGCAGGAAAGAAAGAAAACCATTCCATAATGCCTTTAAAAAATCCCTGCTCCCTCATCAAAGCATCCTTCCTTCCAGGGACCCATTCAATCTTTTATGCTATAGATTTATCACACTGTTATTTGGTCAAAACATGAAGTAGCTTGTCAAAGTACTGTGTAAAGTAGCACGGATTCTGTCTGCCTTCAGGCCTCATTTAGTACAGAGCAAAAGCAGACTGAAGAAAGCAAGCGTAGAACCAAGCTATTGTTAGCAAATCTTATTTTACTGGGCTGAATTTGACTTTGTGGTCACAGTCCCTCAGGGTCCCTCTCCTCAGAGCACTGATCCATGAAGTACAAAGGGCCCTTGCATGTGACAAAATCAAGGCAACATCTACAGATGTTGCCACTGCAGTGCCCTGGGCCTGGCCTTCGTCCTGTGTCCAGCACAGACTCAACCTGAGAACAGAAAGGCTCAGTCAAAGCATGAGGATTACACTGTAGCCACAGGCTGGCAGTTTTTCAGATTTTTCTCTGTACAGAGAGAGACTCATGGGACAGATTTAAGTGTTTGTATCTTCATGAGCTATTCTGTTTTGTTCCTGAAACACATCACCCTGCTCTGGTGGAAATCCACCCCTGCACAAGGAGGGTCTCTGCTCCACCCCAGGGGCAGCCCCAGCTCTGTGCCCCCGCAGTTGTCACTCAGATTTAGGCAGTTCCTTGTTACCAAGCCAATCCCATGTGCTCTCTACACTCTGGTTACCTTTCTCAATTACATTTTTTCAGGCACCAACAAAGAAGCAGCTTTGAGTCGTGGCTGAGTGTTCTTCACCAGAATGTAATTTGAAAGCCATTATATTTCATCTCTGTAATACTCTACAACCAGTAACATAATTGGTGAAAAAGTCTCTTTATTTCAAACTAGATAAAAGCTTTGCAGAGATCTCATACAGTGATATTTTAGCTAGTGAAATTAAACACTGCAGTAATATAATGATAATACTGTTAAAGCCACTTTATTTTACAATTAAAAGGTACCTGCTTCATTGCCAAGATTCAGCATCAGACAAAAAGCTCTGTCTTGTTCTATTTAGCACTATCATTTTAATTTAGCTTTTATCCATTTAAATGCTGCTTTTATTAGCCTTCAACTAAACTCCAATCCACCATGACTCTTATGCAAAACAGAATTAATGTGCCCGACTGGATCCACCCCCTCGCTGGAGAAGCCCTGGAGTTCTGAGGGCTCTGAGGAAGGCACTAAAGGTCGCTGTTGCCTGGAGATGACACATTTCACTGACTGATCCCTCTGCCTCTCCACCCATCTGCCATCAACCCTGCACTCTGAACAGGGTGGAAGAACTGAAGCATCTCTAGTCACCAGCCACTCCTCAAAATCTGGGTCATAGCAGTGGCTACTGAAAAAGCCCTCAGCTCTCTTCTGGCACAGTGGCCTGCATTCACAGCTTGACCAGTCCCCACTCGTTTCAGCTCAGAGGTTAAGTGACAGAAGGTAACTAATTATTCTGTGGCAGGATGTCCAGAGGTGATTTAGGGTTGGAGATGAGCAGGGCGGAAATCCGCAGGAGTTTCTAAGTCAGTGGGGCAGCTCTATGGCACTGTGAGACCCTCCCCAAGCAGTGAGCAGAAGGTTGGATTCTTGTGTAATCTCAGAGGTGTTTTTTTCCTCTCCTCCCACACAAGACACACGAGCAGAGCATAGTCAGTTCTCCACCAAAGTCACACAATGCTGCCTAGAAACTGTGCATGATGCCACTGCAGAAACAGCTCATTAAGAGCTTCTTCCCTTTGTTGTAAGATAATATGAACAGCAGAAAATGGGTACAACAAGCTTGGGTTTGTCTGAGACAAGGCAGACTCCATTGTTCTAGAAAGACAGCTTCCACATTTTAAATTAATCTTTTGTAAGGCTAGGAAAATAACATTTGATGGAGCCTGTCAAGGTGATTGTGGACCAGAGAACACATGGACAGAGGCCTAAGGAGCTGCACCTGCATGAGCCACCCTTCCCTTCCTGGGGCTTTCATGGAGATTTCAGGGAGTTCTTGTCCCACCTGGTGTTTTGGCTAATTGGTGCTGTAGGGCACACTGGGAAGGGGGAGAGGCTGCAGTGGCAGGGCAGGAAGCCCTGCCTGGAGGTGGGATGGGAGCAGGGTGAGGAGCAGTGCCTGGGAGGTTGCAGCTCCTGCAGACTCAAGCTGAAGCCACTTGTTTTGCCTGGAGAAATGGATTCTTGCCAGACATTCTGCCAGAGGGTTCACCTCCTTCAGCATCCTGTGCTGCATGCAGGTAAGACCCATAATGTGTCTGTTATCCCTTAAGGTAAGGTGGCATCCCTGTCATCCTGTATCTTCATAAAGACCAGGAAACAGACTGTGGGAACCAAACCTGGGGGCCATTTATAGTGTGGAGCAGTAAAATACTTTTCAGTAGGGCTGTGCATTGAATGTGGTGGTTTCAGTGCTGCCTGCCCCAGGTAGGAGCAGGTAAGAGTTTTCTGGCAAGGCTCAGAGGCCCTCAGAGCACATGGTGGGACTCCTGCCTCCTGGGAAGCCCAGCCTGATCCCCATCCCTGTGCAGGAGACTCTGCTACAGATGAAACAAACAGAGGAAAACAAACTAATGAGGCATTAGGGCTAAACTTAGCTGTAATTAACATTTAATTACTATCCTGAAAACACTTGCTGTATTTTGCCAGGGCCTGGGAAGGTAAACCCAATTAGCTTAATCTTGTGTGGTAGGAAACTTAAATTGGTTCAGATACCTGGTCTCATGGACAGGACCCTGAGGGTAACTGGTGTTTCTGGGGCCTGGAGCTGAGCAGCCCTGTGGGCTGATCATGTACAGGAGCCTTTCTTAGACCTCTGCTTTGGAGAAGAGTCAGAACTGACACCAGACATTCTGCAGAAGGTGCCAGAGCAAGTTTGTACATGCTTGTGTACATTGGTTTGGCTGCCTGTAACCACAGCTCTCTCCTGGAGCCATAGGCTGTGTCTAACACTTAGCAGGGTAAACAACCCTTGCATGGCTCTCCAGAGATGCAAGGAAGGTATCCTAGAAAATGATGCTCTCTTGGAGCATGCTCTGGGGTGAATACAATGTTTTCTTAGTGTGGGGGAGAAAGAGGAAGACATGCCTGTGTTTCACACTCTAACCTTGTCAGAACTGTCATCTGTTTCTCCTGAACCTTTCTTTAAATGAAAGGAAGGTGCATGGTGTTCTGAGAGCTAAAGAAAGGTCCACCCCAGCAGTCTGAGGCTGCTGAAATATTTTAAGATACTAGGATTGTTGTCTGTCACAGCCCAGGGTTATCATTAGCTGAGCATTTGGATTCTCTTCCAAAGAGGCTGAAAGGGAAAACCCTCCAGGAACTGCAGCAGAACAAACTCCCATCCAACAGCAACAGCTCCTGGCATGCAGCTACAGAGGTCTGTACCCCAGGGCAAGTGCTCCAGCAGTTTGCACTTCCATGTTTGAGTCTGTGCCTCAGCTACAGCTGACCAAATAACTTCATTGTCGAGGGAGATGCTGCAGAGACTAACCAAGAAACCCATCAGCTGGCAGTTCTGTTCTCAGATTAACATGAAGCTAGCAGGAAAACATAGTTCTGAACATAATCCAGGAAGGGTTTATATGCAGAATGTCAGTGGAATCCATGCAGCATTTTCTAGGTGAACTTCTGAAGTGAGACGTGCCTGCTTGAGGAATTGCTGAGGGAATTGTGTTCTAGACAAGCCCATGAAACATCTCTACCTCTACCTCTGAAACCTGTCACAGAGTAATAAATTAAACTGAGAGGGCTGAAGGCAGTCTCCCTGCCCTCTGCCAGCTATAGAACCAGCTATGGTTCCTCCCCTGTAGGAAGAGCAGATAAATCACACCCACATTTGCTCCTGAACCATTGGAATTTACAGCCTGGCAGGGCTTTAAGTGCAAGGAGCTGTGAGCCAGCCCAGCTCTGGGACTGGGAGCTCTGGAGTGCAGAGGCAGGTTCTCTGTAGCTGTCTCTGCTGCCTCTGCTTCAGAAGTTTGTGCAGTAGGACTGTAACTTACTCATCCTGATTTAAATTGCTGTCATGTCACACTTCAACACTACCAGTTGATACTTGGCAGTCAGTCTGACTTACAGTGTGGCTGGATTGCACTTCCTCACTCATATACTGTGTGGAGAAACTGCAAAGTGCTGAGGCTCTGCTCAAAGATGGATGCAGCAAGAATGATCAGGGTAAGAGGGAGGCTGAAGTGAGAACCCAGTTTCATTCCAAGGAGAATGAAAACTTCTCATGTATCCTGTGTTGAGATTTATAAATGTTTCTGTTTCTCTGGCACACTGGCCTCTGGGGGAAAAGGCTTCTCAATTAAATTAAGCCCAAAAAATGTGGAGGTAACAGAAGACACATTAGTCTGGATGTCTGCCTCCTGTTTGTTCATCCTGGTGTTTGGATGGGCACAGCACCAATTGGCTGTTCCCTTATAGAATGATTATATAATCCAACATCTGGCTCCTTTCTGAGTGTCAATACCTGCTTAGGTCCAAGTCAGAGATTCCTAAGTGCAAATTCCAAGGAAAATGATTCTGTGCCTTATAGGTAGCTAAATGGAGTGTCTTGGGGAATTGCTGTCTGTGGGGATGACAGGTTTTGTCACTTACTCCTACTGTGTCCTTGTACAACTCACCACTCAAAATAGCAGCATGTCACCAGGCCTGCTCAGCTGGCTGTGAAGTGCTGGACTGAGGGTAGAGGTGCTCTGGGAAGGGAACAGCTGACTTCCTCCTCTGGGGAATGCATGCAGGACATGTGGTGATGTTAGCCCTGCACTTGAAGCCATCCATTCCCTGGTCTCCCAGGCTAAGATTTTCCAAGCAACCTCAGCAGCTTCAAGGAATTGTTTTGTGTTTTACAAAACCCATCTTCACATTAGCTGCTGCTTGAATTGTGAGGAGGAAAAATCCTTGATTTGTATATGAATTCCCTGGAGTGCTGAGAAGGCTCCAATACCTGCAGAGGGATCCACTCCAGCAGCAAGGCAGCTCTAGCAGAAAGCTGACAGAGCATGGGAGTTGCCAGACACCCAGACCTGGATGGCCTGGGGCAGCTGTAGGCAGCAGCTGCTGCTCCCTGGGAGCTGGGGGAACACCTGCCCGGGGTGCTTGGAGCTGTGTGGTGAATTGGACTCTGTAAGCAGGCCCTCGCTGTGCCTGTCAGGGTACAGTGTATTTATCCAAGCTGCAAACTCATTTCATCACCTCCCCTGCCAGGGCAAGAGGTAGAGGGATTAGCTTGAACTCTGATCATATAATAACAACATGGCAGCTGTAGGCAGCTAATAATCCACTGGGAGGATTAGCAAACTTAAAGTTGTCTAGCTCTGCATAATGGAAAGCTAAGAACAGCAGCTTCCCTGTTCTACCTACTGCATTTGCATTCTCTCCAGTGGAAGCATAGAACATGATGAGACAAGGCTTTCCAGTCTGTTATGAAATGGGATCTAATGTGTGACTAATGGAGCATTGCTAGCAATTCTACAAGCATCCATTCAGCTCAGAATATGGATTTAAGTTTTACTAAGAGACTGCACTTCAAATACCTACTGCTCGAGAGCAGGTCACGATTTCAGCAGGTTAATGCTAAAACTTATTTGAGGCTCTCCAGGAGTAATGTCCTGAAGACTGCTCTGCTTATGAATGGAGAATCCCACTGATCCAGAATCCCTGCTATAATTCATGTGGAACTGATAAAAGAGCCCAGTACAAAACACAGAACGTGCCAAGGAGCAGACTGGTCACCTGGTGTTACTGCTTTCCTTCTGACCCTCTCAGGACACCTGGAGGCCTCAGCAGCTGAAGTCTTTCCCTCCAAGGCAGTTTTGGTGCTTGTATCAATTTACTGATGAGTAACCAGCTCTGACACAGCCTGGAAAAGAGAGCTGTGACTCCTCATCCTCCTCCCTGCTCGCTCTAGTGAGTAAGAGCCCTCCTGAGCTGTGGGATGGCTCCCACCTCCTCCCAGGGCACAGAACACAGGGAGTAGCACAGGCAATGCTGGGCTGGGGCTTGTACTGCACGACTTTTCTCTTCTGCTCCAGTGGAGAATTCCAGTGCAACACTGGAGTGCACAAAGGATGAAAGCTTCACCATGCCATGCCCCTGCCAACACTTGGCAGGGCTGTGGGACCTCACTCACTCTTGCACTGCAAACAGGCACGACTACTCACAATAACACAGGAGCAAAATACTCATTTCCTCCAGGAGCTTCTTCCACTGTTTCCTCCCAGTTGTAACTGGTGCTGCTGAGAGTCCATGGGAAAAAACTCTAGTACAGACAAGGCCTCTGCATGCAAATGAATGCTACATAAATAACCCCAATCTCCCCTCAGTTCCTAGGTTGGGTACTCTGTGCACTAGAATTCTCTTCAAAGACCTCCCAGTTCATTCTTTATGCTCTAATTAAGGATCAGTGCCAATTAACTATCTTCAATAGAGGAGCATCTTCCGCTCAGCAGCCAGGAAGTGTCTGAATAAGATCCTGCTGTACAATGTGCACATGAAAAGGGAAGCCCTCCCTTTTTGGAATGGGTTTCCAAGATTAAAAACTCAGTATAGATTACTGGATGCCTACTTTAAAAATCCTGTGTGACAAGATTAAGTGACAGCACCCAGGAATGCAGAATTGGTTTTTTACATGTTTCTGGTGATACTCAAGCATGCTATTGCACTCTGGGCTAGGTACCACTGTGGCAATAGCAGGTGTGAAAACAGAACGTGACACTTTATTTTAAGTGATATTAAAATACTGTTTGCTTTTTCTTACAAGGGTGTCATAGATCAGCAGAAGTGCAGCGTCAAATCTGATGATAAATATTGATTCAGATGAAAAATTGCCAATAATAATGCCAGCACCTAAACTGCCCTGGTAGTCCTCACCTATTGCCTTTACTTCCCACAGATATTCACCTGTTCCATAAATAACCAAGCAATTTAGACTGCTGCTGCACTGTGTTTTGAGCAAGAGCTGTGCTAATAGTCTGAGCAGGCAAAGGGAGGGGAATGTCATTTCTAAGCTTGGCTGGAGATGAATACATCAGCTCCCCAGCCAGTTACAGGCTATGTTTAAAAAGCACTATTCTAAAGGAAAATTAGATGGTTAAACACTGTGGGGGAAGGGGGGAAATAGGATAATCCCTTCAAAGCTTTAAATGGAAGATTCTCAAACTTGCTTCAGCTGATGTGAGACATATGAACAGCCTCAGAATTAAGACCCCTGCAAAACTTCAGCCAGACACAACAGCTGCACTGCCTTTTGGGGGAGATGCACTTGAACTGGTTATACACGAAGCAGATGTAAGCCACCCAACCCTGCTAATCACAGCTAAATCTGGGGACCATTCACAGGCTGCTCTGCAGAATAAAGGGGCAGAGCAGGAAGAGAGCAGGCTTGGTGATGAGAAACAGGAACTGTAAAACTGTATTGGAGCGTGGGGAAAGCAGCAAATTATTCGAGGAGCAGCAGAATCCACAAAGTCTAGTCAGATGGGATTTACATCAATCACACCTGTCAGGGTACTGATATTTCAATATATAACACAGTACATTTGGAACTGTCAATGTACTCAAGTGTTTTGTGGAGTACATTGTGTCCAGCTTATTCTTCACACGCACAAAATTCCAAACAGGCTAAATAAATCTCTCAGGTTCGAGGAGAAGCCCCATGGCTGCTCAGCACAGGAGAGGGAGTTACATCTGAGTTTTGTTGACTGATCCCTTTGCAAAGAGCACAGGATGGGCCTCTGCTAAGATGCCTTGGGAATTTCTGGAGAAGCTTGTTGCAAACCTGATTGGGCTGAGATTTGAGCTCCAGATAGGAAAGGCTGGAGGGAATGTGGAACAGTCACTCTGGGGAATGTAACCTTTAACTCTGTGTGGGCTCAGCTCTTCTAAACTTACCCGAATCCTTCTCATGGCTGCCACAATCTCCACACGGCTGTTGGGCCTGGGGACATCCAAGCTCCCGATGTACTGAAAGACACAACAGTGAGATGTCTGTGCAGTAATGCACAAGTTCATGCTGTGGGCTTCTTCACAACAGACAGTATTTCTCATTTATTTAGTCCTTCCTTGCATGGACTCCTTTGACCCAGGCCAGGATAGGAATATCTGTTGTAGATAACATTATCAAGTTGGGGATCTCTGAGGTCAGGTGTGAGGCTCTGACCTCATTCAGGTTCTGGATGTGCCTTTACCAGTGCTTTGTAGGGCAACGTCTGCTGCTAATTGAGTCATGATCCCGTGTGTCTGAAAATGGGACCGTCTATCCTTTCTTCCTCCTTACTAGACTGGCTCAAAACTAAAAGCACATAAAAGCTGTAAAGCTGCCAGGATGTGCAACAAGCACCTTTCCTGGAAAAGCCTTGTGATTCTAGTTTTCAGTCTGGACCACCCTACCTCTGGATGCTGCTGTCCCTGCTTGGTTGGACCAGCTCAGCTGTCTGCAGAATCCTGGTAAACCCCCCCAAATCTGTGTCCTAAAACCCTGCTTAGGGGAGCTGCAGTCCTAACTATAGTGCTTGGGGGTGAGTGTCTGCATTCCAGTGCCTGCACCAGTCCTAGCAGGGTCTCTTAGTGGGACTGAGACATGGCAGGCTCCCATCACCCCCACCCCTGCACCAGTTACAGCCTCTTTGAGCTGCTTGCCTGTTCTCCTGAACAGAATGGCAGCACACTGCCCACACTCCACAGGTTAGCATGGAACACCTGCAGGCAGCTTCCTGCTGCCGGCACTGCTCCCTCCTGTGCTGCCCGAGCAGAACCTGCTCGTGCACCTGTTGGCAGGAGGTGGCACCGGTGACAGCACACGTGGCACGGTCACAGGAGTGCCCCACGCTGCCGAGGGGAGGAGGCACAGAGCTGCCAGCTCAGCCTGGGGAATGAGGAAATCGTGGTGTCCTGGACAGTCACAGCGTGGGGAGCAAAGGCTGCTGACGCTGTGGTGTGGCTCAGCTCTGAGGGAATACCTGCACGCCCAGGGCATGTTGGGGAGGACAGGGAGAATGTCACTGAGTGAGAGGGTGATGACAGCCTGTGCTGGGAGTGGCCCTGGCAGCTGAGGGCAGGTGCTGGATTTGGTGCTGGTGGGGGCCCAGTGGGGTCCATCAGCTCCCCCAGGGTAACACAGCCCCTCTCTGCTGTTACTGGTGGGGACTGAGGGCACTTCACAGAGATTAGTGACCCTCCCAGGAGCATTTAGTTCATGAAGTGTGTCTGGTTTTTAGTGTGTGGTTACAAATTGTTGATTTTTTGGAAGTTGTTCCCTTGTGAAGAGGAAAAGGAGCAGCTAATCAGGAGGTCCCTGCAAACATTCAGGGTTATATTATATATATATGAACAGAGACAAAATAATTCCCTGGAACAGC
The DNA here is from genome assembly GCF_052056855.1 of Sturnus vulgaris. Classification (NCBI taxonomy): domain Eukaryota; kingdom Metazoa; phylum Chordata; class Aves; order Passeriformes; family Sturnidae; genus Sturnus; species Sturnus vulgaris. The sequence continues at coordinate 1,735,419 of NC_142264.1, forward strand.
CCCATAGGTATTGTGGTTACTGACATAGTTCTGGATTTATTTCTCCACTGTACTACTTGCAGATTGCAATGGGTTTTATCTTGTAAAATGTCTGCTTAAAAGGGCTTTCAGAGATGAGCTGTCCTGGCTCAGTATTTACTGCTCTTTCTCCTGCCTTGAAATAAACACCTCAAGCAATCTGAAAGGTCATCTGGCTTTGCTGCTGCTCCTCTAAATGCCTGTGCAAAATGGCATTTTTAAGAGCAGTTAAGTTCATCTGTAGCCTTTGGTAAATCACAGGAGAACCAAGCTCAGAGCACCAGAGCTTGAGGGCAGCAGGGAATGGAGCAGCAGAGCCAGGGCTTCCCTCTGGGCTGGTGGGGAGGGCAGAGCTGTGTTGCTGTGATCTGTAATGTGCAGAGCTCCTTCCCTGCTCTGCTGGACATCAGGACAGTCACTGGAAATCCAGATGAGCTCCTTGCAGCTGGCTGGCCTTTTGTCTGCCAGCAGCAGAGCTGCAGTGGGGAACAGGACATGCTCCTGATGACAAATTAATTGGGGCAAGAGGACAGCTGGGACTGCTGAGCTAGAGGAGATTCTTTCAAACTCCCTGCTCTGGTCTGGCTGCAGAGTTTGGATACCTGTGCTCCACACAGAGCCATGAAACTCATGAAACAGCACACCAAGCTCTGCCCAAACAAGCAGCTCCCTCCTGAAGATTATAGGGGAAGGAAGGCAGTTTGGAATGTGGAGATTAGAGAGGGAGTGTGGTCAGTAAGATTGCCTGGTGCGAGACACCTGCAGCCAGCTGCAGCCTTGTCATTGTCAGCGTGGCAGCTGACTGATGTGCCCACAATGAGCAGCATAATTGGAAGAGACAGACTGTAAAGCAGAACTGAGCAAGCACGTTACTAAGGTAATGCAAACCCCATCCCAGAGCCACACACCCTAACAGGGTGTTATCCACTCGCTAGCTCTGGATGCCTGGAGCTGTCAATCTGAAAAGCCAGTTTCACTCAGTTAAAGGTACAGTTGCTTCCCATCTTTTAAAAATCAAATTAAGAATTCCTCTTCTCCTCAGCACAGTCTGCAGCACAGCAAATGTTAATTTAAATAGAGAAATCACAGATTAAATGTTTTCGTCCCTAAGGAAGATAAATTTTTAAAATACATGATTAGCTGTCTATTCAGATTCATCCTGTATCCTGCTTAAATCTTACAGCTCTTTCAGCAGGAAAACCAAGAGGCACAAAATCCATATTTCAAAGCTTTATTGGAATGTATATGCCCCTTCTTTCCAGCTCAGGAGACAGCAGGCGTGAATTCCATTTCTAATCTGTGTTAGGCCACCTGCAAAGAGGGGAAGGGAGCCTGTGAGTTGCTCCAGCAAAATGCAATTCTTCTTGTCAGCTGAATTACAAACCCATTCCCCATGCTGTCTACAGAATGCCAATTCCAATGGAGTCACTTTCTGAGAGTGCTGCTGTGCTGCCAGGCTGTTCTTCACAATCAATACGGAATTTCTGACAATATCAGTATTCCTTTCTGATGCCTGAAGGCTGCAGACCTTGTCTGTCCAGCTTTCCATGCAGGGAAGGGGTCAGCTGGAGTAAGGCACTATTATTTGAGCAGCACATAGGAATCTGCTGGTTTCCAGGGGAATAGCGAGCTGTCACCCTGGCACAGCAGGACAGGACAGGCACTGGATCAGGCAGGGATGAGCACCTGGGACAGCATCCACGCTGCTGTCAAGAGGGGTCATTCCAGAGCAGCTCCCAAATGAAGCACACAAGGCAGCGTCTAAGGATTACACAGCTGCAAAAATACTAGGAAAAGAGCAAGAACCTGTTTGATTGTGCTAATTAAATGTAAGGCTTTCATAATTGACTGCTGTTTTCTTTAGACTCCCTCAGCGTGGCCCAGGGGCACTTGCAGAGCTGAAGAATAACCCTGGAAGGGCACGGCGAGCCCGGCCTCGAGCCAGCGGGCCCGCGGCCAGTGGGTGCCACGCCGGCGGCTGCTGGACAGCACCGGAGCCCAGCCCGCAGAGACCCCCAGCCAAAGCGGGGAAAGGAACCTGCCGGGGGGTTTTGGCTGCCAAGGGCCCCCTCCCGCGGGGCTGCGACGGGCGGAGGGGGGCCCAGGGGCCGCGGAGGGAGCGCGCCCGGGGCTCACCTTGGCCTGGAAGTGGATGCCGTGCTGAAAGGCCTCCTCGTTGTGCAGCGGGACGCGGGAGTCGCAGCCATCGTCCACCAGGTTGTACCGGTTCTTCACCGGCATGGCGGCGGGCGGGCGGCCGCCTCAGCCCGCGGCCCCGCCGGGCATCGCGGCCGGCAGCGCCCGCCCCGCCGAGCCCCGGGCGCCGTGCGGGGCTGCGGGCACCCGAGCCCGGCCGCGTTTTGAATGAGCGTCCGCGGGAGCGAGCGGGGCCCCGGCCCCGGCGCGGCGCCATTGGCCCGAAGTTCCCTCATGTGATGCGGGGGGCGGTGGGAGCCGCCCGGCCCGGCCCGGCCCGGCCCTGCCCGGCCGCCCCGCCCCGGCCCCGCCGCGGAGCCGCCGGCTGGAGCGGCTGGAACGGACGCGGGGATGGTGAGGGCTCTGCGGCAGCTCGGTTATAGGGCCACGCTGCGGGAGCTGGGCCTGCTTAGTCTGGAGCAGACGGAGAGGGGATCTCATCAAATATCTCCAAGCGGTGTCCTGAATGACTGCTCACCTACATGATGTGTGTTTCGTGTCAATGTGACTTACAGCTCTGTTAGAAATTAGCACATCCCCTCTCAGAATCCTGACGCGCAGTCGGTCCCCACTGTGCCAATATTCTCTCAGGAATTGCGGCACCCCATATGCTCACGGTGTTCTTTCCTTCCAGCTGTGTCTCGGTGGCGAGGCACTGCCGGGCCCAGGTGAGCGCACCTGGATGCCACTCTGGCACACCTGAGCATGGCATTCCTCAGCGGGCACCAGCACAGGTAAGGGATGAGATGTGCACAGCTGTGATTGCAAGGACCAAGGTTTGTCTTCTGACTGTTAGTACAACCACGCTCCATTTACAGAGATGATCAGAAATGTGAGTTGTGTAGAATCCAAAGGGTGGAGCAATGTCCACCAATGGATCTCATCTGGGTTGCCCCAAATTAATTTTTGAGTCATAAAAGTAGCTCCTAGCCAGGTGTTTGAATGTGTTTGGACACCACCTTTTATGTGGCTTTTGCATTTGCAAGAAAGAAAAGTTTGACCCCAGGCAGACAGTGCACAGTTCCCAGTCTCCATCTCAGCAGCGTGATCACCCTGAGCTTCTTGGCATTTCTGAGTACTTGTAAGGCAGTGGGAGATGGGCAAGAGCCAAGAATCCAGAAACCTATAATTAAGAAAGGGAGAAAAAGCCCAAGGAATTAATATTGGTTCACAGACTATGACCCTACATGTTCAAATATTTTGAAGTATTAGCAGCTCTTTCTGGGGAGGGTTCTGTGGTCAGCCTTCTGTCTTTGTGAAGATTTTCCTATTTCCAGACAGTCTTCTTTACTTCTAATCTATAGAACTACATTACCTCCTCATTTAAATATTCACAAGTTTATGCTAATCCCCTTTCTGTACAGCATAATTCAGTATGGGTTTTGTCAGTTGATTTCTGTCCAAGATGCTCCTCTAGATACACATCTTGCCTGCAGATGCATTGGTTTAGTTCTTCATTGGTGATTTTTTATGTGGTCTTTGCTGATGTTTAGTGTGTATTTAGAAAATTTCATGGCACTTTTCTTCTCTTGTACATATCTCGATCAAAAAAGTATTTGTTGACCTGAATGAATAACCTAGATTTTGTGTGCAAATGTCCTTGGACTGATTGAGCAACATTCAGGTCTTTGGTTCTCCTAAGCCCAAGGAGGAGGAGATGCCACCCAGTCAGCCTATGCTCCTGCTTCCTTTGATGCTAACGCCAGCAAAGCTCAACTCATATGGGGAAAAACCTAACACAGCCACTACTGGTGAGTGTCTACATTGATTCTGCAATACTGCATTTCAGCTGAGGCGTGCAGGAACCTGCCGTCGTGCTGAGCTGCTCAAAGCTTCTCCTCATTACCCTCCCATTGCCACAAGAGCATTCCTATATACGTGGGAGCATATGGACTTCACTTGGGATAAATTTTTAAATCTGATAGAAAGAACAGGATGAAATAACAAGAATGGTCTTTTAAATTCCGTTCTGTTGCTCTCCAGTATCCCGCAGATTATAAAATCCTTTGGATAGGAGGAAAGAAATATCTCATGGGAATCCTGAGAAAAAGAAAGCAACTGTTATTTAATAAAGCTTGCAGTGCCAGTTTCTGTTAGATCACAATTGAATGGAGGTGTTTAATACTCCCTGTTCATGAACTTCTGTGAACTTTTCATGGGGCTTAAATCTCCTGAGGTTAATGGCTTGGATCTGAGTTCGAGAATTGAGTTGGAAAGCTGCTAAACTTAAAAAGCTGTTAATTTTCTAGTTTGTTTGTTGGGCAAAGACAATTCTTTGACTCCACTGGAAGTAAGAAAGCTGTATGCCTTTTCTTCTGGACAATGAAACTGGGCAAATATGTGGAATGAAGCTTTTACACAGGACATCGTCACGGATTTAGTATAAACAAACCCTGGGTAGCATTGAACAGTTGGCCAAACCTCATGGTGGGTGTTTGCATCACATGGAGGTACTGAGTGAGTTATTCCTTTGATGTGCAAAGCACTCACAGAAAGTCCCGATTCTCTGAACACAGTAGGAGTGAAGCCCCAAGACAGCTTCTTGGCTCAGAGCTGCAAGTGTTTTTGCAGGTTTGTATCAGCTCTCTTTCTTGGGCACAGGCTCTTAAGATTTCCTTCTTTCTCTTACATGGGTGCACATTTCTGCCTGCCCCAGGACTCTGCATGGAAGTCCCTCTTCTTACATAGCTTCATCTTTTGAAGAGACCTTGAATGTGGTGTAAATTGGGTGGTGGGTGTTACATGCAGCGTGTTCTTTAATCAGTGCCTTGGTTGGTTTTTAGGGAAGGGAGCTTTTGCTCCTGTCTGATTCTGTCAGATTTTTCCAAATCCACCTTCACAGATAAAGGAGGAGTCCTGGTCTTGATGCCATGGAATTTTCCTCCTTTCTGCTCACCCTTTTAAGCACTTATTTCTGCACAGCAGAGTTGCAGAGATTTTGAATGTTAAATAAGATGTGACATAGGAAGAGCAACCAGACAGCCAGACAAAACCTCTGTTACAGGAGAACACTTCCATATCACACATAAGAACTGAGAGGTCTGTGCATGCTTACTGTCCTAGGAGATCTGGGTTTGTCATGCCACTGTATCAACATTATTAATATTTACTTGTGCTGGTGCAATTTTTAGAGCGAAGCCTCCAGTGTACTAACACACCAGGAGACTTCTTAGAAATGCTGCTGTGGGATGAAATGTGGGGGCAAGAACAGCTAAACCAGCTGCTGTTGACTAAATTGTATGATGTTACCCCTGATGCACTGGGGATTTCAAGAATACAGAACTCCTGAACAAAATCTTTGAGTGTCTTGAGCTGCCACACGAGGTGAACTCAGAGGTGACATGTGGAACTGAGCTTTCAGAGTGTCATACGTGTCCTCTGCGAGCACAGGGGCTGCTTGGTGAGATGATTACCCCAGATTTGTGTTGCTCAAGAAGAAACAGAAGCTCAATGTCTCGGCGGTTGAGCTCTGCGGCACGGCCAGGCAATCTGCCCGTCAGGACTGCAGACCTCTTTCATGCATGGCCAGCTCCAAAGGGCTGTGCAGCAGGACTTGGCAATGAAAAATGTCATCTACAATTATGCATATTTTCATCATCTTCTATCATGCAAATCCCCCCACCCCAAATATGCAGCAAATGTTTTGTTTGCATATATAGGTCAACCACAAATCTTCTGTGGTCGAACATAAACATGGGCAGCACGGAGTGATGTATATGGATTTAAATCCAGGCTGAAGCATAACTCCACCACGGACGTTTTCCAAGTGGAGTCTGTTTGCTAGATTTGTTTTCTTTTGACTTTTCATTTTATAGAGAATTGCTTTCTCATGGACTTGTGAAAGAAAAACTGACAGGAGATACTCACCATCGTTGCAAAAGGAACTATTGACTTCAGACACAGATGGATAGTTCTTCATGAATAACTTTTATTTTTTTAACAATAACTTGAGGAATGTGTTCTTTTTCAAAAGGGTACACTGAAGTATTTCTGCAAATTTGCTGCCGGCAGGAGGCCAGTTTCATATGATATTTTAAAAACATGGTACGTTCCTTTTGCAAATTACATGCTACTTTGTTCTTCTTGTCTTGGCTGTCTTTAAAAAAGAAAAGTATAGAAAAGAGTACAGTTACTGCCCTTATGATGCTACATAAAAGCTAAAAATGTTGATCCCAACTTGGAAACAAAAATGCTTACTAGAAGAAGGAAAATATATTTGTAAAGAAAAATGTTACTTGTTAGTTAACCTCATAAGCTTGACATGTTCACATGGCCAACTCATGAATTCCAAATACCACAAGTTAGCTGTAGAGTCCCTCAGTGTGAGCTGCTGGGATCAGCACAGTGTCATGATGGAAAACTCTTCAGTTTGCTGCATCTGTAAAACTGCTTTATTCTCAGATTCCTCCTTGCATCTGGCACTTACCTGTGCACACACAGACATTAGGTAATTGATGATTTCGGGTAAATGAGAGTGAAGTTGTTAGTCTGAGAGATGAGTAAAATGAGTAAAATCAAACAGGATCCTTCCCCACTCCCATAAAAGTAGGCCAGTACCTCTGTTGTCTTTGATATCCTGAATTTAATTAATGAGAGCATAGGGACATGACAGTTCTCCTGGATGGAATCCACATTCTTGTTCACTTATTATCACAAGATAGTAACAGTCTGTTTTTATCAACAACTCCCTCTGAGCAAGGGTCTCGGAAACAGCCTTGTGTTTAAGAGCACCTCGTAACTAAATTTCCCCTCTCCTCACAGGGGACAGATGATCTCAAGTTTCCCATTTCTCTCCTGCTGCTAGATCCAGCTTGCTGTATTCAGCAGGAAATGCTCTCCTCCTGCATTACCCTGTGCCTCATTACTGCCCAACCTATACTTTACTCCCCACCTTGCTGTACCTGAATGCCACGTGCAGTCTGACCCCACGCTGCACACTGCATCTCTATTTATCCCAACAGGAAATGAAGGTTTTACCCACACAACACAGGCAAACCAGGTACTGCATCTATTACAGCTTCTCTGGTGGAGGAACAACTAGTCTGTTATTAGCCTGTAAGAAATGTGGATATATGATAATTAGATATAAAAATATTTCCCCTTTGCAATAATTTTGTTTGGTATTTCCCATGCTCAAATGCCTTTTAATGCTTTGGCCCATCTTAACTCTTTCTTTGGCTTTCTTTCAGCACTGCTGACATTGGTGAGGATAGATCTCTGTGTTAAAAATATTCATCTGAGAGCCTGGCAGTAAAATAAGACAGAGTCAGGTCACCACTTTAAATCATACTCCAACATCTCTGAATTGCTTTTCTTACAACTGAATTTTTATGCTGATGTTGAACATAAGAAAAATACTAATTTTTCTTCCCTGTAAGAGGTTTGGAATGAGATAATCTTTTAGGTCCCTCCCAACCCAAACCTTTCTGTGATCTGGTGATGGTGGTGAAGCCAAGGATGTGCCTTCAGTGATGGGCATGGAAAAGACACCACCCAGACAGCTCATCCTGCCAACATTACCAGCCCCTCTGAGCTCCTGCTGGAACATGGAAACGCTCCCAGGTTTTTAATTAAACACTGTCACAGCTATAAAAATATAATGTACATCTTTTAATAGCAACATGAGAGTATCCAAGAGTGAAGATACCTGACCTCAGCCTTCCTGGTCACTTCACGTTGCAAGACACAATTTTATTTAATAAAATAATTCGTTTCTTCGTGTCTTGCAAGGGTAAATGATGGAATTCTGGTGAGGCACTGAAAAAATAAGGGTCTTGACAAAACCTTATTATTTTATCTTGTAGCTAACTGGCAGTGCCAACTTCTTCTGCATTTATTTAAATTTTGCTGTAGTTTAAATAATTTCTGCTGTTTCAGTCCTGTTCCAGATCACGACTCTGTTGATCGCTCCTTCACACAGAACCCTGATTATTCCTGTTTTTTTCCCCCCAAGTCCCGGCTCTCAGCCCGAATTCCTGCATTTCTCCCGAATTCCTGCATCCAGGCCGGATTTCCCAGGGCGCAGCGCCACCGCCTGCCCACAGCCCTGCGCTCCCCCAGTCCCATAAATCTGCCTTTTGCTCCAACAGCCGCTTTCCTGACATGTTCTCGACTTCATCGCCTCATAACTATATCGTGAGGGATTAATGTATCACGGAGTCAGGGCTCTGGAATGGTTTGGGTGGGAAGGGACATTAAAGATGATATAATTCCAATCCCCTGGCATAGACAGGGAACCTTCCAGCTTGCTCGGGTTGATCACGGAGCTGCTGTTAAGGTTATTCATTCCATTACTGACAGTATAAAAACCATTTTCGTAATTTCTTGCTGTGCCCGAGAGTGTTTAAAATCCGCAGATGGGGCTCTCCCAGCATGAATGCAGCTGAACCTGAACGGTCCGGGGGAGCCCCCTTTGTGAGAGGCAGCGCTTTGTAACAGCGGCGAGAGCCCCGTCTCGCACGGAAACCTCTCCGGCGCACAGTAAGGAGCGGATGGAGCGTAGGAGCGGATCGAGTGTCTGGGCCACCCGGGCGGTTCGGTTTGAAGGGCACGGCGGGTACCGGGCCCGCCCCTCAGCCCGGCCTGAGGCGGGGCCGCCATGGCGGGGCGAGGTCTCGCCCGCTTCCAACATGGCGGCCCCGCCCCGTCCGGAGGCCATTTCGGACCGCGCGGGGCGGGGCCTCTGCCCGATCCCAAAATGGCGGAGGCGGCGTCAGCGCCTCACGGAGGCGGGGCGGGGCCAGCGGGTTACCGGCCGCGCCGCTGCCATGGCAACGGGCGGGGAGCGGGGGAGGGATGGAGCCGGCCGGGCTGGAAACGGCCGGGCTGGGGACAGGGACAGAGGGAATAGAACCGGCGGGGACAGGGACGGGGACACAGGGGATAGAACCGGCGGGGACAGGGACGGGGATACAGGGGATCGAACCGGCGGGGATGGGGACGGAGGTAGTGGAGCCGGCCGGGCTGGAACCGGCCGGGCTGGAGACGGCGGTAGTGGAGCCGGCCGGGCTGGGGACGGGGACAGAGGGGATAGAACCGGCGGGAACTGGGACAGAGGAGATAGAGCCGGCCGGGCTGGAACCGGTCGCGCTGGGGACGGCGGGGATAGAACCGGCGGGGATGGGGACGGCGGGGATAGAACCGGCGGAGATGGGGACGGCGGGGATAGAACCGGCGCAGATGGAGCCGGCCGGGCTGGAACCGGCACAGATGGAACAGGCCCGCGAGGCGGAGGAGCCCCCGGGGTCCCCGGCCCTGCCCACTGAGGCCTCGCAGGACGGCCCGCCAGCCGCGGCGCCCCCGGGGCAAGGGGCGCTGCCCGCCGCTCCCGACCGGGAACGGGAGCGGGTCCGGCGCAGGGCCGGAGCGCAGGGCTCGGCCGGGCGGGCGGCACGGGGCAGGGCCCGGCGGGCCCCGGGCCGCCGCAGCGGGGGCGAGAACGATCGGCGGCCCGAGGTCACGGTGGACTCCTCCAAGGCTAAGACCTCTCTGGAGGCCCTGAAAATCAGCCTGCGGCAGCTCCGCTGGAAGGAGGTGAGCGCTCGCCAGTGAGACCCTGCGGGGCCGCGTCCCCATCCCTGCTCTGGCCTAGCCCCGGTCCTGCCCAGACTCCTCTCCCGAGCCTCGGGTCTGCCCCGGGCAAAGCCTTCCTCCTCTCTCCTCCTCCTCCTCTTCCCGTGCCTCTCTGAGGGCTGCTGCGGCCGGGGGGCTCCCGGCTGTGCCCCCCGACCCTGGGGCCATTTCTGACCAGATGCCGGGGCCGGAGCTGGTTTGATTCATGATCACGATACTGCCACGGCCGATTATGCAAGCCAGAACAGGGGTAATCGGGTATTGCGCTTCCGAGGTTAAACCGATCGGGGAAAGGGCAAGAAAGAAACCTGCTCCCGTGGGGGGAGCGTTTGACGTGCTCTGTAGATTGGCATTTCTTCCCTCCCACCCTTCCCTCAGGGCCTGGCTCGGGACAGAGGACGGGAAGGTCTGGCCCGGCTTTTCTCCAAGGCACGGTGTATGAATGCAGTGGTATTAAACCAGCTGATAACGCACACATAACGGGATTTAGCCTGCTAATTTATTTTATGTAGAACAGCTATAGCTATTTTTTCTCCTGCTGCTCGAGTCATGTGTTTTCTCATTGCTTTGTGAGGATTTCAGTGAGTGCCAGTACGTGCTGAACTGGAATCAGGACAATAGAGGAGCTGGCACAGAACTGATGCTTTGCAACTCCTTATTTAAATCCTGGAGAGATTTCTTAGATATATCTTACTATAGATATTGTTCTTCAATTGCTCTCCAATTGTACAGATTTTTTCCCCAACAGCTTTATAAATGTCTTTATGGAAGTTGAGATAGCTTCTAGGAGCTTTGTGAGGAACTTGTGTAAGAAAACGGGGACTTGTAATCCATTTGTAAGAGGGAATTTGGAGGGAAAAGGAGGAATAAAACCTAGAGATTAATTGTTTCTCATGTGCAGAGCTAGGACAGTTGTGTGATCTCTGACCTGCAGCTACTCCACTTTGCAAAGCTGCCTTTGGGATTCCCACTTACAAGATTATATTTTTGTGCACCTGATGTTTTTTTAAACAAAATCTGTACAGACTTGGGGTAGACACTTTATTCTGTGATGTTCCTAACCTCAGAGCTAAATACTGCAAATTTATTTTCTGGAGGACTGAGTGGCAGCAAATGTTGCCCGTGTTTATTCATAATGTCCTGAATACCTAATCCCACAAGGTATTTATGCTCCGTGTCAGGAAGAGTAGTGCTTTCTCCTTCTCTGACTTCATAAATTTATTTCAAGAATTTTGTTATTTAAATCCAGTGGCAGGATTTCAAAACTTCTTTGCACCGGCGCCCCAGTTCTCAACTCCTGCTTGTACAGCAAAATAGTAACAACATACCAGAGCCTTGAAATTCAAACCTGCTACATTTACCTCTCGTAGCCCTGAGTGCACCTGTGGGGTGTCTGTCAGTAGCCTTGCTCCATGTTTTATGCAGTGATATGCAGAGCAGGGGCACTTGACACTTAATTTCTTTGTTTTTACGGTTAAGTTTTATGTTCTGGGGGCGTGGAGCCATTCCAGAGAGGGTTTCTGGATCAGTGATACCAGTTAGCCTCGCAGATTGTGCTGGGAATGAGCCACACTTAGTGGTTAATTTTGTCTTTATAGTTTCCTGAGACTTCACTGTTTTGCATTTGTTTTGCACTTGATAGTCTTTCCTACTAATTGACTTGTTTCACAAGCTCTTGTTCCTCTCATGAATCTCTGTGCTGCATTAATCAGTTTTTTCCTTCCTGTTTTGCATCCCCCAACAGCAATTGTTGCTGCCTTTACTTCATCTCTCTTTGTTCCCTGTCTCCCTCAATATCCTCTCTCCTCCATCTCTTTCTTGGGTCAATATTTTTTATTTAGTTTGTTGCTTCCTCCTCTGGCCACTTTGTCTCTTAATAAAGAAGAGGCTTGATAGGGAATTTTGTGTTGCTTGACTGCACCATCTGGGTGGCTGATAACTCATTCCTTGTAAATAAGTCACCATCACGTACTGCTGTACATCTTCAGCTTATAGATTAATAAGATTTGAAGAGAAAAATTAGCAAAATTGAGAAGATAAATCCAAGGAAAACTCATTATTCAAGCTACATGTAATGCTGAAAGCTGTCCCTTTCAGACTTTTACAGAAATAGCAGTAAAATATTTCTTCAGACCACTGTCAGGGATGGCCAGAGCCTTGGAGCCGGTTGCACTGTTACAGCAGGACCAGCAGAGGGAACACGGGTGTTGCTTCCAGCATCCATGAAAATAATGCCAAAAAAATCCTGGAAGTGGTAATGAAATGCATGTATTTTAAATACTGATGTGTCAGGGACTGCTCTTCTACTGTTATCCCTTGTATAATACTTTTGATGCTTTTCCTTCTCTACTTCTTTTACATTTTCCTATTCTTGCTTTTGTTTCATTTCTACTGTTCACTGCTGGATGTGCTGGAATATTTTATTAGGAGGAGCCAGTATAATGTGCTTTTTCAAGTAGGCAACTTTTGAGCCATAACTTTTTCTGTCTAATGTATAGCATTCTTACAGTGTCACATATCCATTTTTTAATTACTTTATTATTCATCAGTGAACTGACATATGGTAAATATCATAAGGGACACAAAAAAGGGAAGAATAATTTAAACATTGGCAATATTGGTGAAATATTCTGTGGCACTGATATGCGGGGAAAGAGGTGAAGGAGTGCAAGACAGCAAACTGACCACTGAGATTCTGATAGCAGAAGCAAAAGACTGAAAAAAAAACCCAACTTTTTTTTTTTTCTTTTTTCAGCTGTGGGAATTTAGAGTAAATTAAAGAATCAGGTTTGCTGGGCCTGTGTGGGTGGACGTTTGGAGAAGCAGTGCAGAGTTCCCGTGCCTGTGCCAATTCCGGCTGGACCATCTGATCCAGCGTGTCACATTCTTTACATGAACACGATATGCCAAATGAAATAATGGCCACAAATTGAGCTTGCATCCCGAGTTTATTCATCACTTAATAAATTATTTCTTCAGCAAGCTTTCAATTACCAGGAAAATGGAAGAAGCAGCTGTCCCAGGCATCAAATATCCCAGCGTCGAGCGTTTCATTTGTCTCACTGTTCCGGAGCTGCACGGAGGCGTAGGGAGAGTTTCAGGTTTTATGCTGGGAAAAGCTGAGTGGAAATCGAGTCATTTAACTTGTCATTAAACATGATGGAACAGACTGATGTGACCTGTGAGACAATTTAAATTATTGGCTTCTAATCCAAAGGTAGAAATGACCTGTCAGACAGATTTGACTGTGATGGATTATTAATCGTGTCAAAGCTGTGGAAACAACTCTATTCTCTTTATGGTTCCTTGTTTTTGCTTTTTTTTTTTTTTTTGACAAATGTTGCCCAAATCTGACTAAAAAGATTTTAAAGGTTTTAGAAAAGGATGGCTACAGCCATTTTTCTTTATTAGCCACTGCCCCACACCAGGAGCTGGGAATGTGGTGCAAAGGCCTGTCCCACCACAGTAAGATTAATTTCTATTTGCCTGGCACTGCCAGAGGTGCTAGATAATCAAACTTGTTGGCTCCTCTCCAAACACCACTCTTATTTAAAGTGTAGTGCAGAGGTTACAGAATCCTGCCCAGCTCATTCAGGAGGTGAGTTTGATCCCATTGTTGGGTAAATCCAGATAATCCTGATTTCTCAGGAGTGGGGCCCTTGCTGTGCTGTCCCAAATTCCTGACTAGGGGGTGCATTGCTTCCATCTTCTTGTCCAGAGCTGCTCACTCCTCATCTGTTGGGAAATGATTTCTGTGCAGTGTTTGTAGAGAGCTTTGATATCCTCTGTAGATGAAAGGTGTTATATAAATGCAAATTTTGTTCCTTTAATTTCAATTTCATTTAATAAATAAATAAATGGTTCAGGTTTTAGTGGGAAGGGCACTCTGAAACCGAATGCTGCATCTATATGCTGGATATACCTGTGGAGAGAGGTTAAGGCCACTGATTGTCTTTCAGAGCCCAACAGAATTAATTTTCACTTGTACAAAAACAGATTTTGCAGGCTGAATAATAATGAAATAAGTGCAGAATCCACTGGTTCTTTTTAAATTGGGTTTCTCATCCCTGTGAGTAAGGAAACAGAAAGGATGCATTGCTCAATTAGCATTTTAAATTAATTTTTCAAGGCTATTTACTGAGGAAACTGAAATTTTAATTAAAGTAGCAAATAAAGTAATGCACTCAAAAGGTTTATGCAATTTTTTTTTCTGTCATGCTCAAAGAAAAATGATCCACTGCATACAAAAATACTTTAAAATAAGAAAAATTGCATTTCAAGTGAAGAATAAGAAGTTTCTGCAAAATACTGTGGTTCTTTCAATAAGTAAATGGCAGTGGGTGATGAGGGTGGTATATATTTAATGCAAATGTGTCCTAAAATGCTAAATATAGTAGATTTATTTGAAAAAGATGTAGCCTAGTAATAGAAGCTATTCCTGTGACTGCATTCCATATGGTAGTGAAATGGCATCTTCATGGAGCTGCAGATAAAATGGGGTTTTTTTGGACTGATAAATGGGGCCGTGTCAAAGAGAATAAGCATGAAAAAGGAGAGCAACTTCTTTACACAAAACTGATTGGGTTTTTTAGAAACCACTTTACCACTATTAGAAACTTGCTCTCAGTAATTGGCAGTGCTGCTTCTGAGCTCTTCAGACTGCTTTAAAAAGGTGATCTTTTGGATAATAGAAAACAAGCTACAGTTTCCCAATTTATGGTGAAATCTTGTGTGGATGGGAAGAGAACCTGGAATACTTAATATTGTTGAAATAATCGCCTTAGTTCTTGATAGTGGGGATATATATGCTCAACAAATGATTAATTGAATTGCGAGCTTTTATTTTAATTACAGGCTATTAGTACCAGAAAGGAATTAATGCTGTAGAAATTAATACTTATAACTGGATATATCAAAATGAATAATACAGTTATTGCACTTAAATATCTTGCTTTGAGTGCTCACTTTACATTTATAACTTGGCTGTGGTTGATCAGAATTGGGGGTTCTGAGTGCAGCCCGTGCCTGTCATTTGGGTTTGGTTTCTAAAAACCTCTCTTGCTTTGTTCACTTTAAAGTCTTTGAGCTGATCCAAATATTCTCAGTTTTGCAAGCAGTATATAGAGCAGCCAGAAGGCTGTACTTGAGTGTTTTTTGGTTAAGATGAGTGTTTAAAAGCACAGGAATGAGGTGTTCTCAGATTGCTCAAAACTTGTCTCTCTGTGTCGCAGTTTCCGTTCGGCCGCCGCTTGCCGTGTGACATCTACTGGCACGGGGTGTCATTCCATGACAACAACATCTTCTCAGGGCAAGTCAACAAGTTTCCAGGTACTTCACTTCTCTTTCTGGTTTAAACAAATGCTGTAAAACCAGGGGTATTTGAGCTTGTTCTGTGTTTTACTGGTTTTTAATGTGAATTACCTGCCTGATCAGCTGATAGTATTTTTGGCATATTACTGGGTTTGCAGAGAGGGTGAGGATATCAGAATGGGTGTCTTGAACAATTGCTGGACTGAGATTTGTTTTGGAGAGAAAGTGGTTTTATTGAGAAGAATACTTCATACAGGTGAAGTTAGGAAAAAGGAGAGTGTTAGGCTGTAATTTAAGTGAAATATGCAATTACTGTCTGTTATCTGGCACTGATAACAGTGCTGTATCTTTGGATTTGGTTTTGATTCAAAGTGGAAAGAATCTGTTTTGTTTCATACTCTGGCTTATCTCCGGGAGAAGCTTGAAGCAGAGTTCCTTAAATGGATTTTTTAATATTGAAGAGTTCATGTCAGTCCTCATCTTATGATGACTCTTCTATTTTTTTAAGCTCCTTTTTTTCTCGTTTAATCCCTGTTGAGATCTCTCTAAATAAGAGCTAAGAGCTTAGGTATTGACTTATCTAAGCCCTTTACTTCAGATTTATGGCTGCTGTTAGTGTGCTGTGAGCATAAGAACCTCAGATATCGAACTCCAAGCTTTATTTACCCTGACTTTTTCCTGCCTGAGGGAAGTTCCCACTCAGGTGTAGGATGATGTTGTTTTCTGATGGTTTAAATTAGTGTTAGATGAATGTTACCTGTCTGTATTTTGGCTTCTACCTGGTGAACAAGTGGCTGCACAGGAATCAAGCCATAGCCCTTCAGAACTAGACCTGATTTCCAGGAACGTTGTGCTAATTTGATGCAGGGTTTTACCAGAAACTTTTCCATAAAAATAGCTTTTTAATCATGTTCTCAATGGACATAAGACTTCAGCAAATGTTTGTTTGGCTGTTGACAAACTAACCCGATTTTTGTGATGCAGATACTTCAGACTGCAAAGTAAACACGAAGTGATTGATTACATTTGAGTTATATTTGTATTTATTCCTGGAATAATAGATTAGAAAAATAATTTTGTATTATGGCAAAGGCAGTACTTAATATTTGACTAAAGCTGTCTTTTATTCTGAGCTGTATTTTTGAGAATTAATTTTTTTCTAATATTGTACAGAAATACATACAATAGTAAATATGGCAGGGGAATGCCACAATTATTGTGTCAGATTTTAAATCTCAAAAGATGTTCAGCTTTATTAACAGCAATGACCAGAGTGCCTTCCCAGCAGGATGAGTAATGATCCTCTGAAATGATACATTTTCTGTTAGGATGAGACTTCAGTGTGGGGTTTTTGTTACTTTGTTCTCCTCCCAGGCATGATGGAGACAGTTCGGAAAATTACCCTGAGTCGGGCCATGAGAAGAATGCAAGATCTGTTTCCTCTGGAATACAGCTTCTACCCTAGATCCTGGATTCTGCCAGAAGAACTGTCCCTCTTTGTGGCTGAGGTACATCACTTTTGCTCTCAGAATACTGTAACTTGTTGGGTATTGTATCCATGCCATTCTTTAATCTTCTATAGCTACCAGATTATTTAAAACCATACCTGGGAACTGTGGATGACATCTTTTCCAGTTTGCCTGGGATCAGTCATGGTCTGGATGTCTGTTTGTTAGCTTTGTTTGTTATGTTGTGGAATAAACTTCAAAACAAATCTACTTCTCTGCTGTGCCAGGAGAAGTGTCTGAAAATTGAGCCTGTTGGAAGCATCAGCCCTTTCCTGCATGTTCTGCTGGCCTGAGGAGGTTCCAGTGCAGTGTGGGCAGTGTGGTGCTTCACCAGGTTCATTGTCACTGAAATCCTTTTTGTCCACTTGGCCTGTTGTACCCAAACCTTTCTGAAGAGCATTTTGTTCTGTGCATTGTTAAATACACTCACATCATCTCATGTCAAACTGCTGTTTTGTTTAAATATTCAGAATGTAATAAAATGCCATTCTTTTCCAGCTTTTTTTTTTTTTTAAAAAGGGTGATGCTGTGTGTTGGTGTTTGGTTCTGTTGCTATAAATATTTTAAAATATTATATGTGTTTGTTTAACCCTGTCTGACTCACCCAGGGTGTTTTTGCATCCTAGAGTATGCTCACCTTGGAAACACGAGAGAAGAAAGGTGTGGGCTTTAACAGACTCTTGTACTGGGTGCAACTTTTAAACTAATTACCATATCCATAATCCATTTGAATTCATTAACATATTTTAATAACTATTCTTCAAATGGGCTGGGTAACTGCCACTGCAAGAGCAGTCTGCAGGAGGAGTGTGAATAAAAAGGAGTGTGAATAACCCGAGCAGTTCAGCGAGGACAGGCAGATGAGATGCACGCCTGGGAGGGGCCGTGGGTGGTGGGGATGGTGTGGGAGCACAGGCAGGGCTGGCCGAGCTGCAGGTGACACGCTCAGCCCCGGGAGCTGGCACCAGGTGGCACTGCGAGTTAACACTGCTCTGCTCCCTCCCTGCACTGCAAACGCTGCTGCTTGTGTTCCAAGAGGAACAGATGTCCACTAACACACTCCTAGGAGTTTCCTTTGCATATGTTCTTCCATCTGTGTTGGAGAAAAGCATAGTTCTTGTTATCAAACATTATATTTTATGTTGTAAGAGTTTGTGTTCTACTTAACACAAGTTGGGAGTGTAACCCCTCCAGAACAGGAAAAAATACAACCCAAAACATTCCAAACCCCCTGTGAACCATAAAAGGTTCAGGGCACTTTTCACTTGCAGTTTGGTGAGTTCTCAGCGGGAGTTCTCCAGGCTTTTCTGTTGTTTATTTGTTCATATGTGATTTTGTTTGCTTTGCAACCCTAATGCTGCCAAAACCTTCAGCTCCCAGAGTGTGCATTTCAGCTTGTTCACAACAGACAAGTGGGGAGAGCTTTGGTGGTGCCTGCATGTCAGACATGTCCCTGGAGGAGCTGGAACTCTCTGGAATATGTTAGTTATCAAAAGTCAGGTTGTGTCAGTGCAGGTGTAGGTTAGACACAAGAAGATGGTGTGGTGCTGTTTGTAGTGCAGGATTTCTGTTGCAAAGGGCTGGATGAGAAATGGACACCTGTGAGATTTTGCCTGTAACAGAAATTATCATTGAAAGAAGAAACTCCTTGAGAATTTCAATCTTGCTGCCTCCCACTGATGCACTACAACATTTCAAAACAGTTTCTCTCTCAAATATCCTTATTGTGCCTCACTTCTGTAGTCATGATGGTGAACTTTTTCATACATATCTATCAATAATGAAATCAAATGCTGTCAGCTTTCCCCTATACCTAGATTCAGGTAGAAAACACTACAGGCAATCTAATAATAATCTTCAGTGCTATGAAAGCCAATAATTGAGAAAACTGCACTGGAGTTGTGGTGGATGAGCTTCATACTGGAAATACCAACAAAAAAGTATTTCCCTTAGTGTCATTTATTTTGAAATGAGATGGTGATAGGTGTTTTCATCAAGGGCTTAAAAGTTCATTTTACTAAGTAAATATATATCTATCTATTTTCAATATTCACCAATTTATTTTCTAAAACATTTTGTACTAACATGTCACTGTAACGAAAGGTGAATTACAGATAAGCAAATCTCTCAGGTGCTGCAGTCATTGCTCGTTCACTAGCAGGGAAGAATTTGCTGGAATGTGTGTGCTAAGGACTTATTTCTAACATGAAATTCCAATTTCTGAAGAATAACTAGCTTGGGATTCAAACCAGGACCGTGATTGTTCTCATAGTTCCTTCTTTGTGTTGTCTGTGAGGATGATGAATAGGCCAGTATGATTAATTTTTAATAAGAATCTAATTTGGATGGTCAAATTTCCAGCACAGCATATTTTTGGTGGTTTAATCAGGTTTTCAGCTTTTGGATACCTCTTAGGCATAGGCATGAATATTCCAGTCTTTGTGCTGTCAGATCTTATAGCCCATTATATGCATTTTTTTCAGAATACCATATTTATTCAGCCTGTATTTCCTCATGAAAGCCAAACTTGCAGATGTTCACCAAACTTCTCTTGCTGTTAACTGTAAATGGTTAACATGTTTTTTAAAGATAATTTCCTTCTGTCAAGCAAAGGACACAGAAATATCTCATTTCATATAAACTCATTTTCCTACATGACTGAATTTTCTAAGTCCAGACAAGCTCCCTCATAATGAGAATTTGAAAGAATATAGTTGAGGGGATTGTGGAGAATTTGAAGACGACTGTTGGGAATTTCCTTGAAGATCAAGAAACCATCTGTTTTCTTCAAGACAGTAAATCTGCTGAAAAACAGACTGAGACTGACTCTGGATTACTGTTCCCCCTTTCCCCACCAGCCTATCTTTATCTGCCATGTGTAGGTTTTGATGGACTAGAAAGCCTGAATAATATCCAGGCCTTTTAGTCCATTGAATAAATGGAATAGAAAATGATGGAGAAAATAATTTGCTTTTTATTTTAAGAGAAGAGAGATCTCAGAGAACAATGATTATTAGAGTGCAATATTTTGAAAGGCAGGTTCTTTTGCATCTTCAGCAATAGTCCCTGGAAAGCATAATTCCTTTTGGAAAGCATCATCTCTTTTGGAAAGCATAATTTCTTTTGAAAAGGTGCTGCTGGAGCAGAGCAGATTTGGCCTGAGGGGTGAACAGCAGATGTGGGACTGGGGGGCAGATCTTTCCACCTGGTGTCACAGAGGTTCTTCACGATTTTCTGCCCTGGGAGGGCACTTTGTGTGTTGAGCAGGAGTCACAGCAGGGTGTGTTTGCTCATGGAGGGTTCAGATTAACCAGGTGTCTCTGTGGTGCTGACTTTAACACCAGTGAACCACAGAACTCCTCTGCTCTGCAGGGTAATGTCACATCAGGGAAAGATTATTCTGTAGTGGTAAAAAGACTAGGACATAAATCCTGCTTTCCTTCTTTGCTCATCTAGGCCTGCTGATCTACTTGGACCTATTTATCCACATGCCATTTATGTAAGCCTGACCTCCACTGAGGCGTTTATCCCTCACAGTGACCTATTTTGAAGAAGGATCTTTCACTGAGTCAGTGTGACACCTGTCCGTGAGAAAAATCCTACTCTGGGTAATGGATCTTGAATTTCTGCTGCAGCTGTAGGAAGGCTTTTAGCAGTGTGACTTTGAGTGAAATAAATAACTGGGTAGGGTGGAGCCAGCAGTCCTTGAGGCCTTGGGAATGTCACTGCTGATAGAGCTGGGCCTCCCCTGGGGGTCAGCAGCCTGATGTTACAGCAGAGGTTGCTGCTCTCACAATCATCTGACCATGCTCAGACTTTTCCTGTGGGCTGATTTTTTTCCTCTTTCATTCTCTAGGGCTGATGGTGGCAACTGATTTGTTCTTTCTTCGTTAGCTTTTGTCCTCAGGATTCTAAAAGTCAATCTCCAGTTGTTGCTGGTGAGCCACAGGGTAAAACCAGATCTGCCTGGCTGCAGGGAGAGGGAGAGCAGCTGCAGGGCTGGGGCTCTAAAATGTGGGAGTGCAAGAAAGGAGCAGTCAGTGCTGGGACATCCCTCTGTTTTGGAAGGAGGTTTTGAGTGCTTTATTGTCCTGACTCCCATGAGGACCTGATAAACCTGCTAGCCTGCATCCTGCATTTCTTCAGCTGCTTTCTTTGTTAGGACTTCCCTTTCTTTCTCAATTTCATTTCTGATTGAGGCATCCCCATGTCTGCAGTTCTCACTTTTGCTGTATAAGTAATCAATAAACTAGAATTTATTTAGGGAGTGGGAAATATTCATGTAAGATGAAAGCTCTGATATTCAGCAGGTGTGTCAATGACACCTGTACATGGTTCAGCATTCCCCAGTTTTATTAACACTGGGTATCGGATAGTAAAATATTTTCAGTGGTGGAAAAAGGTATTGTTAGTGACAAATCTTTGCTTCAGTTTTCTTTCTTCTGGTAGCATTTGCAGTCCTACCTCAATAAATAAGGCACCTTTCCTTAAGTTAATGATTGTCTTTGTCAGTAGTTGTTCAAAATGCAGCACGAAAGTTTAACTTTGCAGTTTCATATACATTAGTGACTACTAAAATGGATCTCATGAGATACACCCCATTTCCTTCTGTAAATTGGAACAGAACATTAAAAAAGTTCCTGAAGTGATTTATACAATGGCTTGTTAAATAAAATGACCTTTTAGCTGTCCTAGTAATTCCCTACTCATGCTTGTTTCTCCTTGTGCTTGTCAGCACTGTTTATCTTCTGCCTTTTCTGCATGGTGTTTACTACTCTGGTGATGTGATCATGCTATTTTTATTTATTTTTATTTATTGGCTTTCACAATACCAACCCTTCTTCCCTTGCCCAGTTAGTTTTCCCTCTCACTGTAATGCTTTTCCTTCTAGGTTCGTATGATAAAGGACAGCAATCCATCCTGGAAGCCCACGTTTATTGTAAAGCCTGATGGAGGCTGCCAGGGGGATGGAATCTACCTCATCAAAGACCCAAGTGACATCAGACTGACAGGGAGCAGCCAGAGCCGACCAGCTGTGGTCCAGGAATACATCTGCAAGCCACTGCTCATGGACAAACTGAAATTTGATATTCGTCTCTATGTCCTGCTGAAAAGCTTAGAACCCTTAGAGATTTATATAGCCAAAGATGGACTTTCTAGGTTTTGTACAGAGCCCTATCAAGAACCCACTCTCAAAAATTTGCACCAGGTTTTTATGCACTTAACCAACTATTCACTAAATATCCATAGTGAGAATTTCATCCATTCTGACAGTGTAAACACTGGCAGCAAGAGGACTTTTTCAAGCATTCTGTGCAGACTGTCTTCCAGAGGAGCTGATGTCAAAAAGCTCTGGTCAGATATAATTTCATTGGTGATTAAAACAATTATTGCACTGACACCAGAACTGAAAGTTTACTATCAGTCTGACATACCAGCAGGAAAGCCTGGGCCAACTTGCTTCCAGGTAAGTTGGAATTTCTGCCAGGAATTACTTCTGTGCGTAGATTAATTTTCTGGGTGTTTAATGTCTTTTCTAAAGGTTTTCTCTAGTTTTGGTGCTGCTCACTGGTGGGAGCTCAGAGATCCTCTCCTGACCTATGTTACTGCCAGCCCTAAGCAGATACAGAGAATTTTCAGTGGGTGTAGTTTGTTAGGGACAGTATTCACTCCATATTCCATCTTCTACACGCTGGAAGTGAAGTGATCCTGGCAATTTGAAGACCCCTCGTTGTGAATGCCAGGATTTTCTGTTGGCAGATGCAGTGTTTAGGGATGGGGGTGGTGTGAAAGGAGCCATTAGTATGGGAGACAAGAGGCTTCTGGAGTTATTCAGCACTGTGCAAAGTTTCTCATTTCTGCCCCTCAAATGTTTCTTCCTCCTCAGTGTTGCCATATGGACAAACACTGCATTCTATAGAACACTCTGAGTAGAACTGAAGTAACATATTGCTTGTTATGCACAGATTTTAGGGTTTGACATTCTCCTGTTGAAAAACTTGAAGCCTGTGTTATTGGAAGTAAATGCAAACCCCAGCATGAGAATAGAACACGAGCAAGAGGTAAGAGTTGTCAATGTGGTATTGGAATGAAATTGCTTAGGTTGGCTTTTCTGGGCTTTTTTCTTTGTTTGAAGGATGAAAGCTGTCTGCTAATATGAAACCTCCAAGGTTATCTATAATTTTCTGCTTTGAAATCATTGCTAATCTTATACATAGGAAATATGACTTATTGGAATTGTGAAAGCTCTCCATCATCTCTGTCATAAATGCATTTATTCATAATCTCCTGCAGTTGTTAATTGTGTTTAGGGGATTGTTAATAATCTTTTTCGTGTTTATGTACATAATATAAATGATAACATCGGCAACAATCTTTTTTTTAATATTTCAGTTTACTAGAGAAATTTGTTTTAACATCATATTGAAAATGCAAAGGTATTTGTGCATCCTTGAAGAAATATTTTGTAATCCATCATCGTGTATTTAAAATATAGATGAAGTGCATGAAGTTTGAGCAAATGTGGAATAAATCACCCTTAGTTCTGTAGTGAATAATTGTATCCCTCTGTGATGTAAAGCTTTCTCCTGGAGTATTTGAAAATGTCCCAAGCCCTGTTGATGAAGAAGTGAAAGTTGCTGTCATCAGAGACACTCTGAGGCTGGTGGACCCTCAGAAAAAGAAGAGGAAAGACACTCAGTAAGTGTGTTGATTTACCTTGGTTTTGCATTAATGCCCTGCAATAAATAGAAAAATGAGAATTTTTTTTCCTGAGAAGGCCCACAAGCTGATAGTAAATCAGTATATGCCAGTTTCCTTGGAATATCTTACTCTTAACTGGTGCAAACAGTTTAGTAACTCAGATTTATTTATTTGTGCTTCTTTTGAGGCCTCTTTTTTTATTCAAAACATTCATGAGACATAAATTTGTGTATTAATTTGCTTGAAAGTCACAAATTACTCTGAATGAATTGCCCCATTGGAGCTGAAAAGTATGAATATTGTATTTAAAAATTGATTCCTTAATCTGTGACAATAAACAGAGTTAAATCTATGATCTAGAAATGAGAAGAGCTGCCTGCAGCAGCTTGCACAGGATTGCCTGTGGTGGGATCAGGCTGAGAGAAATCATATCTTCTTTTTTGATGAAAGACTTCATTTTAAGCAGTTCCTTGAAGACATGAAAGGGTGATTTTTTTTCCTTTTTTATTTTTTCCCTAGAAATTCTTGCTCATAGATCTGCCTCCATGCTAAAGTATCCATTTTGCTCTTCTCTTGCCACTTAGTGGTAACCTGAAATGCTGTTCACATTCTATAATGATTTCAAGTGCAAATTTGCTGTCCTTTTGTAGACAGAGGCCCATGAACAAGACGTGACTGATAATACTAACAAGTTCTGATTATTGCAATATTATTATGAGATCAAACTCTTCCTTCAAAGGCAGTGCCACACAGAGAAGTTGCTGTGGTCAGTGTACAGAACGTTTTGCAAAGCAATTTATACTCTGTGTTGCCTGTACTTAACCTCTACCCTTACAGATGACTTCAGTGCATGGAGCTGAAAAAGATAATTTTTTAACCTGTAATTATGTAACTAGTCATGGTGGTTTTTTCTGCTGAAGTTATGTCAGGCATTCATTAACTTCATATTAGATATGGAAAAAAGGCAAATGATAATTACAAATAAATTGCTACAGGACGCCAGTGTATGGGGAAGGCTCATTCAGCTGAGGATTCTTCTCTGATACACTTTGAGTGCTAAATAATTTCTAACAGGATTAGTTGGTGATGAGATAAACCACTGGATTTTCTCAGCAAGAATTCATCAGTGGTGCAGCTTTTCTTCCAGGGTAATGTGGTTAACAGAGCATCTTGGAGATGAATATTTGTGTCTGCACCACAAGTCAGCCTGCACAGGGACCTGCTGGTGGAGATGTGCAGGAACTCGTGTGACTTCTGCCCATCCTTCCCCTGACACTGTCCCCTTCTGCTTCCAAGTGCTTTTTATTGAGCTGGGGACAGTGTGTGCAACTTCTTGAGCAAAACTTGGCCTGTTGATAGAAAAAAAAAAAATCTGAAAGGATTGCTGTTCTGACAGCTAACCAGCAGCAAGCCTCATAGACTCAACTTTTGATGCTAATTAAGCAACGGGCATTAATCTCAGTAAGGTTTTAGCAATATATATATTATATAGAGTTTGAACACACAGGGGAAATACTGAGAAGTCTGAGCTGCATCTCAGGTAAATATTCTGCTGTGGAAAATTTGATTTCCTTCTAATTATCTCCCAGATTAAAATAAATGAGGCATCTAAATGAAAGTGAGTTTTAGAAGTCATCTTGAAGTACTTCATTATCAGGAAGGATTAATAGCTCAGAATTTTTTTAAGTTTAATTTTCCCTCATCTTCATGGTGTTTTGATATTTTTTGCCTCCTTCCTATCATGCCATGTATAATACTGAAAAAAAGTTAAACTGAGTAAGATCAGTTTATCATTCCATACATATCTCTTAATTTTTCCAACACAACTCCAGTCTTTACATGCAGGGATTGCTAGTAATTATCTCGGCACTGCCAGCAATTAGTGACTGAAAATCTGCAGTGATACATGTTCAAATCAATGTATTTAAATATACATGGTGGCTCTTCTTCCACAGCAGAAATGATCTTTTCCTAGTTTTAAGTCACTTCATGTGGAACTCAAGTTTTGTTCGTCATTAAGAAATTAAAACATTTAATAAAATATCATGGAAAGTACTGATCCTTGCTGTGTTTGTGTGGCAGTGCTGTTCTCATGGATTTTAAGGCTTGAGTAGATGATGGCAAACATCCAGGCCATTGACATTCTGGAGTTAACCCAGTGATTTGTGTGACTGAAACTTGTCTGAAGCTTGTGTAGTAATTATTAGACTTGCTCTGGATTCACTCCTTACAACAGAGGTGCTGTTCACAGCCTGCTGAAGGTGAGAGAAGGCTTCAGCTAAAGGAAATTTGCACAATTAAATGAATGGTCTAATGACACCGAACAACATGTAAAGTAAATCAACATTACTTATGTAAACAGCAGTTTAATTAAGATAATCACTGATGCAAATCATTGTGTATGTTGTGCCTCCAACAGAAAATCCATTTCAAAAGGCTTTGCAAACTTCTATTTTTCTGTGCCTAATTTGGAATCTTGATAGTAGTAAAAAGGTTTTAGTTTCACTGTTTGTTTAATTATTAGCAATTTATTCTGCCTCAAATTGCATTAGATTGGAGGAGCAGAAAGGAGTCACAGTCTCATGTAAATGCTGTGTATTCTGCACTGGATGTCAGATGTTTGGAGGTATAAAGACAAGCTGGGAGGATCATTTGGAGCAGGACTGCTCAGCATGGTATAGGAAGAACATTTATATGATCTCAAAAATGCTAATGACCCGCTTTCCTGTCCTGTCAAAAATATTTATGCCCTAGTTATTAATGCTAATTAATCCAGCAATAAGGACTTCCTTGTATTTTGGTTGCTGTTGTTTACTCTGTGTCCTAGTGTGATCTCTTGCATTTCTATGCCTAGTTTCTTACATATTTCAAGACAGAAAAGAACCATTTTATTCTTTTGATAAAGAAATCATAGCATTATGGCATGCGTGTCATTAGAAATATGAGTTGCTCGTGGAATAAAATCTGCTTTTTCCTTGCTAGAGATGATGAAGGTGCAGCCCCCTAAGTAATACAATGACTTTTATTCAGCTCTGAAATAGCCACTGACAGAAGAAAGAATTGAAACACTTTGGAAATGAAATGTAATTTAATCTATGGCTGTTATAAAAACAATCAATTCCTTGTGCCCTCCAAACTGAATGCTTTTGCTTTATTACCTATCACGCCCTTGCTGTTTCATTGCTAGTTTATCTTTTCTTGGGTGCTATTCTCTGTACCTGCCACTGCAGTGCTTTTTTCCATTTGAAACCGGCCTTGAAATTTATTTGTGATGTTCTGATTATTTTTTTCCCCTTTTTTTTTTTTTTTTTTTTAAATACATCAGGTACAATTCTCTTCTCTGTGTCCTGTGGCTCTAGCAAATGTCAAATATGATTAACTAATTTCCTGAGCAGGAAGAACCCCAATGTGGTTGCTCTCAAATTTTTGCAAGATCAGCATGCAGACATTGGCTAATGTCACTCTGTTCTGAGAGCACCCTGTAAATATTAATGTCTGTCAGACTGACTTTTTTATTTTATTCTTTTGGTGTTAGGAAGAAATTCAGTCAAAACAAGGTTTTGTATAACTTGCTACACAAAAGCTCCTCCTCTTTTCTTGCACAGAACAAGATGGTTCATTTTGTCCACTGTGTTGATTACACAACTTTCACTCTTGAAATGATTCCTTTCCATGATAGAGGAAAAAGTGAATAGTTTCTAGGAGGAGAATGGGATCTGTATTTAATAAAAACATGAATAAATTTCTGGTCATTCTTTTGTATGTTCCAAAGACATTTTCCAAATCCTAATGCTGTTTTTAATTTCTTGATGTTGAGGAGCAATTTTGTACTTTCTTAAGGAAAGTCAGGAAATCACCTGTTCAGCTGTATTGCCTTTATTTTCCAGATATTTTTCTTCAGTTTCATAACCTCCCCTGATGTTAGAGTCATGTTTAATGGAAAAATGAAAATACAGTGTGCAGAGATGTCTCGAGAGTATGATTAGCCTAGATTTTGTTGATGATAAAGTCATTCTTGCCATTTATTACTGTGTTTATCTCACTATCAGCATTGTAAGGTTATGATTGTGTGACAGGGGTGGTTGAAGAGGGTCAGAAACTCAGTGCACAGACATGTGGGGAGGCTGGATGGGGAAATGCTGGTGCTGCAGCTATCACTGATCAGAAAATAATGACTGTTCTTCAGGCTGGCTGTAATGTATCTTAGTTTCCACTGCTGTGAGCAACTGTATTATGTTCCTCAGGGATTCATTACTCAGGGTTGTCAGTGCCTTTTGCATTATATGGAGTCAGTTTAGTGCCTATCAAAATAAGCATGTAATAAACCCAGCTATGGAAGTATCAATGTTTGGGTTTCTATGTGCTAATTGACTTTTTGGGCTGACTGCTGGAGCTTTTGGTTGATTCCCTTTCCCTGTGAGTCTGCTCAGGTTTACAGCTATTCAAATGCCTCTCTTCTTCACTGCAAGCCTTATTTCTGCCTGAGACTGTATAAACTCATATGTGTGGCTTTCTTGAGATTGATCTTTCTCCTCTGGTTCATTTTGGAGGCTGACACAATCCTTTTCTCCATCAGTCAGAATGACCCAGCGTTCATATCCAGGCTCATTCTGCCAAAGCCCTTTGGAAGCACAGTGAATTAGCCCCTTTCTCTTTCCTGGAGGGCTTTCTGCTTTAGTCCTTCATCAGGCAATCTGCCAGCTCCACTATCAATTCGTGTCTGTTACATTAGCCCAGGCAGCTTTTGATGAGTTAGACATGTGAGGGAGACTTTTAAATGTGATGTTTGTCAATGTTCCTTCAGTTCAGATTATTGAAATGTTAACTTGGTTTTTCTGTAGTTGAGACTATTTATTTCTGCTGCTATTTCTCATCCTGCTCAAGAAGAACTTGCCTCAATGACTCTCTTCAGTTTTGTGAAGCAGATATTGTGGTATCTTGATCTTTGCTCCCTGTTCTTGCTTTTCCAATTATTTATCTGCTACATCCTTAAGAATATTTAACCTTTCTCCTATTGATTAGGACAGGCCCTATTGGAAATTCTGTGAAGGACAGTGTGAGGTGTCCCTCCATGAAGGGAAGCATTTGGTAGTGCTTGACTGACAGAATAGTTCTACGTTGGTTTTAAGAGCCACTTCTGTTGTACTACAACAACAGAAAATACTGAGTGCAGACCATTGGCAAATAATTTGAATGTGCTGTGGCAGAAGTCCCAAAACAGAAAAGATAATTAAATCTGATGATAGATTTTTAAATTTCTAAGTGTCTATAATCTGAAATATAATCTGAAATGTTTGAATTGACTAAAAATGGGTAATAAAACCAAATCCCTTGCATAGATACAGATTAATTTATGGTTATTCCTATTTTAGCCTTCACCACTGCAAAAAGTGCTGTTCCTCACAGTCCAGTTTTGCAAGCAGGTCTGTGTTTGCTCACACGTATTCCAAGAACTCACATCTTGACTGGACAGGCTGTACTTTAACTTGCACAGAAAGAGTGAATTCAGTCTTATCCTGGATCTCTTGCAATGACCCCGTATTGAGGGACAGCTGGAAGTGCTTACAATGTACTGAGCAAGTGAGCTGATGACAGCCCCAGCTCATTTGGAAATTTTAATGGACAAGAACTGATCTGGGTTGCAGGATTTGAAAAGGTTTCATTTTCAGCACTGTGGAATTAATTGGCCCAAACCCGTGGTGTGCTTCAGCAGTAATTGGTGTGTGCAGTGCCCCTGGCTCTGGGGTGAGCCCAGCTCTGGGTCTGTGCTGTCAAATTGGGAATGGAGACTTCTTTGGCCAATTAGACTTGAATCACATTGTTTTGAGATGCAGCTAATCTAATTAGTTTTTTATTGACATCTCCTTTCTTTTTTCTCTCTCGTGAGCAGAGGAAGGAAGGAGATAAACTGAGGAATGTGACCTGTCACAAGTGTCTCCATAAAACCTGAACTTTCCAAACATTTGGATGTATCAAAACATGCTGCAGTAATTACATCTCTTAGATATTCACACCATATTACATTTTAAGTTGATCATTAAGAAGGGTTTTGGTTTTTGTTTTTACAATGATTCTTACATAAAAAGAAAGCCTTTGTGAAAAAATTCAGAGAAAAGGAAAAATACATCACTTTCCTCAAGTTTTTATAGTGCAGCCACAAGAGTTGCTGAAATCTGCAAGGTTTGCCCAAAAAGAAGGGAGGTGAGGAATAAAGGGGTGGCTGCTTCATCTCTTTTCCACTTGGCATCAAAATGAACATGGAGGCAGCAGGTCTAAATAAACCTTTGGGTTCAGTTATCTGATGAGAGGCTGTCAGTGAGTGTTGATGGTGGGAGAACCTGGTTTCAGGCAGGTTTAGATGCAGTTTGTGCCCCTCTGACTGGGGCCAGAGGAGCAGCAGCTGATGGCTCAGCTCTGCCTCCTTCCCAAACTGCCACGTGCATCTTGGAGCTCCTCTGCTCACACTGAATTCTAACACAGTAAGCTGCTTTGTGTTGCTTTGCTTTGTTTTTTAAACCATGAAGTCAGCAGGACTTCAAAGCATCCCTGGGAGCTGTGTTGCATGCAGATGTTTGCTGTATCCAGGCACTGCTGATGGGAAGTTTCAGCTGAAACCAGTGAAAATTCAGGTTAAATCTGGTCAGAAATGGATTGGATTTAAACAATAGCAATTCTGACTTTATTCATCAAGTACTGAAGTGTTTACTTAAGTGTTTGGTGGAGTCAGCCTTCTGCTGGAAGGGACCTTAAAGATCTTCTTGTTCCACCCCCTATAATTTCCCTTTAGTTTTCAATACAAGAAAGCTGTTGTAGTTTGAAGTTAAAACCACTTTTTTTCCCCCTCTCTTAAAGTTAAAGGCAACATCTGTGTGTGCCTTCCCTGTCCAGGGGGATTCACTGAATTTCTGTGTTCATACAGAGAAGGGCATTAATAGTTAGGTTTGAGTGCAAAGTGTTTTTTCCTGACACTTCAATATGTTAATCATTTGAGCTGAGTTTCTGCTATCAGCAAAATCATCTTCACCTTTAGGTAGCCTGGAACTTGCTAACATAATCTAGTTTTTGGGTGGTATTTTACTGCAGGAACAGTGATTCAGCTGCACTCTTGACTGTAGAGTTTTTTTCTGGGTTTTGTATATGCACAATTTCCATTACTAATCTGCAGTTAAATGCTTCTTGAATGAAATTTGATTTTCAGAATATTAGCTTAATTGCCTTGTCTAAAATGAAGGATATATGTGTATTTAATTTGACATTTTTTCCCTTTCACCTTCTTGAGTGTTTGTGCTGCACAGAAGCAACTCTGCCTTTAAATCAATTTTCCCAGTTGCTCTGTAATGTAAACTCCAATAACTTCTAATTTTCTGTAATCTCTCTTATACTGAATTGCTTCCCACCTGATAGTTTTCATAATATAAGTGTACAGGTATGTACTGCAACACAAATTGTAGTGACATAGTGTGTATTTATGTCTGGATGTACAGCAGGGCTATGTTTATTTAGTACAAAAATGTCTTTTTTCTTACCTGTCTCCTTGACATCTTTACAATTTCTGTATTATGTGTAACTAAAACTACAACCAACTGTGATAGTTTTGCATAAATTATCTGTGGGGAGCCTCAAATGATTTGTCTTGGCTTTCAGTTCCATCTTCCAGTTCCTCGTGTGACTCCTGAGCAGTGGCTTGTACTTTGTGTTCTCTCAGGAATGGCACAACCCATGAACAAATTGATTTCAAAAAATCAGATTTCATGCAGCCTGGAAGATGTTAGAACCAATCGATGAGCCAAGGGCAGGCTGAGGTGCATCACCTCCCTAAGGAAAGAAAGAAATCCCTCCTTGGAGTGGGGCCTGGGCCACATCACAGAATTGTAAATGGAATAAATGAATGTGTACACACAGATTACATCCCTGAACACCAGTGCAAAGATGCCTTGTAAGAATTCGAATTTAAAATCACATGGATATAAATGACAGCTATTTCTTGGGATGAAGTTGAAAATTTTATGTTTTTCTGGCAAGATGTTTACTTTTCAAGACTTTTTGTTGTTATAATTATGTGATAAATGCAAGCATTTATTTTTACTAATAGTTGGTTTTAAATAGACATGGAATGAGAAGTGAAGGAAAAATGGAGACTATTTCACAGATTTTTTTGCAGCAGATTTATTATTTTCATTAGCTTCAGGCCATCAGAAAGTTGCATGTCTCAGGCACTACACAAAATGAGTGAATATTGGATCATAAACATATTTGAGAACTGTTTGCTTTTTGCCCTGTTCATACCCAAATAATGGTGAGGGAGTGCAAAGCAGGCTTTTAAGGGACAGCAATATTAAGTGCTTGGATTTTGGTTTGACTTAAGCAGAGACATTGAGCAGAAAAATAACATTTTCCCTTTTACAGATATCCTTCAGGTGTCACTTCTGGAGGATCCTGGTTTTATTACATCAATCACAAGCAGCTTAAGGCTTCCAAAAACATAGTCACAGACAGATGTTGAGCCTGTCTGGGGATTAGAAATATCCTCTTCCATTAAGTATAAATTAACTTAATCACCAGGTATGAAAGATAAGCAGCATAAACATCATTCCCTGAAGCTTTCATTAAAATTAAAATTCTATTTAAAACTAGGCTCGTACTTTCTATGACTTGATCCCCCTTCAAAGAGATTATATCTGCTGTAAATTTTTACAGTGACAGAGTGACAGAAATTAATGTATTGGGGGCAGTGATGTTCTCTATAATTTAACTTCTGCTGCAAGTCATCTTTCAGCAAGAGAGATGATTGGCTTATTTTTAAGTAACAATTGGTCTCTAGTCTCTGAAACACTGAGAAAGCAATAAAACTCCCTAGCACCCAGTTGCCACAAAATGAAAGCATGAAGTCACATGATTTAATAGCAGTGTAATCATCAGGAGTGTTATTCTGAGTGTGAGAATTCACCTGCTTTAATAGGAGGATTAAGGCTGATCAAATGCAATTGCACTGCTGCATTCTGCTCCCTTGGAGGACAGGGTAAAGCTCCTTTTCTGTCCCAGCATAAGCACAACTGCTTTCTAAGAATAATTTCCACATGGGAAGAAATATCATGGTTTTTTGGGGTTTTTTTTCCTGTTCTACTGTAAGACACTTGGTGGTCTAATTTCAGTGTATTCCCAGGCTTTGCAGCTGGTTTGCCTGTGCACTATCCTGCATTATCATTTTTCACACACACTTTTCTAAAGAAACACAAGAAACTCTGGAGAAATAATGAGGCACATAAGTACCTTGAAAGTGTGAACACAAATAAATCTACTAGGAATAATAACAGCTACCTGCACAGAAAATAAAGTATTGGGGGCTATATTTAATGATCTTTGTTCTGTAATAATTTTTGCTACAGTGGAACAAAATCTTTGGCTGCAGAATTTGCATTTCTTATCCATTATTTCATTACAGTAATGCCATATTTTCTGCTGCACTCATAGTTGACAGGTAATAACATAAGCATTCACTGTTTGTGTTACATTGAGTAATAAATTTGTAGTGAATACAGAATGATACCACCATTATTCTTAAGAGGAGAAAGTTGGAAGTAAACAATCTCAATTAATAATTAGGAAATAGCTGGGTTTTTTCAGCACCTGAGACTCCTCAGATGCATTTCTCCTTTAATTATTTAAACTATGAATTAGGGAGGGCGATAGAAATCAAACTACAGCTCTAGACTTCTCTGCATATGAAATGAAAATGTCAGTAATGTTCTCATCCGTGGCTTTGTGTCCCTGGTGTGGAGCAGAGCAGGATCCACGCCAAGTTTCTACATCTTGGAAACACTCATTAACACTGTGTGAAGGCAGCAAACTTTCCAGTCTTCTGTTTCCTGCCAAAAGCTATTTAATCTTTAATGAGAAGTGTTTATTTTTATAATAAATCCATCAATCTGAAGAGGCAGTGAACCATCCTTCTCATAGAGGGGACTGATGGCTGTGGCAAACAAACAGCACTCCAGGGACAGAACGGAGAGCCCGGGATGCTGCGGGTGAGAGCTGCTCTGACGGCTGCTGACAGGCTGCAGGGGCTTGGGCTTCACTTTTCCGACTGCCTCATAAATTATTCTGGTTTTCTTAAGCAAATGGCAAAGCTGTGGAGTATATTTTACCCGTGGATTCACCTAAAACGTGTTTGCCAACTCGCCGAAACGAGCAGTGTGCTGCACGTCTTTCACCCTTCCACAGGGACACCATGGCAGGCCTGGAAACTGCAGGAGAAGTTTAAAATCTAAGTGAGGTGATTTACCCAAATTATTGCTTTAACTGAGATACAGGTTTGGGGTTTTTTTTCCCTCTCAAGAGAGAGATGGAAATTCTGCTTTCAGCGTTTTCTGCTTCCCAGAGACAGGACAGCTGCTGTGTTTTCAAAATGTATTTGGTGTGATCAGAACTTTGTTGTCTGCCAACACCGTGGTGATTATCAATCCTTATGTTTAATCTGATTGATTCTGCTCTTTGAAATATGGACTCTTTACTGGGGTTGCTTTGCCTGCCTCAAAGCATTCTCCAAAATGTTGGATAAACTCTATGTAACAGCCATAATTTTTCTAACATAATGTCAAAAATATCTTACTCTGTGAGTTTAACATTCTTCTAATACTTCTATTTTTGTGCAACTATATTATTATTTTGAAAGGTGGAAATTCTTGTGCTACTGATGTTTTTTTACTTTGCCAGAGGGTGAAGAGGGGATGAATATTCATTTTCTTTAAATGACACTCACGATTGGCCAGAACAAAACAAAAGCTGATTACTCACACAACATGCAGGCAAACCATGAAACTGCTTGCTATGACATCTCTGGAAGTCTGTGTTAATAAAAGTAATGGGATTAGTTCATAAAAGCAAATTCATGAATGGTTGATAATGCAGAGACACTGCTCTGGCTTGGCTTTAGTTTCCTAAATTATTTATTTCTGTGAATGAGCACACAAATGTATTTCCTTCCTACATGCTCCAGGTGCAAACACTTACCTGTTCTTTGGGAGGTCCATAGTCTGTGGTGATAAATGGGTGGATAGATAGATTTGTCATGCAGAATATTCTCTGCTTTTAACTATGTTAACATAGTCTTTGCTTGGAGAATAGAGGCTCAGCTGAGGGAATAATTATAGCTTCAGAATCCAGAACATAATATTTTCTTTTATTAGGTAAGCAGTTGTAAGCTGATACTGAAATTGCTTAATTTATACTTCTAGCAATGCCCTAAATGTAAAATACCTCAAGTAAGCATTCTTAGACATATTAATGTTGTGATTCTTACCCCATTTTACTCTGAATTTGACAGCTAAATTTTATATACAAGTGTAAAAAATGCTGCAAATTTTGAAGCCTTTAATTAGTAGTTGCAAATTTGTTTGTCCCTTAGCAACTTGTATTTGCATAAAGATTAAGGCTGGTCAGAAAGAAAGGAATAAAACATAGATGGAGGAAACATTAATAAATTAGTAATCATGTATAAAAGATAAGTAGTATTAGATGTCATTTCCATAAGCTTTATTAAAATTTAAATTTTTTTTAAAGCTGCACCACAGTTGATCATTTCTAAAGAGTGATCTGTCATAAGCTGCAGAATTAGAGAAACTAATGTATTGAGGTCAGACATTAGTATGTAAATGAAGCTTTGCTTTTTTTCTGTGTAGCAACAGAAGCATTACCTTATATTTGACCTTTCATTCATTTGCCTGACTCAGCTGTGTCAGTCAAAACAATTAATTCTAATGAGCAGCTTTAAAGAGTGGGGTTCAGCTTTCTTCTCCTCCCCTGGCCTGTTGGGAATCCCGTGGGACAGGAGCTAAGGGAGGGAACGTGGGCAGGGTTCTGTGCAGGTGTGGAGCTCCCCTCCCTTCCCCACAGCCCCTCAGTGGGTCCAGGGGGGTTTGCAGGGCCAGGCCCTGGCACAGGGTGCCCAGAGCAGCTGTGCCTGCCCCTGGATCCCTGGCAGTGTCCCTGGACAGGGCTGGGAGCAGCCTGGGACAGTGGGAGATGTCCCTGCCCATGCATGGACCTGGTGGGCTTTGAGGTCCCTTCCAACCCAAACCATTCCATGATTCTGTGACAGGTGAGATTACAAAAATGAGGACTTTTGTATTTTCCAGTTGACTGCTGAGCTAAAGGTAGACAGGGAGATGAAAATCCCCCTCCCATTTTCACTGTTGCTGGATTTGGAGCTGTAGTTCTGCTCTTTATGGCTCTTCCTCCTGCACTCTTGACATCATCTCTCCTTCTCTCTGCTGTTTTTTTTTTTTTTCTCCACCTTTTTCTTTCTCTCTGCTCTGCTCTGAGGAAGCTGCTGATGCTGGTCTTTGGCTGGGTGACCCTTGGGGAGTTCAGCCCCTCAAGGTGTGGCACTGGCAGATGGCAGCCAAATGCCAGAGAACACGAAATGGGGCATTGCAGGGAGTGCAGTTTGTCTGAGTGCTGAGGCAAAAAACCTCACCCTTTCCCTGGAAAATACACAATCACTGTAAAATTCTGTATTTATAGGCACTGTACTTGGCTGTATGGACCTACCCAGGCAGTTTGTCTTAATTAGTCTTTTTGAGACCACACCGAGGTGGGGAATAATACAGAAAATAAACTTTTATTGAGGTCTGTGGTAGCAGTGGAGAATTGCACCCTGAATATCGTGTAAATCAGGGAAGGTGAGTGTGCAGAATAGGCAGGTCTGTGGATCAATTCATGGTGCAGACACAGGAAAGCACTTGTGCAGGTTTGCTTTGGAAAATCTGAGTTTTATTAGAAGTGCAAAATATATCTTTCACTGTAATTCAAATTGTATGGTCATATTAATTGGGCTCTAGTGTTTTAAAAAAGGAGAAGTAAGGAAATCTTGTGGGGGAGCTAAAGAATGAAAACAAATCATTAAACTTTATAAAAGTCCTAACCTGCAAAATCAAACTAAGAACTATATTTTCTTTTTTTTTCTTTTTTACCAAATGGAACTACAACATTTTTCAATAAAGACTAAATTAAGTTTTCTTGTTCTGATG
Source organism: Sturnus vulgaris (assembly GCF_052056855.1). NCBI lineage: Eukaryota > Metazoa > Chordata > Aves > Passeriformes > Sturnidae > Sturnus > Sturnus vulgaris. The sequence continues at coordinate 1,771,753 of NC_142264.1, forward strand.
TAAATATTTTACAGACTTTCCCAATGTATAAGTGGAAAGGAATGGGACATGCAGTAGCATGCAAAAAAACCTGCTGGTTTTAATTTTAAAATACTTTTCTATGAAGAAGTATGGATTTAAGAGCTCTCTCAGTAAAAGTTTGAAATGGGATGTTGCTTCTGAGTTTTATCCATGACCTCAAATACAGCTGTAGGCTTTTCTCTGTAGAATGGAGGGGAAGCAGGAAATTCTATGTGGTAGTTAAGAGCCTCTGCTTTATTGCATCCAAGAATATTTTGTCTTTGACCAATATACGATTTTTCTTTTATTACCCTAAACCAAATCAGAGCTATTTTAACAATTTGTGTCGATTCCCCCTCAGGCAGGGAGACAGAGTCTTGTGTGGCTCCCAGCAGTGAGGATGTGTCCAGAGCACTGCTTCTGGTTTGGGTGCTCTCTCCGTGACGTTTCTCATTGCTGTGGAGGGTGGAGGTTGATAAATGAAGGACTGCAAAAAAAAACCTCTTTTAAAGTACTGTGTCAGAAATGGCAGGGAGTGCTGCTCAGCAGGGAGGAGGTGTGGTTTGTGAAGGAGCTGCAGGTTTGCAGAGGGGGAGATGTTATTCCCAAGCCCTGTTTCAGGGGGTCGGGTGGATGGACGAGGCTCCAGCCTCGCTCCGAGAGTGCTGGGCCAGAACTCAGGGCTCTGAAGCTGATCCCTTTAATAATCCCTTTAGTGTTTGCTATCAAAAATGAAATATCCTCAACTTTACTTGTGCTTTTTAAAGTAAAGCTTTGTATTTTTTTTAACTAAAACCATTAATGATGAATGAATAATGTACAATCCAAAACACTGTTGAATTTAGAATGAGAAAGGGTTTGGGGCTTCCAGGCATCATTAAAATGAGAGTTGTGTTACAAACAGTACAACCTCCTCTCTTCTGAGTACAAGGTTTCACATTTGGTCAGGGTCTGGTTCAACTGGCTGAAGATTTGAATTTTTAAATTCATGAACAGACCTTTCAAAATTAAAAATAGAAGCCTCTGTGCTTGTTTCTTGGCTGTAGATACTCTTGCTCTTTTGGCAGGTATTCAACAGCAGTGACACCACCATCCCATCTTACATGAGAAAGAGCAAAACTAACTAACTAACTAACTTCAGGCTTTACTTAACTAATGACAAAAATAGTTGTCATTAGTTATCATAGTTATATTATTAGTTATCATAGTTACCAATAGTTGTCATTATTTTTCTACTTTGCTATCTGCAGCAAAGAGGAACATTATCGAAGCACTACCTAAGGCTGTTATTTATTTTTAAAGACTTGTTAGGCTTTTATAAAAACAGTGCTCACATTTATAATTATTCAACCTCAATGCATTTAAGTGTGGATACAAAAGAATATAATTATTTTAACATTTTGCAGGAATAGTCCTAGAAGGCCAGTGTCTTGGGGTGGCTTTGTGATGCTTGTATCCCCAGGTTGTCTGTTCTATTGGTGTTAGAGTTCTGCAGCTTTAAGACTGGTTCCAAGATTAAAGGAGGCAAAGAAGAGGAGGTGCAGAGTTTGTTATCAAAGACTGCACCCGCTCCCCCATCCTTCTCACAGACTGTGTTGTCTGCAGTGGACAGTGGGAGAGAGCTCTCTTTTGCTTTTTGGTTAGTTTTTCTAACCAATTGAAGCAAAGAAGTTCCCTGGACTGTGTTTTTTACTCCTTTTTCTTGAAATTGTTCAAACTTGCTCTGAACTGAAAACCCAGGGGAGCAGCAGGAGCTCACACCTGTGGCCCACGAGGCCTGGCCTGGGCTGCAGCATTTCCCAGCACTGCAGGGACTGAGAACAGACTGAGTAAAATGGGTTGCAACCCACAAAACAAACCTCTTCTGAACCTGTCATCTCTTCGGAGCAGCCAGAAGTTTTGCTGTATATTATTGTTAATTTTTTTGTGCTGTAAAGTATTTTGCCTGTTAAATAAACAGGGGTTTATATTTTTCCCCGAACCAGTCAGGCGAGAAACAGCTTGAATCTGTTTCCTGGAAAAAACCCCATTCAGAAGTTTCATCCCAAATTTGCCTTAAACCATGACGAATATTTATTGGTGCCCGGTGTGTGGGATGTGTCCCCCGTGGCAGGGGCTGGGTGGGCTGAGCTCTGAGCTCCTTCCCAAGCCAAGCCCCTGTTTGATTGTGTGCTGTAGGTGCCAGAGCTCGGAGCAGGCACCGGGGCCGAGCCAGGAGGTGCCGGACGCTGCCCCCAGCCCCGAGGCTGCTCTGCCCTCGCTGTGCCTCAAGCAGGTGTTCCCCAAGTACGCCAAGCAATTCAACTACCTGCGCCTCGTGGACAGGGTGGCCGCGCTCTTCATCCGCTTCCTCGGGGTCAAAGGGACCACCAAGCTGGGGCCAACGGGATTCCGCACCTTCATAAGGTAACAGCCGGCCCCTGCAGGCCTTGTGATGCCTCCCGGCCTGCAGCCACTGCTCTGTTCTGAAACAGATACGGTTTCATCACTCCGAGCTCCTGGAAAGCCCAGGAGTCTGTGTCTGGGAGGGAGCTGGGTCTTTGTTTGACAGCAGATCTGTGATACTTGGGCAGATAGAATTGGCCGTTTTCATCAACATGTCACGTTCCCAGTAGAGGGTGGAAATATCATTGTGAGGAAGTGACAGCTGGAATTGGGTCACTTGATGTGATTCTGTCAGCTGTGGGGGCAGTGCTGGCTGCTCCAGGCCGCTGGAAGGATTCCCAAATGCCAGCTCCTGATGCACCGTGCAGGGAGGATTTGCATGGTGAAATTGCACCTTGCAATGTCAAGGAACTCAATTTATTTTTTCCACATACTTTTTATTTAGGAGGGGTTTTTTTCATTGTTTTTTATGGCTATATCTGTTCTAGTCATGGTACAAATACCTCATTTTCTGTCTTTCATTGACTATGACAAAAGAAATGAGCAGCAGCAGATGTACTCTTAAAACACAGATTCTGTTTCTATGCAGATGCATTTAGCATTCAGGAATGAATATAAAACGACTTGGTTTATACAAATTACGATATATAGAAAATGTTTGAAGGCATCTGCTCTATCCACAGACCAGCACCGGATTGCATCCAGTTCTGTATTTTTTGTAGTTTAATCCAGCCTTATTTTGGCACTTGTCAGAGGAACACAGAATAAATGCCAACATTTCTTTTAAGAATATTCAGATAAATTGCCATATCTCAATGAAGTAGCATTTGAAGTTTCTTAAATTAAACTTTTTAGTACTGGCAGATATTTTTGTTTATTTTCTCCCAGAGCTTCTATAGCAGCTATAAGGCCCTTTTTTGAAGAGCTGTCACTGCTGTTCATTTCAGAAGGGAGGTCATGTTTTGTGTGTTGTATCACTTTTCAGGAATAAAATGGTACACGAGTGAGATTTCATGTGTGGGCAAGTGCTTGCAAAGATTGTCCACCCAAATTCTGGCTCATCAAAATCTGTTCTCCTTTAGTGTTTTCTTCATTCCAAAAAAGTAGCTAAAAGGAAACAGTGACTGTGTCTCTAGTCCCTGCTTGGATGCTGCCTGGGAATTTTTGGGCTATTGAGGTGAGGCCTTACTCTTATTTTAAGGGAGCTCTGTTGAGGTTACTAAAGAGTGAGATTGGCTTCAATTATCCAAGTTTGGAGTGAGTTTTTTTGGGGGATTTTTTGCTTCTTTTCTGGCGAGAAATTTTGGCCAGCTCTTTGGCACATGCAGTGGTGGCAGCCAGGCTGCCAGACATCTGGAAATCCTGGACACATGGATGTTCCCATCCATGATCAATACTGCACTGTGGACTCAGACCACACCAAGTCCCAGCTCCACATCCCCACGGCCCAGGCTGCATCCAGAGCTGCTTTCAGGGTTCAGTACCACCAGGGTAAATCCTGTCAGTGTTCAGGCATGGGGAAGCCAGGCTGTGCCTGAAAGCTTCCTCCAGCCCTTTCCAAACAGGATCAGTCAGACAAATAAAAGGGTATTTCTCTGTGCAAACTCTGCCTTGTGCAGATAGTCTGTGCAGATTTGTGGTGGGTTTTGCAGTGGACCAATTAATTCCATTCTCTTACAGCCTCAGAGTATTGGTAATACCCTGGGAGAAAGCTCTGTGTAACAGTCAGGTCATATTTTTAATTGAAATATTCTGGGTTTGAGCCTGTTCCATTCAGATAGGAGCACTTAATGAATGCTGGTTTGTTTGCTCTCTGCTGTGTGTGATTTATTAGACTGAGCACGTTACAGTAGGTCTGTACACATCACATGTGTAAACTTCTCTCCTGCAGGTTGTCCTTGCAGGATTTTTCCTAACTTGGGAGTTTGGATGTAATGAGAATCTCTTCTTTATTTTGTTTCTTTTTATCAGAAACTGCAAACTGAGTAACAGCAATTTTTCAATGGCTGCTGTAGATATCCTATATATTGATATCACAAGGAGGTGGAACAGCATGGGCATTGACCACAAGGAATCAGGTAACCCAGGTTTGTATTCAAAAACTATGAAATCTGACTTTTGGGCTTTTTTTTTCAATTTTAATTGCTCAGGTACACTTTAAACATTCGATAGAAATGGGAAAAAGCCATGTACACCTGAGACATGCACATACACAAGCAATTCTCCTGGTTAGTGCAGTGGGAGTTGCCCTTCAGGGTAGCATTACTTTAGGTACATGAGGGTCACCTCAGTTACACAGCTATATAAAATTTGAGTATTTGTATTTAGCTTTTCAAGGTGGGTATAAATTACTTATGTAGTTGGCTGGTAGAATTTCACCAGGAAAAATAACAGACAAGCAACTGAATCTTCAGGCTTTCAAAAATTAAGAGATTTGTGTATGGTGTCAATGAACCAGATGCTTCTTAGGTGTTAAAACACAAACTGTCCACCTGTTTCTGTTGGCTTTATGTTTGGCCCACTCCCAGCTGTAACCAAGACAAGCATGATTCTGTTGTTCTAAAACAGCTTCTAACTTCTTTTCATAATATGCTTCACATGAGTGTCACTTCTGGGGGGAAAGTGTGTGTGTGCTACCAGAGGTGCTTTCCCTGCCTGCAGCTCACTGTGACTGATAAAACAATTTACTGAGCTGGCAGCTGCTGCTTTCAGATAACTCAACAATTCCTTTGCAAGCTGTTTTACAGCCAAGATCGTAAACGACCCCAGCTGCAGCCTTGGTTGAGAGAAATTATACTTTAGAATGTAATTGTCATATTTTGAAAAGGTGCCTTTCCTACTGCATCAATAAGCCAACTCAGTTAAAAACCCCAAACCTTTCAATATCTCATCCTAAAATAATCTTCTTAAGTGTATGTTCAAACTGGGAGAGCTTGTGGCATTCTACACAACCAATTGGGGTCTGGCTTCTTAATTAAGAATTTGAGTAGGTATTACTTCAAGGTTTTAAATACAATAATTAGTGTTAATACTCAGCTCCTCTTCCCTTTGGCTCTGGTAATGTGCTGTTTGTGAGAGGAGACTGAACAGCAGCTGAAGAGTTCCCCTGCAGCATGGGGCTTCTGCAGGGGACTTTTGTGTGGGAAGGGGCAGAGCAGTTGTATTATAGCAGAGACATTTTTTGGCACTGCACTCTTCAGCTGTTTGTTTTTCATTCAGTTGAAACAACTATTGTGGAGTTGCTGGGTATGACTGGAAAAAATGGCCTCTTCACCTTCAAAAGGGTTTGTACCTGGTACAGGCTGTGCAGGAGGAAAGTAGTGCTTCAAATAAACTCACATCTTGTTAAGGGGATACTTGGTAATGGGGTTTCTTCATAGTGCTACAGACTGAAATAACACACTGGTGTGAACTTTTGGGTCACATCCATCTCTAAAAATACAGGGTTGAAAAGACTCCATTCAGCTGCCGACATAAACTTGTTTTTTTCTCCAGCTGGATTGTTTTCCTTGATGCTCAGTATGTTACTGTGTCTCATTTGGTTTCAACCTAATAATTTTGGCAGCAGAAATCAAGGCTAATACTACATCAATTTAATGGTTTGATATCCTAAAATGGGTTCTTGCTGTACCACTTTGCCTCTGGATTCCAGGCTGAGGTCTGCAAAGCCAGAGGCTGCCTTAGTGATAGAGGATGTCACCCATCTGTAACCCGTGGTGGCTTACCCAGCCCTGAAACACCCAATGAGTGTGACACAAATAAAGCCTTGGCTTTTGCTCTTTGAAGGACAGACAATCTCTTTGCTTTCTGAGCATTCCAGATGGCTGCCATTTAAATGAAAAAATCTGAACTAACACTATTGTTTGTGTTCACACTCATCACACACACATTTGGCCTTGCTGCCACAAACAACAAGAGATAGTATTATCCCTAAAGAATATCCCAGTGTCCTGTGAGCTCCTTTTCCTTTCAGGAATGTGTCTGCAAGCCTTTGTGGAAGCCTTCTTCTGCCTGGCCCAGAAGAAATACAAGGCACGGCCGCTGTACGAGCAGGTGGCGTTGCTGGTCAATCAGTGCGAGTGCCGCCTGGCTGACCTGCAGGGCAAGCGCCTGCTCTGGGGCTGTGGCCTGGGCGAGCGCCAGGGGGCCCTGCCAGCCACGGCCACCGCACCCAGCTCCCCTCGGCCCCACGGCCGCCAAGTGTTCAGACTGCAGAAGCCATCACAGCTACGGGCACTCATGTGCCGGGACAGAACTGGGAGTTAATCCCCAGCCAGGTACGTGCACTGCTGGAGGAGAGACTGGCGCTGGAATCTCTTCATTTGACAGTGACAACTATTTATTTCAGCTGTATTTTTTATTTATGCTTTTTACAAAGTCTGCTGCAACCTCATGTTTCCAAATAATGACCCTGGCAATGACTATTTCTACACCTGTCTATGGGATTTACGGTGCACATCTCGTGACAAACTGCATTCATCCCGAGTGTGTGGAAGAGGACCACACCACAGGATTGGCTGCACTCATTGAGGCACACTCATGTCACAGGAATTACATTGCTTTGTGTGCACAGGACATGTCACAGAAACCAAGGAAGGAACTGCAGTCACAAGTACCAGACTGGAAAACTGAAATCTGAAATTACACTTGTGGTCAGACTTCAGCCCTTGACTCTTCTTTCCATGGCTTGGACTGTACATGTTGGAATCAATACAGATTTGGTCAATGACTGTGTACTTATTTTTTAAAGTCAGTCTTAAAACACTGAAATAATATTTTGGCTTCTACTTCTTTGTACATGTCTTTGCCGTGACAAGTACTGTTAGTTTTTTAAAGAAGAACTAAAACTCTATCCTTTTGCTTCCACAGAACCAATAAGCTCACACTTATTAACAGAAAAAGGTTTACTTTCTTAAGTAAAATTGGTGAATCAAGTGGTGGTTTTGTCTTCAGGGATTCAGCAATGCTTCTGCAGAAAGCTATACAAAGGCCTAAGAGAGGTCACTTAAATTCTGGTGGAACCAACCCTGTCACTGACTTCAGCCTAAACTAACTGTATTCTAGGTTTGCTTATGTTTTGGCTTTTACAGGTCCTTTTGAGACCTGCAGTAACATCTAGAGCAGATCTTTTTTGTGTCTTTGCACATATTCTTCTTTTTTCCCTTAAATAACAGCGTAACTGTACAAATTAGATCTGAGGATGTTGTGTCAAAACTGGGCTGTGCTGCTGGAGTTGTACAGAGGGGTCTTATTTTTCAGGAAATGAACTGTGACTTCCATGATCACACACTTCTTGTGGGGGCTAAGCAGAACGTGAGACTGGCTGGAAGGACAGGAGTAACTTGGAACTTCAGGGATGTCGAGTGAAATTCTTTGTGGTCTGCAGTTTATTACAATGAGTGGCTACATCTGAGCTTGATTTTCCTCCTTTGTTCTACTCTTTAATGTTAATGACTTGGCTAATGTTTTAGTGCCCTCCATGCTATCAGAAATGGCAAAGCTGTAAGATGGGCACTGAGCTTTGGGTTGGAGAACATTCCCTGAGCTCCGTGTCAAAATGTTCCAGTGGCTGTGTCACTGAAGGGGACACACCTCACCTGTTTCATGTCAGGGACTAAATGCACACACGGTATCGAGTGAGTTTTCACTTCAGGGAATGCTTGTAGAGGTTTTTTTCCCGATTTCAGTTTTAAGCAGCATGTGTTTTTCCTAAGTAGCAATAGCAGCATGGCAATGCAATGCAGGAGTCAGGCTGAGCCCACACAAAACTAGTCTCCAGCATGTGTTAATCTCAGATGTGGGCATCCCTTCTCCTTATCTTTTTCTGTAACACAAATAAAATAGTAGTAGATGATCTTTTTTAGTTCAATGGCCAGACTCTTTGAAATTTTATGTGTTGTACATAAGAGGACAATTGTAGACTAACTAATGCCACTGCCCTCAGCCTTGTTCAAATGTCATAAAGATTATTGCAGTATGAAGATAAAATGCAGAACTCCAAAGTCTGGCACCTGTCAGAACAAATGAAGCTGAAAGGGTCATTTTTTTTCACACTTTCATTGTAATATATTTGAAGACATTCACAGGTTGAAAAATGGTTACTTCTCCTTTTGTGACATCTGACATTTGTCTTGCGATTGGCAGTGTGTTACTGGAAAATAGCTTACAGTTCCTCTCATCTCATGATTGATGTCCTGTAAAGGCAGAGTTACAGAGGAGTCGGATTTGAAATGCTGTGACTGCGAATGCCTTCCCTTGCACCTTTGAAGGAGTACAATGTGTGGCCTAAAATATCCCGGTTTTGCAATTGTGTAACTTACCCTGATATTTAACTATTGTATATTGAACACTGATAAGATCTCTCTCTCTATGGGAGACCTTTATACTCTCTGGATCTAATAGAGGTTTTTATACCTCATGCATCCACAGGCTGATGCTGCACGCCCTCTTCATCTCCCACTTCAAATATGAAGGGTCCCTTGTAGAATAGTCAAAATATTCAATTATCTGCCTCTAGTAATCCAGTGTTCATGTATTTATATAATTGGAAAATTGAATGCCGTATTATTCTCGGAGTGGGGGGAGGGAATAAACCAGGAATGTACTTTAGAGATTTAATGGCAGTCACATTTCTCTTCCCTCCTGTCTAATTCAATTTCCTCTGAATATTATTTATCATCCAATTTCATAGAGCCTTTAAGTTACTAGTCTGTGCCCATGCAAATGACCAGAGACACTTTATCCAGGATATGAATGCTAATGCACTGATAATCTGTTAATCCTGAGGTACCTCTCTAGCTAAAGAAACAATACAGGAAATGCATTGGATTTTTAACAGCACTTTGTATATATTCTCTTCAGAGAATACCACAGCACTCATGATTCTATTTATGACATATAAGATATGAATATTGTATACCAGTGAAATCTTTCTTGTTATCAGACACACCGGATCTGGTATTCCTGTCTGGAAATAGAAATAGAAATCAGAATAAAACAACATCTAACGAAAATTTGAGGCGAGTCCAGAATTTCACCCCTCTTCCCTGCAGGCTTGTGTGCAGCCTGGATGTGCCCAGACTCGCTCAGTGATTCCTTGCTGCATTTGTGTTGTTTCTCTGCATCAGGCTGTCGCAGGTAAGTCACCACGATCTGGGCTGGGCATTGAACACTCCTTGTGCTCTGTGCCAGTCCCTGCCGAACGTTCTGGAATCTTGGACAGACCCCGCACTAATCCCGTCACCTGCCGCACACCTGCGGCCGTTTCCTTAATAGGAAGGGCGGGGCGGGGCAGGTGTTCGCTAATTCGTTAATGAGCAGCTGGGACCCCGAGCACCTGTACCCAGCGGGTGCCCCGGAGCGGGCAGGGCTCTCCGGGTGCCGGGCTGTGCCCTCACGGCGGCCGCGCCGGGGACGGGACGGAATTGGGAGTCCAGGAGCTGAGGAGGGACCTCGTCCCGCTCCAGCCCGAGCCTGGCGGGGTAGGTACGCTCCTCCTTGCGCTGGGTGCTCGTCGGGCGGGGATTTGGGGGTGACCGGGCGTGGCTCCTGCACTACTTTATGTGGGAGTCCCCAGGGCGGTGCTGGGGTTGGAGGATGACGAGGGCCAGCGCACAGCCCTTCGGTTTAAGGGAGGAGAACTGTGCGGTGGCTGCTGGCTTAGATCCTCCTGATGGAGCTCCATGCGGTTTCTGGAGAGCCCCGCACAGGAAAATGTCCCTGGGAGGATCCCGGGAGCTTCCAGAACCTTCCTGGCGGCGGGGCCGAGGGGCCCCGGCGGGTTGTCAGTGCACACTATGGCGTTTCCATAGCAGTGTCCAGGGTTTGCCTTCATTGCACCGCACTGAGCCCTGTCAGTGGCCCGTGGATATGAGTGTGAAGGAGCTGGTACGTGTTGTGCTTTGTGTTTTTTCTACCTCCCATTTCTGGCATGGCGGAGGTTGGTTGGAACCTTCTGGATCAGGGAGCGCTGCAGGGCACAGCTCCGTGTTGGGGATTCTCATCACACCCCGTGTCATGGGCAAGGACACCTCCCGCTATCCCAGGCTGCTCCAAGCCCCTCCAGCCTAGCCTTGCCACTTCCAAGGATCCAGCACCTCCCCACCCTCACAGGGAAGGATTTCCTCTGCTTTCCCAGAGGTCCTGCTCCGTCTGCAGACACCTGGCTGTACCTCACAGGGGCCCCGCAGCTCCGTGCTGTCCACCTGAGCAAGAACAAACTGCTCCCAGCACAAGCTGAGCACTTGATTTTCTTAGGTACTGACTCTGCTCCTGGAGCTGCCCCTCCTTTGGCCACACTGACGGGCGCTGCTGGCACACCTCAGCCTGAGGGAGCACACCGGGTCTGTCCCTTTGCCCGCTGCAGGTGGCCTGGGTGGATGAGAGGTGGTGTTTGTGCTCCAAATTCCTGCTGAAATATCAGCAGTGAGGTGTCTACATCTGCCTAGCTACGCTTGACTTGTCTTGCTCTGCCCTCTGGTTGTTCCTCCATAAGGGGAAATTGATAAAGTATTTATTTTTCTCTGTCTGTTTCCATCTGTAGTACCTTGAGAGCATCCTCGGGCTCGCTTGGTTTGTTCCAGCGGGATGAGGTCCCGAGCCTCCCGCTATCCCTTCCCCAACCGCACGCAGCTCAGCTCGTGCTTTTCTCTCAGATTATTTCTGCCTTACTTACCTTCACTTCACCTTAAGCACACACACAAAAAAATCATCAGCGCTACCCAGATAAATCCATCTGGTCTCTGTCTCAGCCTCATTTAACCTCCCATTGAAGAGATTGTATCACATGGTATTCAGCTGGAACCTATTACCTTGCATGCCCAAGCATATCACATTGAATTACCCTGGCCCACAGGCCTGCGGTGTTTGCTAATAGCTAATGGCTGCTCTTAACTTAGAGGTGATTTATTCGAGCGCGTTTCCATTCGCAGTGCAGCGGGGGGGAGCGGCAGTGTGTTAAGCAGAGCTCAGCGAGGGAGCGCCGGCGGGATGGCTGAAGGCAGCCTGGCTTCACACCTCTGCCAGCTGCTGACGCTTCCCGGTATTCCCGTTCCTCACCGCTGTCCCAGGTGCAGCAGGTGTCGGGGACCGGGAGTGAGTGCTGCGGGAGGGCACAGCCTGCCTGCTGTCACCACCCTGAGTGCCAGGGAGCGTGTGGCACATCCGTGCGCTCAGGAATGGCCCGGCAAGGGGGCAGTGTCCCCACACCCTGTCCCCTGCCATCTGCCTCAACTGCCTCTGGGGAACACGAATGGTTTCTGCAGTTCTGATGGCAGAATGAAGTTCACTTGTGTCATTGCTGAATTTACTGCAGGTGTAGTGTGAAAGTGGTATGAAATTGCAGTAAAAGACAAAATTGAAAGCCTGTTATGAAAGCCCTTCTGCAGGTCAGGTTCAGATACACTGGTGAACAAACAGGAGAAGGGAGAATAGGAGTTTTGGAGGCAAACCCAGCTCCCTGATTTGTGTTTTTTCTGAGTCTTGAGCCTCATGTTTATCCTCCCATCAGCCCAGGTCCCCTAGCACACGGCTCTCCTGGCTCAGGGAGTGAGGAGGGACCGTGGCTTCCAGGAGGAAGAGTAGTTAGTGACTGTAATAAATCAAAGTCAATCAGCTTGGGAGTTCTGTTATTCAGGCTTCACTCCTTGATGATGTAGCACAAAAATCAAATGGTTGAGGTTATTCAATTATGGCTCCCTCAATTACTACCAGTGGGGAAATCTGATCATGTGTGGGGCCTGCATCAATATTATTTATGTGTTGAGAGGCTGTGCTGGCTGCCAGGTGGGAAATGGCAGAAATCCTACACGTGTCCAAGTCCTTCTCTCTCTTCCTGTCACTCTACTTAATAACCAAGTAACACGATCCACTGTCTGTCTAAGATCAATAATAGCACAGGGCACATTGTAACAAGCTGGGAAACATTTTTCCTGAGTGACTCAGAACACTGCAGGTGCTGAGGTGGCGGTGGGGAAGGAGGTGCTGCCTGGCACGGGACACAAACCATCTCCATCCTGGCCTGGCTGTGGGCGGCACTGCTGGCCCTTGCTGCAGGATGTAGAAGAGTGTGGGCAGTCAATAGACTTGGATAAAATAAAGTTGTGAGCAGCAGCAGGAGCTAAAATAGCAACATCAATAGCAGTTTCCAGATAATGATCTAATTAGCACAAACAACAAGTTTCCACTAATGACTCTTGTTCTTCCAGCTCCTTCCTTTCTGCTCGCCTGTCATTATTGACTCTCTGGCTGGGAGCGGCTGCACTCCTGTCTCTGGGGCCAAGGCTTTGGAGCTTTGTTTACTGCCTGGCTTTGAATTACTTCTCCAGAGGATGTTTGCTCAGGAGCCTGGGCTGCCATGCGTGGGATGGCTGCGCACAGAAGGTGGGGGGGGGGGGGGGGAAGGAAAATCAGCTCTTTGGCTTTTGTGGCTTTTGGGAGGCCTTGGGAAAGTTGTGCTCCTACTGCACGCCCCTGTTGTAAAAAAAAGGATGCTGGTGTTCACCCACTGCAGTGGAGTGGGAGCTGACTGCTTGTGAAGGGCTTGGGAAGCTGTGAGGGAAGGATGCTTGTCAGGAGCAGATTAGAGGCTGTTATTGGAGGAGCCCACACAAGCTGTTCCTGTCCCTTCCCTCCCTAGGTATGAGCATCATCTGTGCACCTCCCTGCCTCCCTCCCACTGAAACTAACAGGCTCTTCTCTAAAGGCCCTAGCTTGGTAACTTTTGGCTTAATGCTGTCACTTCCTCAGTTGTCAGTGGCCACTGCTGTGGCTGCTGCTTTGTCTCAGTTGTGATGGGCAGGGTTCTTGTGTTTGCCTGTTTTGAAGATGCCAAGTTCTGACATCTCCCAGCTGCTGCTGTGGGGCTCGGCTTTGCCGGGACAATGGAGTGGGAGCACGGCTGCACCACCTCAGCCTTGCCTGAGGTGCTTACTGGGCTGTGCAGGACTAAGTGCTGCCTGGCACCAGGAGCAGCTCACGGGCCAGTGACTCTCACTTACTGAACTCAGATCAAACCCTGTGCTTGTAAGGGTGCAATTACTGGAACATCATTACTGCTGATGAGTCTTGTGCTTAAATGACTCTCCAGATTAAAAACCTCAAGCAAACACATCTGCGCTCCCCAGCCTCCCAGCCCCGTATTCCCGTGGCTGCTCTGGCTGCTGATCTGCAATTCCGAGTCTCGCTTCTCCCAGCCCTGCCCGCCTGCCAGGGCCCGCTGGGAGCGGCTGGAGCCGCTGCGGAGCCGCAGATGCTGAGAGCTGTCAAGTGCACGGAGACATTCCGGGTGCTTTCGGCTCAGAATTCAGCTCTGCTCTAATGAAGCCGAACAGCCGCTAAGGAGGTTTTATTCAAGTCAAGGTGGTTTTGACTAATCCCTCCTTGCAGCGTTTTCTGAGGTGTTTTGTGTTTCCAGGGCTGCATTTTTCTTTCTCTCAACCTTCAAAATCAACAATGTTGAAGGGAATGGCAGAGCCTTGAGAGAGGATTTTGGCCTGGGTGGGTTTTGCCTTCCCTCCCTGGGGTGCAGTTCCTGACAGGAACAGGACGCTTTTCCCGGCGGGGCGGAGCCCAGCGCCCAGCCCGGCTCCAGCGCTGCTGAGCACAGGAGCAGCCACAGGTGCTCCCCTCATCTCGACTCATTTCGATGTAGCCAGCCTGTCTTCCACCTCTCCCGGAGGAGCTAATTATGATGGTGTTAATGAGGCAGAGGTCCTGATGCTGCCCAGGGTATTAATGGCTTTCCTCCAAGTTTTCTGCTACTTTTACTGGAGGCTGAAGGGTGGTTTCTAAGGACTGGTGGGGCAGGAGCAGGCCTGGCTGTCAGACCCCCCTGAGCATGTGAAGGGAAAGTGGCTAAAATACTACTATGAGCAAATTTCAATGATCTCTTTGGGGAGGCAGATAAAACAGGTTTGTGTGTGCATGTGGCATGTGCCAGGATGCTCTAAAAGCTGGAAATGACTGAATAGAGGTGCTGGAGCACGTATGTAAAATATCTAAATAAATCTTTAATATTTCTAATTGCAAATGTACATAAATTGCACAGCCACATCATTTCTTTGAACACCAACAACTTTCTCTGTACATTATTACATAGTTTAAAAGGAGCTGAAGGAGATTCAGCAAACACTTCCACTTTGCTTTTTTGTTTTTTAAACATACTTACAAAAAAAGATTTGTTTTTCTTTATAAGAGGATATAAAACATAGCGACTGCTTATCAGGAACAAGTATCAGCCTAAGCAGATATACAGAGAGAGGTATATCTTAAGACACAGTGATGTATGATAAAGGAATATGTGAACATGGAGGCTGCACTCTGGGGTACTGGTAGCTGATGCAGAGCCACATGGCATTTACAGCAATGTCACAGCTCAGGTGATCCGTGAAAGTCAATGCTTGAACGTGACGCCCTTTTCCGAAGCGTGGTTGTTTCTGGATGTTGTGCAACGCCCTCAGGATTGGATTTGGTTTGGAAAGCCCATGAGCTGCGTGTTCTCATGCTGCTGTTGTCCTCCCCCAGGTGTGATTTTCCCCAAGGGGGAAGGAAAAGGCAGCAGTTATCTGTGCGGGGTCAGAGCAGGGCAGGTGCCACTGGCTGAGCCTCCTGGCTGAGGAGTCTCCTCTGAAACGCCCCGAGGCTCAGAGACCGGCTGGCATTGGGCAGGGAATGTCCCTTCCTGTGGCCACTGAAGGGAGCTCCCGGTGGCCTTGAGGCCGTGGCTCTGCCCCACACCAGGTCCCAGTCCTGGCCAGCCTGGAGGCCTGGACTGCTCTGAACACAAACCTTTGGGAGGAGGTGACCCCAGCAGTCAGTGCAGGTGGGAAGGACGGAGCGCCCACCCAGGGACAGTGTCACAGGTGTTCCCTTTGGACTCCAGGCAAAGCTGTGTGAAGGACAGGACAGGGACCGTGGTGGGCCTGCTGGACCCACTGGCTGCTCTCAGAAAGGCCTGGCCCCGGGGCTGCTCCCACTGCCCTGGGATCGCTGGGGGAAATAACCCCTGGGCCACAGCCTGTGGCTGTCCTGCTGAACACATTAGTGCATCTGCCATCTGTGACTGGAAATCCTCTCCTTGTCCATCACAGAACAGACCTCAGCACATTTTCTATTGCATCTGGGTGTGGACATTAGGAACAGGAAAAAGCCCATGAGCTATCTAAACTCTGGGAATGATTGATTCCTTGCTGACTGCTTTCCTAGGAGAGCCTGTGACACCTCACTGAGGTCCAGCAAGTCCCTTTGCCCTTTAGGAATATTCATAGTAGCAGAACCTGTGTCCTGCAACCTTGCAGCAACCTCTGGGACTGGCTCCCAGACCAGAGGGTTCCATGTGTTCTCACAGTGCAATCAGTGCTTTACAGCTGCAAAAGCAGAAAACAAAACCAACCAGACTCAAATGACAATGCAAAGTGACACCGGACTCTTTGGATGGCAGCAGGATTTGTTTAAACTGGTGCAAAAGGGGCTGGTGACTACACTGTAGTATTAGTTGGCATGGGGAAAGACGGGGGTCCTTCCCATCTTTTGGCACTGAAGCCATAAATCCCTGTCCAAAATGATGATACTTACAGTCCGCAGAGACCTTGGGATACAGGTCAGTCTATTTCATCCCCCTTCACACAAAACCGCTCATTTGTTCAGGAGCGTTCACTACAGTTTAACAAAACCCCAAATCAAAACTCTTAGAACAGAATCTTTGAGGTGGGCCCACAACAAATCTGGATCCACGGCTTTGCTCCCTTCCCTCAGATCCCAAGGGAGGAGGCTGGAATCAGAACGTGGGTCTGGATCCAGATTTGGCAGCCCGAGCCCACCTCTCCAACACAGCAGTGAGATACAGCCAAATCCCGACCGAATAAGCAGCACCAGAAGTAAGTTACTATATACAACTGTTAGTGAGATAGATACGGTACAGTAAACACTGAGAACATTTACAAAAAAATATTAAGACTTGTATTAAGATAAAAATTGGAGTGTTTTTGCTTTGTTTACACTTTGACGAGTTTGCACTAGTACTGTAGAAAGCGCAAGAACCAGGAAGGAAACGGAGCCGATGACAAAACCTTGGTGACAGTGGTGTTTGTTTGCTCTGGTGCTGCAGCACCTCTCGGGATCCAGGTATTGCTATGCCAGGTACCAGCTCCGAGGCCACGGCAGGGAACGCGCGGAGCTCCCGCACTCACACACACACGCACACACAGAAATGTACAGCTTATAAATAACAGAAGCACAAGCGGAAGGAACAGAACTGAGCCTGGACCTGAACACCTGCCCCCAAACCTTTTTAGGGGAGAGTCACGGTTAGGTCCAGTTGTTGACAGTTGCAGGGAAAGGAAACAGGGAAAAACAGGGGGGAATCTCTACTGTAATGAGACTTTGTCCTGATTTAAATTTCTTTTTGTACTGGCTCGGGAAACTAAGCAACAACTCCAGAAGGTGTTGGCACTGGAACTTCTAAGATTTTAATAACTGGCTGTGGAAAGATTTAAGCATTCCTGCTGTTTCAGCAGAACAATGTGTTCAGTAATTTGCAAGTTTGAGGGTAACCAGGAGTTTGTGACAGATCGGGGTGGGGGGGGAGCAGTGCCTTGGCTTGTGGTTGAGGAGAAGATTAAGATGTACTGTGCTTAGCTTCAGCACTAAACAATTGGTTTGTGGGTGTTTCTTTTTCCAGCTCTTACGGAGAGCACTGACTGCATCCCAAAATTACTTCCATGTATGAATGGAAACGTCGCTGGTGGGGCGCCCGCCCCGTGCCCTGTTAGCGTTTCCATTCCTCTATGTCACTTCTGTCTTGAAAAACTCCAGTCTCTCGCAACACAAATACTTTAGAATTCAAAACCATTAGCTCTAAACAGGCATCTTAGGGCAAAAGCGTTTAATAGTCTTTTTTGCAGGGTTCTTATCATGTATTGACTC
Source organism: Sturnus vulgaris (assembly GCF_052056855.1). NCBI lineage: Eukaryota > Metazoa > Chordata > Aves > Passeriformes > Sturnidae > Sturnus > Sturnus vulgaris. The sequence continues at coordinate 1,789,060 of NC_142264.1, forward strand.
TGAGACAGTGGCAGGTGTAAATCTACGTACCCAACGGTTCATGGTACCCTGTATATTCCTAACCTGTCTGGGTCTTTCTCCAGTTGTAACCTTGTCAGATTTGTGAGGTTCTTCAAAGCCATCTGTGCTAGTCTCCAAAATTCAAAGGTGACTGTACTTGCCATAAGTACTGAGTTATGACATTGCTCTGAGGAGCTCCGTTTGGGGTCTGCTGTGTGCTGCACCCCTCGGCAGGTGTTGGCGGGGTGTGGAGACCTCAGTGCAACACGTTCGCTCCTCCTGGGCTTGGCCCAGGGCTTCCAGGGACCAGAAAAACGTGTAGGAAAAAGAGCATCTTTAATTTTGCAAACGATTGCATGAGGAAGAATGCTGTTAAGGAGCCTTATGGCTGTGGGGCAGCACGGCAATGCAGAGCTTACTGGCAAAGTGTCCTGCTCAGGCAGCCTGGGAAGTGTGAGGCTGGAGACGGTACCTAAGCAGAGCAGAGCTCAGGGAACATCCTAGTCCCTTGGGCTGTACATTTACACATAGCAGGAGGAGCTAGGACAGGCGTTGAGCAGTGTGTTAACCTTTAGAGGGAGCATAGGCAGATGTCCTGTACACTGTACACTGTCATCCGTATCTCAGAGAAACCTCTGGCTCTCGGTACGAGGGACCTGCTCTGAGAGTGGGACTTGTGAAGGACTAACTGCAAGAACCACAAACCCACAAACACACCGTGGTGGCAGGTCAGCGGCACGACCCCCGTGAAGGGGCGCCCCCTCCGCTGAGCACAACGTGTCTGTGCCGAAGGCGCGCGTTTCCGCGCTGGGAAAGTCTAATCCTGGCTTATGCCTGCACAGTGCTCCTGACAAGGGGCCTTTCGGTGGTGGCTGCTGTTCTTGGTGGTTACTCCCTTATGACCATGTTTTACATTCTTCAAGCCGGTTAATTTCCATGCAGTGCTCATTCCCAATTTAAAGAGGACAGTATTCCAGAAAATGGGATCTTTTTTTTTCTAATGCATACTGTGAAAGAAAAGAAATACAATTACCGATCTTCATGGTTCTTCAGGGCTTTTTCTTGTTTCTTTGTCTGCTTTTCTCCCCAGAAATAGTAAATCTCTCAGCACAGAGCATTCCATCCCCACAATGAACCCTTGATCAAGCAGGAAGCTGCCACTGCACGTAGCCCCTCGCTCCCCCTCTACCACAACAGGCACCAGCAAATCCAGCCCCTGTCCCTCAATCACAGCTCAGGGACCAAGCTCAGGCAACATTCACTTTATTCTGTGGTGGGAAGTGTGCGGACAGTGCCTGGGGCTATTGCTTACAAAACTCTTCCCCTTTAGTTGTGAGAGAGCAGAAGCTGTCCAGAGGAATCGAGTTGCCATTCACCAGGTGCCAGCTCCTCCCTCCACTCCTGTGCCAGAGCCTTGGCCTCGCTCTGTGCCCCTGGGCTGCCCAGGGACCCCCAGCAGCACCAGTCCTGCCCCCCTGCCACTGGGGCTCCCCACACAGCACCCCTTTGGCCACCACACCGCCCTGACCTTCCATCTGCACTGCGCTCCCTGGATGGGCAGAGGTAATTAAACACTAATTAGCTGCATAAATGCCCTGGGGATGCTGTAGAAGTCAGTGGCCTCACAAAAGCCCCCAGGCAGGATGCTGGGCTCAGCTGGGGTTCACTTTGGGAGGGCTGTGCTCCGGGGGGAGTCACAGGAGGAGCAGGCCAGGCTTTGCTGCCGCCCTCGGACGCTACATCCAGCAGCACACTTGAGCTGGACTTAACTGGGCCCCTGCCTGCTGCAGGCTCTGCCCAGCTCCCTTTATTTCGCTTACTGCAATGACAAGGACGTTACTCCTTGCTGGGAGGGGTGAGGCATATCCTTTGGGCAGTTTAGAAGGAAAAGGTTACTTTTTGTTTAAACATTAAACACTGATTCAAATCCAACAGTGACAGCGATTCTCAAATATATGTTATTTCCTTATGCCACTCATCTCACACTCGACATTCCCGTCCCTCAATGTGCTGGCAGGACATGTCCCAGCAGGGTCAGTCGGCGCCGTCCGCAGTAAGGAGCTGGTGCTCGGGGAGCAGCCGTTCTCTGAAGCCGCGGCTCCCGCCTGCTGTGCTCGGTCCCTCCGGCCAGGCCTCTCCTGCGGCAGCGCCCTCCGCGCGTTAACAATTACTGCTGTTTCTGAATTCTCCATTCTCTGTAATCTGCAATTTAGTTGGGTTTGTGGGGGAGATCCCATTACGTGTCTGCATGCTGTACCTCTCTTTCAGCTGAGTAAGGGCACTCATTAGCCGTGCGTTGGCAGCATCCAGGGAAGCAATGCGTTTCTCCTGCAAGCAAATGGGCAGAGGGCACAGTCAGTGGAAAGGCACGAGCACTGTCCTTCCCTTGGGATGTCTGCCCAGGACAGTGACCCAGAGTCCTTTTGGACCAGGACCTTTCTTTTTGGCATTCTTAGGTGAGGGGTTAAATGCTACACAGCACTTTTTGAAATCCATAGGACTACAAATACCCTGCCTGTGCAATGTGAGCTACGTTTATTTTAGGATCCTGATGAAAATGGAGGTGACACAGTTGCTCTAATTATTCAGTTATATACTGTACTGTTTGTTCTAACTCAGCTGTTACGAAGATTCTAGGATTCCATTTCCAAACCCAAACCCTCCCAAGATAGTTATTCCTGTCAGTGTTTAATTAGTGTAAATTAATAGTTTAAATGATTTGTAGCCTCCCAGGCTGTCTTTGATGGCAGCTCTCACCCATTACAGCATTGTAAGGATGGCAGCAAGAGCTGCCATGTTGCAGCCTGATTCTACCACTCCTGTTCTTTGTGACACTGAACAAGTGTTGTCCTCCTGTGACTGCCACGAGCAGAGGAACAGAACCAGCTCATGGGCACAGCAGTTGCTCGTGTGTAACTCTCAAAGTCCGTGTATGAACACGTCCAACACGTGTACAGCCTGAGGTGACCAAAAGAGAACAGCAGAGAGCCGGCAGGGCCATGGTCAGAACCTGACATGTGTCCCACGAGGTGCAGGGGACAGGAGAAGGTCCCCGAGGGGCTGGGAGGCTGCAGGTACCATCCCTGACACCTTAGGGACACCCTGGGTGTGCTGGGCTCTGCTGGAATGGGATGGGATGGATGATTTAGAAGCTTTGAACAAATTGCTCCCCAGAAAAGCTGGGGTTTTTTACAAAATTACTACTGTCTCCTTTTTAATTAGCTATACAGTGAATTAGTCCTGAGTAGTGACTCACAAGTGATCAATAGGTTGTTAAGTGTAAGGCCAGAATATACTATCACTTCTCAGCCACAAGCTGTAGGGAGGCCTGGTTGCTAAGGACATGGTGGTCTCTGTTAGACAAACTAAAAAATTATGGGCTGTATTTTTATATTCGCTTTTCCAAGCACAGCGTTTTGCATCCATCATGTGATGCTCCTCTTCCACTATAACTGATTGCAGTAACTGAGCTGCCCAATCCTGCAAGTCACAACCCAAAGGCTGAAAAAACATGTTGGCTTGGCCGTGGGCAGGCTGTGTGTTCCTTGTTCTGATGATCCAGGCATTACTGGGACACCAAGCAATGCTCCAGGGGATGTGATCCTTTCACTGACTGAGTTGTGTGCACAATCCCTCCCCAAAATGCCGCCCCATGCCCTCTGTGCCATGCTCCAAGGCTGCAAACAGCTGTGACAGTCACCGTGTCCTGCTGCAGCTGCCCTGTCCCTGCCTGCAGCTTGGTGCTGACTCACCCACTTGGTCTCAGTGTGGGCTGGCACTGCTGCAGGGGGTACCTGTGTGTTGCAAACCCATCCTGAAAACTGCAGCATCGTTTGGCACGGGGCACTCACCTGTGCATCAATGATCTTCTGCTTGGAATCCACAGCAGCCTGCATTTCAGCGTGGTCCTTCTTTAACTCCTCCTCAACTGACATCAGTCTGGGAGCCGAGCACACAAGAAAAAAATTACATTGGCTGGGCTCTGCTAAGCCCAGGTATTACCCTCACACTCTGCCTCCCCTTACCCACAAACCAAGCTTTTTAACTTGGTTCTTCCCTGGAGCTCTCTCTAGTGGAGTGCCCCAAAGCTGAAGTGACACAGCACAGTGAAGGCTGACTGAAAGCACTAAGTGGGCTTGGCTCAGGTAAAGGTGAAATCGACTGCAGTGAAACAGTCCTGGACAAATGTAAATACCACTTCCCACTGGGTGGGAGAAAAGGATTTAGAGTTACAAGTAAGGGATGGTGATGAGATCCATAGCTATATGAACAGAACAAGGCTGCCAGAGCCTCCAAGCTCTCCCCTCCTGAAGTTCTGCCCGTGTGCATCATGAAAACGTTGGGATTTTCCTTGTCCCAGGTAACCCATACCTGAAACCTGCCTGCACCTCCAAAGAATCCTGATTCTCCTGAGAAGGGGTGAGCTCTAATGCCAGCCAGGCTGCCCTGCCTTACTGCCATCCCCAGCACTCCAGCCTCCCTTACCTGCTGATGATGCCCTTCATCTGGATCTCCTTATCCTCCTGCTGCCTCCGGAGCCTCTCCTCGCTCTCCTCCAGCCTGGCCTGGTACTCCAGCACCAGCTTCTGCGTGGTCTCCTCCTGGCATTTGAAGCGAGTCTCATATTCCTCCAGCTTCTTGTTGGAGATGCGGAGCTTGTCCTGCAGCACCACCAGGTCCTGCTGGTACTGAGCAGGCAGGGACAGACACAGGAGGAGAAAACACGTGGCACGTTACCTCGTAGGGTCTGCCCTCGCCAGGGTTTCCCCCAAACCCTCTCACGCCCCTCTCCTCGTATCAGACTATGGCTGCAAACCCGTATCAGACAACCCCGCTCGCCGACACCTCCTCTTCCGTCTTCTCGGCGGCGCCAGGAGCGATGCGGGGTCCGCGGGGCGGGCAGGTCGCTGGCAGGTGCAGAGAGTGGGCTGTTAGCAGAGTCTGGCATTTCACAGGGGAAATGCAGGTTAGAGCGGGCCAGTGGCAAAGGCGGCGAGCAGCTTCTCACACTGACAGCACAGGCAGGAGAGGCTGCAGCCGTGGGATCTGGGCTTCACACAGGAGCTCCTCAGTCTGCAGCAATAAACGGGGGGGCTCTGGGCAGGCTGGGTGCCAAGCACGAGGGGCAGTGACAAGTGCAGGACGCTGCTGCCTCATCACCCTCCACTGAACTGAAGGCACCGTGCTGGCTGGGCAGGGCACAGAGCACTCCTGCCTTTTGGGGCCCAGCATTTAACTCAGATCTCGAAGCAGGGTTCAGTCCAAGGAGAGCTGCTGCATGAAGCCAAGACCCCACAGTTGTACTGTTCATTTGGGTGAAGCTATAAATCAGCAGCAGAGTCACATAAAGCAATTAAGAAAATTAGGAGCTTTTGAACTTGGTAAAACTGGGTTCAGCTATTGCAGCAGCACAGCATTCAGTAAACTTGCTTTGCTAAAGGAAAATCCAGTGAGTGTGTGCACAAGAAAACGGCTTTGATTTAAAAAAAATATATTTGGACATAGTCTTAAAAAAGCATCTCAACTGGAATAACTTTAGAATAATTAACATGCAGCTGACAATGTGGCAAGCTGCTTTTAAAGAGTCAGATACAGGTAAAAGACTTCCATCTGAGTCATGAAGGCTGTTAAAGCTACAGGTAATATTAATGAACTGAGAGAAGTGCACTCCGTTGTGTCTTGACTGGGCCCTTTCCCTTTGGCCGTCATACCTGGGCAGGCACTGCAGTGATGGGCTGGGTCATGTCCCAGGTCTGGGAGTCCTCCTGGACCCAGAGCAGCTCCAGGGAGAGGGGAAGGCAGCCAGGCTACTGATGGGGACAAAAATAACTGCAAAAATAACTGCTGCTCCCAAGGATTGAAAACTTTGGAAGCTGATGGTTTCCTGAACTGCCAAAGTACTGGAGAGAGGCGGTTTTCCTTTAGCAAAGCTCCTACTGCAGCACAGGAACACGGTTTGCACATGGAACCTGAAGCAATGAGGGAACAAAGCGCTCGTACAGCTGCACAGAAACACTAAAGTCAGCAGGGAGTTGCTTGAACAGGAAAGATTAATACCTACCCTAGCTTTAAAATAGGAGCAGCATAAGTGAGCTCAGAGGAGAGCAGGAGAGGCCTCAGAGCCCGAAGGAGTCGCTCCTGTCTCTAGAACACTTGTCTCATTCTCAGTTACCATTCAGGTCTTACGGTAATGGGGAGAGAGGTTATGCTAATGGTGATCTTGAATGTCAGTGACTGATGGGACAGCAGAGTAAGGAAAGATGCTGCATGGCAATGAGACAGCCTGGGCCAGGGCTCCTGCTGGGCTTGGGGCAGGCACTGGGATGTTCCAGTGCCACTAGAGTTTGTAATCCCCCCCGTTGCCTGCCCTGCAGCCAGTCAGGATGGGCTGAACCCACAAAACTGCCCTGATCTTGCTGGGGCAGCTGGGAGCTGCTGCCTTGTACCTGCTGGGTCCTATGACACCTGCCCTTTAGCATCTTCCTTGGGTTTAAGAGGTGACAGTCCCCAAATGACACAGCACAGTAGAATGAGCACAGGAAGGATATTGGAACAAAATCAGAAACATGTCTGTGCTGGGAAACAGGATGGGGACTTAGGGAAGGGTGATGTCTGCAGTGCTGGTGTGACAGAAGAGAAGCACATTGAGGAAACATCCCAAATGCTACTGATGCTCAAGTGCCAAAATCCTGGCAGAGCCAGGCTGCTGGAAAGAACAGCAGAAGCAGCAATCAGCAAAGATGGGATTTTCCCAGCTCCTGACTGCTGGATCCTCATTTTTATCCTTCTTTTTCACCCTAGCCAGACCTACTTTGTCACTTCCCAGCTTCTTCCACCCCAGATTTGCCTAGGAAGGAGGGGAAGGGAGCAGCACCCCTCTGCTTCAGAGGCACGGGGCCTCTGTGGGCCCAGGGGCTGAGACTGAATACTCTGCACATGACTTCCTGGCAGACCCCTGACTGGCCAGGCCCTGATCTGTGTGACACTGCCATTAGCTTGTGGAAGTGCCACAAAGTCACCCCAGGCACCAGTGCTGTCTCTGAGACCAAAATCCGGACTTAATTTTCAGGTCTGTGGACAGCTTTTTGACATGGAAGCTGCTTCTTGCTCCATGTCCCTGTTGTGAGGCATGAGGCTGCCTGTGCCTTACTCCATCTCTGGTACAGGTCTGCTCAATCCACTTTTTAAGCTTTCTTCAAGGGCAGCATCAGCACTTGATTCCTGGCTCCTGTCTTTCTTACTTGCTTTCATCAGAAGATGATTCCAGCCACTGAGTGTGTGAAAACCTCCCAGACATTCCCCACAAGTTCCCTGTGAGGCTGAGAAGGACATGGAGCAACCTGGCCCCCTCTCTCCTGGGCAGGGACCTGCACACAGCCCACCTTCTCCCCAGGGTGCTCAGGGAATGACATTCAAGGAAATCCTCTCTCTATTCAGAAACTTGTTTCAATCCAATCAGGTTTTACCTTTTCTGCTTGGCTGAGCTCGTCCTTATTCCTGAGCTTATCCCTGTGCTTGGAATCTGGGTCAATGCTTTCATCTTCTAAAAACTGCATGTTCATATTCAAAAGCCAAGCAGCAGTGCGGTCCAGGGCATTGGGGTTCACAGGAGAAGGGGCCTACAATGAAACAATGATACAACCATGACAAAAGAAAAACCTGTAACACAAATGGTCATGAAGCTGGGGAGAGAGAGTTCCCTTCCAAGCAGAGACTCTCCCATGCTGCTCAGACAGCAACGAGCCAGGCTGAGCTAGCAGAGCAGGCTCAGGAACAACTCCTGTTCTGCAGTTGGACATTATTTGGGATCAAGCAGTGGGAGCCTGCTCCAAGTCACGGCCCTGATGTCTGAGCAGATCCTGTCACCTCACAAGGACACGGCCTGTGAAGGTGCTGAGCTGCAGGTGAGCAGAGTGGCTGCATGTGGTTTATTCACTCCACGAGCAGAGTCCTCTCAAGTCTTCATCTTGTTATGAGCCATCTTTGCTTCTGTGGATTCCATAAAACAAGATCTGAAAACTGAAACGCTCCTTATGACCATGCAGGTGCCTTCTTGGAGAAGAAAAGTTTCTTTTCAGCCAAGGCTACACAAAGGATGCTGAAGAGGTCTAAATGCTCAGTATCACTTACTAGCAGTGATCTTCCAGTGGTCAGTGAGCTACAGCCATGTCTGCTGCCTTTCAGTCCTGGCCTGGGCAGGGACTGCCAGTGGCATTGCCTAAATATTTTCCAACCACATTACAAGGAAGTCACTCTTCTGCTATTTCCCTTCCATCCAGCCTTGTCAGATGAACACATGGGATCTGGATGACTTGGTCGTTCAAGTGAATGACTTGGGAATTCAAGTTAACAAATCAGAAATGTCAGACTTTCTCCTTCATTCCAACCTCTGGACAGAGAAACCCGGTCACTGTCAGGCAGCAGAACAGGAGGTTCTGTTTCAGAAGGAGGGGGGTCTGGTTTAATTTCCTCACTGGGGTCAGGGGCTTCCCCATGCCATCTTCCAGTCTGGTCTTCTCCCTCCAGAATTATGACTGAAGCATCAGACTTGACCCATGAACACTGCTTGCTACAAATCCTCATGCTGCCAACATGCAAATAAAACATGTAGAGTGAGGGTGGGAGAGGCATTCCGAGACTTCAGGTCTGAAGAGAAACTTGGAGAGGACCACAGGGGTTGGTGGAGGAATCTTCTGTGAAGACAACCTGGCCAGGGCTTTCTGATGGCCACCTGGAATCCTTGTTTTTCTGGAAGAAACCCTGCTACAACCAGGCCTCTGCTCCTTGCACAGCTCTGGTAATGCCAGCACTTACACATCGATACTGGAATCACGGAGCAGCCCTGGATTCCCATGAACAACCTTCTGTGGGCAGCACTGACCAGGCTCCACAGCTGCCCTGTGCTGGAGAGGCAGACACAGCCACACTGAGTGCTGGAGAAGGGCCTGAGCTATCTCCAGGTCTGGGTGCAGTGGGCTCTTGCTGGTTGTCTAGTCTCTGTGTTTGTTTCTCTTTTACAACTCTTCCTTCAGGCACAGAGTTCTTACTGTGATAATCCTCTGTAGGGCTGGTTTTGAAATGCAGAGTGAATAAATGAGCACTATAAAAAACATTTGTCCATGCCAGGACAACCAGAGGGCCCTAGGCCTGTGACCTGCTGCCTTCCATTGTACCTCCACGGACAATGCAGTGGAATCTGTGCAGTGCAGCACGTGGTCTGGGACTGGGATCTGCACAGTAGGAACATCGCTCTGGGCTCCTTCCTCCCTTCTCCTACGGGAGAGTCTCAGAGCAAACAGGAATGTCCAGGAGCGCCATGGCCCCGCTGGGACGGGAGCAGCAGCATGGAAGCTCTTATTGACAGGAGAGCAGGGTCTGCTCCAAGCCTGGGAGATGGCGTGGGGTTGACTATGGCATGGGATGAGAGCCTGGCCATGGAGAGGCAAAGCAGTGACAAGATGGTAGCACAGGACAGTGGCATGGCTGCCATTGCCCTTGAGCCTCTGCCACCTACCGCGTCACACTCCAGTGCCACGTGAGGGAGGGACACCGAGAGTGGACACTGCTCTGTGTTCCTGTCCCTGGAGGGCCTCTGTCTCAGGCCAGAGCCGAGGTACATCCCCACATGCAATGCCACTATGGGGTTGGCACTGATGTGGCAGCTCAGAGCCACATCCCCTCCCATGGCAGCCATCTCCACGGGCTAACCCCACCTGGCCCCTTCAGTGCCAGGGCCTGGACAGCCCCAACTCACCTGTTTGTGCATCGTGCGCTGCTTCATCTCGGGGCTGTCACCCTTGGAGGAGGAGGACTGCTGCCGGAGGCGCGCTCCGCTGCCGGGCCAGTCGGGCGATGAGGACATCATGCTGCCGCTGGAGGGTCGCTGGTACTGCACGGTGTTGAGCAGGGAGGGCGGCGTGCGGCCGCGGCTGACGGGCGGGGGCGGCGGGGGCGGCTGGTCGATGCGGCGCTGCGGCCCCGCGCTGTTCTGCCGCGGCATGGTGGGCTGGCCGCCCTTCTCGGTCAGCGACAGCTGCCGCCGGGCCAGCTCCCCCGGCCGCCGCGAGAAGTCCTCGGCGGCGGCGGGGCCGGCGAAGCCGTGCTTGTTGGCCGTCAGCTCCTCGCTGTTGCTGTGGGAGCTGAGCGAGCTGTGGCACTCGGAGCCGGAGTCGCCCAGGCCGCGGGGGGACAGCGGCAGCCCGGCGGCCATCTGGTACACGGGGTTCTGGAAGGACAGCGGCGCCAGCAGCTGCGGCCGGCCGGGCGCGCTCTCGCCGCTCGGCGTGGTGGGGGTCTGGCCCACCCGGCGCACGGTGGCCATGCCCGTCACGCTGTTCTGCTGAGTCCGTGTGCTCCACACGCCCTGCAACTGCCCCAGGGACGACTGACTGTCATTGAGGGAGTCGGCCGTGCCGGGCACGTTGGCCCCACTGTCCAAGAGCCGATTGTCCTGCAAGTCCACCATGGACAAACTCTTGCTGCCATTAGACATCTGCACGTCGGGCTCATTGGCCTCTGAGTAACTGGAGCTTCGGGCAGGCGAGGGCTGGGCCCCAGCAGACCTTGTGACAAAAAACAAGTCCTTGTTTTCAGGGGTTGGAGATGGTAACCGTGTGAAATCTATCAGACTGCGGGGAAGTCAGTGCGTAAGGAAGAGGAGAGGAAAACAAAACAAAAAAGAAGAGTTGTGAATGCTGCACCGGAGCAGGAAAACGAAATCACTCAGAAATCAGGGTGGCGCAGCTGTGTGGGACAGGGATGGGGAAAGGGACAGGACCCAGCCCCGGCGGGAGCAGGGACAGGGCTGGCCCAGCTGGGGACAGGGAGAGGAGTGGGGAGGGTGCTGTGGAGCCCCGGGCTGGCCTGGGAATTGGCAGGTGAGGGCAGGTGAGTGAGGGCAGTGTGTGCACGCAGGGCACTGCACTGTCACCAGGCTCAGGGACACACTCCTGGGGGCTGCTCTGCTGTGGCTCAGTGTGTGTCACCCTTCCTGCTCCCAAAGGCTCTATCCGTGCCCGTGCCGTGTCCCCTGCTCTGTGCTCCTGTGGGCACACTGGCCAGGATCTGGACAGCACAGAGCACCGTGGGGCCAAGGTCCACACCAGCCCTCCCAGGACAGTGAGAGCTCACACAGCAGAGCTAAAGCCTGGCAGCTGAAGGTTATCCCCCCACTCCTGCTGCAATGCACATTCATGCAATATTGATTTCTTGGGGATAGGAAGAGAGAGCTTTGCAGTAGCTTAATGTGAATATTCTGCTGATCAAAGATGGTGCATTGTAAGCAAGTATTGAGGGGAAGCATATTGTCAGAGATCCTCCATAGCACTGGATTTAAATAATTGCACCTCATGCTGGGAGGCACTAGAGATGAAAGCTCTGATTACAGCAAGTCCAGTGCCATTGCTGCCTTTCATTCCTAATTAAACTGTTAAATATTATGCAGTTTCCACTTACAAACTATTTTACTAGCACAATCTTTCCGTTTGTGTGGGCTCCATTTCATTTTCCACAAACAGAAACATTAGAGGTCTGCAAAAGCCTCACTCTCCCCATGAATGAAGCTCCTTACTTAATCAGGCCAAAAAGTATGTAGGTGACTGTTGTCTGTGAATCACTGCTCAGCAGTGAAAACTCCCAGCTTTATAAAAACTGGACAGAGTAAACTGAAATTCCTTGTGAGGCCTCTACAGCTTGGATAATTCCAGAACTATCCAGGTTTGGATCTCAGTGAATTCAGCACACACCCTACTTCGTACAAAGACAGGCGAGGCCAACCCTGTACATCTCTCATAGCCCTTAACAACATCACTCAAAGTCAGCACTCACAGACCCTCAAGTCCTCAAAGGATGAACACTTTGCTTCTGCAGCCACATCTCACCAGCTGAGACCAGAACCACCAAGCTCCTGATTTCCCAGACCACATCCCCAGTTCTGGCTTTCAAGGGCTCAGGATGGAGCCATGGACTGGCACTACCACCCACTGCTCTCTGCAGAGTCAGAGCTGAACTACATCCAGCACCAGTTCTGCAGTGGGAGATTCTGGTCAGTGGACCAGGCCAACTCCACACTGCGCCCTGTCCTGCCTGTCCCTGTGTGAATATTCCGTAGTCCCTGGTGTGTGGCCAGGCCCCGTTGGTCTCTTACCCAGATAAGTCATTCTCTATGACCATTTTCTGCAGCCCTGCAGAGATGCTGTTGCCAGCACTGGGCGTGGAGGCGGCGTGGTCGGCAGTGACCGACACCTGCACGCAGGCGGGGTTACTGAGAGCGGCGTTCACGTCCCGCAGGATCCGGGGCAGAGGCCCCAGTTTGGTGGCGGTGCCCTGGGCAGGAAACAGAGAAGAATTACCACTACCATCTTGTGCTTTTTTGCTAGAGAACTGTGGGCGTTGCCAGTTGCTGGACAGTCTCTTCAGGGAATCACATGAGCATTTTCTCCATCATTTCCCACCCCCAGAGCTGTCCCTGCCATCCCCTGGATACCTGGTCCAGTTGGGAAATGACTTCCCAGAGTAGTGAGTGCAATGTGGACAGTTCCCGGCCCAGGTCTATGTAGCCCTCAAAGCCAGCTGTGTTTGAGATGGTTTCAGGATTAGAAATCTCCAGGAGAAATCTCTGCATGTTAGTCCATTCGTGTTCCAGGAACTGATTCATAAAGGACATGTATTCCTCTTTGCTGCCAAACCTATTGAGAGAGCAACACGGATTTCAGCTAAATCCAGGGAAAAAAAAGTGCAGTCCACGAAAAAGGGCAGGTACAACACAGCTAAGAACCCTCCTCTGTCATCTCAACCCTTCCAAGCAGCTGGGACATCTCACTGACCACGGAACCAAAATTAACCCCACGTGATCTAGCTAAGCCCTCATCAGTGTGGGATCTGCACAGCAGAAACAAAGGAAAAAGCAGGAGAAACAAATGAGTTCTTGGTAACCCAGTGTCTCACTGCTGGGTCAGGGCACAGCCTCCAGAAACAGGACCTGTCTGTGGAAATCAAGATGCTGTCACAGCAATCACCCTCAGCTGACTGGAGCCCAGTGATGGATGGGGGCAGGAATCCTGCACTCTCCAGCAATGCCAGCACAACTGCTCTGGGATCACCCTGGAGAGCCACCCTGCAGCTGGGCCAGCCCATCATCCCCTCAGGTTTCCTGTCACCTCCTTCTGCCCTCCAAGCTCTCCACCCTCAGCCTTTTGTCTGATTTAGAGCACAACAGGGAGAGCCTCGAGGCTGGACTGTCCTGGCAGCAGTTGGTGCTGTGCCAGTGCCAGCGGTTCCATGGGACAGGCTCGGCCCAATGCCTTGCACACACAGATTGGCTTGATCACTTCAGCTTGACTAATGTCAGCTTAGTTAAAGAGCCTTTCTGCAAAGTGCTGGAAATATGAAAACCCTTTAGTTAGGGATTGGTCAGGAATACAGAGAATTTCTGTCATCTAGTGTAACACACTTGTACATCTCTGCCGGTGTCCGCAGGCGCGTCTGTGCGTTCCTGACTGTGAGTGTGAGCACTAAGCCAGTTTCCAGATCTAAGGAGCTTTAGATAGAAACTGTCCATTCATGTTTCAGAAAGCTCATCATTTTGTTATCAGAGCTCAGGATAAGTAGCTCAGAGCTACAGCCAGTGGAAAGATTTTCAGAAATCTCTCGCTTTGTTTCCATCAAACCAATGGGCTTAGTTAGAAATTGATGGTGTCCCTGTTCTCAGTTCAGTCAGCTGCATTTTAATAGCAGGGAAGGTCTCAGAGCTCAAAGGGGGGATGGAACAGTTTCTGAGCCGAGCACATCACTGCTGCTGAGCAGGTTCTGGTCCTACACCTGCAGGACATCACAGGACAAAGTCCCCACTGCCACCCTGCTGCTTGTCCATGTGGTCAAAACAGCCTGTTTTCTTGCTCATAAAACATGTCCTGTTTTGGAAACTTGAATGATCTCCCTGACCTGACAGTGAGGGAATGAGTCCCAGAGAGACGTGGGGAAAAAGCCAACAGGAAGCAAACGGGCCCTTTCCAGCAAGGAAAGGAGTGGCCAGTGTGGGACTCTGTGCTGGCGCCGTGGCTCTGCCCACGCTGTCCCCTCCCCAGCGCTGCCCTGCCCACAGCCTGGCTTACTTGGCGAAGTTGGCGAGGTTCTGGGTGACCTTGGCGATGAGGGTCAAAGTGCGTGCCGTGCGGTCGTCGGGGTACTCCTGGAGCAGGCTGAACAGGGACGGGGACATGATGGCCGGGCACAGGAAGCGCAGGAACAGCGAGGCGCTGATCAGGCGCTCGCTGATGTCGGGCCGGCCGCGGTTGCTGCACTCTTGTCTCCACGAGGCAAAAACTTCTTTGAGCTCCCTTGGGAAGACACTGAAATGACACAAGGACAGGCAGTGTCTGTCAGGGTTGGAGTGTCAGGAGTCTCAAACCACACAGGGGAAAAAAGCAAAGCTGCTCTGTAAAGCTGTGAGAGAAGCAGCTTCTATTGGACCTTATTGGATGCCAATACCCAAGAAAACTGGGAAGACTGGGATATGAAACAAACTGTGCACAGCAGCCCCTCAGGACTCAGTGGCTGTGCCATGGGGTGCTCTGAGCTGGAGGAAGCTCAGCCAGCAGGGAGAGCATCTCCTGAGGAATCACCAGCAGCACTGGAATCTCTGGCACAGCTGGAGTTTGCAGGGGAGACTGTGCAAACTGTAATACTCCTGTTCAAGCACCTGGATCAAATCCCACTGTGCCTAGTACAAACACAGAGCCCCAGTGGAGTTACTCCAGCCTCGTAGCTGCACAGACCTCAGCCTGCCTTTCCCGGATGCCAGAATTCCCTGGGGCCAGCAGACGCTCACTGCAGCAGCCCTTATCGCTGGGGAACTGCTGCCTGTTCCTGCTCGGCCCTCCCCAGCTCCCACCTTATCCTGTTCCCAGCATGTGTTATTTATTCAGCTGGAGACTCCCAGCCAGCAGGCTGGCACTGGACTGCCACTGGTCCCCGTGTCCCTGGCACACAGATCCCATTGCCCTGGCCAGGAACCACGGTCCTTGTGTCACACCCAGAGCTGTTCCCCAACAGCAGGGGTACAACAGCAAGTGAGGGGGGTCGGGCTCCATTTCAGGCCAACTGACCTTGTGACACAGTGGTGACACTCCATGGAAGCGCCTGGAAAATGCTGCCATCCTGCTCAGCTTCTGCTCTGTGCTGCCTTCACACTTTCACCCTCATGAGCTTTTTTACCCTGAGCTCTACAAATAACATTAGCCAATGTCTTTGGCTGGATAAATTCTCCTCTGTCTTTGGCTTGATCCACACAATTGGACAAAACCCTTTCACTTCATGGTATTTGCTCAGAAATGGGAGAATCCTTTAAGCAATTTGAGGCTTGAATGATCAGGACAGGTTGTGCAGTGACTGGAGAGCAAACCCCTGAAATGCAGCAGCCGCACATTCCCGTCACAGGCTGGAGCCCGGGGAAGTTGAATTGTGTCACAGGATGGAATTTGGATCGTTGGCTTTATGTGACAAACTGGCCCATAATTCATTACCCAACTTCCCGGTAACGAGCTTCCACATGCTGAAATTCTGCTTACACTGAAACTTTCCAGATGTCCAAATTATGTCATAATTATAACAATTTTCGGTTATTGTGAACCTCTTTCCTCTCCCTGACTCTCTCCACAGATGAGCACACACACTCCAGAGCTCTATTTAAAGCAGGATCCTTGGCTGTTGGGATACCTTGGCCAATCCCAACACTCATCCGCCCAATTAATGCCCAAGAACCGCTGAGCTCAAAGGACTGAGGGGGAACCACTCAGAGCAGCAGCTCAGCTGCTCCAGCCTTCCTTGGGAAGGCAGGATGAGAGGAACAAACTTCCTGTGCATTCCTGACTTTCCCTGGGTCACTTTTCAAGCCTATTTTTAGAGTGACCTTTGAGTGCTGCTTTGGGTATTTTTAGGAAGACATTAATTCAAACCATTATGATGCACTGCTGACTGGAAGTGGTGAATCCCTCCTGGGAGAGCAGGTAAAAGCCATTCCTGAATCAGAGTTATTAACTGGCCAAGGATAAGGAATAGGATACCTGTAAAGAACCTGCCCTTTGTGTACCTGTGGTAGATAACAGCAGCCTGAGCAAGCCTCTTGCTCCTTGCTCTCTCCCTGAGCAGGATCAGTTCCCTTCCTGGCTTCCAGGAGGGCACACTCAATATCTTGGGAGATTATTTGTAATAAGTTTTCTGACCTCAACAGCTAGGAGAGGAGAGAAAACGAGAAAGCCTCATTAACAAAGACCTCCCTCCTCCAATATTATCCCTCGGTGATGCTTTGCAACAACAGTGTTGCTACTAAATACATTAATAAAAACTAAGCCCAGATTTAAAGCTGAAAGGCTGGAAATCCAGCAGTGAGACAAAGATGCTCCTTTTCTCCCATGATCAGAACCAAAGTGAAGAGAGTCCCAAGTCCATCTTTATTCCCTTTGAGGTCACCTCTGCAGGCAGCAGCTGTCAGACCCAGGGACTCCTGGCTGCCACTCGCAGCAGGAACACCACGAGCACAGCTGTGCCCAACAACCACCTCCTCACAGGATCCACTGCCTCACACCAGCCCATTTGGGATACTCAGGCCTGTCCCAACCAGTTGCAAGAACCTTTACCCTGAGAACAAACAACTCGGAAATGCCTCCAGCTGCATACCAGGCCTTGGGCCAAGGAGGCAAAGGGCTCCCATCACCCAGCAACCGCCCAGGGCTGGGAGAGACAGGGGTTAATGCAGAGGAATGTGGGATGCTGAGCCAAGCAGGGAGAACAGCATCCTCCTTCCAGCACTCTGCAACCAGAGAACATCTGCCCAAACAAAAGCTGCCTGTGCTGGGGCAGCTCCTCGCAGGTGCCACAGCCCCTGCCTGCTGCAGGATTTCCGAGCTTTGCCGGATGCTCCTGGAGGTGTAGGCTGTCAGTCCCATCCAGACTGACTTGTTCCTTGGGTGGAAAATGCAGGACAAACATCTCTGCCCTTTATTCCAGAATTTCATACACATCTGGCATCAAGTACCTCCCTGAATTGGTGACACTTGGTGTTCCTTGACTCCACTGCCCTGTCCCTGTGCCCCAGTGACCCTTCAGCACCTCTGAAAAGGGTGCCAGCGAATCTGGGAGGGAGCCACGTCCCCAGAGCAGATACTCCAAACTCTGGCAGAGTCCTGCAGCTCCCCCTCCGCAGCTGTGCCAAGCCAGGGGCAGGTCCCAGCTCCTGCAGACACAGCACTGCACAGGAGGGAGTGCCACTCCAGATACCCACCAGTAGGAGTTGATGATCTTGCAGAAGGCCAGCTCACAGCACATCTTCAGGTTGCCCTGATGTTCGGGGAGGTCTGAAGATGAACATTTGCTGGGATCCACCTCACAATTTTCATCTGATTCATACAGTGCCTTGATGAACTCCCCTGTAAAACAGAGTTGGTGATGGGTTTGGAGACATGAGAAGTGCAGCCTTCAAGCAGCTCTGTTCCTAAGCCCCAGTGCCCGAGCAGCTCCCTGGCACCCCATCACACTGGGGGAAGAGGAGAGGGACACAAGAGCACGTGGTGGCCCTGGGGCAGCCCTCTGGCTCTCCACAGCTCCAAGAGGACCCAGCAGAGCCCAGCAGTTCCTTGGGAGCTCACAGCCAGCACAGCACACCCAGCACCCTGCTGTTCCAGCCCTGTTCCCCAGCTGGCAGTGCTGTCCCTGTGCCTGTGGGATATTGCACAGCACTGCAGCACCCGCCTGGCCCCCTGCAGCAGCTCCACAGACGCTCCCTAGGGCTGATCCAGGAGGAAGGATGCTGGCAGGCCCTGTAATTATGGGCAGCGTGGCCTGCTACTGCAGCCTGTGCCCTGGTGCTGACAAACCACTGTGATTCACAGGAGAAACAGGTAATTAAAGGAAAGAAGCAATTTACTTGGTTTATTTTGAGCTGAACATCACATAAAATGAAATTAAAATATTTCCTTGAGTTTTCCTGTGCTCCTCTTCCCTGCCTGGCTGCTCCTCCTCACTCTTGCAGAGGCTCACACTGAGCTGCTCCATCAGTTTCTGCTCTTGTGCCACCTTTCACCCCAGGGTACCTGGGCACATGGGGGGTCAGTTCTTCATCCCAGCAGTGACTGGGGAGACTGGGACAGGGTAACAGGGAGGAGGAGGCAGCATTAGTTATGTTCTAGGAGAAAGGTTTGCTTTGGTTTTCTTCTAATTCCAGTTGGTTTGCTCCTCACTGTCTTGGATTTTCCCATCCTGTTTTTTCCTCACTCCCATCTGCATTCCTTCCCTATTGCCAAAACAAATTTAAATTACATACTGGAGAGCCTCTCCAGTGTATGTTCAGGTCTGCCAGGGAGCTCTGGAGCCTCTCTGCTCCCTGCAGGTGATGCCTGCTGTTCTTACCTGGCCCCATCACCTGCTCCATGGCTCCAAGGACAGTACCACGCTGCCCTGGGGCACCTTGTGACACAAGTGATTCATCTCCCTGGGAAAAGGACACTCAGAACACAGTGAGCAGGAATCCCAAGCTCCTCCTGCACGAGATGGAACTGGCCTGGCAGCATTGAGCCCCCAAAAGGGAATATTTCCAAATTCTCTGATATCACTAATCTCCTGGCTTTTGAGAATTTTTATGAGTAATCTACTTACAGACTTGTCTTCAACAAGAAAGCATTACAAGGCAGAAATAAATAATATTCCTTTTGCTATTCTTGTGGGCTCTCTGTCTGAATTTGCTCAATTATTTCCCTTTCCTCAAGGTTTTCATTATTATCATTATTCTCTTAATAAAGTATTTATGCTTCTTTGCTCCTTGCTAAAATTATACAAATCCACTAGCAGGAACAGGCATACTGAAAAATTAACACCTCAATAGAAACTCTGCTCGTCCTGCCCTGGGATGTGGATCCAATGGAAGCTCACAGAGCTTCCAAGGCAGCCTCTCCCCATCCTTGTGCTGTGTTCCCTGCATGCAGCAATTCCTTCCTGACCTGCCCAGAAGCAGAAGCTTCTAATTATTTTCATTTGCATCAAGAGAAGTATTTTTGGAGCCATAAACAGAGCCAGCACTTGGAAGAAAAAAACCACCAGGAGGGTTCCCAGTGCTGGATGATCCGGGAGGCAGAGCATCACTGCGACTTGGGAGATCTCATCTGACTGGGGAGTGCTGCAGGAGCTGGGCAGCATCTCTGGGGTGGGGGTGCAGGGGGGGAGATTCAATCAGCCCATGACAGCCAGCACTGAGACAGGAGCCCTGGCAGGCAGCAGAATGCCTTCAAACATCCAAACATCCACTGGTTATCTCCTCTGAAAGCTGACGAAGGCGCCAGCTCTGTGGTCACCTCCACCTGGCAGCAGGGAGCTGCCACTGTGGCCATGGCCATGTCCAGGCTGGGACCTGCTGCCAGGGAACCCCTCCAGCAGGAAATGCTGGGGCCTCTGATGGCCATCAGGGCTCAGGTGACGTCCCCACCATGCAGCTTGGAGAACCTCTCTGGGTACCTGCCAACACTCTGTACGTACCTAAGGCATCTTGTAAGTACTTCTGCCCCACCAGCTTCAGGTATTCTTCAATTGCTTTGGTGGCCAGTGTGTTCTCCCTGAAAATGAGATGCTCATTCTCACCACAGCGATCAACTTCAGACATCATCAGGTCAGTCAAGAAATCCTGGAAAGCAAAGCCCATGGTGGGTCACCACGCACTGACACTGGTCCCGCAGAGCTGCAGCTGCCCAGCCCCGAGAGGTCCCACCTTCGTGACACACCCAAGGGACTGCAGGTGCTGCAGGTGATCCTGTGTGAGCACACTGCCTCAGCACCTGCCCAAATTCCCTCAGAGATGAGGAGAAATAAACCTCTGGAGAGCCTCAGCTCTTGCACCCCAACAATGGCTCATCCCAGACCCACATCTGCCTCTCCATCGGTGCCGCTCTGTGGCTGCTCTCGTGTCAGCCTCACATTGTGTGGGTGAAACCTCTTCTCCCCTGTTAAACGTGGCTGTGTTTGGTGTCCAACTGCACTGGCTGCAAACCATGCTCCAATGTCATGAGCTGTGCCCAGTTAATGGCTGAGACACAGCCTCTGGTATGCACTGAGATACTCAAATTTCCCATTTCCTCCCTATTCACAGAGATAAACAGCACTGACAGCACCCACTTTTGGCACATTCCTGGTCTGATGTGCACACAACCGAATCCATGGGATGTGATAATCCCTCGTGCTGCAGAACAATGGCAGGGGTGAACAGGAGCAGCCCCTGACAGCAGCCCCCCACCAGCTGGAGCTGATGCCCCTGCCCAGTCTGGCCTCAACTGCAAATTCCAGAGGAAAATCAGCATTTTAGAGCAAGCTCCAGGTCTCCTTCAGCACAGCATTCACTGAGCAGGGGGTCAGGAGCTCCTGTGCACGCTGCTGATCTGAGTGTGCTGCAGCCAGGCTGGATCCAGGAGGAATGCCAGGCACCTGCTAATGCTGATACATGTTCCCTGCACTGCTAATGGACAGAACAGCTCCTCCTCACTGCACCAGGTGCTGAGGTGTCACCACTCACCTGAGTGACAATGGGAAGAGGCCGCTGGCACTGTGCAAATCACCCACATTAACCCTCAGACTGCCTCCCATGTAGGCGACAGAGAAATGATGACACACACATTCATTCACCTCCACAACCAAGGGCACCTTCCTAAACTCCTTTCCATTAAAACAACATAATCTGCTTAGTAATAACCTTCCACTAAGAAATTCTTCATTTCCCCTGACAGTCACAGCCCGTTCCTGGCAGGGGCAGCAGGAGCACCCCAGGCTGCCACACAGTGCCCCACGTCCTGTCCCTGATGTCCCCAAGCACAGCAGAGCTGTCGGGGTCCAGCCTGCTCCAACCCCACTGGGGAGAGGGGACATCAGGTCCCACTCCCTGCCAGTGGCTGGATGGGAGCTTTGCACCAGAGGCAACTTGCTCTGTTTTATTTTTCACATGGATATCTCTGCATTGAAAGCTTAATCAAGGTTCAACAAACAGCTTTCCCTGAACCCAAGATGTGGGACACATATTGAGAAAGTAAGAAAATTACAACCTGAAAAATATTCCAGGCTGGAGCTTCTCAGCTCTGTTCCCAGCCAATAAGGTGGTCCAGCTCAAGGCTAGGGAGAATTTCTCCCAGAGTGATAATTTGGTCAAAATAAAAAGAAATTAATAACAAAATAAAACACCTGTTGTGGTGTGTGACCAGGCCCTGGGAATGGGGTGTCTTCTCTCTGAACCAATCACCTTTTCTCTACTCTTGAAGTTGCAGTCATGCTATAAAACCAAGTGTGTTTCTGAATAAACTTGGCTCTTTCTTCCTATCATAAAAAACAACCATGTGGCTGTGCATCTTATTTCTGCTGCACTTAAAGAGTTAAAATCCCTTTCCACGGCTACACCCAAGAGACTAAAATAATTTAATCCACAGACTCTCCATCACTGTGCTCCTGTCCCAAGCAAAGGCAAACCCTGGGGCAGGCAGGTACATCCCTGTGTAAGAGCACAGGAGGAGGGGAGGTGACATCCCTGCAGTCCCCAACAATCCACTGCTCCCACCTCGCCACCAACACACTGCCCTTGACCTTCCCCACAAGACCCTCCAGAAAAAAAAAGCCAGAGGAGGAGCTTTGGGCTAAAAAAAAAAAAAAAAGGCACTTCCATTATTTCTTTAGCCAGAAGATGCCCTTCCTCAAATCCTGCTACGTCTGCAACGCTCCGGCAGCTGCAGAGGAAAAATCCCTCCTGGAAGCAAAGCACGTGCCTCCCTCTGCTATTTTCTCTCATTTTGCCCTTTTTATCTGCCAAGCTGGAATGAAACTTTAAACCCTGCTCAAATCCCGTTAGTTGCTATCTGGGTAACTCTATCACCTTTATCTTCCCGGGGCTCTCCCAGGGTACGTTTCAATTCCAAGCCACCGCTCAGGCTGACACAAGGTGCTGATTCTTAATTAGCAGCCTCTGACCTTGGCTTTGCTTGATTCTCTTTCCTGTCACTTTCCCAACATACTAATTATCTCAGGAACACTGAGTTTTACAGCATCTCTTAGCCAAGTGTTTGCTCTTCTCCCTCTTGTCAGCTGAGCACTGGCTGCTGAGTCCTGGAAACCCAGGGCCAAGTGGAAACCAGAGTGAAATGTGAATTTGGGTGACTTGAGCTGATCTATAGAATTCTCTAGAATTTAAAATGAGGCAAGATTCCATGGCAGGACTCAACACAAAGCCAGAAAAGATCCCCTGGAAATCTCTGCTGCTCTTATTATTCCCTATGGAGCATCTGCAGCTCAACAGCTGGGAAAAGAATCCTTGTCTCCAAAGTGGAAAGGAAAGCTGCCAAAGTCCCAGAGAATTCCATTATGGCACAGCATCCAAGGCTGAGGAGCAACACAGCAGAATCTGGCCTTGCAACTGAGCAGAGAAAGAGGGGAGAGCTCAGGGTTGTCCCTGTCCCTGCAGGTCTGGGCTGCAGAGCCATCGAGCCAGGCTGGCCCTGGGCTGTGTCAGGGGTCAGAATTCCCCCAGGCAGTGCCTTGGGTGAGTTCCTCTGCAGGGACTGCTCTGGGCAGCTCTGTGAGCCACGGGAAAGGTGCCTCAGCCATGGGTCACTTCCTGTGACATCCTGCGTTTCTGTCCCAGGGCCATCGTCCAGACCTTCACTTCTGCCCTTCCCTCCACATGGAAAAGCCACAGGGCCTCTGGATCCCACTTCTGCTATCTCTGCCCTAAGTACTCCAGCAGCCAGCACTCAGAAGACACAAATGGAATGCAAATACTTGTGGAATCCCTCCGGGGGCCTCACTCACCCACATACAAGGTCCTGAATAAAATGCAATAACTAAAGCCAATAAAACTCCCTGTTTCTGAGCAGCAGAGATCAGCAGGGGGTTGTTTTCAGTTAGGGCCCCTGGCAGTGGAAGAAAATAAGATGCTTTATTTCATTACATCAGAGTCGAGAGGGGAAGGAAGAGGTCTACAGCCAAAATTAAGGGCTGTGGCACTGTTCTCCAGGCTTGTTCCCATGTTTATTTTAAGGCTTTTTGCTTCAGACTGGACGGATCTGAACCTGTGTGACCCCAGTCGCTGCACATATGCTGATAAAGAAGAGCAATTCATAAATAAATAAATTCAGAGCATGATGGCACAGGGCTGCACTGGTCTCCACTCTGCACATAACCAGCCTGTGCTATTCCAAGGCAGCTCCTCCAGTGCAGGCAGGAGCCAGCAGCCCCAGGCCCGAGGGGTTCCAGGTGGCCGGGGGTGGCACTGGCAGTGCCTGGCCCTCCTGCTCTGAGCCCAGGAGGCAGAAGGATGAAGGCAGCTGGGTGCTGGCAGGGCTGTGCTGGGAGCAGGAGCTGACAAGCAACACAAGACTTGTAGGATGTATCCTGTCCTAACCTAGGAACGGCTTTGCCATCCCAGGAAGGTCCTCCCAGCCCAGCCTCCCTGGGATGTGCCCAGAGCTGGAGCGGGTGGGGTGCCAGGGAGCTGAGGAGAGCCACGCACCTCTGGGCTGGAGCTGATCATTCCTGCTCTTGTAACTGACTGATGGGCAGATTGACTTGGAAATAATAAGGTTCTCCAAATCACAAGCCTGATTAATAGGATTGACTTAACCTTAAGAGGATTGAATTGATAAAGGTAATAAGATTATTGCTTATTTCAAAGACTGGCTCAGAGTCCAGCTGGGCCCTTATGCAAAGGTGAAAACACCAGTGGTGGGCAGGGCTGTAGGTTTCAAGGGGAGCACTGGGACACACCCACGGGGGAGGGAACTGCGGCACAGGCGGCAGGAGGAGGGAAAGGGGGGCAGCAGCTGGGTCCGTGACAGATGGTGCGAAAGGACCCCAGCCCCAAGTTCGCGACTCTTCCATCACACAGTTCCTCTGAGGATCTGCTCCAGACACTTCTCTGCCAGGAAATAGAGTGATGTTCCCTCCTTCGAACCCTGGAACTCATCCATGGCACTTTTGGCCTTTTCTAATTCTCCTTGGGAAAAGGTGCTGAATGGCAACGTGAGGGTTAACTCACAGCAATGTGTGCCCTTCACCTTGCTCAGAGAAATAAATAAACCTGAGGGACGCAACACTAACACTGAGTGACCTCTCATGTCCCAGTCCCTGAGCCCAGCAGTCACTTTTCCACAGCCCTGACCCAGCCCTGCCTCTGCCTCTGGAACCTGGGGTTCCAGCAGATCCACACGGGGGGAGCAGCTCCATCTGCTCGGCTGAGGCACATCCTCAGCACAAA
The DNA here is from genome assembly GCF_052056855.1 of Sturnus vulgaris. NCBI lineage: Eukaryota > Metazoa > Chordata > Aves > Passeriformes > Sturnidae > Sturnus > Sturnus vulgaris. The sequence goes on from NC_142264.1 coordinate 1,813,325, forward strand.
CAAACACGGACACATGTTTATTCCTCACTCCATTCCCAACACCATAAATATTTATTTCCAGTGAGCAGCTGGTTAGTTAGAGCTTTGTCTAATGCTCGGTTTGATCTACCAGCACTCTGGACAAGGTTTTTGTATATTTATGGTCATGAACTGAGCTCTGGGAGCTCTAAGACAGCCCTGAAATAAATCTAAGCATGGGAAATATTCTGGAAGCATCAGAAGTCCCTTGGGAAGGACACAGCCACCTATCCACAACCACATCACAGGGGCCACACCAAGCCCTGTAAGGCAGGACTGAGCACTTGTGGTAACTCCAGCCCTGGCAACAGAAGTGCTTTATGACTCCATATCTTTTGTCTGTGGGTTAAAAAAACATGTGAAAATCATCAGGCATCTCCACATCCTTACAGGGAGCAAACAGTTCATCAGTGCTCTCACTAGAAAGGTGAAAACAGGTAACAAGTGAAGGACTGAGCTGAGAGGCCACATCTCTGATTCAACCACCAAACATCCCCTTTCAGCCTTTCCTGCCACAAGACACGGGGAACATCTGAGAGCTGATGGAGCACTGATGTCTGTCAGATTTTCCAGTGGGCTGGGGCAGCTCCCTCCCTCCCTCCCTCCCTGGGTGCTGCACTCAGAACCTTATCAAAACCCTCTTCCCTTCCCCTCCCCTCCACCCACTGCCTTGGCAGCTGCTCAGGGCTTTCCAGGCGTGCCCCGTGCACACCAACCCAGCGCTGCAGGGATGAAGTTCTTCCCTTTCCCACACAGAGATCAAGGGAAGCACGGACTTGGACTCCAGAGGGGACTCTCTGCTTTCATGCTCCACCTTTTAACCTACTGTGATGCAGCCACAGGAACAAGCAGACATTTAGGGAAAAAATTCAGCTACAGCCCCAGGTGTCCCACCCCACTGGCAGGAGGGACGCTGGGTTTTAGCAGCTCCAGGTAACCACACCTGACTGGCAGAGTGTCCCCTTGGTATGGGGTGTCCCCGGGTAAGGATGGCCCTGCTTCCACAGGGACACTGGTGGCTGGGACCTGGCTGTGTGTGGCACGTGGCACATCACACCTCTCCTGTGGCACCTCTCCTGCCCCGGAGCCCTGGGCAGACCCACGGACCCATCCCGGCCTCATTAAGGGATTACCCCGCATTTACAGCAAATCGCTGCAGGAAAACAGGGCCCCAAACAGCACAACAGCAATTAGCAGCTAACGAGTGCTCCAAGATAATCTACTGGACACTTGTTTTGCAGTCCGTAATTGCTGCTTTAGGTCAGCTACAGCAGCCAAGAGCCACAAAACCCCTTTATCAGAGAAATCAATCCGTGGCTGGGCTGCAGGGCAGGGAGGATCCTGAAGGGCTCACTGGGAAGGCCCCTGGTGATGCACAAGGATGAGGAACCCACCTCTAGCCCGGGGAAGATTCTGAGAGTCACGAGGGGAGAAGGGAGACCCTGTCCTGCTGTCCCTGCACTCAGGGGTCAGGGTGGTGGGGCAGCCATGGGGAACTCTCCTGAGGGGCACTGGGCTGCACTCACATCCCCCAAACAGGGCTGAGGGGCTGCTTTCTTCTCTCATTCATTATTGTTTTACCTTTCTGCTGCTTTTCCCTCTCCCAGCTTGTCCAGCCCAGGATGCACCACCTGGTTCCCATGCTCCAATAACTCCTGTTGCTCTGACAGCTCCCCAAACCCTGCACTAATGCTGATGGCAGATGACAGGCAGGGAAAGCAGAAGCTCCATTTTAGGGGAAAAGTCATCAAGCCTGTTTACTGTTTGCTGTGTCCCCTGTGTAGAGCCTCTGGGATCTCAAGCACTGATGCAGACACATGTCTGGAAACACACTTGCTCTCTCTGGAGCCTCTCCAGTACCGAGAGGCAGAAGAAAAAGGCTGGAGCAGTGACAACCAAAAGCTCAGCCATGCCCACACATGATCCAGGGTGATTAAGGCCGGGATGAACACTTGAAGCCTTTTGCACCCAAACTGTGCCAGCCGTGGACAGGGTGTTTCATGGCAATGTTATTCCCACAGAGCCCTGGCATTAAAGCTGCAGGAGCCACAGCAAGGGGCAGCAGAGCCCCTGGTGCCAGCACAAGGCAGGGCTGTGCCCAGGAACCACGTGCTGACACCTCTGGAGCCCTGGAACAAGGAGTGAGCAGAGACACCAACCACAGCTCCTTGTGCAGCCCCAGCGTTATTCCCCACAGCCCCACGGCCCTTCCCTGCACTCCTGGGATCAGGAGGCTTTAACAGAGCTATTTTCTCTGCTGCTGCAACAGCAGGTCCCTGCTCCCAATCCTCTCAGCGAGCTTTGCCTGCCTTGAACTAGATCAGGAGGCCAAGCCACTTCTCTGTCCAACAGATGGCAACTAAACCTAATCCACGAGCCCGGCCACGGGCCCTGGCAGCAGCAGCAGCTGCCAAGGAAACAGAGCCTTGTGACTGCCCCTCAGGTGAGCAGCTCGTGTCTCCTCAGCACTGCAAAAGCTTTGGACATCTTGCCCTTCCCCAGCTGTCCCCTGCAGAGTGCAGCCCTGACATGGGCACTGCCCGCTGTGGCTGTGCCAGGCCACCAGGGATGGAGGATGCTCTGCAACAGGGCCACTCCCTGCCCTGAGTGCTGGAAGGAAGGGCATCCCAGCCCTGCCCACCCTGCCTGCTCCCTCACAGATCACAACCAGGAGTAACTCCCACTCTGCCTCCTCCTGGCCTGCTTCTTCCCCAGACCCGGCAGAGCATTCCCAACCAGGAAGGAGGCTCAGAAGTGATCCACAAAGACTGAACTTCCACCGTGTGCAAGTCAATGGCATCAACCCCCAACGAGCACTGCCATGGCAGCCCCCCTGGACCCCCTTCCAAACGCAGTAGGACAGACTCTGAAGACCAAGAGCTGATCCAGAGACATGCACGCCTGCAGGTCTGGAATTCTGGAGAGGCTGCTCACAGCTCCCACTGTGCAGGGTGCTCAGCACACAGGGAGCAGAGCACGGAACCTGCTGGGCTCCCCAGGAATACCCAGCACACACAGACTGCTCAGCTCAGGCCAGCACTGCTTACATTCCATCCTGGAAAACTGCCTTCTTGCTTGCTTTCACAACTCTGACTGTTTATACAGAAAGAGCCTGGCCCCTGAGCCTGCAGAAGAAGAGTGAGGGAAAGTGGCTCAGTTGCTGTCTCGTGGTCCCACCAACCTCTCTGCTAATTAAGCAACTCGTGCTGTGTGTGCTACCAACTTGTTTGCAATCGAAAGAAAAACAGAGCATATGAACAATGGCCCAAAGCCCAACCCAGCCCCAGAGTCTGCTCCCCAAGGTGCCTGGGGGGACACTGCAGGTGGCAGAGGGTCCTACCTTGGCCTTGCCCGTGCTCTGCAGGATGTGCACCAGCGCTGACGCCATCTCCTCCTTGTTCTTCACGCTCAGCGAGGGCTCCAGCACCGAGCACAGCACCATGTAGTTGTTGGTGATGTACTCGGCAAACTCCTTGTACATCTCCATGGGGAGGATGCTCATGCTCTGGTAGCGGGATTTGATGCGGATCATGGGCCCTGGGGATTTGCCCTTGCCCGGGTTGGGGCTCACCACCGGGTACCACTTCTCCACAAACTGCCGGCCCGTCACCGAGCTCACGGGGATGTTCACCTGCCCTATGAAGTTGGTCTTGTCCTTCTTCTTCTTTTTGTCAGTCTCTTTGTATAAGTGCACAGTAATGTTTTTGAGTGATGGGAGGTTATTAAATTCAAAGTGCTCCCCCCAAAAGACATTATCAGTTTTCAATTTACAGGTAGTTCGTGCATAAAGAACGTCATCCAGGCATAATTCACACAAGTACTTTTTCTTAGCTGGCAGGTCCTTGGCTTCAATAATCCATAACTTTAACATATTCTCTACCCTTCTGCTGTTGTCCTGAAAAAAAGATGCAAAAAAAAAAAAAAAAGTCAATAAAAAAACCCCACAAAACCAAGCACAACAAAACTGGAGATATGAATTAATTATTTCGGATGTGCTAAATGAGCAGAGGCTTAATTACACTTTATTTTAAGGAAATACTGGCTCTCAAGAATTTGCATAATAACACTACTTATGTTAATTTTCCAAAATATCATCGTGCTCTCCATGTCTGTTGGTGCCAATTAATATAAGGAACAAGGGAGATAAAACCCCTCCAAATCATAAATGTACAATTTCCCATTCCCTGCCAAGAGGGCCTCTGAAGAATCCAAAAGAACCTCACCGGTCCTGAATGGTTTGTGCAAAGCAGAAGCTGTTACAGGTATCTCACAGCCTCCTCTTTTTTCAGCAGAGCTGCTTTACAGCAGCACTGAGTTCATGATATTTCCTGTAACACAGCAACACCAAGGGATCTGAATGCACATCCAGAGATCACCTCATCCACATGGGAATGCCACCACCAATGGCAGGGGAAAAAACTGTTTGTTTAGGGCAGAAATCCAGAGCACCCAAATTAAACACTGAGAGGAATCCTGGGAGAGGGCATCCCATGGGAAAATCACAACAATTCAGAGACAGAGATCTGCCTTGGATGTCTTTTAAACAATAACAGAGCCAAGAATACTGTGGATCTTTCAGAGCTCCCTCGTGATGCTGACCTCATCCTGGAGGAACATCCAGGGGTATCTGCTGCAGGAATGACTCCAAAGATAAAGCACTGGCAGCTGCACCACTGCTGGGATTCTGCAAACCCTGTTTTGTTTGGAAATCCTCACTGAAACAGCAACCACAGCTTACTCTGCTCAGCCCAGGAGTCTGGGCAGGAACGTTTCTGCTGGAAGTCCACAATGGGGTACTGTAGGTTCAGGAAGTACACACAGCAACTGCACAGGAACACTGAATTCCTGACAGAAATATCAAGTCAGATACTGAGAGTTTATTGTCTGTGAACCCAAAGAAAGATGGAAAGTCAGCCATCAGTTACTGCAGGTTCTGAGATGACAGGAACACTTCCAAATGCATTTCCACTCAACACTGCACCTTGAGGCCACAGTGACATGCCCAGCCCCAACTCGAGTTGCCAGGAGTTCTCTCATGTTAAGTGTGAGCACACAAACGTTGCACAGCCCTCTCAGGTCAGCATCATCAGGAAAAGCCTTTGGAAAGCACTGGAGCCACTGAACTCCACTAGAGGAACATGATGCCAGAGGCCAAAGGCCACCTCTCCCCTCCACTGCTCACACTCTGATATTACAGGAAATCTTTCATTCTGACATTTGGCACTGTGCTGGGAACAACAAACTCAGACTGAGGGCCCCTTTAGAACCCACCAGGCCTGGACTAAACTAGTGTGCACAGCAGGAGGAGTTCACAGGATCCCATCATTTGTATCTTCTCTGACCAGCAGAAGACCTGGCTGAGCTCATCAGCTGTGGAATCCTGAATTAATCCTGACCAATCTTTCCAGCCAACTCCAGCACAGCAGGGAAGAAGCAGCTGTACGTTTTATTTTAGGATGTACTTAAGTCTTAGTGGGCCATAAAAATGCATGTTGGGTGTCCCTATGTTCTAGTGAAGGGAAGGATTTGTTCCTGTAAATCCCAGGAGATGACTTTGCACCTCGGCTGGCTGGGGAAGGAAAAGCTACACTCCACTGCTGCCTCTGAAAATGGACATCTGAGCTCCTCTGTGTCAGGAGCTGACACCTGAACCCTTCACTGCTCAGCCTTGTGACGTTGCTGGCAGCTACCTGACATCTGTCCCACGGCTTTGGGGAGGTGAAACTCCTAGGGAAGTGGCAAGTACCATCAGTGACAGCAACACTGAGGATTCTTCAGGTCTGATCAATTCTTAGCAAAAGCTGAAGCAGCATGTGCTGAGAAGAGAGGGGAAGGAATAATTGGAGCTTCTCTGTAAATATAATTGTGGAAGAAAGCAATATGGAAAAAGGCTGACCCGGAGTTCCACTTACTCACTCCAATGACAATGCTTCCCCTGCTGCTCCCATGCACTGGGCTATAAAATGTAATAACAAGGAACTGAAGTAGAGCAGAGGCAATTCCTCACAGCCCCTACCTTGTTGGGGTGCACGGCACGCCGCAGGTTCTCCATCCATTTATCTCGCTCTGCTGCCGAGCGACACGAGAAGCATTTACTTCCTGATGAAGTCGTCACCTACAGGGAAAGGAACAGGATTATATCTTGACCAGCACACTGCAGAGTGTGGCTGGGGGAGAGGGGGGCTTAGGGAAGATGCTAGTGGATTTTATTTTTTTTTTTTTTAAGTAAACAGCTTTACCCAAGCATGAAGCAACAGCCCCTAAGGCTGGTGGAAAAACAGGACAACCCTGGATGTCACAGAAATAATCATAGAAGCAAATTCCAATTACTTCTCCTCTTCCACACCAGAAAATACTAGATAATGGGCTCCATGCATGTGATGTTTTAAACCACCAAGTTCCACAACTGAGAGAGTGCAAATCCTTAGATGAACTAAAGATAAATTGGAACTCCGAGTGGTTACTTGGCATTCCTCCAGGCTCAGCCCAAAGCCTGTGACAGTAACAACCCATTCCTTGTTTCCAGCAGAGCATTGGGCTCAAAAAGGCTTCTTTCCCACCTTCCCCCTTCATGTCCTGTGGCTGCTGCAGTCCTTGCTGTGAAGATCATGGGGACAGGTCTGGGCACCCCCCTCCTGGCCACGGTACAGCTCGTACCAGCTCATGGCCCAGCCAGGGCACTCTGAGCTCACAGCTTCTCACCCATCCCCAGCTGGGGAGAACCAGGGGGGCTTCCCAACCTGGACATGGCTGCAAGTGCTGCTGAGCCCTCCTCTCACGCTTCCAGGTTGATCCCAAGGGATTTTCTGTAGCATTTGTGTGACTTTCTCTGGCCATTGGGTGTTCACAGTCAGGGTTTAAGAAGCACACTCATAGCAGTGACATTTCCTGAGGTGCAAGCGCCCCTTATGGCTCATCACATTCCTGCTATCCAAGGAAACTCAATCCTGCTGAGCCCATGGAAGCACCACTGTCTGGCAGCACAGAATGACAGGCACCAAATTTCCTTCCTATGCCCCCATGCCAAACTTCCTTGGCATCAAAGCCAAGAGGTCCCAGCACACACAGATACTCCCCAAGCTGCCATCTCCTCCACACGTGCTGGTCCTGACCATCAGCAACGGGGCTCCAGCTCCCTGCCCTTTGCATTTGCTTTTGCCCAGCAATATTCACCATGCTCAGCTCTGCTGGGAGGCTGAATGGACCTGGCTGGTGCTTTAAATAACTCCCCTCTGAGCTTCATTTCCGCCAGTCTCAACCTGCAGAGTTATTTGTGAGTGCTTTATCATCTCCCAGTGTTTGTGTTTACACACTGTGCACTGGGTTATCAGCTTCTGGGAGACACAATCTCCTTTAATTTCATGTATCTCCCAGAAGCCCAACCTGTTCTTACAGCAGAGCTGGCACTCACTAAGATTTGTCATTAGCAAACCTCAACGATAAATTGAACACATCCCTTCCTTTGAACACAGAGCAGGGCAGAATGAGGCCTGTTCTGTCTTTACATAAAAACGCAAAGAATCTTCCAACTCTTGATATTCCAGAGGTTTTCCCCTTCAGACAGACACTCTCCCAGTCCTTGCATGCTTTGATACTCTGCCTGTAAAATACATTCTGCTGAGCACAAGCTCTCCTGTAGCTCCAAGAACAGACTCCATACTAGCAGGCACAGCAGTGGGATCTTTCCAGCTCCTTTCACGCTCCAGAGTATTTCCAGCTTCTTCAAAATCTCCCCTGACAAACTCCCCCTGCCTCATCTCCTCTGCTCTGCTGCCAATGCTCCTGTTAACCTCCATCCCTGAGCCTTCCCACACGGAGTTCTGCAGGCACACAGGATTGTCACTGTATTTTCTTGCCACATTTAGGTAAACACATGAATTATCGTGGCCAAATTCATTATTCTATTTTAAATCAATTATAAATTAATATTTCAAAACCTAAAAACTTGTAACTGTCATACTGAAGAGAAGGGGAAAATAGTGTGTCAGATATGAAATGTGTCTTGGTCTGATGGGAGCTGAAGATCACATTGACCACGTGTGACCAAAAATGTAATTTTCCCCAGATCTGCAATCAGATCCCAGCTTTGAGTTCTGACTTAAATATCATATGGCATTAATGATCTTTATGACATATTAATTATCTTTATAAAGACAGTATTCTGGTCTCATCAAGATTTTGGATATGTTGGAATACTGTTAATGTACAGGATAAACTCAATTAATAAAACTCATTAATTTCTGAAATGTTACTTTTCCTATTCATTATCCCCAGTCCTTGGATGGGTGATCTGTTCAGATAAAATCTCATCCTTTTTAAGACAGTCCTAAGGTACAGGGTGGCTTCACTGGAAGGGACATGCAGGGGATGATAACTGAGCTACTGAAGGTGTTTCACTCGTGCCCAGAGCATTTCCCAGGGCTCAGCTGCAGCATCCCAAGGGCCAACGTTTGTACAGCTGGATCAAATTCAGTGCTGCTAAATTTAGCTCCTCTAAATTCTCCCTTGCTGAGGCAAGGCCAGGATGAGGCAACAGGCTCAGCTGTACTGGAGCAACAACAGTTTGTGTTTCCCTCAGCTGTGTCCTGGGACAGCTCAGGCACAACTGGGCAAGGGGACAAGGCTTTGGTGTGCAAAGACCTAAGAGAGCCCCTCAGCCCTAATGGCCCTGCCTGGCTCAGGACCCCCCAAAAATCAGGGCCAGGAATAGGCTCTGAGCCTCTGGCACTGCCTGAGATGCCCACTGTGTATTTAGCACACACAGCACGTGCAGTGGCACGGGATGATTTGCTGACTGAGGAGTCTTGCAAGGAGAAAGAAGATGATGCTGAGTAATTAAAAAAAAAAAAAAAAAATCAATGAAGGAAACAAGTAAATACCGACTGCCAAGTACTCAGCGAGTGAGAAAAAAAGCAAGTTTCACAAAACTAAGTAAGCAGAAAAAGCCAAGAGCAGGCTGTGGAAAAGCCCTGCCTTGGAGCTGACTGTGCTGCCTGGCAGAGCAGAGGGGAGCAGGGCTGAGCACGAGCACGTCTTAATGCAGGGTGGTGGAGAGAGAAGGGAAGAACAATTCCCTGCACCTTCATCCACCAGCTGCCTCCCAACGAGCCACTTGGTTGTTTTCCACTGCAGATGGCTTTGGCACCTCTCGCTTTTGTCTCCGTCTGGGTGTGCTGCCAGTTCCTCTCCCAGCCCGCTCTGCTCCATCTGCAGCCGTGTCAGATCTTCCTGGTCTGTTCCCCGAGGCTGCTCCGGGGGAGGAGCTGTGTCAGGTGAGCTCCGATGGCCCCGGTCCAGCTGGGCATGGGAACAGCTCCCGAGGCACTGTCCCTGTCGCTGTCCCTGCCCGGCCACCCCGGTGCTGGCAGAAGGTGAAATCTGAGCAGGGCTGGCAGTGCCCAGCAGCAGCTCTGCCTGTCCCCAGCACGTGTCCCGAGGGAGCAGGGCCACAGCAGCTCAACAGGCAGGGATGAGGCACCAGCACCACCTGCAGCACCTTCCCCATCCCCCGCACAGGACACAGCTCAGCTGCCCCCATCCCTGTCACCTTCTCACTTCTCAGTTCTTTCCCAGGACATCCCCCGAGCTCCCCTGTGTCCGTCAGGACACAATTGTGGACTGCAGTCACTGCAGGGATCTCAGGAGATCTGCAAACTCATTCCAGTGCTGAGCTCACTCCCAGCTTGGAAGAGGCTCCCAGGGGACACGAGACCGAGGCACTGACACAAAATGCCATTTAGCTCTCACCTCGGTCCCTCCCGCTGGAGGATTGTTGGTGAGCAGCCACCAGTGACAAATCAATGTCCCTGTTGTTTCCTGGCATTCTTCCTCTCCTCTGCAGGGTTTGCAGAACAGCAATTAACACGTTCTTTTTTTACAGTGTGACTTCTCTTTATCCAACTCACTTAACCCCAAGATTTTCTTCCTCCTTCCAAGTGCATGACTTGGGTAATTTCCCTCTCACTCAACTTTCTACAAGTTCTGTTCAGATCCCTTCCTCTCCTCTTGTGGGCTGAACAGAATTGGTAAACAACTCTTATATTATGGATGTCACATCTCTTTTCCATCTAGCTTCATTTTATCTTTCTTGAGTGGAATGCAATAGAGGACATATAATTTACAAAACTGTTCCCCTCCTGACCCATTGCACTTGCTCAATTCCACAAAGAATGAACAGCACTGCAAAATTTATATCTCAGCCAACTATAGAGTTTATGTTTGAGGCTATTTTTTTGTAAGACTGTTTTCATGTTACCCACTTATATTTTAAGAAATAGATCTTTTAACTCACTTATTTCAAAATGTGCTGTTTTCAGTAAAGAAAAATGTCTTTATCTTTCCAGTCTGACTCCTCTTGAGCACTGACATGTGTTCTCATTCAGTACTGCCCATCCAAGGACAGCCTGCAGCCCCATCACCCCTACAGCACAATCCAAGCACAGCTACACCATTTATCTGCCTCTGTGTCCAAGCACAAACAGGTGTTACATGCTCTTCACAGAAACACAAATATCCTCCACTTTACTACTGTAAGAAAACCATTTCCCAGTTCTGTACCCAGCCACTGCCATAAGCAATAATACTTTGCCATCCACAATTCAGGACAAATGATTCCCAAGATATCCTGTACTGAATTATCCAGCTACAGCCTGGCTTGTACGTGTCCTACTCCCTCCTGCTAGCACAGACCTTACCACATGCCATAACAGATGTCAAAGTAATCTGAAATACTCACAGATTTTTCTATTTACCCAAACAAGGGAAGCTTCAGTTTTCTAGACAAAGTCCTCCACACTCCCACTGACAGCAGCAGGTTGGCTCTGTGACCACAAGTAATGTCTTTGGGAACACTGAGTGGGGATTAGCACTTCCCAATATCTGTATGAACATAAACTGTAGGAACATAAACAAATTTATGCTCTGCTGATACACAGCCCTAAGCAGTGCAGCACCTGTGCCAGCAGCTCTGCTGTGACAGCCCTTACAAGGAGCTCATTGCTCTGATTGTGTGGATATGATCCTCCTTGGAAAGATGGGAGCAATTTTCTGCCTCTGAAATGGTCTCTGTGTAGCAATTGTGAGCAGCAATGTTTGGTAACAGCCAGACCCCAGATGCCAGCCCACACCTGGCTCCCCAGGCGGCCCCAGCACAGCTCCTTACCTCAAAGCAGTAGTCTTGTCCCAGGATGCTACTGTGGACTGGCTTGATGACCACTTCCTCCTCCATGCTGAGATCCAGAGCCTCAACAGCACTACTGGGACTGAGCAGGGACTCGTGGGAGCGCGATTCTTTCAGCCTCGGCATTAGATGGGATCTGGAGGAAAAACGTGACGGTGTCAGTGGATGTTCTCCTTCCCAGAGAAATCTGTTAGCAACATCTGTTAGCAACAACTGCACAGTATTCCCGGGAATGTTTTATCATGAAATAACCAAGGGCCCTGAAGAACAGGGCCTGCTACACTGTCCCATTTGTAATTTCTACTCTAAAGGTTCCAGTCAGTATGAGCAGCAGAGCAATTTTTCCAAACTCCGAGGCAGTCAGGAGTCAATTCTTTAGAGGTTTGCACACTGTGGAGTCTCTGAACAACTGAATCAAACTCTAAATGGGCACCACACCTGCTGAGGGAGACTTCCCAGGTGTGGGGTGTTCCTAAATGAGACTTCCCAGGTGTGGGGTGTTCCTGAACCAGACTTCCCAGGTGTGGGGTGTTCCTAAATGAGACTTCCCAGGTGTGATGTGCTCCTAAACGAGACTTCCCCGTGTGCTGTGTAGCAGTGGGGGTGCATTGGGGCCCAGCACCCACTGCTGTCTCAGCAGCACCACCAGATCTGCAGCACCTGGTGCTGACAGAACCTCACCAAAACAGCCACGTCTGGCTCTGTCACCAACAACCTTTGGGCTCATGTGCTCTCTCTGATTGTCACACACATCTCTGGGATGGGGACAGTGTGGAAAATAAGGCTGTGATAGCCCTATTGATTGATCTAAATGCTCTGGAGTCCCACTGGCAGCATTTAGCAGCAGGGAGCCCACAGACAGTGAGCAGAGCACCATTTTTGAGACAGCCAATACAATCAATGGTGTTGTAACTCTTAAAGCAAAACCAGAGAGCTCAAGGGGGAAAAAAAAAAAGTAAGATAGTTAAGTATTCCCAGGGAAAACACAGCAAACCTATAAAGTGGCAAGGGAAAAAATAACTTGAAAGCAAAGGGAGCAGCTGCCTTCTCTATAGCCTGCACCATGTCAGATGTTCCCACACCAGAGCTCTGATCCCAGTAACTCTGACCTTTAAAACCTCTGGCAAGCACTTTGGGGGCCCCCAAAGAGCCCAAGTGTCCCTGTCTACAAAGGGAGTGTGATGCCTTCTCCAAAGGCATGGAAGGACAGCAATAAGGGCAGTTTGTGATATTCTCAGCATGGTCTTTCATGAGGCAAACAACAATGCTCCCAGTATACTCCCAGCTTGCTCTGATGTGTGCGTTGGGTTTTGTTGTTCTCCAGAATGAAGCTGACCAAAACAGAGAGAAATGTCAACAGTGCATGCAAAATTCATCGCTTCCAGTAAATCACACTCCAGGCTGGAACCAAAAAACAGCCCAAGGAGATTCTCAGATAAACAGCAGCAGCAGCACATAAACAGGTGCTTCTCTAGATCTGCCATTAAGATTCAGGCCATGCATGAAGCCCCAGGTGATAACAGAACTGCCTGTGGCTGTTCCCTGCCCGAGCTGCTCCATGGACAGCTCTGAGTGCCAGGGCCACCGAGCCTGGGGACACCTGCCCGAGGGCTCTGGGCCATCTCCCTGCCAGGGCCAGCTGTGGTGACACCAGTAAAACATCTGCAGGACAGGCACCAGCACAGGGCTTCTGAGGGGACAACCTGCAGCCCTGAGAGCCCTGCTGGGACTGGCACAGGCCTGTGCTGGATCAGAAGCCCCAGGTTCCCAGCAAAGGCTCTCCATTAGCCACTCTCTCAGCTGCCCACTCACCCCACATCTCTAGGAGAGTAAATTGATCTTTAGGAACCCAGCACAGTCATTTCCCAGTACTTTGTGGCAATTTTACACTCTTTTCAGAGAAAAGGGTCCCTATTTTCCTCTGAATGATACTGTAAATTAACTCTAATACAGGCAGACAGATCAAGTTACCTCTGGATGCTGAGTGCAGAACTAATATCCAGCAACTCAAGAACTGACAGTACAGACTTCTTATCCAGCCCAGATAAGCCCAGAATCAAGGCATTTCTGGTTAATCTTATTTTCATATTTTACAGAGGAAATTAGAAAAGGTAAATAACCAAGCTGAGACTTGCATTCTTGTAGACAAAAATAAATACTGATAAAATAAACTCACAACTCAGTACATGACTGAGTTGCATTGCCTCATGCTGGCATAAGAATTTTCGTAAAAATTAAAACAAGTCTATTTTTCATCTAAAACTACTGCAGCTGGATGGCCACGGGTGGGAGTGCAGATGTGCAGTTTGAAGGATTACCAAGGGGGAGTTTCTCAGGGCATATTACGCTCTCACCAGACTCAGTAAATGTGTGTTTATATCCCTCCACGCTCTGCTGAATGCCTCTGGGAATCCTAAAACGAACAGGACTTTTTAGGGAGGTTATTTATCAGGTCCCTGCCTCAGCAGGACCTGCTCCCACGATGTCTCTCAGTCCTGCTCGGGTCTGGCCCGGGTCAGCAGCAGACACGTTTCTCACCAGATGCTGCTCTGAGCAGGGGGAGCGCTGCAGGTCTCAAACCAGCCCTAAAAACCCAGCATCTGTGTATCAAGAGCTAAGTGGGGAGATGTCATTAATTAGAGCTGTTGGAAATCTCAGCAGCAGGGATGAGGATCTCTCTGCCAGAGCAGCCCTGGCAGGGCAGGAGGAGCAGAGCCCCCTCCCAGGGCTCTGTCTCATCTCTGTTCCAGCCCCCTGCCTTCAAAGGGCACACAGTCCTTTCACTGTAATCCCTGTTGCAGGGCAGAGAGCACTCGTGTCCCTTGGTGACATGGCATTGTAGCAGGAGCCCATTTACTGCAAAACATTTGCCAGTCCCTGTTGCTGCTCTCACAGCCCTCCCCTCGTACCAGCAGTAAGAGAAAGGCCCCAAGCTGCTTTCCTGAGCCTGAGAGCATCCACAGTGACAGGGACACCGGAGTCCCTGCAGACCTGTGCTGACCATCAGCCATCCCAAACAGCCAAACGCACCTGGACACCATGTGCTGACACTGAACACACACTTCCAACACGACAGAGGTACTTTGTTCCCGTTCATCCCCCCACCATCACTGTGAAGATGCTGCCTGTGGGGCCAGCCCATCTCGTGCTCCAATAACTCGCTGTATATTCCAGGTCCTGTCCTGGTTTGTGTCAGCTGATCTAATTCCAATCTTACACCTTTGTTTTAATACTGGGAACGGCCAGCTGCCCAGAGCCATCTCACAGCAGGAGTCCTCTTTCCAAACAGCACATTCAGTTCTTTTTGCCAAGGGCCTTTTTTTAATCCCTTTTTTACTTGCCTAAAGTTCAGTTGAAATGAAGGGGGGAGGAAAAAAATCTCATAAAAGACCACATTAGTTCTAAAGAGAAATAACATTACTGCTACTGGCACTGACCTGGCGAGTCCTGCGGAGCAGCAGCCAGTCTCTGGTTATTAAAGAAAGAGCTCTGCTGCCCGAGAGCAATCAGAGAGGATTGTTGTGCTAAATAATAAAAGTCATAAAACATTACCATGTGAAGGGATGTATCCCCTCGGCCTGTGCCCTCCACAACCACTTGAGTATCACCAAATCCAACCAGGAGCACGTGGACTGCAGGGAAGACTTGCAAAAACAAGCATGGAGAGGCAATCCATCCTTTCCCCACCCAACTCCAGGGCTGGGTTTTGAGCAATGGAGGCAGCAAACAGTGCTGCAAAGAGGCAACTCTGTCAGTTCTCAATTCAGAGCCTCACCTGCCTGAAACCACCCGGCTGCTGCTCCTGTGGTTTTATGATGAAAATGCTCCTGATTATTTTTGAGAGACAGAAACAAACAGAGAACCTGGTGGGTGGCTGCAGAGGGATGGAGCAGACACAAAACCTAACACTGAAACACAGAGGGGAAAAATGAAGAGCATTTCTTAAATCTCCTACTGTTCTGCACCGAGAACATGAGCAGGTTGGGGAATTCTGAAGGAAGTCCAGGCTCTAAGCTGGAAAAGTCCCATTGACACCAGCTGCAGAGCTGGCAGTGTGCATGCTTCCCCAGTGTCAGAAGGATTTGATCTCCCAAATTACAGGTTTAACTCTGTAACACGTCTCCTGGCCAGGAAAGATTCCCTGTGTGCAGCTTTTTGAGGCTGACAGTTCTTTTCTGTGCCCAGCTGGGCTCAGGTTCTTTAGGGCAGCCCTGACCCCCTCCCTGCTGCAGGGGGTCCTCCCTGCCCAACAGCCCGGCAGATCCACAGGCAGCACCGACAGAATCTAAATCTGTCTCCAGCCCGGGGATTAGGGGTTTGTTGTGACTGAGAACAAAGTGCACAACTCCAGTAAATTGATTTGCAACATCAGATGGGAGAAGGATTTTAGCAGTCGCAGATGGGAGTGAATCACCCACCATCCTCTGCCAGCTCCACCGGGAGCTCTGCCCTGTGCCACTGTCCCCCCCGAGCCTCGCTGCTGCTGCTTCACCCCGGGCCGCGCTCTGCGGAGCCGGCACTGCTGAGATTCGCTTCCTGCACAGCGGCTCTCCCTGCCCTGGGCTCAGCCCCGCCGGGCCCGACTTCCCGCTGACCCCGCCACCACTGCTGGGAGTTCTCATCCCTTCCTCCCCTGTGCCTCATCCTGCTTCAATGTAACAAATAAAAATGAAAGCGATGTTGTGGGAATAACCACCGCCAACAGCACACAAGAGAACTCGCAGGCTTCCAGAAGATGAAGAATGTTTTTTTTTTCCCTGTAGAAGAGTAGGTGGGGATGAAGGCTCAGCATGCAGCAGCACACCCCTCTCTATGTTCTGCTGCCCTGAACTTTCTCCTGCCGTTGCCTGAACTCCAGCTGCTGATCTCTGCCTGGGAAACGCTGCTCAGCACACTCACGATGGGAACCTGGCGTTACAGGTTGCCCTCACTAACGCAACACCTTCCCCGAGCAACACAAAGGACGTGTAATTAAACTTATTAATGCCTGCCCTTGTTTTCAGACTGTTCTCAGTTTCAACTGGCAACAGGATTAATTACACTCACAAGGACTCTGTCAGCTCATACCAGATTCCAAACGTTGTTTTTGCCAGAGCAAACCTGAAGGATGATTTTAACCTGTGACATTCACCTGAGCATGGGTGTTTGTTTAACAACGTGCCACTGCAAAGTTTGTCAGGGGCAGCCTGCAAGCCCAGCACAGGACAACCAGCAAGGACACCGAAGGCATTTGTCAGTGCAAGAGGAAAGGAACTGCAAAAGCAAGGAAAGGGCATCAGGAGCAGGACGCAAAAGGTGAACAGAAATACACCTGAATTTCAGTCATCAAAAATGTTTTCAAAGAGCCTCTTTCCCATAAGCAGAATGGCATCAACATGACACTTTCAACAGAAATTAACAATTGCATTAAAAAACTTTTTTATCACATCAGCCTAAATAGTGCCAGATCTGGGGACAACTGATGCAAATAGCAATGACAGATTCACCACTCCAATCTGGAGCCCGAACCACAGCACAGCCCTAGGAACAAGTCATTCCCAAAGCAGCGGCCTCTGGAGCGAGCAGGGACCGTAGGGCCTCAACAAACACCTGGGGCACGTCCATGGCAGCAGAAGCAAAACCGGGACGCAGGGACCGAGCCGGAGCCCCCGGCACCCTGCCAGCACTCACGGGAGAACGGCTGGGGTGCTCCCAGCTGCATCCCAGAATCACCACCTTCCACGGGGGAATAAGGGGTTTGATTTTTATCACCTAAATTTTGCATAACATCAATCTGGAGGCGGAATCTGGATAAGGCGGCAAAGGCGAGGCAGGATGTGTCCTCCTGGACCAACCACACGGAAATGGAGCCGCAAGGCCCATCTCCACAGCGCGGCTGCCGAGCCCGGCCAGGGATGATGAAACGCCGCCCAGGATGAAAACAAACCGCGAACGCACGGAACGAGGCACGGAGCGCGGCCGCGCATCCCCGGGCCGGGCCGGGCGCGGCTGTCAGCGCCGGTCCCTCCAGCGCGGCGGCCTCCACACCCCGGCCCCGCTGCGCGCCCGCCGCCCCCGGCCCGCCCGGCCCCGGCCCCTCCGCTCCGCACCGGGCGCTGTGCGGGACCCGCCGGTCGGGGCGCGGAGTTGGCGCTGCCCGCTCAGCCCGGGCACGGCCGCGCAGCCCCGCACTCACCCGCAGGGCCCGGCCCCCGCCGCGCCGCCACCGCCGCCGCTCCGCCGCCCCGCTCGGGCTGGGCCATGCCGCGCTCCCGCTGCCGCCGCCGCGGGCGGGGACCCCCGGCCCTGCCGCCCCCGGCCCCCGCCCCGGGCCGGCCCCGCCGCCGCTCCGCCCCGCCGCGGCCCATTGGCTGCGCTGTAGCTGGGCAGAGCGCCCCGGGCCCGCCGCCCCCGGAGCGCGGGCTCGGCTCGGGGGGCGCCCGGTGTATTTCTCTCTCCGCCGCGGCCGGGGGTCCCCCCCACCTCAGCTCCCGCCGCCACCGCCCAGCAGCGCCCCGTGCCCCGCGGTCCCCGAGCCGCTCACCCTTCGTCTCATCCCGCCTCTCCTGCCCGTCGCCCTCATTCTGTTGCGATTAACCGGGGTAAAGCGCAGCTCTCCGGGAGCCCGAGTGGTGCGGCGGCTGCCCCGGACACCTCTGTCCCCGCCGCGTCCCCCGGCCCGGCACCGGGAGGGGAGGGCCGGCGCCGCCCGCCCGCCTGTCCCTGCCCTCGGCCGCGCACCGCATTCCTTTCCCGTTTCGGAGAGCCGAGTCACTGACCTTTGCAGCAGCGCGATCCACAGCAGGGAGTAGCGCCTGCAGCAGCAGCCGGCGGCCCCCGCGTGAGCCATGGTCCGCACCCCGCACGGAGCGCGCCCGCATCGGCGCGGAGTTCACCGGGGGGCTCCCGGCCGGGCTCCCCGGGGGGCTCCGGGGCCGCGGGGCTCAGGCCCGGGCGGCCTCACGGAACGCGGGGCCCGAGGCTGCAGGTGAGCGGCAAAGGAGCTGTGAGGCAGCGGAGAGGAGACGGGAAGGCTGCGCGGCATGGTCCCACTGTCCCGACTGCCACCATCCTCTGCCAGCCCACGCCGACACGTTCCCAGAGCCAGACTGCTGCTGTCATCCTGGCGTATTCAAATGCCTCCATTACTCATCAAGAACAAAGTAGGACTATCTAGTAAATGAAAAACCACCGCATGGCACTGTCCCCTGCCTCTTACTGATGGCTGCTTCCTCTTCCACTTTTCAAAGGCTACTGTCCATATCTGCAGCTCATGCGAGGCAGCTCCTGATCAGCGGAGAACGCCGGCACCTGGGCTGCAAACGCTGGTCAGCTTTGGAGGGGCAAACGCCAACAGCGCTAAACATCCCCAGGTGATAGGAATATACTCGGGGTTCTCTCAGAGCACAGGAGAAGGAAGCAGATCTCAGAGTGAGAGACGGGCAGCTCCTGCCCGAGGCAGCAGGCACAAGTCTCGCCTCCTCCAGGGACACACAAGCCGGATTCCCAGAGGGACCATCCCTCCAGCCAGCGCCACCGTGCACGGCACTGACAAACGAGTCAAAATTCGCAGGTTCTCTGCCCAGTTCCAACACTAACTCTCTGCACAGCCTCCCCTACGTGCCTCTCCTCCTCAGCCAGAGAGGTGGCCATGGCCCTCTCACTGACAAAAGATCCCGAAAATGTGAAGCAGCGTCAATACAGAGCTTGGCTAACAAGGAGCACGATGACCTAAAGCCAGTGGGATCCCTTCTTTCTTCCAAAGCAAACTGGTCCCCAGCATGCCCGAGGGACAATGGCTCACCAGCCACTCTGGCAGCAGAACACCCCAGTCTTTGCCTGTCCCACCTTCCCTCCTTAGTGGAGGACATGCAGGCCCCCTTTCCCTTTTAGTCTGCAAACAGCGCTCTGGATTTAGCACATTTTGCCTCATTTTTGCCTCCCCCATTCCCCCCACCAGCGGTTTGAAGTTTTCTCACCCTTTGCTGGCAGATGCCATGCAGAGAGACAAGCTCGCTGTCCTTGATCTGCTTTTCAGGGCTTCTATAAAGTAGGGCACCAGATTCAACCCAGCGTCAGGTTTTTGATACATTGCTGGAGTAGCCAAAAATAATAACAGGCAGCTTCAGTCAATCTTCTCCTTCTCAAATCTGCAGCAGCAGCAGCACAGGGATCCTTTGTGTGGCAGAGCTGTGATGCTGGTCAGCAGTGCAGAGCCATTCCCATTCCCACCTGCCAGCCAAGCTCCCCCGAGTCCTGCTCGGGGATCCTCACACGGAGCTCTTGCTTTGTGGGGTTCCCTTCCCCAGAGCCATCCGTGTTTTGCTCTCTGTATTTCCTTCAGCAGCTTATCTCCGTGGCTGCTGCGAAATGCTAAGGTCAAGTTACAGTTTTACCAACCCTTTTATCTTCCTGGCAAGGCACGAAAACGCAGAACCTGAACTTTGGAACGAGCCTTCGCACCTGCAGTGGGTGGAGAGTGGAGCAGACCCAAGGCAGTGGGAGAGGGAGAATTCGGGTTCTCTCTGCAGCCCAGCACTGGAGCAGTCTCTGTTGCACATCCAGACACTTTATTAGGGCACTCTGGAAGGAAGCACTGAACCCACCGAGCCTGCACTGGCTCTGCTGGGAACTGTGGCAGCTCCAGCTGACATAAGGACCCAGCACAGCTCTGCTACAGCTTCCACATGACAGCAGAGACCAGCAGGACCCAGAGAAAGAGCTCTGTCTGCTGGGAACTGCCCAGTTGAACTCCCCCTGTCCCAAACCTGAAATTCCAGATGGTTGGTCTGTGCAGTACTGGGAAGTGAGCCAGGCATCAGGGGATGAGGTAACGTTTGACCTTGGAGCCCGTGGGACTGTCGTGCTGCACATTGATTCTCCACACTCACCTCAGCAAATGCCAACTATGTTTTCCCAAAGTGACATGAGGAGCGTCACTGTGCCCCTGTCCCATTGATCACTCTGGGGTTGGGCTGGCGTCTAAGACACAAACTTGTTTGGATACAGATCTGAAATGCACAGGCCATTCCTTGCCCCCTCCCTTTCCACGCTCTCCGGACCCATGAGGCTCAGGAGATACAGAAAGAAACTCAAACTCTGCAGACCCGGGCCTTGGGGACTGCTCTGTCCCTGTCCCCAGGGAGTACCAGGCAGTGAAGGAGCCACATTCCATTGACTCAGTGTTCAAATACTGCTGCAGGGAGCATTTACTGCCACCAAGAAGAACTTGTACATCGACGTCTCAGCTCATTTTGTCCAAGCCAGGGTTTATCCAGCTTCCTTCCAGCGAGCTCACAGCTCACTCCTGGTGTGCACAAGGTGTTGTTTTCCTTCAGAGAGCTGTTCCTTCTGTGCAGTAGGTGATTCAGGGGTGTACGGCACAGTCAGAGCTGTGACTGCCCCTGCGGTGCTGGCATTGTCCCGGGCACTGTGTGTGACCTCCACCCCACCCCTTCTCCACATTTACACCTCCTGTTCCTGACGGATCCCAGCACCACCCACCCTGCTCACTGCTCAACAAATGGCATTTGTAAAGGAAAGCCACCGTGCCCAGTCAGGGCAGGTGGAGTGTTTTTCCACGGGTTATTAGAGGAAGTTTTCCATTCCCAGTTATTATTTGTATTATTTATAGTCCCCTTTTCTTGGGTCACGTTTTCTCCTCTGGTCCCAGCCAGGCCTGGCTGTTTCCTTGGCTGGGCAGAGGAGGATGGGCACAGCTTTGCCTCCAGCCCTCTGGGCAGCAGCCTTTCCACACTCCAGCCATGTTTACCTTTCAGAGCTATTAAACCCAGATATCTCTCACTTTTTATTGACTGTGAAGCCAGTGCTTTGTGCTTTATGACCACGCTGTCTATCATTGGGAAACAAACAATTTCCTAATAACCTCAAGGAGTCATCAGGGGAAGGGATTATGATTATCCAGGCCTACTCCAAATTTACAGTTAAAATCAAATAGCCATTGATGTCATAAATGCACTCGTTTTCTAAAGTTTGAACAGTCCCATATTGAAGCACAATTAGCATTACAGTAGATGGGTGTGACTGGCTGTCACTGATTGCTGGTTCTCCACCTGCTGCAGTGACCCCCAAAGCTGAGCTGCAGTCATGGGGCACCCCTGAAAAATGGGGCGCTGTTTCAATAGTGTTTACACTGAAAGAATATTTCACTGTGCCTCCAGCCCCCTTTCACAGCACCCAGACAGTGCATCTGACTGGCCAATTTCTCTTTCTGCTTATAATTAGCTTCACTTTTCTGCTCTCCTGGATAAGCATCAGACTTTCCTCTAGGAATGTAATCCCAATCCACAGGAAACCTGTCTTTACTGAGATGCCACTCATCTTTTCTGCAGGTTTTATTTAAAACAGAACATTGTTATTAGCAGCAGATTTTTCTAAACCTTTTTGTGAGGTCCCATTCCTGCAAACATCCAATATCATTCTGTGTGATTAGTCTCGCTTCAGAGACACCACTTAACATTCAACCACAATTTGAGCCAAGGCATTTGCAGGAGTCAAGTTTTGAATTCCAATCTAAACTACAGAGGAGTACCAGTGGTGAATGACTTTGAGCCTGACAAACACAAATAGATGTTTTAGCATCTAAACTACATTTTCCTGTGATTTGTCCTCTGTCTAACAATACTGGCCTGTATAATGGCTTCAGTTTAATAGGGAAGAGCTGACTTTGGAGGCCGAATGATGTTCAACAAAATGATGTTCTTAAAAAGCAATATTCAAAGAATGCAAAATTTATAATCAGAATAAAGTTGGGAAAATATTCTTTTGCTGCTGCTGAACTTCCCTTAAAGAAACAGGAAGAAAAGCTCTAAGCATTTTAAAGTTTGTTTGTGGTTTTTTTATCCATAGCTGGCACCAGGATATAAAGCTAATTTCTTCCGATTGCTATTTGCTTTTTAGCCAGAGAGGTTTTAGTACCTTTAGCATCTTCTAGGGAAGGATATAAAACACATCCTTCTCATGGGAACCTTCCCTTTAGATGAAATGAGAGGTTCTTTTTCTATGGCCTTTTCTGGGAATGGTCCCTTTGTTTCCCTTGGAGCAGAGTGAGGCACAGCTCTGCACCAAACCCGGGGCAGCCCCAGGGACTTGGTTGGACCATCCTGACTCTCACCATTCCAGACTCCACGAGCAGGGATTAAACTTGGCAGTACTGGGGTGCACTGCATCACTTCTCCAGCTCATTTTTATAAGTGCAAGTACCATTACTGCATTCTCCATGCAATGCCAAGGGCTGCTACTTCCAGAGCTGATGTAAAAATTGTTATTAAAACTTACAAACTGTGAAAAGCTCTTAAAAAAAGTCCAAATCCTGGCACTGCCCTAAATTAAATTACAGCCAGGAGCTGCCAGGGGTACCTGGATAAGCAGAGAGCCAAGCGTGCGTGCAGTCCTTATCCACAGCCCACACCTGCTGCTCCCTCCTGCAAGTTTCACTAATGAACACAGTGTACAGCCCAGAGGATTTCAGATAAGGGAAAGGTCAGGGTGAAGACTCAGGAGTGAAGAACAGATTGAGCGGGGTTCATAAATGAAAACCCCATTTTAAAATTAAAATTAATTTTTTTCAATAAATTAGGGCAAGTGAGTTTTCCTCCAGCTCAGACAATGCAGCTTTCCCTGGATATGGACCACTGGTGGGAGGAGGAAGCACGTGTGCTCAGGAATCAATGCTAATACCCTCAAAAATTAATCTCTGAAAATTGCTTCAATGGAAGAGAAACGATTTCATATAAATCTCTGTATAGCAAGAGCTGACAGAATATCCCAGTGACACCTGGAGTAGGTACAGACTGAATAAAACAGGTTTTGTCTTTTCTTACACGGGGTTGGTGCGGTTGCTCTGCTTTGTGTGCCTCAGTTTCCCTGCTGCAGACGTGGGCTGGGGCATCAGGGAGTCTGCTAAGAGCCAGCTGGGGTGACACAGGGTGGATTGGCTTTCCCAGGATGGAAACACTGCCTATTCCATGGAAATGAGAGTTGTGGATTTCAGCAGGCAGCCAGGATTGCTCTCTCCAGGAAAGGGGAGAGTGTTGCACAGGGAATGTGTCTGGGAATGCCAATGTCTGTGCACACTGTGCCTTCTGCTACCTGCAGCACCAGGCCAGCCACAGGGACAACAAGCTTTGCAGATCTAAACCAGACCTCAGAAAAACAGAGTCTCAGCCTGGCTGAATAATTCATTAATTAAAAGAAGACAATGAGCCGTGTGTCGGCTTTGCTGCTGACAATTCACCTGGGCAGCTGCAGCCCTGCTGCCCCTCCTTGGCTCCTGCTGAGCTTCCAGGGCATCGTGCTGCTCCTGCCCCACACCTCGGCACAAATCCTGGGAAAGGGACCCAGAGCTGCAGAGCCATTCCTGTGAATGCCAGTCAGTCCAGACCCAGTAAATCACCCTGAGCAGAAACACTTTTACCAACTTCTGGAGGGGAGCTGGAGATTCCTGAACGAGTTCTCCCCATGAATATCTCCACCCTCATCTTCTAAACAAGGGAGCCAGAGGGGAGCTTGTCCTAAAGCTTCACCCTGTGGAAGGGAATGGAGGCAGGAGCAGGGGCACGTGTGAGCCCCAGTTCAGGAGCTGTACAGCAGAACAGCACCTTCCTTTTCTAACCGAGCTATTTTAAATCAATCTAGTTAGACAGATGCAAGGCACTGACACTGAAACTGGTTTGATCCTTGCCTGAACAGGATTAACTTGCCTCAGTTATTAACCAAATTAAACCCCGCTCATCATCATTGCAAAAATGACTGTATTTTACACTCAGAGTTGTGTGGAATTTTGTAGACAGAACCTGGAAGGATTTTACTTTGTGACAGGTGTTCAGGGTCACCACAGAGCTCCCCACAACCCAGCCTGGCCTCAGTTAACTCCCTGAAGTAACCTGTGCCTGTCTCACCTGCAATTTTACTCCATTTTAAATGTCTAAATCTACATTTTAGGCCATTAGCTTGTACTGATCACAGGAAGAGTTAAAACTGCTCAGACTCACTAAGAGCCTGAGTTGATGTAAAGTAGATTGAGTTAAAATAAACATAATTGCACAGACACCTTCTTTTCTGCTGGGGCTCACTCCTTACTCACAGTCCTGGCTCTGCCTTTTCCACTCACCAGCACTGGCATTGCTTTGCAGGTCTCAACTCTGCAGGGTTAAATCTGCAGAGCCCAAAAATTCTTATTTTACTTTTTTTCTGAGAAAATGAAAAATGTTTAGATTTGGTTTAGATTTTGTTCTTGTATTTAATTTCTCAAAGCACCAATTTCCACAAATATTCTTTTCTTCCTCTGATGGAATATAAAACCATCATCCAAGTGGGAAGAGCCAACAATCCTCTCTGCCCTGGTGCCCATCCCCTGAACTGCTGCTATGGCACTGCACTAAACCACTTTTTCTTATCCTGACAGATGCTAAGCTTAGGTCAAATCCCTGGGAATACGCAGGGCCAGCGTATGTTCTCATAAACAGAACTGCAATCTGCTCCTGAGCTGATGAGCTGCCCTGGATTTACACAGCTCCAGGGTGGAGCCTGCACACACTGCCAGGTGCAGTGGCCAGCAGGGAAGCCAGGGAGGGGAGCAGGGGGTGCTGGGCACAGCCTGGGAATGTCCCACCCCAGAGCAGGGGACGAGAGTGGCTCAGCTCCCTCCTGTGCCAGGGGCTGCTCCTCCTGTCCCTGCCTGGCTCCGGGAGAGGGCCTGGCTGCCTTTATCTGCCATTCCAGTGCACCAAAACTGAAAGCTCCAGGTGAGTTTCCAAATGAGCAACCGGGCTCTAAACACAGCGAAAAAGCAAAGTCCACCCTGGTCTGACCAGTCCCAGCTGCTTCCTGCTCCATCACAAACAGGAGCCTCTGATGTCACCATCCTGCACCAGCAGCACTAAAGCCTAAAATGGTTCCATAAAACAACTGGAGCTCTTTGAAAAGGACGTTCAGTGAGGCCCTGGTTTGTCCTGTCCTGTCCAGGACAGGAGCCCCTCCTGGAGCCGAGCACTGAGCTGGGATTCACTCTGGAGCTGCGTGTGCTGCCCTGCCAGGGCTGCTCTCCCCAGGAAATCATCAGCCTGTCAACAGCAATTCCAGGGATGGACCCTGGCTCTGGGGAGTGACCGAGCACGGCTGGGGCTGAGTCACTGCACAACCTCCAGTCCCATCTCATTTACAGGGCACGAGTTCACACTGCTGGGCTGGCATGTGGGACAGGGACAGGGACAGGCCTGGCACAGTGCAGACTTCTGAGAGATTCAAACGATTGCCAAGTGAGAAAAATGTTCCGTGATTTCTTCTTTGGACACTTGAGATAAGCAAAAGTCATGAGGATCTGTCTGGCTGATGTGAGGGTAAAGCAGAAATCTTCCCTGGGAGGAGGGATGGGTTAAATGCTCTGTGCTCTCCAACCTACAGCTCTTGCAAAATCCAGATGCACCAGCAGCTGCCACACAGAATACAGAGAATTTGGGAAAAGCTGCCAAGTGCCTTGTCTGTTAAGTGCCTACAACACTCACATCCATGTTACAAATGATGGGATAATAACTTCAGATTTTTTGTTTATGGATTTTTTTTTTTTAACTATTAGAGCTGGAGGAATGTGTTACTCCAGTCCATGGGCAAAAATCAGTTTCAGTTCTGGGAGCTGCAAGGATGCAGCAAAGAACTGAATATTATATCCAAGTCTGAACATTGTGGTTTGGGAGAAGGCAATAAAAACCTCCCTGCATTAGGTTGATGTGCAGTTCCTGAGTACAGTCTTGGCCTGCCTTTGACATGTGACTTCCCTTATACTATTCCTTAAACACTTTATTACTTTGTACAATTTAAGGAACAAAACAACTTTTTAATTCCTTTGCCTAAAGAAGTGTGAAAGCAACTTCTTCCTAAATGCAGTGAGATCCCAAGTGGAGCCAGGAAGCCACTTGAGTTGTGCACCATAAACACTTCCATGATGTGAATTAATAAGTCTCTCTGAGGATGGGAAGTGTGCCACATGCAGCATTTCTGAGTCCACAGCCCTTTTATCTAAGTTGTTTTTTTCCTTTATCCTTGTCTCCCTCCATGACAGTTTGGAGATTTTTGGCATCCAAACTGCAGCCTGGCTTGTCAAGCTAAACATCAACTGAGCCTTTATATGTATGTGAGAAATGAGAATAGAGACAAAAATAGTTATTAACTCTGCTTTTAGAATACTGAACAAGCAAAATGGCTGTGTGCCAGTAAAGGCAGGCTTTGGAGCAGTTCTGATCCACATCTGTTTAACAGTGGCCAGCACTGCCAGCCCCGGGGCTGGATGGGAGAGCTTCCCCCTCTGCACGGTTCTGTCACCCTGATGAAGCTGTGTTGGGGCAGTGACCACATCAGAGGGTGGCAAGGGACAAGTTTTATGTGGAGGTCTTGGTGCTGCTGCAGTGTCTGGGAGGAGAGGAGGCTCCTGAGCACATCAGAGGGTTCAGCTCCTGCTGGGAGCGCTCTGGGCGCTGGGATGGCTCATGGTACATGGGGACAGTGGGGACAGTCACCTCCCAATCCACCTTGTGACACTGCCAGGGGTCCTGCCGGAGCCCTCAGCATTCCCAGGAGGAGCCAGGTCCATCCCTTGGCTCTCAGAGGGCTGGAGTGCCGTGCAGGGTCTCTGCTTCCAGCACAGTGCCGTTCCTTCCCTCAATCACAACCCCACAAACTGTTTCTCAGGGATGATCCCAGCTTGCTGCAAACACTAAAACAAGTTTGGAAAACACTGGGAACACTGGACTCCATTAAAAAGAGGAGATCCACGCCAAGGCTGAGAGAACAGGAATGTGACCCAGCGGGACAGCCTTGGCTTGCAAATGGCTCGTGGACAAAGCTCGCTCTCTGCCTTGCTTTTCACCATTGCCAAGCAGTGCCTCGCTCCCTTTATTCTGGCAAATGTCTTCGGTAAAATGTACAAGAATTTCTCTCCATGGAGGGAATTTTAGAGGAGAAAATGGAAAACGGTGCTGGGTGACCAGCTGGAGTTCAGCAAGGTGCTGGAACAAAGTCCTGCAAGGCTGTTATGGATGGCAGAACACCCAGCCCAGGACTGCAGGATGCTGCAATACCTGTGCCACACTTCAAATGGAATTTTAATTATAAATAGGAATAATAGACATGGCCCAGATCCTCACTCACTGCCTGGTGTCTTCCCCACACTTTGAAAAAAAGCCACTAAAAATCATAGATGCTCAGCTCCCCATTACAAGACTGCTAAAAACTCCAGGTCCTTTAGTAATTACTCTAAAATACTTTCAGGCAGTTTTTAAAGGCATTAGTGGGATAAAATGAAGAAAAGAAATACTGCTGTTAAAGGTATGTTAACCATTCCCCTTATCATCCAGCCACTTTATTTTAATGAGGTTTGTTTTACTTCTGCTATTTGCTTTGTCACACAGTGCAAGTCTCTGAGTATTTCTGGGTGAGATAAATGACTTTGGAGCAGGTGGGGCTGGCAGTGCTGTGGGCTGGTGGATGCCAGCCAGTCTGGAAATGCAGTTGTCACTCATGCCCTGTGTCACAGTGGGCAAACAAAGCCTCTGCTTCCATCCCAGCACAGCTCTGAGGGCTCACAGAGAGCCCCACGCCCATCCCACGAGTGGGAACGCAGCTCCAGGAGCTTTATTTATGGTGATATTAAATATGCAACAATCATTCCCCAACATCAGAGTAATAAACATCACTGCTCCATCTGATCTGGAATCAGCAAGCATGCTTCTCACATTCACAGGGAGAGACAAAATGCTGAATTATTTATGCTTTGACTATGAACAAATATAGAGAAAATAAGTGAGTTTGGTACAATGCAGCAGAGCAGATTCAGGGCAGATTATTGTACATCCTTCAATCAAAACAGACTCTCTCATTACTCTAAACAATTGTTTCTCCTCCAAAAAAAGTGGATTAAGGAAGTCTAATTAAGGGATAAACAGAATAATTTTGGGTGTTTTTTACATCTGACTATCCAGGTACAACCATCACCCCTCTCAGTCACTGAGTGTAAATTGGGATACAGCACCAGCCACAGGAATTCCATAGGAAAGCAGGACCTGACTGACTTCCCAGGACATGGGAGATCCATTTAGTTGGTAAGAGCAAATTTATTCCCAACTATATTCTACAAACTCCTTCTAAATCAAAACCATTCAAGTACCAAAGCAGCAAAGACAAAAATGGGCCATTCTGCCTCATATTTGCACTTCTCCTCATGAACCATACTGTGCCAGGCTTCTGTGGGAAGCAGAGGAGTTCTCTGAACGTGGAGTGTGTGGCTGTGCTGAGCCTCAGCCCTGCCACAGACGGATTTGAAATGTCCCAGGAAGCTCTGTCATTAAATGAATGAAAGGAGGATACTCCAGAGCTGCACAGACACCTTCCTACTTTCCATATAAATGCAGGATCACTATTACACCTTCCAGTGCCCTGAGACCTGCAGCCAGAATTAGCTGATGTTTGCCGTGCCCTGCTGACATTTCAAGCTTGGCAGGAATAAAAATCCACAGCCCAAGTGGTGCAACTGCAGGAGGAATGACAAGAATTCTGGGACAGGAATGCCCTCAGAGCCTGATTTTCAGCAGCCACATCAAGCCCTTTGCTACCCACATGTGTGTGCATGTGATAGGGAAGGGGATGAGATGGGAAAGAGGGGATGAGATCTGTCCTTCAATTTCTCAACAGTTTCTTAACTTAAATCCTTCATTCTGAGCATAAGTACTAAATCAGACTCAAGGAAGGAAAAACTTAATTAATCAGAGGTAGCCAAGTTCAAAGTGCGCCTGGGGTCGGCTTTATTCCTCTCCTTCACTTTGGAGGTACAGGCTTTATGGATAATCCCTGTCTGCTGCAGAATGACATCTATGTGGTGCCGAGTATTATTTCCTGGCAGTAACTAAATTTGAAGGTCTCCTTTCCTTCCACTCATCTTTTTAAAGTTTAATATTGTCACTGAAATATAACCGAGGGCCATTTATAGCACAGGGTTTAAAATGCTGTGCCCAGCCTGGTGACACCTGGCTCCAGCTCCACTCGTACCCTGCAGACTCCCCTCACCAAGGCTTTTGATCCCAGTGAAACTGGGAATTACTGGAGATGAAAAAGGGCTGTGTGGTGCCCTGAGGTAACAGGCCAAGCAAACCCTCTATCATCTGCTCACTGAGCACTGACTCCACATCCATAACTCTGCTGCTCAGTCCAGGGAACTGTATCATCATAAAAAACACTTGATTATCTCCATAACAAACACTTGATTTTCTCCATGCATAGAATCACTCTGGAATTTAACCAATACCAACAGCCATCCATTACCTGATTAAACACCAGCAGTGATAACAGCATCAAAAGCAGAATCAGGTGTTTGTGGAGCACCCCCTTGGCAGAACCAGTCTGCAGAGCTGCCCACACACTCTGCACCAGCCCAGGGACTGGGTCTGATCCCTGCCACTGAGCTGCCCCCAGACACTTCCCTTGCTATGGAACAGCCCCAGCTGCTGTGTTTGGAGCAGGGGACACAGGGGTTCTGTGCCCAGCAGCCCATTCCCCATCAGGGAAGGAGGATTCTCCCACAACACACTCACAACTGTTTTTTTCCTTATTCCCAAGCAGCTGGCAGCAGGCTGGGGACTTATTTCTGGATATGTTTGGTTATGGGTCATCACGTTCATACAGGACAGAGAGCCCATTGCCATCAGCCCCACCAGGAGCAGGGGGATGGAAGGAGCTGGGCAGGTGCAGGAGCTCCCCAAGGAGTGCCCTGAGGTGGGATCTGTGCCAGGGACCAGCAACTTCCAGAGAAGCATTTGTTGAGCCTGGGATGGGGAGTTCTACCCCATGCCTAAATAGTAAAGCCAGCATTTAGTTCCTTCATCTCCACACGAAGTATCTCATTTCAATTTAATTTCACAGTTGTAATGGATTTTTCAAAAATATTCAAGAACATATTTACTTTCCAACATCTTATTTCCTTTCACATTCGAAAAAACTTTCTATCTAATCCCTCAAGTCATCCTACAGTCTGAATAATTTCAGGTTTTTAATCAATAGCTGTCAGACTTGTCAAATTACTTTAGGGACCACAAAGCAATTTTTAAACATTCATAAACCCTCGTAGAACAGTTAAGTGCACTGAATTTTAAAAGAAAGAGGAACTGAATAACACTGATCAAATAGGATTATATTCTGGCAAATTATAAATTAGTTTTTTTATGAATCTTCTCACAGCTACTTATCTAGTGTCAGGCTTCTTCTGCTGCAGGAAGAAGTGACTGTTCACCTCTAGAGAAAGGAGCCTTTTCTCTCCTGCCTCCAAGCCTCCTTAACAGGAGCAGGGTACAACTCCTTTTTTGTTGTCCTTTTTAAAAGCAACATCATTACCCAGCCAGCTACCCAGGAGTTCTCTCCATCATCCTGCTGCCTGGGCCAGAGATGGCCGAGCTGCTGCTCCAGAGCTCTGCAAATGCATCTTGGCTCCTGGCATCCTTCCCAACACAGTCTTTGCTTCCCAGTGTGCTTCTGGCATGTGCATCTGTCTGACACGTCAGTCTAGAAATGAGGGTCGCCAAAAGTTCTCAATTTATTGGACATCTGTACCAAACCACAGCTTGAACCTTTTATGGGGCTGATTTTGCACATTGCATTGAGTCAAACTCTGAGGTGACTGTGGGAGCCTGTGCTGCTGTTGCCTGTTCTGTGTTTGTTCTGGGAGGAGAGATCAGGAACATCTGAAGAAGTCAAACATGTTTCTCCAGAAATGACTTTATACACCACAGTCCCACGTCACCATTGCAGCGTCTTTCTTAAATTTGAGGGATGTGGCCTGAAGAGGGAGGAAAAAAGGGAGCTCCATAGCTACACTGAGAATGCTGGAAGTCTTCCAGGAAAAAGTGCAGCTCAGATCAAAGAGGAGCTGAAGGATGGTGAGAGGAAAGGAACGTTTGGTGAGAAGAAAGGAACGCTTGGCTGGCCACATGCAAAGGAACAAGCCCAAACCCTCCATCCTCCTCCTTCCAGCCAAAGTGACTCCTCTGCTGCCTCAGAACCTCCCCCAGACACCCCTGCCCTGCTCCTGTCCCCGTGGGAGGCTGTGTCCCTCCGTGCCTGCAGCCCTGTTCCAGTGGGAAGAGCTGGGCACCAGCCCCGGCTGGGAGCCCTGTCTGTGGCACCATGAGAGCAGGGACATTTGTCTGCAAAGTCCTCACATACCAAACAATGGCTGATTTTAACCCCTCCACCGGTTTCTGGTTTCCAGAAGGACTTTTGCTGTTGCCATCTCCACCAGCTCAGCACTGACAGCAACAGGGGAGCCTGCCCAGGCACAACTGCCCTGGAGCTGCAGATCAGCAAACACACATTTTGGATATCCAGCTGACCTCGTTTTCACAGTGGTTCTCTGTTCAAACCATTGCTCTGGGAGCTGAACCTGTCCCAGCTTTGGGAAGCCTTGTTCCTGGAGCCCAGGTGTCCAACATCTGCCCCAGATGTTTGCTCAGCCTTCAGCCAGGGCTGGGGCTCAGGAACAGCTCCGAGGAGATGGCAAAGGGCACTGCAGGAACTGCCTGTGAGCTCAATTCAGCCAGAAACGTGGCACGTCTGACTGATTCACAGTTGCTCTTTTTTTGTAGTTCGAGTTGAAGACAAAAAAATTTTTCTCAATGAGAAAATCTCGGCAAGTTCTGAGGTTTTTGAGGCTTGCTTTGCTTTTCTTTGTGAGGTGCTTAGTGGGTCTGTCAAGCTCAGACATCAAAAATGTGATTCTCTCATTCAGTTTTCTCCATATTTAGCTTGTTTTCCTCTATTTAGCTGACTGCTGTTTGCCCAGTGAAGCACAAACCCAAACCTCAGAGCACTGTGATCAAAGACTTGATCTCAAGACCTAAGAAACCAGTAAATAATAATAAATCTAAATAAACAAGGACACTGAGCAGATGAATTCAGTAAATGATGGAACAAACTTTTCCTTTCAACTGAAATGATTAATCCCCCTGAATTACAGTATTACAGTTGATAAGGATTCAAGCACGTCATTACTTTGTGTTAGTAGTAGTAATAATAATAACAATAATAATAATAATAATAATAATAATAATAATAATATCAAAATACCTTTTGTTATGAGACACCCTGATCAGGGATTTCAGGGATTTGTTAAAGAACATTTAATTTCAGGCTATTTCATTAAACATAAAAATTAAACTGAAGAGGCTGTGATTTGGGGGGGGGAAAGTAACTGGGAAAAAGAGGTGCTTACAGGACCTAAAAAGAGATAAACACTCACTGAAGAACAAATTCTCATGTTCAGAAAGAGAAACCTGCCTGGAACCCACCAGGAAAAAAAACTGAGAGAAGCCAACTGAATAAAATACAACCAGACAAGGAGGGAAAGCTCCAGAAATGGAGTAAGGAAGTTGAAACAATTACTCCAAACATGAATTTTAAGTTGTGGTCAGTGTCCTCAATGTGCTTCACCATCCTCTGGGTGCATTCCCTCCCCAGAGGGCAATCCAGGGGCAGCAGGGAGGGGAGGCAGGAGCTGTCCCTGCCACCACACCGTGTCCCTGTTGTGTCCCTCCTGCACCCTCAGTGCACAATGTTTGTTTTCCAGCAGCTCCTCCCTGTCTGTTTTTGTGGAAGCATTTCACAAACTCCATCAGTGCCTTGGTCTGCATGGATTGGGAGCTGGGAACCACTCAGGAACTGGCTGGGATGGTTCAGATCCTACATGTGGAGGGGTGGGAGCTGATCCAAGGTGGGTGGGAAGAGAAAAATGATCAAACAGCAAAGCTTGGATCCCTCTGAATACATCGGGTTTCTCTTAAGCCAGGCTGTATCTTCTCTTTCCAGAACATCTCCCCCACACCTGCCAATGCGTTTTTTAACTTTTTTAATAGTTGGTGCCGCTTCCAAAATGTGTCTGCAACACTTCCAAAAGTGATAGTTTCCCTAATAAGAAAAAGAAAGCCCTTCCTGAAGGAATGCTATCATTAATAACCCTTTACTGTGCTGCCTCCTGTTAGCCCCAAATCGCCAAGAGCCATTCGATGTGTACCTGCAGGCTTGAGGAGCCCAGAGGTGGCTCTGGCACTCCAAGGACTCCCCAGGCAGCTGGGCTGCTGCAAGCACTGGTGCTAATGGCCAGAAAAATGGACAGAAACAGCCCCTGCCTGCAGATCCCTGAGTGCTTTTCACAGCTGAGTAAGTGCAGTCACCAGCCAGGCCACAGCTGCGTGGGGACAGAAAACACAAAAGTTCTGTGTTTGTCATTGTCTGAAACAGGATGCTCTCAACAGAGATAACTGCCAACACAGAAAAATTAACACCCATTTTTCAACTCCGCTGAAATGCTCAATGCTGCAGGAAGATTCCTAGGCAGCAAAGTGGAGGAAATGCCACATAAAGTGGTAAAATATGTGGCAGTCCTGCCAAGGAGAGCACTCATGGCCTGTGAGTGGTACCAGGACAGGGCTTGGAACTCCAACACCACAGGAGTTATCCTGTATTACACTTCATTCCTCTCATTAAAACAATAAACCTGGTTTAGGAATACAGTTCCATGGAAATACTGGGAGATCTGGCCTGAATACACAGGTTTATAATTAACACCAACTTTAGTGTCTATGTGAGCAAAGAGGTCTCTGGGGTCCTTGATCAGGGAATAATTCTATTTAAGGCCTGGATTGATGGTGTGGTGCAGCTGTACAGAAGGGCTCAGAGCTCCAAGAGTTTGGTTCCAAAGCACTTTTTAGGGATCTTCTCGTGGCACAGAGGGCACTCACAGGGCTCCTGGTGATCCAGGAGGCTGCCAGGACTAGTTAGGGACTGGAGCATCTTTCCCAACCATCTCCTGACTAAGCAGGAGGAAGAAGCAGAGATGGAAAATACCCTGAGGTTATAAGACGGTATTTAAAAAAAAAAAAAAAGTTCCATTGAGAAATTATTCCTGGGATTTGATTTGTTGCCATTCCCATTGGCATTTCTGGGAAATTTTCTTTTTATAAATAAAATATATTTCACAGTAAAATGTCTTGCTTCTAGGTTTTCTGGTGCAACCCAGTGAAGAACACTGTGTAATATCTTTGTAGAAAATAAAGCTCAATTATCTAATAGGCCTTGGATCTGTGCTGCAATTGTAGCAATGGGATGGGCGCCCCGAGCAACAGGAACTGTGCAAACATAAAAAGTGAACAAAGCCACAGAGATTCACCATTTCAAACAAAAACTGCTGCAGTCATGCAATCACTCAGCTCTGCAATCTGTGGAATGGAATATGGTCAGGAGCTGCTGCCTGGAGACAGCCTAGGATCAGACAGTCCCAGAATGGTTTGTGTTGGAAGGGCCATTAAAGCTCAATCCATGCCACCCCTGCCACGGCAGGGACACCTTCCACTGTCCCAGCTGCTCCCAGCCCTGTCCAGCCTGGCCTGGGACACTGCCAGGGATCCAGGGGCAGCCACAGCTTCTCTGGAACCCTGTGCCAGGGCCTGCCCACCCTCACAGGGAGGAATTTCTGCTGTGTTTCTGTCTTTCACTTTGAGCCAATTACTCCTTATCCTGTGACTACACTTCCTGATAAAGAGCCCCTCTCTGATGCTAGGAGGACTTAGACAAGAGCAATTAGAAAATATTATCTATATGTGTTAGATGTTACTGTTCCAAGAGCCTTTTCCTGTGAGCTGCTGGGAGGCCTGGCTGGCTCTGTGGCCTTTGGCAAGATTCTCCTCTGTCCTTTCACTCCTGTTTGCAGCTCAGTATCCCAGAGCAAGCTCCATCTAACATGGGATCCTGCCTCCAGCAGGAAGGCAATCTTGTTAACAGAGGGAAAATACAGTTCCTGACCCTTGAAGGCAGGCAGGCAGAGCCCTGAAACTTTTGATTTATTCTTCTTGCTGATGTTGGTTGCTTAGCTACAAATATTCTCAATGCTCATAAAAGCCTTTCTCCATTAGTCCTCACTGCAAGGTTTTAAGTCCAGCCACAGTTTATTTTTCTTGAAACCTAGGTGATGAAATTTCGTGTTGCTGTTCCATCCGAGCTGGAGAATGCCCTGTTCCCTGTCCAGAGCCTCACAACTGCTGTTAGCACGAGCAGGAGCAGAGATGTCACCCTGCAGCACCGAAGATGGGCAACAGAGCCCAGCTCTGATGTAAGAGCACTCTTAAAAAAGGAAACAGAAAGGGAAAAAAAAGAGTAAGAGCCAAGACTGAGGAACCAAATTGAGCCTGCAGCTCAAGCAGAGCTGCTGGCAGCTCATCCCGTGGAGCTCAATCCAGGCAGTGCCTTGAGATGTGTGGGGTGTGCTCAGCATCTGCTCACAGCAGCCCCTGACGTGTGTCCCTCGTTCCTGAGGACACGTGGCTGTCAGGACAGCTCTCCCGGGCTGCTGGAAGGTGGGAGCATTCCTTACCCTGAGGAGCACCAGCCCCATCCCACCCTGCACTGCCTCTGCGAGAGGGACAGGAAAAGGCTAGCAGCAGGTGACATGAGTCACTGGGAAATGAGGGTCTGGTCTCAGGCAGGGAGAAATAAAATCACAGTGGAAACAATCACCTCGAGGAGCTGCTGCTGGAGAACAAAGGAAGCTGGTCTGGGTAGGAACCCGGGGACAATGGTGGCACCAGCTGTAGGGACAGGGCAGGCAACAGAACTCAAAAGTGGACTTTTTCCTGCCCGCTGAAATTAGAGAACAATGAGCAAAACCTCTGTGGTAGGAAAGGGAAGCAGCTTAGCAGGAACACACAGTTCTGGCACCCAAGTGCTTCCAGTAGACCAGCAGCACCCAGCTCCTCCCAGCCCAAACTGGAATTCTGTCATCCCAAAATTACTGGATAGGAAGGAACAGACAAACACAGAGAACTGTGAGTGCTGTCACATTCTGATGACTAAAAACTGGAACACCTGAACAGTGAAAAGCACCTTTTGGGCTCACAGTGCCTCGTGTTTGGTGAGCAGGAAACGGAGGAATGCACTGGGAGTCAAGAGTCTCTTTATCAAACTAATTTTTTAACGAACAACCTTGCAATGATGCCAAGAGAGAGCAGAAAGCTCCCAGTCAGCACGGTTCTGCAATCAGCAATTAATTTGTTGCCCGATGCTTTGCTTGCTGCCCATGACAGAGCTCATAAATCCTCATTTTTATTGATGTCCTGGCCGAGGGGGCATGCTGGAAAAGGCTGGCTTGTGCTGCAGGTGTCCTGGGCAATCACCTTGCAGGATATGACAAACTGCTTAGAGGCTTTTGTAAAGCCTTTTAATCATTTTATCAGTCTAATTCTTGTTTTTATTGTCTTTGCTGTAAATTCATGGCAGCAGCTCAGTTTGCATCCTGCTCTTTGTGGGAAATGGAGTGTGAGACCCTCCCACGGCAGCAGGGCAGAGGCTGTCACCTCTCAGTGCCACAGCCCCAGCAAAACACAGAGAATCTCCAGTGCCACCAGCAAGGTCCCAGTGGAACTGGGGCCATTCTCCCCTGCCATTCCTGGGTGCTGGTGTTACCACAGAGGAGGGGATGACAGAAGAAAAATTGTGCCTGTTTAAAAAAAAAGACAGAAATTTCCTATATGGTGAAGAAGTGGAAGAAGGAAGCAGTTCTGTGGGAAGGGAGACTCTATTGGAACAAGTTTTCAGCCATCAATATCTGCTGGACAAGTCTTTAAAAGTATTAAAGTCTGGGTCTTAACAAGTCTTAAAATCTGGGTCTCCAGCACCTAAAATTGTGACTGAACAGAACAGTGCCTTTACATGTTGGTATCCCAGGTGATACAACTGCAAGTTCTTTGAATGTCTCCTCTCAACACAAGTGACAATTGTATCTTATTAAATCTGTCATCAAATTGCAGGTCTCTGAAATGGTGCAAGTCAAAGAGAAGCAAAGCAGGGGGGTGTTTCCGTACAATACCCAGTGGAACTGAGGGAGCCTTTTACATAAGAAAGGTGTTATTTCTGCCACTTTGAGCAGAAGGAAACTCAGGGAATTACTGAGTGCTTTCTCATCCCACTCACTGTGTTCCCAGTTTCCCCAGTGCACTCTAGGACAGCCTGGTGAGTGGCTGTGGCAGCACCAGGCACGAGGCTGTGGCTCAGGGAACGGGAGCTCCACACACACAGGGATCCCTGGAGGGAACAGAGGCGTCTCCTGAGGAACTGGGGCTCCCCTTTGTCCCCAGCTCTGCTCCACCTCCCTGTGCCAACATTGGCACTAACAAGGCCACGGGAGGAGGCTCAGCCTCACCAGAGGCTCTGTTATCTTCACAAGCCCCACAACAGCTCTCTCTCTTGTCCCCAGCTCCAGTCCTGCCCAGGGACACTTCCTGCTCATTGCTGTGCAGTGGGAAGGAGGATGGTGCCAGGAGCTGCAAACAGCCCCCAGGGTCACACTGCTGCTGGCTGGGCCTCTCCAAAGATCACCCAGACCCAACCCTGCTCCATCAGTGCTGCTCAAAAGGACTCAAGTCATGGCTGGGAATCAAGAGGAAGCAAGGAGAGTCCTATCAGCTTACCTCTGAGCATTAACACAACCATTAATTACCACTTGCTCATCAAGCTACAGCTTCATGGGAACCAACAAAGATGGGGCCGTGACCTTTCCTCCCTCCCTGCACACTCTTCTCCTGACACCCAAAAGCTCTGAGCCACGATCCCTGCTCCTGCCTGGGCCAAATGCTCAGTGCCAGTGCTGGGATAACTCATCAGCTGTGACCAGCTCACAGATCTGAATGAGGCTTAATGCAAGAATTCCCTGCTTTCATTGTATTTCAGTGTTCCTAGCTGTAGGTATTACAGAATTCCAGAACAGTTTGGGTTGGAAGGGACCTTAAAGTTCATGTTCTAAACCCTTGCCATGGGCAGGGAACCTTCCACTAGACCAGGCTCCTCATATTATTATAAATATGTTTTGTTTTAAGTTTTGCTGTGATTATTATTGCAGCAATTGATTGGCCAGTGCATGGCTACAAGGGCTGAGAGGGATTCTGCTGCTGTTTAAGGTACTGCAAGTGATACTGGCCACCCTGCAACTTTTGGGAAAAAGGAGATGGGAGGGAAAAAATATGTCTGAAGCCTAATGAGGACACAAGCACTTGCCAGATTTTAATTTGAAATACTTTCTTTCTTTTCAAGCATATCCTTTTCCGCTGGGCTTTGCAAAGAGCAGAGCTGGACAATCGTACGGGAAGCTGAGAGAGACTAACAATAGAGGAGGAGTGGAGAGGGGAGTGGAACCAGCCTGTCTCCTTGTACTCAAAATGAAACATGATAAAGAAACAAATCGCAGATAGGATGACTAACAAAGGCAGCTTTAAAAATCGTTTCAGGGTTACTTTTCTCAGGTTGACAGCAGGGACAGCAGGAAAGGACATTCGGTTTCACACATTATGTAAGTTTTAGTCCATTTCCCTTTCAAGTTTTCTGGCTGCTCCTACCACGTATCCATCCACCCACACCCCCGGGGACTGCCTGCAAACACCCAGGCACGGCCACTTCTTCCTCTACAATCACACAGATCTTTTACAAGGGCTTTGAAAAATCGCTGAATTCTGCCTGGCCCCTCCGCACTCTCCCTATGGATGTGAGGGAATTGCTTGCCCGGTATCCCTGCCCCAACCTTGCCATCAACCACGGCACCGTTGGATTCCTGCAGCTCGTCTGTCCCCGCGAGTGCCGGGCAGCGCCGGACGCTGCGTTCCTTGGCGGTGATGGAATCCAGAGGTTGGCTCCAAGCGCAGCTGCCCGACCCCCACAGGCTGATTCCGACAGGAAACAGCACAAACATCTGCACCACCGAACTGCCTGACAGACCTCGGCAGAGCTCTGCTCCGGCACTCCAGCCTTTGGAAATCCGGCACACTGCAAGCTGCTGTACCCCAGCAGTCCCCACCAGCTGGAACAACGTGCTGGAAATTCTGTTTTCTCCATATCTGCTCCCTGTCCCTTTCGAAAATGCAGTATATCAGATCAAAAGATTGTAAGGGTCCAGATTTTCCAATCTGCATCATCCACTTCCACAGCAAGCTCACAAAGGTGCAGGGAACACTTTGTCATTGCAGTGCCATTGCCCTTTGGCAGGTACTAGGGAACCACCGAAGAGAAAGGTAAGTGGAATACCCGGCACTTACCCGAGCCTCCACGGGACAGAGAAATAAGATCAGGACAGAAGAACAAGATCAGGGCAGAAAAGCAATGCTGAGGTGCCCAGGACAGTCAGCTGCTCCGGGAACAGGGCGAGTCCATCCCCGGCTCCCTCCCCCGGCCGGCTCTGCCCGCTTTGGCTTCAGCTGCTCTGGAACCGCTCGCAGACTCCCGGACTGCGAGACTTCCTCTGCAGCTGATAGCGGGGTTATGGAAGTAAACTGCCTATTGCCCTTTGTGAGGGGAGGAGGGGGCTGGGAGGCTCAGCCCCTTCCCTTCCTTTGTAATTCAAACCCTTCCTCGGGGCTCAGTGTTTTGGAGCAGAGGCATCTGCTCGCAGCCCCCTCGCTGCTCACACCGGTCCTGGCGGCGAGCCAGGCTTGCAGACTGCGCTCCCCGTTTACATGACAAAGCAGCTCATTCCTAATTAAACTTCATCCAGCACTTTTCTGTCTCATACATAATTATGCAGAACAACAAACATAGAGGCAAGAAGGGAGAGTTTGAGCACGGGTAGCTCTGTCTGCACCTCTGATTAATTTTATGATTTCCTCTTTATTTATGCAGTAACTATCTCCCATCACTTCCAAAACATTCTGTATCCACCATCCCTGCTGGGAGCACTTGGCCTGACTGGGCAGTGCTGGGAGCAGGGATGGAGCAGGGATGGGATCAGGGATGGAGAAGGGATGGAGCAGGGATGGGAGCAGAGATGGAGAAGGGATGGGAGCAGGGATGGGAGCAGGGATGGAGAAGGGATGGGAGCAGGGATGGGAGCAGGGATGGAGAAGGGATGGAGCAGGGATGGGAGCAGAGATGGAGAAGGGATGGGAGCAGGGATGGGAGCAGGGATGGAGAAGGGATGGGAGCAGGGATGGGAGCAGGGATGGAGAAGGGATGGAGCAGGGATGGGAGCAGAGATGGAGAAGGGATGGCAGGAGGGATGCTGGTTGTGTCAGAGGAGTGCACATTTCCAAACCCTCCCTGAAGGTTCAGTAGTGCTCCTGAAGTCTGTCAGTGCAGTGTCAACATCTTTCCATAGGCAACTGCACCAGGATGGGGCAGCTCTGATCTTTATTACTTCCTGAAGGCAGTTAATCTTTAAAGCTCAAACTATAACTGCTGTCAGCTTAGCTCACAGCCTCCTTCTATTGGTATTTACAAGTTACATTTTAAATTGTAAAGAAGTCCAGGCACACAGGAGTTTGTCCACAAACCAGACAGATGGGAATTAAAGCACATTCTCCTCAAATCTGCCTGAAATCTAAACTTTTATTATTAGCCATCCCCAGTGTGATAATAAACTCTAGTCCCTGACAGCAACATATGGATCTCATCTCCACTATAGTCCAATATTACAATAATCCACAGTGACCTGGTAAACAGGCTTAGTCCAACAGATTTTACTTCACCCTGGCAATGAGAAAGTTCTGGCATATGACAGAAATAAAAGAAAAAAACCTGGAATATTTTGTTTAATCTCCCACAACCCCCTACAACTCCCAAATATGTGTGTCTATATTGTTCTAAGACACAAGGAGCTTGTTTTCCTTCTAATTACACCGGTTCAAATGAATTATTCTCATTTATTCTCCATGTACATAAGCATATCAAAATAGGAATTGACCCAGCATCAAATATTCCCTATTTTAGGAATTATTCCATCTGCTTGTAACACTGAAGGTCCATGAGAGCCTGGGAGAATGTATCCACATGCAGGCTTATCTCTTCATTTCAGACCATTCATCATTCCCTGCCTGGAAGCAACAGTTAATTTCCAACAACTCAATGTCAAGATGGCAGTTTAAATCCTCTTGAGGATTGCCCCAGGAGAAGATTTTGTCCCAGTTCTTCTGCAGCCACTGTAGAGTCAGCCTCTTTTGAAGTCACTCCATTTTAGAGTGTGAGAGAAATAAAGAAAGAGTGAAGATGTGCTGGTGACCATCTCAACCCAAGGAAGGATCAATTCTCCAGAGTCTCTCTTGGGATTTCAATAGGGACAGAAATTAGGGTTAGAATGGTTTGGGTTGGAAGGGACCTTAAAGATCACCCATCTCCATCCCTCCTGCCGTGGTCAGGGACACCTCCCACTATTCAGAAAGGAAAAATATGGCCTGCCAGAAAATGCTGCATGTCATGGAGAGGATCTCCTAGGGTTTATCATTATCTCTGGATATAGATTTACACAACTCTTGCACAAAGTAGGAGATACTTCCAACTTAGAATGGAGGAGAAGGACCTGAGCCAACACCAACAGACTGGACCTTTCTGAAAAGGCCACATCACAACCAGACCTCCCAAACAGCAATCCCAGCAAAACCCCCAGGAAGAACCCTCAGAGCAGAGCAGAGTCTTGGCATCCCCTTCTCCCCTTTTCTGCCTCTTTACATTTATTTGGATTCAGCTTTATCTCTTCATTTTAAGGACTCTCTCACCACATTTTACTGGTGTCAGTGGCCCTTTTACCAAGGACAATCTGCATGGACCATTTTGGAAAGCAATGACTGAAGAAGCTGCAGGCAGCACGGCAGAGTGGCTGACAAGCCATCTCTGGAAATCAGAAGGTGTCTAAAGAGGGTGTTTACAAGCAGAATGCTGCTAAAAGTCTGCCTTGGTTGCAGATAACAAGGCTGAGACAATGACAGATTTCCTTCCCCTGGCAGCCAAGAGCAGCTCCCCGTGATTGCCTTGCCGTGTTTATCCAGGATGCTGGGAGAGAGCAGGCACCAAATATGCAATTAATTGGCAGTTTGCAAGAGCATATTGCCTAAAGATAAACAGAGTGGGTGATCGTGTCTATGGAAAACGGCTGAGTGCTGCAGATGTAGTGTTGACCCAGTTTAAAAAAAAGAAGTTTTTTTTTGTTCTCTTGGAAAATAAATGTACTGAAATGAATACTTTTTTTCTTTTTGCATGGTCCCTCTGGCCTTTGAATATTTTGTGTACGTAAGCCGTTCCAGGTTCTTTCTTAATCTAGAAGCACATAGTAAATTATGAATTAGCTGAAAAGTTTTCCTGCTGACATCAGAGGAGCAGAGGGTACAGTGTGACACTGTGACAGGGAGTTAATGGCTTTCACTCTTCACAGAGGGTGTTCTGTGAGCTGGAGAAGACAAAACTG
The DNA here is from genome assembly GCF_052056855.1 of Sturnus vulgaris. Classification (NCBI taxonomy): domain Eukaryota; kingdom Metazoa; phylum Chordata; class Aves; order Passeriformes; family Sturnidae; genus Sturnus; species Sturnus vulgaris. The sequence goes on from NC_142264.1 coordinate 1,855,762, forward strand.
CTGGATCTAAGTGGGAACAGGTGATGTGGAAAGGAACAGAACTGCCCAGGACAGTGGATGTGGAGATCAGGTCCAGAGGGAGGAATGGTTTTTCATGGAATCACAGAATGGTTTGGGGTGGCAAGGACACCTCCCACTACCCCAGGCTGCTCCAAGCCCTGCCCAAGCTGGCCTTGAGCACCTCCAAGGCCTGGGGCAGCCACAGCTTCAGGGAGAACCTGGACCAGGATCAGGGGCTTGGCAAGTGGAGAGGGCTGTGAGTGGGAGGGACAGGCTGCAGCTTCCAAATACAGATACTGTCAGACAAAAAGGCACAAAGATGAGATGAAAGCCAGAGTCAGGGAAGGAAGAAGATACAGGAGAAGACTGAATGCTGCTGAGGAGCTCAGGATAGGATACACTCTGTGGAAAATACACTGAGGCTGCAGAGGGAAGGGGAAAAGAAGCCTGAAGGTGATGCTGCTCAAGCTGGAAAGCTGGAGAGACACAGAAGGGATATCTGTGACACGATCAGGGCAGCAGCACAAAAGCTGTGGATCAAGTGTGAGGCACAAGTGCTAAAGAGAGAAGCTCTCACTTTCAGGAGACAGAATTCATTAGGAGGAAAGTCCTCGATGTAGAATTTCAGACTTAATGTCCTGCAGCTCCCGTGCACAGCAGTAGCAGGCAATGAAAATCAGTGCCCTCACAGGATAAAAGGACACTCTCCCTCTCATTTTTTATATTCAGTGCTATAAAACTCAAGCCCAAAGCATGTGACAGATCTCTCACTTCATTTTACTGCGACCACACTGACCTTACCACACTGATCAGATCCAACAGGAAAACAAGTCATGACCTGGCAGGGACAATGCATCGAGATTGCATCTGGCCTGACCAACGTGATGACACCAAAAATGCCTTTACAGGAATTCCTGATCCCACGGGGAGATTGTTACAGCAGGCTTGGACTTGTTGTGTTGCTGGATCCTCTTCCTGTGCCCTGGGTGGATGGGGTGCACTGCACACTCCACAGGTGAGAACCTTCCTTCTTCTACACCGAGGTGATTCCAGGTGAATGCTTCATGCAGGACTCAGCCCAGATTTCCTGTGCATTCCCCCAAAGGCCAGGACTCAGGAAGGAATTGGAACACCAACACAGGAGCTTGGTGTTTCAGAAGTATGGCAAAAAATTCAGCAGCTTTTTAAAAAATCTTTTTCTTTTAGATCAAAGTTTCTGTATTTGGGTACCTAAAATTAGCTAGCAAAATAAGTGACATTTTATTCAGAGATGCAAAATTTCCATTGATTTTAATGGATTCAGCATCCCAGAAAACTAGGCCACTTATTTATGTACCTACATAAGCATTTGAATCCCTAACTTGAAGGAGCCAAGTTTGTAAATGATGACCTTATGTTTTAAAAATCATGAGACAACTCTGCATGCATCAGTCTGTTATTCCCTTTATTTCTGTCAGCAAGGCTCATTCAGAGGTAGATTTAAGCTGTAAAATGTGCCTTTAAAGTTTCCTGCAATAAGGTCTCCTCTATTTAGCAAAACACTTAGGCACAGCTTAATGTCTTCCCGAAGAGAAGCACTTGAGTGAATCAAGGCTAACAGCTTCCTCACAGCCCTCCTTGAGATGAGGAACGAATCTCTGTCTCCCCACAGAAAATTGCTGATCCTGATGGGAATGGCTCAGCAGCCTTGAAGACTCTTTCTGCCTCATCACTTTACCCTAGGAACAAACCAACACTGCACAGCACTGGGTCTACAAAGCACAGCAAGGTAACAACACCGCAAAAACACTCCCCGTGTGTTCCAGGCCAGGCTGGATGGGGCTTGGAGCAACCTGGGACAGTGGAAGGGGTCCCTGCCCAGGCAGGGGTGGGCCTGGATGAGCTTTAAATTTCCTTCCAACCCAAAGCATTCTGTGATTCCAGGATTGTGCAGGGATGTGTTTTGGGAAGGAGGTGGAGGGAGGGAAAGGGCAGCAAGAAGCAGCAAAGCCCCAAGCAGGAGATGGAAAGCAGTGAGGCACCAGCCCTTTGCTGATGCAAAACCTCAGCCTGTTCCTTACTTTGTAACTTCTCTCTGTGCCACTGCAGCCCCTCAGGAATCTGCCATGTGGCTGCTTAAGGAAAGAGCTGTATAATTTACCTCTGATTGTTTCAAACACTTGGCAGGAAACAATAGATAAAAACTGACAGGACCTTCAGAGTTAACAATGCAACCTAATGAAGTGAAATACTGCTCAGAGAAATATTGTGACAGGTATCCATGGATTCAAAGAAAGGAAAAGATGTGGTGGGGTAGATTGGGCTCTGCAGTCCTCCAGCCCTGACTGTGAAGTCACCAGATCTGCCTTCCCCCTGTCTGAATTGTGTCAGGCTGCTTTGGTTACACAGCACTGAATGCAAGTTTGTGAAATCACAGAAGTTAAAAAATTTTCCCAGAGAGGAGCTAAAATGAGTTGAGCTCCATTCTGCCACATTTTCACATTCCTGCAGCTGTTTCCAGCAGGGATTCACCACTGGAATGACAGGGACCGTGGGAGGGAAGCACCGGGGAAAACCTTGGACTTGGATAAAGACAAGAACAGGACTGAGCTGCCAGCAGGAGCTTCTGTGTGCAGGTGCTCCCAGGGACAGCGCTGCAGGAGCTGGGCTCGGGGCTCCTGCCCAGCTCACTCCTGAGGGCACTGGCAGGATATGGAACCAAGGGAGGAAGAGTTACTGCCACTGCAGACAGCCACAGGCACTTTCTATTTGCCTTTATCTTACAAACTGCAGCTCAGAGCCTGAATTATTCAGAGCAGACTCCAGTGACAGCTCCTTGGAGCAGGGGGGACACAGACACAGATGGTGGCTGCAGTTTCCCCCTGCTCAGGCACACCCCGGTCCCCGGGGGGCTTTGGCCGGACAATTAGCACAATTTGTTAAGCAGGCAGGAGGCAGCGAGGTGGAGCACACGGTGCTGGGCACGCAGAGGGGGTGGAACCAGCCCCTCTCCTCATGGTGTCCTCACAGATGAGCTGCAGCCAAGCTGCCCTGGCAGGGGACAGAGCCCAGCGTGGACTGGGCTGATTATTTGTGGTGTCACCCACTGGCTTGGCCAAAATGACATTAAAGACTCCAAGGTCTGATGACCAAAGGCACTGTCAGGGAGCTGCTCCCTGTTGTGATGTTCCTGTAGGCGAGGTATGATTGTCTGTGTGTGCTCTGAGGAGGTTCTGTGCACAGAGCAGGATCAATAACTTGATGATAAATATATCTATATATCTATATCTATCTAATCTATACCATTAATATCCACATCCACATTGCTGACTGTGGCACAGCCCCAGGTCACACCTCACAACAATGTTTCTGGCTGCCAGCCTCCTTCTGCCTTGGCCCCAGTGGAGAGAGACATTAGGCTACAGCCTTCCCAAAAAGTCATGGGCAAACAGAGCATCTGGACTTTGAGGCAAGTTAAACACTGGGAACTAATTTGGTTTCCATGGTGAAGGACTGCCAAGTTTCACTTACCCTAGGAAGAATTGGGAGGTTTCAATTTTCTGGCCTCAGGTAAAAGTCTAAAGAAAATTACATCTGGCTGGGAGTGGAGACAACTGACTGGGAGAAAACTACAGAAGAAAATGAAGGGGGAAATGGTGCAGCTCCAGCAGCACTGCCTGAGTAACACCAGTGTGATGCACTCTGGCCAAATTTTTGTTATTACCTGTCCAACTCTTTTATACAACTCAATAAAGAACACCCTGACCTGTGGTGGGAATGTGCTCCAGCAGCTCTGAGGAAACAAAGAGGCAGAGAATGGGAAAGGCAGAGAATGGGAATGGCAGAGAATGGGAGTGGTGGTGTGTGGAGCCACACAAACCCCCACAGGGCTCAGAGCCCACTCAGACCCCTCTGTCCCAGCCCCCCCTGGGCCCGAGGGGCAAATCCTCTGCATCCATGGCCACACTCGCCCTCTGTCTGCTCTGGACAAACCTAGAGAGGGAATATTTTATAAAGCATCTGGTCTGCTCTCAGCAATCCCTTCCAGCACCGGGATGCAGCATTCCCCAGTACTTTAAGCTAAAGCTGTTCAAGGCAATGTGAGACGTGCCAGGCTCTGTATTTCTAATGGGAGCTGACACTGCCAGCACTGGAAATCAGATGGGAAGAAGTCCTCAGACAAGGAGACTGATTAAAAAACATAACTGACAATGGCAAATAGCTTAAAGGATTTAAACCCCCCAAAATTAAATCTATCCTCAACCCAAAAATAAAACACACAGAAAATCTTTACTTTCGCACAAGTCAAAGTTAATTTAAAGGCAAGGAAATACTCTAAAGGTCACATGGATCTTTCATGTATCCATATACCTGATAGTCAAGGCTCTGTTTTCAAACTGCACTTGAAATTAATTTAAAATTTACTGATGTTTCTGACCTCATTAAACTAGAATTTCACAGGAGAAGGAAAATAGGACTATTGGATCAGATCAAACATCATTTTCTGGGAGACAAGAGGGAAGAATCCTCTTGCCTGTAACACTGAAAAGATACCAGGAACTCTTTGGAGCAGCTGCCCCTCTGCCCTGCCCCACAGGACCTGCAGCCCAGGCACCAAAGGCTCTGGAGATGTGTCTCCACTGCCAGGAGCAATGTCCCACAGGAGCAATGTCCCACAGGAGCAATGTCCCACAGGAGCAACGTCCCACAGGCAGGTGACACCTGGGACTGGCACAGCCCCACTGCCTCACCATTCCCATGGCACAAACGCTCCCACCAGGAGTGGCACCAGTTTTGTCTTTCAGCGTGTTGCTCTCTCTGGGTTAACCAGAACTTATGTTCCATTCACAGAAGAAAATCATTCTTTGTGTGAGAAAACACACAGCAGACTCGAGTGTGACATTGCTGTTACAACACCCCAGCAAAGATGAAAGAAACAATAATAATAGTAACCAAAAGTTTAAAAACATCTCTATGCATATTTCACTATGGCAGAAATTTGCATGTTCATCTCCAAAACTGGGTGAAAAGAGTCTTAAAATATTGTTTTTGCTATTTTAACTGTAAATACAGGAAGCTTTTTCTGTCTCTACCTACTCAGTGACACCATTTCAAGACTTTTTTCTACAAAAAGGGGAAAAATAGAAGGAAGGAAAGAAATAAAGTCCTGGCTTTTAACTAGTGAAAACTCAAAGTAGTCAAAGTTATGCAGTAATTGGATGAAAGTGGGGGATGTTATTAGCATGGAGTGAAATCAGAGGAGGTTCTGGAAATGCTGCACAGGGCAGGTGACCCTGAGCTGTGGCTGGAGCCAAGGACAGAATTGAGGAGGGAATCTCTCTGAACCGAAGTGTTTGAAGGCTGCAAACAACCTGCATGTTCAGTTTGGTGACTCACAGCTTGTGGCAGCCCATAAAGACCTCTGTGTCTGCTGTGAGTGTGATTAATCTCTCAGATACAGCCCCAAAATCAAAGTTTCAAAGGCCCCGTGGCTGCAGCCCTGCTGGATCCCTGGGGGATGAATTCCTCAAAGCTGCCTGGTGCCATCCAGGGGCTCTGTCCCTCACCTGCAGTGCCAGGGGCTGCTCCCAGGAAGGAGCTCGGCACTGGGAGAGATCAGGGCTCTGGAATTTCTGCACTCATTCCCTGCCCTGTGCCTCAGCCTGAGCCCAGAGTTCTGCTGCAGCCACCACAACCCAATCCAGCACTCCGGATGTCATTAATATACACGTGAAACTTGGAAAGAGGGAGACAAAACTTAGCTGCAATGTTTTGGAGCACATTGAGAGGCCAATAGCAGTGGCAGGCATGAAAGGAGAAGTCTGAGGGGCTGAGCCCTGGGGAGCAGCAGCTCTGCAGGGTCACACACTGACACTCGTGTCACACAGCAGCTCTGCAGGGTCACACACTGACACTCGTGTCACACAGCAGCTCTGCAGGGTCCCACACTGACACTCGTGTCACACAGCAGCTCTGCAGGGTCCCACACTGCCACTCGTGTCACACAGCAGCTCTGCAGGGTCACACAGACACGTCTGCCACTCCTGCTTCACTAACAGGCCTTGTTTCACAGGGACTCAGGCTGGAAGAAATCTGCTTCCCATCAGTGTCCCTGTGTTTGGGCTGTGGGAAGTATCATTTCTTAGAGGATGAGGCTGTTTATTGGCCAGGGATATTTCCAGTGCATTTATTTTGTTGTTGTTGTGAATTTGGATTAGTTGCTGGCAGCATGCTGTAAAGATATGATTAATTAAAGTGTGACTATGAATCCACTCAGAGGCTTAGAGTTTTCCTCCTCTTAAGACTAAATAGAGAAAGGGCCACTTAACAAAGTTCAGACCTTGAAGCAGATTTCAAAGTATTCTCAGTTTAGCTCAGCAGTTTAGCTCAGCACAACAAGGAGGTTCAACCTTCAATATTTAAAAGCTATGAGCCCTTGGAGAGAAGAGACTTCTGCTTCTGGTTCAATCCCAAACGCAGAAATAAATAAATAAGAGATAAATAACCAAGCCATGCTCTGGCAGAAATACCCTGCTCACCTGGGGGACTCCTCTTTACCTAAGTGACATTTGTACCTTTGTAGGCAGCTTAGCCGTGGAACACACACAATCCAGAGGTTTCAGATTAAAACAACACATTCTGGCTCTTGCTCTGCAAGAAGCCACTGGAAAGCCTGGAAGACCTTCAAAACTGAGCAGTGTAGTACTTGAAAAGGAGACACAGCTTGACTAAATTGAAAAATCTGAATTTCCTAACATGGACTTAAAAGGTGCCACTGAATCTTTAATGACTGCAAGATAGAGCTGGCTCAATCTGAGCAGGGCTCAAGGTCTTCTTTTGAAGAAATCAAACTTTAAAAAAAATAAAATAAGAAAAATGTCTGCTACATTCCAAGGTCACCAAGGGTTCCATGAAACTCTGTGTCTCTCCCAACTCTGACTTCCTAAATGACAGTCACTTGTGAATCCAGAGCACCACTTCAACAGAGCATAATTAGCTGGGGAAGGAAAACACAGCAGCCTAAAAGAGTCCTTCTCTAACAAGAGGTTGTGAGGGGCAGTGTGCAGCAGAAACAGATGGAAAATGGGGCTATTTATTTATTTCAAGAGCACCGAATTCCTATTCATTAAATGTTACTTTGAAGCTGTTTGGTACCCACTTTCTCCTGACTGATAGCTCGGAGGGATGGAGAGTGGGAAGCACGGCTTTTGTTGCATACTGGTATCCGTGGGGTCATTCCCAGCCCATTTTTTCAAGCTCTCACACTAATTTCCCACCACCACTATTACCTTCAACCCCCACAGTCAATTCCTCTGCATCACTAATTCTGTTTCAGACAAGAACTGAGCCTACAATGAAGCACCTAAACAGATGAGCTGTTAGGCAAAGCTGTAAATTTAGACCAAAATCTAAATTTAAAATTAAATACTTAAAGTTTGGGTAAGGGCAAAAAACTAGATAAAGTCTTTGAAAGAATAGTCATTATTAGAGATTATAAATCTGCATGTTAATTTATGTAGTAACTATTGACATTTTCTTTCTAATTCAGCTTTTAGCCCTTTTCTCACATGCAGATAAATTCTAGTTAAGAGCATTGTGATGTGCAGAAGGCTTAATCCAACAGAAGCCCCCTAATATGCAATTTAAGGATTTCAGGTTCATTAATAGTCCTAGGAGCAGCTTGTTTAACAGTTTATTTCATGGGGCTGAGTCCATCTGAGGCACTGGGTCCAGGAATTGCCATTCCCTTTGGAATATCCAGGCTCCTGTGAGGATGGAGCTCCTTTCAAGGGCATTCTCCACCCTCAGTCCATTTACTGGACAGGTTAAAACTGCAGAATCCTGGAAAGGTTCTGTTTCCCAGAGATCCCAGCATGATCTGTCCTCTCTGCAGGCATTTTGATAAGAAAATGGAATGAATACCCAAACACTCTGCTTCTCATCAACCATCGATTCACCTACTGGCAGTTTCAGTAATAAATTAGATCAATGTAATTATTGTGTGTGCACACAAATGTCAAATCACAATCACTATGATCAGATCAGCTGGGTATTTCCTAGAAAAACAGTATTTATTCATATTTGGTAGAGGAGAGAAGGTTCACCTGCCCATCCGGAACCCAGAACAGACAAGCTTCCCAACGAGGTTTTGACACTGTGTTTCATGGACTAAATCCTGAAAATAATTTACTCTGGGAAACGAATGCATTCTTTTTCTAGTTCTGTGCTCTATCCAACCACTTCCTCTTTAATAGATCCAACTATTAGAAAGGCCAACAATTCCCCAAACTTTGTATCTTTCATTGTCCTGGACCAAGTCAGTATTTTGTGGGCACAATGCCCGTATCTGGTGTTGAAAGGCAGCAGCTGAGCTGACACAGAGACCCCAAAGGAAAGCACCAAGCCCTGCAGAGAACAAACCCTGTCCCCACAACAGGCACCCAGACATCCTCCCCCTGCTCCCCCAGCCCTCCCACTCCCCCCCAGCCCTCCCTGCTCTCACACCTGCCCTGGGATCCTCTGGTGCCACTGGGAAGCAGAGGAGACCTGTTGGGTGCTTGACTCCTCCAGCACATTCTCCAGGCAGGGTCAGGGCTGGGGAGCTTCCCCTGCTGCTCCAGGCAGGCTGCTCTGGGTGCAGCCAGGTGAATTCCCCATGCCTGCATCTCCCCACCTTGTCTCCTGTTTACCTGTCAATTATCCACCCTAAATTCTTCCACCTCCCCCCTGGTGACACCTCGGAAATGCATGGTTATGAAATTCAGCCTCTGTTATCTGTCAGCGACCCAGATAACAGCACTGCCTGTGCTCCACGCTCCCTTCAGCATCTCAGGAACTTTTCCTTTCCCAGCCAGAGCTGTTTCCCAAGCTCTGACTCCGCTGCTGTCAGGGCTGTGTTCAGATCACACATCAGGGCCTCGTCACACCCGTCCCGAGGAGCATCCACCACGGCCCGAGTCTACTTTGCTGCCTCCAATTGAGCTTGTTAACCATTCCCAAAAATGAGTATATTTTAATTACTGTTTTCTGAGAATTGGGATTATTTTCCTTCTAAATATATTCGTCTGATTATCTCCAGGATGAAATTCATTTGGTTAATTACCATCTTTTTAATTTGTTTAAGACTGTGTTTCTGTTTCCTCTGCTGTAACACCTCCCTGCCAGCTCTGCCTGCATTTATTCAGTGTCTGTTCCCATCTCAGGGAACAAACAGAAAGTTTCCATAAAAACCATGCAGTGCAGGCAGCCTGTGATCCCACCTGAAATCCAGGGGAAGGGAAGAGCAGCATTCAAACGTGGGACCCTCTCAGCCTCCAATTCCACTTCCAATCCATGCACTCAATCCAAGCCCTCCTGGCTTTATGTAACATCTCATTCATCAGCCAAACCACAGCAGAGTTGTACCTGGATTATTCTATTGTGATCTTCTTACTAGCCCAAAACAGCAATAGACAAATTCCAATTTCATTACCAAGATCTTGATTCCAGTCACTGATGCATTTACTGGAAGAACCCAAATGTAATTTTATTTCTAGTTTTCTAGACTGTCCCAATAATAAAAAAATAAAATCTTCCATGGGTAATGCAAACGAGACCAATGGAGACATTAGGAGGAATTTCAGATATTCTTAAGCCAATAGAAACACTACACAAAGGGAAAGGTCATGGCACCTAATTAAATTATATACATGGGCTTGAACAGCAGCAACAGCAGGAGAGCATCCAAAAGCTTGGGAAAAGATTTTTCCATGGAGAACAGTGACTGTCCCAGCTGGGTGGACATGGAGCTTCCTCTGCCATGGCCTCAGCCAGGCTGATTCCCATCCCAGCTTGCAGGGATTTTGCACAGCAGCTCGGGAGCTCTCCCAGCACAGCCCCTGGGCTGCCCCAGCCTCAGCTGCACCCACGTTTCTTTTCCATGCCAACACATTTCCATCTTACTCAGAAAGCTGTTTGTCCCTTAATAGGGCACATTTTCCAACCAGCTTTGTTGTTCTGCAAATTATGGGCTATAAAGAATTAATGGTGGAATATAAATCAATTTAGTTCACTGAGAGAGTGTGTGTTTTATGTGGTAGAGGTTTTCAAAGAAAAGTAATTAGTTGATTTGGCATTTTAATCTTCAGAAAAATAAAGAAGCTATTTTTCTCCTAAGAGGATGTGTTTGAACACATAAACATATGCTGCATTTTCTGAAACTATATTAAGAAATATATTTATTGGTTAGATGTGGCTGATAACTATTTCTATTGTCTCAGGAAGATGCTTTGTGATAAAGATTTCACTACAGGGACTGCATTTCACCTTTCAAAATGCCTGAGCAGAGGCTTTTAAAAAAAAGCCAGAGAGGTCCAGTTTGCTTCTCTCCCAGGTCTCCCTGGGATGAGGAAGAGAAATATATCCAATTCCCAGGGATGTCCTTTTCTCCAGGTGGCCCCTTCTAGTGACAGTTTAGTGGAGATTCCATGAGCACGGGGCTGATTTGTCCCAGCAGCTCATCCCTCCATGGCTGCACCAGGGACTGTCCCTCTGGCCACATCCATGAGCAGCAAACAGCACCAGGGAGCACAAACCCTCCTCTGGTGCCTGTGAGTGTGTGAGGAACACAAATCCTGTGAGTGTGTGAGGAACACAAATCCCCTGTGTGAGTGTGAGGAGCACAAATCCCCTGTGTGTGAGTGTGTGAGGAGCTCAAATCCCCTGTGTGTGTGTGAGGAGCACAAATCCCCTGTGTGTGTGTGAGGAGCACAAATCCTGTGTGTGTGTGTGTGAGGAGCACAAATCCTGTGTGTGAGTGTGTGAGGAGCACAAATCCCCTGTGTGTGTGTGTGTGTGAGGATCACAAATCCCCTGTGTGTGTGTGTGTGTGAGGATCACAAATCCCCTGTGTGTGTGTGTGTGTGAGGATCACAAATCCCCTGTGTGTGTGTGTGTGTGTGAGGAGCACAAATCCTGTGAGTGTGTGTGAGGATCACAAATCCCCTGTGTGTGTGTGTGTGTGTGAGGAGCACAAATCCTGTGAGTGTGTGAGGATCACAAATCCCCTGTGTGTGTGTGAGGAGCAGCCCGAGGAGCTGGGGCAGAGCTGTGCTGATGGAGAGCAGCAGCCCCTCCCGGGGACTGTTGCATAAGATGCCTGTGCTTTGCCATTTGTTGTGTCCCTGGCTGCAGCCCGAGTGTCTGAAGCCAAAGGGTTGTTTTGTGCTCTGTGAGAGAATCAGCCCGTCCCACTGCTGAGTCTCATTTGCCCTCTCCATGTCTGTGCCACACAAAAAAAGGATTCCACCTTCCTCCCTTTGCTGAATGTCCCACATTAACACCCTGGGTGTGTTCAGCAGAGCCAAAGCACAGCCAGCCATGCATCTGAGTTTGCTTTCCCCCCTGCTCCCCCAGAACAACTCATTGAACAGCAGCACAGCAATTAGAAAATCGATATTCCATTCAGACATGACTGTTTTGGCTGCAGCATTGCTTGAGGAACATCTCTGGCAGCCTCATCTTTGCCTGGACAAAGGATAAGGCAGGAAGGGCACTCCTGTGTTGGGTGATCTGACTGATTTAAGATGATTTCTCCTAAAGCCCACACGGTATTTGCAGACTGTTTCAGGTACAGGCACTGTGGAGATGACATTCTCCTAATAAACAGCTCTGTGCCAGGAGTGTGTGTATAAATACAGCTGCAGAGAAATGCAAGCTTGCTTTCTTGTTTAATATCACACCACCCACCTGAATAAAACAGAACCTGACACATGTCATAAGGAATTACTGGAAGAATGCAAGGCCCTTAGGCACCAGAGCCCCATTTGTATTCCAGTCGTATTAACCAAAAATAAAATAAATAAGTAACAATCACATCTTTGCCATGAAAGGATTTTCCAGCCATTCAAGCACTTACTACAATGCTGCTACACATCCCTGTGCTGGAAGTGCAAGGGCAGCAAAGGGGAGGGAAACAGAGACAAAGCAAAGAGCAGAAATCACAACGCAGAAATTAGTGAGATCTGCTGCTCTGGAGTTCATGCTGGAAGGCTCAGCCTGGCCCAGCTCAGCTCAGCTCAGCCTGCCTGGCCCAGCCATCTTCCCCTAATTCTATAATTAGTATCAGTGATTATTCCCACAGGATTCAGAACCCTGCCCATCTGCAGAGTCCGGGGTGGGAGCAGCCTGCTTTGTTTTCATGTTATTTAAAATAAGAACCGTAATTGCCAATTGTTGTGGTGGAAAACCACTCCCTTATGGAGACAGGCACGATGGAAAGCACTGTGTGGGCTCCACCTTTCTGAGCCACGAGGGAGAGTGGGAAGGCAAAAATTCCCCAAACTCTGAGCAAACCCACCCACCTTCCCCAGGAAAGTGCAAATCAGATATACGGTTACTAAATTAAGGAGCAGGAACTCCATTTACAGGGAACACGTCCAACACAGGCTCCCATTTCCATCCCACATAGCAGTCCCTGGTTTGTTTGCCTGTGTGTGCTGTTGTGTAAGCCATAATTATGCAATCTCACAGTTTAGCACTGAGGACATTCCCAGCCTGTTCCAGCTCAGCAGCAGCAGCTCATGGCCATAAATGAAAAAGCCAGACTTTTTCCACAAATTAATTGACATGGAATAATGTGACCTCTTGTAGCACAGAAAAGGGCAGCGCAAAGATGAGCTCTGGGAAAAGGGGACACTGCTGGCCAAAATTACCAGCAGTGGACTTGTAGTCAATGCAAAATGAAGGCAGCCACGACAGGGACATGTGGAACCTTTAAAGTGGTTTGTGAAGAGGTTTCTATAAATTGGAAGCCCTGACACAGCAAAGTGGGAGATCTGTGACCTCAGGAGCAGCACAACAAACAGCTACACACAGAGACACTGCACTGAGAGAAAACACTTCCCAGTGCACTTTTTGATGGAAATGGTACACAAAATCCCTGGACAAAACATCCCATCCTCAGTCATCATCACAAACTGCTGCATTTTATGACTTTTTTTCAATTGGGTCATTAGTCATCCAAGTAATTTTTCAACAAAAAATGAAGACTTCTCAGCAGATTTTTCAGGTGAGAGAAAATGAGTCTGATTTTGAAGATTCACAAATAGTTGTAGATAATGGTCAGATGCCAGGAACAGCTGTAATCACTGCTTCAAACTATTTCATCTCCAGAGGCATCCAATGGGTTTTGAAGATCTCTTTATGTTAACTCAATTTTAGAGGTGAACACAGTTAGGAGGAGTCACTTCCTCCCATGTATTGTACTGACACCCAAGTGTTGTTCTTTATGTACCAAACACCAGGAGCACAAATCAAATTGAATCCTGTGCTCTTTATGCACTGACATTTATAGAAAGAAAAACGTGTCAGAAGAAGAGAAGTGTCCACAAAAGCACTCAGGGCTGAGTGATGCTTTCTCAGCTTATCAGTGACAGGGGTGGTGGTTTCAACACATCACACAGCAGGAAATCCAAGTGCCAAGATGCAGGAGATACAGCACAGGCTGTCTGGGAGCTCTGCCACTGCTCCAGCCTGCCACTCACTGCACACCAACAACCTTCCCCACCCTCACAGGGAGGGATTCCCTCCCAATATCCCATCTAACCCTGTGCTCTGTCAATTTGAAGCCATTCCCCCTTGTTCTATCACTACACACCCTTGTAAAAATCCCTCTCTTAAATGTTTAAGGGAACTCGGTATTTCCAAAACCTTCAGACTTACGATTGGACTGGTGGAATTATTTAGGTCAAGTCATGCTTTGCATGCTAATTTGAAAAAATAATCAAATTTAATATGAGTTTCAAAATGCCAGTGCCAGGACAGCCAGCCCAGGAAATTATTGATGAGCTTTCAGACAGGACTGAAGCAATTAAGAGTCACTTTTGGTTGCCTGAAAGCAGCTTGGTGACCTGAGTCCAGCTGTGAGGCAGAGAGAGGAGATCCCTGAGCTGTCCTTCAGGGCCACATTCACACACAGGATGTTTTCTTTCCCATTTCTAGAAGTTATTATTGGAAAATGTCACTATTCATTGCTGAGGTTCCCAGGATGCAGCAACTCTCATTACACCTAAGCCTCCTCAGCACAAAGTAGCCACAGATAACCTGGATGGATTTGCTGCAGCTGCTGTTCCAGAGGCTGCACTCCCATTCCGTGGGGGGATTCCCATCATTATTGGCTCTGTTATTTTATATCTGGTTCCTCTGTGTAATGCTGACTCCAGATCCCTGCATTTGAACAAAAGGATGTGTTCCTCTGACATGAGCAGGGATGAGGAGTGTCAGGGATGGAAAGGGATGCTGGAGGAAAGGCAGCAGGTGCTGATGTGCCTGGGCTGAGGGCATGGGAGCCCTGGAGCTCTGTCCCCATGGGAGCCCTGGAGCTCTGTCCCCACGGGAGCCCTGGATTCTCTTCCCTAAGGAAGCCCTGGAGCTCTGTCCCTGCTGCTCACAGAAGCCCAGAACAGACCTGCCAGTGCTTTCAAGGAAAACAGCTGTAGAAAAGATGTTTTTCCAGCAACATAATATTGTACATGAGCAAACACACTGAGTAGGAAATGGCTCAAAGTGATAAAAACCATGGAAAACAATTCAAAAAGAGTGTCTTTAGCTGGAAAAGACAAGGAGACACAACAGGACATTATCAGCAAATAATGCATGGTAAAATCAGGAATGAATTGCCTGTTTCTATTTACTGTCTTTCCTTAGATGGCCAAGGAATAGAAAATGAAGATGAAAGATAATGGACTTTAATAAATTAAAAACTGTCAGTGCTATAAATTATGTATCAGACAGCATCTGATACGAGATATAATTGAGACCAAAAAACTTCACACCACTCAAACAGGATTATTGTTATTTTTTAAGATGATGAAACTTCTTCTACCGTTCAGAAAAGAGAACAAAGGTCCCGAGTCAGGGAATAACAGAGAGCTGGCCCTGGCTCCTTGGCCACCCCTTGGAGTCCCTCTGCTCCTCCCTGCTGCTCTCAGTGTGTAACTGAGGGTGTGGGGAGGCTCTGCTGCTGTGTGAGAGGTTGGACTGTGATTAATAAAGTGAGGGAGAGCCTCAGTGTGAGTGACTTTATCTAACGAGGGTGAGACACCCTGCACAGAGAGAGAGCTGCAGATATAAAGGCATCAAGGCAAACTTCTCTCAAGTGTGTGTCAGAGCAGGTACAAGAGGGCCACGATAATGAAAAAAAAAAAGACAAATAATTCTTTGCCCTTTTCTTGCAGGCTTCACTCAAGGACTGGAATTGCTCTATGAATACATAACACAGAGCTGCCAGCAGACTTGGGAGGCAGCAGTGTTATACAAAGATCATAAGCCATGCTTAAGAGATGAGAGTTAAAAAAGAATCCAATGCTGCATTTAGCTGATGATTTTTCCTATCTTATATCTTCTGTTAGAACATGTTTAAACAGAATTAAAATTATTACCTGCTCTGTAGGGCTCAAATGCCCGTGTAAATGAAGCTGGGAGTAACTAGTTAGAGGAAGAAGGATTGAGGAGATTAATGTGAGCTACACTCACTTCCCTAGATGGCTCAGAGAGCTTATAACAGAATTGGGATGCTGGAAAGCAATTAAAAGAACTAACTTAAATAAATCTCTAGTGCTGAAGGTTTGCCAGCATATACCTCTAAATTCTCCTCTGATGCAAACAGGCCTCTTCCTCCAGGGAGGTTCTAACAACCTCTCAGACATCAGGATAATTATTGCAAAGTGTGACCCAGACTGTGGTTACTGGTATAATCAAAAAAACCCTCGAGGTTTCAAAATTAGACACAGTCTCCCCGGTGGAGCAGAGTTCCCAACTCCTGGTAAATGTTGTTATGACTAAACTTCCAGTGACACTGTGTGGAGTGGGACAGCCCTGGTGGGCTGGGGGTGATGCTGGGGCTGTGGGGCTGCTCACCCTGATGGCATTTCCTTCTCCCAGACAGGATTCCTGGCAGGGAGCACACTCCAGCAGTGACAAGGGGAGATGAGAGCTCACAGAGTCACAGAATATCCTGAGCTGGAAGAGACCGACAAGGATCATCCAGTCCAGCCCTGGCCCAGCACAGACACCCCAATAACCCCACGCTGTGTGTGAGAGCATTGTCCAAACACTCCTGGAGCTCTGGCAGCCTCGGGATTGTGACCATTCCCTGGGGGAGCCTGTTCAGTGCCCCACCACACTCTGGGGGAAAAACTTTTTCCTCAAATCCAGCCCAAATCTTCCCTGGCAAAGCTTCATGCCATTCCCTCAGGACAGAGAAGGACAACATTTAAATGCAGTTATTGTGAGAGCAGGACATGGCTGGTGAAGTCTCTGCTCCAGCAGACCAGGCCCTGCTGTTCCCTCACACCATTTTCTAAGCAAAACATGTTTCCCTGATATTTCAACTTCTCAAACTGAGTGTTTGATCCCTTGGGGAAGCTTAAGGACTGCAGTGGATTTGCTGGTTTCTGGTGCACAGGGAACTTCCACTGCTGGGATGTAAATCCTTGCTTGGTGCTAACACGCAATCTCCAATTTAAGCAAACAGGGAGCAAGGGAAGAAATGAATTACTAATTGCAATCCAAATTGCTCCATCTTCCATCCACCCCCTGCCAACCCTGCTCCCTAATCCATAAGGTCTGAGTGATGATCAGTGAATAATTAATTTGGGGGAGCTGGAGAGGGTTCCTGCAGAGCCCCTGCGGATGCAATTATCCCGTTCAGGGACGGCACCGGGAGCATCCGGCGGAGCCTGGGGGTGCCACCCCCTGCACGTGTCACTCCCCCACTGCACCTGGGGTGACAAACCCTGGCCTCACCCACACACACACACGGCACAAACAGCTCACACTGCACCTTCCCTGGCAGCACCGGGGAAAGGCAGGAGGTGCCACGGTCCAGGGAAATCAGGGGCACTGCCAATGACTGGAGCTGTTCCCATGCTGAGCAACAGCAGCCCTGAGCCTTCCATTCCAATCCTCAGAGCCAGGCATTGTAAAAACTGCTCCCACCAAAAGAATTTAACATATAAATGTTAAATTATAATGTTACCCTTCTCTCTCTCTCTCTCTGTCCATGGATTCCCATCATTCAGAGTGCTGCTATATAGCAACAAACACATCCCTAATGGAACAAATCTCCCCACACAGCCAGGACAGCAAAGTATTAATAATTCAAGGTACACAGAGCTGAGTTATGTAAATCATTTGGGATCTGCCACAGGCCTACTCTGCACAGGGATTTCCCACAGAGAGGAACTGGGGGCTGGGATGGGGGAAATCCCCCCTGGACTGGGGGGGCCGGGCAGGGTACAGGGCCAGCTTAATCCCAGAGACATCTGTAAATGTGAGCAAAGGGCACAGCCTGATAGAACAGCTCTGGCTTTCTAATTCCTCCTACATTTCCATCCTTTGGAATGAGGGAATGCCACCCTCCTGCACATTATCAGTCACACACAAGGCATGCCACAGCCCTTTCTCATATAATTACTTATATAACACACGTGGATTAAAGCTAAATTCATATTTCTGGCTTTAATTCAAATCACTTCAGTATTTTTAAACAAATTACATTTTAATTCCAGCTAAAATGCATTGGTTTAATTCAATTAAAATCAGTTTTGGCTTTTTTTTCATCACACTAGACCTGAACTGTGTGGAAGAGAACCTGAGACATTCTGTAGTTGTACTGAAGATTTGAATTGTAAACGCTGCCAACCAGATAAGCATCACAATATCACAATCATAAGATATCCATAGGTGAACAAACTACTTGAAATCTCACTAATAACCATTTCAGTGGCTCTATATCCTAAGGTTTTATTAAAAAATATGGTAAGGAGGAAGAATATTTTTTCCTCAATCTGCTTTTCCCTTCTCTCCGAGCTGATGGATGAACTTGACAGAGTTATTTGGTATTCACAAGTCCTGAACATCATTACAGGCAGTGCTCTGTACAAGTCAGAGCCAGCAGTGAGCTCCAGCTGCTGCCTCCAGCTACAATCAGTGGATTTCAGGGCCTGAGCACTGCAATAAGAGCTGGGATAACAAGGAACACACGTCAAACATCGGCGTCTCCAGCTCTGAACAAAGGCTTGGAACCCTTCCCCACCTCACTTCCACGCTCACTTGCAACTCCTTATCCCCCACACAGATTTTCCAATTGAGGTTTTGCAAGGTTTGAATAAAGAACAGAGTGGAAGTTGGTTGGAAAAGTTTTTTAAAAACATTCCTTCTTTCCTTCCTTGAGAGAAAAATCATTTACTGCTAAAACTAATTGCCACTAGAAATGACAGAGTAGAGGACAGCAAAGTGTGAGCCAACATGCAATGGATCTCTCCTAGGAGATGGGAAATTCCATGGGAGATGGAAATTGGAGGCAGATGCCAACTGGACATCCCTCCCCCAGGCCCACAGTGCACGAGGGGCAGAAATTGAGAGTGCAGTTACATCCCATAAACACAGCTGCACATGCCAAAAACAGGGAAAGGCCCTGCTCTGCCATCTTCCTACTGGAGCTGGTTCAGTGTCCCAACCAAACAGAAAATCACCCCTTAAATAATCATTTCCCCTGGAATCCACTGGCTGCCCTTCCTGAGATGGTGTGATGGGAATGGGAACATTGCAGGAGGCCATGGGCTGGGGACAGCAGGAACCTGCAGTGATGAGTGATGGCTGCATCAGGAGCAGTTTTCACTGCATGCAGAATCCCAGAATGCCAGACTGGTTTGGGTTGGAAGGGACCTTAGAGCTCATCTCATTCCACCCCCTTCCTCAGCCAGGGATGCTCAGGGCTGTGGGAGGTGTCCCTGCCCATGGCAGGGGGATGGCTAAGCCTGGGATAGAAGTATCTCAGTACCTATTGTAAACAGATGATAATTAGAAAAGCAGAGAAGAATCTAGAAGGAACAGAAAGCACCCTCTGATAGAAAAGCTGCAGTGATGGCATTTTCTTTCTCTTTTTTTTCTTTGGGGTTATTGACATGAAGAGTAATGCTAATGTAATTGCACTGAAATTCATGCACATGAAAACCTCACCAGGGCAAAGTCAGAATAAATGGTCTGTTTGGAAACAAAACGTTGATGCAATGGAGTAGCAGTATCTGTCTTTAACCTGAGGATTATCACGACACCACGGGCCAGGCACAGCAGAACTGTCCCCCTGGCTCAGCCTGTGCTCTCTGCCCGTACCCCTGAGGTGTGCACTGCTGCACCACCACATCCCAGCTGCCAGGCAGTGGCCACACGAGTCAATAATGTGCATTCAGGCTGGGAGAGCAGCAAAATGAAAGCGAGCATCCCTGTATCCATTAATCAACCTGATCCTCGGGTGCTCAGACAATGCCTCGCGATTGTCGGCGTTTCCCAAACATCGCTCACGCTTTAACCATCTGCAGCTGGAATACAATGCTCTGATTACAAACGTCAAAAAGATAGAGCAGAAAATTAACTTCTCCTTATTTAGTAGGTTTGCAGAAATGTGGCTTCACGCTACACTAATTCAGTGCCCTCGGTATGAAAACTCCCCATTACGATGTCTCGTCAAATTAGAGCCGACGATCCAACGATGTCATCTCTCTGCTCACACAACTCTCTATTTTGTAATTAAGCAGGACAGGGAAACAATGGCCTTGCTTATAGAGAAAAGGTCAGGGATGCAAAACATATTTTTGCAAGCTAATTGTAAGATGCATGAAGCCAATTATCCCAGCAGTGCTGCATATGCCGGAGCAGGAAGGATTTTCTAATTCTGCTCTGTGACTCCGAGCAGAGTGAACGCGCCGGCTGCACCCCGTGGGGCACGGGGCTGTCAGGAACCAGCACAGGAGTGCACAACTGGGGAAAAGGCTGTGAAAATTCTGCCATGATTCTAGGATTCTATGAAAATCATTCCAGCCTCTTAGCCCTTCCCCTGACTTGACGAATTTCCAGGAGCTAATACAATCGTTACTGAAAGCTTTAGCGTGACCCTCTGTTCAATCAGGAAGTTGGTTTGGATGTGTAGGATAAAGGAAAGTGTTTCTGTGTCCTTTTAGAATGGGGAATGCATTTACCTCAGGCAGCTTCTGAGGTACCTGCAAAAGTCAAATTAACAGAAGGAACAGTTGGGACCTTGCTGCTGCCTTGGGAGAAGCTGAAAGACCCCACATTGCTTTCAATCCATCTCTGTCCCTCTTGGAGTTATTAAATAATGATTCTTTCAATGCCCTCCAGAAAAGCCCTTCCAGAATGCCCTCTCTCCATTAACAACATTCTCCTTTTAAAAATGTCTAAACTTCTTGATACCATGAGAAGATTATGAGGAACATCACAGTTTATGGAGAGAAACGGTAATTTCTTCCTGCATCTCTCCTTCAAAGCATCTCTGTCTGATTTTACTCCAGCCTCTTAGCACAGCCACTAATTAGAGATCAGTAATTAACTTTCTGGTTCAGGAAATATTTTGCAAAGGAACCCCATTAAAAGGCTGATTTGCTTATTCCAGGACAAAGCAGCCTTGGCATAAATGCAGGTACTGCAGGAGGCCAGTCTGAATTTGAGACTGTCCTTGAATCTTGATTTTTCTGATGTGGGGAGGGGGGGAATGGGGACAGGCACCACCCCCGGCATGAATGACATGGAATGTCACATGAGGGACTGCTGGATGCTCCTGGCTGTGCAGGATGTTTTATTCTGCACTTCAGTCCCTGCTGGTGGGGCTGGATGGTTCCCCTACACAGACTGCACAGTGTTTCCTCAATATCTTCATTACAATCACAACCAGAGCCTGGCTGTCTGTAGTGCAGTGTCAGTGCCACCCTCCCAGGGTCCCTCTGCCGTAGGGTTTCCTACTCAGGCAGCTTCCCTGGATAATACCATTCAAGCAGGAGCCAGAAGAGGAAGCAGCTCCCCAGCACTTGTTCACACAGATCTGAGAGCCCTGGGTGCTTCTGGGGTCTGCCAGTGCCCTCATTCTGCAGGATGAGTCATTCCTCTTTCCAATTCCAGAGGAAACAGAGCAACTTCTTCATCCCTCACCACGCAGCACTCGGCAGATTCCCCTCAAATGTAACCGATTTCATCATGCCTAAAAATATTTGGCATATCAGGTTTGTTGGGAATAAACAAATTTAGATCTCCAAGAACTCCCAAACTAAGTTTGCTGCAGGAGCACAGACGTTCATCAGTTCCTGGTGCACCAAAATAAGGTTTGTGCACATGGAAAGCTCCTACAACAGACAGCATGGGCACTATAGTAGGAATTCAATGTGCTGCAGTACATGACTTGTACAATTCCTCTTCCCTCTGGGGGTTAGAAGCAAGAATTTTGGATGAGCTAAAGACAAAAAGGAGTTTAAAGAGGAAGTCTCAGTAGTGCAAGTTGCTGCTGTTATTAATGCAGGGCTGTACCCCTTCCAAGGCTGAGGCTCATTTAACAATCAACCATATGCTCAGGCTTTTGTAGTGCCAATAAAAGCTTAAATAGAATGTTATCTCCTGGAATTACAAAAAAATAAAAACAAAAACCTTGCAAAATAATCACAAATGTTGGTAATCCAGAATCTCGTAGCATTAAATGGATTCTAGGTGCACTGAGGAAAGGTGGCTCCAGCAATGATCAGTTCAGGGATTCCATCAGAACAGAGTTACCCAGAATACCCATTTTTCACCAAATCAAGACAATCTGAAGGCATTAGTCCACACAGTGACACCCTCTCAGTGCTGGTGTAAAATCACCTTTGGCACTACAAGAAAACCATCAGCAACACATCCCCACCAATAATTAACAACTGCAGCAGAACAACCTCATCCTCTTCTCTGTGCTCTATCCCTGTGCTCCATGTCCAACACAGAAATTTTCTCCATCACAAATTTTGTAGGAGAAATGTGGGTCCAATTAAGAAAAATCCATCTGCCAAATGCTTGATTTGTGGCTGATTCCAGAGGCCACTACAAAGCCAAGCATTCAGCACTGCATGATAAAAACTTAGTGAGCTGCTGTAATCAATCAGGAGGCAGGAGACACTGTTAGCAAAAAGCCACTTCTTGGAATCCTTTTTAGCTCTAACAAGCAAGATGACCAGCCAGCAAATTGAAAGGAACACTCATTCCACAATCCTCCTTTAGATCTCATATTTATATACTCTGATTGTACCATATTAGTGCATCTCTCATACAGAAGGTGAGTTACACTTGCTCTGATTTTGCTTCTTATACCATCAATAATTGTATTACTGTTACTGTAACAGGAAAAAAAACAGTATGCACAAGAGTGGCAAAATTTGGCCAAATTCATCCATGTGAACCCCACAGTAATTAAGTGAAATATATTTGTTTATATTCTCTGCCCCATAAAGCCACATCCATGTGAACATCTGTGTGAACAGGCATGTGCACACTTCATGTATTTCATATATTCATCTGCAGGATAAACAGGACATGCAAGGAAGGGGAAAATAAAGGAACTAAGAGGCAGGAACAATCCCAATTTAGATACAAAGAAGCCAAGTAACAGAAGCATTTACAATCTACTGGAGCTCAATATTTCAACCCGGAGTGTTTTGACTGCATTTACTGCACTATTCATTTTTGCTATGGCATTCCCACAAAAATTGGCCCACGCTCCAGAACAGAACACTGTTCTAATGGTGACTTCCACGAGCAGAGGAGTGGTTCCTGAACAATCAGCTTCCATACAAGATGGAGTCAAGAATCAAATATTTAAGAGGTGAATATTCCAATACCAAATGCTTCTCTGAAACAATTCTTGGATTACAAGCAAGACAAGCACAGCAGCAAATGCACAAGAATGATCTGAAAAACCTGAGCCCTTTCATATACATTGTGCACATACAGTGGGATGGGAATGTTCAGAAAGATAAAATTATTCTCTGTGACCAAAGCCTCGCTGTATGACTGAGAGGCCCAGCTGCTGCTTTGCTTTCACCTCTCTGAGAGCAACAGTCCCTAAGGCCAAGCTCTCCTGCAGAGCACTCCTGCTCACCTGACAGATCTGACACCACGATGGCAGCCAGGGACTGAGAGCCTGCTGTCAAAAGCCTCTGAGTGCCAGTGTCCTGCAGCTCAGGGATGGCTGTGTATCACAGGGGAAGTGCAGTTTTGAGGGATGCCTGCCTAACAGAAGGTCTAATCTCAGGTATCATGAAGGTATCGATCATTTTCAGTTTCTCATACTCATATAAGCAAATCCTTGGTTATTCGAGGCTGCCAAGTGCCACCTTTCCTTTAAGCCACCCTTTAAACTCTACACTGCAAATGCACTCCAGGATTCCCTGAGTCTCTCTAAGGAGAAGTTGCAGTAATCTGGGTCTCAGGAAGCCAGAGCCAGCTCCGGGGCTGGTGTGCTGGGAGGGCAGGGAAATTACAACGCTTAATTTGGGAAAATAACTGGCTGCAGGGCTGGCCAGAACAGTTAATTCTCATGTCCTATTCTGCCAAGTCACAGAACGAAATAAAAAAATGCAGGTAGAAGGGAAACCTTTGGCTAATCTGCCTGTTCTTGGAGCAAAGCAGCAGCGCTGGAGGCACATTCCCGGCCACCCCGCTCCACTCGCTTCCCTCTGGAACACAGTGCCCTACTTCGAGCGTTTGGGAAAACTGCAGCACAGGAATCAAAATCAACTCTGTCTGCCCAGAGAGTAATCCCTGAAATCCTACTCGGCACTAACCAGCACAATCACTTCACTGGCAGAATCCGTATGGAAAAAGCTTAGGAGGCTGCAATAGGTCAGGAAAGGAAAAATCCAGATTGACAATTGTTGTTTGTGAGCTTCAAAAGCTCATGGCCCCTTCCAATGAAGAAGTACAGCTAAAACAAAGTAAGTTGTCATCGCTTTTCAAAGTGAAGCATTTACTCAATGGGTTCTCCTGTACCATCCTGGTGTATTAAGCTGCCTCTGCTCCCAACTGGTAACATCAGGCTATGTCCAGCCTGGCGGAATTTTCAGACACAGACTTTTCCTGGCACTTCAATATTTCTGTCACTCCCCAAAATGATTTGTGTAAGGTTGAAAGATCTTCCATTTGGAAGTAAACCACTGGTTTGTGGTTGGTAAAGGAATTTATCTTCCCCAACCATGACCTTGATCTGCATGTGAATTTACACATGAATTTACCTTGAACAGTGCCCGTCTGATGCTCACGCTAACATAAATCTACACGGACACAAATACACACAAATCCACTAAAGAACTGCTCTACTTTCTAACCAGCTGAAGAATCTCAAAGATCTCATTTCTCCTCTATTTTACTCGCAATTTGCTCCAATACTGGCTCTCCCACGTGAAATGCTTTATCAGATCCATCTGCACATTCCCTGCAACACATCCCTCCCGGACTGAGCTCCTGCCATGGCTCAGGCAGAGGCAGCAGCTCCGGCCACAAGCCGAGGCTCCATCTCCGTGCAATGACGGCAGACAACGGCGGGATGCAGCGGGATGTGTGTGAGGGGGACAGAGGGATTTGGGGAGATCATGGTTGGTATTGTTCACGGTATTGTTCCTACCGTGTGTAACCCAGCTGTGATCGGCGCAGTCCGGAGCGGGAGCATCCCTCCCCTCCCTCCCTCACCTGCATCAGTCGGCTCCGGCTGCTGCATCTCTGTGCTATTTATATGCTGGTGCATCAATTTAGGATTTATTAGGGAAGAGAAAGCAGAGCAGTCGGGCTTCTCTGCACCTGGAATTTAACCTGAAAAGGGAGGGCTTGCACCGTATCCTCAGCAACAAATTAAAACTACCCCTCTTGCAATTAACCAAGTCTACTTCTATCAGAGATGCAGCCCTCGCTCTGAATAAGATAAGCAAGATCTTAACAAGAGCTGGAAAAATCAATATCCTCCTTCTCTCTCCCACACCCTCCGCGAAACGTCCCCCTTACCTTTCATGGTCCACACTCCTGAAGCCAGGTAAAATGTGCCGGAAGCTGCTGTTCCTGTCGAGCTTCGGTTGGCTCTTTGTCCTTTTGATGGAGCCTTTAAGCCGACGGCTGAGGAACCCCTGTGGGGTGAGACAAGAATACTAAATTACAAGGCGGAGGGGAGCGGAGCCGCCCGTGCAGCCGGGCACAGCGTCCTGGGCAGCTCCCGCATGAGCGGCGCTGGCAGCGCCTGGCGTCAGCCAACATCTGCTGCCGGCGCTCCGGGCCGGGGCTGCGGCGCGCCAGACTCCCCGAAGCCTCCGTTACCCTGGCAACCATCGGCTCCCATAAAAATCCCGTCTGAAAGGCAGGACTGGCACATCGCAGCTCCTGACGGGAGCAGGGGCTGGGCGCGGGTCCGGCCGCCCCAGCCCAGACACCACCCACGCCGAGCCGAGCCGAGCCGAGCCGAGCCGAGCCGAGCCGAGCCGAGCCGAGCCGAGCCGAGCCGAGCCCGGCCGGCACACGGGCACAGCTCCGTTACCTGCTCGGAACCCCCCGGGTTCGCGGCCATGGCCGCACAGCCGGGCTCAGCTGTTCCGCTTCCATGGATGCGGCTCCATAAAGCTCGTCCTAACAGCGCCCGTGGGCTCGGGGTGCAGGCACCACCTTAGGGAAGAGAGAGATCCCGGCTCGTTCCTTCTCTGAGCCTCCTCCCTCACGGAACATAAGTCACGGCTCCTGGAGAGCTCCACAGCAGAGCCAGCACCAAACGTTTTAATAGCAAAGCTTCTAATGTGTTATTTGCTTATTGTTAGGAGTTAATGTTCTACATAATCTGAACATTACATTTAATCTCTCCGCTAAATAAGGCAATAAAAGTATAATACTACTGTGTTGGCCGGCATCTACAAAGTGTGAGAATGGTGTGACAGGGTCAAGCACTTTGGCCAGAGAAAGTGGAGGAGGAGGGGACATTTAAAGAGAAACCAGGATTTTGGGGTGCAGCCTGAAGGCGTGCTCCTTCTATCCATCACACTTACAGAAACAGAGCAGCTCCACATAAAAAACTCAGCAAATCTCCAGAACCTGAAGTTCTGCACACGCCGCTTCCGTTCCCCAGCCCCAGGAAAGGGGGAAGCACGGATCCAGCACAGGTTCTGCCATTTGTGAGGAATCCCCACGGATCAAGCACAGGTTATCACATGTGTTTGGAATCCCCACGGATCAAGCACAGATTCTGACACGTGTGAGGAAGGAAGGGTGAGAGTACCAAGCAGCATCCCAGCCATGCCCACGGTGCACCCTCTGCTCCAGGCAGGAGCCTCAGGAGTTTCTCCACTCACCATACAGGAATGGATCCTTGGCAGCTCACTTTTATAAATGAATACCTTTAATATGTCTTGCAGGGCGATAATCACAGTCTAACGTCTATGGAGCCTGTCATTTGTTCATGCCATTTAAACACTCCTTCCCCACCTCGGATATTCATGGCTCACATTATGTCTTTCTCAAGCTGCAAAATCTCCCTGGGCACTCTGCGTGGCTCTTGTTATGGAAGTGACTTTCCTGTTCGTAAGTGCACCAAGAATTTCAAACATCTAGATAACCAAAGGTGTTTCACATTTATTAAGTGCCACTTTACTTACAAACGAGGTATGTAACATGCATTTGTGTGGACTGAATATTTCTCCCGGAGTTATTTGCATGACTGAAATAGCAGGAGGTATAAAACACAGACCATCACATTGTACACTCTGTCATACTGCACAAAGCCAACTGTGAGATAACAAAGGCCTTTTCAAAAGGGTTCTGTCCCTGAAAATACCTTTAGAGAATTGTATAGTACAGAGAAACATGGCTGTGAAAAGCAAATTTGAGG
Source organism: Sturnus vulgaris (assembly GCF_052056855.1). NCBI lineage: Eukaryota > Metazoa > Chordata > Aves > Passeriformes > Sturnidae > Sturnus > Sturnus vulgaris. The sequence goes on from NC_142264.1 coordinate 1,882,445, forward strand.
ATTTGCATTATCTGGAGCATTGTTAAGATATTTCCCTGGGTACTCAGACCTTAGCCAGCCTCCTACTCATCCTATCAGCGTGGTATCAGCCCCACACTCATCCTTATCAACTCTCCGTGCTCTTGTTCTCTGACTGGATCAGGCTCTGGCTGCCTGCTATGGACACTGGCCAGTATTTGCTGTGAAGGGAAAATCCAAAATGCACGACTGGCCAAACACCTGATACTGCCCTAAACTCCTCTGGTGAGAAGGTTCTGGCCCAGGAATGAGAGATTGGAGTTCCTTAATCACTGCCAGCCCACCCACAAATATGTTCTCATTTTATCAAGCTCCTTCTTCAATCCAGGAATAGCATTGAACTCTGGACAGGGCACTGATAAGGAAAAACCCGAATGCCTTCTGCAGCCAATGGTGACATTTTTCTTCCTCAATTGTACATTCTACATCTCCACAACTGTTCCATGATTTCGTGCAGGATTTGGAAATTAGAATTTAGGGTTGCAGCAAGACATTACTTCCCTTCTGTTTCCCATTGTTTTTACATTTGTTGCCACCAGAAGGAGATCACACGGAGCCATTTTCCGTTTTCATTGCCAGCTTCCTTGGGAGAATGAGATGTCAGAGATTTTAATGCTGATAAATTATGCTGCTATAGTGATACTTTGCACCTCCATAGTGCACATCAGAGATCAGAAAGCCTAATGTGTGAATTAATACCTTCTGTAATTTTTAGGTGAGGTAAGAAAAAAAGACAGAAATTTGTCTGTGAAAATACAAGAGAGAGATTCTGACCTGGGGTGTGACCGCCGAGCTTTCCTAGTGAGATCATAAGGACATGATCCATTTCTTCTTCATTTATGACTTTAAACAACATTTGATTCTGATCTCCAGACAAACAAGGCTAATCCCACCCTCTGAGCATTGCCTGCTCCTCTAGCTCAGCTGCATTCTTGGCAGTTCCAGCAATTAAAGCACTGCCCTTTGCATGTATGTTCTTTAGACATTTGAAAGTTTATATTGAGAGCTGTCTAGGGCAGAATTGTGTCTTCCTGTGTGTGGGCAGCATTCACCACCAGTGAAAATATCTTAGCAAAGATTAAACTAGTTGCTGAGAAAGGTTTCATTCAGAAGTTAATAGTGTCTATGAAATGACAAAAAATAGAAATCTGCAGAGCCCAAGAATCTCTTCAGCTAAAATAAATCATGAAATATCCTTTACAATGGAGGCACAGGTTCCAGCTATATAAATTCATCCCTGCACAGCCTGAAGTCTGAGCAAGAGGAGATATTTTAGGGTCTTTAGAGACAATCACTGTGGTCAAGAGCATGGCCCCATGCAATCCCTGAAAGCCCACAGAGCAATGTGGCACAGAACTCCTCAAGCCTGGCAAGAAGAAGGGATGAACCATGGAATCCCAGAGTGGTTTGGGTTGGGAGGACCCTAAAGAGCATCCAGTGCCACCCCTGCCACGGCAGGGACACCTCCCACTGTCCCAGGCTGCTCCAAGCCCTGTCCTAGGGACAGCCCGAGCCTGGCCTGGGACACTCCCAGGGATGCAGGGACAACCCGAGCCTGGCCTGGGACACTCCCAGGGATGCAGGGACAGCCCAAGCCTGGCCTGGGACACTCCCAGGGATGCAGGGACAACCCGAGCCTGGCCTGGGACACTCCCAGGGATGCAGGGACAGCCCAAGCCTGGCCTGGGACACTCCCAGGGATGCAGGGGCAGCCCCAGCTGCTGTGGGAACACACAGAGCTCCCCCTGAGCACTGAGTTCACTTTGCAAGTGCAAGGGCGTTGCTTTTCTTGCTCTATTTCTGCTGCTTTGCCTCTGACATCTCCAAGCCTGGAGTACAATCGCTCTAATCACAAGAGCTGACTGAAGTCATAATAAGACACAAAGAATGAAGGCAGAAGAAAACAAAACAAATCCTTTTGAGGAATGGCTTAATCACAAGCACAGTAACTCCAGCTAAAACAGGATGGCACAATTCAAAACAGCACAATTAAATCTGCTGTGATTTGGGCTCTTTTTTACATATTTGACAAACCCAAAATCCAATGCCATCATCTCACTGCAGACAGAGGAAGATGGGACTCTCATTTAAATTTTTCTTCCTTATCAAATTTGGCATTTTTGATTACTCTAGAACCTGGAAATAATCTTATATTCTATTACAATGTTTGAATATTTTTGGTATTATAATACTTTTAAAGCATATGTGCAAACCCATAAGCACCATATGCCTTTGAGATGCAGGAACTGTAGAATTCCACACGCCCTGGGGCAACATGAAAAAAACTAGAAAGGAGAGAGAAAAAGGGAGGGGAACAAAACTGAGCAGAGTGTTAATGACAGCAAAATCTGGAGCTCCTGTTTTATTAAACATAAAGTAATGATGCAAGTCTTGTGTCTGGAGCTGACTCCCACACCAATAATGTTCACTCTCAGTGAACCCACACAATAAAGTTATAAAGGTAAAAATTCAGCACCATGGAAACACAATAGAGAGAAAATTTAAAAAATGATATATCAATAAATCAGGCTGGATGCCTCATGAGCAGCTTTCTTTGGAAGAGTCCTGGCAGCTCTCTGTGTTCTCTAAGCCAGGAGAACAGGGAGAGGCTGGGGCAGTGTGAGGGTCTGGCCTGGGGCACTGGGGGGCACTGGGAGGGCACTGGGGGACAATGGGGAGACACTGGGGGGGCACTGGTCAGACACAACCCTGGCTTCTGCTCTCACCCCAAACCCACACAGAACAACCCCTGCAATCAGATCACAGGAAATACTGAACAGATGGGGTTATTTTTATAGTTCTTCCACATCTTTTTGTTTTAGTTCAAGCAAATCTCAACTCTGGGGGACATGAGAGGACATCAGGAATTTTTTCACTCCTCATAATAAGGAAACTGCTATAAATAAGTGTTTGCTGTGAGTACAAGTGTGCAATGCAGCCTCTCATCCCAGGTCTCCATGTGCTCTGCTATGTCAGGGACAAGGTATAAAACTGGGAGTAAATTTTTTCTACCAGACCCATCCTTATCCTGGGCTTTACAATTTTTATTTATTTATATTAAACTTAATTCAGTTCTGGAATTAGTTTGGGGTTTATTCTGCTCCTTCACAGCACATGGAAATACCCTCTTATTGAGGCTCCACTAAATGGATAATTAATATTTGTATTTGTGAAACAAGTAGAGCCGTGCCAACACTAAGCATCCTTTTATAGCCATAAATGTTCCAAACAAGTGAGTTTACCCATTTCTACAATTACCAGTGTTAGTCTTAGCTTTCAAAATAAAAGAGAAACCTTTTTTGGGGAGCATCTGATGCTGCCTCTTACTAGGTTTAATCTAAGTGCACATTTTTACCCTTCTCTCTGTAGAACATGACTGCATTGAGCTGCCCCAAGAATGCAGAGCCCAAAACAACCCTGAGGGTCAGCTCAGGCACCATTTGTGTCTCTCAGAAGCCCAAGAACAGAAATAATCCCCCACGCAGTCCCTGGCACTGAAGCAGGGCAGGAAGGGAATTTCTGTACAGCACTGACCTTTATGGATCAAATATTTTTCATTTGTTCAGTGTTAGAGGCACAGGGCTGGAAGTGTCTGTAGCCCCTCAAACACTTCATATATCATTTATTTCTGTCAGCCCTTTTTGATTTGAACTTTGCAGTTATAAGTTGCTTTGCTATCCTGCAGCTCTGCTCCTGTCAGGTGTGATGAAGGGCTCAGTTCAGGTGACCGAGCACAGGGTCCCTGTGGAATTCCCTTCCCCAAAAAGTGCATTTCCAGCACACACAAGACCTGCACGGGGGCTGCTTTGAACTTGGGTGCTTGGGAGGCAAGAGAGTGGCAACCTTGAGGCTGAAGACATCCCCCAACTTAAGAGAAACCTGCAGGAACCTTAGGAAATGACACTTTTGCAAGTTTATCAACCAACACCTCCAAATTCTGGTGTTTACATGGCAAACCCCAGCTTGCTCTGGAGATTCGCCCATTGCAATCCCAGGGAAAGGGAAAAGAAGAGCAACAGTGTCCCAAGGTCTGCAGAGCAGGAGGGGTGTGAACTTCAAAGGAAAACCAAAAATGTTTATCCTCTCTGGACCTAGAAATGCACCCACAGGTGAATGTGTGTTCTCTTCTGAACCCATGACTTTGTTTATGTGGGTGCAAAGACCCCCAGTGTCTCTGTTCCAACACTGGACAATCCTTTCCATGAAGAAATTTTCCCTAATATCTCATCTAAACCTCCCCTGATGTCTCACTAGGAGCAAGGAGCCACCACTTGCTCTGACTGATGTTACCCTAAAACCTTATTCTAAAGGGATGAGGAAAGCCCCTGGGAGACAGAAGTTTTTGGAATTAGGCTAAACCCCAAAGGAATGACAAAAGAGCTGCAAACCCATGGCGTGGCCAGAGGTAACTGGCAATGAAAACTCCAGTCCTGCTGCTCCACGTGCTGTGGTCAGACTCGTGCTCTTGCAGAAGGATAAACATGGAGATGCAGCGGTCAGGATCATGAGAGGGGCTGTCTGGGAGCCAGGCCATGCAGCAGCCCTGGAATGTGAGAAGCAGCTCGTGTTGTAAACGCTGCTTAGCAACACTGCCCTGCCACGGCCACAGATGAATCAGATCTGCAGTGTCATTGCAAACACTGAGCTCAGCCCAGCTGAAAAATCAGATGAAGATGCACTGATGTCTCCCAGGTCACCCAGGGGACACTGTGGGTCTGGCCAGGTCAGGAAAGCTGGAATTACATCAAATGAGAGGCACTGGGGGTTAATTATGGCTATGGCAAATCTCACACATGTGTGTATCAGCAAATCACAGAGAAGCAGCAGTACCAGAACACATTAACACACAACATCTCATCCCCTTCCCACCTCTGCCCAGTCAAGGATTGCTGCTTGAGGTCCATTTTCATAGATTTTACCTATCTTGTTGAAACTGCCTTGGTGACAGGGTATTCTCCCACTGCTTTGGAGAAAGAATTCCATGGACTGGCAGCCTTCAGCTCAGGACATTGCCCCTGATATTTTTGGCTACCTGCTTCTTTGCAGAATTTCACTCTGTTCCTTTTCTGTTTTGGGAAGATTCCCTTCCCAGCCTTTGGTAAAATACCAGAAACCTTGGGAAGTGTGGTCTGGATTCTCCAGTTAGCACTGATGATTTCCATGGAACACGGACAGGGAACAGGTGGGACATTAATAAAGGATGAAGGAATTCAAGTGTCAGGAAGAATCCAGACAACCACACTTTGGCAGTTGTTGTTATTCAGGGATCACTTGGTTCTTCAATTTGGATTCTTTTGTTCTCCTATTAAAACAAACCCACAAACCTACTCTGGATTATTTGTTCCCAGCTCTGTAATTATCATACTGTCAACATTTCACATCCCAACAAGACAGATAAATATTCCTTGGGAAGGTAGGAGAAGGGTAATTGAGCAATCAGGGATGAAAGATGCAGAAACAGAGACACAGGGAGAATGTAAGTAACCTTGAAGAGCAAACCCAGTGATTCACCCAAGGAGAGCAGAACTGGGGACAGCCTGAGCCAGGGCTGCCAAGGGTGGCACCTGCAGGAGGATTTCAGTGGGATGGAGCAGTTTCCTTATTTAACAGGCACAATGGAGTCCCCCAACCCAGAGGACAAACGGCTGTATCCAAAATCTGAAACATCCTGCTCCAGGTCCATTGGGGTTTTGCCAAGGGCTGAGGAACCCAGGAGCTCTCAAGAGCTGCACTTTGGAACTGTTTTTGTGGGGCAGCACTTCAGCTCCAACGGGTCACTGACCTCTGGGCTCAGCACAATTACACCAGGTACAAAACCTGCCTAGGAATAGTTGGCATCAACCGTTGTGCCCTTCTATTTCAGGAAAAAAAAAAGGTATTTTTTCATCTAAAGCGGATTAATTGAACTCTCACAATCTCAGAAATGAGAATATGCCTTTGAAAAGCCAGTCAGACCCCAGGCAGATCCATGTCCAAGGAGGGAGGAAGGAGGGCAGGCTCGTGGAGGTGGGAGAGCAGGTGGGAGCTGCTGTCAGAACAGAGGGCTGTGGCAGGGCACAGTGAAGGCAGAGCTGTCCAGGTGATTTGTCACACTGACTATCCCCACACAAGCTGCAAAGCCAGGATTACTTCTCAAGTGCCCATTCCTATGCCAGCCCTCCAACACCCAAATACATCCCTCCTGGAAAAACAGGTATCAGAGCTGGCCAGGATGAACACACAGGGGACAGGAGAAAACCATCTCCATAAATCTCTTTACATTACTGCTCCCTTTTCAAGTCCACCTTTGGGTATGATGCAGAGTAAAGTGGTTCATGAGTGTGTTTTATCTGCTTTCCCTGCTCTGATGGATGGTCTTGGAGCAGCACATGGATGTCCTGCTGTGTCAGGCATGGCCCAGCTCACTTCCACCTGAAACCTCTGGGGCAGAGCAAACATGGAACAGAAAATCCCCTTTTCCACAATATTGATGGCCAGCTCTAAGTGTGCAGCAAGGTACCAACACCAAGCTGCCTCATTTTCACTGACAAATCTTGTATGCTTTTAGTAACACATTTTCTACAAAACCAGCTGCCAAGCCAATAAATTTTAAAAAGCAGTTGGTAGATGATGTGTTTAGAGTAAAAAAAAAAATTATTATCTTTTGAATGTAGGGATTCATTGTGTAATTTTGCAGTAAAAGTTACTCATTCAAATATGAAACTCGTGTTCCAGGCAGATGCTCTTGGCTTCAAAAACTTTCCCCACATTTCTGCAGCTTAAATTGGAACATTTGTATTCAGCAATAATTACAGCTGCAATCAAACAAAAATGCTCACTTTTGTGAAGGTGTGGGGAATACCAACTGGAATTCAGATGATACTATCAGCCCTGCATTTCCCCTGTCTACCTCCCTAGACAACTCACTTCCCAAACATTGTGCAAATACTGAAGATGAAGTTCATTTATCCTCATCTCAGGATTTATGAAAATGACTATTTCAGTTTGATTCACCTCCTACTTACAGCTTTGGAAAAAGGGAGAAAAATTACAATGGAAGGATAAATATAACACACATATGACATTTCTAGGAGTATCAGCCTGGCTTTCATGATTTCTCCATCCTTCAGGACTCACAGATCAGAAAGCTTTTTGATTAAGAAAGCTCAGAGAGAAATGAAAACCAAGGCAAGGCTACTCCCTGCTCTTTTTCTCCACCTTTACTCCTTTCCCTCCTCAGCTCGTACTTTGTGTCTGATTTTGGGCTGAGGTGCTGAGGAAGGTGATGTGAGGCAGCACAACTGACAATTCTCTTAGAACACTCACATTGAAAGATATAAACCAAAAAGAATATCCTTGAGGAACTGGAGGTAAAAATTAAGTTCACTGCTAGTTTGTCCCTCAGAATAATAAGACAGACATTGCAAGTGACAGATCCTATTTTGGGGTCTTAGCAGTGACTATTTCTTGCCTAATTATTAACAGTGAATTTACTATCTTTAAAGCAGAATTTTGTCACCCCGCAGGAAATTTCAATTCTATCAGGCAGATTTAAGTGTCATTCACTTATTCCTTAACTATTTTTGACTTGGTTTGTAATTATCAAGGAAGGCTTCATTCCCAGAGGGCCCGAGGGCAGGGCCAGCCTGTGTCCCTCAGTCACAGCCAGTGCCACAGCAGCCGGGACACTCCCTTGTTTCCCAGGAAGGGAGATGAAGCTCTCCTCCTCCTCCACCTCCTAAGAACTGCAAAAAATCTTTTCTTCTTGTGTCTAAATGGCCTCAGTCCAGGAGCAACCTGAACCCATCACTCCTCGCCTTTTCCATGGGACTCCTTGGGAAATGTAAAGTAAATTAAACTCAAGTAAAGTAACCTTAACGGTGCACTCCAGTCCGGCCAGGCTGTGCCATGGTGGCAATGCCATGGAGATGACCTTGCAAGAGGCAGGAATGAAGGGAGGGGACAAAGGCAGGGACAGGGACAGGTTACAGTGCTCAGGGTGAATCCCATTCTGCAGAGCCGTGTAGGGAACTGCACGGAGCCATTGAGGAAATAAAGACATGATTAGTTCTGGAGTTAATTTCCTTGGTGCTTTGAAAAATGTTGCAGGGAAGATATGATCCACTGTAATTATGGAGGAAGATAAAGACAAGAAAGTTTCTGGCAGAGTGCCAGGCCTGGGAACACCTGAACACCCGAGGAAAAGCAGCAGAGCTTCCCCAGCTCCCTCTCAAATGATCCTCGATGCCTGAGCCATGAACATCACTGGCAAAAAGAGAGTGGGGAGGACAAACACAGCCTATTGCTTATCGGAGTGCAGGGCTGAGGAAAAGTGACAGCACGGAGGAGAAAGGGAATCTTGTTTCTATGGCAACTAAAGTTTGAAAAAAGTATCTGGAAATCACTGTCATCTTCCCATGTGTGCTCCACCCAGAGCCACAATGCAGGTTCTGGAGCTGCAGAGTCCTGAGTCCGTGCAATCACCACGAGAGCCTGGGATCAGGGCTGCTGCTCCAGGCAGCTCTGGAACAACAGTGTCACCACCTGGAGAAACAGCCTCACTCGAGGCACTGCCAGGAGGGGAGGAGGAAACCTCCAGAACAACTTCCAAACCATCCAGCCAAGGGCCACAAGCTCCTCCATGTCTGTCAAAGCTCAGCCACTTCCAGGGCTGAACAACAGGGACAAGGTCACTGCCAGCTGGGATGGGGCTGGGATTTCCTGTCACAGCACTCCCATTATTACCACAGGTGCCACGTGAACCATCTACAGTGAAAGACCAAGAACTTATGGCTCAAAATATGTTCTGTCAATTAAGGAGAAGTGTTCAGTATAAACTAGAGAAAAAATCTGTCTCAGAACAAAGCTTGGTAGATGTGTATTGAAAACTGTTCAGGGTGAAGTGTGGCAATGACACAGATTTCCATGAACTCCAGTACAATGAATTCAGTATTTAAACAAATACTGAATATCCCTGAGCTAAAGCAGCACAAATCCCCAATGGAAGAAGTTCAGAGATGAAGGTCCTGATGCAATGGGCATTCATGTTCCAGTCTCCAGGAGATTCAGATAATACCTTTTACTCTTTGACTTGTTTTCTAAAAGCACAATGTCAGTTCCACTGAAAGAGGGAGAATGGAATGTGTTTATTATCCTACCTTTCATATCTGCAGGACAATTCTTTATCTGTGACCCAGAAACAAATTAAAGGCACACTGTCATGTTGGATATTCTAATGGCCCTCTTTTCTCTGTGCTACCAGCAATGTGAGAGCTTTCAGTGCCCAGAGGTTTAGACAAATTGAAGCTTTTGTTTGTTTACTTTCTGCCTTTCATTCACTCCACAGAAATGAAACCAGTCAGGTCCATTTGCCTCCCTACAGCCTATCAATTAGTCCAGGCTGTTTGCACTTGGGTTTCCTGGGAAGAGACTGAAACACTATCACATTTTCTCTTGTAGTAGCTTTGAAATGAATATTTCTGTTCAAATCAGCCTTTGGAGATGGAAGTCTCTAAAAAATGGATATGGATCCAAGTACATTGCTGAAAAATCCAGGGAGAATCTGAGATGGTTTCTATGTCTTTGTGAGGGGAATTCAAAGAGAAATACACCAGAGCACCCAAGTGTATATTGAATTGGTAAATTACCACAAAAATGCCAAACAAACATGTTTTAGAGAGTAAAGGCCATTTGCCTGGCTGGTTTAAACCACTTTCACCATTTCTAGTGATGCCTTGAGTTGGTTTTGTTCCTTATGACATGACCAGCAGCACTCCTACACAGCCCCAAGTGTTTCATACAGATTTGGAATGATAGGGAAAGTGGTATAATCTTCCCAGGCCTTCGTTTCCCATTTATTTTCAGGCATTATGGTAAATTGCAACCCCACAGTGCCTGCAAGCCTGAATTCATTCAGATTGGCAGAACACTTTAACAGCTCCAGATGAAAGGTGCTACAGAAGTGCCAAGTACTATCACTGTAATTATCATTCAATATACACTGATCAAAAGAATGAAATGTGAATTAGCATTTCCTATTAGCCCTACTTACTGCCTAAATGTTAAATATTCCTCCCATGGGCTCTCTCCATGAAAACACACAGGAGCTGTTGGTATTTCTCATCTGGCTACAACACTGCTTCCCCAGGAGTGGAGGAATGGAGGGATCTGAGGAGACTTGTGAAATCAGGAGAACAACACAAAAACTTGCCCAGGCTTTCTGGGCAGTTTGGAGCTGCTTCCTCACTCCTTCCCTTCTCATTCCTGGCACAAGGAATCTGTCCCAGTCCCGAGGATTTTCAGCCCCACACCAGAGCCAGCCCTGCCCCTGCCCTGGGAACCCTCTGCTGCCCAACCACCCCAGTGTGACAGCAATCAAAATCAGGCCAGGGCCCCACAAAAACCACAACAGCATCACTCATACTTCCATGGAGAAGTGGCCTCTGTGTGTGAATTAAGCTGCTGATGAGCCCTTATGCTCCTCTTTTCTCTAAAACTGTCCTTCAGACAGCTGCAGGCTCTGACAAAGAGACCTCCCTGGAACATATTCAGTTCAAAAAGGGAAAAAATCCATACCCTGCCTTGCTGAGCCCCTTTCAGTGAAGCAGGTCATAGCACCATGTCTTTTATCCTGTCATTCTTGTCTCCTGCTTGATGCACATCATAAATCCTCCGTGGTTTGGACTGCAGCTCTGTGCTGAAATCTGACAGTCCCTCCTATCTCTGACCATGCTGCCTTCTAGTACTCACCAACTGGAAATTCCAGGTTTACTTAAAAAAAAATTTCAAGATACAAGGTCAGACTCAAAGAATTAAAAATATCTTTACAGTCAGGTTCGCTTTCCAACCCCTGTGCTAGGGAGAATTGAGCAGGGGAAAAGATTCCCTTTTTCAAAATGAAATTTATCCTTCATACCTTAACTAGAATTTATCTCATGTCTCATAAAGGACAAGCAAAAATTAAAGATAATTAAAGATTTATGTTAATAAGATGGCTTAGAAAAATAAGGCAGAAGGCTCTAATTTAAATAACAAGCAATTAGAAATTTGACAACATGAGGTGCTGGCAGAGAAAGTAAGAAAGTCGAGGCATTTCTGCCCTAGGAACAAGGACTTGGGAGTCCAGGTACCCACTTACTAATTTTCACATTACAGCATCAATTTGGAGAATATTTAATTCTCTTGAAACTGAGGAGGATTTCAGAGAGGTAATTAGGAATAGCTTAGCTAGTGGTTAACACCAGGATTGGGAATTAGAAATGAAGAAATTCGGCTCAGGACATATTTTTGGGCTTTGGAGCACGATCAAATTTAAGTTAGTTAAATTTTCCCTCCCTCAATTTTCCCAGCTGGAAAATGAGGGCGGTAAGAACAAACCACCATTGTGGAGAGCCTGGAAATCCATCCACAAAGGATGCTCGAGGTACAAGGTGTGGGTGCTGGGACCTGACAAACCCCTCTGAGGGCCACAGGAGCCCTCCTGATTTCTGCCAAGCAGACTGGAAATAACTGCACAGCTCCAAATGACCTCATTTTTCTTCCAATCCCTAAAATGCTCACAACCCCAAAGCTTCCAAGCATGTCCTGTTGCAGAAGTGGTGACTGAACTGACAGATACATTCTCCAAGTAATTTCCATATTTCTTGCTGCCACTAACACTGGTTACCCAAAGTCAGTTGCAGCTGACAGTTTAATGATAATGGCTTTATGTTTGTATATCATCTGTGATAATGTTCCTATTCTCTTTAAATTCAATCCCTGCAAAAGGGGCACTTTAATGTATGCAGCCACAGACCAAAATGACAGTAATTTTCCCTTTGAGCTGCAATGGTTTAGTAAACAATTACATTTCAATTAAAGAGGGGTGATCATGCCGAGGGAAGTGCCATTCCACTCTCTACATAATACAGGAACATAAATTCTCCAAAGTCAAATCATTATAATATAATTTACATGACTGCTTTTCAAAAAAAATTAAAAAAATTAAAATGGAAAATAGAGTGTATTATGCACAGGAAAAACTTGGGAAAACAAAAATCCTTCAATATCTTGTCCACAGCAGCTTGAACTGGGATCCCATTATTTAGGATTATGTTCAATGAAGAGGAATGGCAGAAGGGCTCTTCACTTTCATCTCTCCAGGAGTTTCCATTTACTGCCATTAGTATTTAATACTTCATTTATCAAGGATTAAAACCAGGATAGATGGAGGAATGCTGTAAGAGTAGCTTATGATAGATCACTGCAAATTCAGCTGTGTACTGAGCCCAAACAGGCAGGAAAACTGCAGGGAAACAAGTTCATGTTACAAGGAAAAGAAAAACCCTGTTTTGGTGTGGTTTTGGGGGATTTTTGGAGCCAATGTGACTTCAACCAGAAAAAGCACTGAAGTGTTTTTGGTGTTCCTGGAAAGCAAATGATTAATGCTAGAATTGGTGATTAAAGGGCTGGAGAGAGAAATCCTAAATTCTGTCCACTAAAAGACAGAACACAGGTGCTTCCTCAAGCTCTTGGCAGTTTGGACTTGGCCAGGCCTGGGATATTTTCCCAGCCAGTGAAGTAAATCGGGCTCTAACAGAAGGAGTCAATAGATGGCAGTGCTTGATGGGATGGGAGTGAGTCCAACCCAGGGAGCCTCAGCAAATCCTCCCCTGCACCACTTCCCTGCACGGTGGGCACACCGAGGGATTTCTCTGGCACTCAGCAGACTTTCCCAGCTCCTGGCCCCTGAGTTTGACAAAATACCCCAGAAATTTCAGGTTTAACCCATCTCACACCTCGAGCTATTGGGATTGAGTGCAGAGAGGCAGAAAGCTTCTCTGGATTGTCCTAAAGCAAGGCTTTACCCACGGCCATGGAGAAGGGACCCGTTGGTGTCTCCAGCCCTGCAGCATCACCAGCTGCTGCCAGGTGCCCGCTGAAGTGGAGACTAAAATAAATCTCAACACTTGGCTCTGGGAGCAGGCTCAGGACAAGGAGCCTCAGCTCAGGGACCCCTTGGGTTGGAGCCTCAAATTTCTCATTCTGCATCAGCTCATACAGAGCTCTAAGAGCACGGAAGGGAAGGGAGGGATTTACATGGAAAATAATTCTTGTACAGCATGAGATAACCAGGACTAGAGGAGATTTTTCTAAGTTTAAGAAGCTTCAGCAAAAAAATTCTTTTAGGAGAAGGGGTAAGAAAAGTTAAGTCACATATCAAAATATAGGAACTTGATATAGATTTGATTTTCAAGGTGGATATTCTATAATTCAAAAACTACCAGGAGCTCTTGTTTTCAAAAATCACAATGCCCAATTATCTGTAACCTGCCTGGGAAGGGAACTCCCAAGGGAAGTTCCCAAATTTCCACCCCAGTTTGCTCTAGTTTTGAAATAAAATAAAGCAACTGGGAGTGCAACACTGCCAAAATAGCTGAATCCAATGGCTCCTGAGCTTCCCAGGCCCTTGGAGACTCAACAGCAGAAGGATGGAGATGTCAGGGAAGAACAATCAGCTGTAAAATATGAAAAGCTTACAATTTCCAAACCTACAACAGCAGGCTCAAAAGTAATAATCCCATTACCACTAAACTAAGGCACTAATTACTATTCCCAGTGGCTGGAGTGGACTGACTGCTAATGTTCCTCTGGTTAATGAAGGAAGGTGAGGGAGAATATATTTCTAAAGTCAGACATCTGCTGAAGGCTGGGCAGCAGCACCAACTGTACCTAATGAAGCCATTCATATTAATGCAGTGACACTCGGAGGGGGAGCAGGGGAGAAATGAGACGAGGGTGGATTTGAACTCAGAGAAGACAAATGTCATCCATTACCCGTGTGATGGCTGCCCTTATTTAATCCACACTGAGTAACAGAGCTGTTCGAAGCAAGGAACTGCATCCCACATCAGCTGTTCCACCACCAGGGGCTGACCTGCTCAAAGCTGGAATAGTTTCTCTAAAAACCCAAAAAGTAGGATATAGGCCATTGGAAAGGAATAAACAGATTTTTATTTTCTTTGACTGCAGGGACACTAAGAGAAACATTCCCAAATCCTCTGTTTTGTGAAGAATCCAGATTTTCCCATCATGTTTTGCCATTCTCACCAACCAGCAGTAGCTGTTTAAGGTTCAAGGATACTCATTCACTGAGATCGATATGTTCTGATGGCTGGAAGAACTATTTCTAGAACTAAAACAAACTCCTTGTCCAAACTGCTAATCATGACTCATTCACCAGTGCAAATGTTCTCAGGTGAACTGGGTGTGCTCAGATTATTTTTTTTCAGATTGCACCATTGTCTTTCTTTTGAAATTCTGGTTCTGCCTCCCTGAGTTTGGTAAGCAGCAGCTGAGTCTGTAAAGAAGGTGTGGCCTGCAGAGAAACCCTGCATGGAGCAAAGCTGCTGCAAGACCATTTGTGTTTTCTCTGAATAAAAATAGCTGTGTGCAATGAGAGGAGCCCAGACCCCTGGTGTGTGCAGGGAGTGGGGAGTCTGTGCTCACACTCCTCACACTGTGCTGACACTGGGCAGGGGCAGCCAGGGCTCAGCACTGACAGATCCCATTCCTGGGGTCCATGGACACAGCAGTGCCCTTCCCACGGAGCACCAAAACCACTGTTAGTCATGGCACTGAACACAGTGACATCTCAGAGCACTGGGATTGAAGCCATGGAAAAAGTGGATGGCTCCTGCAGGCTCCTGCTGGGACAGGATCCCAGGCTCTGGGCAATCCCAGCCTGGCAGGTGTCCCACGACTTAATGACAGGTTCCTCTAGAGGAGATTTTCCCTCTGTACGAGTGGGAGCACACACTGTCCAGCCGCACACAGTAAATGCACACGGGCACACACTGCACCAAGGAAACCTGTCCATCCAAACCCTGCTGCTCTGCCAGGACACATCTGACAGCACCCATTTCCCTACACATCCATAAACACCCAGCTTCTCTCTCAGGGTGAGCACGTTCCTTTTCCCTCTGGCAGCCCCTCAGGCTGCTCACGAGCATCCCACAGCTCCACACAACAGGGGGACACTGACCGTGACCCTGAAGGGCGTGGTGGCCGCGGGCTCCATGCTGGGGCTCTTCTCCGAGATGCCGCTGGGCATGCTGCGCCTCTGCCCGCACCGCTCCGGGGGCGACTCTGCGGGGACACAAAACAAGGCACAGTCACAAACACACAGGGACAGCACAGGGACACCAACGGGCCGTGCACGATGTGGAGTCTCCCCCCGAGATGTCCCTGTGAATGAGCCAGAACAACGACCCCATGGATTCCACTCCCATCTCCCGGAACAACATTCCATCAGCAGGACTTTCACCTTCAACAATTAGCATTTTTTATACAACTGTAAGCTTCAGATAATGCCTGACAGGTTGGCATTATCATTATTTCCAGTCTGCAGATGAGTAAACAGAAACTGTATTGAGATGAGTGAGAATTATATGCAAAGTACAGATCGGTGCACTCGTGGATTTGATCCTCCTCGGGGAAACTGCTAATGGGGTTAGAGGCACAGGATGCTTAAGTTACCTCTCTAATTCCTCTAGCAATTTGCTTTGGAACCAGAAAAAAAATCATTAAATCCTGATTTTGCTGAAGTATAAGATGAGGATAGGAATACTTACCTCCTTCCCCATTGGCAAGGAAGGGAGGGGGCCGAAAAGGCAAAATTAGTAGCTGTGCTCAACACTGAGGAGATTTAGAAAGATGTTAGGACAGGTGAGCTACAGCATTGTCAGGTGGTGTTTCCTCAGTTCACAAACCCTCTTTCAAAGCACCACGGAACTCACAAAAACAGATTTATTTCCAAGCTGCTATTCAGTGATGCTCAGACCTTGTAACAAGCTTCCCTTCCCAAAACCATTCCAGAATCCTCCTTAGCCAAGCATTTCCATGGAGGTTGTCTCCTCAGCAAGATTCTGCCCCTGCCAAAGCCTGCCTGTAAGAAACAACTAACGCAGCAATTGCACCCAACAATTCCTGAGATGTGTCTTAAACTCATTCCTTGCTTTCCACGTAATCTGTGTGAAACTCAGCCAGCCCAAACCAGCAGCTCACTGCCTTCCCAGCTTCAGCCGAGCCTTCACATGTCTGGGGCACTTTGAATCTCAAGCAGTAAAACCCTTTGGTGTCATCTCCTCTCAGAAGATTCAGGCTCCCACCCCATTCCTTTGAGCTTTCTTTTGTTTTTGGACTGTCATAAAGAAACTACTTGACTACAGCATTTTGAAAGTGAGTTTGAGATGACAACTGAAGAAGCTGCTTTGCATTTTCTTAATGACCAGAAAAAATCAACGTTGTTTAAAGCATTTCTCACACACCTGGCTGGAAAACAGGAACGATGGCATTATGTGAAAGGCAGCTACAAGAAATTATTTTCACCACGTGTTCCCCTGCCCCAAACACTGCTCAGCACCGAGGGAAAGCACCTGGATGGGGGCAACACCCCCAACTTAACTTCTTACCTCATCATTAAAATATACCCCAAGCAGAGCCAGCAAACACATCAGTGTGACCCCAGACCAAACACGGAGCTGACTTAGCACCTAAACCCTCCTATAATTATTAAACTTATGGTTCATGAAATGTTTGGAGTCAAATCTCCATTTTAGCTTCATTTAAGCACTGTGGGGTTCACTGCAGGAGAGACACGTTACAAAACCCTCTGTAAGAAACCAGAAATAACCAGAAGGAGGGGTGGGTGTGGGTGTTGGGGGGGATGTGGGGGGAGCTGTTTGTTTTAAAGGTTAATAAAAATAGCTTACAGGTAAATTAGTAACTCCAGGAATGTACAGAACAGCTTTCCATGGTGAGCAGAATGAATATATAAAGGTTTAAGTGCCCTTTTTACTCCTTCAGGGTTGGAGGCACCATCTCAGGCTGGGTCACTCTGCCCAGGGCCTGGCACCAGCCACGCTGCCACAGCAAGCCCAGGGCCATGGAAAAGGGCACTGAAAGGCAGTAATAAAAACTCTCCACAGTCACTAGAGGCTGAGAAAGAAATGTCTCAATTTGCAGCAGAAGGTATTTGGGTTAGGCACTGGAAACATTCCCATCTGGCCATGGACAGTTACACACTGGAACTGATGGTGCAGAGAGGGAGAGCTCTGCCTGCCCAGCGAGGTTCAGGGACAATGAACCTCAGCTTGTTCCTCCCCTCCCTTCTCCTGGGGCAGACAGACACCAAAACCTCCTGAAGTCCCTTCCAGCCTCGTTTTCTGTGATTTCTGTCAAAGTTGCCCACTCGTACATAAAATAAGCAAGCTGTGATAATAAGCTATAATAAGCAAGAGATCAGATTCAGTGTCTGATTTTGGCCTTTTCTTCCCAGCCTCTCTGGACAGATTTGGTGGCAGCTCTGTGTCACCTCTCAATAGCACAGATGGCCCAGGGCTCATCCACGTTATACAACACAGGAGACAGAAACAAACAACAGGGCTTCCTGCTTTTCCAAATATTTACAGAAGGCTGCAATGGTTTGGGCTTGCTCTGTGCAGAGTAAGATCTTCAAAGAAAAACTTCCTTGAAATTCTCAAGGCCCTGAAAGCTCTCCCAGGTTATCCCCACACTGCTGGGCCAACACATTGTTGGCTGTGGAAGGCACCAGGAGGTTTTAAAGTTGAACATATCCCACTGCCAAGAGGACACACAGCACTGCAAACACTGCACATTAATTTAGGACCTCGGGCTTATGAGTATTTCTGAAACTCTTTCTGTACAGCAATAAACACATTTGGTTTGTTAACTAATTCAAGGCACTGGAACTGACAGAACAATCAATCCTCACTCCACTCTCCCATGCCTGTTTTTCATGCTGTGGAATCATTATGGAGCAGCACAGCAATTCCTCCAGGGCAGCAGCAGAACAGGCTGTGAGCAGCTCCTGGCACCCGAACTTTTGTTTAACCCACCCAACATCACTGCCTCCTTTGAGTCCATTTCTCAGACACTGCTCCAAGCAGGTCATTATGTGTAACAAACACACAAACAGCTGTTACTACTGTTTACTTTTCACTTAGCAAGTGAGGTGTTCTCCCATTTGCATTACCTGCTCCTGGGAATCCCAACTAGTCCAAGAGATCATCAGGATTACGCTCTCATTATGGAGAATAAAGTACATTAACTCCTGTTTGTTCATCCCTCTTCACACTCCCCCCCTCACACAACTCCAGGACCAGCCAGTGGAAGAGGCAGCGTGAACAAAAGCAAAGCGAGGCCGCTGGAAGGAATAACAACAAGCAGGCACTTCCCAGCAAGTTGATTTCCTGATAAGAACCTGCTCCAGCTCCAAACAAGAAAGGGAGGTCCAAGCTGAGCGCTGGGAGAGAAGTCAGCGAGGAGAAATCGCCTGCCTGAACTCACCAGAAGGAAGCCGCGCTGCTGAGCAGCGCACATGCCATGGCACTGGGAAGGAGCCGGCAAGGACAGAAGGAGAGGTGATGACTTCATCAGAGGCAGCAGAAAGAGAAGAATGACCGGAATGCCAGAGCAGCAGCTCCGGGACACACGGCAGGAGCGCAGGTGCCGGCTCCCACCGCCGGGACGTGCCTATGGAAAGGCGATTTAGGAGCACGATAAAACTTCAGCAGATCTTCTGGAGGTGATGCAGGAAATACGAGCTGTCCAGAAGGCAGAACCCTGCAGAGGTCAGGCTGCTCCCAGCTCGGCACTGAGCGGGCTCAGCTCCTCCCTGGCCGCTCCTGCCCCACCGGGCACTGCCCGACATCGCAGTGCCCCAGCGCCTGCCAGGGTGGAGCTCCTGTGAAACCAGAGCGAACAGGAATTACCGGTCTCCTGCTCATACAATTACAGCCCGTGAATTAATTTTATTGCTTAATGAATTTAGGTGTTATTCCTCTAATTTCTGCATTATCTAATAAGTCCTTATTACAAACCCAAGAGAGGAGTGGAGGAGGCACGGTGACAGTGATTTAACATGGCTCACGGTAGCGTTTAGAAATTAAGAACAATCCCTGGAGAGCAGGTATCTATAGTGTCTGTGCGATTCCACATACTCAGGAGAGGCTGCAGAAAAATCTACATTTCAGACAGCTTTGGGTGGCCACAGGAGCCCAGGAGGAAAGATGGATCTTTAGTCTGAATCCAAATGGGGATTTAGAAGGAAATAGAGGCACTTTTAGAAAGCGGAATAGACAAGGACAGAAAATAAACATTGAGCTGAGCCAACTTTCCCCTTCACAAGGCGTGAAGAACTCTGAGAGGGAAGTAGAGATGCCAAAATGTCTGATTTCCAGTGACAAGGGGGCTGTGAGACGTTATGAAAGCCCTTCCTGCTCCCATCAGCTGGCCCAGGAATGCAGCTGCAGGGCCACCTTCGTGGTTCAGTTACCTGCAAAATTATTTATTGGAATGTATCACCCAGAGCCCTGCTGAGCCACAGCAAATTCCAGCTGATCCCATACCGCAATATTAGAACCATACAAAATTAATTAAAAGCCAAACCTTTGTTAGGCAATAAAATAGCTTTTGAAATGAAAATGGTCATGAAGCACAAGTTGAGGGCAGGTGCTGGTGCCCTCTGAACAAGCAGCCTCCTCTGAAAGCAAAGCTAATGAACACAGAGATGTTTTCTCCAGGCTAAGGGAAGTCGTGTCACCCTCACTTCTCATGTTGGAATAAAATGATTTCTTTTTGCATCTTAGAATCTCTGGCTTATACATTTATAAAATTCCATAAAGCCCAGCAATCCCCCTGGCTGTACCCACAACTCTTCCACATCAGAATCCCTGATTTCCTCCCCACTCACTTCATGCTCCAAGCAGAAATAGTTTCACATTTTCTCATGCTCTCATGACCTTTCCAGACAATTAAGGACACTGTTTACAGAACTACAGCTTGTAAAAATCCCTCTCCCTTATCTGAGTGTTTACATACAGAACAAAAAAAAATTGGGATCATTATTTGCCTTCTGGGCTACATTCTGGCACAAAATACTTCGAATTAAACAGCTGAGTCTATGCCCATAGTTAATGCTCCCCGGGGTGATTACACCAAACTGACCCAGCTTTTTACCAGAACTTTTGTTTCCCCCACAGGTGACTTCAGTGGTACAAAAGCACCACATTCAGTGTGACTCTGGTAACCGTGCCCCTGCCTGAAAGCACACAATTCTGTGCAGCTCCAGGAACGGCGGTTGGGACAGTTGTGTGAACTGAAGAGCCTTGTTAGAAGTGGCTGGAAAACAGAAAACAAATCCCAGAAGAGAGCAGAACACGCTGGTTCTCTCACCTAAAATCTGTTACCATCTTCTCTCCAAGTGGGACTAAGAACTCCTGAAAGAAGAGCTTTTTCTTTGTTAAATAATGGTTTGGGGTGACACTGACCTTCACCACGGCACGCTGTGCACTTTAATGGATCTCCCCTCATCTCTGTGTCAGGTTCCTGGGTATCATGGGTTTAATATTCCTCATCCTGCCCCTGAGCCAGGGCTATTAATGGCTCTTCAATCTAGTACTGAAAAAAGCTCTGCTATTTTTCTGAGTACTTGATATGTATCTATTCCTCTATTTTCTCCATTACCCAGTAAGAGAACTCTTCTCCCAGCAGCTGCCTCGGTGCTTTTGGATGTGTGCAAGCAGCAAAGACTTTTCTCTCGGCTTTCTGCGGGTTCTGGCTGCCTGCTGCTGCAGACCTTTCTCTCCTGGAAAGCTCAGGTGGGATTTCCATCCCCCCGATAAGCTCTGTGTCCTCTCCAGCAGGGGATGTGTGTGACAGCCGCGCTCCCAGTGCCTCACTAGATGGAGCTGGAGGCCCTTGGCTGGCCAAGCGCTCCCAGCCCCGAGCCAGCTGCAGCGCTGGGAATTCTCCAGCTGTGGTTTTCCTGCTGGGTCACTTGATGGGCAGTGGAGTTAAGAGCGCTTTCCCTGCGCTTTCCCTGCTTTGGAGCCATCCCAGCACAGCCGGGAACTCTGACAGACACCCAGGGCAAGTCCTGCCCCCCAGAAATCCAGGGGGAACTAATCTTTTACCCGAGGACACAGATTAAATGCATTTGTCAGGGAAAAATCCCTCTCCAAGGGCAAAAGGGAAAGGAGAGAACGGCACTAATGGGAAAGAAAAGCTGAGGTAATTCTCACTGTGAGTGGTCTAAAAACACAACAACTTCGGAGTGCTACAAGCCTGGAGACCAGATCAGATCCACGTGCACAGGGCACAGCTGCAGGTCCCCAGGTGCCAGGGACAGAATATAAGGCATCCAGAAAATGACCCTCCCATTCTAAAGATCAACACCAAATCGTGCTGATTGAGCAGCCTGTAGTACAAACTCCATTTTACTGTCTGGTATTTTTTAACTAGGTATGTGTGTATATATATTTGGTATTTTTATTCTTTCTTGATTAGTCTCTGAAATAAAATATGTATGATATTTATCTTCCTCTGCTATGATATCCACAGAACAAATTCCTGCTCTGCTAACGGCATATCATTAGGAGCATTTCTCCAGGGTGAAATTGAAATCAAGCTCAGACTTAAAAAATACATCAGAAAAAGCTGAAATTCTATCCTGGTTGGGGGCCAGATCGTGGCGACTGCCAATACCCTGGTTAAAGTGGAAAAGATGATAAAGTGAAGTGGAACATCAGCTTCCTCCCATGTGATGATAAAGACAAGCAACACGGAGTGTGGAGAACAAGGAGTCAGCTCTGGGGAGATTTAAATTAGGCTCATCCATCATGCTGAACCTTCCTGCAAAGATTCTGCTCTGTCACCACGAGTTCTTGCAGTACTTTATCCACAGAGGCAATCCGAGGGCAAGGAGAACCTTCCATAGTCTGCAGTTCTGTCCCTGTCACTGCAGGTGTCACCTGGACACACCTCCCAGGGCAGGGCTGCCTGGGGGCTTTTCCCCACAGCTGACCTGGACAGCTGAGCTGAGCAGGCCAGAACAGCTCCCTGCACATGAAACACCCTCAGGAGAAATGAAAACTTCACACAGTTAATTCCCAGGCCATTTTTCCAGCTCTGTATGGTGGCTGCTGGAACAGGTCTGTACTGGTAAAATGCAAATTAAATAAATAAATACTTAATTTATAAGCATGATTCATCAGAGGTTTCATCTTCTACAGCAAGGAAACAGATGTTCTATTGATGGCACTTCATTAGAGAGATAAATGGGGTCACACACGTATCTCTGTTCACATCCATCTGCATAATAGACCAAACATTAAGATGTGAATTTCACATGGTGCCTGTGGCTCTCAGAGCAGCCTCAAAAGGTCCCAATGCCCAGAGCCAGCTCACCCACCTCAGATTGTCACAGCTCTGCTCAGGAAAGCTTGGGATTTAACACTGGCTATTTAGGAGACAGTTTCACTGGAAACACAGAAGAATCCTGGATTTAAGTAATGGATGGCAGTGATATTTGGTAATCACCAAAATGCAGTATCTGTCATGAGGAAGCAACTCAAAGCAGCAGTGACAGCAAAGTCTGGAACCACTGTTCTTCCTCCAGTTCAAGTCAGGGAGGGTTAGGACTGGGGACAGGGTTAGGGACAGCTGAGAGGGATTTTCTGCTTTTCCAAATGTGAATGCAGGAGGCCTCAGAGTTCCCCTAGCACACAGAAAGAAGCCTCCTGCACTTCAGTACCCGTTAACAGAAGATAATGCTCAGAAAATGAGAGTTCTCTTTTCCCCAGATGTGGAGCCTTTGCTGTGTGTGCACAGGCAGCTGTGCCAGGCACTGCACACCTGGGCAAGCACCCTGTGCCCAAAACACTGCTGAGAATCCATCCCTGCTCCCTGCTGCTCCCCAGCCATCTCTCCTCTGCCTGCTCAGACTCTCTTTGCAATTGTTTCACTATTAGAAATTGTGGAATGTAAATCCTAATTTCTTGTGACTGATCCTTTTATTTCCTCTGGGGGTGGGTGGGTATTTCTGCTCCTCTCCCACAAACCTGCTCTGCAAACACTTGCAGGTGGCAGCTGCACACACTCTCTGCAGTTTTCAAGCAAACAACACCAGTGCCAAGGAGAGACAAGAAAGATTAAAAACCAGTCGTGTTTTCACTTCCCAACCTATTTTTGAAACAGGAGGGAGCAGGAGGATGTTCTTACCTACACCAACACTGACATTTGCATTTTCCATCCTGAAAAATATGTCAGATCTGTGTTGGAATTTCTCCCTCCACTACTGCCCTGCAGACACTCCGAGGAGCAAATGGGCACCTGAACAGCAACACTGCAACCCTGCAGAACAATTCAGCAATTTAGTGACCAACGTTCACCCTCCTGGGGAGGTTAATGCACCCCACCCCACTCCCTGAAATTTCGTGTTGGTGTTCACCCAAATTGTAGCTGATCCTAGAAGCAGTTATGTAAATGAACACCAAATGTTCTCACTTCAAACACACCAGCCCCATCAAAATGTGTTCTTGTCTAAGGGTATAAAGGTAATAATTGGTAACCTTTGACTGCTAAAAATGTAAAGGGAAAATATCTTTCATTTAAAACTTGCTCGTTTGGTTACCATGGACACTGCTTAATCATGAAGGATGACTATTACTTGTTCCTATAGAAACCAAGAAGCTTAAGAAGCATCCTGTAATTTAACTCCAGACTCCAAATTTTACACCAGTCCACCTATTACCACATTTGGGCACTTCAGAACAAGCCCAGGCTTGATCTCTGACTCTAAAAGAAATTCAGTGATGCAGAAATGCTGTAAGAAACCAAAAAATATGAGCACATAAGGTACAAAAGAAACTTGCACTTCACATAAATTGGTTTCTTCAAAAGGAAATATTAAGTGCTCAGCATCTGAGGATTCCTCTTTCAGTGCAAATGTTAATGAAGCAAAACTTTGGCCGTCTTTATTCTTGTCAGTGTTCTCCAAGTCCATACAATTGCAGGATATGTTTTTCCTCCAATTGAATGCTTCAATGCTCAACTTAAGATGAACTTCTGGAGCAGTGTGAGAGCCTGGGATTCCTAATGAGCCTCTGGGAGCTGCTCATGGTCCCAGCCTGGCTCTCCAAACCAGACCTACAATAAAAACACGCCCCTCATGCAAGGAAAAAAAAAATACAATGGACAGCACAAACCTGCAAAATTCATGTGCTGCTCTAACCAGTCTTTTAGAGTTTATGCTTATTAGGAAAACCACAACACTTGTCTGGCATTGCTCATCACCTCAAAGCTTTACCTTCAGCACCAAAGAAACATTAGTCAGAATCTCTCTCTTGTGTAGGTCTGGGGGGAAAAAAGCTTTCAGAAATGATCTGTGGCTGACACTGCTCCTTGACCCTCACTGGCTCCAGATGGGGAGTGGATTCACAGCTCTCAAAAAGCCATCCATCCTTCCATTCTCTGATTCCCAAAGGGGCCTGAGGGAGCTCAGTGTAAAAGCCTGACCCCCAGGCTGCACAAACCAGTGTCAGGAGTTGGCAGCTCTGGGCCTTGTGCACCTTTCTTCACAAGCATACACACAAACAATTCGTGTCTGACTAAAATATTCTCTGGGGTGCAAAGGAAAGCAAACTACCCTCAGTAGTGTTTGAGCTGAAAAAAGCAAAACTGATAAAGCCTAAATGAGAACGTTCCCTGACCCAGCTCATTCCCATCTCTATTGAAAGCAGAGTGAATTAAAGGATTAGAGAGTGCCTTCAGTGCAATAACTTAGGGGATTAGTGGCACACTAGAAGACCTTCAAGGGAAATACAGGTTTAAAAGCTTTAAAAGGCAGCTCTGTGTCTAAATTGTTTGGACTGCCACAGCTGTAAGCAGACAAACTTACTCTAATACATGAGTGATCATGAAAAGTCTGCTGAAACCCCTCGAAGCATGTTTTTGGAAGCAATTCTAGTTTGGACTCAGACCAGGGTTTTTTAACCTCTTTCTCATTTAGTACCTATGGCTCGCAGATAAAAACTCATTCTGCATTACTCGAGAGCAAATCTGCTACTTAATTCCTGTCAGAGCAGTCAGCCCCTCTCAGGAACACTGTCAGGGGAAAAGGAGGGAGGGGACTACCAGTAGGAGAGGGCTGGAAACAGAGATAAAGGAAAAGATGAGCAAAATGTGACAGCTCTCCTCAGAGATTCCCACTGGGCTTTCCCAGGGGAACTTTTACAACTTGATTCGTTTTTGATCTCGGAGAATTTCTCCCAGAGAACACTCATTGAGTGTGGATGTTCCTGCATTTCTGACGTGTCTGGAGGAGGAGGAGCAGGTCAGGGTTTGCCGGAGGAGCAAAGGGAGTCGAGGCACTGCTGCCACCTCGCTCCTGCTGAAGGGTCAGTCCAATACATTTGCCTGCAATAAATTCACTCTAAATTTTTGCTTATTAAAGGGATTCCGAGATTTAAGCATTGTTTAATATCAAAACAATTCCAGAATTTCTCCATCATGCACCACTTCCCAAGTCATTAAATTTAGTCTCGATTTTTACTAGACAATGAAGCATTGAACAAACACAGCAAAGTCTCAGCTGGAGCACTGGTGCTAAAAATAGCACAGCTGCCACTGAATATTTCCTATAAACAGCACAGCTTTAAACACTTTGCATATCTTTTCTATGGGCATCTGTCAGCCATGCTGTTAAAATTTGAATGAAAGACTGCAAGACTTGTGTGGTGAAACAGAAAATGCCACAAAAGAGACTTGAAAAACAAAGCAATGATCATTAAAAAGTGTAAAGCAGGAAGGTCGCCTTTTCCTGGCATTTAAAAGACACCACCCTTGGAAAAAAAAAACACCAAAAAAAAAAAACCAACCAAGCCTATTGCTAATATTTATTACTGGGCTCCTCACTTGCCTGCTCCCAGCCCTTAAATGAAAAACAAAGTCCTGCAGAGGTAGAAAGGGAAAAATTCCACGTGATATTGTCCAACATCACTTTTTGTTAACGTACTGCAGAGCAGATTTTCAGCTAGGGAAGATTAGTGAGAGGTGAGTGCAATTTCAGTTGGCTTTAAATATAACAAAACCTCCTTAGCTGTTATGTCACTCTGGGACATGCTGGGACAATTTTCCAGTTGCTGTTTCCCTTGTCCCAAGAGAGTGCCTGATCCTCCGAGGTATTGATTATTTGGGTATAAGCTGATCTCTCATTTATCACTTAAAAGGTTTTGATTTCATCAAACAGAGAGAGACAGACTGAATTCCAGCTGTTTTCCACAGATGTGTATCTGAATAGCCTGTGCTGAGAAAAAACCCCAGCTTGACCTTGGCCTCCCAGCTCAGTGTTTGGTGCACTGAAATTCTGGGTTTTGCTGAAGATCAGTCAGTTTTCTCTTCACAGCAGCCATCAAAGCAAAGGAAGAAGAAAGCCTGTTTAATAAAAATCTTTTCCATAAAACACCTTGAAAAGCATCTGTGATAAACAGAACACAGAGCAAGACATTTATGTCCGAGGCTGACAGAGGCAGAAGGATCAGGAACTCCAACGTTCTCAAATTCTCAGGGCTTTGATGCCAACTGCTTTCCTGCAGAGTTTTACACAACAAAGCCCTGAAGCCAAAGCTGCATTTGGCTCAGAGATGGGACTGTGAATGGAGCACCGTGAGTGGTTTCTGTCAGCAAAGGGAATTTTCAGAACACTTCCCACTGATCCCCATTCCTTCATCGTGTCCACGAGTAAAGAGAAGCAGAGAGATCCTGAAGGAAGCCACGGACCCAAGTGCAGCCACGAGCAGGTGCTGCTGTCACTGAAAATTCTCCTTCTCCCCTCTTTTCCCCACCTCTCCCAAATACCTTCCAGTACATCAGCTGGGTCACCTGGGAGTAATTATAATTACTGCCATAATTCCTCCTGCAGTCCCACACATCTCTGAGCTGAGCAGATGGTCCAGGGGTTCTGCAGGTAGTTTTTATTTTTAATCTGTTTACCTGCAGCCTGTCCTGGCTCTCTGTGGAGAGCAGAGCCGGGGCTTTCAGGCCCTGTCCTCATTCCAGCAGAGATTAGCAGACAGTGAAGCCTGGCTGCTTTACCCCCTCCCACACAGCCCCGGTTTGAACGTGCTGGAGGCAGGATCCCATCAGCCCCCTGAGAGCAGCCCTGCCCTCCTGCTCAGCTTTGCCTCCCCACCAGTGTCCCCGATCAGATATTGCAGCCGGGCCTCCCAAAGGGGCACAGTGACAAACACAGTGAAATGTGATGAATGTGTTACAGGCACCAGGGCTGACCAGAGAGCTCCAGAACAGAGGATGCCATCACATGAACCACTGAACAAGCTGCTGGCACTGCCAACAGCTCCAAGTCCTGGACATTTTTCTGCACACTGCAGCAGACTGGCTCCATCTGGAGCCCCAACACAAAGCTCTCCCCTCCTTCCCTCAGATCCTTGCACAGAAAATGCAAACTCTGCTCACTTTGCCCAGCTGAAAGCACCACAGCAGCTCTTTCCTGAGGGAGTGGCTCTCTCTGTACCTCAGGAAGCAAAACCCATTTCCCAAACTGGGTCTCAGCCCTCCCAGAGCTGTGCAAGCTGCAAGCCCAGCCTGACTTTTCCTGCTGTTCCTGGGGCAGGATGGGCTCTGTCCCTCCATCCCCACCAAGGGCTGGCAGCAGCAGTGCCAGAAGGGCAGGTGTGGGTGGGTGGCATTGCCACTGGGGGGAGAGTGGGCTGTGGCAGGAGATAAACACATTTTCCAATACAACTCCTGTGTGTTCAGAGCCTGGTGGATATAAACAGAAGAGGCTGGAAGGGAGCTCTGGCTCACAGCAAAGGCAGCACCTCAGACTCCTGGGTGCTCCAGGCATTCATCATTCAGGATGGATGGAGCACAGGGAATGGTCCCACACGGGGACATTGGGGTCCCACACGGGACAGGGACCCTGTGCCAGCAGAGATCTCCTCCTCCCTGCTAGATGTGTAAGGATTGCCCGACCCCCAGCAGGCTCCCTGTCCAAAAGTGTCTCCTGAAGTGACATCCCTTGGAAAAGAACAACTTGCAGGTATCCCTTCTCCTCCAGCAGAGCCACAGGCTCACCTGAGCCCTGTGGGGATCTTGGCAAAGGGTCCAGAGACTGCAGAGTGCAGAAACTGCCAAGAGGATGTCTGGGAAACACACACATGGCAAAGCAGACATTGCCAATTCCTGTGAAGTGACTCCAATGAATTTATGGCAACCTCCCACTAAGGATTCCTGATCTCTGAGGATCCCAGCAAACCCCACTGCAGATCAGCCTTTGAGGTGGGGGCCCTCAGCTCCTTCCTTCCTCCAGACCTGCTGGGTTTGAATTCAACATTAAATCCTCCCCCAAAATCTAGAACCTCCTTCTGATTTCTGCATTTTCCACAGCCCTCAGACTCCTACAGTTCATCAATCTTCCAGTGGGAACAAAACTGTTAAGGAAAGTATTCCTGCTGCATGATTCCAGCACTTCCATCACCCTGCTCAGCCTGGACCAAGCACCCTACTATCTGCTGTGTGACACCAGCACTGCACAATAAAAACAGATCAAAAAGAAAGAGAAAATTCTCATCCAGCTTTGCAAATCCCTTTCAGATTTACAGATAAAAGGAGCTCAGCTAGTGCTGAGAGGCAGGAATCCCAGAGACAACACAAAATACTCCAGGAGAGATCAACAGCAACAAGATTTCAGCTGGTTCAAATCCAATTTCTTACAAACTTTCGGGCTGATTCCCATTGCCATCAAATCTGCCTGTATATTCCTCGTGTTCCTGACAAATGATGCCATTAAGTTCACATTGGGTTACCTAAACCAAACTAAACACATTTAGTTTGTCACAGTAACTGAAATGACAGTAAAATATTTTGGTTTTGCACAGCACACAAATTAAGAGGGAAAGGGAACTGGGACATGTTTGGGAGTTTACAAACACTCCTCCCTGACAGGCAAAACAACAGAAAAAAATCATGCAAAGAAAACCACTGTTTGCTTAAAGGAAAAGCTGAAGCTCAGGGACTGATTTAGCTTCCTATTGTTTTCTCAGCAATGATTCAAAATCCTTAAAATTGTCCTGAGTGCCAGGAAAAGAGGAAAGAGGACATTACACTGAGCTGAATCTTGCAGTTCTAAAATTAAGTTGAAAATCTGCTTCGTAAATCAGAATTAACTGCAGTGAGACAAGTCCAAGCCTGGATTTGCACAGACACCTGATGTAAAGTTGCAGTTGTGCCTATTAATCACACAATATCAAGAAAAAAGGAATTATTTTCAGTTAATGGCTTTGATTAGGCTCACAGCATGATAAATATACCAGGACTGCCAGACTGGAGGGCAAACACAACCCTCTCCCCTCCTTTCTGAAAAAATTCAATAGGAAAACACTCACATACTCCCACTTTTTGGCTGCTTTAACAGGGAAAAGAACCAATAAACAGTTATTTCACAGTAGAAGAGAAAGGCAGAATAGCTTGTTTTAAAAATGCAACTGGGTCAGTTGCTGCCTCCAGTAGAAGCAATGGGTTCCCTGTGCCCCACAGAAACATCCCTCAGTGGACCTCCCTCCTGCTGATGAGGACAAATAGGCCCTTTTAGAGCAGGATTTTTAAAAGTGCAAAGTGATTTGGGGCTTCGAGTCCCACAGGTTTCTGCAATGCCTCGGGAGCACAGTCTTTAGGCTCTTTGGAAAATCCTACCCCTAAACTGTTTTCAGCTTTGTCATCTCAAGCCTCTGGTGACACTCGGCTCACGAAGAACAAGAAGTTTCAACACATCTCTGCAGAGAGTCACCATCTCCTAAGCACGGCTTCCCAAAGCTCTGCAAGCATCCCTGAGGTCTCCAAACACCTCGGAGCAGTTCCCTCAATGACACAAAGCGCAGAGCCGAGCCGTGGTTAGCGGGGAAGCCGGGGTTAGTGGCAGCACAGAGGGAAGGTTAGAGCAGGCACGCCTGGCCCGAGCCCCTCGCACACTGACCTTGTGCAGAGCCCGGCCCGGCTCATCCTCACCTACCCACGGCAATTAAAGAGCTCGCAATTACCCCTGCTAAGCCTGCTCCGGCTGCGGGATCTGCTGCGCTGTCTCTGAAGTCGGGACCTCCGGAGCAGTCGGTAGTAGTAGGACGGTCTCCCAGAACTTTTCCTGCTGTTCATGGACATTTTTGGATCTATTTTACACACACACACACATGCAGGCACAGGTTCGCTCTCCCCTCTGGCACTGGAGCAGAACAGTCTCAGCGTTTTAATGAACTGGAGGGTGGTTCTTTGGAGTGGAAAGGGAGAGGGGGGGAAGAGGAACTCTTCACTTGACACATTTAAAAAGAAAAACAACAAGAAGAAAACATAAAAGAGAGAGAGAGGGGGGGGAAAAAAAGCAGGCGGCACCGGAGTGCATGTCTCAGCTGAAGGAGGACTCGCAGCGAGCAAGATAAACTGTGCTAACAACTCCTGCCCCCAAAAAGATAAGGCTGCTGGAGTAGGAATAGGAAGCCAGAGCTGGCCTGGGCTCCCGAAACGTGAAGCATAGGCTGGAAGAAATCCTGGACTGGATCCTGTCCCCCACACAGCGCATCTGATCAAAGTGTCCTGGAAGGATTCCCGGCTCCGGCCGCTCCGCCCTGCCCCGAGCTCATCGCTGGGCTCTGCTGCACGAGCGATGGGGAAGGGGATAATGATCTCCTGGCCATGGGACACATGTTAATAATCATCGTGGAGCAAAAGCCCCGGAAAATAAAGTGAAATTTGAGAGGGGAAAACTTTAATTAGAAGTTGAATGAACAGAGCTCCAGACTCCCCTGGAGGCCCATTTCCTTTCAACATTCAAACTGAGTTATAGCACATCCCACAAATTAGAGAAAGGGCCTATTTACCATTTGGGTCCTGATGGCAGCGAAGATTCTGCCTCCGGCTCATATTGCTCCATAAAATTACATTTCAATGGGCAGAATTAACACTTTAAGCCATGGAAGAAAATAAAACTATATATATATATTAAAAAGATAAAAAATTTCACTCCACATTTACTGTTTCAAAAGGGCAGAAGTGAATTGTCCAGAATCCTGCACCTAAACTCCTTCCCATGCTGGCACAAAAATGATTGAAGGAAGAAGAGTGACAGAAAACATTTCAGAGACCCAGAATGGTGGCCAAGAACTTAAAGCGTGGCTGCTGCTCCTCCCAGGCTGGCAGGTAACAGAGAAACTTCATCCGAGTGGGATGAGCTGCAAAACAACATCTGCACAAGAACTGTGTGTTGTGTCCTCGGTTTGTCCTTTTTCCCAGACTTCTGTGCAAATTTATCTTTGTGGTGTCTTATGAGCAGACACGGGCTTGGCTCTGTTTGAGCCCCGTTCCCGTCAGCAGGAGCTTCAGCAGGAGCTGGAAAACTTCCCTGGATTATCCTGCCTTGTACTCCAGTAACAAGAGGCAGAAACTGTTCCAATTCAGCAACCACACGGGACAGGAGTTCCTTCCCCAGCACCAACCATCCTCTCCGATTTTAGGATTTCACACATTTCCACAGTCATGGAAAACATCAGAATTCTACACAAGCCGTGTTTCCCTATTCCCACAGCAGTAAAGCCACGCTGGTGTCAGCTGAGAAAGGCCCTTCCAGGAGGAAACCCAAGCCTCGCTGGTGTCTGAAGTCCATGCCTGGTTTTGAGGCCACACGTGAGGAATTCGGCGCCAGCGTTCAGGCAGTGCAGGAATGAGCGCTCGGAGGGCACCGGCAAGTTCAGGTCAAGGAGGCAGATCCCAGCTGGACAGGAGGGGGAGGCAGCACCGGGACATCGCTCTGTGCTCCCACCCCGCGGCACGGCCCGGCACAGGGAAAAACCTGCACTTACTGCACATCTGCTCTCCTTAGCCAGAACAATCTTCTTTTACATATCTGGGTACATAAAAAAATAAAAAAAATCAGAGGGGCAACTCTGTTTTCCAGATGAGCAGAGACTCATCCTGTGTGGCTGATTCAATCCCCAAATGGAGCTGAGAACATCCAGAACACGGTGATGGGAAAGGCTGAAACTACTGAGGCTTGGTTAAAGATTTGCTGTAGACGAGAACCCAAATATTCAGTGTCTCTCTGCAATTTTGTGTCATAATAACTGGGATGAAAGCTCTGAAGAGAGTCTTCTACAATTATGCTTTTATCACTAGAAATGTCTTTAGAACGGCCTATCCAATTTACTTTGTCATTCCCAATAGCAAAAAAAAAAAAGGCACTGATGGAAATGAAAGTTTAAACAAAACCATTTTAAAAGCTCACCCAAATTTAGATGATCTGAAAAGGGAAGGTTTGATTTCGTTTAACTGGATCCAGGTGACTCACACTCAGAGCTCTGGGGATGCAGGAGAGGCGGCTGCTGGGATCTCCTCAAGCTCTGAGGGAATGTGAGGTGGGAATGCTCCAGATTTTTAGTTTTAATCAGCCAGGTACCTTCAGAAACACTCATACAGGTGACCACAAAGCAGGAGAAGTTCATGAGGGACTATAAACCATATGACAAGAGAAA
Organism: Sturnus vulgaris; assembly: GCF_052056855.1. Classification (NCBI taxonomy): domain Eukaryota; kingdom Metazoa; phylum Chordata; class Aves; order Passeriformes; family Sturnidae; genus Sturnus; species Sturnus vulgaris. The sequence goes on from NC_142264.1 coordinate 1,914,817, forward strand.
GCAGCCCTACATAAAAGCATAAATAAATAGTTGGGAGCTGTGCTCCCCGTTCTCCAGCTTGTCTCTGTCTCTCTCACTTAACAACATTTTTGAAGGATTAAACTTCAGATGCTACAGAGCAGCAGGCAGGAAAATGAAAAACCCACCTGGGGGGGATGTGACTGGGCTGGACCTTTCCAGTGCATCCAACACTGCTCTGTTTTCTTCTTTCTTCACTACTTTTTTTCTCTTTTTGAAAGCCACACCCTGACACAAATACTCTGTGTACAGCAGAATCTGCCACTCACAGATGTGGGATTATGAACTGCTCTGGAGAAAAGCTGACAGCATTAAATCTCCATCTCTAAAATAACACATCCCAGTCTGGCTGCTCCCTGCAAAAGGCAGCTGGATGAGCTCAGTCACAGAGCTCTGCTGGATCTTTCAGGAAGAAGAGCAATTGGAGATAAATGTAGCAGTGATTTTTGGGGTGTTAACTCCTCCTCCCCAGCACCAAACACAAACCTAACCCGTGGAATTAAATGTAATTAAATTAAACACATGCCAAACTGTGGTAAAATACCCAGTCTGAGGTGCTGCTGAGCTTTAGCAGAGAACTCAGCACTCAGGGCTGACCTGGGTGTCACCCTGCCCCTAAACTTTCCTAAACCCAGATCCTCAGAATTTATGGCAAGGAACTTGAATTCCTTAATTTGAAGGTGAAAGTTTCTGTGCTCTGTGTCAGTGGGGTCCAGTCAGCCCCAAACCCCTGATTTGGACAGGCCTGAGGATGCCCTGACTTGCTCACACAGAATTCATGGCTCTGAATTCAGGCTGCCTCTGAGACAGCAGCTGCAGGGATTTCATTTCAGTTTCCCAAGTTTCTTTCATAAAGAAGTGAACTGAAGTTTTCAAAATTTAAACTTAACAAATAACAACCCCCCCCTCCAAGACTTTGGCTGGGCCAGCAGAGAGGAGTGATGGGTATCAACCTAATTTCTAATTTGCATTAGGCCAATGAACTACAGACAGACCACAAAGAAATCGAATAAATTCAGACTGCAATCCCAATTTCCCTGTCACATGCAACCCCTCTGTGCTTGAGGAAGAATCATATTCCTCGAAGGGAAAAGGAGGAAGGGAAAATCTGTACAAAGTATCTCTTTTACAAGCCAAGAGAAACAGAGTTTCTGTCCGTGCTCCCAGACACTCTCAGTGTGTGCCCGCCTGAATTTGCTCACGAGTCCATGGCAGACTCAGCGCTCCGAGCCTGGAAAATTTCCAGGCTTTTTGTCTCGGGGCTCCCAGGGATAAATCAGCTCAGGAGCAGGGCAGGGAGGAAGGTAATTTCCTTTGTGTGAGGATAACTTCACTTCCAATTCAGCTGTACCCACACCAAAATCTTCAGTGAGTTATTTGTTTGAAGGTCGATAAAGGAAAGTTTTATACACACAATTGAAGTAAACTAGTTCTTTTTAGTACTTTAACAGCACATGATTATTTTTAGAGTGCACATAGGCAAAGTAGTTTACTTACTACCTGAGGTAGAATGTAGCAGCTTCTTGCAACAAAACGGTTCATAGACCGGAGATAAAAATGGGAATGAGCATTTACTTTAAATTCAGGCAGAGAATTCACCGCTCTCCATTTATTGAGTGGTGCCATAGGTAGCACAGCACTCTGGCTTACTCCTGCTGTGAGTGTGGGGAGGATCCCGCAATGGAGATGGAAAGGAGTGACCCCGGAGCCGCCTCCTGCGCTCCTCCGGGACCATTTCCTGCCACTTCCCGGCACAACAACGGAGCTCCACAACGGCAGCTTCTCTTCTGGGGAGACCAAAACAAAACCTCTTCACTTGCTCTGCTGACACAGAACTCTCCACTCGGGTACACTGGTTTATAGCCTGACTGGTAATGATGCGAATAAAATTTACTAAGTCAAAATCCATCTAAAGATTTGTGCTAAATTTCCACTGACCTAAGGAAGCAATTAAACACATGGAGTCCAATGCAAATGGAAGAAGAAACTTGTACCAGAATCAAACATCCTGTGTCTCAGAGCAGCCTGCTCCTTTCACCAGGACTGTCAAGTCTCCACTGTACAGCAACAATTCCAAACTAAAAAGAAAAATCTTGTACAAATCTCTAAATCAACCAAAACCCCTCAGTTGTAACTGGGAGCTGCACAACATTTCCCAGCACTGTGTGTCTTCCATGCCAAGCTGCTGGCAGGAAATATTTAAGTGGCACTGTACTTTGCAAATATCCCTTATTACTAAAATAAAATGTTAGCAGTGATTCATTGAATGATTAATGGAATGACTTCAGCTCTGGGTTTCCCAGGATTCCCCATTTCCTTCTCCAAGACAAAACTGGAGCAGTTCTCTGCCATGATCCTGCAGGGGCTTGAAAGGGACCTCAAAATCTCACCTGGTCCAACCTCCAGTGGGAAGAGAGCCCAGATGATGATGATCTTTACCTTCCTATCTGCACATTTAAATGAACAAAACCCACATCACCTCTAGGTTAGGAATTATTAGATGTAATAACAAATTACTGTAATAAACTACAAAATACACATTGGCCTTAATCAAAATATTAATATAACAAAATAAATTAACTCCTAAAAATATTTTTACTTCATATTTCAGCAGTAAACTTGTTGTTGTGTTGCTGCAGGGAAGGAGTTGATAAAAGTCTGGCATCACTGCCTTTCTGTGCCAGATTTATGGGTTATTATTAGCAGAAGGCTCAGCTATTTATCCTGAGTTCTGTTACAGTGGCTTTCCAATGTGGTGTGCTAAAAGGTCAGGGGAAAAGCCATGAACCTTTCAGAAAGCTCCTGCAGGGCATCACTCTCCTCATCTGCATGGAAACTGAGTGTGCTGTAGCCCGAGGTGGGGAGGAGAGAAGGTTTTACAGGTGCTGCAGAGCCCAGGAACTCCCCCAGCCTTAGGAATGCCCTGGGCTGCAGGGAAGCAGCCTGGAACCCTCTGTCCCCTCCCGAGCCCATCTGGTCACCTGAGCTCCCCCTGAGCAAGAATCAGCTCTGGGGGAGTTTAATCTCATGACAACATCCACTGACAGCAGCATCTCTGCGGGCAAGTGAAATGAAAGATTAACTTGATTACACATTATTTCCTGATTAATTAATAGATTAGGCACTTGCAATTCATGTTTAAATGCCTGATAATGATCTCACACTCATGTAACAAATCACTGATTTATACACACACAATCTAAACTTCATTTTTCATGTGACAGATTATTTTCTTCCTTTCCTTGCCACATAATTTGCAAACTCCACTGCAAATACAGTTGCTCGTTTCACTTGCTTTTTGGCATCAGATGACTCATCCAAGGAATATTTTGGCAAGAATGATCTTTAGCCATCTTCCTTATCAGGCTGACATGACAGAGTAGCACAGAAAACACCCTGTGTTTTAAAAGAATTCCCTGTTAACAAGTTGAAAAATGAAAATGTAGCGATTGTTTTTAAAGAGGGCTTTACAAAAGCAACTGGAAATCCTGCAATCAGTTTTTAAATACCATTGTGAGGGTGGTTTATTTAAATTTACGTTTTTCCTTCTGGCACAACAACACAGGGCTGCCCTGAGAGATGTTATTGTCCCGAGTGCAGCTGATAGCAGAATGTGGAGAGCCTCCTTCAAACAACAGAAATATGAAAAACACTCCAGGAGCAAAGCAAGGGCTGGGATGTTTTAAAGTGTGGAAGCTTGGGGCACCTCCAGTGCCTGAGCTCTCCTGAGCCAGGATCCAGCGCTGGGAATTCTCACCCTGCTGGGTCCTCACCAGCCCTGAGCAGGGCACTGGGTGATGATCTGATAAAGGACACTCCAAGTAAAAAGAATAGAAAATATCTAGCAAGGCACACAGAGCCCAGTAATGCTCCTCTATTGCAGCATCAGTTCAAATTGGGTTTTTTCTGCTTATCTTCCTACTTTTTCATGCAGCTCTTCCACTCACAAATGTATGTAGTCTGTATGTTCCCATTCCACTAATATGCCTGTTATATTCCCAGAGAGAAAAAGCTACTAAAAATCTCTCTTCCTATTGAATTGATATCCTTTATTCTCCTAGTATACTCATTTTTCCTGGATTAACAAGTCTACCTCTTTCCTTTGAGCCCCTGCAGAGGCCCAGCCAACAGCAGCTTGTCTTCACATCCTGGGACATCCATGTGGCAGCAGCCTTGGACGAGCTGGCTTGCAGGGACAATTCATTAGCCCAAATGCCACACTGATGCAAAGAAGGCAAAGTTTGTCTGATTGGTGTTTTATCTAAGACAGCTGGGTGGCCTCAAAGCAATTTTGGGAGGAGACACAAAGAGCAGCTTCTTATTGACACAGCTCATGCTTGGTGCTGAATGGCCTTGCAGGAATCATCCTCCCATGTCTTTTTTTTTCCTCCACCCTAAAACAGAACTTTGCTGCTGACCCTCCCAACGGGGACATCTGAGGTGAACTCTGTGAAAAGAGAACACCAGGCAGGGCAGAGCCCTCCCAGCACTGGGGATGGGGCAGCACCTGCACTGTGCAGAAATTCCTTGGGTTTTCATCAGGGAAGAAAATGCCAACACCTGCTGGAACTCCGAGTGCAGGATTTCAACACAAATTCTGTAAAGAATGAGGAGTTCAGTGGGGACTCTGATATAAAGCATGGCCGAGTGTGCAGCCCCTAAACAATGCACAGGTATCCATATATAGATCCAGATTTATTTATCTCAGGGCAGCAGTGGCCCCTGTGCACTGCACAGCTCCCACCAGCCCTGGCAGGATGCAGCCTCACAGCTCAGACTGCACAGTCAGTCTTTGCTAATCTTGGCCTAACTCAAAACTCTACTTATCTTTTCCTTTCTAAATCATACCCAGGACAAGACTAGAATCTCTTTTGAAATGTAAAGGTTCTATAATAAAATTTAGAAAGCACATATGGTACAAATATCAAGCGTGAACATCTCTTCCCATCTTGTACGTTTCAAAGCCTGTGCAAACAGCACTTTTCCCTGGTTTTGATCATGCAGCCAAAATGAGTCATCTGTGAACAATTATGGCTCTGGCAGGGGCCTGACTGTTGGAGAATGAAAGGAAACACTTTATTATTGAAATGATCAGTATGCCAAGCTGAGAGGCGACTGCAGAGAATGTTAAGAGTCCTTTATGCTCCTTCAGCTAGCAAAATCGAAAGCAGAGGATGCAGCACTCCCCTCTCGGACACCTGAGAACACCTGAGTTGAGAATGGGCAATGCAAAGCACGAGGAAGTGAGAGCTGTGGACATGAGCAAGGGAATATATGGCAGGAAAAGAAACACAACCTTCAAGCTTAAGAAAGTGTTGGTTATTCCTGGCTCAGCTCTCCCAGGGGAGTCGTGAACGTATTAAAGGAACACACAGTCAGAGGCCTCCGTGCTGAAATCTGAAACTATTAAAGGACGTTTGTTGGGAGTTCGGGACTGGCTGAGTTTAACAGGCTCTTCTGAAAGGGGATGAATGGAATTCCCCTCGAGGAGAAAAAACAGCAACCGAACAGTTTAGTAGGAACATGGATCTCCCAATGTGCTGCCCATTTCAGCAGTGACACTGCTGTGTCTGGGTTTGCTGCCAGCAGGGACTAGGCAGGATCCCTCTGCAATTCCAAGGTAACTCAGGATCTAAGCTGCTCACTGAGAGCTGGGCAGGGCAGGGAGCTGGGCAGGATATTGGTTTGATGGACTTGGCAAATGAGACGAGCAGGAGATGATTTTAAAATTGGACTATGAACAAGCAGTTTATGAGCGAATAATTCTTGTCCTCTTTTCCATGAGCAGCTTGCAGAGGGAGGGGGAACAATGTGGTGATCACCACCCAGAGCCTGCAGACTATTTAAAGACCATGAGGGTTGACAGGATGACAAGGGAGACTCATGTACACAGAACTGCTAATGGAAGGTGTAGGGGGGAGATCAGGAAACAATCTGGGAAGAGCACATTTTGCACTCTGAAATTCAAGTCCAACTCCCAACAGAAGAGATGCTGGAGGATTTTGAGATCAATATTCTGACAGCAGGACCTCTCAGGTCTGAACATTAGCTGACAAATACCTTGCTGTTTTTGAAACCCTGAGGTTTGACAACCTTTGGAACAGATTATCCCACCATCACCACAGTTTGGGCAGCGTGAATCCAAAACAAAGAGCCCTGGCAGGCCTGGAGCCAGGCTGGGCTCGGAGGTTTTACATCACCTGAGAGTACAGGCTCACCAGTATGGGGGGATTCGTGCTGGCCAGGGCTAAAATGTAACTTCCCTGTGATCCTGAGCAGGGCAGGGAATGTTTACAGGTGTGGTATTTGTCTTTGCAGGAATCAGCCTGGGAAAAGGTCAGAGTTGTCTGCTTCAGAGTTCACAGAGCCCAGGAACCTCACACCTCCTGTGTCAGGGCAAGTGCAAGAGACTGCGGGTTCCTGCTCCTGAGGGGGTTTTGGAGGATCCTGTTTAGCTCATTATACAAAGGCACTTTTGCTCCTAACAGAACTCTGCAGGGCAGGGCTACAAATTTCCTCCAGATTTACTCCAAACAAGACAGCCTGGCAAGCAGGGACACACCTGAGATGGTAAAACACTTAGCTGCAATGCTGAAAACAGACATCAGGAATTGGGAATTTCCCAAATGCTTATTCATTGCAATTTCAGGAAGTAGCCCATGGTTACCTTCACACAGTAAGTGGCAATCCTACATGGAAGGCATCTTGTTTCAGTCAGGAGCAGTCTGGAATGTCATCTTGGCAGGAACTGGAGTGCTCTTTTTGTTTGGGTCATGTCACTCACAAACTTCCTTCCATAACACACTGGGTTGGGTCTAAACCCACATAATACAGGGTATTGTGGAGCTTTTCCCAGCTGTGGCCAGGCTGTGCTTTGCTCACATGCACTGTACCCCTCTCTGCAATTTGGTTCGACTCTTCTGAGCATTCCTAGGTCACAAACAAGCCCTCAGAGTCCATCACTGCCTTGACTATTGCAACAGGAATGAGATTGTTTCAATTTAAACCATAGAAAACCAAGACAATGTCAGTAGTCTTGGAAAAACATTTGTTATACACACTGAGCACAGAGGAACCAGGCAGAAAGGGGGAGCTTTTCCAGCTGAAAACGCCAGAAACGCCAGTGCTGTGTCAGCACGTTAAAGTCTAAGGAAAACTGCTCTGTTCTGGACACAGCCCTGCTGCAATTCCAGCTGCTCACAGGGAATTCCTTCTCAAGGCAGCACCCGGCAAGTGCCCCAGGGGCGAACTCTGCTGTGACCAGCGCTGGCTCTCGCGTTCCCTCATTTCAGCTCCGGCCTGGGCTGTTCTGAGGCAGGGCTGTCCCTGTCCCTGTTTGTGTCCCTGTTTGTGTCCCTGTCCCTGTTTGTGTCCCTGTCCCAGTCCCAGTCCCAGTCCTAGTCCCTGTCCCTGTTTGTGTCCCAGTCCCTGTCCCTGTTTGTGTCCCTGTCCCAGTCCCTGTCCCTGTCCGTGTCCCAGTCCCAGTCCCAGTCCCAGTCCCAGTCCCTGTCCCTGTCTCTGTCCCAGTCCCTGTCCGTGTTCCTGTCCCTGTTTGTGTCCCAGTCCCAGTCCCAGTCCCAGTCCCAGTCCCAGTCCCTGTCCCTGTCCGTGTCCCTGTCCCGGAGCAGGCGGGATCGTGGCCGCAGCGGCTCCGCACGGCTCTGCTGCCGCCCGCAGGCGGGAGGGCGCCGGCTCCGCCTGGGATCGCTGCCACATCCCCGGGACAGAGCGGGCTTCCTCTTAAATAGCCCTTTCTACCGACCTTAGGAAACATGTTCCCCGCTTTTTTCCCCGCCCAAATGCTAAAGAACATTAAAAAAATAATAACATCCCTTTTAGTGAAGCTTGTTACTCTAAGCTTCATTACTTCCAACCTAAAAAACTCCAACAAATCACAAATCCCTGTGTTTTGAAATAATAACTAAATGAGGAATAGTCCAGGTGAGACCATGACAAGTCAGCTGAGGAGTAAAGTCAGTGGCAATGCAGCAGAGTTAAACATGTGTAGGTTTGATTTCTAGTGACACACTGAGGAACAGTTCCTAACTCGTGCTGCTGAATCCCAGGCAAGTTTGTCCAAATTTCACACACAAAGAGGTCAAGTGTATTTTTTGGACTTGCACTGCGTGTTCTAGTTTGTTCATTAAAAAGGAGTCAATTATATAAGATGCTGACCAGTCTGAGGGCAAATTAGCAAAACTCTTAAACCCATGCTTAATTCCAAGAATATGACTGAAGGAAATCTAAACAGCCCAGGTTTCATTGCTTCCATCTGTAACAGCACACAGGTCTGGGTATGCTCCCAAGCTTTCACCCAAATCACTTCCTGGCCATCACAAAGGTTTTACAGCCCTGCCTGGGAACCTGCCCAGCTTTCCCAACCTGCTTTTTTCCATGTCATACTAAAAAGCATATGTGGATTTAATAATTGCTAATCCAATGACTGCATTACTTTACTTCATACAACTGAGCTAAACGTGCCAGTATCAAATGATCCCAGAGCCCTGGACAAAACTGAACGTCTGGAATACTTCTCTGCTTTCAGAAACACGTGGGATGCAGCCAACAAGCACTATGGAACACATCCTGTGCCCAGGGCAGAACTCTGACAAGGAATGTGACTCCCAGGTGGGAGCTGAGGTACCGTGTCCAGCCAGCCAGAGGCACAGCAGTACTTGAAGCAGATTTTAGGGAATCTTTTCCCTAGGAGAAAGGGATCAGAGAAGTATTGAAGAACAGGAGTTATTGCTTGCAGACCTCGGTTTGGACACAAGAAGAATCAAGGATTTGCTTGGTGATTTGTGGCCATCAGATGAAGCAGCTTCCCCTCCCTCTCGAGCCCCCTGTGACATGATGGCCATTCCCAGGGAATTTTCCCCTTTCCCATGGAAGAGGTCCCAGCTGGAGCACACAGAGGATTTTGGTACAACTGCCTCATCCCAAGCAATGCTGTCACTTGCTGTCCCCTGTGAAGTGCTCTGAGCCATGGGCCCAGCTCTGCTCTGCAAATGCCCAGAGCACCTCCAGCCTGTGGAAGGATGATGAAGAGCCTCCCACCAGGAGCACAGGAGAGGAGGTGGAGGAAGCTCCTGGCTATCTGCCAAGCCTCACCACTCTGCTTTTTCATTTTTAGTTTCTGCTCTTTGCTGGAAAGTTTCTACTTAGCTCTGGTTTCCATGGCAACTGCATTTCTTGCCTTTCTTCTCTAGCATTAAATTTTTTATTTGATTTCCCTTCTTCCCAAGACATGACTCTCTTTTCCTTTTGTAAAAAGGAATTAAGTGTTGTCTTCTCTTTGGTTGTTGATATTTTTAAAGGAGGTAGGAGACACTTTCGCTCAGCAACAGAATCCGTCTAGAACAGCAGCAGAGATTTAATCTCCCAGGGAAGAATGTCAGGGGATTCCCTTGCAGAAAAGTCATTTACTGTAATTATCTTAACAAGGTTATGACATGTAAGACTTCCAGGTACTGTGGAACCCAACATTTTTTAAAAATTGGCTGCTCGTTTTTATGAGACCTGACCTGGCCATTTTTTCTCCACAATTAAACATTTTAATTTCTTTTTCAAGCATTACTTGTGACTCTTGAGCAGTCTCGGGAGAATAGTTTAATACTGGAAGTGCACTAGGAATGTGGTCTTCAGTTCCAGACTGCAGGAGAATTCCAACTTTCCAGTGACAGTGCTGTCACCTGGCTGGGAGGGAGGTGTTGGGGTGAAGCTGAAGGACCCTTCCTTCCCCTGCCATGGGCAGTCACCCACATCAGTGCCCTGCACACCCTCACACAAAGCACACACACACAAAACCCTCACAACTCATGCAGCTTAAGCTAATTAATTTGTCTTACTCTTGTCATGTTGGGACTGAATTAATCTGACAACCTCAATTCATTTGAGAAGAAAAAAATTGATCAGAATAGCAAATCTGGATTAGATTTACCAATTTGGTTTTTCCAAGCTTTAGCTTCATCGTAAACACAATTTATATGCTGCAAAGCCCTGAAATAATACAGGTTTTCATGCCAGTTCACTATGAAAAATTCTCTCCACATCTAAATTCTCCAGCACACTCAGGCCATAAACTGACCCTCCTGTACAGTTGTAGATTACAAGGTTTCCAGTCTTTATCTCTGCCTAGTGGGATTTCACAGTAAATTCTTTCAGGACTGAATAATTAAAAGAAGCAAAACCACAGCATTCGGCTCACAAGGCAACACAAACAAATCTGTCCATGGGTGCTATCTTGTTTGCAGCACATGTGCACAGATTTACATGGAGAATTGAGGCTTAGTGCTCTGTTTGTTTAGATTTTTCATTATTCTGTACCCCAAGCATAAGGTAAATTGTAGAAAGACTGAACTTGGAACAACTTTAAGACTGAGCTGATCGTCTTAAATAATTTTTTTAAACTCAGTTTTGCATTTTTAAAAGATACTTACTACTCAAAAGAAATAAGGGAAATGGTCAGAAGTGAGGAGCCCAGTCTACCATACTTGGTTCATGTCTTTCTCCTGCTCTTGAATTCCCTCCTCCAAGGAATATCTAGGTCAGGAATCCACAGGATCTTATAGAAATCTGGCAACGTTCAGTGTGTTTGCCAGCCAAGCTATTTGAATTGTCAGATATTAAATATATGTGCTAGGATCTGTACTGTAAAATCCCATTACAACATCCACTGTGCATGAAATCCCCATGGATTGGCTTCACTGCAGGCCAGGTCCCCCACTTGGAGTCAGGGTCAGGAGGAAAGTTTCAGACATGTGAGCATGGCCTCCCTGCTTTCTTCCCTCGGAGCTCCCAGGATTAGCGATTCAAAGAGCTGCTTTAGGCGTAGTCCCCTCAATCGCAGCCATAATGCAGCTTTTATGTGGCCACGGCCAGCCTTCATGTCTGCACTGTTTCAATTCCCAGTGTGGGGATTGACTGAGGCAGGCAGCAGCTTACTCAGCTCTCAGCTGCTGTGCTGAGGCGAGAACATCCAGCAGCCCCCTGCTCATCCTCGCTTGATTTAATGATTTGCTGGCCAGACTACAGAGGGCGGCTCAGGAACTCCTACCCAGCGTGCCATGATTTGTGGGTTGCTGCTGCTCATCTGTAATTGCAACGAGAAATGCTCATCAATCACTCCAGCTCTCCAGCAGAACGTTGGGAGATACAGCAATGGAGAGTTTTCAACCTGGCCTATCTTTTTGAAAACATTCTAATCCTGCAAATAAAGATCTGGATGCTGTCCTGGTGCCAGGATGAGAGCAGCTCCTTTCTGATCCCAAGGGGCACAACCATCCCTCAATGAAATGAACCAATATTCCTCCCCTGAGAGCAGAGACAAGGGGAGGCTGCGACTAAACTCTGCTAATCTTCATTGCTGCACTCATTAGCACCAAACTCTCAAGTCACAGCATCAAAACGTTTTTCTCCAGCTCTCTTGGAGCTCCTTGGAAGGAGTTCTAAGATCTCCTTTTCTCCAGGCTGAAGAGCCCCAGCCCTGCCAGCCTGTCTCCAGAGCAGAGGTTCATCCTTCACCCTAAATATCCAGAACTCCAGTCTGACACGAATGTCCCCCTCCCATTCCCTGTTCCTGAGCTGGCTGAGCCCCAGTGCAAACATTTCCTCTCCTCTGTGAAGCACAAGCTGAAAATCATCATCACTTAGTCCCCAGTGGGACAAGAGAATCCCTGTAGGTAAACCCAAGACTGAAGGGGGATTCCTGGAAAGCTGCACTCCAGATCTCTATAATCCTTATCAGCCTCGTTATTGCTCAGCCAGATTTGGAAACTCTTTTTCTAACAGCCCTGTGAGCAGCACATCTTCCCAATAAGGTCCAGGTTCAAACTGCTCACATTCATTTCCTGCAGTCTAATAGAACACAATCTTAACACAATTTATTGAGACAATTAAAATTCAGAAAACAAGCTTCTCCGTGCTCCATAAAGCACAGCAAATTTATTTGCTGCAGTCAGTAAAACTCTGCTGCCTAAAGCTGTGCAGTAACTCAGCAGGGCCTGCCCAGGGACTGTGGGACCCTCAAAGCTGGGCTGGGATAATCAATTAGAGCTGGGGCTGCTGAAGGGACCCCGCAGCTCCCAGGCCCTTCCACACCCAGAGAAGCAGAAAAAAGATTCAGGAAAGAAAAGCTTTGGAGGGTCTGTGGTTGGTCTGTGTTCAGCTGCCGTGTCTACCAATAATTGTGGCCAGTTTTGAAGGTGGACATTTATACTATCCAGTATTTCAAGTTCCCTTAACCAAAGACAAAATAGAATGGATTTTTCATCCACCAAATAAAAAAGCCTCTCTAAGTTTGGAATTATTGGAATCATTACAAATGTGTAAGAAGGCTGCAAGCATTTGGATACACCACACTCAAGCTCCAGTACATACATTTATGCAATGAAATCACTTAATTTGAAACAGATCACCAAAAAGCTAGCTTGCATTTAGGCTGCCTTAAAGAAGAGATGTCACGCTAGAGATTTTCCCAATTACTTATAAAATAATCACTTCTTTAAAGTTATCTGGTTTGAGAGGTAATTATTAAGTGAATTTAGAATGTAATTGCTCTGAACAATGATAAACTTGTATTATACCCTGAGTAAGCACTACAGGCAGGTGATAAATTGCAAAAGTAATGCTACATCAGTTTAACTTCCTGCCGAGTCACCCTGAACTGCTCCAGCCTTGCACAAAATAGCCCCTGCTTTCATTACTAATAAAACACAGAATTAATTACTCAAAATAAAAGAGGCCTTGAAAATGTGCCCAGACACTGAACCATGCTGGCTTTTGCATTCTTTTTCCCTTTCTTTTTTTCTCCTATAAAGGAACCTCAAATCCATTGCTAGTTATTTTTTCAAAGCCAGCTGCCCACACGAGGTTTTGTTCCAGGACTCTTCCATTCCCAAGTGGATGCTCAGGACCTGCCTGCACAGCAGACTCTCCAGCCACCATACTCCTCTCAAAATACTTAAACTGATGGCTGACTGCACCACAAACTTCATTTCTCTGACTGGATTATGATAAAAAATAGCTCAGTTTTGGAAATTCGCTCAAGCAGTGGAAATATTTTAGACCGGGATCCAAATCTTTCAAATGTCTAATGCTGGACTGGAATTCTCCAGGGACTTCCAGGCAATTCTGCTCCAGCTTGAACAAGAAAAATCCCTGGCTTGTTATTAATAACAGCTGGGAATCTTTATTTCCCTACTCTCCTGTAAGAAGGATTCCAGCTTCTCCCAGAATCTCATAATTATAGAACATGCAGGTTTAGAGCTGTGCCTGTTTGCATCTCAGCAGTTCTCCAGGAATTTACTTAAAGATGAAACATCACCCCAAGTTTCCAGGGTTTCAGCTCCTGACCCCTTTGTGTCACCCCCCACAGGCTGACACGGGGCTCTGGCAGTGGGTGAGCTGCACCCTCCTCCCTCAAAGCCACCTTGTCACGAGCAGCACCAGGAAAAAAGCCATAAAACTTCTTTAGAGAAACACAAACACAAGGTTCCCACCAATTCCTAACCAGAGCATTGAAAAGCTCTTGGGCACCAGTCCAGCCCTTGTGGCAGCGCTGTGCTCATGGAGAGGAGGAGAGCACGGGAGACACAAGCCAAGCAGCACAAGGAGCCTGAGCAGCCAAAGAGCTGCACAAGGAGCCCAGCACGGCCTCTCAGGGCTCCTTTTGTAGCCCAGCACGGGGCTGAGCCCGTTTGTGCCAAAGTCCCTGCTCAGCCCTGGGCACCTCCTCTCCTGGCTGACCTTGAGTTGTGGCTTTGCCTGCAGAGACAAAACTCTTCCTTCCCTCTCCGGGGCACCCAGCTGGGGATGGACCCCCCAGAGGAGAGGCCTTGGAGGTTTTTTAATTGTCAAAGTGTGGAAGGGGCTTCATGGACCTCCCAGGGCTCCCCTGAACACCTCCTGATTTAAGAACATCTCTGCTTCTGCTGAGCCACTGCAAAGTCACTTCTGCAGCTCTCTGAGACAAAGAGTGACACATAATGAAGGCAGGATTTAGAGCGTGGGCTGAATCTCATGTGAGAAGATTCTGACTGCAGAGGTAAAGTATTGGCTAAATTTTATAATGATGGAGTTAATTTTGTTGCTAAGAAAAGCAAAGGCACGATGAGGATTGGCTCCAGAGATTACACAGTGTGTGGTCTCTGCACTTGAAGAGCTCTGCACAGCACTCACTCATGTTACATCAATTACTTTAACAAAGTTAGATTCAGAATAATATTTATAAAGCTGAGATCCACAGACCTTTTTGCAATCACCTGGGTACAATCACCTTATTCACAAAACTGGCTATAAATTATGCTAATCAGTGAAACATTCAGAAGATGAAGAGAGGTTTCTTGTGTAATTTTAAATAGATTCCTATAAAGAAAAAAATTGGGAATATATAAAATTACGGAGTTTCAGTGCGTGTTTCTATTTGAATCTTGAGTGTCAGTAATATAAAGGTTAAAGCACTATGATCAGGAAATTTAAAATATATCATTTTTATTGTGGGACCCCTTCTGTGTCTCCACAATGATTAGATATAATACTGGAAGGTTTTGGTGGACACAGATGCCATCTTAAACACCAATCCTGACCACTCCAGTGAAGCCTGAATGAAATGGCAATTTTGCTCTCAAGACAGTCCTGTCTCTGACTCAGTCCCCCTGTTATATTTTACCATTATCTTAAAAACAAACCTTTTCCTTTGTGGTTTTCATAACAATAAAAAGTTAAACAACACAGTGAGATACAGTCTTCTCTTCATGTCCTTTGAGGGGGGGGTAATTTAAAAAAACATATTTAACTTTGACCTACTTCTAATGTATATTCAATTAATGGCAAATTCCTGTGCATTATTCAGGTGAGACTGCCCCTGTTGAGCAGTTGGATCCTTGAAGGTCAGCAGCAGGAGAACGAGCTTTGTGAAATGTGTGGCTGCTCCTGTAAGCCTGGGATGTGAGAGCAGAGGGACTCAAGTCCCCAGGGAGGGTCCTGCCAGGATCAGGAGTTCCCTGCTCAGGGAACAGGAGGTGTGTGACTGCAGAGCTGCATTTCTCCCTGCAACAACAACAACACAGGACCTCGTGTGGCTCCTGAGCAGCCAAGGAAGTGGGGAAAGCACGGCCTGGGAGGTCACAGGCTGTGAAGTGATTCCCATCTTTCAGCTCGGGCACAGGAAAGGTAATAGTGCAGGTTTTTACCCAAATCCCAGGAGCTGAGGTGAAGTGCAGGAAATCCCGTACGAGGTGTGACATGTGGCAGCCCTTCCTTAGGGCTGGATGCTGAGCAGTGAGCAGGAGAAATGGCTCCCTGAAGCCAGGACTGGGCTGTGGGCACGGGCTGCCCTGTGAGCTGGGTCACTGCTCTTCTCCAGCTGCCTCTGGCCGTTCTGGGATCAGAGGGAAGTGTCCCAGGCTGGTACCCATGCCTGCTTCACAGAGCACAGCTTCTCCACACCTTGTGCCCACGTTTCTCTTTACTCAGGTCAGATTTTTCCCCTTTCCCTGCTCTGCTCTCAGCTCATCACCAGGTACAGACACAGGTGACATCTTGATGGTGTCTCAAGTTCAGATTCCATGGAATTAAGATCCCCAAGCAGAGCTTACAACTTACAGAAGTTATAACTCAGTGTCCAGACTTTTGTAGGACTCAAAGCCTTTGCAGACCACTCCTGATCCCTGCACCACAGCCCTAAGGGCTCTAAACCATTAAGGAATGTCCTTGTGTGTGGATTCTTCCTCATTTCCATGTGGTTATTTGCAGACACATTAAACACTGCTTCTACTTGGGACACAAAATCCATTAAGAGGAGTGATGTGCTAAAATTAACTATGTATTTGTTTTCTCTTCAGTTTCTATAGAACACGAGGAGAGATGCAGATGGTTAACAGCACTGAGATTATAGTGATAGCTGTAAAATTTGATGACTGTTATCAAAAGCTTCGTATGGCTTATGAGAGCAAGTAGCAATTAAAAAAAAAAAAAAAAAGATTTCCAAGCTTGGGGTAAAGCCAGTTTCACACTAAAGGATTTATTAAAATAAGAAGCTCACTACTTCAAACCTTGACAGGCACAAGTTATCTGCAGCAGTTCGGATGTGAATGAAATAGAGATGCTGTGTATGAGCCTGAATCACTGACAAGGGGAGATTTAAATCTGGGGTGGGAATTTTACTGCTCAGAAAGCAAGGCAGGGATCAGCTGCAGGGATCTGAGACAAAGGCCAAGCAATTGCTCCCTGATCTCTGACTGGCACTCCAGACACAGCACTCGTTCTCCATGGCTAGAAAAATGCTGTACTGCACCTTGTCACAGGCAGGGAGATGCCTGACAAAATAAGCTGAATCACTCACTTCCTCCACCTTCCACCAGAACAAGACTTTGTTCCACCTCTGTGGATGAAATATTAATCCAGCCTGTAAAGAACGATACCCAGAGCCTTCCATCAGAGACCTCTCTGTTCAGACTCCTCTGTGGAGAATTACCTTTGCTCTTTCCCCAGCTGGAAAAGCTCTTGTATTCCTGTTTCCCCCTCCCTCTTCGGAGCTGCCATGACTGGAACTCCAGACTTTCCCAAGCTACAATGATTTATTGAAACCAGTTCTACTTAGTGAGAGCCCTGGCAAGCAGAAGCTGTGCTAATGCACCCGGCAATCCACAGAGCAAGATAAAATCTCCCAAGAACATTTTCAAGTGGTAAAAGAAGAAACAACGAGGGAAGGGTTGGAAGTTTTCAATGCTCCCTGAAACATGGAAAATCAGGAACAGGGGAATGAGTATCTTTTCTCTTAAGGTGCACATCTGCCCATTCACAGGAGGGAAATCAGGGATTGAGTCATTAGAAATCAGGACAGACAGAAGGACAGGACACACTGTTCCTTGGCTTGGCCTCCAGACAACACATCTGTAAAAGATGGACCCTTAACCCTTAGACATTACAGTGCTTTCAAAATATCCATGTTACATCTATTGGGATACAAGTTTTTTATAGCAGGAGAAAGTTTCTTACAATCCATTGGGGAATATGTTTCTCTGTGTTGGTTTTTAATTCATATTTAATCTCTATCCAACACCAAAATATGTACATATATAATTAGCTTAAAATATTCAATAACATTTCTTGATGTGGGATCCATTTGCAAGGAAAATGATAGTAAGCACCAGAACTGAACTGATTTACTGACAAAGCACCAATATTTTCAAAAGAGAGCTTAAAAAAATTCACCAACTTGTTCTTAGATGGCTCAAATGCCTGAGATCAAGAAGTCAGGCAGCACTTTCCAAAGGCACATAAACCAACAGCAATCTCAAAAGACCTTTTGGACCTTTTTGACCAAAAACACTGAAGTAAAACACCAATTCCCAAACCCTGACTTTACTCCAGAGGTCCAGTTCTTCCCCACTGTCCTTAAGCCATTTAATTTCAGCTCTGTTAGACAGGGGCTGCAGAAGGAAGTTTAGTACAAGGCTCATCCCAACTGACATTACTTTTTGCCTTCAGTTCTCTGCTCCTAAATTAAAAATTACAATCTCAGAACAAGGGAGCAGCAAATCAGGGTTTGAGCATTCAAAAGCCCCTCACAAATTTGCCATGATGCTCTGGCTACATTTTTTCAAAACTAAATTCCCAAGACTGATTGGAGTCGCTGTCCCAGTCACTCCAGTCACATTCTGGGTCAGGGATCTCAGGCCAGGCCACCCCAGGGCAGGGTGTTGGCAGAGATTCCTGTGACTGAAGAGAAGAGTGGGCTGAAATTCCTTGAGAGAAAGAAGGACTTCCAAAATTTCCATGAGGATATTCTAAATCAACTCTCCTTTTGCTGGTTTTCACTTTCACAGCTGCTCTGCAAAATGGTTTCACACAGTCTGAACCAGGAACCAGGAATTCTCTGGTCCCTCTGCTTGCTACTGGATTGTCCCAGTTTTTCTGAAGTCCTTCTCTCCCCATCAATGCTTCTCTTCTGTTAAAACACTGCTTTCTGTGCTTCATCTCATCTACATGGAGGCAAAATACCAATTTTTTATCTTGATTTTCTTATCTTGATTTTCCAATGTTGATAGTCTACTGGTGAGCACCAGGAGCAATGACATCATAACAGGAGGCGGCATCTATTCCAGGGAGCTCAGAGCCAGCAGAAATACTCCCAGGATCACAAAAATAGCTCCTATTACATTTTACTCCTTGGCAAAGGACTATTAGATTATATAAAAGGCAAGATGCAGGCAGAGAACTTCCTGGTAATGGTGGAGCCCCATCACTCTGGGTCATGTCTGCAAACTGGAAACCTCAATTCTAGGTAGGTCAGACTTATCTTAAGCTGAAGTTCACTAGAAATGTCCTGATTTAGACTGCAGGCACTGAGTATGGCAGAAGGAGCCACATTCTTTGTGAATTAAGTGAGACTGAACTCCCAGAGAAAGTCTGGCAACCAAGTCAGACAAGAGAGTTGTGGTGGAGGAGAAGAGGAAAGGAATCCATGTGGATTGCTGAAATTAGGCTGTAAATATACAATCATGTTGCATTGCCAGAGTGGCCACTTTAGCAAAATTAAGTACTTTCTTGTAGTGAAAATGAGAATTCTTCATCTTCAAGGAAACAAAAAGCCTGGACTGCTGAAAAACCTGTGCTGAGATTTTCCAGAGTCCAAAAGACATGCCAGGTGGATTGTGCCCTCCACAGCAAAATGACAAATGTCCTCCAGCAATTTATAACTGGGAAGAAGAGCAAAGAAAGGGAAATGGGCAGGGAGGAAGACTGTGGAGCAAGAAGAATGGCAAAGGACAAATGGGGAGCACAGGAGATCCTGTGCCACTGCAATAGCATGAGAAAAACTCCCTGGGTGTGACCCTGGACAAGGCACTTCTAACTCAGCTCCCCTTCACGAGAAGAGGATAAAAGCAGCTCATTTAAGCTGGCATGAAGTTATTTGGGTTAGAGAGGGAAAAACACTGGGGCATTGCAGTGCTGATGATCAGAGCAGCACATCAGCCACAGCCAGGCAAACAAAAAGTGCTTTGCAGCTACACAGGATCCTGTGAAAAGGAAATATTGACCAGTGCTATGTTGTGGAGGGGTTTGGGAGGGATCCAGAGGAACTCTCTGCAGAAGGGTTAGAACCAGGAAACTCTAGCCTTGCAAAAATATCTACCACAGTCAGACCAGTAAAGCAAGGAACTGCTGTTGGGGGAAGTATGGAAAGCAAAAAATAAACACACTTTTCCAACCAGCTGGTGTTTGATCTGAGTGTGCATATGGACATCCCACAGAACTCCAGAGCTCTGATTCCACACCCCATATTCTATTGGTCACCCTTGCCAGGGGCTGAGAAACCTTTTGGAGCCAGGTCTGGAATGGAAGAGATCCTCTGGAGTCCAGGGGACAGGATTTCATTCTTCATTATAATCACCACTGATTATATTATTATATTAGATATATTATTGTCTGGCCCAATGACAGGCTGGGAAATCTATGACTGACAATATAATTCCAGCACAAAAGACCTAAATGAGCATTTATTGTTATTATTATCAATGAATGACAAATAGCTTTTCTGTCCCCAAGATGTGATATTACTGGAAAACCCCACTTGGGCTGGTGCACTCAAGACCTTTCAAGGTTTTTGAGCACCCACAAAACGAGAGGCACACGTGGCACTGTGAGACCTTAACCCACATTTCCCATGTCCCAGCAGGGACAGTGCCCTCCAGCCAATGCAGCTTGGTGTGAGTGACCCAGGCACTCCTTTGTGAACCATGGAATATCCTGAGTTGGAAGGAACCCACAAGGATCATCAAAGCCCAACTCCTGATTCCTTCTGTGACTTGCCACAATTTTCAAGTTTTTTTCTTCATTGAAGGAGCTGCTTTTGATGATGTGGCAGTGGGCCAGGAAAATGACTAAGTGAAAAGATGCCTCCCTGTCAATGCAACAGCTCTTTGCTGTGCTCTGGAACATTTGCTCCACAGGCCTGGCTGTAAGGGAGCTCAGTAGGAGCACGACCTTCTCTTGCTTATCTGAAGTTGATTGAATATGAAAAGTTTAGGTCAGATCAAGAACGAGCTACATAAATCTACTGTTCCCTTAATTACAGGTACTTACATTTGCTTTGCAGTACATATCAGTACATACAACTCATACACTTGCTGCACAGTTACCATCAACATAACAACACAAAAGAAGCTAAAAATCAGGTATTTGTCAAAAATAAATTACAGTGAGTCATCAGCAAAGTCTTAGAACTATTTTTTGCAGATTTCCCCCTTGAACAGACCTCAGTAAAATGAATAATCTGGCTCACTGGAAGGAGGAAAGGGATTTTACAAACCATTAATATTTCTTGCCCTCCCTTTGCTAACTTTGCCTTGTGCAGATGGAAGAGTCTGACGGGAATGAAACCTGCAGAAAAAGAATTTATACCCATATTTTTTCAAAGTGCCATGCAAGAGCTCAGGATGTGCTAACAGGGAGAGAGCGATGGCCCCAGGCTGTGGTGTCAGCTGCTGTCCTGAGGTGAAGGAATGGCCCCAGCTCTCTCTGCAGGTCATTAGTGGGCAGGATTTAACAGGCTCACAAACTACATCTTGTCGTCTGCAAGTGGAAATACAGACTAACTGTGCTTGGTCTGAGATAACACAGAAAGAGATTCCATAAGCAGGAAAATGAGACCTGAGAGTTCTCTGCATAAAGATACAACACCAGAAAAAGAGCTGCTGTTCTGAATTACAATTATACTCACACTGCAGAAAGTTTGGGTTAAGACCTATTGTAAAACAATTTCTACACAAAAGAGAAACAGACAATCATTGTTCCAACTCTGCTCATTAAAGAAATTCGGAGACAAACGCCAGTCTTTGATCCCCGGCATTGCTAGAAGGCAAACATTGCAAACGAGACACATTCATTGCTAACAAAACAAACCCCCCCTGCAAGCGAAAAGTCAGTCCCGAAATTCCAAAGTCTTTCCTTGCTTACCTTTTTACGAGCAGGTCAAATTTTTGGAAGTAGTTTCTCAAAGCAACTCAGACATTCCACGTTAACTCTCGTGCTGCAATAAACAGCTGCAAAACTCCCTGATTTATTTCCCGGCTTGGTGTGCATGCTGAACCCCAGAAGAAATCCCACACAGGGAAAAAAAATAAAGGAAAAACACCCCCAAAACCCACAGGAGAAACAACTCAGCCCTCGGGCAAAGCACAACAAAAGTTCCACAGGAAAACAGAAAGGAAATCCAGTGCCAACTGAAAGTTTGGGGAAGAAGCAGGGAAGGCAGGCGCGCTCCCCTTGCCTGGATTCCTGGCTAAAGGTGCCTCTCCAGCAGAATCCACGGAGGCTCCCGGCTCCTCGGAGCAGATGGTATTCACACATTATTCCCGAACAGCAGCATTCCCCAGTCCAATCAGGAGGCAGCACTCAAAAGCCAAGTGCTTCCCAGACTCTGTTACAGTTTTCAATAGCTATAGCACAAGATGAATGACTCAGAAAATGAATAAGCAGGGAAAATAAAACCTGCCTCTCTCCTCGGCAGAGGCACAGGCAGGAGGGTCAGCAGCCCTCAGTGTGCTGAGCACTGGGTTCAACTTGAATGCACCTGCTGTTTTCCCTAAATCCTAAACGATGATTACTTTTTCTGTGTCTTGAACTTGCGTGATCAGCTTCATCTTGGGTTAAAAGTCACAACAATTAAACCTTCTCTCTCTTTTTTTTTTAGGCTTAAAAACAACAAACATTTGCAAGAGTCAAAACAAAGGATGAGCTGTGTGTGAACTCTTCCAGAGAACTCAGACAAACCCCTCATGCCATCTCCTGCTGAATACATCAATGTATTTTCTAAGATTAAGGCCTGACTTAACAGACCCTGTTGCAAACGACATGAAATAAATTAATATATCCTCTGGTTTTGCCTGAAGTTTACCAGGAACTTTAAATGACAATAAAACAAATATCTCTAAGAACATATGAAATAAAAATAACTACCAACTTTAAGGAAGTAGAACCATTATCCAAAAACTGGCCAAACTGAACTGCAAACTCCTTCCAACTGCTCTGTGCAGCTTCCAAACCATCCCCATCCAGAGGGCACTTCTAAATACAACCCCTCAGCTCAAAGCCTGTTTTCTCTGACAGCTGCAACCCAATAATAAAGGATGATCTGCTGAACAAAGCCAGTTACTCATGGGAACAGGCACAGCACCCGGCTTCTCCCTGGAATAGCGTGGTGCCCTCCTGAGCTTTCACAACACGCTGGAATTCTCTCCAGCTCTGTAGCAGAAGTGATTGTGAGGAGGTTTTGCTGTGCTTGGTGCTGCTGCCCCAGCTCTGCTGCAGCCACGCTCTGCTTTTATTGCTGTGCTCAGGGCTGAGCCTGGCAAAGCTGGACCCAGGGCAAGTGGGATCACTTAAATCACTGAAACTATTTGGGGTGAGAAACATTCCCCCAGGTCTCTCTGGACATTTTCAGATCTTTGTCTCTGGCTGTAAATTGATCCTTTGCATTCCTGTCTGACACATGGACTGTGAAAAACTCTTCTGGGATATTCTCCCTGCCAGGAGAAAGGCTCCAACAGCACTTCGGCAAACACAGGGCCAGTCGGAGAGACAATAAAAATTTGTGAACTCTCGACTAACTTTTACTATTATTATTTTGTCTTTTTTTCTTTTCTTCATCCTGAACCAAATAAGAGAACACTCTCTGCATTTTACTTTGCTATTTTCAAAACACCAAGTATCAGGGTTTCTCCCTAGGATTCTGAGCAGGACCCACATCCAGAGGCATCGTTTTGCTCCATCAGCCAAGCCCTGCCCACCCAACGCTAAGCAAACAAACCCACACAAGCAGCTCCAGCACAAAGAACAAGGGCTCGTGTTATAACATCTGCCACAGCTGCCCACCAACCTCCAGCTGCAGCTAGAGAAGTGTTTAAAGGTGTAAAACAAAACTAGAGGCATATCTAGATCTGCTAGGAAAACAAACATTTTCTGAAGCCTCATTTTGGCAGGTATTTTCTGATCCTGCACTAAGCTCCATAGGAGCCAAAATCATTTTGACAACTGACTCACTGAGCAAGGCATCTGCTGGGCCTCTGAGCCTCCACCAGCAGGAGGAATGCTTGGCAATTGCAGCTTTTCCATGTGCTGGTTCCTTGGAGATGCTCAGAGAGGAAGCACATCTAAATCCAAACATGATCCCCAGAATGCTCCAAGTGCTGGGACAACCCCGTGTATGCCCTGAGGAACCTCCTGGGCAAATGTCCTGATCAGGCACATAAAGAACATTGGCTCAGGGTAAGCAGCTCTTTATTCTGTACATCCATCTCCAGGGTGGGTTTGTCAGCCAGGGGTGGGGGCCATCAGCCCCCATCCATCTCCCTGGGCAGCACCAGAAGAGAAGGTTCTGAGTTACACCCACAGCATCCCAACAAGCCTTGGCTGAAGGGCTCAGAAACCCCTGGCTCAAAATGTGGGGCTCACATCTCATTAATAAGGGACACTTTGGGTTCCTCCAGTTCCTGTCAGCTGCTCCCAGAGTCTCTTTGATTGAAAAGCTTCTCACCTATAAACACCCTGATACAATAAATGTATGCTTGGAACTCCTCATATCTCTCCCAGGAAATCCCGTGTGTGCACTCTTCCATTCCATCCAGTTATGCTGAATTCACCTTGCTCCTATGGCTGATGTACAAAACTCTCAGTGTGGAGCTGGGAGGTTCCCTCACAATGCTCTGAAGTTCCTCTCTCTTAGGAGGAATATGAAGGAGGCCTTGAACTTGCCTGACTGTGAAAATCTCTTTTCTTTAGCTCCAAAGAACCAAGAGATGACTGTGACGTTTCCAGCACCTCCAAGTATGGATGGTTACATTCCATGTGTGGAATGTTCCTTCAGGATTCCATCTGGATGGTTGTCCCTTGTTAAAAGCCCAGAATCCAGTGGGATGCTCATTTACTGGCTGGCTCTGCCCTCTTCTACTGATTTCAGCAGGGACACAGAGGAATCCACTGCATGCAATGCTTGTCCCCAGCTCAATTTCCAACCTGGAAATTGCAGAATGCATCTACAAATCATTATCCAGTCATCTGCTGAATCCTTGATCTCCTTTCCCCTGCAGCTTTCCCATCAACTCTGCTACCACATATAACCTACAAAAATTCTGTTCCCAGCCCTTGCTTCAGTTTTCCTGTGTACCAGGTGTGATTTTTAATGCATGCCAAGGTGTCATTGAGGCCAGGATGTCATTACTGCCCTCGAACAGTGCCTGAAGAATCTCAATTACCAATAGCAGACAAAGTTCAAGCCTGGCTGTCATCCAAGTAATTCACCTGGTTCAATGTGTACGTCAGAGACTGAAAAAAATATGCTGTAATTATTGTGTTATTAAAGCACAATGGTTTAATTTTATTTCTTTGTGGCACAAAATCTGCATCTGTGATTCACACCTATTGTGTAGGGAATATGATTCCACTAAAACCAGTAGCTGGGATCTGGTCTACAAGGTTGTTCAAAAAGTCTAATAAAAATCTTGTGCTCTTGAAGGATTAACAACCAAATCACAAAGAAATATTGTCATGACACAGAAAAGAATAAACTCAGAGGTGGTTCCAGTGTTGACAAGAGCTGTACAAACTGAGATCTGAGCAATTAGAAGACACAATGAATACATAATTCATAGATATTTTGTACTCAAGAGTTTGCACACAAATAAAACATCTTATAAATCTTCAGCAGCTTGCAGAAAGCTGCTGAGCTGTCTTTTATTCTTGGAGCAGCAAGTGGCAATAGTACAAAAGAGAAATCCATAGCTCTGATATGTCATCCCTCCAAAATGGGTAATTTAGGGTTATGGTTTCGGAATCAGCACATTCTTCAGCAAGTTTCTTCCAAGATTTTTTTTTTTTTTTTTTGCAAAAAGAATCAAGTAAATCCATTCCAGTACATTAAAAAGAGCACTTCAAAAAGTCAGAGCTGTGAGCCACCATAAAATGACAATAATCTTTCTCTACACGCCTGCATTCCAGAGAATGGAAAGAAAATAATGGGTGGGGGAGAAGGAGAAAGTAACATGGGGCTTGCTTTAATGATTTTTAAAATTCACATGAGAACCTGTAGCTGTCTGTGAGCATTTCTCCCATGCACAGGAGAAGAAAAGTTACAGAACTCCCAGCACAAATCTCCAGATGAAGAGCAGCCTGTCAGGCTGTGTTCAAGGCAGTCAAGCACTGCAGCTCCCTGGAGAATCACAGAGAAAAATCGAGTAACCACTGCACCCACAGGTGATGCTTTTATTGCAGGGGCTGTTACATCAAGGCAACCAACACAGCTTAAATCTCATTTCAGGCCCCCTCATAAAGGAGTGGTGATTCCCTGTTCCAGCTACAAGCAATAACAAATCTATGAGGCATCTCCATGAAAAGTTGGCAACTTAATTTGATTAGGAAAAAGAAACCCTGTGCTAAGAAATGAGACACAGCTCCCCAGTCTTGAATATTCCACCAACGTCTTGTGAGCTGGATTCATGCATGTTAGTAAGCAAATGGAAGGGCTGCAGGAGGCAAAAAAAGCAACTCTCAAGTACATTATTGTCACAGATTCTTCAGAACAGCTTTTTCTGTCATTAATTGTCTCTTGATTGTACTGGCATTAAGCAACACAGAAGGGACTGAGGCTGAATTTTAAGGTGGATGGTTAACCCACATGGACTCTCAGGGAGAGCAAAAATTGAACTTCATTCTGTTGGCAGAAAAGGGGATTTGATTTGGCGTTCTTGAAGGTAAAAAGGCATTTTTAGAGCAAGCACAGGAGTTCCCAGTCATGGTCACTCCCCAGGCATTAAGCCTTGTCACATGAGCAGCCCCCTGGGATAAACACACCAGCTCCCAGAGCTGCTGGATACCCGAGGGAGCCAGGGACTGCTTCCACAACAAGGCAACGTTCTCAAGGGACAAATCTTCCTGAGCAGAACTCTGCTGGCTGATTTCTGAGAACTTTCTGTTTACTGAATTCATGCAAAACAACAATGCCTGGGATGTGAGAGCTGCAGCTGAGCCCCTGAGTCCTGCAGTGCTGCAGCTCCAGCAGCAGCACAGGGAAGGAATTCACCTTCGGATCAATAAAAGGTTCAACCCATTTGTTTACAATGAGACAGTCTAAATCAAAGTCATTTAAACTAAAGTAAAAGGAAGATGGGGATTTATATAGTTGGGAAGGGGAAGTTTTTTCCCAGATCCTGGGTACCAGCAGTGCTTGCTTATCTCTCATTTCCCAGCTTATGAACCTTCCCAGTGTTTGCCGACTTATTCAAATATTTTGTAGGAAAATGAAGTTTCTACACAATGTGACAGAATATACTTTAGATGTCTGTAAGAAAAGAATGAGAACTTACATATCTTAAACACTGCATACTAATTCATTAAGGAATGCAACATACTAGAGAAAATAAAGCTAAACTTGTATTTCCCTCAGAACCAGACACTCTCTGTGACTCCTAAAGGCCCGATTCTAACACTGGGATGGGCAAGAACAGCTGCTTATATATTTGTTAATAACAGCTCAAACCATGCACACACTTCTCTGAAAATCCTAAAACTTCCTGCTGGAAAGAAAATGAGATTTAATTCTGTGTCTCAGTGGTCTAAGAGGAGGTATGAGACATGAGAGGTAGATGCTGTTCTTCTAGAGAGGAATTAATATAACTACATATGAAATAGAATAGAAAAGAGAAATAACAAGTGTGAGACTCCCCTCTTAATATTTTAATGCAAATATCATCATTTGAAACACCACTGAAATCTGTCTTAAATTCGATTTCAGCAGGGCACAGAGCCCCAAGTAAAGCAGTGCTGCTCACTTATATGTGCCCAGTCAACTGTTCACATAGTTTAAATGTTACTTCATTCCCTTAACCACATTCTTTCCACACAGTTTTAGGTCTCTGTGATTTTAACACTGCAGTTGTGTCAGACTTGAAGCTCTGTTTATCAGCAGAGAATATGCTGTGGGAAATCCATAACTACTTCCTGGACAATATTTATGTAGGAAGTGGAATATTTAGTGGATTTCAAGCTGTAGTCAGAATATACCAAATGCATATTAAACAGTTGAGAATCAATTTATTCCAAAAATCACCATCTGAAATTGTTTTCATAAACATGAATACTTTGTTGTCCTCAATGCAGCCAATTCTCTCCACTAACAGAGAAATGAGACTTGCAAACAACTTTTCCCTCAATTTATGCTTTTTTGTGTGCTTTCTAATAGGCTGGATAGCAGAACATCAGCATGTGGAATACCATAAATCCATGGAATAGTTGCATTTTTAACCATGGACTTTAATTCCAGGGTGAATTTATGTGGTCCTTGGCTAAATATATCCTCCTAAGTAAATTACTCATGCATCTGCCTGTAGGAAAGCTTTGTGCAGATAAAGAATCAGTTCCCAAATGCTACATCTGACAGCACATACAGCACAAAGTTCCAATCTCTTCTCAGCCCCCCCAGACAGAATAAGGTGGAATGCACAGGTCCCTCTTCCCCCTGCACAGACTGCTCAGGAGACAGGTTAATTCTGCCTGCTTCCTGCTCCTTCCAGCACAATAAATACCTCAGTGTATCAGTCAGGACGTGTTTGTCTCCAGACCCTGGAAACAGAGGGATTCCTAAGCTCCTGTGAGGCACATTCCCACATTCATTTCCACTTATCCATGCAGAAGACAGTACAAACACATGCCTACCCCTGTGCCTTTAGCAGGATGGGTAACTCAGACACTCTCATTATCCTTTTTTTTTCCCTCTCTCTTCTATGTTTTCTACTTCTTACCATTGGAGTTGTCCTGGTCCAAAGGATTATCTGCTTCCATTACTTCAAATAAAAGCATCCAACATGCAGTTCTCCATGCAGCAGAGGCATAAAAACACAGCAGTTGCCTAAGCTGATTCACCTGATTTATGAATTAGTGCAGCATCCATAAGAGGCTGTGTTTCTTCTTTTGTATTACATCTGGCTCCTTTTCCAACTCGATGGCTGGGTATTACAGCATGCAGGCCTTTTTCCAGCATCCTCTTAATGCATTATATTTAAAGTAGCAGCAACCTTTTTCTCCCATCCCCCAGACTAAGTTACAGCAGTAACTAGGCTGAGCTGGCAGCGAGCGCAGCTCATTCAGAACAGGACCTGCAAGCGTTCTCCGAGTCGTGGTGCTGCATAAAGAGGATGATTGATACAATAAAAAGTAAGTGGGCTTTGACACAGCACGGGATGCGCTGCACAA
This sequence comes from Sturnus vulgaris, assembly GCF_052056855.1. NCBI lineage: Eukaryota > Metazoa > Chordata > Aves > Passeriformes > Sturnidae > Sturnus > Sturnus vulgaris. Next base: position 1,943,083 of record NC_142264.1, read on the forward strand.
AATCCCACCAAAAGCAGGCAGAGGTCGTGAGGGTTTGGGGAAAGCCTCGCCGAAGCCACCAGTCTGCACCCCCTCACGCACAAACACAAATTATGTCCTGTTCCCTCCTCCTCCTCCCCCCCCCCCCGCTCCAATCTTTTATAACCCTGGATCTCCTCCAGCAATAGTCTGTTCCTTCACTCAGTTTATAATAAACTCTGCCATTCCCCGTGTCCCTCGGGCTGGCATGCAGAGGAAGGAGGCTGTTTGCAGAATGAATAGCCCAGCCCGTGCCTGGCTGGGAGGCAGCTCCGGGACTCTGCGCCGGGCACTCGGAACTCGCTGCAGCGGCAGCGTTTGGCTGGGGACACTGTCCTGCATTTCCCTGCTCTGCCAAGCCGGGGATGCTGCTGGGCTGGCGTTGGAAAAGCTCCTGCGAAGGAGCTGAAGGACGAGCCCCAGCTTGGCTGGACTCGGATGGTAAAATGACACCAGGGTCTCTCCACAGAGCCCGGATCAGCTGACAGCCAGATCACAGCACTGCAAGTCAGGTCACCTTCACTCTGCTCCTTGGGTCTAACACAACCTCCTGGACACCTCTCGTAATTCACAACTGCTCCCTGTGCCTCAGTCTTCTGCGATAGTGACATTGAAATGTATCTGATCTCACAGGAAAGGAGCTGAAACCTCCCAGCTTTACGTGCTTTGAACTTCTCGGATAAATTATACAGTACCAGGGCTGAGGAAGAAGACTCCACCACCTGGCTGAGGAAAAAACATTTCATTTTCTCTGAAGACAGGTCCACAAAAAACCAGAAAACTATATCAAAGTGCAACTCTAAACCAAACTGTGCCTCCAAAAGGTAAATTCATATTGCTGTTACAACAATCCTGAAATATTTCTTCAAATCTAGTTTTCAGGATCAATTTACCTTGAACCCACAATTCAAACTCTTTCCTCCACTATCTGGCTAAGGCATCAAAACATACCTTGCTTCAAAAGAATGCTTTTCACAGAATCCAAGGCAAGAATCGCTGTGAACACCTAGAGGAGCCTGAGTGCATTTTGGGGCTGCCGTGGCCGGTGCCGGAGCACTGGGGCAGGCAGGGGTTGCTATTCCGGGCCCTGGCAGCTCCCCCTTCCTCCCTCTGGAGCTCCCGCTGCCGCCGGGGGCTCGGGGCTGTGGGCGGACAAATGAATGCCTGGCTGAAGGCAGCAAAACACCGAGCTGTGCCTGGAGGAATTAACAGCAGCCTGACAGGACTCTGCGGTAATTGCGCCTTGCAAACCCATTTTAGCGCTGTTCCTGAGGGCTAGGCCATATTAATAGAAGAAAGACTCATTTCCATCTATTTGTTTTAAGTATTGCACAGTCTATAGCCTCTGTTAAATACTGTTCTGAGATCCCTGCCCTGGGGGAAATTACAGTGCTGCAAACCCTCTATTCTCCCCCCTCGCACCCTACGCTCCCGATGTTCTTTACAACTTCAATACTTCTCCCACTCGCTGACAAAACAAAAAAACCTCCCTCTTTCCACCTTCCCCACAAAAACACCTACTCGGTGACTGCAGGCACATGGCACAGCCTGTCAGCAGGGCTCCACCTGCTCTGGGTCATGTCCACGGGGCAGGATCAGGGGCTGTGGAAAAAAGTGTCTTAACTTCTCACTGACACATTGCATCCCTCCTGTCAAAAAAGGGAATGGGAGGGATTTGGAGACCTTTAGGGGGTGAGGAGGCCTGAGCAGGTATCAGCTGCCTGTTCTGTACCCCAGGATGTGGGGATATACAAACACAGCCTGTGACTCACTGACTCCTCGATCACAAGGGACTAAAAATGCCTGGAGAATCAGGACTGTCGACATAAAGGAACCCAGAGTTCTGCAAGGAACATCTGAGTCAAGACAAATTATATACAGAGAAACAATTTGTATTCTGCCATGAAACAGATGCTGCATATACATAATAGAGACAATTTAGAGCCAGAAAAGAATAAACACCTGTGAAATCTTTCCTCGTGGAGAATCGGAAATAATCCAGGAATGCTACAGAATAGCTAAGATCAAGAAATCAAGATAGGAAAGTGAAAAGCAATAGTTATTTAGACCTCAATGATCTTTTTGTGACAACCAAATTGATTTTAATGACATCCAAATGATTTGCTAATCTCTAGTTACAGACCTAGTAAAAATTAATTCTTAATGTGTAAGTCAGAATGATGTCAATATTTTGGCTAAGACTCTTCACAATTCCTAACAATTGAGCAATTGTCATACCTTCTTTGTTTGAGCTCAGCTCATGCAGTGAGGCAAAGCAGCTCATGCCATGATTGTGAAAAACAAGGGACAGTTGGAAGACCAAGGCTTTGATCACTTGGGATTTTAATTGCTCAGGCACTGAAAGGAAAACTGCAGAAGTGAAGAGGGAAATGATTTTCAGACAAATGGCTGGATGGTCAGAGGCTGTGCTAGACCAAATCCTAGGAAATGAGCCAAGCACACTGAACTAATGAGCGTGGAAAGAGAAGTCCAGTGAGCTTGTTCTCTGCAATACTCACGAGGTTAAGTGGAACACAAAATGGAGAGTTTTGGAAAGCTGACTCTTCAAGGAAGGAATTTAGAAATTGTTGGATGGAAATGGAAATTAAATGTCTTCTGTTACTGTCTAATCAGAGCATCTCTGCATTCCCCTCAATAGCTGGTTTGGAGACAGAAAAAGAACTTCTATCTAATTGCCTAATGGCTGCATGATGTTTGCTTCAGCATCTTTTATGTCCCAGGCTCCAGTCGTGCTCAATATGTCAGACTTTATGCAGGAGGAACTGAGAGCTGCTACTTCCCAACTCCAATGTCTTTTCCTAACAGATGGAATCATCACTCACATTGGCATTTATTTTACACCCTAACATGAAATTGTAAACAAGAAAGATGACCCTTGCTTCTGGGTTGCTGTAAAGCTTGGGGCACATCACCTCATGTCTCTTTCTGGGGCAGATCACCTCATCTCTCTTTTATCAGCCACACAGATCAGTATTGAATCTTTATCACGAAGTAATTGTTTATCTCCAGATTAAGTAATACAATCTAAGTTTGCAGTGTGCATGTGGTGATAAAACTGGTCTTGGATTTATTTCAGGGGAAAGAGTTTCTTTTGTAGGTCTGTTTGGACCAGGTTTCCCCACTTCATGTATAGAAGCACTAGAGTCTATAGAAAGTCTATAGAGTCTATAAAAAGCCTGCTTTCTGTTCTAGGAAAAAGCAAGTAGAAATCTACAGGAAAAAGTAAGTAGAAATATCATATAAACAAGTGCAGCCAAGAGACATTGTGAGAACAACACTCCATTCTTCAAAACAATATTCCATTCACCCAGAAGATAACTCATCATCCTCAGCAGTGTCCCACTATGGGAGGAACCCAAGCTGGACTTGCTGATGGTAAAGGTCTTTTCCCCTGAGTGACCGCAGGTCGGTGTGACTGAACACGGACACGGCAGGCCCTGGAGGCTGGGGCTGTGTGCAGGAGCAGAGCCCGGGGAGCGGAGCAGAGCCCGGGGAGCGGAGCAGAGCAGAGCCCGGGGAGCGGAGCAGAGCTCAGGGGAGAGGAGCAGAGCTCAGGGGAGAGGAGCAGAGCTCCGGGGAGCGGAGCAGAGCCCGGGGAGCGGAGCAGAGCCCGGGGAGCGGAGCAGAGCCCAGGGAGCGGAGCAGAGCCCGGGGAGCGGAGCAGAGCCCGGGGAGCGGAGCAGAGCCCAGGGAGCGGAGCAGAGCCCGGGGAGCGGAGCAGAGCCCAGGGAGCGGAGCAGAGCCCAGGGAGCGGAGCAGAGCCCGGGGAGCGGAGCAGAGCTCCGGGGAGGGGAGCAGAGCCCGGCGTGCTGCCCCAGCTGCCGCCCTGCCACCCCCAGCCCTTCCCGGAACTCCCCATGGAGGAGGGAGCGATCAATGCCTGCGGGTTGAAAAGCCAGCGAGGCACAGACCTGCTTAACAAAACCCTTCGCCAAGGTTACCGGGGGTGTTGTCAAAGCCTCCTCTTTTGTGAGGGCTGAATAACAATTCATACCCAGTAACCAGCTTCAGTTTCTTTGGCTCTACCTGGCACGTGTTCAAAGTCACTGCTCACGGCTGGGGCTGCTCCCATTGAGATGCAGCTTATCTTGCCCTGGACAGCAAGTGCAGGGATCATCCAACTCCAAAAGTTCATGCCAAAGCCCTTTTGTGCTGCTTTGCTGCTTGAGCTGAACTACAGCTCTTAGAAATGTGCTTGAATATGTCAGAACACAAATGGAAATAATGCAGCCTTGGTTACTTCATACTGGGGGGGAAGAATCTCCCCAAGAGATTCTTCCCAGTTTAACCATTTCATTTAGAGAAGTCAAATATTACTGGGATCTTCAGGAGGCCTCAGTTGCAGAGCAGCCCCAGCAATGAAGATTCTATCTGTGCAAATGCTCCTGCTATTAAGCCAGCAGGCTTTTATCTTCATTTTCAGAAGGTGATGCTCTAATCACACATCTGAGGTGGCAACTTTTCATCCAGAACTCAGCAAAGCTCCACCACAGAGAAAAAGCATGTGCAAAAAAAAAAGGTGTAATGATTAAATAGAGTGTGAAAAGCTGCAAGATCAGTGTTGGAGAAAGAGCCAAAGTGAAAGACATTCCCCAGGATATCAGTGCAAGGAGTGGCTCCTGTCACACCTTCCCTCAGTGCTCTCTGTGCTGGGCACCATTAGGAGTTTGGTGTATCAGAATGCTCCCTGGTGAAGAGCAGTTCTGTGTCTGGTATGTGCCCAAAACACGGCACTTCCTGAACCCCCTTTGCCTTCAGAAACCATTTGCTGAACAGACTGAGCCTTTTATCTCTATTTAAATCTCTGCCACAAACTACTAAATCTTGTAATCATTAACAAACAAAATTCTAAAGAACAGAAAACAACAAAATGCTTCAGAGTTACAGGCTCCACAGTAATTATAGCAAACACAGCTACTGCTATGAAAGAAGCACACATTAAATATTCTACTGTGAAAAATGCCAGCAATTAAATGTAGTCAATATTTTAAAAAACCCAAAAATTGATAATAACATCAGGATATTCTTTCAGGGTCACTAGAATATAACCTCACCTCCTGCTACTGTAAACTTCAGACCAAGGAAAGTGTCTTTGGGCTTCTTTAGTAAAACCCTACTGGCAGTTTGATGGAGGAAAATAAAACTAAACTGACTCCTGGTCAGAAATAACAAAAGATCTGCAACACCCAGAGTTGTGTGCCCAATTTACCGAGCTGTCTGCTGAGATTCCATCCGAGCTGACTCTACAGATTCCTCACTGTGTTCCTGCAGTTGTCTCCTAGATACAGGAACAAGAAGCATTTGCTGTTTTCTCAGCTCTTTTGAAACACTCTGCAAAGCTTTGCTCAGTTCTGGATGCCCAGGGATCAGTGTGTGCTGCCTCAGTGGATGGACAGCCTTGGAGAGTGCATTTCTCTTCACTGCCATGTTATACAGCAACACGTGTAACAGCAATGTATCATCAATAAACACATCCATAGAAAGTGCAATTCAGAGAAATACTCATATAAACATTTGGAGGCTTCACCAGGATCCTGAGGATAGCCAAACATTGGGTCAGTGTCTTACAAGTGCAGACTACACCGAAATTTACTCATCCTTCCTCTTGCACAAAGCTAAATTCATAGTGAATGGAGCTCTAAGGGATCTTACTGCACAGCAACATGGGGGAAATCACATACAGATTCTTAAAACATGGACAGAAAATCCACCTGATGTTTCTGTGAAGGTCCAGACTAAAAGAAATATAATCCAAATAAATTACTAAATCCTCAACAGTTTCTGCTGGAAAAGTAGCCTTGGTAAAGAATTGATAAATATTTTTGTATATTGACTATCATATTTTCTTCCCTCTTCCAGGTATGACCAGTGTCATATTCAGTGTAAATGAGGGAAAAGCTGACATCAGACCCTCTGAAATCTCAGGTCCACAGAGCAGGAGATGATTCCCATACATCCACAGTTACAGTACAGAAATGCTGGACTCCTTTCCATTTGCAAATTCTCTCCAGAAATACATGGAATTTAAAAAGAAGAAAAAATTCCAGATAGTGTTTAGGTACATGAACAAAGCTGCTGCATTCAAAAATAGTGTGAGCCCTTGAAGGCTGTCAGTTTGTCTGCTCTTAGCCTGCTCCTTCTTCTCCTTCATTTATTGTTTCCTGTCTTTCCCTCCTTCTCTCCCTTTCAGTTTAGAGATTTAGCCAATTGTTGTCCTTCCAGATCAAGCAGCCTCTTCATTTCACTGCCTTTTTGAGGCTAAATTACTCCATATGGGCTCCTGTGTTATGTGAAACTCCCACAGCAAAATGCAAAGGTTTTGAGCTAACTTTTGTTTGTTGCTGTCACTTGGAAAGTGAAACCCAAGATAAATGATGGCTTATTCTTTCCTAGGGTTTCTAATCTGTTTCTGGTTTAAAAAAAGCTTATAATATCTCTTTTTGGGATATTACTGTCAGTCTTCCTTTTTGTTGTCCAGTAACTTCTGGTTACACATTCACTTTCTCAATATTCTCCCTTGCTTTAGGCAGAAGGAATGTATGAGAACAATCTCTGCTCTTACTCAATTAGCTCTGCTTGAGCCAAGCCCTCAGAAACAGAGCGAAATACCTGACAGAGAAACCAGCTTTAACCCAGCTTCCATAGAATTGGTGAGATATTGGTGTGGGTGTGAAGTACTTCCAGCAAATCTCATTCCAGACTTGGCTAGAAAATGTGAAACTTCACTGAGATCAACAGGAAGAGGAAACATAAGGTGAAAAGACTGAAAATAAATGTTCATCTTGGCATCCTTGGGAGGTTCAGACCTGCTATTTATTATGCTGATGAACAAAAAATCCTGACTAATCAATCATCTATCCTGCACTTCCTTTTCTGACTCCTATGATACTTGTCCAATTAGTGCATGTGAGGCTCATCCTCTGTCTTTCCTACAGAGTGCTTTGGGAATCTAGAACAGTTCTTCAGGAATCCCACCCTCTTGATTCATCCTTCCACCACAGATTGGTCCTCAGGTGAGGGATGTTCTCCCATTTACCCTGAAATCCTTCTTAGCTCAGCACAGATGAAGGTCAAATCGAATTAACATTTACTTACAGCATTTTAGGCAATACAGCTACAAAGACAAGAAATGAAAGAAAAACATTTTAGTCCACTTAAACCCAAATTAAATATACAAGTTCCTTTCTCTGTGTATGCAGGTGGTTGGACTTCCACATCCAGGCATTCTGTCTCTGCTTACTTTACCCACTCATTCCAGAGCCCCTTTCCTGGTGGAACATTGGATTTTATACCTGATCTTCCTGTACATCTCATCTCTTCTAGAAACTCCAGCGAGGTGTGTACAGCTTCTTCATCTTTCCATTAACTTATTAATTTTCTGTACCAAGTCTGATGCTGTTGACTGTTCAGACATGTGTCCACCTGTCCCTGGGCAATATTAGCATCTCCAGACTTTCCAATCTCCCAGCTTTGTTCTAACTGAAATTATTAAAATGGTTGGAAGAATTAAAAGTACTTCTCCCCCCCTTCCTTTTTGGCAGCCTACTGTTATCTGATTTAGCTGTGTCCTCGTTTGCCTTCTTATTCTGACAAGGAGATACAACAGATTTCTATAATCAGTTCCCATCACTTGATAGAATAATTTTAGTGTCAGATGAAACTGGTTTGCCTGATGCTCAGAAATGCCTTTCAGGCTGCACAGACCATGAGATCCCCTCTTGGGCTTCTCTTCTGCTGCAGGTTTTTATCATCAGCACAAAATCCTCCCCGTGTCCAATTCTCAGCCACAAGGGGCACGTCAGTAAAACACATCTGGCCCGGGATCCCATAAAGCTCTGTCTCCTCAGACACTGGAGCCGGGGCTTCAAAGCTCTTTGAGCTCCCATATCAAGCACCAATTTAATTTCCCTTTCTTCATCAATTCTTCATTCTCTCGTGATGTCTTGGCAACATTTTGTTCCTGTTCAACATTTATCATTAGCTTCTTTTTTTCTCTTACTTCCTTTTATATTCCTTTCCCTCCCATCTGCTAATTTAAAAGGAAATTGCCTGGTATTCAGCATTATCAGCCAATCTGTTTACTGTGCTCTTGTTCCAGTGAAGACCATTTCTCACACACTGAGCTGCTCTGCCTCACCCCTACCCCCTGTTAGGATCCTCAAAGCCTGGATTTTCTCTATATGCCACCTGGAGAGCTAAGTACCCCTCCAGAGGTATACAGCTCCCCAAAATTTGGTTTCTCTTTTTAGAATTAGGATGTGGAAACGAAGATCTATGGGGAAGAAGTGAGGTTCCCAGACAAAGGCCTTGTCCCCCTGCCAGGCAGTCCCAGCACAGTGGGAATGTTGGCACCCACAGAAAGGAGAGGTCCTGGCACTGCTGTGGCTCTTGGAGGAGCAGCGTTCCCACCCACACATCCCAACCCAGCCAGGGGACACCACCTCCATGGGGATCCAGCTTTGCTTCTCATAGTCCCAAATCCTTCCCTGCTACCACATCAGCCCAGCTGTTCCCAGCAGTCCCTCCTGGACCTAAATCATTTCTGTTCCACATCGCTGGTTTTGCTGATCCTGCCTTGCTCAACATTGCACAGTTCATGATTTTATTACTGACAATAACTCTGATTTTGACCTCATGCTCCAAGCCTTTAAAAGATGAATAATACAGAGTTTCCTTTGGTCCCTATCACAGTGGCTAATGCTGAGAGTAAAATCGTGGAACAAAATGTTGATGGCAACAACACGAGAGTTTTGCTTACTCAGGGCCAGCAAGTGGAACTGCTGCTAATGGCTGCTGAAAGCCAGTGGGAAACAACTCACAGGAAAGGCTTCATTAAATCTCCAAATGCCACAATTCTCCTCTCAGGGTCTACTGAAATACTTTAGAAAGACCCCTTCAAAGGAGGTTCACATTGTGAGTGATGGTCCTATTGAATTATTTAAAATATCAATGTAAACAAAAATATGCATCTGTTTCTATAGAGATGAGATTAGCTGACAAAAAAATGATCTCCACTATGAAATGTCAGATGTGAATTTACAAAGTGATCAGATCTTTTCAAATTCATCATTAACTTGGCTTTAAATAGAGGAGTTTGGAATACATGAGAGAACTGAGATTCCACCTTCTCAAATACTGCACTCTGTATTTCAGGTAGATGTTATGAAATCTCTGTGTTGATCTGAACAGAGATTTGACATTTTCTCTCTGCCTTCAAGCTGGTCCATGCTGAGGTATTCCAGCATATCTGTAAATTTAAGCAGGTAAGCAAACAAACCTGCCTCAAAGTTGAAGCATTTTACTTAACTAGTACTTTTATAAAAGCAAGTCTTGACAAAGTCAGTGAAAGCCACACAACCTCAAAATAGCTAAGACCAACTTCTCTAGGGGTAGTTAGGAAAAAATATTAATATGTATATTTAACTCATGAAATTTAAAAAAAAAAAACAAAAAAAACCTCAAAAATGTCTAACTTATGTATGATTTTGTTACTAATTATACAAATCTTTATGTGCTGAAATGAGTGGGTTCTTGTGTAACAGAAAAGTAGATCAGAATAATTTTACTGAATATTGGAGCTTGACTCCTTCCCAACTGCAGAAGGTATCATGCTGCTTTATTGTATGTTGCTTAGCAATATAATGTGAGAAGCAGCACCACAGTCCTTGACAGCACCATTGTCCATTGAAATGCTTGTGAAATATTACCTGGGTTATATAAAGGTAGCACACAGTCACAGAAAATAGCATGAAGTTTCCAAAAGCACAAAGAAGGTTGGAAAGAAAAGGCATTGCTATTCCAATGGCAAAAAGGTCTCCCTGGATGATCTTTCACTATCTGAATACAGGCAGCATAAATTAAATATGGAGAAATCATATCTGTGAAGTGTCCCTGCAGCTGTGCTTACCCATAATAGGCTGCAGAGCAACTCTTCCCTCCCAGTGGAACAGCTGAGGCCAAGGAATGTGCCAGTGCCTCAGCATTACTGCTCACAGACCTGCTGCTTGTTCCTTGTCCTGCTTTGGAGGAAAAGCCCTGTGGCCTCACTGAGGCTGAGCAGAATGTGGGCAAAAGGAGAAGCAGCAAGCCAAGATGGATCTGTTCTACCAACAGATGACATGTAGGGCCTTATCAGTTAGACACATGAATATTCACCCCTGGAGGCCTCCCAGCACCCCAGGGTCCCAGGCACACCTCCCATACTCACTCCCAGCACCCCAGGGTGCCAGGCACACCTCCCATACTCACTCCCAGCACCCCAGGGTCCCAGGCACACCTCCCATACTCACTCCCAGCACCCCAGGGTCCCAGGCACACCTCCCATACTCACTCCCAGCACCCCAGGGTCCCAGGCACACCCCCTGCACTCCCATGTTTGCTTTCACTTTGTAGCTGGGCTTTGTGTAATTCTGAAATGGCACTGACAGAGCTGGGGTGGCAGTGCCATGAATAACTCCAAGGGTAATGGATTGCTCTGAAGTGCTGCAGTAGGAGGTCACAAACCCAAACCCACACACAGAACTGTGTCACCAGCAGGCTGAACCTGAACTCAGGACCTTGCAGTTCACAACACAATCACTGGATTCACCAAGTGCTCTCAGCTGAGCAAGCATCAGGCTCATATTCTTACTTGGTCATACGGAACAAACCTCACATTATGATGGTTCATAAAGACACAGGAGCATATCTCCATCTTAGTAAAAAAATATTGAATGGACATGACAGATCCTAGGGGCCTTTCCAAGGAACAATTCAATATTCCCTTTTATAGTATTTGGCACACCACAGAGTTTATTCAGCTTGAATTAACTAATGGATTTGAGCATTCTCTTTAACAAAGAGAAAAGATGTTGAGTTGCACTGACTGCAGACTTACAGAATGCTTTAGACAAATCTTGCAAACTGATTTACCACAGAATCTGTGCTGGCTTTTCTCTAAACTCACAGGAAGTCATCCTTCATAATTTAAAATAAGAATTTCTAAAATGTGTTCAGAGCATTTATTTTTGTTGATAGATGTATTACAAATTAACACGGGAAGTTATTTGCCTTTATAAAAAAGGGAGGATGGACAAAGTAAAAGATGCTGTGGTGTGGAATGAAACCAAAGAAGAGAAGCAAAGGTTTCAGGTGGGCCATACCCTTCCAACATGCCCACAAACCCCACTGCACAAACACATGGAGCATGGATTTAGAGGAGGATCCAATTCCTTCCTACAGAGCAGAACCTCATCGTAATACAAGAGTAGCAATAGTCAGACTGAACCTGTAATAAACCTCACTCATTTTCACCCTAGAGAGATATGATTTTGATCTCAAGGATCGAGATGACACTCAAGGAGTATCATTTGCATTTGATATGTAAGACCCATTCTCCTAAATCAACATGAAGTGAGTAGTTTAAGCAGGAATGGCACTTAAGATCAAAGTAATTATGTTTGTCTCCATATGAAAACACAAGTGTTTGTTACAGAGACCTTCCTGAGCTCACAGCTACTCCTTGTAGCAAACTGTGCAGCCTACTCGAGGTGTTAAGGACACAAATGCCCCTTCATGATGCAGGAGTTCCAGAGAGGAATGGAGAAAGGCCTTAGAAAGAGCTGTGTCCCAAAGGTGTCCTAGAAGGCAGCACTTTCTCCCTGGGAAAGAGCACAGGAGAACTTACACAGGTCCCAACTAATCACTGGGTGTTGTTCCCAAAACTTGGATAATTTGAATAGGGACTGGAGAACATTGTATGGGTCATCAGAAACATTGTATTTTCATGACAGCCTTCCTTTGGCCTTTGAATCATTTCATACTTCTTTGAATTTCTTAATTTGGTTCCTTTAACTTAGCTTTTCTAACCTCTGCCTCAAATTCTTGGTGTTTCAGCCTTGGTTTCCTTTCATCCAATCTGAAATGAAGATCTGATCTATTCAATGCCTCTAATGGATTTTCTGGTTAAACATAAGTGAATGTATCATTCAGCCAGAAGGTTTTTCATAAGAGTGCAGCCTTACAATAGATTAAAAGCAGTTAGCTTTTACTAATACAGGCCCCTGTTTGGATCTGGTGCTTCAGACAAGACCTATGGGCACAGACTTCTGCCTTTACTCCTTATTTTCATCCTGAGGAGAGGTTTTTCTCTTAAATTCACTTAAACTAAAGTTGCTTTAGGTTTTTTTACATTAATTTGCAGCTGAGAACCAATGAAGGTGGCTGACATGATACATGCCATGAACTGAGCTCTGTCTCGTTTTCTGCACAAATAATTTTAGCAGGAGAATAAATAACAGCCCTGTTTTCATAGTCAATTGCTCAGAATAACTTTCAAAGTCTGCCCTTACGTTTCTGACCTTCCTGAGCACGCTGGAAGCACCCCGAAGTGGGGAACAGTTTCAGTAAAAGGGTGAAGAGCAAACCCATTGGTGGCTTCCTCACGGCTGAGCCTTTCAGTATCAATCAGCATCATTTACTTGGCTTGTCATTTCAAGGCAGCAAACCCATGTGATATTCATCCCCGTGTCTCCCTCTGACTGAGCTAAGCCTTGGGACTGATTCCCTCTGGCCACAGGTTGCAAATCACACCTGACCAGCAGCTGGGGCTGCATCTGCCTCCAGGCTGAAAGTTGAGCAGTGCCCGTGCTGGGGGAGGCTCCTCAGCCCTGCACACCAAGGCTCTCCCCAGGAGACATTTCCTCTCACACTGTGCTCCCCGAAAGTGGCTACAGAGCAAACCTGGGATGACGGAACCGCACCCAGGCGTGTTCCAAAGGCTCCGAGGAGCCTTTGCACAACAGGAGGAGCCATCACCTTCACTGCACAGATGACCAACAGGTACAACTCAGTGACAACAGCCCACCGAAACACCGGCCGTGGAGACACAAAGAAACAGCTTTTCCTAAGAGACCCCACAGCCCCACAAAAGTACAGCAATGATGGGAACAACTCTGCCGGCCTCAGCCTGGCATTTGGGGCAATGGATATGGGTGCGTTAAACCCTTTTAACTGGGATTATCTGAAAAAAACAGTTCGGGCACCAGCGTTCTGGTGCCGCCTTTGTTTCCCCATAGCAAAGTCTGAAACTCCCTCTTGTGGGGGATTCGGGAAGATTCCATCTAGAACAGAAACACCACAGCGACAAATTAATCGCTTTAAATCATTTTCCTCCATCCTCTGTCCCCTGACCATTCTGAAAAGGGTTGATTTCAGGACCAGACAAGACAGAGCCTTGAGCAACCTGATTTGACCTCAGAGCTGACCCTGTCTGAACAGGAGGAAGGAAAAAGGAGCACGGAAGCATGTTAGGAACTTCCTACTACTCTATTTCATTAGTTCCAAACGTAGCTGACATCATGTGTATAAGATTTTAGGCAAATTACTTCAGAAGACATGGAAATGTCCTTCACTGTCCTAATTCCCAAGAGGAAGAGAGGCTCAGGATGAAACGAACCAAATACACAGGATTGGGTTGAAATATCTTGAGAGCCTATTCTGTTTGTACCCCAAGGAAGCACAACCTGCAGCCCCAGGTACTTCTAAATCACCATTTTGATTCACCACAGCCTAATCCTAAAAATACCGACGTAGTTCTGAGCATCAGTATTTACAAACCAGATAAACAATACATCTATACAATGTTTTACATCCACAAGTCTCAAAGCACTTTGCGAACTCAGAGGAGCACTACAGATCCTCAGAGGTTACAACTGTGTGCTGAGAGTTACGAGCTCAGCCGAGTGCTTGGATCTTGGGTTTTGTTGTGGAGCTCAAATCATCCCATGAAAGTTCAGCTCAGTCGCTTTGGGCTCAACATAATGAACATTTTATGAGATGGCAGAGATGGAGACAGAGGGCAGAGATGGAGACAGAGGACACAAAGGCAATATAGAATTTACCACTCAGGAAATGTTCCCATTCAAAGCCTGTATATAAGAATAAGCTCAAGAAATAAAAAAAAAAAAGAGGAGTATTTGAGTCATCTCTTACAATGAAGCTTTATAACATCATGAACAAGGTATCAAGGCCATGGCACTCCAATTTCTATCCCAGTACAGCTGTACCCCTTCGTTGCTTATATTTTTAACTGAAGTCAACTGCTTGTCCTTGAATTTATTTTTAACCACCAGCAGTCATTTCAGCTGAAGGTGCAGGGCACTGTGAGTGCACACTTGCACATTCAGCATGAGTGACTAAAGGAAGAAGACATCCAAATCATTCCAGAGTGTATCCCATTCTTAAATTAAATGCAGACCTCATCCTCTGAAGTTATGTAATATAAATTGGGATGGTAATTATGTTGAGTGTTTCCTCTGGCACAGCCAGGTTTTGCAGCTTCCTCACCTTTCCCCACTCTGCAGTTTCTGGATTGTGCCCTGACCTTCTGTTCCACTCCACTCCCACTGACAAACCTTCCACAGCAACTGAGCCACCCGGTCCTGCTCCAGTGCAAATATTCTCACTTCCATTCTGACATCCTACTCCTAAAACTGTCCTTTTGTCCTTTCAGCCACGTCAGGTACTGCACTATGCCTGCCTTGGGCTCCCTTCACTGATGCATTTTCTCACTCCCCAAAGGAACAGTGCATTTGTCCTGCTGTTTATGGGTTCCTCCCTTTTACTTCCAATATCCAACACAAGATCACTGTCTCTCCTTGGTTTGTACAATAATTGGAATACTTATTTTCACATGAGTATTTGAATTCATTAAATTTCTTCTATGGAATTTCTCTCCATGTTTTCCATAATGTAAAGACTGGGAAGTTTCCCCCTACAGAGTTCTGATAATCCCAAACACTTATGAGTGTTTACACAGGCTGCAGATGTCCCTTCTTCTTCCAACTCGAATTCTTTTAAGCACACACTTAAAATACACTAGAACTTTAAGATAGGTTTAAACTGTGCACTGACATAGATCTTATTTCTATCCTTTTTTAATTGCAAGCAAGAAAATAATTTCTCATTACCAAAAAGTTATGATTGCACCCAAGAGCAACAGAAATGGGAAGAAATCTCCATAATGACAAATTATATTTAAAATCAACATGGAAATCCAGAGCTGGGGGTGTTATGCACAGGGCAAATTCTTTGCTCAGCAGAGCCAAAATCTTTTTTACTGCAGAGGTTGTTACACTATAATAGAGAACATTTGGCTTGAAGCTGATTGAAAAGGTGGGTTTACAATTTGGTATTAAAGGACAATCTGTGACTGGAGAACACAATGAGCAAGACAGCGCCTGATATGAAATGCTGCTTGTCAAGCTTGACATTTTATGTCTCTATTTATATCAGTCTCAAGGAGATGGAGTTTGCTGGCAGTAAATCCCAGCCATTAAAGCAGGATGGAACCTGCTGGAAAAGTTTGTGACTCAGTTTAATTGGGCTATATTTATCATTAGCATTATAGTCTTTAACATCTAACCTACTGACATTATTTTTCTCCTTCAAGCCTTTGTAACTTCTCTAGTGCCATAAAGTCTTGTAAAGATTTTTTTGTTGTTGTAAATTAAGGGGAAGAAAAATATTAAACATTCAGTCATGCCCCATAGCTACCTAGGCCTAGGTAGAATTTTTAGTCTGTGCATAACAGTAATAGTTTCTCATTTTTATGTTTCCCTGAGATCATAGTAGAAGCAAATGCTAAGCCTAATGTCCCCACCAGCAGCGAGGCTCATTAGGTACAAGTTGCACCATTTCACTGGGAAAAATAATACATTTCTCTGTGATTTATGAAAGCCAAAACTCAGCCAAGTGCTCAGGTCTCTCTCCAGTTGTGTTACAGCTCAAAAAATTTGCAAAGGGACATTTAAAACACATTTCAAAACAATTTGTCTGAGTGTACATCTTGTTTACAAGAACAAACTACTGAAGTCGAGTAATAAAACTTGGAGAAATGCATTTTATAGTGGAAACTCTGGCACGACTTTAATTACTTCAGTGTAACTGGCATCTCTGTGGACAGACTGTTCAGGCACTTCCATTGTATTTTAAACCTACATGAAAAAGTCAAAGGACAAATCCATACTGCAAGAAATAGAAACATAAATCCCTTCCAAATGTGAGACGACTTCAGCTGAGAAAGTTTGCAAGCCATTAAGACACAGCCCTGTGGATGAAAGGAGAGGCAAGCAGTGGGATTTCCCCCATTGTCCGTGTCCATTCCAGTCTAACCAGAGTCACAGCGAGCTCTGCAACAATTTAATAAGGAACGAGACCTCAAGTCTATGGCTAGCTGAGCAGAAATAGTCATTTAGGAAATCGATTGCAGGCTTTGAAGGAAACGCATCTTCAGCTGCTGTGTGAGGAGAGACGTTCACACCACTGCCCACTCCCTGGAGACGGCAGCAGAACAGACCAGAAACAGGTGGAGTATCAGGAAGGATCAAACAATCAGCAAATTAATGGACTTGTGTTGGGAGCAGGGGGCGCTGAGAGGGTCCTACAGCACATCTACCATCCTGTTAATTACAGCACCATTCCTGCAGGTAGAACTCATTAAAGTAAAAGTGCAGCGTGGTGTAATAGCAGAGTGTCAGCCCGAGAATTCAGCAGCACTTTGCAGATTTAATGCACTCTGTGAGCTACAGGGGAACAGTTCCATGACTGCTGGGGCCATTGCAGCAGCTGCTCAGCGACAGCAATGACCCTGGGGGGAAATCTGCCATGCCAGGGGTGTGAGGCACACAGGGCCCAGAGGGATGTCCTGCCCCTCTCAGCCACATCCATTCCTGGCTCTCACATCACCTCACTGAGCCTCACACCTGGCACACTGCAGTGGGCACACCTGGCACACTGCAGGCTCACCTGGCACACTGCAGTGGGCTCACCTGGCACACTGCAGTGGGCACACCTGGCACACTGCAGGCTCACCTGGCACACTGCAGTGGGCTCACCTGGCACACTGCAGGCTCACCTGGCACACTGCAGTGGGCACACCTGGCACACTGCAGTGGGCACACCTGGCACACTGCAGGCTCACTCACCAGGCCAGGGAAACTCTTCATGAGCAGAACCCAGACAAGGCAAAGGCCAGAGAGATGTCACAGGATCTGATGGAGCAGAGGATGCCAGGCATTGCTTTATGTTACCATTTGGAATGTTTTTACCATATCTCTATATAGACTGCCAGTAAACTCTTACTGAGAGTACAGCAAAATTCCCTCCTGCCTTGTGTTGCTCCTTAGAGGTTTCTTCCAAGGACCATGCCCTGCCCAGTGTTTGCAAACTGATTTGAGTTGAATGCAAAGAAAGAGACTTTATACCAAAACTACACACTTTTCAGGAACATCCACACTGCATCTATACACAAAACAATTGTTTCTAATTCATCTAGTTCTACCAAAAATAGAAAAAAAAATGGAGATACCAAAATAGCACTGAAGTCAGATTACGATGTTTTATGTATACACCAAACTTCTTTCATGTTGTAAATGAAAATAGCATCTTATTACTTTAAGGAAAATAATTAACAGGAGTAATCCAAAAAAAGGCTTTCGACTAAATAAGTTTCAGAAAATAGCAAAAATCAGCCCAGTGGGGAGTCATAAAGCAATTTATCTGTCACAAAAGTTTTTAAAGAATCTATATAGCTTTGTGGGGCTCCCCCGAGCTACTTTAGCTATGACTAATAAGAACAAATGCACCCAATATGAAATTGTCCTGCTGAAGCAGTAGAAATAAAAATAAAATATTTCTTTCACAAAGCACACCAGAAACTGTTCTATGATCAGATAATCAGCAGCTCAACAAACACTGCATAAAGACAAGCAATAAAAGTCACTGCCTAAAGAGTGTCTTGACAGCTCTAAAGAAAGCTTGAGTAAAAGCTTCTACAAGCAGTGCTTATTAGAGAGATTTACTAAATACAGCAATATCCTTTTGAAAAGTTTATCATCAGATCTTGTAATTTAAACATACACATCAAATTTATCTAACGTTCTAACCAACCAGATCTTGTCAACCAAGTGAGAAAGAGTCAGAGGCCATAATGGTTTCATCATTTCTGTTTTCTTTTCAAATAATGTCACTGCTGGCCCTGGAGGACAAACAGTTTGTTGTAACTCTCCTGTTCCACTGTAGAATATTGCACATGATATAGTTGGAATTATTGTAGCAACTTCAGCTCAGTAAGGACTTGTAGTTAACCATATTGATAGTGTGGATATAATTCCCAAAACACACAGAGTAACCACAGAAGATGTGGATGCTGAGGAAGTGTCCTGTTGTCACCAGGCAGGGAGCTGAGCTGCTCAGAGTGAAGCTGGGATGTTAAGATCAGTGATTCTGTTTAGTACAGTCTTGTCAGTAATCTGTAGAACGTGTCTGAAATCCATGTGAATTCCCCTTCAACCAGCTGCAGAATGAGCACAATAAATCTGACCCCTTTGTGGTTGGAGATTTCACTCAGAGCAGCAACTGCTGGTCTCTGCAACCACACTACAAATCAAGGAAGGAAAAAAAAATCTCTTCCAGCTTGGCATGGTGATAACTAATCCTTTTCAAACCCTCTGCCAACAATTTACCTTTCCAGAACCCTGCACTGCTATCCCACATTCTGGGAGAATGCAGCCAGAAGTGAAAGGAGAGTGGAATTATGAAGGCCAGAAATGCACAATACCCATGAATTCATTTTTATCTCTTGAACTGGGAACACGTCATTGGGATAATTTCAGTCATTTGGTTTGAACAGCTTCAAAGAGACAAAGCCAGTCATTATTTTACATTGTTAGCTGCTGGCACCAGCCTGTTTCTGTTTGGTTTTGTACAATGGAGACAGTAAATTTTTCTCCCATTGAACCACTCACTATCTTTAAAATTATCTAAATACTTATTAATTTCTCCTTTTATTTTGTGCTCGAGCTCCAAACACCTGGTGTACTCTACTCGATCTATTTAAAGGAACAAATCAAAAGAGCCAAAGCAGAAATATTTCATTTCCAGTATCAAACACTTGTGTCAGAATGAAAAATCCCGAACTTTAGGGTTGCCTGGTAGCTGCTGTTGGAAATGGTGCTTTTTACATTATATTCCACATTTTACTTGTGCAACAGTATTTTCCCAAAGGAAAGTAGCAGCAAACATGGGAAGTAGTTCAACAAATGATGAAGAGCAAAATCAAGAGGAAAGAAACGGCAGTTAGCTGAGTTTTCTGAGGAGGTGGGAAGAGAGAAAATTCCTTAAATTGGAAATAAATTTCTGTTCTTTTCCATATTACTCTTCCATTTAAAGCATCAATTCAGGAGTGAATCTATACTTGGTGTAAAAGAGTCTAACTAGTTCCTGAACTCATTAGAGCACAAGTAAAAATACATGAGTTATTTCATTTGCTCTAGCAGTCAATATTAGAAGACAAAGATGAGGATATCTCAGTCTCAACCAATTCTAAATGTGAACATATGCTATGTTGCTAATGAAGCCATTTGTATGGCCATGGAACTGTGAGGGAATTAACCACAGGCAGCACAAGGTGCCACTGACTTCTGAACTCAAACTTGATTAAGCAGAATCAGTCTCTGCTGTGAACGACTGAAAGATCTGCTGGAAAGTGAGGATGAATGGATGGTGCATAATGAATTCTATGGCTGTGAACTGATCTGTGTTGATTAAGAAAGTGAAATCAAGTGAATAAAAGCAGGGACAGAAATAGCACAAGGGCTCAGTGAACCACAGCTTTCACCTCTGACCAGCACGTTCCACTTCTGATACGATGAATAAATGGCACAGTCCTGGTCCCCTCAGCACAGCCCGTGGCACAGCGTTTGTGCAGAGCCTGCTGCAGCTCCACCAGGGGCAGACAAGGGGGGATGGCTTCCCATGGACAGAGGGCAGGCTTGGATGGGACACTGGAAGAAATTCTTCCCTGTGAGGGTGGGGAGGCCCTGGAAGTGTCCAAGGCCAGGCTGGGTGGGGTTTGGAGGCACCTGATCCAGTCCATTGATGGACTTGAAGTTCCCTTCCAAGCCAAACCATTCTGGAATTCCACAACAAGCAGAGAAACCAAGAGGCCAGTGCAGAGCTGCAGGGACTCTGGGACTGCAGGAATGTGGCTCAGCAGGGCAGGGTGGACTTTTACCAGCAGAGAATGAGGAAGTCAGAAAAGTGATGAGTCAGGACTGGAAATGCCCCGAGATGTGCACAGGAAATATCCACATCCTATGGCCAACTCTAAGCAAGAAGTTAATGCTCAGATACTCAGTAAAAACAATCAAACATTTCAGTAACAGCAGCTGAATGGAAACTTAAACCAGCACTTTGGCTGCTGAGCTGCAGCTTCTCTCCAGCAATCTGCCCTAAAAATCTCATCATTAAAGGCAGTGATTAAGACAGAAATGTCACCTTTCATTTATACAGCAGTTTTCATCCTGAAGCACTTCATTAACTATCTTTCCAAAGATCACTTTGCAACACTGATTCTGCTGTATTCCTCCTCTGTCTACCCAATCACAAAAAAGAGGCAGATTGTACCCTTTTCAGAATCCATCAGATAAAACCTTAAATTGGAGTTTCCATAGAAACACATCATGGGGCTCTCGGTTTCTCTATCAAACCTGTTCTTAAACTTTCAGCTTTACTTAATGCTAGATTTTCAAAAACACCAATTAGCTCTTTCATTTCATGTAACAGTTGGACTCGATGATCCTGAAGGTCTTTTCCAACCTAAATGATTCTATAAAAAGACAAGGGAAGAACAACAGCTGCCACAGACAGGGGAACAACAGGGAAAATTGTGGGGTTTGGTCATCCAGTAAAATCTCTGAGTGCCAGTCAACTCCCATTTGCACTTAAAATCTCCTGCCAAAAAGGTTGTTATAGAAATCTGAGCTCCATAGGAAGCCTGACTATGGAAAAAATGATGTCATGCAAATGATGAACACAGGACTGGCCATTTCAGGAATATTCTGGCACAAATACATGACTCACCAGAGTTTACTGCCACTGACCCCCAGCTCAGAGCCAATTTTGTTGTCAATAAAAGTTAATACAAATGTTTGTCTTCATTTTCTTAGCATTTCCTTTAGTTCTTTTTCTGCATCCAGTTACAGTTTAATCACTGCTGCCAGAAATGTATTTGCAATAAAATATATTTTTATTACAAAGTACCCAGAGCTTTGTTACTTTTATCATCAGATTTAGGCTATATTGTTGGTCCAGAACTGCTTTCAGTGTCTCACACAGTTATTCTGGTTTAAAATATAGAACTATTAAATACACAGAGTGAAATGTACAGCCCTTCAGTATCTTGTTTTATCAGTAACATAATCTCTTATGCTGCTACTAAATCTTTCAAGCATGCCAGTGTTCTGGAATGCAGCTCTGCTCCTTAATTCCAGGGATGGAGCAGTTACAAGTGCTAAACCCCCCCAGGCTATCTAAGTGTGAGACAAACTTGTAATTTCAGTGACATATGCAGGAGGATTCCTGCTCCAGGAGGAGCCTGGGTTTCTGCAATAGCAAAGTGACATTCCACTGCTGCTTTGAGGCACCTTGATGACTTTGACTTGTTCTAGCACATTTGCTTGGTTTGTGTGTGTTACCTCAGGCTTCCTCTGCTTTGTCAGACACAAATTTTCTCTTTTGCCAAACCTACAGAAGTAAAGAAATCATTATATTGAAAAATCAAGAAGAGCCCTGGCTGCCCAGCTGGATCTTGGGTAAGCCCAGAAATGACAAGTAAAGGCTCTGTGCACATGACCAGAATGGGAAACAGGAGGAAGGTTTCTCCTCAGAGAAACTACTGGAGAGCTCTGGGACATTTGGAAATTTAGAACTGCTACATCCCAGTCTCTTCTTCTCCCCTCCCCCGAACTGGCTCCAGGGCTGGAGGAGCTCCTAGACTGCTAAAAGTCTTGAAAACTCAGTCCTCTGCCTCCCTGAACTGTAAGAAACACTTTAGAAAACAAACATTATCTCCAAAATACTCTCTGTAAGCAAATACCATCAGCAAGGACCGTTTAATTCGACTTTGATTTGTATTTGTGTACCTGAATATCCCTTAACAGGATATATGGGACAATTCGAAGCACTGGGTTGTACAGAATTTCCTAGATTTCTAAAATACTTGCAATATTCATAGATAGTTTGGCAGTAAAAGTATTTGCTGAAAATTTGACCAGATTTTCTTGATATTTGTAACAATGCCCCCAGCAGCAGCAGCACCCCAGGCTGCTGTGACCCCTCCTTTCTCCTGTTAAATCCATGGACAGCAGCCCCAAAACTCGGGATTCCCTCACGATGAGCTTTGCTCTGAGTGATCATTCATATGTATTCTCTAAGTGTAAACAACATTAAAATAATTAATCTCCCAGACTCAAAGCTATTTTAAACTGTGAATCTATTAATGTGGGAGAAATTACTCTGTTTAAAGAAACCTGATTTTATGACATTCTTATTTTGGGATTATTATTCAACATATACATACTCTATTTCCACTGAAAACAAATAGACCCATGATATAAAAATAGGCAACTAAATGAAATGCAGGCTGTTATAGCGTGGGAAATGTTTGTGGAACTTGCATTCTGGATTTGATTACTTTTGGATGTTTTAGGGGAAATTGGTTCAAAGCAGTACTTTTAAGATGAAAGCCAAAATATATGGAGACAGACCTACTGCAAATGTATAAGGGAAGTGAGAAAGTTCTCCAGAGAATTAAAAATTCAACAAAACATTTAAACACATATGTAGCAAGAGCCCAGTAGATGTCCTGACATACTTAAATGCACCCTTCAAAAATCAGAATGACAAACAGCAATGAACTATTGTGAGAGTTGCTTAAAATGTATTGTAAAGTGGGAAAAGCACACTAAAATAAGGCACACCACCAAACTGCCATGGCTGATCCCTGGGGGGAACTCACTGCACTTCAAGTGTTTAGAAAAGCATGAGTAAAACAGGTTTCACATAAAATTTGGTGTAATAAGCCATCTCCAAACATGATTCTGAAACGGAATATTCCACATCCAGCAAATTTTTAAGGTGTCAGGAATAGCCTTTGCTATTATTCCATAATCATTGGGGACTACAATTTACTTTACTGTGTTTAAAAAAACCACTGAGGTGACAGAAATCCATGCCCTCAATACAGGCTTCAAGCCCGGCTGGCACAGAGGCTGTGCTCAATATCCTGCTGACATCTATCGGCAGCTCGGTACACTACAGAAAATCCCACTGACAGCACATCTGGGCAATAAATATCCCCACTATTGCCTTCTGTAGCTGCTGATACACCTCACACAAATCTTCTTTCAATTAACTGCCCACCGGACACACTGGAACTCAAGGAAAGGTTAAATAAACCAGACTTCACTGCAGAGCAGTACCAAGGAGCTCCTGCTACCAGAACTCCCACACTTGAGATGACGCTGACCTATGGAAATAATAAAGCCAAAGTCCAATTAAATGTTCCTCTTCATAAGATCTAGAGATTAATAAATCAATTTGAAAGTCCACTGTTTTCTTCTAGGCAGACAGAAACCAAGTCCTTTATTTCCTTTAGTTATTGAACCAAGAATTAGGAGATAAGATATTCCGATGTTGTTATTTAGCAAAGGAGGAGAGGAGAGGGGAAGGGGGAGAGGAGGAGGAAGGGGAAGGGAAACTCTGCCGCTGGTCAAGGTCCTAGGAATGCCCCACAGGACAGCCCTGTCCTTGCCCACCCCACTCAGGGGCTTGTCCAGCTCCCCTGGCAAACAGCCAAAGAATAAAATGAATGGAATGCAAGCCCGTCTAAAATTAGAGGGAAGCTTCCTCTTCTTTAAGCAAAACGCCAACATAAATGTGTACATGAGTACACAGCATGCTGCTGAGATATTGCTGAACCAGGGTTCCCAGTTTATGGAGGAGAAAGGTCTTAATTGCTTATTTTTTACTGTAGAGAGGGGAAATGAATGGGTGCTTCCTCTTCCTTGCTGAAACAAGGTAAACCCGTGCTGTACATCTTTTAACGAGCAATTTGTATAATTTTTCAAAGCACCTATAGAATCGTAGAACCATTATCTTATTATTGGCACCAGCTCAGATTTTTCTGGTGCCAAATTTGCCGTGGATGACGGGGATTCCTCACAGCTCATCTTCTTTTTCTGCAGAGCCTGTCCCTCCCATTTCCAGCACGTCTTTCCTTCCTCCTCGATGCTGATCCAACCAGCCCACGGAATCTCACAGATTCTCATTCAATTACAGCATGGTGATATTTACAACCCATGGCCAAACATCACCTGGCATTGTAAGTTTCTTTGTGGAATTTACAAGCTGCGTGCAGGTGACAGCTCGGATAGAATGATTATCTATCAGTTTGGAGAACTCACAGTTCTCCCTTTCTTGTACCTTTGTGAAAAATTAGCCCCACGTGTTATGTACAGAGCATAGGTAAACTCACAAAGTTGTAGATAATAGGACCAAAAGGTTAAGGAATTGCTGATATGAGAACAGCAGGTGTCAGCACTCGTAAATGTGTTAACAGTAAACACGTGAGTAAAGATAATGGACAGAAGAAATTTTAAAAGGTCACTCGGGGATCTCGAGGCAGATTTAGTCTTTAGTTTCATGTTCTGCTCATCTGGATGAGTCTGAAATCAACTGGCACGAGTGTGGCAGGAGGAGCTCACAGCAGCAATAGGAAGAGTGTTCATGAGGGGTTTTACACTCACCAGAGAAAGTGTTGGTCGTTCTCCAGTGCTGTTCTTGTCACTTGGAGATATCAGAAACCACATTTAGCATTCAGCTCCACTCCTGCCCCATTAACCTCACCCAACTGTGCTACCAAACAAACCTTGGCTCCTCTGGTACGCAATGGACAGCAAGATCCAGGCTGTCCATTTAGGCTCTTCCAAGGAAGAGTTTAACACAGAATAACACCAACACTGAAAAGAAATCCCTCTATTTTAGTAGTCTAATACCATTTTTGTTCATAGGCTGCAGTGTGTTTTATGAAGAAGCAGTTGCACTCTGGCAGTGTAACGTGACACGTGCATTTGTACGTCCCCATTAATTACCAACATCTCGTAGAGAAACAAAGGTTAAAGAATAGCCGGGATTTATTTATAGCCCTCGTAATTCACACTGATATAGAATTCAACTTTGGAACTCTTATCGAATTTAACAGTCTGGTCTACAATCTGGTATGCAATGCCTGTGTGTGTATGATGTGTTTCTGCACAGACTTTGTCTTTGTGGATGGACCTTGTATGAAAGCAGCAGAAATCATTACTGTAGCCTCTTCCAAAAGGGAAAAAAGACTCCAACTCTCCACGTGATGGGAAGAGAGCGTGGGGAAGAAAAGTAATAAAACCTCACGGAACATCCCCGCATTAAACGACGCACGAGGCCGGGGCAGCTGGAGCTTTCCTCGCTGCTCCCCTCCGGAGGGGATGCCCGGGGCTCACTCACCTGGGGCGATGGCTGCCCGTCGGGTCGCTCGCTCACTCCATGTCTTCCCCTCCTTCCTTCCCTTCGTTCCCTGCCCTTTGTGCCGCCCTGGACCGCCATCCAGCCGCATCCCCTCGGCCTCCCCCGAGCCGGGCGAGCTGCGCCCGGGGGTCTCTCCATGGCCGCTCCCTCACGCCCTCAGCGGCGGTGGCGCCCCCTGGCGGCGGAGCCGGGCGCGAGGGGCCACGCGCGGAGCACGCGGGAGGGGCGGGGCGAGCGCGCGGGAGGGGCGGGGCGAGGGGCGGAGCGAAGAGCGGGAGGGGCGGGGCGGGGCGGGCGCGCGGGGGTGGCGTTGGGTGACCCGAGACGGGACGGAGGTGACAGCGGCGGTGACAGCGGCGGCGACATCGGAGCATCGGCATCGGGGCAGCCCAGCGCACAGGCGGCTCTGAGGGAACGCGGGACGGACTCACGGACTCCGAGGCGGCCCTGAGGGGACGCGGGGACCATGGCAGACCAAGAAGCGGGGCAGCCGCAGAAGCCCCGGCGGCCGCCAGGTAACGGCCGCAGGGAGAGCGGGCAGGGACTGTCCCCAAACGGCCCCGCAGCGGCCGCTCCTCGCGGGCTCCGTGCGAGGGGCGCCTTCGTGTCTCTCTCCTTCGTGTCTCTCTCCTCCGTGTCTCTCTCTATCTCCGCTTTTTTGTTTCGGTTTTAGTTATTGCTTTATTTAGTCGCGGGGGAAAGTTTGAAGATGCTTCACCGAAGTTAAGCCTGCGTGAGGAGCGGTCGTGCTTCGCTTCCCCGGCAGCTTCCGCTTCCCTCAGCTCCGGCTGCCGAGGGGTCACGGACGGTCCCGGAGCGACCACAGCCCTGTTAACGGGGGTTAACGGGGGATCCTGAGCCCCCAGCCCCAGTTAATGAGGGATGCTGAGCCGCCAGCCCCGGTTAACGGGAGGTGCTGAGCCCCCAGCCCCGGTTAACGGGAGGTGCTGAGTTCCCAGCCTCAGTTAACGGGGGATTCTGAGTCCCCAGCCCCGGTTAACGGGGGATTCTGAGTTCCCAGCCTCAGTTAACGGGGGATTCTGAGTCCCCAGCCCCGGTTAACGGGGGCTGACCCCGCTGCCCGTTCGGGTAACGCGGCCGCAGGTGCCGATTCCCGGCAGGTCCTGGCAGCGCCCTTGGGAACGGGAGCATCACCACGAGCTGCCCGGTGGCGTAACCCGGGTGTGTTTCTGTGCGTATGTTTCCTTCCCTGTGCAGTAACTCGGATCACTAAGGGGAAAACCACGCAAATAATGACAAACAGAGTCAACAGAAGTAATCCCTGAACGAGAACAAGGAAAGATTAGAGATTGTTTTTTGACCCTACTGTGGCTTTTTGCCACAACCATATCCTGTCTAGGTGTGACTGGTGCAAGTGGTAGAAGTCTTCAGGTGGGGCAATGAGTGGTTTTTTACTTCTTGGTATCGTTATTGAAGTGGGTTTTGGCCTTCCAGCTGGGAAGTGTATTGGTGTGGGATGTGGGTCAGGATGTTTTGGAGATGCACTTGAGCCAGCACAACTGTCAGTTTCATTTACTGGAAACCGAAATGTTTTCCTGTTACTTCCATTGTTCAGAGACAGGCAACGGAAAAGTCATGATTTATTTTATACTTTTCTTGTTTGCAACTGGAGAAGGAAATGTATTTATAAGATTGCTTTGTGTACGAAGCCTTTGGCTGGGTAATTTGAGTTGTATAAATAACTGTGGATCTCTTTTCCTCATGCCCAGTGGCACATGTTGGTTCTGGAATCCTTGGAGAGGATCTGCATTTCATGTGTTAACTATGTTAGTTATTAATACCTCGTCACGTCGGTGCCAGTCTTGTCTCTGCAAGCCTTTCCTGAACACACTGCTGAGGTGGTTTCTCCTGCAGCTCTCATGTGGTCACAATAAAATATGGAGTAAGGGACAGAGATGTAGTTTTGGTTATTGGATGTCATAATTTTGGGTATTCCCCATGTGAAATGCTCTGAGAAGCAGCTATGAAGACACCTAGTTCACTTTGAAATTGGCCTTTTGTTTTCAGTCAGGACACATTCTTGCTCTTTGACAGTGGGGTGCTTGTTTGGACTGTGGAGTCTTTGCAGAAGGAAATAAATCACAAATGAACCATGTGCCACACCTCAAGCTGTAACGAGAAATTTCCCCTTCCATCTTAGCCTCCAGCACTAAGTGTGTATTATAAATTGTTAATACAGTTTGATGGTCCAAGTAATAATTTCTTGCTAAAGTACGGTAACTGTTCCAGTCAGCCTTAAAGGCATTGAAAGCTGATTCAATTAAGTTTTTTTGTTTGTTTTTTTTTAATAGTCTTTCTCCTTGTGGTTTATTTCTTAAAAAGGTTGCTCAACAATATTTGTATTTTTTTTACTGCCTGCTTAGATTTGCCCAGCACAGCAGGCTATCCAAGGTGTGGGCTTGCCTGCCTTTTAGCCCAGGAGAAAATCCCAGTGGCAGGTTTCAGGGTACTGTCAGCCATCAGAGCAGGGTCAGGTCTGTGTTTTCAGCCTGTGGGGTGGGCAGGGATGGGGATCTGCACCACCTCTGGCAGTGTCAACGAGCCTCTCTGAGAAATCAGGCAAGAATTGCCTCTGGGTGAAGCTATCCCAGTGCTGTGATGGATGGTTCAGAAGTAGCTCATCCCACAAATGCCAGGCACGTTTCTTTTGTCTCACAGAGCTTTCCACAATACAGCATCTCTCTCCCTTCTTGTACTGTGAAAAACAACACATTGGTGCTAAATAAAGCATCCTCTTTGCTCAATCTTGAATTTTGACGTCATTTGAGGTGTGACTTCTACATGAAATTCCGAATCTCCAGAGTAGGAAGGTGATGTTTGTGAGTGCCGGGTGTCACCCTGGGACATCCCTGCTTGGCAACAGGCTCCTGACAGCCCTTTAGGAGTCTTGGCTGGCAGGATAACAAACTTCCTGTAGCTCTGTCAGTGCCTCCCAGCCCACGTTTTGTCGTGGCTTTAGCTGGGGAGCTTTGGAAACAACCAGCTCGTTATTTGATCCCAGAGTTACCTTCAGCTGGTGTCTTCTCCTGACAGAGAAATAAGGCATGAGGAATATCTGGCCAAGAAATTCTTTATGGAGGCTTTATTTCCAGCTAATCTTGTACCTCATCTTATCCAACTTCCCAGATCCAACGGGTCTGAGAGTTGTGGTTTTCTTAGATCTGCATCTGTGGCAGCTGGGACAGAGCCCAGCTTCTAAGGATGCTGTCCCTGAGCTGGCAGGCTGTGGGGTATTTACATTTTACTCCTTACAGAAGTCTTCCTCTGACTTCTCAGAAAACAAAGGAATGCAATTTCCACTGCTGCCTGTGAGTCACTCTGCTAAAAAAGGAAAAAAAAAACTGGGAGAAAGAAAGGCATTTGAGAACTGAAACTTAAATGTTAGTAAACTTCGGCATAAATGCTCCTTGGACAGCATTCTGCCCTCAGCTGTCTCGCACGACTTAGAAAATCAAAACAGAATTTGGCTTTTAATTTATTTTCTGATCTATACCTAATGCATTTGGCCAGAAGAGTAGTGCTAAGAGTGACTTGTTTCAAGGAACATTCAACATAAATATCCAATTTAGGCACTCTTGGATTTTAAGAAGTGAAAATTTCTGCTCTTTTGTAGATGATGTTGATTCTGGCCTCGGTGTGTGTGGATGGATCCTGGTGATCACCTCGCTTGTTTTCACTGTTCTTACATTTCCTATATCAATATGGATGTGCATAAAGGTAAAATTGTTCACTGCTAAGTTGGATTAAAACTTTCAGCAATGCAGAGTGGCTATTACTGTTCTCAATTAGATTTATTTATTCTAAACACAAATTAATCCAACTCTGTTCTGTCTTGAGCTATAGCAAACAGTAAATAGCAGACACCAGCACTTCAGGGCATTCTTCTTCAAACCAAAAATAAAAGTCAAAATAATTCCTGCATTGACGTCTTTACTACATCTGCCCAGCTGTCATTAGTAAATAAGGTTATTTGAAGGATCAGAATAATTGCAAGAACCCATAACTACTCTTAGAGAACTGATTTTTTTTTTTAAGGAGATCTCTCCCTGTATATCACATGTCTAAATGTGAAGTAGGTAAATAGAATTATGTACATAGATGTGGCTGCATGTGACACACTTGTAGGCACAGTGTTGTCTCTGATCACTCTGGGGTTGATGTTTGCAGTTTCCAGACAGGAGGAGTTATTTCCTCCTGGCTTGGCTGATGTGGTATCAGAATTGGAGCTGGAAAAATCCCTGCTGGCTCACAAATGCTGCACTTGTTGTGTGGTTGCCAGGATATTCCTGATGGCTGCTGCTGGTGCCTGGACCTGCCCAGGTGCCATTCTGCTGAGAGCCTGAGGAATATTTCTTATGGACTATTGTCCTGATTTTTCCTTTTGCTCTTTGCTTTTTGACAAAGAAAGTTTAGACTAAAATTCTCAAAAGCAGCCAGTAGAGAAATGTGTATTAAATTTGAGACTCAAGCCTGATGTGTACATAATTTGCAATCCACCATGTAACTTCTGGAAAGCTGTGTGTGACATCCAACAATCTGTTGCAGATTATCAAGGAATATGAACGAGCCATCATCTTCAGACTTGGACGCATCCTAAAAGGGGGAGCAAAGGGACCAGGTATGTCCTGGACAGAAATTTGTTCTAATTAGTCATCAGCAAAACAATAATGGTGTAGAGACATTGCAGTAAAGTGGCAAATGGATTTCTCAACAATTCTGTAACTTCCAGTAAGAGGATGTGTTACAACAGGAATTGGACTTTCTGAGCCTCGTGGGTCTCTTCCAGCTCATGAAGTTCTGATTCATGCTCTGGATTGAGAAGACAGCAAACTTAATGTTACCCAGCTCTCCTTTGTTAATGTATGGTCTGCAGGCAGAATCAAAAGCATTAAATGTAAAGGGAGTTTTCAAATGGGTTATGTTAAAAAAGAAGTTTGATGTATTAATTAAAGCAAATGAATCTGAAAGCCTTGATGTCCTTCAAAAGTAACAGAAGCCAGTAGAGTATTTGATAGTTTTGAAAAGTTGCCTGTGTATATTAGAAGTTCTGAGATCTGGAACAATGTTATTTTCAGCTGTTGCTTCTGGTGCTCAAAGTGACAGAAAGGGGCAATGGCTTCTCCTTCCATTTTCACCCAGGCTTTGCAATGTTCCATATTGTGTAAAGCTGAAGAATCTCAGCGAGCCACCAGAACAGAAGGCAGGAGGTTGATGCTTGTCAGAATTAAGCCCCACAAGTAACTATGTGGGGGACATTTTAAAAAGTGGCTGTTAATACTTCTGGGGCTGTTTTATTTCCAAATGTTAAAAATCTCAAACTAAGTGATACCCAGATAAATTGAAATTTCTCAGCATGCATTTTGGAAAATCTTACCTTGGTTTGGAAGCCACTAACAAGTGTTGTGCTGCTGAGCTCCTCACAAAGAGCTGCACAGCCACAACAGATGGATTTCAGCTTATTGCAGTAACAAGTTTTGTCTGCTTTAATGACCCATTTTCACACCTTCTTGAATGGATTTTTTGGCACAGGTTTGTTTTTTGTCCTGCCTTGCACAGACAGCTTCATCAAAGTTGATATGAGAACCATCTCTTTTGATATCCCTCCTCAGGAGGTGAGTTTGTATTTGCCTTTGCATCTACTAAAGTACTTGCAGAATTTTGTGCACTTTGTTTTTCCTTCTCCCCTCTCAGTGTTGGGTAATGTGCAGTTTGAATACAGATTCCTTGTGCAGGTGCCATTTATTGTGAAGATTACATATATATCCCTTAGAAATGTCATCCAGTAAGGGAAGAGCACTGAAAGAAAACAGATGATGCTCTGAGAACCAAATGAGATAATTGAATTCTGCCTGAGAGCTGGAATGGGAGGGGTTTGGAACCAAGGCTGCTGGGCTTCATACAACATTCCCTAATTGCTTCTGTGAAATCTGGAAAATTTCCAGGCACGGCAGGGATCTGTCCTGTGCCAATTTATCTACATGTAGAAACTAGCTCAAGGAATGGGATGAAATTGGTATATACATCAAATGTTATTTATAGCAATTGGGGAATGAGTGGTCAGCTCCCTTCCTTGGGTTTGTGTGCCCTGCCCTGCACAGGAACATGATGAGGGTGCTGCCACTCATGGCAGGTCCTAAAGAACAAAAAAATTACTTTAATTCCTAGCCTGATTTTCCTTGGACATCCTAACTTTGTAGCAGAATGTCTCCAGAGCATTAAGGCAGCTGAACTCAGTGCTGCCAGCTCCATGGATAACAAAATAATAAAACCCAACCCTCCCTCTAAAAACGAGTTAGTGAACAATTGTATCCCTATGGTTGTAACTGTATCACTCATGAATCAGACAGAGATGCTCCATGCAACCTGTGCCCTGCATCTGTTTCCTGTCAGATCTGCACATGGGTTTGTTGCTCATGGTCAGTTGTGGATTGAGACAAATCAGCTGTCCTGCTACACTCTAAAGGGTAATTGGGAGAAACCTAATCACTGACAGGCAGAATGTGCTTGCAGCTGCTGATGTACCATTAGTGAGGCCATCAGTAACTTGCTCTTTCTTTTGACTTGATTAAATCATGCTTATGGATTTAGGTTTGTGTTCCTTACATAGAGGCAGAAATCCATTTTTATTTGTTCAACATGATTTCTGTGCATGCTACTCATTCTTTAGCTTTTGTGTTATGAAAAGCCTGCTGAACGAGGTCGTTTGGGAGGGGACAGGGCAGGTAAATCTTGAAGGCAATTGTGTACCATGGAACGAGGGCAGCTCTGGGCTGGTTCTCTGAGCTCCCCTGTCAGTGCCACTCTCCTGTCCCAGGAGGCTGCAGCACAGTCCTCAGGGCCTTGCTCCTCCTGAACTCCTCAAAATAATTTCTCTGAGCCTCACACAGCCCTGGTGTAACCTCACTGAAAGGCAGCAGGGACCTGCCTGGCTGTGATTCCTCGCCAGAACCACTGGTTAAACTTCCCAAGTGAAGATGAATTTCAGAATAAATAATTTCTGCCTTTTCTCTTTTTCCTATCACTGGTATGACTTGCAGATGCCTCTGTGAATTCGAGGAAGTGGGTTAAAAATAGCATGAGGGCAAAGCTAATGGAATGTATTTTTCACTGAGAAGTTTCTAATCCCATATTTAGTCTCAGCTTTGCAGAGCTGTACTGGGAGGTTAATGAACACTGGGACATGTTCACATGCAGCATATGTGTATAAGGGCTTTTGTTTTCAAGGCAGTGGGAAACCAGGACTTGGTGCAGTAAAACAAATACATGATTGTCATAATAATGAACTTTGTATTTATGGAATATTCTGTACTTTCCCCACTGCTTTTCAGATCCTGACCAAGGACTCAGTGACAGTTAATGTGGATGGAGTGGTTTATTACAGGGTACAGAATGCCACCCTGGCCGTGGCAAACATCACCAACGCCGACTCAGCCACCCGGCTCCTGGCACAGACCACCCTGAGGAATGTCCTGGGCACCAAGAACCTCTCTGAGATCCTCTCTGACCGTGAGGAAATTGCACACCTCATGCAGGTATGAGCAGCTTGGAGCAATCCAAGCAGCAGGTTAAGCAGCAATCTCATGGATAACTTAAAGGTGTGGATTTATTTTATCTCTAAGTGATCAGTTGTGATTTGGAGCTGTAGGCAAAGCCCTGACAAGATCTCTTGGGAGGACACTCTGTAAAATAAGAATGAGGGACTAAAGCACTAAGGGTCTAGTGGGGTAGCACATGGGATACAGGAGAGGAGGGCACCCCTGGGTCCTTGTGTCAGTCCTTCACTGTTGAAGAAAATTGTGCCACAGAATTCCTTCAATACATTAATGGAGCTCTGAGGGGTTTTGTTAGTTTAAAACAGTTGTGCTCTTATAGCTGTCAAATCATACTACAAATACTAAAGCCCTGAAAGTGAGAATTTGAAGAGAATTCATTTGGTTTATTGGTCATTCTTCAAATTTGGGCGTTAGTTTGAGCCAGGTGTGTGGCTTCACTTACCTGTCCTGCCTTCTGTAGGTCACACTTGATGAGGCAACAGATGATTGGGGCATTAAAGTGGAACGTGTGGAGATCAAGGATGTGAAGTTACCTGTCCAGCTGCAGAGAGCCATGGCTGCAGAAGCAGAGGCTGCCCGGGAGGCGAGAGCCAAGGTAATGACATCAGCCTGGGGGCTGGATTTGCTTTCCCCAAGTAAGAAATACACCACTCCCTCTCAAGGCCTC
Source organism: Sturnus vulgaris (assembly GCF_052056855.1). Lineage (NCBI taxonomy): Eukaryota > Metazoa > Chordata > Aves > Passeriformes > Sturnidae > Sturnus > Sturnus vulgaris. The sequence goes on from NC_142264.1 coordinate 1,976,749, forward strand.
GTATATACCAAAAGGTACAGCTTGAAGGGGAAAGTGTTTTCAGCTATCTATGGGGAGTGCCTCTGGTATTGAGAGGCAGTGCTGGAAGAAGCACAAAAGCTTTTGAAGATAGAATAAATACTTACATTGTACTCTCAAGACCTGATGCCAGCTTTTGTGATCCTGCATTCTGGATGGGAGGATACAGGCACTGGGGCCTGCAGAGCAAACAGGAGTGGCTGGTGCCTGCTGAAAGCACATGCCCAGGGCAGGTCACTTAGCAGGCTGCTGGGCTTTGGTACCTGCCTAGGGCTGAAACCCCCAGTGGATTGGCTGTTCCTCCTGTGCAGGATGGGTTCAGTGTCACTGTTGTGCCTCCCCAGGTGATTGCTGCTGAGGGAGAGATGAATGCCTCCAGGGCCCTGAAGGAGGCGTCCATGGTGATCACAGAGTCTCCTGCTGCTCTCCAGCTCCGCTACCTGCAGACCCTGACCACCATCGCTGCCGAGAAGAATTCCACCATCGTCTTCCCCCTGCCCATAAACATCCTGCAGGGCCTCATAGGTCTGAAGGAGTAGAGAGGCTGGGAGGGGCGAGCTTGGGGTCAGCCCATGTTTGCAACACTGAATTCCCTGTGTAGTGTAGCTTGTGGCAGTGTTAGCAAAGTGGGTTTGCTGAGGAACCTTTTTGTTTTTACTGAGTGTATTATAAAACTTGTATGTAATGTTTGTGAATGTGGATAATTGCAATATTTGAAGTTGAAAACCTCTCAGAATGAGTACAAGCAGGTTGTGATCTTAAGTAAGCTTTATCCATATTGTCCTGGATAGGACACCTCTAATCCAAAACCTCCTTTCCAAATAGAATAAAAAACCAATTGTGGTAGAGGTGATCCAACACTTGGAATTATTCCTTCTACAAAATGTGACCCTGCAAGGGAAATGGAATGGTGTCCTGGGGACTCCTAAAAATCAGGCTCATGCTCTCTAAACCAGTCCCCACTGATGAGAAACAGTTGTCAGTGGGACTTTCTGCCAGCCAGGAATGGCACAAACATGCCATAGTTATGGATACAACGTGCTTGTGGTCACTTCCGAGGTTATGTTGTTATGGGGCTGTGTCTGCATAGAGTTACACTGCTTTAAAGCACTGAAAAGGTTGTGCCTGTGTCTGTTTCTCCTAAAAATATTTTTTGAAAACCAAAGTGCTGCATTTTATCCAGATCTAAAACCTTATGTCTCTAGGAAATGTCATGTCTGTAACTAGCAGGAAGGAGTGGTGTTTAACAGAAGGTGCTGCACTGGTGCTTTACCTGTTGGTGCTGGCTCTGTGCAGACCTGGAGTGGTTGTTGTGTCAATAAGGGCTTACACTTCATCCTCAAAGCAGCTGGGCCTCAACTCACATAACCCAAGCTGTTAAACTTCCTGTTTTGTACCTCTGTAGAAAAGGCAAATAAGAGAAGATCTGGATGCTTCATGGGGAAGACTCGTCAGGCTTCCACCAGCACTGAGTCTGACATCTTTAAAATCTGGGACGAGGCAGTGGAACTGAAATGCCAAGATCCATGATGTAAGTGCCCTTCTCCCACTGGCCAGCATAACTCCATAAGTTGTTCCTATGCTCTTTCTGCTCCAATCAGCTCTGTATTTACAGGTGTTTTAGGCCTGGGTACCTGTGCCTCGACACGCTGTGCCTTTGTCACTGGCAGGAGATGCCCAAGTGCTGTTGCTTTTCTGCCTGTCTGCTGGCAGGTTTTCCTTTGTGTTTGTCAAGGTGGCAGCTCGTGTAAGCTGAGCTTAACTTCTGGCTGGGAGCAAGAGAAGCAGTTAACAGAGTTGGAATAATTAGCATTGCTGCGCTCAGGCACTTGGAGTGGGAAACAGAGCAACTGCACAGCTCCAGGTTAATCCTTAGGGAAGATGAGTCACTCTGTAACTCTCGCTGCTGCAGCTGCAGATGCCACCCCTGTGAATTCTTGTTGACACCACAAGATGCTTTTTGCTCTCATCCTGAATAAAAAACATGCTGTTTACTAATGAGTGAGTTTCTGAAAGAGTAAAATACTGTTTATCAGGGTCTCAAATGCATATAATTCTGAAGAGGGGAAAGCAAAGCAGTCCCCAACTCCTCAAAATAATTTCTGTTACCTTTTACTAAAAAGTCCACGTGCAAAGATGGCACAAAGAAGGTTTTGGTTTCTAAGGCGTGTTCAAACATGGGATCTGCAGCTGCTCTTTAATATTTTCTTCTTCATAACAAACTCCACCATTTCTGTTCTTCCCATATTTCATACAAGCTTTATTGTATTAAATATAATCAAAGCAAGGAGCAGGGTCAATGACTGGTCACGATTGTTTTCGGAAATTATTGCACAGCTAATTGGCTATTAACATCATTCCCTCGTTAACATACATCCTGCTGGAAGGAGCTCTTGAAGGCATTGAAGGCACTGATCTTGCTCTGTTTCAAACACTCCTCTCACACATCCACATCTGCCATTGCTCTCTGCAGGGGATCCACAGCCCAGTAGTCATCATCCCAGCCCAGGAACCAGCCAGAGAAGGTGGGAGGCTCGAAGCCCTGTTTGACAATGGTCACTGGGGTCCTCTTGTCCCTCGTGGAGGGGTCTGTGTCGATGTAACGCTTGGCTGGGGACACAGGGAGAGGATCTCGCTCAGCACCAGGCCTGAGAGCAACAGCTAAACTGGGGCTGAATGGCTGCCAGAGAGGCAGCTTCACACCAGCCATCTGAACAAAAACACCCACTGGAAGTTTGTGCCCTATGGTTTTATCTATGTCTGTCAGAATCTAAATTGCTTGAGTCATGATCATACAGTGGGAAAATGAGAAAGGGATAGTTCAGAAAGGAAAATTTCACATTACCAGACTTCAGTGCCTCAGTCTTTTCTTCTTCTTGGGCATCTTTCCCAATCCATACAAAGACCTAAAGATAAAAATATTAATTACTTCAGTAACAATCATTCTCTTTATGAAGGGATAATTTAGATGAACCCTCAGTGAACAGAGTGGGACACAAATCAGAAAATCCTTGTGTTGGTGTGCCTGGGTTGTTGACCAACATGAGCAAAGCTCTATTGGTCAATAATGACAAGTTTTTGGCCTGCACTTCATCTACATGAATTGTAGACCCTTGAACAAATTCTATACTAGCTTAACATCAGGGGAAAATTGCACATGTTTGAACATTTTTCTATAAAACATCACAGTTCATCTCTGAGTTGCCTTGTGGCTGATGTGTGCTGAATCTGTAATACAACAGCACCTCTGGCTATTGTGGCTCAGGTCTCAATCTGTGCCTATTCTTTGCTCCACTTGTCCCCCTGTAAACGTGACATACCTGATCCCATGTGTCCAGGAGCATCACATCATCTGTGGCAAGGTCATCCTGAGTCAGATCTCCGGGAACTTCTTCAATCTGGAAAACAGGAGGTTAAGATGAGCACAAGCTTCCAGCATCACTTTATCTGTGCAGGACAAACCAGAGGAAGAAAAGCTCAGGTGTAACAGCTGGAGGGGGGCTCAGAGCAGCTGAGTTGCTGGCAGCCCTGGGAGGTGGGTGTTGGGTGAATCCCCCCAGGCACTCACGGTGAAGCGCCCGCTCTTGTTGGAGCAGGCGAAGAGGCGCGGGGGGTGCGTGTCCATCTTCCTGTCCTTGAGGCGCGGCGAGGTGCGGTACGGAGCTTTGCCTCCCAAGGCTGCCCAGAAATTCTCTGCAAAACACAAAGGGACACTGGTGCCTCTCCTGTTCATGGAACCCACACCAGGGTTATGGTTTGGGAGGGATTTGTAGCGTTCTTCTGGGTCAGAAAGTCCCAATGCTCTGCAGACATACATGAATAACGTGTGTCAAACAATCAAAATACCCCAGAGAAGCCCCTCTGCCCATGTCCACATCTTCTTGTTCTGGGAGGCAGAATATCCATGAAATAATTGCTGAGCATGTGCAGCTACACAGAAATGATGGCAGACTGCACTGTGACCCCCTCACCTGGCTCTTTGCCCTCAGCAACCTGCACTGGGCGAGCTCCCAGTATCTTCAGCAGTTCCTGTGCTCCTGATTTCTCAGCGTCGCTGGCTCCTTGGCCAACCCACAGGTAGGCAGCAGAGGGAGTTTTCAGGACAAAGACATCGTTGGAGTTCAGCTGGCTGGCTGCAGGATCCAGCTGAAAAGAAGGAACACTGCAGGTGTCAGACATAACCGTCCTATAGACAGAGCCTCTTACATCAAAATCAAATCAGAACCTACAGCTAAATAAACTGCAAACAAGATTTTCCCTATGAGCATGTAAGGCTGTCAGATGTGTTGTGTATTCCTTGTATCCAAGTGATGAGTTAGATTTTCCCCATGGGAAGAATAAATAACTGTTTCAGTGTGTGATTACACATGACCTATAGCAGGAATGCCTGGCTGTCATTGTGCCAGTCCTGGTGATTATGGCAGGAGATTTAGGGGCTCACTGGGGGTCCCATGGCAGAGCAGTCCCTGCTGCCAACACTGATCAATCATTAACACCAACTCCTCTGTGTCAACAAGGACAGGCCTCTTGAAGCTGGAAACTCGGGAAGTTCCTGCAGCCACAAACCACTTCCCTCTCCTCACCAGGATTTAATCTCCCCTTTGTTGTTGCACAGAGCTGTTTGTGTGCGTTTTCTCTCAGAGCAGTGGGGCTCTGAACCTGAGTCCTGGCCCAAGTTCCTCTGCCACACAGGGAACTGAACTCTTCAATGGATCATGTTCCCATCATGGGCTGCACACACAACACCAAGGCTGGCTCTCTCCACGTACCTCCACTGCTCTGGTGGCTCCAGAGGTGCTGGAGCGCACCTGGAACAGCCTCGTGGCTGCAGGTGCAGTCTGGCCTCCTTCCCTCGAGGTTCCACCCTTGTAAACAACCAAGGGCTTTCCACCAAACATGCTCATCAGGTGAGGGGGCTCCTTCCCTTGCACTACTCGTTTCTGAAGAAAAAGAAATTTGCTGTCAGTTTTGAGGAGCACAAGATTAACCAGAAACGGCTTTTACAACCCCCTGTCGAGCTGGGATATTCAAAGAGCACCCAGCTGGCCCAGGTGGCTCTTTATTCTTTATTCCCCAGTGTTGGGGTTGGTTTCTGCTGGGTGTCTTTACCTGCACAGGGCTGCCTCCCAGCTCCTCATCCAGCTGCACTGTGAGGAATGCAGAGGTTGCAATCTCATCCTGTGTGGAGTCGGCGCCCTGCCTAGAGAACAAGGCCAAATCCCAGCTTTATTCTCAGCCTTTTCTCCCACACACACCTTACAGAGATCAAGAGGAGGTAAGGAAACCCTGTGTTACTGAATCTCTGCAGCACTTCATTCAATACAAAGGAGAAATTCCTTATCCTCTATTGTAGCACAGCGAGTACAGGGGGAGATAAGGACCTTTCCTAGATAAGCAGCACTTTCCTAGATAAGCAGAGCTTGATCCAAAGAAGGGAGTAATAACCAGTGGGGGGGAAATGGAATTTAAAAAGCTCACACAGTACTTCCCTCCATTGTTCCACTTCAAATGAAACATCCCAGACCTCTGGTATTGTTTTGTTTACAAGGGAAAGTTATGCGGGGTGAAACTTAATCCCCCAAAGATCCTCTGGAAGTGGGAACCAGCAGTGATCGTTTTTCCGAGTGGGCTCGCAGCCCCAGGGTATGTCCCGTACCAGGTGTAAATGATCTGTCCCCGCTTCCCGTCGTGCTGGTAATCGTACAGGATGATGTAGCTGTCGCCGCCGTAGAACTGCCCGTACGTGGCGGGGTCCACCGGCACCTTCTCGGAGCCCTCAATTCTCCAGATCTGGGGGGAGAGGAGCACAGGAGCTGCAGCAGGAGCGCGCTGCCGGCCCGCGTTATCCCCAAACCCCGCAGCCCGGAGCGGGCGGTGCTGCCGCGCCCTCTGCCGGGATCTGAGGGACAATTCCGCTCCAGCGGCTGCTCCCGAACGGAGCCTGGAGGCTTTTCGCGGCCTTTTTAAACAGTCAAACCTCGGCCGGGACCGCTGTGGATTTCTGGACAGCCCTCAGCCCGTTCAAGGCCAACTCCACCCCTGCTTCTATGCTCAAAGTCATGAACCCAGGTGCTCCAAGACATTCACACCTGAGATGGCAACACGGAGAAAAACCAGGAGGAGGAGGAATAAAAAATCCATGTCCACAGTGCTGGGAAATCGTGGAGTCAGAATCAACTCCACTTTTCTGCAGGGCTTTCAAGACCCTGCTGCTATTTCTGGTATCAGAATTTCCCCCAGTAATTTCAAGACTTCAGTGTTGATGACTGTATGGATTCCATTTGTCTTGCTGCTTTTGCAGCCATGCCATCAAGTAGCAAAGAAAAATGTGGAAACCTTGCCAGGGGGATTGTGCTACCACTGACCTGTTTCTTGCCAGAGCCATCATCCTCCATGCCGTGCTGGGCAGCCATGGCCTTGGAGCTGTGCAGGGTGGCTGCATCAAAAGGCACCTGCTCAATCTTGGCAACGTGGCCAGAAACGTGAGGCTGGCCCAGCCCTTCAGTCTGGTCCTTGTCCCTCCAGTTCTTGAAGAATTGCTTGAACAAAGGTGTCTCACCACTCTCAGGGAGGACTTGGATCTGAAAGGAATGAACCTTTAGAACCATCTCCCTAAGAACAGCAGGTTTATCTATTTCTCTTTTTCACTCTTAGAAAAGGTCATGGAAAAGGTAAAAGCGTATCTGAGAGGAAGAAACTTGAACTGGCAGCTGTGCTGGGGTAAATGCTGCTTCAGGCCAGGAGCAGCACTGCAGAATCTCCCAAGACAGAGCAGATGTCCCACACCAGGAGCTACTTGAGAAACCAACAGAGACTCGTCACCTGAGCCCATGTGGCAGAAAAGTGACCTCAGTGCTTGGGGCTGCCACAGGTCCTTACCTGGGTGTGTTTGGGGTAACCCATCTTGTCAATGAACTCTGAGGCTGTTTTCAGTGCTGCCTTCTTCTCTTCAGAGTTGGCACCTTTGCCTTTAATGAAAAAAGAGAGAAAGGGGATCAGAATTTTTTTACCCAGAGAAGAAACTGTCCCATGTATCTTTTGGCAAAGCAGAAGGGCCCAGCCTTCCAGATGAATGATACCAAATAACAAATGGCCATTGCTGGATCTCTTCCATGCTTGTTGTGACAGCTGAGAGAACAACTGGCTTTCTATTTATGACATTCATTCTTTTCTCCCTGGCTCTCTCACGTACCTTTCCAAACAAAGATCTTTCCATCTGTGCCGTGGTCCAGGATGAAGCAGTCATCTGTACTCAGGGCTGCCTGGGAGAAGGGGTTCTCATCTGCCACCAGGGACACTGCCATGTTCCCAGCCCCATTGGAGACCTGTGACAAAACAGCACAGAGGTCACACAAGGCACCCTCTGCTCCCTCCTGCTCCGTGGCCATAGCTCAGAACTCAGGGAGGGGAAGGGAAATCCATTTGAATGCACTGGCTGCTGCAGGCACTATTGTTTTCAAACAGGATACCTCTGACACAGCAACAGTATGGCAAAAACATAATACTTACTCTGAAGATTTCAACTATTTCTAGCAAAGCAGATACTGCTGGGACCAAAGAGAGATTGGTCCAAAATGGGAAATAACCTCAGTGCCAAGGAAATATCTTCTAAAGCAAACCAACTGCACACAGGGACTGGAGGGTAACTGGGAACAGCCTTCCTGTATCAAGTGGGGTTAAAAATCTGAGTTTCTCTATTGACTAATGCATAAAGTGCCACATAACAAACCATCTTAGCAGATATTCACCCCATGGATACCAGAGGTTGCTTAGAGAAGATTCCTCCCAAAAAGTCTTGGGCACTTCTCCACTCACACAGCTGATGGCAAATGGCACCTTCCAAGTCATGGCCTCATGTGGGTGTTAGGGGCAGGTCCTGCTTCTCAGGCTCACTGTTGCTAGTTCTTTCCTGTCACCTTCCTAACACAATGCCTGACAGCACAGAGGAAAACTCCATTTTGCCCTCATTTGTTTCACACTCCACCTTTCTCTTGAAAATTCCTGGAAGTCCCAGGTGTCTCACTACAGTCATAAGTGGTGACAAACACAACAGAAAGTACATGGACATACAATGTAAGCAAGCAAGGTTCATACATAAAATTTAAGAAGCAGAGTGAGGCAGGAGTAGGACTCAGAGCAGCTCATCTCCTCTCTGCTATTGCACCTCCACCTAATTTCACAAAGATCACTCTGTTCTCCCCACAGTTATGTCAGGGTTCCTCATTACCTTGTAGAGCTTAGCCAGCTTCCTGTTGGCTGTGTCAGTTTTGGTCTCATCAGAAACTCCTTCTGGCAAACTGGGCTTTGGTCCCAGGACCTGTGAGGGAGAGAAAAATCATTACCAGCCAGTCCAAGAGGATCTTCCTTCCCGGGTGCTCCAGTCAACAGAATGAGTAGAAGAGAATTCCAGATCAATCATGTAAATTCCCTCTGAAGTCCCAGCGGGGCAGAGGAGCAGGCCTGCACTGAGCTGTGTGTTTATACCACACACACACACACCCCACCTTTCTTCCACACACACTTCCCACTCCAGCAGGGACAAAGGGACAAAGGGACAAACCTGGAGCATCTCCTCACGCTCGGATCCCTCCTCTGACACGTAGACCTTGGCGCGCCCGTTGCGCTCGTTGTCCCGGATGCCCTTGGCCAGCACCGTGGCCTTCAGCCTCTCCTGGCGGTTGCTCTTGGAGCCACACCATTGGAAGATGTTCTGGGGGAAGCAGAAAGTTGTGTCAGAACAGGGGACAGCATGAGACACGACTCAGCTGGGGCTGAGCAATGTCAGTGTTTCAGGATGCTCAGCACTGAGATGGCTTCAGCACAGATGTGAAGTGTCAGACTCGTCCTGCCCCTTGGATTCCTCCACACCTGCCTTTGACGTGGTACTCACACTGCCCAGGTCCAGGATGAAACAATCCCCTGTGTTGAAGCTGTCCCAGCTCACAGGAACCTCCGTGGCCCGGACTGTTCGCCTGCCTTTGACCTGCAGCAGCCTCTGCACGGTGACCTCGTTGGGAACCACGTGCCTGAAGCCAGAAGCCACACCACCAGCCTGGGGGGAAACACAGGAGCAAGGATTCACACCAGGACTGGGGGAGAGTGAATTCCCATGTGTCCTGCCTACCAGAAATTATCCCAAGCTCAGGATTCACTTTCTCTGCTGACAGACACTGGGAATTATTTATCAATGCAGGCAACAAGACCCATGTCAGCTACCCTCAAAAAAGCACAATCAACTTTAAATGAAGGAAAGTAACAACAAGTGAGTGGGAAATAAACAAAACACAAAGATCAGGAAATTCTCAGACATGAGAAAATGTGAACACTTTGCAAGCATGTGACCTGATATCACTTTCCTTGTGCCTTTGGATTCCTAACAGACACAACTGCTTGACTGCATGTTTTCACTTCTATCCCACTTTATTGTGATGGCAGGGAGGAGTAACTCCCACTACTGTTCATCTCCTTTACCAAAACATTGCACATGCTGGGAGGGTGGGCTAAGCACAGAGACTGCAAGGTCAAACTGTTATGCAAGTGGGGAGAAATCAAATCTCCTGGGTAGGCGTTTCCCATTAACTTTGCTGCTTCTTAAATTCATTCCAGGTGCCTTGGGACTGTTCTTTCCTCTGCCTCTTGAAGAAAAACAAAACCTTGATTCCTAAAAATTTCTGGGGCTTTCCTTGTGTATTATTAATTCAGCCAAATCTCTCCCACTGGGATCTGCTGTTCTCCGCCCTGTGCAGTTCCAACTCATTGAAAACATCTGGCTGAGAATGGGTTTTAAGCAACTGGAAAAAGGGCAATTCTCACTCTCCTGGGAATTGGGCAGAATGCCATTTCTTGCACACCCACCTTGTATTTGATGCCAGATTTGAAGTAGCCCAGGAAGGTGGGGGACTCGTGGCCCTGCACCTCACGGTGCTGCACAGCCTTTCCCTGCAGGTGCTCGTCCATCTGCACAGTGAAGATGGCAGCAGCCCCACGCTCATCCTGAGAGCTTTCATCACCTGAAACACGGAGACACTCACTGGGAGGGAATGCAGGGGCTGCCTCTGCATTCAACTGTGCAAACACACGGGGAGAAAGCAGATTTAAGTGTGATATTGTCCAAGAGCCCGGGGTTTGAAGGCTGTGGGGAAAGCCTTGGCAGGGTACTCTGTGACATGGAGTGCAGAGGGCAGTTAGGTGAGGGAAAAATTCCACTCCCTGATCAGGAGGAACACACCTGACCTCCCTCCTTTCAGGCAGAAAGGATTTCAGACTTTTCACCTGAAATCTTGTCTTCCCAGTGAACCCCTGCAGAACAGGGACTTACCTGTCCTATTGCCCAGGAAAAGCAGGTTTTAGGATCATGTGGCTGTACTTTTTATTACAGAGCCCATGCAAATATTTGGCATGAGTAGAGCTCTTTACACCCAGAACTGCACTCTCACTCTCTTTTTATTTCCCTGGGTAACATTTACTGGCCATGGCTGGAGCAGAGAGGCTCCCAACTCTGCAGGGACACTCCCAGCACTCACCCAACCAGAAGTGCAGGTCATACTGGAGGTTCCCGCTGCGCTGCTTGATGGTGTTCAGCACCAGGTAGGAATCTCCAGTGAAGAAATCTCCATACAGGTTTTTTGGCACTGGGACCAAATCAAATTTCTCGACCCTCCAGATCTGAAGGCCGGGTTCCTTCCCAGCCTTCAAAAACTCTGCGTGTTCCACCATGCTGACAGGCTGGGGGTGAGACAGAGGATGCTGTTCAGTGTGCAGGACACAAGAAGTACTGAAATTAAATTGCTTCTCATCTCTTAACTTGTTGCACCAGGCAAAAAGTGGAAAGTTTCCTTTTTTGTCGTGCACTGAGTTTTGAAGGGGGGGAAAAAATAAAGATGTGTGTGGAAAGAATCCCTCTCCATTGATCACTGTTAATTTTTACTTCCAATCACCTCTACTTCCTGGTTTATTCCTGGTTTATCCTCTTCTAGACTCGATTGTCTCTCTCTCTGGATTTTAATCTCTGTATTCTCCTAATTTATAATTTTTCAGTATGGCACATAAGTGAAGCTTGACATTCCAGGCTGTTGGAAAGAAACCCCTTTTAACTCCATACGTTGTACATCCTGCACAAATATGATTTACAGGTTTTCTAAAACCAAATGGAAAATGCTGTGAATATCATTGAATATTTAGGTAATTATCAGGCTTCTTAAAGCTATTCTGACCTGTTAGTTTAACTGCTCCCTTGTAGGAATTACATTAATTTACACAACATCCTGTCCTAAGGACATTGCAGTTTTGGTTTAATATGCTTATTGCCATACTTATGCAATATATCAACACAGTGCAATATCTTTTTTTTAACAAACATAATAAACACTTCCCTCTCTTATAGAAGAGTTCACTTTGGTAATTCTGAAAGGAAATAAAACATTTCTGGTGTCTTGGCAATGTGTCCATGGATCACATCATGCCTTTGACTGCTATCAGGTAATAGGGAAGAAAACATTACAATGTTACATCAGAAGCATTCAGTACTTTGACAAAGAAGATGGTTCACAGCAGCTGAGGGACAAAAGTAAAATATGCTCAGTTTTCAAGGCAGAAATAAAGAATGTTACAAACTAGAAAGCAAAATAGCAAGTTATGTATCAAAGTGATTCCTAGGCTGAAATGAGCTATCAAAGATGGAAAAGAATGAACTTTATCATCATGATTCCCATCAGCCTGAATCCTCCCAAATTCCCACTAAAAACTGGACAAAACCCTGACAGAGAGGAAGGACTCCTGTGAGCAGCTGGAACCAGAAGTTTTCCAGTGTTTCATTGTGATGTTCATCACTTACCACAGCTGAAAGCACAAGAGCTGCTGTAACAACATATCCAAGCCCTGCCACAGACATGGAGCTGACACAGTTCAGCTTCAGAGCCATTGTGCACAAAACGGTGAGGAAAAGAAAACTGAAGTCCTTTCTGCCCATCTCTAGGAGCAAATGGGCTTCTCCCTTCTCGTGCAGAGCTGTGGGGAGTCCCAGCTCCCTGCTCCTCTGGCTGCTGGGGAAGATGAAGGGCAGAAGCCAATCTTTTATCGGGGACAAACACACCCACCCCCTCGGCAGCACAGGGGCGTAACGCGTTTGTGCAAACAATCCTGCTGGAATCCCAAAGGCTCCCGCAGCCTCTCCCACAGCCCAGCAGCACAATGTGCGATCCATTACCGACAGGGACACACGGGCCAAACGTCCCCTCGCAGGCAGAAATTCACAGACATCACAACAGAGGCAACATTTTGTCAGCTGAGAGCTGGAGAGTTGATGAGACACAGAGGAACAGCACGGCGGCTCCAGCTGGCAGGGGATGCAGGGAAAGAGATTTTGGGGAAGACAAGGACTGGACTGAGCAAGCTGGGGATGGGGGGATGCACCCCCAGCTCCCTGAACTTGTCAGAGGAGCAGAGCTCACTCCACACCCGCCACTGGCAGTGACAGCTCGGGAGGGTTTGGGGATGCACTGAAGGATTTCAGCATTCAGAGCCTGGGAGGTGACAGAACAAAAGCTCATTCAGTAATTCAACAATTTCACAACCAAGTATTTCTGAGGGTGTAGCAACACCCTGTGGCAGGAACACAACAACCAGCAAACCTACCCAGCCCAAAGGAATCACAACAGGGCTCATTGTAGCACCCCAACAATCTGCCACCAATAAAGAAATTATTCTTCCAACTGTCTCACACTGCAGCAAGTTCATCTATCACATTTTCCAAGTGTTTGCAGCGAGTGAAAAGTGCAGGAACCTTTCCTGTGGCCCTGAGGAACGGAGCAGCCACACAATGTGGAGTTGTGCTGCTGGGCACTTCTGTTCTCAAAATACCCAGGGGACAATTCCTGACAGGCTGAGCTTCCCACGGTCAGAATCTCTCAAAAGATTCTTAAATAAGGGGCCAAACCCTCCACCCATAAAACTGCACAACAAAACTTCCACGAAGGAAAGAGCAGTCCCTGCTTTGTGCTTTCTCCACTCTCCATGAGGATATTTTCTTTCCCTCTCTCCCGAGAACATTCTGCTGCTCTCTTGTCCAAGCTGATGCATTTTAATTTGAAATGTCACCTTTGAAATTTTCACTGGAAAGTCTCAAACTGAAACAGACAATAAAAACAATGTGCTAGTCCTGCTGGTATTTCTGATCTCTGTGAAGGAAGTTCAGAGTGTCAGAGGTCTAAGTCTCAGTGAAAAACATGCTGGAACCTTGACTCCAAGGAAGGCAGCTGTGGAAGGTTTTGGCAGCTGCAGCAAAACCAAACCAAAATGACTGGGTTGCATAACATTAGAAAGAGATGGGTCCCTTCCAAATGGAAAAATACTCTGGACTTTTTACTACTAAATTTACTACTAAATACCTGTACAGCCCCATACCTGGGAAAACCTCACAGACTGAAGGCAAAAAACCCAGGATAATCTTCTTTGTTAACATCTCACTGTAGGATATTGTAATCTGCAGATACATGCAGATACAATATTCTTGAAAAACCATTTATTTACTCTTCTAATTAATTTGGCATTTTATAAGTCCAAACTTGCATTCCTAATGAGCTGCAATATGTAAATACAGGCAAAAAAATGGAAAGAGAGTTACAATGCATAAATTGTATATTATAGTGTTCTTTCATAAAATTAATTAATCTGAGCCATTCCTGGAGGGAATAGCTGTAAATCTACCCCAACAGCTGGTTTGGGTTATTAGTGCTGGCAGCAAGTGTTGCATTGTTAAATGAAGCCCCAGAAATGTTTGCTCTGGACATCGTTCTGAGGGCACTTGCCAGCTGACATCGCCAGGGCCCTACTGAAAAGGGTGTCCTGATGGAGACATGGAAAACAGGCACTTCTCAAGCTGCTGTTAATAAAAGTGTCCAGCTTGGTCCAGAAACGGTGCCCAGCCAACATCTTATGCAAAAGAAAGTTGTTTAAGGAAAAAAAGGAAAGGGCTTGATACAGGGTTTCAGTACAGATGGATCAGTTAAATGACACTTGGCTGCACAGTGATGAAAACAAGATCTTAGGAAAATCAGTCCAATGATTTGAGCAACCACTGGAAGACAACAAGACCATTATGGTCTCCAGATGTGCAGTCACACCAGCAGGACAGGACAGGCCAGCCCAGGAAGGTCCTGGGATGGAGTCTGGCCTGCAGGAACAATCCCCAGCAGGAAAGGCGACACTCACTGATCAAAGTCTGTGCCTGGCCCACAGGCCAATGGCAGCCTGGAGCTGCTGCTCCAGGCCAGTGTGGAAGGATCTCCCAAGGCTGGAAGCTGTTTGCTTCAGGGGAAGGCCAGGAAAGGCAGAGAGGCCCCAGTCCCTGTGCTCAGCAATCGTGACCCTGCTGTGCTGTGATTGCTGCTGCAGCTCCCAGCGCCTCCGATCCGGGGCTCAGCTCCTGCCTCTCCTGGCACCAACCCAAATCACCTTTCCTATTTCCACCCTGCACCTGGTAACAAGCAGCTCTCTTTGCCTCCCTCCCTCAATTCTTCATTGCTGCTCTGGGCCTCCTCCTCATCTGTCTCAGTCACCTCTGCCCTCCCAGACTGACAGCAGCACTTTGGTGTTTGTCTGCTCTCCTCTGAATTTCTGCCAAGGAGCTGCCCAGTTCTGCACTGCCCAGCACAGCCATACTGACAGAAATGTCCTGTTCTCTTCAGGACAATCCTGTGGACACTGAGCCTGAGATCTCTTACTCTACCTCATCACACTGCAAAATCCATATAAGGAATAATTAATGTGTGGTTCCTCCACATCAAATACACTCTCACATCTTCACACCTACCACCATCTAAAGCTTAATGATGTAGCTAAAGTAACTTCCTACAAGATAATATCATCCAATACTCACAGCAGGGAAAGAAAATCTTTATTTCATTCAGTAACTGGCCACTAACAAGAGAAAAATGAGCACAACATTTTTTGTGAGGCCCAGTTAACTTGTAAGAATTTACCTGAATATACCCACAAATACAGCCAGGACTTACCTGCACAGGGCTGCTCAGGAAAGCTTGGCTGAATTAAATGACACAGAAACAAGGGTAGCTCACATCCCCATGTGGCTGTGCTCATTTGCAGCTCTGGTGTCGACTCATGATGGCTACAGATAATTTGACTAAATTTGCTGCATAAACAAAACCCACACAGGAAGGGCTGCAGCCAACACAACATCACACAGAGCATCCAAACCACCTGCTGCTCTCTGCTGGACTAACTCCTGCCTTTCTACATGGCAAAGGTTGTATTTTTGATTTTCACAGATGACACTTGCAGAACATCAAAATAACTTGCAAATACAGACTGAGTTTCTTAAATATGAGAACAGTAAATCTGAGTAGAGTCTGTATCCACACTACAGTCATGTTGCAAAAATGCCCTTTGTGCACCAATCCTTATTGTACCTTGGGGGCAAACATTTACATTTCCACCCAACTAACTCTCTCTTTCCTTTTATTTATTTGCCAAACATTGCCTGGAGAATATGAACTACTCCAAATAAACAATATATGTCCTCAAAAAAGAAAGCCTCCCTTATCTCACAGCATTGCAGACCTCCTATACCAAGTGCCAGAAGAGGTAAATCACTGCTGTATTTCTGCTGCAACAACAGGAAAACCCTAAATCCTTGTTTTGCAAGAGGCAAAGGGGTCTAATCCTCCTGGCATGCTCAATCCCAGGAAATCTACAGGTTGTACTTGCCACAGTAACACCCCAGAGCAAGGGCTGCATTCCCCAGGTCTAAAATCACAACACTGAAGAGATCACACGAACAAAAACCCAATAAAGTTGTTTGCTTGCTTCAGGTTCAGCTCTTTGTGCACTTTGAACACAATCTACATTGTCTGGCTGCCCATGTAGACATTTCTTTATTCTCTGGTCTGCTGCTGACCCATAAAAACTCAGATGAATGTACAAAGCTTGTGAGAGTGAACAGCACAGGATCACTTGAGTTCTGACAACCCAAAACTCAGGACATGATGCTGCTGAACACAGAGAAAGTTCAGCACAAGATCCACAGCAATGACAGCACACCCTGAAAATGGAAATATTTGTTTATTCCTTTGGCTTCCCTGCCAAACCAGTATAGAATAGCAATAATTCTTCAGTAAACCATTGAAAATAACTCTGTCAAGACTTCAGCTTTGTTACCAAGGGGACAGGAATTGAAAAATATCTAAAGTGATGGATTAGCTCCATTTTCAGTCTCCAGACAGCCTTAAATTCATATATACACAAAACTAAACCAACCCCTTTCCTTCCATCCCTTGAAGAAGCCAGTAAACAAAGGTTATTTGGGATAAGAAAAACTGGCATGGGAGAGCCTCCTCCTCCAGCCATGGTGACTCCATAAACAATTTCAGCTCCCTGTATGAGGAGCAGCACAGTTAATGGCATTCCCTGCAGCTACATCTTAACAGAAAAGCCACAAATCCAAAAAAATTCAAGCTGAGTTGCCTAACTCAGATCAAGAGTCCAGGACACGAAGTCCAGCATTAGCTGTGTAACTGGCAAGTAGATTTTTTGCATTTGTTAAGTTAAGATTCCTATAAAACCACTCGAGCAAGTTAGAAGGCCCAGAAGATTTGAGTATTGTTCACTTTTTCCAGCTGTTTGTTTGCACTATGAGTCACATCAGCTCTATTCTGGGCTCTGTACCTTTTGAATAAAACCCACTTAGTAAACACAGAGCTTCCAGCCCGATGCACCCAGGCAGAAAACTTCAACACAAAAACCTGAGTTTCCTCTCAGTTGCAGTGATGTCAATTGGGGAGAATATTACTTGCACAGGAGAAAGCTTTGAAAATTAGACAGGTCTGCCATAGGAAACACACCCAGGGAAATCTGCTGATACAATCAGCTGGTTCAGAGCCCTGGCTAGAGCATAAGTGAGAGCTGAATCATGCACTTAAACACACACAGCACAAGGAAGGCTGGAGCAGTGGAAACCACCAACCACTTTCATTCACTGGGGAGCAAAAATAAATCCTGAGTTACACTCCAACACAAATCATTGTTCAGTGCTGAAAAAATATTTAAGGAGTGCTTATGTAACACATAAGACATAAACCAGCACATTAAAATATGACTACCTCCCCAAATTAAGTCCCAGAGAGAGAGCTGCTGGTGACAGCCAGAACACATTGAGGGAGCAGTGAAGACATGCCTGTGGTCAGCTGCAGGGAAATGACACAGATGTTCTTCCTCCTGTCTCCAGGTCCTGCCTGTTCAGGGGAAATCATCTGCAACTTTATGCAAACTCTTCTTCCCCAGAGAACAAGCTGATACATTCCTCTGCAGCACAGAAGTTGTTCAATCTGTGATCCGTAACCCAAAGAGGAACAGAGCAACACATGATTGCCAGGGAAAGGCTGGAAAGCAGGAGAGCTGGCCTAGAACAAGTCCAAAAGGGAAGCACAGAGCCTTGTTCTCCTCGTGCAGCATCAGGCCCAGGCAATGGGGTGAATGAAAGGAGGAGTCATTGCTGCATGTGGGACAAGGGAGGGGTACAGGCAAATGGCAGGGTTGAGTAAAAAGCACATAAAGGAATTTTGCTGATGCCACAATGACAGGTCTGGTGTCACCACGGGCCAGTGCGAGTCCATCAGCTCCTGCCTTCCACATCAGCTCCACACAGAATTCAACTTTCTACATCAAAAACCCCCACAGGACACAAAGCAACTCAGGATTAACAAAAATTAGGTTACTTAATACACATTAAAAATCAAGGTGCTTCTTCTAGATCAGAAAAGGAGCAGAAGGTGAAGCTGAGGGTTGCAGGTTCCGGGTTCCTGTCACCTGCTGGCAGGGAACAGTCACACCTATGTCTGAAAGCTTCCTCCAGCCCTGCCCCAGAACTGCTGGCAGCTTCTGCACATCTCCACCACCCTCCTGCTTATTTCCTCATTCCCATGAAGTGGCTTTCTCCACAAACACCATCTCCGAAGTAAATCACTGTGGAAAGGAAGTTATCAGAGTTCCCCTCTCCATTTTGTCCCAGCTCTCCTGACACAGGCAGGTGTGGCCCGGGTGTGAATGACCGTGGCTGAAGGTTCAGAGCTTCTCACTCAGGCTGTTCCAGCTCCAACACGAGCCGTGGCAGCAGCACAGGCTGCTCCCATCCCGCCGGGCACAGCCACAAGAGGGCAATGCTGCAAACTCACATGCCAGAATCATCCCTTCTTCCTCGGAGCTATGGGATTAACAGGAGAGGGTTTCATTTTATTTAATTTTAAGCAGGATTCAGGCCTTGCTGAGGAGGAACCACAAGGATTGTCAGAGCAGACAGCCCAAAAGAAGGGAAAGTCCTCACGGTGTCAGCCCTCACTGCAGCAGCCTCCGTCCATCTTGAGAGATCCCGGGATGATTCATTTCCTCCAGTGTTTAAAAGATGCTGTTTTGAATTGTAGCTGTACTTTTACTGCATGTGGAAACACTGAGTAAATAACATATGTCTAAACTTTGGGTTTGGACAGTGTCCCACTGCCTGTCTCCTAATACACACAAACTGTTGTTTCTCCCACTCCAGTTGTGCTGGGACCTCAGCTCAGATCGGTTCCAGCTCTCCAGGTTCTCAGTGGGAGGTGAATGAGGAACAAAACAAGAGAAAAGGAAAGACCAAAACCACAGTCTATAGTCAGAAAAAGAACACTTTGAAACGGGCAAAAGGAAAAAATATATAAATATTCAGAGTCTGTACCATCTAACCTTTCCATCCAGCCACCATCACATCCCAAATATTGATCACAAAAACCTGAAAACCTGGAATATCCTGAGTGAGAACGCAGCTGCTACCAAGTCCCAAAGCTGAGGAAGCCGAAGGAAGTAAAATAAAGGTCGTTCTCTAGAGGGCAGTGTGAGATGCCCAGAATACCAACCAAACCAACCACTCCCATGCCAGCGGCAGCTCCAGGCTCCCGGAGGGGCCCGGATCCAGCAAGGCCATTCCAAGCTGGCATTTCCCGACAGCCCAGAACTGCAAAGCACCCCAGAGTTCTGTTTAACCCCACTCATGTCAGAGCTCTATTTAACCTTGCAAATGCATCCTCAGTGGATAATCGGAGATAAATACCTGGGCGTCCTGCTGAGACAGGGTTCCTGCTCTCCTGCCCTGAGCAGCTGTAAGTACTGGGCTGACATTAATGGACACTGTCTGACCTGATTTCATCCCTGACGGGATTGATCAATGCCACATTAAGAGGCAGCTCTGCTCCAGCACCCTGAAACACGCAGGGTGCCCACACTGATGGGCACAGCCACGCCGTGCTGTGCAGGGGAGCTCTCCCAGCATTTCCCTGCTGCCACGGGCACGCTGAGCAGTGCAGCCGGATCCAGAGGGCAGGAACACCCTGCTGCAGGGCAAACAGAGGCAGCAGCAGTGTCTGACAGCTGCTAAGAGGCCTGATGAATCTGCTCTGGCCATTGGTGCTATCAGGGTGTAGGACACAGTGTAAATATTGAAAATCTGCCAAGGCCTGTGACTTGCTGGGAAGCACAGATGAGGCGGAGGCAAAATCTCTGAAATCCAGGCTGGTGCACACACGGTGCTCAGACACTCCCACCACACATTTACCTTTCTCCTCCTCACTGAAGTATCCAAACAAAGTCAGAAATCCCTGATCAAGACATTCCCGACTGCCAAAGTCACAAGGCCAGAGCTGAGGGAAGCTGCCTGAGCACTTTTCCATTCCCATCTCAGTGCAAACATCTGCTGTGAGACAGTGCTGAGCCAGCGTGACAGCCCTGCCGTGCCCCGGGGCTGTCTCCGGCTGCATTCCCTTCTCCCACTGCTCTGGGAGCCTCCTGCAGTAAAACACTTCCCAAAGTGCCAAACTCAGCTTTCAGCTCAATAGCTGTGCACTATCCCCACCTAGGGAGCTCGTGTTTGACACAGGAAAAATAGTTCCAGCATGGCTCAGAGCTGACAGCTCCAGCAAGTTTAGTGCTTTTATGGGAAAAGGATTCATCATCCAGAGCATTTCTTTCCGATTCCCTTAGGCTTCTTAGTGTCTAAAGTGATTAATTAATGATTAAGAGGCTGAAAAGACACACACTTGAACTAATGCTGTGAGAAACAGAACAAATGAAATGACAGAGGTACACAAAGAGCTGCACAAAAGCTTCACAAAAAAGATACCTTGAGGTTTTCTTCCTAATGCAAAACCTCAGTGACCTCTGAAAGCCACTGCACAAGACATCCTTCGAGTCTTGAGTTTAAAAAGATGCAAAAGAGATCAGATGTAAACCTATGAAATATCAATATCTACAATTTTCAGGTGAAATTGTTAGAAGGGATATCAAATACCTGGTCCAGAGAACCAGACAATCACTAACCAACAGAAATAATACACAGCTTGTTACAGACAAATTGTCCATATCAGAATCTTCTGCCTTTTCAGGAAAAATATTTGATAATAATCAAACAGAAGCAGAGACACTCAGAACTTGATTATTCATATGATAATTCCTGAGTGCTGTGGAAGGGAACAGAAAACAAGAGCAGCTGGAATTATTGTACCCAAGCCACTTCATATCTGTGTTTAACCATGTTCTGCTTTACTGCAATCAAGCTGCAACACTTAATCACCTCAGCTTAAAGAATAACAAAAAAAAGTTTATTTAGGTCTCCAGATTCCAAAGTAAAACAGGGAAATAGTTGGACATTTCTGTCCAAAACCCTCTTTCCCATACATGCCACTCAGCAGCAACACTAATGTCTGGGACTGGATTAAAATGGAAAGCTTGTACTTGTAAGTGAGCTGAAAGCAGATATAAATCCTGAGCACTAAATACGTCACAGGGCTATTTTAGAAATGGTTTGGTTCCCACCGGAGTTCTGTAAAACACCCAAACTACAACAAAAAGTTATTTTAGCTGAATATGGGATGGGGAAAGCACTGCTCAGTCTGGGTGAGCAGCTGAAGCTGCTGCTCCTCGTCCCAGAGGGAGGTCCCAGCCCCTTCCCCGGCACAGAGGCTCAGTGACACTGCTGCCCACAGCACCAACGCTGGGCATGGCTGCAGCACTCCCAGAATGACAGAAATCATTACAAAACCAGCCCTGCACCGGGACACATCAGGCAGCCTTTTAGCCAGAGCTGGCAGCAATCCCCCGCGGTAACATTATCAGAGCCATGAACCTGGATTGCAGAGTGCTCCCATCCCTGCTTTGGTGATGAAAGGAACAAATTCACAACGTGTTGGACTTGTGCCTGTAAAATCCAAGTCAAACCAGCAGCAGCAGTAGCATTTCTGCTTTGTCACCCTTTTGACATCCAGAAGCAGACAAAGATTGATGGCTGGTTCAATTTCCCCACTGCTTCCCCCATAGCACTGGAATTTCATCCAGCCAGAGAAAGCCTCCACTCTGCCAAGAGCCAGAGCCATTCCTCTGGGGACACTGCAGGTACTCAGCTCTCACTAAAAGTCAGCTAAACTCTCAACCATCCACTGGAAAATCTCTTCCTGTCTTTAAATATTTAACATTTCAGACACTCACCATCCACTCACGTCACTAACCAGCTGTAACTAAAATTCCCAGCCTGTGTTCATGCTGAATTCCAGTGAAACCCATGAGCTGGCCTTGCCAGCACTCCAGCGAGCCTGGTGATGGCACAGATGGACACTGAGACCCAGCGCTGGTGCCTGAGCACAGGCCAACATTCCCATTATCCACTCTGAAGAGGCACAGAGCTCAACCAGAGCCTGAAACCTCAGCAAGGCCGGGCAGTGGGGTGGGCAGGGAGGTGATGCCAGCTGCACCCATCCCACGGAGCAGATGTTAAACAGGGCTGACTTCTGCTTCTCTCTGCTCCTGCACGGGCTAAGCTTCCATCTCCCACCTCTCCGTGGAAGAAACTATGGAATAAACTGTCTTGTGGCCAAGAGAAAGCAGTTGCAATAGCCTGGGAGAGACCCATTCCTCAGTACTCAGGTTTCGCTGCATTTTTCCAGATGGATGTTCTAAGGTATTCTGTAAAACAGTTTGAGAAACCCGAAGGAGGAGAGGCATTTAAGGAACCCCCACCCCCTCTGGCTCCCTGAGCTGAGCCATGCTCTACTCCCACAAAGGAAATAAAGGAAATTTCTTTTTTTGCTGATAAACTTGCATCATGCAGAGTTGGTAGTGGAAATGGAAATTGTAATGATCAGTAAGAAAAATAAGAGACTTAAGGGGAAACAATGCTAGCATCATCCTTGTTAGCAAAGTCGGATTTTTTACATCCAAGAGCAAATAACATTCAAAGCAGTTTTATTCCAAGAGGGATCTACTTACTAATGAGGCCTCCTTGAAACAAGTCATCCCCATAACTTTTTTTTTAACACTCTTCCTAGGAAACATTTTAAATATGTTTTCAGTGTCTACATTTTTTGAATTTCTATTCAAACAGAGCTTTCAAACATTCTTCCCCCAGGCAAAGAACAAAACAAACAAACCCCCACTGTTCCCATCACCACTCGCACTGCTCCACAGGCGCACCGAGCTTGCGGGGGCTCCTCCGCCCCTCGGCCCGGCGGGACGGGAACTGCTCCACGGCGGCAGCGCTCCCATGGAGCCTGGCACAGCCTGGCACAGCCTGGCACAGACTGGAAGAGCCTGGCAGAGCCTCGCGGATGCCGCAGGAAACGTCCCGGGACAGCACCGGGGACAGAACCCGGCACCGCGGCCCCCTCCCTCCGTCCCGCCGAGTCCCTCCGAGTCCCCGTTCCCTCCGCCCGTTCGTGCGCCGAGGAGCCGGGGGGAGCCCCGGCAGCCGCTCCCGGTCCTACCTAGTGCTGGCACTCGCGGGCAGAGGCAGCTGCGGGGCCGGGCAGGGCAGGGCAGGGCCGGGCAGAGCCGGGCAGACCCAGGGGCGGGACCCGCAGCTCCTCCGCCTCCGCCCCGCCGACCGCCTCCCTGGGCGCGGCTGCGGGACCGCGGGACACGGGGACACGGGCACCGGGACACACGGGCACCGGGACACGGGCACTGGGATACGGGCACCGGGACACACGGACACCGGGACACGGGCACTGGGATGCGGGCACCAGGACACACGGGCACAGCTCACCCGGGCACGGCTACCCCAGCACAGGCACCCGGGCCCAGTTTACCTGCACAGGTACCCGCAGAGGTGATGACACGATGCTGGTACCGCCCGTGCTCCCTGGCCCCGGTGGAGCCTGGACCCGCCCGGCCCCTCGGGCATCCTCGAGTTTCCTCCAGTCCCTGCACCGCCAGGCCTCTCCTCCCCTTCGGCTGCCTCGTCTTCCCACCTCTTCAATTCCACAGAATGTTTTAATGTCTTGTTACATGGATTTCATTGCTTGGTTTTTAATTTTCATGTAGTTATTGGTATGTCCACACCAAAGCACTGTAGTACAGTCTCCTGTGGATGACAGTCATTGATCAAACATCCCTCCAGGATATCACACAGAGCACACTCATCCTCCCGTGGTTGTTGTGTTTGAGGCTTGAGAAAGGAACTGATCCTGAGGAGCAATTTACCAGGAAGCATTTTCTGTGCAATACCATGTGTAATAACACATCAGAGAGCGAGGCAGACATCTCCAGGGGCACTCACAAACAAAAATTTCCATCTTCTTGCATTTCTCATGCAGTTTTTCCTTGACACTACCAGTGAGTTGAGGTAAATCTAAGACAGGCAGGCAGGCTGCTGTTTTTCTTTTGCTCTCTCCATCATGTAATCAGAGAACTTGTGCTCTTGAGAGGAGCACTGTACCGAGACAGTGCCACCCTGCCATGGGTTCTCACAAAAACGGTTTCTATGCCACCAACAATGCCTCCACTTGCTGCTGGAATTGTGTGGAACAATGACATGGTTATTGATAAAGCCAGTGGTGGGTATTTCTCCTCTGTCATGGCAGTAACTCAAGAAGTTTTCATTATGCTTTTGTGTATGAGAACATTATTAACCAGAATATTTTAGGTGGGCTAAAAACCATCTGCCATTTCGATCCTAAAGTCTGGGAGAACTGTGCATGACCAGGGCAGGAGCAAACCTTTTATTAGATCAGGAATCCTTTACAAAGAGGCACAGTGCTCAGTCACACAATTGAGTTTCCATAACTCATCTACTTGATGTTCTGCATCATGTTCATATCCTATCATGCATTTGTAACATCATTACACAGCTGAAACAAAAATTCTTCACCTGTCCATCAAATATGATTAATGCAAAATGACTTAACCTTTTAAAAACAGTGTTCAATTACTTTGATTACTGTTAAATTGTAATGTTTCCATGGAAATTTTAAGTCTCATTTCCACTACTCAGCTGAAAATGCAGCTACAGTTGTGCTGTAGAGAAGTGACCTTGGCATGCTGAACCATTTGAGGGAGTTTCTTTCCAAGAAGCAAGCCCTCAGTGCAGAGAGTGAGATGTGGAACCACACGTTCAGAGCAGAGCCAAGAGAATCTCCTGATGCCAGGAAGAGCCTCAGAAACCTCTGTGATTGATGAGGAGGGTGGAGAGGTTTTCAGGGTGCCCTGTGCAAAGCCCTTCAGCAAGGAAACTCCCTGAGGTGGGGCACAAAGCCCTGCAGGTTGTCGTGGTCACCTCCAAAGGTTGATTTCTGTCTGTGTGCATCAGACCCTGCCTTGTGCAAGATGATTGACTCACAAAGTCTTTCACCACTGTCAGGATCTGGTTTCTGGCCATGTTGTCATGTCACCAAGGAACCACAACACTTGTGTGTCTTTGAAAAGCAGATGCTGGTGTTTTGCAGGCATTTCTCTTGCTCCAGTTTGGTTTTGTGCTAAAATATGAGCTACTTGCTAAGGACACATCAAATGCTTGAGGATTATACTCAAGGCATCAGAGTTGAAAAGTGATCTCCAAAATAAGTCAAATAAAGTGAGTAAAGCTCAGATAAATCTTTATCTTTAGTCAGGATAAAAGGAGTCATGGTGAGCATTGACCCCATCCAGTGGGCTCCCTCAATATTAATGTAGAAATTGCTGTGGAAAGGGGTACACTGCCATTCCATACTGCCATTCCCACAAAATACTGACAGAGAGAATCCAGCTGAGCTGCATCTACTGACACCAGAATTACCCTTGGCCCAAATGTCCTTCTATCATTAATCACTTTAATTTGAAGCTTTGAGGTTGTAGAAGTGCCAATGGGCTCGGGCAGCCTATTTTACATGAGATGAAGGAACTAAAAAAGATAAAGAAGGAACTAAAAAAAAAAAAAACCTTGACCACAGGAACATTTCTACAGACACCACAAAACTGAAATGGTAAAAGATGAAAGGAGAACTGGGCAACTCAAAAATAAAATACAAGTAAAGACCAGTTAGTCATCTGTGACCAGTCCAGTGTTACGTGATCGACTCCCACAGAAGTGTATTTCAAACTAGTTCCTGAAAAATCCCTTCTGTGTTTCTCCCTTCTCTGTCTAGAGAAACTTGAGCAAAGCCAGAAGATGAAGCTGGGGTTCAGGGGAAGAAGACAGACAGACAAAACTGACTTTAGCTACCTTTTACTGACAGTTTGTGGCCTGACAGTTTAAATTCTGACAGTCTGGCCTCCTCACTGCTGTCCTCAGGGAAAACAGAGTGTTGCAGATTAAAAAAATTCCATTCATTCCCATGCTCTTCATGAGTGCTGATGTGTAATTTAATCATATTTAGATTTATTTTCTTACAAGGATGCATTCTAAAGAAGGAAGCAGGTCCTACAGACCACTCAATGTAATTTATTTGCAAAGAAGAAAATCCTCAAACCTTCCATCAACTGCATTAACTCGGAGTCTTTACTTTTCCTGGGGTTTGTGGTACAGAAATAAACCCAAGAGCAAGGCTCACGTGATCAGAAAATTTGGATGCCGTTCTCTCTTGACAGAGACCTCAGAAAGAGACACGTGGAAAAGGCTTTTCAAGAGTGGACTGACCCAGCAGAAATCCACAGGGAAGGGTGGGACTATAGAGGAGGATTCCACCCCTGGCAATTTGGTATTGTCACCAATTTAGTGGGTTTTAATTACTGTTGTTAGGTTCTGTCCAGATGTTCACAATAAATGGGCTGAAGTCAGCCTTTTCTCAATAACTGTTGTTGAAAAACTGCTGCAGGCTTTCCAGCACTCAGAAGAATAAAGAACCAAAGAAATGCAGATGCTGTTACTTGATCTTTCCTGCTCACGTCTTTTGTGAACTTTAGACTTGGTAGGAATATTTGAGCAGAGCATATAAAACAATTCAAAACCAGGAGTTTTGAAGCAAATCTGTATTGCCTTTTAAATCAGCTCAGAAAGGAAGGCAGTTCTACATAAAATATATTTGGCAACTTCAGTTAAAAAGCTGACTCTTACTCATAATGGCTTTTACCAGCTCATAATGACTGCTAATGGCTTTTAATTTTGTTGCAGGTAAGCAACAAAAGTAATTCTATCCCAAAACCGCTTCTGATTTCTGTTCACAATTCCAATTCCCCACAAGGCAGACTCCAGATTAAAGTGATTTTCAGAGCTGTTGAGTAATCCTGGAGATGTGTCCATGGGCGCTGGAGGGGGAAGTGCCACCCGTGAGTGTGACTGGAGAGGTGCAGCAGGGTGAGCCCTGGGAGCCTGTGCCCGCCTGGAATTTCCCCTGGAAAAGAAGCTGCAGCTCCAATCAGCCACTCCCACCCTCGGCAGGCCGTGCACCCATTGCTCTTTCCATGGATAACAGCAATAATTACCTGGATGAATTCCATCCTGGAAAAACAGGGAAGCTCATCCCACCTGCCTGACTCTACCAACACTGCACCATAGATAGAAAAATCCTCAATGCATTTTCCTGTGTGATATTTGAACAACTCCGAATTTTGAAACCTCTCATTACAGTGTCTGTGTTAATATTTGGGGCAACACCAGGGAAGTGCATATTTTTCAAGTCAGTAAACCAGACTGCAAGAGTGTCACAACAGTCAGGTCATTTTCTGTTTAAAGACTCCCTCTCGTGGAAATCATTCTCACTGGCTTGTTTTGACCTATTTTTCTAGTAAAAGTCACTCCATATAAGGCTTTGCAAAACTTGAAAAGGATTCTGTTGCACAGTGTTATCTGTTTTGAAATTAGAACCCTGACAATAACTGACAAGAGTCTTACATCTGTACTACATTGCCAGCAGATTTTGTATTTTTCTGTTGAATCTTTGCTTTTTATCACTCAGAGATTTATTTATATAGTATGTAGATAAAGGGGAAAAAATTCTAATTGTTTTTTATCAGTGTTTTTCACTCTATGAGGTTTCTGCTCAGATAACAAGGGGCGTTATCTACCATGCAGTTTCTCCCTGGTAGAGGTTGAGTAATAATTAGGAGGTGGCTGATTCATGGAAAGCAGAGGATTCCCTGGATGTTGCTGCACTAAGGAAATGGAATTAGTAATGTCACAGTAATGGAGATGGAAAATGCCCATTCTGGAAAAATAAACATTTCCATAGAAATGTTAAGGCACTAGGGAAGCTGCAATTTCAATCTTGGACACTGACACACAACAGAATTTTATGCTTTCCATAATGTGTGGGACCGAAATACAATCCTTTTTGGGGACATTTATTGATACAGTTTTACATCTCCTGAACCACCGATTTATCTTTTATTTTTGAATGCCGTGAGCTGTGAGCTTTGGGCTGCATGTTGGAGCTTTAGGTGTTTAGTATCGCCTGTCACAAGTGTTTAAAAAGCCTTTCATATTAAGATATTAATACTTAATATTAAAAAAGCCCAAATGAACAACTTAGAGCAAGTCACGGCAACGCACCGGATGATGTTACCAGAGATAGATGGGGGTCTCTGGAGCGTCTCAGAGGGGCTGGACACTGCTACAGCCCCGTACCTGCACGGGCTTTTCCTGTTCGCTCCGTTTCCGGGCGGGTCGCTGCCACTTTTCCAAGAGGAAAAGGGCGGAAATCCGGGATTTCCCGCGGTACCGGAGGCCGCGCTCCGCCCGGAGGCGCCGCCGCCATCGCGGCTCCTCCGCCTGAGGGCGCGCGCTCCCGCCCCGCCCCGCGCGCGGCCCCGGCCCCGCCCCTGCCCCACCCCTCCGTGCGCGCTCCCGCCCCGCCCGGCCCCGCCCTGCCCCGCCTGGCCCCGCCCCTCGCGCCGGCGGGGTGGGCGGAGCCTCTCCGGGCAGCGCCCGCCGTGATTGGCTGCGCCGCGGCGCCCTCGCGCCCACTCTTTGTGCGGCCCCGGCGCCCGTCGAGAGTGGGAGGGGAAACCCCGTGCGAGGGGCGCCGCCATCTTGGCTGCGGGGGTGATGGGGGCGCAGCGGAGCCGCGTCTGAGGCAGCGGAGCGAGCCCGGAGCGAGCCCAGCCACAGAGCCCGCGGGGCACCGGGCACCGCCCGCACAGCCGCGCTGCACAGCTCCCTGAGCCCCGAGCACAGGTACGGGGGGCTGGCAGGGGCGCCCGCCCGCCCGGCCGGGCCTGCAGCGCCAGGCCCCGCGCTGGGCTCCGCTGGGCCGGGCGGACCGGGGCGGGTCCCGGCCGGCGGCGCTCCGGTGCCGGTGCCGCCCCGAGCCGCGGCCCGGCGGGCCCGCAGGGCGCCGTGCGGTTCCTGGGCCGCTGCGGGCGGGCCCCGGGGCCGCAGGGTGGGGAAGGGGCGGCCGGGCCGATCGGGGTGAGGCTGCGGGCAGGACTAGGCCGCTTTGCTCTGTGTCACCGCCGCCTCCCTCCGCTCCTCTGCACTGCACAGTCGGCAGCGGCACTGGCGAACACCCGGCCACAGGCGATATTTTTATATATGTGTTTCTATATCTCCCCCTTACGAGCTGTTGCAGTTGCACATAGGGTGTGTATGTGTATATTGTACCGTATATGTGGCCGCTGTGCTGCGTTATCTCCACTTTTGTTACGTTGTGAACTTTGACAGAAAAATGACTTTGAGGGTTGAGGGAAAAGCCACTTCCTAGCTGAGAAAAGCAGCGAAAGTATTCTAACTGGCTTTTTTTGTCAAAGCTTATTTAGGGTTAAACAGAGTGAAATTCTTTTTTTTCTCTTCATTGTTTATTGCCTGTTTGCGGCACACCAAGTGTCTACAGTCTCTCTCAGTAGGTAGCTTTGTCTTGAACTGGAGTTGTGCTGGATTATCTTTGCACTAAAGGCAGGCAGAGGTGGGAGTCTCCCTGGCAGTGGCTCTGGAGGTTACTCGGTGTGGCCTTTGCTGTGGAACAGGGTACATCTGTGCTGGGATGTTTTTCAGAGGTAACAGAGCCTCTTAGTGAGCAGGATTCCCTCAGGTTGGCCAGATCCTAAATCATATCAAACCCCAAGTCAGCACATCTTTTACAGGAGCCAGATGTTATCCTCTGGAATGTATTGGCTGGGGTTGATCCCTGCCATGGTTTGGACTGAGGGGCTCTTGTGCTCGGGCATTGCTCGGGAATGGGAAGAAAATAGGAACCTTGGGGAATTTAATTACTAAATGTCACAATTGAATATGGTTTGGAAAGGAATTTGCTAGCTTCCTGTAGGGATCTGAACATGTCATAAATCTGAGTGGAAGGAAGAAGTTCCTCTTTTCCTTCTCCATTTTATGGTTAACAAAAAAAAAAAAAACCGAGGAGATCTTATGAGGGACAGCAGTTTGGAAACAAACCTGTTCTACTGGAGGTGCTGGGATGTAAAATGTAAATAATATTTTTAAATTAACCTGCTCACTCCTGGGCATCTAATGAAACCTGCTTAAGATTGGTTCTCATTTTGCTGTATTTTCCTGAACCAGGAGGTAGACCTTAGTTAATATTTACCTAAAATGATTTCCAGGGTGATGACTCCAGAGTGTTCTGATTTGTTGGAATGACAGAAAACTCTTCTGGTTTTGTATACACTGTCCCAAACTTGCCTGATATCTCCAGGCCTTGGCTCTCCTGCTGTGAGCAGACACACAACAGGTTGGAGTGTTCTGTAGGAAGAGTAGGATAAGTGAGGAAATACAAGTGGATAAAGGAGGGACATGGCAGAAGGTGCTCGAGCTGATGAGGACAGGTAGGCAGTGATTAGTTCAGCTCTGCTGCTGGGGTGTGGTTAGGGAGAATTGAGCTGTGCACATATAAATGCAGGAAGTTTAGGAGGCAAAATGGAGTAACTTAATGAAGCAGGATGTGAAACCAGCAGAAGGATAACCAGGACAACGTGGGTGTGACTGGAGAGCTGGTGAGGAAAGTCAGAAAGTGAAGGTAGTGTGTGATACATAGCTTTGATTTAAAAAGGAAAACAGAGTTCTCCTGGTGGAAGGAGAAGTGAAGACCTGTAAAGCTTTTAGAAGAATCTTCTAGGCCTCAGGCTAGTTAAAGTGTTTTACATGATATGGGAATATATCAAATGCATTTCTTCAAGGACAGCCTGGAAAGGCTCAGCAGAGCTGCAGTCTGAGCCCCAGAGCCTGCAGGCCTCGTGTGCTGTCAGGGAAAGAGTAACTGGAGTTGGGAATAACCAGGAAATGCAAAGTGATCCTGGACAGCAGCTCACAGAGGCTGCTGGCTGACCAGAGATCAGCTCAGCCAAATTTCCTGTCTTGTGCTGATTGGATGCTTTGCTGAAATCCAAGTGGGGGAAGCCGGGGAGGATGACTCTGGAAGAGCTGAGGGATGAGTAAGGAACTGGCCAGCAACAAGTGATGTTGTCAGACAGGTGGGATGGCTGCAGCAGGCTCTGACACTCCTCAGGGATCAGGCTCAGCAGGGCTTTGTAAAGCCAAGCCTGCAAAAACGAATAAATAAGCAGAGCAGGGTGGCTGCAGAGCATCATCTTAAAGAGGGCCGAGATGTTGATGTGGTTTAGGAAGACCTGAATGTCCTTGGTGTGTGAGAGCCAGACAACCACAGTGGAATTTAATTGTAGCAGACCTCATACTGTGGACAACAGACCTGTGGGAATTCAGTGCTTGGGTGAATGAATTGATAGCAGAGCTGGTGTTACCTTCAGTGTGCTGTGATCTTACAGGTGACCATAACTGAAGCACTCCCAGACTGTTTCTGGTGGCCTGCTGAAGTAAGGTACCAGCTGAGCCACAGTGTTCTGTGTGCTTGACAAAAGTCCTCATCGGGGGAAAGTGCAGTTATGAAATGAAACAATTCTACCTCTCTCCAGCTCCTCCCCCTTATCAATCTTTATGCTGTCTGCTAGTTAACATCCATGCAGCTTCAACTGTGAGAGCTTTTCCTGCTGCACATCCTTGAGAATGATGCACAGAACACTTGGCTGCCCAGATGGATTACAAAATACCTTCTGCTTCAGAGTAACTAAGCAGTGGTTCCCTGGCTGCAGGGTGCTGTGGTTTGCAGGGAGCCAGGCAGTGCTGAGTTTGAAGGTGTAATTTCTCCCCAGGTCCCATCCCTGCACATGGCCCATCCATCAGCTGATGGTATGAACCACAGCAGTGTCTCACAAACCCTCTGCATGCAGCTTCTGGTCTCCTTTTGTAACACGCCTGCTTCTTGTTGAGCATAAAGATAGTAAATTTCTCAATGCAAATGATATGCAGTGAGGAGTTAAAACTGTGTCCTTGAGCTGGAAGGAACTGCACAGGTCTTGCAGAGGCTGGCATCAGTCTGATATTTACAGTTATGTTATTATGATAAAGAATGTTACAGCAGTGTGCCCAGAACAATCTTATCTCAGGGAGTCCAGATGTAGCTGATACTTGAAATAAGGCTTCAGTGAGATTTCTAAATATCTGTGTAGTGCTTGTTGATTAGAGGAGGAGATGTAGATGTACTGGTGTTTCATTAAGATCATCTTTAACTTTATTAAAAAAAATAAAAGCCTCTAAGGAAGAATTTGATACATGGGAAATGGATTTGGCAACATGAGTCACTGTAAAATGTCCAGTCTTAATGTAATACAGAAATGAATTGTGTAGGCTTTGAAATGAGCATAAATCTGTGCTTAGTGAGATCCCCTGGCCAGTGGCCATCCTGCAATAATGCTCTGGGCTGCAGGGCAGCCTTACCTGGAAGAAGGGAGCCAAAACGGAGCTGGCAGACTTTCCTGGAAGAAGGATGGCAGGTAGGCCAAGCTCCCAGACCAAACTTCTGCTTTCTGTGAACAGTAAACTCATGGCTGGTTAACTTTGATGTCACAGTGCACAGTGCCAGCAGTGGCTGAGGCTGAGCTGTGGATATTTATGTGCAGCTTTCTCAGGCCTGAAGTTCCTGCTCTGCTGAGAGGAAAATCTCTTCCCCCCATACTGGAATTAGTGAGATTCACGTGTCTGGAACAGAGAGGGTGGAGGCAGAATTTGAGTTCCTACAGATGGGTGATGGCTATCAACTCATCAGCTCCTTGCACTGCCATGTAGCTGATAGCTTAGAATTTACTGACCCCAGCTGTGCCCTGCTCTTGTCTGGACTTCCTTCTTTCGTCTGCAGTAAATGCTGAGGTGGTCAGTTTTCCAAGGCTGAATTCTCAGCAGGGTTTCTGTATTTAGTTGGTTGCATTTTTTTTTCCTTCTTCAGCATAGAGTCCTTGTGGAATATCACTTTTATTCCAACATCTGAGTACAGTTTGAATTCCTGCTAATCTTTATTGGAATTTGAGTGTTTAAAAGTTTATTCGGTTGTTTCAGTATTGCTTGGGTTTTTATTTGATTTTTTTAATTTAAGTAATCATCTGTTCTCCAGAAAAAATTCCTGACCTTTACTAATGGAGTATTTCAGAATCTTTTCTGTAATATGACCCTTGGAATAAATGTAATACCAGTAGTTTTTTGTATTGAAATAGCATAGTTAAGACTCTTTTACTTAGAGGGCATAATGAAAATGGACAGAGCTGTTTATTTAGCAATGAAGATCTAGTTGAGACTCACTTCAAATTCAGTTTGTGACAGAGACTGCACTGAGTTCCCAGTTTGTCCATGCTTTAAAAAAAAAGCTCCTCACTTTCCAGGCTTGGATAGCAGGATGCATCTCCCTCCTGGCTGGAAGAGCAGAGCAGTACAACATTGTTTACCACACAGTGATATCCTCAAGTCGTGTGCTCAGAAACGTCAAACTTCCCTGTGTTTGGGAGTTCTTGGCATTCCTTGGCCTCCTGGTCCAGGGAAGAAGAAAGGGCACCAAGGCTTCTGCAGATTTCAGAGCCACTCAGGTGGTTGATTCCCTGTCTTGGAGTTCATGGTGCTGGTTGGTTTGGTTGGGGTTTTTAGCAGCATAAGTCACTGGATATTTCCACCCTCAGAATGCACAGGAGATCTTTGGTGCTCTTGCCTTGTGGCTGTAAGACCCAGCTGTGTTCTGTGGAAAACAGGGCAGTTCCTGCTCTCCTCCTGAAATACTTGCATGTAGAAATCAGTGTTTTCAAGCTTTCTTTTATACCTCCAGTTCCCTGAAGGACCCCCAGTTTAGCCCAGTGTGCCATCAGATGGAGCTGGGCTGTGAGGTGGCAGGTGAAGGGTCCTGCAGGAACACGTGCTTTGTGTGCCCAGTTTACTGTGCTGGGACCTGCTGGAGAAGAAAAGGAACATAATGTGTGAAGATGTTCAGGAAACTTGAAGGCCAGGATGTTTCCACAGTGACACATTCATTTGGAGCTCAATATGGAGCAGTGACTTGTCTTTAAATAACCCATGCACGTGTTGAAGCTGGTACTGTAACTCTGGAATCTTCCAGGAAACAAGGCAATAAAGCTGCTGGCTGCTTGGTGATTCAGTGTCCAAAATTGTCACTTTATTTCCTACCTTGGAATAAGCTTGGTTTAGTAGAAGAGTGTGTGTCTGTACAGGACTCAGCAGAGGTGCTCTGGGCTAGAAGGGCTGAGTGTTTCCATGTCCTGAGCCAGGCCTGGAGGGAGGACGAGGTGCAGAGCAGAGCCTGGCACTCGGTAAACCCTTCTGAGCTGCTCTGGGAGTTGTTCCCCTCCGAGGTCTAGATAAGCATGTTTGCCTCAAATCTCAGCCCTGGGAAGCAGAGGCTGCTGCCTCTGTGCTGGCAGTGAGATTTGGTCACCTTGCTTATGACTGCAGTTCACTGAGAGGGATTAATTGTGGTTCAAGGAACAGTACTTTGCTTTTGAGAAAGTCCCGGGCCTGTAAGCTTTCCTCTGTTTGTATTTCTTTCCAGTATTGGTTTCATTTGTCATGTGAATGACACATGACCTAATGAAAATCTTTCTAGGCTCCAGCAGTGCTCCTTGTAAGGAGTACCATGTGTTTGTAATGGCTGGCTATCTGCCCTGCAGGAGCAGCAAGGGAAGTGCTGAATTCCTCCTGGAAATTTTCCACTTGCTTAACTGGTCAGTGGATCCAGTTTAACTTAAAGCCTGGGACACAAGCAGGCATTTCCCATCCTCAGTGTTACCTGGCAACATCTGGCCCTTACAGATGTGTAATCCTGGCTGACGTGTTAGTTAGCAAGTCAGCTTTTACTCCTTCACATTTAAACTGCCAAAGCCAGTTCGAATTCCCTCTACATTTAAGAAAATTCTGGAATGTTAGAAGTACTTTGCCTGCCTTTTAAAAAAAGAGAAACTGCTCAGCAGCCTTGCTGTGACACTGCCGTGCTGACAAAGCCACAGAGATGTTAACCAACTTCCTGAACATCTGATTTGTGGCAGGCACCGCTTTCCCGACGTGGACAAGCAGCACCCCAGGCCCCAGTTCAGGCCACTACAGCATTCTTTGAAATCTTAGCTGTGTGCTGCAAGCTGCACTGCTTCCTTTGTTGCTGCTGCAAGTCTCAGAAGCGTGAGCTAATAGTTCCAACTTGCTGGTTTTGTTAAATGTCTCCAGATTTTGTGCTGCATCAGGTTTTATTTTCGGTTCATACATCAGCTCTTTGGCGGGTGAGTGCTGCTCTGGCAGGGACTGTGCAGAGCAAGGAGGGCCTGAGCTTTTCAACAGCTCTAAGTCTTTCTGGATAAAATTGATTATCAGTACTGCTCCAGAGTGTGTTTCTGCTTGGAGGCCTTGCTGCCAGGGGCTCAGAGCAAACAATGGGGGAACTTTGCTGGCTGGCTGTGCCACTAGTTCAGTGATTGTGGGGAACTCCACAAATCTGAACTGTGAATGAAAGGGTGCTTGGGGGAGAGGGGAAGGTTTTTTGTTTAAATGAACTAAACTGGATAAATTGGGTCGCCTTGAGGGAAGAAGTATCAGTTCTGATGTGTTCTGTTTTTTATTTTAGTGCCACAATGGCAACTGCACCTTACAACTATTCCTACATCTTTAAGTACATCATTATTGGTAAGTACCAGTGGGCTCACACCCCTGCATGTTCTGTGTGGACACATGAGAAGCTGTGGCTGTGCCACGCTGCTTTCAGCATGTGCTTGTCCCACCTCAGCCCCCACAGGTCACCACACTTCTCTACAGCCTCAGCATTTACTGGAGCATTTTGCATCATTAATCTCAAAGGCTTCAGAATTTATGTTGAAGACACAAGTGCTGATTGGAAACCATTGTATGAGGCTCATAAACCTCTGTCAGGCTGTATTTTTGTGTTTAAATATTGCTTTTAGCTGCAGCTTCCTTGGCTGCTTAGT
The DNA here is from genome assembly GCF_052056855.1 of Sturnus vulgaris. Classification (NCBI taxonomy): domain Eukaryota; kingdom Metazoa; phylum Chordata; class Aves; order Passeriformes; family Sturnidae; genus Sturnus; species Sturnus vulgaris. The sequence continues at coordinate 2,012,254 of NC_142264.1, forward strand.
CAGGGACTAAGGGATTGCATTTATTGCTGTCCTGGAAGAACTGGTCTTGTTGTTAATTGTTTAATTGTTAATGACTTTGTGTAGGTGTAAATGATCTGCAGTGTTATTGTGCAGGTTTGTAAGTCAGGCTGCTGTGACAGCCTCAGCCTCTGGAAAAGTTGATTCTTAAAAGATCTTGCTGTGTCTCACTCTTGGCATTGTGCAAGAGGATCAGTGGAAATGAAGCAATTTCTGGAGGTGTTCTGGGTGGCTGTCAGTACCTTTGATGTTCTTACCACAGTAAGGCACGAGCAAACACCAAGTATATTTTACATTTCAGTTTCTTCAGCTGCGCTTTTTGTAACCTTGTGAAATACAGTTCTAAAATCAGTAATAGAAATTAACTTATTTCTTGAATGTTCTGCTCTTGCGTGCAAGCTGTACCTATAACCAGAGCTGTAGTGGCAAAGTTGATAAATTCGAGGATGTAGCCAGGGATAGAACACTGCCCATCTGACCTGAGAAACGAATGTCTCTGTACCATTTGTTGTGTGGGAGGAAGAAAATGTGCTTGTTGCAACAATGATTTAACTATTCTTTCTGTCACAGGGGACATGGGTGTAGGAAAGTCCTGTTTGCTTCATCAATTCACAGAAAAGAAGTGTGAGTATCATTTCAGTTCATGGTATTTATTCTGACTGGCATTTTCATCCCTTTTCCCTGCCTGTTTCCATCATGCATGAGCTCTGTCTCACTCTGTCCGAGTTTGGATTGTACTGGGTCACGTTTTTGGTTTGACTTCAGCAGATGCAGAAACAAACATTGATGTAGTTATGGCAGAACATGCTCCAGCCAGTCCTGCCTGTGAGGAGGGGGAGAACTGGATCTGATTTTACAACTTTTCTGTGCATTTTGATATGGACAAAGAGAAATTTATTGTCTGAAATTTGCATGTTTTCAATATTGGTGTAGCTTGATCAGAGGCAGTTGGAGTTTTTAGTGCTGTTAAGGAGTTCAAAAGGGAAAAAAAAAGAAATACTTTTTCTCTGAGTCCTTATTTGCAGCCTTAAGCAGCCCTGCAGGACACTTGGCCTGCCCTGGGTTATGGTGTTTAGGGTTTGCTGCAGTCTCTGTCAGCTGAAACATTTTCTCCTGTATGGTATCATCACTAATTAAGAATTCTCTTCAGTTCTTCCTGCTGTGAGTTGCACTGGGGTTTGCAGCAGCTGTTACCTCACTCAGTGAGTAAGTCTGGAGGTATTTCTCAGTGCAGACATCACCATGTGCCACTTGAGATGTGCTAACAGTTGGGTAGGAGCTGCAGTTAAAACATTGGTTTTGCAGTAGAAATAGGAATTTCTGACTGTTGTTTTTAATGAAAATGCAGTATCAGCCAGTTATTTAAATGCCATTTTGCACGTGGTCAGATTGTCCATGAGGAGAACGTTCTGTCAGCACCAGGCCAAAGCAGTACAACCAAACACCTCTGTGTGAGTCTGCCCTTAACTCCAGCTGGCCTGAGTAGGTCCTCACCTTGTCTGCATTTTCTTGATCTTCCTCAAAGATGACCTTATTAACATGAGTTTATCATAAGTAGAAAGATTCCTTTTTGGATTTGATTTGGTGTGTTTGTAGCTACTTATGAAACTGGCATTTTCTTGGACAGTCATGCTATTGCCCTGTCTGAACCAACTTTGGTATTTGTTTTTGAAGATGTGACAGACTTTGTGACTGTATCTTTCTTGGTAATCCCCTAAAAATTATCTTTTCCTACTGCATTAAAATAGTTAACCTGCTGCAAGGATAGACTGGGAATCAGCTGACTTGGTACCTTCTGATATGTATGGCCAAAGAGCAGCAGAGAAGGCAAGGAATTTTATAACTGTTTTTAAAACTAACAGCAGCTCAGGAAATACAGCATTTTATTTCTGGTTAAGTGATGCAGTTTTGGAACTGTAGCTGTAAAAATGCTTTTTTAGAGACTGAAGAAATCTGGTAAAGATAACTGAAAACTTGTGGTAATCATATTTTTGCAGCAAGGAAACTTTGTCCTAGGAAGATCTGATCTTTGCTCTTATTTTTCATGACAGTTATGGCAGACTGTCCCCACACAATTGGTGTTGAATTTGGCACAAGAATAATTGAAGTTAGTGGCCAAAAAATTAAACTACAGATTTGGGATACAGCAGGACAAGAGAGATTCAGGGCTGTCACACGAAGCTACTACAGAGGAGCAGCAGGAGCTCTCATGGTCTACGACATCACCAGGTAAGGGCAGCAGAGCTCTGGGGGAGCTGGGTGAGGTTGGGGTGCACAGCCCTGCCTGCTCTGTCCCCTCGGCTCTGTGTGTGTGTGGATGAGCAGCATCCTGTTGTGTGATGCCTGCCACACCTTCTCTAAACACCCCAGGTGTTGAAAGAGCTGCAAATGAGACACAGGCAATGGTGTGAGAGGCTTTTCTTGGCAAATCTCGCTGCTGATGAGCCTGAGGAGTTTGTATTTCAGCCTGTGTTGAAGTTGTTTTAAGGAATTGGCTTTGTCCTAAGAATCTGTTCTTCAGCACGAGGATGTTGCTGCTCACCTGGCAGGGCTGTCCTCAGTGCTGCAGTGAACGTGCAGAACTGCCCGTGGTGTGTGGGGAGGGAGCCTGGCCTCAGCCTGACCTCCAGAGGGGACAGCTAAGGGTGCTGCTCAAACAATGATGCATAGATGCAACATGAAATACTTTTGCTTTCACACATCTCTCATCTTCCTCTGGGGCTGTTCTTGATATTCTTCAGGCACCTCTTTGTTTTTTTTCCTGTATGTGTAGGTGTATTTCCTGTTGGTGTAAATCTTGAGTAAAACACGACCTTCTGCAGTTTGCTAGTGGAGTGCTGTTCTGCTGCACTGTGTTCTCTAAGAGTATTTGACAGGAAACTCTTTCATGTGTTCTGTACAGAGCAGCATCAGCCTTGTCTGTGTGCAGAGCTGTGGGAATTGCTCTGTTTTTCCAGTGGCAGTGTAAGAGCTGCTCCAAGGGTTTGAAGTTCAAATTTGTGGTGTGAGTCCCCACTGCTGCTGCTGTGTCTGTCTAGAGGTGGGGAGAACAGGGATGATGGATGTTACTGTGTTTGGATGCTGACTGTGCTGTTGGCACCTAAATATTTTATAAAAGACTAAAAGTGTGCTCTCCTGGTTCTTTGCAGAAGAAGTACGTATAATCACTTAAGCAGCTGGCTGACAGATGCAAGGAACCTCACCAATCCAAATACTGTAAGTTGCACTTCATTTAGCTTCAAAGCAAGATTGCTTCTCCCTGAGCAAGCAGTGGGAGGCTCAGGCCAAAGCACTGCAGTGGTCTCTGCAAGAGCTGCCTGTGTTTTCTGCACTGCTCCTGTCCCCACTTGCAGAGTGCAGTGTTCACTTCCCTGCTGCAGCTGGAGCAAAAGGGCTTCCTCTAGAAGTCTTCTTGTGCCACTCACCTTTCAGGGTCTGTTTGAAACAGTTGGAGACAGAACTGGGATGAAATCTGGACCAGCCTTGACTTGTGTTACTCCTTGCTTTGTGTCAGTAATGAGGTGAATGCTGTCCTTAGGCTGGAATGTAAATTGGATCTCCAGCAAAAGCTGACCAGGTTTTGTGGAGGAAGATCCTGCTGGGTGTCTCTGCCCATAGCACAGAGCTGTTGTTCTTCAGCCTGTTCCTGGATGCCTCTAAAATACTTTAGCACCAAACTGATGATCTAAAGGTCCTGTCTGGATTAGCAGCTGATTAAACAAATACCAGCAGTGGCTCAGGGTACAGCTCTCAGGAGCAAAGAGCAGCAGCACTGCTTTTTAGGAGCTCATCTCATGAGGACACCCTAAAGCTTTGCAAGGTGACACCTGGAGATGGTGTTCCTGCTTTCCCAGAGTGGGCAATGCTAGAGCAGAGCTCTCCTGAAGGAGCATGGCTTCTCTAGATAATCTGCTCTGCATATTTGGCTTTTTTACAAAGGTGGTAGTGAAAAAGCTCCTAAGGTTTTTCCCAGACTAACTTTGTCTCTCCTGACCCAGGTGATAATCCTCATAGGAAACAAAGCAGACCTGGAAGCACAGAGGGATGTTACATATGAAGAAGCCAAACAATTTGCTGAAGAAAATGGTGTGTTTTTTTTCTCTTGAGCTGGTACTTTCCTACAAGTTAGTGATGTTAAAGTGACTCCTCAGCATTGATAGTTGCAAGCTTACACTTCCAGAGTCATGGAATTGTATGTACAACCTCCTGCTGTGCCTCAGGCAATCTGATAACTGTGCTTAGTTCTAGAAATCAGCTTGTGTTGATGCCTTAACATAGTCACAAAAACTTGTTTAGTGCTAAAATAATGTCTTGCATGTAATGGGAAGGTTGTGATGTGTCTGACATTGGGCTCTTTGAGGTGTGTTGTGCACTGACTGTTAAACCTCTGTCTCTGAACAGGTTTATTGTTCCTTGAAGCAAGTGCAAAAACGTAAGTGACTTCTGGCTGTGCTAATGTTCAGATTGGTGTGTTTGCTGTGAATTGAAAGTAGCTTGGAACTGAGACCTCTGGCTGCATTTCAGGCAAAGACTGGTTGAATTCAAATGAACTGATTTGGATTTCAGGCCTTATTTGAGTGTGAATGTGTTCAGTGTGTAAAGGGTTCCTTCCCCTGGGTGTTGAGAGCTGCAGGTTTGGTCTGTAGGCAATGACCAGCCCCTCCAGTCAGTGAAGAATTGCTGTGCCATGCTTGGGGCTGGCTGTGACACTGGGCAGCAAATCTCCAGGGCTACCAGGAAATGTGGCTCCTACTGGCCCTTGTCAGAAACAGAACTTTGTAACAAAAAGAGGTTTTGATCCATAGTGGCTCCCTTGTCTTTAAGCCTCTGTCAGAACTGTCCTGTGCACGTGGCTCGATGCTTTGGCACATATTCCTTATTCCTGGCTGCTCCTGGCATGGGTGTAGTGGCCAGGGAGGGAATTGCTCTGTCCGGGGCTGGGCTGATGAGGACTGGACAGTGCCTGCCCATCTTCCGGGGCCATTGCCTGCCCAGCTCCCTCCTGGAGCAGCACTGCATCCCCACTAACTCCTGCTGCTCTCTTGCAGTGGAGAGAACGTGGAGGACGCGTTCCTGGAGGCTGCCAAGAAAATCTACCAGAACATCCAAGACGGGAGCCTGGACCTGAACGCGGCCGAGTCGGGCGTACAGCACAAACCGTCAGCCCCGCAGGGGGGGCGGCTAACGAGCGAACCCCAGCCCCAGAGAGAAGGCTGTGGCTGCTAGTGACCCCTCCGTGGCTCCTCCTGACCCCTCACCTCTGGCTCTAAGGGAGTGGTGCTTTTGACCGCTTCCCCATCTTCTGTACATCTTACTGGGTTTAATTAAAACTCTGAGACAAGTTTAACACAGTACTAAACTGCTAAACAACTTTAGATGTAATCAGGTTATCAAAGGCAAGTAGAGTAATAAAACCTCTCCTGCATGGTAAATCTAGAAGTTTTTTTTTTTTCCTTGATTGTCCTTGTGATAGTGTCACCGATACATAATTTAAACTGAGCACTGATGCTGGACTCCTGATTTTACACTTTCGCAGGGCTTTGTCTTGTATGGTTTATTTCATGGTTCTTTGGCCTTTCTTCCCCACCTCTAACTGTTCGAGCTGTCAGTAGTAAAGGATAAGTTTTTGCTGTGAAATGACTTCCGATGGTAGCAAGGGGCTCTGTAATGATGTGCTTTTGTTGGAAGAATTCCCTGTGGGATGTGCTGGGGTCGGGGTGGCGCAGGGAAGCGATCTGTTCATTCTTGTGCTCAATAGCTTTACGTCATTTTTTTTGCCACTTTTATCCTTTACCTTTGTTAACAGAACGTAAATATGTATAAAATTTGAAGGAACTGAGCTAACAGTTAAATACATCCTGTGTATATGATTTTAATGAAGAAAATGATGCCTGGCATTAGAGCAGTGTGTAAGAACCCCCCGTTTGTACAGTCTGAGCTCTCTGTGCCCCCGTGGCAGCACAGCACAGCCCAGCTGGGGCTGCAGCTGCTGGGTGTCACTCACGGGGTCCCCACGGTGCTGGGGACACAGACATTAACACTAGTGGGGTGTGGCTCTCATTCTGCACTGTGCAATGCTCCCCTCTGCACTCAGCAGTGCTCTGCCTGCTTCTCTTTGGCATTCCCGGGCTTGCACACCTCCTGCTTTTGTACCTGTAACTTTGGGACTGGGCAGAGGCTGAACTGGACAGGTGGAACAACACGTGCTCTCTAGGGATTTTAAACTACTCTTGTATTTTTTAACAGTGCTGTGTGAGGGGGTTTTTTTTAAGGGTTTTGCTTCAAGCCTACAAGTACGTCCTTCCTGGGGTGTCACGTGGTGACCGTGCCTGTGGGGGAGTTGCTGCACTCATGTGGGGTTTTACTGTGGCTCCTTGTGCAGCTTCACTTGGAAAACATCACAAGGTTTAAAAATGGAAGGGGGTAAGTGCTTAACCACAATCCAAATGTCCCACTTCAGGCTTACTGCAGAGTTTCAAATACAAAGTAGTCTGAAAATCCCTCTCTAGACACTAAAACTCTACAATGTTCAGACTTGTAAGTAACCAGTGGTACCAGAGTATTGTACAGTCAATGTTAAATAAAAGCCAAAACTGGAATGTGCAGACAGTAGGATTTGGGTAACTCGTGTGCTGTCCCTTTGTTTGTCTGTCTTTTTTAACTCCTGTTCCTCAGTAGATGGGTATGTTCAAGATCTCCAGCTCCTGCATCCTGCTTAACCCAAGCCTGCACCAGGGTTTGCCCAGGGACCACGACCTGCTGCTGATGTGAAGTCAGTGTTGTAATGACTACAGCTTGTTGAGGTGCAATACCTGTACTCCCAGAGTAAGTTACAGTAGGTCTTATTGTTTCTGTCACAGAAAGGATCTGTTTGGACTGCTGTACTCCTCTCATTTGATGTAACAATGCTATTAATCTAAATATTTGTAAATAAAGTACCTGTATCTAGATAAAGCTCCCTGCTGTGTGGTACTTGCTGTAGCACTCTGTGGGTTCCTTGGAGTGCTGGGATTTGTGCTCAGCCTTCACCCTGGCTCTTCCTTGGTACAAACTTCACAGGGGTTCCCAGAGCTGCTCTCTGAGGGAAGCAGGGCTGGGTGCTGTTTGTTGCCAGTGAACTCTGACAATGGCTGCATAGAAAAATGTTATCTTTAGTGAGGATGAGAAAGGGCAAGACTGAGACTGCTGCCAAAGCCCATCCCTGGGAAAGGCTGGGAAGGGCTGGGACAATCCCTGCACAGCCACTGGCCTGTGTTGGCCTGGGCCTTACCCTGCTGCCTGAAGGATTTACAAAGTGGCTTCTCCTCTACTAAGGAGGGGGGAAGATGATTGTCATTTGTTAAGAAGCCGTTGTCTCTATCCACCAGGTTCAGATCAGTGATGCAGCCTCGGGAGAGGAAAAGGGACAAGGACACAAAGGCCAAAGTTGGACTCGTTCCTGCAAGGAGGAGCCCCAGCACTCAGGGCACTGTCACTGTCCCGGGCTGTGCCAAGTATCAAGTGTCCTGGAGAGCAGCTTTGAGGAAAACAATCCACAACCACTGCCAAATAAAAGCATCAATCACAAAAGTTTATTTTAAGGAAGTATCCAAAATAATTGAATTTAAACCTCCATGCATTTGGCAACAGCTCAGGCCCTGTAACAAAGTTTCTTTAAAGTGGGAACTGGCCACCAGCTGAACACTTAAATAAGAGGTTGGTTTGGACATTTTTTAAAAAACAAACCAACTTATATATGTAAACCTGTTGTCAATTGTACAAAACCTTCACAGTCCAGGCCTTGCAGCAGCTGTTTGTGAGTGGTGGCAAAGGCCTTTTCAGACAAGGCTCACCCAGTGAGGTAGGAGAACTCTTCAGAGGTGGCACCTGAGCACCCCTGTCCGAGCTGTGCATGTGCTTTGGGCTTTGCTTTTAAAATGAAGCCACTTTTCAAGTACCATTTGTACCTTAAACCGTTACAAAAGAACACTTTTGTACCAGGCTGGGGTGGAACCAGCTGTCCTAGAGGTTCAGCCATGGGGCTGAACCAGGAAAGTTCCTGAAAGACCAGGGATGGCAACAGTTCATGCAGCAGTAACTCCATGGCCCAGGAGCGCTCCCAGCAGCTCCCACCCAGACTCCTCTGCACAACACACAAACCTAAAGCAGAAGGGACAGCAGCCCTGGCAATGCTGTCACGGGGAAGGGACAGTGTGGTCTGTGAAGCCACAGCTGCCCCACGGTCCCTCAGCTTCCAGCCACTCGTGTTCCTGGGAGGTTGGAACTGGCCTGAGGCCACATCTCACCTGTGGCCTTCACCGAGAGATTCCCTGCGAGCTGGAACGCAGCACTGGTGACCCCAAAGCACTTCCTGGGCCGCTGGGAACCTGTAAAAACCCCAAAGCACTGTGAAGAAAGCTCAGCCTCTCCAAAAACATCAGGTACTGCCAGACTAGGGGTAAGGTGTGATCACCACCTTCAGAAACCCCTGCCCAGCCTTGGAGAGAGAGAGGCTGTAACAACTCCCAGTGAGAGAAGAACCATTAAAACCCCCCCAAATCAGAATTCTGGTCTGCAGCAGAACATTACCTGAGCTTTTGATACACTCAGAGCACTGTGAAGAGACCCGAGGCTGGGGCTGCTGGGCAGGAAGAAGGAATCTGAAGCAGTGCTGCTGATCAGGTCATCCAGCACCTGGAGCTGGCGCTGGAGGCTGTGCAGGCTCCCGGCCGTCTGCCGCTTCCCCTGCAGCAGCACCTCGGCCTGCTTGGCCAGGCAGCACCGCAGCTGTGCCTGCAACACACGGGAGGGGCACGGCGGGGCTGGGCACACACTGGAAACGCTGTGTAAAGTCAGCCCTAAAAGCTGCAAGGTTGAGTCTCATGCCATAAGCAGGGGGCAGTGGGTTTGGGAGTTTTTTTTTTTTAAACAAGCTCTGTTTTGATGGCCAATGTTCTGACTGAGCCTGCACCTTAAGGTGATTGTGGGTGGTGCTGAACTCCTCTGCCACAGGATGACAAAAATGAGAGAATTTTGTTGGAATATTCAAACATCTAATTAACCGCCAATTAAAATTACTCAGCCAGGCTTTGTTCCCACCAAAGCTCCTCTCTCTGGTCACTACAGAGTGTAGGAGGATCCCCACTCCCCCAGGGTGTTTAGATCATGTTTTGAAGGGGCCCAAGGGGTGTGAGGGGCACGGATGTGGCACCTTGAGCCGGTCCTCGTGCTGCTGCAGCTTCTCCTGGAGCACCTCTCCTCGCCACTGCTCATCCTTTGGGAACAAGAAGCACATTCAGCCACAGGGACCAACACCAGCACAGGAACAGCTATTGTCCAAAGCATTTTACCAGTAAGAAGACTCTGGAAATATTGAACTTTTCTTCCAAGGAGAGGAGCTGGCTGTCGGCAGCAGTGAAGGAAGCAGTCTCTGAGTTATCACACTCACACTGCAGACTCCTCTTTCCTTCAAATGATGCTTCCAAATCTTCCAACGGGTCTGTAGAAGATGAGCATGAAGATCTAAACTCCGTCCTAATTTCATTTTCAACCTCCTGGTTAAGCAAGGTTGCTGCACTCTCCATTTCCTTTTGTCTCTCTTCCAGGTCTTGGGTTTTAACCTGCAGCACAGAACAGTTACAAACACCAGTCCCGAGAGCTTTTCCTGTGTAACTCAACAAGGCTGCTCTGCACATGGAGCACTGCAGCCAGAAATCCCAAAGCCTCTGCCCTGGTTCCAATATTAACTCCCCCAGGGAATCCCCTCAGTTACCAGGAGTTAACCACAACCTGCCACACTCTGACCTTGCAGGGCCAGTGCTTTCCAAGTGCCAACAACATTCCTCTCTGATTTTAAAGGGCTTCAAAACAGTTTATAAAGGGCTTCCTGAAGGACTAGGAGTCAGACAAGGTGAACTTTTTAATTTAAAGTGAGTATTTAAAGAAGAAAAAGCTGGCCCAAGCTGGCACTGGCAAGCTGTTAAATGCCTGCTGAGTAGCTCTCAACGTTGCTAACATTTAATGATTTGCATAAATTATAACTCTGGGTGTATTTTCAATACAGGAGGAAGATTCCAAACCAATAAAAAATGAGCTCGTCTGAAGCCAGGAACCCTCAGCCCCCCTGGGTTTGGCACCCAGCTGTACCTGGCTCTGGGGCTGGCCCAGGGCCCCCTCGAGGTGCTGGGCTCGTGGGCAGTGGCTGTGGGTGATGAGCTCAGCCCTGGCACTGTGCAAGCTGCCACCTCCATGCTTCTGCTCCTAGGAAAGTGCAGGGACCTTTTACTGCAGCACCCACTACAGAACACGAGCTAAGAGAACCCAGGAGTCCCTGAAGGCAGAAACAGCAGTGACTCAGGTGCTGTGCAGCACTGGGAATGCCAGAGGTTGGCTGCCTCAAGTCTGGTCAGGAAATTGTTGCATTACTTTGCTCCTCCAATGACAACAATGGGTGTTCCATCATTCTGCTGTTCAAAATAACCCAAACCCCCAAACTTCCTCTACTCACTGAGGACTTACTTGCAGTTTGCTTTCAAGCTCCAGCCGTTGCATTTTCTGTGTTTCTCTCAGACTCAAGATTTGTTTTTCTGCTTCTCTCCTCTCTGACACTATCTGACCTTGAAGCTTCTTTAGCTCACACTTGGAGAGCTCCAGTTCTTTCTGAAGACACTGTATTTCTCTGTCTTTTTGTTGTAACTGTAATTCTTTTTCTGAGAGCTGATGTTCTGTAATGAACATTAAAAAAAAAAAATCCTGATTAGCAAAAGCTTATCTTGGCCCACTTTATACACCACAGATATTTTCCAAACACCAAGAACCCAAGCATGATGAACAAAAATATCTGTGCCATTATGCTTAGCCCCCAGAGATGGTGGCAGTTCATTTGTGCCATGACTCTTACTGCTTTTTCTGATGGTTTCTTCAAGAGCTGCACACTGGGATTCCTCCTTTTCCAGCTTCCCAAGGTTCTCTTCTGCCATCTTGACTTTAGCTATTGTCTGCTCCAGCTTCTTGTGTTGATCTGCTAGTTCCTTTTCCAGTAGGATTTTCTGATCCTTCATTTTAGCTGCACATTCTTCCAGTTTTTTCCCTTCACGCTCTGAGTTTTGCTTGAGGCGATGAAGAACCTGCCAGAAACCCCCACTCTGAGCTTGAACCAGCACCAACTCAGGGAGAACAAAACCCATCACTAAGAGACATTAAAGAATTAAAACCAGCATAAACTGGCAAGAACTGCAGTCTAACAGTCCCTACTGACAAACAATGTCTGTCAATTTTTCTTCCCTCTCTCATTTTCAGAACAGTTCCCTCAGTTTTTCTTTTGGGTAACAATTTGCTGAAACTCCTCACCCAACCCGAGCTAATTTGGCCAAACCAATCTGTGCTTTTGTGATTATTTGTAAACTCACACCTCAGACTTTTTGGCCTGAATTATTTTTAAGGTCAGCAGGAAGTGAGGCAAGTCAGGGGGCTCATTACCACTTCCTGTTGGGCGAGTTCTGTTTCCTTCTCCTCAATCTTTTTCTGGAGCTGCTGCAGTTGGTTCTCCCTCCTCTTGTGCCTCTCCTGGCATTCCTTCCTTTTCCTCAAATACCCTCGGATCTCTTCCTTCAGGGCTGCCTGTTCTCTGAGCAGCTCCTCCTGCTGCCTGGAGTTGTTTTCCAAATCCTGCAGTGGAAAACAAAAGCATGTGGCAGGAGGAGCTGGGAAAAGGAAGCAGCCCCAAAGGTTTGGGTTTGAGGGAACAGAGCTGGTCACTGGCACTCTCAGGGTTCCTTCCACTCAAAGCAGCCACAGAGTGACTCAATACAAAAGGAGCCACCAGATAAAAGCCAGAGGGTGCTGCTTGGCTGGTTGTTTTTACATTATCTTCTTCCTAAGAAGCAATAAATCCACTCCACACTCAGCAAGAGGAAGGCAATAAAGCAATCCCTGTTCTCAGCTCTGCAGGGCTCTGATGTTGAGCTGTGCCCACATGAACAGGTTGGGATCAGCACAGGACTCCCAGAGTGACCAGAAGGACCAACCTGTTCCACGAGGTGAAGCTGCTGCCTCGAGCCATTCAGTTCTCCTTTCAGTGCTTCCAGTTCTTCCTTTTTCCCTAGGAAAGTATTTGGTGACATTATCAATCAGTAGTTTGAAATACCAAGACACAGAAATTCTCTCTTTTCATGAGCAAGGAGTGAATAACACAAACATAGTTTATGAAATTTCCATCTTTTCAGCATGTTAAATTCGTTCTGCCTAAGGACATCTGAATGTTTAATATCATACAGTTCACTTAAAGTGTGTCTTTTAACAGAATTTCTCTTAAAATAACTGCTTAAACCCAAAAATTGGTCTTTACCTTGAAGATTCTCCTGGACAGCAGCAATCTCTGTATTCAGTGATTTCTTCTGCTTGTTCAGTAGCTCCACCTCCTGCTGCAGGTTCTTAACATCCAATTCCACTTTTTCCCTGTTGGACAGTGCAGTTCTGCTGCTGTCTTCAGCAGCAGTTAATTCCCTGTAAAATGTGGATCATATTCTTGGTTAGTTGGAAATCCTTGGTGAGGACTTAAAAAATGAGCCCAAGGGGATGGCACGAGCAGTCAGAGCAAGACAAGTGTCCTGTTCCAAGATGCAACACTTCACTTTTTGTAACATTTCTCGTGGCATTGCCAGGATATAACAAATGCTGCTGATTCATCAGCTCCATTGCTGAATATTTTTTAAATCTGCTGTAGAGAGGCTTAAAGCAAAAGCTCCACAGAAGAGAAGAAAATGCCTGTTCTGTATCATTGGGCACTTCAGAGTTCGAGCTGTAATTTTAATTATAACTGACAAACACTCAAACACTTCCCCATCCCTTCTGATCTCTGCAGGAAAAAAGACATTCCCCCACCTTTTGGCTTGTGACAACTTCTTCTCCAAACTCCTGGAGTCCTCTTCCAGCTTCTCCTTCTCTCTGCTCAGAGCCTCGATGTTGTTTTGCAGAGCTCTCATGTGAGAGCCCAGCTGTTCATTCTCCTCACGCTCCTTCCTGAGGAGCTGCTCCTGCCAGTCCACTTCCCCTTGCTGGCACTGAAATAATCTCTGAATATTCTCCAGTTTTAACTTCTCCTAGGAAAAACAGGCAGGGTGAGCACCACATTTATGTGGTCCAGAAGCAGAGCAAGTATTGACACCCTCAGAGTGAGCTGAGTGTATTTAATGGAGGAAGGTGACAACAGAATGGTTCCAAGAACCTTGGGGACCTTTTTAATGCTAGAGATCATCCAGCTGAGTTAAATTCCCTTCCAGACTCATAGTTTGGAAGTGAGGACACAGGATCCAGATAAAAAGACTCTGGAAGCTCCTAAAAACCAGCATCCATCATTCTAGAGCCACAGAAGAGTTTCTGTGCTCCCTCTCTCACACACACACACCAAAAAATCCCATTATTCTAAAGGGCCTAAGCAGACTTAAGACTTTTCTGTGATAAGCTGAAATCAGATTAGAAACTGATTGATTTAAAAGCATCAGGACTCTGTTACCCAAGGTTTAAAAGAACCACAGATCTCCCAGTTTCTGCCTCAGCCACAGAAATATTTCTTACCTCTAGAATGGCCACCTGGGTCTTCTCCAGCTCATTGACCTTCTGCTCATGTTGGAGTTTCAAAGCTTCCAGTTCATTCTTCTCAAGCTCCAGCATTTCCAGCACATGTTTCAGTTCTAGTGAGGTGAAATAAAGAGCAGTTATTGCATTAGGATGAGGAGAACTAAAGAGCTCTGTGTGCTCCTTCCCAATCTGCACAAAACCCACTAAATCCTGGGACATACCCATCTTATGCTTGGTGATTTGCCCAAGAATTCCTTGAAGATTTTCCTCCTCCTTTCTAATATCCTTCTTTAGGACTGAAAGCTGTGCTCTCCTCTCATTCAGCTGGACATCCAGGTCATTCCTCTCAACATTAAGCTCTCCTAGAAGCACTTTTATTTCCTGTGAGAATGTATCAGTGTTACAAGGAATACCATTCTTTGCAATTTTAAATGAATTTTTTTAAACTGAAGTTCTACATATTTATAACATTATTTAACAGTCTGTCATCAGTATTCTGGTTTAACAAACAAAAAATACAGAATATTTAAGTAAAGGTCTTGTTTGTTGATAATTTAGAGTAATAATTCTGCAAAGATTTTGATCTCCAAATCTTACCACGACATTGTCATTCAAGTGAGTAATAGGCCTTAAAACAAAACCAGACAAGAAGCCCTCACAAAAGAAAAACCACAAAATATAATTAGCCCTGATACTTGGTTTTGATTTCAGCAGGGAAGTACAGAATCCTCTCTGTGCAAATGGGGATGGGGACAGAGTGGGGCAGCTGTGCTGTGTTTTACACACACTGATCACACTGATTTCCTTCAGCAGCTGCTCCTCAGCAACAGGAAGTCATTCACAGACTCATATTTAATGTCATTTAGCTCTCAAGGGACCAATTCTGTAAGAATTACTGGAACTGGGGAGTTCTTCTTTGTGCATCTAGACCAAGCTTTTAGTCCCACAAAACCATAAAATTCCATGTTCAATTTCTCAGTGGGTTTGGGGAGGGCACAAAAAGCAAAACTGATTTTGTAGAAACCTCCTGGAATGTTTGTAGTACTTCAAGCCTTTTGTTATAATGATTTGAAAACTTATTTGGGAAACTTACCCTTATCTGGAGAAGTTTCTCATGTGCTTCAGTCTCTCCATCTCGAAGAGCTTCTTTGAGGTCACCTTTCCTTTGGGAAATGCACTCCTGAAGGCCATGGAGCTCTTCTGTTCTTTGAGTCACCTGCTGCTCCAGGAATAAGAGCTCTTGCTGCCGAGCAGAAATCTGCAGTGGAGAAGTTTAACAGAAGAATCAGTGCAAGCTTTTGTTTTTGTAACTAAACATTAAAAAAAAAAAAAAATAACCCACATGAAAAAGTGCATCAGAGAGACTGGGACCATAATTATGAGATAAAGATCAATTCCAACAAAATGGACAGCCCAGGGTTAGTAGGCCAAGCCTCACCTGATCTTTCAATGTTTCCAGTTCAGTTTTCTTGCCCTGAACAAGGTTTTCTGCTTCTCTGATGATTTGGAGATGCTGGCCCTCATTACCTTCTGCAAGTCGAATATCTCCTTGGAGCTTCTGGAGACTGAGTGAGGATAAAAACAGGAGTCAGAAGAAATGAGAATATCTGAGGCAGTGCCTCACTGGAGGAGGACATGTTTAACTTCATACAATTTCATGGTAAATTAAAAGTCCTCACCTTTCAGTGAGCATTTCTATCTTCTGGTTTAATGATTGCAACTCAGAGTTTCTTGCAGCCACCATTTTGTTGAGTTCCTTCAAAATACCTTCTTGTTCCTTCTTCAGCTCTTCCAAACCCCTTGTATCTGTCTGTAATAACCTAGAAGAGCATTTATACCTTTTCAGATTAACATTTTAACAGCTCTCCCTCTCCAAAAGCAGCATCTTGATTCTGGGAAGAACCCAGTCCTTGTCCTCACCCCGTGTGTGACACAAACCCACAGGAGCACTCAGGGTACCTGAGCTGCTGAGTTGCTTTCACAATTTTGGTGGCTGTTTCCTGAGCCCTCTGTTCCAGCTCCTCTGCCTCCATTTCAGTGCAGGACAAATTATGTTTGGCACGATTGTATTTCTGCAGAGTCTCTTTAGTCTAAAGCAAAAAGTAAAGATTGAGACAATACATTCCACTTTATGCCGCATTTGCTGTTTAAATGTGAGCTCCTGGCTTGAATACTCCTCCTCAGCCTTCTCCCTCTTCCTACCAGGAACAACTTTTCCTCCTCTCTTTTCCAGAGCAGAAAACCTTCCTCCTCTTCAACAAGGACAAACCAAGTTCTTCTAGCACAGTTTATTTCCCAATTTATTTTCATATAGAAACATTTTAAGAAGCTCCGGATTAGCCACGTGAAAATAAACTGCCTAGACAAACAAAAGAACAAACAAAAGAACACAAATCCTCCTGCCCTCAGGGTTTTGCCTTCACTCACCTTGCCCCGGGTGCTCTCGAGCTCCACCTGAGCCTCTGTGAGGAGCCTGTCAGCCTCTCTGAGCTCGGCCCTGCGTTTCAGCAGAGTCTTCTCTGCACATTCAATCTCCTCTGCAACATCTTCCTGCTGCTGCAGGGACTTCTCCAGCTGCAGCTCTGCAAGGAAGCTCTCAGTGTAGCCATCAATGAAGTCCCTGAAAGGTCAGGATGAAAAACGTGAAATTAAAATAGAGGTGCCAAAGATCTGGGAGCCTCTTGACGTTCTAGAATAGTAGATGAGTCAGAAAGCTGATTTTTGCTGGGAGAAGGTTCAGGTGTTTGCACATTTGCTGTCAGAGCACTCCATGCTGTCCCCACCTGCGTGTGCTCCGTTCCTGAGCTCGGTGCAGCTCTGCCACTTCACACTGCAGCTCCTCCCTCTCCTGCTCAAGTTCTTCGACATTTCTCTGCAATCTTTCCACCTCCTTTTTGTATTTCTGCTCAGCTGCCTCGGAGCATTTCTCTTTGTATTTCTGAGACTTTAAATAGCACACAGTGTCTTCCAGCCTCGAGACTTCACTCTCCTGCACACAGGGAACAGAACAAGACAATCAGGATCTGTTTTCCAGCTGAGGCCTCCTGACACTCAGGAGCAGCTCCAGAGGGCAAAGCCTGTCACCAGATCCAGCCCCTTCCCAGCAGGGAGCTTTTCCTAACCCATTTGTCAGTCTGTTCCCAAAGGTTCCAGCTGCAGCTCTGGTTCTTACCAGATCCTGATGTCCAGGCACGTTGCAGTGGAGCACTCCCAGGGGAATGAGTGGCACTGTGAAGTTTGGAGGCAGAGGGCCACAAAGCACCTGGCATCCCAGAGGAGCTGGCCCATGGATGATGGATCCAGGAGTGACTGGAGCTCCAGTGGCTGCTGCAGGAGCAGGGCCATAAACCCCCACACCCTGAGGTGCAGGGGTCCCATCTGGAAGTGCTGTGTAAATAACAGTGCCTGGGGGTGGGACAAAGGGAGAGCCTTCAGGGACAGGAGATCCTGCATTTCCTTCACCATCTTCTTTTGCTCTTCTAGCTTTAAAACAGACAAAACAAAACATGTTATTTTAAATAATTTTTTTCAGTAGAGATAGTCTTCAAATGCAGATTTTAAATTCTATGTAATTTACAAAAATGTAACAAATGTTGCTTTTAAAATGAAGTTATTCAACAGTAATAAACATTTATATTCACTCATGCCCATCAAAATAAAAACTCTGTGAACTCTAAGCAAGCCCATCTTTAATCTGCTCCTAAACATTCTGAGACTGACACTGACTTACCTTTGCCAGAATTTGCTTTGTACAACTTATTTCTGACTGGTGAATAAACCCAACATCCTTGGCTGGGCAAGTCCTCCCTCCCACAGGGCCTGTCCTGAGCATCCCCTCTCCTGGCTGGGGATGTGCCAGAGCACCCCAAACACACTCCAGAGTCTTTGGTGCTCTGGGAAGCAGGAGTTGAAGCCTAAAGAAAAAAAAAAAAAAAAAACAGCACCTGTTAATCTGGAAATTACAAAGCATGGCAAATAAAGGAGTTGTTGTAGATATTCTAATGATTTTTCAGAACAGGCTACACATACTCTGCTGTCTCTCAGTTCTAAGCATGCTTTAAAAGCACTAAATATATTTTAACAGTAATGGTTTTAAATTCAGACAAATATTCTTTTGAAAGAAATGTTTGTAACATTCCCTTTTAACCCTGACCTAAATGGATTTTCAGTACTGCCCACTGAACAGTTCTCTCCCAATGTTATGTACCCTGGACTCCTGTCAGCACAATAAAGGGCTTTACCAGGGAACATTTGTGTGTTTTATTTCAGTATTTCTCCTACATGCCAGCCAATATTTGCTCTTCAATTTCTCCCAAATCTACTAAATTTATAATGCACTTTCCCCCTTCAAAGGGCTTCCCACAAGGAAAACAATCCATAAGAGGATTTTTATTCCTGACCTGTGATGATGGCAGGTAGTACCAGTATCCCCCTCTTTTCAGGGGCTCTGCTGGACTGGTGCTGTGATCATTCTGCTGTGAGAGCACATTCCTGAGGGCTGCAATTTCATCCTGTAAGGTCTCAATTTCATCTTTGTTACCTGGAAATAAAGCACAGTTTTAGAGTCAAATAGATACTGCATTCAACTTTCCCCTCAATGTTATCCAGTTAAACTGGAACTATAATAAAAAAAATTAATTGCTGAGGGAAACAAACTAAATGTTATCTGTAATGATAGACATACACAGGAGGTTTGGTGGTTTAAGATTGTGGAAATACAAGTTCAGATCCAGGTAACTGCTGCTCATTTTCCTTACACACAGCTCTGACAATGTCCTAGAGCACTTAAAGTGGAATGCTCAGCACAACCAGCTGTAAAAGCTGCAAACTAATGAATATTGACACTTATCCTGTATTAACCTGGATATTCTGCACACTGTTCTCCAGATTCTCAGTTCAAACAGTGAGAAATGGGGAATAACAATCTTCTGTATCCCTGTCTATCTGCAAGCAGTGGAGAGAAAAGAGAAATTACCTGTTCCAATATTATCCAACAACCATTTCAAACGGTCAATCTCTGCTTTTTGCTGTTCCATGGCTTCAGTTAATTTATTAATTTCAAACTTCTGAGTGTTTGATGCAGCAGTTTTCTCACCAGCTTTCTCTATTTCCTGCAGAAGCTATTTGAAATAGAAGCTTAAATCACAAAAAGCTCCCAGCCAATGCCACAAAGCTGTTCTTCCCATCCCCTCATATGAGATATGTTTGAGTGAACAGGTGATCATTTTCTTTAAAACTCAGCTGCTCCAGGCACTGAGGTTTCAGTTTGTTCTTGGGCAGGTCAGCAGAGGGAAGAACACTGTGATTTGGGAAAACTTGAGGGGAAAATGGCAGGGCAAGAACCTCTAAACATCCCATTTCCAGAACCTCACTGGTATTTTATAAAACACAGAGCAAACAACCTACTTGCTCTTCCTTCTCCTTCAGGAGTTGTTGTAGCAATTCTATTTCTGCTTCTGCTTTGGCAAGAGCCTGGGAAGCACGAGCTGCCTCAGCACAGAACTCTTGGGCTTCCTCAAGCTCCTGAAATTGAGATTTTCATTTGAGCTGTAGTTTACAGGAACATTTCTCAGGCTTAAGATGTGCCATTGTGAAAAGCTAACTATTAAAAAGCATCAGCACCTGACTGTTCTGGAATTTTAGATACATGTAAAATACTGTTTCTCCTTTAACTTTACAGTACTGGTACAGAGGAGATGTTATCATGTAGCCAAAAGTGCTTCCCAGTTTGAAAAAGAGTTTCCAGTCCTTTCTTTGGTTTCTCTGTCTTACAGAACAGTGTATTATCTATTGTTAATAAGGGATTAATGATCCTCCCCCTCCCTTTCCCTCCCACAGCAGGAACCAGCCCATCCCCAAATTTTCTCACTCATCTACTGCATCTCCAAGTGCCCCAAGCAAGAGCTCCTGTGCAGCTCAGAACTATGACAAGCAAGCTCTGAAACAAATCTGAAGGACACCAGCACTGCTGCCACTGCAATGGCATTGACAAGCAATCCATGAATTCCTCGTGGTGATTCACCTCAGCTCTCTCCTGGTTAATCCTGAGCACAGTTCCCCCCAGAGCCTTGAGCTGGTTTGCAGCCATGGAGAGCTCAGTGGCTGCCAGCTTGTCTGAGGTGATCACTGCTCTCTGCAGTTCCTTCAGCTCCTTATCCAGACTCAGCACCTGCATCTGGGCCCTGGCATCTTCTCTTTTTTTCTGAAAGCAGGGAAATAGACTTTTACAATGTATTTTCTTTCATCCTCCTCCCCACCCCATTTTATTTAGAAAAAAATACCTCATTGTATTATTTAGAAAAAATCTAAAGTGAGGACAAGCAGTAAAATTTAAGGAAAAGAAAGATGTTATATTTAACATTTGTGGTCTTACATGTGTTGTTTCATCTTAGAAAGCAAAAATTCACAAGTTTTTGTTTCTTCTCTCCTGAGCAATCACACAGTGCATGGACCTGCCCTCACCCATTCTTACCCTTTTCTCTAAATTCTCCAGCTGGGCCAGAATAGCCTCTTTTTCCTCATCTGCCTCCTGGAGCTGCTGATCAGCCAGGCCCTGAATCTCCTCCATGTTCTTTATTTTTTCATGTAAACGTTGAATTTCATTCTCTAACTGATGGACCTTGTTCTTATTTTGCTTGTTTTCAGCTTTAACCTGTAAGTAAAAAATGTTAGAACAAGTAGCCAGATTTTTTTTTTTCCCAATCAAAAGCCAAACTGTTTTAATTATTTAATTAAATTTCTGGGAAATGCAGTTACCTGCATACTTTGCATCAAACCAGAAAGGAAAGGTAACTACTATGCCACTGTAACTGTAATATTTTATGAGTGCCTCAGTTAATTTATTAGAGATATAATGATCTTTCAAGAAGGTTCAGAGCTGTATTTTTCTAGTGGTCATTAAAGTCTTTGTTGCCTCTGAGACAGATCATTAACTAAACTCCAACTCACCAAATAATCAGGTAAAAATCAGGAAGACTATTAATGAAAAATCAAATCAGACTCCACAGTTACACGAAGGACAGAGCACAGCAAATCTTCATCAAGTGAAACTCAATCCTTCAGCTGCAGGTTACATTTTTTAAACTAAGCTGAAATTGTCTCACTCCTGTTTTTGTTATTTGATACATGCCTGTCTGTATTTCTCCTGTATTTGTTCCAGTTTCTCCTGCTGGGAAACCATTTCTTCCTGCAACTGTCTCTGTCCAGCCCATATTTTCTCTTTTTCCTTCTGTGCATCAGCAAGGATGTCATTGAATTCTTTCTGCAGACTTGCAAGGTTTTTCCCTAAAATATCAGCTGAATTTGTACACCTGAAAGAGAAACAATCCAGGTTCTAAGACAGAAAACAGTGATTTGAAGTTGTGATCCCAGATACAGAAATCATGAATGACAAATAGTGCAAGTTTATTAATTAGTGTAATTCATTTGGGTTAGGTTGGAAAAGCCCTCTGAGTTCATCAAATCCAACCATTCCCCCAGGACTGCCAAGGCCACCACTAACCCGTGTCCACAAATGCCACATCTAAATAATTTTTAAATAATAAATGTAGATTCCACCACTGCTCTGGGCAGCCTGTTCCAATGCCTGGCAAGATTTTCAGTGAGGAAAATTTCCCAGATATCCAAACTGGATCTTCCCTGGCACAACTTGAGGCCATTTCTTCTTGTCCTGCCCCTTTTCACATGCTCAAATCTCCCACTGCAGTTTTATTTTACTCACTTCATCTCTCCAGCTCCTGTCTTAAGATTTTGCCTGAGCTCATTTATACAAGCCATGACATCCTCAGGATGAATTAAGTTACCAACTGCATGGTTTAGGTGATTCTGAAGATCTTTAAGCTGTTGTTTTAGGAAATTATTGTCTCCCTGAAAATAGACCAAAAAAAAATCCACACGAATGTAAGCAAACAAATCCACAAGTGATAAATGCTAGGATATTTAATACACTGAATACTTCACCTGCAATTGCTTGAACTGTAAAAGCAGCTTGTAATTTTGTTGTTCTTTCTCTTCTGCCAGTTGTGCTTTGGTCTGAGCATTTTCTAACAGCTGTCTTTCCTTTTCAAGTTCATCCTGCAGGGCTGACAGCTCCATCTACAAAACCACAAAACCTCCAGATTAATATTCCCAATCCCAACCTGTCACCCCAACACACAACAAGATGTATTTCTTAAAACAGTAACAATATGACAGCACCTAAAAAAGATCCAACAAAACAACCCCAAGCAAACCATCTGGATCTTGCTTCAAAGCAAAGTTCCAAATCCCAGCAAGCTGATAGTGTGGGGACACTCCTAAACCAGCAGCTGTTTGTGATTTAACACTGGAGATGAGGTGTCCTGGGGTAGCAAACACCTCTGGCAGCACTAAAGCTCTCTTCTTACCTGGCTAAGTTGTTTCAGTCTTTCCAATTCTTCTTTTTGTTGCTTGGCTTCAGAATTTCTCTCTCTTAATTGAGCTTCCAGCTCAGCCTTGTAGGTGCTGACCTTCCCCTGAGCATCTTGAAGGGACTCATTTATCTCTCTCTGTTCCTGGAGTGAACTCTCCAGCATTGCAATTTCCTGGAATTTAACACCCATTTTAGAAGGATGTTCATGGGAGAGCCAAAATTTAAGAGTATATTGCCTTCCTTCTCTTTAACTCAGGAACTCCATTAGAATTTGAAGGTGGGTGGCATTTCTACCTGCAAGGTCAGGTCACTGGTGCCACTGACTGACCAAAATCTACACTCGGGGTAGAAAGGTGGAGCTGGAAGTGAAACACAATTGTCCCAGGAGTTCCCAACAGTGATCAGGATGCCCAGAGAGCTCTGTGTCAGGACAGATCCAGGCTGCAGACACACAGCCCTGGCCAAGGTCAGAGATTTCACTGATGCCACTCCTCACGGTGCCACCTGCAAATCCATTTGCAGTGATGTCTGCAAGGTGAAACCTGCATTTCTGAGCCCTCTCCCACAAAGCACAGATTTGCTGCATGTCTCTTGTAACTGGTTCTGAAGGCCAGATTCTATTCCTGAGGTGTGTGGGCACATCTAGTGCGTGACCATAACAGAAATTACTTTGTCCAAGGAATTGTGCTTCCCTAGTCCCAATCTGATCACCAGTTTATTTTTTCAAGTTTATTCTTAGATATCTGAACTTAGGAAAAGAGGTATTAAGCCTTACTTTTCTCATATTTTCTGCATCCATGGCAACCACTTCCAGGTTGTTTTTTTCCTCCTCCAGACCTGCCAATCTTCCCAGCAAAGATTTTTTTTCCTTCTGCAACTTCTTACACTCCTCATTGGCCTGTTCTGCTTGGTGCTTCACACTTTGCAGGTATTCCTGCAAGCCAATGATAATACTTTCCAAATCCCTTTTCAGTGCTTCATTTGTTGCTATTTGACCTGCAGGGATGCAAAATGAATTCGAGGTAGTTAAGAAGCCACATTTATTTACCAAAAAACCAAACTGCCTTCCTTCATAATTTTAAATGTTTGTCATTGGAGTAAATAAAAACATGTACCTAGAACTCAACCAGAAAATACTGGTTTTAAGGTTAGGATTCCCAATATTACTATGTTAACCTGGCCACTGGAAGAGTTAAAAGAAACTGCAGCTCCTTGTGCATTCCTGTCCCCCTTTCCCAAGCAGGTAGAAGTGAGGTGAGCACACACATTTTCCTTTACATCAGTTAAGAATAGTTTTTAACACTTTTACATCCATTCTGTATTTCATTTGAGCAGAGATAAACAAAACAATCCTCAATTCCATTCTCATCTTGCCCTAAGTATAAGAAATACTTTAAGACAAAAAATGCAGTTTACCATCAGTGAGCTGCTGCTCCAAATCCTTGATTTCCTCAGTTTCCTTTGCAATCCTGGACAGCATCTCATCCAGGCGAGTCTCCAGCTGCTGGCAGTGTTTGTTCATTATATCAAGGTGCTGTTCTTTACTTGCTTTTTGAGCTTTCATGTGAGCCTGTCAAGTAACAGAAAGGTAAAACAAGGCATCGACACAGATTTCAAAAATCAAATCGGGATTTTGTCTCAGTTCTGCAACGTCTCACTGTCAGCAAGAAAAGCCACAAGCTCAGCACACATTGTGGTGCTTTGGGGTTTGTTACTTGTTGTTATTTTCCCTCAGTCCTGCCCCACAAAGGAGCCCAGACCAGCAGCAATCTGTGACTGCCAGCATTGTCTGCAGGCTCCCCCCTGTCCAGGCTGAATAAAGCCTGCATTTATAAATTAGTTCTCATGGCTACTATCTTTCTTCCTGCCTTTACATTTTGTTCTACCACTTCCTCTCTCAATCAAGAACAAACATGATTTCTCCCAGAACCTTTAATCCTGTCATCCTGCATTGCCCTCACAGCAGAGGATGCCTCAGAACATGTCAGGTCAGTACTTGAAGGAAAATACTCTGAACAAACAGCAAGTCGGGCCAACTTTACAGTTACTAAGTAAATATTCCTAAGTAAATCTTATTTTGTTAAAATATTTCTGGGAGATACACCACACAGCTCAGACAGACTTTGGCAAGGGTTTCATGCATTTAGTATGAATTAACTGATTGTTTCAGCTGTTTACAAAAATTTGGTTATCAAGAATAAAGTGTTATTTCTTACCAGTGTAATATTGCTCAGAAACAACCCAAACACCAGAAACTTGAGAAAATACAAAATTATACTATCATGATTAACTCCATGTTTTTCTTACTACTCAAAAAAATAAATCGAGCTAGCAGTAGGAAATTTAAATATGACTTCTCAGGAAAAAGAATCTTTACAAAGTTGCTTCCATAACAAAAGTAAATGGGTAAAACCAAAGCTTTTCGTATTTTTAACGGATTAAACTGAAAGTTAACTTCAACATCCAAATCGGCACAGTTCAACTTGTCACCTTGCTAAACACAAACTGCCCTGCAGCTTTCAAAAGCGACATTTCAACAAGTAAAACCCGAGCCGCTGCCACTGAGCCATCTTGCTGCAGCTGCTGAACGGCACCAAAAATGCAATTTTTAAAAAGAAACTAAAAGCCACAACTTCCCCGACCACTTACAGCTTTGCCTTTGTCTTTTCTTCCTGAGACAGCACTTGCACAACGCCCCACCCCTGAGCGGGAATTCATTTAAATAAAGCACCGGGAGCTTCAGCAGGGGCAGGAATTGAGCGGAATTTCCATGGGGTGGGTCCGGGGCGGGGGCTGGAGCTGCTGCGCTGGCTTCGCTCCCGTTCCCGGTCCCGTTCCCGTTTCCAGCCCCGTTCCCGGTCCCGGTCCCGGCCGTTGGGAACTTCCTGTGTTGTGATTCGAAGCCAGAGGCGGCCGCGGGAAGGGCCGGGCTCGCTCCCGCCCCGGCCCCGCTCCTGCCCCCCGGGACCCTCCCAGGAACGCGCTCGGCCCTTCTGCCACTCAACAGCCGAGGAAATTAAGTTTAAAAATACAAAAGGAGGTTTTTTTTAAAAAAAAGTGTTCGCGCCTTTTTTTTTTTTTTTTTGCCCTGCTGGAAAAGGAGCAAAGCATAAAAATACTTTCATTTCTCACTTAAGAGCATCCAGCAGGCCTGAAAAACCTTAATTTAGAGAAATAAGCTTTTTAAAAACACTATTAATGGTAATTCAGCTTCATTTTAATTTAGTTTCTAGAAGTGTTTGCTGTACCTGAACACAGTTAATAACTCAGAACAAGTCCTGCATCCCTGATGATCATAAAATTGAAAAGCTCGAGTAGCCCTGGGATCTGTCAGGACTGACAGACTGCAGGTGACAGCACAGA
Source organism: Sturnus vulgaris (assembly GCF_052056855.1). NCBI lineage: Eukaryota > Metazoa > Chordata > Aves > Passeriformes > Sturnidae > Sturnus > Sturnus vulgaris. The sequence continues at coordinate 2,037,581 of NC_142264.1, forward strand.
AAGGCCATCAGTCCCCACCAACCAGGCTGGGAGAGCACTCACAGACCCAAATCTTTAAAAACCTCTAAGGCCAGACTCCACAGAAAGATGCACAAAGGATTTCTTACACAGAAATCGTCTGCAAGGCTCTGCCCAGTGTTTGTGCAAAACAAAGATTTAGTTTTAACGTGCTCTACAGCAGCTGCTGGGAAAATGAGTTGTCCAAGTGTTTTACCAAAGCAGGTTGGTTTGGTGGGATTTTTTTTAGCTGTAAAGATTTTTTAACTTTCAAATTTGAAGTTAATGATTTTGATAAACAGCAGAAGAATATATAATTCATGAAACAGAAACAAATGAATGGTCACCTGGTACAGCTGCCTTTAGTCCCTTGCACAGTATGTAAAAACTTCAGATTCTGGTTTTACTTACATGCCTTGGATCCTCAGGATTTATAGAACCAAGAGAACTCTGCAAATCTTCAAGCTCTTTCTGATTTTTCCCTATTTCTCTCTTCTGTTTCTCTATTTGTTTTTCCAGTTCTAAGGTTTCCTTGCGTAGCTCCTGCAGGATTTGTAACTTTTCACTCAATTGCTGTTCAATTGCTTCCCTGCTGGCCTGGGAGATCTGCAGACAGCATTAGGAGGCTGAGTGGTTGGAAATACACAGCTGATCCAGAATATATTTAACATTTAAATAAAGAACATCCTGGTCACTGATTTTCAGGCAAGTTTAAAAATTAAAAATAGCAATAATTGATGACAGTTCAAGAAGTGGGAGATGCTGTTTTAGTTTGATGCTGACAAAATGAATTCTTGCTGCCAATTCTGTAGCCACATTACTTATCAGCTGCACAACTCAGCCTACACACAGGTTCTTCCAGAGGGTTCTGGGGAAAGCCAGCAATAAATCAGCAGCAACACATGGAACAGATGCCATTAACTGCACCACAGCTCTAACAGCTGATTTATCAACAAGCTCTCTCAGACCTGGAAGATTTTTCTGATGCTTGACACATGGATTTATGTCTGTACAGTGGCCTCTTCATGAGAATGGGGAGAAAAAGATTTATTTTCTTACATCAACACTGTTTCAAACACCTTCCCTTGCTATTCATGGAACAACTCACTTTTTTCTGGGCCAGAGCATCCTCCAGTTGTTGCAGTTCCCCTGTTACTTTCAGCACTTGTTGCTCTGCATCTCCAATTTCACTTTGCAGTTCTTCTAATCTTCTTTGTGCTGCAGACAAAAGAAACCCAACATAAAACCCACAATCCCACAAAATATAATATTGTGTGTAACACTGATACACAGCAGTGTGTGAACACGTTAATCAGCACAGCTTTAACACAGTGATAATCAGCTATTACATATTTAAATTCATGCATCAAACACGAAACCTCCCTAGAACTGTTTTCAGTAACATGTAATGCTTTCATCCTGAGTTATCTTAAAATAACAGCAGTAAAAAACTGTAGCAGTTTTGACACAAAAAAATGCATCAAGCCCAGTGTTTAACAATCACAGCACTTGCAGCCTTTGACACTCTGTTTCTATTCTTATGTCAAGCATGCAACCACTGGATAAACCACATTGATCCACATGTTTATATCTTTATTTGATAAAAAATAAGATTTTACCTGAATTAATCTTTTCCTCTTTATCCTGCAGTATTTTATCTAGACTTTGGAGATGTGATTCCAGCTGGGGTTTCCTACAGGAGTCATCTTCCTCCTGTTGCATTTTCCCAACCTGCAGCTGCTGAGCAGTGTCAGGGATGTAGCCTTCCCTTATAAACAGATTCCTTTTGTACCTGGCCTTGCCAATGTAGGGACTTTCACCAGGTACATTATCAAGTTCAACCTCCTGAAATGTTAAAAAGCAGAGTCTTTATCTCAGAACTATGGCTGCAGTCAACTCCTAACATACATTAAGTTCTTTTATCAAGCATGACAAGGAAAACCAATTTGAAATTGGAAGAATAAGAAGAAAACAGATTATACTTTACATTTTTGGCCTTGAACATTGCTATTTTATAGCTGAATTAAAACCAAACAAACCCAAGTGGGGTGTGACCAGTTTATTGCAGATATCTGGAGGAACTTTTTCTTAGTATATTGAATTTACTTAAGATTATATTTAGTTCATTACATTTTTTTACTCAGACATAACTTAATAGTAGTCAATGATTACTGATCTTTACTTTTCTTATGGATTTCATTCTGGCATCTCCACATTTTTTTGCAGGTATGACAGAGGTTGGGCCTTAGTATCTATTAGACTACAAGAAAAACTAATAAGGTTTTTATTTTCCAAATTGAAAAATCAAGCAATAAAAAGATCAGCGATTTTTAAAATTATTACCTCTGAGGGAAAATAATTTAAGGGCTCAAATTTTGCATCAATCTTGTAAAAAGCCAGCTCCTGCTCCAGCTCATACTGCTTCTGGCAAGCCCGGGTGAGCTCCACTGTCTTCTGCTTCAGCTGAGAAAGCACAAAACCCAGTGAGCTGCAGCCATTCACTGCAGTCACACTCAGTGCAGCCCCCCAGAGGGCAGGGCACAGCCCTGCGAGTGGGAACAAAGCTCACAGCACACTTTGGGATCCAGAATATCACAAAGGGCAATTTGACAATGGTGACTAAGAGGAGATAAAAGCCCCACAATTCATAGAACACAAATGATCACATGAAAGGCCTTTTCAGTTTATGTACATGGAAGTGACAAGTTTATTTTTAAACCTAATTTAGGATAAACCAATAATTTGGGTATGATCCTTCAGCAAAATCTAGGCCAAAATAACAAATATATTTACTGCTACTAGTGAGCATGAGGACTATTAACACTCATGGTCTGTAAAAAACAAAAATATCTCAATTGTCAAGAGTACATTTTGTACGTGTGTATTTTATTTTAGCTTAACCATGTGCTAGATTGGTTTTGAGGTTATTTTTAAGTAAAGGTCCATCATGTGATTTCTTTTTAAATCAACTTTTCACACTGAATACCTGAGGGAGAACATGCAGCACAATTCCAATAGAGAGTGGAAAGCAGAACTAATGGAGGAAAAGAAATAGAACAGGAAAGGCTTAAAGAAAGATTTTAAAACCTGATAAATATCATGCAAAAATTAACTCTGTTTCAGAGAAAAGGGGAAATAAATATCAAGAAAATTGTATTCCAAACCACAGTGAATATAAAGTCTCACTAGGACACTTCATAGTAATATTGCTACTTCAGGGAACGTGCAAATACATCCTAGAAATAAAACCAACCATGCAACCCAGGGCCACAGTGGGGCTACCTTGAGTGAGGAACAAAGGCTCTGCAGGAAGGGGACTGTGACAAACCCAGACACCAGCTAAAGGGAGACAGAAGTGAGCCAAGTTTGTCATCCAAAGGACAAGAGTGGGTTCAAGCTGCAAAAGTATTTGCTGCTAAATCTCATTATATTGCAAACTTCATTTTGGAAGCAGCCTGCTGGTTTGTGTGTGTGTGTTCAGAGAAAGAGCTGTAGAAGAACCAGGTATGAAAGTCTGAAGGATAAAGTTTTAGAGGACAAGTCTAACAGGATAAAATCCAAATATTAAGTTGCCATCAGGTCATTCACAACCCAGCACTCTCAAGTCAGTAGGACTATGCTTGCATTTTATGGCTACCAATGAAAGAGACTCAAATGCAAGACTTCAGGAGATGTGAATGAAATACAAATACAGTGGTGGGCATTACCCAAAATAATAATCAAGGGCTATTACTGACATACAACTTGTGTGCACATCTTGTTTTTATTAAAGTAGCAATCTTCTCCCTTACTGCAGCAGCACTTCAGAGTCTGACCAGTGCAGATATTCAGAACATCAGCAATATTGCAGCTTAACCTTTCACCAGCTGACAGAATTTTTAAAAGAAATACATAAATAATGACTAGAAACAAAGAAGTTACTATAAATCTCAAGAGTGATACTGAGTGCTGCTTCCATAGACTTACTTTTTCCACAGAAAGAATACTGAAGGTCAATAATCACTCTCTAAACAGTTGGAAATCTCTCAGTTTTAAAATTAAATCTTCATTTGAACTCTCACATTGACACCTCTGTGTCCAAAGATTTCCTTAGTGCCAGGGATCGTCTTACCAGCTCATTTTTGGTGCCCAGGTCCCTCTGCAGCTCTTCAAAGCTCTGTCTCTGTTGCACAGCCTTTTCCTTTAGTGACCTGTTGAGCTCATCTTGATGCTGAAGTTGCTCAAGCACTCTGGACTGGGTAAGTTTCATGTTCTCCATCTCCTTTTTTGTGTTTTCCAACTCTCTTTCTAATTTTTCTATCTCTTCTGAAAAACAAAAATCAGAGAAACGTTCCAGTAGAAAAATCTTTACCTTCTAAACTTAAATTTTGTGTAATTCACTAGAGATTTAACAGATTATTACCCAAATTAAACCTCTCCAGAGCTTCCTGCCTGTCATGGTTTGTCACTGGCTGTCCATCCAGGTTTTCCAGTGCCCTCAGGTGGAATATGGTGTACAAGCAGTAGTGAGGCAGACTTGCAACTGGATTTTCAGCAAGGAACAGAGAGGTCAGATCTTGCAGAGGCTTTAGTTTAGCTATGTCATGGAGCTAAATCAAAGAGAAACAAAGCAATGATTAAACATCCTTCTGAGAAGAATTAAACCCTCAGGAGTGAGTTTCTGATTATATAGAATGTTCCATGATTGGTCTGTATTAAAAGATTTATTTTAATCATTATGCTAAAGAATAATCTCTAAAAACCAACCAAAATACATAGTATTATGACTAAAGTCACTTCTTAAAATCAGATTATGTCCTCTATAAAAAATTTACACTGCAAAGAGTGTAAATGCAATCAAGCTTTATCTTGGAAATTTCAAGATGCCAAGGCCTGTGGATGTATAACCTCCCAAAAAGTTATGTTTTCCCAAACAACATAATATAGATTTGCATCTTCAATACCTGCACAACAGGAGTTTCTCTGATAAATAACTTTATTAAATACCCCAGCTCAGTTCAGGAAATCACTGAACAATGGCTGTTTCTAACTGGAATCACTTACTGAGGACACTTTATTCCCTCTCAAATTCAGGCTGCGCAGGGATCTCAGTTTCTTGCCTACCCACACAGGAATGTGCTCAATCTCATTCCCTGCCAGGTTCAGCTTCTGGAGGTTCTGCAAATGTTCTAAGCCTTCAATTTTGCTGAAAATGAGAAGAAAAATGGCATTTGTCATGAAACACAGCAAATTTAAAGTGAAACTGAGGCGTTATGGATAAACTACAGCAAAATCTGTCACAATTAATTAATCAAGAGATCAGCAAAACCATTATTTACTGCCATGGACAATTCAAATGAAACGACACCAGCTTACTTACAAGTATTAAAAAACCAAAAAAAAAAAAATGACAGTACGATTTTCTGTCATTGTCACAAACTCATTACTTTTGCATGTCTTCATTTCAATGTTAACATTATTTTAATGTGTGGTAAATCCATTTTAATTAGCAAAATTTGCTCTTTCTCTCCTGAGAATGCAATGGAAAGAAGATGAATCAAAATAAAGTGGTTTTTTTGGTTTTTTTTCCCCCATATAAGGAAGGATCAGCTGTAAACTGACAGCATGAAGAGCTCCATTTTTAGTGTTTCCATTAAAACTTTGGAGGAAACCATGCTAGGTCTTAGTTTACTTGAGCATTTTTTATGAGTATGTGTGAGCATTAAGTAAAGCATGAATATTATAACAAAGCAGGATGTGCTCCTGTGATTGTGCTGTTTTTTGGGTATAGATGAGCTGTACATCACCAAAGTGTAAAAACAGAGCAGGAGCTAAAATCTACTGTGCCCTTTTCAATTCCTGTTGAGAGAGGAAGTTGTGTGAATGCAATGTGTAGAAACTCTGGGGTTTTACTCACTTCCCATTGTAAATGTCTCTACTGAAAGGGAAGCTTCTCTGCTGCAAAGGCAGTTTTATAACACATAAGATCATAATTCATTGACAGAAAAATTAAAAGCAATTAAGAGTTTTGCTACTGCATGAACCATTACCCTTTAACACTTAAATAAGTCACCAGGCTCTCAAAAGAGTTCAAAAGCAATTTATGGAGTTTATGGCCTGCCTGATCAAGTCCATTCAGCTTCCTTTCCTAAAATAAAAAACTTATTATATTACCTGTAATAATAAACAGTAAAAGGTTAATTAATTTTTAATGCACTTAATTGGGTTATTACCCACTCTTGTTGTGGTATCTGGAAACTTGCACTTCTGGCTTGGTTTCCAAGGAAAACAAATTAAACCACAGCCATGGCACACTGACAGCACTTCCCAAAACCATTTATACTTCTAATATCTCATAGCTTGTGCTTTTTAAAAAGACCTCAAAGCTTCCTTGACATACAAGAAAAACTCACCTCAAGTGTTCACTGCTGTAAGAAAACTCAAACAGGAAAGGAAAAAAATCAGTTTTATTGACCCTGGGGTGCTCCTCTCACCTGATTCTGTTGCCAGACAAGTTGAGCTCACGCAGCTTCAGCAGTTTATCCAGCTTCTCAATCTTCTCTATTTGGTTGTTACTAAGGTTTAGCACCTCTAGTTTAGAGCACTTTTCCAAATTTTCTATGTACTAAAGAACAGAAAATCCCTTAGCATAAGGTTTGGGGGTGTTTTTAAAGAGAAAAGCAGCTTTTTGTTAATTAAAAAATACCAAGTATTGTAATATTTTATTAATCACAGTTCATTGTCATATTCTAAAATCCCACTTTAGGAAAGCTGGATTTTAAATTTACAGTGTCTTTATCTACATAAAAAGATGTTATTAAAAAAAAAACCAAAACCCCAAAATACCCCAAACCAACCAAAACCAGCACAATCCAAAACCTAAAAAATTACATCAACTAATCTATTTTAAATATCATTCTAATGAATCAATTATTTTTTTTTTTGCTCAAGTCCCCATTGCCTTTTTTTTTTAACAGAAGCTGGTTGCAGAACTAGGGCTAACAGAATTAGACTGTGCTGTTTACATCCACTTAAAAATAAGCCTGTATTAAACAATAAATTGTAATTATTTTAAACTTAGCTTAATCTCCAGTTATTTCCAATAACTTACCTTAAATTTCTTGTCCCCATCCTTTGGGGAAGAAAGATTCAGTGAGTTTATAAATGCCAGATTTTGCTGTTTTGATAGACCCTTTATGAGGGCTTCAGTTATGTACTTAACCCCTGGGCTAACACCATTTTCACCTGAAATTAAACAGAAAGGATTGATGGTTTTTTATTTGTTGTTTTCTGGAAAAGCATTGAAAATGATCCCCCTAGAAGCATTTACAGAAAAGAGTGAAAGTTTCATTATTCTCCCCAGCTTTCATTACTCCCATTTCCATATGTTTAAAAAAAAAAATTCAAGCAATTTTTTAAGGCTTCTTTCCAACAGATCAAACATCTTTAATCACACAATTCACAGAACACTGGCTTTTAATGCCTGTGGTATGTACTTGGATACCAGCATTATTTATTTTACAATACCTTTCTGAAATTTAAAAGCAGCTCCAAAACTTTCTGCTGGAATATCCAGTTGTTGGAGTCTGTGCTCCATGCTTTTGGGAGCAGCTGGAGGTGTCTGCTGGCCAAGATGTGGAGATGTGGCACCTGAACTCACAGGTGGCATTGGCTCAGGTGCCTGTGGTTTTCTACCTGCAGCTTTCCTTACAGAGCCTTTCTTCATTGCCAGAAATGCTGGGTATCACATGGCAATACCTGGAAGAACTGAAACAATTATCAGAATGTGGAGAAAGCTAAATCTTAAAGGCTTGCATGACAACAAAAAGGTGCTGCAGAAGCTGCCAAAAACCACATCTCCAATGGCTGTCAGCTTCCAGTTTCCCTGGCATTGGGAAGAATTTTACTTTTATACTCCCACCCTTGTAGAGCACAGCCCCAGGGACTGATTGAGCAGCTTTGTGTTTGCAGCTCCTCTTCCTCCTGTCCTGCAGGCTGTGGTTTCCACAAACTCTGCCAGGTTCTGGAGATGCTCTCAGCTCAGGCTAACAGAGCTGGCAGGGACAGAAGCAGAGGATTGGATTCCAACTATTCCTAAAGCTTGAAATCACCCACTCTGCAGTAAGAACAAATGCAAGCAGGAAAAGGTAACTGAGAAAAAAAAAAATTAAGATCAGTCTAGCACTGGCATTCCCAGTTTTCCTTTCTGCAAACAAATTATCCTGTGACTGCCTGGGAAATTCCAGAGGATGTTAACAGAAACTTCCCTCAGGGATTAACATGTTTCCCCAGGGATAAGTGTAGGAAAAGTCATGTACTCTGTGTGACAAAACCCTCACAGCAACCATCTCCAAGAGACAGAGCTTTACTAACACCTCCACCCACTGAACAAGGAGCACATTTTAAGACGTCCTTTAAGAGAGAAAAGTCTTCTGTTCCGGGAACTTGGAGCTTTGTGTGTGATGACATTATGCCTTGAGAATATGTTCTTCATTGAGATGGATTTTTTTTTTCCTCTCCGAAATTGGAAAGGAAATAAGGACAAGGGAAGGCGGGCAAGAATAAGTAGTTTTCTATCCATTACTTGGGAACACAATTCATACAGGATCAGTGAGGTTGAAAGGCGCAGGACAGAAAGATGCTGGCGCGCTAATGCAAAGCCACATTGGGGCGTTCCTTCACGTTTCAGGGAGCGCAGTTCGTGGTTTTAACGCTGCTTCCTGAGGACAGGCTGTGTATTCGCAGGGGAAATCGGGGATCGGGGCCCCGTGTGCTCCATCCCCTCCCGGTCACCGCCTCAGGGCGACCCCGCCGCCGCCGCCGCCCCCTCAGGCCTCCGCTTTGATTACCTGCGTTGACATGGTAACGCCGCCTCACCGCTCGCCGCCGCGGCACGGCCGGGCAGGGCGGCCTCGCAGCGCTCCCGAATGATGGCACCGGTTCTCCCCGCACCTCCCCGCCGCCTCTTTCCCCTCACCGAGCGATCGCCGCCCTCACCGCCGAGCCCCGGGCGGTGCGGCTCCTTTAAGGGCGCTCCCTGAGGGGCCGCCCCGCCGCCATTTTGTCCGTGCTGAGGGCGAGGCCGAGGGGCGGAGCCTCCTCAAGCCCCGCCCATCCCGCGCCTTTCCCGCCTCGCAGGCCCCGCCCCCCGCTCGCCATTTCCCGCCGCGTCCCCTCAGGGCGGTCCCCGGGCTCCTGTGGTAAATAAAGCCCAAATCATTGTACACATAATAAAATCTTGAGGGGTTTTGGTTTGTTTTAAACCCGGATCGCTGTGTAAACAATATAGCTTGCTCTGCTGATAGGTGTTTTTGCCCTATCTGTACTCCCTGCGTGTGTCACGTTAGCATCTCACTGCAAAATTGCATATACATGAGCTTTATTGGAAATGCACAATTCATTTACAATTATAAACTCTCCGTGTCTGGTCTGAATCACAGTCATTTTCACAGAGGTGTGTAAATAAATCTCTTTTTAACACTTGGAGTGTGTTAATTCAGTATCTGTGTAATTAAGTGTGAAATGCAGGGTTGAAAAACCAGTGTCTAAAAAACGTAGGGAAGGAGCATAATTCGATTTAAAAAACCCGATTTCAGAGTGCTGTTAGACTTTGAAAGCACTTCCCACTCTTCTTCACTATTTGCACCTTTTCATTTACATGGTATTTAATAAAATATATGTTGGCCACTCATTTTAATAATATTAAGCATCTTACATTGTATACGCTTTTATTCTATGATTGCTTCCCTTCTAGTTCATTACGTCTGGTGACCTTACAGTAATTTCATTTTATATCGATCAGAACCAGTTTTGTAAATGCTTTTCCCGTAAAGGTTGACCTCAATATTTGTTTAAACTTCAGCATTCTTGCACAACTTTGTTTAACTTTACAAAAAACTTATTTGTTGGGGTGCTTTCCTGAATGTCAGGCCTGTGAAGGTTTTGTCACCAATGGCTGTGGGATTTTTTTTTTTTTGTAAATTTTTTCAATCTTTTAAAATGCAAAATGCTGTTTAAAATAGTGCATGTTGACATATTGTGCCCTAATATTTCCGTATTGCAGTTTTTATTTGTAATGATGAAACGTTGGCATAATCTGGACTAGGAGAAATTTGTGAGGGAAAGGTTATTTCAAAACAATAAAAAAGTAATGCTGATCTAAACACATCCACACATTGTTTGATATAAAATGCTTTTTTTGCTGCAGACACAAAGTCATTTTGATTTAAAAAAGATTACTAAGGGCAAACTGAATCGATTTTTTTGTTTATTGGGGGTTTTTTTTGACATCTGAAAATTATTTTATTGTTCAGTTGTCAGACGGAAAGTGAGGACTGACACAGGATTGCCGTGGACACGTTAAGAATTGAAATCCTAAATTAAAAAATTAATAAGTTTAGCAGTTCTGGCTTCCTCAGGAGGCAGCAATGATGTTTTGGTAAAGAATGATTTGCCATTAATTATTAACTGTGAGTGAGATGTGCTGGTGGCGTTTCTGCTCACCCACAGCAGAGGCTCCTTCACCCACCCTCATTACCATCTATGCTCTTGTCCCAGGCACAATGATTATTTTAATATATTTCATTGTTCTGCTCTTTTCTGGAACGACTTTTAGCCAAGAGAAAACGTAAGTAAAAGCAAATACGGAGTTTACTGGAAATGTTACTTGATTGCTGTCCTGTCTTTTGGGTAAATAAATCCAGGATTTACATAGAGCCCACTATCCAAATAGGATTTTAATTCGTGTTTTACAATTATCCTGTTTGCTTTAACGCTGTGCATGCAACTGAATTACAAAGAGAAGTAAGAAATCTGAAATAAATACAGTTCCATGACTGTTGTTTTGTTTTATATTTAATGTACAGATATGTCCTGACAGCACCAAAGATATTCCGGGCTGGGGCCTCTGAGAAAGTTGTAGTTCAAGCTTTTGGCTATGAGGAGGAATTTCCAGTCAATATTGCCCTGAAAAGCTTCCCAGATAAGCTTGCTGTGTATTCGTCTGGTCGGATTTCCTTAACTCCAGACAACAAATTCCAAGATGCTGTAACTTTAACAGTAAGGAATTCAGATTTTTCTTACAGTGTTTTTGTCATCATATTTAGAGATAAGGCTTAAAAAAAAAGATTATGGTAAGTTTTCAGTTGTTTAAGCTGGGGAGGGAAACCTAATGCCCCAATTCATTAAAATTACTCTGAATAAAATCAGTGTAAAGGAACAACACTGAGGTTAAACATAGAATCAAACTATTTTAGAAACATTATTTTTATTTAAGAAACAATATTTTAGAAACATTACCATACTTGCATAACTCTAAAAATAGGGAAAATCAAATCAAAATACCAACTAGAGCAGCAGCTTTGTTGTGGCCAGGATCCATCCTGTGCATAAATGGCAATCTGATAATTTGTACTGTGGTAACCTCATTGCTGGGCTTTGAATTTTGCTGGTCTAGTTCTGGGCATAAATAAAATGCAAAATTTCAGAGTATCTGGAGCTTAATACTCCAGATCATCCTTTATCCTGTAAGCAAGAATAAATCCTTGTGAGTGTTGATATTTTTATTTAATGATACTCAACCACAGGGTGGTAATTGCTTCTCAGATAATCTTTGCATCAAAAAATACTGTAGGAAAAAAGAAATGAAAAATATTTTAACAATCCTCAAAAATCTTTATTTTACCTCCCACAGATTCAACCAACAGATTTACCAAGAACAGATAATTCAGAGAAGTATTTGTATTTGGAAGCTGTTTCTCCTCATTTTACAAGATTTAAAAAAATTCCTGTTTCCTATGAAAATGGGTTTCTTTTTATTCATACAGACAAACCAGTTTATACTCCTGATCAGTCAGGTAAATAATATTTATTTCTCTTGGCTGGTATTTAATTTTTAAAGTCTGTTGACTCTGACAAGGAATTAGGATTTAAATGTTCTTTAAGCTCTTGGTTATGTTCCATTGCCATCAGCTGATATTTAATTTTTTCATCAGCAGAATAATACTTTGAATGATTTGATCATATTGTAAAAGTGAATCACTTCTCCCTGCCCTCCTCACCCTGAGTGATTAATTTGGGGCACAAAGACTGAAAGATACTCCAGGGAATTTGTTAAAAATATCTCTGAATTTTTTTGGTTGTTTTGATTTTGAGATTTATTGCTGTTATTCTTACAGTGAAAGTCAGAGTTTACTCTTTGAATCAAGAACTGCAGCCAGCTCGGAGAGAGACTGTCCTAACTTTTGTGGTGAGTTGTAATTGAATTTAATATTAATATTAAATTAGCTCTAATAACAAATAAAGGTAGGTAGGTAAATGGGAAATCAGTATTGCAACCAATGTTTAATAAAACTCTCAGATGTTTTTGCAGGTAGCCAGACATCTTTTAAAAGATTTAAAATTGACTTTGCAAAGTTGAATAGAGGTTTTCAAGTCCCAGATCTGAAGTTGTTCCAGAAAAAAAACCAAACCTTTAATATCTGAGAAAAGGATTTTTGAGGGAACTTTAATAATATATGTTTTATACTGTTTGTTTCATTTAAGATATAAAATAATCAGTATCTACTGTATTTTTTTAGCCTTTTACAATTGCCTTGTTATTACAGTAATTTTTTATCTATTTTAAGCATAACTTTTACTTGGTGGAACCAGAATAAAGTATTTTATCAGAATTTCAGTCTGAGTTGTTTCTACAAATAAAATTCCCCTTTTGATGAAAACAATCTATAACTGCTCATGGTTTCCTCTTATCATTTCAAGGATCCTGAAGGAGTGGAAGTGGATATTTTGGAAGAAAATGATTTTACTGGAATAGTCTCTTTTCCTGACTTCAAGATTCCTCCTAACCCTAAGTAGATTTATTTGATGTGTTTTTGGTGAATTAATTAACATTATAATGCCTTTTTATCGTGGCTGTCATAGATGGGTTTTGCATGGTGGGCATGATTTGAAACTTGGAGATTTCTAACATTTCACATGGGTGGAATCATGCTATAAATAGGGCAGAGTATTCTCCTTAAAGAACAGTGAGTTGTCAGTTTTTCATGCCCTATTAAAAAAGAAAATTAATGATAATTAAAGCTTTCTACTGTAGAGACATAAATTGTGACAAGGACATGGGGATTTAATGTTTTATAGGTATTTCATACAAATCACCAGCATTTTTCCCAGGAACAGCAGCATAAAAAAAATAAAAATCTCTTCAGTTCTCCTTTTAGTCTTGAGAGGGTGCTGAAGCATTGCTGAGATGGCACAAGGATGAGAGCAGGGGCTTGAAAAACTGATTTATAACTGATTCTATTTTCTGTTTTGATTTCAATGCTTTCAAATAAGTGGCAAGTAATTAGTGATGTATCAAAGAGAATCTGCTCAAATAGGCATTGAACACCTGCCAAACTTTGGTGCAGAATTTTCCTCTGGAAGAGATTATTACCATGAAATATCATTAAGCAGCAATAATAATTTTTGCCTTCATCATTGATTTTCATCTTAAAAACTGCTTGATTGTTGATATTTCATAGGTATGGAATTTGGAAGATTAAAGCCAAGTACAAAAAGGATTTTATGACCTCAGCTGTGGCAAAATTTGAAGTTAAGGAGTATGGTAAGGTGTGCCCATGCTGTGAACCTGCATTTTTAGTGTTTTCAAGAACTCAAACCCCTTGAAATATTTGTGATTCTTCAGTGGCTGAGCACCTCTGGCTCCATGGATAAAACACCCAAAATTAACATTTTTTTTTACTCAATTTGCAGCAATGCCAAGCTTTTCCATTGTCATCGAGCCAGAGAGAAACTTCATCAGCTCTGATAAATTTGAGAACTTCAGGATTGTTGTGAAAGCTAGGTGAGGAAATTTGGCTTGGAATTCTGAATATTTTGTACCCCTTCTTTTACCTGAGGAATGATTCTCCTGAACCCAGACTTTTCCTCTTTGCTTTCCTTTTTGCTTTCATCAAAGTCATTTTTGCAGTGTAAGAGATCTAAGTGACCCTTTTTAAAATTCTCTCAAAGTGATTATTTTTCAACAGAAGTGTTTAAAGTATACAGATATTTGTTTTCCATCTCTTGCTTAGACAATTACTCTTCTTCAAAAACAAATGCTTTGTTGAAGCCATTAAAGTAATCTTAAAAGCATTTCTATTGTTTTATTCTCAGCTATTTTTCCAACAAAAAGCTTCCCAGTGCTGATGTTTTTCTTCGTTTTGGAATAATTGAAGAAAGTGAGAAAAGAATGATGCCTCAGGCAATGCATGTAACGAGGGTAAGAAGTCAAGTTTGTGTAGAATTCACATGCATAGCTCAGGAGGGATCCAATCCCACTGAAATTTTTCCATTAAATTTGGTGAGAATGGGCCTCAAGTCATGGTTGGCATCCCCAGCTCCTCAGTGTGGACTTTTCCTGTGAAATGCTGTCACCAGGGGCAGAGAAATGCACTTGGAAATGAAATTCAGAGGCAGCATCTGACACAATGGGGTTTCAATCTGGTGGAATTACTTTCTTGGCCAAGCTGTGTGATTAAAATTTCTATGAAATAATTTCAGTGCTATCTGTTACAGAGGAGATGAAATCAAATGGAGACAAGCAGATCAAAATGATACTGGTTTATTCTGGGGAGTCTGCTCTACACTGATTATCCCCTTTCCTCTTTTAGTGAAGATATCTCTGTGTTATCTCCACCTCTTGCTGAGCCCACACACAAACTTTGCAATATGTGCCATTGGTTGATTAATTTAAAATAATTTTAGGGACTAAATAATTCTTTTTTAACACATCTCCATCATTGATTTCCTCTGGAAATAGACAATGAACAGAAACCCACTGAATCTACACATGGCCTGTGTTATTTCTAAATTATTGACTAAAAGTGATGATTTCTTTTTTCTTTCCAGATTGAAAATGGAGTTGCTAAGATCAATTTTAACAGTAAGAGAGCAGCAAGTTCTATAGGCTTTGACAGTCTGGAAGCACTGGATGGCTCATATTTATATATTGTGGCATCAGTGTTGGAGTCTGCAGGTAAGTTGCTCTTTAACTGAATTTTTTCTTAACACTTTTGCAAATGTGAACAGAACTAGAAAAGAAAATTATAAGGCTAACTTTCCTACTATCAAACTTTCTTTAATATTCAGTTCTTCTTCCAAAAAACTTGTAAGGAAGAGCAGCCCACTCTGACTGTAAAAGTGGTTAAGGATTAAACTTATTTCTGGCCGTTTGTTCCATGGGGTGCTGTGTTTTGGTAGGTGGCCTCAGTGGAGAGGTGGAGTTCGCTGGAGTCAGGTTTGCTGTGTCTCCTTACAAGCTGAGCTTGATTGCCACTCCTCTCTTTGTGAAGCCTGGCCTTCCCTTCTTCATTAAGGTCAGTGCCCAGGAGCAGGGTGGTTGAACATGGAAACAGAAACCCCACCATGCACCAGCTTTGTCCTTTTCTCTTTGTGTCACTCCGTGTTTGATAAACACACTTTAATTCCCATTCACTTGTACATTTTTTGACTCCCTGTTGTAGAAGCCGTTGAGAAGTTTGGAAGATTCTCCCTGAAAAATGTCACCATTTCTTTGTGCTGATGAACAGGTGCAGGTGAAAGACACCATGGATGACTTTGTTGGAAATATCCCTGTAACTGTCACTGCAAAATCCTTCAGTGAGCAAATGGATGAGACTGAGTTAATATCAGAGGGTTCAGAGTCTGGGAGAAGAAGAACAAGCATCAGTGATGGAACTGCTTTGTTTGTTGTTAATATCCCATCAAACAGCAAAATGTTGGAGTTTGAAGTGAGTTAAATTGTTCCATTAAATCATTTCTTCAAGGGTGTAATTATTTCTTTGAGAGTGATGGCTTAAGCTGGCTTCTCTTTCATTAATCCCTCTGAATAACATATTGCAGAATGATTTTGGCATTGTCATTGCTTGTTTGCTTAGGTACAATTCTGTACTCAGACATTTCATTACCTTTCCAGGTAAAAACTGCAGATCCACGTCTTTCAGATGAAAACCAAGCAAGTAAAACCTATGAAGCAAAAGCTTATTCATCCCTGAGTCAGAGTTTTCTCTATATTGACTGGGCTTCAAACCACAAAACCCTGGAAGTGGGGGATGTAATAAATATTAATGTGTATCCACGAAGTCACTACATTGATAAAATCCATCACTACAGCTATTTGGTGAGTAACAGATGTCTCTGCATAAAATATTGAATTGCAATTTAACATGGATGGTCATGGATGAAAAACCTCAACAATCAAGAGCTATCCTCAGCATAGAATGTGTGCAGCTCAGACAATGGCTTCCTTTCAGATGCAATCTGTCAGCTTTATAGGAAAAAAGTCTAGTGTTAAAATTTTATATTTATATAGTCTGTTCTATTTAAAATTCTTATCTGACTTTGGCTGAGATTGAGGACAAGTAGTGTTGGTCTCAAGAGCTATTTCAGAAGGTGAAATGTAGATGAAGGAAAAGAAGTGCAGAGACTGCATTTCTTTTTAGTGGAAGATATAAATTCAAATAATTATTACGTGTGAAAAATAGGCTGAATATAAAATGTGACATTTTTATTCTCCATCATTTTTTTAAACTATAGATCACATCAAAAGGGAAGACAGTGAGCTTTGGAACTCAGGAGAGAATTAAGGATTTGGATTATGAACACCTGACTTTTCAGATAACCCAAGAAATGGTTCCTTCAGCACGTCTCATTGTTTACTACATAGTCATGGGAGAAGGAGCTGCAGAGTTAGTGGCTGATTCAGTCTGGCTGAATGTGGAACAGAAATGTGGAAATAGCCTTGATGTGAGTAGCTAAACAGGCACTGAAATTTGTGGGTGTGCATTCATTTTATGGCCAGATTTTATCTTGGATTTACACAAGTTCTTTAACACTTCAATTGTTATAGTAAGTGTCTGCCCTCAGCTGCATTGATTTCAGAACAACGTGCTTTTCAACATTACCAATATTTGTTTTCAATTTATAGATTAAACTGCAGTCAAGCAAAGAGACCCTGAAGCCTGCAGAGGTTGTATCACTCACCATGAAAACCCAGTCCAGTTCTTTTGTTGCTTTGTCATCTATTGACAAGGCAATATATGGAGTCACAGGAAGCAGGAAGAGAGCCATGGAGAAGGTGAGGTAGCAGCCAGAAAAGAAAATCAAGTTGCTCTTTGCTTCATGTTCACATTCAATAACTGATAGGTGTCATGCACTCAGCCTGAAAACAGGCAGGAGAGCAATTCAAGCCAGAGTGAAAGTTGTTTGTTTAAATCTGCAGCCCAAAATTATTAACAGAATCAGTTTACAATCTCTTGAATTCCAGTAGAAGTGAATCATGGCTTTAAAGGCAGATCTGAACTCTCTCATCAGAGCTCCACAGACCTGGCTGAAAATAGTTTGCAATGTTGGGGAGCTCCTTGCTCAGGGAGCCATGGGGACAAAGATCTCCTCCTTGATTCCACAAAGAACCTTTCCAGGCTGTGTTCTGCTGCCTTTCTCCTCAGATCCTGCTGCAGCTGGAGAAGAGTGACCTGGGCTGTGGGGCTGGGGGAGGCCAGAACAACATTGCAGTGTTCAGGATGGCTGGGCTCACCTTCCTCACCAATGCAAATGCTGAAGACTCAGAGGAAGCAGGTACATTCCTGTGGTGCAGGCATGGGACTGGGGATTTTCTGAAATGTTCCATTGGTGTTCTCAGTTATTATCTTGGGGATGCTTGTACTGATGGTTTTTGAGGGGGGGGAAAACATCTCGTGGAACAGTTACTGTAATCAAAATGAAAATATTGCTATGTAATCAAAACAGCAAGCATAAAAAGTTTCATGCATTTGGAATGTGATTTTTTGGAGTTATTTTTAAGAGGACAATGTTTTGCAAGAAAAGTTAAGGATGTGTGTACTTTTTTTTTTTTTTGGAACAGGTGAACCTTGCAACGAAGTGTTAAGAACCAAACGATCTGAGTTCAAGGAAAAGATACTCAAAGAAGGTGTTAAAAATATTTCTATGTATACCATTATGAAAAAAAAAAAATCACATCCATTTGGAAATAAAAACTTCATCTCAAGGATGTGAATTATTTTCTTTTTATTTCAGTGGCCAAATACCGAGATCCAGAAGCCAGGCAGTGCTGCATGGCTGGAGTAAAGGCTTATCCAGTCTCTGAGACCTGCAGGGAGAGAGCTCAGAGAATTCGAAGGAACCAAAGGTGCATTTCTGCATTCACAGATTGCTGTGAATTTGCCAACAAGCTGCGGCTGGAAGAGCCAAATAAACTCCTGATATTGGCCAGAATGCGTGAGTATGAGAGCTCTGCTGCAGCAGGACTGCGGGATACAGAGGTGATGGAATCTGTGAATCTGGGTTATTCCAGGCAGAATTTCACCATCTCCCAGCACTTTGGTTATAAATCCATGGAGAGGGGTAGGAGAGCAGCTCTTTATTGTGTTCAGCTCTCTATTCTGTTCACCCACCTTTAGAACAAGCAGAAGAGCAATCAGAGAGTATTAAGAGTAAACTTGAATGTTAAATTTTAATCCTTTTCCCCCAGACAGCCGGTAGGTAATACCTCAGGAAAGATCTGTGGGAGTGTCAAATTCCTTGTCTTCCATTATCTCCCTATAATTGCCTATTAACAAGGTGATCTTGGGTATTGGACAGGTATTCACATGTGTAATGGATGAGGTGGGATTAACACCGATTTTTTGACTGAGGGTACTTAGATGCCTTTTTTCTTGTATCAGGGTTTTTTTTTTTACTTTATTTATGTTCTTCAGATTTCGAGGCTTTCTTGGAACTGGGTGAGGCTCAAGTTCGAAGCTACTTCCCTGAAAGCTGGTTATGGGAAGTTCACCAAGTTTCTTCAAGGTACTGCTTTTCTCAAATCACCTTTATGGAAAGGAATTGGTAAACCCGAGGTGAACTGGGTGACCTTAGTTGCACCAGAGATGTGTGCTGAAATGGAGGCTTATCCAAACAAACTATTCCTGCCAGGTTCCTCTCCGTGCTCAATATCCTGTGTGGTGCCCAGATTGTTGGGCCACTTTTCCTTTCACTTTGGACCTTGCTAAATACCAGCAAGTTTATTCAAACAAAAATCCAGAATTTCTGCTTTCTGGCTCAGAGCTTCCCTGAGTCTCTCCTTGAGTGTTGCTGGTGATGAGCTGTTCTGTTAACAGATGGTGATTGGTAATAAATGTAAAAAACACTTTTGTCACAGGTCCAAGACTCTGTCTGTCACCTTGCCTGATTCCCTGACCACCTGGGAAGTACAAGGTGTTGGCATTTCAGACAAAGGTAGGTACTGCAGCCCAGCTGGTTTGGAGCTAAAGAATCAGGAAATTTTGTAGACCCTCGGTTGAGTTTTACACTCATGTTCTAAACTGTTCACTTTCTGGTTGTTAGACAGGAAAACAAAACAAAAATATGTATTTTAGGGAAAGTAAATAACTTCATGTCATGTTGTGAGTGTCAATGGCTGGGGAAACAAAGCCTGTGTTTTGTGTGACAGTGGCTCATAGAGAGGAAGAAGAAGAAAAAATATTGAATAATTCTTCCCTGGACAACTTTACATTGTCCTGCTACCTCTAGCTCAGGGACTTGAGATTTTCCAAGAGATTTGGTAATCCAAGCAGAGAATTTCTTTGGCAAGAAGAAACCTGAAGAACCTGGTGTGAGGAGTGGTGAGAGCAGCTTGGATCAGGAAGCAAAAACCTGGGAACTTTTAAAAAACTTAGACTGTTCACACTGAAAAACCATAAATCATCACCAAAGTATGTCAAGACCTTTTCAAACTTGTTTATCAGAAGGTTGGATAAGACACTCAGCTTTCATGTTTTTAATTCTCTCAGGTATTTGTGTTGCTGCACCTCTGGAAATGCAGGTTGTGAAGGATATTTTCCTGAACATTTATGTTCCTTATTCCGTGGTACGAGGGGAGCAAATCGAGTTGAAAGGATCAGTTTATAACCATAAAACCTCTGCAATTAAGGTAATTTGTGTTAATGACTCCTGTGGAAGGATTGACATAATAAACTAAAAAAAAGTATTTTTCCTGTGAATATCCAGTATAAACAGATCCTTGGATGAGATTTCTTCAGTCTTTAATGCAGAGTTATGTACTGCAAACGGAGAAATGGCATTACAGGAGCACAGTGCTCAGTGCTGGATTTCAGTGCCTTTGATATTTCCCTGGTGTTGTACCTGCCATGAAAATGAAACATTCAAATCTTTCCACCTTTCAGTTCTGTGTTAAAATAGCAGCTGGAAATGGAGTCTGTACCTTTGGAGATTCTGAGAGTGCTAGATGGAGGATGCAGAGCTGTAAATTCAGGAATCTGGATGCTGGTTCTTCCACAGCAATTACATTCAGGATCCTCCCGCTGGAGCTGGGTCTTCACACTGTCAATTTTACACTGCTGACCCCCAGGAACAGTGAAATTGTGGTTAAAACTTTACGTGTCGTGGTAAGGAAAAAAAAAAATCTCGATGTTTTTTAGCATTTTTGAATTTCAAATTGGCTTAGATTGAGTCAATATAGAAACTTTGCTTTATTTTAATATTATTGCACCATGTCCTTGAATTCATTGAGATGTGAGCAGTAGAGAAATGAGTGGCTGAATATTTGAGCACACTCATTTTTAAACCTTGATTATAAGAACTGAAAGATTATATGTATTAAAAAATAGATTACAACTTTGCAAAGTTATTCTAAATCGTTTGGTTTGGATTTTCACAATTTTTTCCTTTCCTAAGGTTTAATTTAAATCTTTTGTTAAATTTTCTCAAGAACTGTGTGAGCTAGAGCACTAAAATTCATGTGGAACAGATGTACAGCAATTAAGTCAAGCTCAGCCACAGAAAAAGAAGACAAAAATACTGTGTTTAACAGTTGGGTTTAACGTGTTGTTTCAGCTGATATATTTGATTAAACAAAAATGTTTCCATTTTCTGCCTCTTTCCTCATAATGATCCCAGCCAGAAGGCATTAAGAAAGAACTCCATGCAGGTTTCACTTTGGATCCACAGGGTGTTTATGGTAAGAGAATTGATGAGGTGTCTTTGTGTTATTTTTTCCTGTTCTTGATAACCAAGTTTTTCATAATAATGTGAAAAACTTGGAGTTTCTCCTTCCTGAGATATTGTAAATATGTCCTTTCCCAAAGATTTCCTGCCTTGGCTTAAGGAAACTTGGATTAATTTCTTAAAGGAATCTTTAGATGTATCTTTTAGTGTGTTTGTAAGCTTTCCTCAGCTTTATTAATGGGAATAGAATATGTTCTCATTTAACAAAAGAAACCACAAAGTTTAGGTCCAGATCAGATTTTTTTTTTTGTAACAGGAGAAAGATAAAGAGCTTGCACCTGTTCCTTTTCAAAGCTTGATGCTTTTTGCCTGTGCATTTGGGAATATTTCTGGTTTTCAAGTTTTGGTTGCTGCATTCTCAGGTGTAACCTTCAGTCTGTCAATTACAGCTGAGCCATCTGTTGATTTGGATTGTGCAGTATTTTCTGTATGTATATAATGTATACATCTTCAATTTCAGGTTCCATCAAGAGACGACAAGAATTTCGATACAAAGTCCCACTCAATCTGGTCCCTAAAACACAAATTGACAGAACTGTCAGTGTAAAAGGTAAACAGAAACTTCTAGTGCACTGCAGATGCACTTTTCCTCCTATTTGGTATTAAAATAATCTGATTTATTCTTCTTCTTTTGAGAGAAGGCTCTGCAAGTCCCCTTTTAGTGCAGGAATTTAAACACTTCCTAAAGAGCGGTCGCTTCTTCAGATTCCGCTTTCCTGACCTGTTGTTCCAATCAGTTTTGGGTTTTGTTGGTTTTTTTTTCCCTTGCACAGGACATCTCCTGGGTGAAGTGATTGCCACCATCCTGAGCCCCAGGGGCCTGCAGATGCTGACCAGCCTGCCCAGGGGCAGTGCAGAGGCCGAGCTCACCAGCGTTGCCCCCGTGTTTTACGTCTTCCGCTACCTGGAGGAGTCGGACAATTGGCACCTACTGGGCCCTGAGACCCTGAGGTCCAGGACTCAGATGAGGAGGAAGATGAAAGAAGGTAGAAAAATCTGCCCCTTCTCTTGCTTTTGTAGTGGTCCATAACCTTTGCTAAGTGATGCATCTGAGGGAGCAAATATAATTCTCCTAATTTTCCTTGTGCCTGGTGTATCCATCCCTCAGGGATTGTGAGCATCTCGTCCTTCAGGAATGCTGACTGCTCCTACAGCATGTGGAAGAATGGACAAGGTAGCACATGGTGAGTTTGAAAGGGGTTTTGCTTGGAAAAAGCCTTATTTCATTCCTTTGCTTTCATATTTTCAGTAAGCACCACACAAGAGTGTGGGGGGAGATGGAAGCAGTGCTTACAACTCTGAATAATATCTTTTGATTCCTTGCTTTCACTTGCCAAACCTTTTCTTTGTGTCCATAATTCACACCATGACAACCAAGATGGCTTTGGGATGTAATGAGTTCATAGCCTGAAACACAGGAATTGATCCTGGTTTAAAATTATTTCAGTAATTACTGCCCATTTGTTAAGCTACACTTAGAATTAATCTTCATTATCCCCTTGAGCTGTGGGAGTGTGTTGGATACAGAATCCTAAGCAGTGTAAATTTGTGGGTGCCCTCTGCAGTGTGGGAATTCCTGCCAATCTAAACAGGATCTGTTTGCTTCCCTTGGCAGGCTGACAGCTTTTGCTTTAAGGATCCTTGGACAAGTGAATCAATACATTGATCTTGATGAAATGTCTGTCTGTAATTCCCTCCTGTGGCTGATTGACAACTGTCAGATGTCAGATGGGTCATTCAATGAATTTTCAAACTACCAGCCAGTGAAACTGCAGGTATGAAACCCAAACATCTTCTGTGTTGAGGCAGTAAAGGCTGAAGGTATCAGGAGATAAAGTGTTTTAGCAGGGCAAGATATTTTAGGCTGTATTTCATCAAAACACCCATTTAATACAATTTTTCTCTTTATTCTAAAATCATTTAAAGCCCAGCACAATCTTGCAAACCTTTCTGTTTTCCCACGAAAAGCTGTTGCTTGCCACTTCTTAACACTCAGAAAAAGAATGTTGAGGTTCATTTCTCAATCCAATAGTCTTGGCTTGTGAATAATTTCATATATTTTGGTTTCTTTTTTACACATGAGCTATAACCTTCCAAAGAGTCAATGTATTTTCAGGTTTAACTAAACTGATAGTTTTTACAGGAACTTCTATTTATTTCCACACCTAAACAGTGAAAAGTTCCGTTTATTTAAATGAACCTTAATTTCGATTTCATTGTTTTTTATTATTTGATTTTTGTAGGGTACATTACCTCGAGAAGCTAAAGAAAAA
The DNA here is from genome assembly GCF_052056855.1 of Sturnus vulgaris. Classification (NCBI taxonomy): domain Eukaryota; kingdom Metazoa; phylum Chordata; class Aves; order Passeriformes; family Sturnidae; genus Sturnus; species Sturnus vulgaris. Next base: position 2,060,893 of record NC_142264.1, read on the forward strand.
TCTTTGTATCTCACAGCATTTTCTATTATTGGAATTGACAAGTCAATGAAAATATGTCCTACTCAGGTAAACATTATTTTTATTTCTGCCAGTGGGCATGTTCCAGGCTTCGAATTTCTTCCCTTTTCTTCAACATTTATTGAAAAAAAATCAAGAGTGATTTTTTTTTTCTGCAGTTTCACAGATTTATTTGCTTTGTTAAGTCAGCTAAAGAACAGCAAGGAATTCCTGGATTTATTATAAGATATTGTAGAGGACGTTGTATATCTGTGTAATGGTAACAGAGAAGATGTGTTTCTTTAGGGTCAGTGTGATGGCTGTGAGCTGTAACCTGTCTGTATTTTCAGAAAATCCACGATGCCAGGAGCAGAGCAGGGGATTATTTGGAGAAGAACATGCAGCAGGCCCAGAGCCCCTTCACTGTGGCCATCACTGCCTATGCCCTGGCCCTGCTGGACCCCAACCAGCATGCAGCACGAGCAGCATTCTCTGCCCTGAAAAAAGAGGCTTTTGTCACAGGTACTGCTCAATTCTCTGCCCCTGAGCAATCCTGTGCCCTTCAGCTGCCCTGCAGCACCTTTGGCACAGGTCCTGCTCAATTCTCAGTGTTCCTGAGCAATCCTGTGCCCTTCAGCTGCCCTGCAGCACCTTTGGCACAGGTCCTGCTCAATTCTCAGTGTTCCTGAGCAATCCTGTGCCCTTCAGCTGCCCTGCAGCACCTCTGTGGTGTGAGCTCTGCTCTCAGCACTTTGCAAACATCATTTTTTTTAGCATACAAGTGGGTTTCCATCCCTGTTAGGTGCACAGTGAGCTCCTGCCCCTCTCCTGGCCCCGAGTGGGCAGTGCCTCACCTGGTGCTGTGCTGTGCTTGCATCTGAAGCCTCTGCTCCTCCTGCAGGTGACCCTCCCATCTACAGGTTTTGGAAAGATGCTTTCAAAACACAAGAGCAGCCGAGCCCCAGCTCTGTCACTGCACAAATGGTTGAAACCACGGCCTATGCCTTGCTCACTACCTTGCTGAGAGGGGATGAAAACTATGCCAAGCCCATCATCAAATGGCTCTCTGAAGAGCAGAGATACGGGGGAGGATTTTATTCAACTCAGGTGTGCTTTTCCATATTTTGTCCTCATTCTTCAAGTACCAAAATCTGAAACATTTTTTTCCCGTCCCTGGAAAATCAAGGCCAGGTAGGATGGAGCTGAGCACCCAGGGACAGTGGAAGGTGTCCCTGGAATGAGAGAGGCTTTGAGGTCCCAAACCATTCCATGATTTTGTGATATGAGCATTTTAAGAGGATAATACAATTAAATGACCTCAGTGCCACCACCACAGTCCTGTGTATGGGATTAATATTAAGTGACTGCATTGCCATGATATCCTTGGTGTCTGGGAAATCTGACTTCTCTTCATTAATAAAAACTGTAATTTTATCAATAGAATATCTGGATTTAATTCTTTATGATTGATTTCTGACAGGACACTATTAATGCTCTTGAGGCCTTGACTGAATATTCCCTTCTGGTCAAACGCCTGAATTTGGACATGGATGTTAAAGTATCCTACAAAAACGCTGGACCCCTAAACTTATTTAAACTGACAGAAGACAATTTTGTGGGAAGAACTATGACAGTGAGTGAATAATATTGCTTTAAAAAGGGAAACCAGAATTCTTAGCATCTTAGTAAATGATTATTTGAGCTTTGAAATAGCTACTGAAATACCTATTTTTACTTACAACAAGCTGGGAATAATTTAGCATAGAAAATGTTTTAGGACTTTGCTTATCTGTTGTATTGAATATATTTGAATATTCATTTAAATTTAAGATTTCTGCAGAATTTGTTATGCATTTGAAATATCAGCTGACCTGATTTGTTTCTAATCTTTATTATTAATGTGTAACTTCTTGTTTCTTACTAATCCTTTAGGCCCCTTTGCAAGATGATCTGTATGTAAGCACTGGCAGCAGCACTGGTGTAGCTACAGTAAATGTAAGTAGGCAACCAGATTTTAAAATGGAATTTCTCTTTTCTTAATGTGGTGTGGTTTTGCTCAAGAAATCCCTATTTTTTTCCTGTGCTCATAGTTTATTTGTTCTGCTTTGCTGGTTTTTTTTATATTACAACAAACCAGACTTGTTTATATTCTTCCCAGTGTGAGTTTTTACAGTTTTATGCCAGTTTTGAGGGTTGTTTAATGCTGCTTCTGTTTGGTCTGATTTATTTGTGTGTGTGCAGGTGAGGACAGTGTATAACACCATTGGTACTTCTGAGGAATCCTGTAACTTTGAACTGAAGATTGTTCCAAAGAGAGATGATGGTAAAGGGTTAATATAATTTTAAATGTTGCTTCTCAGGTCAGTGCAAGGGAGGGAGGGGAAAAAATCCTGGGTTTTTTATGAGTGTTTTTTATTAAGAAAGAAATAAATTCTGCCACTTTCTAAATGCAAAACTGGAAAAGAAGTTGCTAGAAGCTTTTTTAGCCCTGTTTGAAATGATTGCCTTTTTGTGCACAGAATTAATATTTAATTTATTTCTGTTAGGTTCATTTTTAGTCATACATGGAAGAGTTTTTACAGGTGGGGAAGTGAGAAGAAAGAAATATGATGAGGAGTGGGAGGGGTTACAGTGAGTTCCACAAAGTACTGAGAGTTCTAGTCCAGTTACAACAGGGGACAGAACCAAATTCTGAGTTTAAATAATATAAACACCCAAAAAACTACATTAAACCTTAAATCTGCCATTTCACCTGAATTACCAAAGAGGTAAATGCGATTTATTTGTGGCTAGATAATGAATTCCTATAAAAATAGCCACCAAAACAATGTAAAGAATTACCTTCCACCTATGAAAATGCTTTGGGAGAGGTTTGGGCTGCTGCTTCTGAGGAGTTCTGAGGTTCTTTGCTTGGTACAAACAGGTCGAATAAGAGGAGAAGGGGAGCCCCTGGGGCGCCTGGAGGCTTGTGCAAAGTAAGTGCAGCTATTTATGAATTATTGGGGCTGTTTATTTGAATTATTTGAGCTGTTTATTAATGATCCCACCAGCTCTCCTGATCGTTTCTTTCTGTTCCTTCACTGCTATGTACGTGTGTAAACAGAATTAGAGCCAAAGCTCATGATCTCTGTGGGAAGGAGTCCTCAGGTTATATTTGGGTTTTCCTGGAACATTAAAAGCTTCTTGATGTGTGATACTGGCATAAATCTGAATTGGTTCACCTGGACAGTTTTGCTTCATTGTGAGTTTACTGTGGCTTCAATGCTGACAGGATTTTCCTCAGGTTTTTCTGGGGTGCCATTCAACTATTCAATATTCAATATTCCTCTTTGATTTCGGTTATAATTAACTAAAACCAGCTTTAATCTGCTGCAGGTACAGGCCCAGTGCGAGGGAGCCCCGGTCGGGGTCTGCTCATGCTGTGATGGACATAGGGCTGGTCAGTGGAGTGGAAGCCAATCCAGAGGATTTATCTACTGCAAGTATTCAAGAATGTTTTTTCTCTTGCTGGTTTTATATGACAGAGCTGTAATATTTACTGTTCTTCATCTTTTTCTGTGCCCTGCAGCTTGCAAGTGGAGTTGATCAGCTGATAGCAGATTATGAGATAAAAGATGGGCACGTTCTCGTGCAGATAGACTCTGTATGTTCCCCCTTCCCCGACTGTAAGCACTGCTTTTACTCTTTGCAATCATTTTGCTGCTTTTAGAGCTCCTCCATTCATGTGTCTCTCCAACAGGTGCCAGCTCACAAGTTCCTGTGTGTTGGCTTCAGGATCAGTGAGCTTTTCCGGGTTGGAATGATGAACCCTGCCACCTTCTCTGTGTATGAATATCATGCCCCAGGTTTGTGTTCCAGCAGTTTGCCTTTTAGCTCTGTATTCCTCCCATAGAATTACATTTTGCCATCTTTAACAGGTTTTTTTTTTGCTCCATTTGATTTGAAGCTCAGGTGGCTTTTGACTCGCCAAGTTTCAGTGTTAGTGTCTTGGACTTTGATTTTCTACGTGTATTTGTTATTTCTTTCTGGATCTTCTAGATAAAAGATGCACCATTCTTTATAACCCCTATGGAAATGAAAAACTCGTGAGGTTGTGTGAAGGAGATGAATGCAAATGCATGGAAGGTGAGCTTTGTTTGAAGATGCAGTGTAGTGCTTTGAACAAAACCCTATTGAACATAAGGAAAAAGTCCTCATAAGAACACAGCTATTTTCCCTCCAAATATTACATTAAAAAGGAGATTTAAGGACACGTGCAGTGTGATCATGGAAGTCTGACTGGGTTAAGGATGGGGTTTGAGGGCGTTATTTTGTATTTTAAATATTCACTGCTCCAGCATGCAGTCCCATAGTGATGGTGCTGCTCAGTTAATTACCCCAATGCAGGATAATGGAAACCCCTGTTTTCTTCAGGGCCATCATGTGCTGACATTCTCTTACCTCTGCCTTTCCCTTTCTCCTGCAGCTGAGTGTGGTAAAGTCCAGGAGAGGCTCGATGGGTCCATAACTGCAGAGAGCAGGAGAGAGGCTGCCTGCCAGAGGGACACTGCCTATGGTAATGGGGGTTCACTGCCTCTTTCCCTGCTCTCAGGTGTCTCTTTGCTCTGTCTGCTGCAAAACATCTTGTTCCAATGGCAGCTGCAGAGATTAGAAATGCAGTGTGCTTGCCAGAGTAATGTAGGGAAAGGTGAGTTCTGCAGATGAGCTGTGGGTAGCACTTCCCAGTGCTTTCTGCCCCTATAACCGTTGCATTGGCAGAAATTAAGAGCTCTAAAGGGACACGAAATTCTCCTTCTGAGCATCTCTGAGACATTCAGGATGCGTGGCAGGAGCAAGGAATAACCAGGCTGTGCTTTGTGTCGCTCTGCAGTTTATAAAGTGAACATCTTGGCTCGCAGTGAGGAAGGGTTTTTTGTGAAGTATTCTGCAACTCTTCTGGACCTTTACAAAAGGGGTGAGTGTCTTATTCCGTGTTTCTGCTCCTGGGAGAAAGGAGTTGCAAAGTTTCTGGGCACTCACTGTCTTACCTGTTGCTCATAGGGCCTGTGGAACTCCATTTTCTTCTCAGTTTAAGCATTCCATATTTCCTTAAAATCACTACAGTATAAAATTATTTAATGTGCACAAGGCTTATTTGCCATTCAGATTTAACTGAAAAATTGTTTATGAGAGACATGTTTTATATCATAAATTTTTTTCTGTTAAAGAACAGTGGCAGAGAGATCCCCAGGCTGTGCAGTGCTGCAGAACATTTTAGTGTTTTCTATCTAATATGTGAATTACTGGAAATTCTTTTTGTGTAATTGTCCAATTCTTGATTTATTTTTTTTTTGGTTTTGTTTTTTTCTTCAGGGCAGGCTTTTGCTCAAAAAAATAATGAAATAACCTTTGTTAAAAAGAAGACCTGCACAGATGTTGAACTGAGCCCAGGAGAGCAGTATTTGATCATGGGGAAAGAAGCCTTGAAGATAAGCATTGGTTACAGCTTCAAGTAAGTCATTTACCACCAGGATATGCTGAAATTTAATCTTAAAGTGTTTGTATGTAATAATCCTTGTGAGGTGCAGAATTGATTTAATGATGAAAATATTCAACCAGCAGTCACACAATGAGTTACCAGATGAGCACAATTACAGCAGGATTATGAGCACAGAGCAAGCACTTCCATATTGTATTTTTTTTTTCTGTTTGACATTTCCTTTCCCAAATCTTAGCAGCAAATGATCATTTTCTGCTGTTTTCTTAGATTCCAGTACCCTTTAGACTCCAGCACTTGGATTGAGTGGTGGCCTTCAAATACAGCCTGTACATCCTGCCAGGAGTTTCTGAACACAATGGATGATTTTGCTGAAGATCTCCTCATCAGTGGCTGTTAATTCACTTGGACAGTTTTTAAATTAAAAAATCCAGATCAAATCTCAGCGAAAAGAAGAAAAAATCCTCACCTATTTATTAATTCTTTTTGAGCTGAACACTCGTTAATAATTGTTGCAAGAAATTATCTTGGCATGTATTTTATAGCAATGTTATTACAGCAGAGTAATGTTCAAATATGATTTTTAAGCTTGGATGAGAAAAATAACACAGTCTGGTGCAAAGACATTTGAAGTCAAAAGAAGGGGATTGACTGTAAAAACAAACATGAAAAGCACTGTCTTGTCATTAAACCCAAATCTTCCCAGAACACAAACACATGCAGCCACTTTGTGAGCTCTCTGTCAAAGAAACTTTATTCCTTAACTTTTCCTTTTGTACTCTTTTTTTTTGAATTCCTGCATTTCCATTCCTGACAGTAACTGATGCTGGTTTTATGCTCTGCTTTCTTGTTAAAAAAAAAAAAAACAAAAAAAACCAAACAAAATTCTTCAATCTTATGTGTGCCTTTCATTATTTGTGTCTTAAGATGCATTCAACTGAATCAACATCTCCTGTAACTTAGGTGGATTAAAACAAATATTACTTTGCATTTGATGGCTGAATTTGACAGTTAAAAATCTTGCCTTGCCTCCAGGAAAGTGGCAGATGAAAGGCCAATTTTCCTGCTCACAGCTCCTGGCACAAATCACCTTGGTTCCCAGTAAAGCTGAGAAGAGAGTTTGATACAAAGTACAGTTGCACACATTATTATTTATATTGAAGAGTTGCCCAAAAGCAGCACGTCCAAGAACTTTAAAATTACTGTTTTCCCTCTCTCTTAGGAATATCTCAATCCAGAACATTTAAGATGTGGAAAGAAGATATTCACAGATGATGCAATTTTTAATTTTGGCTCTGTCAGTATTTGACTTTTTTTTTTTTTTTTTTTAATCCTCCAAACTTTCTAAGAAGCACAAGAAGCTCATGCTGTGTCCAGTAATAACTGGATATAAATTCAAACTGCAGGGAGAAGTGCATGGAAATTCTCAGTGGGGTTGTCTAGACAAGGCACCTGTAAACATTTCTGCTTCTGAACTGGTGAGTGTGTATTGTGAGACCTAATTATTTCTTTAAATGACAAGGAGCATGTCTTGTTTTCACAGATGACTTGTGACATTTAGCTTCTATTGATTTTTAGTGAGCCAGACTGCAAAAAAAGGCTTGTGAAGACCAGTTATTTAAAAATAACACATAAAATTGCTACTCTTAAATATCAAATTGCAGTCACTAGTTTTTAAAAAAAAAATCTTTAATCTTATTTGTTATCTCTCTTTCTATTTGGAATTAACCAGTGTATCACTGGGATCAGTAAAATACTTCAAATCCATGTATTGAAATGGGGACATTTTACAGATATTTAGCCATGTGTAGGGTGGAGTTGTGCACAGGTACCAATGTCAGGAAGATTCACCTTCCCCACATGGCATGGCTTGACTTTCACAGCAAAACCGTGTTGGGGGAAGGTAAATCTGTGTCTTCCTCTGCTTCCACATGCAAATGATGCTGGCAGATTTCCACAGAAAATGGAAATGACACAGGAGAGATTTTAGAGCTCAGAGCCCAAGCCACCCTTAGTGCCTCATGGCCAGAGAGTTTTGGGGCACTGAACAACCCCAGGATTAATCCCAGCAAACGTGGAAATTCTTGGAATAATCACTGCTTAGGTGACTCATCTGTATTATGAAATGGAAATTATTTCAAAGCACATTCTGTCCTTCCAAGCTTGCTGTGGATTCTGGACACCAGAGCTGTGCTTTTCTCTCTGAATTGTACACAGTGTTTTTCTGTTCCTTGCTTGTTTATGTCTGTGATGTGCAAGTCTCCAAATGTTCTCCAGCCTTTGAATCCCCAGCCAACAGCTGTAATGCTTCCAGAAAAACTTGCATTTCCCTGCCCCAGTGCTGCAGTGTTCCCAAAGGCCAGGCAGTGTGAGGTGACTGCTCTGCCTCCATGGATGGAAGTGGCCCCAAGAGCTCCAGCCCACATTTATCCCCACTTTTCCAAGAAAATGGATGGCTGACCTTGCCTGCACAGATAATCTCTGGAAGCAAGACTCTCTAAGGGCAATTAAATAAGTTTGGGCATGATATTTTTTTTTCCTTTTTTCATATATTTCCCTTTGAATAAAGAAACTCAGCCAGTCAAATACTCTTGGCAGGCCTGAGTTGGTTGAATTCCAGAGATGATAACAAATTTAAGGGTTAATACTGTGCTATCCTTTAGCTCTTTTAAAAATATCCATTTCTGTACATTTCCATTTGTATTTCACTGATTTTTAGACAGCTAAGCATCACGAAATGAACGAATGTCTCTTTTCATTGCAAGCAGAAATTATTCTCAAGCTGGTGAGTGACTTGAATAGCCCAAATTCCAGCCTGTTATGCACAGTGACACATGAAACTCACACTTTGCTCTGGGCTGAAAGCTGCTGGGCTGTGCCAAAGAGCTGTGACTAATTTAGGGAGAGAGCCAAAGGGTGCCTTTCTCTGGCCATTGTTTCCCAAGCAGGGAAGAAGTGATTTTGTGTGTAGAACCTTTCAGGACATGCCACAAACCCTAGGTAGTCACACTCGGCCAAGTGTTGTGTCAAAAATGGTGTGGAATTAGGAATAAATGACAATTTTAGAAAAGGAATGGTAAATCCCTGTTGCAGGTTAATATTATTACCTCTGAATTCTTCCATAATTCTCTCTTGGCTGACCCCAGCATATCCATTAAATACTAGGTGGAAGAAAAGAATGAGCTAGAAGGGTGAAAGTCCAAGTTACCTCCTAATTTTTATTTTGTTATGATGCTCCACTCTCATCTGAAATTATTTGGAATAGGAGAAATATTCACTTCATCACAGTGAGTTTGTTCAGTGCATCTGGGCAATGCAAAGCCAGAATATCACACCAGAATTATTCTCTTTATTTGCACAGCAGTGTGGATGTTCAGTGCAGGGACAATCTCCCTTCTGTGTAAAATACAAAATCCATTAATAAAATCCTTAGGAAGATGCCTTTCAAGTTCAAAACTCTTTTAATAAACAATATCAAACACCCATTTCCACAGAGAAGGGGTTGTGCAATCAGCTGGGAGGGATCTGCAGATCCATTTACACCAGGGGTGTGCAAGAGATCAGTGAGCACAGAGCAAGGAAATCCTTTTTGTCTTTTGAGTGGAGATTATTTTGTAATTTAAAAAAAAAAAAAATCACTGTCTGGGAGCTGCCAGTTTGGTGTCCACCCGTGTGGGTTGTCTCACTTGACCCTTCCTCCACAGGCCTATTTTCAGTCTGTGTAAATGTTAATGTTTAGCCATGTCTCCCAGCAAAATGTGTTCTTAATCTCCTGCTGAATTCTTACATCAGAACACACAGAAATTTAGCGTGGCTGTCAGTTCTTTTCCAGTAAAACACCCACCTTATAGGAGTTACATATGCTTTCAATTTTTAGGATATTTAATAATGTTTTCATCTCTAATTAGGAAAAATATCTGGGTTTGGCTCTTTCATTCTCCTGGGAACCAAGAGTTTGGTTTTGCCAGTTGCTGGATCATTACAGAATTCCAGTCCTTGTGTTAAATTTTGCTTTTCAAGTTCTGAATGAACTTGGAATTTGGATACATGTTTAAGCAGCAACCGATTTCCTGGAAAATACTAAACTGGATTAAACACCACAGCTCTCATAAAAAGAACATTCAAGTGTAGAAAACAATAGCAGAGAAATCTTGAGTAAAGCTTGCTCTATTCAACCCTTTCTTTTCTATCCCAGGAAATACTTGTTACACACAGGGGGTTATTTATAAAATGGTTATATTTACCCACATTCAGAGCTAGAAGTCACGAAATGCAGATTATTCCTAAGGTGCTGTGGCTCAGACTATAGTTCCTTTGTTTATTTGCTACTTGACAGCTAAAAGGGGCAATTTCTTTTACAAGCAAAGTAAACACCGAGTTCTATTTGATGCACTTTCAATCAGCTGAGCTATTAAACCCCCAAAATTGGGATTAACAGTGGAAAATCGATTTTCTCTCGAGGGCAGCAGCCCCACTGGTGCCAGTTTAAAGGGCTCCAGAGCACACAGAGGTTCAGGGCTGGGTTTAGTGCTCTGGTTCCAAGGAGCCCTGACATGGAATTGTCTCATTTGTCTTTACAAGAGGAGCCCCAGCTGCACATTCTTTCCACTGGCAGTTCCACGTTCCCTGCAGTTTGTACCACGAGGGGCACATCCCCAGCTAGAACAAATCAGTGCCACTGAAATGGTTTTGGAGGAGCTACACTTGCCATCCTCATGTGCAGATACAGGATTTCTTCAATTGCAGCACAGAAAATTAATGGGAAAATTGCTTTCCGAAGAGGAAATGTGTCAGGAACACCTCAGCCATCCCCACCGAAGGAGATGCACGTTGCACTGTGCCAGTTTGTACCTGCTGAAAGGTGATTTGCAATTTATAGACATAAACTGAGGTGTTGCTGACAGGCTGGGCCTAAATGGCAGCTGTGACTGAAGTCATTCCTTTACTGCATGGCTGAGTGTCTGTCTCTGCCAGGGTCTGATTAGCCAGGTTTCCTTCATTATTTATAAAAAGCAATATGCCATAAAAATGTCATTTTCACTGCCTAAATCATAAAAATTTCCATTAAAACCTTCTGCCATAAGGTCCTAGAGAATATTCATCCCCAGGCTCTGACAGGGAGGTAGAAATGGGTATTCATTCCCAGCAGCAGTGAATTCCAAAAGTTTGCAGTCACCAATCTGTGCAATATTAAAGGGTGGGCTTTTTTCTAAGCTTCTGTTTTGGTCAGGAATCTCAAAAACAAGGTGGGATCAAAACCTTCCTGTGGAACCAGGAGGGATCAGATTAATCTGTGACATAATTTAGCAGGATCCCATGGATTTATAGCAGAAATCTGGGGGGATGTATCTAAACCTACTTGAGCTCCTGTGTATCCCTGCCCTGTGTCTGTGCTGATCCTGCCAATCCCGGCTCAGAATTAGTCCCAGCTCAGAAACACCTCCCAGGAGAGTCCCTGGCCTTTGAAACAAGATACTAATGATAAAAAAACTTGTTGGATGTGACTTCAGAGAACCAGATTTAGGAAATGCTGGATTTCCTTCCAGCCCATGTCTTGTCCCAAAGAACCCCAAGCTTTGCTTGTGAAACCTCACCACAATTCCTGCAGCCTCCCAAGGCAGGCTTGGTCTGTGTCCCTGCAGGCTCCCACTGTCCCTGCAGAGCTGGGAGCATTCCCTGTGGGCCTCCTGTGCTGCCTTTGGGGTTTCAACACCCACTCTGTGATTCAGGTGTTGGACATGGAGCCACAAGTTTTGTTCCCTTGGCCGGATTCCAAGGACGCTGCTGGGAACACGTCTGGGATTTGGGGATTTGGGGATTTGGGGATTTGGGGATTTTGGAGTCCATCACTGGCAAAGCTGCCAAGAGGTTTGGCCTCACGAGAGGGGCTCTTTTTTATTCTGGAGTTTGAACAGTTACCTGTTTCCCCCATTCAGAATACAGGCCTGTTACTCTTTTACCTGCTTTCCCCACTCCCAGCTGTAATTTTTCATTCAGGCTCCTCCTATGCTTAGAATTTCTTTTCCTTTCTCCTTGAGAATCCTCCTTAAAAACATCTCGGTTTGGGAACACTCAGGAGTTCTCCTTCTTACTGTAGCAGTGTTTTGGTGAGGGCTTTGTTTTTCCTTTACACCATCTATAAAGAGAATTTTGTTTTCCCCTTATGAAACCTCGGATAAGACTTGGAACTTCTGTGTTCCCTGGGTGTGTTGCCCATAAAATACAGGTACAAATAGACATGTCAGTGGTGGTGTGGAAATTACTCAGGATTATGAATCACACTGAAAAATACTACAGGAAAGCTGAGGCTGATGCTGTTAGTCATTCTGCAATGGCAAAGGGAATTATGGGCTCAGTGGAAGAGAGATGCAAGTCAGTGCAGAGTCAATCTCTTTCTGCTTCTGACATGTGGAAAACATCTTCTAAATGTCTTTGCTTTCACTGTTATTAGCAAAATGAGCAGCTTCTGAAAGGGTTAAAGGAGGTTTGCCATAACCTTCACTTTCCCCTCAGTTCTTGTCATTTATGAGATTTAATGAAGATATTAAATAAATCTGATGTTTCCTTTTTCTGTTTCCACTAATTAGTCCCAGTCAATCAATAGAAATCCACATTTTCCCAGCTGGTTTAGAGTCAAAAGATACTGAATCTGAACTTGTTTTTTCATGTCACATCCAGAGCTTTGGAAGAGTGTTTTGGCAGGCTTCCCTGTGGGCACAGCTCCCATTCCCAGAGTTCTCTCCCAAGCATTAAGAATGGAAATAAGCAGCTCAGAATTTTCCAGTTTAGCTCAGGCTCTGTGTACGTTAAGAGAAACAGAAGCACAACCACAAGCACAGCAAAACCCTTCATGTGGCCAGAGAGCTGAGCTTCAACTGGGGAAACTGGCACAGACTGGTCCATGCTGGGCTCACACATTGCAGCCCACGTTTGTCCTGCTGAGGGGGGACAGTGACTGAGGCACGAGACCACCAGGAAGCTTCTCCATGGGAAGAAAATCTTTTAAACCCAGAGGAAGCCTCAGAAATGTCTCAGTGATTTTACTCTGAAATGGTCTTGCTTGTAGGAAACCATCAAGGCCACTGTGATAGAAAGAAACACTTTTCATTTTCTCTCTGCTCCTCAGGCTTGGCTTGTGGAAACTGCTTAAGTGAGTGACTGAAATAAGCCACACAGATATATCTATGTATCTGTATATCTATATATCTATATATCTATATATCTATATATCTGTATATCTGTATATCTATATATCTATGTATATATATATTTATAGATATAGATACAGAGATCTAGATATATAGAGATATAAATACATAGAGATATAGTGTCTATTTTTGGGTGCTTTTCTCCTCTCAAATGTTGAAAAGGTGCTCCAGAGCATCTATTCTTTGGAGGAAAGAATTCCTAGGATAATACAGTCTTACAGAGAACATGATCTGGGAAAAATCCTGAGGCAGAGCAGGGATGGGGAAAATAAAATTGATTCCTGATGTCTCTTTGAGGGTTACATCCAGCTCTTATGAAACTTAGTGGGAAACTTTCCTGCTCTTGTAATGAGAGCTGGGCTGGTCCTTGGGGTATCACCAGAATAAAGCAGAGCTACAACTGGTAGTAGGCACAGACAGATGAAACTGAAACATGTAAAAAAACTTTATTAGAGACAAGAGACTGAATTGTGGCAAAGCTGTCCAGTTTGCTGAGGATAACAATAATCAGATTTAATGATTCTTCTTTTCCTAATCTCGAGTTGATGGAACCTCACAGACACTCTGCTCCATTCAGAAAATGAGTGACAGAACTCCTTCACATCAGAGCTCTGAACAGGCACCAATCTTGACTGAGCTCCAGTTCCTAGAAGTATCCTGAATCTCATGGGCACTGGATTTGCTTTTACTAGCAAATTTTCCTTCCTGTGTTTTACCCATTTTTCAGGTTTTCCTAGAACAAGAGCACATTTCCAACTAATTTATGCTAATTGAAAATCATGTTTTCATAGGATGAGACATCCCTATCTTATACATCTCTCTGAAATGCAATTTTCCTTTTGACTGAAGTCTTTAAAACCCAGAGCATCTGAGCCTAAATTCCATTTTCAATGTCCTATGAAATTTGTAGCATTAAAAGTCTCAAAGACCTTGGCTTATTGTTAAAAGGTGATATTAAATATATGAATATATTGCTTTATGCACTTTTTCCCTAGTAGATAAAATGGTCATTCCCCTTAAATAGTAACACAGTGCCCTGCAATGCTGAGCACTGCTGGAATGGCTCTAAGTTAAGCTTCAAATTTTAATCTCTCTCTGAGCCACATCCTGTTTTCAGTTAACTGATCTCATATGGGGGAAATTCACCACAGGAAATCTCTCTAGTTTGGAAAGTACCAAAACCTTATCTTTAGTTTCTTTGTGTAATTCAGCACCTTTGGAGACAGAGGTGTAACAGAATCACAGAAACTTTCAACAAGTCTCAAAGCAAGAGAAAAGGAGTGAGTTAAGGGCACAGGGAAGAGGTGGAGCTGCCACTTCATCCCTAAACCTGACCCTGTGGTGTCACACTGATCATTCTAAAATTAACATCTTACACTTCCTTATATCCCCAAAGTTTAAAAACCCATATCTAGAGATCTTTTCGTTTCTGAAAGAGATTTTAACTCACATCCGGGCAGAAACCGCCTGGGCCAAATTAACTTACAATGAATTTTACCAACCTAAATGAGAGCAAATGGGTCAGGCCAAGGCCTCACTGGGGCTGAATCACACTTTGCTCATGGCTTTGAGTTAATGCCCAGCCCTGATGACTCTGAATTACAGATCCACATCAGAGCAGCACCTCCAGATGTGCTGTGGGTCAGCACAGGGAGGAGGGAGGTGGAACTGAGCTGTGTGTTGTGTCTGTCTGTGCACACCCAGCATGGGAAGGTGCCAGACTTGAGGCAAACCCTGCTGTGCAATAAATCCCTCAGCAGCCACCACACACCCACAGGTACCTGCAGCTGGTACCTGCAGCCAGTGAAGCACCTAGGGAAACACCTCTGCTTTTTATTTTTCATTCTGAGCAGGGCCTCACCCCCAGGGATATTCCCCACAAGGAAGAGTGAACAACTTTGCATGTACAACTCTTTTTCTGACTGAACCCTCTGTCAGAACCAGAGAGGCTGGCAGCAAAGCGAGCTGTGTCAGGGGTGAAGAGAACCTTCTGCTGATAATGAAACTTCGCTTTGTAGGATCTCTGCCGCACTCTAAGAAGGCTTTGCAGACGTTACTGAACCCTTGACTTTCCCTGCTGTGCTACCCCCGGGCTGCGTGGGCGGCTGAGGCACAGCGGGACTGCCCCGCCGAGGTTTCCCGGAGGCTCCGGGGAGAATCGGGGCTCCCGTCCCGGATTTGGGGCTCCCGTCCCGGATTTGGGGCTCCCGTCCCGGATTTGGGGCAGGGGCTGTCCCGAGCACCCAGGGCCGTGCAGGGGATGCTGGCGCTGTGCCCCCGCCCTGGGCACTCAGGACTTTCTGTCTGAGTCCCGGATCACCATGGCAGACCCAGCTCGGCTGCGCTTTCAGGAACCAGCCACCAGATTCTCCATTTCAGCTGACCCGGGGGAATTCGCTCCGCGGGGCTTTTCCTCAGCCAATTCCCCGTGCCCGCAGCCCGGGACAGCTCCGGTGACCCGAGCAGGGGAAGCCCCGCTCCCGCCAGCCCCGGGGCGCGGCTCGGGCTCCCCGCTCCTCCCGGCCGGAGCGAGGCAGCATCGCCCAAATCCAGCGGAGCCGCAAAGGCTCCGGTACCGCGGTGAGCGCCCGCCCGGGGCCGGCGCGATCAGGTACGGGAGAGGCGGGGATGCAGGAAGGGATGGAGGGGAGCGGGAGAGAGGCAGGGAGGGATGGAGGAGAGCGGGAAGGATGCAGGGAGGGATGGAGAGGAGCGAGAGGGAGGCAGGGAAGGATGGAGAGGACGAGAGGGAGGCAGGGAGGGATGGAGAGGAGCGGGAAGGATGCAGGAAGGGATGGAGAGGAGCGGGAGGGAGGCAGGGAAGGATGGAGAGGAGCGGGCCCCTCTGCGGAGCTCCGGGCACACGGCCCCTGTCCCCGAACCGAGCCCCGGGTACACAGGTCCGGTCCCCGAACTGAGACCCCGGAACAGCGGGGACTGTCCGGGGGTCCTGGCCGCTCTCCGCCCCGCCGAGCCGGGATGGGCACAGGGACCCCCGGGCCCGCAGCGCTCTGTGCCGGGGGCTGCAGGAGCCGGGGCTGGGCCGGCGGGAGCCGGGGCTGGGCCAGCGGGAGCCGGGGCTGGGCCAGCGGGCGGGGGGAGCCGTGGGCGGCTCGGCTGCCCCGACACCCACCCGCGACACCTCCGGCTCCATGACGTCGGTGTTACCGGGTTTAATTCAGGGCTCCGGTGTTACCGGGTTTAATTCAGGGCTCCGGGCAGGTTGGGCGGTCACTGCGGGGCTCCTGCTCAGATGCCGGCAGAGGCCACGGGAATTGGCCCAGCCAGGCCATGGAAAACGCTGCTTGTCCCCAGGCAGAGCCTCAAGCCCGGGCTGTGCCCTGCCCACGTCACGGCAGTCACACCCCCAGCCCGGCCTGCCCACGGCAGCCTGGACTCGTTTATTTTCGGATTTCTTAGTGTGGTAATACTGAGACAGGTTATGATGCGTCTGTGCTGTTAAAGGAAAAAAAAAAAAAAAAAAAAGGGTTTATGAAGGGATTGTTATAATCAAACTACACCAGTTCCCTGGGTGAAAACCTTCCTTGGATTTTCCAAGAGACATCAGAATCGGTTTCGGCTGCGTTTCCAAAAATATCCCACTGCACAGCTCTTATTGAGCAAACCAAAGTGAATGTGCACACCTTGGCACATGTGGCCCCAGGTGCTCAGAGCACAGCACTAAGGGGCTGTGGACTTGGGATTTCCTTTGTCCCTTCACCACAAGTTTTATGACTTCGGGAAAGTCACTGTCAACACACCAGCTGCTCAGTTTCTGTGTCTATGCAGTGAAATCACGGATTTCGGCTGCTGAGAATTGAATGTGCTTGGGGATTTACTCTGCAGAAACAATCCTGTGTGATGAGAACTGATGAGACTGGAGCTCATCTTCCTACAAGCTGAAAACTCTTGAAAGAAAACCCCAACCCCCCTTTTTTAGGGCCGTATCTATTTTTGTGTTGTGTTTAAGGGAAATTTTAAAGGTGTGCAGTAATTTCCTGCTGGTGGGTGCGAGGTCAAACCCCAGTGTGACATTTGGTCACGCCTGTCACTGCAGACCCAGCCAAACCCAGCGTGGCTTCTGCTCAGCTTTGGGGCTGCTTGAGGACATCCTCTCACATCCCAGCGAGTGTGGGCCTTGTTTGAGCACCTGGATTTTATCTCCTCTCCGACAGTGCTCACTTCACATGGCTGAGAACACCCCCAGGAGCCTGCAGGACACCCCCAGCTCTTCCCCCGATGAAAACGAGTTTCCCTTCGGGTACCCCACCAACATTTGTGAGGATGTGCCTGGTCAGAAATTCCTGTGCAGCAACTGCAACAACATCCTGAAGAAAGCCCTGCAGACGCTCTGCGGGCACAGGTACTGCTCTGCCTGCCTCACCTGGATCGTCAGGTACGTGCTGGGCTGTGCCCGGGGGCACTGCCAGGCTGGCAGCATTCCCGGGAGCTGGGCTGTGCCACCCAGCTCGGGGATGGCTCCGGGGCTCCGTGGCTGCAAGGATTTCCCGTGGTGGGCTCCAGGATATTCCCTTCCTCCTCCTCTATGTGTGACATGATAATTCTCATTGAATGCTGATTAAGGCTGCCTTAATCCTCCCATGGCACTTTTCAGCCCTTTGATAAGGAATATAATGGGGTTCTAATAAATATATTTTCATGTGTGTCTGTATCTGTCTGGGCAAAATGGGCGTTTTCTGTGTTTTAAAAGACTTCAGTTTTCACCTTCTCCTTCCTACTTGGAGTTTTTGAATCATTCATGGGAGAAAGAGTTTTCCATCTTCATTCCTATTTATGGTTTAGACTGCCCTTATTTTACTGAATACAGGTAAGATTAATGGGCATAGTCCTAATCTTGAAGAACAGAAGAGCAAAACTTTTTTGACATCAGAGTGTACAAGAATTGGCCCTTTAGTGAACGAGGACTATGGATTCTGAGTGGAAATCACAATTTTCATGGTTTTATTTGTGTCAGTGCCTATACAAAAACTTCCTAAACTGCAGGGCACCAATGGATTGTTATTTAAATCTTCTTTCTTTTTACTAGAAACAATAAAAATGCAATTTGCCAGAAATGTAAAGAGGAAGATCCCAACACTTTAGGTGAGGAAAGCCTGTTGGCAGAAGAAAGGGTAAGTTGCAGTTCACAGATCATTAATTTATCATTTACCATTCTCTGTAGTCATCATTGGATTGGAGTTCAGAAGGGAATCATATAAAATGTAATAGCAGCTGATAGTTACACATTTTAACCTAGGCTTTAATAACTTGGATTTCCCGGAGTTTTTGATTTTAAAAAGTGTAATGGCAGCCTCAGGACTTTCCAAATCCAGGTTCTGCAATGTAAAATCCCAAACTCTACCATATAATTAACTTTTTATTGTCTCAAAGAAACTGGTGCTTTCCTACTTGTAATAATATGTCTTAACTGGTATTTATTATCCTCAGGAAGATTTTAATGGATTTTCCAACCTCATGGTTTCTTGTACCCTTCAAACATGAAGCTGAACATAATAATTGATACAAACTATGCCCTGGCAAATGTTTCATCTGTAATTTCATGGTGCAGATCTCTCCTTGTGTGATTTTCCAGGCAAATTGCTGTGCTGTTCTATATCCCAAATACAAACTGGGCCATAAGGCCCAGCCTCTCTTTTTCCCTCCTCTCTGATTATGTGCAGGGATATCAACAGACACATAATCTGTCTAAATTTTTTAGGGGGAATTAAAAACAAATAGGCAGCCAACAGTGCCAAAAAAACCAAAGTTTAGGAAGCAGCAAAATAATGGATCTGCTGCTAATGCTGAACTTGGTAATATCCCAGAAAAAAAAATAAAAATAATCCCCAGTTCTGCAATTAATTTCCCAAGAAATTTCCAGCACAAATAGGTGCAGCTGAGCCCTCCTGAGCTGCTCGTGCTCTGGCTCTCAGTTTGGGATTTCTGTGCTCTGGGATTCTCCCCGATGTGCTGGGGCTTTCTGCAGGCTGTGCCTGGGTGGTTGTGAGCAGACCCCACTCGGGGCTGCAGGATAAAATTCCTTTCCCTGCTGGGTGTCCTGATGGAGCCAGGCTGCAGGGAGGGAGGAGGATCTGCCTGTGCAGATCGTTCCCAAAAAATGCTGGGTAGATTTTTCAGGAGCTTTGAAATGTGGGCATTGTTTGTAAATACTTTCCTGTTTGTAAAGCTTTCCCCTCCCAGCCCTTGCTCTGTGTTATTCCACGTGAAATCTGCATTTCTCTGCACTGTACTTACCTCCAGACTATCCAAAAAATGCCTTTAACTGTGGCAGGGCCTTTTCTCGTGCCAGGGTACCGATTTCAGTGCAAATGTGCAGTATTTCAGCATCACACAACAATAGTACAATTCCTCGTGTTTAAATAACACAAAAATCTACATAGTGCAAAGAACAAACCTCTCTCCCATCTGGTTCATATTTTTTTATTTTTTTTTTTTTAGCACACAGTGCCTGCTAAATGGAAACAGCCCAGATCTGAGCAGTGCTCTCAGAGCAGAGTTCTGTGTGCAGCACGTTTAGGAGGTGTTAATGACCCCGATAATGAAATGCATTCATTAAGGGACCCCACAGTCAGGGTCCTGTCAGCGCATTCCCTGCATGTGAAATATTTCAGGCTCCTGTGAAAAGAAAAGTAAAATAAGAGCTGTAGTTGGCTGGGCTTATTTTCAGTGAATTAATGTAGTGTCAAGTAGATTATTTTTGAGTGCTAAGAAATAAATGATTCAATAATTATTTGGGCTTCTACTACACTAAGATTAACTTGCCAGGTCGCAGAGTCTTATGCAATGTAAATATATAAAAAAAAGTAAAGACTTATCAAGGTATGGATATTTACCACCCTATTCCTATTCCTATTCCTATTCCTATTCCTATTCCTATTCCTATTCCTATTCCTATTCCTATTCCTATTCCTATCCCTAAAAGTACTTTCTCACAGATGTTTTTTTTTTTCCTTACTTTGTTTTCTTTCCAGGCTTTTGGTGATGCTGCCATTAATAAAGAGATTTCTGAACTCAGAGTCCACTGTGTGACCCCTGGGTGCAGCTGGTCTGGTATCATGAAAGATTTTGAAGTATGTTTAAAGAGAGTTTATTCAAATTAATATGGAATGGGGACAGAGAGGCAATGAAACCGAGATATCAGCAGGCACAAATTAATGTAATTAATTAGAATCAGTGTCAGGATTGTGATTTATACCAGTGTTTTTGTCTAAAAATGTGCCATTAATCTATGGAAGGTTCCCTGCCCATGGGTCCCTTCCAACCCTTCATGGTGTGGTTCTGTGATTAACTTTAGCAGAGTTTTGGCCAAATCCAGAACATCCTGAATTAAATTCAGGATTTCACTTTGCACGAATTTACATCAACTCGATATTTTCCCCAGTGGTTTCCTTATTGTTTAAATGCAGGGCTGCTACAAGCAGGTTGTGACAGGGCAGAATATTTCAGTCTCCAGGACAGTGTTCAGGCAATGTCCTGGCCATGTTTTATAGGAGAAATAATTCCCTCCTCTGGCAGTGTATTAATTATATTCATTATTCTGTTCAGGCTGATCTGAAATGCCTCAGTTAAAATATTTAAATGGGCAAGATTTGTGAATCTGCCATGCAAATTTGAGTGATGAGCACAAGGGTGAAAGCTGGGACCAGGATAATATTATTTTTAAACAAAAGCCCTAAGAGAGGCTGTTTAAGGGAAACCTCGTGTTTGAATTTACCAAATGTGGTTTGGTTTTGAGATTTCTTTTTTTCAATCAATAATGAACAAAAAAAACCCCAGTAAAGTTGGTGAATTTTTCACCAGTAATCTCAGTAACTTTGTGCAGTGGGACTTTACCCAAGCTTAGAAGAAATGCAGATCAGAGCCCTTGGGCTGCCAGAACAGAGACTATTTATAGATAAACGTGAATCAGCACTTTACACGTTGCTTTATAACATTTTACTTCCAGGAGCATCAGAGTTTATGTGAATATGCTTTGATCCCTTGTCACACTGGCTGTGGGCACGTGGTGATGAGAAGGAAGCTGGCAGACCACTTGGAAAATGGATGTGTCAATAATGTGACAGTGTGTCAGCAGTGCCACTGCAGCCTGGCCAGCTCTGAATACCAGGTAAGAACATTTCTCTCTCAAATAAAACCTTTCTATTGATGGTTTCAATAATCTGTGATGCCTGATTTTGTTGCTCTCGGGGAATATTTAATTTTCCTGAATTGGATCATTTTTTTCCACACAAGTTTTGGAGGGGAAAATGGATGTGATGATCTGCTGGTGATGTGACAAAGTGCCCGTGTGCTCCCCTGGGCCCAGGTTTCAGCTCCTGGCTCAAAATGTGTCCTGGTGTGAGGTGAGAGAAAACCAGAAAGGCACAGACAGCAACAGGGAAGGGATCTTGAAAGTTTATTCCAGTTTGTTCAAACTAAAACTACCCACAAATGTGTAGGGCAGGGTTCTGTCAGATATTTCTATTAGATCTGATCAGGTATAAATCTCCAAATCATCAATAGTGTCCATAGACCAGGAAGATCTCACTCTGAATCTGCCACAAACATCTCAGTGCCCATTCAAACAGATTTGCTTTATAATTTTTTTATGTTATTTGCTCAAAACAATGAATATTGTTGCCTCCAAGCGATTTCAAGGGAATAATTGCCAGCCTTGCAGTTGGGCAGGGTGATTAAAGACCCACATGACAGGAGGGCTGTGGATATTTCAGAGGTGTAAATAGTTCTGGGTAGCTCTGTGTGCCCAAAGTGTCACAAAGTGGTGGCACATTGAGCTGAGAGATTTGTAAGAGATTTATAAGGGATTTAGAAGAGGTTTAGAAGAGATTTAGAAGGGATTCCTGGGGTAAGAATCAGGTGCTCTGCTAAAATCTGCTCCTTGGGAAGCTTTTGCTCGTGCTCTTCATCCTTTAGTGACCTGCAGAGAGGAGAACCTGACCCAGGCACATCTTCCCAGTGCTAAACCCAGCGTTTCCCAAATCTCTGAGCACCAGAAGGTGGCAACACTAAATCCCTGCCAGCCTTCCCCGAGTGCAGGATGGGGCTGGAGGGGGAAACCTGAGCTCGGTGAAACCCTGAGCAGCCTCCTGTGGCACCGCAGCTCCAGCGCTGTTTTCCTCCCACTCACTCCACTCAGCCACCACCTAATTTCATATTTTGGTTGGGAAACCTTGGCAACAGAGCAGGGGGGTTGGCCTTGACGTGTGGCTTTTTCTCTGCCTCCTTTAGTATTTAGTGTAGAATTCTGGGTATGTGATCTGCTTTAATAAATGCCCAGTTCAGAATTTTGATTATTTTATTCCATGTGTCCACAACCCTCTGGGAGAAAATAGTAAATTTTGGGTGCTCCTCTTGCTCTCTTCATCTTGTTCATTCAGTTTTAAGTCTTGTGATTTTTTTTTTAATTTCTCTATTTTTAAATAAACTTTTCTGAAGGAGAGTGCCTCTCCCCCTCAAGGAACTGGTGATCTGAAGGACTAAAAGAGCAGAAATGAATAAGATCACAGGCAAGATAAAGAGTGTTAAAATATGAGTTAGAGGGTGAGAAAAACCCGTGGCTGCATTTCTGAGAATCGAAAGGGAAACCTCAGAACTGGTATGCAAAGGAGTTTGTGAAGATTAAAGCCACCCCCTCCTGAAGAGTGTGAAGGGAAAGCTGCCATGTTAAATACAGATATTACAGAACCCGTTGACTGGAAGCCTCCTGTGAGTGCTGGTGCATTTTGTGTTAGCTCATCATGATGGAGAATTTGGATTCCAGCCTCCAAAATGCTCAGGAGCAGGATGCAAGGGGGGTCTGCACACTGAGAAAAGTGTATGGAATCAACACAAGAAGAGTTTATATTTGAATTATATTTAAATTGGAATTTATATTGGAGTTTCCTGTGCTGTAACCTGTTTATGTTCATATATATATATATATATCTGTGTATATTTGAATTTCCTGTTCTGCTGGTCATTGTTGCTTCCTGTTCTGTAACCCCCTGCTTGTCACTGCATGTATGTGAGTGCACATTTTTGTCTGTGTGCTCATAACTTTGGTTCGAGCCTGGCAACACCTGCACATTGCCAGTCTTGTCTCCAATATCCCAGGGTGACCTTTAATTCAACGATTAAATAAGGTACTGAACTTTTTCCTTCTTGTTTTAATGGCAGGAGCATTCATGTGAAGGAAGTTCATGCAAGGAACAAAAACCTGTGCAAACAGAAACAGCATCAAAGGAAAAGGTAGGTGAAAGATGAGTGAGTGCAATGCACTTTATTTCAATTAATAAAATTATTACTTGTTCATTTAGATTAAATGAACACCTGAGAACATCTTCAGTTGTGTCTGGCTGCCCTTTCCATCCCAGCAAAGCCCTGCTGACTGCCTTCCCTTCCCTGCTCCCACAATAACCTTCACTAAATTATCTTGTAGATAATTAATCACAATTCATTGTAAAATGGGCAAAGATTTGTTTTCTCTCATACCCTGAGTGAGAGCCACATGCCAGGAGTGTGCTGTGTATTTGCAGCACCTTCTTTATGAGAAATTGTTACCAGCTGATCCCTGTGGTTCATTCAATTATGTTCTGTCATTATGGGGTGTGTGAGATGGACACAGCAAACTTGCTATCAACCACGCTCTTAATTGATTTATCATCAATTTGCAAAGCTGATTGGGCACTGGAAGCTGTGGAATTACCTTGAATTAATCTGAGTTACAGCTGCTGGGTTTGTGGCTTAGGTAAGAATTCCCTCCAATTGATTTTCGTTATTTCCGCTGCATTTTTGTTTTCAACAGAGCCACTCCACATCCTCAGCCAAGGATGGGTGTTGTTTTTCTGAAGTTGGCTGTGAATTTAGGGTGAGTGAAACAAGTCCCTTCAGGAATATTCCACCCTGCTTTGGACATTCCCTTCAGGGAAGTGGCTCTTAAAACAGAACCAGCACCTCTGATGCCAGATGATGGAGCTGCACCTGCACCTTGCAGCTTTTCCATCTCCCAGGGGGCTGAGGATTGCTGGGTTTGGCCCCAGGCTGGTTGTGGTGGGCATGGAGGGTGCAATGACAGCGTTGTCTCTTCCAGGGGAGCAAAGAGAAGATAATTGAGCACGAAAAATCCGCCGTGGGGGCTCACATGCTGCTCCTGCTGCAGCACATGAGGCAGCTGCGGGGAACCCTGTGCTCTGCTGCCAGCGCTGCACAGAGCTTCCCACAGCCACAGCTGAGCTTGAAGAGTGCAGGAAAAAGCATCTCTGAGCTGCAGATGCCAGCAGGGCTGGAGTTCAGCAGGGATCCAGAAGTGGATTGTTTCCCTGCCTCTTCTGCTCCTGAGGATGAGCCTGTCCTGCAGCAGCTCGTGAGGGAGAAGGTGATTGCTGAGCTGGAAAATAAACTGCAAGTGTTTGAGAACATTGTGGCAGTGCTCAATAAGGAGGTGGAGAGCTCTAATTTGGAAATCCTGGCCTTCAGGAGGCAGAGTGAACTGGACCAGAACATAATACGGGGCCTTGAACTGAAGGTAAAAAATGACGGCAAGGATTGTCTGGGCTCTTGTTCTACAGACAGCAAATACTGACACACATCAGGGAGAGCTGGGGATCAGAGCAGGAGCTTGAGCTGTGAAGGGCTCAGCTCTGGACTCACATTCAGGATCCTTTTGTTGTTTGATACATTTTCAAACGTGGGTCTCTAATATTTGTTCTCTAAATCCACGTTTAGGTTGTGAGATATTCCTGAGAGTTCTGAGTGTTAGAGTTTTTCATGATCAGACTGTGAGCAGGCAGGAGAGCCTCTCACAGCAGCATTTTGCCTGGAGGCCCAAACAACATCTCTGTGTATGTTTTGACACATTGCTGTCACTTAGGAAGGAATCAAAGCAGAACTTCCAGAACTCGAGTGCTCCAGAAGGATTGAGCCACCCCTGCAGCACAGCCTGGAGCAGGGGAGTGACTGAGGATTTGGTTTTTTTTCTCTCAGATTGCAGAGTTACATCGCTGCCTGACACAGAAGGATGCAGGTCTGAGCAGCCTGCACAAGAGCCTGCTGTTCTCTGAGCAAGCCTCCTACGATGGGATCTTCCTCTGGAAAATCACAGAGGTGGGCAGGAAGCTCCAGGACTCTGTGTCTGGCAGGACAGTCAGTTTGTACTCCCCAGGTAAAGCACGAGATGGAGATGTGTGTTCACAATCCCCACTCCTTCAGAACTCCCCCCGATTTCTCCAAAACTCTGCCTCTTTCTGCTCGTGCCAGCAGGAGGATCCTTAAAACAGCTCCTTAAACCAGGATGCTGTTTATGCAGAGATCTGTGATCCAGGCACTGGGATGTGCTTTTCCAGAGGGCTGTGCTCTGGTTTGGGCTCTCATCCTGCTCTCTGCCCTCCACCACAGCTGCTCGCAGTGGATCCATCCCTGCCAGAACCTCAGCTCGGTGCTGCTGGCACCACTGCCTGCAGCTCTTTCCCATGTGGGAAGTAATTGGATTAAGTAAAATACACTTGTGTGGCTAATAACAGGTAATTTTCACCAAGGTTTGAGGCACTAAAAGGATTCCAACCACTGGGTTTTCATTGCCTGTAGTCCCCAGGGGGTGCTGATTTGTCTGCTCTCCTTTGTGTGAGAGCAAATCGCGTCACACGTCACCTTTTCCCATATGCCAGAGCACACATTATATCTTTTTTTTCCCCAAAAAACCCCACCTTTACTCATGAAGAGTTCTGATTTTCAGCTTTCTACACTGCAAAATATGGCTACAAGGTGTGTCTGAGGGTGTACCTGAACGGGGATGGGACAGGGAAAGGAACCCACATGTCCCTGTTCTTCGTTGTCATGAAAGGAGACTACGACGCTTTGCTCCCGTGGCCTTTCAAGCACAAGGTAAGAGGGGAAACCTTTCCACGGCTGATCCCAGCCAAAAGTCAGCTCGAGGTGTCTCTTCCTCTGGAGTTTTGTGGAAGCTGAGTGCTTTTGCACATCCCTTTCCTGCAGTCCTGGGTAATCCTTTGACTGAAAGCTGCTCCTGCTGATGTTCCAAACTTTGCCAGGCAGGATTTTCAGACACCAGGACGTGGGGTTTGGAATGTTCCAAGCTGTGCCCACCGGGGCTAAAAACAGAGACACATCTTCTCCTGGCTCTTGCTAAACATAGATGATATCAGTTCAGGAGGAAATTATGATTTGCTGTCAGAAGGGTGAGGTGTGAGTTCCACTTAGAAATGTGCCACAGATGTCTGAGGTAATCCTGGTCTGATTTTTTTGCCCTAAGTGTGATCTGATAATGACAACAATGGTTAAAAGCAGTGAAACCATGACAGGGCCTGATCTCTGCTCTGGCACTTGCCCTTGTGGGGTAATAATTCCATGAGCCTTTCCTATAAACAGTTTTACTGCCAGTTAACAGCCAAAAAAATAGAAATCAAAGTTTCCAATCCTCACTGTATGAAAAGATTATTACATATATTTCATATTTCAGGCTATAGAACAGTGAGTTAATAAAAGGGTAACGAGGTGGGCAGATTCTATTCTGATATTTAGGTTGTGTCTTTTACATATTTGTGCAGAGGCAACTGAGCTGTTTCCTCTGATTCCAAACCACAATAACAGAGTAAATGTAATGATTGTAACCAGACCCAGGGGCTGTTTAAGTTGTCAGGAGAGACAGAGGCAAAAAGCCTTTGGACTGTGCAGTTCTCTACCAAGGAATAATTCCTTACTTGATTTAATTTAATTTTGTTTTATGGGTAGCAAAGTTTTAAAAACTTCATCTGGGAGTTCACACGAACTGACCTTGCAGGTTGGAAAATTGGTTAGAGTTTGTATTTAATTATCAGTGGAGCATCCAGCTGCTTTTGCAGCACTCCTGTCCCTGCTTGGTTTGTTTTCACTCCAGTAACTCCTCATTGCCACGTTCTGTTTTTCAGGTGACATTTATGTTGCTTGACCAAAATAACAGGGAACACATAATTGATGCCTTTCGCCCAGACCTGACTTCTGCTTCGTTCCAGAGGCCAGTGAATGACATGAATGTGGCCAGTGGCTGCCCCATGTTCCTGCCCCTGTCCAAGCTGCAGTCCCCCAAACACGCCTACGTGAAGGAGGACACGCTTTTCCTGAAATGCATCATAGAAACAAACTAACAAATCCTCAAATATGGCTGGCTGGGGAAGGCACCTGTTGAATGGCAATGGATTATGAGACAAACCTCATCAGTCTGAGATTCTGTGTTAATTTGTGTGTACACAAAATCCCCAGAACCTGAGGCTGCACCCCTTGAACCCACTGCCATCAGCTGCTGGAATGGGATTTTTCCCCGGTGCAGCAGCTGCTGGAATGGGATTATTTCACCAAAGCAGCCAATTCTCATGGTTTAGGTGTCAGCCAGTGTCACCCACCCTGCCCTGCTGGAGAAAAGCTGCTCCTGCTCACAGCTGGCCCAGCTGTGGCTCTGCCAGGCAGGGACTGGGGCAGAATTCCCTGCCCTGGGAGGGGCTGGGGCAGAATTCCCTGCCCTGGGAGGGACTGGGGCAGAATTCCCTGGCCAGGCAGGGACTGGGGCAGAATTCCCTGCCCAGGGAGGGACTGGGGCAGAATTCCCTGCCCTGGGAGGGGCTGGGGCAGAATTCCCTGCCCAGGCAGGGACTGGGGCAGAATTCCCTGCCCTGGGAGGGGCTGGGGCAGAATTCCCTGCCCTGGGAGGGACTGGGGCAGAATTCCCTGGCCAGGCAGGAACTGGGGCAGGTCTGGTGCTGCTCAGGCTGTGCCCAGCCAGGGCAGCTCCTCTGCAGTCAGCTCCTGTGACTCTGCTCTGCCTGGCAGCCCTGGGGGGGATTTTGGCTGCTCCCAAAAAGGAGCAAGGGCAGATTCCTTCCCCTGAGGCCCTGATCAGGTGTCTCTGTGCCTGCCCATGACCTTGGAGGCCGAGAGCTGTGGCCAGAGCTGGTGGCTGCAGTCCTTACCCCAGGGATTTATTCTTGCTATTTTTTCCGGACCTCTATTTATGTGCTCTGTAAGGAGATGTCGTGTTGGATCAGCAGACAGGGACCAGGTTACACTGTGCCTTGGGGGAATTACCTCTAGGATTTTCAAAGCAGCCCTTGGGATTTCATTTGGGATTCTGGGAAGGCCAGAGCTCTGCTCCAGGCAGGGTAAAGCCCCCTCAGTGATCTGCTTTAATGTCCAGTCACTCCCTGGAGCATTTCAAGGATCTTCAACTCATTACAAATTATTGATTTTTTTTTTTTCTTAATATGCTCTGATGTTTAAGTTTTCTTGCATGTTAAAATACAAGTAACTGCTAGAAATGGTTTTATTCTTTTTGGGTTTTCTAATAGAGGGAAGGAATTGATAAATTTTTTTTATAAGCAAGACAAGCTTGAGACTGTCTGGATGTGGGCAAAATCTCTTCACTTCTGTCTTGGCAGCCTTTAAAATAATTAGTTGTGATAAAGCATCACATTCCAAAAACATCCACCTCATAAACAAATATTTATCAAAGTTTGTTTGGGAATGAACTGGATATTCTGTGTGTCTTTTCCTCTATTCCATCTTTCAAATGTTCTTTCAGGGACAGAAAGTGATTTTTCTAGCAATGTGCCATCCTCTGTCACCACACTGGAATAATTTACCTGAATATATTATGTTTATGCTGTCTGTATCACTTTGACAAGCGCTGTATTTATTATAATCATTCTTATTTTCTTATGATTTTATTTATTTCCTAAATAAAGCTGACTAACTTAAGAAAGGCTTGGTGTTATTTTTGCTGTCAGAAAGGGAATTGAGCAGCTTGGAGATGTGATGATTTTGTTTGTTTGTTATAGAAAGAGCTGAGCTGTGCTGCACTTTCCTTCCTTGCTTTTTTCTTCCTTTCTTTCTGGGGAAGGAAAGAGCTGTGCTCAGGAGCTGCAGAAATGCCCAGAACATCTCTGGCCACTTCCCTCAAACCTGCCTAGCTGGGAGAGCACTTCCAGGCTCCTCAATAGAGCCCACAGAGAGAGCTCAGTTTAAAAAAAAAAAAAAAAAAAAGACGGATATGGATCAAATCCATGCTAAATAAACAGACACGAAACCCAATGCCCAGCGCTCCTCCTTTCCAAGGCACAGCTGGCAAAAAGCAGCCGAACCTCAGCCTGAGCTGCTCCGATGGTGATGGCAGGCACCCCTCGGACCCAAGGCTCTCTTCCGAGGGCATTTCCATCCCTGGGAAGGCTCCAGGAGCTCGGGCTGTCCCTGCCAGGCTCGGCCGGAGCTGGAGGAATCCACGGAGCCGCTTTCCAGGCGTGAGGCTCCGCTCCCTGCCCGGCTCCTCCTGGAAAGGGCTCCTCATTTTCATCTCGTTTTCATCTCCCGCACCTTCAGCCGCAAAAGTGTCTCGAGAAGGAAGTGGCTGACACTGAAAGGAGCTGGAATCGGGGCGATATCGAGAGCTCTCTGATCCAGCAAATCAGCTTTTTTTTTTTTTTTTTTTTTGGTCCAGATCAAACCAAAGGATGCAGGAAAAAATCACGTAGAATTTGAGGGAGTTCAATCAGCAGCGTTTGCTCTGTGTTTAACGGCCAGGTTGGCAAAAAGTCAAAATGCTCCTACAGCTATGGTCTGAAATAATCAAGGACAAGATTTGGAGGGAGAAAAAAAAAGGAAAAAAAGGGTTTTTTAATGGACTAAAGAAGCTGAAAAAAAAAAAAAACCAAGCAAATCTTTGGCTTATAAGCCCTTGCTCAGGACAGGGAAAGAACTCAAGCCTTGCACACGGTGGTTTGAGCTGATGGTGTTGGTCAGTCTGGGGGGGTTCAGTGGAGAGGTGGTTCAGAAAAAAGGGAAGAGAGGAGGAATGAGCAACTTTTGGGAGCCGCTTCTCTTGTCAGGGATGAAGTGACCGAGGAGTGGCCGCTCCTCCGGCTGGATGTGGCTCTCGGGAGCCCGGCTGGGTCGCCCAGCCCCGGGAGGCTCGGGGCCAGCGAGAGCCGCTCCTGCAGATCCCATCTCCACGCCAGGCCTGGAGCTCCGTGTTTGGGTTTCCATTCAATATTCCTCGGCTTCGGTCTCCAAGGCTACACGCCAACATCCAACCCCTCCTCCCACTCCTGTTTTCAAAGAAAGAAAAACACTGTGAAAAGAGGCTGCAACGATTTCTGGGCAGTTTTCAAAGCAGGGAGGCAGCGCTGGGAGCTGCTCTCCCTCCGCAGGCTCTGATCCAGCCCCTGCTCCATCCTGGTGCGAGCAGGAAAGCACCAGCAAGTGCAGGGTGAGGGCGAGCAATTAAAAGTTTTTAAGGAAAAAAAAAAAAAAGGGAGTTTAGAGTAGTTAACTACTCGGGACTTCATTCAAACCCTTCTGCAGAAGCTGGTTTTGTTTGGGAATTTCATAGCGGGGAAGGGGCCGGGAGCCTGTGCTGGAGGGTGTGGGGTTGCTGCCCTCACCTTTGCACCGATTTGGGGGCTCTCGTTCATTTCTCTTCCCTCGCTTACAGAATAATCTGATTTAAGGGCCGGGTACTCCTGCCCTGTCCCAGCACAGAGAGCAGGGCAGCCTTGGGTGCCAAACCAGCGCCCAGCTGCTCCAGCTGCTGTCACAGCCCCGCTCCAGCACCTGCCAGGGGCCACCATCCCACCAAGATGGGACAAAGAGATGCAGGGGATAGATAGATGGGTGTGCAGAGGAGGAAGAGGAGGATGAAGAGAGGGAAAAAGAGAAGGAGAAAGGAAGATGAGGAAGAGGAGGAGAAGGGCAGCACCCGGCAGCGCCCTGCAGTGCGATCTGACGCCAGGCTCTGCTGGATGCTGTGACAGAAGCACCTGCAAAGAAACCAGAGATAAATCTGGTTTATGTTGCTGTAATTATTCTGCTTCATTTCGGTTAGAAAATATAGGATACATCTCAAATTCTGTTTTTTGTTTTTTTCATTTTAGTTTGAGACTTTTGTCCCAGCGCAGTGTTCCCGTGCTCTTTGTCGGTGTGGAAAGGTTTCAGTCCGGTTCTCCCCGCGTACACCCCCGGTGAGCTCGATCCAGAGCTTGATTTCCGTGTCACACCATCCGCATTCCTGCGGCGAGCAACCAGCACGCTGCAAACATCAACCACGGGGCCGGGAGGAGGGTGCTGCTGCCCCGGTCCCCTCGGGGACAGGCTGCGACACGAACGCTGTCCCGGGACTGCAGCAATCCCTGCCATTTGGGGCAAACGCAGCGGCCCCAAGGCACGGAGAGAGGAGCGGGGTTTCTCCGAGGGCTGTGGGCAGGAGTTATTTTTATTTTAGTCCTGAGGTGAGTCACACTTATCCCGGTGTGACTCACGGGGAGCTGGGGCCCGGGGCTGGGTAGGGATGTGGCACGGCGTGGCACACATGGCACACACATGGCTCACACATGGCACACAGGGCACACACATGGCACACAGGGCACACACATGGCACACAGGGCACACAGGGCACACACATGGCACACCAATCTCCTTTCCTGTCCCCTCCGCAGGTGCAGCATCACACGGAGCACTCTGACACCAATGTTTAATGGGAAAGTTTGATGAAATAAACGATTCCCAAGTGGCGGGTGTTGGAAGGGAGGCTCAGCCCGTGCCGGGCCGCTCACCCCTGGCCCCCGGGAGCTGCTCACTTGCAGCCCAAGCTTTGTTGCACGTATGTTCTGAGCCCCGGCTCCTGGTGCTGCAGGAGCTCATCCATCACGGGCAGGAAAAGCCGTACGGACTCTGCTCGCGCTTGGCCCTGACCCGGCACTGGGAATCAGCTCTGCTATGGCCCGAGCAGCCTGGAAAACATTGCTTTTTCAGGATCGCTTTCCAACAAACAGCAAATCCTACACATTTCTTCTTGGCACAGACAGAAGCATTTTTACAGCGATTGATTTTCTCTGTGAGATTCAGAGAAAGGCTGAAAAGGCTGCTCCTGCTTCCAGGAATCCCGGCGAGCACAGGTCGTTCCCTGCCGGGACAATGCTCGCAGGCACTGCCCGCATCCCACCCCTCCCGCATCCCACCCGGGGCACCGGGGGAAGCCCTTTCCTGGCTCGGAGGGGACAGGCGGGAGGTCCCGCGTGTGGCAGAGGGTGGCGGTGCCTCTCCACGGGCGGTGGGTGCGTGGCAGACCCTGCGTGCCCCGTCCTGGCCCCGGGGATGCCGCCTGCGCTCTCCGGAGCACCGGGCAGGGCCGAGCCGGGATGTACCGAGCCGGGATGTGCCCCGCCCGTCCGGTCCGGTCGGTTCCTATCCATGCCAATCGGTCGCTGCGGGTGGGTCGGTGCCAGTCCGGTGGCTGCCGGTCCGTGTCACGCCAATGGGTCGATACCAGTCCGGTCCGGTTCGGTCCGTGCGGGTTCCCCCGGTGCCGCTGGCTGCCGTGCCGTGCCGGTCCGGCCCGTGCGGTGCCGGTGGGTGCCGCGGGGATGCGCTGCGCTGCGGTGGGACCGGACCCGTGGGAGGCGGCGGGGGCGGCCCCGCTAATTGCATAACCGGGACGTCAATGCCGGCGGGAGCGCGGGGGAAGCGCGGGAAGATGGCGCCCCGCGCCCGGCCCCCGCCGCGCCCCGCAGCCCCCCGGGCCCGCGCCCCGAGCGCCCGCTGAGCGCCCCGGGGGCACCGCGGTAAGGGCGGCCCCGGCCCCGCGCTCCGGGGACAGCGGGCGGGACGGGCGGACGGGCGGGCGGACGGACGGACAGACAGACGGCGCCGCGGCCGCCTTTGAATGAGCCAATGGCGGCGGGGCCGCGGCCGCGCTCGGGGCTGCCCGCGGCCACCCCCGGCAGGTGCCACCGGGACCGGGGCACAGGGCCGGGAGCTCCGGCCCCGCTGACCGGCACGGGAGAGGCGTGGGCGCTCCCACGCGTGTCCGGGGGGCCGGGGAGAGAGCGCGGAGCTGCGGGAGCCCCCGGGCAGGGAGCGGCGGGGGGGAGCGGAGGGAAGCGCGGGGATGTGCGGGAGCCCCGGGGGCGCGGAGCGGACGCGCTCCCACGCGGGGACCCGGCGGGCGCCGCTGTCGGGACGTGTCGCGGCTCGTGAGCGCCGGGTTTTGCCGTGAGTGCCATCGCTCTGCCCGTCCCGGGGCTCTCGGCGAGCGGGAGAATCCTCGTGGATGGCAGGGGCCGGGCAGAGGGGGCGATCCGCGGCGCCAAGACACGCGTGGTGCCGTGAGGCCACATGTGTGGCCGTGACGGGAGCCCCAAGGGGGGAAAAGTCCCTTTCAAGGCGTTTCTGTGGTGTCCATCGGGATCGCAGCTCTGCTGTGGGTGATTTCTTTGCCTCCTGCACCCCAAACCTCGTGGCGGTGACATTTGGCGGCCCGGGTTCGCTCGCTGTGGGTGGTGCTGGCACATCCCTACTTCTGCAGCAGTCCCGGTGGTTTGGGAGCCCACAAAACTGCGCGGAAATTATGATTTTAAAATCGCAGTCAATTTAAAGCTTTTATTCCTTATGTACCCCTTCCCAAAACTGAACCATGCGGACGTGTGGCGTGTCCCGGTGCTGTGGGAGCCTCTCGGGGGTTAATTCCCTCTTGTTCACCAGTAGCAAAAGTTTTGGCTGCTCCCTGGATTTCGTGGAAAGGAACCATCGGCTCTGTTCTGCAGTGTCCTGAGCCCCTGCTGGTGGGGCTGAACCACCTCCAGCCTCGGTTCTCCCAGGGAAAACGCTCAGGGATGCTGTGCCCGGCTGTGCCGGGAGGTGACAGCGTGTGTGTCCCCTGCAGGCTCTGCTGATGGAGAGCACGGAGCTGAGCCCGCTGATCCGGGATGTGTACGCGGCCGCCGGGCGCGCCCAGCAGGGCTCGGCGCGGAGGGGCAGCGGCTGCCGGGAGCTGATGGTCCGGCTGAGCGAGGGGCAGTACGTGCTGTGCCGATGGACAGACGGGCTCTACTACCTCGGCAAGATCAAGAGGGTAACGTGGGCACCCCCAGGGAACGGGAGAGCCCGCAGTGGTGCCAGTGCCAGCGGAGCCGGTGCCATTCCTTTGCTCAGGGGGTGTTGGCCTGGGCTGCCATGTCTCTTTGGGTAGCATGGCGTTTTGGGTTGACATCCTGCCCCGGGCTGTCACGCCCCAAACCTGACTGCCCGCAGCCCCGAGACACAGGATGAGGCACCGAGGAAAACAGGGAAGTGCTGGGAATGGGAGCTGACTCTCCACCGTTCTTCCTGCTCTCTTCTGGCAGGTGAGCGGCTCCAAGCAGAGCTGCCTCGTCACGTTTGAGGACAACTCCAAGTACTGGGTCCTCTGGAAGGACATTCAGCATGGTGAGTGTTGCCCCAGCCTCCCTTCCCCGCTGCCATGCTGTGGGACTCTCCCCGGCAGCACGGGGACGCGGCTGTGCCACCTCTGTCACCCTCGTCCCACAGCCGGTGTCCCGGGGGAGGAGCCCAAGTGCAGCATCTGCCTGGGGAAGAAGTCGGGCCCCAGGAACGAAATCCTCATCTGCGGGAAGTGCGGGCTGGGTGAGTGTGGGTGTCGCACCCCGGGCCTCTGCCGTGCCCACCCCCGGTCTCTGCCGTGCCCCCCCGGGCACGCTGATGCCGTGCCCTCCCGCAGGTTATCACCAGCAGTGCCACATCCCGGTGGCGAGTGGCGGCGAGGGCCCGCTGGGGACGCCGTGGTTCTGCCGCCGCTGCATTTTCGCCCTGGCCGTGCGGGTGAGTGGGGCTGCCCCGGGCTCCCGGCTCCTTGTGCTGCCCGTCCCTGGCACAGCGGGCCAGGACGTGGTGGCTGTGCCCGGGTGGCTGCGCTGACCCTGTCCATGTCTCTCCCACAGAAAGGCGGTGCCCTGAAGAAAGGAGCCATTGCCAGGACGCTGCAAGCCGTGAAGATGGTGCTGTCCTACAACCCCGAGCTGCTGGAGTGGGATTCTCCACACCGCACCAACCAGCAGCAGTGCTACTGCTACTGCGGGGGCCCCGGAGAGTAAGGGCCTGCCCGAGTGTCACGATGGGTTTTGTGGGGAGAAGGAAGATGGGATCAGGGCGGGGATGTCGTGCCTTTGCTCCCCGTGCTGCCTCTGCTGTCTGGGTCTGTGCTTGCACCAGAAACCCCAGTGAGGGACAGATTTCTCTCTCTGCCTGGGGTGTCTGTGTCTGGGGGGAACTGGGGCAGTGGCTGCCACACGCTGCCCTCACTGTCACCTCCTGTCCCCGCCCAGGTGGTACCTGAAGATGCTGCAGTGCTACCGCTGCCGGCAGTGGTTCCACGAAGCCTGTACCCAGTGCCTCAGCGACCCCATGATGTTTGGAGACCGGTATGACCCCTCTGGGCTTTGCTGAGACGCCTCCCCAGGGGGGACTCATGGACACATCCCAGCTGTGTGTCCCTCCCTGATCCTTCTGTCACTGACATGGATCAGTGGCCCTGTCCCATAGAGTCCCCACTCCTCCCAGCCTTGCTGTCACCGTTGGCACTGTCCCACCTGGCCCATCCTGGGCCCTGCATGGCTGTAGGATGATCCTCACTCCCAGCATTTCCCCTGATGTTTTCCAGGTTCTATGTGTTTTTCTGCTCTGTATGCAACCAGGGACCAGAATACATCAAGCGCCTGCCCTTGAGATGGTGAGAAATGGGCTCTGCCTGCTTTGGAATGTGCCCAGGTGGCTCTGGGACACCATCCCTGGAAGTGTTCAAACCAGGCTGGACGGGGCTTGGAGCAACCTGGTCTAGCAGGGATGATTTTTAAGCCCCTCTTCCACCACAAAGCGTTCTAGGATTGTGTGTTTGGTTTCCCCCAGCTGCAGGCAGTGTCCCACTTCTCCCCAAAGCTCCAGGGATGCTGTCCTGGCTGTGGCATCTGCTGGGATACACTCTGGGCTGAGTTGCTCCCCCTGTGTAGCGTGGGAAGGTTCCAGTGGTGGGTTTGGGAGGACCTGGGAGCTGTGGTGGCACTGGCAGAGCAAGGGCATGGTGGTGGCACCATCCTGCCAGGGCTGCTGACCCCATGCCCCTCTTTGCTGCAGGGTGGACATCGTTCATCTGGCCCTCTACAACCTGGGTGTGCAGAGCAAGAAGAAATACTTTGACTTCGAGGAGATCTTGGCCTTCGTGAACCACCACTGGGACCCTCTGCAGCTCGGGAAGGTACAAACACACCCCGGGCTTGGGCTGGAGTGAGAAATGTAACCCCAGCTTGTGCAGCACTCGGCATGGAGCTTAAACCCCTTCCTCTGTGCTGGGATTTCCCTTGTTGGAGTGTCCTGACACCTTTCCCAATGGGAGCTAGAGCTGGGAGATGCACTCACACCAAGGCGTGTTGGAAACTGTCCCCGGGGCAGGACTGGGCAGCTCCCCGAGGGTGGCAGTGCCAGACCCGGCTGGCTCTGCCAGGTCTTGGCTCCCTCCCTCCCTCCCCGAGCTCGGGCAGGAGCCGAAAGCCGGAGTTCGGGTTCCCCCGTCTGTTTGGATTTTGCATAACCACAGCGGGCACTGAGCCCTGCCTGCCCCCCTGTCCCGCAGCTCACGGGCACCCCCATCTCCGAGCGCGGCCCCCACCTCCTGAACGCCCTCAACAGCTACAAAAGCAGGTGAGTCCCGGGCCGTAGGGTGGGATGCAGGATGTCCCCGTGCCAGCCTGGCTGAGGGCTGTCCCTCCCCTCTGCCGCCCAGGTTTCTGTGTGGGAAGGAGATCAAAAAGAAGAAATGCATCTTCCGCCTGCGGATCCGCGTCCCCCCGAACCCCCCCAGCAAGGTTCTGCCGGAGAAAGCCCCCGGCGAGGGCGAGAGCAGCTCCTGTGAGCTGAAGAAAGGAGGAAAAAGCAAATATGCCCATAAGGACAGGTGAGTGTCCCCTTTTCCCCGGCCATTCCCGCAGCAGCCCCCTCCCCTGCCCGCGCCCCCCTCACGCCCTGTTTGCAGCCTCCAGCAGCAGAAGCGGCGAGCGCGGCGCAAGAGAGCCAAGTTCCTGCTGGAGGATGCCATTCCCAGCGTGAGTCCTTCGCCCCCTCCTCTCTGCAGCCAGCCAGGATTTGGCAGCCGCGGGGCACTGCCCAGCCCTGGGGCTGCCCGAAAGTTTTCCCCATTCCTGCGGGCAGGGAGAGCTCCTGGGGAGCTCTGGGGAGTGATGAATGCCCGGCCCAGGGCGCAGGGTGCCGGTGCCAGGTGTGGGCAGCACCCCTGTGCCAGGCAGTGAGGGGTGAGCTTGTTTTTGTGACAGAGTGACTTCACCTCGGCCTGGAGCACCAACCATCACCTGGCCAGCATCTTCGACTTCACGCTGGATGAGATCCAGAGCCTGAAAAGGTCCGTGCAGCTGGAGCAGGGGTGTGGGGGGCCAGGGCTGCTGCCTGTGCCAGGCTGGGGGTGATGCTGCATCCCAGCCTGTCCCATCCCACCCTATCCCGTCCACAGTGCC
Organism: Sturnus vulgaris; assembly: GCF_052056855.1. Taxonomy (NCBI): domain Eukaryota; kingdom Metazoa; phylum Chordata; class Aves; order Passeriformes; family Sturnidae; genus Sturnus; species Sturnus vulgaris. The sequence goes on from NC_142264.1 coordinate 2,097,903, forward strand.
AGCTCAGGACAGACTTTCCTATCGGATGTGGACTCCACAGATGCCACCAGCACCTCAGGCTCGGCCACCACGAGCCTTTCCTACGAGTCCAGGTGAGGACTGTGCCCCTTGCCCCCTTCTGGAGGGGTCCTGGTGGCATGGCCAGGGGGGCGAGGGCCTGTGTCTCCCCTCTTCATGTCCCACCCTGGGGAGCTTTTCCTCCGTGTGTCCCAAAACGGCCTGGGGGTCCCAGAGTGGCACTTGCTGGGTGTGCAGGATCGGAGCCGTCGGTCCTTGCTGGGCTCCCCCAAATTCCCGGCGTGCTCCCTGCAGAAGCCAGCACGGGGAACGAGGGTGGGCGGGGGGGGGGGGGGAGCGACACTTTTTGGGTGCTGCCCTCACTCCTGCCCTGTGCCCTCCCCGGCAGCCGCAGGACCGTGGGCAGCCGCAAGCGCAAACTGGCAGTGCCAGCCTACGCCTCGGGGGCCAAGAGGAGAGGGGGCGAGCTGGGCGGGCGCCCGGTCGCCACCACCCCGGAGGGCAGCGAGGCGACGGCCGGCCCCGACCGCCCCGACGACGGCATCGACAGCCACACCTTCGAGAGCATCAGCGAGGACGATTCCTCGCTGTCCCACCTCAAATCCTCCATCAGCAGCTACTTCGGGGCCGCGGGCCGGCTGGTGTGCGGGGAGAAGTACCAGGTGCTGGCACGGCGGGTGACGCTGGAGGGGAAGGTGCAGTACCTGGTGGAGTGGGAAGGCACCACCCCTTACTGAGCCCCGCCAGCCCCAAAACCTCTCCCGGAGCCAAAGCAGAGGAGCTGGGGCTGCTGGGGAAGCCCGTGAGGCACAGGAGAGGTGCTGGTGCCTCCCCCCGGCAATCTCGGCGGGTGGAGGCAGCGCCCAGGCCGGCAGTGCTGCCAGGAATGGAACCCGAAGCCCCGACACTCTTGTTTTTTTTAATGTTAACAATTTTTAGTTCCTTGGCTGTGTTTATGCAGTGATGGAGCCCGGTGCTGGTCAGAGCAGTGACGGGGTCTGGCCCTTCCAGAAGAGTCCCCCTGGCACAGCTGGAGCAGCTGCTTGGGGGGCACCCCACACCCTGCTCACACAGAGGGACCTCGGCCTGTGCCTGGCACAGCTCGGCTCATCCCGGTGTCCCAGCCTGACTGAGCAGCCTCGAGGGGGTCCTGCTGCCAAAACACGAACCCCTCCTCATCCCTGGGCTCCCACAGCTCATCCCATGGTGCCCATGGGAAACTGGGGACAGCTCTTGGGGTTTTCCACCTCATCCTGAAGAAGAAGATTACGAATCAATTCATTAAAGGAATGTGGTTTGTTTTATATGAGAGGAAAATGCCCCCAAACCAGTCCACACGTGGCTGTTGCAGCCATGGGGCAGATGTGCTCTCACCCCACAACGTGGACTGTTTGTGGTGCTGCACCAGCTTCATTTCCCTGTTCTGACAATCATGATCTTGGAAGAAATTATCCAAAAAATCCTCCTTTGCCTTAAAACCACCATGGACACTTCACAGACTGGAGCCCAAGGCCTTTGTTTCTACAGGAATCTTCATCCCAAATGTGCCAAACCAGCAGACAAACCAAAAAAGGCTGAAGAGGACAGTGGGGGCAGGGGGCAGGGGCTGTACCAGGGTCCCTGTGGCCATCCCTGTGACCTCCTGGCTGTGCCTCTCTCGTGGTGATGTTTGTGAGCACTGGGCTTGATTTGTCTGCAGGAGAGGAGGAGCAGCCCCCTCCTTTAACAAAGCAATACTGCCAGCTTGGGCAGGAGCAGAGCAGTTTTTAAAAAAGATTCCAATATCAGATAGATGTGTTAGATTTTTTTTCTTTTAGAGAGAGAGAGAGAGATATTTTTAATGTGCCCCTCATCTCTCCCCCATCCCACCCTGGCCATCCCATGGGATGGAGGGTGGGCCATGCTGGGCTGTGGGGTCCTGTCCAGCAGCAGACCCTGTCCTGTCCTACCTGTGCTTGTGGGATCTCATTTGGAGCAGAGTGTCCTTGTCCTTTTGGGAGAGATGCTGCCAGATCCCCTCCATCCCTGGCAGGGAGGGGTCCAGCAGCTGGAGAACTCCCTGTCCTGCCTTAGCTTTGTCCTTGAAGGATCACTTCAAATATTTTCCCTTTCTTAGTGCCTATGGAGCCCTTCCAAGGGGCTGCCAAGAGCTGTGCCAGGGCTGAGCAGGGTAATGCCTGTGGGATGTGCCAATGGACATCACACTTGTGGAAGCACCCACAGGATGTGGCCCTGGCTCCTCTCTGCTCCCTCTCTGTCCCCTCTCCTCTCCTGGCTTCTTGCAGAGAATTGAATGTGGAGCCTTTAAAAGTATTTTTGTTGCAGAGTATATTTTGCATTCGCTGTAATAGAGATTATAACAACTCTGTGCACCTTCTGATTTCTGAGTTCAGGTTGCTGCTTGTAAGCAACTCTCGTTATACCCAAGTTGTAATTAATATGTCTGATGTACAATTAAAAAGTGGGGTTTTTTTCAACATCACTGTTCTTTTGTAGTGTGAGGATTATTGAGTTGGGATGCCCAGTGCCCACCACGGGCAGCTGGTGCTGCTGGGTTGTGTTCTGTGCCAGCTGGGGTGGGCAAGCCCAGGACAGGCCTTGGCTCCTGCCCAGCTGAGACCACGAGACTCTGCCCAGGTAAGAAACGCTCCTGTTTATTCCCTTCCCAGTCACATAAATAACACAAAAACCAGAAGTTACACCCTAGAAACCATGAACATAAGGATCTTTTTACAAGGTTCAGCTTGGCTGGGTAGAAAGGCTCAGGTGGGGGTAGGGATGCAGGACTCGTGGTCCTGCTGGCACTTGTGTTCCCTGAGCTGGCTGTGGATGTTCCCCAGCTCTCTGTGACAGGCCAGACCCTGCTGCTCGCGGCTCCTGCTGAATCCTTGCGGCGTTTGCTGCTGTTTTCTGCTTCCTTGGATTCCGCAGGGCTCCAGCAGCTGCCGGCAGGGGCAGGGTGTCACATCCTGCAGCCTCCGGGCAGGGCGGGGCGGGATGCGGGGACAGGACGGCTTCAGGGCTGCCTGTGGGGACACATGGGCACTGCAGGGGCTGCCAGGCCACGGCTCCCAGCTGGAATTCGCTGCTGACAGAGTGTCCTGACAGGAGCCATCTCCGCGTATCCTCACCCGCAGCTTTTGGGGCAGGCAGCCCTTCCCCAGCAGCGGCTCCGGGCTGCTCACAGCTCCCGGGACAGGCCAGGGAGGGGAAGTTTCCCAATCCCAAGCTCCTGTGTCACAGCAAACCCGAGAAGGTAAAAGCTGCAGGGTCCCGGTCTCCCCAAAAACGAGCCGCACTCAGCGCTCCTCAGTGCCGGGGGACGTTCTCGTCTATCCACTTGAGGTAGAGAGGGTTTCCTTGGTCGATGGGCAGGCTGATGATCTCGGGGATTTCAAAGGGATGGATGGATCTAAAGTGGAAACAGGCGCGGCGGAGGAGCGGAGTGAGCTCCAGCCCCAGCCCTGCCCCGCGCCCTCCCGCACTTCAAAGCACCCGCAGCTTCTTTCTGCCACGTGGGAATTCCGCTTTGAGTCCGGCCTTTACCACACACTGCCGGGGGCCTGGCCCAAAGCTGAGTGTGCTCCCCCCTCGGGAAATGCAGGAAATCCTGTCAGGGAATAATAACCTGTGTGAGGAGGAGAATCCCTCCTCGAATCCAGCATGGAGAGCTGGGTGAAGCCCAGCAGTTGATATTCCTGACACCTTTTCCTTTTTGCTGATGCCATCTCTGTTTTTTTTCTGGCTTGTAAGATACAGCAGGAGCACTTAACCCCCCTGGGTGGGATGGGGCTCAAGGAACTCCCAAAGCTGGAGCAGGAGGTGACAGCCTACCTTGGATGGGACACCCAGTGCTCCTGTGGGGCCAGAGACTCACCTGACGTAGTTGGACAATTCTCCTATTTTGGACGTCCTTGTTTTCACCAACTGTGGAGAGTAAAAAACCAAAACAAACCCCAAGGGAGATGTGAAGGGATGGAGGGACCCTGATGTGCAGTTCCATGGTCCCCACCCAGCACAGCCAGGGGTGTGACAGGAGCTCTTTCCAACTCCCTCAGCTTCCCTGGGGGATGTTCCCAAACCCAGCAGGTTGGTGCCACCGTCCCCAAACCTCCCTGCAGCCCCTGTCAGCTGGGGCTGTCTGCAACAGGGATTTTTGTCATGTAGGGAATGACCACTCACCAGAAGTATTTCAGTGGATTCTTCCAGTTCTCCTTTCCAGAAATACCTGGATTTAAAAGAAAAGCAGCATCAGCAAATCCAGCTCTGGCTGCAGCCATGCCAACCCTCGGGTTATTTTCCCTGCTTGGTGCTTTTTGCACGTGGCCATTTCTTTACAAAGTGGCTCAAGAAGCATTGCTGGCCCCAAAACTGCTGAGCACACGAGTGAGCACCCCAGATTATGGGGTGCTTATTATTATGGGGTGCAGATTATGGACCAGAGCCTCCTCCAGAGAATTTACCCAGGGGGACTGGCAGGACAAATTCTCTGGGACGGGGGTGTCCCGTGGTGGTGGCCACGCTCTGCAGGGATGGTGGCTGGGAGGCTGAGCTTTCTTCCTCTCTTTCCCTGCAGGAGAGGAGCTGCACTTCTCATGAGTCAGATGTGACCTTTCAAAACATTTCTGCTGCCAGGAGCCCGTCCTGATCTCATCTGCCTGCAGGGCTCCTGCTCGAGGAGGGCTCGGAGGCGTCTCCTGAGCGGGGCACGGAGCAGAATCCAGCTGGAGCTGCCAGGGCTGGGCAGGAGCAGCTCTGCTCCTGCTCCCGGGGTTTGTAGGAAATGATGGATAAGGGGAAGAAGGGCATTGCTGGATACGGGGTTGCAGGGAGCACCTCCTGAGGGAAGCTGTGGTGGGATCTGCTCCTCACTCCTGCCAGGGTGTTTCTGTGAGGAAAAGCTGGTTTGGGGCTTTGCTCTTGAAGCTCTGTAACAAGTGCAGTCCCTTTGCATGGACAGCTGAGGACACCTGCAGAGCAGGGCTGGGCCTGTTCCAAGGTCAAACCTGATGTTCTTCCTGCCTGAAAAAGCTGCTTAATTTCGTAAAGGCCTTTTCTGGTCTCTATATTGGCTGCATTTTAGAGCCTCTAATAACAGGCACCATGTCCTCAGGACCATCAACCCGAAATTGCTGGATGTCTGTGTAGCCAAGTAACCAATAAATGAATGATCCCCATGGGCAGTCAGAGCATCTGCACTCCTCAATAAGCCCTGAGCACGGTGAGACTCATCCCCATCATCTGCAACAACAAACAGACCCAGCAGCCTTCTGGAAACTGAGGCCTGTGTCCATGCCCTCCTTCCCTCCCTGCAGAGCCCAGGTTTGCCTCCTCCCTTGGGGAATATCCAGCCCCACTCACAAGGCCGAGCTCTTGGGCAGGATGTTCACGTAGGCAGCCAGTTTCTTATCCATGATGGCCCTGGGGGAGACAGGAGGGCAGTCAGTGCCAGCCCAGCTCAGTGCTCACCCCCAGCCTCGGGGACAGTCCCTTGTGCTGCCCCAGGACTGGCAGCAGCAGCTTTGACATTGGAGACATGGAATTTTGGGTTACTTATTACCCTGAGAAAACAGAGGCAAAGGTGAACTTTGGCTGGAGATACTTCAGACCAAGCCCTCCTGGCAGGGCCCTGTGCTGAGGGGGGATTTTGGGTGCTGCTCCTGGCCTGGAGGATCCTGCCCAGTGCCAGCCCTGTGCCCCTCTGGCTGTGGGACTGAACCGTGGGACCACAAGAACCCAGGGAAGGATGGGGAGGGGTTTGTCTGCCACTGTCCAGCTGTGCCCCTTCCTCCCAAATGTGCAGCATTTAAAATTAACAACATCAAGGTTTTCCAACCCAAAATGTCCTAGAAATCTGAAGCCCAGATAAATTCCTTCCCTCTGGCTGCCTCCATGAGTTGTGGGCTGGTTTGTTATTGCAGAGCTGCTCAGGGTGAAGTGACACTTCAGTGATTACAGAGCACTGAAGCAATCTCAGGGAGGATTTTCAGAAGAAAAGGGGCACATGTTGTGTTTTGTGAGCAGAGCAGTGCCTGGCCCTTCTCATGGAGGTGGCAGCAGTCCCTTCAGGCAGGGCACCAGTGACCCCACCTTTGGCTTGGGGGGGACCATGGCTGGAGAGGAGAAGCAGCCCAGGAGGCTCAGGCTTGTTTGCTCTCACCATGTGTAGGCAGTTCCAGGCATTTAATGCTCGTGGAGCATCTTGAGTTAATCTTTAGACCAACAGAGTGCAGCAGCACGAGCAGAGCCACCCCTGCTGTGCCTGTCGTGTCACACATGGCATAAATCAGTTTGGATTTGCTGCCTGCAACTTGCAAGTCCCTTTAGCACAGGAACCTTTTGGTTTTGGTGCTCTGTCTCAATAAATTGAGATCCTGAACTTTGTCCCAGCAAGCTGAGCAGCAGCGAGAGGCCACCAGGGGAACAGAGAACATTGTAAAGAGCTGAATGTGACCTGTGGAAAATGTCTGCATAATGCATGATAGCTTTGGGTTGGGCACTTAACTGTGTGTTTCTTTGTCTGTGCCTCACTCTGGGCCCTGAAGTGAGACAGATTAAATATTAATAAGCAGAAAGGCAAAGGAAATGATAAGCACAAATCTAAGGTGGCAGTGGGGACTGGTGGGGTGCTGGGCAAGTTGGGTGAGGTGCAGTGGCCACAGCACTCAGCCAAGGGCGTCAGCTCCTCCCAGGACAGGCAAGAAGGTCTTGACATGCTGAATTCTACCTGCAAAAGCTTGAACCCCCTTTGCTTAAATCAGTGGAAAATTTCCTTGCAGGCTGATCTGAGTGAGTGCTCCACTGAGCAGTGCAAAGGAAGAATAAATACAACAGCACAGGAAAAAGGAATGGGGGGAAATGAGTGTAGAAGCCGTGTGTCATCCCCTGCAACCTCATTGCTCCCAATTCCAGAACAAAGGAATAATTACTCCACCAGTAAAACCACAACCAAAGTAGACATATCTCAGCGAGGGGGAGTGATTTATCTCCTCTCCCTTCCCTGCAAGATGAGGAACAAAGAGTGGAAAGCATTTGCAAAGCTGTTGGGATGAGGCATTTTCAGGAACTGAGGCTCTTTTCACCAGGTACAGTCGCTCCTTTTTTTTTTTTTAGGAGACATCGAGCAGTGCAGACATAATTCTATTTGAATTTCTTAATACAGATGCAGTATTTAAGATGACACAAACTCCCTTTCAGTAGCCTGTCAGTTCCTGAACATGTTTGGGAGCATTTTGCTGGAGATGGAGGGGTTTTGGCAGCAGCAGGGCAGCAGGAAAACAGCGCAGGAGGTGTTGCAGGAAACTTCACGGTCCATCATAAACACTTCCCCAGTCAACACGGGTTCAGTTCTTTGAACAGAACATCCATTGAGTCAGGGACTGACAGGAAAAAAAACTCTGCATGCAAATATCATGCAGAGTATCTCATATATTAAAATAGGAGAAGGAGAAAATCGAGGGAAAGCCCTCATTCCCTGAAGTTTGCCTGGTGAGCAGAGTGGCACCTCACGAATGTTTGTTGTGGACCCCTTTGATGCTTCCTTTATTTTCAGTCAGAGCACTGTGCTTTTTCCCTCTCTATAAATATCCCTCCTGGCATTTTGTTGTCTGTGTTGTTCCAGAGAGGAATGAAGACTGTGGCAGATCAGAGAACATCAAGCTGGAGTTTAATCCATCTGAGAACCCAGAAATTCCGGGTCATGAAAATGGGTCTTGAAAATGCAAGGCAGTGAAATAAACAGAGAATTATTGCTGTTACCGTGGCATTGACTTCAGAGGCAAATGTCAGCTTTCCTTGGGGCAGAGCAGCTCTTGGCAAGGGGGTGTGATACAGAGTCAGTGGAAAGGAGCACAGCTTGGGTTTGGGCTGGGAGGGAACTGAAATTTTATGTCCCTCCACTCTCTGCCATGAGCAGGAACACCTTCCACAATCCCAGGGTGCTCTAAACCCCATCCAACCTGGCCTTGGACACTTCCAGGGATCCAGGGGCAGCTGGAGCTGCTCTGGGCACCCTGTGCCAGGGCCTCACCCCCCTGGAAATGCAAAGTACAGCAGGACAAGGAGATATTCAGCTTTATTGCGGCTTTGGAAGCCCTGAAGGCAGGGAATGTGGCCGTACCTGGCGATGTCCCTGGCGATCTGCTCGTTGAGGCAGTTGATGAAGGCAATGGAGTGTGTCCCTGGGATGTAGCTGCCAGTGACAGCAGAGTGCAGGTGCAGAGCCAGGCCCTGGAGCAGGGGGTACATCAGCACCAGCAGGGTCAGCACCTCGGAGACAACACCAGGGGTGATGGGAGGTGAAATGCTGCACTTGGGAGAACAGAATTCACATTGCCCGTGCCTTGAGGGGCTTCTCTCAACATTGCAGGAACCGGCAACTTAATTAAATTGGATTGAATTAAGGTGAGAACCTGCTCCTAGGGGGATTAATTCCCCTCCAAAAGGACCAATCTGGTGCTCAGGGCAGGAGAGGGGCAGGTCTGAGGCTGGATCAGCCCAGGAGTGCCCAGACTAACAGGGGTTACAGACCCAACCACAGCAGCCAGGACTGGTTTTTCTGAAGAAAGGAGGTAAGACATGGAATGTCTTGGTTTGTAGTGCAAAAAAGAGCAAGAAGGGAATGGCTCCCACACCCAGCACATCTGTCCTGCTCAGGACATGTCTGTAGCCATCCTTTAGCCGTGTGCCAGGGCTGAGGTGTGTCCATCCCTCCGAGAAATGGGGGCACGGGACCCTCTGCCTCCCTGGGGAATTTCCATCCTGCCCTGCCAGGTTATTGTGCTCTCCCACCCAGACCACGCTGCAGCCTCACAGCCTGGCTTCAAAACAAGTTTGGAATTAATCTCATCTGAATTATCTGCTGCTAAAATCACAGTGAATTCTGTGGAGCACAGAAATCTCAGTGTGCCCAGCCCAGATCTGCACGAACACCAAAGCTCTGCCCTCGGCCTGGCACAGCAGCAGCAACAAGTGGGGTTTGCTGGGCAGGAGCTGCTATTCCTGGCAAGCCCCTTCTCTGCTGTTTGTGCTCACAAGCCATCAACAGCCTCCCAAAAATATATCACGATCCCAGTGGGGATGCTGTGGAAATGGGGAGGTTAATTTGGAGTGCTGAGGAGCAGCTGAAGGATGGTGCCATTCTGGGCTGCAGTGCTTTCCCTTTGTCTTTTGTTTTGTTTTTGATAGAAACAGCATCTGGCTCTGATTCAGCTACAGTGATTTTTAAAAATGCTTAGAAGACTAAGAATATGTTCCTTTTTCCCCACTATTTCCACCCTCATTTGTCCTGTGAAAAACCTGCCATTACAGCACTAATGTAAAAATCTCTCATTTTAAAAAAAAAATTATTTTTTAAAATGGAATTAAAAATCACTCTTGCCACCACAAAGCCAGGAGTTCCTTCCCATTTGGAAAATGACTGATGTGCTGTATTGCTTGTCTCCTCTTTCCCAATCCATTTGAGGAAATATTCTTTGTTACCACGAGACTTCTCATCATAATTTTTAGAGCTCCTTCTGCGCTCTTTTGTTCCCACTAAGCCATTTAACAAACATTATACAACAAATCCCAGAAGCTACTCAGTGACTTACAAGCCAAACAGAGATGTGCTGGTGTACCTATTTTTCCAGATTAAAATGTAATCATGCTCCTTGCTCAGGAAAAAAAAAAAACAAACATCCAACCTGTTCAGTCTGCTGATCATTAATCTTCTTGTAAGATGTTCGTGCATGTGATGAGGAAATCCCCAGGATCACTTGTGATTGAATATTGGTACAAACATTAACTCTATCTTGGTTTTTTTTCTGGTTTTCCTCCCCCTTTTTTTATGAAAAGGAAGATTTCCCCCCTTTTTCTTTCCAGAATACTTGTATTAGCCAAAAGATGGTACAAAAGAGGAGTGAGACGTCAGGATTCCTGCCTGATAAACTCATGATTGCCAAAATACTGAAGTGAACCAAACTGCAAACACCCCTGTGAGGATTTAAGGACTTCACTGAAAAGCATCAAGCAGCAAAATGCCCGTTTAGTGCAGAGACTGAGGTTTCTGCAACATTTCTTTTGGCTTTGGTGAACTAAAACCAACCTTAGGTTTAGAATCACCATGCCAAGACTTTTTGCCTAGTTTTGATGAGATTCTGTTAAAAAACCCCAACTGAACGACACCACCTGAAGACAACTTGTGGTGATGCTGAGTGTAAGAAAACTCGAAAATTTGCTTTTCTCCCAGCAGATCCAGGCAGTGCACCCCTCCTGCACGATGGCTTTGGAGGGAGGTTTGCTAACAAAGGTACAGACAGGTATTTCCATGGTTGCTTGGTGTGGGTTGGTGTCTGCTGTGCTCCTCAGGGAGTGTCCTGTGTCCTGCATCCCCATCCCAGCCCTGTGTCCATCCTATCCCTGTGTCCATCCTCATCCTATCCCCGTGTCCATCCCATTCCTGTGTCCATCCCCATCCCAGCCCTGTGTCCATCCTATCCCTGTGTCCATCCCCATCCCAGCCCTGTGTCCATCCTATCCCTGTGTCCATCCTCATCCCAGTCCCGTGTCCATCCTATCCCTGTGTCCATCCTATCCCTGTGTCCATCCTCATCCCAGTCCCGTGTCCATCCTATCCCCGTGTCCATCCTCATCCTATCCCCGTGTCCATCCCATTCCTGTGTCCATCTCCATCCCAGCCCCGTGTCCATCCCAGTCCCATCCCCATCCCAGCCCTGTGTCCATCCCAGCCCTGCGTCCATCCTAACCCTGTGTCCATCCAGTCCCATGTCCATCCCAGCCATGTCCCCATCCCATCCCCGTGTCCATCCCCATCCCATCTCCGTTCCCACCCCTCCCCGTGCCCGCCGCAGTCCCGAGCTCGCACTCACCAGCAGCACGGTGCCGCGGCCGGGCCGGGGGCAGCCCTGGGCGGCGGGGGGCAGCGGGCAGCGCTGGCTCAGCCCCTCCATGGCCCTTCACCTGCTCTGCCCGAGCCGGGAGCGCTGCCTGGACAGGCGGCACTGACTCCTCCTCCCCCTCCTTCTACTCCTCCTCCTCCTCCTCCTCTCCTTCCTCCCCGCTGGTGCCCGCCCGCTGCGGGACAAGGGACAGCGCGGTGTCCCCGCTGCCACCCGCAGCCTGTGCACCTGCCTGACCTGCAGAGCTGGGGGGACAAATATCGGGAACTGGCACCCCAAAAGTGGGCTCAGACATGGGGTGCTGCCCGCACCAGCATCTGCTGGGAGTTCCGGGCTGTCCCTCCAGTACCAGCACTGGGACCCTCCCAGTTCGGTGCCGGTGCTCTGAGACGCGCTGACGCCATTTATCACCTTTGCTTTGGCGATAAAACCTTTGCTTTCCTTGTCTATAAAACTTATTTTCTCAGATTTCATCTGGTTGGGGCTCTTTGGGTATAAAGTCCTGGCGTGGTGTTTGTACCCAAAATCTGCTGTAAAGGGCGCGGGACAGAGGAGCCGAGCGCTGTTTCTGTCTCGCTCTGTAACTTTATTTTCCCCCGTGTAACTTTTTACTGTTCCCATAATCTGCTAGGAGGATTCATTCCCTGCCAGCCTGCAGAACAGCCGAACTCCCCTATCTATTCCATATTTATTCGGGGGATGTAATCTTTCGCAGAGCTGGAAGCACAAAGTTGTCGAAGTTATCTGGCGATATCAATTTGTTCGCAAAAGGTGAGAAAATTCAGCTTGAGGACATGAGGGGTGGCGCGTTCTCCGCAGCCCAGGGAGCTGCTCGGGGCGAACACCGGGATGGCACCGGCTGTTCGGGCTCTCTCGGGATCTTTCCTTTCCCGAACCCAGATTAACACAGTTTATTTCAGTTTTTCCAAAAAACAGCGACACCGTGCACCAACTCCGTCCCCGACAGGCACCGAGACCGACCACGCCTCCCTCGCAGTGGCCACGCCCCAAATTACCGGGACCACGCCTCCATTACCGGGACCACGCCCCTATTACCGGGACCACGCCCCGCCATTACCGGGCCACGTCCCTTCATTACCAGAACCACTCCCCCTCTACCGGAACAACTCCCTGCCATTACCGGGACCACTCCCTCCGTTACCGGGACCACCCCCGCCATTATCGGGCCGCGTGCCCCCATTACCGGGACCACGCCCCCATTACCGGGACCACGCCCCCATTACCGGGACCACGCCCCCATTACCGGGACCACGCCCCCATTACCGGGACCACGCCCCCTCCTCTCCCCAATGGGGCGGAGCCGAGGAGCCATTTTGTTTACATTTTGCCGGACGCAAAGGGCGTCCTTAGCAACGACGCGGCGGTTGCTAAGGGCTACCCGAATTCTCGCGATATTCCCGCCCGGCGGCTGCTAATGGGCGACGCGAGTTCTCGCGAGAATCTTGGGACATGGCGGAGGAGGCGGCGGCCAAGATGGCGGAGGCGGCGGTGGAGCTGTTGGAGCGGGCGGCGCGGCGGGACGCGGCGCTGGAGGAGCTGCGGGCCCTGCGGGTCGCCCTGCAGGCCGTGCCGCCCGCCGCCCTCCGCGCCCGCCTCGGCGAGCACCACCTGGGGGCTCTCTTCGGCCTCCTCGCCGTCAATGACCGGTGAGCTCCGGCGCGGTGCCGCCGGCCTGTGCCGCTGTTTTCCCGGAGCGGCGGGTTCCTGCCGCCTCTTCGGTTCATTCCTTGTCTTCTTTCGGTGGCACAGCGGTGTCCGTCTCCTCACGGGCTCGGTTTTCTCTCCGTCCCGCCTAGGGAACAGGTATCCGCGTGTGTTTCCATCCTGGAGAGGCTCCTGCAGGCCCTGGACCCGCTTTACGTGATCCAGAACCTCAGGGAGGAGCTGCAGAAGGGCCTTTTGCACCCCGATGACTCCGTGAAGATCCTCACCATGTCCCAGGTACAGGGCTTCTCCCAGGAGGAGGGGACAGAGCTCTGGGTTAGTCCCCAGCTGCTCTTTCTTGCCTCAGTTTGTGATAAAAGCAGGAATTGTGTCTTTCCGTACTCCGTTTGGGATAATTATCGTGCAGTGTGTATATAATGCTTTATGATATCTCAGTAATAATGGCCAAAACTATGTCCTGACAAAAGCAACTTAGTGAGTAAAACTTCTGCCACATGTCCTGGTTAAAGCTTTCCAGGTCAGCACGGGATGTAAGAATTAAAAGCAGCGACATTTTTTGATATTCAAGGTATTTAAAACTATCGTGGAAACACCTAAGAGGCTGTGGCAACTCGACATTTGTATTAATGTAAAAGAACAGGATTGTGGGATGTTGTGGTTTGGGATGGATTTCTAGAAATTCAGCGAAGAGCAGCTTCTCAGGTGTTGTCCAGTTGAGTTTTGATCCGAAAACATAAAAAAATTCTGATTCTGGCTTTCTTGTGCAGCTGTTCCAGTGTTTGAGTATAAAATATTTTAATGTTATTTTCTGTAACTCTTTGATCAGGTTGGGAGGATTGTTGAAGACTCAGCTGCTGTCACAGAAATTCTGCACAGCCCCGAGCTGTTACAACAAATCATAAACTGCATTGGTGGGGAGAAAATAGCAGTGGCCAAAGAGGTAAACGTGGCTTTATTGTCCCATTCCTCTGCAAACTCAGGGAGTTGGATGACAATAATAATGAGCTCTCATCAGTGAAAATTGAATTATAATTAAAACTAAGTGTATATGAACATTGCAACAAAATCTGATAATCTCGGATTTTCTCCCCTGCGTGGTTTTGTTCCTTTTTAATAATGAGCTCCTTTTTTTTTGCTTGCAGGCCATTAAATCTCTGTCAAGAATAGCCCAGAGCCAGGAGGGTTTGGAGGCTCTGTTTGGGAGCAGTTTGTTGAGTGACCTGAGGAATGTCATGGCCACCAGTGACGTTGTTCGATACAGGGTCTATGAGGTGGGGAGGTGCTCCTGACTCTCAGCCTGGGTTTTATGGCTTTTAAATTATTGTTTCTCACTGCTTCACACACTTCATGCCTGTGTTTTATCAAAACTGGAAAGGAGTAGGGAGATTACAGCAGTGTGGGCTCTCGTGATGTCATAACTGCTCGATTTTTGGTATAAAAGTGTGAATTACTGTTGATTTTCTAACTTGTAGTGCCTAAGGCATTGGAAAGGCTGCACTGAATTACTAAAGACATCAGAAAGTGTTTGTTTCTCTGAAAAGAAAAGTAAAATAGTTAACTGTAGCCTCTTAACTTCTGGATGAAGTGCTGCTGAAGGTTTTGGGGAAATGCCAACTGTCAGTCTAGAAATGTTTGGCAGAAAAGAAATAATACAATTCAGCCATTCTAGAGCTTAATGGGGATAGCACAGCAAGAGCTGGTTGTGAATAGAGATCAAATGCATGTGCTGTAAACTTGGAACTCCTTATGAAGTTGGGTTAATGATAAAAATGTGATTAATTCCTTATTTAATACACGATGGCTTAATTAGCACTATGAGGTGTATTTGGCTGTTTCTGTGAATTACTGTAATGTTTTTATAAACCGTCCTTTTTGCTTTTATTTAGTTAATTGTGGAGATTTCATCAGTGTCAGCAGAGTCTCTGAATTACTGTGCAAACAGTGGGTTAATCCCTGAGTTAATTGGGGAACTGACTGGAGAGGATGTGCTGGTCAGGTATGTTGGTGAGTTTGCCAAGGAGATTTTCCACCATTGTTAAAACTCTGATAAACGTATTTGTGTGTGTTTCTTGTCAAACTCTTTTCAGAAAAATGCTTTCTCTGCTTCTTCTTGAGTGTCAAATACTTTATGCCTTAATCTGAGGACCAAGCTGGGGTGATAATTACCATGTTTGGCTGTAATAGAAACTTTCAATTCTTTCACAAATCTGAAGAGCTGAATGAGCTCGGAGAAGCTTGAACAGTTGGGGTCATTTTGTTTGTGTTTATTTTTTTTTTTCTAGAATTTTGGATGTGGTTTCTTTTTTTTTAACCACTGAGTGCTTTCAAACCCCAGCTGAAATAAACAAAAATAACTTTATGTGTTGCAGAGCCACGTGCATAGAGATGGTGACCTCTCTGGCCCACACCCCCCACGGGAGGCAGTACCTGGCTCAGCAAGGAGTCATCGACAAAATCTCCAACATCATCCTGGGGGCAGAGTCTGATCCTTTCTCCAGCTTCTACCTGCCAGGTGACACCATGAATTCCTCCTTTCTGCTTGCTTTGGGAATGAGCTCAACTGACAGCACTGTCAGGCCTCTGTGTTGAAAACTCAGGGGAAATTTTGAATATTAGAGCGGAGATGTAAAATATGGAAATGTAAAATATTGGGTATTTAAAAAATGCTGAAGGACAGTCTGACACATGAAAAATGTTCCTCAGTAAGATCTGGACAGGCTGTGCTGTTGCTTTAAAGTTTGTGTCGTTGTAGTGTTTTTTAGGAATACAAACATCATGAGTTAAGCAACAGTCAAAATATTTGGCTCGTTGCTTAGTTCTGTCTTTATTTTGAGCTTTTTACCAATATTATTCAGACTTAATAACACATGTTTGGGAACAAATCAGTCTCACATTAATGTACATTTAATTCTGTCATTGCTGAAGTTGCTGTTCTTCCCCTCAGTGCTTTTTTTGGTCTTGTTTTCTCAGGATTTGTTAAATTTTTTGGCAATCTGGCTGTTGTGGACAGTCCCCAGCAGATCTGTGAGCGCTACCCTGTCTTTATGGAAAAAGTTTTTGAAATGGCAGAAAGTCAGGATCCAACCATGATTGGAGTGGCTGTGGACACACTGGGAATTCTGGGATCAAACGTGGAAGGCAAACAGGTTTTACAGAAAACTAGTTAGTATCTTTTTTTTTCTTTAATAAAACTTTATAATATAAAGAGTGAATTAGTTTGGGGTGATACAGAAAGAAATTGAAAAATGTATTCACTTATCTAATGAATGCATTTTTAATGTAGCTGATGGGTAACTGTATTCCTGTAGAGATCTGACTGAATTAATTCAAAGCACTTTGTTTTTGTTTTGAAAGGAAGTAGATTTCAAAACCTCTTAAGCAAAATAGGGCACCAGGCCAAGAATGCCCCCACCGAGTTACGGCTTCGGTGCTTGGATGCAATTTCATCTCTGCTTTACTTGCCTGTAAGTCGGGGTTTTTGTCTTTGTTTTTCCTTTAAATCTCCAAGAATGAAATCATCACACTCTTGAGTAATTGTGAGGAGATATTTTGCAGCCTCCAGGTTGGGTAGCAGTGGTGCTTTCAGTGTTCTGAGTCATTGATTTGCTGTTGTGAAATTCCCTGATTGGTTTGCTTAAAGGTTTGTTTGTAAGGAGCCAGGTGTTCTGAAATGTTAATAAAAGATGAAATCAAGATTTCATCGATAGGGAATGAGAGTAAACAGATTCATATCCTTGTGCTCAGAGGGATGGGGCCAAACTGCTCCAGTCCCTGTCGCTTTGGCTCCAGGGATCTGGGTTAACAGTGTAGCTCTAAGTGAGTGATTAAACCATTTGAACACACCTGAGAACCTGAAAGCTTTTCATAATCCTAATCAAATCCTTTTATTCTTGTGATTTATGTAGCCAGAGCAGCAGACAGAAGACCTCTTAAGAATGACTGAATCCTGGTTCACATCCTTGTCCAGCCAGCCCCTGGAGCTGTTCAGGAGCATCAGCACTCAGCCATTCCCTGATCTCCACTGTGGGGCCTTACGGGTCTTTACTGTGAGTGCTTTTGGTTTTAAACGTCAGGGAGTGATTTGTGCTGCCATTTAGTCTCAGATTTATTTATTTCTTTGAAGTGAATACCACAAACTTCTTGTTAAAACCCAGAAGTGGTCAGAAAAAGCCCTTTTTCAAGTCCCACTCGGCTTCCCCATTTAAGTAATGCAGCAGACACATCGTGTCTGTAATGCTAATTTTCTAATAAATTGGAGAGGGGGGGAAAAAAAGGCAAGAGCTGTGCTCTAAGGTGCTGCTTCTCTACCAGAGGCACTGCTGTGATAATTCCCTCAAAACTTTGAACATAAGCACTGAGCTCTTGTTCTCCAGTGTTAAACCCTGCTGCTTGATTTGAGTGGTGGTTTTGTATCTCGTGTAATATTTCCTGTTTCTTGTCCATGTATCAAAATCCCTACTGTGTAACTGCTTTTCTGGGGTTTTAAAACGTTTTTCCCCACCCCCTCACATCTTTTGTCTTCCTGTTCAGGCCATTGCAAACCAACCATGGGCCCAGAAGCTGATGCTGAACAGCCCAGGGTTTGTGGAGTACGTTGTGGACAGATCTGTGGAGCCTGACAAAGCTTCAAAGGATGCTAAATACGAACTGGTGAAGGCCCTGGTGAACTCCAAAAGCATTGCAGAGATCTTTGGCAATCAGTACTACCTGAGGCTCAGGGCTTACCTGCACGAGGGCCCCTATTATGTTAAGGCAGTTTCTACCACAGCTGTGGAAGGAGCAGAATAATTCCTTGGTGTCTGTTCCCCTCTTGCAGAGCACAGTCCTGGCACAGGTGTTGAGGTACAAGGTGTAAAAACTCTCCACACTGGAGGTTGTCTCTTTAAAGGAATGTGAAGATATTTTGACTCTATTTGAAATGAGTCAGGAGAGCAAATTAAAGGCTGTTTGGTATTTCCCCCTAAAATGTCATGGCAGAAGTTCCCTGTGTGCTTCATGGGACAGGTAACCCAGGTGAGCACTTAGCAGCTGCTGACTGTGGTTTGTTTGGCAGAATTTATCAGTGTTTGTTTAAATTGTTCTTGGGTTTGGAGTTTCTGTTGTGTTTTCTCAGTAGATTACAGTTCAGTTAAAAAAAAAAAAACACCAAACACCTCAAGGTTTGTAACCTCAGATGCTGCCATAATTTCTATTCTTTTTTAATTCATTTTTTTTACCTGCCAAAGTTGGCACTTGCATAGAGCACCCTTTGTTCTGTCAGAATCCTGTTGCTGAATAAGCCAGTGACACTGTCCACATGAGGGAGTATGGACTGGATTCTCTTGTTTTCAACCTGCTGGATGTGAGTCTTGCTGGAATAAATAATCCTAAATATTGTTTACATTTTCTGCTGAGGATTTAAAAAAAAAAAAAAAGTTTCTAGCCCTTTTAAAAACAAATCAGTGCACTCTGTAGGGATCAAACCCACCTGGGAGCTTTTTCTCCCATGTTGACTGTGCTGAGGGGTGGCAGCTCAGTTTAGTGGCTGGAGCACTACAAGGCTACTTCAGAACCAAATCTTGAATTGTTTACACTATTTTTTAACAGAGATACAATTTTTAAGAGTGTTATTTAAAGAAATGTGATATTTTAGTTACCTGAGTTAGACTAAAAGGGGTAAGAACACGGAGCTCTTGTGTTGAAGGGAGTGATTGAGCTGGGAGTATGGAAATGTGGCATCTTAGGAGTTGGAATCTTCTTTTGAAGGTGTCAGAGCTGTGGGAGAGAATCAGGAGTGGCTGGGCACTCCACAGACATGTGATGTGTCCTTGTCCAAAACAGAGCCCACAGGGTCTAGGCTTGTATTCTTTTTGTTGAGGAGGGGCAGAATAAACCATGAAATTCCTATTTTGGGGCTTATTTTAGTAATGTTTCAGCCAGGTGTAACTATGAGAAGTGCTGGCCCCATGTCCCTGTGCTGCCAGCATGATCCTGTCCTGCAGGAACTCTGCTTTTTTTGGGGTAGGTGGAGGTGCAGCTGGCATTGCCTGCCAAAAATTGCTGCCCAGGAGTCCAGCTAGGCTCAGAGGAGATCCCTTCATGTTTGCTAAGCTGTCTAAATGCAGGTGAGGTGCCTTGTGATGTCCCCAAGTTGTCACCCCACATCCCAACGCTGCTGCTTTTATCCTGAATGTGCCCAATAAACATGTGCCAGTGAGAAATGCAGTGTCTCCTAACTGGAGACAGCACAGGAGCTTCATGAATCCTGCATCCAGCAAAACACATTAAAGCACTAAAAAAGGAAATCAAAAGAGTGTAGAAGTTCTTAGCTTGCACTTATTCTGGGCAGTTCAGCTCTGTTGTTTTAGGTGGCTTTGTGTGCTGGTGGCTCTGTACGAGCCATATGCTGAAATGTCAGTAAAAGAAATAAATGTCAGTAAAAGAAATCAATATATAAACCTGTTCTGCAATTCATGAGCCTCTTCCATGTGTGTTTTCAGCTGGTGCTTTTGAAGGCTACTCTGTGTGCTGAGTGTTTAGCATCTGCTTTGCATGGTACACTTGCCAAAGACAATATTTTAGAATGTGCAGAGATGCCAAACAAGGGGATTTTTTTATGAATACACATATGCTTTATTTTGTTGAGCTTTGAGCTCAACGTTGATTGATTAATTGATCACTTTCCCCTTATTACTCAGAGGCAGTTCCCTGCCCATGCTGTACATTGCCATATGGATTACATACTGCTGCTGTATCTGATATAAATTACAAAATTGAAGTGTGTTGTTTTTGTCATCCCCCCTTAAAGTACCAGGTGGAGATAACTGAGGAAAAACACGGAATGCTGGAGAATTGAGGTAACATGCTGAACATTTGGTTTAAAAGCAAAAAAAAAAAAAAACAAACCCCAAAGCAAACCTTGTCATTTGATGGATGTTAACAAACAGCATTGCTTGAGGAATTTCCACCATGGCTCAGTGTCTGTTCCTGCTGGGGCTGCTCTGTTTCTCTGTGAACCAGCCTGCTCAGAAGCAGCTCCTTTTGTGGATGGAAAGCTTCCCCCTTGTTACAGAATTCTTTGGAAGTAGGTGATGCCTCACATAAAAAAGGAGTTTTGAAGACTCAAAAGTCTGGAATTAGACAAAGTCTGTTGGAATCATCTTTTTTACTTCCATGCATGCACTTGTAGCTATTTAGGGAGGCAGAGTATATCCAGTTCTGCTCTGTCACACTAACAGTGAGAATTCATTTGCTGCTGTAGGGAAAAGAGCAAACTTTGGGAGGGCATCCTTTGTAATGAACGCTAACAGGATAACACAGCTGATGAAAGCAACTCCAGCCTCTTTGCAGGAGTTAAACATTAATTGACAAAATGAAGGAGCTCATTTTTTATCCTATCCAGGCTGAACTGTTTGAACTTATCAATGTAGGTGAGAACCTTGCAGGACACCAGGCTGTAGTAGGTTTCCAGTAAGGAACAATCTTCCCCATCGCTCGTTTCCTTCCAGCCTTTCAATAACTCGTCCTCTGTCATGTCAGAAGAGGTGAAAATGAATTTATAGCAGCATGGATTGTAGCTGATGTGCTTCTCCCCAGCGAAGCGGGAGCTGTGCCTGGCAGTGATGCCAGCTCTTTTAGCACAGATCCCTACAAAGGCAGCGGGGGGCACTGCCAGTGGCACCTCCCTGGCAGCCACATAAACCTTGCGAGCCACGTCCTGGGACATGAGGAAAGCGCTGCCGTGGCAGAAATCCGGGTAGAACTCCTCGGGGTACAGATGGATGGGGACAAAGCCAGGGCTCTGCGGGTCCCTGTCAGGCGCTCTGTGGTGAACCACCCTCCCAAGGTAGATGTCCTCCAGCTGGGTTAAACTCAGCAGGTACCCAGCCAGGCTGGGAACACCCACAAACACATCCTGGGCCGTGTGGAGGATGTACCTGGCACGGGGACACAAAGTCACCGTCCACTCCACGCTCATCAGCATCTTCTGTGTCTGCGTCTGGGGAGAATCCGTGAAGCTGCCTTCAATAATGTCTCGGTGCCTTTGAGCCTCTTCATTGAGCTGCAGCTCGGTGCTTGCTGCAGCTGCTTTTCCTACAGCAAACACCGTGAGGACGCTGTAACCTCTGGAGCCTGTCGTGTTCCCCCAGGTCTGCCTGATCACATCACGCCTTGTCCTGTTCTCGGGGCTGCTGCAGACGACGATGAGCAGAAATAGCTCTTGATCGGAGCAAGTGGCTGTGCTGCTGCTGGTGTAAGACAGGTTGGCCTTCAGAGGATCCAGATCCAACTTCCTGGCCCTCTCCCTGATCTCCAGAGCCTTGGCATCGGTGTAAGAGAGAGGCAGGGAATGCAGGAAGTATTGCTCCAGTAAATCTGCCCCGAAAAGCAGCAGGTGGAAAAGCAGGACGTTGGAGAGGATGAAGCACCACTGGTGTGTGCGGAGCCTGCAGAGTGTCAGCTGGGGAGCAGCAACATGGACACTGAGTTCTCTTGCCTCTCAAACCCAAAGGCTTTCCCTCATTTTACAATATATCCATGCAAAGCAATCACAGCTTTTAGACCGTGCTCTTTGTATTATTAGTGTGAGGCTTTTTTTTTTTTCTGCTAGAAACAAGGAATCTACCTGTAGCATGGTGAGATCCCAAACTGAGAAGGATTTTACCATGTTGGAAGCTTCTTTCTGTGCCTCCACCTGTGGAAATGCTGAAGAATGACTTGCTATGGATAATTTCTGACTATTTTTAACCTGTTATTGAAGGCCTGAGGTGCCCCTTAATATGTCCTTGAAGGAGAGCTTTTGGTTCTTGGCCTGACACTGCCCTCTGAAAGCTGTCAGGGTTAGAATCCAAAGGGAAAGGCCGGGTTGGAGCAACATGGAAAAGTGGAAGGTGTCCATGGCAGGGGTTGGAATGAGATGATCTTTAAGGTCCCTTCCAACCCCAATGGTGTGAAAGAGGCTGCAGCACTTACCTGCATGGTGCTGGGAGCTGTCCCTGCAGCAGGAGCTCTCTGGGCAGTGTCTCCTGACAGAGACTCGATCTGGGTCTGCAGGATCCAGTTACTGCCCAGTACCTGCAGCCTGTGGCTCCCACCTCACCTGCCTGGGTGGAGGAAAGATGATCCCTGGGGCTGATCGTGTTGCAGCCACATAAAACACCAAGCAAACCAACCCCTGGCCTTTCCCTTCATTAATTTCTGTCACTGAGAAATAAGTGAAGCGAATTCTGGGGCTTGCTTGGTCCGAGGAATCCCTGGTACTGTTGAGCCTGTCCTTGATCTGCCAGTTTGCTGCTGGCCCTGGGGGTTGTATTTTTAACAGCAGTGCCATTGTGGTGTTGGTTCCCCAGTCTGGGGACGTTGCTGAGCACTCTGCATCTCCTGAGCTGGAGCTTTGGGGTGTGAACCTGTGGGTTTGCCTTGTGTGGGGTGGTGGAGGACAGCCCTTGGCCGTGGGTGCTGCTGGGCCAGGCTGGCTCCAGCTCTTGGGGCTCTACCCCTGGACAGGCTCTGCCTTGGGCTGCTCGGGCTTGTTGCTGTTGGCTCAGGAGCTGACAGGGCTGGGGAGCCACAGGGGCCTGGAAATGCTGCAGGGGGAGGTGCCAAAGACACCACAAACAGGATGGAGCTGTCAGCAGGGGGACAGTTGGCTTTGGCAGTGGGGAGCACTGGGGGGAGAGGGGCTTGTGGGTCCCAGCAGCGCCCTGGGAGGGCAGGGAAGGGCTGGGTGATGGCAAAGCTGCTGCTTGAGGGGTAGAGGTGGGAGGTGTCTGCCTGGTGGCAACTCCAGCCTGCATGGGAGAGCAGGGAGATCATGATTTCTTTTGAATTTTGAGATTTCTCAGAGGTCAGGGTGCATTTTTGTTCTGCATCCATGGGTGAGAGGAGAACACAGCACTGCTCTGGTTTGTCTTGGCTGGACCATTGCAAGGCTCCCTGCAGCATCCTCGGGGCAGCCTGGATTAGCCCAATGTCCCAGGGACATGGGGAAGAGCTTTGATTTCTGTCTTGAGGGGTCCAGGGTTAATCCTCAGCTCTCCCAGCTGTGTTGATAGAGGGAACAGAGGAATTACAGAACAAACTTCCACAGCTTGGAAGTGCATCTCACCCCACTGGAAAACCCCGAAGCGCTGACAGTGTGCAAGTCCCAGTGTGGATTTCTGCTTCAGCCTCTCCAAAAAAAAAGGGAAAACTCCTTCCCCAGGGCTCGTGTGTCAGCTGGGCCACAGCTTTATCTGGCCCAGCCTCACCCTCTGCAATCCTCACAGAAATTGTGCTTTGAAGCTGGGTGAGCTGTCAGCACGGGAAGTGTCAGTTAAATGCGTGCCCTGAAATAAAAGGCTAATAAGGAAATATTTTTCATGTACAATAATACAGCCATGCAACTCCAGATACCCATTCTGGGGGAAAAAAAATTCCTCCTTTGAAGATATTCTGTCTCCAGCTGAATCATTTAATCAGCAAATAAATACCAGCATTTGAAGCCTCATACATTAAAAATTGAATATCTTTAGAATAATAAATAATAATAATAATAAGCCCCACATGTGTATCATCCCTGGTGCAATTAGGCCCAGCGTGGTGCTGGCAGCAGCAACTTTGATACCAAATATATAAAATTAACACTCCCCAACCCCAGCCAGGGCACAGGCAGCTCTTGGATGTGGGTTTTTATTTATCCACAGAGCCTGGTGGAGTCCTGCTGGGAGAAAGCTGAGGAACAGCAAGGAAAAAAAATGCTGAAGAGGAAAATATCTGAGTCCCTCAGCTCCAAGAAGTTTGCCTGGGGATGATCCCTCCATCACCTTTAACCCCAGGTTTCAGGCAAAGACGACACCCAGCAGCTCATGTGTGACTTTATCTCACTTTTCAGAAGGGTAAAGTGAAGCTCATTTGGGAGAATCTTCACTCCCAGGGAGATCCAAGAGTTTTCTGGAGAGGAGTGAATTCAGGACCCTGGAATGGCTGAAGTCAGGTCAGTGGGGGTAGGAACTCTGTGCACAGAGACCCTGCTCAATCCTGGGGATGTAAATTGGGCTGTCAACCAAGAGAGCAGATTTTCCTGAGCCACAGGGCTACAATTTGCTTTCTGTGAGACGTTTTCACATTTTCATTAAATTTTATGTCCAAGCAAACCTCACTACAGGAGCGGGGATGTAACGCTGTGAGCAATGTGAGCTGTCCTAAAGCTCTGAATGTTCAGACTGAAGGATGTTTGGGTTCGATTTTTTGGAGAGCACATATTTTGTGATATCCAAAGGTCAAAGCAGAGCTGCCAGGAGGGTGGTGGGAGATGCTGTTGAGCAGGAGGAGCCTGGGGCAGGCAGTGGGTGCTGCAGGGGAGCAGCAGCTCCTTAAAACATCTCCTAAAGTCTCCTGGCTTCCCTCCCAGTGCTGGGAACATTTGGAAGGGGGAGCAGAGCCTGGCTTCCCTCGGTTCTGCCTGACTTCACGTTGTGAAAATGCGAAGGCTTTGGATGACGCAGTGTTCTCAGGAGAGGGAGGATGGAGGGGATTGATGGGGAAAATCCAGGCAAAATCAGGTTTCCCGAAGGGAATTTGTTCAAATGTGAAAGCTTGAGCTCGGCCTGCCTTAGATATCTTTCTCAGCAGGTTGGACACCCCTGTCTGTGCCCACCGTGGTGCCCCTGTTCTCTTGGCTTTTCCCAAAATCCAGGTTGATTCCCACAGGTGAGTTTGCAACTTTTCACTTACTGCCTCCTGCTCCAGAGCCAGCTCAGAACCCTCTGTGGAACCCCCCTGGCACAACATCCCTTTCCACGAGGCATTCCCTGTGCTCCCACGGATTCACTGTCACCCCAGCCAGGATGCTCTGGGAACACAAAACCCTCCCAGGTTTCCAAAGTGTTTTGGATGCTGCACAATCCCTTTTCTTCCAACCTGCCTTTTGCAGTTTCACCAGCACACACGGACCTGAGGGCACGAGGGGCTGCAAAGGGACCTGTCTGGTTTTTAATAACAGCATCAGTTGCAACAAATAGAGATGATTGTTTAGGTCTTAGTCACCTAATAGCAATGTTTGTGCTTGAAGACATGATTCAGCTCTTGCAGGATGTTCTTCACCTCACGTTCTCCACGGGGTTTGGGAAATGATGGAAGAAGAGGCTTTGTAAGAGTTCTACAGCGTGTGTTTCACTTGTTATTTGATATTTAATGTCCCTTTGGGTATTAAATAAAAGTAGAAAACTGAAAACCAAGCCAACAGACCTGAGCACTGACACAGCAGACAAACATCTCTGTGGCTCCCAATGTGCACATGAACGTGTCTTTGCTTCTGATTTAATGGCTCAGTCGATGAGACTAAATCCATGTTTTTATAGCAAAGTTTCCTGCATTCTTCTTTTTGCTTTGCATGCATCAGTCTAGGAGTTAGAGAGCTCTCTCCTTTTTTATGCTATGTTTGATTATTCCTTCTTGAGATTAATGACAGCTTTGACAATTCTCTACCTCTGCATTCCTGGATAACGACAGCCTCAACCCCCTGTGTGTTCTGCAAGTGCTGCATTCAGCCTGGGGAACGCTGAGTTTAACATGAGCGGAGTGGAAAGAGCATAAATTGTGTGAAATGCTGAGCTGTGAGGCCTCA
Source organism: Sturnus vulgaris (assembly GCF_052056855.1). NCBI lineage: Eukaryota > Metazoa > Chordata > Aves > Passeriformes > Sturnidae > Sturnus > Sturnus vulgaris. Next base: position 2,123,091 of record NC_142264.1, read on the forward strand.
GGGCCGAGCGGGTTCCCTCAGTGGTCTCCCTGCCAAGATGTCAAGAACTTTTGACAGAAAAGTTGCTTATTTTGCAGTGGACCAGAAGTTTCCTCTTTGTTATTAATTCTCAGACTGTGCCATGCGAGTTGCTTTTTTTGCTGCTTTTTTTTGGTGCTTTTTGCCTTGTCCTTTCATTCCCTGCAGGCTGTATTTGTGCCTGGCAAATGGAGATTCACATGAAATTCATTTGACACGCACAACATCCGCAGCGTCGGAGTCTCGGCTCAGGCTCTGCTTTGATTAAATTCAGTCCAAGCTCTGACAACATTTCCAGCTGGGAGCAGATCCTGTGTCGCTGTTTCTGACTCCGTGGCTGCTCTGCCCTACACTGGGCATTTCTCCCGGTGAGAAATGGGAGAAATTTCAGCTGGAACATTTCTCCTGGGCACCTCCTTGCCTTGGGGTGATGGGGTCGTTGTGTGATGCACCCAAAAAGGGCAAAGCTTGCCCAAGGTTGTGGGGGGAAACAGGAGCTGTAAGTGATGCCCCAGCCCATCCTCTCCAGGTGCTGGATGGATCCAGCTGTGCTCCAGCTCAGAGCTGGGGAGAGAGGCTGCAGCCCCGCTGCTGGGGCTGTCCCCATCACCCTCCTGGCCGGGGTTATTGGGGAGCTGGAGCAGGACAGGAACCCCTCAGACACAAATGCCTGGAGCCCTGTGGATCGCTGGGCTCGGGTGATGTGCTCTGCAGAAGATGACTTTCCCTCACTCTCGCCTCTGACTCATCCCACTGTTGCCTCCCACAGATTTATTTATTGTTCTCCCAGACGCAGAAACAGCAGAGCTGAGTCTCCCTGCCCTGTGCCAGGCCCTTCCTCGGGCAGCTGTGCTGGCATCTGTCAGGGCAGCTGGGCCTTGCCCACACCCATCCCTGGGGGTTCTCCCACCGGGGCTTTGCCTTCCCTGGGAGCCCCCAGTGCTGCTCCCCGAGCCTGGCTCTGCTCTGAGCTGCTCACACACAGCACCCGGCCCTGGAAATGGCACTCGGGATGTGCCCGTTCCCGGCTGTGCTGCTCATTCCCTGCCCCCCGGAATGTGTCCTGTCCTGCTCTGGGCAGGAATTGTTGGGGTGCTGAAGGGGCTCCCCAGCAGAGATGTTGGTCCTCTAGTGGGAGGTACATGAAATCCTTATTAATTGTATTTTGTGTCAATGTCTGCTGGGAAATGAGGACTTGTAGCATCGATAGCATTTTGGGGAGTGCTGCAGCTGGAGGCAGGAAGGACCAGCTCAGCCCCGTGCCCCCAAAATTCGGAACGATTCCTTTTCTGAGAGCACTGCCCTGCCCTTCCCCTGCCTTTCCCCCTTGGCTTTGGGGGATCAGGGAATTGCTCTGTGGAGCGGTCCCCAGCACAAGAGCTCTTTCCTCAGGTAGGATGCCACCAGATTTCTCAGCTTGTCCCTGGTTAGGAGCTGTTTCCACGCTGGTGCCACCCCAGTCCCACTCTGCCATTCAAACTCCAGCATTTGGATGGGGATGCTCTCTTCTTCTGGCTCTTTCTCGTTCATTTTTCATTTCTCTCAGCATCTAACTGTAACTGCTTTAAAGAATTCCTCCCCCACGCCTGTGTTATCACCCAGCATGTCAATACTGCTGTGCCACCCACCCCTGTCCTCCCGGAGCTGCGCGTTAACACTTTGCACCACATAATGTGAGGCAATTAGTGAATGGAGAATAACCTTCACCTTGAAAAGCAGGATGGGCTGGGAAGCATCACACGGGGGGATTGCTCGGGGAGTATTAATTGCTTTTCTCTCCGATGACTCCTGGTGTAGGAGAGTCCATATGGAGAGAGAGGAGGAGGAGGAAGAGACGCTGCGGGAGGAACGAAGTCTCCAGCGCTGGAGAGAAGCGCAAAGCCCAGCGCATCCGAGTGGGGGCACTTGGCTCTGGATCCGGAGGCTGTGGCACAGCGGGGGCTGCGGCATCCAGCGTGTGCCGATGGATCACACGAGCCCGGGAGGAGAGTGGGGTACCCCGGGGTCAGCGGGACTGGGAGCGCCGGAGAGAAACCAAAGCTGTGGAACAGCGGCATCCCAGCGCGGACGGTGTCACCTTCCCCTGGTGTGACTGAAGTGGTGACTGAGGTGGCAGAGGCGCCTTGCACGGAGCACAAGGGGCTCTGTGCCCGCTGCGTTTCTGTGGGAGCCGTTCCTTTATTGGGGTATCAGCTCCGGGGTCCCAAAAAACGGCACCACAGCGAACTCCCCAACGGCCTGGGCTCGGAAAGAGAGATGAAAAAAGAAGCAGAAAGGAGAGGAGAGTACCCGAGCAGGGCCCGGGGATGCTCAGTGGGACCCCGCTCGGAGCCGCCCCCTTTGCGCTCTCACATCTTGGTCCCTGCGAGGGGACACAGATTTGGGACACTTTCACATTTGGCCACATCATTCCTGCTGGCACTTGCTGGCACGTGGGGTGAACTTGAAGGGGAGGGAAGGCACCTTGGAGAGCATCCCGTTAACCCTTTCCTGGAGGCGGCCGGCTCGTTTCCAGGCTGCCCACGCTGTCCCTGGGCTCGGGGCCATTCCCCAGCGGGGCCGCGTTATTGCAGCACGGCCTCCCGGCAAGATCAACGCTCCCGGCCCGGCCGCGCAGCACGGCACAGGAATTCCCGGGGCTTGGCCGCGCTGTTTGCTTTCGGCACAACCCCGAGGCGCAGCAGCGCTTAACACAAATATTTGTGTGGCTGGTAGGGGAAAAAAAAAAAAAAATCCAGCTAAATAATAAAGAAAAGGAAATAAGAAAAAAAAAAAAAAAGAAAAAATAGAAAGGGAAAGGAAGAAAGGAAAGGGAAAAGGGAAAGAGAGGAGAAAGAGAAGAAAGAAAGGGAAGGAAAAAGTGAAAGACAGGAGAAAGGGAAAGAAGACAGGAAAGGAAAAAGGGAAAGACAGGAGAAAGGGAAATGACAGGGAAAAGATAAGAAGAAAGGGAAGGAAGACAGGAAAGGAAAAAGGGAAATATAGGAGAAAAGGAAAAGGGAAATGACAGGGAAAAGATAAGGAAAAAGGAGAGGAAAACAGAAAATCAAGTAAGCAACCCAAAGGTCGTGCTGCCAGAGGCCAGAGGCGAAGGCACACGGGGGGATCACCGGCTGCTGGGGGTCGCGGGTACCGGGGCGAGGCCGGCGGGGGCGGCTCCGGGGGCTGCGGCGATCGCGGCCGCCGGTGCGCGCTGGGCGGAGCCCGGTCCCGCCCATCCCGGCCCGGTGCAGTCCCGCCCATCCATCCCCGCCCATCCATCCCCGCACATCCCGCACCTGTTGCCTCCCGGCCCCGCCATGCGGAGCGTCCGGGCGGCCCCGGGGCTGCGGCGGCGGCTGCGGGGCGAGCCGTGATGGGCGGCGGGCAGCGGCCCCGGCAGCGGGACGGCGGCGCTGGCTCTGCCCGCGCTGGTTCTGCCCCCGGCCCGCAGCCCCCGGCCCGCAGCCCCGGCAGCTCGGGGTGCCCATGCTCTGCCCCGCCTCGCCGCGCCCATGCCGTTCTCGGGAGAGGAGCGGAGCCTGCAGGGGATCTACAAACCGGAGGGGCGGCCGCTGTGCCCCGAGTGCTACACGAACCGCTCCTTCGTCTACGACGATGGCAGCGCCCACAGGTACCGGGGGTGCGGGGCTGGGGAGGGTCCCCGGGGCTGTCCCTGCTGCCGTCGTGGGGACCGCGGGGCTGCTGGAGCTCCCGGTGCAGCCGGAGGAGCCCCTTCCCCTCTCCGGGGCGGCCGGCAGGACCCCCATTCCCCATCCCCACGGCTCTCCCCGTGCCCCGAGCCTGGAGGAAAGTTTCTGCCTGCACTTCCAGGCATGGCTGGGATCCCTGGGAATGCCCCTGTGGGAGCAGCACCTCGGGAATGGGGCACTCGGGAGCTGCCTGTGTGCGGGAAGGGGTGTTTGGAGAGCCCCGAGCATCCCATCCTTCATGGGAACGGTCCATGCTCATCCCTCTGTCGAGCCCAGCACGGACCGAGGCTGTGCTCTGGGGTGTGAGGGTGAGCCCTGGAGCCATCCCAAAGCCTAAAAGAGGCTAAAACAGACGCAGGAAAAAGCCGCATTTCCGTAGGTGCTGCCCAGCTCCGTTTTTGGGCTGGTTTTATATCAAAGTTACAATGCCCGGTGTGAGGGAGGGAAAGAGATGCTTGAACTCAGGGGGACTCAGTGCCGCCATCCTCTTGTGCCTGGCAGCAGCACCTGTTTCTCACAAGTGGTTCTTGCTGAAGTATCCCAGTTTTTCCTGAAAAATGCTGGGTATTATCATTGTTCTGATTAAATTTACTAGTGTAGCTCTTCTGGCTGTCACACTCATCAAATGCCAGCTGAAGTGTGCAGATGAATTGTGTGTGTCAATTCATGCTTGGCAGATAACCCTTAGCTGGGTTTGTGCCCTGGGCTGCCCAGCTGGGATTTTCTACGTCTTCATCTTCTTGCTATGATTTAGGGAACTGATCTTTTATTCCTAAAACCCTAAATGAAAAAAAGAAGAAACAGTCTGTTCTTTAACTCTCGGTACATTGCCACTGAGTGGGTAATTAATGAAATCCCTGAATATTGTTTTTGAGGGTTAAGAGCCTCGTTATTACCTTCTCTGTCACAATGTCCAGTGCATCCAAGGCTCGGTGGCGCCTCATCTCTGGGTAACACCGTTGGGTTACTTTGGGCACAGCACAGTGCTCTCCCCAGCCCCTAAATTGCCTCATTTTGCAGCTGTGCTTGATGTGTCTGGAGAAATGACACCCTGGAGGGGTTTTGTGTGTCTGTGAAGATCAGGGATGGTGTTGGAGACAACAGCTCCCAGAGGTTTCCAACTCCAACCTGACAGGAAGATGAGGAGTCGCTCCTCATTACTGACACTGCAGCCCTGCCCGGGGTCATTTGTCCTCATCCAATTCACTACAAAATCCTTGCCCAAAGACCCTCCTGCCTGTCTCTTTCAATCTGGACAGAGGAACTTTGTTTCCTCATTATTGTCCTACAGCTCGATGTGTTTCTAACCCCCTCAGGCTGCGGAGAGGTTGAAATGCCATTGCTTTCCATGGCTTGTCTTGCCTGCCCTTGTGCTCAGCCCTTTGCTGCCCTTGTGCAGATATTAAACAAGCTGCCTGGAGCCCTCGGGACTCGGCACTTTCCCCAGCTCCAGCTCGGAGCAGACTGGTGTCTAATGCACTTTTTCAGAGCTGGTCAGCTGAAGAAGCAGAAAAGGATTGCTAAAGAGAAAGGGCAGGAGCAGGCAGTGAGCACCATTAGTGGATCCCAGGGGTCCCTGGCTGATCTGCTGTTTGCTTTCCTCTTCTGCAGCTTGGGCTGGGGGTGCAAATCCTGCCAGGGGATGATCATCCAGTTAATCACCTGCTGTCTCAGCCTCTGCCTGGCACACGAGTTTCTCCCTCACCTCCCGTGGCTTTCCCCTCCCCTCCAGGCTGTTTGTGCACGGCCCCCGGGCAGACCAGGGCTCCAACACCATCTTCTTGTCCCCTCTCTGTGCCCCCAGGTGTGGAGCTGTAGGTGTGACGCAGACAAGCGGAGCTGTCACCAGAGGAGTGTGTGAGAGGCAGGACAGAGCAGCAAAGATGCAGAACGCGTTCACTGAACCTTCTGCTGAATGTTCAAGGGACCTGAGCTGGGCTGACCTCACTGAAATAAGTGGAAAACTCAATTATCCCTTCGCTTAGCAAATCTAGAGATGGCTTAAAAGCCGTTAAAGGGAAATTCTGTCTTCTCGGTTTCCTGAGTGTGGAGAAGTGTGTGGGAATGTCTGTGAGCTTCCTCCTGGCCCTCTTTACAAGGGGACAATGATCTCAAAAGTCCCTCCCAGGTGGGAAGCAAAGGGTTAATCGTAAAAGCACTTGAGAGTTTGTTTGGAGAATGAATACACATTTCTGGCACCCAGAGGGTACAAAGAGCCTAAATTTCGCTTTCCTATCTCGTGGGAAATCTGGGTAAATGTTTGCACAAGGATCCAGCGTGTCACTTTGGGGAACTCAGGATTTCCTCCGGCCAGCGGCTCCGCTTCCTCCGCCTTGCCCATGTAAGGGCACCGCGGGCACGGGTGATGGATGGGCAGCCAGATGGAAGGACTCACACAAAAATATCCTGCCCGACTCAGGGGGCCGGCAGGAGAGGCAGGGATGGGCGGGAGGAGGCTCGGATTTTCCATCCCCTGCCTCCTGCTCCCATGGCTCGTCTGAGAAAGGAAAAGCTGGAAAGCGGCGGCGGCGCACACGGGGCGAGCTGGAGCAGCTGCTTAGGGATCATGGCTCTGTGTTAGACGTACGTGGCTTTTCTCGTGTCTGCTCTAAATGGCTCTTTTGGGGGGGGTCTGTGTGGCTGCTGCTGTTTGTAGCCGCTAGGAGCAGGGATTTGGGCGCTGTGCCAGGGGTTTGGGGGCGGGATGTGGAAGGAAGGTGGGTCCCAGCTGCTCCAGGGCGAGTGGCAGAGAAGCTGAGCTTGCAGGCTGGACAGCAGCAGCCTGCCAGGCTCGGGATGTTCCTGTGGAATGGCAGCTCCGGGGGCTGGGTTTGGCAGGGACTGTGCTCAGTCCCACCTGCCTGGGTGGCCAGGACAGGGCTTTTGGCCTTAGAAATCACAGCAAGATTTGGAGCAGTGGCAGCCAGGTTAAAAATGCTCAGAGGCACCTTCTGCCATTCTGTTAAAGCCTCTGCCCGAGTCCAAAGGCAGGAGAAAAGAAGAAAAGCATCGATGAATTGATTCTTGCTAATTGTGAGCACTCATCCAAGCCCAGGATGGCTCTCCCATGGCTTCTCCTGCTCATCTTTAGATGAATCCAAGGAACTGTCTCCGTTAACACAAGGATGGTCCCTGCAGCTGACAGCCTGTTGTTGTCTCTTAAGTTTTCAATTTTCTGGAAATGAATGAGAAGATGCTTCTTTGGCAGAGCTGGCACTGAACCAGACTCTGTAGCTGATTAGTAATCAGTTCCTCCAGGCGAGATTTCTAGCTTGGACGTTTATCAGCTTCCAGAAAGTCAGCCTTGTGGATTGCAACAACTGTTGCTTTGGCTGCCCATGGGCATCCGGGCCTTGCTGTTCCAGGAGAAATTGCAATGAGGAGCCATAAAACTACAGGGCCAAATATCCTGTGTTTTCAGGGTGTTTATGTAGCAGAGATAAGATAGAATTCTCTTGTTTTCCTCAGATGGTTTGGAAAGGGAAGTGTGAAGCTCAGGAATGCTGCAGGGGAGCACCCACCAGCACACCTGGCTCAGTGGGAAGAGGTTTTGGGACCTTTCCCCATTATTCTGTCCATAAAAGGACCCCCAGAGTGCTGAATGTCCTCCTTAGGAGCTGCCCTTGGGCTTGGCACGGCCATGTCACCCTTCAGTGGAGAACAGCAAAGTAGGTCACTGCCTGTGCTCAGGGCTCTTTCTGCTCTGCAAAAATATTTACAGCATCTATTTGAATCCTCCCAGTCCTCTGCAGCGACCTCTCCCTGACCCCCACGCCTGGTTCCCTAGTGCTGCATGCAATTTGTTTTGGAGCCTGTGAAGGTTTCTCTTGCATCCCTGCCAGGCTGGGCTGGAGTGTGGAACAGCTCATTCATCCTTCTCATGAATAAAAGCAGGCCAAGAGCCAGGCAGGCTCTGAGCACAGGTGCCTCTGGTGTCCTTTGGAAGTGCCTGGTGACAGAAACTGCAGGAGGGAAAGTTTAGATGGGATCTTAGGAAGGAATTCTTCCCTGGGAGGGTGGGGATGCCCCTGGATCCCTGACAGCGTCCAAGGCCAGGCTGGATGGGGCTTGGAGCACCCTGGGATGGTGGGAGGTGTCCCTGCCCACGGGAATGAGATGGGATTTAGGGTCCCTTCCAACCCAAACCATTGTGGGGTTGCTTGGCAGGGCCAGAGGGCAGGACAGAGCAGCCCTTCCCAGGGCTGGAGGTTGTACCCATGGCTGGGCTTCCCTGGGGATTCACGTGCTCCCTGCTGGAGCCATTGGCACTTTCTGTGATGCAGCTGCTCTGTGGCAGGACACGCTGCTGTTCCTTTCAGCTGCTGCCCTGTGATTTCCCTGTGCTCCTGCAGCTCCTGTGATGTTCTTGTTCTCTGGTTGTCCTCTCTGATTTTATCTGCTTTTCATTGCATCTCCATCCAGGATAGAGGCTCCTCCTGATCTGTTTGGTCTCGCCTTGCACAGAACACTTTATAACCCACGGTTATCTCTGGCACCCTTCTCTCTGCTGTTTCAGCTCTGAGTGTGGTTTTATCAGGAATAAAAATCCTTCCCTAAAACGTGGGGTTTTGACCACACTGAGAGCTGTTGGCTCTGTGGCATCATCTGCTGTGACTCTGGCTCTTTTCTGAGCTCTGATTCACAGACTCTTTGTGCCTGTGCAGGAAGATGATTGCCCTCCTCTCCCTTTGGATCAGTTGAAATTTATTGATGCTAATTTTTGTCTGACATTTTAGCACTAGGTCGGTCAATGCCACAAGATCTTCCTGTTTACAGTCTGGTCTGGGTTTGGCTGCAGTTGGATAATTTGCAGTCATCCCCATCCCTTCTGAGACCCCACTGATGTTTGCTTCTGTCTCCTGCCTTCCAACCCAGGAGAAATCTCCCCTTCCTCCCATCCCATCCTGGCCTGGCGGGTGTGGTGACAAACCTTCCTCTCAGGGTTTATTTCTGCAAGACTTTGTATTTTTGAACAGTGTGAAGAGACTCTTCCTCCTCCCACGTCCCTCTATTATTTTCTGCTTCCATTGCAGGGACTGTTCTGCAGGAGTCTGGAGCATAAAGAAGTTTTTTTTTTTCTCCATGCTCCAAGCCTTGCTGCTTGTAGCAGCTTGGGGCTGGGCAGAAGGGAGGATTTTCTCAGCAGTTTATTAGCAAGAATTAGCACTTTCCTGATCTTGCAGTCTTTTTTATTTTCACATGAGCCTGAAAGCTCCTGGGCAGTGACAAATGTGGCAGAGGATGTAACAGCTTAGGGTGAGGGGGAGTGAGAACTGCCAGGCTTGTGTCCCTTGGGATGTCACAGACACAGGCAGGAGTGGAGGGATGGCCACTGACTCTCCAGGAACAGCTCTGGAGGCTGTGGCAAGGGAATTGTTCTCTTTTAAATTTAATAATCTGTTTAGGTTTAAGATTTGTCGTGGCTGGTTGGTGTGAATCATGAGCCTGGTGTTATCCCTGCGTGCTGCAGCTCCCTGTCATTAAAGGCTGGGTGGTTTTCCTGAGGGATGTGCTGTGCACAGCCTCCAAAATTCCCAGTGGGACTGGCAGGGTTTCACCCCGAGGGATTGTTTCTCCAGCAGTGAATGCTTGCTTCATTTCTTGAATACTGGGGTTGATTCAGCTTTTAAAAGAATTCTGTGTGTGCTCCCAGGCCACCCTACACACCCAGCACTGGGACAGGCAGAAAAAAGGGGTGATGTCCTTGCTGGAAAAAGGGCTGGACACTCCGGGAAACCTGCTCCTCCAAAAACAGCTCCCACGGCAGAGAAAGGGGCCTGATGGAGTCCAGAAATAGCCCCGGGGATGGCTGAGCCAGGAATTTCCCGGCAGGGCTGCTGACCTTGGCTGTGCAGGCTGAGCTGGTTCGGGTTTGCCCCTTCTCCTGGAGGAGATGCTGCCAATGGAACCCTCGGAGCCTTTGCCCGAGGATTTCGGGGTGGGGAGCAGAGCTGTGTCCTCAGACGAGCAGCCTTGCTGGGTTGTGCTGCAAGGGATCAGCTGAGCTAATTTGCATTTTTATTTGCATATTTACACAATGGAATAGGCTGGTTGCAAGTCACAGAATCACAGAAGGATTTGGGCTGGAGGAACCTTAAAGATCACCCAGTTCCAACCCCTGCCGTGGGCAGGGAACCTTCTGCCAGGTTGCTCAGGTTGGTTCCACCAGATCTTGCTCTGCTCCAGGTTGGTTTTTCTTATTAAAGAGATGAGGAGGCTCCAGCCCAGGCCTGAGGAGTGGGAGCTGCTCCCCTCACCTGCCAGGACCTCAGGATGTGCAGGATGTGCTTCCCCTCCCTCATTTTTCCCGGTGTTATTTGGGATTTGCAGTCACCAGGGTCATCAGCATGGCTTCTTTGCCTTTGTCCCTGCTGGGAACCCCCAGCCCTTCCCAAAGGGATGCTCTGGAAAAAGGAATGGCTGTGGCTCACTCTCACTGCATCCCTTCCCCCTGAGAGGGCCAGCAATGGAAAATGTCACTGGGGCTGGGGATGCTGAGCTGCCTCTGCCCCTCTTGAGCTGTGGGACCAAAGAAGAGGGAAAAGGCTTCTCCTTGGGGCTCCTGTGAGCTCCACCCTGCCACACAAAACATTGTGTGCACCAGGCCAGAAGGGATGGGGAGATGTGGGGCTCAGCTGCTGATGCAGGGCTGTCTAATGAGAACAGCAGCTCCGGACCTGGAAGGTAAAATTTCTACTTTTATCTTCTAGAAAATAGCATTTGCCAGCAGGGGAAAGGCTTGTGGAGCTTTGCACTGACTCACTCTTCCAGTTCATTTTCCACGTGGAGCTTTGCACTGACTCACTCTTCCTGTTCATTTTCCACGTGAAACACACAAAATGCTAATTTCTCCACGAGGCCTGTGGTGCTAAATTGCCTGTGCTCGTTGGAAGTGATGGATGGATTTGTCACAGGGCTCAGCAGCTCTGGAGAAGTTCTGAGCAGCAGCAGCTCCTGACGTGGACAGTCCAGCTGTCTGTGGAGATGGGAATTCGGATGCAGGAGTTGAATCTGAGCCCTTCATACATTGTGAGGGTGTGTATTTATAGAGATGTGCGAGTGTGTGCTCTGCAGCTGCTGTGCCCACAGCCAGGACTTGAGCCAAAGCTGCTCAGGCTGCATGGGAATGACGGCCTGGGTGTTGGGATGGGCCTGCTCACATCCCTCAGAGCTCTTCCAACTCTTTGAATCAAAGAATATTAAACCCACAACCATTGTAGGAGTACTGGTGTCTTGTGAGTCACTGTGAGACCTGTGGGGAGGGAGAGGGGACGGTGGGATGAGGATCTGGGGCTCTTCCCCAACAAGCCAGGACAGAGCCAGCAGTGACTTGGCTGCTGCTCACGGAGAGAGGAGATGCTGGCAGAGAAACCAGCTCTGAGAGGAGCACCCTGCCCCTTCCCTGGGGATGTCCCTGCAGGGCAGTGCTGGCCTGGGGATGCTGTGCTGCTGTGTGAGAGCTGCTGCCTTCCCTCCCTGCCTGGTCCTTGCCCTTTCCCTGGCCGTGCCGTGCCAGCTCTGCCACCCTGCTGTGCCAAGAGCGGTGCCAGCCCTGCTGCAGTGGCTCTGGTGTGGGATGTGCTGCCTTCCAGCCTGGCTCCAGGCACCAAATCTGTGTCCCCACGCACTCCAGTCATTAGGACACCCCACAGGGATGTCACTCAGAGAGGGAAAAAAAACCCAAACCAAAAAGAGAGGGGAGAACAACTGTAACCTGGTAACCAGAAGAGCTGTGGGAGGAGAAACAAACACGAGATGATTGTATATATTTAAATAACTATAGGAAAAGAAAGGGCAGCATTTCCTGAATGGCTCGGTTCCCTGGGGAGGCTCAGAGAGCCTGGTGGTGACTAGGCTGGACCAGGATGCAGGACCAGACTCTGCAGCCGTGGCTGGGACAGGGAGGACAGGATTTTCTCTTGCTGTCCTGGAGCAGCCAGGGACCCTCTGGAGAAGCATCCCAGCCCTCGAGTAATCCAAATACTCCCACCCTGTGATGGTCTGGGCCAGCAAAGAGCAGCTGGAGGCTCCTGCCCAACCAGTGCCCATGTGCAGCCCAAAGCTTGGGTTCTGCCAGCAGATTGTGTCCTGAGTCGGTGCCAGCAGCAGGAGAAAGGTCAGACCCTGTGTGTGATCCTTGCTCCAGTGTTTATCCAGGGACTGTCCTTTCCATCCCCTCACAGGTGACACAGACCCAGCAGCAGCTGCAGTGCTGGATCCCAAAAAGTGAAGTGGCTTTTCCTGAGGAGGGGATGTTGATGTTGGACACGAGGTTCTGGCTCTGCTGGCAGCACATCCAGACTCCCTGGCCATCGTTCTGGGGAGGGATGGAGTCAGAGCAGGTGGCTGCCAGCAGGAGCTGCTGCCTCTGGCTCCTTCTACAGCTTGGACAGGGAGAGGAGAGGTTAGACTGGAGATTATACAAATGTATAACGCCCCAAATGTAGGTTCACGTGTTCTACTTGCACACCCAGTCCTCAGAGGGAGGAGAGGGAGAGTGTCACCTCTGATAAATTCTGGTGCTGGCAGAGCAGAGGTGACACTGATGGAGCTCCTGAGGGTGCCTGGCAGGTCTGGGCGGTTCCACCACCCACCACGAGTGTGGGGTCTGGGATGTTTGGGACTGGTTTGTGGTGGCAGCAGGAAGATGCTCTGTGGTTTTTGTGGCGTGCAAGGAAGCAGAGGAGGAACCTGAGTTGTGTCCTTCCTCTTTTTTTTGACAGACACAGTTAAAAATAATACTGGAAATCCTAATATTCATTACAAGAAGCTTCCCTGCCTGTGGCTTTTCCTCTGAGGCAAAGCTGCCTCTTGGAGCTGAGGAGCTCTGGAGAGCACGTGGCCCTGCAGAGCCACACTGAGCTCCTCATCTCCTGGTTTTGTGCTGGCATTTCCAGCCCCAGGGCACCAGTGAGGCTCCCCTGAGGCTCCCAGCAGGGGAAGAACGTGGCTGGGCCCGGGGGAGGATTGAAGGAGCCCAAGGCAGGTGCAGATTTGGGCTCCTGTGTTTGCCGAGCTGGGCTCTGCTGGGTCTGGCTGTGGTTTGGGAGCAGCAGGGGGGTCAGGTCCGGCTCACACGGGGCTCAGTGCCAGCCCCAGGGTCCCAGCAGGAGGAGCAGGACGTGTCCCCCTCCCCACGGCTGCGGGGAGCTGGCCAAGCTGCGGGACAGACGCTGCCGTAGCGAGAGAGTGGAAGAGTGTTGAGGTTTCCATATGCTGATTGCAGAGAGCTTTTTTGGTGGTACATGGTTCTGGAGGAAGGAGGGAAAGGGATGATAAAAATAAAGCTGCAGATCTGTATTTAGCTATAAACCACTCCAGGATTTTTTTTTTTTTTGGTAGTATTTGAAGACTATGCAATAAATGAGCTTGTTCATGAATTTTTTATTTTATACCACTACAGCTTTGAAGAAGTAGCCAGGTTGCTGTGGCATTTCCATAGCTCAGGATCCCTGTGTTTGGGAGGAGAGGTTGTAAATCCTCTGTGCCAGGGTCAGGAGGTCTGTGTGCAATGCAGGAGCACTTTAGTCTGAGACATCGATGTGCAGCATCCCAAAGTCACTGTGCAATTGCTAAAGACATTTTAACAAAGAAGAGAATGCAGTATTCCTTGTAGTGGAGCTTCTTCCCGAATAAACAAACGTGCCAAAATTTTAAAATTCTGAATGATTTTGTATGCAAGAATAAGAGAAAATGCATTCAAAGTGTAGTTGCTACTGCCAATGGGAGAAGAAATTCAAATGCAAATAGCAGAAATTGTTTCCAGAGCTACTGATATAATTGGATTTTACTACAGTTTCTAAATGCTGATAGGGGACAGTGGCAAATATTTGCTTTGTTTCATGATCTGACACACGATCTGAGGCCAGGAGAGATGGATTAACTGAGTTGGAAAAGAATCATGTGGAATTAAAAAAAAAAACCACCAACACCCAAACCCCAAAAATGAGTGTTTGCTATCCAAGAGAAGGGCTGGGAATAGCTGTGAGCACCCCCAGCTCCCAGAGGGTGCAGGATAATGATGGCCCTGCCCACAGGACCCACAGGAGCTGTGGAGTGCCAGGCAGGGTGTGGGTAAAGGTGCCCTTTCCACATGGCAGCCAGTGTGTCCATGGCTTTCCTCTGGGAAAGGAAACAAGGTGCTCCTTTAAACAGGCACTTTGTCATCACTGGAGAGCACTGGGTGTGACAGCCTCCTCCAAACACAATTATAATCACCCTCATTTAGAGCCAGGCACCTGGCTCCCCACTTTAAACCACGGTGATAATAAGAGAGTGGATAATTTTTCAAAACTGCATTTTTTTCATGCTGAAATTTGAGTTTCAGAATGCTGTCCTGATGGCCTAGAAACAGCGTGCCTTTGGCCTAATTTATCATAGCTCAGCTCTAAGAGGAAAGACTTAATTGTGGCTTTGTCTTTTCTTTTTTTTTTTTTTGTGCTTAATGTTAGATCCTCCTTTGCAACCTGAGCTAGAGGTGGTCAGAAACTTCGGTGTTTATATCACTCGATCCGGAGGGAGTGCTTGATTTGACAGGAGTTTGTCTTGATTTATCTTAAAGACCAAGTTTTGGATCAATGAGGAGCATAGAATAACCTCCCTGGTGCCCAAGGCCCTGCACAGATGCATTAGTCAGTGCAGGGCCTTGGCTGCACGGTGCATATGGCAGCTAAAAGGAGCTGGAAAGCTCTGGGGGGGGGAGAGAATTAAGTGGCAAATAACATCAGTGAGAACCATGTGAAGGGCTGAGAGCAGGCTGGGTTCTCTTCTGGGGCTGTGCTCAGCAGAAATTCTGCATGCAGATTGCTCTTCTGGAAACTGGGGAACAACAGCTGAGCAGGACTTTGGAATCTGGTCAGCTGGGAGCTGATTTACAGGGCTGGGAGTTGTTAAAGATAGAAGATGATCAGAGGAGCCTCAGCTCCCATCCCTGCGGCAAATCCCTGGATTTGTGCTCAGTGCCAGCTCAGGATCCAGCTGCTGGGAGCTCTTTTTGCCTGCCTTTAGCTCGTGCAGGCTGTACTGGAAGCAAAGCTGTGGGAAGATGCTGGGGATGAGTTGGATGAGACTCTTGGAAGTACATCAGACAGGAGTTGGAGTCTTTCAGCTATTTGCTGCCTTACACTCCAAAGTTACCTGTGAGGGACAAAGAATCAGCTCGGAGGTGCCACTTCTCTTCCAAGCCCTCCCTGTCCTCCCCTCTTCCCTCAGAGAGTCTGGAATTGGTGCTCCTGCCACTTCATGGATGAGTTTCAGTGATGAAGCTGAACCAGACAGGATCAGGACCGAGGGTGTTTCCTTTGGGGTCTCTGCAATGAATGGCTTTGCTGCTTTGGGAAGTTTCAGTTTAACCCCAATCTGCTGAGATCGGTGGCTCGAGCTGGTGTGGGCAGCAGGGGCGTGCCCATGTTCTGGCTGAGAAATGTTCTTTGAGAAAAGAAACCAAAGAAAGCGTTTAACCCTCTGAAATAACCTCCTGAGAGCTGCTTGGCTTTGATCTCCTCTCTGTGCCTAGTGGCCACACGCAGCCGTCTTTGAGCCACCACCTTGGATCTCCCCCAGGCGCTGCCACCCCCCACCCCCGACCAGAGCCACCATGCCAAGGGATGGGTGATGTATCCTCCTGGCCACGACACTTGGCAGCTGGACAGGCGACTGAGTCATCAGCCTTCGCGGTTTCTCATTTAATCCTGGGGTTGTTCGGATGATTTAAGTGCCAGCAGTCCAGAGAGGAGGTTGATGCTTCTGCTTCCAGCACGGTTGTGGAGCCATCGCCTTGCCTGCCTCCCATCCCTACTTTTCCTTGCGGGGGGAGCCCGGGGGTGGATCTGGGTTTGGCTGTCAGCTCTCGATTATCTTGCGAGCAGTTTTATTCCCCTCCCGGCGATTGGGCTTTTCCATTGGCTCCTCTTGCTCTCCGTCGCTCGCCTGCTGAGCAGCAAATGTCCTGTGCCCGGCGCCGCTCTGCGGGGCGCTCCGGGGGACCCTGCCCAGCCCTCCGGCCGCTCTGCTGAGCCCCGAGCCGCCCAATGCCCCCGGGGGGAGCGCTCTGCAGGGGGGGCACGGCCGCCTGCCCCGCAATGTAATCGAGCCGGGGGGGGGGGGGGTGTGCGGTGCGTGCCGGGGTGCGGGTGGAGCGGGGCCGGCCCCGGAGGAGGCGCTGGGGCGGGCGGGGCAGGGCAGGGCAGGGCTCCCCCTTGGCCCCCCTCCCCATTGTCGCTGTCCCCTTCTCTTCCCGCAGGCTCTCGTCGCCCGGCGGCTGCGGCGGCGGGGACGGCGGCGGGAGCCGCAAGAGCGGGGTCATTCTGGACATCGCCTCCCTGAAGATGACGGAGCTGGAGTCCGAGGTGCTGCCGCTGCCGCCCCGGTACCGCTTCCGCGATCTGCTGCTGGGGGACCAGTCCTTCCAGAGCGACGACAGGTTCGGGGCGCACGGCGGGGACAGCGCGGTGGAGGGCGCGGGGACACCGACCCGCCGGGAGGGACACACGGAGCTGGGGGGGCTGCCCGAGGATGGGGACACACAGCTGGGCTGGGGGGACACCCCCGGGACAGCCGCGCGGAGCGGAGGGGACGCGGAGCTCTCCGCGGTGCCGCGGGCGCGGAGCCGGAGCCGGAGCCCGGCCGGTGCGGAGCTCTCCGCGGTGCTGACGGCGGCGCTGGGCACGGGAGGTTCGGCGGTGCCAGAGCCTGCGGGCACCGGGATGTGCTGGGGGGACCTGGCAGTGCCAGAGCCTGCGGGCACCGGGATGTGCTGGGGGGACCCGGCGGTGTCAGAGCCTGCGGGCACCGGGATGTGCTGCGGGGATCTGGCGGTGTTTGGAGCCTGCGGGCACCGGGATGTGCTGCGGGGTACAGCGGTGTTCGGAGCCTGCGGGCACTGCGATGTGGTGCAGGATCCAGCGGCGTGTGGCATCATTGGGATGTGCTGGAGGATCCAGTGTGTTCAGAGCCTGGGGGCACTGGGGTGTGCTGCGGGATCCGGCCGTGTTTGGAGCCTGCGGGCACTGGGCAGTGCTGGAGGATCCAGTGGTGTGTGGCACCTCTGGGATGTGCTGGAGGATCCAGTGGTGTGTGGCACCTCTGGGATGTGCAGATGTGCAGCAGGTGGAGGCCACGGGTGCCTTGGAGAGCGGCGCTGGGCACATCTGGGTGCTCCAGGGCCGTGGATGTGCTGGGAGTTGTGGGTGCACTGGGCCAGCAGGCTCTGAGCTGTGTGGGCAGCTTGCTGCATCCTGGAGTCCCACCAGGGCTTGGCAAGCAGGAGAAGGGACAGATGTGTGGGACAGTGAGGGGCTGGTGGAGCTCCCTGTGACGCCGTGTGTGGAATTTGGGCTGACAACCATTTATTTCGCTGGGGCTGCTCCTCCAGGCTGCTCTGGCTGCTGTCTTGGCAGCAGGGTGGCTCTGAAGAGCTGCTGGGGTTGTGGTGCCACTCTCCCTTCCTTGGAATGGCCTTCCAGAGGAATGGCCTTTATGTCCCTGCTGTTCCTGCCTGGCTGGGATTTATCCCCGGGTTGAGGGAGCAACAGAGGGAATGCCATGAGTGACAAGAGAATTCCATGGGCAGAGAGGTTAAATCAAGAGGAACAAACACCTTCCCTTCAATTCTGTTCATGTCATAAATACCCAGGAGCTGCAGTGCTAATGGGGAGTCTGATTTTTATCTTTCCCCACCAATTAATTGCATGATGCAAACAAAGAGAAATGTAATTCTTGCCAGAAAAAAAAAAAACACAAAACCTTTCAATTACTGTTTAGTCCTTGACTAGCTGCAGAGTGCTTGGTACACCTGCATCAAGGCTTTTGTGCATCTCTCTTAAAAGATAATTTCTTTTTTTTTTATTTTATGTGTACAAGTGTCATGCAGGAAAAAAAAATGCATTTGGCTTTGAGACTGCGAATGTGGGTTTTACAAATGTTCTCTATAAGTGTTCCTAACTTTTATCGCTGCATAAAATTGGTCTGGCTCGAAAATGAGTCTGTGATCCTGGAGGTTTTAAAGCCCAGATTTCCTTAACAGACACTTAAACATTAATATAGTTTTATGACACCAAGTGAGAAGTTAACGAGAAATTCCTGCTGCAGGAAATGTCTGGTTTTCAGAATGGTTGTGATAAGGCTCATTTGGTCAAGTTTGAAGATTGAATAGTAATTTTTAAGTATTTGAAAGCGTCTGAAATATGGAAGATGGCAATTGCAAATTGTTTTCTTTCTATATTTCTCTGGTTACACCCCCTAACCTTCATTTTCCTCTAGATTTGAGTCTTTCTGATTCAACATCTCTCTTTAATTTTAATGTGGAGATACTCTGGGTTGCTTTGTTAATTCATTAGCCTTGTTACTCAAGAATTCATTAACCTTGTTTTTCAAGATATCTCAGTTTCACTGGCTTTGTGCTGTTTTCTTGAGTTTTTTGATTTCCCCTTCATCTGGAAAATACTGATAATTCCATTATGTTTGGGAATGCAGGTCTCTGAGCCCACATTTGCTTCTCACTGGAGTCCACTTGACTTCTCTGGGAGCTGAGATGAGCTGTGGGCTTTGGGAAATGTTGCTGTTAGGCCTAAATTCCAGTCCAAGTCATTAATAATAGTGGGACCTTGTGGCTGAATCAAGCTCGCTGGAGTAATTATGACTAGTTCATTAGTCTGCTCCAAACCCACTGAATCAGGAGCTGATTTAGGCTGGCAAAGAAAAAGAAAACAAAACAAAAAGCAGAAAGCAGAAAGACTTTTTTGCTTTGGCTTGTGGATGATAAGCAGCTCAGAGCTGTGCTTTGAGGGGCTTTGTTGCAGCCCTGACAGGGATGTGCTGAGGAAAATTCCCCCATGAAAACTCTGCAGGGAACCATGAGTGCTAAAACAGAGCTCGCTGGGCTTAGGGAGGTCACACTGAAGGAAAACACCCATAATGCTGAATATTCTCCTTTTTTTTTGTGAAAGGAATGCTTAAAACATGAGTGTCTCAAATACCTGCTTTTGAACGTGACCCTGGGGTGAGTGTGCTGCTGAAGGGAGGAGGTTTCTGGGGTCAGCAAAGACTAAAAGGATTGGAGGCCAAAGGGGAGCCCGGGTTTTGCTGCTTGTGGAGAATGAAAATCGTTCCTGTTAGAGATGAATTAGTGCATCCTCATCACAGAGGATGCTGAAGAGACACCAGCCCTGGGAATGAGGTAATGCTGGAGCTGGAGGAGATGAGAGCTCGTTGGAAGAAGCAGATAATTAGAGAGCTGTGGTACAGCAGGAGGAGAGAGCAGGTCCAGATAACCCCTGGAACGGCAGGAACTGATCAATGGATGCGAGGTGGAATGGGTCAATTAGGCTGCTCCTAATTTAGTTTTGTTTTGGAGTTGACCTGAGCAGGGCTTGCTCTTTGTTTGGAGGTGGAGTGATTGACAGGGGAATTAAAATAACACTTTGAACGTCCTGCGGTGGATGCAATAAATTGGCCAGGAAGCAAATAGGAAACGGCTGACTGGGAAGGGAATGTGGGAGGAAAATGGATTTGTGAAACAGGGAGAGAGAAAAGCCTAATGACGAGCAAATCTAGAGCTGTCAAGTCCAAGTGCTCCTTCTAGGATCGTCTTACTCATCTTTGGAACTCACCACCACGAGATGGTGGAAGGCTTTGGGCTCAGCTGCATTTAAATCCTGGGCTTGACATTTCTGCCAGGCAGGTCTTTGGGTTAGAGGAACAGGATTAGGTGGCATTCAGCTCTGAATTCCCAGAGGGTACAAGCAGCTCCCAGGGCAGGAATGTGGCTGATAGGGACTGGGAGGGGATTTCTCCTCTGGCAGGGAAGGGTCTCTTTGGGAACCCTGCAGTCTCCTCCCTTGTCTGGCATTAGTCCTGCCTAGTTCAGAAGTTTCTTTCCCGTTTGGAAGGTGCTGTCAATGTCCATTCTGGGAGAAAAATGGATTTGTTCTGCTTGCTTATGGCAGTACTGCATTTCTCATCTCGGGGATGCTTTGTGGACACGAAAGCACCCAGAGCCTCTGGATGCAAACCAGCAAAGGCTGAGTTTAAAATGTCGAGCCTGTCACAAAGCAAAGCTGAAGAACTGGGGACACAAACCCCGCTGGGACCTGGCTCCTTTTCACATTCCTGGCATGGGAATCCTCGGTGCCACGGAGCTGTGGGAGCAAGGCCAGGGGGTGCAGGGGAAGGGAGGAGGAGCTGAGCACAGCATCCCCCAGAGCTGGGGCTCCTGTTCTGAAGTGAGGCTGCAAGTGCAGATTAAAGGCAGCTGAGAAAGCACATCTGCTGGGTGGATAAATATTGTTTCATACCCCAAGCTGTGGCATCCCTTTGATGTTTGCTGTCCTGACTATGGCAGTTTTTGATCTCCTGCATTCTCTTTTCTTGGACGGTGCTGACAGCTGGGTTGGGGCAAGTATTAAGAAAAGCCCATAAATAAAATTAAACTGTATCTCAGAAAAAGTGTCATTAGGAGCTTATTTGTTGCCTAATTTAAATAGTCTGAACACTTTCCAGAAAATCATCGTCAGAAGCCACAGTCCTATTTACAGGAGCAAGAAGTAATGGATGTCACTTTGATTAAGTGCATTTTTCTGAGGATAATTATCAGCAAAAAATCGTTTTGATGGATGAGAATGTTTGGAAAAGCTGCTTGTGCAGAAGAATTCAGCAACTTCTCTATAAAATGTTATCATCTCCTTCTTCTAATAAAAGATATTTTGGACTTTGCATAACCGAGAAAAGAGGATTTTGACAGCCAGGGCAAATTCTTTTAAGTTTCTGCTTTCAGGTTTTTTTTTTAGAGTCTTACAACTTCTTTGTCTGTGTCGTGACATCTGGTCTTTGTCTCTTTAATTTGTCACTAAGTGGTGGCTCTAAATCTTAGGTCAGATTATGCTTGGCATGAGCAAAGTGAAGTGCTGCAGTATCAGCCTTGGAGGATCTCATCCCTGCAGTTTTCATGCTAACATGCCCCAAGTGACTTCCTCATCAAAATGCATCATTACATTAATGGAGCTGGGTAGTTTTGTGCTCCTGAGGCAGGTTCCTTGAATATGTCTGTGGCTGAATCCTCACTTCATTGCTATTTGATTTAATGGGCAATTTTCCTCATTTTATTCGGAAGATGCAGATGCCAATTTGAAAATTCCAATTTGTATCCAGAAGTTAGAGACATTTATTTCTGTGCTGGTGAGGTAATGGCCAATATTTTAAGTCAATGCAAAGTCTGCTCAGGCTGCAGCATCTGTGCCAGTGAAGGTTTGTACCTGGAATCAGGAGATTCAGCTCTGTGCCACAAAATTCCCCTGGGGAAGGTTCCTCATCTGTAAATAAGGGATGTAAAGCAGGATGGATGTTATTGCTAATATCCATCCCCTCAATTATGGTGTTCAGACCCACCCTGGGTGCAGAACCTCTCAAGGGACAGCTCGGTGACAATGCCTGAACAAACCAAGTGACAAATGACACTGGTGAAGGTGGTGGGGATCCCAAACACTGCCCGTGTGGCCAGAGGAATAAAATTGTTTCTCCTCTGCTTTTACCACCTGGCAAAGCTAAAGCAGAGCAGTTATTAATTGGATGAGGCAGTTTTCCTGAGCCAGGGATTTGTCAGGAAGTCTCTGTGTGGCAGCACGAGCAGGAGTTTGGCCCTGGATTGCTCAGCCCAGCTCCAGATGGGATACACTGGGATTGAGGAGCATTGGAAGCCCGAGGCAGCTTTACAGAATTGATTTGGGTTTTCTTGTGTTTGCAGATTTTTTTTTAATGATAGCATTCTTAATTGAGGTTTGTTTTTTCCAGTTGTTCTGAAAGGCTGCAGGGATGATTCCCAGTGCTGTGTCTTAATTGCAGTGCTGCTTGGATTTTTTTAAATTGATGTTTCCTCACAGCTATTGGTGTGTTCTTGTGTCTTCACCTTAGGGCAGGTACCCCTGGACATTAGCAGGAGCATTTGGAAAGTTATGAAAGCAATAGAGCAAAGAAGAAATCGTAGTTCTCTTGTGATTAAAACTATTATTTTATTTTAAAAAATGGCCATTGTTTTTTTCCAGGGCTATTGTTTTCACTGTCAGCAGTGGGCCCTTTCTTGCAATAAAATTAAGTGCACGTACAGGCTGCTGGAATGAGCAGAGGTGTCCCTGGAGTGCTGCCATGTACGGCTGTGCCCTGAGGAAAAGGAAGAACAACATTGATTTTCAGTTATTTAGTGCAATTTAACACTGTGGGCTCAAATCTCCATCCCTCCCTAGACTGGTTTTCTTTTCCCACTTATTTCCTTTCCCTTTGGTTTCTTTTCTATTTGTTGGGGGAATGGTGTTTGGAGGCATGGAAGACACCAGAGTGAAGGGGAGAGCACGAACCAGGTGAGGTGGGCACGTTCCCAGGGCAGCCACTGGGGCAAATTAAACACCAAATGAATTGTTTCATTCCCCTCTACACTTGTGCAGGACACACTGAGAGTCCCAGCTGAGAAATTTCCTGGCAGACAGAGTGCAGAGGGGCATGAGAAATGCTGGGGTTTTGGCTCCTGCTGTGCTTTACTGGGCAAAGCTCCTTCCACGAGTTCTTGGTGTGGGACTGAAGCCTGGTGGGGCTTTGCTGGCTGCTCCTGTCGTGGCCCTGGTGCCATTTCAACCTGCTGGGAAAGGGCAGGGAACAAATCCCACACGGGGACAAGCCTGGGTTTGGATGCCAGAGCTTGGCAGAGATCTCCCAGGGTGTCTTTAGCACAGGGATGTGTCACAAGTGTGAGTCTGTGTCCACAGGCTGCTGAGGTGATGCTGGTGTTTGTCACCAAAGCCCTGTGCCTGCAGGGATCCCCAGGAGTGCTGTGCTGCTTTAGGTGAGGCTGGGAGGTCGGGCTGAGACCAAAGCTGTCACCCCTGCTGTAGTGACAGCACGAGAAACAACTTGGCAGCTGTAGCTGTAATTGCAGAGAATGCATTAAATTTTACTGCTCTGTTTTGCCACCACTTTCTCTCATCACAGTTGCATCTTTGTTCCCAAGGGAAATAATTTATTGCTGTTCTGAAGGTGGTGCTCATTGCTTTTCCTCTGCACAACCTGTTCAGTGCCTGGCTGTGTGCAGGGAGTGCTGGAGCTCGGGAATCCGAGCCTTGGGGGACACACAGGTCCCTCAGCAGCCAGCCCTGCTCAGCTGTGAGCTGCTGTCCCCCAGACCCCTGTGTGAGAAAAGAGATCAGCAGCAGAGCCTGAATATCTTGGTTAGGAAATGCTCCTGCCCGTGCTGCTGTGAGGCACCTCACTCATTTTATTGCAGTCTTAGACAGGAATAAAAGGCTGGAATTCGAATCCAAACCTCTGTGGTTCTGAGAAGTCCCCCCAATGGACAGGACCAATGCTTTCCTGAGTGTTATTTCAGCACTGCCAATCGAGAGGGAAGTGAGCACATTGCCAGGGAAGCCCTGCAGTGAGCACAGATTTCCCTGCCAGGCTGCATTTGCCTCTGCTCCAGTGGCCCTTGTCTGGATCCACAGCAGAGATGAAGGTGTTCATTTGCAGATAAAATCGCTCCTCTTGCTCCTGGCTGACAGCTCAGATGGGTCACACAGGCTCTGGGCAAGGCTCCTGCCAGCTGCTCTCAGGTTACCCAGCAAGGGTTGGCAGTGCAGCCTGCCAGTCCCCAAATCTGGAGATTCCTTCTGTTATCAGTCCGTTAATTTCCTGCATTGCTGCAATTAAAAAATAATTATCGTTCAGAGAGTTCAGAGCTTAGATTCCCTTGCTACATCACACTTTGTATAAATTAATAGCTTTGAATTTCATCGGCTCTGTGACCTCATTTCCTCTCGTTGTGAAGATTTTTGTTGCTGTTTTAGCAAATTAATGGCTGGCTGTTTTACTGCAGGGAGATGATCAAAGTCCAGCCTGCTGGAGCAGCAGGTCCCTGTGGTGACAGTCTGTGGGGAGGTGGCAGCCTCTGCTCTCTGTTCTGTCCCCACAACCTCACTGGCAATGTCTTAAAGATCTCCCCTGCACAGCCAGAGGGCTGGATGGAGGTTTTCAGAGTTGCAAATCCCCTGGGAGGTCCAGCATTTTTTTCCTTTAATTATTCTAGGTAATAAATAATTGATAACGAAGAAGTTTGTGGTGCTAGAGATGAAATACAAGGCCTTGGTGAGGCAGAAATGCCAAGGATGTTAGCACGTCACCAGCAGATTAGAGGAATGTTTTCCAACATTCAATGTTTTCCAACATTCAGTGTTTTCCAAACTTCTCAGACTCTGAAAACTTGTCCTTTAAAGCAGGAGGCCTGGAGTAGTGGGTGAAGCAATGCTTGCAAGCATTTTTCAGAGTTATTTTCTGTTCTCAAACTGCAGCAGCCATGTGGTGCAGGGGCAGAGGAGCTCTGCGAGGGCCATCCGTGGCTTTCTGGAGGAACTCCAGGAGCTTTGAGTTGGCTTTGCCTCTTTTGGGGCCACAATAGCTTGGTCCTGCTTCTGTGTTCCTCCAGACAGACCATCTGCTCATCCTCCTTCAGGAGACAGCCTGGGGCTGTTTGCTGACAGTCAAACAGGACGTGGAAGGGTTTTGTGAGAGGAAGGAGCAAAGTTTGTGGATGGGCACAACACCTCGGGGTTGGGACATCTCCAAAGCCACCCCTCTGTGGTCAGTCCCGACGTGCTGGGTGCCAGCCCTCAGCTTAGGGGTGGAAATTTCTGCAGCCACAGGCGTTTTCTGCATGCCAGGGTACCTGTCTCTGGTGTTCCCCCCGTGCTTTTCCTGGGATGTTTTCCCCCATGGAACAGGATCCCTCGTGCTGATGCCTAGAGGAGCTGGAGCAGAGGGTAAGCAGAGTTAAGAGGAATAAAATATTATTTATTGAGAGATATTCACAGGCCACACCCTGGCAGTACCAGTGCCACAGTCATGGCCCTGCCTGGATGACTCCAGGATGGAAGCAAAGAGAGCTTGGTCACAAGATCTCACATTTTTATAGGTTTTTGTCTATTTGCATACAGAAGTCAATTCTCCAATTAATAGTCACAAATCATGAAGTTTCATCCTCCTTGCTTGCCCACCCTCCTCTTTTTATGTTGTTTATGCTTAGGGCCTGAAGTTTGAAGAAATTGTCCTTGAGTCCTTAGCTGGACTTGCACTATTTTGTCTTCATCACCCAAGCAGAACAGAAAAGCTTAAAACTTAAGGCATCAATTTCCCCCCTTTAGACGCTGGACAAGGCCTCTACCTTGTCGAGTATTCATTCTAAATATTTACTGACAATAAGTATTTAATGACAGGTAAGCATCTAATAATAATAAATATCTAAAAATCATAGAGAGGGTTCATCCTGCTTTTCCCTTCCCCATGGCCTGGTTGTTTTTCCTGCCTCCCTCCCTGTCCAGCAGTTGTGTGGGTGTGCAGAGATGTGTAACACGATGTCCAAGGAGCCACAGCCTGGCAGGGTTCAGAGCTGGGCCAGGCTGTGGGCACAGCAGAGGGGAGGGAGGATGGAGGGATGGATGGATGGATGGATGGATGATGGATGGAGGGATGATGGAGGGATGGATGGATGGATGGATGGATGGATGGATGGATGGATGGATGGATTGTGGGCAAGGAGAACAGCTTGTGAGGTCAGCAGAGTGAAACAGCCATGAATTAACTGGGGGAGGTGACACAGCCAAGTGTCCCTCAGTGGAGCTGGCAGCATCAATCACATCTTTCCTTTAGATGAACTAAAATCTTGCCTGATGTGAGCTAAGAAATAGCAAAGGTTGGGTTTGTACCTGCCCGTGTTGGGGCAGAAATGTCCTGGTTTTGCTCAGTGGAGCCGGGCTCTGGCTGTCCCGTGGTGCTGTGTCACCGTGTCACCGTGCCCTTGTGTGTGTGGCACGCTCTGGTGGGCTGGAGCTGGAGCTCCCTGGCACTGGGGCTGCTGCAGGGTGAGGAGCAGGGTTAGAATTCTTCCCTCAGGAGCTTCTGCCGCCCAGAGAGGATTGGTGTCCCTGCACACAAGGATCGGTGTCCCTGCACGGGGCTCTGGGTGTCACAGAAGCGATGGAGAAGAGCGCGGGTGCTCCCTGTGCTCAGTGCACACGTCCTGGGAGTGTCCCTCTCACAAACTGCTCCCTCCTCGCCCGTGTGACATCTCTGCCCTGACCCACTGGGGCTGCCAGAGTCGTTCTCTCTCTCTCTGCCCCCCCGTCATGGCTTCTTTGAGCAGGATTTCACGTTGCTGCTGTCACCGGTTGTCACGGATGATTTTTCTGCTGCTCTGCCATCTCACTGTGCAGGGGCCCTCTGGAGGCCAGCGCTCACAATCACTCCTGTCCAGCTCCTCCACAAATCCAGGCAAATTGGCATTTTCTTATTCTCTCCAGGACCCTTGGGTGTCACCTGTCTTTGAGTTTTTTGGTTGTAGCTTTTCACAAAGCTGGCTGCTGCGGAGTGTTTGTCTCCGAGCTGTCTGTGGGGTGCAGGGGGGTGAGGAGTGGGTCTGTCCACATCTCCTGTCCACCCACAGCCCCTCTGCCCACGCTGGAAACTGGGATCCTCCACCCAGCGAGGTGCTGCCATCCCCCTCTCTGCGTGTCCCAAACTCTTGGATCTGCAGGTTGAATTTTCCCATCCTCGTGTGCTGTTTGCTCCTCTTCTGGTTTGAGGGACCCCCCCCAGGTTCCCCCAAAGCTGCTCCTGGTTTGCAGAGGGCTGAGTTCCTGTGTCCAGGGTGGGCTTTGTCCCTGCCCTGCACCTCTGGGGATGGGCACGGGCACTGTGCGCTCTCAGCCTCTGCTCCAACGCCAGGATTCTGAAAAAAGCTTCACTTCAAGGTGAGCAAACCCCAAGCACAGCCTCTGTGACTGACCTGTGCCTGGGGTCTGCAGGGTTCGTTGGGTCTGGTGTGGATTTCTTTGGGCCGTGATTCCCCCTGTTCTGCACTCTGCCGCCTGTGGCTCCCATGGGAAGTTCCCCAACTCACTCCCATTGTTTTCCCCATTCCCACTGTTTTCCCCATTCCCGTTTTTCCCCCGCATTCCCGTTTTTTCCCCCATTCCCTTTTTTTCCCCCCATTCCCTTTTTTCCCCCCATTCCCTTTTTTTCCCCCGTCCTCACTATTGTTTTTCCCCCATTCCCATTATCGTTTTCCCATTCCCGGACTGTCGGGTTGGTGTTTCCCCATCCCGCAGCGCTCCGGGAGGAGCCGTGGGGGGGGTTTGGCTGTGTTTGGATCAGACCCCGCCGCGTTTCCTGCATCCCACGCAGCTCCAGAGCAGCCGAGCGTGGCTCTGCAATTTTAGCAGCTCCCTCCAGGCAGGAGCTCTCGCTTTCTGGGCAGAGCCATGGAGCTGCTCATTCCCGATGTGCCGTGGGTGACAATTAGCAAAGTCATTACTCTCCTGGAGCTTCGCTGCGATGTGGATTTGGTTGGGAACTGGACTTTCCAAATGCCCCGTGTGCTTCTCCCAGCCCTGGGGGAGCCTGGGTCAGTGTCCCTGTGACTCCAGCAGCCGCTACTGGGGTGTCAGGGACCAGCTGGACCGTATGAAACTCACGGTGGCTTTCGTGGCACCTCCCTGGTGGCAGGAGCTGTCAGGAAAAAGGTCTCCTCTGTCTAGGAGAGAGGAATATTTCCGAGGAGCAGGTGGTGAAGATGTTTAGCAAATGTCAGCTTGAGACCTTGCCATCCTGTGGGCAGGAGTGACATTGCTGAGAAATGTGTTATCCTGTCAGAAAGCAGCAAAAAAAAATATAAAAATCCCCTGTGAAATGTTTACGAGCGAGGCAGGGCTTTGCCAAAAGTGGGCGTTTATCCACCAGGGAGCCTCGGGGAGCGTGAGGGAATCAGAGCCTCCTCGGAGCTGCGGGAATCCTGCTCCAGCTCACATCGCTCCCACCAAACCCCTCTGCCTGAGCTCTGAGCGCCTCAGTCGCTCCCCAGGGCAATTCCATCTGAGAGTGGCCTTTTCACTGAGGCACTGTGCTGGTTTGTAGGTGAACAAAAAGCAGTTTAAATGGAATAGAATCCTGCAGATGGGTACCAAATACAGCTTTTCAAAGCTAAAACACTGCCTAAAACTCCCTTCAGATAAACTCAGCCTTGTGGTGGCATTGCAGTGACCAAGAGCAACTCCTTTGCCCAGTGTCCAGTATCAATGTGTGAAGCATAATTGCATCTGGGCTGAGAGCTCCATATGGGAGTATTGTTTGAAATTTTTCTCATTTAATGAAATGGGTGGTAATTGGCTCTTAGAAGAGAGTTTAATTGGAATAATTGGCACGGGCGCTGGTGTGTTAATTCAGTTTGGTGTTTCTGATGCGCAGTCACGGTGTTTGCTCAAGGACAGAAGTGGGGATTAGGTGCTGCCCATATTTCTCAGCAAGAAGTTGAAGCTGGGCCCTGGGAAGGCATTTATTAGAGGAAGCTGTTTAGTTACTGTTCCTGAAGTTGGATTTTGGAGATGGATTTGCTTCATTACGGTTTGATGCAATCACACCCACGCTGCTGAGAGCCGAGGCCTTTTCTGACACTTCAGTTCCCACTCCAGATCACCTGGGGTTGGTGTTTCTGCTCACCTGGAGCAGCTCCAGCTCCTTGGCACAGGGACATTCCTGTCCTGAGGTGCTTGCACACACATGTGCAGGAATGTGCTCGCTCATGGGCCAGCACACAAGGAAGGGGAAGTTCGTGTTCCCTCCTCAGCCTTTCATCCCTGATTCTCTGAAACCTCTCAAGACCCACCAGTTCCAGGTCAGTAAATCAGCACCATGAGCGTGGAAATAGATTTTTAGAGTCTCTTTCCAGCGTGGAGTTGTCTCAAGCTGTCATCTCAGAGCTGCTGCTCAGGGACTGCCATGAGCTGGAGCTCCTGGGGTCACTGAAAGTGTGAGATGGTGACACAAGAGCCATCACAGCTCCTCAGCCTCTTCCACAGCTGCAGTTGAACAATTTGTTTTTCCTTTTCATCTTCCTCCAAAATGCTTTTAAAGCTCGGTATTGTCACTTTGTTTGGATTCTTCCCACACAGTAACTGCACTTAGAACTGCCCAGCGCTGATGGGGAGATTTATTGCCAGCAGCTATTGTGCGAAAATTGAGAGGAAAAACAATTTCTAGGCAGCTCTTGTTTCTCTAATGGGAACTGTTTCTTTCGCTCTAAGAACTTGTAAATGGTTTTAGTGCCATCGTCTGTGCCTCAGAAATGTTCATCCTTCCAGGCTTCAGCAGCACAAACGTCTCTGCTTGCAGACATGTGCCGACCTCACTGAGCATGCACGAGGGCTCTGCTCCTTCCCAATGGGGAGAGGTTAAAAAAAAAAAAACAAAAAAAAAACTCTGACAAAGAGCAAAGCTTGGATCTCAGAGCCCGGGGAGTGAGGATTTCAGCAGGAGGGAAAGAAGGGATGCTGCTCTCTGTAGCAGGGAATTGTGAGACTGAGAGGAGAGATTGGATGAGTCCAGTGCCGTGTTTGGGATGTGCTGGTGGAATCCCCCATTCCCTTTCAAAGGAGGATGATTCACAGCAGACACACCGAGTGCTGCTGTTCCAGCACGGCTTACTGAGCACAGGAGAGCACCAAGATCCACTCTAGGACCTCGTGGCTGCTTTTCCTAAGAAACTTTGGGGAGCTGGAACAACCACCCAAACTTTTTAAGGCCTTTTTTCTGCCCCTAAGCTTTTTATGCTCTGTTTCCCATAGGCAGATTTTAGAGAGAGAAAGGAGTACAGCCAAACATGCTGGTGAAGATATTAATCATGGTGTAATTCAATTTTAATTCCATTAGACACCTTTAGCGAACAGCGAGTTTCTCACTTGGTTTAATCGACTCTTTTCCAGATGATGAAGCTGCAAGATCTGGCACTTGTTATAAATGTCTGTTTATTAAACCATCTTTCGTCCTAAAAGCCTTTGCCTGGCCAGGATGGATATAAATGGAGAGGATGATGTTTGCAGCTCAGTCTTTAAGGAGACACAGTGTAAAAAATTGCTGCCTTCTCATTTTCTTTTTTTTGTGTGTGTGTGTCTTTATGTGAGAGATGAGAACAGGCCAAGGCATTTTTGTGCTGTGCTTTTTTTACTGTAAATGTTCAAGGCAGCCAAGATCTGTGAAACAGCATTTGCTGTCACCAACTGCTGGAGTGGATGTTCCCTTTCCAACAGATGATTTGGTCACGGCAGTTGAACCAAAAGCTGGTGAGCAGATAAGGGCAATGGGGGATAATAATTTAATAATTTAAAATCCTTTTGTGGCTTTAGTTCACCTTTAGCTCCTGCCCTGGCTGACAGGCAGCGCTGACAGGTGTGAGGCACCTCTGGGGGTAATTCCAGGGGTTTTTGTGCAAAACTTCCTGGAGCCTCTTCCCTCAGGGACAGTTTCACACATCCTCGCCTTTTCCTTTTAATGCCTCGGGGCTGATCCCTGCTTTTGGCTGCCTGTGGAAAGAGACGTTTTTGTCACATCCATGACAGCACCTGTGTGGTTTGGGCATTGCAATCAGCTGGCTGCAGGTGACTCTGGGCACATCCCCTGGCTTCAGGTGGCTCTGATTCTGGGCACATCACCTGGTTTCAGGTGATTCTAGGCACATCCCCTGGTTTCACGTGACTCTGAGCACATCACCTGCCTGCAGAGCCTCCTGCCTCACAGCAGAACCCACAGCTACAGCAGGATGTTGATGGGTAAGCAAATTTCTCCTCATTGAAGTTAAAATAAGAAACGTTCTTGGAGATCAATGGTCTGGCACAACCCCCTGTTCTAGTCCTGCCCACACAGCCTGATGAGGCTGTCACAGACTCCGTGCAGTTCATGCCTCATTTCTGCAGCATGCTGTGAATTCCTCTTTATGGGGACTTGCCATTTTCTCTGTCTTATATAATGCATTACAAAAAGAATGCTGAGAGGAATGAAAAAATGTATGGGAAATGGTACCTGGCATCATCCAGCGACCCTAGGGAGGGAAGAAATTGTTATTACCATTGAGACATAAGTGCTGATGGAGAGCTCCAGAGCCAACGTTTCTTTTTTGAATGTCAATCATTTTTCTTGGATTTTTTTTTAGAAGTTTTATGGAAGTTTTTAGAGGCTAAAATTCTCCGTGTTTTTCAGCAGATTAGCAGCATTTAATAAGCAGACACTGCTCTGCATCGCAGTACAATTTCAATACTTGAAAAGCAAAGCTGCTGCAAGAACATCATAAAAAAAAAAAAAAAAAAAAAAAAAAAAAAAAAAAAAAAGAGGCTTGGAGCCCTTTAAAACTGCAGAGTGGGAATCACTGTGGCATTTTGAAATTCCCTGTGAAATTGCTTCCTGGTGAGCTCTGCCAGGGGGCTCGGAGGTGTTTGCAGCAGCGGTGCCGTCTCCAGCCCGAGCATCCCCGGCTCCTGCCGGCACTTTGCTGCTGGGCACGAAACCAAATTGCAGCAGGGCTCCCGAGAGGTGCGTGAGGCTCCTCTGCAGCTCTGTCACATCCCCTGGGGGGAGCCGGGGTCAATCCCGGGGGAGCAGGGTGGCATGGGAAGGTGCCACACGGGCTGTGGCTGCTGCCTGCGCTGCCCTTGGTCGCCCAGGATGGCCCCGGAGCATCCCTGTCCTTTCTCCAGGTGCTGGCTCAGCCCCCTGCAGAAAAACCCCAAGGGGGGAATCCCGGCCTGGAAGGGACCCAGGAAGGGGCTCAGGCCATGCGAGAGGCTGGAGGGTCATTAAGGAATTGTCTTAATTCGACGTGGATTTACTGCTCTTACATTTTAGGATTTTAGATTTTTTTTCCGCTCCTCCTGTCCCACAGCTCGGGCACGGAGCCCCTCTCCTCCTGTGGTTCCCGGGGGCATTTCCAAGGTGTTTTCAGACTCCCGCGGGGAAAGGGCTGAACAAATGCTGAAAGCCATAAACATTTACGGTGCAAAGATCGCTCCTGCTGGGAGGCAGCAAACAGCAGCTGCTGGCAGGGGAAGGGAGGGGAGGGCGGTGCTTTGGGGCCGGGGGAGCCCGGAGCCACACCAGCTTCTCCTGATGGGGTTTGGGTGCTGCTCTGCCACCTCCTCAGCTCGGTTTGGGTGCTGCCCTCTCACCTCAGCTCCTCCCGGATGGGTTTGGGTGCTGCCCTGTTACATCCAGCTCCTTTTGGCTGGTTTTGGGTGCTGCCCTGTCACATCCTCAGCCAGTTTGGGTGCTGCCCTGTCGCCTCCTCTGCGCATCGCTGCCTCCCCGCCCCTCTGTGCCCGCATTGCTCCTCTGTCTGCGCAGCCGGGGCTGACTCATGCTCGGGGAGCGCTGCCCAGCCCCGGTGCCAGCTCCGCCCGGGTGAGGACCCGGCGCCGCTCTCGTTAAATCCTGGGAAGCAGAGTGTGACCCCGTTATGTACTCACCTGGAAAAGTGACTTGGCCGTACCTCGTTACTGTGCTCTGCCCGGAGACTTTTCATGCTTCCCTTGCAGATATATATTTAGATTTTACCCGAGGGCTTTTAATTTCCTCGCTGGTTTGAGCAGCTGCGACAGGTACACACTTACCTTCCCTTTTTATCCTCCGGCCATTTTAACCTGCAAAGGAGCAGGAAGGGATTGGGGAAAAGCCTGAAAAGCCTCAGGGTCTCATTGCTCTGTTTGTGAGCGTGTCAAACGCACCCAGGAGCGGGAGCCGTGTCGGCAGCATCGTGGCTTTGTGGGGAGATTTGTTCAGCAGCTGCTCGGGCGTGCTCTGTTTCTCCTTCTCCCTGCTGAGCAGTCCCGAGTTGCCACACTGGGTTTGCAGCTTTCACGTTGATGATGAGCCACACTTAGAGAGGTAAAATTGGCTTTGCAAAGGCTGCGATGACAGTTCTGGGATTCAGCGCCAGGCTCGTGTTACATAAGGGCTGCTCCGGCTCCCCGGGGACCTGCGGAGTCACCTGGGGAAGGGGACCTGCCCTCCCTGCTCCCCGCCGGCCAAAAAGAGGGGTTTTGTTTGGGAATCGCCTCCATCCGAGCAGGGCACGGCTGTTGGAGCGGGAGCAGCCTCGTGGCTCTGGGTGGGAGCGAGATTTCAGGGCACTGCTCCTCTTACTGGGTAGCTTTGGAGTCCTGGGTCCTAAACCCTAACATTTGGAAGTTGTTAACATTGGAAATGTTAATGCAGAGGACACCGGGAAGAGGAGAGAAATCAAAAGCTCTTCTGGTATCAGCCCGTCCCCCTCCGGGCTCACAGCCTGCCTGCAAGCTCTGGATGTGTTTTCTTACTTTACATAATTTTTCCATCTCTCTCCATCAGCCCAGCTCTTCAAAGGCTTCCTTCTGTTTCCAGCTCTCTTGCAGTTGTTAAATCTGCTCTCCTCTGTGCTTTCCAAAGTGTTCCTCCTTCCCTGAAACTCCAGTGCTCCAGTTTATTGGAGAAGGCTCCCAAACTCTGCTGAGGAGTCGCTGGGTGATGCAGGAGCTGCTGCCTGGTTCAGCTGCCAGGGCTAAATCGGGAAAATGAGGGAATAAAACAGGCAATGAATTTCTGAATTTCTGCCTGTGTCGTGCAAATCTTCCTGGTGTCTGCTGTGGCCCCGCTTGGCCAGAGGTTTCTGCAGATGTGTGATGGTGTCAGTGAAATATCGGTGTTCCCCCGCTCCAGGCTCTCTCCTGGTGGGTTGGGTTGTTTTGTTCCAGGATGCCAAGGAGCCCCTGGAAGTGCAGTGGGGATGGAGCAGGGCCACTGTGGTGAGAGCTGATCCCACAGAAATCCTTGGGGGTGAGTTCCCAAGGGTGGATGTGGCTGAGACTCCGCAATGGGGAGAGGGAATTTGGTACCCTCGTGATTTTTGGTACCGTCGTGATTTTGGCAGGAACACTCAGCCCAAGCGCTGTCCCAGCCAGATGCTGTGATGACAGAAATCCCTGCAGTTTGTGAACTTTTCCTGAAATGCTTTTAATGACAGTTTAATAATAACACTTAGTGCTCGGTACAGAGCTTCTCACCCCTGGAACCGAAACGCTTTTGTGAGAAGGGTAAGGACCATTATCCCCCGTGCTGGCAGGGGGGAATGGCTGCTTTTATTTGTGAGCCTAATTATAACAAGTGGAATTAATCAACTTTTCATATGAATGGTGTTGCTTTTTAAAGACAAATGTCAGAAAGGAATCCTAGAGAGCTCGAAGTGGTGCAGATCCATCTGATGGCTTCTCAGGGAACTCGTCAGAGCCTGTGGTGCAAAGGCATTAACCCTGCCCAGGCAGAGTGAGGAGGGAGCAGAGAGATGAGGAAAGACAGGGCACGGTGTGGGTTTATTGGTCCCTGGGTCCTGCTGAGTGGGTGTTTCTGAAAGCTGCTGTGGTGTGTTATTCCCTCTGCCCTTCCCTTCTCCAGCTGCTCAAAGCTTTGGGGAAAAGCTTCCCATTGCTTGGGAATATTCTCCCAACTCCTGAGTGTTCTCTGATTCTCAGTTCACTCCGTGTAGTGCACTGAAAAAATCCACTGAAATAATTGCTTTAGTCATTGATTGGTTTCTTAGCAGGAGGATTCAAAGAGGCCACAACCTCTTCCTGTGAAGTCACTGAATTTTGGGCTTTTCCCTGCTCCTCTCTGTCCTGCTCTGCATCCCCCTGGTGCATCCTGGTCCTCTCCAGCCTGCAGGGGAAAGGACAGGTTCTCGTGCTGAGCCCAGGGAAGTGCAGCCTTGTTTTGGCTGAGGCCTCTTGGTGTGACAGTAATGGGCAGAGAGTGGCCAAACCCCGTGAATGCAGGTGGGAGAGTCCCTGAGATGCTTTCTGTGTGCTGCCCTGCTGCTCACAGCCCATTACCCGATGGATTCACCTCCAAAATCCTGAGAAATCCTCCCATTATCTTGGGCACTCAGCTGCTGAGG
This sequence comes from Sturnus vulgaris, assembly GCF_052056855.1. NCBI lineage: Eukaryota > Metazoa > Chordata > Aves > Passeriformes > Sturnidae > Sturnus > Sturnus vulgaris. Next base: position 2,157,573 of record NC_142264.1, read on the forward strand.
GGCTCTGCTCGAAGGGAGTGGGGAAAGCAGGATCCTCCTCCCCTGGGGACAGAGGGCACAGGAGGCAGGACACGTTTGCAAGTGCTTTGAATGGCAAAGTGCACCCTGAGCTGCTCCAGCCCCACGGGATCCGTGTCTGTCCCACCTGGATCAGCCCCAGCTCACCTGGATCAGCCCCAGCTCACCTGGATGCCCCTCTCTGGGAGTGACAGGTAGGAGTCATCCCCCACCCCGGCTTTCTGCAGCCCCTCAGGAAGGATTTGATCCTCTGTGTGTTTTAAATTTCATTTTTGTCAGAGCCCTTCTGGCTCTCCCAGCAGTGCTGAGCTCCTGCTCCCATGCCAGGGCTGTGGGCCAGGGAGGACCTTCCTCTCCCGGCTAATGGAAAGAAAATGGAGAGAAGTTTTTTTAATTGACTCGGGATCAATAGCTAAAAGTATTTCCTAAGCACTTTTATTTATAAATACCTACATCCTTGCTGCCCAGAGAGGGTTCCCAGGCATCTGCTGTGTGTTCTGATATCTATAATCTGAGTTAATCAATGTATTGCTATTGTATGTTTGATTGTAAAAGGAACTGGAGCTCTTTGGGCTCAACTCTCTCCCTTCTGTAATTCCAGAAGGTGATGGATAGTAAAAAAATCCTGGCAGAAGGACGTGTTTTGTTAGGAAAAAGTTCCTTGGGGCACTCTAGGGGGGCAGGTGAGGGGATGCTGGCTGTCTCAGAGGGCTCTGAGGGTGTCCATGCACCACATCCCTGTGTGTGGGAGCAGCTCTGGCACTGCACAGCCATGGAAAGGCCAAGTTCTACACAGGGAAAGAGGATGAAGCACCAACATTTTTTTATTTTCTTTTCTTTTTGGCAAATTTATTATTTTCACTGAAGCAAATGTCAGAGGAAAAAACATTCTGGTGAGGAAGCAGAAGCTCCTTTTTCTGTGATTTTAACTTCCCGTTGGGATAGAGAACGATTAGTAAATAGAGAAAAAAAAATCAGATCTTCAGATTTCCTCAGAGACATGGACATTTCCAGGCAGTTCTGCTGCAGAGGGATATTTCAGCTGGTGTTTTTTTGTGGCTTGGCTGCAGGATCCTCGGTGTGATGGGGGATGGTTTTTTTCAGGGCTCTGCCTGAGCCTTGGCAACCTCCAAACATTGGCAGCTTTGGAAAAGTAATTTTGCAGAGTGCCTGGTGACAATGTAGGGCATTCCCTGGTCACTCTGGGGCAGAACTGGGGCATGTGCACTTGGTGAAAAACACCTCAGCAAGAGGCTGTGCCAGGCATTAATCTGAGTATTAGTGGCCCTCTGAAGTTTATTGAGCTGATAATGTCACGCTGTGACATTTGTTGGGGTCCTGAAATACAGGAGGTGTTCGTGGCAGTAATAAATTACCTGGGATCTTGTTTTTCCTTGGTGTTATTAAATAAAGGCAGGTCAGGGTTGCTTTGCAAAGGCACAGGAACACGGAGGGGCCGTGTAGGGAAAGGTGATTTTCCTAGAGCTGCTTGCCAAGTGTGTTCCCGGAGGGATAATAATGAGCAGGAATGGCTTTTCAGCTCGGGGTCCCTGGAGTTAACACTTTAATTGTATGAGCACAGCCCCTCCTTCGAGCAGCAGCTCTGATCATGTCTAATGTGAGCTTCTCTGAGCACAAGCTCTTCTTCCAAAATGTGTTTTCCCACCCAGGTTACTCTTTGTATGATCTTTGCCGAGCTGATGCATTTTGAGATTTTAAAAATACATTAACTTGAAGGAGTTCCTGCAAACAAACCCTTGGGTTGTGTCTCAACCGAGCAGGTTTGTTTGCCAGAAAATGGGGAAAACTCAACCCCTTCCTGTATCATCAACTTCTTCTAATGGACAGGGTGATGCTTTATTATTAATAAGTTGGATATGTGGGTAAAGGGAGTTTTGGCAGTCAGGACTGAAAGCGGCCTGGATGAAAGGGAGAATATTTAACAGTGCAGTTGCTGTGGATTCAATTAAGAGCAATGAGGAATCTGCTTCTTTCTTAATCTTATTTTCTGAAATATTATTACCCCTGCAACTGCTGCTCAGCAATTCCCAGCCATGTCTCCAGCCCCCGGCACAGCAGTGGTCTCTGCATAATGTAGATGCTGAAATGAGAAATCAGCACTTTGTAATGGGCTCTCAAACTAAAATTAAACATCAATTTCCTGGCTTGCAGTCAGATGCTTGGCATTCAGCTGGCCCAGGAAGTGTTTCTGGACTAGAGGAATTCTGATTTGGGCTTTGATGTTACCGAGGTTGTGCTTTGTTGGTTTTGCCCTCCTGGATTCCCTCGGAGGACGTGCTGTGCAAACAAGGTGCTCGATGTGGAGCTGGCTGCTGTGTCCCCAGGGCAGAAGCTCAGGGGACGTGTCCCTGCAGAGCTGGCTCAGGTGACACAGCCACGGCTCTTTCTAGGAACAGCCTGTTTCCCAGCCAGAGGGAGAGTGCTGGGAGTGCTGGGTGTTTTGGGTGTATCTGGGTGTGTGCTGGGTGTATCTGGGAGTGCTGGGTGTATCTGGGTGTTTTGGGTGTTTCTGGGTGTATCTGGGAGTGTTTGGTGTATCTGGGAGTGCTGGGTGTTTCTCGGTGTGTTCTGGGTGTATCTGGGAGTGCTGGGCTGCCTCTGAGTTCCTGCTTCACTCCTCCTCCCACTGCTCTTTTTGACACAGCAGCAGTCTGGGGCTGGAAGGGGAGAGGCTGCTCGGGGTCTTCAGGTGAAGTGGGGAGCACACTGCAATGCTGAGGGAGGAATATTTTCCTGACAGGAGCTGCTGTGGCAGCTCAGGGCAGGGCTGAGCGCTCTGAGTCACTCTGAGCTGGGCTCACGGATGTTCTGTGACCTCTTTTCTCCCCCAGAAGGGCAGTGCTTGCTCTGACCCGCAGATTTTGGTGGCCTCGTGTCAGATCATTCCCCTCTCTCTGGTTTTCCTGTCTTTGTTTATGTTTGTGTTTAAGCTCTCGACAGAAAATGCGACTTCATGGAGAGGCTTCAGTGGGCAGGATCTGAGTTCCTCAAGGGGCTCTTTGATGTGCTTTTTGTCACCTTCTGCACAGCACAAGGATGACAGGAGAGTTTATATTTTCTGTTAAAATTCCCCAGGTCTTTCCCTAATCCCTCTTCTGTTCCTGCTGCCGTGTCAGGGCATTAGTGCTGAGAGGAACAACTTAAGCCTAAGCCCCTTTTCTCCTCTAATCTCAAGCCTAAAATTAATATTCTTCTGCAATTAGGAATACAATAGAATGTAGAATTCATCCAAAAAGAGACACCTGATTGCCCCATCGCAGTGGCTCTGAGCTCCAGGAGGATTTATCAGGGCACACTCCAACCCAGAGGGCTGACAGATTATATTTTGGTGTTTGAGGACAGAACCCTGAAGTAATGACACGTGGAGCAATAAGTTGAAGAGTCTGAATCAAGCCATGAAGCAGAAAGGAATGACTTGGGTGGAAAATGAATGTATTGAGCTAATGAATCATTTCGAGGCAAAACAAGAAATTAAGTGTACGCTGAAAGCTGGCACATGAAGAAAAGGGCTGCGGGTTTTTATCCATTTTGCATTTCAAAATGCTGGAACAAAGTATGTCGGATAGTGAAATCCCATTAAGAAATAATGCCGTGAGCAGGGAAACCAGGATTTGGTTAACAGGAAATGGGGACTTTGCTTCTCCTCCCACAGCAGCTGGGGACGGCCTTTGTGCCATGGGGCAAATGATGGCAGGGGGAAAAGCAGAGGGCAGAGCTCAGCCTGACAGCTCCGGGCTGGAAGGACCAGAATTGGCACAGGATGGAGATTCTGGGTGCTCTGACAGCCTGGAAGGGGCGTGGAGCTGTGCCAAAGGGAATTGTCAGCTTTGCATTCTGAAAGGGAACTACTTTGGGTCCCAGAATTCCCATTCCAGGGCAGCTCCTGCCCTGCTCTCCCAGCCAGCTACAGGTCCCAGGCTCTGGGGAGACCCTCCCAGTCAATACTTTGACTTTTTGTACAAAAACATTTAAAGAAATCCTATGGTGGAGCCCGATTATTCCCATTGCTTTAGGTGATGGCTATCAGTGAATTAATTGATTATTTCCAGCCTGCAGAGGGGCTGGGCCATGGGGCAGCGCTGCTGGGATGTGTTGGCACCTTGGGGGTGGCATGGCAGGAGCCGGGTGACGCTGTCACTGCAGGGCTCTGGTGACACTGCTGTCCGTGGTGCTGAGACCTGTGCCCCACTCCGCCTGTAGCACCGTCCAGATGTTTTTATTCCTGGCTGCCATCAAACACAGGCAGGAGCAGCTCTGGGCCGGTGGCATTCCCAAAATAAGGAAGGATACACGATCCTTTCCCATCCCACCTGTGCACTCAGGTGTCGCCTCCAGCTCAGCTTTCCCCTGGCCTCAGTGAATTCCATTTTCTGTTTGATAGCTTGAGAAATCGATGCCAAGAGTGCAAAGAGCAGCGGTTTTGCTGTCACTGAGGAGGGAAGCGTCTCTCTGGGACAGGTGAGGTTCACCTGCCTGGCCAGGTGAGCAGGAGCTGAGCCCTGCTGGCCACTCAGAGTGAGTTCCTCCCTGCTCAGTTCACAGTGGGTGCGTTTAGGAGGGGACTGAGCTCTGCTGCTTTGTGTCTGAGAGAGCCAAACCTGCTGAGTCTGTTCCCTGGCACGCAGTCCTCACGCTGCTCTGCTCACAGAGGAATAAGATAAAATAGCTTCCTCCTCCTCATGTTGCTACCGAAAAACAGAGATGGAGGAAAAAAAAATAATCCTTCAGCCCCTGCCCTGCCTGTGGTGATAAGAGCAGTGCAATCCTTCTTTTGACAGAGTCAGGCAAGGCAATTTCATTATTTAGCAAACAAAGCCCTTTCAGAGATTTCTGCATCGCGGACGTTTTCTCGGCGGTTTTGCACCAAAATTGTTGCAGCAGCAAGGCCAGAGAGTTTGCCTTGACTCCCCTCACTACCAAAATAAATGAACAGGGCAGGATTGTTCCACTGAGCAGCCGTGACTGGGGAGAGAAGAAGAAGAAGGAAGGAGATGGTACGTGCCGACAGCTCTAAACTGATTGCGGTGAGGATTGCTATGTATGAGAGAGTTCAGGGGGGAAAGAGGAGGAACTCACAGAGGCAGCCAAGGCTCGCAGGATGGCAAGAGCCAAGCTGAAGAATTCCCCTTCAGAGAGCAATTCCCATGTCAAAACTGTCCCACCTGCCACGACAGAAGATGTCCACGGGGTGAGCCCCTTGTTACCGTCTCGGAGGATGGGATCCATGGGGAGTGATGTCGGACAAAGGTATTGCAGGACTGCAGTGCTGCGTGGGGAGGCTGGGTGGGGGAGGCAGCACCTTTTATCTTTTAAATGAGAGGGGAAAGGATCAGTGCCTCCACGGGCTGGAGGGGTGGTGGATGGAATCCTTCGCAGAGCCGCGTTAAAGAGCCACGGCAGCTCCAAAGTTGTGTTATGAAATAGGGAGATGGAGCAGAAGGAAACCAGTTCCTTTAAATTTTTTATAGGTGCTCCTTGGTTCTTTCTTACATGCCTAAAGCATGTCTGAATGGCAGCCTGAGCCCGTGGGGCTGCCACACACCACTGTTAACTTGCACTGCACCTTCCCTGTGCAGTATAAACCCCAGGCTTATTTACACTGCTAACGCACTGTACATAAGCACCATGTTTGTGTGGCAGGAGAGATGCTCGGTCCCCCCATCTGAGCAATAATTTATTTGTAACTGCAATATTAAAAAAAAAAAAAAAAAAAAAAAAAAAAAAAAAAAAAAAAGCTGCCATAGGAAATGCTGCAGCCTTCCTGCAAGCACACAGCCGAGTGCAGGGTGAGGAAGGAGCTGTTTTGGAGCTGTTTTTCAGGAGGATGAGAACGCTCTGACTGCGCTGGGATTTCAGTGATTCAGAAGGAGCCGGGTCCCCTAGTTACGATGAGGATGCAAATGTCACTAATTCAGTTCTTGTTCTGTTCGTTTCCATTTTCTGTTTCATCCTTTTCCACCATCTACCCAGCCTTCCAGCCCATCCGTGCTGCCTCACCTGTGACTGTGTACTGTATGTCTTCTAGGAGGTAAATTCGGTGCAAATGAGCACGGTAGGAAATCTCCTGCTCAGGGAGAATTTTACTTGTTTGGCTTTAGACTGGAATGAATTAATGCCTCAGCTTCTGCCTCTTGGCATATCTGGAGGGGGGGTTGGCACTGAGCCAGGACCAGCAGCTGTGGTGCCCGCCGGGGAAGCCGAGCAGGGAGGTGTGTGCTGGGAGCTCCGGCGTGGCTGCTGCCGGTGCCGAGCCGTGCCGGGCACATGCTTCGGTCTCCAGGTCTGGGAGGCAGAGTCCTGGCACACTGGGGAAGTGGAGTGTGTGTCCCTGGCGCTCCAGATGGCACCGGTGCCGGGGCTGTGGTGAGCAAACACTGGGAGCTGTGGGGCGCTGCCTCTGACTCTGCCAGGCAAGGCTCACACGTGTGAAAACTGAGAATGGGCATCGTGGGGGTACAGGGGGGTTAAATCCCTGCAGCTGCTGGGTCTCAGGATGTTCTGACAGGCTGGGTGTGCTGGTCAGGCTGTTTGTGGTCTGGTTTTGTGCCTTGTTTTCATTGCTGCAAAAAAGGCACCAAAGCTGCACCTGTCCTGGGGGTACCTGAATCTCTGAGCACCACTGTGGGCAAAGCCTTTGGAGCAGGGCTGCTTCCTCTCCGTGCTCTCCCAAGTTCTGGTGGCGTCCCCTCAGGACAGGGTCAGTGGCCAAACCTGGTGTGTAGGGGCCAGACTGCTACAAACTGATTCCACCCATCAGCCGTGAGCAAACGTGCAAGAGGGATGCTCCTCTCTGGCAGCCAGGGGCTTGCTGGATTCCTGCCCAAGTCCAGGCAGCCAAACCTTCATCCCAGAGCTGATCCTCCTTGGCTTTTGTGGGAGCACAGTATAAAGTAGGGACGCTGCAAGGCACTATTGGTTCTGGAGGGCAGCAATTCCAAAAATCGCATCACTACGGTGTTTTGGTGGACCCTCGAGAGAAAATGCCCCAGGGCTGTATAAAGACCCAATTCCCTGAGTTTCGCTGGAGTTTTAAGTGATTTGCTGCAATATTGCTGTAAGAGAGTGCTGCTGTGAGGTGGAGAAGTTGGTGGAACACTTTGACACCCCTGTGGCAGCGGGCAGAGCCCAGTGAGCCTTGACTCGTCCTGTCTGGATTCCTGACTGCCAGGATCTCCTCCTTCCCCGGGCTCTGCTTCCCAACAATGAGCTGGAAATTAAGATTGAGATTTCTGCACTTTTCTTGCGCTGCTGCAACAAAGGCAGGGAGATTGGTTTGGAAGTGATGAACAGCGAGTTTGAGATGCTTTGTGTCTCCCAAAGCCAGTTCACAGTGACAGTTGTCCCTGGGAGCTGGGGGTGAATCTCCAGGTGATGGTGGAAGGAGATGTGTGTTACAGGGTGTTCTCGGGATGCAAATGACTCCTCCTGATGATTGAAGCCAGGGAAATTTATTCTCACCTACTTTATTTACCTCCTTACTCTGTCTCTGAGTCATTGCAGCATCTCAAAGCTTTTAGGGGTTCCCAGTCAAAACAGGAGGTAAGGATTTGAATTAATCGGAGGAAAAACCACTCCAGAGCTTGGGAGTAAAAAGGGGAATTCAGGACTGCCCTTGGGCATCCAGGACAGGGATATTTTCCTGTGTCTGGTGACCTGCAGGTGGGATGGGACCAGCCCAGGCTGGAAGAATCCTCCGCCAAAGAGGCTTGGAGTCATTTCTGTGTGCCAGGGATTGCTGTGAGATGGGGATGGCACTGGCAGCCCCCTGGCCATGCCAGGGAGGACGGGCTCAGCTGCAGACCGGCTGCCTGGGCACTGAGACTCCCCTGGCACCAGGTGAGAGTGACTGGAACCAGCCAGGAGAGGCTGAGTTTTTCCCTGCCAGGTTTTTCCTGAGGCAGATTTGTCCCTTTTGCTGGGGGGCATTTGAAAGGGAAAGGTGTGAAGGGAAGCAGAGCTCATGGGGCTCTGTGTGTTTGGGAAGGAGCTGCTGGCAGGAGGCAGGGCATGCAAACATCAGCTTGGATCCCATTTCACGGTGATCTCCCTGTAGCACCCGAGATGTGGGTTTAAAAACACAAAGCGAGGTTTTTACAAGATAACCATGTCCTGTTTGTGCAGCTCTGCTGGAAGCAGGGGAAGCTCTGAGCACTGCCTGTCCTGGGGCTCCAGAGGGATTGCAAACATTCCTGTTTGCTGTCTGCTTTGGATGCTGTGGCCCTGGCAGGGCTCTGTGTCCCCTCCCTGCCCCCCTCACCTCCTTCGGTTGTGTTTGTTGAGTTGATAATAACAGAATTGTGACTGCTGAGGTTTGGGAGGAAGATTAGCATTGCAGAAGAGCTGGGCTTGGAGGGGACCTGCAGGGCTCTGCTCCAAAGCTGGACTGGCTTTAAAGTTGTCCCAGCTGGCTCAGGACAAGTCCTGCTGAGTTTTGAACATCTCACTGGACATTTCTCAGCTTCTTTGGGTGCAGGGTTTGATCATTCTCATTTTTCTCTTGTTGCATCTTGTACCTGTTCCCTCTTGTCCATTCTGTGTGTCCCAGAGGAGCCTGGCTGCTCCTTTCCTTGGGCAGCCCAAGGCAGCAGCTGGATCCTTCCCTCCCTTTCTTTCCTGCACGTTCCCATCCCCTGCAGCCTTGCCTCGTCTCTCAGTTTGAGATATTTTTGGCAGGAATAAATGGGACTCTGCTTCAGCCCTGTTACAGTCAACAAGGTGGCTGGAGTCTCCTCAGTGGGAAAGAGCAGCACTCTGCTAGGCCGAGTTTAATGCAGGGTTCTTGGAGGTAGAGCACTCCAGAGAGTGAGGAATTCACCCAGATGTGTCTGAAAAGAGAATTTCTGACCGATGGATGTTTGTTCCCCCCGGGAGCAGCGTGGTATTAACAAACAGGACTTGCTAAATGTGTTGGTTTTTTTGGGTTTTTTTTTGCCTGACACAAATGATCCACAGAGAGGTCCAGCCTAGCCAGTGAAACCACTGCAGGCACTGAGTCCTTGCAGGAGCTCTCCAGGTGATGCTCACAATTCCCTGCCGAACCATTGCCGTGCTGCGGAATTCCCTCCTGCGGGGACAAGAAGTCAATTTATTTATTTTTGACATTTCTTTAACAAAAGCTTTTTCCAGCAGAGACCTTTCAGAGCCCTCTCTCTGCCCTCAGCAAATGCCATGTGCTGGTTTGCTGCCTCAGCTCTGGGTGAGAAACGCTGTGCCAGGGAACATTCCTTGTGTGAGGTTTGCCCAACCCTGCCCTGCTCCAGCCTTGGGGCTTCTGCTGCTTCTCTCGTGGCTGGGCATGAGGGTTTGGACCAGAAATCCCAGCAGGGCTGAGGCTGGAGGTGTCAGGGTGCTCTGTGCCAGAGCTGGCCCCTGCACTGTGAGCTGGGGCCATCAGTGACACTTTGTGAGGCAGGGCAGGACCAGCGTCGCTGGGGGAGCCTTTATGGACGAGATCTGAAGGAGAATGTGAGGGATCCAATGTTTTCCTTGTGAAGCACTTTGGCTTTGTTGTGCTTTGCTCTGGTGGGCTGGGATGTGTTTTTGGGGTGGAGGGCACTGGGGTTGGTTTGCTGGCAGCGTGCTGATCTCTGCCCACACTGGAGCATCTCCCAGCCCTGCCCTGGCTCCAACCACGCAGCCCTCCCGTGGGTCTGTGCCCGTGGAGGGCTGGGCATCACCTCTCCTGCCAGCCCTGGTGGGGCTGTTCTCTGCCAGGCTCAGGCCTGCTCAGGCTTCTGGGCATTTGTCTGGGGGGTGCTGAGGGTGTTCTCAGGGCAGGATCCCTGCAGGAATGGGGCAGGGAGCTCAGGAGCTGGGCTCAGCTCTCAGGACAATGTGCTAAGGCAGGATCCTGATGATCAGGACACGATCCCAGACCAGGAGCTGCCGTCCCTCACACTGAGCAGAGCCATTCACAAACACGGCAGCGATTCCACCACAGACTGCAGAGTCAGGCCTTGAGCCTGGCTGCTTCTTTTCCTTGCCCCAGAGCTGCTGGAACTTCTCCAAACTGCTGGAATGGCCTCGAGCTCTGCTCATCTCCCGGGTTTGGAGCCACTCCTCTGCAGGGCCAAGCACTGACATCCCCGTGTCCCACCCAGGGCTCAGCTCTGAGCCCCCTGCAGCTCCCCGATGTGTTTGTGGCTGCCCCTGTGGTCCCCACCTCTCTGGCAGAAGGTGTTTGCCCTGTGGGCACGGGGTGATGCCAGCCCCCGAGCTGGGTGCTGGAGGGGAGCAGGCTGAGGTTTGGGAGTGCTGAGCTCTCCTCCCACGCTCCTGGGGAGCTGCCAGCACCGTGAGGATCTCGGTGCCCTACATAGCCCTGACAGGCAGCCACGATCCTCACCTAAGGATGCCACGCTCGGCACTCGAGCTCAGGCTTCTGCTCTGTTTATTTTAGGATCCTCGTTGCCATCAGGTCCCATCAGGGCACAGGGATCAGCATGTTCCCCCCCCAGGGGAGGCTTGCCTGCTTGCTGGAAGGGTGGCACCCCTCTGAGTGGGCCACCAGGGTCTCACATCCCACCTCCAAGCTCATCCACAGTCCTTCCCCCACGAGGATCAGTCACTCGTCAGGACTGCAGGCACTCATTTATCTCATTAGCAAAGGCAAGGAGCAGTGTCTGAGCATCTGCAGGGCCTTTTTGTCCAGGTTTGGCAGTGCCTGCCCTCTCCATCGACCTGAAAGGGGTTTGTAGCCAGGTGGGATCTGTCTCTTCTTCCAAGAAACAATCACTGGGACAAGAGGAAACGGCCTCAAGTTGTTCCAGAGGAGATTTAGGTTGGATTTGGGGCAGAATTTCTTTACCAAAAGAATTATCCAGCCCTGGCATAGGTGGAGTCCCCATCCCTGGAGGGATGTGGGTGATGTGTGCTTGTGGTGTTTGGGGACATGGCTTAGTGGTGGGCTTGGCAGTGCTGAGGGTATGGTTTGATGGTGGATTTGATGACCTCAGAGATCCTTCCCCACCTCAGCGAATCTGTGGCTGGTTCTGGTTGAGACACAACGTCCTGGCAGGCCAGGCTGGACCCCGGGCTGGGTACAGCATGTCGGGTGCTGCAGCTCTGGCACGGCGCCTGCTGCTCTCCAAACTTTGTGTGTTTGAGTTGTGGCGTGGCTTTTGCAGAGGAATGCCAGGGAAAAGCGCTCCTGTGATTACAGCAGCACCCTGGGGAGGCAGCTGAGCCTGTGAGCTGCCTCCTGGCCCTGTGGCACCTCTGCAGCTCTCTGCAAGTCCCTGCAGCTGCTGCTGCTGCCTTTTCCAGGTGCTCACCAGCACAGCTGGCTGAGTTCCTCCACACCAATGGTGCTGGAGGCTCCAGCCCTTTCCCTGGGGTCACCCCAGCTCCATCCCACAGGCAGCAAGGGGAGCTGCCCTTCCCTCCCCTCTCGCAGGGTTTGGGAGCAGACCTGTGCCTCTTCCTCTCGCTCGTTCCTTCTCCCCCTCTTTTCTTTCTTTTTTCATCTCCTCCCATCTGTCCTTCTCACATCAGGCTATTTTGGGCTGAGTTTCTCACTGTCAATATGGTAGAACCGTGGTGCAGCTCCTGTCTCTGGAGGATGAGCAATGCTCTGGGAAGCCTCCCCAGGCACTCACCTTGCTTGGCTCATCTTGACCCCTCTGCCTTGACCCTGTCTTGAAGGCTTTTCAAGATCAGGGTGAAAAGGCGTTGAATCCTTCCCAGAGCAAGGGAAGAAAGTCAGATTTAATCCCTTTCCACCTCGGTCTTGAAATGCCTCTGAGCCTTGCAAGTGGTTATTAAAGCTGCCTGAAGCCAAGAGTGGTGTTGGCAGGTCATTACTTGTGCCTGTAACTTCCAGAGGCTTCAAGTCAAGGCATGAATATTTTTGTTTGTTTGTTTGGAAATGATGGCTGTAAATTGAATAGGAAATGCACCACCAGCAGTGAATTTTTAATGCTCTTCATTTACCAAAAATTCGGGAGACAGTGGTGAAGGCACAGAGTTTGCTGGGAGGGAGCAGGTCTGGGTGGGAGGGAGGAGCTGCTCTGAGCATCTTGGAGCACAGGGACAGCATTCAGCCTCAAAATATCTGCATGAGGCACATCCTAAACGCCACCCTGACCCCGCAGTGGCCTGGCAGAGCTGGGGCTTGGGGCTGGCTGGAGAGAAGGGAACTGGTTCTGCTGCCCCAGTTCTTGGTGTACTGGAGCCCAGGGGTGCTGTCACATCCCTGCCCAGCTCAGGGGGGTCCTGCCTTTGCTGGGAGGGGCTGGAGCCGGAGCTGGGGAGGCAGGATGAGGTGGAAGGTGCTGCTCAGCCAAGGAGCTGCCTCCAGCATGGGTGGGCAGGTGATTGCTCTCTCTTTTACATAAGCAAGCTTTATTATGGCTTTGTTCTAATAATAAGTGTGCCTTTGTCTCCTCACCTTCTAACAAAACCTTCCCCTTTTGTGAGGGGCTTGAAAGGTGGGGGCAGACCTGTCTCTGAAGCAGCCAAGAAGTTCCTTCCCCCTCTGCTCCTCTCCTTTCTCCCTCCTTTCCCTGCTCCCCTCTTCTGTCTGGGGGATGCTGCTTGTGGCAGCCAGCAGCTTGGCACCGTGATTTGTGCTTGGCAGCACCAGGACAAGGGACCTCTGCTTTCCCAGCTCTGCTCTCCCAGCCCTGGATGCTGGAGGGGGGTGAAGGTCTTTCCCTGCTTGTGTTGTTTTCCGTGGGAATGGGATGAGCTGAAGGTTTGTCTGCTCTCATGGAGCCAGATCTGGAGGAAATAAAAAGGTCAATTTGAAGTAGATTATCTAAAACACATTAAAAGCCAGCGTAACCTTTCTGACTCCATTAAGTGGCTTTAGTTCTGTGTGTTGTAAATCAGTGTTAAAGTGGTTTTGGGGTCTGGAGAACGGCTGTTTTCCAGATGAGATTTGGAATGATTTTTAGTTTTCTCAGAGAAATCTCCATATTTTCTCAGCAATCGGAGTGCTGGTGAGAATTTGGGTGCCTGGTGGGAGGAAGGAGAGGTTTCAGTGGGAATCCTCAAATCACTTCTTCCCTCTGTGACCAGCACAACAAAGCTCGCTCACTTGGGAGCCAAAATCACCTTTTTATAACCAAAAAAAGAGGGGTTATTTTATTTCGTGTGCTTTAACCTTGGCACAGAGTGGCCAAAGCCACCATTGGAGAGGTTTCTGTCTGTCCAAGACTTTGGAATCCCTTTTGTTCGTGGTGCCTCCACGTGAGCGAGGTGTTTATTTATGGCTTTGGGGGAAGGAACCCAGGGAATCTCCCTGGCTCATCCCAGAACCTGCAGGACCCCTCTGATCTGTGTGGTTTTGTGCCTTTGCTGTTTGGCTTTCAGGAGGGTTGTTCTGCAGCTGGAATTAGCTCCTGCTCCTCCACTCCTCCCGGCTGCCAGCTGGCACCAGATTAGGAGAAAACCAAATAATTTTGCTGATTCTTTCCCCATAAACATCTCAGTGAGGCACAAAAGGCCCCTGCTCAAAACCAAACACAGGCAGAGGGGCCCGGGCAGCCCCTGCTGCTAACGTGGGATAATCCAATTTCGCTGGAGGGAGCCTGAGCTGGCTCCTTCCTGAGGCTCTGCTCTGCAGCTGGAGAAATTCTGGGATGCTGGGCAGGGATAAATGCCAGGGCTGCTCCGAGGCACCCCAGGGCTTGTTCTTGCTGTGAGAGGTGGCACAAGAGACCACTTTGGTGTGAGTTAACTCAATGATCCAGGAGAAAGCTGGAAATGAGCAGGGAAGAGGGGGAAGATGGCAGGAACTGAGCCCAGGGAAGAAAAGGCTCAGGGGAGATCCTAAAGCACCCTCCAGTGCCTAAAGGAGCTCCAAAAGAGCCAACTTTGGATAAGGGCCTGGAATGTCAGGACAAGGGGGAATGGCTTCACACTGATGGAATATTGAATTAAATATTGGGGAGAAATCCCTGTGAGTGTAGGGAGGCCCTGGCACAGAGTGCCCCATCTCTGGGAATGTCCAAGGCCAGGGCTTGGAACAACCTGGGATAAAGGAATGAGCAATGAGCTCCTCCCCAGCCTCTGCACAGCCCAGAGCCCAGGAGAAGCAGCAAAATAAATCCTGTCCCAGGGAGGCTGCACCTCGTAGCTGAGGGATGGATCAGCTCCCTTCGGGCTCACATTACTGCTGAAATGTGAATTTATTGCTTTTTTAAAAAATGTGAACTGTGCTGGAGTGCTGCGGACTCATAAAGCAAAATGCAAGAGAAATCTTTACGGTCTGCAGCAGCCCCCTTGGCTTTGAGGATATTTCTTGGTGTCTGTGGCTCACAGTAAACGAGGAAAGGAGAGAGGGCACTGCTGGAGCAGGGAAAGGCTCAGGCTCAGTTAAAGATGGGGACCCTGGGGTGTCTTGATGACAGCATCATTTTCACAAGGGGATTTTTTGCTTTGCAGCTGTAACTGCTGTGTTTGATAGCCCTGTGCTGTCTGTCTGTCTGTCTGTCTGTCTGTGGGATGTCCAGTACACGAGCACAGCCCCTTTGCCTCTCACCCCCTCTTGTTTTTCTTTGTGTTCTTCCTCTCCTTGCCTTGAGCCCCTCATCACCCTCATCGTTCCTCTCTGTTATTTGATTTTATTTGATTTTTGGTTTATTATTCTGGTTTCTTTTCCCTTCTCTGCTCATCACTGGTGTCTGTAAAGCCAGCCCAGGAGAGGCACAATGAAAGCACCAATCCTTCCCAGTCCCATTTCTCTGCACCAGGTGTGGCACCGATTACAGGCAGAGCAGAGACACATTTAGTGAGACTCATTTAAAAATAAAAAAAAAAGGGCATAAAACAGGCACAAACCCTGTTTTTATCTATAGAGCTGAGTCCTTGAAGGGGCTGTAAGTGGCAAAGCCAGCAGAGCATCACTGGGAGCTGAGCCAGGGCCATGTCCCAGGTGTGGTGTGAGCACTCAGGTGGCCTCTTGTCCCTCTGGCACTGCCATTCCCGGGGGGACAGCCCTGCTTTGGAGCCAGGCTCCAAAATCTGTGCATTCCCTGACCCTCTGTGCTGCTCTCACTCTTAGGCCTCACGCCGAGGATTTCAGCGTGGATTCCTCCTTCTCACAGTA
This sequence comes from Sturnus vulgaris, assembly GCF_052056855.1. Classification (NCBI taxonomy): domain Eukaryota; kingdom Metazoa; phylum Chordata; class Aves; order Passeriformes; family Sturnidae; genus Sturnus; species Sturnus vulgaris. The sequence goes on from NC_142264.1 coordinate 2,172,664, forward strand.
AGTTCTGTGGTGTCCTGGGAACGTGGGGAGGGACAAAGGGACCCTGGCTTGCCCTGGGCAAAAACCCCTTGGAATTTGGGGTGTTTGGGGCATGCAGTGAGCTGAGGGGTTTTTTTGGGCAGAACGGTGGTTAAGCTTGGCTCTGGATTATTGTGGATTAAAGTGGATGGTGCATCCATGGAAATGTTCCAGGGTGGGGTTGGGAACAACCTTGTCTAATGGAATTGTCCCTGCCCATGTCTGCAGCCAGATTTAAAGGTCCCTTCCAACCCAAACCATGATTCCACGATTTTTCCTGCTTTTAAGGGAACAGATAAGCACAAGATTTGTCCTTCACTGCTCTGGGCACCAAGGAATTGTTTATGGGAGCAGCAAACCCTTCAACAATTCCCACCGTGGGGAGGATTCTCTGCTCCCAGGGACAGACAAGTTTCTTGAGGAAGAATTGATAGCAGCAAATTGGCAATTATCCATTAACGATGAGCTCCATGCACAGCCCTAATTAAACAATGCAGATTCATCAGCACAAGCAATTAGAGGAGCAGACTCCTGAGTGTCAGTCTCCAATGTTGCAAAACAAATAGGGCAAAGGAAACACAGCCTGTCATCCCATTGCTGCCTCCCTTTTGGGGTTTTAACCTTTAGTAAAAGTATAATTATTTTATTGAGGAGCAAGTGGTGCCACTGCCCAGCCATGAGAACCATCCAAGTTTTGGATGGGAGATGCTGCTCCATCCTGGAACTGTCCCAGGTCAGGTTGGATGGGGCTTGGAGCACCCTGGGGTGTAGTGGAAGCTGTCCCTGCTCACAGCAGGAGTGGAACAGGATGAACTTTAAGGTGCTTCCAGCCTAAAGTATTCCATTATCTACAACTTGAACCCCTTGAGTGTGTCCCTGTTCCTTCCAGTGTTTGGTTGGGTGCCTGGAAATGAGCTCTGCAACTGCTGAGCACAGTTGGAGAGGGATTACAGCTGCCTTCAGGGAATGAGGAATCGATAAAAATCCCATTTCCATTGCAATGTCCTCCCTAATAAAAAAATACATATATATATATATATATATATATATATATATATGAACTAAAAGTCAAGCAGGAGATTTCTTCTACATCTCTTCAGGCCCAGGGAGCCCTTCCTGCAGTGTGTGTCAGCTCTTGTCCCACTGACACACGAGGGTCTGTGGGATGACTTGAGGGCAGGGTGAAGATAAATGGCCCTGGAGGCCAAACCTACCCTTGGGCAGGGCTTTTCCTGTAGTGACTGCTTGGAGTTTGCTTTTCATCCCCAAAATAAAACTGCAGCATTACTGCTGGAGCCAGGATGACATTACCTGCACCCAGCTGGGTTTAATTTGCTGCAGAGTGGTTGGCAATATCAATTCTTTCTCTGGGCAAAAAAAAATCACACTCCATAATAAAACAAGAGATTTTTTTTTTTTCTGATTGATTCCCATGGTAAATGTATGAAACCTTGAAGAAATGAGTATTTGTGCTCGAGGGGCAGGATGTGCCAAGGCTCCTGGCTCCCTGGGCAGTGTTTATTGATGTGGGGCTCCATTCTGCTGATGGTGTTCTGTGATGAGCCTGTGCTGTGCCAGGGAAACTCAATCCTGCTGCTGGAGGGGCAGCTGCATTTCCACAGGGCTGTGCCAGTGCCACGGTGGCTGTGATGGTGGCACAGTGGCTGTGCCATGGTGGCTATGATGGTGCCATGGTGGCTGTGATGGTGCCATGGTGGCTGTGATCTTGGCACAGTGACAGTGCCATGGTGGCAGTGCCATGGTGGCTGTGACGGTGACATGGTGGCTGTGATGGTGGCACAGTGGCTGTGCCATGGTGGCTGTGACTGTGCCTGTCACAGGCTGATGTGGGACCTGCTGAGTACCTCGGCTGCTGCTGTGACCAATGAGGATTTTCTGGGATTCTGGGATGAGGGGGAGAGCAGCTTTGGTGTCGCACCTCCTAAGGCATATGGGATGAGAACATTCACTAGAAGTTGGCAGATTTGCTCTGTTTGCAAGATTTGGCCTCTTGGACCCTGCTGGCCCTGCCAGTTGTGTCCCCAGTGCTCTCCTGTACCTCCCTAAGGAGCTGAAATCCCCCCTGACAGAGATCCCCCCTCTCCCCTCCGTGCATCAGCAGCGTTGGCTTGGGGGGCTCTGCCGCCAAAGTCTGGACAGACAGACTTCCCTCCGTGTCTGGTTTGTGCTTTGCTTTTTTGTGTTTGAAAACGTGCCCGAGGAGGAGCTGCTGCAGTGGCAGAGCCCCGCAGGTGCTCGGTGATGCTCTGGAGCAGCCGAGACATCCCCGGGGGAAGCTGCAGCCCCTGCCAGGGGAGCGCGTCCAGCCACCCTGAGCAGCATCAATCCTGCCGGGAGCGGTGAATCCAAGCATCCCCCGGCCCGACAGGGACCCGGCGAGGCAGGAGAAGCCCCTGGAAGCGAATCCCCCTCGGTTTGAAGCCGTTCAGCAGTGCCGAAAACCACAGCTTTGAGTAATTGTTCAATTACTGCTTATTGAGCGCGGGGGCAGCTCGTTCCCTGTCCCTGCCTTTGGCAGGCGCCCAGGCTGTCTGTGAGCACACAGCTGTGCAGCTATTCCGGTTCTCATTCCCGTTCCCCTTCCCATTCCCGTTCTCATTCCTGTTCCCATTCCTGCTCCCATTCCCGTTCCCATTCCCGTTCCCGTTCCCATTCCCTGCTCTGGGAGCTCGGCTGGGCAGGGCTGGAGCTGTCCCCGTCCCCTGCTCACCCCGGATGGATGGAGCGTGGCAAGGGCACAGAGCTCGCTCCGTGTCATCCCTCTCGCTGGAGATTCTGTGCCCAAATACCAGCTAGCATCACGAACATGGTGGGGGAAAAAAGGAAAAAATATCCCCAAGGGAATCAGGAAGGCTGGAGCTGTCTGGGTGTTTCATGTAGCTGCCATCAGCAGGTAGCGAGCCTCAGCCTGGCAGGTTTTGTGGTTTATTTGGGAAGGATTTTGGCTCTGCTCAGGTTCCAGCTGGCACCGGCTGCTCCCTGGCCATGGCACGGTGCCTCCAGAGCATCCTGCACAGCCTCTGCTGCTCCTCGGGCTGCTGGGAGAGGAAATGCTGCAGACCCGCAGCGCCAGCCCTGCTCCTCACCTTCCTCTGAGCTGTGTCTGGTAGCCAAAGCCATCCCCAGGGAGCCCATCTGGGCCAGCAGCACATTTCTGTAATTCCAACGAGGCAGCAGCCACATTGCTCATGTGTTTGATCCAGGTGGGTTTGCACAGAGGGTGCAGAGCGTTTCTCCGGGCTGAGCTGGAGGGGTGAAGTGGGGTCTCACTGAGCTGAGATTGCAGAGATTTCTGGGGCTTTGTTGGCTATATTCCCCCCTCAGAAAAAAAAAAATTCTGAAGAGTCTTGTTTGCATCCTGCTCCATGATGGGAGAAATTCCTTGAGAGTCTTCTTGGGACAAGAAATGGTTGGATGGGCATGGGAGCAACCTGGTCAAGTGGGAGGGGGTAGGAATGAGATGAGCTTTAAGGTCCCTTCATTTCCCACCCAGCTGAAGTGTGAGGGAAAGGAATGGAGCCGTGCTGAGAGGTTTTTCCCCTCTCCGGAGCCTTATTTATTTGAACACACGCTTCTCATGGCATGAAGTGTCTGATATAAAATAGAGCAAAACCGCCTTGGGGAGCCAAGAAAGGAGCAGGGGGGCTCTGGGCAGGTCCTGGGGCAGGGCTGGCAGCTCCCTCCCTTGGCTGGCCGCTGGATTTTGGGGCTGTCTCAGCTTTCAGGCCGAGCTCAGGGAGTGTCACAGGCTGTGGAGATCAGAGGGGCTGCCTGTGCCCACATGTAAACATCCCATAGATGCAGAATTTGGAGGAGATTTCCATCTCTCCATCCCTGTATGGGTTCATATTTTGTGTTTTCCTCCTTTTTAAGAGAACTGTCCCAGCACTGTGTGGAAATTGCAAGTGTGGAGCAGGGGCTGTGCTCCTCAGTGTCTATTTTAATGCCAGTGAGCTGCAATGTGCTCATCCCAACCTTTCATCCTGCACTGTTATGAACAAACTATTGTGTCTTTTTTTGGGAACTCATCATCTTACAACAAATTGCCTCTAATCTTAGGTTAATAAAGTACAATAAATAACCGAGCGAAGAAAACGAAGTCGCTCAGGCATTATGAAGTGCATAATAGCAGTAATTACATTTCCAAGCAGAGGGTTTGTAACTGAACTTGGATCCTTGTTTGCATGGCCCAGGGGGGTTCAGAGGGAGTGGGGAGAGGGGGGAACTGTGGCTGCCTGTGGAGTTGGAGACCCTTGGAGTGGCCTGGATGGGCTGGCAGCAGGATGTTCAGACAGTGGGGATGATGCTGCAGGTGTGAGGGATGCTCCAGGTGTGAGGGATATTCCAGGTGGGGATGATGCTTGAGGTGGGGATGATGCTCCAGGTGTGAGGGATGCTCCAGATGTGAAGGATGCTGCAGGTGGGGAGGATGCTGCAGGTAGGAATGATGCTCCAGATGTGAGGAATGCTCCAGGTGGGGATGATGCTCCAGGTGGGAAGGATGCCCAGCCATGGCAGCAGGGAGGGGACACTTTGGACACCCCATCCTGGCTGAGCTGCTGCAGAGGCAGAGCTGTCACGGTGTGTTCTGGGGTGGTAAAAATGCAGACAGAGTTCTGCTAGATTTTTATTTCTAGTTAACTTCCTGACAATGAAATTAAAGGGTACGTTTTACATGATATCATCTCCTTCCCTCGGCTGGAAATGGAGTAGGAGCTTTGATACTTTGGGATGGTGCTGCTGCCTGGGAAGAGCCATCCCTCATTCACCTGTGGGGCGTTGGAGTCACCTGCAGAGTGGGACCCCCACAAAGATCTGGGGCTCAGCCTTGGCAGGTTATCTGCACAGGAACGTGTTCCTTCCACATTCTTTCATTTCTTCGTCTCTTGGCAGTGTTAAACACCCTGTTCCCCCCAGTCAAGAAGTGGCTTTTTGTTGCTGTGTTGTTTTTCCAGCGTTCCTTCCTCCTGCAGCCATCAGGATGGATGAATACGTGGGTTACTTCATCATAAAAAGTTAGATCTAATAATTTAGTCCTTTTATCCATCAGCAATTACAGTCATCATCTCGAGGTGGGCCACAGCTCTACAGATCACTGAACCATCTGTCTGGTGACAGAGATTTATTTTGCTGTTTGTTGCTTTGATACGAGACAAATGTCTGGCAGAGGAATCGTGCTCCCTGAAGTCTCCAGCTCCTCAAGGCACTTAATCCTCAGGGACTCTGATGAATGGGGTGCTCAGCCAGCTCCCAGCACTTCCTGGGCATTTTTAATAAGGAGAAGGAGCAATTATCTTGTGTGCAGCGTTGTGAGCAGTTGTGACAGCTGATTTATGCCCTGGCACAGAAGGATGATTTGCCGAGTCTGGCTCTGGAAACGATTAATTTTAACACGTGTAAAGGCTGGGCTTTGAGGCTCTGCATTAAGGCTGTTTGCTCCTCGTGCTGATGAGCCAGGGCTTGTAAATTCTCCTGTCCCTGCAGCGGGGCCTGGGCTCCCTTCTCGTGGTGACCACGAGCCAGGAGTGGGGCAAAGCCCCTCTGGCCACCTCCCCACCCCTCAGGCCAGCTGGAATGAGGCACCCCAGAGGAATGAGGATCACATAAAACCCTTTCCCAATTTGCTGCCCGATCAGCTGAGCATGAACACTCGGTAAATATTTATCTCTCCGTGTCAGAGCGGGGAGCAGCTGCTTCCCAATAAATCAGGATCCGGTGGCAGAGCTCGGCCGGTCCTGGCACCTGCGGGACGGCAAGGACTGTCACCGGGAAATCTGGGGAACACGCCTGATTAATGAGGGCTCCGTGACCTTCTGCGAGCAGTTAAAAATGGAGTAATAACAGGAGCACTTCCTTAGGACTGGCTGAATGGAAGCGATTGCTAATTAACTCCTTCATGGGCGGGCAGTGACGAGCAGGTTTTGTCTCGCTCAGCCGAGAGCCGAGGCAGGAGGAGCCGCTGGCGTTTCAGGGCTCTCAGCAGGATCAGCGCGATTTAGGGTGATGAATAATGAGTTTGCAAAGGGCTGCGGGGTTTATAAAGTGCCACGAGAGGCGGTGGCGGATGAGCTGAGCTGGGACCCGTTCTGGCCTCATTCTCTTCATCCAGGATCCCATCCATGATCCCAGATCCCTGGGAGGAGCCCCCAGCCTCGGGGAGGTTTCCTGCCATCCCCACGGCCGTGGGCATCCATCCAGCCGGGATGTGGGGCTGCCAGGGGGCTGCGGGTGGGCTCGGTGGGAGGCAGGAGAAGCCAAGGAAGGTGCGGGTGGGACATTCCCAGATTCACCTGCTGCTCCTCCCTGCCCCATTCTGTGAAGGGCCCTGGCAGGTGACTCTGCCCTGGCACCGTCCCACGAGTCACCACCAGTGGCCCTGGATGCCAGGCGATGTTTGGAGTTGGTTGTCAGCTCCTCCTGGGTTTTTCTGGAATGACCAAGCGTGGTATCTTAGCAACAAAGGGAAATTTTCTCCTCTTAGAGCGGAATTGTTTTTTAACAGCTTCGATGCTGAATGAACACTTTGATGCTGAGTGTTTGACACGCTGGGGACATCGGGGACATTGTCCTGGCCACCTCCTGCTCTGCTGCAGCCGGGTGGCTGGAGCAGATAAAACTGGAGGAGGCTGCTCCAAGGGCGCTGCTTTTCCGGGAGATTTTGGGGTTTTTGAAGTGTGTGTGGAAGGAGAAGTTTGTAACTCTGTTGTCAGCTGGGTGTGTGTGAACCAAAGCCAAGTCCTGGGGCCACCCCCAGCAGAGCTGGCCCCGGGGCTCAATTCTGCTGCTTTGGTGGCCCCTTCTGCTGCTTTGGTGGCCCCTGGGGCTCCCGGCTGCTGGTGCTGCTGATTTGGGGCTGCGGGAAGAGCCGGGAGCCCCTGGCTGAGCCTGGAGTCACTGTGGGATGTCATTGGGGTCACCCGGCTGCCGTGGGGGGACAGGGGGGTCCTGCCCTGCCCTGCCACCCCACTGACGATCCCCCCCGGGGACTTTCCCCGCAGGGTGCAGGTCGAGTTCTACGTGAATGAAAACACCTTCAAGGAGCGGCTGAAGCTCTTCTTCATCAAAAACCAGCGATCGAGTGAGTGCCGAGAGCTCTGTCCCGTGGGATGAGAAGCCATTGCCATCTGCTGGTGGCTTTGTCCCCGCGTGTCCCCAACCCGGGGCTGCTGCCACCCCTTGGCCCCTTTTTTTTGGGTGTTTTTTGGTCAGCTTGGTTTGGGGGATGCTTTGCACGGGGAGGAGAGGATGCTCCTGCCACCTCACCTCCCTGGGGACAGGCACAGCGTGACAAAGAGCTGGGTGCTTGTCCCTGGGTGTCAGGGAGCAAATGTCCCCATCACCAAGCTGGCTGAGCTGCCCTGAGGCTGTGGGGACAGCCAGGGCCGGCTGTGAGTTACCCACTCCTGCTCCAGCCATCGGGATTAGTCTCCACTTGACTAATGGTGTTTTTATTTTCTTTCTATGAGATGTCATTAGCTGTCTGGAGGGGGGCCTGCTCGTTAATTTATAAATTCACATTTTCTTTTCCTGCCTCCATCCTGTTTGTTGTCTGGTTAAAAAACTGGAGCGCAGCACAACAGGGTGCCCGGGGGGAAGTTTTTAATGAAAATGTGATGAATTTCTCACTTGTAATTTGAGTAATAACCCCATGAACTGGCTGGGGAGGCAGAGTGGATAAAGCAGCAGCTTTTCCTCGCCATCCCTGCTCCTGTAATGTGGTCAGTGCTGGTGTGGGTGCCTGCTGATGAGGGGGATACACTCCAGCAGCTCCTCGCTTGTGTCTCACATCTATTGGGGTCAGCAAGGAGCTGACTCATCATTATTTATTTTTCCTGTGTCTGTGGCACTGGGCAGGACACGTGGAGCCCTGGGCGGTGCTGCTGCAGCTCCCTGGGGGATCAGGGGGCTCCTGTGCTGTGCAAAACCTGTGGGGCTGTGCCCAGCATGCCCAGGGGGTTTGGGGGCCCATGGGGTGCTGGGGAATTCTGCCCCATCCCTGCTCCCCTCCACCCCAGGCCTGAGGATCCGGCTCTTCAACTTCTCCCTGAAGCTGCTGACGTGCCTGCTGTACATCGTGCGTGTCCTGCTGGACAACCCCGAGGAGGGCATTGGCTGGTGAGTGTCCCCGAGCCCCCAGCCCAGCCCAGGCAGGGCTCAGTGTGGGTGCAGCACGTGTGAGGATGGGTTTGAATTGGTACTTTAACAAAACTGCCCAGGCTGGAGGCTCCTGCTCCCTGCTCAAACCCCGTGGATGGCTGTGGGCGTTTCTAATGGCATGGTCATGTTCATTTCTAAATTCTGTCTGACTCTGTCAGGGGCTCAGCGTGGCCTTCAGACACAGCAAGAGCTCAGTGACTCCAGGGCATCACCATGCAAATATTTTCTGAAGGCCAGTGCCCTTGAAGACATTAACACTAAATCCCATTTGAGAGGCAAATATGTTGTGCTGTGTGGATCCTTGAGGTGATGGATGATGCCCCACATCAGCTTTGCTGGGTTTCAGTATAAGCCTATTTTTAATGTGTCCTTGCTTCGTTTAGCTCATGTACAATGGGGTTTTTGTTTGTTTTTTTTTTTTTTCCCCAAGAGCTTGGAGAATTGGTGATTTGATTTTCTCCTTGTAAAGGCTGCAGACTACCAAGTACATCTGCACGTTCTGAAAGTGCTTTCAGACCTGTGAGGATGAAGCAGGACACGGATGCTCATCCTTGAGAGGTTTAGCTCAGCTGCAGCTCAGGGAATTCCATTTTCCTGAGGGGGTGAGGCAGCAGCCAGGCTGGCCAGCAGGAGCACAGCCCTCCCAACGAGGCAGGGAGAGCTTGGCTCGGTGCTGCCTGCCTGGCAGGATGCTGGGGGCCCAGCCAGCCTTGTCCCAGAAGCTGCAGCTCAGCAATTTTTGCTAATTGTAACCTGGTAATTCCCAGTTCCCAACTCCCTGTGTTCTGCACTGTGCCAGGGAGAATCAGCATTCCACAGCATCTCTGGTAGGGACTGATAAATAAAACCTGAGGGGTTTTATCCTCCAGTAATGAGATGTTCAAAGCTGCCTGGGTGAGACTTTTCCTGTGCAAAGCCCTGTAGGAATCCATGGAAATGTTGTTCTGTGCTCCCCCAGCCGTGAGGGCACCTCGTGATCCCGGGGAGTCAATCCCAGTGTCCCTGTTCCCCACTGACTGCTTTTCCCTGCTCTTTCTTTCCAGCTGGGAATGCGAAAAGCAGAATTACACAGCGTTCAACCAGTCCACCAACATAAACTGGTGAGTGGGGCACTGCTCCAGAGCTTTGGGTCAGCTCTGCCAGGATGTGGGAGCAGAGGGATGGAGGCTGCTGAGCTGGCACCTCCATGTCTTGGTTTTGGGGCTGCTGGAGGGATGTGGAGCAGCATCCCAGAATCAAATCCATTGGGAGGTGCCAGTGGCTGCACCTTTGGGAATGGATTATTTCCAGTGCAGGGGCTGGAACAGCAGCTCCTGAATCAGTGATGACCTTGGTTTGCATTCAGTGAGGGGGTAAAAACCCTGAGAGCTGGGAGAACCCACGGCTCAGATCCCCTCCGGGCTCTCTCTGCAGGTCACACATCTTTTGGGTGGACAGGAAAACCCCGCTGTGGGCAGTGCAGGTGAGCGGCCCTTGGTGGGTGTGCAGGAGCCCAGAGGAGCTGGGCTGGGAGCTCTGTCCCCCCTGTGACACCCCCAGGGGCTCCCCGGGCCAGGGGGGTGCTCGGTGAGCTCTGATCCACCTCCAGCACCTGGAGAGAGCCCTGGGAGCCTCCCCTGTGTGTCCCTGCAGGTCAGCATCGCTCTCATCAGCTTCCTGGAGACCATGCTGCTCATCTATCTCAGCTACAAGGTGAGAGCCCGGCTCGGGAGGGCTCAGCTGCCTCTGCCCCCCGGCAGGAATTGATTTCTCCAGCTCGGGGCTGTCCGGAGCCCGCAGCATCCCGGGAGGATGTTTTGTCTCTCCTCAGCCGGCTCTGGATGTTTTCCTTTCTCATTCCCCCTCGGGCTGCTGGATAAGCGTTGTGCAGTGCAGAATATTTTTCTTTTTGTGCTTTCTCAGAAATTCAGACCTGTTTAACGCAGGTTTTTAGTGTCAGGCTGACACATCCCGACTTTCCTGAGCTCGGCAGGGTGACTCTGTCTCCAAGCCAGACAACGAGAGGCACAAGCTGACTCCTTTGGACCAAAGCCCCTTAAAATGGGCAGAAAAAGTGACCTTAACAAATGGCATCTTCCCAGGGAGCAGGGGAGGGCTGGCAGCAGAGCCCCAGAGCCTGCACCACCCCCTGCTCTGAGTGCCAGGTCTGTAGCTGTCACTGTCACTCTCCATCCTTGAATGAAATGGTGTTGTCCCCCAGTTCTGGGTGGCAGCAGTGACAGACAGAGGGATGTCGTGGCTGTGGAGAGGACTGAGGAGTTTGGGAACATTTCCCACCCCCAGAGTGTCTGCCACCACCACTGCACCTCTCCTGGTTCTGTATTTCCCTCATCCAGCAGGGTCTGAGGCACAGTGTGGTGGTTTTAATTGACCTTTGGCAAGTTTTTAACCTTATTTAATTCTCCTTTGGTTTTAATTCCTCAGGGGAACATCTGGGAACAGATTTTTCGCATTTCCTTCATCCTGGAGATGATCAACACGGTGCCATTCATCATCACGGTGAGTCTGTCCTGGTGACATTTGAAAGCAGCTCTGAGTGTAGTAAGTGCTGTATTTTGGTGGTGAAATCAAGAAAAATGGGTGTCTGGCCAAGTGGTATCTAAGGCTGGCAGGAAATTTTTCCTTCAATATTTGACAATATAATGACTTTCTCTGGAGTATTATCCCAAAATCCATCCTCCCTTTCCAGCTGCTCTGCTGCAGCCAGGGAAGCAGGGCCATGTTTGGTGGCAGCTTCTGCTCAACTTGGATTTGGATCCTTCCACACAAGAAGGATTGGCCGTTTATAACTCTATTTTTTAGAAGAGTGTGGATTTTTCTGTGAATAACCCTTTTTTTTTTTGGTAGATATTCTGGCCTCCTTTGCGGAATCTGTTCATTCCTGTGTTTCTGAACTGCTGGCTGGCCAAGTACGCCCTGGAGAACATGATTGTGAGTGATCCCTTTTGTCCAGCTCCTCGGGGATGTGGAGGGCAGCAGGACTGGCAGGGAACCCTTTGCTGCCCCCAGATCTGGGGCAGGATTTGGGGCTTGATGTGTGCAGCCGTGCCTGGGAATGCCAGGCTGGGAATGCCAGGCTGGCACCAGGAATCCCTCAGTGTCTGAACCACGGTGACAGGGGTGGTCAGGAGTGAGGTGTTCCAGCCATCCCCCTGTTCCCACTGGAGCTGGGAATGCTGCAGCAGATCCCAGACCTGCTGATGGGAATGCACATCCCTTCCCGGGGGCAAAATCCAGCCTTGACCTTCACTGGGGAGGGAGGGCATTGCTGGGGCCAGCGAGGCAGCAGTTGGTGCTTGGAGGGGACTTTTCCCTCGGGCTCTGGGAGCTGCTGGGAGCCCTCCCCTCTCCCCTCTGTCCCCAGAACGATCTGCACCGAGCCATCCAAAGGACACAGTCAGCAATGTTTAACCAGGTGCTCATCCTGATCTGCACCCTCCTGTGTCTCGTTTTCACGGGGTGAGTGTTGCTCTCCTTTTCTCTAAACCCCCTTCCTGATCCTGGGAATCCAGCTGTGCCCACCCCGGGAATCCAGCTGTGCCCATCTGATCCGGCTGGCAGAGCTGGGCTCTGGCAGGGCTCACACCTTCCCCTGCTTTGCTTCATCCCCCAACACACTGAACGCTGCCGGGGGTTTCTAAGCCAGACTAATGATCCTTAATGAGCCTTTTTCTGGGGTTTGAACAGGGAGTTGTTAGTGGGGATGAGGGTGTTGTCAGAGGGAGCTGGGGGCTGTGAGTGTCAGAGCAGGGACTGCAGCTTCCCCCAGGGGCAGCTGTGGGATGGCTCATTCACCAGAACCCATCGAACTCCCGGGGTCCAGCCCAGCTCTTCCTCCCACACAAGTCACAGCTCCTGAGCTCATTTGTGTAATTGTCCAGCGGGGCTCCCGCTAATTACCTGGGCCCTTTACCCTGCATATTGCCATCATCAAGGGTGTTCCTCTGGGCAGGGGAGCAGAGCTCATCACTGGCTATTTAGCTCTGAATTAGGCTTTGAATTCTCCTCTGGCTCCCTTGGTCTGGGTTTGAGGCATATTACACCATTAAGTTGCTGAATGGAGAGGAAATGAGGCTTTTAGGCTCATGAGTTTTTGGCAATAAAGACGATGCTCTGATGTGGATGACTAATGGTGTTTCAGAGCTCAGTGGTGCTCCCAGCCCTGCTGCTGGGTGAATTTGGGGGGAGTTACAATTCGGGCCCAGGAAGGCTTGGGTGACACTTGTGTTTAGCAGGATGGTGCCCTGTGTCCCGGGCAGGCCAGCCCCTGCTGTGATGGGGCTTTTCCCTTCCAGGACCTGCGGCATCCAGCATTTAGAAAGAGCAGGTGAGAAGCTCTCCCTCTTCAAGTCCTTCTATTTCTGCATCGTCACCTTTTCCACCGTGGGCTACGGAGATGTGACACCAAAGATTTGGCCTTCCCAGCTCCTCGTGGTGATCATGATCTGCGTGGCCCTGGTGGTGCTGCCGCTCCAGGTTAGGGTGGGGAGGGACTCGGAGCCCTTCCCAGGGCAGCCCTGCCGATGGGGACATCAGCTCCGTGCCCTCTGCAGTTCGAGGAGCTCGTCTACCTGTGGATGGAGCGGCAGAAGTCGGGAGGGAATTACAGCCGGCACCGAGCGCAGACGGAGAAGCACGTGGTGCTCTGCGTCAGCTCCCTCAAAATCGACCTCCTCATGGACTTCCTCAACGAGTTCTACGCCCACCCACGCCTGCAGGTGGGCACCGGGCTGCTGGCACACGCTGCTGGGTCACTGCTGGGCTCCCCTACTGTTGGGGAAGATGAAAATGGAAAGCCTTGTAAATATGATTGCCTGGCAAAAGATTTTGAGAAAATGGAAACTATAAGCGAGATCGAAATGAAAGCCAAACAACTAGAAAACAATAGTATGGCCAGCTGAAAGTAATCCCCCCTTGACTGAACTATCCCCTCTGCTTGCAGACAGGTCCAAAGGGCAGAGAAGACCCTACTAGCTTGGTAAAGAGGGTCCAAAGTGTAACACAGTGTGGTAATGTAGTGATTCTTATAGGCTGTATGTAAATGCTATAGGATTTGTATCTTGTATTAGATTGGTGAGTGAAAATTAGAATATTCCACACAGAAGATTTATTGTGTTGTAACGGGAACCTCGCTCTCTTACCTCTCTTACTTTACTCTCCTCTCTTACCACCCTTACCCCTCTCACCTCTTACCCCCTGCCCTCTCTTTACTCCTTTTCCTCTTGCCCTCCTGTTCTCACAGCCTGCTCTGAGCTGGCAGCTCCAAGCAGGGCCCTTTCACCCACACCCTATGCAATAAACCCTAAGCTCCAAAACCTGCCTTTAGAGGTCTCTCAGTCCCGACTGTCGGACCAGCAGCTCCTACACCCTACCCATGGTGGTGTCTGTCTCTTGCAGGATTACTACGTGGTGATCCTGTGCCCCACAGAGATGGACATCCAGGTGCGGCGGGTGCTGCAGATCCCCCTGTGGTCCCAGAGGGTCATTTACCTGCAGGGCTCTGCGCTCAAGGACCAGGACCTCATGAGAGCCAAGTGAGCAGAGGGACACACTGCACGTCCCCAGAGAGGAATGTCACCCCAGTGTGCCCCTGCTGGGCCTGGGGAGGGCTGGCAGTGGCGTGGCTGGGATGGGCAGTGCCCGGGGTTGTGGGTCTGTGCAATTCATGGGGTTGTCACTGTTGAGGTGGGCACGACACTCGAATTGACACTCTACATTTCAGAAGGCTGATACCTGTTTATTACAACAGCATGCTGTCTTTTATACCCTCTACAGAGTTTACACTTTGTAAAAGTGTAAACTTTGAACATTTTGTTCATTGTTTACAATAGATCAACATAATTGGTGTCAAACCATCTCCACCTCTGTTTCTCACAATTTTTTTCTAAAAATACTTTTCCCAGCTGCAGGCTTTCTTTCTCACTTATCTCCTTCTTCTCTTCTCAGTCTCCAGGCCAACGGCCCTGATAGGATTCCTTTCAGAAATAACCCTTATTGATTAACCCTCTGTGGCCCACAGGCCAGCTGTAAGCCTCTCCACATGGGGTCACTGCTCTCTCTTGGCAGGATGGACAATGGAGAAGCTTGCTTCATTCTCAGCAGCCGAAACGAGGTGGACAGGACAGCAGCGGTGAGCCCAGCCTGAGGGTGGGGATGGGGCGTTTTTGAGGCAGAAGGGACTGGGGTGATGTTGATCTCACCTGTGCCCAGCAAAGGAGGGTGCTGGGAAGGGGCTGAGTGCCATGGAGAGCCTTGGGGGTGGCACAGAGATGTGCAGCAGCACGCTGGTGGCTGAGCCCCTGTGGGCTCACCTTTCTTCTGCTGGGTTTCAGGGAGCAGCAGGGGCAGGAGAAGCCCTTGCTGTGCATCTCCAGGGTGGCTGGGGGCTTTGCAGTTCACCCCAGGTGTAGAAGCCTTGGGGAAAATAAACCATCAGCCAAGTAGTTCTTGTTGCTCTTGTCCCTGTCCAGGACCACCAGACCATCCTGAGGGCCTGGGCTGTCAAAGACTTTGCTCCAAACTGTCCTCTCTACGTCCAGATCTTAAAGCCAGAAAATAAATTCCATGTCAAGTTTGCTGGTGAGTTGGAGCAGCTGCACAGCAGCTCTCGGTCAGCTGAGAGCCCTCCTGGATTGGCAGGAGGAGGAAATGCCCAGTGCCCAACCCCACCCCAAAATGGGCCCACATTCCTGGGCACTGCCAGCCAGGGAACCCACCTGTCCCCCTCTCCTCTGTGATGGTCCCCTCTGCCTTTCAGATCACGTTGTGTGTGAAGAGGAGTGCAAATACGCCATGCTGGCACTGAACTGC
Organism: Sturnus vulgaris; assembly: GCF_052056855.1. Classification (NCBI taxonomy): domain Eukaryota; kingdom Metazoa; phylum Chordata; class Aves; order Passeriformes; family Sturnidae; genus Sturnus; species Sturnus vulgaris. The sequence goes on from NC_142264.1 coordinate 2,187,670, forward strand.
GTCTGCCCTGCCACCTCCACCCTCATCACGCTGCTGGTGCACACCTCCCGTGGCCAGTGAGTGCTGTCCCTGCGTGTCCCCGTGTGTCCCTGCCCGTCCCCGTGTGTCCCTGCCCATCCCTGCCCATCTCTGCCCCAGCCTGAGCCTGGAAGGACGGCAGAGCTGAGGCCTCTGAGCTCAGGGGGAGAGGGTTGGGGTCTGGGGAGCACAGTGGGATCAGTGACCCCCATCCAGGTCAAGAGCAAAAGCCCAGATTGTAAGGGGAGCACACCAGTGCAGTTGGGCTGAGCAATGCCAGCTTTCCAGATAGAAATAAAATAGAGAGATAAAAATATCTTTTTTTTTTGGCACGATCCTGATGGCAGGAAGGTGAATTCACAGCACAAGCAGCCCCAGACCCTGCAGGGTTTTTTTGGTGGGTATATATCCAGCATGGCTGGAAGGAGCTCTGCCAGCACAGGAGAGCAGTGGTGTGTGCCTTGTACTCCTTGGCCAGTCAGAGATGTCTGAATTTTGGGTAAAGTGCCATCAAAACAGTTATGAAACATCCTTGCCAGATGCCTCTCGCCCCATGCTCGGAGCTGTTTGCCAACACGGGCTCTGAACCCTCCCTCTGCACTCTGCAGGAGCCCTCGTTCAATAAAAAGGCACTTAAATCCCAAAATGAAAACGAGCTCATCCCCAGAGCGGTGGCGATGTGTCACTGTCACCTCCCTGCCCTCAGGCTCCAGGGATTATTGGTGCTCTGCCCTGGGATCTGCCTGGAGTTCTGGGATTTGTGCCAGAACCGGGGGTCCCGTGCAAGAACCGGGGATCCCATCCCAGAACCAGGGGTCCCATTCCAGCCTCAGAATTTCCATCCCAGCACCAAAGGGTCCCATCCCTGCTCCAGGGGGTCCCATCCCAGAACCAGGGGGTCCCATCCCAGCCCTGGTGGGTCCCTCCTGATGCTGTTGCTGTGGTTGCAGGGAGGGCCAGGAGTCCCCGGAGCAGTGGCAGAGGATGTACGGGCGCTGCTCGGGCAATGAGGTCTATCACATCCGCATGGGGGACAGCAAATTCTTCATGGAGTACGAGGGCAAGAGCTTCACCTACGCTGCCTTCCACGCACACAAGAAGTGAGGAAAGGGGGAGATGGGCAGGGGGTTGATGGGCAGGGGGATCTGCGTGCCCCAGGGTCAGGGCTGGGGCTGAGTGCTCTGCGAGCTCCTGTGTGCAGGGACAATGTCCCGGAGGGGTTTTTGTCCAGCCGGGAATGCCCAGCCCCGTGCTCCCGGCTCAGGTACGGCGTCTGCCTGATCGGTATCCGGAGGGAGGAGAACAAAAGCATCCTGCTGAACCCCGGCCCGCGGCACATCATGGCAGCGTCGGACACCTGCTTCTACATCAACATCACCAAGGAGGAGAACTCTGCCTTCATCTTCAAGCAGGAGGAGAAGCAGAAGAAGAAAGGATTTGCGGGCAGCTACGACGGCCCCTCCCGCCTGCCCGTGCACAGCATCATCGCCAGCATGGGTGAGTCTGGGGGCAGCAGGAGCCCGCACACCCCACTCCAGCACCTTCCCCACCTTTGGGTTCGTTTCCTCTCTCACGTTTGGTTTGTTTTGTGTTTTGCACGCTCTTTTTCCGTGCCGCCCCCTCTCCACTAAAAACCCCCCTGCATCCTCTGCCCCAGTCATCTCACCAGTAAAATACACATTTCCTTGCACGCCGGGTGCTCTCAGCAAGCTCGAATATCATTATTAAACCTCGTGATGTCCATTATCATTAAGGGTATTTGCATAAATGCCCCAAGCCTGGATTTAGCCCTCAGTTATTTCCAAGGCTGGAAGAAGAAATGCCGTGGGGCACATCCTAAATCACATTTATGATTCCCAAGCCGAGGAAGAGTGTAGTTTTCTCTGCAGCGAGCGGTGCATTTGTGCAAGTGAAAAATACCATGAGTCATTACTTCCCTCTTGTATCTGGGGAGAACAAGTTTTGGAGGAGCTGAGCCACACGAGCACATTATATTTCAGGCAAATAATTTATGTGTTTGTACTCCTGAGCAGCGATTTGCATAGATTATCCCCCAGCAAGCCGCAGAGCACTTTGCTGAGCACAGTTCTCACACGGCTCCTGCACGGGGGACCTTTGGCAGAGGTGATGAGAGGGACAGAAATGACGTGAGTGCCAGCAGGGCAGTGATGTTTGGCAAGGCCAACGCCTGGGCTCTGCTTCTTGGGCCACTCCATCAATGTGTTTGATTTTTGGAAGCTGCTGGAGGACAGGATGAGGAGGTCTCTCTTGTCCCCTGTTGGATTTTAGGGAAAATTCCTTCCCAGAAAAGGTTGTGAAGCATTGGCACAGTGGTGGAATCACCATCCCTGGAGGGATTTAAATGATGTGTAGGTGTGGCATTTGGGAACATGATTTGGTGGCAGGTAGAGAGTGCTGGGTTGGATTTAATGATCTTAGAGGACTTTTCGGGCCTCTGGGATTCTGAAATTCTAAAACCTGGAGCTGATCAGGAGGGATGTGGGAGGTGGATGAAGGCACTGCTGCCTGCCTGCCTCTCCATGGGGCAAAGGGACATCCACAGGAAGGGCAGTGCCCGGGCAGGTGTGGCTCCTTACCTGGCTGGTGTCCCCCAGAGCCCGTGAGGAGCCATGGGCAGGGCTTGGCCTGCAGGATTCTCATCTCAGACATCCATCAGCATGGTAAAACCTCCAGCAGAGCCCTCAGAGAGCAGCAGGTGTGTGGTTCAGGTGGCCATGGAGCTGTGAGGGGAATGGAGAGGGGACAGACCCCAGGGGAGATGCTGCACACAGCAGTGCCCAGGTGGAGCTCACTGTGGGGGCTTTCCCTGCACCCCCTGTGCCCGGGAATGCTGGAGCACCAGCTGGGCTGTCTCATCCCTGTGCAGAGCTGGAGTGTAAGAGTGAGCAGGGTTTTTGCACCACTCATTAGTGGTTTGTCATCAGCCTCGTCTGTTTCTGTTCAGAGCCAGGATTATTAGAAAGGTGACGGAGATGGATTCTCATGTTCAGGCTTGGATGTTTATTATATTTTATCAGAGAATTACAGAAAGCACAGCAGCACTTCCAGCTCCTTGCTAGAAGTAGGGAAAATGGATCCAGCTGAGCCTGATTCAAGGCCTTTTAAAGCTAAACAGACCAATAAGAGTTTTACACCTCTATTATTTATACTTTTGACCCAATAATAGATTCCCATGACCTTTAGAGTGACTTTCAACTGACCAATCCAAAGGTAACTACCTAAGTTCTGTGAAGAAGAAGGAAGAGAAGAAGATGAACAAGAAGAAAGACACCACCCAAAATTCTCCAGCTTGTCCCATAGCTACCACTACACATAAAAACCTCAAATTTAAAACCCATCGCCCAGTGAAAATACACACATCTAACTCGGTACACATTTATGATTTCTAACTCATTATTCATATTTACAAATCTTCTCCAAGGTTCCAGCTCCAGAGCAGTGTTTTCCAGGGGGTCTGTGCCTGGAAGCACAGAACGCTCCAAAAACTCCAGATTCCTGAGATCCAACACTGGAGGACAGGAGGCTTCTCTGACATTTCCCCCCCTCCCTTAGAGCGTGTTTGCTGTGCTCCAGGTACAGTGGCCATGGACCTGCAGAACACCGAGTGCCGCCCTGCCAACAGCAGCAAACTGGCCCTGCCGGCCGAGAACGGCTCGGGCACACGGCGGCCCAGCATCGCCCCCGTGCTGGAGCTGGCTGACACCTCCTCCCTGCTGCCCTGCGACCTCCTCAGCGACCAGTCCGAGGATGAGATGACGCAGTCGGACGAGGAAGGCTCGGCGGTTGTGGAGTGAGTGGCTCTCTGCTGTGGTTGCTGCGGTGCAAAGAGGGAGAAAGGACAGCAACACAAACACGGATATTCTGTATTTAAAGTGTGTTACGTGCAGCCAGGACAGGACAGAGCTCATTGGATAATTGGGAAAAACATCCTTGGGACAGCACCTCAGGATGTATCCCACGGGAAAGACACGAGGTGTTAATCTTTATAATTCATTCCACTCTGTTTTTTTCTATATTATCACCCTGGGAGACTTCCTCCCTAACTGAAGCTGCAGTCAACTTGTCAGCCTGGGAATGGAGCTGAGAGTCAGGAGAAATTCAGGCCTGAAAATAATTTCCAAGCTGTAATTCCCCAGCTCTGTGAATGTGTGTGTCCACACTCTGTTGATAGAGATCTTCTCTGGTTCATTCCAGTTAAATCCAGTTTGATTCAGTTGCTTCTGGTTCGTTGTGGTTACACCCAGTTTGTTCCAGTTTTCAGAGGCACTGGGATCACATGACATCCATGTGTTTGATTTTTGGAAGCTTCTGGAGGACATGATGAGGAAATCTCTCTTTTGGATATTAGGAAAAATTCGGGGGGAGCTCAGTGGTGCCTGGGGATGCTCAGGCTCAGCCCCTCTTGGCTTTTCCACTCTGTCCCTACATCTTTACAATCTCATGGCCCTTTGCATAGCAAAAAGTGCTCCTAAATATGTATATTCAAGGAATTCCCAGCTGCTGCAGGAGAGTTTTGCAGGGCATTTTCTGGTGTTGCTGTTGAACGTTTTCCCCAGCACCTGAGGGCTGGATAAATGGAAAGCTCTCCTTGTTTCCTCACACAGATTTCTCTCTGCTGCAGGTACGTGAAGGGCTACCCCCCAAACTCACCCTACATCGGGAGCTCCCCGACCCTGTGCCACCTCCTGCCTGAGAAAGCCCCGTTCTGCTGCCTGAGGCTGGACAAGGTGTGGAGGGGCTGTGGGGCTGCCTGGGGCTGAACCCCCCCATGTGGAGGGAGCAGAAACCCTCTCTAAGTCCCTGGAAGGGGCCCCATGGAAGATGATACCTTAAAGATAAGAAATTGCTTGCTTAGAGTGACCAATACCAAGACGTATTTTGTCCCCCCCCTTGTAGACCCCTGGGTTATCTTTCTGTGACATTAGTGGTTCATTTTCCTCTTATATTATTGGTTACTTTCTCCCCTAAAGCCCTTTGTAGATTGGTTAGTTATAGAATTCCCTTGGTAATTGGTGCAAAATGTAAAACCCTTAAACTCTATAAAAGACCCCTTAGAAACCCCACCCAGTGGATTTGCCAGACTGGAAGGACTCCCTTCATAGAAGAAATAAATTCTATGGGACTTTCCTGTTGGCACTTCTCTATCTCTATCCCTGCTGGCTCGAGAGGCACTTTGTGAGCCCGAATTCTATCCGGGCAAGGCTTGCAAAGATGCCTCGTTGCCGAGAACTGCCTGGGCAGTTCTGGGGCCTCACGGAGGCTCCCCATCACCAGCAACACCCCCGGGCTGTGTGCACTGACCCCTGCTCTGTCCCACGCCCAGGGCTGCAAACACAACAGCTTTGAGGACGCCAAAGCCTACGGCTTCAAGAACAAACTGATCATCGTTTCTGCAGAGACAGCCGGGAACGGGCTCTACAACTTCATCGTCCCGCTGCGCGCGTACTACCGCTCCCGCAAGGAGCTCAACCCCATCGTGCTGCTGCTGGACAACAAGCAAGTACTTTAGCACGGGTGTTCTGCCTCCCACAGAGCCCTCCCTGCCTCTCCACGGGCATCTGCAGGGTGGGAGTGCGAGCGGTGTCACTGCTGGGTGGTGGCATTGCTGGCCGGCCCTGGGGTTTTGTGTCTGTCTGTGCTGCATGGACGTGCTGAACCACCTCGCTCTCTGTGGCTCTCCCCCCAGGCCTGAGCACCACTTCCTGGAGGCCATCTGCTGTTTCCCCATGGTTTACTACATGGAGGGCACCATTGACAAGTAGGTGTTGCCACGTGTGGCTCTCGTGCCTCAATTGTTGCATTCACCCCAGCCCAGATTTTTCAGTCGCCCCACGAGAAGCCCCAGGGTTGGTAGCATAGAGCTGAGCCCAGCTTGGGCTTCTTGAGTTGTCAACCCCTCCCTGGGAGAGGGGAGCAGGTGAAGAGCAGGTTGGGAGCAGCCTGGGCTCGCCGTGGAACCCCTGTGCTGCTTCCCTGTGTCGTTTCCAAGGGCTGACCCTGCGCTCTTCTCTTTGGGAACTGCCCAGCCTGGACAGTTTGCTGCAGTGTGGCATCATCTACGCTGACAACTTGGTGGTGGTGGACAAGGAGAGCACCATGAGTGCCGAGGAGGACTACATGGCAGATGCCAAGACCATTGTCAACGTCCAGACCATGTTCAGGTGAGGGACGAGACCAGGAAGGGTGACAGTGCCTGGGGTGGTGGCTACGGACAGGGGGACACATCTGGCACTGGGTTTGCTGGAGGAAGCAGCATGCAATCAGCTATTTCTGACCTCAGACAGGACAGGGATGACTTCCTCAGGCTTTAAGTCCTCTGAGACAGCTGCAGGACATCAGATCCCTTTCCATTGCAGGCTCTTCCCCAGCCTCAGCATTATCACGGAGCTGACCCACCCCTCCAACATGAGATTCATGCAGTTCAGAGCAAAGGACAGCTACTCTCTGGCCCTTTCCAAGCTAGAAAAGGTAAGAGGAGGTCGTTCCCTGCATTGGGGTCTGGGAACTCAACACTGACAGTGACTGACTGCATTTGAGCTCCTCGAAGTCCTGTGCTTTTCCCATGTCCAGAAAACCAAATCATGTCTCATGCATTTCTGTGGAGGAAAACAAAAAATCCTCTTTTTCTACAGTGCAAAGATGCTGCCCTGGTTTCCTCCTGCCACACCCCCCAGAAACATGCCACCTGTGCCCTCCCATTGTCATGAGTCCTCCAAGTTTCTGTGCAGTCTGAGCTCAAACTTGCCCTTCTTCTTGCAGAGAGAGCGAGAGAATGGCTCCAACCTGGCCTTCATGTTCCGGCTGCCCTTCGCAGCAGGGAGGGTCTTCAGCATCAGCATGTTGGACACGCTGCTCTACCAGGTGAGACACAGCCCTGCAGCTGTGGCCTCCCCTTGGCATGCCCCAGGGAACATCTGAGCAAACCTTTCCCTGGTTTTGTGCCCAAATGTCTCGGCAGTCGTTCGTGAAGGATTACATGATCACCATCACTCGGCTGCTGCTGGGCCTCGACACCACGCCGGGCTCTGGGTACCTGTGTGCGGTACGTGCCAAGTCCCATGGGGTGAAACCCATGGGGTGTCCTGGGTCTGGTGGCATCTGTCACCCTGTGCACGGGGTGAGGGTTCCCCTCTTCTGCAAAATCAAGGGGGGAGCAGCATTGCCAGGTCATTGTTCCCCTTCATTTTGGGGAACCTCAGTGCTACCAAGAGCTGCCAAGGACCAGACTCCCAGTTTGGAAGGCTGAGGTCAGAAATTGCCTCTGGTTTTGGTTTTTTTTGTGGAGTCCAGCTGACTTTTGGGATTGCTGTGGATGAGCTGGGGTGAGGGTCAGGAGCAGCCTGAGGTGCACAGGGGGGGTCAGGTTTGTGCTCTGCTCCTCAGATGAAGATCACTGAGGATGACCTGTGGATCAGGACGTACGGGCGCCTCTTCCAGAAGCTCTGCTCCTCCAGCGCCGAGATTCCCATCGGGATTTACAGGACGGAGTCGCACATGTTCGCCACCTCCGAGGTAGGGGCATGGTAGGGGGAGCTGGGAAGGGGCTCTGGTGGTCCCAGCCAAGGTGGGATCCAGGAGAGTGTTGGTCCCTGGAGCACCTCAGAAGGGGAGAATAAGGGAAGGGGGATTAATTTTTGTGTTTATTTCGTTAGTGTGGCTGCACTGGGTGGTGCTGGATACGCTGGGTCAGGGTCAGTGCCCATCTCTCTGGGCAGTGCTGGATGTTGTTGGCACTGGGGGCATTTGGGAGCAGGGTGGGCACAGCAGGGCTGCCCCTTTGCTGGACTCACCCTCGGTTTTGCCTTCCTTCCTTGTGCCCTGCTGCAGCCCCACGACATCAGAGCACAGGTGAGTGCTGCTCGTGTCCCGCCACCCTCGGGCTCTGCCTCCCTGGCCCCTCACCCTGTGGCTGATCCCTGGGCTGGCTCTGGCCACCAAGAGCCCTCCTGTGCTTGGTGCCAGCTCTCGGGCCAGTGCCAGCACAGCACTGCCTGTCCCCATGGAAGGGAGATTCTGGCTGAGCCTCAGTGCTCCGGGGAAAAGTCCTCAGTGCCCTGATGTAATTAACTGGGATAAGGAGCAAGGAGGGAGCCAGGATCCCTTTTAAATACCTTCAGTTTTCAACTTTGTAAGGAAGCAGTGATGGGGAGCTGAAAGTTGACATTTAATTAAATGTAACCCAGCTCCTTGAGATGCTTTAAAAGGCTTTATTAATAAATTCCTGCTCACCAGTGGGGATTGCTGGGTCAGACATGGCAGCACAGAAGAGGGAAGAGAGGGAGATGAGGGCATGGCTGCTTCTTGGGCCGATATCCCAGAGGTGTGAGGTGTCAGGTGCTCACGAGACTCCCCTCGGCACTGCTTATCCAAGGGAAGCTGTGGCTGCCCCATCCCTGGAAATTCAAGGCCAGGTCGGACAGGAGTTGGAGCAGCCTGGTCCGGCGGGAAGTGTCCCTGCCTATGGCAAGGGGTGGAAGGAGATGAGCTTTCCTCTCTTTCCAATCCAAACCATTCTGGGATTCTGTGAGATCAGCCAGCCAGGCGGCTCTTGCAGGGCAGAGATCGAGTGCTGGGAGAGCCCATTTGTGTCAGAGGAAGAACCCCAGCGGCGTGGGAGAGATCCCACCCTGCCAGTCCCAGGCCAAACCCTTCTTGGCCACCCCCCATCCCGCGTGACCTGCTGGGCTTCCAGTCACAGATCTCAATCAATGTTGAGGACTGCGAGGACACCAAGGACGTCAAGGAGCACTGGGGCATCAAGACGAGCCACCACCGCAACTCGTGTTCCAGCGACCAGTCCGAGCACCCTCTGCTGCGGCGCAAGAGCATGCAGTGGGCCCGGCGGCTCAGCAGGAAGGGCAACAAACACTCCAGCAAGACGGCCGAGTGGATCAGCCAGCAGCGCCTCAGCCTGTACCGGCGCTCCGAGCGCCAGGAGCTCTCCGAGCTCGTCAAAAACCGTATGAAGCACCTGGGCTTGCCCACCACCGGCTACGGTAAGTGCTGCTCGGCCCAGCTGCTCTGCGGTGCTCCTCAGGTAACCCCCCCCCCGCCCTCCCCCGAGCCGGCCCGACCCCCCTGAGCCAGCCTAACCCCGTGCCGAGCCTAACCCCGTGCCGAGCTTAGCGCCTGTCCCCGCGGGCGCTGCTCCGGCCGTGCCTCATTCCCCGGCTTGCTTGTGCTTGTGCAGACCCGCGGCTCCAGGCTGGGGTCCCGCCACGCAGACACCCCCCCCACCCTCCCCTGCCACCCCCGGCCAGCTGCAGGCAGTCCCGTCCCCCCCCCCCCATTTCTGGGCTCTGGGATGGCTCCAGGCAGGAGTTGGCAGTGGCAGAGTGACTCCAGTGCCTGCAGTGTCCCCGTACCGGCCCCGTTTGTCCCCCCCTCTTCCCAGCCATACACAGTGACTCAGGACAAGCCAACCCCAGGTCAGCACAAGCCTTGTGCCCAAGAGCCCCCGTAGTGCGGCAGGGAGAGCCGAACCCCGTCAGCTGGCGCAGCCCCCTTTGGTTATAGACTCGAATCCGTCATAAACTCTTCCGTGGAAAACCTTTCGGTAGCTGCAGGGCTGAGTTGCTTCATTGCGTGTGCCACCGGTGTGTGGCTGTGACAGCCACAGCGCTCAGGGTCCCTCTGTGCAGCCACATCTCTCGTGAAGCTTCTGACCTGCCCGTCGGTGCTGGCATCTGTGTCCTCCTGGACAGCTCCCACCCCTTGGTTATGGCAAAGTCTGTAGCCCACAGCTCCCTTTGTTCGGTTGGTTTTGGTTTTTTGTTTTTTTGGTTTTTTTTTTTTTTTTCTTTCTTTCTTTCTTTGAAGCCATCCTGTGCTGCTGCTTGTTTGCTCCATCCTCCAAGAGTGTCCGTCCACCCCGTGCTGGCCCCTGCCCACACTCAGGCTGGCAATGAGCCCCAGCTGGGGTGGGAGCTGATTTTGAGGGTGGGATTCCTCCTTTCCCATCTTGGCTTTAGGCACGGGAACGAGAAGGAGAAAATGTCCAGGGGTGCAGTGCAGGAAGGGTTTGGAGTGGTTTGGAGTGGGGGCCCAGGGGGTGGTTGTGGGCACTGCCAGCATCTCCAGGGATTGAGGCAGGAGAGCTGGATGTGGTGGGATGGAGTGAGGACAGGGACTGCCTTGCTGTATCCCCCTCTCCTTTTCTCTCTACATTCCCAGTCCCAGAAGTTCCTGTTGTAGTTCCAGAGGGGCTGTCTAGCCTCGGTGAGGCTTGGGGCACAGCTTGGGGTCAGCTCAGGGCTGGCATCCTTGTCCTGGCCCATCTTGGCAAATTTTGGTTGAAGCAAACAGGAGAGGGGGCAGTGGGGGGTACAGGACAGGGACACTGGGCGCAGTGTGGGGACCAGCAGCTCCTCGGGCACCCAGCGGTGCTGGGACTGTGTGTTGTCACCGTGTGTCACCATCAGTGTCTGGACACCCATGGAAAAACGTCGCTCTGCCTTCTGCCCCTTTCCTTTTTCTTTTGCTCACGTTATCGCTGCAGCGCAGGAGCTTGTCTCTGATATTTGCCGAGCCATGGCTTGCTGACCTCTCTCTCTCTCTCTGTTTATGTCTGTGCCTTTCCCTGTATGTTCTGTAGAGGATGTAGCAAATTTAACAGCCAGTGATGTGATGAATCGGGTAAACCTGGGATATTTGCAAGGTAATTCCCTTTCCCTGGGAGTCCCGCGTGACTCATGGCGTGCAGCGTACAACAAGATCATGCCAGCTAAGCCCAAACCTCACCCTTGCCAGTTTTCACCTTAGATCCCCCAGCTTTCAGCACTGATTTGTTGGGTGGCATTGGAAAACCAATCAGTGTCCTGTGGTGGTGGTGCAAACACAGGGCTCTGCCTAATCAGGAAGGTAGAAACCTCAGGGATCCTTTTTTAGCTGAATTCCTACAGGGAAATCACAGCCCTTGGCTTTCATTAACAAAACCCTCCCTCCATGGCTCCACGAGGTGGCTTTGGGCTGTTACAGCAACTTGAGGAGGGGACAAGGAGGGGGACAAGTGCACCAGAGCTGCCTGTGCATGTTGTGATGAGATGCTGGAGCTCCTGCTGGGTCAGCTGCAATCCAGGGCAAGGCAGTGCTTTAAAAATCCCTTTGCACCCCTTGGTTTGCCTTCCTGGACCCCTCTCCAGCATTAGAAGACCCCATTTTCTGACCAGGGGTGCTGGGCCCAGCCCGGGGCAGCAGCAGCAGCCACAGGGGCCACTGGTGCTGCAGCCACCCCAGGCACCTTGTGGGGCTCTGTGGGACCTGCCAGGTTTTCCCATCTTTTTTTTCACCTTTACACCATGGTGGAACATGCCCTGGAGAGGCTCCTTTGTACTGCAGCAGCCCCAAGATTAACAGCAGCCCATCCCAGCTTCATTTTTGGCTTCACTAGCCCAGCTTTAAGGTGAAACGTTGGCATTTTCCTACAAAGTGTGTCCTCCATCAGCCAGGCAGCCCAGCTGGGGCTCATGGAAGCCCCAGGCCAGCAGAGTATATTGCCTGGGGCAGTGGAGGTGCAGCAATATACTCGGTGTGCTCAGCAGGGCCCAGCTTGGCTGCATGGGGTCAGGAAACTTCCATGGGGCAGGGAAAGCTGCCCAGAGCCAGAGCCCATCCCTGCCTCCCTGTCATGTCCAACCCCGTGTGTCCCGTCGGGTCCCAGGGTCTGTGTGCCACCCTTGCCCCCCCCCCCCGGCATTGCCACCCCCATCCCTGTCTCCCTGTAAGGCTGAGCACTGGGATGGGAAAACTCTCCAGGACAGCCTGGCACAGGCTGGGCTCCCGGGCAGCCTCTCCCCGAGGGTGCTCCCGTGCCCTCGTGGCTGCAGCTCCCTCTGTGGTCTCAGGGATGCCGGGGATGTGTCTGAGCAGCACAACAAAGGTCTGGTGTCCCCTGCAAGCACCGCTGGATGTCCCGGGGCTCATCTGGCTGTGCCTTGGCAAAGGCACCTCGAGTGGAAACTTTGCATTCCTGTGCTGGGTGTTTATGATGGCTGGAGCTGCATCTCAGGGCTAGAGGAAAGCAGTTTCACCCCCGTGCCAGGGTGATGTGGCACCCGTTGTCGTTGCTGTGGCCACCGTGGGGCAGGGCAGCCTCTGGCTGGGGTATCAGCAGGGACAGGGTGGTGGGAGCAGCAGGACAGGCCACAGGGAACACTCCCAGCCTGGAGTTAATGCCCATCCCAGGTCCTGGTCCTGCTGCCCCCAGAGCAGCTCCATTTGCTCCATTTGCACCTCAGAGGGGCCTTTCCAAAAGCCTGGAGACGTGTCCCAGTGACAAGCCTTGCAGCGAGCTGGTGTCCCGCCGTGCTCCTCATGCTGCCCCGGCGTCCGTCTGTCCGTCCCCTCTCCACCCTGTCCATCCACACCCCATCAGCCCGTCTGGAAATGGTGTCACCTGTCGCAGCTTCCACCCCTCCCCGGCGCCCGCAGCCTCGCACCCCCATCCATTTCACCATGATCTTGTTCTTGGCTATTTCGGGAAGCACAGGGGCCCCCCCCCCGCGTCATCCAGACCCCGTGGGTGCTGCTCTTGGTGGCCCTGAGCCCCCCCTGGGTGGTCACTGTGGTTTAGAGCCATCCCCAAAATGGCATTGATGGCTCTGGAGCTCCATGGAGGAGATTTCCCCTGGGCAGGGGAGAGAAGCAATCCTTGGACTAATCCTGTGCCTGGATGATGCTAAATTGAGGAATTGAAGGGGAGAGGTGGGCACAGCGTTGGGGCGGCCCCGGGGGGGGTTCAGCTGCCCTGAGCCAGTGGTTGGACTTGTGCTGTAGCTGACACAGCAGGACTAACCTGTTCCCTCTTTTGCACTGAACCAAGGTAAGACTTCTCACTTTATTTTGGGGGGGAGTGGGGACTCTGGAGAGTGACCTGTGCCAGTGCCCTGTGGTGGGGGAGAGCCTGGGGAGGTGAGGAGGGAGGTGGCAGTGGCATTCTTGGTGGCCTCCCTGTGGCAGTGACATTGCCCACGGCTTCTCCCGGTGAAGGGACCCATTCGCCCGTGGGTCTGAGAGCCAGGATGGCATCTGTCGCCTTGGGGTGTCTGTGGGGTGTCCCTCCCTCACCAGCCCTGTCCCTCCTCTTGCAGATGAGATGAACGACCACCAGAACACCTTGTCCTACGTCCTGATCAACCCCCCCCCGGACACGCGGCTGGAGCTCAATGACATCGTGTGGGTGTCACCTCCCCCCTGTCCCCCAGAGCCACGAGCTGCCCCCATCCCATTCCTTCCCATGATTTCTCATAAACACTCACAGGTTGTGCCTCTTTCCCGGGCCATTCCCCCTGTCTGTGCTCCTGAGCAGCGCCCAAACCACCCCAGCCCCATCTCAGCTGCCATGGGCAGTGTGGAATTTCCCTTTGGCTTTTGCCACTGAGCAGCTGAGAAATAACTCCTGATTATTTATTATAGTATCTTATAGCATTTACATAAACTCCTGATTATTTATTATAGTATCTTTTAGCATTTACATAAACTCCTGATTATTTATTATAGTATCTTTTAGCATTTACATAAACAGCTCTTATTATTTAACACCTCTTACTCAAACAACGGCCGTGCTCTGCAAGCAGCACAGCTCCACGGGGCATCCCTGAGTGTCAGTTCCAGGGGGAGAATTCCAGCAGCGTAACCAAATCTGTGTCCCGCAGGTACCTGATCCGCTCCGACCCGCTGGCCCACGTGGCCAACGATGGCCACAGCCGCAAGAGCAGCTGCAGCAACAAGCTGGGCTCCGGCAACCCCGAAACGCGCGACGAGACCCAGCTGTGAGCAGCGGCCGAGCCCCGCATCCCTGCGGGCCCAGGGCTCGGGGACGGCGGGGAAAGGCGAGCACGTCCCGGCCCCAGGGGAAGGCGGCGCTGCCCGCGGTGCCCCCCGAGAAAGGCGATGCCAGGCTGGCTCTGCGCCGCCGGAGGGATGCCCGGAGCCCCGGGAGAGCCACACACACACACACAGAGCCGGTGGCCGTGAGCCCCGGGGATTTTAACTTTTTATATCAATACCGCAACTAGTGAGAAAGTCTTCGCTGGTGCTGGTGGGACGCGGCTGAGCCCCGACGCCGATGGCCCTGGGGGAGCAGGGCTGTGCGGTTGGTATCGCCCCGGAGGGTGCAGGTCGGGTGTATTTATGGGGCTGGTAAAGAGGAGAGTAAAAGTGCACCGAAACCCTGCTCCTCTTCCTCCTCCTCCTTCACCAGGTGGCCCCCAGGGTACCCAAACTTCTTCTCTTTTGCCCAACTCGTGTTCTTCTTCATCCTCTGCTGGGTTTGCGTTCTGGATGCTGGGCAAGGACTCTGGTGGCCGTGGGACAGATGGGATGGAGGGGACAGGGAGGTGCCGTGGCAGGGGCCGCTGTGTCCCCAGCAGTGGCATCTCACAAACCAAAACTCGCCAAGACCAGGGGACTGAAAGCCGGGCCAGCTCTGTGGCCGCGCCTCTGAGCCCCTGGGTTTGTGTCCCCCTGTGCTGCTGCCGGAGCTGAGCTGCCCAGGGGATTTGGGGATGTTTGTGCTGGGGTGGATGGGCTGGGCTGGCCAGGGTGTGGATTTTGGTGTCTCCACTCGGCCCTTTCCCTTCCAGCCAGGCCAGTCTGGGGTCCAACCCCTCTGTGGCTGCTGTCCTTCCCCTCCCTGCGGTCACAGGTCACTGTTAAGGCAGCGGGTTCTGCCTGTCCCCCATCCACCACGGCCCCCTGGCAGCTCCAGCCCCCCTGCTCTGCTCTGTACCCCCTGTCCCCGTGGCTTCCCCTGCAGCAGAACATCCCCCAGACCCACAGGGACCTGGCACCACCACAAACACCAGAGGTGTTCCTCATCTGCTGAACATTCCACAACATCCATGTGGAAAGGGTTTATCTGACTGCCAAGTGAATAACTGAGTTGTTAACTTTCTATATTTTTATGTTCATATCTTACAGTTCCAATGTGATTTTTTTTTTTTTTTTTTTTTTTAGCAAGGAGCTTGTAAAGCACAACAGGGCCATGAAATCCCATCAGCTTCCTGCACTCGCTGCCAGCTGAATGGTTTATTGCCATTAACATTCACTGTTTGCTCCCCAAAACACCCCCAATCAATGTTTACAAAGAAAACAAGCCAAAACCTGTTTGAAAGGAGTTTTCCCCAGCCTATGGGGATGTGCTGCCCATCCTGCCTGTAACCCTGAGGAAGAACAGAGATGCCCAGGGTAGGACCAGTGCCAAGGCTGGCATCACCCCGAGAGGGTGTTGAGAGAGACCTGCTGTGCCTGGATGAGGTTTGAGGTCCATCTTTTATTTTTTTTAATTGTTTTTTTTTTTTTTCCTGAAGTGCCAGGCAGAAGTCCCTGAGTGGTGGCACATCCCAGGCTCTGCTTTTACCAGAGGTCAAAGCAATGAGTGCACCCCTCCCACCCTGCTGAGCTGTGGGCACAAACAGAACTGTCTTTAAAGCTTTTTGGGCTTGTTTTGATGGAATTTTAAAGATTAATTTTGTATCTGTTTGGTTAAGGCAGGCACGTGCTTTATTTATTTCTGTTTACAGCTTCACATGCCAAACCTGTCATTTAAAAATGGCAAAAATGGGTTGTAGGTTAAAAAGTGGGTGTGGTTGAAGTACAAAAGGACAGGTGGGCTCTTGAAGCCTCAGGATGCTCAGAGCACGGAGTGTTAATTAATGTATTTAAGTGTGTGTATTTAATATAGATCATTTTCCAAACCCCACTTTACTTTCAAGGGAAAGTGGAACAAAGCAGTATTACAGGTTAAAAAAAAAAAATAAACAAATCAGCAAACAAACAAAAGCTCAGACCCCAAATGAAACAAAAGGTGGGATTATTGGCATATAGTTACTGAGAGCATACAATTTTAATGATTTTTTTGTTTGTTTGGCTGGGAGCTGTGTGTGGGAGCACAGCTCTTCAGCTCAACCTTCCCATGGCAAGAAAATGAAATTTCTTTTAAAAATTCTTAATTTACTTAAAATTTCACACCCCCAGCCCTGAGCAGCCAGGTCAGCCGTGTGGCCAAATGCAGGCTCTGTGTTCCAGAGCTGTTGGTGTTGGGTCCCTCCTTCCTCGGGGGGCACACACAGCCCCTTAATCCGAGGACAAAACAATCCCGAGAGGAAACCACATCAAAGGACTGAAGCCTCTGTGTGGTTTGTGCTATGATCAAGATGCCCTCGATATTCCTGTGTTTTGACAATGCTTCTTGTTTGTTCAGTGTACAAAAGCCCCGGATTTGAGGTGGAAGCTCCGTGTACAAACCCTCGGCGTTCCTGCTCTGGTGTAAATTTCCAGCCGACCTTTCCCATGGGATGGGGAAATGCCTGTAAATATTCACCTGTGGGCAATGCAAGTTTGAGAACCAAGGGTTCATTTTTCTAATTCCTTAGCCTCAGTTACAATCCTCATGTCAAAACAAAAGCAGTTTATTTTTCTAATGGTCCTGGAAATGTTGATGCAGGCCAAGAGTCGTTCCTGCAGGGAGAGGGGCACAAGGAGCTTCCTTAGGAAGAGGACAATGGCTATTGCTTCCAACCATGGAAAAAAAATCCCATTTTCTGGAGGAAATAGTTGTGTTCCAATGCAGAGACCCGGCAGGCCCTGGGGGATGCAGAAATGAGGACAGCTGGGATATTTTGGGGGTTTTTTTCAGCAGCGGCTCCGGCGCATGTTCCGTGTCCACTAACGCTCAATATGGACTAAATCCATATATCCTGCATTAAACTCAACTACTCAAACCAATGTTAGGAGTATATTTATTTCCTGTTATTCCCCCTTTTTATTTAATCTCTGTAGAACAGGACATTTTTATTCCAAGCTCAGCTCCTGCATGGATTTTTATCAGCAACAGCAACTCCCGTCTTTGCTCTCGGAGACAATTCCAGGAGCTGCTCTGCTGGGATGCAGCCAGCCAAGGGGAGAGGGTTTTGTACAATTCTTGTGAAGATGCTTCACATTTCTGTAAAGATAAATGAAAATAAAAGAGCTGCATGCAGCAACAGGAGACAATGCTGTCTGATTTTTCTTTCTTTTTTTTTTCTTTTTTTTTTTTTTTTCTAGGAGTCTGTTTTGAAATCCGTGGGATGATCCAGGCAGCTCTTCCCAACTTTATTTTTTAACTTCGTTTTCAAACTCTTTGGGCATTCAGATGTGGTGTGGTAGAGGAGCTTTTAAATATTATTTATTTAATCCTAATTGGTATGATTTAATAAATACATTAAATTTTGTAGGCATTTAAGGTTTTTTTTTAAACTGATATTTATCCAACATTTAGTACACGTTCTTCTACCCAACACTTCAAAATTTGTCACTGGCTCCAAAGTTTCCAAGATTTTCAGGAAAGGTCCCAACATTTCTAAAGCATGCTATGCTCACACACAGATTTAAGCTTGGACATCAAATGCAGGTAAGCAGAGATTGTTTTTATTCAACATTTTAGGCAATTTAAATATTTAAAATCACACAGAAGGACCCATTATCCCTTAAATAGGGAAGATAATTCTGGGCTGAACATACACGTGAGGAATCTGGAAGTAAAAGGACAGCAGGAAGCCAAGTCCCTGCTAAATTACTTTTTAATTATTGGCTTTAAATCAGACAAATCCTCTTGATTTGCCAGGACATCAGAATTGCAATGATTCCACCCAAAAAAAAGGTGATTTTAACACCACCAAGAGCAGCTCTCACTGGGTGAAAACCCATCCAAGGCTGCAGATCAGGATTTCATCTCTGCTCAAGGGGATTCCAGCATTTCCAGCAGTGGATTCTTCATTTTTCCCTCTTGTTCCACCTTGCACAGCAGCACACACAGAAAAGAAGAGGAAATATCTCTGCAAAATGAACCAAAATTTATTCAAGTATTTGCCTCATTGGAGGAAAATCAGCTTCTAACACTTCAAATTCCTTGTAGCAGAGAAAAAAAAAAATCTAGAGCACTAAAATATACATTAAAAATAATGAGGTTGGTGTGGCTGGGAAACAAAAAGGAAACCAAATTCAAGGATTTTTTATTTTGCTGTAAATTCAGTTTTTATGGTTATTCCCTAGAAGACAGAGTCAAAAGAATGAGGTTTTTCCTTTGCTAAGATTTCCAGGTAATGCCACAATAATTTGGGGAGGTTTATGGGCTTCAAACCCATTCTTTCAAGTGGCTCATTTGAATTTTAACAAATGCTGGATATTGAATATTTTATGATCCCTGCTGCACACACTTCCCCAGAGGTCTTTTTTTTTTTTTTTTTTTTACCCCACTACAATAATTGTGTTATTTCTGAACAAGTTCAGAGGGATGGATCAGAAAGTTATGACAGTATTTCAGCCCCAAGATAAAAGTGAATTTATATTTAGCAGAGACAAGCAAATTAAATCCACCTTGTAATTTTTACAACAGGAACGTGCCCGTGCTCAGCACAGGCTGGAGAAGGAAGAGGCATAAAATTCCAGTTCTGGAATGGAAATTTTTAATTTTTTTATTTAATTTATTTAATTTTTTCAAAGAAGAGCTGAACTTACCACTTGGAGCAGAAGAGTAAAAATGCACATTTTCACAGGCCCACAGGAAGCTTGAAAACTTCAAACCCTCTAAAACCAAACCAAACCAAACCTTAACAAACCTGCAACAGAAAGCTCAGGGAAATATTTTCTTTTTAGAATTAAAAAAAAATAATAATAAAAAAACTATTCTTTTTTTACTTACTACATGGTAAGAGAGGTCCAGTGTCTGAGTGGTAACCTGGAATTAATTGTAAATTTTTCCATGCAATGTGGAAAATAGAATTAATATTAATATTCCAATTTTGAAGAACTTTATTATATAAAGTTTCATTTATCTGAAGCACACAACACCAACCCAAAAATAGTCCTGAGAGTTCTTCAGTTCTGCATATGAACAGCAGTAAAATGGTACCAAAATTTCTCCAAAATCTTCTTTTTGGAGTGATGTCCTTGGAGAATCTTCATCCCACCCCCCACCTCAGGCACCTGCCTCTCCTTCAACTGCTGAAAATTAATTACATTTAACCCCCTAATTAACTGCAAGCCACTTAATTGGATAAGCACAGCACAGATAACAGCTTAGTCCACATCCACAAGGACTCCTCCATTCCAGGGGTGGAACCAGCAGTGACAAAATTCCCAGGAAAGTCAGCTCAGAGTGAACAGGAGACATCTCATGCCTTGTTTTATTTAAACAATAAATTAAATAAAATAGAAAGTGAGGGGGTTGGGGCTGGTCTGACACTGCTCTAGTCACCAGTTCTGGGGATTTGTGGGGGGGAAAAGCAAAAGGAATGGAAAATTCAAGTCCTGAGAACTCATCCCTGTCATTTTTACTTCAAACTACGGCCCCAAAACCTTGGTTTGTAGGAAGAGAAAAGCCAGAGATTTCTACACTCAACTCCCCAGTGCAGTGGGGACAAAAATCAGCTTTATTTTCTTGGCACACTCAGCCCTTCCAGTGTAGGTGAAGGCTTCCAAAGGAAGTTAATATTTTCCCAATTCCGATTATTTTGCCTTGAATTTTTTCCCCCCACCTGAGAGCAGGATGAAAATGGGACAAAACCACACCAAGTACAGATGCAAAGAGCACATGGAACACAGAGACTGATGGACAGAGCTGGGGAGAAAGAAATTGCACTTGGAAGCACTTTAAAGATGTACATTCTTGGATTTGTCAGTAAGAAACAGAGAGAGGTCACACACAGAGCTCCCAATTTCTCCTCTTCCTCCTCCTCCTCCCAGACTCTCTGAAGAGTTTTTATCCAGTTCTTGTTTGGGCAGAGCTAAGAGGGAACAACCCTGGCTCCAATAATCCTGGGGAAAACCAACCCAAACAAGCAGCTTAAGCTGCAGGTTGTTGAATTAATTCCATTTATCTGCAGGGATCACAGCCCCTGGGGCTGAGGGAACAGGAGATTCCCAAACATTTCCCTGATTTCAGGTATTCCCACTGTGCTCTGGAAGGACAAAATTCCATTTTCTAAGCAGGGATTTTTAGAAGTGACACCAGCACAGTTATCAGGGTCCAGATCAATTTATTAGTGCTAAATGTCAGGATTTTGTGTCCTTGGGAGGGAAGGGTTAAACATGAGGTCACTAAAACCAGAGTCAGAAATTCCTCTGTATTCAGAATGCCACAAATTTAACCCAAACCTCAACACTGACTAGAAAACTCCCAAAATTCTGTCACTGAGTGACTGCACAGATCTCAGGAGCCCCAGCAGATTCAAGAGGCTGATGAAATAAATTCTTAAACTATTTCCCAATTTTCTGAGAGATTTTTGGTGTCATTTTTGCCCTTGACTGCAGTCAGGAGAAAGAAGCTCTTGTCACAAAATTATTGCAGCTCCTTGCAGGTGAAGCTTTAGCAAACAGAACAGCACATCTTTAAAGTGTATTAGTTCTTGGAGGGGATGAAGTGTCACACCAACAAAAGTACACATGAAATAAAAAGGAAATCAGTTAATGATTTTTATTAAATTTCAGTGTTTCATAAAATAAATATGGTTTATAATATCAAACAGTGAGAAATAAAGCACAAGCATGAAAAGCATGGTAACAAAAGTTACACTCATGACGGTGTTTAATACTTAGCACTTTAGAAACCATAAAGCCTTTAATTATTTACAAGCAGCAAACTATCTAACATAATTTACAAAGTTGCAGCAGCCTAGTCAGGGAGTCCTGGAAGGGGAAAAAAACCACGGAGAGACTGCACTGGAAGACCTTCACTTTGCTCTACCTACCCAGCACTTCATCCCATGCCCTAATTCCCCCTATGTACAAAAACTCTGCACCTTCCATCATCTCCAAGGTCAGGAATTACACTGGATTCAGAGCTCAGCTCCTCTCGAGGATGGGCCAGGACCTTCTGCACTCGAGAGAACACAAATTCAAGTAACACTTCAAAAGAAAAGTAAACGTGTGCAAACCCAAGTCAGAACCTACAGGAGCTGCAGGTAATAAGTGTCAAACCCACGGAGCAGCAGCTCGTTAGCAGATTAAATTAATTAGGGAATAGCTACAGAAACCTACTTGGGGGCTAGTTGGGGCCATGAATGAGACATGGGAGTGGTTAAAAATAAAAATTAAAAAAAAAAAAAAAAAAAAAAAAAAAGGAACTGCAAATATACCACAGACAAAAATTTAATCTGCCAAAACACAAAGACTTTTAAGGTCATAACTCAAGATTTAATATTTCAACATGAAAAGAAATCCAAGCCATTCGACTTATTTGGGCTTTTTGAAACAAATGCAAATGTCTCTGTTTAAAAATTGCTTTCAAATGAGAAAAAACAAATCAATATATATTAATATATCACCCAAAATAAAAAACATAACACACTCTTCATTGTAGAGCATGCTGCTCATTCAGAATAAAGACAGGACCAAGAAAGTAGAATTACATTTCATGATGTAATAAAAACATTAAAATCTGTGATCATTAAGTGCACCATCGTACAGGAGTAGCGTGCTCAGAGTGGAAATGTTCTATACCTACCAGCATCCACCTTTATTAAAGCAAACAAATCTTTAGGACACTACCTGAAACTGAAATCAGTAATCACTGGGCTCCATTCAGCTTGCCTTAAGTTTCAGTCAGGCACATTCCAGCTAGTAGCACCTGTTATGCTTCTTCATGATTGTATTCCAGAGATCTTTACATCTGTGAGCAATTTTTTCTATTTTTTTTTTTTTTAGAAAAAGACTGGCTTTTGCAATGCTTATCCTACACAGATCCTGCAAGTAAACTCTGTTCTGAGCAGCACAAGTTGGGGCTTTTTTTTTTTAGAAATCTGAGAGCTGGACTTATGTTGGCAGTAGGTACAGTACAACAACTGGATGTATTCAACAGTTCCTCAAAAAGGTCTGAAAGGAAGATTTCCCTAAAGACTGTTTAAAAAAACCAAACCAAACCCAAAGCACTTCACCCAAGATCTGTTCAATCCTTCTACCCAAGTTCAGAGCTTGCCAACTTTTAAGAATGCCAGGAAAAACAGAGGGAATGAGGTGGAGAGGAAAGAGAATTAAATTATTCCCAATTTGTACCGATGAAAAGCTTCAAGTAAAAGGAAATCCACTTGTTCAAGATCTTGCTACATGCACAGTCCCTCATCAGCTGAAAGCCACAGTAGTTAGCATTGGGTGTAACAGCAGATTGATCATTCATAAAAAAAAAACACTGGCAACGTTCCTTCATCCTCAAGAACTTGCATCCACGGTTCTCTGTCCCGAAGCTTCTTAAAAAATGTCAATGGTTCTGCACATTTCATACCAAACTGGAGGAAAATGGCAAACATGTCTTGTCTCAATGCAATCCCAGTGAGCCAACCTTGTTCCCCAGGAGCTGGGGGTGTCATTTCCGAGTCTGGCTCTTCTTTGGCACCGCGGGTCGCTTGGCTTGCCACAAGTGGTTGTGGATGGTGAGAGCATCCACGCTCACAGACATGGTTTTGGCTGGGATCACGTTAAACTGTTTTCTGTCTGAGCTGTACTTATAGAGTTTATCAATCATTTTCTTGGTGATGCTCTTTGGCCCTGTCCCAGTGAGCTTGTAGATCTCCTCGGTGTCAGGGTAGTAGCAGTAAAGTGCTCGGAACTGGCAGCCGGCGTCACGGAACAGGATGATGTAGTGGTTGGCATCACATTTCTCCAATTCCTGCAGCAAAAACAATCAGGTTGTTCACAGGGACAATCATGCTAAGATTTCAGCTGAATTGTTGCTCCTCTTAATGTAATTTTCCAGGTTTATAAAGCTAAAAGCAGAACTCTAAATACAGGATCGTGTTTTCAACGTGGAAAGCAAGAAATGCTCTGCCAGCACACACAATCATCAGTGACACTATGAAATCAGCATCACACACACACTTGATTGAAAGTGCATTAATAATTTTAATGTTTACCTCTAATATTGAGTTCTTATGTGGTTCATTCACTTTTCCAGCAAGACAGCAGTGAGATATAGCATTGTGAATAATAGGTTTGTTGGATTTG
This sequence comes from Sturnus vulgaris, assembly GCF_052056855.1. Classification (NCBI taxonomy): domain Eukaryota; kingdom Metazoa; phylum Chordata; class Aves; order Passeriformes; family Sturnidae; genus Sturnus; species Sturnus vulgaris. The sequence continues at coordinate 2,210,683 of NC_142264.1, forward strand.
CTGCTGGGTTCCTTAAATAATTTTGGACCTAAGGAAGAGAAATAAGTAAAAGTTATCTGCTTCACTAAGCACTAAGACTTTCATTCAAAGTGAAAAAAAGAAAAAAGTGATTATTTTTCTAGGATGACTTACTTGTAGAGATATTAAACAGAACAAAATACACCTGACAACTTCTCAAAAAATAACATGAAACACATCACAGGTTTTTTCCTGACCTGATATTCATAATAAATGAATGAAACAAACTAAACAAAAGCAAAGGAAGCTAAAACAAAGCAGGCACCTGTGTATTCTGCCACTGAAGCAATAGAAGATGCTGTGGAAGCATTCTCCCAGTCTCTCTCTGTGTTTCTGCTGGGATTTCTGCTCAGAATGGGTAAGGACTCCATTGATTCAACTCTGGGAGGGAAATAAATAAAAAATCTCAGATAAATGTTTCTGTCCCTGAATGGAACAGATTATTCTCCATTATCCTCCCCAGAACAGTCAGATTCTTCTTGCTAGAAATCAAAGCAATACTCTGACTCCTCTGGGCGAAAATAAAACAAAATTGCAAGTTTGTACAGAACACTGCAGTTGGCAGGCACATGAAGCAGATGGATTCAGCAATGCTGATTGTGCTCCTCTGCCAGTGAGGGGAAGCAAACAGCACTGAAGCCCAAAACTGTTCTGTGCCCCAGGACCAGAGAAACCCAAGAGAAGCTGGCTGTACCTCTGTGAGGGAGTGCCACCAGAGTGAACACTTTCAGGCTCAGTTGTTGCTGCTGAGGCCAAAGACAGACTGGAACCAGACTGAGCACTGCTCAAATTATCAGCTACAAAACAGGAGAGCAAATGTCAGACACGTTTGGTTACAGCAGATTGGAAACTCGGGGAGAGCAAACAAATGCAGATCCTTACGTGTGGAAGAACACTTGGTGCCTGAATCACTGTAAGATTCCTCACGATGGACCGACTTTGGCCTGGGTTTTTTAGGCTTGGATTTGGGCTTTCCAAGCCCTTGCTCCTCCAAAATTTGCTGCTGTTTTTTCCTCAGATATTCCTGCTTGATGAGTTCTCTCCGAGCCTTCTCCTCCTCCTTCCGTATCCGATCCTCCTCAGCTTTGCGGCTGCCAAGGGAACACAAGGACAGTGAATTCAGCATGGAACAACTTCCTCACCTCCAAACCAAGAGAAATTCTTTTCTGGGCATCATTACCGAGCTTCATCCCTTTTTTGTTCCACCTCAGCCTCCAGCTGCTGCTTCCTCAGCCGAGCCTCCTCGGCCTTGCGCTGCTGTTTCAGAAGGAAGGCCGCACGTTTCTTGGCCAGCTCATCCTCTGCTTTCTGTTCATCCTGAAAAATCCAAAGGGATGGGAATTTTAAATAATAGTGAATGATATATTAAGCTGGACATCACAAGATTGCTGATGATTCCAGGAGAATTTGAAGAAAAACTATTATTTTTGGAAATCGTTATGTTTTTAGAATTGATTGAGTGTAAATCAAAACCTTATTGCTCAAGAAAAAATCAAGATTAAGTTTTAGTGCTCCCTTAAGTCTGTGAGGAGAAGAAAAGGGGCTTATCTTACTCTGACTTGCTTTTAAATATCTTTCATCATCACAAAACCTTCTAGACCTGCAAAGTACAATGTAACTATGATGTGGGCCAGGAAGGGCACCACAAATAATCCCAGTGCAATGACAATCAGTGAAGATTAACCACAGTGCAAAGACCCCAGAAGTTAAATTCCCTGAGATTGAGACTAGTTTGACTTTCTTGAAAGAGAAATTAAATGAGAAAGTATCACCATGTCAACATGTTTGTGGTATTGACAATAATCACTGCTAAGCAAAGTTTAAGACAGTGAAGGTTTTGAGAGCAGATCTCTCTCTTTTTCCAAAAGGAATTGTTTTCCAGTGCAGCTTTTTTACATCCAAATATTGCAACCAATGAGGGCTGTGCTCCATCAGGAGGCTGGGAAACACCAGTTCTAACAGGAACCAAAGAGAGAAAGGTAACACATTTACCTTGAAGAAAAAACCCACACCAGACTTCTGATCACCTTCACTAATCATATCCGTGGAGCTGTCCTGGTTGTCAAGTTCTCCTTCATCTGGAGCTTTTAAATCAGACAAATCTACTTCAATGAGATTAGCCTTGCTTCTCAGGGGCTCATCCACTGGGACATTTTCTTTTCCTGAGCCATCAGAAGAATTCAACCCTGTTTCCTTGAAGCTGTTATTCACCTCTTTGCTCATTTCAGACAGGATATTTGCATCTTTGGAGGTGGAGAGAACAAGTGCCCTTTGATTGCTCTCATCATGAAGTCTATAGGTATCAAAGAAACACTTCTCTTGGGAACCACTCCCATGATCAGGACTGCTTTCCAACCCCACTTCCGTGGGTGTCTTTGCCAAGCTATTGGGTGGGAAAGGTCTCAGATGTGGAAGGTTTTCTAGGCTGGGTGTTGGGGTTTTAACACGTGCTGAATTCTGCTGCCTGTCCTTAGGGACTTTGAGCTCTGAAGGCCTCCCTGGCCGGGGAGTCCTGCCTTGGCCGAGCCGTGGTGGTTTCCGAAGGCTGTTCATTCCAGTTGGAGACAGGGGCTCAACAAAATGAATGGAAGGTTTCACCTTTTGGTCCTGAGAGTTACTTCTGCTTCCTGGGGATGGCACAGTTGGAGATTTCATGAGCAGCTCCTGCTGCTGGGAAATCTTTAGGATGGCCTGCTGCAGGGTGCTGATTGTTTCATTCAGCTTCTCGATAGAAAGATCACATTCATTGATATCTGCTTCAGTCACGTTGTCTTCTAGGAGGGCAACAGAAATAATTTTACTTTTTTCCAAATCGTGTATAGCAGCAGGGTCTTTTGGTTTGTGTTGCTCAACAAAGGCCAGGCTTTCCTGCATTTTTACTTTTGCTACTTCTTGAGAATCGTTGAGCATTTCTTCTCTCTCCTCCTCTTTCACAAGAAACTCCTCAGATTTGGAACCCAAAGAAACTTCATCTAAATCTTCCCCGTTGTGCCGAGAATATTCCTTCGCAAAATGTTCTGGTTTAAGAGGTTGTGGACCATCAGGAGATTTCCCTTTCTTAACAACATGCAGGAAAGCTGCCTTGCCCAATTTTAGTCTCTGCCTTGCTGATAAGGCTTCCATCTTCTTCTTCTGAGCCTCTATGGCCCTGCGCTTCTCTTCCAGCTGCATGTGGAGCTGCACCAGCTCCGAAGCTAAAAGATTAACATTGTCTTTGTTCTGCCTGTTGGGGCTCTGCTCTCTCTTTTGTTTCCACGTGGTCAGTGGTGCTGGGCAGCTTTCTGACCCATCTGGGGTGGTTTTTTGGGAACTACTCGTGCTGGACTTGGTCTCGTAGCTGTTGAGCCTCTGCAGTTTCCTCTCTGCAAAGCTGGTCATGCGCACGCTGCCGCTGGCCATGGACACGCTGCTCACCTGGGAGATGGTGCTCAGGCAGGGGCTGGAGCGGCCGCTGGCATCGTCCTTGTCCTCGTGTTCTTTCACCTTCATGTCCTCCTGCAGCTTGGCAGATTCCTCCTCCCCGATGTACTTAGTGACTATAGGATGGTTGTCTATGACCACCAAATCCTGGTCAGCATCTTCCATGTCCAAGAGATCGGGCTCTGAGTCCTGTCTCACCATAGTCCAGGTTGTGTCCTGAATGTGTAAGTTGAGACCTTTCCCATAACTCACGTTGCCTTTACTCGTTACCTCATCGTCAGGTTTAGCAGCATGAAGAAAGAATCCTCCAGTGGACAGCTCCTGAGAGGAAGGATCTAAACTGCTACTAGCCAAAGGTCTGGAAGCTTCTACACCTGCTTCCCCCAGGGCCACTGCATCTGCAGAACTGGGGTCTGCAACTGGAGTGAAATCAGAGCTAGAAATTGGAGTAAAAGTCCTATTGAGGTCATGCTCACCATGGCTGCTCGTCGCTTTCTTGCGGAGCAAAGACAAGTGTCCTTCACTTGACCTCTTTGTCACAAAACTCCTCTGCTTCCCCTCCCCACACTCATCCTCTTTATTGATGACCTGTTTTTCCTTGGCTGGTTTCAGCACCGCAGGCATTAAAGGCTCCAGGTAGAAACTCTCGGCTTTGCTGTCCGAAGGGTCACTGTTTATTTTTGGGGACCAAGCTGTGGCCACTATGCTGGGCACCCTGGCTGCTGCATTCTGCACCTCAGGGTCACCACGGTTTGGCCTTTCTTCAGATCTGATGATTGCAATGAGCTCTTCATCTTCATCCTCCATTTCCACGTTGTTCAGCAAGCTCTTCCCGTTAGCTTTCACGGATGGAGGGTGGGGCTGATTTTTGGGGGTCACATTGACAATGTTGGAAGCAAGACTGTCCTTGCTGATGGATCTGGCCAGGCTAATGCTGTCACCAGAGCCAGGGTCCACATCAGTACTGGCAGAATGATGAAGGGCAAATGGTGTTGGCTGAGACAGAGGTCTAGAAAAGATAAGAAGAATCTACTGACACTCAAGCACAACAAGGTACAATTTGTTGAAATAAAGACCATGATACAGATAGCTAAAATTGTTGTTTTATTTTAAAAATGCATCCTGTACCACAAGTGACCAGCAAGACCAAGCAGCAACTTCAGACACTTCCATTTCCAACAGCACTTCCTGAAAATCACGTCTGACATATTTTCAATAGCAAATCTGAAATCAGTCAGCTCTGAAAGTGCACATTAGGAGAAAACAAAATTAAGTGACTGTCAGTGCAGTTCTAGGGCGGTGATACCACATTACCACAATCAAATTGTCACAGCATCATTTCCTCAAGCAATGGTGGAATAAAGAAATGCCTCCCTTACCTGGGTTTCCTCTCTGGCCATGCCAGCACAGCCCCTCGTGGCTGCCCATCAACGCGGGTCAGAGAATTCGAGCGGTGCCGATGGCCTGGAACGGTTTGTAATTGAGAAAAATTTAGAAATGGTCTCCAAACCAGCACTTTTACCTCATTGAATAACAAATATAGAAACAGAATCAACTCCTTCCCCAACAGATGGCAGCAGAAAACAGATTTCTTCAGCTGCCAGCAGACAGACACAGTCAAAGCCTGAAAAAATTAAAATCCACTAAGTTTCTTAAAAGATCTTTGAGATTTACTCAGACTCAACATGCTCACCCACTTGTGCTACTGCAGATTAATTCAATTGTAAATAATTTCTAGAAATTAACTTATATTTAAATTAATTATTTTATTGACATTGACAGTCATTGCCTGTTGAAAGGCAAATTCAAGGCAGACTTACCAGGGCTGTCTTCTCCCTGTAAAGATTTTTGTTGCTTTTGCCTCAAAGGCAGCAGTGGATGGGAAGGGCTGAAGGCAGGGCTTCCTCCTTTGCCACTAATTCAGAGAAGCAAAAAATTCATTACTACAAAGAATTTTTATTTTCTATAATCAGAAAAAATATCCAATTGTGAAGCTACACTGGTTACCCTCTTTAAAACATAGTATCATTAATTTTTGAGAAGCTCCTTGAAGAGTTTTTCACATGTAATGACACAAAGGTAAACCAATTACCTGAAATTAAACAAAGTTTCTAAACATAGTAGATTTAAGATGTAAATAATAAATTCAAGACAAAATAAAGGCTGAAATAACTTAGAGGTCACCATGAAATTTATGTCAGCTGAAAACCTTTTTCATTAACCTTCCTGCACATCAGATCGTGGTAAAGTTTGTTTTCACAGAGGCCCAGAATGGTTTGGGCTGGGAGGGATCTTTAAGACCATCCAGTTCCAGGCCCTGCCATGGACATGGACACCTCCCACAAGAGCAGCTTGCTCCAAGCAAGTCCTGCCCAGCTCTCTTTAGGCACTCTGAAGTCACTCAGTTTGTGGCAAAATGACAACAGTCAGCAGCACAAACCCCCGGGTTATCCAAAAAAAAAAAGGCATCAACTGAAGGTGCAACAACATGAAGGCAGACTCACAGGTAGTCAGGCTCCTCAGGGTGCAAGTAGTACCTGCTGCAGGCCTCAGGGGCTGCCTGGGCTGGGGGCTGCAGCTCTGCTGGGCTGGGGCTGGCAGGAGTGGCCAGGAAACTGCGCTTGGTGGCGTTGGAAATGGGGACAGGGGGCCGGCTGCTCTTCTGCTGCATCACTGCCTTGACTGGGCACAAAGGGACAGCATCAGCACAATTCACATTGGCCAGGGGAGGAGCAGAACAGCACAGGAAGCTCTCAGATTGAAGAGGGTAGGATGGAAACTTTGTGCACAGTGTAACCTGAACTATTGGTCTTTATTTAAAATATCTGTCTTCTGGTGAGCTCAATGAAAATTACAAATTAATAATTAATTAGTGGGTGTAGGGCGGGGAATTACCTGTTAAAAAAAAAATTATCCATGCAAGTGGATCTAGGGTTAATTTTCCTTCTACTTTACTGCTTTTCAAAGATCCCCAGCAAGATTAAATCTTGGGTAGAAATAAAGCTTCCAAGGAAACACCCCTAGGCAACAGTTTCACAGCAATGGAAGTGTTTTCTAAATAACATGCTATCAGTTATCTGTGGTTACAAACTTACCATCTTTTATCTCCTGGATATCTCTTGGTTGTACAAAGTCAGGTTTGACATTCTCAAACCACCAGAAGAGTTCTGCAATGAACACCATGACATTAGGCTGAAAAAGAAAAAAAGGAAAATGACACCTCACATTAACAAAACACTCATGATTCACCCACATTTTATTGAAAAATACAGACTGTGTTTATGTTTCTTACCTTTAAGACCAAAGGAGCATACAACATGTCCTCCAAGGTGAGGTAAAAGCATTTGTTTAGGTACTCATTTGAGAATTCTCTCAAAAGCTGAATGTTATAGAGGCTGTCTGCAATTGATGTCACTTCCTTCAAACAGATATCTGGGAAGGGGAGAGGGCTGAGTGAGTTCTGGCAGCGTCCCAAAGGATCACCCTCCACCCCCACCTCACAGAAACACCAAATACAGGAACTGCACAGACTCTACACCAGCACTGGATATTTACTGGCTACCAGTGACATTTCTCTACCTGCTCAGTACCAGAGGGACAGGAAAAGGAGGGAGAAAACCACAGAGAACAGTGTCAGTTCTGCATTCATTTTTGAATCCACAGGGGATTCTGTCTATCACAGCCACAGAAAAGGTAAACAGGCTACAGAGAACACACAGAATGACAAAATACAAAAGCAATTAAAACCAGACATCTTGATCTGCATATAATAAAGGGTTACTCCTAGGATTCAGAGTGCTGGTTCCTTCTGAAAACATTCAGGAGCTCTGCAAGGTACAACATATCTGAGAATTTAAAAATCGATACAAAATGTTGATTTGCAGAAGTTAATGCAACAAGGACATTGATTTATTAAGAAAAACATTTTCTGGGGAAGAGAACTCAGGTTTTGCAATGCTCAAGAGTGACAATTTCTGCAGATTGAGAGAAACCATTTCAAAATCTAGATTGTAAAATGCCAAGCTATGCCAAAAACACATGAGAATCATCAGCTAACACTGTTGGACATGAACTCCATTTTTCTGGCATTGAAACCAAGCTCAGTTATTTGAGCAAAGAAAGCCACATCACCTAAAACTGGAAAAGAAAGGATTCTTTTGTAGCTCAAAATATACAGAGTATAGTCTTCTAAATACAGTAAGTAAAAACAAACAAGATCCAAGAGATTATTTTTCAGAATCAGATTCCATGTAGTGACCTGCCTCCAACCTGCCAGAGTCCACTGCCTATTGAATGTGCTGTAGTTTGAATTCTTTGTGTATTTCTAGTTCAGCTTTCAAAGCCTGAAAGCTTTTTATTCTTTTTTTTTTTTTTTTTATTATTCCCCTCAAAACCTTTATTACATACCATCCAGTTTCATTTGCTCTGGACAATAATAGTGAATGACAGCTAGAAGAGCAGCACCATCACTACCATCCTTCATCAGATCTTCCAGCACAGGGAAATAGGGTAACTGCCTGCTGGAGAGGTGATCCCTTCTGTAACGTACCTACAGACACAAAACAAGGGTTCACATCATGCTGAAGAGGCAAAAAAGACATAAAATCCCCAAAAAAGCAGAGAAAAAGGAATGTGTGTTAAGCATTGAAAACTCGTTTCGCTGGATCCTTTCTGCCATTCTGCCCCAAGTCAAACCCAGCTGACAAAGCTGTGCTGTTCTCCCCATGGAAGCCAATTCTGAAGGAAATGTTTTTTCCCCTTTTAATCCTGGAATGGTTTGGGTTGGAAGGGACCTTAAAGATCATCTAACCCAACCCTCAGGGAACCCTCCACCAGGGCAGGTTGCTCATCTGCCATTCAGTCTCTTCATGCCCAGGAGCAATCTGTGCTGCTTCATTCACACATTTTAACTTCTTGTCATCAATTTAACTCAAAATCCTTCCAAACAAATGCATGAATGCAGCAGATCCAAAGAAAGAGACGTGGGGAACTACATGAAAACACTTAAAGCTTGGGAAAAATGAAACACAGCAAAAAAATAATTCTGATGGGCTGGTGATCTCTCATACCTTACCCACATCCACGGATTTGCTGTCATGCCCACAGACAGCAAAGTTCTCTCAGAGAGAACCAGAACATGGCACATCTGTCTGGTGCAAAAATAAAAACCACAGCCTTTTCCCAAAGTCAGAGAGAAGGAGGCCTTGACATCCCCAGCAAAACTCTCCTTGATTTACTACAGATCAAAATCAAGCTCTGGTGCAAACCAGCCCGCAGCCCTCAGGGAATTTGGAGCTGCCAAAGGCAGTCAGCTGAAGAACAAATCTTGGCATTGCTTCTTGCAAGTGTTGCAAGTTCCAGGGTTGCTGTTTGCTGAGCATCCACACACTATGGGAGGCTGTGTCTAAACTGAGCAGCAAAGCAGGTGGGAAAGCAAAAGCAGAAATGCACTGCAGGGCCTGGCAGAAACACCTGGCAGTGCTGGGAAAACATCCCTTGGACACTTCAGGGCACTGGGATTGAACAGGATCTCTTGTCTGCTGTTCAGACACACCAATCACACATTGAATCATCAGAGGAAAGCTGGGTTTTACCAAAGGCATCCTACACTTCCCAAGCCAGCCTGGGAAAGCTCCACACACACACACACACACTCCTAGGTGTCAATTTAGGATGGCACAGGCTGTGAAAAAATCTGTTCAGAGCAATGAAGATCACTTGGAGCAATGAGAACCAGTTTCTTCTCTTTATTTTGCAAATGCTATGCTAAGTTTCCCAAGCAACTCAAAGCTATCTCTACATGCTAATGCTATTTTTCCTGTTCTTTTCCCAGGTACAAATTGGGTTTTTCCCCAGCCTGGAGCACTCCATAAAGATGTAATGGAATGGGAATCATACTGTACCACACGAGCATATTCCACTGGTTCCAGCATGCAGTGCAATAGGGCATGCATCAGATCAGGCTTACACAGAGAGAAACAGTGAGATATAGGATGGTGATTATTCAAACAAGAAACAAAGCAAAGGCATCAGCAACATCCATTATGCACTAAAAATGTGGTTGTTAAGTCTGGTAGGATAAGTGTGCACACCAAAGTAAACTGGTTAGCTTGAAAGGGTCAGCATTTATCCACTTAAAGTAAGCATATTAAAAATAAACCTTCAGAAATTCTTTCTCAACTTTAATTCTTCTTGTAGTTAAAGTAGATACAAATATTTCTTTCCCAATAGGCTTAAATGGAATTTAAATCAACAACAGTCAACACCAAGAACTAAAATCTGCAAAGATTCCTTGTTTCTTTTGGCTTTGGTGAAAAACTCCACTAATATATCAAACGGGTTTTATGGATTTAATGTAATTCCTTATTTTTTGCTCAGCTGTTATGCTCTTAAGCCTACAGTCTTTTATACTGAAAATTCTGAATTCTTCCTTATTTCCTAAGCAGAGTGTTGTGATTTTTTAACCCTCCTGCCCATGCACACAATGAATGACATTTGTATGCAATAATTGCAGAAATGGTGCCACTGAAATAGAGATAATTCTGTATGTAAAAACCCCAACCAAACAAAACTCACAAAATAAAAAAGCACAGAATTGACAGACAACAACTTTGAGAGACTGCAAAACCTGCCAGTAAACCATTAAAATCGAAGTGCACTAGAAGTGAGACAACCTTTGTTTACTCTTTCCTTTAATTTCGGGTATTTAAAGTTTTTACTCCAGCCCACAGATTTGGTTCAAACAAACAAAGGATTAGGAGGCTGCAGTGGGACTGAGCTCCCTGTGGGAAGGCAGAGAGATCATGGGGAGGCTGCCTGATCACACCTGCCTTGTCCAAGTGCTCTGCCCTTTGGAATTAACAACTGAGACAACAGCTCATCTTCCCAGAGAGAAAATATGTAACAGCAGCTCCTGCAAGGGCAGGAGAAAGGGCATCAAAGCTAAGGAAAGCAAAGGAACAAAGGAAAATCTCTGCAAGTTGAAATGAACCCAGAAAACTCTGACAAAAGAAAGCAGGATTTCTAGAAGCACAATTTTGTTTTGGTTTTTTTTAATATATATATAGTGGAATTGATATTCCAATTTCACACTTCAGCACAAAGAAAAATCAGTATTTTGTTGCAATGTGCAAACTTCCCTCCCACTGTGCCAGCTCCAGCAACTGTCCCACCAAACTGGTGTGGCCAATCTCCTGTCCCACCTCAGGGAACAGCAGGGCTGTGGCTCTGTCAGATTCACAAATCTGCACCACAGCAGGTGCAGGAGCAGTGTAAGAGCATTATTTAAGCACAAACATCTGAGTCTCTTAACTATGGATTCCAAGATTAGGCAGCCATTTAAGCTGCCCAGCTTTTCTCTCACCTCAGTGCTGCCATCAGTTCCTGCTTACAACCAAACCCAGCAAATGCAACCATTTCAACTGGTAATTTTCTAGTTTTTTTTTTTTTTTTTATTGTTACTCCACCTCCCTCACTCCTGCAGTGTGGAAGCAATTTGGAGATGCTGCAAAGTGAGTATGCTGTGTGCTGTACAGTATGCAAAAAGCACATCATGAAAACAAAGCCTGATGACCCAAAAGCTCACACAGGTATTTTTCAAAGAGCAGCTGAGAAGCATTGGAATGGAAGCAAACACTCTGAGGAAGTTTCAAAAGCCATGGTTTTGTGGATGACAACTGGTGTAAAAGGAATTCACTTACAGGTACTAATTTCCAATACCATTTGGAAGGAGACTGCTCAGGAAGCAAGGAAAGGAAGGTAGGAACAGGAAAGGAACATCAGCAATGCAAGTTAAAAGCAGTAATATTTAAATGCACTTCAGCAAGAAACACTTTCATATTTCAGAGGGCTTGTAGCCCAGAAATTTAGATTTAAAGATACTAAAATGAGACCCAAAAGCCAATAGGGTCAAATAATTCAAGAGATCCTTTAGACCACAAATCAACTTGTAAATTAAGCAGCTCTTTTTTTTTATTTTCCATAAAAGGCACATAAAAAACCTTTGCCATTAACATGAAAATTAAACAACTGTGCCTTGTTCATAGGTTCCACTTTGAGCCCTTTGCCCAGCAATGCCAATTTGAGGAAAGAATATGTTATTTATAATTTATCTTAAGGTTTTATGAAATCAATTATGAAATTGGGAGATCAGATAGATGCTATGTTGGAGAAAGACCTATTTGACATTCTCCAGAAATGAAAGTGTGCTATATTTTGCAATATTAGTGCATTGTGATATAATTTCAAGGGAAAAAGGTGGAAAAAAGTACAAACACACACACACATATAACACCTGAATGCCAAGAGTATCCTTCCTGGACAGAACCTGAAAAAGTCCCTAAATACACATTAGACAAACAACCCATGCAAAAAGAATATGCCCCAAGAGCTTTCAAAATATATAACATATATTTTTGTGCTGTGAAAGCTGAGTCATATTTACCCACATATAGTTGATACAGGTTATTTTAGTTGAAACAAGATGTTTCTATCCTACAGAAACTTAGAGAAAAGTCAGAAGATACCAGAAAGGCAAGGGAGGGCACTGATGACAGAGACAAAACAAATTGCATGCAGAAAATCTCACTTTTGAGGATTGGAGCCCTCACACTTCTGTGACAAAGAAAATACTGCTATTTAAATTCATTTATCATCACCACACAATATCACAGCTGAAGATAAATTTGTTTTACCTTTTGATGCCCTGGACTTTCCATTAGTTGTTGTTTTAATTTAATCTCTTTCTCTGTTATCTCTCTCATTTTAAGGTTCACCTAAAAGGACACAACATGGAAAATGAATTAAAATACACCTGGATATGTTTCCACAAATGTCCTTCTTACTTCTGTTATTCAGTGGTCAATTCATGCTAGAAACATAAAAAGTTCATAGAAAAACATGGTACAGCAGTTTTCTAGACCAAGTCTCTATTGGCAGTAGCTGAAATCACAATCCTGGGTTTGCAAGGACACATTCTCTTTGAAATGTGACTCTTGTCACTCAAAGAATCTGAGCAACTTAATTGCTGCCCTTGGAAAAATTTCAGCATTTCTGTTCAATGTTCCATCTAGTCAAAGTTAAGTCCATCCTCTGATTTAGCATGAAACAGTGCTTCACCTAAAAAAACCCCACTAACCAAAAAAACACCTCATAGCATCCAGTTTGAAAATAAAGAATCCAATTTTTACAGTTTTTCTAAGTCAGTTCCTGATTATCTTCTTTATTTTCAAGTTTACCAGCTTTATTCTTCCCTCAGAAAAACAAGTTGCAAAAGTAGAAAGATGACAGAGATAAACAAGTAAGAAAGGAAGACACGCATCAGAATCTGTTTTAAAAATCTGAAAAGTGACCAGGAAACAAAGGCAGGCTTTTATCAAAGTCCATTTTTACCTTGTTAATCCAGAAAACCATGGCATCCTCCAAATCATAGGGCAGTTCTTTTGAGGCACTGAATGTAGAGAAACGTTTGACACTGGCAACCACCTTCTCAATGCTGATCATTTCTACAGTGTAGGCCATCATAAGAGCATCAATCATTGCCATGTGAGAACTCTGAAAGAAGAAAACAGAGAGGATTGGAAAATAAAATCCCTTTTACAAAATCCTATTGATGCTTTAAGTTTTTCTGTTCTGTTTGGGTGTGCTTTTCTGTTGTGCTTGGGTGGTGAAGACAAAACAGTCCTAGTCCAGCTGAGGACTCAAGGACAATTTCTTCAAACTTCAGGGCCCTGAGCATAAATATGAAAAGAGGAGGGTGGGTGATGCTTTGGCCTGAGCTGCACTCACTTTGTCACTCTGGTGCTGTGGCAGAGTGGGTCACACTCTGGGAACAGGGGGCCTTAGATGTGGCTAGAGCTATGGCTCCGTGGCCTTTTGGGTGTTTGAAGGAGGTAAGGAGGAGGGGAAGCTCTTTTGCACAGGATAAAAAGGATTTATTGCTCTGGGGAATCCGTGGGGCAAAAGACAAAAATGGTGAAGGTGCAACAACTTAAATATGGAGGAGGTTCAAATTCTTAGCAAATTGGGAGAAATTCTGAGCAGGGATAAAGGGTAGGGTTTACAAAGGCATTGTCCAATGAAAGAAGTAAGGGGCAAAACTGGGTCACAAGGACTAATGAAACCTCCAGTTTTAGGGGATTTCCAAAGAGGAATTCCAAGCAGGGGGCTGGCACAAAGCAGGACTGACAGGTAGTTTAGGACAGATGGACAAGGTGGGTGGGAGGGTGTAATTTTGGACTAAACCATCAGCTGGGGCAATAATAAAACATACCATAAACAAGAAACACACTGCAACAGGTGGGCAAGCAGGCAAGCAAGAAGGGTGAAATTTCACGATTTGTGAGAATTGACTCCTACATGCAAATGGACTAAAACCTATAAAAATATGAGATCTTGTGACCAAGCTCTCTTTTGTTTCCATCTTGGAACCATCAGGGCAGGGCCACGACTGTGACACTGGTACTGCCAGTGTTTAAATAATATTTTATTCCTCTTAACTCTGTGTACCCTCTGTTCCAACCCCTCTAGGCATCACCATGTTCTACCTGTATTTAAACCAAAACATTCCTAAGGTTAACGACCTAGAAAAATGAAGAGCTCTTCACTCCATTTCCTACTTTCAATAAAAAGGGGGACGATGAGGTGAATTTAATTAAACGAACCATTTTGATTGGTGCAGAGCCCAGATCAGAGTCAGACACAGGTGTGTCATCGCTCTCCATGACGTAAATCCCCTTCCGAGCCAGCGCCTGGATCACGGACTGGTGTCCCTGCAGAGCTGCCACCTGATCCCCCTTGAGGATGAGGCTGCACACGCGGCAGTAGAGCTCGCTGGAGAGCAGCAGTTTGATCACGGGGGGTTTGATGTGCTCCTGCTCGTACTGATCGATGTAGAACGGGTCCTTCAGCTCCTCGGGGACGTTGTCTGCAAAAGCACAGAGAGCAGGCACATCCAGAAGTGATGGGTGGGTGTTAGTGGTGCTCGTGTTTTATTGGGGGGTGGCACTTTGATCCCAAAGCATCATGCACAGCAACTCCACAACTGCAAGGATCTATCACCACACATTTTTTGATGAATTTTGGCAACTCAGAACGAAAAGATCAAAATATCTGACTAAAATCTTGAATATTTTACAAACCAACCAGTGGCTGATTATCTATTTCTTTTTGTCAAGAGTATTAAATCAAACCACTGCAGCTTTCAGCCTTTAAATAATTCAAACCTAGGAAGCAAAACCACTCCATTTGGATTAAGCAGGAACTTTAAACCCAGTCTAAAACTGAACAACTTCTGCCTTGGCCCAATTTCAACAAGTCGTGTTAGGATTTTATCAAACTTAGTCTAGACCCTGAGTGTAGTAATTTAGAAGAAGTTAAAATTAACAACACAGAAGCCTCACCCTTGCACACCACCAGGCATAAACACATTTTTACTATTCCCCAGCACAGCTCAGAGCTGGCAGGAGAGAAAGGCACTAACAACAACGAATATTCCAATCACTCTAAATATGTCCAAGACATCTCAAATCCATCTCTTGCTCTATGTCCCAAAATAAATCCTTCTCCTTATATTGGGTAATCAGTCTGGAAGCTATTGATCTTTATAACAACTGAGCAGGAATAAGGAGAGTCTGCAATTCCAAGAAAAATATTTTCTAGCCTCAAGTGTATTGTCTTAATAGAAGTCTGACATTTCCTAAATTTCAAACATGAAATTCTATCTAATGCTATCCAGTCACTCTGACTATCTTTCCCCAAAGTCACTTAAACAGTTAATTTTAAATAGATACATCTACACTTAAAGAATTATTAATTTGGCAGCATATTTACTTTTCATGCAGCTCATTTCCAGAATAATTAAATTTTCCCATTCCAAGAAACTCTTACCCACATCTTTGAGCTGCAAAATAAGCCACACAGTATTTGTATAGTGCAGAGCACTTGATGCTCATAAAGATGAGGAATGGAGAGTTACTGCATGAGCCACAAGAACATCTCACTTAGATAAATTATTCAGCAAACCAGTGCTGTCTAACAGCTCCTGTTAGTCAGACAGTGCTGGCCCTCTTTTTCAAAATGGGAAGAAAGTTTAAAAAGCTTTCTGAAGTTTTTTAAAATGAAGATAATTATTTTTCCTTTCTGTGACACCGAATGTAACTTTCTACTGAAGAGACACAATAAAAGCCACTGGTACCTAAGTAGCATTTGTTAACATGGCTGTCCATTTTTAGTGAAACACAGAATAAATTCAGATATTTTTAATCTTCTTAACATTAGTCAACCTGAACTAAAATCAAAGGCTGTTGAAAGCTCATTCCAGTTAATGGCCATTCCCATTTCCAGATGGAGAACTTGAGTTTCCATTTCTAAAGACTGAGGAAAGATCCAAAAATCCAAATGCAAAGCAGCATGTACAATTCAACATTTTGGTTCATTACAAGCAGCTACACCTTTAATAACCAGACATGTTGCTTTGTACTAGAATTATTTGTGAAAGGAAATAATACAAGCTCATAAAATATCCATGAAGTTGTACATCTCTGGCAGAGCATTAGCACCACTCCAAATTTTAAAGGTTTTTTTTTAAAAACAGCACCAAAAAAATAAACAAATTCCAAAAGTCTGAAACCTGAAGCACTTGGATGAGGGGTTTAATTCCAACATTGCTCTCCCCCAGCTCCCAGGCCCTGTGGTGAACTGAGGTGAGTGCCTGGAATTGGGCTGGAATGGTGAACAAAGAGCCCTGAAATCCCTCCAGGAAACCTCCCACCCCACAGTCCAGATTTTCCTCGGGATTTTCCCTTCTCCACAAGGTAGAGAAACTGTGATTATTTTATAGACTGTAACCACAGCAAGGGAAAAGGTTTCTGTGCAATGCTAACATGCCCAGGATGGAGCCAATCTATGGGACTGGGGTCTTTACACACATTATTAACACAGCAGAGTGTGGTGACAGGGGCAGGCACACTTCCCACATCAATTTCTGATTAAACCAGCTCCATCCCAATGATTTTTAAAAGCCTTTTCTAGCTCTAAATGGATCTAGTTCTTAGTGAAGAGATTCCATGTCACAGAAATCAATATGTTAAAAAAAACCCACTCCAAACAAACAACCCAAAACACACCAAAAAAAACCAAGAAAAAAATCCCCTGGCTTGTATCGTGTCATTCAATCTGGAAGTCAAGAAATCTGAAATCTTTTTCTTTTATACTGAAAAATCCTCTAATTTCATGATTCTGATCTCCATATAACTGCTTAAGGACTGAATGGATTTGGATTGATCAGGATTAAGGGTAGGGCTGGGTGGGAATCACTTTCAGTACCAGGATTAATAATGTGACTTCCTACTATCATAGGAAGTTACTAATCAACATTAATCCTCCATAATTGCAACTTATTTCACTGGAAACTCTTTCCCAGGTTTATTTTTTACATTAGTACATAGAACATTTCTGTCTGTCTGTCACACATAGGAACAGTCCTGTAGCTGATTTATGTCCTGACTAAAGATCCACAAAAAAATTGAGATATAAAAACCACATCAAAGCTCAAGAGTGACAATACTAACTTTACTATTTCATTCTGGACATAATGGCAGGCACAAAAAAAAAAAAGAGAAATAAATGGCAAGAAAAGTTGCAATGCAAACAGGATGCTAAATAAGTGTATAATTCTGAGTTGGGAAAATTCCAAATAAAATTGATGCAATGCAGTTGTCTCACATGGGGTAACACAGATTAAAAAATGCTTTAATTGAGAGGTGTCTTCAATATTTGAAATCTGCATCTGAAAGTGCAACTGAAGACAGTGATCTTACCTTTCACACCTGTTAATTATCCTTACCTGGAGCACCCAGGGCTGCTCATTCTCCAACCCCTTAAAAATGACAAAATTCCCACTTGGCCAGAAATCTCAGGAATACCTTGTCACCTTTTAGAACAATTACACCCATCACAATTAACCCAAAGCTCATTTCAATCACACACCATGGACACCTTTTCTCCCCAGTTTTTATGGATCAGAAAAAACCAAAGGTGTCACAGGCTTTGTGCTTGCCTTACAACTGAATGTTTTGAAGAAACATTTTTTGAAGAAAATGTCCCAGGATTTCCAAGGCCCAGTTTCTATCAGACTCTTTTCCAACACTTTCTTTCCATGACCTATAACTGAACTTGGAGGTTAGAAAAGTTCTGTTCATTAAAACTTGAGTTTTTATACATTTATGCCTCGGATTTTGGAAAAAAAAATCAACGTGAAAAATTAACTTCTGAGAAATTAACACCTAAGCTGTAGCTACAAAAATTTCTGCTGCAGCAGTTTTAACAAATCATACTAAAGGAAACCAAATTAATTCATGTCCTTATTTTTTGCTTACAAAGAAGCCTCCAATTCAATTTTTTCATTCAGCCATTCTTTTGGTCTGTTCCATGGTATCAATGAGTTTTAATAACTCAAAAACTGTCACTTCTGAGTATAAATCACCAAGTACCAAATCCTTGACAGGATTATAAAAATAACTTAACTTGCAACAACTGTCAGAGAGACAATTCTTGCCAGACTCTCCTTGCTTCAGGGGAGGGAGCATTTCTTTATCACCTCACTCACAAAAACCTATTCAAAGACAACCAGCTGATTATGACTTGATAAAGAAAAATACAGCAATCTGAACAAATTTGACTTATCCCTTGAAGTGCTGGGGTGGATCCACCCCAGATGTTATTTTATCTCCAGAAGCACGAAGAACTGGTTTCACATGGAAAGGGAGCCAAGCTGTCCTGGTAAACAGCACCAAGCTTATTCTGAGTAGGATTTTGTTAATATCAGTATCTGTTCATAGAATTATTCAGCACTGGGTGAATGTCCCCCAAGTTGAGCACAAACTCCACTTTCTCAGCACTAAGATCATCAGAATATAAACATTTTGTGTTGGTTCTCATTACAGCTCTGAATTCTAAAGCCTGTAAGTGATCTGTAATAGGTCACATAAAAATTTACATACAACAGGCAGGAAAACCCCAAGCTAAAAGCTTTGCAAACTGCTGGGAGAGTGACTGCACTTATTACCATATCTTTTGATCAAGGATAAAGCCACAATCCTGGATAAAGCAGAAGAGACAAAATAATAATTATGGAATCCTTCACCACTGTAAACTTCACACAATAATACTCTGTTTATGAAACAGGTGCTATTAAAGAAACAAATGTCTAACTGTTAATATTTGCTAAACACAACAGCTTTCTTAAAAGGATTTTTACCACCAACCTGAGAAGAAAGCTGACAAAGACAAGCAAGGAATCCAGGGATTTAGGGGAATTTAGCTCAGGAAACATCCTCACACTGCCTCTACCAACTGGTAACTGTGGGGAGCACTGTAAAACCTTATTTAGCAAGTAAGTTCAAAGTATTCAAAGACAAAAAATAGCCAAACTTGCATTTTCCCTCCAATGCATTCCATTAGTCCTTGGCTTTCCTGCCTGCATCTTGCCAAAGGTTTCAGCATTAAGTCTGGAAACTATGTAAAGCTCCCAGCCCTGATAAATAAGTAAAACCCATCAGGTCTCTTTTGAAAAATCCAAATTTTGCAAACTGTTTTACAGAACCTACAATATTTGCTATGGAAAGGGTTGGAAAGAACCCACAGCTCACAGCAAGCTGCAACACTGAGACACTTCCATATCCTTCAATATCTAAGTTTTAATATCATATCCTTCAATACTTAAATGTTAATATTATAGCCATGATGATGGAAATGATAAAACATAAAGTGCCACATTAAATCTGCTGAGAAATCAGGATTTTCCTTGTCATTGTCTATTTTCCCAAGTGGTACCAAATAAAACCATCCTGAGTCTGTTCTTTCCAACTGCTGCTGCTCAGAGCCTGAGGAGCTGAAGGGCCAGGTCAATCCTTTAAACATTAGGAATTAGAATTCCCTGAAGTGGTCCTTTGGTTCTCATCAAAGTTTGTGGACAGAAAAAAACTAATTCTGGTCTAATTAAACTCCATTTTCTCCAACCACTGTCTCAGCTAAAGGGACTTTAGAATCTTTCCAGGGTACAGGAGGTTTCCAGATGTGCTCAGAGTGAGAGTGATCCGTGTCACTACTCCCAGATTTATTTGGGGAGATGGATGACATTTTCCTTCATGCCATCCTTCCCCTCTGCTTTCTGGAATTCAGACAAGCAGTTGTGGGACCTCCCTCTGGAGCCCATCTGTGCCAGCCAGGAGCTGCAGGTTTCCAGGAACAAACCATCCAGCCCAATTCCTCTGCAAGAAGAGGAGCTGTCTTGCAGTTTGTGTAGCTGCTCAGTTGTTTGGCTACCAAAATTCTCTTTTCATAGCCAGAAGGTGAAAAAAAGAAAAAAAAAGGAGGACTGCATCATCTTGCATCATCAAATAAAACAAAGCCCAAACTAGGAGTTCAAAATTATTTATCATGCATGCTCCCAGTGATTTGTCCTTGAGGAAAAAAAAAAACAAAGGATGAAGAGTTTTCCTATTTAAATGTCAGCTTAGAAGATGAGAATTCAAATATCCTTTACCAGCAAAGAGAAAATACAGTTGCAGGTAGAACCTGCAGTGATGAATGACTTTCAGTAACAGTCTACACCAGCATCAAATTCCTGCTCTTGACCCTTTCCACTCTTCACCACGAGCTCAGCCTTACCCAGATGAAAATGAAATGCATCAGAATTTGAAGGATTAAGGCACAAAATTATGTCAATTCATAAATCAAATCCAAATCTAACATTTCAGAAAAATATTCATTCACTTGAAGGCAGTTATGGAAACCTGGTAAGATTTACTTCAGAACAGAAGTGTTTTAATGTTACAAACAGATAAGCTTTTTTTTTATCAAATTAACCAGAAATAAGTCTAAAATAATAAGAAGTCCTCAAACCCTTTCATCTCCATAGTGAGATTTTAAATAATAAAATCACAATTGTTTGTAGTTGCCCAAGACTCACTGAACAACATCCAGTATCTTAAAACTAAAACACAACCCTGAGGGATGACAAGTAATGTGTTAAATTCAAGTATTATTCAAAATTATAATCACACAGGAAAACCTTCTTAAACCCATCTCTCTATGAATTAAAGAGGTTTATAAATTTCTAGGGATTGTGCAATGCTATTCCAGCAGTAATGGCTAACATGTGACAGCGACTTGCAGGAGCCATTTCAAAAATCAAACTACATTTCCACAGGCCACAAAGACACGCCAATTCTCACTCACTGGGGAAAAAAATTACCTTTTCCTATTGTTTGTGTCATTTAAATGTTGTTATTTATAATCTGAACAAGCCTAAATGCAAGGAGAATAACTGGCAGAGATTGCTGCAGCCAGAGATCCCAGTTCTGCCATGGGAAAAGCTGTTTCTTTTTAGCTTTTAGACACAGGAAAGCCAAATACTTTTACAACTTGTGTTGTCAGGAGCATAAACAGACTCGCCATTAAGTAATTAACTGGTCCAAGAGGTTCAGACACAACCCTGAGTGCTGGAGCAGACACCACCCAGCAGCACGAGGCCACCGAGCTCTCTCTGCAGCGTAGGACCCGTGCCAGTCCCTTCCCATTTAGGATCAGCTTTCCTTCCAAACCGAGTCACAACATAAATAGTGCATCCCCAGGTCTCCAATTGCTGTTTTATCGTGGATTGTTAAAAAGTTTCAGGAAATGTTACAAAACAATTCCAGTAACTGAGAAATATTTACCTCAGGAAGTGCCTGTTCTGTTCTTTTAAGTTATCAGTGTTCCACTGACACCCTCCCCAAATTCCCACATTTTCAGACGTCATCTGATGCATGGGGTTTTTTTTGTCTCTTGTTCCTTGTAACAAAATACATTAAACACTGTAAAACCCATGATTTTTTTTCTTTTTTTGGTCACCAAGATGAGGGGGACACTGACAAGGTTGGAAATGTTTAAGAAGAAAAATAATTTATAAAAAATATTCCAGCAAGGATTAATATTTAATGGCAGGAATGGACCACTTTTCTTCAGCCTTGTCACCAAGTAAGCCAGTGCTAATCCATTAAGCATATTATGAGTTTGGAGAATTAGACTTAGATTAACAGGGCCACCTCATTTTCCAAAACAAGACTCTATACATGTTTTTATTATATCTTTTGTTCTGGATAAAACAGACCCACTGGTATTGCATCCTATTTCTTCATAATGAAGCTACTTAAACTCGAGATGGATCTTGTACATCGAGACAGATCTAGTTCAAAACAAAAAAAACATATTTCAACAGCTGCCAGGAAAACACTGTACAAATATACTCCAAGAATATTTATTTTGCCACGTTTGACAGCAAAAGTTTATGACAATGTGAGGGAAGGAAGAACTCCTCTATCCCCTATGACCTGCTCTTTAATGTCACAGCACCCAAACCACATCTGTTCATTCAACATTTCTCTCCATAAAAGAAAAATGTTGCTGAACATAAATGGATTATGTTGTAGAACATTTTGAATGCAAAACCACACTGTGACAGAAAAAAGAAGCTCAAACTGAGCACACAAAGGGTGTCAAGGTGCCAGCATCTGTTGGACAAGGAAGAACCTAAAGCCTGGAGGGACTTGGGGCCTGCAAGATGTGACATAAAGCTCTGTGGAACAAAGTCTGCTTAGCTAAAGCAAGGATTTAAACATTTTGAGGCAGGCAATTCTTGCCAAGCACCATCTGGGAGCATTCACCATTAGGTTTGCTGATTCAGGGCATCTCATACAGTCCCGTTATTCCTGTTTAAGGTACCAGCAAAGATACAGTGTTAAAAGAGAACAGGCTGCCATATTATTGATATTTAAAACAAAGCCAAATTTAATTACTCCTGAAACAGCAGGGGAGACAAGAAAAAGCAAGAACAAAACCAAGAATGACTTCTTGATGGAGGTGGTCTTACCTATTCCGTAGGCTTTAGCACAGATCCATTGTAGATTAGCAGCTATTTTTGCTCTGGCTGAATCATAGAGCTCCAAAGGGACAATCTCAACTGCACTATCTGTCAGAGCATCCATTTTTCTTCTGGCACTATCTCCACCCGCACAAACATCAACATCCACCATCTAAAACAAAAACAAAAGGCAGAGACTTTTACACGAGCCGACGATTCTAAAGGCACACGGGAGAGGGGCTGGCCAGGCTGCACACAACAGGCCCGACATCCTTCGGGATTTCCATCGGGAGGGCTGATGTAGCGATTCCAAACCCACTCGGAAATCAAAAGGCATCGGAGCCCGGGGCGAGCATCCCTTTTTGTCAAGGGCAGGGCCCGGCCGAGGCAGCGGAGAAAGGCGCAGCCCCGTCACCTGCCGATGGGATAAAGGAAGGATGGGGCTCTCCCGAACAATGCGGGCAGGTACCGCCGCCCCCTCGCCGCCCGCGGGGCCGCGCCGGGGCAGGGGCAGAGCCAGGGCAGCACCTGCGGCTCCTTGCCCCGCCTCGCCCCCGAGAAGCAGCAGAGGCTCCGCGCCCGCACGCCCATGGCCGGCCCGAGCAGCGCCGGGGGCCGGCGGCGCCCCCTCCCCGCATCCCCGCCCCACCCGGGCGGAGAGGAGGAGAAGGAGGAGGAGGAGGAGGAGGAAGCGGCGGTGTGAGGGCGGGGGAGGCGGGGGGCGCAGCCCACCCGGCGCCAGCTCCGCGCAGGCCCCCGCCGAGCCCCCGCCGCCGCCGCCGCCGCTCCCCCCCGCCCGCCGCGGCCTGCAGGCCCCGCCGCCTCACCTTGCCGCGCTACCGCTGCCTCATCCCCGGCTCGGGAAAGGGGCACGGCGGTGCCCGGAGCCCCGGCGGGGCGGGGATGGGGAGGCTCGGCGGGCCCGGCGCCGGTGCCGGTGCGGGAGGCACGGACGGAGCCGCCGCCGCCGCCGCCGAGGGGCCGCGGCTGCCACAGCGCTCGGGGCCGCGCGCGCGCGCGCGCATGCGCCCGCCTCCCGCCCCGCGCGGCGCGCGCGCCCGCGCCCTCTCTCCAGCACCCCCCCCTCCCGCCGCTCCCGCCTCGCCCGGCCTCGGGGGCGCGCGCGCGCGCGCTCGGCAGGAAAAGGGAGAGGCGGGAGGGAGCGGGGAAGGGGGAGGCGGGAGCGCCTGCTCGTGCGCGCGCGCGCCCGCGCGAGGGCTGCGCGGCCTCCCGCCTCCCGCGCGCGCCGGGCAACCGTTGCCAAGGCGACCGCGCGCGCGGGGAGAGCGGACCCCGCCCCTCAGGGCCCCGCCGCCCGCACGGCCCCTCATGGACACACGGCTGTGACACACACACAGCACGGCCCCTCATGGACACACGGCTGTGACACACACACAGCACGGCCCCTCACGGACACACGGCTGTGACACACACACAGCACGGCCCCTCATGGACACACGGCTGTGACACACACACAGCACGGCCCCTCACGGACACACGGCTGTGACACACAGCACGGCCCCTCACGGACACACGGCTGTGACACACAGCACGGCCCCTCATGGACACACGGCTGTGACACACACACAGCACGGCCCCTCATGGACTCACAGCCCCTCACAGACCCACTACCATCACGGACCCACAGCCATCACGGTCCTCCCGCCCTCACAGCCCTGCCACCCACATCTCCTACCCCATCTTGAGGGGCAGGTGATGACTGGGGGAGCACCGGGGTCCAGCCTGTGGGAGTCATGATGGAGAAAGAGCCTCTTTGGTTAAAAGTGGGGTGAACGAGAACGACTGGAGCTGTTTCTCACTCCGGTGACCTGTCAGGAAGGTCCTGGCCCTCCTAACCCATAGCCCGGGGCAAGTGTGGGGTCTGCAGGGGTTTGGGGATCTGCTCCCGGGCAGGAGGTGGAATTGGGGCTGCTGAGCCCTCACCCCATCCCGACCCCATCCTCACCCCTTGGCATTTTCACCCAGCCTTCCCTTTGGATGCAGGGAAGCACAGAAATGCCAAAGAAACTGTCTATCCACAAAAATCACCAGCTGTGGAAACCTTTAGGTGCACGATAGATTCCTCTGTACCAAAGCAGTCGTTTTCTAAAGTGCGGGAAGGATTGAAATTTCTCTCTGCTGTCAGCAGAGCTCAATGAAATGCTGGGTTTGTATCAAAAAGTATCAGCAATACTTTTCTTCATGGTATTACAAATAATATCCTTTAAGATTTGCTGAGTTACTCCCTGCTCACCATCAAAGAACAGTTTTCAGGCCAAAGCCTCGCACATCTTATGTTTTAAGAAAGATGAATTCTTTCCCTGCCTTATGTCATGATCTGAAACAACAGCAAGAATTGTGTGACAGGTTCAAGATGTGAGATTTTTTTGCTGTTAGACACGCTCTTGTCTCCCAGCCCTGCACAGAGGCCTCTGTCCTGCTAGTCTGCATGGCAAGCAGGGGTCACAGAGTCTTAGAATGGAATCATGGAATATCCTGAGCTGGAAGGAACCCACAGGGATCACTAAATCCAACTCATGTCTCCCCCCAGCCATCTTCATGGCCTCCTTTGGATGCTTTCTAACACTTTTAGATCTTGCTTATCTTGTGGCATCCAAAACTCTTTGCAGTTTTGGCCACCACCCTGTACCAGGCTTGTGATCAAAACCGGACCCTGCAGATTTGCTCACTTGACAAGTGAGTTTTAGGGCTCGTCTGAAAAGTGAAGCTGCATGATTGAGCTTCAAGCCTCTAATGTCTGTGCTGGCCAGATGAATTATCTTCATATCCATCTCCTGAAACCATGATTCACTGCTGCACAACAGCAATAGCAGACTGAACTTACTCTACCTAACTTTGTTATGATTCCCATGAATTCTTTTCCTGCTGCATGTAACTGGTAGATTATATGAATATTTCAGAATCATTAAAGATTCATTTGGGTCTGTCTTAAGATTCAACATTCATTTCGCTGTGTCTTCTCAAAGTGCAAGGGGAGGGCATTCTTTGTTTGTGTCACCAGGAAATACGACCTAGTGTCCAAAGGTTATTCCAGCCTCTATCACTCTTCCATATTGCAGGACTGTGTGCAATTAAAGTGTCTTTGCAAACAACTTGCTGGTTGTTTTATAATCTCTGTTCGAAGGGTTTGGTTTTCAACACAGTGGTTACAGGCTGTCGATTTGTGGTGTTATCACCAGAACAAGCTGCTCTTGTTTTTAGATTAAGCATTAAGGCCCAATCCAAATCCCTTCATATTTGAGAAGAATGTTTCCATTTTCATGGTGGATTGGGCATTAGACCCACGGCAGGAACAGAGCAGCCCCTGGACTCCTGGAGCAGGTGGCCTGTGTTGAGAGTGAAGGTGTAACCAGGAGAAAACTGACCTACTTCTTCCTCTGACATATTTTTCCTTCAGGTAAGGAATGGATCCAGTTGTTAAACTCATCAGGAACAAAAATATGCTCTAAGAAGGTGGCAGACAACCCCCACAAAACCAAGCCAGTATCACCTCTGACTCCTGAAACTCCTGGAATAAAAAAAACAGAAAAAGCATAAAGGGGAGTGCTGTCCTTTCCCAGGCCTCTGCTGCTCGTAGGATCCTTGGAATTACCTCTTGCTCTGCCCCTTTTTCTCCTTTCTGCACCCCTTCCAGCATGGTGTGGAATGTGCTACCACTTCTTCCTCTGTGGTAATTCCCTGAAACTCTGCTATTGAGGGCATTTGCATGTCCTTAAGTGGAAGCTGAAATTGATGTTTTGGGAAACTTTGTAGGTGATGATGAAGTGGTTTGTCAAGAACTCGGCATCATCCCACAGCAGCGTCCTCAAACTTGTCCTGGAGATAAAAGGCCTGCATTTAAAGTGGGAGGGTCACCAGTGGATTGCTAAGTGTGTTTGCTTTTTCTGTGAGAAAATAAATGACTCTCCCGTGTTCAGCAGCAACAAATTCATCTGTAATTTGCGTGTGCTGCTTGTTTCTTTCTGTGCTCCACTTCTAAACCTGCTCCAAGGCTTTTCTTTTGGAAAATGATAATACATTGCTTTTCTACATGAAATAATTTTCCTATTAGTCTCCTGGATTCCTCACGCACTGAGAGTGGGTGTACACGTGAGCTGACACAACTTGTCTTCCAGCAGAGCTCTGAGGTTAATTACTAGCAGGCAATTCCTTTGAGAAATCACCATATTCACACCCATTGCAGGTAGCAAAGCTGGACCCTTGTGCTTGTTTTCTGCCACACTGGATAAAAGCCTTGGATCTTGATTTCTTCCACTGTGTTTCAATTATCAGTATTGGGAGACTATGAGTAGAATAAGAGTATCAGTTCCCAGAATATCTGAAGTCCTCAAGGACAGCAGATCTAAATTAATGATGGAAAAAAATGTATCTTCTGTAAAAATATAAACGTGCTGTGGCCTGGGACTTACAGGGTGAAAATAGATCCTGGTTGTGTAGAGGAAGAGCTTCCATTCCCAGAATGGTTTGGGTTGGGAAGGACTTTAAAGATCATTTTGTTCCAACCCCCTGGAAGGCAGGGACACCTTCCACTATCCCAGGTTTCTCCACGCCCCATCCAACCTGGCCTGGAACATTTCCAAGGATGGGCAGCCACAGCTTGTCCTCAGCAGCCAATAAATAAAGGCAGGTGGCTCTCTCTGGAAAGAGATTTTTTGCCCTCAGTCTTGCCCAACAGCTTCTGCCTGTGCTCTGTAGAGCAGTGAGAGAAAACACTCAAATGAATGAACATTTCTATCTCTTATCCTTGCAAAATTTCCAAGACAGCCATGAGTGCTGGAGAGAGCCCCAGCAGAGCAGTGAGCAGCTCATGCACACTCAGAGCCCTGGCTGCTTGCAGCTCCATCCTTAGGGCTCTATTTTCAGCCCTGGACTCATTTTGAACCCTGCTGTAGCTGCTTCCCTGTGCTTAGTTCTACAGGGCCTCGTTTGCCCTGGTGCTGAGCACTTAATATCCCCAGCCAGGATTGACTTAGAGCCTGGGCACAGCCCGAGGTCACAGCGTGGGGCCAGTGCTGGCACTGCCCGGGGGACAGAGGGGTCTGTCCCCTCTGTGCCCATCGGATTGGGTATCCTAAATATATGCACATACTACGGAGATCAAAATAAAAGTTGCATCTTACTAGAAATTCCATAAGGAAAAGGAGATGTGGTGAAGAAGACACTTAAAAAATCTCCTGGCTGACTGGAGCCTGGGTCCCATCACACGAGGGGGATGGGGGAGCTGGCAGCCTCCTCATGCTCTTGCTGCTCTGACAGCTCCAAATGTCTTCTCCTTGCTTGTACAAAATAGTTTCCTGTGACAGTCCATCAGGGAGCCAGCCTCAAGGAGGAGAGAGCAGGATATAATTCTTGGTAATGGAACAGTCACTTCGGTGCCGTTCCCAACAGCACACAAACAGTTTCTGAGGCACAGCACCGCTGTCAGCAATTCCTTATCTCCAGTTCTGTGGCTCGGCAGGAATATGCAGTGGCAAGGCCTTGTGCATCAGTGAACCACAGGCAACGAGCAACATTTTTCATGTAAATAAAGAAAACAAATGAAGCGCAGGCAGTAGGACTCTATTTCATTCATGCTTTTGTGTTATTTCAAAGGTAATGTATAAGCAGCTCAGCTGTTATGCTGATGAGCACAACAGGTTATTCAGATTTATTTCTTTTTCCATTTCTTGGAGTGTTTGATGTGTATCAAACCCAAGAAATGGGACTGGCAGCTCTGCCTCTCACAGAGAGGGGCTTCCCCCCAGCCAGGGACAAGCCCCATCACATTTAAAAGAATACTTGTGTTCAGCATTTATCTTCAAAGTGCTGTGCAAACATTAATTAATGACTCTGTTACTGCCAGGGGGAAGAGCTGGCAGAGGGAGGGGGGACAGCTCACCCTGCCTGCCTTCCTTGCTGGGAGCCAGAGCTTCCTTCCCCACTGTGAGGAGCAGGATGCTCCATCCCCAGGCTCTGGTTATCTCCAGCAATTACAGCTCTGGAAGTGCTGCTGGTGGGCTCTAAGTGCCTGCATCAATAATAGGAGGGGCTTTGGCCTGCAAGATATTTTTATCCACAAGATTATTTATTTTTAAAGTCCCTGGACTATGTTTAGGAGGATAACAGGTCAATAGCATTTACAGCCCAGCAGGTTTTCCCAGGAGTCTCATCCCACCATGCCTTGTCATTCCTCAGGCAACCCCAAGCAGAGAGACCCCAGGGACGAGCTGGGTGAGCACTGAAAGGGTTTTGAGTGTTGTCATGATCTAATTAATGAGCAAATGAGATGTTTCTATATTTACTTATATCTTTATATTCATTAAACTATTTTTAGCAACCACAATTGGGTAGTGCTCAAACAAATCAGTTTCAATGGGGATTGTTGATTTTCTTTTCCCAAATGATTTCTTCCTAAGGACACACTGAGTAAAACTACATTTACCACAACTGTACAACTATGCAAAGATAGAACGACTTACCCCCAACTTTTTCACCATTTAAACATTACAGGAAATCAATGAATAAGTGAAAGGCAGGAGAAACTAACAAGAAAAAATATCTAATTGGATTCCAAAATGCAACAGCTCCTGGCTGTGCAAGGTGCAGGAACCCAGAGCAAGATGGAACACACTGAGCATCGTCATCCCAATAAATGCTGTTGGGATTGTGGAGCAGTACAAACCCCTGGCACAGGAATTGCCTGGCATCCATCAGCATGGCACAGAGCCCTCCTCTTGCCATGAGCTGGCACGTGGTTATCCTCAAAAACAACATCCTGATCCCCTGCTAACCTTTGGAAATTCACAGCCAACTCAGCCAACCCTTTCCAAAAAGCTGTTACAACACGGTGATTTCACCAAAATGTTCGACATCCATTGTACAGAAGGAACAAATCCGGGGCCGCCTTGTTCCAGGTCCCCCAGGGGATGCACAAAGACAAACCCTGTCTGCCAGACCCTGGAAAATCCATCCCAGCCACAGGAGGGATGTACCTGACCCAGCCTTTCCCATTCCTTGTGGCAGATTTGAGCTATGGGCTTGCAATACAGAGGATATTTTGAGGACAGCCATTGCTGGATTTTAAGGCTTCTTCCTCCACAAACATTAACCTTCAGCCCTGGGCTGAGGGGCCAGCACAGAAACTCGCTCTGGGTGATTTTGATGTGCTCAGTCCATTAAAAACTGCCTCAAAAGCAAATTAAAGCTTCTCTAACTCCCCCACAGCAGGGTCTGGCGGGGGTGGGCAGTGGCTTCCCGCTGCATTTTGCCACATTCCCATTCAGTATTTTTAGCTCCTGCTCTTCTGGTGGGATGCAGCTCCCAGTTCCCCTTGCTGCCAGCTCTGTGCCACAGGCAAAGCCTTGACCTGGCAGCCCTGTCCCCTCCTGCCCTGCCTGCAGAGAGGTGCCAAAGCAAGCACTGCCCTCCTCACCCGCTTGGGCCCCAGCCAGCTTGCACATGCTCCAACACTCTTAAATCTGCAGCCAGAGAAATATGGGAACGTACAAATTAGTCAGAGGAATTGAAACATCTCCATCCTGCTCGTCCGGGTTTTATTTACAGCAAGAACTTGTCGACTGTAAAATTGAGACACTGAGCAGGAAACCAAACCATGCCAGAGCCTCTGATCCACTGGCAGCCAGCTCTGGCTGATGGAGCTCAGAGCAGAATCCCAGGACGAGGGGTGGGCAGGGGTCAGCCTGGTCCCCACACTGCTGGCAGGGATGCCAAAGCCCAGGGGCACACGGTGCCCATCACCAGGTACCCCCCAGAATCCCTTCCAATGGACTGGCACCTGCCCAGCTTGGCAGAGATGTGGGCAGGGCACAGCCCCACAGCAGGACGGATCTGAGAGAGGAGAGTGACCACGACACCCGGGGATTAAACTCGTGATGGTCCCACCCTGCTGTGACAGGGGTGACCGCTCTGTCCCCATTCACGGTGCTGCTCACTTGGGCCATGGGGTGTGGGGCTGTGTTTCCCTGGTCCCCCCGTGCCGTGCCCTCCCAGCCTGCTCCCCAGGCGTGCCTGCCCAGCACCATCCTGCCACGTTCAGAACTGGCTCAGAGCAGCCCGTACCCCTCCTCTGGCCCTGGGAACGGGGGTGATGAGACCCCCAGGGCAGCCAGGAGCATGTGGAGAGGGGGATGCTGTAAAGGACGCCCATATCCGTGGGGCTGGGGCACTGGAGCTGCCTGTCCTGTTCTGAGCCCCCCAACCCCTCAAAGAACAGCCCCTGACCGCGTGAAACCCCGACAGCACCGACTCACCGCTGGCCGCCCTCGACATCCTCGCAGCCTCGGGGGTCTCCGGGGGCTCTGGGCAGCTCCCCGAGGCATGGGTGCCCATGGCACGTCCCGGGGCTCAGCTCCGGGGGGCTCGGTGCCCTGCGCTCCCCGGGAAGGGCTGGGGGCAGCGGGGCAGCGCTGCGCTCCCCGGCATCGCTGCCATCACCACGGCAACTGCAGGCTGAATCACTCGGGCTCCTCCCGACTGACATCAGACGCGCGGAGGAGGGGGCTGGGGGCTGCGGGGCGATGCCGGGAGCAGATATTCCCATATTCCGGCTTTGGGTTTGGGTAAAGCTGGAAGGTTTTGTGCAGGAAAAGCTTTCAGATGCAGCCCCGCAAGGCAGTGCCAAGCCGGGATCTTGGGGTTTTTTTGTTTGGTTTTTTTTTGTTTGGTTTGTTTTGTTTTTGCAGGAGAACCTCGGAGTGAGGAGGGGGAAAGATGCTGGAGGCCATCGGCTCTGAAAGCTACCCAGTGCTGGTGGCATGGAGGGACTGGGACAGAGCCAGAGGGACAGATGAGATCCCCCTTCCCCATATTGCCCTTGGATTTCAGTTCTGTTCAAAAAACCCCAGATTAAGGAAATCAGTTGAGAAATTACTTACTTTGGCTTCCTTTGGTACCAGGAATGGGTGAAGGTCTCCTTGGGGGGAATGCACTGGGCCCCTGGTGTTCAGGCACATTTCTCCTGCACATCCTCCCTCTGGAACACTGCCCTGGGTGCCCAGCGCTTGTGTGGGAGCTGAAAATGGACCTTGCTTGGAAACCAGTCAGGAGCAGGCAGGAATGTTTGCTGGGCACACACACAGGGGGTTCAGGACCAGCACAAACGAATGCTCCACATACAGACATTTTTCAGAAGGATTTGGCAGCACGTTTTCTCAGAGCTGGGCCATGTGGGGCTTCCTCATGTGCCATCTGGTAGCCACAGCCAGGAGCACTGATGGCTCCATCCCCTCCACTCACAGCCTGATGAGACACAGGAAGTATTTTTAGTGGGATGAGAGTCCTGCACGAGGCTCTGTGCTGGGCAAGAGCAGCCAGTGATGCAGCAGCTACACCATCTCCAAAAAAACTTTTCTCAACTCTCCACAGGATCAACCCCCAAGGCATCACAGCCCCAGGCAACACCCCCCCACCAGACCACTCCCAGGGGCTCCTGGGCATCCCTCCTTCCATGAGGCTGGGATCAGGGAACCCAACACTTGGAGCTTTTATTTTTAGCCCAGCAAACTAAAAATACAGCCCATGGTACCCCATGGGAATCTGAGTGACTGCACAGCCCGGGAAGTGACAGCACCGGGGAAACCCGTGGCTGCCAGAGCTGCACCACCAGGGCTCCAAGGGGAAAGGCTCTGTCCAACTTCCAGACACCTGGGATGGGTGGAAAAACTTCAAACCACTCATGGATTGGGCTGCACCAGCCATGGGGCTGCTGCAGTGGGGAGAAGGGGCTGGCAGGAGGAGTGAGCTGCTGCTCATCACTGACAGGAAAGAGGAGAGGAGGGATAGGGAAGGTTCACTGCAGGCTAAAGCACAGATTGCAGGGGGGATTGTGCATTTTTTCTTTTTTTGGTGAATGTTCCTGTGTGGGAGCAGGGGAGGAAAGTGCCTGTCTGTGAGGAAATCAGGAGTAGGGGGGTACAGGCAGAGAGCACCCCGTGATTCATCCCAGGCAGCCTGGCAACCAGCTCCCGTGTAGGGGAAACACAGATGGAACAGGGATGCTGCAACACCCATCCAAAAGCATGGGAACAGCCAGCTGGTGTCCTCTGATTTTGGAGATCTGAACTATTCCCTTCTCTTGCACACTTCATGGAGGAGCTGTGTGGGACTTCTGGGGGTCCAGCAGCTCACAGCACCTCACCCCAACTGAGGCCATGGGGACAGAGGGAAAAATCTAATCTCATGTGCCAAGAAATCCAGAGAGCTGTTCAAAACTCCTCTCCTGCCCTTGCACAGGGAAGGGGCTGAGGTTGTGCATGGCTGAAGCAGCAGGGTCAGCAGAGCCCTGGGATTGTCCTGCACAGCCACATTAAGGAGGAGCTAAATAAAAAATCCAACCAAACTTGGGGTGGGTGGGAGCTGCTGTGGGTACAGGACTGCCAGGCACAGATTCCCTGGGGAGCAGCCCTTCCTCAGAGGACAAATAGAGGTTCACAGCTACATAAATGTGGTTTATGCCAGAGCTGCAGCTCATAAAAACCAAGAAACCACATCATGCATAAGCACAGCAAGTCTACCATGAATAATTCAGTCTTGGGGTGCAGCAGCAGCCACACACCTGCACAGCCCCAAGAGGCTCTGGCAGCCCTCAGCAGGGATTTGGAGTGAGGCCTCTGGAGCCACTGCTCACATCCTGCACCCAGAGCCCTGCCTGGAACCAGCTCCTGCTCCACCTGCTGCTTCCCAGAGTGGGAGAGCTCGTTATGCAACTGCTGATGGATGGGTAACAAAACCTGTTGGAGAGCTGGGACTCTCCCTGTGACACCGGGGGAGCTGCACTGCTGCATCCCGGGGTGCAGCATCAGTGCAGGACCCCAAAACGTGGGGTTTGCATCCCCCAGCTGGATGTGCTGCTGGAGCCCAGCACCCAGAGCCACCAGCGACCCTCTGGCATCACAGCTCTGAGCTCAGGCCTTTTGTTTGAGCGGCAGCTCCTCTGCCAGGCATCTGAATCACAGCCCTGGCTCACAGAGCTGGTCACCTCTCCAGGTTTATTTCAGTCCAGCGTGCTCTGGTCCAGCACATCTCGAGTTACTGGAGTCCCTCCCCCAGCTCCAGCAGTGCCTGCATTCCTGGTGACACTGGATCTGCAGGGCTCAGCCTGTGTCCCAGCTCAGGTCACACTCCCTGGCACTCAGACCGAGTTCACACACGTACACTGCAGCCCTGCCCTCTTTCCAGGACCAACATCCAGCTCACAAGTCCTGCAGTTGAAGTGAAAGCTCTTGAATTACAAGATAAAGTAATTTCTGCCTTAATTCTACTCCAAACCAAATTTCCTTCTATCAAACCATCCCCAGCAGCTTCCAGAGCTGCTGCTTCCTTTGGCCAGTTCCTCTTCTAATAAAATCAATTTAAAAAAAAGGCATGATCAAGCAGAGGGCACATGACAGGATTGTCACCAAGGGGACAGCAGCCTGGCCTGAGCTCACTGGGCTGTCAGGGCACAGGAGCTCCCAGGGGAAGCATCTGCTGCTTCCATCTGTTCCACAGAATCACAGAATGCTTTGGATTGGAAGGCACCTTACAGACCACCTTGTTCCACTCCCTGCCACCAGAGCAGAGTGCTCCAAGCCCTGTCCAACCTGGCCTTGAACACTTCCAGGGACAGGGCAGCCACAGCTTCTCTGGAACCCTCTCCATGAGGGATTGTACAAGATCCTGCTCCTTTTTAAGGGGCAATGTGACCATGACCACCAATTCATGGGAAAGGGCAAACACAGGGAAGGAGAAAACCCAACCCAACCACTGGGATGGCACCCACAGAGGGCTGGGAACACCTCCTGCCACACCACTGTGCTGTCAGCAGTGCCAGCCTTGCCAACACCAAGCTGCTTTTCCACAGCCAAGTGCAACCTGTGCTTCCCTTGCCCGCCCTCTCTGATGGATTTGGGCTCTGCTGGAGGCGGCTCCTGGGCTGGAGCTGCTGCTCATCCCTGCTGGAGCATCCCAGGACACGTCCCTGTGCCGAGGGTGCAGCAGGAGCTGCCAAACACACACCAATTACTGCCCCTCCTCCTGTCACTCACACAGCAACACTTCTTCATTTTTAAGGTGTGGATCTCTGCCCAGACCTGCTGTACCAGTCTAGGTTCACAAGTGTCATTATCTAATGATAGATCCCAAGCTGCTTTAAGGTAATTTTTTTTTTGTTTTAATTTTAAATTAGTGGAGAGCTGGACCTTTGAATTGTCCTGCTGCTGAGCTGTGCATTACAGCAAATCTGAATCGGGGCCTGACACCAAAACCACCTGCATTTAACACCACCACATTTAGCAACGTGATCTGGGCAAGCAGCACTTTGATGTCTCACACTCTAATCCTCCATCTCTCATGGGACACAATGAAAATCACTCTCAACTCCTCAGCAGTTGCTCTAACTGCCAAATAAACACGCTGCTGGCACGTTCCTTGCCCTGAACATGGAAGAAAATGCTAATTAATTTAAAAATCCAACCACCAAAATACCCCAAATGAACTCTACAGATTCTCTCTCCTTTACAAAAATAACCTCACTCATTTACACCATCAAGATACCACATTTACACCTCCAAGGCACCCAGAGAGGGGGCCAAGGCTTGGAAGTGCTTCCCAGATCTCCCACGGCAGTGCTGGCACCATGACAGCCAGATGGGAATTTTGGTTACATCACGTGCAAGTTGCTGCATCCCACCAGCTGCTGCTTGCTGGAGCTGTTTTCCTTAATGAGGGTTCTCTTGTTGGGAAAGAAAAGATTTCAATTTGTCAGTCAACAACTGTCAAGATAAATCCATCTTCAATGGCATCACAACATCCCAGGGGATCACCAGATCGTGTTTCACAAAGCCTTTGCAATGAATCTCCCCAAATGCAACTTTTCCTGAAAAATAAAGAAATAACTTCCAGGTGCAAATCCAGCTGCTGAAGCAGGATTTCCTGCACAAACTCTGTATGACCAGCTCTCACACCTCACTTCTGAGAAATCATTTCAGCAACCTGCAGGTACAAGGAACACTGAACAACGTGGATCCACAAACCTTTGCTGCTCCTGCAAATGATGGTTCCAAACACCTTGTAATAAATCAAAAAACTTTATTTTGAAGATATATTATAAATGTACAGCACACACAACATCAGTGTCTGGGGTTATGTGTGAGCAGGTTTCAAGCCTCAGGATTCATTCCAGCCCTGGCCGTGGGTTCCACATCTCCACACAAAACAATTCCAGCCTGAACAGGTCTGGCTTTGCCAACACCTCCCTGACTTCCAGGAATATATTTCAGAACACAACAGCAACTGCTTAAAATGATCACAAATTAGCAGCATTCCTTGCTTTTGGCCTGGAGGATTTCTGCAGGGAGCAAATCCTGCTGGTTTTCCTGCTCAGGGAGAGGTCAGTGACCCACACGAGCGTGGCCAGAATGAATCCTGAATTCCACAGGCTCAGGGATGTCTGCCCTAATTTAAGCTTCAGAAAAGTAATGTTACACCTTAGGAAGAGCTGTGCATGCCACACACCGGTATCAGAGCCAGATCAAAGTTATCTATGCTGTACCTAATTGTTGTATACACAGGTGAAATGAAAAAATGTGAAGTCAGTACCTTGCAATGTAATTTGACTGGTGCTGCCTCGTGGGAAGTGCTGGGTAGCAAATCACATTCGTGTACAGTTCATTAAGCCATGATAAAAATATGCAAATTAAAAATCTCTACAGGCCTCTGTTACCTGCTGCAACAGAGACACTTGGGTTTGTGGGGCTTCGTTTAAAACGTGATCCAATTTCCTCCCTCTCCCCAGAGCACGATATAAAACTATACCCAAATTCAGTAAGAATTTAATGCATTTACATTTACTGAAGTTCACATGCTGCAAACAGGATCTGCATTGAAGATCTTCAAATCTAGGGCAAGAAGTCCTTAAAAAAAACCCTTTTGCTACACCTGGATGTGGGGATGGAGGTGAGAACCACCATGAGAACATTCACATGGATGTGACACCCCGTGCAGGGAGCTGGGGCTTGTCCCCCACTGCCCTGCCACAGCCAGCACAAAATCCTCCTGAACAGGAGCTGTCCCAGAGAGGGGGATCCAGGCAGGATCTCCAACCCCAAAGCTCCAGGATTCCCAGTGGGATGGAAACACCAGCTGGAAGCGCCGCTGTTCTGTTCTTTAATAAAAATGGTATTTATTATTAAAAGTAGAAAATCAGGGTGGTTACTTTGGATGAAACACTGGCTGTCCTGTGCCTTTGGGAAAATTTGCCCAGACTGGAGCAGAGATCACAGTAAGCTGTGCCTCTCCCACAGGCAATGTTTGCTGACAGTGTCACTGTTATACATTCGTTTGGTGCAATGCTTATTTTGGTGTGAACACCTATAAAATGTAACAGTCCTAACTAAAAAGGATTTCAATAACCACTAAAGAATTGCTTGGATATGAAAATCAATCTCTGAAATGCGAGTTTGGTTCCAGGAGAGGAGGAAGAAAAGGGGGAGGGTCAAAGTTTGGGTCAGGTCTATGACAGGGGCTGCCAAGAAGCAGCCACGAGCTGGAGGTGTTGGAATTCGTGCAGGAGAGAACCTCACACCTTCCCAGAGGAGGAATGTCCTGATGGCTGCTTTGGGAACTGTGCAGCTCAATTTTCCAGCTGCATGGAGAACAAAAATGTCCTTGAAATGGTGCAAAGCCCAGCAGGGTGATCCTGTGTGACCATTCCCAGGGAGGGATGCAGCAATCCCAAAGGAAGACTCATGGCCCTGCTCACCAGGAGAGGAGGGATGGCAGAATCTTTGGGCTGGACCAGGAAGAGAGGCTCAGCAGGAGAGTTACACTAGCCCAGGCTCACAGGTCAGGACAATCAAAGTCCAAGCTGTACAATAACCACTGGCCTTTTTTTTCCAAATACACCCCTTTAAATGCATCCCCCTAAAAACAGAGTATAAATACTGCCCTGAGAACAAACTTCCATATAGGACATTGCCATGAAAAATATCAGTGTTTTGATGACACAATTTTAAGTTAGATATATTTAAATAAATAGCTGGCTATTTGTAAGAGGCCTGCAACATCAAAAGGTACAAGATTGTCTGGCTACCAATGGGGTGAAGAGGAGGAACTGTAAAAATTACACTGTTAGTCACCTACCACCCCATCCCTTTCCTGCTCCAACTCACAGGCTTCCAAATATTGACCACATTAAGAGAAAATTAACTCTGACATGTCTGTGCTAGTTTGAACTTGAACACAAGGTGCAAGCACAGGACCTGAGCCTGTAAATCCTCACTGCTGGGAGCAGTTCTTCCTCACAAAATCTGCTGGTTTTATTTAACAAAAATTCTACCTTTCAGGGATGTCTCAGAGATCCCCCAGTGCTGCAGCCAGGGACAGGACAGTTCCTCCCCAAGCAAAGCCACACACATTCCTTGTGCCCCATGGCTGCATGATCTGGCAACAGAATGGTGACATCTCTGTTTTTGCAGATTTTATAAAAACTGGGCCAATCTGTGCCTTATCAAGCACACTGGACTCAACTCCCCTCTGCATTTTCTGGGATGAAGCAGCAATCCCAGCTCTGGGGTGATGGGACAGCCCCTGGTGTAATTCACAGCCCAGCTCCACTGATGTCTTAATCAATTCCTTCAGCCTCAGGGGAGTTTTTGGTGGGTTTAAATCAACTCCAGTGCCTTGCTGCAAACACCACACCTCCTCAATTCTGGTCTCCTTCAGCTTTTGGCCACTGCAAACTTCAGTTCTCACAAGCCCAGCAGGGCTCTGTTAAAGCCATCCCAAACAACACCTCAGCTGTGGAAGTGCTGAGCTCTGGAATAACAAAATCCAGAAATAACCACATCTTCTCAAGCCTCCCAGCATCCTAAAATGCAGAATTCCTTTATCCCTACAGTCCCCCAACTGCTGCTGCTGACCCTGGGCACTCTCACCTTCTCTCACATAAGGATAATTTGTTTTACTGATGCTTTTCCCCACACTTTATAACCAGTTCAGTGGCTCTGAGGGGTGCTGGTGTTCCAAGTGAGGCAGCTCTGAGCACTTTGATCCCTCTGAGCTCCACAGTCCAACCGTGGACTCCTGAAATCAAACCCAGCATTTCCCAAGCCTTTACATTCCTCAGGGGCCACAACTGCACCAAAGGATCTGTTTGCTAAGTCTGAACCTCTCCTTATCCAGTCAGAAGCCAAAAAACCTCCCACCAAACTACAGGGTGGTTTTTTCCCCAACTTTGTTCTCTAAAAACACTCATTAAAAAGAATATTAACCAGAATCCTGACTGTAGAGAAGGACATTTCTCTCTAACATTAAGAGCTTCAAGTGAAAGAGTCTTCTGGTATTATTACAGGCAAAAAGCTTCAGGTGTAAGCAAAAAAAAAAAAAAAAAAAAAGGATTAAATAATCAAAACCTTTCATAAGACCACAATATTCAGTCACAGCTACTCATGAGTAGCTCACTGGGGTGCAGGATCAGGCTCCTGGCTTCAGTTACAGGACAAGGTTATAATTTCATGTCATGCTGTCAGTCTATTCTTAGCAAGAGCCCACAAAAATGGTTTTACTGTCCAATTTGGACAGAAGAAGCATCTCTATAAAGCTTGGAATTTTTAAATGTAAAAGTGAATATTTCAGCAGTCATCAACTGTAAACCTTAATACGAAATTACAAAATAAAAAATAAAAGGATCCTGGGATAGTAAGACAAGATAAAATCTCAGGCTGTTTTGATTTCTCCACCCTTCATATTAATTATGAGAAATTGGCAACTTCAGTGCCTCAGCTGCATAACAGCACAGAGCAGATGCCAAGTTCAGGCCAAAACTTGTTGTAGGGTTTCGGGTTGCATCTTGCTGCATTTTTGTTTAAAAAAATCTCTAACTGCACAGAAATCCCTCCCACACCTCAGAGGAGATGGCAGAGCTGCTCAGGAGCTCCCTGTTGGACAGGACACCTTTGTGCTCTTTAAGGACAGGGTTCCCACCTGGTTTCTCTGCAAGATTTGCCTCTTCTGCTTTTCCTGCAGGGCTGTGAAACACAAGGCATGGCAGGGATGATGATAGATGTCAATCATGTTTCATTAAATTGAAAATAAACTCCTTTTTTTAGCAGACTGCTAAAAAAGTAACACCTGCAGAGCCCAGGCATAAACACCAGCTGGATATTCACAGTGAGTTCTGTTCTTAATAGCTCAGAATTCCTCTCTGAAACCTCAAGTCAGTCTTCTGGCAAAATAGGAAAGATTCAGTCTGACATTCTTAGTATGACCATGGTAAAAATAATTATAAAGAAAACCCACTTCTAACTCAAAGATAGCAATTGCAAGCGTGCTTTAAATACCTTAAACAAGATAAAAACCTGTGATTCTTTACAGAACACCAGCAACCCCCTCCCCATGCAATTCAGCTGCTTTTTTTTTTGTAAACAGAATAAAACCCCCACAAGCCCCTTGCCAAAACTGTGCACATAAAAATGGAAAAAAAAAAAAAAAAAAACCAAACCTATGTGAACATATCCTTCCTTGCAATGGGATATGGCAGAGTGTGAGCTTAGGAATTGCAGCCACTTGGGAATCCAAGTCTTGATGTGGTGAATTCTGTGGTGAAAGAGATCCTGCACCTTTATGGTACCTGACAGAAAATTTCCTGCAAGTACAACTCCAGTGGGACTGTAACAACACTAATGCAGCAAATAAATAGGAAAAAGTAATGCTATTTATTAGAATTCATCTCTGAATGATTCTGCTTAAATTAGAATGCCAGATAAACAAGCTCGGATAGAAATGTGCTTGCTCTCCCAAGATTTGGGCTTTTAAAAAACGTTTCTTAAGAATCAATTTTTATTATTTTTTTTTTTAAAAAGCAGTTTTGCAATTTGATAAGAGCCATAAATTAATACTGTATGGAGATGATTAATATCCTATGCTAGTGGTCAGTGACCTTTTGTAAACACCAGCCAGATCCTAACAAAACTGGCCAGAAAACTGTCACAGGCCTTTTGAACGAGCAGTATTTCTTTCCAACAATCAGATTCTGAAGTGTTTTCACAAAACCTTTTTCCTATTTTTTTTTTTTTTAATATATATACTTTATTTTAAACCTAATACCTGAAAACATAAACAAATCCTCAAACCTCTTCCACTAACACTAAATCCACAAGGCAACTCACTCCTGTTGGCCTTAACTACGAAAACTCTCGTGTGAGAGACCCCCTCCAGCCAGGATCTCCCCCTCTTCCCTCCCTCCCTCCCTCCCTTCCTTCCAGCCCTTCCCAACCATCCAGGCACCCTCCTGTGGTGGTGGAGGGACAGTGAGGGCCAGGGGGAAGTGGCACAGTGCACTGGCAGCTCCCTCTACGTGCGATTCAGTGTCTGGAAGATTCGGGAGATCTGTAACATCACCGGCCCCGTTTCGGGATCGTTCATCCACTGAGTGCTGTTCAAGGGGTTTTCAAGCATATCCTCGAAGGCTGCCAAGAAATAGGGATTGTAACAGTTAGTCCTTCAATGTTTGGGAGGTTTCAACAGCAGGACAGTGAGAAATAGCTACAGCTCAAAGGCAGTGCCCAGAAATGCTGGGGATACACACTGTGCATTCCCAAGGGTCCACAGCCCTGCATGTTGCCACAGGCTTTGTGCTTCCCTCCTTTCTCAGCACTAAATTCACTGCAGACAGTGATTAAATACTCAGCCTGGATTACAGGCCAGCCCACAAAACCTCAATGACATTGGAGGTTGAAAAGGTAAAGCCTTAACAAATGTTTCCAGGTCTCAGTCTCCAGGATGATGCCATGAAATTTATCCATTCCTGAGCACTCTCCTGCAGCTCCACTCCTCTGATCAAAGCTTTTTCCCCATCCTAGACTGGATTTCTTGCACCAATATCCTTTTCCTCCCTGGTACAGTTCATGGAAAGAACAGTCACCCCTTGCCTGCTCCCTGTGCTGTCCCTTGGATCCTCTGCAGAGGAAATCAAGCCAGCAGAAGCAGCAGCAGATGTGCCAAAGGCTGCACAGAGCCA
Organism: Sturnus vulgaris; assembly: GCF_052056855.1. NCBI lineage: Eukaryota > Metazoa > Chordata > Aves > Passeriformes > Sturnidae > Sturnus > Sturnus vulgaris. Next base: position 2,252,037 of record NC_142264.1, read on the forward strand.
GCACAAGTGTAGCCTCTTAAGCCTCCAAATCTCAGCACTTTGAATTTTAATAGAAGCTCCTGAAGCCACCAGGGAAGCAGCATCTTGTTCCTCCTTCCTGATGTCTGGAGAGTCAGGGATGTCAGAAGGGGAAAGATTGAGTGTGCAGAAAAATTACCTCAATTTCTGAACAGGCAAAGTGGTGCAAATATTTAATTAATATTCTGTCTTTACATTAAGCTTTGCTGTTTGTTTGCCTTTTTGTTCTTTTCTTTTACTGCTTCTAGTTTTGACTCTTCTGCTCATGCTGAAGGAACCAGACAGCCACTGCAAGAGCTGAGCTGCAAATCTGGGCCAGGCACTGATTTAAGCCCTTTGACAGGCACTGAGCTGAGCTCCTGGACATTTGGAGCCAGTCATCACAGAATGGGACAAAAAAAGCAGCTGCACAGTCACCAAAATGTCAGTGTTGTACCAGCCTGGCCCAAGGTCAGGGTTCATTTTCCCAGGAGTGTCAGTGCACAAAGCTCAAGTGCCATTAGTGGGAGCTGGAAGTGCCCAGCACCTCTGAAAGGCTCCTCATTAATACCTTGCTCAAGGTCATGCAACTTGCCTCCAGGAAAGCCCAAAAATAAAATCCAGATCTCCCCTTTCAGCACTTGAACTATTTTCTTTTACACAGAGTCACAAGCTCAAAACTAAAGATTTATCGATATTCTGTAAGGAACTCATTAAATGCAAACCCTCATTATTAAAACCTGTGACATAAGCAATTTGCAGATGTATCATTAGGAATATATTCTCTGATGTTCATCCAAGCTTCACAAGCTCCTATAATGGCATTTCATTTTCTATTTATATTCTGAGCTGCAGTGTGGAACCCCTGTTGGAAATGAAGAGACCATTTGTTCAGAAATCAAGAGTGGGAAGGTTCTGCTCTTGAATTATTTAAAGGCTTGCAAACTCTCCTAATTACATTTAAAGTAGTATTTTTAAAGGCTCTCTTGAATGAGCTGTGCACACAGCCTTTATTTAAAAGCATTGCTTCAAATAAGTTTTGAAGCCAAAGATTAAATGCAAAACTTTTTATATCTACATGACAGAGCCAGCCATTGTTCTGTGCTGTCACAAAGAGCAATTCCTCAGGGATTTGGGGCTCTGTCAGGCTCCTCAGCTGGGCACACACTGTGCCCACAGCTTTTCTGACCCTGAGCACACAGACTTTACCACAGAGCTCAAACCCAAGTAAGGGGAAGGGTGTTTTGCCATTTTATCTCCATTTTGATAGGCAAAGCCAACTTAGCTCAGCCTTCTTGTTTGGATACTTTTCCACAAGTTCCCTTCAGTCTCAGTGATCAGGCCTCACACACAGGGAGCTGCACAGCAGGACACAGCCTTGTTTTTTCTGTGAAATAATCAGAGTTCTAGACAGACATTCCTGATTTTTCTCCTCGTGGCCAAAGGGAACACACAAAAAGTCTCCTAAATCCACAAAAGCATTGCAGCCAGCAGCTGTTCAAGTTCTGAGTTCACCAAGTGTAATCCTGGGGAATTAGAATCATTTCTGGGACAGCCCCAAGGCCTGCCCTGGGCTCAGCTGAGCTGCAGGATGAAGCAAACAAACAGCAGGAAAAGGCTCCAGAGCTGCCCCTATCCCCCAGAGGGGGCTGTCAGCATCATCATCTCTGCTTTGATTTCCTGGCAAATCCAGCAGGAACCCACACAGGACTTACCTAGTAGAGTTTTAGGGTTGGTGAGCCCTAATTGTACCACTGGGTTTTCTAAGATGGCTTGGAAGAGAGGGCTGTTGGTGTCAATGCCCTTGTCTAAGTCCTCTGGAGAAGGTTTTCTGTCCCCCAGCAGCCACTCACACTGAAAGAAATCAGCAGGCACATCAGATTTCATCAGAACCAAAGTGTCTCTCTACTCAAAAGTTTTGCTAATGTGGCATTTTAAAAATACTTCCCCCTCTCCCAGTTAAAGCCTGAGCTGTACATTTCTTTTCACACATTCATTTGTACCATCCAACCCAATATCCTCTCTCCAACAGTAGCCAGCACTGGATACTGAGGAGAGGATTCCCTGGCTGTCAGCTGTGTCCACAAAATTTTCCTTAATATGTAATAGGGAACTAATCAATCTGGGAAAAATTTTGTTTTCTGATTCCAGAAACTGTGGAAGCATTGCTGCCAAGTGATAATTTACACCCTGCATGGCTTGAATCTAACCTCGATCATTTATTCCTGTCCTAAACCAATTATTCTGGGGAATATTTTCTCCTTTCTCATGACGGCACAATCTCTTTTGCTGACTGCAGTGAGGGAGTTTCTCAAAAGCTTTTTGAAAACCCAGCCTCAGCCTCACAGAGCCCGAGCTCCTCTGAGGAGTCCCAGCCCTTTGCAGTCATTCCAGCTGTGTATCCAATTTCAAAGAGGCACAGAATTTTTGCTCCTCAATCTTCAGCAGGAGTTAACTTTATGACAGACCAAATCATGACCCAGCTCAAGGATGAGAAGCATCAGTGGGACAGACCCTTGGAGCTGCAAGGACTTTGTACTCACAGCTGCATTTTGCTGGTTGTTGTTCACTCTGAGTGCATCCACCACCTCCTTTTCATCAAATCCCATCTCCATCAGGGCAATGACAGCCTAGAGCAGAACCCCACAGCTTCATTAATGTTACATTTAGAACAGAAATGAGAGCAATCATATCCCTTCACCTTCTGTGTGCAGCTTTATGGGAGGTAAAACTCCCCCATAATTTCCATATGCAGAGCGCTCAGTAATTTTATTAGCAAAGTTTTCAAATATTCTATATCAAAAGTGTCTTTTTTATAGAAGAAAAAAATAATATTAGGAGGTAGCTCCTACTCTCAACACTGGAAGCTGAATGCAAGGCAAAGAGCAAGTGTAGCTGGGGTAGAAAAGAGAAGAAAAATGAGGAAAAAAACCCCCTCATTTTGGAACTCCTCTCCTGTCACAGAGCTCTTGTTCACATTTCACTGACAGATCAGCCTTGATGTGCATTTGTGGTTCTATTCACCCCATCTCATTTCACTTCCCAGATTTATTACACTGCTGGTGAGTGTGATGTACTCACACAAACACACCCAGATAATGGTAGGAGAATGTTTCACTGGTTAGAAATTGCACCAAAAGCATTTGCAGCTCTTAACCCAAATCTCAGACCAGCCAGCTGTAAACCCAAGGTGCCACATGTCACAGAGCCCTTCCAGGTGTGTCCCCATTGGGAGAACACCACATTCCCACTGCAGGTAATGCTGTGTTCTGAAAAAAAGGGCAGCAAGTCCTTGCTGCAAGACTTCAATCTGCTGGTGGTACTTTTCCTTGCCCCCTAAAACAATGTTCTTCTGTCCTTTCCATAGAATCATGGAATGGTTTGGGTTGGAAGGGATCTTAGAATCATCCAGTTCCAACTCCCTGCCAGGAGCAGGGACACTTTGCTCTAGTCCAGGCTTTTCTGAGCCCCATCCAGCCTTTTCTACAGCCAAAGGATCTACTCCTGTCCTGCCACCCTTCCCTCCCAGGCTGCAGTGAAAACAGCAATGCCAGGGCTCTGGAGCTCCCTTCAGTCCTCTCAGAGAGTTTCCAGGTGCAGAGGTAACAATGCCTTCCATGTAGATCCTGCTGTCCCAGAGAGTGGGGTTTGAGAGGTAAAATCCCTGAATTTAAACACTCCCTAAACACCTTCAATGAAATACTGCCAAGCCAGCACAATACCCAACTAACCAGAGGTCCCCTTTCATTTATTAATTAAAACATTTATTTGTTTTATCCAATCCCTCAAGTTCCACCCACCCGTGGGTCTGGACGAAATTCTCTTTTCCTCCGGATCTTCTTGAAGATTTCCGTCAGCTCATCCTTGGCCTCTTCCCCGCCCTCCTCCGAGCTGGGACCTGCAGCTGCCTCAGCAGAGGAGGCAGCACCTTCAGCTGGGGCTTCTGCAGGAGCCTGACCTGGCAGAGGAGCATCCACAGCAGGGTCATCAGCGTGTTCTATCAACCACTCCATGGCCTGGGTCACCGACATGCTGGGACAGACACGGGAACAGAGCAGTGAGAGGGGAGAGCACAACTCCCTGTGCACTCACCTGTCCCCATGCTGGATGCACCTGCAGCTTAACAGGGCCTGAAAACACATCAGTAAAGTTTTGGAGCAAATCTCAGTTCTCTGGGCAACCACAATCGTCTCTGAATCTGGGAAAAGAGAGGCTCCAAGTCTAGCTTGGATCTGTAACCCAGATTTTGAAAGGCATTTCTGAGGGAGGCACCTCACCCTCTGCAGCATCTGCTTTGTGCCTGTTTGCAACTGGGGACAGACCTGCCAACAAAGCACGTTCTAAATTTGCATTGGAGCCACATCTCAGGTGCCAACAGCTCTGCTTCTCAGGGACAGGGAGCAGGACACCATGGTGTGACACCATCACTTGCTGGGCAGTGTAACTGCTCCAGCTAAAGGATCCTCAGAGCTCCCAAACACCTCTTCCCAACAGGTAGAAAGCAAAAAGCAAAGGTAACAATAGTGCAAGGAATGTGTAATTCCGTTTGACACACAGGAATTATTGCACATTCATGGAAGGGAAAGCCTTTGCCTGTTTGGCTTTTCTGATACAACATGAAAGCTGCAGGACAGCAGGGGAGAAAGTCTTCCTGAGGCACTGGAAAAGTGTGACTGGAATATGTTGTGGACTCTTATCACCAAATTTTTTCAAGAATGGCCTAGCAAAGCCCTCTAAGGAGTGAGCTAGTACAGCTGGCTTTTCTACATAACCTCCTATTTTACTGCAGCTGCTCTCTGGACTTCACAATATTCTTGAAATTTTTAAAGATCAGCACAAAGTATATTTCTACAGTTGAAAGGCCAGTGTGGATGAGCTAAATTTGCTTTTTCTTCTGTAAAATCTGACTTTGAAAGCTGAAGAAAACATGATCTTGATGCTTGGAAACAGTGCCAGCCTGGCAGCCCAGTGACCCACAGACCTTGCAGAGCCCTGTGCCACCTGCACTGTGCCTGAGGCAGCACTTCTTGCAGTTAATGCTTTCTCCAACCTCCACTGAGGTGACCCATATAAGGAGACAAAAAAGATGCAAATGTGTGTTAAATCACAAGCATTAGTGGCAGGCAGGTGCTGGAACACTCACTGGTTCAGCCTGAGGGCTTTGATAGCTCTGCTCTCTGGGAAACCCATCTCGGTGAGCTGGCGCAGCGCGATCTCGTCCACCCTGTCCTCCTCATCCTCATCCAGCATGGCTGCACACACACAAACAAAACTGAGCTCACATCCACCCCAGGCTCACATAACCCCCCGTGTCAATGGAATGGCATGTGTTAAATTCAAGCCCCATTCTCTCTCCCATCCCTTCTTTTGTTTCTGCCCCCAGTTTGCCACCTCATCATGTAATTTGCTGCACTCAGCTCGCTCTGGCTCAGATTGATTCTTCCAGGACAAAGACTTTGTCCAGATGTGGTCAAGATCCCAAACAAAAGGCCACTAACACTCACATGACCACAGGATTTCCACACAGTTAAATGTAAGAGATTCACTGAGGATCTATTTATCATTTCTCTAGAAATTAAGTAGGATCTGGCTATAGCAGATCTCAAGGATGAGCATTTCCCACCAACCCAATTTCTCCTCATTTTACTACATTCTTGTGAATTTTCAATTATTCCTTACCATCCCTACTAATAATTTCTAAATGGAACTTCTCACCCATCCCAAAGGGGCCTTCTATATCCATGACTTTTATCCATGCTCCAAAAACAAATTCCCAGGATTGAACTGGCAACTCTAAAGATAAGTTCTTACCATTTGCCTTCTTAAATAGTTCAACTGCATCGGGGTTCAGTGCTAGCAATTTCTGTGCAACTTCTATGAGAGACACTAAAATCTTCCGGAGCTCTGTCTGGAACTGCAAGAAAGGAAACTGTCAAAGCATTTAGACAGGAAGTTACCAGCCATCAGTGAATCTTAATGTATCTATTGTTAGTAACATAGCAGCAGCCTGGCCCTCTGTTCAACAAAGTTGCTTTATTAGGGCTTTATTTTCATTGTTTAGTCTCTCAGGAGGTCTGGGACCTTCCTGTGAAGTGTTACATGGAAGCAAAAGTTCCTGGGCAGAAAGGTCCTTTTATTTCTACCACACCCCACGGGTAGTGGTCAAGGAAAGGAAATAAACCACAGGAAACCCCTGAATTATTTAAGACTGAAGAAATAAAACCCCATAACTTCATATTTGCCTCATCTTGAATATGCTCTGAGGCTTTTTCCAAGCACAAACAAAACATTTTAAATCATAGTTTAGGACGGTATTTTATTATCACTAAATACCACGTGTCTAAACCTTAACCTATTTAATACACATTACAAACATCTGAATTTCTCTTACAGAGCAAAGAGAAGTGCATAAAAACCAACGAATAAATCAATATAAACCGGGCCGTTTGGCTATATAACTGTGTGAGCAGAAACAGAGGCAGCACTTACATCCCTCATGTTGTGGTGGGTGACGCTGCGGTCCACGCTGCGGGCAGGCAGGTTGGCAGTGGCTTTGAGGATGGCATCCTTGTCAGGAGCTTTCTGCTCCTGCTTCCTCTGCAGGGAAGGCAACAGGAGAAGCTTTCATAACCCATCAGGCACAGAACACAGCACAGAGTTTCATATTCCTCCCCAAGACACCAAGCAGGGCTCTGTCACTGCCATGGATTAACAGCTCCAGTGTCACCCTGCAGTTACAGAGCTCAGCTGGGCCTGTTGGGCTGCCCCACTTTCAGTCCTTACACCTAAACATGCAGGGAAATTCCAGCATAAATGTATCCCAGAGAACTTGGAGGCCTCTGAGTTTATGTTCCATCATAAACACCATCCTGACCCTCGGGAACAACTCCAATAAAACAAAATAAAACAGCGAGGGGCAACATTCCAGCACCAGAGGCTGGTTAGAGGGTGACAAGCCACAAAGGCAGAAGACAACCTGACAGCAAGCCAACATGTTTCCTTGGGTTTTCAAACAAACTAAAGCACTTGCTGAACTGTATTTTAGTTATTAGACATTTGTTTAAAGATCAAATCTAGAAAATTTCCACAGAGTGTATCTGTGTGTTTTATTTTAAGGCAAAATGTTCTCAGAATGAAAGTTAAAAATGTAAAATCAGCTTCCTCTAAGTTTGGAAGAAATAGGAAGCAATTCCTGTAGAATTTAACTGGCAGCATCTACCTCTCCAAGGAGAGCACATCACCATTCCACAAGTCATCAATAAAGCAATTAATCCAAAGGGTTTCAGACTCACCTTCTCCTCTGCAACCACATCTGCCATTTTGGGGAGCAGAGCTGGTGCTCTCTTCTTGACCAGCAGCAACACATCTGGGAGAGAAGGACACTGCCACAGGTTAGAGAGTCTGGGAGAACAGCTCCTGCAAGATACCCCTCAAATTCAACTACTCCTGGGGGTTAATTTTGTATTAGTTCCATTTATTTAGCTTCCTATGTCAAAGCAGAGAGAAAATCTTAAAAACGTTTGGAATTTGCCAGATAAAGCCCAGCTCCTCCTTGCAGACTGACAGGATTCAAAGCCAGACAATCTCACCTCTGTCCTGAATGTTCTCCTCCAACACTGTTTTTGTGTCTGTCAGCACCTTCTCAGAAGTAGCATGGATCAGCTTATGATGTGTCACAGTTTTGGGATCCTCCAAGCTCCCAGGAACACACTGCAGGAGACAAGAAATACTGATCAGAAAACACAAATGAGGCTCCTTGTGAACCACTTGGCACTCAGGGTTCTCCACACACAAACTGTGCATCATTTCCTGGCTTCTCAAGAGCTTAAGCCAGAGGTCAGTGCACATAAAATATTTTATTAAAGAAAATGAGGTTTGATTTGTGCCTGTGTGAGTGCATTTGTGCTTTCTCAGGACATCTCTCTCACACTAAATTCTGGAAGTTTTGGAGATTTGGAGCAAAGCAAGGAGGCTCCAGGACCCACTGCTACGTTAATTCTGATCACTGAGGTCCCTCAGAGATTTGTTTCACAAAGTAAAAATGCAAATGTACCAAGAGCAGCAGTGTTTTACAGGAGGGAAGGCTGGAATGCTGCACGTTCTCATTTGGAGTGTCCAAACAGGACAGACTCCCTGCCTCACCTCATAATTATAATTTACTCTCAGAGTAAACAAGGCACTGCCAGCAGTGATTTTGGTTTATCTGACCTTAAACTGGGCAGTTTCTGCACCTTTTTTCAAGCTGGAATCACGAGATTTGGCTGCTGGAGCCCTAACCTGGGTTAGAGCTCCTCTGCTAAAAGTGCTGAACTAAAGTTCCCTTCACAGCTCTTCCTCCCAGCCACAAATAATCAGAATACAATGGATTATTATTTTTTTTTGTGCTCATCCCCTTATTGCAATTCTAAATTGCATGTCAATTAATTCACTGGGAAATCAGTTCAAATCCTTAAAAAAAGTGCTCACACAAGGCTCGAGCAGCCTCCTCCTCACACCAGAGTGGCTCCAGATGCACAGTGAGAGATTATTCCATCAGTGCATCTAGAGGCTTCCAATTCGTTTGAGTGCAAAAAAGAAAGCAAAGAGCTTGCAATTCCAGAAAGGCAAAATTAGAAATAACAACCTGCAATTGCTGCTGCTGCTCTCACCACAAAACAGGACACTTCATACCGACCTTGCCTGCCCTGCTCACAGCAAACAGCTTTTAATGACACTTCTAAATGTTTCTACCAAGCCACTTCCACCATGTCTGCAGAATAGAGTTCACCTTTTTGTGCAACAGAGCCATTCCCATAAATCCCACTGAAACCTTTAATTTTGGTGGAGCATTTAGTGCTGTTCAACACCAGCCTCCTGCAAAGGAGCCTTTGGAATCCATCATCACCTTTCCTGCAGCTGATGGAAAGCTCAGCTCTCTCCTGTTTCTCCAAACAAAACACTTTTGTTTCCAACACTTCCAGTCCCTCACCTGAATCTGGGCTTGGTTCTGATGCCTCACTGAGATTGAGCTGAGAATATCTGAGCTCTGCTTTGTCTACCAGGAGCTTCTCAGAGACCCTGCAGCTCCTCAAGTGCTGAGCCAAGGCCAGAGAACACATTAAGAGCTGGGAGCACCTCCTGTAATGGATCTGATAAGGTGCCCAAAATGCCTGGGTACATCGGAGGAACATCTCTGCAAACAAGCTCAGAATATTCCTGTTACACATCCTGAGGGCAAGAGAAGGAAAAGGGCAGCTGGGAGCAGGGTTTGGGGTGGGCACACAGACTTATTTCCATTTCCCCCAGAGTATGTGGGGACAATCACATAATCGATGTGGGCAGTAATTAATCATGAAACGAATCAGGTGAAAGTTTAAGCAAAAAAATTAAAGTTCCGTGGACACCAATTCTTATTTCCTGTACTTCCAACCACTTTAATAACAACTGCAGAGAATAATAGGGCAGATATGGGCACTACAGACACCAAAGAGGTGCTGAGTGAAACACTTGGCTTATCTTCACATTTTAAATGCCCTGGAAATAGAAAAAAAACACCTGATCAGCAATGCCTTTACTCGTTCTCACCTTTTCTTTTTAATTCTGGAATTCCCAGCAGGCTGCTCTGCCTGGCAGGGGACAAACATTTGTACAGGTGCCCAAGCAACTGCTGAAATCCTAAGCCCTGGTGATTCCAAACACCTCTTGCAAAGCTTGGAATCCTGGTCAACCACAAGGCTTTGTTTGTTTTAAAATACAAAACTTATTTTTTTGTTTGTTTGTTTGCTTTTAATAACAGAAACACTTGAAAATAACCCTGACACTCCCTCCTATTAAACTTGGGTGGCTTAAACCATCTGTTTAAATAAATGTTATAGCTAAGGGGAAAAAGCAGTGGGAGAGGTTTATTTCTTGGCCTAACAAAAGACCCCAAAACATCAAATTTGGGGGAAATAAAGCATTTGAAGGTTATGGAGGGAAAAGTGGCCACTTCCCCAGCTGCAACCTGTTACAAACATCTCCCTCTGCTTCCTGAAAGAATGATTTCAGAGACATTCAAGAACATAATCATCAGTCTCTTGAAAGAGGTGGCTGCAGAAATCATCTCAAGGTGTTATCAAGCTTGAGTCCATAAGCAGGAGCCATGATTTTTCCAGGTCTATTTTCCCCCTCCATAAAACTATTTATTATCCATTATGGTTATGGAAATCCATCCCAGGAAGGATTTTTGCACAGAGCAGCACAGATTGAAATCAAATATCACCCTGAGTTATCAAATTGTCTCTAAACCTGCTCTCTGTCAGTGTGAACCCATTCTTCCTTGTCCTGTAAAACTCCATCTCTCTTTATCTGTTTCCTGTCAGCTCCCTTCAGGTACTGGAAGGGTTCCTGGGCACTTTTATTTCACTCAGGAAATAAAACTTTTACCCTTCAAACGTGAGTCAAGCGGTTAAAAATTACAGGGTTCTTCTCCTGTTGCACAGGTTTTATGTAAAAAAAGTCTTTGCAAGACTTTAAAGGGAAAGCCCCACACTATTAAATGTGATTTAGTGAATTGTGCTCCCAGAAGGAGCAGCTGAAGCTTCAGCTTTTCCCAGCTCCAGAGTTCCACGTCCCTCAGGAAGAAATGCAGCAGGTCAGGAGTGCAGCTGTGCTGGCCCCAGGCTCCTGGCCATGGGTCACCGTGTCACACGCTGCTCTTGTCAATCACGACAGCAAAACCTGGCTGTGCCTGAGCTTCTAGACTCAGCCCAGGGGCTCTGAAAACACCAGCTCTGCCTCTGCTCCCACAGCCTGGCACCTTGTCCTTCCACACAGCGACAAGTGAGTGACCCTCTGGCCACCTCCATCACGATCTTATTGTTTAAAGCACAGGCAGAGCATTAGAAGAGCTTTGATCTCCCCCCAAAAAAACACCGCAGCTGTTTTTGCAGGGTGAGGCTGCACTAAGATTTTAATAAAAGACATTTTAATTTCTCCTCCTCAGTTCCTACCTTCCTTCTTTGCTCAGACACAGAAACAAGCCAGGCCAGAACCCAACTCACACCCAGCAGGGGCAGGAGCCGGGGATCTCTGACACCGCTGCAAAACACACGCCAAACTCTGGAACTAAACATTAACAACTGATTTCTGCCCAAATCCTCCTTTGCCAACACAAAAAACTCTCCAAAAGGGAGTTTTATTTCCATATGGAACAGTTTCACATCATTCGGAGGGGGGAAAGCAGACACAGCAAACCAGGACACATCTGTTTACCTGAGCTGATTTTTTTCCCCTTCTTTTTAAAGCCATTTACAAGGCGCTGGAAAAAAACAGTTTTCCTCACGGGACAGCTTTCCTTTCCCCTGGACTGTTAATTCCAGTGGTTCCCTCGGTCCCTGCTGATTTCCAGCCCCAGCCCCGCAGAGTTTCGGGCGCTGCCGGTGGCTCAGCCCGGTCCCGACCCGCCGCTCCCCGCTCCTTACGTGCTTCAGGCACCGCTCCTTGAGCTTCTCCACCGTGGTGTCCTCGGGCACCTCCTCCAGCCACTCGGCGCCCTCCATGGTGCACACATGGAGCCTCAGCACCTTCCCCGCAAAGATCTTCTCCTCCTGCACGAACATCGCCCCCGGTCCCGGTCCCGGTCCCGCCGCTCCGCCTCCGCCGCCTCCTCCGCCGCCTCAGCAGGCCCCGGGCAGCGCCGCGCGCTCCCGCCCGCCCATGAAGGTGACCCCGCCCGGCCCGGGGGAGCGGCGGCCCGGCCCGGGCGGCGCGGGGAGCGCGGCGCTGGCTGTACCCGGCACGGCCCTGCCCGGTGTCACCGCCGGTGTCACCACCCGGGCCCCGCCGTCCCTCCGGGGACACGGCGGCGCTCCCGCCGCGGTCGGAAACGGAAATGCTGGGCGCCGCCGAGGCATGGTGGGAGATGTAGTTCTACCGCTGTGGGCTCCTCCGGAAGTGAAGGCGTAGAATCCCACCCCCCTTCACGCCCCTAGGCGGGTAGTTGAGGTTCTTAATCTTTAATAAATCTTTAATAAACCTTCAATAAACGATTAATGACGTTTAATGACGTTTAAGACCGTTTATCAACGGCTCCTCTGCGCCGCAGTTAACAAGGCGTTGCCCCGATGCATTGTGGGATCGCGGTCACTCGGCCCATCCCGGTGCGGCGCCGCCCGGTGCATGCCGGGAGTTGTAGTTCCGTCCCCCGGGGCTCGGGGGGTCCCTGTGGCGGCCCGGGCATGGCTAAGGGGTCGTGGACACTCCGGGGACACCGGGAGGCACCGTGGCGGTGCTGCTGTCCCGAGCGGGGCGGGATGGAGCGGCCGGGGCCAGCGGGAGTTCCCCCTGCGGGCCGTTAGAGGGGGCCCGCGGGCCGCCGCTTCCCGGCCCGCTCCCGTCCTGCCCCGTGCCGTTCAATTCCCGGCCAGCGGGAGCGATTTCTTTTCGTGTTTTATTATTAAAACTTTCGCTGTCTTATTCAAACCGTGTTATTTGCTACGGCTCGTGCCCGAGCTGCGCCGATCCCTTGGGTTCGGGTTTAGCAAGCGTTGCAGAGCAAAGTTTTCGCGAGTTTAAAGTACCTATATATTTAAATTAAAATCATAATTTCGCTCCAGAAGTGGCTCTCCTGCTTTCCAGCTGCAGAGGTGGAGAGTGTGGGTTTCTGGTGGAGGCATCTCGGAACTCCGAGAGCCCCAAAGCACATCTGTCCCAGCTGTGCTGAACAAGAAATTCTGCAAAGCAGCCACAGGAAACACCAGGATCTGTCTGTGCCCAGCAACAACAACAAAAATCCCAGCAGATCCCACCGAAAAGAGTTTTTCCTGCTCTCTCTGCACACCACACATGCTCTGACTTGTTTTCCCACTTTTCCCTGCAGCCTGACATGCTGTGGGTTTATTTTAAGTGTTAAATACACCTTGAAATGAAAAAAGGACGCTGCAACTGCTGAGGTTTTATGGATTTGTGAAATGGAGCTGTTCTTGTTCTGAAAATAAGAGCAATCTGTGGTATATTCATCCCTGAGAGCGAGCCCTGCCATGCCCATGCTGCACACGGGGTGTGGAGTTGGTTAAACAGCAGCTGAAGCAGAAATAAATCCAGATGGAATCAGGCCCGGAGACAATAAAGGCAATAAAGTGTTGTGTGAGGAGGAGCTGAGAGCTTTGGAGAGCCAAAACTCGACCCTATTAAAAAGCAGAGTTAATTTGGGGCTGCCAAATGCTGTGGCATGAAGCCCCAAGCCGGGGCTGTGCTGGACCAGGAGCTCCCAGGGCTCAAACGGGACATTTCCCATCCCATTTTCCAGCGTGCCGAGCAATCCCATCCCTTTCTGCTGTGCCGAGCTCAGCCTCCAGCCCCAGAGCCCACGAGAGGGAGCAAATTCCTGCTCTGCAGACTCTCCTCCTCCAGCAGCAGCTCCCCTTGGGAATAACCACGCGAATTTCCTTCCCAAAAACGCAGCCCTGGAGCTCCTGGGCCGGCAGGAGGGGACAGTGAAGGTCCCCAGGGTGGCAGTGGGGTGACCCCAAGTCTTTGTGATGGGCTGAGCACAATCTGCCTGACAAATCCCAGCCACCAACTCCACTCTGAAATCTTCTCTTCCCTGCTGATCCCCCGTGGTTTTGCTCCCTGCAACTTTTCCCTGCTCCACGGAGGGAGCTGAAGTCTGGGACTGGCTCAGGAAGGTGCCACTGGAGACAACCAGGATAAAGCTTTGCTGGGAGTTATTTGAAATCAGCCGAGGAGCAGGGAGTGATCTCCCAGCAGGATAAATCCAGTGGTGTGTGCACAGGACCTCCCACAGCCATAAAGGGGCTCTCAGCAGTGGCTGCTGCAAAGGAGAGGCAATATCTGGAGATGAATCTGGAGCTGAGGCAGGGAAATAAAAAGAGATTTCTGCTTTCTGGCCATCTCTTGCATTGAAGCAGCGCTTGCCTAACAAAAGTGGAATACTTTATTTCCGTGCTTTGAATGCAGCTCCTGTGTGCTTGATAAAATGAACCCATAAAATTGCAAATACGAGGCAATTTGACTACTGATGGCTAATACATCATAAGGGCCCAGGGAATGGGAGCATTTAAAAATACCCCATCTAAACATTGGGCACTGCCTCCTTGCCTTGCTCTACAGAAGAATAAATAAACAATATGTGTCTATTAGGCTGATATTGTCCAAAGCCCAAAGAATGAGTGCACAATGTGTTACTTGATTTTTATGGCTGATCCATTATGCCCAGAGACCAACGTGGGAATGAGTGCAGGGAATCAGCAGCTCTTTCCTTTCAAGGAAAAGCTCCTCTTGTTTCACATCCCCTGGGCAATGATTTCCCGTGGTTGCATCCAGCAGCAGGATCTTTCCCTTGGTCTGGGGCCTGCCCCAGTTTTGGGGGGACAGCAGAGCCAGGGGAGAGGGGACAGAGCCCACAACACTCAAACACCCCCTGCAGTGCAGGGAAACAGGGTGGGAGCAGCTCAATATTAGTGTTGATTCCTGCAGGAAACAAAATACCAGGGAGCTGACAAGGAAAACGGAGAGACTTTTCACAGGGGTGGAGTGCCAGGACAAGGGGGAATGGCTTCAGACTGACAGAGAGCAGGATTGGATGGATTTGAGAAAGGAATTCTCCTCTGTGAGGGTCGGGAGGCCTCTGGCACAGGTTGCCCAATCCCTGGAAGTGTCCAGGGCCGGGTTGGATGGGGTTTGGAGCTCCCTGGGGCAGTGGGAGGTGTCCCTGCCCATGGCAGGGGTGGGATGGGATGAGTTTTAAGGTCCTTCCCTACCCAACCCATTTTGGGATTCAAGGAGCAGAGGAGTGGGAGCCCTGTGCCCTCCCCAGCCCCGTTCCTGGGCTCATTTCTTCTCTTGCAAAGACTCCAAAGAGCTGATTCCAAACCAACCAGTGCTGGCAGAGTGGGAACATCCAGCACGGGGGAATCCACACCAGCAAACCCCATAATCTCTTTTAAATTGTCTGAGAGTGGGAGGAATAAAAGAGAGTGAAAATTACACACAAGCCACCACCCCCCCCCAGCTTCTCCTGGGCAATCTCAGAATTTATGGAGACAACTCCTGTGGGATGCTCCATCATGTCACCCAAGACTTGTGCATCGACTCTTTTCCTGCTGCTGCCGAGGGAAGAAATATGATAACAGGAGGGATAATGAAGCAGACATGTTTTCTCCAAATCAAACCCATTCTCTCTTCAGCTGGGAGAAAAGGGTGAAGAACTTCCCCTTCACGATATTTTTCTCAGTAATGTGTTTTGACAATTTAATTTAGAAGTCATAGAGTAGCGAAGACAAAGTCACCCGGTGGGTGGACATCGGCGAGTTCAGTTGCCTTTGTGATGAATTGGTGATAGTCCAGAGATGACAAAACAACACAGGGGGACAAGAAGGAGGCTGGCAGCACTGTCGGCAGCGTGCACAGGATAAATTGAACGCTACACTTCATCCAGGAGCTTCAACATTCCCCGGCATCCCCAAGTAATTTATGAATTGCAATTAGCATTTTATTACGGCTCGTGCCCGAGCTGTGCCTATCACTCGGGTTCAGGTTTTGCAGGAGTTGCAGAGCAAAGTTTTTCCTGAGTTTGAAGCACCTATTTATTTAAATTAAAGTGATAAGTACGCTCATGAGTTTGCTTTGCTGTTCTCCAGCTGCAGAGGTGGAGAGTGTGGGTTTCTTGTGGAGAGCATTTGGGGTTCTGGGAGCACACCCTTGTCCTTGTGTTGGACAGGCTGTCCCAGGGATGCTGTGGGTTTGGTGTAGAATCATCAGCGAAGCAGCTCTGGGGAGCAGCAGGACCAGTCTGTGCCCCACAGCCCCAGTTTGGGGTCTCAGCTGTGCCCCTGCTCCCCACTGGGCTCTGAGTCTTCTCTGTGCAGCTCCTGCACAGCCCCATCCCGATCTTTTGGCTCCCGGATTTATTTCTCCTTTTCCTGAGACGTGGAAACTTCTGTCTCTCGCCCTTTGGCGACTTCTCCAGGGGCCAGCAGAGGAGCAGCCACTCCTGCTCCCTGTTCCATCCCGGCTGGGAAGCAGAGCCCTTCTGCTTCCCTTGCCCTGCAAACAGAAAATCATCTTAAAAACCTTTCTGAAAAGGGTGTTTAAAGCTGGAAACTGGAGGATTTTGTGGGCGGTAACCACCAAATTGCCAGCGCTGCTTCAGGACCCACAGCACCCAGGAGGGCGCCCAGTCAGGGTCAGGGATCCCTCTGCCCTTTGCCTGGAGCTGCTACCCCCACGCAGGGACACAGATCTATTTGTACAATTTAGCTCCAGAGTCACTCTGAAAGGCCCCTGACTGTGTTCAAAACGACTCTGCAGGTTGTTATAAATATACAAAGCTTTTTGTGGGGATATTCATGAAATTCTATCACCACTTACCCTGGCTGGTAATGGCCTTGTTTATGTATGGGCTCTCTACCTGGCTTTGCAGCCTCTCCAAACACAATTCCATTACGGTGTTTAACTGCTCTATCAGTGTAGTACTTAGCTCTCTCTGCTTCCCAGCACAGCTCCTTAATGGCCAGGGAAGGCATTAGGCACTGCAGTTTGTGAGTATTCAAAAGAAAGTTCAAATCTCACGATGTCTTTATTTTAAAATTCATGGAATTTCTAAGTATCAACTCGTAAGCCATGACCAAACAGTCATTTCTTTCTTAAACAGCTTTTTTTTTTTTCCCCTCCTTTTTCTCCTCCACCAGTTAAGTTGATCTCACCACAGCTCTGCAGATGCCAGTCCCTCCTTGTCCCACTGTAGTGTCCCCACCACCCCTGGGGTCCCCACCAGCTCTTTCCTGCCCACCCCAAGCAGGGGGACATCACTCTGAGGGCACCGTGGGGTCACTTTGGGGGTTTGCAGGTGCTGTGGGGCAGGGAACCAACTGTGCCCTCCCCGAGGAGCGCTGGGGGGAGCAGATCAAGGGAGAAAAGTGGATTAAAATCCAGGAGGGTATTTAAAAGGATGTGCGGTGCCTGTATGAGAAGGGCGGCAGGATCAGGGGGTGCTGGGGACACAGCAGGGCTGGGAATTGTCCCTCAAGTCCTTCCTCAGCAGCAGCTGGGCTGGGGTGACCCCAGCTGGGCTTCAGGTGCCACCAAAGCTGCTCCATCACTGCCACCCCCGTCACCCTCCACCCCCAAACCCTTGCCACACCAAACCCAGCGTTCTCCTTTTTGGCACTGCATGGATCCGGTTCCCAAATTTCTCCCCTGAACTGAGAAGAAAAACCTTTCAACTTCGTATCTGAAATCCCAAAGTCCCAATTCCCACAGAGAACGATGAATCCCCACCTCCACCAGCCACTCCCTCATCCATCAGGTGCTGCTTAACCTGCCACTGTCACCGTGGCATCTGGGTGGCAGGAGGCAGCTGGGAGGAATTTCCTTCTCTTTCCAGCTGATCAAGAGCATTTTCTCGTTTCCTTGTATGTTTTGGCAGAATGTCACAATTTAATTGTTGGAAACAAGAGCAGGAAATATTAGCAGCGCTGGCACAATAGGATTTTAATTTAGCTTCAGGACAGAAATGGGTCTCTAGCAGGGTGCCAGGCTCCAGGATTGCCTGTGAGTACGAGGAGCCTGGAGTTTTGTCTAATAGTTTGCACGACTGGGGTAAATCTGTAGGGATGTGAGGGACTTAATTGGGCTCATGCTTAAACACCCTCGTAATGCGAGGCACACTGCGTGCTCCCAGCATCATTATTAAACAGCCCATTTCACTTTTTAATGATCATCTTGGATCACTGTAGCAGCGATCAGCAAATAATCCCGGACAAATAAACATCTGTCTTCAGTGTTCCCACAGCTGGGGCTCCGGGAGAGGCTGGGACAGAGGAACTGCAGAGCCCCGAGGGACCCCAAATAATCCCTCTGTGCCCGGGCTGGGGGGCTCACAGGTTTGGGGTGGGCTCCCAACACCACTCCTTGGGCCACCACTGCCTGCTCAGGCAGGAGGGGTCTCCCCGCCCTCCCTGACATTGAGGTAAAATATGGGGCACCACTAAATTATTCAGTTGGCGAGAGGGGCTCTCAGGATGGCGTGTTGCTCTTCTGCAGTGTAATTAATAGTCTTTAGATTAAATATGAAATCATTCCTGCTCATTAATAATTCAGCGGCAGCGTGGCGATCTTTGGAGAGCAGCAGCACTTCATATTCCTCTCGAGTGTGGTGCCTGGAACGCTTTGGGGGAGGCAGCCGCCCTTTCATCCATCTCAATTACAGCTGCTGCCTGCTCGTTTCCTTCTTGAGCGCTGTTTTAAAAGGTGTGAAACTTTCCTGGGAAAGTCCTGGGAGGGGCTGGAGCTCTGCGCCCACTCAGGTGCCAAATTCTGGTGCTTCCCAAAGTGTTCTTGGCAAACCTGGGCAGTGCCAGGAGGTTTTTGGGTTGCATTGAGCTCAAGCACAGCTTCGCCTTTCCCTCTGAGCGGGGTCTGAGTGTGCAGCCCCCGTTCCACAGGGAGCTGGAGGGATGGGGAAGAGTTTCCCGTGGCCGAGGTGCCACTCCTGCCATCATGCTGGTGGCCTTGCAAAATCACCAGCGCCAGTCCCAGCTCCCCAAAAACCTGTAATTCCCAGAAAACAGGAGCTGCCCCAGCTCTCCTCCATCTCCGGCAGCCCCCAGGCCCCGCTGCTGTGCTTTACAGGCAGGATGGGGATGCTGGTTTTTGCTAATGCTGACAACCACCATAATTTAGCTTTACACCAGCACTAAAAACGGAGAAAAAATTCATGTCCTGGGACATCTGTGACACAGTTGCTGCTGAGGGCGGATTTATGGGCAGCCCCAGCAGCTCCCAGCAAGGAAAAGACCTCGGTGCTCACGGAGAGGTGAAACAGCCCTGGATTGACTCCAGTCGTGAAATCAGCCTTTCCTGTGGGGACAAATCCTTTTATTCACCTTATTCCAGCGTGGTCAGTGGGATATGGGAGGAAGGGAAGACAAATCCATGTCCTGGTGGTGCTGCTGGGCTCATTCCTGGACCTGTCCAGCATCCACAGCCCTGGTGGGATACAGGAATGCTCCAGGGCAGGCACAAGTAGCAGATGGATGCCTAAATCCCTCTGAAGACGGCACCTGGAGCAGCAGGAATATTTTGGGATGCCAGGCTATGGGGCTGTGCCAGCAGCATCTCCGGAGGGTCCCTGCTTTTTGCGGAGTGCCATCATTCCTGTTCCCAAACAGCAACCAAATGTTCGACAGCTGCTGCAGGAAAATCCGAAATCGCAGCCAAAGCCCCGGGGTGCAGCGGGAGGGAGGGGAGAAGGGCAGGATGAGGCTGATCCCAGCACAGGGCAGGGAATTGCAGCCCTGGGTTCGGCTGGCTGAAGGCAGCAGCTCCAGGGGTCCCAAATGCAGGCATTAAATGTCACCTCTGCCAAGGAGTCCCGAACACCCGCGTGGCTGCCGCGACCTTTACGGAGCCCTCCCGATTCCCCGCGAGCTGCTACCAGAGGATAAACTTGTTTGCACACCTGGCAGGGTTTTAAATAGGTTTTAATTCCTTTGTGGCTCGCCGCAGTTCCCCCCAGTGAGTCAAGGACTCGTCAGCTGGAGCTGAATGTGCGGGCTCTGAGCTGCCCCCGCAGCCGCTCCCACCGGGAGCATCTCCGGGAAAACCGGGAACATCTCCGGGAAAAACCGGGAACATCTCCGGGAAAAACCTGGAGTATCCCCGGGAAAACCGGGAGCTGCCTGGCCAGGGAGGTGCTGCACCCAAAATGCTGCGTTCTGTGGGGTGAAGGGATGTGGGGTGGTGGCAGAGGAGTGGCAGCAGGAGATCAGGGACACTTTAAGGGTTAAAAAGCCTCCAGTGGGGTTCCATGGTGGTGGGTGCCCTCCTAAGAGGGGCTGGTTCACAAATCCCCCTCTGCTGCACAACGGGATCCCCACATCCTGTGGATGGGACAATTCTGGGGCTGGATCCATCCCCAAATCACCCCAAAGGTGCTGCTGTCCCCAAACTGGGGGAGACTGTGAGGAGAGACAGAGCCTGAGCATCCTCAGATACCCAAGTGATGATTCCTCATTAAATTGGACACAGAACCAGGCAGGGATCACAGAGAAATTTCCAAAACCTGCTTCTCTTGGAGACCCTTCTGCACGGTCCAGTGGGATAAAGAACCAGAACCATGAGGGAGCACGTTAATGAATATGGAAACCTTCTTTTCGGGTAGTGCATGCTCATAAATGAATCCACTTTATAGAGCCATAGCAGAGAGGAAATGACTATTCGGAGCCTGATTTATCTGCTCAAATGCTTTGTAGTACTTCAGATTAATAAAAATATTTAATAAAGAATCAAGTTGGTTTATGCAAAGAGAATCACATCCCCTGTATTTTTATTACTGAAAAATTGGAAGCGAGAAGGAATAATGATATAAGCTACTGTATAAATGACAAAAATACCCATTCTAGTTATATGCATTGCCGTACAATCTTCTTCTATCCTATAAACATAATATATTCTTATGCCTATTTCAACTGATTCAGTAGTCATATGCTGCATTGTGCAGTTTAATACCATCCCGTCCTCAACAGCTCTGGCAAGTGATTAAATAAGAAATAAATTTTGCTGTCATTGCATTTAAAATCAAATCAAGGATCATTTGTTACCCCAAACGAACCAGTTATCCTGCTCTGCTCATAAGGAGGCTGCTGTTTGCTGAAGCATTTAGAAATGTATATATAGTAAACTCTTTGCATAATGGCTTGTACTGTAATATGATCTTTATGAGCCTCCCGCTCCGGAGACACTCGGCAGTGCCAATAAACAGCACATTGCTTTTTTAATTTAAAGTTATAGGTATGACACACTCCGTATTCTCCTTGTGTTCCTCCCAGCCTTGCTGGCTGTGCCGCGGGGCTGGGGGCAAAGCTTTTGTGTCCCCAGCGTCCCCCGTGTGGCACCACGGTGACAATCCCTGGTGCTGCCACATCCTCCCCAACCTCTCCAGCAGCTCCCACGGCAGTGCCAGACCCCAAACACGCAGGGAATGTGCCCAGGAGCGAGAGACAAACTGTCCCACTCACCGAGTCCATTAAATTTAATGTCACCGCCTCGCTAATGGCCCCTCGCGTTATAATGTGTAATATAAACTTACAAATTAATTGCCATACCTTCGAAAGATTCTTTAAGTGCTGCCAGAATGAAACCTGGCTAATAACCGTCATTTCAAAGTCCATTCTTGTTAGAAGATTGCGTGTGATCAAACTCCTTTTGTTGGCTCGTTATTTTAATTCCTCTCCTCCCCAGGAATTGCCGTTTTTTGGCCACCTCCACATCCTCACTGGGATTTACCTGAGAGCAGCTGCTCTTTCCTTTGGGATTTTATCCACAGGTGAGCCTGCACTGGTGAACCACCTGCGATGTGCTTCAGGTGTGAGCAAAATCCCGTGGAGGGAACCTCTTTCCTTAGAAAAAATTTAAAAAGCCCAAAGAATTTTCATTTGAAAAATGACCATTCTAAGAAAAAAGAGGTTCCCCAGGGTGTCCTGTGTGGGTTTGGGCATCACCAGTGGCTCCCAGCCCCTCACCATCAGCCACAGACCCACCACGGACCCTGCCAAACCCACTGGGTAAATTATTTGTTACAAATTATTTGCTCAGCTTTAATTATCAAGTTTTGGCACCCATTAGTTAAACCGGTTAATTTTATTAGGGAGAAAACAACAAATCACACGGCTGACAATAATGAGGATGAACAGGCATTTAATTATCCTTGTTCTAGACAGAACAATTATTAATTTTAAATTGCGAAAACTCATTTGGAAAGTTTGGAGTCTGGAGAATTCTGGCGGGGTGGGGATTGCTGCGGGAGATCTGTGGTCAGCGGCTTCATTAATACCAGGAACTCCAGGAAATCAATTCCTGCACCAGCCCCTTCCTCCCCCTTTATTGGAATAAAACCAATAAAATTTGATGTGTGTGTGGGGTTGTTCAAAGAGATTTGGGGACGTTCTTGCACCCACTGCTGGATCTGGAAGGGTTTGGGGTCTCTCTGAACTCGGGGCACAGTGAGGAGGATCCCCCTGAATTTGGGACAGCAAAGATCCCTCCCCTCAGATCCTTCCTCAAGGCATCCTGGAGGCTCGAGGAGCAGCAAAAAACCCCACCCAATAATAAAAATTGGGGGAATGAACCCGAAGAGGGAAGAAACAACTGGAATCTCATCATTTATCCCCAGTGGTCAGTGGCACAGATAACATTTTTCAAAGTGTAATTGCAGTCAATTGTACTTTCCCCCCAGTGCCCGTCAGCTCAGCTGGGGTGATAAATGTTGGCTTTTAAGCAAGAATGGATTGATTATTAATAGCTTAGATACCAGTTACAGGAACTGCAATAAAACTAGATTTTAATTTCCCTCTCTATTAAGGGATCTCATGTTTCATTCAACGTAGAGAGAAAATAGGGGGTTTCGCAAAGATATTAGATTTACTGCCACTGTAAAAGATCATTGATGCACCCAACTCTGGGCTATATTTGACTGATTTTTCAACAAAAGGCAGCTCAGTGGATGGCTGAGTCTCCCTGTGCCCAGCCCTGAACCTCCCTGGCATCAGGGAACAGAGGATTTCATGGAAACCAGAATGGTTTGGGTGGGAAGGGACCTCAAAGCTCATCCAGTGCCACCCCTGCCATGGCAGGGACACCTCCCACTGTCCCAGGGTGCTCCAAGCCCTGTCCAGCCTGGCCTTGGACATTTCCAGGGGCAGCCACAGCTTCTCTGGGCAGCATTTCCACATCTCCAGTGTTCCTGATCTCCCAAACTCCTTCCTGTGCACTCCTGCTCCCCATTAAATCCAAAATCCCAGCAGAAAATCACTTAATCAGGGTAGGGATGTTTTGGCTGTGATTTGTGTCTAAGTCAGGAGCAAAAGCATAAAAGCTGCCTTGACTGAAGAACAGAGTTGTGCATTTTAATCTCTTATAACTTACTTTTATGATGTAATTCTGAATTATGTTATTGCATTTGTATTTAGAGAGCACACCAGATGGTGCATGCAGTAACACTTTAAATTAGGGTTTCCCAAATACACATTAAATTTAGATTTAATAAGACAGTTATCACATGGGAATTAAATACCAATTGATTATTTAGAAGGTACCACAGCTCAGCAAAGTGTGCAGCTCCTTGCACTGCAGCTGGCACAGGGGAGGGACCTGGAGGGAGCACCCAGGGGTCCTGCCAGGCACCCACAGCCCCCCTGGCTCTTTGTCACCTCGGTGGTGACACTTGGCAGTGGAGGGTGGACACGAAGGGAGGGACACTGCTGTCCTCCCCCAGCCAGGCCAGTGCTCCACTGGGATCCCAGTGTCACCCAAATGGGAGCAGTGACACCCAGACTGGTTCCAGGGGTTTGTCCAGGCCAGCATCACCCCTGGGTTAATTAAATCTCCCCCCTGAAGGCACCTCCAGCCACACAAACCCATTCAGAGCCCTTTGGCTGTGCCCAGCCATGCCCAGTTCCTGCAGCCCCATGCCCACACTGCCACTTTGGGGCACAGGGGTCCCTGGGGACATGGGACAGCTCTGCCTGGCAGTGTCCCAGCCCTGTTTCCATGTGGGAGGTGATCACAGCTCAGTCACTGCCAGGTCTGTGAAAACATTGAAGATCCTTTGCCGCCACTGATTTATTTTTGTATATTTATTTATTATTATTATTATTATTGTTATTACTATTCTGAGCCACAATGTGCTGCTCATAGACTGTGGGTAATTTACTTTTCTAATCAAATCGATTTCCATTCAAATGAATTCTCTTGTCCATCTCCATTCCTGTAATGTTATTTTAAGCGTGAGCTCTGTCTTGGTACAAATGTCTAATCAAATGGGGAGATGCAGAGGGCAGCCTGGTGTGTCCTGGTGAATCACTCACAAGTGAAATTAGAGATGCTTTTAGGTGCAATAATTTATGTATTGTAACTTCTGGTGAGGCCTGGTGAGTGAGATTACATTGCCCTCCTGGATTTATCTGCCTTGGTTTGTGGCTTGGCATTTCTGCCTTTTTTCCTCCCCTTTTTGTCCTGTCACCCAATTGGACTGATCTAATTCCTCTCCCACAGCCCCAGAGGGATGAGGTTTGGTCCCACAGGACCCTGCCCATGAGGGATTTGGGTACAAAAACACCAACCCTGCCTCACCCCAGCCCCAGCACAGACAGCCAAAAATCGACTTCCTGGCTCACCTGAGCACCCCTCATTACCCCCATGCTGGTGGCAGCTTTCCTGCCTGACAATTGTCACCCTGCCACTGCTGCCACCACCCCAGGGACGTGCCTGTCACTCCAACCCATCCCTACCACCCCTTCACCACGCAATTATCATTCCTATCATTATTCCCCCACAATAACACCCCAAATTTCCCCCTGCAGCCCTGCCCGGAGCTGATGGATGCGCTGGTGGCTCCGTGAATCCTCTGGAGCGGCCCCGGAGCACGGCAGGCACGGCAGGAATGATGCACTTCCTACTCCTCACCCTTTATTTGTATTTTGTGTCCTGCACGATCCATCTGAGCCGTGGCTGGCGCTGGAGTGCAGCTCCACAGTCGATTATAAAACAGCAAAAGATGCATTTCAATAAGAGCAGCCCTGGAGCCGCCGGCGCGGGGCTGTGATTGATGGCAGCTGCTCCAGGGCCCGGCTGGCATCAATCCCTCCCTTCCCTCGCACGGATGGGGCAGGAGGGGGAGAGGTGGCACCCCCAGAGCCCCCAGAGCCCCCAGCTCACACCCTGCAGGGCAGCAGCCTTGGGAAAGGGGGATGAGTGGGATGGAGCCAGCCCAGAGTGGGGGGCTCAGCTCTCGGTGCCTTTGCTGGCGTCCCCAGCTGCAGGGACAGGGACCAACATCCCCTGCAGTGGCCAAGGACTGCAGTGGCCAACTCCTGAATGGCCAAAGCCACCTGCAATGCCCAAAGCCACCTGCAATGGCCAAAGTCACCTGCAATGGTCAGCTCCTGCAATTTCCAATTCCTGAAATGACCAACCCCTGCAATGTCCAACATATGAAATGTCCAACACATGCAATGGCCAAAACCTTCTGCAAAGCCCAACCCCTGCAATGCCCAGAGTCTTCTGTGCCTGGGCTGCTGATCCCTGATCCCAGTATCCCTCCAGTTTTGCCCCTGCAGGCCCACAGTGGGGACAGCCTGCACCTGTAACACCCAGCTGTGTGGCTGGAAATGGAGCCAGATTCTGAGAGCTCCAGCAGGTGCAGTGCTCCAACATCTCTCCTTCTGGAGCAGATCCCAGGAAATTAAGACAGGTTAAGTCCTAAAAGCACACCAATAATCAGATTTAATGCCCTGGGGAGGAGTGCACCCATGGGTGCCCCATCAGCCACCTCCCTCTCATTTTTACTCTGCCAAAATCACCACCCCACCCCAAGCAGGGGGGAAACCGCCTGTTTTATAAAAATAGCAATAAAAATTAATAACATTAAAGCACAGAAAAGCCCCTTTCCACCCCCCACTCTTGCTCCAGCAGCTCCTCTCGTGTCCCTGCCACAATCCCGGGTCCCATCCAGCCTGAGCCACACCCCCCCCCCCCCCGCCGTGCATTTTCCCTCTGCACATTTCTACAGCAACGTCGTTTACTTGGTTAAATAACTCATTTATCTTTTTATACTCTCTGCAGATCATAATACACCCACTCTGACAATACTGCACACCAAAGACCTAATTTTAGCGCTGGTGTTTAGAAGTAATCAGTTTGAAATATTGGAGCAGGCGTACGACGGGGTTGGGGTTGGTTGGGTTTTTTTTTTTTTTTTTTTTTTTTTTTTTTTTTTTGGGTTTTTTTTTTTTTCCCCCCTGAAATACTGACGTTTGCAAGAAAGCTGCTCATAAGGAAAATTCTGATTATAACAACTCATTTAGAATAAATCAGTTTGAAATGGTTTATATAACGCGGCGGAATGCGCCGTACGCGAAGCATCCAAGTTTCTGTGTTTTTCCTTTGCAGTGAGATGAGATTAAATGAAACCCCAAATGCAAGTGGTTTTGGGCACTTCTATTTTGCTAAGCTGAGGAAATGCAGCTTCTCAGCAATTTTATGGCCAATTGGGTTGGGGAGGGGGAAATAAATAGGTAAAAAATTACAGAGAGAAGAATTACCACCCTCACACAAAACACCCCCAGCCCTCCTTGGGACCCTGCTCCAGCTCAGCTTTAAAACCTTTTCCCTCTCTTCATCCTAAAAACAACAAAAAACCCCACAACAGCCCCATGCTGGGCAGAGCCAGGAGTCCTGGGATGCTGCCTGGACCTCGTGGTGCTGTGGAGCATCTCCCGTGTTGGTGCCTGGGTACCAGCCTTGGGGCAGGGCTGCTCGGTGCTGCGTCCCCCGAGCATCCCCGCTGTGCCCCGGGGCACTGAGAGCCCTCGGAGACCCTGCAAACCCTTCCCAAATGTCCCCTGAGGGAGGGGGGGGTGACAGGAGCCCGTTCTCACAGCCTGGGTGAGGTTTTTCCATGGTGGAGAGGAGGGAAGGTCCCAGCAGAGCAGGGGCAGGGGAGGATTTTCAGCTGCTGCATCGTCCAGTCTCAGCCTCACTCTCTGGCAAAGCCCCAGATTAATTCGGGAGCGCCGCAAATCCAATTTGAAATACTGATAACAATAAATATTAGTTTTTGTAAGTAGTAAGCGTGGAGGGAGGGTGTGATGTGTCCAGGTAAAAAAGCCAAAACATGTCCAAACCACATCAGCTGAGGTGGGGGGAGAGCCCAGGGCAGCAAAGGGAACTCCCAAAAGCCCAAAATTTGGGCAAAACCCCAAAATTGGGTGAATCTGGGGGTTGTTTCATACCTTGAAGTGGAGCCTGAGCCATCAGAGCCCCTTCAGCATCTATCAGCAAACCCCTGCTTAACCCTACCCACCACCCAGAAAGACAGGAAACAGAGCAAAGGAAACCTTTTAATTGTAATTTACTTTATTATTTTGTAAATGTGAATTTTACAAAGCGTTTTACAATTAATGATCACATTGGGTTGGGTTTTTTTTTGTCGTTGTTTTATTTATTTTTTTTTTTAATGGAATTTTTTTCATCATATGAAAACAGCTATGAGCACAGTTCCAGCTCAGGGCGGGGGGGGGGGGGGGTCTTCATCTTTTCTCTTTTTTTTTTTTTTTTTTTTTTTTTTTTTTTTAGGTTA
The DNA here is from genome assembly GCF_052056855.1 of Sturnus vulgaris. NCBI lineage: Eukaryota > Metazoa > Chordata > Aves > Passeriformes > Sturnidae > Sturnus > Sturnus vulgaris. Next base: position 2,279,152 of record NC_142264.1, read on the forward strand.
CTGATATATCGTGTCAGCCATGGCTACAAAATAACAGTCTGAACTATACAGAGTAAGAGCACATAAATACTAGTGAATAATGCACGATAAAAAATAAAATAAAAAAAATAATAATAAAAAAAAAAAAAAGAAGCTAGCATCGTTTGTGGCTGAGACAGTTGAGGAACATAATTCAGTGGTACTGTGAGATTTCCTTACAGCACAGAAAGTATTTTTAACAGTCATGAATTACAGTACTACTTAATACCCTATGAAGACGCTTTAAAAACAACCTTGTACTTGAAGTCCTTTTTTTTCCCCAAACATTCTGTCCAAAGGATTAATGTTCTATTTGAATCAAGTGCCATCCAAATGTTCAAGTCAAAAATATTTATACATTTATACTCAGTTGTTTTTTATTATTTATTAATTATTTATTTTTTTTTTCTTTATTCTTGTCTGCTAAAAATAGTATTGCAAGTTTTGGCTTTCTTTTTATTATTTTTAACCTTGATGTAAAAATCGCGATTTTTTTTTTTTTTTTTTTAATTTTTTTTAATTTTTTTTTTTAATTTTGTGTGTGTGCAAAACGCTTTTAACAGTGGAAGAAACTCAAGGAGGAGTGGAGAGGTTTCCAATGTGAGTGTGCCCCACTCGCCCCCTCGCACGGTTTGGAGAGCAGGAACACTTGGAACAGCAATTGAATCCCGGGATGGCTGCGGACTGGCCATGGAGGGGCTGCGGGGACACTTTGGGGACATTTTTGGGGACACCCCGGGGTTCCCCACGGGTCATTCTCCATCCGCAGCGAGCGATTTCCAGAAAAAATCGGGATCTGAGCATCCCTCCCCACCCCCCACCCCCCCCCCCCAGAACGGGGGGACATTGGGGACATCCCCGGGGACATCCCCGGTGACATCCCCGGGGACATCCCCGGGGACAGCACGGAGGGGTCTCTGCTCCCCCAAACACCGCGGGCAGTTCCAGTTTTGGGGCGCTGGGTGGGCTCGGATCCCACCCCGAATCCTCCGCGGAAAATCCCAAGTTCCAAGCACGGAGGAGCCGCTCCCAGCCCCTGCCCGCAGCGCCGGGAAATTCGGGAATTGTCACCGTGTGCCACCGGGGGCGGGGGCGGGGAGGGGGGGTGGCAGAGGGTCATGCAGCCCCTCGGCGAAGCGGTGTTTAATTAGCGCTAATTAACGAGGAGGAGAGGAGCTGGTCCTACGCTATGGCAGCTGCGGGGAACTCGGGTGCTTTTACACTCTGCGCTCGTTAAAGGTGCTTGGTATAACTTTAGATATAGAATATACAGGTAATATTGCTAATAGTCAAGCATAAGAATAAAGGTGCAGACATACCATAAATACTGATGCTCTGATTTTACACTGTCAGACCTAGATGAATGCAGTTTTCCTATTCACATTATAAAGCAGCCCCAAAAATTCTAGAATTTAAAATAGTGTCGTAAACAAAGAGGAGGAAGGAGTCGGTTATGATCTGATCTTCTTAATCTGTTTTCCTTGGAAAAAAAATGATCAAAAAATTCTAAGGCACTCAGGAAAGCCGCATACAATCGATGGACTGCTCTGTTCTCACCTTACATTCAGTTTTAAGGGGTTATTTTTTTTTTTTGCTTTTTTTTGTTGTTTTTTTTTTTTTTTCTCGGAAGAATACAATCATTACCATATAACATTTTCAAACATATCATTAATCCTCCACACACAGGAAACATTAGTGCAAAATGCTTGCCCTCATCTACCAGATAAGGAAAAACCCAACGCCCTTCACATTTTAGAAGTTTGCCTTCCTAATAATAATAATAATAATAATTAATAAAACAAACCCAAATCAGGAAAAAAAAAAAAAAAAGGAAAGGAAAGAAAAGAAAAAAAAAAAAAAAAAAAGAAAGAAAAAAACCCCCAAAATATACAGGAAGTTGTGCTAGGTATAAAAATATATATTTTCACTGTGCAACTTGACTCTCTCCAGACTCTCTGTCCTAAGCCATTCAAGTACTTTGCTGCTGCCCCCCCGGTGGCCCCCCCGGCTGTTTGGGAACAGGTTTGGTCCAGAATTAATCCCTCCAGCCAAGTGCAGCCCCCAGCCAGGGGGCTCAGCCTGCTCCCCACCCCCAGCAAGTGCCAAAAAGGAGGAGGGGGGAATCCTCGGCAATATCTTTTCTCTCTATATTTATATTTATATATATGCACACAGACACACACACACAAGGGACGACTTTTGATCTCCGGCACCCGGAGCCGCTCCCAGCTTGCCTCCAACTTTTGGCAAACCCAAAGATTTGGGGATCATCAGGAGGGTCCTCAGTCAAATCTGAGCCCCACCAAGGTGGCTGAGCTGCCCCCAGGGGCACGGGGACACCCCAGGGCCAAGGAATTGCTCCTTGTCCCCAGGGATGGCCCCAGAGCTCAGCCCGTGGTCCCCGGGTTTTTTTTTAGTGACGTGGGTAAAGTGCAAATAGAGCCGTGCCCATTCCCACTTCTCCAAAGCATCCCACACCTCTGCACCTGCACCAGCCCCCAAAACTTGGTCTGGGGCGTCACAGTCCCCCCAAAAAAGCTGTGCCAAAACCCAACGTGGGGCAGGAACCCCCCCCTCCCCAATCACTGATTTGTTGTGTCAGGAGCAGTGGCACAGGCTGGGCAGCCTCGTTATTTAACGATGCAAAAAACTGCTTCAAGTATCAAAGAAAACAAAACAAATGGCCAAAAGTTGGGTTATCCTCTCCCCACTCCCCCTTTCCCAATGGAAATACAAAGAAGGAAGAAAACCCTGAGCAAAGCGCTGTCTGGATTAGGGAATCAAAGCAGGAAAGAAAAGAGGAGCACAGCCACAGCAGCCAAAAAGTGACTCTTTGTGCACCTTGTTCCTAAGTCCCAAACGTGTTAAAGAACAAGCTGCAAGTGTCATTAAAGCAGGTCGTTAAGTCACAGTAAAAATAATCATCATTAAAAAAAGAAAAAAAAAAAAAAAACAGGAAAAAAGCCAAACTTGGCTTTCAGGTCACTGTCCCTGTCACTGGGGGCACCCCAGCCTGGCCCCAGCACCCGGGAGAAGCTGCAGTGTCTGGGGGACAGATTCTGGTCACTTTGGGGTTTGTAAAGGTGAGGGACAGAGCAGGTACCTGCTGCCCATCAGGCTCCAGGGACACCCACAAGTCCCATCCCGAGGCCACCAAAGCCACCACAGCCTGGGGACATCAGCCTGCAACAACAAAAATAAAGACAAATAACTCCACATTGGGTTTTCCCCAGAAGGGGCTGCAGGAGGGTGAGCAGGAGGCAAAGGGCCTCCTCTTCACAGAAGGGCACAAAGCTCCTTTTTTCTTTTAATTTTTGCATCCAATACACTCCGAATTATTAAAAAGTGAGAGCCTGGTTGGCCTGGGGAGGGGGCAGAGGGTGAGCTCTGCACTGAGCTCTGCCTCCCCTGTGGATGCTGCCAGGAGCCAACACCAAGAGCTCTCGACTCCGTGCCCTTTGGAGCAAGAACAACGAGCTCTCCGTGCTCAGATTCCTCCCTAAATCCCTCCACAGGCCCAGGGGGGGCTCCTCCCCTCCCAGCAGGTGCCCCAGGACCTGCACACCCTGGGGTGCAGAGAGGTGCCAGGGCCCAGAGTGGGGACGTGAAGGTGCAAACACGGAGAAGCAAAGGAGAAGGAGTCACTGGGAGGGAGGGAGGGAGGGAGAGAGAGAGAAACCAAACCCAAACCCAAACCCAAACCCAAACCCAAACCCAGCTGTATTGGGCAAAAACCAGACCACAACCACAACGGTGGCCAGGCTCTCCACCTGCATCCCACAGAGTCCTCCCGACACGTGCCAGCCTGAACTCCCTGCTCCAGGGAGCTGCAGGAAACTCCCTGGGACAGCAGCACCCACGGCCAGGGCTCCCCCTGTGACTCCAGAGGGACCTGGTCACCATCACTGTCACGATTTCCCCCAGCCCATCCCACTTGGCTCGAGCCTTTCCCGAGACAAACACGGCCAGTCACAGCACCTGCACCCGAACACACCTCGCTTTCCTGTTCAGTGACAAAACTCTCCTTAGAGGACAAGGTTAACGATGGCTTTACTTCTGAGCTGAGTGATGGATGGGGTGATGACGGGGTGGTGGTGGGTGGGGGGTGGCTAGCTTTTCTCCTCCCCTTCTTAAAACAAACAAACAAAGAAATAAAAACGAAACAAAACAAAAAAAAAAAAAAAGGAAAGGAAAGGAAAAAAAAAAAAAAGAAAAAGCTACAATCTTATAGACTAATCTCAGGAATATCAAAAAAGGAGCCCAATATTTTTTTAAGTAGGTCGCCACAGACCTAGTCGTTTACAGTATAACGAATGCGATTATTTCCTTCATAAATTTTAAATACAAGCAGAATAAAAATCACATTTTTTTCAGGCAACAGTAGCAGTTCAGTAGGTAAGTGGCTTGATCACATTTTTTTTTGTTTTGTATTAGTAATGCATGCAAGCAGCTTTAGTATTACAGATCCCTTATAGGTCATGAAATGTTTGCTCTCTTTATAAAGTCCCTCCATAAGTACCATCCTGTCTTCTCACGGGGGTTTCGGGCCGGCTGGAGGAGCCCGAGCCTTGCTCGAAAGGTTGTGGAGTGCTTTGGGTTTCTGACGCCACCATGGCATCTGTGGCAGCTGCCTCCTGGATCACGGAGCCGGCTCCTTCGGCATCCTCGCTCTGCTCGAAGGACTGGCTGGATCCATTGCTCAGCTCTACATTCACTGTGTTAGTTCTCAAGGCTACTATAGTCCCCGAGTCGCTCCTCCTCTCTGCATAGATGCGCTGCTCGAACACCTGAGCAGTGTTGGGCTGGAAGTCGGGCTCCAGGGGGCCAGCGTTTGTGGAGGAGCCCATGACGCTGCGGTACATCTCCATCCCCTCGGGCAGCATGGATTTGATCTTGGGCAGCCAGCGCTTGCGGACGCGCCGCGCGTTGGTGCACATGTCGGCCGCGATCACGTTCATCTCGCTCTCCTTAAAGCTCGGGGCAAAATTCTGACAATACACTGCAAAGACACGGAGACACGGAGCTCAGGGCTCGGGGGGGAGTGGCACAAAGGTGATCCCAGGCTCCCATGGACCTGAGCTCTCAGCTCTCTCAGCTGGAGACATAACCCAGAAGGGATAAAATCAGAAGCTATAAACTGCCCAGGTGGCAGAGGGAGGGGGATGGAGAAGGGTCCCTCACTCCATGGGGAGCCCCAGAGCCAGCACCCACAGCCACAGCACGTGGGGACACAGAAAAGATCCCACAAACTCCCCAGCAGCAGCTCCTGAACCCACAGCGCTGCAGGAAATGTCAGAGCTGAGGGCTTGCCCAAGGGATTGTCCCCTGCCTGTCCCTCTCCTCATGCCACCCCTGCGTGGCCCAGCAGCCTGGCAGCTCCACTGGCACCCAGCAGGAGCCCTGCAATCCCTCGTGTCCTGCTCCTCTGCAGCAGCCAAGCACCCGATGTCACAGAGCAGCATCCAAGGAACTGCAACGCCGAGTAACTGTCAGCTAAAGGAAGTGCACGGGGAGAAACCCAGGCAGCAGGAACCCAACCCTATATCCTGATACACAGCAGCAATGCCCTTCAGCCCCCCTCAGCAAGGACCACGGCTGGGAAGTCCAGAGCTGGGACTGTGCAGGATAAAACTGCAAACAGGGAGCTGACCCCACCATGTTCAGCCACTTTACTGAACATCTGCCCTCTTATCCCTTTTCCACAGATGCCACACATCTCCCAGGGCAGCTGGAAGGCTTAACAATTAGGGAGGTGAAAGATTTCTCTTCCAAATCTTAAAAGCTAAATTTTAAAAATTGCCTAAAAGCTTTTTTTTTCAGCACAGCAATATTTTAAAAGGTTTACTCCCCAGATTTCAGCCAGGGTGAGAGAACACAGTGATTTCCACAGCATATGAAGCCCATTGCAAACAGATTTTCTGCACCCCTCAGGGTTTCCTCCAGCCCTCAGCTCCTCCCTCTCCAGCACCTCCTGTCCCAAAACACTCCAGGTATCCACAGGTAACTGGGGGAGGAAGTGACTGATGGAGAGCAGATCCCACCCACAGCATCTCTAGGCAATCAAAAAATGATGCAAAGTAAAAAATAAACCTAATTCCACCATTACCACACAACAGAGTGGCCTGCCCTGCCCGGGGCTGGGCCCTGCTGCTCCACCCCAGCAGCAGAACATCCCTCTCCTTACATTTCACTGCATTAAGGACTCTGCTGTCCAAGGGTTTCCTGCTGGGATCGCTCGTGGAGGACCGGATTCCAGTTCCACAGCTGTTGGCAAGTGTGTTCCTGCGGGGAATGCAAAGGGAGATCCTTGGAGAGGGGGATCAGGGCCAGCCCTGCCCTCCTCCCTTCAGCTTCTGCTGTTGGCATCACCGCGGTTTTAAGGTGAGGAACGGGAAACGTGCATGGAAATGGAATAAAGTTTTTCAAGCCTCATGAAGAAAACGCACGGAGCCGAGTGCAGAGGATGAAGCACTGGTGGCACAGGGTGAAACCCCGCGGGATGAGGGGAGTGGATCCCTTGGGAGAGAGGGAGGAGCGGTGGCATGGACGTACCGATCGAAGAAAGTGGCCAGGAGGCGTCTGAGCAGGACCTTGTGTTTGACACCAGCACATAAATGGCAATTCATCAGCTGCCCCCGGGTGATGTAAACGCCTGAGCCTGCAGGGGTGGAGAGGGACAGTCCAAAATTAACCCCTGACACAGCCCCGAGCCACCAACAGCTCCTCCTCGCTGCTGGGAACCTGTTCTTCACCTGCTGCAACAAGGATTTCTGGAAAATCCTGACAAATCCTTGGAGCCTTAGCAATAACAACTCCTAATTTTATCTGTACAGACAGGAAGTCTACGGGAATCAAATGAAAGGATTCTTATTTTCTCACCAGTGCACACAGTGCAAGGCTTACACTGTGATTTTATACGTACAGATCAGATTATTTATTCTTTCTGAAGCGAGAAAACCCCAATCCATTTGGCCTTGTCTTTTTTTTTCCAGTGCAAGACTGTAGAACTCAGAGCTGGAAATGAAAGAAAAAAACCCATCTAGCACAGAAAGAGGTACCTGGTTACAGATCTAACTGCTTCCAAAACCCCAGCCCACCACCTCTTGATACCTCTGGTGAGCAGGGAATTTTCTTTCTAATGCACTTCTTTGAACATGCTGCCTTTAAGGATGTTTTCTGGAAGAAAAAGGAACCCTCTGCAAAGCAGCTGGACACATCCAGAGGTCTGGCAGTGCTTTACAGCAGGTTTTATATCAAACCTTTTTATTCTGCTCACAGACCAAACCACTCCTGGAGAGCTTATCCCATTTTTCAAGCATTCTGTTACATGAGATGGCTTTGGTATTTGCTTTTAATTAAGATTAAATAATGGGTCATAGCTGGATCCAGAACACACTCTGTTCTCAAGATATAAAAACATCTGCTGGAGAAGTAATAGCTCCTCCTGGATTTCCAGGGAAGGTGATGGTCCCTGACCTTGTGGATGGAGCTGGAGCTCAGGGCAGCCCCTGGGCTTGACCCTCTGCCCTTCCCCTGGCACCAGAGGCACCCAGGCCCCTCACCCTGCCCCAGGATCCAGCATCTCTGCATCTCTGAGCCCTGCCACGCCTCACCAGGAATTCTCCTTGCATTCTCTTCCATCTAATGAGTTTTTTTGGGTTTCTTTTGAGCAACAGCTTCAGTCCCTCCTTCAGATGTGCTGTGGTGACTGCAAACCTTGTTAAAGATTCTTTTTCAGAGAGGGCTGCTCAAATTTGCTGAATCAATTGTGGTATGAAAAACCAGAAACAAAAGGAAAGCACTCCCACTTGGAGAGCTGAGGAAAACTTTCACAGCAGGATCAAGCCCCCCTCCAGGACTGAGACAGGAATTAGGGGGTTTTATTTTGTATTTTAAGAGATAAAGCATCAGAGTGAACACCAGCCACCACCGAGGGGAACTTCACTCTAATAAATGAAAAATAACCAGGCAGCCACTATCGGTTAGTGATATTAATCTACTTTTTTTCCAGATTGAAAAATGTAAATCAAGCAGAGTTGCCTCAAGCCAATTTGCAGCTCTCACTGTGAAAATAACCTGCACCACTTGATGGTTTTAAGAAGTCTCACATTAAATGGAAATGGGTACAAAATGAATATTCCAGATACAAAATAAATACTTGTGGTTGTGTGCTGTGCTTTGCCTTCCATCAAAGCCCTGTCCTCCATCACCTGCAAACCTTTGTGGGCATCCCCTGAAATCCTGACTCCTTCTAGAGACTGGAAATGAAATCATTTCACCAAGAGAGAAACGGCTGGAAGGAAGAAGAGCTGATTTGGATGGACTGTGCTGCCACACGTCCTTTTTGGATCAAGGGCTTTGCAGGGATTAATTCAACCTCCCCACCCGGGGGCAGGTCTGGGATGTCCTGCCCAGTCATCCCCACACATCCAAGGGAAACAGCCACAGCCAGGCCACTGCAAAGAAAAGCTGGGGGGAACTTCTAAAAACAGAAAATTATTATTTTCACTGGAACCTGACCTGGCCACTCCAGTTATTCCCTCAAAATGAAAATAAAGACACAAGAAAGGACCAAATCCAATTCCTTCTCCTCCTGCTGCAGCGTTTGACCACTTAGGAAATTTTAAAAGAAACTTTTACAGGTTTTTCAAAGCTTGTTCACTGACACCGATTTTATCTCCTTTGCTTTGTAAACCTTATCATGTGGTAATTTTTGGGAGGGTTTTGTTGGGTTTTTAGATCTGTGATTCTAAATGAAAACACACTCACTGCAGCCACACCGAGCAGGAAGAACACAAGCTGCAGAATTCAATTAAAATGCTAAATTAATTCAATTGAATAAATCCTGTTAATGACACATTTTTCTATCAGCAAATTAAAGGAACTTTTCAAAAAGATGATTGGTGACGAATAATCCAGAAAGACACAGCAAGGGCACACAAGATGCACGACTCCAGCAAGATGGAGAACGCAATTCCAGAAAGAGAAGAGCAGCAACCCAAAGGTATTCTACAGGAAATTACCTGCAACAAGCTCGAGTTTTTCTCCAGGATCTCCCTCAGAGTAGAGCTTTGGGTGGCAGCGATATCCGATCTGGCTGATGAGGCTGGCAGGGAGAGCCACCAGGTCCCGGCGGATCAGCACACACGAGCGGTTCTCCAGCGGGATCTGCTCTGCCTTCTCTTGGGCAACTTCAAAATTGAAAGGGGGGGAAAAAACCGGTTAAAATGACTCCTCGAAGAATTTATCGTGCAGGCACAACGCTGACAGAAGGTCAGACTTTGATTTCTTCCCCCTCCACACATCCAGCCGTGGGGCAGGTGCCACCTGAAAGCTTGGTAAAAAAATCCCCTGGTCTCCCCCTCCATGGCTGTCTCAGGTTCTGCAAGAGGCATTCTTAGAATCTAATTATGCTTTAACTTCTCCTGAGTTAATCATTTGTGCAAATGGACAGCTCTGCACTGCTGGCACTGCTCTGCAAGCACAGCACACGGAGCTGCTGCCCCAAACACCCCAGAAAGGTGGCAGGAATTTCACCAGGGCGTTCTAAACAGGCAGGAAATTGTCCCAGTTTGATGAACACCTGCAGCAGTTCCAACATCACTTCTCTTGATGGTTTTTCCTGCTGAAGTTAAAATCCAGACACCTCTGCTCTGAGAAAGGTCACCAGAGCCTCTCCTGAGTGCACCCACCAGCCACCTCCAGCCCACCTTCTCTTCCTCTGCTTTCTTTTCCTCTCAGTAACAAGAGCAGCTCCCACCAACAAGGTGAAAAACGTTATTAAGATGTAGCTTCAAAAACTAAACACCAGATTTTCCCAACTCGCCCCAATGCACCATCTCCAGAGCCCAGCACTGCCCAGGAGCAACCAGCAACATGGAGAAGTTGGAAATACTGGGCTGTCCTGCCAGCACCTCCAAATCTGGCTATTGTGGGCACACAGATGGTTTTTAATCACATTTATAGTCCAAGATCACCAGATTGCTTAAAATGACAATTTCTGACAGCAACGAGGGCTGACCATGCACATCAGCTTCAGGACACTGTGGAACAGCTCCAGGGCAGGATGTGCAGCCCAGCTCTCCCAGCACCCACCTTCCCTCCCCAAAACTGTTTGATAAGTTGGCAAGTGCCATGTACAACCCCAACCCCAGCTCTGTGAACATCTGACAATATCTGAATATCTGTGAACACTGAAAGAAGCAGAAACCCCAGCAAGGAGCGTTTCTGAACTCCAAACATCTTCTGCTCCAGAGGTGGCTTTTCCTGCCATTATCCCACAGTTCTGGGGGCCACTTTTCCTCTCTGCAGATAAAATAACAAGTTTTGCAGACTTGTTGCTGCAGTAACCGAGGGTGATGGCTCAGGGACAAAGGGAGCAGTGTTCTAAGTAGGACATGGCCGTGATGCCGTGCTGGGCTGTGGCATCCTATGGCAGGCTCTGGGATCATCCCCACCCTCACAGCTCCCTCTGTCCCTGAGGAACTCCAGGAGGGATTCTGGAATATCACAGTGATGGTCCCTGCTCAGGGAGTCAGGACCCAACAGCAGCAGAACAACTCACAAGGTGATTTTAAACTTTTTGTGACAGCACAGCTCCATTATCTGTGTGAAATCTGTGCCACTGCCATTCCTGCAATATTCCCACCATTCCCAAGCATCCAGATCCAGTTGGAGATGGGGTCAGCTCCCACCGAGGGAGAATCCCAAACACCAGCTCTATTTTGAGGCTTTCAAAGAGTGGTAAACAAACCATATCCAATTAAATACTGATATTTTTCAGTTTAAGCAGAGGGCAGTGGGTATGGAGGAGCCAGCCCTGCTCTGCTGTCCTTCCCTGGCTTTGTGGCTCTGGCAAGGCAGGGCCACCAGGGCAGCTCGAGGGGAGGAAAGGACACCTCAGTCATCTCCCAGAAGCCAAATTTTACTCGGAGGTAAAATTAAATATACACCCCCTAGGAGCTGTGTATGTGACCTACACAATCCCAGCAGCACAGGGCTCTGCCCAGGTTATTACAACTGAATTTTCAGTATTTCATTTGTACTTTAACCAATGACTCAGGTCAAAAGCACCCACAAGATCCATCAGCACCCAAAAACCAGTGGAGCTGCTGAAAGGAAGCAGAATCCTGCACAGACTCTGGCATTAGAGGCCTCCAGGTTTTTTTTTTTTTTTTTGCATTCATTCTCCCTCCCTGAAGAAATTTGGAAGGATTTGTTGTCAAACTTCTTTCCTGAAAGAACAGCAGCTTTTCAGGACAGGTTGGGGACAGTCCTAACTTGAAGAAATTCTTTGATTCTGAAGACATTTCACTTTTTACACAAGAAGACATGGAGAAGTTTCTATTCCTTCCTGTAAAATCAAATACTTCATAAACCAAACTAAAATTCAGCTAAAAAGACCGAGTGCAACTCGAGCCACTGCTGGATTTTGGTTCCATCTGCCCTGCTGGCTCACTGTCTATAAACCTCTTATTAAACCTGGCCATGAATCACTTTGGGGGACTTTGTTTCCATTCAAGCATTAGCACAAAATCAACGATACCAAACAAAAAAGAGGTTTGGGGCTTTCAGTGGCACCTCAGTTGAGCAGATAGCAATCAGTTATGTAAAGGAGCAGGACACAAGAGCCACTTTGGTCCCATGTTTCCAAAGAAAGCCACTCTGTTTGGCCTTTCTGCTCCAGAGAACAGGAGAGTATTTGCTTCTAATTAATTTGTATCTTCAGAGGGCAGCGGCTCCTTCCCTTTGAATGAAAGGACAAACAATGGGAAGTATTGTTAAATACAGTTTTGTTCCTGAACGAGAAAGGAGCTCCCAGTCAGCAGAGAGGGGCAGGAAATCATTACAGAGGAAGCCACGAGAGCTGCCAGCCAAACACTGGAATATTTTATTTCTTTGGAGATCTGTTTTTATCCCAAACTTAGCTGGATGCTGCAGCTGCAACAGGTGGTGCAGAATGGGAAATACTCATTTTCCTGGATGGTTTTGGCTGAAGAAACAGCCTCAAACTAATTCACTGTTCATGCTCCATGGCTCCAGGCTCTGCATGATGCTGGGGAATGTGTCCTCCTTGTCCCTAAAACACACTGTCCCCTCCAGAGGTCCCTTATAGCACCTCAGTGCTGAGTCCATGATGGTTTGGTGGGATTGCTGCATGTCCTACCGAGGTGTTTGGGGCCAGATTTGCTCAGGTGAGTGCCTGGGAATTTCTGGACACACACCTGGCCCCAGCATTCACTCATCTCCTGACAATCCAAACAGCAGGGCTTCAAAATAAGTCATGAACCCCCAGTTCCCACCAGCCTTGCTTCTCCAAACTGCACAAAAACGTCAAGGTTCTCCTGTGGGCAAGAAACAAACTGTTTCTGGTTTAGGAATGGGATTTGGAGATAACAGAAAGATCAGAGTGATGGAGCCTCACCCAAAAATTGATGTTTTCAGAGTCCCAACATGTAACCACACATCTCAAGCCGTGAAGAAAAGGCTTGAGAACCCAACTCCACCTGCTCCACCGTGGATGCAGAAATGTGGATGGCTCTCCCCTGTTCCCTACACGACCAGAAGTCTCTTTCCAAACAGCAATATTTTAACAATAATGCTAATATTTTAACATTTCTCTCTCGTCCCAAATTTTCCACTGGCAGTGGGACCACCCCAAAAATATTTTCCCTCCTCAGCCTCAGCAGCATCTGCTGCAGATGTAAACCTGTAGCAGAGGACACACACAAGCACCATGGGATAGATCCATCACAGAGTCCCAACGGGGAGAGTTTACATTTCCCAAATAGTACATTTATACCAACGTACTGCAATGTAGCCATTTGATTTGTGACCTATTTATACAGGGAGGTAATCTGGAATTAGTATAGGAAAAATATTACTGGTTTATAAATACCCCTATCTTGCCTTCGCCTCAGATCTCAGCCAGGAGTGAAACATCTGCCAGCCTAAAATTAAACATCTGTGGTTCAGAGTGAGGAAAATGGGGCTGGAAGTTTAATGCCAAAAAAGGCCAGAGGCTGAGTGCCCCCAGCGTGGGGCTCAGCCTTGCCCTGCACAGCTCTGTGCCAGGGTCAGGGTGGGGCAGTGCCACCACAGAGCCACCCAGGCTGGAAAACACCTCCAAGAGCATCAAATGCAACCTGTGAGCAATCCCCACCCTCGGATTAAAGACACAAACTCTGGCTTTCAGCACTTCCCAGCTGTTTGAATCCCTCTGCAAAAAGCGCTCTGCTGGATAACCGCCACATCTTGACCTCTCCATTTCCTAAAAACGCAGGATTTTGCTGCTGAGCATCCTCCCCTGTGCACAGGGACAGGGGGGGGACCTTGCAGGATGAGGTGCCTGTCCCTGCAGTCACAGCCAGCTGCAATTACCCAGTGCCACAATCGTGATTTACGTCGCTGCAGCGCCTCGTGCCCGGGCTGAGCTCGGGCTGCATCATTTGGGATTCTGGGTTGTTCCTTGCCCTCTTTCCTTACTGTCAGGAATCAAGAGGCCAGGAGAGAAAACTATTCTCTCAGCTAATTACCACAACTATTCTATAATGGCTATTTTAGATGAATTTTTAATGAAGTGTGCTCTTGTCAGTTCAGGATTTCATAACTTTCAAGTCCAGCTTTCACATTCCAGCCATTTGCTGCATCAAGATTTTCCCTTTTCCCTGCAAACCGGGTGCAGCAGGAGCAGGGGAGGAGGATGGACCCTCGCACAACTTCTCTGGTGCCTGTCAAAATTAAATTAACTGCATCTGCTCAGCAGAGAGCTGACTGACAAGAACGTGGCTCAGTGCAGAAAAGCGCCGAGCATCTGCAAGTCCTGCTGAAACCCACTTCAGCTCAGGCCCACGACGCTGTAATTAACAGGGATAAAAATACTTTGCTTTTGTTTAATATTTTCTGGAGTTGTGCGTTCCTCAGATCAGATGCTGGAAACCTCATTAAGTCTTGCTCGTGTCCTCGAGGCCCACATGTTCTCCACAACCAGACCTACTTATGGAGCGAGGAGCCATTTTACCGCAGTGCTGCCAGCCTGCCACGGCACCGTGGCCACCAAACGTGGCCACCAAACGTGGGGGGGAAACTGAGGCACCTTTTCCTACCCCTTTCTTTCATCCTCTGTGTCAATACCTAAGCCTGACCCTCCTGTTTTTAATCCTGGCCTCATCCTGCTGCTCTTTTGGCAGGTCCAACGCTTGTCCTGGTGCCTCACACCAGTGTCACCGCTGCAGGTGGCATCAGACTCTTCTCCCAGGTTTCCTCCAAGAGGAAGCAGCCTCAAGATGTGCCAGAGAAGGTTCAGGTTGGACATCAGGAGGAATTTCTTAGTGGAAAAGCTGTTCAGGAACTGGAAAGAGCCACCCAGGGAGGTGGTGGAGTCCCCATTCCTGGAGGTGGCCCAAGGAATGGCTGAATGTGGCATTCAGTGCTCTTGGTGGTGTTTGGTCAAAGTTTGATCTTGGAGGCTTTTTCCAACTTTAAGGATCCTATGATTTGGAGATGTGGCTCTGATCCAGCTTTGGAGATTAGGAATAGGTCAGACTACAAAAAGGGGTAAAGAAAATAAATTAAAACCCGCCAACCTTGGGGCAAGAAGAGGATTGGTGACCCCTCCAAGGGTGGTGGGTGATGCTGAAGGCAGGTGAAGAGCATCAGCCACCAGTGTCCCACCACACCCTCACCAGCACCAACACTTCAGATGGGGAACAAAAAATCAGAGAAAAAGAAGGGAAAAAAAAAAAATCCAGCAAACCTCTCTGAAATCCAGAGCTTCGTCTGCTCTGCTCCTCTTTGGCTTTGTTTTTGTTTTCACAAACAGGGCTCTTGGAAACCTTGGCAATCCCTATTTTAAAGGGCTCCCCCCTCCCCCAGGCCTTTGTGAGGCTGTGGGGATCTCCATGCCAGGAGCAGGATTAGCTGCCTTCTCTCTTCCATCTCACGCTTTCATTATTCTGCACCTTTGGAGAGGGTACACTTTATCCTGAGTAATTAAAACACAGTTAGCTCTGCAAGTCCAAACCATAATGGAACAGCTTAGGTTTTACTTTTTGTAATCTCATTTTTTTTTTTGCATGCTCTCTTTTCCAGGAAGACTGATACCTCTAGCTGACTTATTTCAAGCAGGAAACTCCCTTGAAAGGTGAGGGTGAGGAAGAGGAATTTCAGCAGAAATGTGGGATATTTAGAGCCTTACAAGCTGCCTCTTCCCTGCACGGCCTCAGCATCACCACCTGGTTCTCCCTACAGAAAACAAGCAGGAAAATTTGGCTGTGGGATGCTCAGCTCTGGCAAAAGGCTGCAGCACCTCCAGTGACACCTGAGAAAGCTGCTCAGATTTTCACTTTTCCTACTGGGATGGCTCCTGCCCGACAAGGGTTAGGGACAAGCTCAGAGCTGCAGCCTGCACCATCCTGGGGCTGCTCCTGTCCTTCCTTGCCTCCTGAATTGGTTTTGTTCTGTTTCTGCAGGAACTGGCCCAGTGACAGGGATGGAAAACACAGTCCAAGGGCATAATCCCACTGCTCCAAGGAATAACACTGAGGGCAAACCCACATTACTCACCACAGGCTCTACAGAGGGGAAAAGCAAAATAAACCCAAAACAAGTGGGCAGCAGCACAATTCCTGTTCAGTCTGGCACTAACAGCAGCCATGGAGGAGACCCTGACCTGGTCCCACCCCTGATCCCAACTCCTCTCCTAACCCATCCCAACCACTGGGACCTGAAGCAGAGCAGGGAGAGCACTCAGGCCTTTGAGGTTCATTTCCTACAACTGCTTGTCCAATTTTCCTAGCAAATATTTCTAATATTAAAATAGCAACTTGACTATGTTTTCCCCCTTTTTCATATGGCTTGGTGGAAAAAAACTTGGAAAATTATTGCTTATGTGCTCGCTGTCTGACAGGGGAATTTGCCAAGAGGATGCTGAGCTTCTGTTCATGGGATGGGATGGGATGGGATGGGATGGGATGGGATGGGATGGGATGGGATGGGATGGGATGGGATGGGATGGGATGGGATGGGATGGGATGGGATGGGATGGGATGGGATGGGATGGGATGGGACAGTGTGTGAGGGTAAGCCCATTCTCAAAGAAGCCTGGCTTTAGGTAACAAAAATTGTCCCATTTAACAAGTCTTGTTCCTAAGTAAAGACTAAAATCAAATGGCTTTGAGGAAAGCTCATCAATGAGCCAGAGTTAAAATATTTGCAACATGAGTGCAGCAATTCCAGGAGGCAGAGGAGCTCCAGGCAAGGGGATGCTGCGTGGGGCTGGAGGGAAGATGTCCCTCCCTGGGGAGCTCCTGAGGATCAAAGCTGCTGCCACAAACACCTGCAGCTCCCACAGGGAGGCCACTGAGAGGCTGAGCTTCCATGTGGGACACTGCCAGCTCCATCTGTGTGGGGTGCTGGGAGCTGTTTCCACACAGGATGCACACAGGGCATCTCCCCTCTGGAAATGAGCCCCTGGATCTGCACCCCACCTGTCCTGGCTCCTCAGGAGGGTCTGAGCCCTGCAAGGAGCCCAGGAAAAGGAGCTGTGTGTCCAAGGAAGTGGGAGGGAAAGGACCTCTCATGTTCCTATGCCCACCTTGGGGCAGCAGCAGCTCCCTGCCAAGCACTGAAGTGAAGCTGCCTCCTCTGTCTGAGGCCCATCGAGGGATTTGCACTCACTCCTCAATCCCAAATTCTGGAAGGGCAGGAAGGGATTTTACTTAGTTCTGGGCACTGTGTTTCTAATGGGGAAATAAGCCCCCAAACTGCTTTTCCCTTTCTGACAGTGATGTGTGTGACAAAGCTGACAAAGGAGAGAGGGGCACTTCAGGCAGTGGGGAGAAATCTCCACCTTCCCTTCCTTTTGCAGATATTCCTGATTAATTTCTATAAAAATAATTTAGTTGATGTTCTTCTCTCTTCCTCCAAATATCACACGTTCATCACTTTTTTGAAAACTCTTATTCAAAAAAGCCAGGACAGAAAACAATTCCCTAAGTGACCACCTCACCCTGGGCCAAAGGGATGGCCCATGGCAGGTGAGCTCAGCCATCACCTTGGGATGGATGTCACCACCACAGGGCTCATCAACCACCAGGCTCCTCGCTGGCAGCCTCAGCCAAAAAAGCAAAGGGCTGAGCTGACCCTGGGGGATGATGCAGCCTCTCATCTGAAGAGTCTCCCAGCTGGGGACAACGGCACGGGGAGACCTGGACATCAGCACCAAACCAACAAATGAAACCCCCAAAGACAAAACCCTGCTGGAACAACCCAAAAACCGCCCAGGGCTGCTGAACGAGGACCACACAACCACCGAGAGGGAGCAGAAAACCCAAGCAGAGAGACCTCCATTACCAGAGTATCCTCCCGACGACTTGATGTACATCTGCCCGTACTGCTCCTCCACCATGGTGTCGTAGGCTTCGTCATCCTCCTCATCCTCCTCGTTGTGGTAGGAGGTGGGGCTGTCGGTGGTGGGGATGCTGCTGGCCCCGGGGCTGGTGCGTTCTCCCTGCGAGTACTGCACCTGCTGCACGTTGGGAATCAGCGTGGCCAGGTTGGGCATCCCGTAGTAGGAGACGCGCGACAGCTTCAGGGGCCCGGTGCTGCCGGTGCCACCCGGCCCCTCCCGGGCTCCAGGCTCCAGGGGTCGCTTGCCAGGCAGGCCAGGCAGGGCCTGCAGCTCCAGGTTCTCGTGTTTGACCCGCGTGAGGAGCGGGATGGGCATGGAGGGGGACATGACGTAAGGAGCCGAGGCCGACTGCAGCTGGTTGCAGGGGCTCTGCGGCTCCGAGCTGGGGTCTTCGATCATGGTGGTCTGAGAGTCACAGTGGGGAGAGCTGACCTTGAACATCAAGTCCGTGCCTTTCTCCACGATGTGCTGGATCTGCAGGAAGCCCGCCGTGTACATCACCACCAGCTGCTCGCTGGCTGCCATGGTCAGCTTGCCGGTGTAGCAGAAGGACAGGATCTGCTGGAAGCAAGCCGGGGGGACGGTCCCCGGCAGCTCAAAGGCGTTTTTGCTGTTCCCACTGAACAAGTCTCGGAAGTAGAGGCTGCTGGCAGCCAGCACAGCCCGGTGAGCCTTGAAGGCTTGGCCCTTCACCACGATGGAGACATCGCAGTAGAGCCCCAGCAGCCGCTGCTCGTTCAGGCAGCCCAGAACGGTGTTCCCGAAGTTGGGAATCTCTATGTGCAACATCTGCGACATGGCTCAGGATCGGCTGGAGCTCCTCAGACATTCAATGCAGGAATATCCAAAGTAGGGCACATCTGAAAAACGGAGAAGGCAGGGAAAGAGAGGAACAACGTTTTTAGACAGTTCACCAGAGCAGGCAGGAGCACAGGAACCCACCTCACCCGACATCAAAGCTGAGCTCTGAGAGCCAACACGGAAAAGCAATCGCTTATAAAAATTACTTATCGATGGTTTCAAGCAACGTTGGGAATGCTATTGGTGGATGGCAAAGGATATTCCAAAAATGCAAGTATTTCCTTCAAGTTGTGGTCTGTTTAAATAAGCACCACTGATTTATTCCCCCAGGGGTTTTTACTTTATGCAGGAAAATCTGAACGATAATGGGAGAGAACAGTAAAGCAAACGAAAGGCAGTCAGACAGATCTCGGTAGCATTATATAAGAAACACAACAACCAGCAGCTATGTTGAAACTACAGAAAAGATATTTATAAAACAATGTGCCATTCTGCCCGAAATAAATACAGGATTCTGCCGGAGCGAGAGCTCCCAGGAAAAAGCACTTTGAAAAGCAATCTTCCCATTTGCACCAGAAAGAGGGAGCATTTCAACAGTTAAACCCCTTCTCAACAGATTTATCCTGCAACAAAACGAGGCTTATCTCCAAATTAAGCCAGATATTTGAGCCCCAATAAAACAAACCAACGTGCCTGCCGCAGCGAGCCGCCTACCAAGTTGTCTTCTGATTTTCCTCCCCCAGATCCCGAGTGGGGCAGGGGGAGCCCCAGCCCAGCCCCTGGTGCAGGAGGAGCCCCCAGCCCCCGGTACCGGCAGCGAGGACCCTGCAAGGCTGGAGGCTCCGGATCCACATCCCTGTCTTCAGGGCCGGCTGTACCTTTTGGCCATGGGCAGAATTCCTGCTTCCACCTCCCCCCCCAAAAAAAAAAAAAAAAAACAAAAAACCAGAGCCAGGCGTTGGAAGGGACCTGAGGAAAAGCCGGAGCAGGTAGCGCTGGTGCAGCCTGGGCGCTGAAACTCCAGCGGAGCAAATCACTGCGGATTCACCGAGCCCAGACCCCCCCGTGCTCCCTCCCCAAAGAGTCCAGGAGATTTAAAATCCTGTCTGCCTGTAATACTACTGAAGAAAAACTACGTTTAACTAATACTGAAAGCTCAGAAGAACGATTTTTTTTTTTTTTTTAAAAAAAGGAAAAAAAAATAGAAGTTTATCTGAGAAAGATTAAAAAAAAAAATCTCTGGAAAGAAAATAATAACCCACAAAGAGCTGCTCTGTTCCCATTGCCGAGGGGAAAAAAAAGAAAGAAAGAAAAAAAAAAAGTCCTATCTGCAAGGCCACGGGGTAACAGGAAGAAAAGGGAACACACTCGGAGCCAATTTAATTGTATCTGCATGGTTAAAAAAAAAAAAAAAAAATTCTTCCAAGCGAGGAAGTTCGCGGTGCCTTCGCCTGGCCGGGAACGAACGTACCTTGAGCAGCGTCCCTGGCAGAGCTGCTGCCGAGGGGCTCCTGTCCCCCGACCGCCGAGTGCTCAGGGGAGGGGGAAAATAAAATATAGTATCAAGCCCTGGGTTTGTATCTGCTGGAGCTCAAGCTTTTACCAAGTCAAATCTCCCCGGCAGCGCACAGCATCTAAATGAATAGGCCGGATGCAGATTAACATTCAGGCTGCTCTCTGCAATGAATAGAGCCCTTTGATTAGGGACCTGAAGTAAATGCCAGTTTCAAACCGAAGCTTTAAAAACAGAGAAATATCAGTGCCAGAGGAATGCTCTCAGTGTTGGTACAAGACAGACTTTTGATGAGTCACTGCAATGCAAACAAAGATGGCAGAAATACTGTACTGTATGCTGATGAAATGCTTAGTGGTGCCACGGCAACTGAGACAGGTTTTAAATTTATAGTGCAGTTTTGCATATGAATTACGCTGTAAACTGCCTCCCCTGCCATCTAGTACATCCAGAGTGTCAAAGCATTTAAACTATTCCAAACAGTCTGCAGAGCTGGCACTGCTGCTGGTTAACTCCTGCGGCCAGGGGAAGGCATGGAGCAGGGGTGGTGAGCATCCCCTGCATCCCCCCAGCATCCTCCAGCACCCCCTGTATCCCCTCAGCATCCTCCTGCATCCCCGAGCATCCTGCTGCATCCTGAGCATCCTGCTGCATCCCCTCACATCCCCCTGCATCCCCTCACATCCCCCTGCAGCAGCCCTGCATGCCCTTAACATTCTCCTGCATTACCCCCACATGCCCCCAGCATCCTCCTGCATCCCGCCAGCATCCTCAGCATGTCCCCTGCATCCACCCCAACATCCCCTGCATCCCCCCAACAACGCCTGCATCTCCCCCAGCATCCTCCTGCCTCATCCAGCATCCTCCCACCTGGCCCAGCATCCCACCCCAAGAGCTCCCCAAAAGCACCTGCCCAAAAGCACAGCTTTGGGAATGCCCAAATCTGCCCAAAATAAAGGTGCTCCTTGGGCATCCACAGTCCTGCTTCCTGCCCCCCCCCAGATCCCCCCTCCCCCAATACAAGAAAGCCTTTCAAATGCAGGAAAAATGTTTACCCCTTGGGGAAAGCTTCTTTCAGTCTGTGGCTGAATCCACTAAAAGCAAATCCATTTGCTTAAGTAATGAAATCCCAGTCACATTGTCTCCTGGATTCAGATTTTAAATTACCTTCGCATTTATTGAGCATGTTTGGTGCTTTTTTCTGGGAAAGAGGGTGGGGCCTCCCTTTGCTGATTTCTCCCTTGCCCAGAGCGTTTTCCCTTGTGCCATTGGCCTCGGATTTGGTTCAGTTCCTAAGGTCACACACAGTTAAAATTCCAGGGATGAGAGGTGAGACCATCCCTAGAGCAGGATAACTGCAGGGAGCACAGGGCTGGTGATGCTCCAGCCTGACCCTTCCCTCCTGATCCTGCTCACAGCTCCACTTCCACATCCAAAGGGAATTAAGTTCAAGTCCAGGGCAGGGAAGTGCTGTGCTCCTCAATCCTGAATCCCACAGCACCTGCAGCCTCACTGAGCCTGGAGATCCACGCTGCTCCTACACCAGGGAGCTTTGGGAATGCTCCACACACTCACCCAAAACCCCTCAGCAGGTCACTGGGGTCTCTGCCTGGAGCTGGTGAGGGGGACCAAGGTGACATCCCATGAAGAGGGCAGAGGTGACACCACAACAACCAAACCCGAGAGCCCAAATCCTCTCCCGACCATGACACCACTCATCTTTGCTGGGGAAAGGATGGAACCTGCCCTGGCAAACAAAGATCCACTCTGGATCTGTGAAAATTACTGAGAAAAACCCGAATTAAAGAAAAAAAAAACAACACTGCTCAGGCACCTAAGGAAGGCTCATCCATGGTGGTGGGAAAAACATGAGTGGAGAAGGATTTCCTCCTCTTTTCTCCCAGGAAGGGCTCCCTCAAAACTGGAGAAGACACCAGGATGGACCTCCTTGGACCCAGCAGGGCAGGATGTGTGGGACCAGCCAAGGACAGCTCGGTAGCACAGAACAAGCCAAACTTAAAATAAATATCAATTATTAATATTACTTAGAATTTGCTCTAGAAACAAACAGGCTTGTCAGGAGCAACCCCTGTCTCTCCCTATAAACACCAAATTCTGCTGGTTTAGGGTAAGTTTAAGGCAGAGAGAAGCAGCAAAGTGCCCCAAATCTTTGGGAAATCTCAGATAAAACCTCCCAGGAGAGTTTGAACCAAGATGCTCCACACAACTGGTCCCTCCCAAAATGCAGCTCTCAGGGAAATGGGGTGAGGGGAAGTAACAGAGTTTGGTTTAGAAAGAGCATCAAGGAACACGAGCAAAGCCACACAAAGAAGCTGCAAAAAGCCCAAACCACCCCAATAAACCATCAGCCAGGACTGCTGGAATTTTTTTCTTCTTCCTCCCTCTACCCCTTCCTTTTTATGACCAGAATATATAAAACAAGGCTCCCAAAAACCAACCCAGAACCACCAACAACCCCAAATCATGAAGAAATAAAAGAGTTTTGTAAGCCCAGGAGAACCTGCTCACCACCAAACCTCACATTCCCTAAAAACAACAGCAACAAAAAGCTACTGTGATTAGACAGCAAATGCAATAAAGCTTGACAATTTCTAACTTTAAAATTCCTCTATTAAATAGGATCATTTTTGTTTTAAATACAGCATCAAGTGACTTTTGAAGGTTTGAAATGGCTTCAGCCCATCTGACACAAGAAGAGCTGTGCTGCAGGAGAAATGACCTTTGCAATTACAGATGTAAGCTGCATTTTTCCAATCTCATCTCTCAAGCTGAGCTGTGTCCCAAGGTGCAGGAGGAGCCCCCAGCATGACCATCACCCCAAAAATTCCAGTCCCCTTTGGGCTGGAGTGTCCTACAGGTGACAGAGCATCAATTGGACATCTCCAAATGGGAAAACTTGGATAAAACCGGATTAAAACAAGACAAACATCCCCCACCTTGATCATTTTACATATGTGACCATTCAAGCAAAACATCATTTTGTTTTCTGATGGCTGCCTCTTTTTTCCAGCTCGTGGATACAGGAGGATAATCTCTGCCTGAATTTTGTAAAGTCATAGCCTTTGTCACGAGATGTTCATAAAAAATGCAGCCGTTATTTGAGACAACTTCCAGGAGAGTTTGGGAATTCTCAGGTTCTGCATTCATCTGCTTTGGGGGGAAAGAAAAAAGCAGGTTTGCTCTTTTCCAAACTAATTCCCTGCTCCAAGGCCTGAAAGGTCAGGGTGAGGCAACAGCAACAAAAGGAAAAAAGCATCGACCTAGAATAAGATGCTGCCATCAGAGCTCCCCCAGGAGTAATCAGAAATAATTAGATAATGTATTTAAATTGTCTTTTTTTCTTAGCCAAACAACAGAGAGACTCAGTGGAGAATCATTCCCCCAAAAGCCCCCAAATATCCCCCAAGTTCTCCAGTTCCCCAGGAAGGTGAGCTGGGCAGCAGCTGGGACAGGGACAAAGGGACAGGGACCCTCTGGGGGTGGGAGACAAAGCAGCCAAAGGCTTTCACCCCCCCCAGCCAAAGCCCCTGGAAAGAAAAGAGCTGAAAAGTCCTGCCCTTGAAGGCCCCAAAGGGTCAAAGGAAACTTCCCTTTCTTCTGTAAATGAGGAGAGAGGGAGGGAAAAATCCCACTCTTGGATTTGAGGCTGGCAGGGGGATGTCACCCAACTGGGCAGGGGGTCCCCAAAGCCACCCAATCTCACCTGCTCTGCTCTCACTGCAGGGTTTGGGGGTTATTTCCCCATTTTTTAGTTGCAAAGGAAATGTATAAAGCCAGGGGAAAATGTGCAACAGCTCACTGCAAACTCAGTGGCCAAGTATCATTCCCTGAGCCCGGAGATGCTGCAATGCCTCAAATAAAGAGTTAAGCAAAATAGAATTAAGCAAACTAAAGAGTTAAATACAATGAATAGCTAAACAAAGCCAAATAAAATGCACTTCAGGTCTAGGCTGAGCATATTCCCCTCACCCCTGCATCACAGGCAGTGCCAGAGAGCCAAGAAGCCAAAATGCAAAGTCTTTGCACCCCCACCCCAAAAACTGAGCATCCCCTCTTCAAGGTGAGAAAATCCAGGAGAGGGATTTGGGCACAGGTTTGGATTCTTGCACAGCGTTTGGCAGGGGGAAGAAAACAAGGTTAAGTTCAGTAATCAAATGGCAGCGAGACTCCTCTCCTGCAGCACTGGTATCTGCAGCTCCAAAGTATTTATTTTTGAAATGCTGCAAGTGGCAAGCGGCGAGGACGGACCCTATTTTTAGTGTAGCAGCCAGTGGCAATGGGTGAAAGAAGATTATTTCTGCCTTATTAAGAGCAGAAAGTGAATTTGCAAATATTACTCAGTAAGACACGGGCAGCCCACACGCAGCAGACATGCAGCACGGAGCCACCACGGCTTCAGAACCCTCCAAGTTTGCACGGAAAGTACAGAGCAGGAGGCTGGGGGCAGGGAAAGGAGGGGGAAAGATGGAAAAGTGAATCGAAATAATGCTGATGGTGCAGTTCAGGAGGTGTAGGCAGCCCGGGGATGGGGTGTTGGGTGCTCAGTTTGGGATGCTGGCAATGCCCCGGGGTCTCTCCTTGGGGATCTGGCAAAGCCCCAAACATCTCTCCATAGGGACCTGGCACAGCCCTGAGGGGTCTCTGCCCAGGGACCCTGGCACAGGACTGGCACTGCTTTTTGGGGACCCCGGCACAGCCCTGGGCTCTCTGTCCAGGGACCCCTGCACAGCCCCAAACATCTGTCCGTGGGGACCCCGGCACAGTCCCGAGGAGCCCAGCACAGCCCCGAGGGGGTCTCTCCTTCAGGACTCTGGAATAGTCCTGGGGACTCTTCCTGGAGACCCCAAAAAAGCCCTGGGGGTTCTCCTCAATCCCCTGGCACAGCTCCAAGGGGTCTCTCTTTGGGAACCCCAGCACAGTCCCAAGGACCCCAGCACTGCCCCGAGGGGTCTCACCCTAAACCTTGGCACTGTCCCAAGGGTCTTTTCCCTGTCCCCCTGCACAGCTCCAAGGGGTCTCTTTATAGGGAGCCCAGCACAATCCCCAGGACCCCAGCACTGCCCGAGGGGTCTCACCCCAATCCCCTGGCACAGCCCCGAGAGGTTTGTCCCCAATCCCGTGGGCATAGCCCCGAGGGGTCTCTATTTTGGGACCCTGGCACAGTCCCAAGGAGCCCAGCACAGCCCCGAGGGGTCTGGGGACCCCAGCACTGCCCCGAGGGGACTCACCCCAATCCCCTGGGCACAGCCCCGAGGGGTCTCTCCCTGATCCCCCCACACAGCCCCGAGGAGTCTCTCTTTGGGGACCCCAGCACAGTCCCGAGGGGTTTGTCCCCAATCCCCTGGGCAAATCCCCGAGGGGTCTCTCTTTTTGGGACCCTGGCACAGTCCCAGGGACCCCAACACTGCCCCGAGGGGTCTCACCCCAATCCCCTGGCACAGCCCCGGTGCCCCCAGCCCCGGTGCCAGCCCAGCCCTGGCTCTGTCCTGCTGCAAGGTGAGTCACCGGCAGCCCGGGTGCACCGCGGCTCCTCGAGGTCACCCACCCGGCAGCTCCAAAAAGTGCCGTCATTCAGCCAAGGCAAAGCGTGTTATTGCCATTATTATTTAATTAGTTTCGTTTTTTTTTGTTTTTTTTTCCCTTTCCCCCTTCCCTAACACTGATCTTAAGAGCTCTCAAAGCAAGGAGAAGCAAAAAATAGAAAATGCAACATTTTAATTTTTTTTTTTTTTTCAGATTGCTGCAAGGGGAAGGGAGAGACACGGCTAGAAAATACAATTATTCTGCAGAACGGAGTATTTTACCATCTAATAAAAACTCAAGACCCCGAGTAAGTTACAGCCACAGGAAAGCACAGAGCACCCCATCACCCTGCCTGCAGCATCCCATCACAAGCACTAATTCCCATCCGTAACACATCAAAAAAGACAAGTGCCATGCTGAATCCTATTCTCCTCACTCCTAGTACACAACAGCAGAGCTAGCAATATATAACATGCATGACTCAGTCCTAGCACCGTGCCACTACGGAACAGAAAGCTTTAAAATAAAGTAAATATCTTAAAAGGTCAATTAAAAAAAGCTTACAAAACATCAGACGCTGCTTCTCGCTAGAGCTCATTACCTAGTATGGTGGAGCTGCCTGTGTGTTTTTTTTTCTTGTGCAAGTTAGTCTGTGAGTCAGCATTAACACACATGAGAACATCAGGAATACTGCCTAGTTCTGATGCAATGGAGGTTGTAAAAAAAAAAAAAAAAAAAAAAAAAAAAAAAGAAGAAGAAGAAGAAGAAATCGCACTCGGTTTGGACAGGAGCCTGTAATTCAATTGCCTTTACTTTTCAATTACTGCATAGCCTACCCTGACCAACCTGCAGAGGGGAAGGAAACTTTGCTTACATCTCTGTCTTAAAATTAATGACTTTTACTTTTGGCTACAGCTTATTCTCCCTGCTTAAAAAAAAAGGGAAAAGACAAAAAAAAAAAAAAAAGACATAATATAATTAACCCTTCAAGGGCAGCTGAGCCCCTACAGCAATTGGGATGCTCAGGTTTTTGTAGGAATTTCAGGGCTGCCAAAAAGTTCTGGTGAAGGGAGACATTTATACATTAAACTTTTAATACTCAATAAAGCAAAGCTACAATTGCATCTGAGCTTGATCCTTAATGGAAATAGAAGCTTGCAGACAGGGGAAGTTAGAGACTGCAGAAATTTAACTCTGCACTTCTGGGTTCAGACAGGCAAATACGAGACTGCACAGGAGGTTCTTCAAAAATGAGGGGCTTGCTCATTCAGCAAAAACCCTGAGAAACCTAAAATTGGTGACATGAGGTGGCCACCCCAGCCTGACGCCCACTTTGCCCAGGCAGATGGAAGCAAAGCTGAAAACCTGCATTTTTTTTTTTTTTTTTTATATATATTGCATTTACAGCTCGTACTCCTGCAAAGAATTCCCTGTGTCCCTTTTTCCCGGGGGGAAAACCCCTCCAGACTGATCCCTGCTGCCAGGATCATCGAGTACAGGAACCTCAACACGGATTTCTCATTTCTGCCTCCTCTCCTCCTGCAACAAAACCCTTCACTGGGGGCAACAAATTGTGCCCAAAGCTTCAGAATGTGACTATTTCTGTATCACACCCCAAAACACCCCCAGACAACACTGCAGCCCAGAATATTGTATTCTATATATACTGCTGATGACTCTATACATGAAATATTATCATATGGATGATGGATGATTAATAGATTATTTTTTAATATATGTATTATATGCTAAACTACATTCACCAATATCTGACAAGTTCTGAGCTGCTGGGAGAGCCCTGCTGATGCCCAGCACCGAAATTCCTTAAATTTGGGGTTTTTTTTTAATCTCTGCAGCAGAGAGGGGTCAGAGGTTGGAGTGGGAAAATCTCCCCAGTGCTCACAACCCG
The DNA here is from genome assembly GCF_052056855.1 of Sturnus vulgaris. Lineage (NCBI taxonomy): Eukaryota > Metazoa > Chordata > Aves > Passeriformes > Sturnidae > Sturnus > Sturnus vulgaris. The sequence goes on from NC_142264.1 coordinate 2,306,347, forward strand.
AGCTGCTCCCACACTACCAAACACTGACCAACCCTCAAAAATAGAAAATATAAATAGGTCTATCTAATTCATATGGACTCAAAATCCAGTGGATCACAAGAAATGCCAAACCCCAGTTTGGTTTGCTGGTTGTTTTCATGAATAGACACAAACACTGCAAAAACTCTTTTTTTTTCCCCCAAGTATAAATACTTATTAATGCTGATTAACCAACACAGAACCCCCTAATATTAGAGATCAATCAATTCTGCAGCCTCTCCTGCAGGCAAGGGTCTGTCTCAAACCAGTATGAGCATGGTGGGGTTATTTTTTTCTTAAGCATGTGGGATACTTGAATACAGATGAATTGAGTTTTAAAGGAAAAAAACCCAAGCAGCAACTTCTGGGCCAAGTTCTTGTGTGCCAAACTTTTCAACTGCCACAGCACAGCTCGACAGTGTTTCAAAAGAATTTAAGCACTGTTTTGAATACTGCTGACAATCTTCCTCATCAAAATTTGTAATTTAAATACCTCAAATCTGAAAAGCACGCTCCCTGGGGCATGCTTCATTCTCCCTCCCCACCACCCACCCTCCCCAAGCCCCATTTGGAATAAAATCCCTTCCTTCCCATGTCTGGCTGGGTTTTCCCCCCCTCCTGCAGCTCCCCAGCATCCGCTGCATCCTGCAGGGATCCCAGAGCTGGAACCTCTGTGTGCACCCCAAAACACAAACCCCTTCCTCTTTTGGAGCTCTTGAAGCTGATTGAGAGATAAAACCAGTCACTGGTTTAGAGATAAAATCACTAACTTAGAGCTAAGTCCAATTAGTGATTTAGAGCTAAAACCAGTTAGTGATTTAGGGTTAAAACCAGTCACTGATTTAGGGTTAAAGCTGGTTGCTGATTGAGGGCTAAAAACAGTTAGTGATTTAGGGCTAAAATCAGTTACTGATTTAGGGCTAAAACCAATCACTGATTTTGATTAAAATCAGTAACTGATTTAGGGCTAAAACCAGTTAGTGATTTAGGGTTAAAACCAGTTAGTGATTTCGGGTTAAAACCAGTCACTGACTTAGATTAAAATCAGTAACTGATTTAGGGCTAAAACCAGTAACTGATTTAAACCTAAAACCAGTTGCTGATTTAGAATTAAAACCAGTTACTGATTTAAAGCTAAAACCAGCCAGCAATCCAGACTAAAACCAGGCTGTCCTGCCTCCTACACTAGAAGGGTTAATCCAAGCAGCCCCATCCCATTCCCAGCGGATAAGATGTTCCCTGAGACGTGTCAATAATTCCCTGCCACCCAGCCTGAACGTCGAGGAGCAGCTCAAGGAATTTTTGGGGGTTCCCGTGCCTGTGGAGCAGCAGCTCCATTTTGGCAGGAACGTGTTTAAGATTCCCTCCCAGTGCTGCAAAAGCACCTTGAAAGGTCGGCGAGCGCTTTCATATTCTCACATCCATCTCCGACGCTGCCGCAGACGAAACGGATTGACCTAGACAAGAACTGCAAGAGGCTCTGTGAAATAATCCATCACCACCCCTCGGCAGCTGCAGCCCTGCCTTTGTCATGGGAATCTCACCTACCTATTCCAGCCTGGAGAGGTTTTAAATCCCAGCCCTGCTCTCCTGGGATGCAACCAAAGCCGGAGCTGTCGGAGCGCAGAGCTGGCACACAACAGCAAATACCTCCATATTCCAAAGCCCCGTGCCCATTACCCAACTCATTAAAGACAGTGATACTTTGTAACACACTCTAATCTTTAATATTCATAGCTTGCTGCATTTGCATATCATGCCATAAATAGTTGAAGCAGAGGTAAAACACAAAGCGCTCCACTTGCATTTCTAATTATGCCTAAAATCAAATGTAAATCACAACACATCCGAGACACAGAAAATATTAAATTTGCTGGCTCTCAGTTAAAAATCTTTTAAACCCCCCCCACCACCACCAAATCATGTTCACTAACCCAATTATTTTTAAAAAGAAAAATCAAAGGGGCTCACATTGTATGTTTTTAAAAAGGAGTTGACACATTCCCAGCCCCAGTCCTGGTGAGGGACCCAGCAGCATCCCCAGTGCCAGCTCATCTCCCCAAAAAAACATCCCTAAAAACCTGCCCTTCCCATGGGGCTGGGCTGCAGCTGCCCATTTAACCTTGGTCTTTGGAGGAACAACAGGAGCCTTTTGCTCTGAGGTGCCTGGGAAAGCTGATCTCCAGCAAAGGAGGTAAATTTGAAACATCAGCTCGAATCTGAACCTGTGCTACAGCATTGGGCTGGCTGGAGGTCGGGGCTTTGGATTTGGGAGAGGGAAGGAGAAAAACCCTGAGGCTGGGAGCTGCTCAGTCCCAAAGTTTAATGAGAAAAGTTTTGGGGTGCTGGCACTCAGCAGCTCCATGTGCAGAAGGAAACAGATGATTCCTGCTCACAGGGACAGCACATCTCTGCTGTGTTTTCTCCTGGAAGGGCTCTCACAGGCAGGAGCTGCCCCACAGTGGGGCACCAGTCCTGTGGAAAAGGCTCAAATCCCCATTAATTCAGCTGCTGCTGCTCTGCCATGGAAAGGTTTGGCATCACTGAACCCTGTGCTCTCTGCAGACACATCCCAAAGATCAGCTCCTTTTTATAGGAGCTGCAGCAAATTGTCCCCCAGAAAGGACCCTGGGGACTGTGTGGTGCTGGCAGTGGCTCGTGGGACTTCAGTCCCCAAACCACAACAATCCTGGAGGATTGTTCCACCACAGCACCAAATTTATCAGCTTTTAGGGAAAAGTGTGGCATCAGCCAAGGGAATTTTCCTTGGGGGAGACATGGCTGAGGTGTCCTCACCTGCACAAATGAACTGACCCCACTCCCCCCAGCTCTCAGAGGCACCAGGACATTTTATATCTGCAAAGCACCTCGATATCCTTGGATTAAAAGTGTTATTAGTACATTCCTGACAGTGGCATAAATAATTTTCTTGATGCTTCTGCATCAGGCACCATAAAATCCTCTTAACTTTATGGAGAATGTGTATGGAAATCCCCTCGATTTTATGGAAGCCCATCACCACCACCACCACCAATGTGAAAATGCACATTTTTAGTTCAACCTCAACCCAACCCTGCTCCTTGCCCACCACACTGATCCAACACACTGCTGCTGCTCCCAGGAGGCTCAAAACCTTCCTCATCTTCATCCATCTCCCCAAGATCTCTTCACCTCTCAATAAAGTACTCACAACAGACACACAGCATCCACAAGAATCAAAATTTTACAGATTTATACCCAAAGATACAATTAAAATAAAACGAACTGAATTTTACAAAAGCAGGACAAAAATCCCTCTCTTTGGGAAGGCACAAGCTCCTGGCAGAAGGTTGGATGCCACACGGATCTTTTCCCACTTACTTTCCCTTTCCCACTGGGGCTCCAGCTGCAGAAACCCATCACATCTCACTGGATGGCTGTCCCCAAGGAAAAATGCATTTTTAAGTCACTTGAACCCGGACTAATATTGAAGGAATCAGCAAAACATCACCACAGTGAGCCAGGTACCCGGTGGCCACCCCAGCTCCAATCTCCCTCCTGAGATTTCTCCCACTTAACAAAAGGCTTAAAGAGACTTCTGAGAATGAAAAGTGAGAAGAGAAAATAGAAAAACAATATCACTGCCATATGGTGCTCCTACTGGTACTCTGGTTTTCCAGGGTCCCTAAATCCCATCAGTGAATGGCTCCAGAGCTCCCCTTGCATCCTCCCCATTCGTGCCCTCCCCTGGTCCTGCTCCTTTCCAGACTCAAATCCAGCTCAGCAACTACACTGCACCAGTTCTAAGAAGGAGTTAAAAGATGATTTTTTTTTCTGCCACATCGACTTCCAAAGAATTCCAGAGACATCATTAAATTTAACCCCAAAAGGGGAGCAACCACCCCGTGCCCCCAGCCCGTGCCCAGAGAGAAGTGAAAGCGAGCAGCTCACAGCCTGCAAAGCCTTTCTGCTCCTCGTTTGTACCCTGGCATCTTGCCCAGACCTATTTTTAAGCCCATTTACTAGAAATCCCACAAATTAAAGGAAATACGGATAATGTTGTAAGAATCCTTTGGGCCAAATAAAAGCTACACATAATTTTCCTTGTGCATCAAGAGTAAGATCCTTAACCACAAAAACCAGATTTCCCCAAAGCTCTTTTGCAACAGTGAGAGAGAATCTTGTTTTGTAAAAAAAGTTGCTTTGATTCACTCCTGGATTACAGGGAGCTCCGCTGCCTCCCGGCCAAACCCAGGAGTGATTCCTGTTATGAAACAGAGAGGTGTTAAAACACAAATAAATTCAACTTATCTCCAGCTCTGGAAAGGGGAATGCAGTGACAGCAAGGCACAGAGTGCTGTGGGGACAAGCTGGAGGGTGATTATTAGGATTTTTTCCCTCTGCACAGGAGACTTGGGTGGGTTTATCTCCCAGCTGCTATCCAGCTGTGTGTTCACAGTGCCCATGAAGGGTCAGTGTGCAGGGAAATTTCCAAGCTGCCAGTCAGCACAGAGCCCAGTCCCCATTCCCAGCTTCATCCCAGTGTCACCTGCACCCCCAGGATGGGCACAGGGTGGGCTGAGCATCACCCCAGCCCCACTGAAGGGTCTCCACAGCATCTCCTCGGGGATTTTCTGTGGTTTTATACAGAAATAAATCCATCTCTGCATCTCTGTTTGAATAATTACAGTGGGGGTCTGTCATGGGGTGAGCAGGAAATAAAAGAGCATCCACCTGCAATGGGGAATTGGGAAGGAGGGAAGAGCTGTGTTTTATGCAGCATCCACGATTTTAACTACACAAAAACTTTAAATAAACTCCACTAAAATGCTTGTACTGGGATAGGATTAAAAAGAAATACAACAACCAGATTCATGTTTCACTAAATATCATCAGACAAGCAGAAACAGCCCCAAAACACAGCAAGCCAAAGCAGCATTTGTGGTTAGTCCTGGCAGGGAGGGAATGAGGGGAAGGTGCTTCCTTTCCCCATCCAACCTCGCTCTCCTTCATCCCCAACACTGGCTTAAAATGTCTTCCTCACAAACATTCCAGCTTCCTTTTTCAAAAGGAAAATAATTATGCAGGGGAATAACCACTTCTCTCCTACAAACACACAGATATGAACAGTTAAACACGCAACTTTGGGAACTTTTCCAAGATTTATATGTTTTGCATGGAAAGCAAATGTTGGTGGTTTTTTTTGGTTTTTTTTTTTTCCCTGCCTGGGAAAATATTTAAGCTCTAAGTTTATGGAGCCAAGTCCATTTATTGCTGGTTTATGCTGCTGCTCAGACAGAATCTAATTAGTGATTTAAGCAGCACTGGGGGATGCAGTGCTGGCCAAAGCCAGAGCCCCCAGCCTGGAGCTGTGCTGGCACGTGGCTCTGGGAATTCTGGCCCACACAGAGGTTTTATCCAAGGCACAGGAGTGGCTGAGGGATGGCCACCCTTCCCTGGAGCATCCCAAGGTTCCCCAGGTCCCTCCCAGCCCCACCAGCTCATCACAATTTCGCTTTTTGATGCAGTGAAAGTCTTTTCATGGTGTTACCCTTAGAAGCAGCAACACCTGATTTGCATTTCCCTGGCCCATTTTACTGCATCCCTGCCTTCAGATGGAAACTCCTCCCCGTGCTCCCAGCTCAGAGCAGCTCCCAGTTCCACCAGTGCTGCAGGGACCAGTCCCACGAGCTGAGGCAGCAGTGGGCACCAGTCCTGTGCCATCCCTGCAAAACCAAGGCCAGGTTGGACAGAGCTTGGTGCAACCTGGACCAGTGGAAGATGTCCCTGCCCATGGCAGGGGATGGAATGGGATGAGCTTTAAGGTCCCTTCCAATAAAAATCATTCTGGAATTCTATAAAACCCCAACATCCACTCGGTCCCAAGCCTCAGCCACTTGCTCAGACCTGGAGACCACAAGGTCCTCCAGCTTTTTGCACTAAACCAACCCGTGATTTTTTACCTCTATATTTCCATTTATTTGTGTATTTTTTGCAGATCTGTCTGGCCAGTTAAACCAGAACCATGGCGATTGCGAAATCCAGGAAATTTGCTGCAACACTCTTGTAACTCTTGCAAGGCAATTAGCCAAAACCTCACACAAATAAGCTTTTTTGCCACACCGTTCTAACCACCAAGCATTAACCCATTTTCTTAGGAAACAACATCTGCTGAAACAACTTCCTAATCCAGCAGCAGGCATGGAAAAAACCCACTGCAGCATCTCTAGTGTATGGTAAAGAGAATTAACAGGCAGATTTGTCTTGCTCAGAGGGTACTGACTCTCACAGACCTTCTCCCTGCAATATTTATTCCCTGGGGCAGGAAAAGTGTGAAGGTCAAAGGTTTTCCTGCATCAATTCCATGTTTTAAAGACTGAGATGATGGTGGAGCAGCCTGGGGGATTTGGAGCAGGATTTGCATCCCTCAACCTGATTGCTGTGGGCTCTGAAATCCTTGGAGCTATAGGAGCTGTAAGGATAAATTAAAGCACAGCAGGATGGCACAGGTGTCATCTGTAAGAATAAACAAACTACAGGGCAAGAAAGTAAGTTTCCATTTCCTACCCTAGCCTTTACACAGCTTTTTTTTCCCCTCAGAAAATGGGAATACAGAGCCAAAATTAAGCTTCATGATTTGCCCTAGGAAAGACAGAGACCACACTGCATCCTTCTCCTTACTCCAGATTAAAAGAGCAGCTACACTCCTGTGCCATTTGTTAGAACTCATTTCCTCCCTCACTCTCTGCCCCTCCTTTCTCTACCATCCTGAAAAAAAAAAAAAAAACCAATAAAATAAAATAAAAAGCTTCCTTTTGGGAACACAGTGCTAATAATAATGCTCCCATCTGTTGATAAGTCCGAGGACCTGCACAGGGAGCAAGGAGGCTGGAAAGCTGAAAGGGAGTCAAGTGTTTGCATGGTTTTACTGAGAAATGAAATCCAGCTTTAAACACAGTAAATCGGAGACTATTCTGAATCACCTCTTGAATTTTTTAATGCTACTCCTGGGAGCACTGAAGGTAAATATGTTAATTTGACTTCAATCATGGTGCAGGGAAAAAAAAAAAAAAAAGCAGCACACTGTATTAGTTTAGGGTACCAAGTCTTAAAACTATTCATGCATTTCTGCATATTTTATACTCAGCAAATAAAGTTCCAAGGTTCTATAAGGAGGCTGCAAAATTATTCTGAGTAAGCAATAATGAGCTGTGCATTATATAAGGCTGATACTAATGGTAATCTATTATTAAAATTTCAGAGTTATAGCAGCTCCATAAAAGTCCGAGAGCAGGTTTTCCTCCCAGGGAAGGGAGAGCAGGGAAGGTTGGCCAGCCAGGTTTTAGGGGACACAAACTGCACCCCAAGTCCTTGGGATAAGGTGTCCCATGTCTTATTAACTCTGGCACAGGTAGCACTGCACAGGCACCACCCCCAGTCACAGCAGGTTCATATTCCCAGCGTGTTTCATTCTGCACCTGAGTGTAACAGATCTCCCAAAATGCATTAAAAAATTATCAGGGTCTCAGGTTTGTACACCTCAGCCATCCCCAGAGCCAGCCTGACCCTTGGCTCCTGCTGTGATGCCTCACCTGGGCTGCACAGAGGGCAGGGATGTGCCCAGTGACACCCAGTGAGTTTTTCCTACCTGTCCCCTCCTGCCACATCACCTCCAGGGCCTCCAAAGGGCACCAGGACATGCAGGGTGGGTACCTGGACTCCAGTGCACAAAGGGACAGGGCAAACCCAGCACCCTGGCCCAGTGGAAGATTCCCTGCCCTTGGAACAGGGTTGGGGCTTTAAAGTCTCTTCCAAACCAAACCATTCCATGGTTTTACAATGCTCAGCAAGTTCAAGCCAAGCTTTGCTTGGTGCTGTTTGAGCTGGGTTTGTTCTGCCCCTCTCCCAGCCCCATTCCTGCCTGGAGATGATTCTTTCCTTTCCTGCTGCTTCAGGATCCATCCCAGAGAGCACTGTGGAATTTAAGGACAAATCATCATCTCCTGGAACAGCACCTCTCTGCACTGCTGTGAGAGAAACAAACAGCAAAAAACCCAGAGTTTGGCTCATTTTCCTCCTTCCTACATCTTTTGGTGAGAATCAAAGCAGTCTCTGGAGGCTGTAAATGTGGATCTGGAGAACTCACCCAGAAATAGGCACATCAGGAAGGCAACAGGACATATCCATGTTTAATCTGTACACCTCCATCTCACAGGGCCCATGGATCCTGAGCACACTTGGGAACGTGGTGGTCTCACCTCATCACCTGCCCCTCAGAGGAAAATCCTCCCTTGGTTTTGCATGAAATGCAAAATTACATTTTCCCTGCGTTTCAGAGCGTGTTGCAGTGCACAGCCAAGCTCCTTTTTCCCAAATGAAATTCTGCAGCAAGTGCAGATCCCGAAGGCAACGTTCTGCCCAAACCAGAGGATAATGAAGCATAATAATTCCAGGAGAAACAAACTTAGGCTGAGAGCTTTTTACACTGAGAAAGATCTTAAACAGAGATGAGCTCTTTGCTCTCTCCACGCTGAAAAAGGCACTGGGAAGGTGTGATAGGTTGACTATTAAACCAAGACAGAAGGAAACCAAAACACAGCAGGTCAGATTTGCTGGGTGTTTATGGCACCCACCTGCTCTGTGCCCATTCCCTGCTGGATTCCCTACCTGTGCTGAAGGAGTTAACAGCTCCTCTGGGATGTAACAGGAGCTGCACTTAGTCACCCAGGCATGTCCGGATGGGAGCTGCCTATGAATGAAGTTGCCTTGGAGATGCAGCCAAAACCAATGACCAGATATTAACTTTTCACCACGGGCTGCCAAGGCAGGCAGAACATGTGAAACCAGCAGGACACAGCTCCCAGCCAAGCTGGAATATCCGGATGAAACGCCAGGGACCCCTGATTCCCCCCAGAGGAGGAAAACTTTGTGTCTTTGCTCACGGAAAACAGGAGAAATTTCCCCTTGTAAAGCCAAGCAGGCCAAGGGCTGGCAGTAAAACTCAGCTCTGGGAGCTTCTGGAATGGGCAATTAATGTCCATAAGCAAGATGATGCCTTCCCTTGGTTTAATTTGAAAGTTGATATTAAAGATAGCAGCTCATTGCTATTAAAGATACCAAGCTCCTTAATTCTTTCTGGAATCAGCTTCATAAGCAGAAAAAGCAGCACGGGCACCTTACCCAATGCAGCTGAAATGAGACATCACGAAACAAAACCATTAAGGAGGAGTTCAGAGGCTGGGCTGGTGCAGGATCACACATCTGCCTTAGCCAGCACTTCCTCTCCACTTCCAAGGGCAGGTTTGGGTGAGCAGCAAGGAGAGGCTGCCCCAGCCATGTGCTGCCTCCCAGGGCAGTCACACAGGAGGAAACTCAGCTCCAAGCAGAGCTTTCTCAATCTCGGCTCAGAGCTTCCTCCTGTGCCTCTCTGAAGATGCTCAGCCACTTCCCAAGGGGACTGTGCCAGGAGGACAGTGGGTGACCCAAAAAGTGGCACAGGGTAGGAGGAAGAACATCCATTAAAGCCCGTGGGTGAAACCTGCTCCACCTGCACCTCTCCTCCCTCCAACCTCACTGACCCAAGAACAAAAAAAACAGCTTTCAACCACGACAAGGCTTGCTCTACATGAGATAAATCACAGCAGCACACCCCACTGCCACTGGGGAACACACAACACCAATGGACACACCACAACCTCTGATTTCCATCCCAAAATCCAACCTCTGCAGGGGATGTGTGCTGGACATGAATCCCAGCCCCAGCAGCAGCCAGCACTGATGGATGGGTGGTGAAGCCACACTTGGGGCTGTGGGGCCATCACAGATCCAGGAACACCAGGGACATCTTCCCATCAGAACAAACACTTCCTTCCCATCCACACGCCAGCCCCTTGATATTTTTTTTTCCCCTGAAGGAAAAACAGAAGATGCTTTCCATAAGCAGACGATTTCAGCAGCTAATTTTACCATCACTTATGGTCGACTTTATGACTAAGATTTCATGCTGACTATATTAATCCTGTCAAATTTCAGAGCGAGAGAGAAATGATACTGTATATTTTATGGCTGCAATAACTTCTAAGCCATTAGACATGCATGCTGACATGAAAGTAATCAAATTGATTTTTTCCTATTACAATGAAGAACTTTGTATGAGCAAATAGTCTTTCTGGCACAGGAATGAAGCACCAAGAAGCCTGTGCTCACTCAGGAAATTAGGAAATTGCCACGAGCCATCGTTCAGAAATTTGAGTTTTCTGCTTACTCACATTTTATTGTCACCAAAGCTGAAAGGGACACGTTAGTCACCCAAACGATCGACAAAAGCCAACGCCAGGGATAATCAGAGGGGTTTGAAGCCCTGTTAAATACTGCAGAAGCTGCAGTTAATTGTTTTCCCAGCATTAAAGGCTCCCCTGTGCCTTTTTTAACCTCACCAGACACGTTTTTTTCCCCTCACAGCTCACTGGCCACTCCTCCAGGTGTTGGGTGGGCAATGCAGAATGGATCAGAGCAAGTTGCTCAGAGGGATTTTGGTAAATCCTCGAGACCTGGAAGTGTTAATGGATATCCCACAGTCAAAGAGAAAGCCCGTGGGCCAGAAGGTCAGCTGAAATGATTTTAAAATGCAAATAAGTCTTGAATTCTAAATTCCAATTGCTTAGTGTTTTGTTGAGGGTTTCAACACCAACTCATCTCTACACCTCGACTCTGCCTACCTAAAATTCCAATTAAAAACCCTTTAACCCAACCTGTGTGTCAAGTTCTAGAGAAAGTCGGCTCAAACCAGACCCAGGGTGGGCACACAAGTGGCAGGGCAGAGGTGCCAGCCCGGGGTGTCCTGTGTGGCCAAGGGCACAGCTGGGCAGGGCAGGGGCTCTGCAAGCCAAGCCTTGCAGGGATGGGCCAACAGGGCACACCTGCCAGCTGAAAAATCCCTGTGAAAACCTGTTTTCTTCCCCTGCTGCGTGAGAACACGTTGGGTGTGAGAGGACAAGATCAGAGAGGCTCAACATCTCCAAAGACTCAGCAACCAGAAGCAATTAAGTGCAGATAACACAAATAATGCAAGAGACTCACCTGACACCCCGGGGCAAAGCCACGGCTCCTCTACAGCCAATAAAGTGCAAGATTTCCTTTTAGTTTTCTGTGTTTCTGTGGAATATTGGTATCAATCAATAAATAATGTCAGATCTTTCACATCAAGCCACCTGCACGAAATAAACTGGCACAGGGACGTGCTAGAGCTGTCTGAAGGCTCAAAGAGATAGGAGTTGTAAATATACATATATTTATATACATATATGTATGTGTCTTGGGTTAGCAAAATAATTACAGTTTTAACATGCATTTAGTTGCAAATTAAAATGCTTTGATGGCTTTCTATCAATAACATTTTTTTTTGTTACGTTTAGAAATACAAAACCATAAAACCACAACTACATGGATGGCCTCATCCAAGACTTGCAAAACACCAACTTTAGTGAATTCCAATTTCAGTGAATTCCTTTGTCCTTCCACACTAGATATTTGTAAAATCATCAGAGCTGCTGTGGGCAGAGAACCTTCCACTAGATCAGGTTGCTCCACCCAAGGTGGCCCTAAAGAAAAAAAGTTGGGTATTTTGTTGTTGTTTTGGGGTTTTTTTAAAAGTTGTGCACAAGCAAAGCTCTCCCAACAAAACCCAAGCCAAAGCTCATCCCAGCACACTGAGCCCCATGGCCCAGCACCAACCTCTGCTGCCCCTGAGATTCAGAAAGATCCCAAATTCCAAGGCAAGCCTGGTCCCATCCTGACTTGGGACGTGGTGCCCAGAGAAGGACGAGCAGGAAACAGCAAATCCTTTCAACCAAACCCCAACAAGATCATCCTTCAAAGTTATTCCCCAAACCCAGAGCCTTGCAAAGGTAGGAGAAGCCTCCCAGGAGAGGCAGTGAACAATATCCATGAGTTTCTCATGACCTTACAGAGATTGCCATGACAACACTGCTTCGATCCTCCAAACATGGATATATTCATTTACACTGGTGTGATTGAGAATAATTAGAGTGAGATTCCCTGAGCCAGGGAGTCACAGCCGTGCACGGCTCTGGCAGCAGAGCCCAAGTTTCAAGGGAAGCAGCCTCAAATTTAAATGTAAAAAAGAAAACCGACAACACTCTTCGGAGCCTCGTGACCTAATTCATTATAAAGAATGTCAGTTAGCAAACCTTTTAAATAAAACATTAAGCTAGAGGTAATTTGAAGCCTTGTGGATTTTGTTTTACTCAATTATTTTCTAATGCTTCAACTTCAAGAATAAATATGCAGGAATCAAAAAAAAAAAAAAAAAAAGAAAAGGAATACTAAGGGTTTCATTTAATTCTTTTTTCAAAAGAAATGAAGACATTCACACTAAACCAAAATACCCTCAACCAAGCTGGATTTTTAATTAAAACTTTTATGTCCTACAAGATTCTTCAAGGTTAGAATATCTGCTCCCACATCGTGAGGCAGCACCATGCCTTTACAAGGGCGAGCACATCATCCACGTTAGAACAACCTGTGCTATGCTTTGCTATAACTTATTTCCAGGACATCCACTCACAAATTAAACCAGGCTGGAATGCTATTTCTTCCCTGCCCCCTAATTTCCATAAGCATTTGCAATTTTCCCTCTGTTGGGAAGAGTTTCTCTGCAGCAGGCAGAGGCAGGGGATGATCACGTTGGTCTCTGCTTTGGTTTTTATTAATGCCTGGTGGTAAGAGCACGGCTGGAGTGGGGCAGTGGGGATGTAAAAACTGCAGCAGAGGGTAAAATTCACAGCCTAAAATGAGGTCAATTGGGAAAAGGTGGAAAATAAAGGGAATCACAGAATCTTGGAGTCGTTTGGGTTGGAAAGGAGCTTAAAGCCCAGAAAAGGGGGAAAATAAAGGGAATCACAGAATCTTGGAGTAGTTTGGGTAGGAAGGGAGCTTAAAGCCCATCCAGTCCCCACAGGCAGGGACACCTTCCACTGTCCCAGGTTTCTCCAAGCCCTGTCCAACCTGGCCTGGAACATTTCCATGGATGGGGCAGCCACAGCTTCTCTGGAAGGAGCTCAATGAACACTGGACATGCTCTTCTAAGAAATACAACAAAACAAAAAAAAAAATACCAGGACAAAGAGGCATCCTTTGAAGAAAAAAAAGTTTAGGGCTAAATATTTGATTTGATTTTGGCAGCATCACCCTTTTCCAGAGGCTACCAGAAAGAGATTTGCAGGAATTTGCTTAACACCACTCTGCTACAAGTCCACTGCTACAAAACATCCCGGAAACAAAGAAACCCCGAAGATAAAAAGATTCCTTTCCACCACACTGTTTGGAATAAAACACCTCCCTACTTTGAACCAGCTTTCCTTGCAACGTTTGAAAAATAAAAAGTCAGCCTTTCCCTGTAATTCACCCCAGCACGGATCCATCCCCAGGAGATGCCAGGGAAGCAGAGCACACTCATGTAACCCCCTCACTGCTCTGATTTTCAGGTCACAACCACACCCCTGGGGCCACTTTCGGGGTGCTGGAAGTTCTCTGTGTCACGGAAATAAAGGATTTGGTGTTGGTGGAAGGTGTGAAGGGTGGAACTCACACACCAGCCCCAGGGCTCCCCAGCCCTGCTCGAATCCAGGGCTACTTTTCAAGGCACAAAACTCCAGATAAATCCATTTCTCTGCAGCAGGGAATAAACAAGGATTAGTATTCACCCGTTCATAACAGGGAAACCCTGCAGCTAAAGGTGGAGTCAGGCAGTGCCAGAACATCCAGCCTAAGTTGCTTGACGAATGCTAACTATGACTTCCAGCTTATTTATCTAATTTGGGTTGATTTTTAAATATTGAGTTATCTAACCAGACACAAAAAGAGAGCCTGAAAATTTCCCATGTTAGTGAAAACTCTCCCTGCTGCTGTAATTCAATCTGCATGTCTGAATATTACTGACTTTTCTCAATCACATTTGTATTGAGAAATGCCTAAAAAAATTCAGGACCTCGTTTTCTCAAAATGATATTAAGTGCCTGGAAAACGGGGTTCTACAGCAAATGAGCCTCTCCAAAGCTGACTGTGATGCACAGCTTGCAAGTATTTTAGTCATTTACAATATTTATCAGGCTCTATTTTTGCCAATCAATCCATAAGAAGAGCAGAGCAGCCAATACCTATAAAACAATCAGCTCGATTTCAGCACGGGCTGGTTTCTGTGAGAGAGAACTGACAGAACCAGTTTGTAACACACACACACACAAAAAAAAAATCCATGCAGGAGGGATGAAGGCAGTGGCAAAATCCTCAATGGCTTCAGCCAGGCCAGGATTACCTCCAGGAACGTGCTGATGCTTGGAGAAATGCAAGGAAGATGCCAAGGCTGGAGAAAAAGGAGATCAGGGAAGATCTTATTGCTCTGCACAGCTACCTGACAGGAGGGAGCAGCCAGGGTGGGTCAGGAAACAGGGACAGGATAAAAAGAAACAGCCTCGAGCTCTGCCAGGGCTGGACATCAGCAGGAACTGGACATCAGCAGGAATTAGATATCAGCAGGAATTTTTACATTTACAGCACTGAAGGGGCTGCCCAGGGAGTGCCCATCCCTGGAGGTGTCCAAGGAAGGCTTGGATGTGGCACTCAGAGCTCTGGGCTGGGCACAAGGTGGGGATGGGTCACAGTGATCCCATCCCAGAGGGATTTTTCCCAAACTCAGAGATGCTGTGAAGGCTGCACGGGGCAGGACCACCCATCCCACCCACCAGTGCCTGGGTTCCCTCCTGCACCCCTGCACTGCCCCCATTCAGGGTGGTCTCACTGGTCCCAGTGATCCAGGGGTTGAAACTGGTGATACTGGACCCCCTGGGGAGTGTGTCCCTGTGAAATCTATCTCAATCCTGCTCCTTGGAACTGCTGCTCGTGCTGAGGGTGACGCTGAGCATCCCCACCCCATGGAATTCGAGGCACCACCACGTAATTTCAGAGAATATCAGAGCCTGTAATCACCACCAGGATGGATTTGAAACAACAATCAAAGCACAAAAAACCCTCCCTGACCATCCCTGAACCCACAAGGTTCAACACACTGCCCCCAACCCCAGCCCTGGTTTTAAAATTCAGCCTTTATCAGCTTGAGTTGAGCAAATCCAGTCAAAAGGCAGAAACGGATTGTGCTAGTAAGCAGAAAAACTGTTACATCTTCTGAATGTAATTTTGCCAAAAGCCTCTGCACAATTTTTTTTGTCACGCTTTGCATTATGAAGGAAATTTCTTTTTAGAAGAACAGGAGAATGATTTGCATAATATTCTTTGCAAGTTAATATCAGCCTCTGATAATGATCTCTGCATAATGCAAAAACGTTTGAGAAGACTGTTACAACACTAAGTAATCATATTTTAAATTATGTTTCCCTTTATAGAAAGGTGTTGCAAAAACACACAGACATGAAATCTGTCTGTTGAAGTCCCAAGAACCACCTGACCATCTTCCCACTATTCTACTGTTACAGATTGCAACACTGCCTTTCAAAATCTTACAAAACAAATTACTCTGCAACAGTCTGGCTTCACAGAAGGCAGAGCTTTTTCCTGTGCTGCTGCTCCAGCACATTACATTTCACAAGAGCCTCTGATGTACTGCAGGGGTTAAGCAAGGGCTCAGAAATGAAGCTGTAACACAAGCAGACGTGGGGATTGAGGTGGATTCTCCCATCTCACACTGCCACCAGGCAGAGGTGGCAGCACCAAGGCCATGCCCTGCCTGCCACCAGGTGCTGGGGACACTGCTTTAGCTGATTGCTAATGACACTGATTTAAGGTGATTCCTGCTTTTTTTTTTTTTAGGGTGGCTCCACCTGGCTCACAGATGGAGCACTGGGAATTCACACTGTGACCCCACTGGGTCAAGTGTCCCTTCCAGCAGCCAGGGATCTTCCAAAATCTCTGCGAGGGACGAGGTGCTGGATGCAGCCACGAGATCTCCACTCATGCTGTCACTCATGGCTAATTAGGTCAGGAACTAAACGTAAAAATCAAAACATAAAAGCAGAGGTCCAGGAGGAAACCATTTGTACAACTCTGCCGGGCAGCATCCTATTAGATGTGGGCGATTTCCCTCAGCCCATCTCCAAAGGGGGATGTGGGTGGGAAGCTAATGCACTTGGATATTAAATACTTAATATGTCACTAAGACTTACCAGCCACAGCCAAGTGGTTTAAACCTGAGCTAACCTTCCCTGAACTCCACGGAACAGAGGGAGGAGCTCTCGCACGAGGAGACGGAATCGGGAGCGGGACGAGGAGCAAAGAAAGAAACTTTGGGAACAACCACACAAATGATGCGACTCAGATTTGGGGTGAGGCACGGAGCAGGATCCTAAGGGCTGTGCCAACACCACAGTGTGTCCCAGAGAGCCACTGTCCCCAGCCTCTGGCCACGGCAGCCTCAGGAGCACAGTGGGCAGCACGATCAGCACAGCCAGTGCCACCCACGCCTGTGACACACACAACAGGGCATCATTCAGCCTGCAGGGTGGGTGGTTCTTGTCCCACCTACAAAATGAAGACTAAAATTCAAATACCAGCCAAGGCCAGGAGAAAAGAGCCTCTGGGATGTCAGTCTGAGCTCGCTGAGGCAGCTCAACCACTGCCCTGGGTGTGAAACCATCCCAGACTCATGAGATCATTCCTCCCCTCAACAACTTTTGGTAACTTGGAGAGTTTGTCCAACTACATCCGGTGATGGGCAGAAAAATCCTTCACCCCATCCCATCTCCCCTTTTCATACCTTTAGAAACAAGCTCCAAGCAGCTCCTTGCTACACCTCATCCCAGGCTTCCTCAAATTGGGTTTGCAAGCATTGGGAAGTCGGGTTTTTCTTCAAAATCCGCCAGCAAATCTCTCCCTTTTTCCCCCCAAACTGACATATCCATCCATACCGGTGGGTGGTACCACCAGACACAATTCCTAAGCTCCCAATCCACTTCCTGTCACCTGGACGCCAGGAGGAAAAACTTCTCCCAGCTCCCAGCAAACACGGCAGCCGGCGGCACGTGTGCCGGGGCGGGCACCCAGGGCGTGCCTGAACCAAATATTTCCATTGCTAATGCTGCACCTTGGGTCTCCTACAACATTCCTGAGGCACACAGGACAGGTCAGGAGCAGGCTGCAGGGTGGGGAGTGGACACCAAAGCACCCAAACAGCACAAAATCCCCGAGGCACAGCCAGGGGAGGCTGCAGGAGTGTAGCTCTGGTGGGGCTGGCACCTGCTGCCATGACTTGTGATGCTCCATAAATACATTGCAATTGAACTGCACCTATCAAGGAATCTGGGGAGAAATTCCAGATGGGAGGAGTGAAAAAGAACCAAGAAATCATGACTGTCACTTTATAGAACCTTACAGAAGAGCACTGAAAGCCACTGGAATATTTTGCTTAAAATCGCTTGCAACCCTTTGCACTGTGGACATCACCAATCTGCCACTGGAGTTCTCCGTGTTTTGATAATAGTCGAGCAAAAAAATTAAGCTCATTGCTCTGCCAAGCTGTGCTGGGGTGACAGCCTGGACCAGACACACACAGGCTGCAGGTTTTCTTGGTTTCTCCACCCCTTCCAAGTTGTGCTGCCCTCCTGTCCCCCTGCAAAGAGTTAAGTCCTCCCTCCTGCATCATTCCTCCTGCCAAATGCAGATTAGTCAGCAACTACTGCAGGATACACCTCTCCTAAGGCACTCACAAACAAAGCAACAGCCAATTTGGGATCTTAAAGGGAAAGTAAATGAGGAAACTTCCTAAACTTGATTGCAAAAATATTCATGAAGGTACCCTGGAAGGGAACCTCCAGCTGCTCTGCTGAGGCTCCCCCTGGCTCCCATGGAATGCAGAGGTGTGATGGACACTAAACCAGCGCTACAAGCTGGAATTAGAATCCACCAGTGGATCTGAAAAACACCCAAAAACCAAACCCCCACTGTGGTGCCACAGTCCCAGCCCTCACTGCCTGACCCCAGAGCAAACCTTGGGATGGAGGCTCCCACTGCCAAACCAGAGCACTGCAAGTACCCCGGGCTCAATCTACATTTTCACAGTTGCACAAAGAAACCAAACACCCAGCAGTCATCTGAAAGGCCAGTTGAAAATGAGCTGAAATGAAATTCCCACGGGTTTTATTGGACTACTGAGATATTGATTCTGGTGTGCTTCTCTCTCAGCCTGCAGCACAGAAATTCACCCTGCTAGAAATTCACCCACTTGTGTGCTGGGCCAGAAAATTCACTGGGAATGTTCAGGGTTGTTTTTCCTTGCTCCTTCTTCCTGAGCCTAGAACTTTCCCTTCCCCTAAGGACATTTAACTGGAGTGGCACAAATGCTGCTGGTTTCACCCAAAGGCACAAGGTGTGCCAGAACACACCCCCAGTTCATCTGACCAGCTGAGCTGGGACAAGGATGGGTCACACTGTGGCAGAGCCTCCCCCATTCCTGCCATTTTTGACCATTTTGGATCCCCATCCCCAATTCTCTCAGATTATAAATTCACGCCGTGCCTCGACACAAAACAACACCACTATAAATTATCATTTTTTTTTTTTTTTAACCCACATAAAAAGGGAGTAAAACAATTAAACCCCAGGCTCTGCAGAGTGTGCAGAGGCACTCCAGAGCTCCAAGGAAGCACTTGCAGGGCCCGGGCTGTCCCTGTGATGCAGTGCCAGCAGCACGCTCTGTGCTTCACGGCTCACTTCCCACAGCATGAACCCAGCCCCAGGAAACTGCCAGCGTGTTCTCCCGAGCCCTGCAGATGTTTCAGCTCCACTGGGCTCCCTGGCCAGCCCAACACCACCCATCCCTCCTCTCCTGCCTGCCTTGAGCAGGGAGAGCAGAGTGGCTGGGAGGTGGCAGCTCTGCGGCTTTCCATGGATCTGTTCAGCTTTTTGCTTTGGAAAAAAAATAAAAAAAAAAAAAAAAAAATTCATACTTGCAGCATAAACACAAGCTGGGCTGGTAGTCCACTCCTCCCTCAGCGGGATGTGCTCATCACTTGATTTCCAGCTCAGCCAGTCCTGAGGTGCATCACTGCCTGGACAGCAGCACACCCAAAAATCCCAAACCCGTCCCCATGCTGGCAAGGACAGTGCTCTTCCCTAAACTGATCCTTCCCAATTGATCCAACATCCCACAGGAGGTGTGAAATTCTTGGGCAGCACAGGCAAAGCTCTGGAGAAGGTGTCCAGGAGGGTGTAAGGCTCGGACTGGGCAGCACAGAGTGTTGTGGGTGGGCTGGAGTGGCTGAGCACAGCCCATGGCCCTGATGCAGCCATGGCACAGATCCTGGGAGCTGGGGGTGAGTCAAGAAGTCCTGATGTTGGATTCACTACACAGCCTGGGAATTAGTCAATCCTCCTGTCTCGCCTGGGGAGGGGGGCTGGTCCCAATTCAAATATTGTGTAAGCTGAAAAAGAGCCTCTTAAAAAAAAAAAAAAAAACAAAAAAACAAACCCAAACAGATAAAACACAGAAATACTATTTTGGAGGAACTGGGGAAAGCTGAAGCAATAATGACAAACGATTCCTTGCTGCTCTCCCATTCCCTTCTTCCCAGAGCCTTAAAAAGGCTTCTCACCATCCTGCTCTGGCCCTGCTCACGTTACACTGGGATCAACCAAAGCTGAGCCTGGTGCTCATGTCCTGCCCAAGGTCACAGGGACAGCCTGAGCCCAGGAGGAGCCTGGCCTGGAGCTTCCCAGGGCTCTGCCCCAACCTCTGACCCCAGCATTCCCAAATTCCCAGGCATGACCTGGGGAGGGGGGACACACACGGGGAGTGATGGAGCAACAGAGCTGGGTTTTGTTGGCTTCATTTCCATGGACACCAGGCAGAAAGCGAAGACAACCATCCCAACTTCCCTTTTTTTTCCAAGGCTTTTCTCTCTCCCTCCTTATTCTTCCCCCCAGTTCTTAAAATCCAATTATAGCACGACTCTCTCAGCAGGGGTCAGTGTGGAATAAGAATCGCCCGAGTTAATGGACATGAGACCAAGAAAGATTAATGCCTAAATGGTTTCAAAAGTTGTATGATGCCGATTTCATTAACATTTTAATTGTAATGTATCTTTTTAATCTTCTTTCACACTAATGGTTTTTATATGCTTCAAAAAAAAGAAAAAAAAAATGCTGACAACAAAAATATCAACATACCAAAATTAACAGACGGAACTGAGTGCTGTAATGGGAACTGAATGAAATGCAGAAAACCATGTTAATGATGCATTAAGAGTAGAAACTGTGCTCAGACAAGAGTCAAAAATTCAGCCCTACACTTGCATGCCCCAGCTTTCCCCAGGTGTTCAGCACGACCCCACGTTGTGTCTTTCAGGGGGGATGTGCTGAAGCAACAAGCCCAGCAGCTTTACCAAATGCAGAGATTTATCCAAAAAAAAAAAAAAAAAAAAAAAAAAAAAGCTGCCGGCACAATTAATCTAATTTAACCAGGGTGACAGAGAGGAGCAGCAAGTTTAGAAAATGTGAAATGGCACTACTGTGGTTGTCACCACTCCCTGGGCTCAGGTACCTCAAGCACAGCAGAACTCCCAGACAGGAAAGATGCTGTTGCAACCGCCGTGCAAAATTTTATTTTACTTAATTAGAAGACAATTAAACCTAAGCAATAACGTTTCATTAAGCATGGGCATGTATTGATGATGTTAGCACGGATAAACGGAGGCACAGAAGGAGCAGATAATTGGGGAGCAGACAGATGAAGCCTTAAACAACTTTGGTTTGTAGAAATGAGTGAGAGATATGGTTCTGCCACCTGCCCTCAGGCCAAGTTGCAGCTGCAAGGGTGATGCAAAAACCACAAAGTTTTCCTTCCCAGTCCATCAGAACTTCTTAGAAGGGAGAAGATCCAGTCAGAGGGGTTCAAAGCCTCTTTATGCCCATCAGGAAATCATAATCCCTCAGTGTGCCATGAGGATGTCATTCCAGCCACAACAGAACAATCAAAATTCACATTTATCCTGCTCAGGTTTAGTCCTTTAAGGTTGCTGCAGCTGCTGCAGAGGGAGATTTCCAGTGAAGGAGAGAGGTTAGTCCTGCTTGTGGGAATTTCATCCCACAGGATCTCAGCCATGGAGGGGTCTGTATTCCCACAGGGCAGCCAGGCTCATGCACTCCACTGGAAATCTCCCAGCAAGCCCCATCTGCCTCTTCCCTTGGAAATCAAATCCTTTTATCTATCCTTAAATATATAAATCCTCACTCCCCATCTCCTTTGAGTACCTGGCCATTGCCTTCTGCACGGCATACAACAAAACACCAAGCCTTTATTTATGTCTCATGCTAAACCTCTGTGGAGCACAACCCCATAAAGCTCAGGGGAGCCAAAACATCATCACCTTTGCCCTGCCACCACTGCCCAGGCATCCCCCACGGCCTCCCTTGCAAGGATTGATGTTCTCTCCTGCTTCCCTAATGCTTCACATAATCCGAGAGTAAATGTTTGTCCTATGACAGGGAGAACTGGCATGTAAAACATGTCCCCCCACACAAAATGTATAGATATATAGATATATATATATATCCCAGGCTGCCATATGCTTCCTAGTGGATAGCACTGCAGGAGCACAGTCAGTGCTGGCACCCACACCCAGGACCCTTCTCCACCTCAACCCCAGCCCCCCTGAACTCCCAGCTCCTTGCACAGGCTGTGCTGCTAAAATCCAGCCCCCAGGGGAAGAACAACACCTGGCTGCTCTCCCCCCACCCCAGAGCAGCCCTGATCGAGATGCTGCAGGGCGGCGGGGGGGGGGGAAAAAAAAAAAAAAAAAAAAAAAAAAGGAATTTTCTCCCGCTGTTTTAACGAATGATGAATAGATCCCGCTCACGGCTTTATGGCCATGGGGATGACACCGGCGAGGTGAAGTGTTTAATCTCGTCCCAGTGACTATATATGGTCACTGTGATGGAGCCACCCTCCCTCTGCTCACGCTCTGCTGCCCTTGGCTCCTGGCACTGGGCTCCGCAGCAAACTGGCAGAGCCCGGGCACGGCGCCGGCGCGCCACAAGTCAGCAGACTGCCCACGTTCCTCTGCTCTCTCTCTACCCCTTTCCCAATTTTTTTTTTTTTTTTTTCTGGCTTGTAAAACATCTTTTATCAGTTAAAAACCAGAGAGAATGAGCAAATACTCAAGTTAAAAAAAAAAACACAAAAAAACATTTTAAGAGTGCTTTATGGAGAATTGTTGCACGAGGGGAAGAAAAAAAAACAACAACCTGTCAAGTTACTTAAGCTTAAATGTACATTTCGTAATCACTTAGATTTTTTTTTTTCCATAAAACTTCTATCTTTTGGTGAAAAGTGTATCCATTTATTCAGCCCACACAGTTAGTGCAGGGTAGTTTGTGGCTGTGATCCCTGCCCCCCCACATCCACCCACCTAGGGGAAAAAAAATGCACTGAAATATTTGTCTTCATAGGAAACGCAACAGCAAAAAATGTACTTGACACGCAAAATTCTGTGAAAAGTCTGACGTGAGGACCTCTGAAAAGCCTGAGGCCAAACTGTGCCGGCTGTGAGCAGCCCTGGGAACACACACAGCACAAAACCTGTGCCAAGGGCTATTTATCTTCATTTTATCCCATTGAGCCAGCAGCTTTCAGGGGGTCTTGGTCACCGTAGCAAAGAACTGCTCCCATCACCACTGTCCCGACAGCATCCCCCATCCCTCCTGTCCAGCCCAGCCTGGATCCTTCAGCTGAACCTCCCAGCAGGGAGAAGGAGGAAGCTCCACACGCTTGCTTCCATCCTCTGTCCCAGCAGTCTGATTTTTATTACCTCCGTCCCCATTTAGGAGTAACCACATGACAAACCCGAGCGCAATCCTGCCCGGGGAGCTCGCCTGGGATTGCCTCTCCCCTCCCCAGGAACACGGCATTTTAGCAAGTTTTCCCTTCGCAGCAGAATTTGTGGCTACAAAGAATGTAAGATTTAATTATTTTATTTTTTTTCAGATTCCTGTTCTGCCTCCAAACATTTGCTTAAAAACAAGTTGAACTTAAAAAAAAACCCTAAAAACCCCAACAAAAAATAAACCGCTAATGAATCACAGTTCCTAGCAAATGAGCAATTGCAGTTGACACAATGAATTATGCCTGAAGCAAGCTGGGAAACATATTTTGCAAATGATCTCATCCACAGGCAAACCTGGCATGACACTTGATTTGCTAAAAAAGACACAAAGCCTGTCAAAATTCCTGTCACTCCGCAAATAAAGTCAGGTAGAGAAAACCAACAGCCTCACCCTCTTTTAAGCACGCTTCACCTATTTCTCAATTGCTCTACAGGCTTGATTTAATAAAATAAAAAAACCCCACACGCCCTCCTGTTAGGTGTGCCCATCCCAGGGGGTGCTGAGGGCTGTGGATCCGCTGCCACTTCCCTGGATGAGGAATAAATGGGATGGGAAGCTGCTCTTTGGATGCCAAACACAGGCTCAGCTCGATTTGAAGCCTAATTGCAGCAAGATATGATGCTCTCTCTGGCCATTAGGTATGGCAGGGAACTCACAATTCCCTTTAATTTCCTCCAGCTGAATGCCTGGGGTTTATTTCTTTCATTACATTCAAGTAAACTCACAGACAGGTTAGAAAAGAGAAGGGAAAAAGCCACTCAAGTGCAGCTCCCCTGCTCCTCAGCATCCCTGGAGCTGTCTCGGAGCAGTTCCCTTCAGCCCAGCACATCCCACCCTATTTCTCCACCTGAAAAGCTGTTGGCTCAGAAAACCTGGAAAAATTCAAAGCCATGGCTGAGTCCTCCTTCTAACCCCATTTTGTCAGGCTCGAGTATTTTTAAACACCGAGGAAAGCAGGAGCAGAGTCCCAGCACTCTCTCCCAGGTTGTTCCATGATGTTTGTCCCCAATCCACGTCACCCCAGTGCTGCCGTGCCAGCTCTGCTCCCATCCCTGCCGATCCCACAGCCCAGCACGAGCCCTCCAGGAGGCCAGGCAGGGACCAGGGGCTGTGCAACAAGACAGCCTGAAATAAATATTTCCATTCCAAGGTGAGCTCTGGGATGTGTCCCCAGCTGGGAAAGCACAGTCTGGAGGTTTCTCCCAAGCCAGCCCAGGGTGGATCAGGCTCTGGCAGGAGCTCTGTTGGTGTTTCTTCCCTGGCCAGCAATGCTGCAAAGTGGCCTGGCTCCTCCTGACACCTCCAACCGGGATCTGAGCCAAAGCCCAGTCCACAGGGACTCACCTGGATGCTCCAGCCAGGCTCAAGTTCAAGGAGAAGGGATTTTTCTTTCCTGAACTCACAAGCAGTGAGGATGCTCCGTGTCCCCCCGAGCGTGGGGACGCTGCCCTGTCACCAGCACCAGCCGAGAGGAGCCAAAATCTGCCTCCAATTCCAGCAGGCTCCCTCAGGAAAGCACAGTCATGGCTGGGGGGAGCTAAAAGGCTTTTATATTGCCAGAGGGCTCCAAAAATATCACTTTCAAAGTGATCCAGCATCAGCACACGCATCTTGGCTAATGGCATCCATCTCTCAGAACAAAGGGGGGCTCCGGGAAAAGCTTGGGGAGCCCCGGACAACGTTTTGGGAACACTGCCCTGCAGAGCCACAGCCCAACCAGCACACAAAACACATCTCTGGCCCCAGTGGGACCCCCTGCTCCTGCCCTGATGCCTGGCTTGACCCCGCTCTCTGTAATTCCAGCCGCCTCGGGAGGGTTTTTTTTTGACAAATGTTAAGTTTCAGAAATCCATCCCCACCCTCCAGTGTCCCAATACGACAGCTTTTACCCAGTGAAGCCTTAATTAAAAGGCCTCTGCAGGAGGAGAAACCCCAAAACACAGCAGTTACAGCCACAGAAGGACATTTACTCTCAGGAGGGAGAGGATAGGGCCCCTAATTTTTTTTCTACTTGCCACTTACTTCAAACCCAAGCATTACCACCTCCATCGTCCTCACCTTGGGGTCACAGCCTTACTGTCCTCAACTGGGCAAACCACAGCAAGTCAGCTCATAAGGAACAGCTTAGCTTTGCTCTTTTTAGTCAAAAGCTTTCCGAATTTCAGAGCAAGCTGTGAATCTGGCAGTGAAATTTTGGGATGAAGCGTGCTGGGATGCTGCACTTGGACCCTACTGGCAGTGTCCCCACGGAGCAGCAGCAGCAGCAGAATCATCCCGGTTTGTTTACCGATCCCAGCTTCTCCTGCTGTTTAATATTTCAGCTGGAGAAGGTGAGCCGGCACGCCAGCCCCTCAATTACGCAGGGCGAGAGGCAAACACTTGGCAGGCAGCGAGCACATCAAGCTGCCCACAAGCCTCGCAAATGCCTCCGGAAAGGAAGAGGGGGGGGGGGGGGAGAGAAGAGGAAAAAAAAAAAAAAAAAAAAAGAATATTCAAATTAATGAGCCGGCGGGTAATGGAGACTTGGCTGGAAGTGATCCTGCACTTCGCCGGCGGAGCAGCACGCGATGTACCGCTGGCGTTGGATCTTCCTAGGGCAGGGAAGATGTTTGGAGAAGTCCTTGAGTGCTGTAACTACAGCAGGGCTGCGGCGGGCAGGGGAGCGCTCCCCCAGCCCAGCCCAACTCCTTATCCCGAATTTCTGCACCGCTGGAGCCCCCCGCGACAGAGGGGACCCCGCTGGGATGGGGACACGCCACGCCACGGCTCGCAGGTCCATCCCCAAACCCCAATTTTCAGTGTTCTGCCGGGTTTTGGATTCCGATCTCTCCCTTTCCGCAGCGTTTCCCTCCCCTGGGAGCGAAAACTCCGATCCTGCGCCTGCGTTTATCCCTTAAGCGCGACCCGCAGCCCCCGAGGGGGGTTCGCACTCAGCCCCAGTCCCCCACCGTGCCGCAGGACCCGCGGCAACTCCCCGAACCCCCCGAACCCCCCCGGGGCGGGCACAGCCCCGCTCTGTCCCCCCTTCCCTTCCCGTCCCGCACACCCCGACATCTCCGGGACCCCCGGGCTGAGAGTGAAGGGCGCGATGTGCGCGTCCCCCCATCCCATCCCAGCCCAGCCCGGCCCGGCCCGGCCCAGCTCAGCCCGGCCCGGCTCGGCCCGGCCCGGGGGCGATGCGGGCTCGGCGCTGCCCCGGGCGCTGCCAGGCCCGGGTTCGGGGCCGGGTTGGGGGTTGTGGGTGGCGGGGGCTGCGCTCACCTGCGGGGCGCCGGCCCCCTTGGCTGCCCTGGGCCTGGCGCGGCGGGGCCGGGCGGCGGCAGGAAGTGATTCCAGCCGCTCCTCACATGGACTTTCCCTGACCTCGCCCAGCAGCGCCGGCAGCCGCCGCACAGACCGGCCCGGCGGGACCGGCACCGGCAGCGGCTCCGCGCCAGGGCCGCCCGCGGGGCGGGGGCGGGCACGGGGGGCGGCCCCGGCCCGGGGGGAACCGCGGGAGGAGCCGGGGGCGGGACCGGCCCCGCACGGCCCGAACCCCCCCCGGGCCCGCTCCAACAGCCCCGGGCCGCGGGAGGGGCGGGCACGGCCCGGAGCGGGGCGGGACCCGCGGGGCTCGGGCGGCTGCCTTCGGCTCCCAAAGTGTTCTGCGAATTTTATTTTATTTTATTTTATTTTATTTTATTTTATTTTATTTTATTTTATTTTATTTTATTTTATTTTAATTATTTATATTATTTTATTTTATTTTATCCTATTTTATTCTATTTTATTTTACTTTATTTTTCTGTATCCCATTTTATTTTACTTTATTTTATTTTATCATATTTCGTCCTATTTCATCTTATTTCATCCTATTTTATTTTTGTTTATTTTTTTATTTAATTTTATTTCATTTTCTTTTATTCCATTTCATCTTATTTTTATTTTATTTTATTTTTATTTTATTTTATTTTATTTCATTTAATCTTATTTTTCTTATTTTTTATTCTTTACTTTTAAAATAATATTTATTTCATTCTATTTCTTATTTTATTTTATTTTAATTTTTTAACATTCTATTTTATTCTATTCCATTCTATTTATTCTATATTTTATTTTATTCTATTTTATTCTAATTTTTTTAATTAGGTTTAGTTTTATTTTACTTTCGTCTATTATATTTTTATTTTAGACTACCCTATTTTTATTTCAGTCTACCTTATTTTTATTTCATTATCGCTTAATATTTCATCTCATTTTATTATTTTATTTCATTCCTTTTTTGCTGTTTGTATTTCCAATTTCCTTTTGCTCTTTCAATTTTTTAACTCCATTTATTTTGCCTGTTAATGTTTCATTTTATTTTTTCATTTAATTTCATTATTTCATTTTCATTTATTTTTTTTAACCTGATAATTCACTTATCCCCCAGCTCCAGGGCTGCCCCCTTCCATTCCCTTCTGGAGAGAAATCTTTTAAAGCATCTCAAAAAGCAGAGTAACCTGAGGTGGGACTGCTCCAGCCTTGTGGGCACATTTCCGTTCCAAATTTCATCCTGTAGCCTAAAAAAATTAAAAATCCTCCTTTTCCTTTGTTGCCTCCCTAAGCCCAAAATATTAAAATCAGCAAATTTGCATGATGAAAGTGTGCAGCGTTGGCCCTACGTCTGCTAAAGGAATTTCAAAGGAGTCACAAAAAAGCTCTTTAAAGCAGGAGCCTCTTGCTGTCTGCTTTGCATGCGAGATTATGTCAGAACTTCTGTGAATCTGGAAGTTTCTTTCCTCTCACACTCACGAACGTTCATCATTTCGAGGCTGCCTTAAAATCTGCAGCAAAATATCCCCATATTTTAAAAATCAACATTGAATGCCTAGAACTGCTCAAGGCTGAGGAATTTCATTAGCACTTGACACTTTAAAAAACAGTGTCAGGTCAGGACAAACACATTTGCTTTTCTGCTCAAGATAAATTCGTGGTTTTTGGTTGTTGGTTTTTTTTTTTTTGGTTTTTTGTTTTTTTAGAAATGATGCATGAGAAATCTGTCCCCGAGCCGCATTCTGAGGCAGAGCAGCCGTTCAGCCCTTCCAGTGTGACAATCCCAGCTCCCCTTCCTTGGTTTTTTATTGAAGCATCTCAGCACCCTGGAGAAGTGATGGGAAAAGGGGGAATGGCTTCCAGAGGAGAGAGGGCAGGGCTAGAAGGGATTTTGGGAAGAAATCCTTCCCTGGGAGGGTGGGGATCCAGAGAAGCTGTGGCTGCCCCATCCCTGGAAATGTCCCCAGGATGGGGCTTGGAGCCACCTGGGATAGGGGAAAAAAATGAGAAATGTCCCCTGCAAAAACTCCCCTGGCACAGGAGATGCCCCAAGCCACCTCCTTGGGACAAACACCCCTGTGGGGTGACCAGCCCTGTCCCCCTGTCCCTCCCTGAGCACAGAGCCCACATCAGAGCATCCCTGTGTCACAGAGGATGTGGGGACACTGCTCAGGGACCCCGTCTTGTCCCCAAGGGCTTTCACTGAGTGGCTCCAGGCTCATTTGGGATTTGGGGTTTGGGATTTGAGGTTTGGAAACCCCTCCAGGTCTCCTCTCTGAGGGTCTCAAAAAATCCAGGGAGCTGCAGAGCTGGAAAAATTCCTCCAACAGGAGAGAAAATCCGAGCTCTGTGACTCGCCCAGGGCCTCGCCAGCTTTGAGAGACAGCAGAGCCTGGTAATGCTCCGGTCCAGGAGCATCCTCCCTCCCTCCCTCCCTCCCTTCAGCCTTGGACATTTTAAAAATGTTCTGTGATGGAGAAAGAAACATTTCTTAAGTACCATTTGATGTCTCAGAATGGCTCCAGGGCTAGAGAAAACATGCTTATTTACTACTCTGCTGATTTTAATGCGAAAGATTGGTTCAGTGAGTAGAGGAAACAAACCAGGCAACATTTTCCATAATGTCTGCAAAGTGTTCTTGGGCTGCGGAAATATTTTCTTTCTTTCTCTCTCTCTCCTGCCTGCGTTTTTTTTTTCAATCTAGCATTTCAAATTGAAGAATGGCTTGAGGGCTGAAGAAATCACTTGATAAAATACCCAACATTTACATTCTTGCAGGAGAAAAGCTAACTTTTTTTTTTTTTTTTTTTCCATCTGAACAGTGGTTTAGTGAAGCAGAAGAAACAATCCTGCAGTATCCCCACGTCCCTTTAACCCTTTCTGGCTGCAGCTCCTCAGCTGAACTTTTGCTGTTCGCTACAAAGCTTTAGGGATTTTGTTCCTTCTCCAAATCCTGGGCTCTGAGGCCACTGAAGGTGGCTAAAAAACACTTTGCAGCTCGATTTCCAGGTGTATTTCTGGATATCTGGGTGAGGGAGCCAGCCTGGCTGAGGACCAGCCCATGGCAAAGCATCAATCACTGCACCAATCTCTGATTTATTTTGTGCAGGGATGTGACTTTCCAGCAAACTTGGTAATGAGCAAAACCTTCAAGGTGTTTCTAATCTTCCTGGCCCCAGAGATGCTGCTGTGGGATTGCCCCTGGACATGGCTGGGATTAATCTTTGTGGTGATGGGGATCACCCTGAATCATCAAGGCAGCTCTGGGCTGGGAGGGATGCTGGAAGACGTGCAAAAAATTCAGGAGTCTGCTGGGAAACTCCTTATCCTGCAGCAATCCTTTGCAAAGCACATCAATTGTCGTGTTAGGAAGAACTTTTGTAGTTTGCTTTGCAGGTAGAGTAAATTTTAGCTCCCGATATTTGTGCTGGGCTGTGAACTACAAGGCCTTGTTGTAGGTGGAGAAAAATCTCCAGAAACTTTCCCTTTGATGGCCCATTTAGCCACCACTGCAGCACAATTGATATTCTTGGAGGGGAGGAGAGGACACAGCAGCTCTGCTACAGCCGAGCAAAGTTCATTGGGATTAGCATAACACCGTGAATGGTGGCAAATAACAAAACAAAACGGATCAGAACCCCTCGTTTATGTGTTTTATTTATTTCTGCCAGAGGGATCTGCCTTTTCCTCTCCCGTTCACAGCACCAGAGTGAACTTTGCCAGGTGATGAGTTCTGCTTGTTGTGCTCCCTCCTGCAGGAATAGTGACAATTTTTAAAACAAAATGACAACACTGTGAGTGAGAGGAGAGCCAGGTCCGTGAGGGATTTGTGGCAAGCAGCAGGGCAGAGGTTCTGGCCATGGAGAGCAGTGACTCTCCAGGTACAGCCCTCTTGGCCACAAATCTCAGACTGGGGCTGAAGGCAGCTCTTACACTGCCCTTCCTCCTGGAAAATGGAGATGAAGAGGTTTGGTGACAATGTGAGGCCATCCTGGGACTTCTCCATCTGCTGTCCCTGCCTCTCCTGTTGTGGTGTCTCCATCTCCCTCCCTGCTCCAGGATTTCTCTCTGCTCCCACCAGGGAGCCTGGCTGGCGTGGATGTCACTGGGAAAGCTCTAACCCTGCTGCTGTAAATCTCTCCTGGGTCACAGGGGGTCTCATTCCAGCCCAGCAATGTTTTCATGTCAGCCCCCAGAGCTCCCCTGGGGCTCAGAATTGGCATTTTGATGGCATTGGAGCTCTCTGAACCTGGCCATGACCCTGCGAGGTCTCTGGCAGTGACAAGAGCCATTGCCACTGCACTGGGGACAGGGAACATCCCCCACAGCCTCCAGTGCCATTGACGGGGGGAGGGATGGGGAGTTAACACCACATTTTGGGACAAGCCCCTGAAATCTTTGCTCAGCCAAAGCACCCAGGGAGATGATTCCTTACCCAATAAAGCCTTTTGTTTGTTGTCTTTGGTGGCTGTTCAGCTCTGTCATTTTTTCTCCGTGGGGTTTTCTCCTTCCCAGCTGTGGAAGGGAAGGAGTGATGCTGCAGCTCTCCCAACCCTCCATCCACCCCAGTGATGTCAGCCAGGAGAGGGAAGCACTCCTGGCAGGCTCTGCCAGCTCACTGCTCTGGGCAGGGCTTTCCCACATGGGCATGGTGAAGTCACTCATGGGGCAATGGGATGGAATCAGATGTTCATGGAATCCCAGAATGGTTTGGATGGGACCTTAAAGCCCATCTCAGGCCAAGGCAGGGACACCTTCCACTATCCCAGGCTGCTCCAAGCCCTTCCCAAACTGGCCTTGGATGCTTCTAGGGATGGGATGAAGTTAAAGTTGTTATATTTTATGAATAACATAAATAAATCTCTGAGTTCTTTACATGAAGCCTCCACACAAGGCTCGAGCATCGTCCTGTGCCTCGCAGCTGACACGGTGCAGATGTGGATTACTTCGACTCCAGCCAGGCTTATTTGATTTACATTAAAATGATTAGGAATAAGTTAAAACAAACAGAAATGAGATGTCTCCAAGGCAGCTGCTTTGTCCTGACCAAACTGGCACAAGGCTGTGTGTAAAAAGGCTTTACTTGTTAGTAAATAGAGAAATCCTTCAGATCCTGCCGGGAGAATTGCTCCAGAAGAGCAAGGCACCGCTTGTTTCCAGCTGGGTCCCCCGAGGTGAGAGCAGGACAACAACAGAAAACCATGTATCATTGGCCTGTTTTAGTAATTATTTATTATATAACGCTGTGGTGCCTGTGCAAGAGGGAGAAGAGAAAGCCCAGCCCTGGGAGGGAGGCATTTTCTGCCTGTGTTAATTCGTGGCAGGTACTCCCAGCCTGGCTCAGCTGAGGCTGCCAGCCCGGGAGCCTCTGACCTCCCTGGACACAGCCTGCACACTGCTTTCCCAGGAGCAGCGTTAAAATAAATTCCCATAAAAGTATCTGCTTTCATCTTAAAGATTCCACGTGCTGGTGGATGGAAGCTCGTCTGGTAAACGATGTTGATATTTAATTGCCTCTAAAGCTCAGAAATGGTATTTAAATCGAGCTGGTACAATTCACAGGACACCAGCAGCCTTGCTCTGGCTGCCTGCTCTCTCTCTGAGCTCTGCCCGTGATTTGTGCTCCCCAGATGAACCATCTGACACTTGGCTGTGGGAGCAGACGTCCCGTTAGTGCCGGATCCAGGAGCCCTGGGAGGCTGTGGCAGCTCTCCAAGGAACTCGCTCCTGCTGCAGCTTTGCACTGGAGTCAGGGAGGCTTTAAAGAGTTTGGGAAATGGCAAAGGAGCTTCTCTTTCGGGTCTGGCAGAGGAGGTGAAGCTGCTCTTGTATTGTGGAGGGGTGTCTGTGGCCAGGCTGGGGGATTTTGGGACACCGAGCAACACTTCATGATGTGTCTCAACCCAAACTCTCTGCAGACTCTCTCGGGCCTCTCACAGAATGTGGCTCATTTATTTGAAAAAACCAACACTCTTTCAAAGTCTTTCTTGCTTCATAATTTTAATTCATTTGAAGCTGACCACTCAGTTGACTGCTGAGCCAATAAATGGTGCTCAGGCTCTCCCTACAGATCCTCTCCTACCCCTCACTTTTTCTGATGTGGGTGCTCAGAAACACAAGCCAGATGCCTTTAAACCAAGATGCTCAGGTCACCCTTGGAGGGCAAATAATTGTGGCCAGGTGGGAAGGGGAGGAGGTGGCCACGTGTCTGCTGTGCAGGAGATGATGATGCCCTCGATGAGAGTGTGAAACTGCCAGAGACAGAGTCAGGCATTTGATTTTTCTAAGCTAAGCATGTAAATGAGACTGGCATAATCGGTCTGTGTTTCCCCTTCCTTTCTGTAGAGGAATATTTTGGGTTGAAGTGTCTGTGATGTGACTGATGCAGCAAGTCAGCGCTGTCAGAGCCTGATTCACGAGTTGGTGCTGCAGTGCTGGGGGTGGGAGCGGGTAACCTTGGCTCCTGCTCCTGCTCCTCCTCCTCTGCTGGGAGCCAGCATCCGGTGGCACCAGCAGGTGCTGCCAGGAGCTGCTCTGTCCCCTCTGGAAATGGGCTGACACCCACAGGGACAGGTTTCCTTGCTCATGGACAGCAAAACCAGCAAAGCTGGGCTCCTGTCTCGGTCACTGACAATGGACCAGGCAGGGGCATGGAGCAGCCCAGATGTCTCCTGAAATATTGCTGCTGGACACAAGATGCTCTGGAATTTTGTTGTGAGGGATGGAGTGACTCTTGGTGCTGAAGTTAAGCCAAATCTCTTCATATTTCCCACAGAACTCGAGTGTGATCTTATCACAGGAGCTGCAGCAGGGCCTGTGCGTTGGCACAGCTCCTTTGCTATTGTTGAGAAAGTCATGGGCTGAGAAAACGGAGAGTAATAACGATCCCTCCTGAAGGGTATTGTTATTCTTTATTCTGAGTTTGCCCTGGTAGCTGCACCTTTAAAGCAGAGAGGGCACCCCAAGAAAAGCCACTGCTTCAGCCCACCCAGGACAACACCCCAAAAGAGGACAGAGAGCTTTGCCAGCCAAAGATCTATTGGATAGAAGCCTTCAGCTGATTAATTTTCCAGGTTTCCCACAACTATTTTGGGAGCTTTTGTTTCCCATTGTTCTAAGACAAATTTCCAAGCCACTCTTCACGAGGAGCAGGGCAGGGATGTGATGTCCAGACCCATCCATCCCTATGGGATGTTTCCACCTGTTCCAAGGTGCTCCTGCTCCTGCTGGGGCTGGGCTGGGCTCCAGGCAGGAGGAGGAACTGGAGCACCAGTGGCTGCACACAAAAGCCTGGGAAAAAACCTGCTGTGATTTACCCACACGGAGTTCAATAAACATTAGATCTGATGGCATTCATCGTTTTTTCATAGCATGCTCGATTACTGCTTCAGTTATTGCTCAAATGACATCATTCCTGGCAAAGGAATTGATTGATTTTTTAATGAATATTCATATGGCATTTCAGCCAGGAGTAGGCATTAATATTCTAAGAAAGAAGAATGAAACGTACATCCTAATTTAATGAATGATTGTAAATATGTATCTGATGGATAATGTGACAATGAGCATTTAAAAAGGCATCCATAGTCACCTCGAGGGCTTTTTTTGGGAACAAAGGGGCAACCAGGGTGCAGGCAAGGCAAAGGGGTGAGGGATGGACTGGCCAGATCTCACCACGGATCTCCTGTCACTCGCATTGGGATTCTGTAATGCTCTAAAATAAATCATATATTGATAACACTCGCCCATCCCAGGCGATGCTGGGGCTTGTGGCGTGGAAAACAGAGATGAGAGCGAGATGTGAAGCTGGACAACGAGACAGAAGGGACAGGAGAGAGCCCCAAAGCCTCCTCTGCCCCTCTGTCCCACCCCAGAGATGCCGGGGGCTGGCTGGAGGCAGGTGAAGCATCGGCTCAATCCCCCCGTGGAGCTCTGTCATGTTCAATTCCCTTCATCAGATTACGGCTGCGAGGCTCGTGGTCCCCGAATGTACATATATTTGTCAGACATTCTTAAGATGTCTCCCCGTTCCGAGCACTGATCCTTTGTGAAGGCAACAGTTGTAATGCTTAAACAGCGACAGCAGCCTCACTTCTCCCCCTCGTGCCATCCCAGCTTCGGAAAACGCCGAAAAACCCGGCTTGGAGTGCCACTGCTTAGAGCCTCTTAAACAGGCGTTTAATTTAAATGCGCCTTCGGTGCCGGGGGGAGAGCACACACCTGAAGCATCCTCTGGAAGCAGGGATAAATCAGGGCATCGCCATTAAAGGCACCGAGGTGACAGGCACGAAAGGCTATTTATACCCATCTATTGTGCGAGGGAGAGAGCGGGGCCCTTGTGCTGACAAAGCACAAACCCCGCGTGAAATGCAAAAAAAAAAAAAAAAAAAAAAAAAAAAGCAATCCCCGAAATTCCACAGCCGCCACCTGCCCTGACACCGAGGAACCTTAATAGGGACAGAGCCGCTTTTTCTCCCCTTTTCCCATCTCGCTGCTCCTCCTGGAGCTGGCAGGGAAGAGGTTTAACCTTTGGAGGGCATCTCCAAAGGAGGGCGGTGCCCCGGGAGCGCAGCCCTGCATCCACAGCTCCCGTTTGCACATCCCCGTGCGTGGGACCGAGTTTGCCGATAAAAATACAGCCGGAGTTATGCTTGGTATGGAACAAGCAGGCAGTAGCTGCCCAAGACTTCACAACATCCCGCTTTTGGCTCGCCTCCAAAGCACCAAAACAAAACAAAAAAATTCAGTTGGCATCTCTGCGGATTGAAGCGAGTTGTTTTTTTTTTTTTTTTTTTTCTTTTTGCAGCAATTGCTGAACAAACGTTTCGATACTTGTGCCGCCGCCCCCGTCCCTGCTTTCTCCCCCGAATCATGTGCTGGAAGGATGGAAAAGATGTTCAAGGTCATGGGCGTGCTGTGAAACAGAACGACAGAATCCCAGAAGCACCGAGGCTGGGAAAGCCCTCCCAGACCATGGAGTCCAGCCTGTGAGTGATCCTCACCTTGTCACCCGGCCCAGAGCCCTGAGTGTCACCCAGCCCTTCCTCGGACACCTCCAGGGGTGGGGACACCCCTGGGCAGCCCCTTCCAAGGTTTCACCATCTTTTCTGTGCAGAAATTCTTCCTGAACAAACCTGCTCATTGCCCATCTCTGTCCTCAGTGGCCTCACTGCCCTCTGTCACCGATGTGGAGCTCAAGCCATGGGTGTTGGGGACCTTGGCCCAACGGGATCTGCAGGAGAGGGGTGGTTTCTCCAAACCACTCTCTTACCATGCTGGGGCCTTTTGGATGCCCAGGGAGGTGAAGCTTGTACACCTGGGCTGAATTCAACCCCCTGTGCCTGCCCTTCACACTGGAAAAACAAATTCACCTTCCTCCCATCCATGGGCACCAGTCAGAAAGGAGCAGCAGCTCAAGAATTACAGCAGAGTCAGCCTGGGAAAAAATCCCACAGCAGAGGCCTGAAATGAGGGAATTCAGGGTTTGGCCTCATATTTCTTGTGTGACACAGGACACAAACAATGTACATCTTCTGTAGGTTTGAGTGTTGCAACTTGACCTTCTGGGCTTTGCTTTCAACTGGATTATTTATTTCCCCAAGAAGAGGCAGGTTTGTTTGAGAGGAAACAAGGTGAAACCCTGACCTTGCTGAAAGTGCTGAGAGTTTGCCATTGATTGCAGCAGAATTAGACATTTACACAGAGTTATAACCAGGGGTTCTGCTCTTGCTTCTTTGGTGCTTGATGCTTTAAAGGAAGAGACCAAAAATTCTGCAGCCCTTCCCTGAACGCCCACCATTCCCCCTCCTGCCCTCTCTGGAAGCAGCTACAGCCCTTGAAACACGGAATTTTCCTGTCCTTACTGTGGCACATCGTTCTCATGTCGTTACTGATGAGAAAAATTCTCCTGTGTTTTCTCTGCATCCAGCACTTTCCGAGGGCGTTCACGACGTGTGAGCACGGGCACAACTCGAACAATCAATCTCTGTGAAAAGCACCCCCCTGCTCTTGCAAGGAGCAGTCAGTGCACTCCCCTGGCTCTGGGCAGCCAGAGTGCAGAATTTCATCAATTTTGCTGATTTTTTGACCCGACAGGAGCCCCCCGAAATGCTGCAATAGCGACTTTGCAACCCAGACTCCCCATGTACCCAGAGGAGCTCTTTGTACAGTGTCTTAATCAGTACATAAAATGCTTTCAGTGAAATGCTGCCTTCTTCTGTCTATTTGTCACAACTGATGCTCTGGTGAGCAGTAAATAGGAAATTTGTTGGCAAATCAGCACTACCAGCTCGGTTTGCAAGGAAAAGCTGGAGCACAGAAACTCTGGGCAAGTCCCTGCCGTGCCTCGTGCTGGACCCTCAGTCCTTGAGGCTCAGCAAGTCCTGAAAGCACATAAATCTCTCCTCAACAACCCAGCAAAACCCAGACAGCGTGCGGTTATGTAATTCCCAGCACTCCCGATGTTATTAAAAGGGCTGATTAAAGCAATGTATGCACAAGAATTCCCCATCAGATTCGCTGGGAAAGCTCCACGTTGAAAATTCCGGCCCTTTTCGCTGCCTGCGCTGCTCCCCCCCTCCCTCCCCTCATCCCCATCCCCGTTGCACAACGCTGGTTTCATGTTTGCCACCAGACAGTTCGCAGTCAGCCTCACATGGAAAAGAAGGAAGTAACAGTGCCTACATTGCACAGAACTGCAAGCAAACGCCTTTCCAAGAAACTATTAAGCAGTGCTCATTTGAAGTTTAAACGAAAAAAAAAAAAAAAAAAAGACAAACTTGGAAGGATTTTTCTTGGCTCGGAGCTTTTTATGAAATTCAGATTTGAAGTGAAACGTGGCCAGGCGACACCAGCGGGGCAGCACGGGCAGGGATGCGCTGACAGATCCGAGCCCTCCCCGGTGCCAATCCCTTCTCTTGGTGTTGTCCCCTGCTCCCCGGGATGGAGCGGTGACCCCACAGCCCTTGGGACACCCCACAGCTCCCCTGTGCTGCTCCTGCCTGGCCCCACTGCCCAGCTCCATCACCCCTGGCACTGTCTGGGGCTGGAGCTGCGTGGGTTCCTGTGCCCAGGGATGCTGGCAGGGCACCCAGCGGGACACGGCGCTGTGAAACAGCCCCTTTGTGCTGCACACAGCAGCAATTGTTCCCTGCGAGCTCTGCATGGACGAGCCCGCTGTCCCCCGGCGGCTTCACACACCCTTGATGGCAGAATAAACGAGCAGGCAGCATTAAAGTAACCGCGTTGTGCTTTTCAAAGATACATCGCTGGGATTTATTTTTTTTAAACCGTTGCTCGTTTTTTCGAGGCAGGGAGATAAGACTCCTTAAAATAAAAAAAAAAAAAAATCTCTTTGCCCATCTAAATTCTCCCCATTACCGAGCAAATGGTTTGCAACAACAAATTTATTCCGCAGCGTCTCCTGTGCTCTTTTTTGTTTGAAAAAGCCACAAACAGATTGTGATTTTCTCTAACAGATTCACCATCTGGGAAATTTTTCATGCAACTCCTTTCCTCACTGGGAGCAAGTTACTCAGAGGGGAATTCCCAGCAGAGAGCAGACTCTGAAGGGATGGGTCGTTCATTTAATTAGCATGCATAATCTGGATGTCCTTACTCAGGCAAAACTCTACCAGGGCCAATGGGAGATTTTTTTTTTTTTTTTTTTTCAAGAACCAGCTAAGGACTTTGGTATTTGTCTCTTGGTGTTACATAGAGTGTTTTCCTTGCAGGGAAAACTTGGCTTTTGGCTGCATTAGAGGCTCTGATTTACTACAGCTCTGTGCATGCAAGGTCAGGATGCGGCCCTTGCAGGCTCTGTCACAAGGCTGAGCCCTGGCAGGAGCAGTTCCCTTTCACACACTTCCCCAGCCCAGGGAACATCCCACATTTTGGGAGCAGCCGGGGCGCTGTGGGGTGGAGGTCAGCGGGGGAAGAGGCTCTGCAGAGCCCAGCAGGCACCGGCACAGAGAAGTGTCCTGTTCCTACAGCAAGAATGGGGTGGTTTTCCCCCTCGGCAGATGAATTTATCACTCGGGAAGGTGCAGGAAGCGCAGGGATGCTCCTTTCATCTGTTCCCTTAAAGCTGCTCCTGTGCAGCATCAGCTCTGATTGCAGCCTCCCGAGCAGGGAGCTCAGAGCAGACCCCACTGCCCAGCCCTGCTCCCACCTCAGCACAGCTCTGAGAGCTGCACAACGAGATCTTACACCAAACAATTTTCACTGGCTCATTACTGGACAAAACTTCGCTTTGAACTGACATTTTCTGGGCACGACGAGTGCTTTGAAGCAGAGAGACAAAATTAGTGCAGAGAGTTGGCAGGTGAAGAAATGACAGGGTGTTTTTTTTTTTTTCTTTCCCCCAGCAGCAGAGCTGTCCAGGAGCTATGGAAACCTTGTTTGGCTAAATAAAAACGCAGAAAGATAACAAGGCTTCATATTTTCCAGCAACGTGTTTGCTGGAACAGTGATCTATCTGTGTGTGCTGGAGGCTCCAGAACAGCCAAAGCTGTTCCTGAAGAGAAATGTGCCGTGCTGTTCTCCACAGCTGGAAGTAAAAACTGTCTCCTACCTCCCCAGGAGGGAGGGGAATCGAGTCAGTGATGTAGGAGAACCTTGGGAGGAATTGAAGAATTGCAGTGAGCCTTCAGGAGGTGAAGGCCTGGTTTCTTCTCCAGTCTGTTCCCAGTGACTTTTTGAGACTTGCTGCTATAAACTGGGACAAAACTTGGCCACGAAGTTCACTCTAGGAACTGGGCAAACAAGTTCTTACCCAGGAGCTGCCAAACACCTGATATCCACATATAACTGAAAGTGAAAATGCATCCACCATTGTCCAAATCCTCTCTCTCTGAAACCTCCTTCCCCTTCAAGTTCTCCCCTGTGACTCTTCAGCTCTTGGGAGAACACATGGGGATGCTGGGCTGCTCTATCCACACAAATGTCTCCAGTTTGGTCTGTAATGGTCCTTACTGGTTCTCTAAAACCTGTGCTCCATGGACTCCAACTTTGCCAGTCACTGGAGAAAAGTCCTGTCCAGCTTCTGCTTTAGGGTTTCCTGCTGTTGGACATCACTTTCCACACAAGAATAATAGGAATGACAGAGTCCACCATAGCAGGAATATTCCTCTATTGCCATGGGAAGCATCACAAGTGTGTCCTGAAACTACAGCTCTGCACAGGGAAAGGAGCAAAGGCAGCACCTGCCAGGAATTCAGTGCTGTGCCCCTCCGTGGGAAGTGACAGCTCCTTCCATCCCCTCTACCCTGTTTTAGTGAATCACAAAGTCATTAATTTTGGAAAAGATCTCCAAGATCAAGTCCAGCCCTCAGCCTGAACTGTGCTCCCACCCTGCCACCCAGCCACCAGGACATCCCCACATCACAGAGAGAAGAGGAAATTCTTCCTTTTCCTTCCCAACCCATCCACCAACATGTTAACAAGCCAAGTTTAATGTAGGTGGCATGTTTCATCCAGAATCTTACAGGCACCCAAAACACCAGCTGGTGCCATGTTCTGAGGAGTTAACGAGGTGAAACTCCAACATTTCAGGCTCCTTCCAACATTGCCAGGCTGAACAACAGGCCCAGGGAGGCTTTGCCACCTCGGGGATCCCCCCGGCACCCAAACACCTGGAAAAACTCTGGAGCCAGCAGGATTCATTCTCCAAAGTGTTTGGAATAGCTCTGCAATGGACACACTCTCCCAAAGCAGTATTTCTAATTTTTTTTTAAAATTAATTAATTAAGGGTGTTTTTAACCCACGATGTAGAATAGCAATGTTTAAAGACCAAATGTGGAAAGGAAAAATCCAAACAAACCATCTGCTCTCGCTCTTGAAGATGGAATCTGCATGAAGGAATGCTGAAATGAAAATTGCAATAATTTTAGAGTTAAAGCCATTTTTATCTTTAATGGAATAAATCTATTTTGGAGCCTAATCCATTCTTCACAACACTGAATTTGGAAAGAGTGAACTACTCAAAAGAACATGAACTTCCCCAGCGAGGCACAGTTTACAAGAACCTGCTCAACATGAAATATTTCTGGCAAATATCCTTATAAACCACTCCTGAAAAGCAGAAAGTTCAACTTTTCCTGTTTTCTTACTTGTGTTCTACAATGGTTTGTTTGTCTTGTTTCTTTATTAAAAATGCCAGTTTTTAAAATTAAATTAAAGGTGGGAGGGGGAAAGCTCAACTTATTCTTTGCATAAACACAATACAATATTTAGTCTGCCT
The DNA here is from genome assembly GCF_052056855.1 of Sturnus vulgaris. NCBI lineage: Eukaryota > Metazoa > Chordata > Aves > Passeriformes > Sturnidae > Sturnus > Sturnus vulgaris. The sequence goes on from NC_142264.1 coordinate 2,346,786, forward strand.
CTTTCTCCCTCCCTCAGTTGTGGCTTGGCTCCCTTTCAGCTTCTAAGAAAGTTTAGGAATCTCAATTCTGCAAGAAAGAAATACTTTGCCAAAATAATCCTAAAAGCTTTTTTTAAAAAATTAAAACCAATAATTTTACATTCTGAACCATTCCCAAGACCTTACTTACTGTGCAACCTCTCCTGGGGATGTTGTGAGGTTTAATTAGCTCCAGTTGAAAAATGCTTTGAAGAGGAAAAATGCCAAATATTGCTCCACTCAGGTAGAGCTAAAATGTCTAAATTATTACATCATAAAACAAATAATTTGAAAATTAACTCCTCTTCCTTGCCAGCATGACTTCACAGGGACTTCACTTCCCCAATGTGCTGGTAGGATCACACCACCAAGGTGTCCAAGTGCTGGTGATCAGAGATTTTTGAACATCATGGTGCCTTTGAGGCCACCTTAATGACTTAATTTTGGAGTTGTCTAACTCTATTTGCCACAGGAGACCTGATCTTCAGGGCATTCTCAGTGCAGGTATTTGGCCACCTTTGCAGAAGATGCTGGAGAGTCACTGAGCTAAAGCAGCTCAGCCCCAGGATCTCTCCGGAGGAACATCTGGGCATTTGGCAAAGGTTATTTTTTTGTGATTTAACAAGGACGCGTCCTTCTCCCTCAGAACACAACGTGAGTTTATTGAAGGTGTAAAAGTGAGGCTCGATCTCCTTCTCCCTGCACCAAGGACGTGGTAATGACCCAAGGCTCCCAAGATGAGATTTTAATGCTCTGTGATAACGACGTTCTGCTCAACATCAGTCACTTCCCCACATCTGCACTTGGCAAGGGGGCTCAGCCTCCAGCAGGGACCTTGTGAGGCTCCAGCCCAGGGCAGATACCCCCCATCCCAGCAGCTGCTCTGCAGGGACAGCTCAAAAAAAAAAAGGCTCACTTGAGGCTGTCATATTTATGGAATAAAGCAGTTGGCTCGCAGTCAAATTAGGAGCGATGAAAAAAGGTTGTGTGAGACTCCTTGTACCCACAAGCTCCTTTGTTCCTTGACCAAATTAGCGCTGGAAGAACCACCTGCTATTCATGTGTTAATCGCATGATCGCTGCTCTGCTTTACAGGCTCGCACACATCAAAGCCGCCTGTGTCACCCTGTTCCTGTGGGGGTTTTCAAAGAACACCGTGAAACCAGAGAAGTTCACGACCTGTCGACAGCGCAGAGCTTTTATTTCCTTCGGAGCCAGAACCAAACAACCACAGGTTTGGCCAAGCAGGTGTGTCCATCGCAGAGGAGCAGGCAGAGCAGAAATCACCACAAATCACCCTTTTTTTAATCCAAGGAGCGCTGAAGTTCTGTCACTCCCAGGTGAAACAAAGTCCCACTGCCCAAGGAGGATCCCGGCTGCTCTCCCAGCCCACACCAGGCTGTTTGCTGTGGGCTGTGGCAGCTTTTCTGCAGGAATTCTGCAGGAATTCTGGAGCACAGCCACCCTGAGAGCCTCCCCAGTCTGCAATGCTCCGGGCTGGCAGCTGTACTGGGCAGGAAAGCTCCAGGCTGGGGATTACTGGGAGCTCTCTCTGCACACACAGCAAGCAGGAGCTCAGACCTACAGGACACTCAGGACCTGGGGTCCACAGAACAATCCCAGAAAAGGCTCTGGGGATCTCTCTGTTGGGAGGAAAGTTCCAGACACCAGTTTGTGACAGATGCTGATGCTACATCTTTGCTGCAGAAATAGCCTTTGGCTCTCTCGGGGCTAATCTAAAGTTCACACCACCGTGGCCATTATTTATTCAGCTCTGCTGTTGAGCTGCATTATCTGTGACACTCCATAATGAAAGAATTTCGGGGCTCCACACAGAAGCTTCTCTATTTTCTATCCACAAGCCTCTAAGCCAAGGTATGTCAGCAAAAGACTGCACCACTCACAATCTGAAATGGGAAGGATCTTTGGGACTCACAGCTCTGACCAAGGAGATAATAAAAAACCAGACACAGAATTTCACTCTTACTTATTTCCCTGTGACTGACTCCAAAGATTTTGTGCAGGGAGGGAAGAAGTTTCTGCATAGTTTTTACCAACTTGTTTTCAAACAGTTCCTTAAAGAATGCAGGGAAAAAGGCAATATTCCATCATAAGGCAAAACAAACAAACAAAAGCAGAATAAAAATAAACTTTAGGCCAGCTTCTGGGCTCCATAAATAGAGTTACTTGACTGACTGCACAGTGACATCTTAGATCAAGACCAGTAGAACTGAGCTTAAAATTCAGCTGCCTTTTCGAGCTGTCGGTAAAGGCTCTGCAGTGACCCTCCCTCTCCCTGCTGCAGAGGTAGAACAATTTGTGTCATTTCAGGGAGCAATTATTGCCAGCTCAGACTGCACTCAGCTCCTAATCTCTCCTAGGTAAGACAGTCTCACCTCATTGTGCTCCCTGAGACAGAAGAATCTCTGTGAGAAAGCTGGAACGAATCAATTCAGGGAAAAGTGAAACCAAATGCCAGGATCTGAACACCGAGGATCATTGCAATGGGTCCCCCTTAATCACTGCAAAATGAGAACATATTTGCCGTGACTGGGAATTTCAGGAGCACATGATGGCAAGCCCTGCTCCCATCCCTCCTGTGGATTTGTGCTATAAGGGAAAGACTCAATTACTCAGCACTAAATGCCTGAAAAGGACAAAGCCACTCAAAGCTACATAATCACCTTCAAGTGGATGAAAACAGGAGAGTGGGGCAAATGTATGTCTTGCATAAATCTCAAAATAAAAGAGGGAAAAAAAAAACAACTTAAAGCCCTACAGTTAGTTGAATTTTGGGCCCAGATTCTTATTAGGAATATACAAATTGAAAACCTGCAAGAAAGATACATATTACATGCCTGAGACATTAAGGAACATTTTTAGAAAAATAACGAAGATGGATTAAGAGTGTGGAGTGCAAAATTATCTGGCTTCTGTCCTGCAGATAAATCATTGTCTTTTTCATGGCCACAGGAATACAGGAACAGCAGCAAAATAGGCTCTTATGGATTAAAAGAAACTTATAGTAACCCACACTGTGCAAAGAATAAAACACCCAATCCAGTGTTACACTTTGCTAATCAAAATGGCACCTCGACCTTCAAAGAGACACAAATTCCAGAGACAAGCACGTTCATTTATCCACAAAAATTAGCACTGAGAAATAAATTAATTTATATTAGAATTAAAAAAAAAAAAAAAAAAAAAAAAAGGAAAAAAGAGGATATTGACACATTTCGGGGGTAGAAGAAAAGTCACCTCCTGATCCCACATGCGCTTGGTTTTATTTACATATCCACAAAGACCATGAAACACCAGCCCAGCCCCCCCACCAGCAGCATGGTCACATGGATCCCGTAGATGAGCAGTTCATTCATGAGGCTGAAATCCACCCGCCTCCTCCCCAGCAGCAGCAGGATGATGGAGAGTTTGTACTGGAAGCGCAGGAAGATGCGGATGCCGAGGTACTGAAGGCAAAACAAGATCGAGAGAGCCACCCAGAGGATGGAGGTGAAGAGGCTGCAGCTGAAGTACAGCAGGAAGCGGATGAAGCCGTACATCCATCGCGATTTGAGATAGATGTCGAAGTTGTTGTACTTGGTGCGCACCAGGTGCGTGGTGCGCACGGGGCCGCAGGCGGAGTGCAGGCACGTGGTGTGCGGGCCGTGGAACGAGCGCACCCGCCGGGGAATGGGGATCACCGGCATCGGGCCCCGCCCCGCGCAGCCCGCCCCAGGCCACCAGGGCACATATCAGGTGGCAGCGGGACACAGCCGGGGACCTGGCACAGCTAAGGCTGGGCTGGATGTCCGCGGAGGGAGACACCTGTAGGGAGGCACAGTGAGAAGGTTCTGGGTTGGTGCTGGTGAATCCTAAGGTCAAAAGGAATTTTCTCTAAATAACACAGCCAAGAGAAAGTTTCACTTCTCCTGAAGCTGCTGAATAGAGCAACTTATCCCAGCTGATTTCAATATCAGTGCTCACTTAAAACTGCTTTCCAAGCTTTAACCTCTTCCCTTAAAACATCTTTGCTTTGCCTCTTTGCTTCTTATTCCACACCCAAGCACACGCTATCTCCATGCCACGTTCCAAATAAATTCCCCAGCCAGCATCAGTTGTAGCCTGTTATAAACTTTATCCAGCATTAACACAGCAAAGAGGTTTGGTCTGAAATCATCCTGGCTAATTCATAAATCTTTCCTAATCTAACAGCCACACTGCAAGAGCCCACCCACCTGAGCAATAATATTCATGTGAGAGCAGTAATATAATAATGTAGGTGTTTGCACTGGGCCATATTTCCCTTAAAAGCAAAATAAATAAAAAAAATAGTTCTCTGAGTACTTTCGCAAGTGGATTCCAGATTCGTGCTCATTTCCAAACTTGGCAAAGCTTCACCAAATAAACAAACTGAAAATAATGGAAGGTCTTGGAAGAACAATGAGGCAATCATGTTTTTCACACTCCACAGGATGTACCTCCCCTGGCTCAGGCCAGCCTTGTGCTCTCACTGTCACTGCAAGGCAAGGCCAGGCAGCCTTTCAAAGGCATCCACCAGTTTATTTCTCCCCTTGGGGACCTGCAGAGATAAGTGAAATTATCTTGATCTTCTGCAGTGTTTAGGATTTATAATCTTAACATCCTTCCACACACCCATTGTTGTCGTGTGAGTGATGAGCAGGAGCCTCTGAGCTGCTCTCTGCTTCACCCCAGGCTCCTGATGTGCCAGATTCCGGGAATTATGAAATGACAATGCACTCATCAGATAATGCTGGAAAACAACACGGACTTCCCTAGACTCCCTGCACACCCAAGTGCTCAGATCCAGGCAGATTTTTTCCTTTGTTGAAGCAAAAATCTGACTGCTCTTAAAATTAAAACTAATTCAAGAGTTACTTCAAGAATCCTTTAGTTTCATTACTAACAGAACTAACCACAGAGCAAATGACAAAGCTGCAGGAAATTGTATTTTTGATATCAAAATCCTTCTCTTGCTAAAATGTGTATCAGTGGGGAAGTCTCTGCCCTGCTTCCTGCCTCAAATTCCATGGAAATGGAAATTCCACTCCTGATCTCTCCTGCTAAGCTCCACGTTCCAATTCCTTTTTGACCTCACAGAAACGTGAGGCAGTATTGGCTCTACATGGACCAGGGACTACCAAAAAAGGAGCAGGGGCTAAATCATGATTTAAGGAATTTAGGAAACCAAGGGTTCTCCTCAATCATCACAGACACCCTCATAATTTTAGGTGCCTCTTGCCCTATTTCCTTTCTGGAGCCAGGAAATGCCAATCAGAAATGTGGCTTTTGCAAGGCACAGGAATTGCTCAGACACTGAACCAGCACTGCCTAAACCCAACCCAGTTCTGTGCCTGCAGCATGTGACCCCACACACTTCCCACATGATGGGTATGAACTGCTCAGCATTTGCTCCCAGAGATATTTTTGGAGGACTAAAGCAAGACAGGTCAAAAATCACATGCTGGGGATTCAGAGCATTCAATTCCTGACGATGCAGCCTCTCCTTGCAACTTCCTTCACCAGGACACAAAGTTTTCCAGAAAACTCTTACACAGTTACTGTGCTCACCACGGGAAACAAACAGCCCTTGGTGAGTTCATGCTCTTTGGATGAACTCAAATATCAACACTGGAACGTGGGGAGGACAAAATAAACTCTGAATTATTACATTTTAGGGGCGCTGCCATCCACTCAGCAGGTCGGGGCTCCGCTGCCTTTCTGAATTCTTGGAACAAAAGAGTGAAGTTTTCCTGTGACACCTTCTAGGAAGAGTGACAGAAACTGCTGAGGTGCTTCATAAACTCACAACTCTCTGCACAGGAACGGACCTAAAACACAAAATGACACAATAATTTTCTATTTGCTCATTTTGTGCATTAAAATGCTCATAATTACCAGGCCTCTCCTCTCCAAGCATGAATTTTTAAGCCCATGAAGACTCTAAAAAGAATCCAACACTCGGCAATACATGGATTTCAGTTCCCTGATCCATGTTGGGAAGAATCAGTGAGCTGCAATTCAGTGCCAGGACAGAAAATCACAACCAAACTCGTGCTGGTCACCTTCTCCTGCCACAGACTGTTCTGGGGCACATGAAACACGATGCAAGGAGCACAGACTTTCCAAACTGAATATGGAATAGCAGATCCTCCACAAGGTGCCCAGAGAAACTATGGGTGTCTCTAAATTCCTGGAAGTGTCCAAGGTAGGGCTTGGAGCCATCTGGGATAGTGGAAAGTATCCCTGCCCATGGCAAGGGGTGGGATGAGATCCCTTCCAACCCAAAGCCTCCCGTGATTCTGTGATTATTCCCCGGTCTGTATTTCGCACGTGATGCCCACAAACATGTGTGGACACCCACTCCATGATTTTGGGGGCAAACTCGGTATTTTCGAGGCGCCATCCCACAGCTCAAAGGATTCCTGGAGACGCCTCCGTGTCCTCCAGGCCGCTGTCACCCCCAGCACCACGATCGTGGTGACCTCCTCAGGATGTTTAGACGAGTTCTCACCCCCTCTCCTTTCAAAAAGGGGTGTGCGGTGAGCAAAGTGCGGGAATCTCCGCATCCACCGGGAATTCCAGGCAGGATCTGCCCAGGCTCGGGGCACTCCCATTGCCGGAGGAGGAGCGCTGGCAGCCGCGACCCGCCCGGGGCTGGCGGGACCCGCCGGCAGGCCCCGAGTGCTCCGGGAGGAGCCGCACGAGGTTAGGGACAATGACAAATAAAGGTTAGAGCCGAGGGATGAGCGCCGGGAGGAGGGGAAACGCCAACTCCTCCTACATCGCCCCGAGCCCGAACGGAACCGCGGCCGCTCGGGGAAGGAGCTGCGGGAGGGAGCTCGGCCTGGCCTTCCCCGGCAGCCCCGCACGGCCGCGATTCACGCCGGGGACAGAGACCCCCGGGCCCGGCGGGCGGTGACCGGGAGTTGCCGCACCGCCGGGCCCCGGGGCGGAGCTCCCGCCGCCGCAGGGCGAGGCCCGGGCCCCGCCGCCCGCCGGGCCGTGCCCCGCACTCACCGTGGTGCCCATGGCCGGGCCGTGCCCCGCACTCACCGTGGTGCCCATGGCCGCGCCGGGCCCGGGCGGAGCGAGGCCCGGGCCGCCGGGCGCCCGCTCTGCGCATGTGCGGGGGCGGCTCCGGTTCCTCCGGTTCCGGCGGCGGTGGCGGGTGGGGAGCGGCGGCGCGCGGTGATTGCGTCATCGCGCCGCGCCGCCACGGCCGGAAGTGGCGGAGACGCGTTGCCCTGGCAACGGGGGCGCCAGGGCCTGGTCACTCCTGGGGTCACACCGGAGATTACCCCGGGGGTCACTCCTGGGGTCACACCAAGGTCACTCCTGGGGTTACACCCAAAATCACACCGGGGGTCACGCCCAGGGTCACTCCTGAGGTCATTCCTGGGGTCACACCGAGGATCACACCCAGGGTCACACCCAGGGTCATTCCTGGGGTCACTTTTGGGGTCACTCCTGGGGTCACACTGAGGATCACACCCAGGGTCACACCCAGGGTCACTCCCGGGGTCACACCGGGGCTGAGGTGCCGTGTCCAGAGTAACCGGAGCAGTAGCTAAGTGTTGTCCAGAGAATCCCCAAAAGACCCAAAAAAGTTCCTAAAAAAACAAACAGGTGGAGAAAAATTCAAAACAATATAAAGGGAAGGAAAACAACTTCCTCCCTGCTGTTTCCTCTTGGATTTAATTAGGAATTCTTCTCCATAACGGAAAGAATACACAACTTTGGCATTGGCTCCTTGCCCCACTTTCTGTCTGGGCAGTGCCACGGTGGAAAAACATTAAATAATAATAACTCAGGCCATCTGTCACCTCTCAGAGCTGCTGCTCTGCACAGGCCAAACCCCTCCTGGTGTCCCGGTGCCTCCTGGAGCTCCTGCCATGCCCAGTTCCTCCCTTTCCCCTGTCCTGCAGAGGTAACACCAGAGGGAATTCTGGATAAGGCAACAATCAGGGAGTTCTCCTGGGAAATTGGCATCTCCACGTCCCCCACGCACCTCCTGCTGAGGGGGAGAAGGGGATGTGGGGAGCTGAGACATTTCCCCAGTAGCATGGAACTGGGAACATCTGCTTGCTGACTTGGATGAGCAGGAGAACCACCCACATTCCATTTATTTCCCTCTGCCATTCTTTGGGACTGGAGCCGTAACCCAGAGATGGGAATTTCAGCCCGAGCAACAGAATTATGAAGGCACTTGGTCTTTGCACCTTGGGGAATCACAAGGATGCTGCTGAGTGGAAGTGCAGCAGTGGGGGCTCCTGGTGTCCTGCAGGAACCCCAGAAAACCCCAGGAACTTCCACAGAGTGACCCCACAACCCAAACACGTGTGTGCACCAGGCTGACCCTTTTAGTTTTTTAGGTCAAGGTGACCTTCAGCTCTGGTCTAGTGGAAGGTGTCCTTGCCTCTGGGAGGGTGTGGAATGAGAGGAGTTTTAAAGTCCCTTCCAACCCAAACCATTCCATGATTCTGCGACAAAAATCAGGAGAGCCCCGTTCAATTTCCTGCCTGGCACATTTTGACCTCCCTGCTGCTGAAATGCACGAGGGGCTCCATAAACAACAAACTGCCCTGGGGTCAGGCGTGAATGGAAGCTTTGACATTCAGAGAGATCAAATCCTGAAGGAGGGCTCCAAGCAGAGCCCGCAGGGAACCCGCCCACAGCCCTCGGGGCTGTATTTCTTCCCCGTGCTAATTTTACTAAAGACACAACTCATATTCCTGTTGATTGAACAGTTTTGTGTTGACAGCGTTGAAGATTTGTGATGAAACTCATCATCAGCCCCGAGAGCGAGCCATTAGTCCCCGTCAGCTCGGCCAGCGAGGCCTCGGATATTTTATGGCTCGCTCTGAAGACAAACATACACATTTATATGTCACTTGTTGCAATATAAATGCTAACTTGTACTTCTTTCAAAACTTTTAATGAATTGTACACATTTCGCAAGATTTATAGCAAGAAGCGGCCGGCTCAAAATATTGCTTTAAACGTATTTGTCACTTTGGCAACAGAACAAAAAAAAATCTGGAAGATACTGCCGTTAGAAATAAATCATAAATATATGCGTCTTAAAAGAGTTTATTTTGGTCATTAATAGTTGATGCTCCCTCCCCCACCCAGCGCAGGATTTAAAGTTAAATTATGCAAAATCAAAAACAAACCTTATAATACTTAATCAAACATGCATAAAACTGTCAGGGCCAAATAAATTCTCTCAATTAACTTGCTTCAGATTGTGATTGCATTTACTAATTTAATCAACACTAGAATAATTTGGAGACTGGGTAATGATGAATTGCTGTGGTGCTGCACGTGAAGGGCCACTAAGGTGGTGTGCTGAGGCAGGAATGCAAGAAATGCCTTCGAGGCTGAGGGCAAAAAACTCACAGCCGAGTCGTCACAATCATTTTATAATAGAAACATCTTTTTTTTTTTTTTTTTTCCCCATTTGGAGGGGAATTTTTGCCAGCAAACACCCGTCATGCACAGCCCTTGTGTGGATGAATGGCTCCAGTGTTAGTTCATGGAGTCAATCTCATTTCAGCCTGAGATGAGCGAAGGTGTCAAAGCCTCAGAGACTTTCCCTCCCCATTTTTGAGTCATTTTGTGAGTGTGATCTTTCCCTGGGGGCGGCGACCTCCAGCCCTGCTGCCTTCAGCCTGGCTCAGGTCGTTTAGGCTGGGGCTGGAGTAACAGCCCTGTAATATCGAGATGTCCTTTAGCTCAGTCCTTTTGCACTTTGAATGGATCTGCACTTACAATAAAATGGGCCTGACCTCTGCCTAGGAAAGCTTTCAATACTATTACTTTGTGGAGAGCTAAACATTACACTTCTGCAGGCGTAAGCAAGGTTTTATGGAGAGGTTCTCATTTACAGGTTCATGTGAAGGAGGCTGGAAGGTGTATTCAACCCTATAAAATACCTGAACCTCAGAAATATCACACCCATATTTGGTCTTTAACCTTTCCCCACCTGTTTTACAAAAAATGACAATGTCCGTGTAGCTGCTGTGGGAATGAACTCATTGCAAGACTCTCCTCCTCTCTCTTTCTCTCTATCTCTGAAAAAGATATTTTCCACAGTCTAACTGACCCTTTTGGCCACTTTTTATTTGAAATGGGGATTGTGCTTTATAAATGTCTGGCACTCAGCACCATTTGGTCCCCGGAAGAAATCTTTAAATAAAAATCCATGTGCTGAAGAGAACATCCAGAAAAATAGTTAACAAGTTTCCTTGGGTGACCCAGAAACAATTACTTCCCCAGCAATTCCATAGCCATGTAGACATCCATAATTCTTCAGGGCTTAAAGATAATAAAGTGTTATCATGGTGTTTTTCAAGCATTCACTGCTGCCTTCCAGTCATATCCAAAAGCACCATTCAAAACCAGTGGCATCTTAAACTCCCTCGGGTTTTGCTGAGCAAGAAATAAAACAAAGGAATTAATTCTTTCCTTTTCTTTAAAGGAGATTTAGGATTGAGTCTGGCCCTTAAATTTTAAATGTAATCGATCCTCCCTGCAAATCTAAAGTGCAAAAGCTTGTGAAGTAATTTTTCCTTATTACTTCTTTCCAGATCTTGTCTCATGGCTGGAAATGTCAGCTTTAATCAGTTTGAGGAGATTTGCATGTGGTAAATAATAATGCAGCCTATTAGACTAACCAAATAAAAAGACACGTAGCAGAAAGTGGAACTAATTCCCAGTTCTGCAGCCCTGCAAGCCCTGAGTGCAACCCCAGAGCAGCACTCCAAGCCCCTAGCTCTCCCAGCTCCCCAGGGCTGTAGAATTTAGGGGTGTTATTTAGGGTCTGGCAGCTTTGGATCCCGAGGGAATGAGGGATGTACAGAGCAGCAAACCCTACAGGACTCCCTGCAGGCTGGGGAGCAGCAGTGCCAGCTCCACACCGAGTGCCAGAGCAGATGGTCTGGCTGTAGATCCCAGCGAGGCCAGGCTGCCATTCCTGCAGGAATCCTCCTCCTGGAAGGGTTTTATGGATATATATATTTTACAGGTGACTTGTGAAATATAAAACTAGAGCAGTCTGCAGTTTCTAAAGAAATAAATGATTGGTGTGAGGCTCGGTGAGACAGTAATGTTTGATGTATTCCATCTACGTGACACCTCAGGCTGCTTTCGGGCATAATAATCCTCTGCTGCTCTAAAAACAAGCAAGGGATGCTTGGGGGGCTGGGGGCTGCCAAAAACTGCTCCCTCCCTCCTGCAGGAATCAGGACAGGGAGGGAAAATCCAGTGCCAGTGTAGGTGGGATCCCAGTGAATCCACAGAAGTTTGATGTACATAAAAAATGTGTCTTGTCCTATAGCAGGGACACTTGACAACCCCAAAAGACAGAGCTGGCTGTTCCCTCCACCTCTGGAAAATGGGGAGGTGGTTATTTTAAAGATGCTGGAGTCATGGAAAGATTCCTGCTGACCTGCAGGGGCTGGAGCAGAAGCCAGCTGCACACATATGGCGAGTGAGTAACTGTCTCTAAAACAAATGAAAATAGAATCGGATGCTTTGCCAGGGACAGAATTCCTGCCAAAGCTTGTTGCTGCATCATGTTGGCGAGTCCTGATCTGGCTGATGTCAGAAACTGCTTATTATGCAGAAAACTCTCGAGGAGAAGTGTCATTATTGCCTTCTGTTCCTTTATAGGCTGGGTCTAATTTAAGCAGGAGGCAGTAAAACCCAATCCATCCTTGCTTCTTGGAGCTGAGCTTTGGTGGGACGGATGAGGAAGTCTCCCAAATCCTCTGGCTCTGCAAAGTGCTTCTCTAAAGGTGGTATTTTAGATCAAAGTAACAGCTCCCTGTTTTTCCATTCATCAATACTGTATCTCAATCATATCATCTGCAGATGGGTCCTCTTAAACTCATTGCATAGATCCATCAGGATCCTCTAGTGTGGATGAGATTTGTCTGCTCTGGGGTCACTTTAGCCACAGCAATCTCCTCTTGTGTCACCCACAGTGCTGGGCCATGCCATGCTGGAGTGACAGGAGAGAGCAGAGTAAAAACCTTTGCTTGGCAAAGGGGTTTGTGCCCGAGCTCTGATCAATGAAATCACCCACCCTGGGCACTGGCCAAGTGTCAGATTTTGGGACAGCATTCAGTTCGGTGGGATCAATGGAAAGCTGAGTTTGCCCATGGTTCTTAGACTTCATTCCAGAGCATCAGTCAGAGTCAAATCCTCACCGGCTGGGATTAACCCTGACGGCATCACTGTCAGCACAAGAAGGTCCACTGGTCCAGGAACCTAAAACACCACGTGCTTTTTGATGGGTTGTCTAAATACATCTCTAATAACCTCATTTTAATGTACATTACTGCAAGAGCTCTTTAAAAAATTATACTTTTCCAAAACCAATAGGGAAAAGCAGATGAGCATTCCTGCAGCCAGAACTCCCCGGGCAACATCTCCTGTGTGAGGTGAGGGTCAGCCTTGAGTGGCAGAGGTGTGGGCAGCCCTGGAGGGTCCCCACGGTGTGGGACAGCCCCTGGAGGGTCCCCACGGTGTGGGCGAGCCGGGGCTGTGCCTGCGGCCGCATCCCACGTGGCGGTGCTCCTGCCCCAGGGATGCTGCGGCTGCCGCGCCGCAGCCGACAGGGAGCGGCGGGGAACGGGGAAAAGCAACTCCGAAACGATGGAATCTTCGAATTCCCGGTGAAACCTCTTCCCCGAGGCTCTCTCGGTGTGAAGCAGGCTCGTCCTGGCCCGTTCCCCTGATATATCAAAGCTGAGGGATGGAGCGGTGCCTGCGGGAAGGCATCAGTGGAATCTCCTGCATCCTCTGTGATGAATCCTCCACTGCCGCCCCCTGAGCCTTCCACACCTCTGTTTTTGGGGGGAATAAACCAAACTCACGTTTCTGTGCAAAAACTGCATCCTTTGTCTCTTTTGCTAAGTGGAATTTTGTCCCTGTGTTCCCAGGGCAATCGGCACTGGCAATCCAAGAGGTGTGAGGAAGGGTTTGGTTGCAATTTGGAAAAATGCTTTGCTGACAGTTTGAAAGAAATTTCTGGTGCTCAAAAGCTTTTCAGACTCTTTTGGACATTGATTATGCATAGACTGTGTAGTGCAGAGGAGATAATGGCTTTCCAGCATCAAACAGTAGCAAAATCCATATCAATAAAAATTATCAAGAGAAAGGAACAAAGTGTTTATAAGACAAAACTGTCTTCAAATTTATCAACAACGATTTTCAAACTGGGGGAAATCATTGCAAGGAAATAAAGCTGATTTTGGTGTAGATCACAGCACTGCCCCTCTACTTATGTGGGGAAATGTGGATCTCCAAGGCAAAATTGCCCCTCCATCAATAACATGATATATATTTTATCACCACAGGAAGCACAGGGATAAGAGATGAGAACATTGCTTCCAATAATGCCACACTGAGGGTCACCCAATGGACATATTTCACTGCAGTGTCTCTGCCAGGATGAATCCTGCTCCTTGCTCCCTAACTTTCTGTAATTCACTTCCAGCCTGTAACTTCCTGGTGCAACATTTTGCTCGGAAGAACATGAAGGAGACAAAACCCCAAAGCCCTCATCAATCACAGCCTGGCTCCTGGTACAATTAGCAAGTTCTATTATCTTAAGAATGACACTTGTAGCACGGAGCAAAGCCAGGCTCACCCAATATTCTAATTCTGCAGGGAAAAAAAAGGGAAGGCTTGAATTGCATTAGCATTGCATTAGATTCCCATGACTTTTTATATCAGCACTTGTGAGTTATTTATGAATTCATTTATTTACAAGGACAGCCCTTTCTGCATTCAGTTGCCATGGTTGCTTTAACTCCTGTATCCTATTAATTCTGGATGTTATGAAATAGATATAGATCAGACAATCATTGTGTGGTGGCGAGGGGTTTTTTTTTATTATTCTTATTTTACTGTTTGATTCCCTGTGTCCTGAGCAGAAAAGCTTTAACACCCATCATCTCTCCAGAGTATCCACTGCCAGCTGGCTGGGGAGTTGGTGTTGGGGCAATTCCCAGAGCTCTCCCCCCTGCCAATCCTTCCTGGCACAGAGATGCAGCCTGGGCTGGGGGAAATGTGGCAGCTGATTCCTAACACAGAGCCACCAGCTTTGAGGCAGCAAGTGAAGAGCAGAGCTGGGAGCAAAAAGGGAATTCAGGAAGGCCAAGTGCCAGCCTGTCTGGGTGGCATGGGGGGCACCCTCACCTTTGGGAATTGCTGCAAAATCTGCTGTGATGGGGATTAGGTTTTCCTGCTTTCCTCCTGCTCATGGTCTGTTGGCAAAAACCACGGTGAATCCCAGAGTGCCAAAGCAGGTTCAGCCCTAGGGACAAGCCAGAGGGGTTTGTGTCACCTCAGAGAGATCTGAGTGTGTTTGAGAGCACAAAATTCACATGCAGCTACTCCCCAACCCCTTCTGGAAGGAGGGGATCAGTTTGGCTGCTCTGCCAGCTGAGGGACAGGGAGAAACTCCTCTGACAAGGGAGAGCTTTGAGGTGCTGCCTGTTCCAGCCAGGACCTCATCCCCACACTGAGCAGGAATCCTGTGAGACTCTGGGATCTGCCAGGCCAAGGAGCTTGGGGTTTGTCCCTTGGAGAGGGCAGAGGTGCTGCTCAGGGAGGAGGATGGTGCTGTAGATCCCAAAGCCAATGTGCTGGAAGTGTTCTGTAATAGAATTCCACAAGAAAATTAAATCAATTACTGAGTCTAATAAAGCTCTCAAGGTTTTTAATTAAATGAAGTTTTAATTAAGGCAGCGTGAGCCCATGCTCTTTTGATATTCTGCTTCAGACCCTAGAGGATTGTGACTCCTTTTTGTAATTTACATGGGCTGGATCAATCACCAGAGTCACAAAAATGTGAGAACTGTGTCAATTCTGTGCGGTGAAATACTGTACATGAGCCTGGAAACTCCAACAGCTCTGGCTGGGAGAGGTTTTGAGCTTGGGATCATCTTTCCTGCCATGGGCACAGCATCAGTCTGAGCTGGTCCTGGGAAAAGTCCTTTCCCAAGATGACTCCTGCCATCTAATCCAGGAGGCTGCTGTTAGTGGGAAGTTACATGAACTCAGTAATTCCCTGTTCCACACATCTCCCTGTTCCCTCAGCACAGCCCATCCCAGGCTGTAACTCTGGTTCAGGAGCCAGGCAGGAAAACTGCAGGCAAAGCAGACCCACATCTTCCAACCTGGACATCTGGTAAGTGGCCCCAGAATGTTCTGTCTCTATTTTAGTCTTGTTTTGCACACAATATGCCCAAAACATGCTTTATTTCTTAAGGAGATAAGGATCTTTATGTAACCCATTTTTCCTTAACGCTAAGTCCTTTGTCAGGATTAAAGAATCCTAAAACATCTGTACACGCTTGGGTGGCAGATGTATAGAACAAACAGCCTAAAATAACATGGAATATTAACCTACTAAATAAGGTATTTAAAAAATAAAATAAAAAGACCCTCTTGCATTCTTAGTTACAGCCAATTCCTGAGCCTGGCTACAGTGCAGGTGGATAACAAGTGGGAAATGGGGATTTTCATCTGAGGAAGAGAGGGGAGAGGGGGGACCTTTGCTCACTGTGTGTCTGCAGAGGGGGCAAAGGCAAACCTGACTCCAGCTCTGCCCCTGCAATGCTGTGGTGCTGGGGACCAGGATCCTGGTGCTGTTCCTGGGCCAGTGTGCACAGCTGGACTCAGAGCCTGGCTGAGGGGCTGGCAGGGAGCCCCTCTCCTGTGCTGCTGGTCCTTGAGTCCCAGGGGCAGTGTGTGAGAGAGGCTGGGAGCTGTGCAGAGCACAGGAACTGTCCCCTGCCAGCTCTGTGGGTGCTCCTTAGCTTTGGCAGCTCAGTGTGGATGGATGGCTCAGAGCACTCAGTGACCACTCTGTCAATACCCAAGATCAAACCTGATGCAGTTCAAAGTCTCCAGAGCAGGTCAGAAATCCCCTGCAGTGCCTTGGCCAGTTAGAGCCCGGCTTTAGCAGCCTCTGCCAGCCTCATCTCCAACAATCCATACAGGTCCCATCAGTCCTGGCCACAGCCAGCTCCCTCCCAGGCAGCCAGCTAAGGCCATTAGTGTGATTACTGGAGGTCATGAAGTTCAAACCAAAATGTCAATTTTCATTTGGAAGAATGGTCCCATTTTAGGAGCAAAGGGAATTTTTTCCTCTCTCAAAGAGACCCCGACTGTGGAATCATTGCTCCCAAAAGACTTGCAAATTTCTGGCCAGCAAAAGGTGCCAATAGTTGCTGGAGCCAGTGAAAAGATTAACAAGGGTCACCAGTGCTTTCCTCTTTGCCTGCACTCAAAGGCTCTGGGGCCTATTTGGAAGATATTAACCATTGCCTTTACCGTTCATCACCGGCTTTGGGGTCTTTATGGATTTATTGACAAGACAGTGCCCATTAATCTTCCCTGCAGAATGCCAGCCTGGGAGTCACTCAGGTTACATCACCCTTCAGACAGGAGTCTCTAGCCAGAGTTTTAAAAGGAAGATGGAAATGAGGTGAAGTAGGTGATGGGTGAAGCCAAGTGCCGCTCTGAGAGGCCCTTGGGCAGGGAGAGCACCCACCCAGCAGCCTCTGCCAGTGTGTGAAGGCAAAACCTGACCTTGGGGAGGCTGCTGGGCTCTGCTCATTGATTCAGCAGGGTCACGATGACCCCTCTGTGGTCTGGGGTTAATGATCCACATTTGGGGATGATCCAGGAGAGCTGAGAGATGGTGAGAAGATGAGTGCTGACCCCACTCACAGTGTCCCAGGCAGAGCTGGTGATGACATTGGAAGTTTTAGATGTCTCTTTTCTGGAGAAACTCAAAACAGCTCTAAAAGGCCTTTTTCACACCAGGCTGCTGCTGGGAACTCTGGCAGGGCCATTGGCACTGCAGGGTGGCACACAGCAGGGCAGGGTGGGCTCCTGCCCACCTAGGAGATGTCACACTTTTAAAGTGGGTTTTTTCTTCTGTGTCATTGTGCTAAATAATTAAGTCTGTTCCATCTTTACCTACTGACAATGTGGCACTTAATTAAGTAGTTTAATTAGAAGCTGGCAGCTTTAATTAAGTTTAGGACTGTAGAGGTGATTGGGAGCCTCCAGCCGAGTCGCAGAGCCTTTCCCTGGGGATGAAATGTGGTGGGGGAGAAACCTTTGCTCCCTTGTCCATCGTCCTTAGACATGCCAGGGAGGGAACCAACACCCTGCTGCAGTCCCCCAGCATCTCCCAGCTGCTGAGGGAGGGCTTGAGCACCATTTGGGAGAGCTGAGGTCACCATGGAGCAGGAGGGGTTGGCCAGGAGGATGGGTGGGACAGCAGGAGGGGGGCTGGAGCCACAGCTCTGCCCAGAGGGTGCCCAAGCCTCCCCACCCTGGCTGAACCTGCTGAACACCTGGGAAAGGTGACTCTGAGCAGGACAGGTATCACAGGGTGAAGGCTGTGGTGGGTTCAGAACAACATCTGCAATTCTACACCATGCCCAGGGCTGTCTAAAAGATGTATTGCTTTTTAATAATGTAAATATGTAAATATTACCAAGGTGCCATTAATCCTCATTGCTTCAACATGATACCACTTTTAAGAACAAATGTAATAAGAGATTATTAATATGCAAGGTAATAGTACATTAACCTGACTAACACCAATAAATTCCCAGCTTAGCACAAAGCCAGAGGTTCCTCACAGAGCAGCCTGAGCCCCACTTGCCCTGGGCCACCTCCAGCAGCACCCCAGAGGAATCC
Source organism: Sturnus vulgaris (assembly GCF_052056855.1). Lineage (NCBI taxonomy): Eukaryota > Metazoa > Chordata > Aves > Passeriformes > Sturnidae > Sturnus > Sturnus vulgaris. The sequence continues at coordinate 2,364,558 of NC_142264.1, forward strand.
CAGTTATCCCAGTAGGATCCCTTGCCTGGGGATCCCAAACAACTGGGAAGGATCAAGGAGGCCCTGGGAGAAGAGGTGGGTAGGAGCAGGCTGGGCCAGGCAGACCCTGCTCCTTGCTTTGGAGCCCAAACTGCTGAGGATCCTTTTCCAAAGCCTCACATTTCCCCCAAGGGATTTATTGACCCTTCTTGCAGCAGATTAATTTTAAATTGTAAACATGTATTAGAAAGGAGAGTCTGGTTGGTCCCAGAAGCACAGGAGTTAACCCAGAATTCCTGGCTGGACTTGCTAAGATGTGGCCAAAGCCTTGGACCATCTCCTTGGTGGCTGGAATTTTCTCCCAAGAAGCTGCACCTCTATTCACAGCCCTAAACCCCAGCTGTGCTAAAGGTTTCCAGCCCCCAAGCTGGGTCCAGTGCAGCCCTTTTCTCACTGCCTGCCTTTGCTGGTGTGTTTCCTCTTGGAATACAACCACATCCAGGGATTACACATTGGAACAAGTGTCCCAATTTGCAGGTTGCTGTCACCTCTCCTTGGCCCTGGCAGGGCAGCCTCTGCCTTGAGCTGTGTGAACGAAAAGTAGGATCAGAGGGAGGACACAGCAGACCAAAAGGAGCAGGGGAAGCCATAAAATCTGAATTTAGGGCTTGAAAAGGAAATTATTCTGTGCAAATGGCTGCTTCGGTTCAAATCAGCCCTGCCTTGTAAATCCTGCTCATCGCTCTCAGGAGGGAAGCCTGGTGAAAGAGCCAATATTTCAGGAGCACAGACTCCCAGAGACCTTCACCTCTCAGTGTCCCCGAGCCCCACACCCAGGCACGGGCCTGGAGAGCAATTCAGGCACGAACACGGTCATGGTTTATGCAAAAATTAACCTGTTGCCCTTACTTGGGTCAAAGTAATTCCGTTTAATTTGGTAATCTGGGCCCTTTATCATTAATGAGTCCTTGGGGGGTGGGGGTCAGAGCATCTCTTTTTTGGCTGAGGAGAGCAGCAGAGATTACTGTTAATATTCAGGCTGTTCAATAGAGCAGAAAGACCTTTTGCTATTGACTGTACTGCTGGTTTTCACCTCATCGGTGAAGGGAAATTGCCAAATTAATCTCTCACTGGATCTGAAATTAATCCTCTATTTTGTGGTTAATGAACTTCAGAACCACAGATTTACCTGGGTAGAGTATATTGAGAAATTGTACACAGTAGTTGTCTGCAAATAATCAAGATAATATCCAAGGAAAAGAAGAAAACATAGTTTCCTTTCTGTGGAAGAACTAAGTGGAACACAGTAAAATCATCAGGCTGATTATTTTTTTCCCCCAGAGCATTACAGGACAATGGAACTCACTGCTGGAGGATCTCTATAAGTTTTCCCTATGAAGGATCTAAAACGGCTAAGAAAATTCATGCATTATATTGAGCATCTACTGCTTTTAACCCAGTACCTCTCATCAGTGGATTGCTGAAGGCTGCAGTATCAATTAAACCACTCCAAGCTCACATAAATAAAGGTTTAGGCCAACCAGAAGAGCTCCAGTTTATCTGCCTGAGCTGTTTTTGTCTCTGTCTTTCACCAATGCCCTCCTTGCTTGCTCTGCCAGAGCCCCTGGTGCTCCTTTTTCCCCTTCCTCAGCTCACTGGAGCAGCTGGTTGGAGTTCACTGCACTCAACTTCATTTCCCTTTCCAGAACGTGAACCTTCCCTTTCCTTCCAGGGTTTCTTTAATGCATCTTCATTTTAGCAGCCCCTTTTGTACTGGAAATCTGTTTGCCACATGTTAGCTGGAACTCATCTGCTAAGATCCTCAGTTAAATATTCATGGGGAGGCAGCAGTTGAACTCAGGTTACACAGCAGAGATGAGAAAGGTGTTCTGGCAGAGGAGACTGACTCTATATCAAGTTAAAAACCCTGTGGAAATGGTTTACCCCACATAAGGCCTGGGCATGGAGAGGTAGGAAAACATCTCAGTCACACTGTGCTGCTGAAGTGTCACCCATAAAGTGGCACCCTGGAGCCCTAAAGCACAGCTCTGGTGGCACATGAAACACTGCATGAGTTTGTGGCTGTTAGAGAAGCCAGAAGAAACTTTCAAACAGGTTGAGTTTTTAATGGGAAAAGGAAAATGAATTGTTCTTACATTGCACGTGTCCGTGCCCAAACACACAGGGAAAGGACATGGGTTGGACAGTGAAATAACATCAAACCTGCTGTACCAGTCTGAAAGAGTGACTCATGAGTTTTTAATGGGAAAAGGAAAACGAAATGTCCTTCCATTGCACGTGTCCGTGCCCAAACACACAGGGAAAGGACATGGGTTGGACAGTGAAATAACATCAAACCTGCTGGGCCAGTCCGAAAGAGTGACTCTCAAAGAGGTGATGCTTGAGCAGGGCGAGGTGGGGAGCAGCACAGGCTGTGACAGGACCCTGTGCCTTTGGAGAAGTCTGGGGACAGGACAGTGACCTCAGCCTTTGGAGGAGTGGCTGGGGACACGACAGGACCCTGTGCCTTCGGAGGAGGAGGTCGGGGACAGACCACCCAGCCAGCTCCTCTCCACTGGCTCTTAACTCCCACAGCCTGGGGACAGGAACAATAAGGGCAAAAGGACAAGAGAGCAGAAGTCAGTCTGGGGTGTCGGGTAACCGGTTACCTGAGCTCTGCCTAAAGGTAACTTCCTCATGAATAGCCCAGGAGCGCTCATCCTGTCGCTGTCCCAGCAGCCACAAGCGAGGCTGGTGAATTATGCAGGGCGGGGTGCTGAGCAGATGGCATCGCTGCCGTAACCTGAGCGGCCGCACGACACAACACGCAAAGCCCAGCAATTAACCTTTCCCCAGGTTTCCTCTTGTCTCGGGGATTAAACCTCCTTCAACCCCCAGCGCTCCACTCCTGCCCGAGAGAAATGAGTAATCCCCCAAATAAATAAGGGAAATAGATTTCCATACCTCCGGCAGCCCTGTGAGATTGTCACACGGGCTGCCAGCCCTCCAATGAATACCTGGCAGGTGTGGGAGGGGCTGTGCTGCCTGTGGCATTTGTCCTTCCCAGCTCAGGAAGGGCCTCACCCCGGTGGGCTAAAGACAGGAAAAAAGTGAATTCCAGTCCCTCCACCTTGGCACACAGTGACCACACGGTGTGGCAAGGAAGGGAAACATGAACGTGGGCAATGATTTACTACTTAGATGAAAAAAATATTGGCCAAATACGAGGCGTTCACCTTGGTGCATGACAAAAGCTATTATTTTAACTATGATACTTGATCCTCTTTGTAATTAAACTGATTAATTCACAACAATAGAGTCTATATCGCCTAATACTTTTAATTAACAAAGTGTTGTACATATACTGGCAGAGCATTACTGGCATGCTTCCTAGGCAATACACTTAATTCTGTAATAAATTATTAGGACAAAATGACTAAGATACATTGCACCCTGGAAGAGACTGTCAAGAGAGAAGGACTTCAGACTCTTGGGCGCTGGTTGGACCATCATGGAGCAGAGCAGAGCCTGGGGAAGGGAAATGTGTGTAAGTACAACACTGACAGAACGAGCTGACTGCAGAGCCAGTCCTGCTCCTGCCAGCCCCGGTGACTCAAAATTGGGGTCACCAGCCAATGTAGGGACACCCTAGGAAGGAAAAGAAGGGAGCTACCAGGGGAATAAAGCACCAGAATGGAACTAACCAGAAGGACTTGACCCTTGGCACATGCTGGACTTCAGATCTTAGAGGTGACCAAAGTTTTTGACTGGTCATTCAGGTATGAGAAGGAAACTGTGTGATGTAAGGTAAGAATATGGAGGTTAGGGAAAGGATTCTATATTTTTCCAGGTTTATTATGAATCAGTTAAGAGACAAATACCCTGGGGCCAGATGCAAAGCAAAATTCATTCCTGCAACTTTTATTGGATCCCAGTTGAAAAACCTCACGGTCACAGGTCATCTGTGTTACTTTAAGACACAATCCCTGGGGTCAAGCTAATTAGCACCAGGGATCACATCGCAGGCTTTTCCCTTTCCTCTTTGTTTCTGAGTCCTCCCTGACCTCTGGTCAGAGCCTCCCAGTCACCATTTGCCTCCAGTTTTCTGGCTGACAGACCTGTGGCTTGGCTCAGACACTCAGCTGAAGAAACATCCAGGTTTCTTCCTCTTTCAATTCAGTTTGGAACCAGACAAGAGACAATCCATGGCAAACACAACTTTATCCCTCTCTCCAAATTGTGGGAGCCATTTGCTGGAGAGACCTACCCATAACTGATACTGGTTGTAAGAGTAAACCCACAGAAGGGTTTTCAGCAGCATCCACGTGGGCTGAGCACGTTCCCTCCTGTCTCTGGGCAATGTGGGCCAGCACCACTTCTGTGTCTGGCACATCCCAGCCCGTTGTGCTTGGTCAGCACATCACAAAGATGAGTTTCATGCAAAAGCTGAGCCTAGCCCCAGTCTCATAAATTTGTTATGCATTACATCCAATTAATGTAAATTATTACAGGGACTAAATAATGGCTCTGCATCAGATAAGGGAATAATTGTAAGTGAGCCTGAAAAGTCCCAAGGTCCAACTGTGTTAACCCTTTCCCTTGACTGCACTGGACCTCATATGAGGATTGGGAAGCAGCCCAACTCCTTTGCCTTTGAAAAGGGGGACATGGACACACAGTCCTGTCTCTGAGGCAGATTTAGTGTGGGCTTTGGGGGGGTCTGTGGTCAGAGTGCCCCAGGCAGGGAGCTTGTGCTCATCAGAAATGCCTCCAAGTGTCTGTGCTGCTGAGACCTGGAGGGACCCTGGTGTGTTTTTCAAGGCAAAAGTGGTCATCAATGTTTGCAATAATTCCTGGGCTCAGATTAAACGGAATAAAGGCATGAGTTCTGAGCAATAAATAAATAGTTCTCTCCCTGCCTCAATGTGCTTCTCATGGATTCATTCACATGCTTTCCTGCCTCTTCCTCCTTGCCTTGCTTGTGCCCAGTTCCTCGTGGTACCTGTTTTACCTTGGCAGAGCAGCCCACAAATCATAGTGACACACCAATCAAGAGATCTGGAAATTTTTACACCACTCTGCCTCTTGAAAGATGAGTCACCTTCTGCACCACGTTCCTGGGCATCCAGATAAATCTGTCACAAACTTCTCCTTCCCTCAAGGTGCAAAATTCTCTCCCTCTTTCAGTAGAGCTGTATTTTCTCCTTTTAAGCTCCTCTTTCTTGCCCCAACACACATTCCCACCCCTCAGCCATCTCAGTATATTTCTCCCTTTGTTCCTGTTTCACTGACAACTTCATCCTAATAGTCTCCTCAAAGGAATGATGAATGCATAAGCTGCATATTGATCACTGCAGTGATTGATTACTGGATCTCTTTGACAGATGAGCCTACTAAGGTAGTTGCCAATATGGAGGTATGGATGGCAGGGCCCCCTTGTACAACAGTCTAATGGTATCTGACCTGATAGGGCAGAAAGGCAACTCCCTCATTTCAGCAGGAAAAAAGGCCTCTTTATACTCTTTATAAAATAATTCATAGGAAACTTAAAACACTCAGACACAGAGAGATTGCAAATGGGGAAATATGATGGATTATGGGTTGAAAGGAGCCGACTTCTGGAAGCTAAATTGATCCCCAGGAAAATGTTTTTGTCTGCTGTGAAAAATGGGCAATATCTCAGCAGCTCTGGAGGGCTATAATCTGGAAAATAATTTGCTTTTGATTTCCTTTAGTTTCATGCAGGTTTTTTTTTTTTTTTTTTTTTTTTTAAAGTTGGTTCCTTGCAGGCTTTGTTGCTCAGCTGGGAGAACCAGTGATGAAACAGGCGAGGGATTAGCCATGGACAAATACGAGCTGATCCTTACTTATGGTTATAAAGCCCTCACCCCACCCAGTGTCACTTATTCCACAGGAGATGTTACACCCCCTGCAAACTCTGCCTACCGAAAAAAGCAAAGCCAAGCACAGAGTTGGGCATGAATGTATCTGAAATAAGTTAGAGAATCTGTGTCCATGATCCTGCAGAGTCCTGCAACAAAATGTGATGAACACACTCCTTTTTTTATAATGTCTCCAGCTTGCTGTGTACCTCACTAACAACGAGGAGTAAATTGCACAAGGCTTGCTCATTCTCCTTACTCAGTCCTTGCCCAGTAAGAACGCCTTTGCCTGTGATTCTGTGAAATGGGAGGCACAGTTTTGGGCACCAGACGGGCAGGGAGAGAATTCCATGAGCTTATTTCCTGCTTCTGCCCCTCACCAGGGTGTCCTGCCTCCCTAATTTAGGGGCTGGAAAGACAGAGAACATAGTGGTGGTCAGTAAAGCACATTTAAAAGCTTCTCTTCAGCAGAGGAGTTTCTTTTGCTCCCATTTTTTATTCAGCTTCCCGCTTCTCCTGCTAATAACGAGAAATGTTCTGGCAACAAGTAGAAGAGTTTTGTCCGAGTTCAAAGTGCTAAGAATAAAATTTATAGGAATAGTTACAGCCTCTCAGTGCCTGGAAATTCCTTGGCAGTAGGCTTTTGCTCCAGAGAAATATTGAATCAATGGTGTGCTAACAGCTCAGGAGCCTATTACAATAACACGCATACCTTGAGTCCAGACAATCAATAACTCAGCGGGATGCAGCTACCAGAAAACAACAACAAATTAGTTAGATTTCCATAGACTATACATTTGGTGAGTAATAATCTGTAAGTGGAAATGAACCCAGCCTGGAGAGACCACTGAGCCAAATGGAGATCTTTTATTCATGGCTTCAACTATTCACTGAGCAGGATGTTTGGGGAGGGCTTCAACCTTCTAAATATACATGTGCATGTTTGGCTTTACACATATTCCTACTGAGCCCAGCCACTTTACTGCTCCACTGGAGTTCTGTTTGCACAGGTTTTCCAGTATAAGCCAGGATAAAGGTCCAGTAGTGAAAGACTGGCAGGCTTAAATTTAATATATCTTATTATTTGCACGTTCTCACTTTGAGGAATGGCTGAAAATCCCTAAATACAGTCCAGAGGTCGAATCTTGCTCAGGTTACATATTATAGCTGCTGACTTATAGTCTTCTAAGTCAGCCAGGATTGACCTCTGGCTGTATAAAGCACTTGAAGCATAAGAGCTCTCAGAACAGCAGAACCACAAATCACCAGGTCTAAGTACTACAAACAGTTTCGAGGCCATTTCCATGGTTTCTCTACAGGCTAACTCCTGTTTCCTCTGAGATATCCAAGTTCATTTTTCTCCCTCTGGAATAACGAACATTTGAATTAATTTTTAGTCATAGGTGCCTATCAAAAGTTGATTAGTTCTTTATTGCTAGAGCTTCTGTTAAGTAAAGCTAAATGATAAAGGAAAGTGTGAAAAAGCACAGGTGACATCCACACCTCCCCTACTGATTTATTCAGGCCATGGCTCTGTCTGTCCTGTCCCTCAGATCTGGATCCCAGCTTTTGCTCAACAGAAGAGAAGGTGCCACAAAAAATGATTTCAATTACTTGGCTAAATTCAAAGCAGCTCAACTTGCTCACCAAAGTGTAAAATTAGATCAGAAAGTAGCCATGGAGCATCAAAACATTAAATGTTTCTCACACTCACCTGGTGGGCAGTTTCTGAGGAGGCAGATTTCACAGGCTGGGAGCTGATTTTATCTGCTCAGGCATTAAACTCTCCTATTCTTGACAGATTTTAAGGAGCCCTTTTCTGAATATCAGGTTTTATTTTGCCAGCTGAAACACAAATACCAAAGAGGATGTGTTACAGGGATATATTTGCTTATTGCTTTTAGTAAAGTCTAAATGTCTGCAGCAAGCTCTCTGGGAAAAGCACATCTGCATTAAAAGGGGTCTTTCCAACTGGAGAGAGACCCTTCATAGCTGCTGTTATTAGTCATAAAAGCTTTTAATTACATAGTTCTGACTGGACCTAGTGAGTGGGTACATCTGCAGATAACACCAACCACTTGTCTCTGTATTTCTTTTTATTTTATGATCATTATGTAGTTATCTTTCATTTATAAGAAACACAAATTTTCAAAGGAAATAAGAATCCTTGCAATAACCCCGAACTTCTGGATATTTCCAAGCTGTACCACACTCCAATCAAAAAAAAAAAAAAAAAGCAAGATTCTCTTAAATGAAGATATAAAGATAAGGCTGTGCCTATCACAAGAACATACATTAATTTGCTCCAGGAACATATGTACCTGTGGGGGTGTTGGGGAGGGTCCAAAATTGTGAATTCCATTTTCAGGGAGACATTTTCATATGGATGTGGGGAAGCATTCAGCAGTGTCATGGAGTGATCTATGGCTATTGCCAACACAGGCCAGGCACAAGCACTGCAGTGAACTTCCACACTCGTGCACGTGGAACAATTTTTCATGGATCTGATGAATTCTGCAGCGACGTTCATCGCTGTAGGACACATTATTGCTGCAATATATGACTATCAGTAACACCTACAAGCCTTTAATATTCTGCAGCTGAACTGTGGAAACAGAAGAAAGTCACTTGTAAATGCCTAATTCACAGTGTAAGTGGGCTGTCTGTCAAAATAATGCTCAGATGTGAAACTTCAAGTAGGAAGCCTAAAAATCAGAAAAATGCAAGGAACCTCTTGATGAATGTTAAAAGCAGTTTAGAGAAGGAGAAAACAACCAGAATACTTTTCTGCTTTCGTCCTCATCACAGAGTTGCAATTAGCTCTGTCTGTACAGGTGTCTAATCACAGGAATTTCTGCAGTCTTAGCAACCATCATCTAAAGATTAAAGAGGTTTGTTTCAAGTGACAGGACTTTGTGGGCAGAATATGGAAGAAAAAAAGTGGGGAAATGAAGGGCAAAATGGATTCTGCCCTTCATTTTCCACACTAGAGGAAATGTCTCCTTATTTGTAACTCCCAGTTCATTTGTTTCAATAGAAATGCTGGTTAAGTGTGCTGTGCTCCAGGATTTGCAGCTGCACTCCCTGTTCCTCTACAGATGGAGCTGGTCACCATCAGAGCACCCAGTCATTCATGGGAACAGGTCCTCAAATCTACCCCTCCAAGGACATGAGAGTTAGGAGGTGGCAGGAGAATTCAGACACGGAGAAAGAATGGATTGAACAGAAGGATTGCAACATAAAAAACACTAAAAAATGGGCATTTTGTGTTGTTACATGACAGGATTGTCCACTCCTGCCTCACTCCAGTGCCAAACCTGCTGTGGGATTTGCAGCCTGTGAGTCCATCACACTTTACCTATTTGTGCTGCACCTATGTAACAGTGGTGGTGTTTTGCACCACTTAATTAGTGGCTTGTCTCAGTCTCTTCTGTCTTCAGAGCCAGGATTAAAAAACACATGAAGGAAAGGGATTTTCTCGTGTTCAGATTTGGTTGTTTATGAAATCTTATCAAAAGTATGGAAAGTTCAGCAGCACTTCTAGCCACCAGGTAGAAGTGAGCAAAATGGAGCTGAATTCAGCTGCTACAGGCTCTCTTAAAGCTAAACAATCCAGTAGAGAAATAACACCTATATTATTTCTACTTTTAACCCAATAATTAAATTCTTGTGACCTTCAGTGTGGTACTAACTGTCCAACCAGAAACTACTACCTGAAATCATGAAGAAGAAGGAGGATGAACACCAAAAGAGACAACACTCGAAATCCTCTATCTTGTCCCATAACTACTACTATATTATAAAAATCTCAAATCTAAAACCCTTCACCATGAAGGCACGCACTTTTATTTCACTACACACCTGTGATTTTAGCTTCTAAATTTGAATGATGAAGTTTTCTCCAAAGCCTCAGGTCAAAAGCAGTGTTCTCCAGGGGGCCAGAAAGTACAGAAAGCTCAAAACCCCCCAGGTTTCTGAGATCCAACACACCTACACGGTGCTGGCACAGGGCAAGCAATGAGAAAAAGCTGCAGAAGCTGCAGCACAAAGTGAGGGGAGCTCCCCTCTCCTGATCCAGCAGGACACATCCTAGTTGGCATTCCCGTCATTGGAACAGCTCTTTGCATGAAACATCCTCCAAGGCTTTGGCAGGAAGTTGTGTTTAACGACAGACTCTCATAGGAGGCACTTGATTATATTAGACAGATAATTATTGATCCAGCTATAGTTTATCCTTGCTGCCTAATTTCAATAAACAACAGCTTGGGGGAATTAGCAAGGGATTCTGTTCCCCCTCCCCCTGCTTCTTCAGGATTTGTCAGAAACAAGATGATTTATGTGTATTCCAGTAAGATTCTCGTTTGTTGGCAGGCTGCAGGGATTGTTTGGGGTTGGAAGTACTAAGCTTTTATATTTAAATGCTTCCATGAGAGTATTCATGGGTCTCACTGCCTTGCATTGTAATATCTGAATAATAACTGTGACTTATGCAAACCAGTTTTCAGCTGTTCATCGGGATCAATTTTTCATTTTAAGCAACTCCCTGCCATCCCAGGGAAAAAAAAATAATAATCTGATAGGCAACAAGAGTGAGACCCAAGGAAGGCAGCAATACTCTTCCCTTTTTAAATAATGCACAACTCATTTCTGGAGCACTTTCAAATGTGTTGCTTTCTATTAAGCACAGATAATATTCTGAGGATGTTCCCCCCTCCTTTCAGGTGAGGCTTTTAGAATAGCAAAAGTCTACAAAGCACAGGCAGGATGGCCAAATAACTTCAGTTCCTTCAGGGAACACCTCGGTGTCATTTCTCTTTTTTAATAAAAATCTCCCACTTGGACAGTGAAAGAAAATTCTTACTGCTATTAGTTAGATGCCTGCTGGTAAATAAGTTTTTAAAAGACGCCTTAGTTTTATTTCTGCTACCTTGCTCATTTGGGAGTCCCAGCTGCTAGAAGACTGCTGGGAATTTAGTTGTCTCTTGCTGGCACGATTTGGAAGCTTGCTGTATAATAAACACTTCATTAAGCATCAGACTGATGAGTTACAACACGATTTACAGATGAGCGCTTGGGAATGATCTGCTCACTTCCAGGCCTGGGCTTCCCAATGGGAACCAGATCCCAGCTGGTGGTTTTCTCAAGGCCAGTTAGATTGATGCTCTGGTATTTCAGCTCTGTCCAAGAGTCAGGGTGGCCAAAATTCTTTCATTAGCTACCAGATACAAAGGTCACATAGGAAATGGCTTGAGTGGGTATCCATGAAAAATCCCTGATTTGGCAATATCCAGTCTGTGCTGTTAGGAGGAGCCTGGAGTTTTTGCAGGCATCAGCAAGGAATCCTTTTGTCCAGGAAAATAGAAGGTAAACAGATTCTATATAGGGCACACAGTATTTCATACTGTCATTTGATTATTTACTGTACTTTTAAGGAAGGTTTCAGGATAACCTTTAAAAACTGAAAACTAAGAATAAAAACCTAAAAGAAACTCAAAAAGCCCAACCCTCTTCCCATCTTAGTTCCAAGACCTCCTTACTCCTGAGTCACAATCCCTATTATAAACTGTAAATTTTGCCCAGAAAAAGGTGAGACAAGGACCTGTTGTAGCTGGGAATCCCAAAATAAACTGTAAATCTGGGATGGCACAGCCTGCCCATTTCCTTTGGCCTCTCACAAAAGGAATAAAACCCTTTTCCAGAAGCTTTTGCAGCAGTGGGGAAAGAGAACAACGTTCCAACAGACACCTGGCCTGGTTTGAAAGATTTTGTGGGGAACATCCCCACAGCCCATGGGAAGAGAGCCCAGCAGTGAACCACTAGCACAGCTGAGAAAATGTAACAGGTTCAGTCAAGAATTATTGCAGTGAGACAGTTTTCACAAAATATTGAGGATCTTTCAGAAGAGACCCCGTGCTGTTTTTCACTCTCTTGCAGCACAAGCATCCAGGATCTCCTTTGCTGCATATTTAGTGAACAGCATCTGCAGCATCTTAATTACAGTAGCTGTTCTCATCTAAATCTCTTGCTTCAGAATAAGGTTAAGTGTAATCTGTCCTAGATTCTTATACAGATGGTTCGTTTCTTAAATACTTGAGAAGAGTTTAGTCGATCTTTAATTCCTTAATCTGGGAACCAAGACCAACCAACCTGATTCTGACTGATATTTTAGCAGATTTTACAAGAAAAATGCAACTCACACACTAACATGAGTTTATTCCTTTTCAATATTTTTTTTGTTCTAATGAAAGTTGCTGAGAGTGAGAAGATCCACATGACTCTGCCTTCCTCCCATTTAACCCAAATCACTACACAGCATTATGGATAAAGAGCACCTGAATGTCAGAAGAAGTCAGCAAATATCATTTTCTTTAGCTGAAATATAGGAGTTTCTAAACAGTTCAATAATATAGTCAGTAGAATTTTTTTTAATCTATAACTAGATTGCTGGCATTGCCAAAAATTACAAATCCTGACTGGACATAGATTTCCTTTCTGCAAAAAAACCCCCTGTGCCTACCTAATTATGATCCTGGCAAGGAACAAACTGAGACACACATTGACAGTTTTCAGTTTGGTTTATATTGAAACACAGCAGTGAAAAAAAACAAAACAGAGTTTTGGTTTTTAGTTATTTATCCGAGTCTTGAACCAAACTTCTTGACCTTCACACAACCATGAAGAAAATAAAAGGGTAGATTTTTCACTCAGACTAAAGGAATGAAAACCTCAGGGGTTCACTACACTTTTTCTTGTCTGCTTCAATTTCCCTTTACGAGCTGAGTTGCTCTTTTATTCCCAGTGTTGCAGCAAGGGAACCCAGCTGATGAGAGCACAGTTTCATCGCTCCACACTCACTTTAGTGAGAAGCAATGACAGCTCCCAAAAGCAACCAGAGGAAGCTTTTTCAGTTATGAAATGAGAATTCACCACCCCAAAATCCTGTGCCAATATCAGCCCAGGATCCTGCACCCCCAGAGTTACAGCCCTTCTTTTCCAGAGGAAATAACTGTTCACCTCTTTAAGCTAATAATCACTTCCCCATTTTAATTCCCCAAGCTTTAATTCACAAGCTCTTGGCTTGTGCTTATGATTTCAAGCTTTGCATTCAGTAAGACCCTAAAGAAAGCTCAAGGAATGAGCTCCCCAACAGTCACTTCTCTTGGTGGGCTCTTCCAGAACAGGCTCTGCCCACGCTGACCTTTGGCAAACCTCCAGGGAAGGCATTTTGCACCCTTTCCAGCAATCCTGGGAGCTCCACATAAAAATAATTGAGATGTTTTATTTCCCCTCAAATATGGAGTGAGGAATTTTCTGGGAACATTATAAAAAAATAGCCATGATGGGCAGAGAATCAAGGAATTGTTAAGGCTGGAAAAGACCTCTGAGATCATCAAGTCCAAACGTACATGAAAAAAGCCTACAAGGAAGATGGAGAGGGAATTTTTATGAGAATGTAGTAACAGGACAAGATGGGATGGCTTCAAACTGAAAGAGAACAGGTTTTAGATGAGATATTATAAAGAAATTTTTCCCTGTGAGGGTGGTAAGACTGTGGCACAGGGTGCCCAGAGAAGCTGTGGCTGTCCCATCCCTGGAAATGTCCAAGGCCCAGGAATGGTGACTCCACTGCTTCTCTGGTCACCCTGTGCCAATGCTTGGCAGCCTTTTCTGTGGAGAGCTTTTTCCAAATATCCAACCTAAACCTCCCCTGGCACAACCTGAGGCCATTTCCTCTGCTCTTTTCTCTTGTTACTTTGAGAGATTTTGTTGCTCTCCTTTGTGATTCCCAGGACTGAAGGCAAACACTGCACCCACCCTGCAGGGTGAACGAGCCATTCCCCCAAAACCTCAACCCCACACGTCTTAAGGCATTGATCCTAGTTAACAATAATCTTTATTTATATCCTTGATAAATCAGCGGCTCCTCAGGCCCAAGATTCCCGTCAGGACCCCTCCAAAGCCAGGTCTCCCTACACAATCTCTTTGTCACAGCCCTTTCCCTCTGCCCACACTCAACTTTCCCCAAATTCCTAATGTGCCTCTTGGCAAGCCGCAATTTTTCTCCGGGATTATAAATTTCCGCGGTTGCTCTGAGCCGGCAGCTGCCGAGCTGCCAGCGCGCCGCGATTGCTCCCCGGTGACACGAGCAGATCGATTTCTCGCCTCGCAGCGCGCGGGCGGATTAACACAGTGATAAATGGCCGGGGATTGATTTGCACTTAATTGACAATTTGGTGAACCTGCTCTAAAACCCCGAGGTTTGGCCCCGGGTAATGGAGCGGGATCGATCCGTGAGGGGAGCGCGGCCCGGCCCGATAGGGGGCGCCAGAGGCTGCGGGACGTTGGCGCGGAGCCCTCAGGCCTGAGGGGAGCTGGGGGGGGCTCCCGCCTGTGGAATTACATCCCTGAAAAGTTAAAAAAACCCATGGATATGGCACCTGGGGACACGAAATAGTGGTGATCATGGTGGTGGGGCTGAGGTGATGGTACAGGCGCGGAATGGTTTGGGTTGGAAGGATTTTAAAGCTCATCCTCTGCAGTTGGCAGGGACATCTTCCAGCCCGGTCTGGGACAGCCACAAATTCTTTGGGAAATCCGTGCCAGGGCCTCACCACACCCACAGAGAAAATTTTTTCTTTGTAATATCTAATCTAAGCCTACTCTCAGTTTGAAGCCGTTCCCCCTTGTCCCATCACTCCAGACAAAAAAAAAAAAAAAAAATAATCTCTCTCCATCTTTTTCGTAGGCTCCTTTCACGTGCTGGAAAGCCACAATTAGCTCACTCCAAGCCTTCCCTTCTCCAGGCTGAACTACCCCAATTCTCTCAGTCTTCCTTTACCCAGCTGCCTTGGGAGTGGTTCCAAACTCATTACCTCCGGCTTTACCTGTGGCATTATGTTTATCTTAAATGTAACATAAACTCCCCCCAGGATCAGTCACCTGTGACTACCAGGCTTTATGGACAAAGCAGAAATGGGCTTGCTGGCAGGAGTGAAAGTAAAGGCCAGGGAGGAAGTTAATTAAGAAAAACTGTAACCTTCATTTACCTTTTCTGTCATCTTTTGTTCTTCTGTTGTGCCAAATCCCACAGCTTTTACCCAATAGCCCCACGACACGGTCTGCATTATATGATAAAAGCTCTGTGCAATTCACAACAGCAGAGCAACATTATCCTCCAGTATTTATCTATTATTTATCACAAAGAACTTTAGAGTTGACAAGAGAAGCACTATGGAGTCAACCTGTTGAACGGTTCTTTTCAGCCCCACCTTGTGTTTGAGGTTTCTGAAGAGCTGTGTGACTGCATGGCTGTGTCCCCATAGTGAGCACAACTCAGGCATCCCCTGAACACAAAGGATGTCTGAATTGGGAATTTTTCAGTACTTGTTAAAATTCCAACTAACCTGAGCTTCGGTTCACACAACAGCATCCACAACCACCTCTGCATTTCAGTCCCTAGGTTAAAATTGCTACATCTGGTAAAATAAATTGCAAACAAAGCTGAATCCTTCACATTGAAGAATTACTTTAGGCTTTACATCTTCTCTTCCTGCTCACCTCCATGCCCTCTCCTTCCAGGAAGCTGGCACAAGCTGATGATGAGTTTCAGTTTGTGAAACAGATGCAGGATTCCAGAAAGGATGAGTCAATAATTTGAAGGAGCAGAGCAAATCTTGCCTTCCCACAACCATGTGTGCACATGTGTGGAATCTCTCTCCCTGGAACTGCAGAGCTCTTCCAAGTAGTGGAAGCTCTGAAAATAATCACAAGAACTGCAGCACACACTGCCCTCACAATGGGCTCTGTCCCTGCAAGGCAGCCCTTCCTTGAGGGCAATCAGAGTTTTCCCCAGCTCCAGGACTTGTCTCCAGCTCTGCTTCAAGCCAGGATGAACAGTACCACCAAAAAATCCACCTTGCCTACAAGGCAGCCTTCTAGACTATTCTGTTACACTGATTATATAATGGAAAGGAGATAGAGAAGCAAATTAATCACATGGGATAAAGAAAAAAATCTTTTTAACGTCACCTGTAGCTTTGTGGCATCTTCATACTGATTACAGCAAAGGGAAAATAGATGAGAAGCCAGAATGCACTGTCAATACATTTCATTGGAAATGAAAGGACAGGTTTACTCATTAATTAAGAACCATATCAAAAGGCAGCTAAAATTACATGGAAAGAAAAACTTGAAATTTCTCTGGCCCCAGAATGACCTCCCCTCCTGCCTGCAGCTCCCTTTATGTGTGGTTTAGACAAACCTCTGTGTGTTCTTTACCTGGAGAAACAGGAATGTAGCTGAGGGTGCCATGGAGCAAAATAACAGTGGTTGGCATAATAAATGAATGCAGAGTTATAACTCCTGGCATGGAGAGTGTTTAAATAATTGTGTGTTCAATGATTTTATATCCTTGTGGCAAGAATCAGGAGGTAAAATAAAACCTGAACATGCTGGAATGAAATAGCACCTTCTGACAGCTCCAGTGTGGTAAAAGCTGGTGACTGCTGAGCATTCGTGTTTTAATTATTGGACACACATAAATCATTTATTACACATTGATTTGTTTTTTAAGAATGTTTTGGTAGTGTGAAAATACCTGGTAATTAACTTGTGATCAGATAGATTTAGCCCCTTAGCAACACAGGGGGAACATCTGAAGGCTTATGTTTATCAACCAATTCACTTTTAATTCTAAAAACAACTCCAAAGCTCACAGGTTCTTGATAAGTTCTTGATAAAGAAATCGAAATTATCTCGTGGAAAGTCATTAAAAAATCGTCAGAATCCTCCCTGTCTGGAAGAGCCAAAAGTAAAGATTTCAGATTCATAAGAATTCAGATTGTGCCTATGATTTTTATTCAATTCCTAAGCTGTATCCAGAGGAACAGCTAATTGCATACTAGAAGTTAATTAGTTGTTCAGAAAATCAGTATTGGTAGAAATAGTTGAGTCCTTGGTATAGCAGAAATCTGTCCCTTGTCCTCAGTGTCCTGCTGGTTCCTGTGGGTCAAGGTTTCACCCAAAAGACTGAAAGCTTTTCAGCAGAGAAATTGTTTTACTTATTGCACTTTTACAATGAAACTCTTAATAAAGAGACTTTCCTCTTAAAAAAAAAAAAACAAAAAAACAAGCAAGGAGGAACGGAAATGAGCTATTTTGTAATCAGCCAAGTCAAAGCAGCAAATGAACCCGGCTGGTTTGAGTTTCCCATTCGGATGCTATTCAATGCCACTGTTATTTCTGAGTGCGATGGTGCAGCCAAGTCTGGAAATGGAGGGATTTGGAAAACAACAGCGAGAAATTCCATATCCCCTACCTGTCCTGTGAAATGCTACAGGAGACCCGTGGATAATTATTGCCCGTGGCAATCTGGCAATCTGCATCAGGGGACAGAGGGTTAAGCCCAAGTTATTTTGAACAATAGATTTCACTTTATTTTCCTGTTTCCTACTTTGCAGACTTACATTCTGAGGCTTTACTACTTAATCCCCACTGTAGTAATAAAAATTTTTAATCCTGTGTTTAAAATATGAGATTTACTTGTCAAAATCTGGATATACAGCATGGAATTATAATCGCTGTTCAGCAAAAGCAATTCCCCTCAAGTTCAGGCTGCTGTTTGGGAGAGCCTGTCAGGTGCTTTGTGTCAGCACTGGAGGAATGTGCAGACTGCAGAGGTCACAGCAGCTTTCCCTGCACGCTGGGGACACAAATTCATATGTATTTCATAGCTACCAACTCAGATTTCTCGTTTTTCTCTGATTTTGTGTTTTAATCCCCCTATTCTTGCTCCCTCAGCCAACACCTGCCAGGCAGTTAATGGGTAAAGCATTCAGAAATGAAGAGCAGGTTTGTCACAGACAACGTGACAGCCACAGCTGGGCACTGCTCAGCTTTGCACAGACTCGACTCAGGGAATTTTTGGCATCAGGAAAGCCTTGGAGGCCTCAGCAGGGATCACTCCCCTGCACTGGGCACCCTTAGCAGGCCCAGGATACCCAGACCAGCCAAAGGGTCAAGGTTAAACTGCTCCTGAATTAACGCTGAGATGCTGATAAGGAGCAGATGTGGGATCTAACCCAGATTAACATCCAATTGCCTGGGAGAGGGAATTCCAAGCTGACCTCACCACTTCAATAATAAACTTGAAATAAATTTCTCACTGGAGCAACATTTAGTTTCCTCATCCAATATTTATTCAGAGCAGATTTGGAATGTGCCACACCTACCCATCTTGTGTTACAATAATATTAAAACGAAAATATTTAACTCCTTATGTTGTAATGGTAAAATTAATACCAATATCCCTGAGCTCTTTACTGGATTCTTAAACAGCTCTAAGCTCTCCCACAAGTATACAGGTATTGGAATAATTATGTTTCCAACAGAAGCATATCTAGAAAAAAGTTAGATGCCAATTTATCAAGGATTTTCTTATGTTTGGTTGGTTTTGAGACAATAAGCTGGGAATGTTGTATTTATCCCAGTGCCACCTCTCCCAGTGTTAATCTTCTCTCAGGTGGAGAAAAAGAGGTTACTCCTTGGATTATTTTTTTCTTTAAATTGCACTGTTTCCTTTGTATTTATGCTGCTCATCTCCCTTATTAATTACAAATTTTGGGGCTAGGAAAGGAACATACAAAAAGGCAACTTGTGGCAAGGAAGGCTCATTACTCGGGTGTTTTCAGAGTACTTGGTTATTTCAGTGTTGCTTTGAGATTGTTTCTAACCAACAGCTCTTTATCTTGTTCAATCGCAAGAACACTTTCCCTTCCTGGCTAAAAGAAGGTTTAAATCTCAGTGAGGAAAAGGAAACCTAGGAATAGTGATTATTTTTTCTTAATGGAAAATTATAACTATCAACTAAATCATCCTTCATGCTAGACACGACAGACTTAAGCACTTTGAAGTGATTGATTTTTAAATGATATTATGATTTCATGGTTGAAGCAGTAATACTCTTTGCTTTTGAAGACACTGTGTATCATCCTATTCCTTACCCAGTGGAGACACCATTAAGTAGCAATTTGAGGCATTTATTGCTAGAGATGGAGATAAAATTACATTATTTTACTTGTACAATGCCCACGTGTCTCTGCCATACCAGGTCACATGCAAAGCCAGGGCTGGCTTTACCCAGGACATGGTGCTGCTCTGCTTTTTGCTGTTTTCCTCAGAACTGCTCCAGTGTCCTCTTTCTGGCCAGGAAATGAGGACTCAGATACTGGATGGGCCACCCAAATCCCACCTGCAGCCAGCCCTGCCTTTCACACTGTCGGTTAAACCACTGCTTCAGTCAGGGAAATAAAATCTTCAAGGAACACATCAAAAGCATTTAAAATGCAATCAGCCCTCAGCCAAATATCTCACTTGGTTATCCTGACTTGAAAACCTGTGCTGCAGAATCAGAGCTGGGTTCCAGCTCCAGTAGCTGGATAAAATAAAGATATTATCTCTGCCTCGTTGGACCCAGCACAGACTCCCTTCCCAGCACATCTTTGTCCAAACACTGTGACCTAAACTGCGACAAATGGAGCCAACCTTTCCATCAAGAAAGCCTTAATTTATGGTGAGCAAAGAACAACAAATCACAGCCCCTCAGATTTATGGCCCCCAGGATCTGAATTGACCATACAGCACAGCAACCTTTCCAGCACTCTAGTCATTTCTTTAATAAAGTTGAAAATATCAAATCTGCATGCATGCAGAGCCACCCCATCAGAATTTTATGTAAAGTGCACAATAAGTTTATGGATGGTAGTAACGTATTACTCCTTGTAATTTCATTATGTAAAAAGACACAGTTGGGATCTCTTAGGCTCCTATTTCAACATTTATGAATTAAATAACAGAATGTATGCAAGACTGGAATTGGAGAACAACATTTTCCAACAGGCAGAATTGATGAGGAAGGGTTCTCAGTATTTTATGAGGCTGTAACAAACTCTTTGCTGCCTAATTATAGAGAATCTGACAGAGAATGAGGGAAAAAGAACCAACAAAGAAAAGCAGAAATCTGTCAATATGGGGATAAAGCAAGACTTGGTGCAAATTTAGGACCTTGGAACAAACCCACCCTGAACTGTAGATAATTCTAGTATCAGATCTAGGGGTAAACTTTAAGCCTTGTGTCTGTCAACAGAACTGGGAACCTCTTGGGTCAATCCAGAAGCCCTGATGGTTACTCCAGCAGCTGCATGGATAAGCCTTTGCTGTATCTTATCAAACTATAAAAATGTGTTCGTGCCCTGGGTCTGTTCCTCCCCTCAACCCCACTCCCAGAAATCTTGAGTTGAATTTCATTCAAAGTTCAATAGTTTGGTCACGGTGGCTGTACAACCAAGGAAGCAAAGCCTGCAGTAGATTCTGGGTTTATGATGTTATACGTGGGACATCTCATGCCCTGAGTTAAGTAAACTCTAACCTGTTTGGGCAATACCTTTTGGTCCATAGAAATGCCATTATTTAGACTATCACAATCAATAAATTGGATTTTGCTTTTGCAAGTGAAAGGGCTGTTATTTTTCATACAGTTTGTCAATAGGCTCCAGGTTGGGAGATATATGAAAGATATTCTACACAGGCCAGAGAGTTATGAGCTCTCAGGCATGAATTATTTAAGTTCTTTTCACTTCTATAAAAAAAATAAATACAGAGATGGCCAAAACAGATGCCATAAATCGTGGATTTGATGTAGGATTTCCATCTTTCCTTGTCTGCTTTAAAAGCGTGGGTTCTTTGTGCTGAAAATCCTTTCACCATTTGCATCTGTGCAGTGAAAGACATTATTATACACTGAAATAGTGTCCTGTGAACTGGACTTTCAGGTGAAGACTTACTGCACTCCCAGCCATTGGGAACTGAAGCAGCCAAGGACATTTCATTCCCTCCTGCCCATTCCCTCCCTGGTCTTTACCCAGGAAAAGGCAGGAGGCCACTGTACCTTCCATTTTTTTCTGACATCCCTGTAATTCCTGCCTTTCTGCCAGTCTACCAATTACCTACCCCCATGAGCTACTGTAAAGAAATCTCAAAGGAAACGAATTAATTGCAAAAATTATTTGAGAGTACGACAAACTCTGTGTGATGTGGACAGAGAGTTCCCACGTTCCAGTGGTTTGAGATCTGTCTTCCAACCTGCCCCTTCTCTTTGCCCCCAGTCTCTCTCTAACCCTCACACCTCAACTCAGCAGAATTTCTGCCCTGCCACGATCCATTATTTAACCCTGATGTGCTCTATATACCTCATCAGCATGTTCAATACATATCTTTTCATTTACAAGTGTGCTCTCAAGAGCCAGGACAGAGAACAGGGCTGCCAGATGCTGCAGGGATGTTTAAGCAGAAGGGGAATTCTTACATCCAATCTCATGTATTAGAATATTGGTTCCTTTTCCCCACCAGCACATGCTTGGAGCACTCTAAGCCAGCCAGCTCTGCCCTTGCTCTTTCCTTACCCAATCCACTCTAGTTAAATACCTTTTTCATAAGGAGTTTTAAATTATAAGTCTAAATGAGGCCTATAAATTATACTTCATAAAATCCTGTGCACATCATTTCCTCACAGAAGAGGCACCAAAGAAATATTTTCCATGCCACCACCTATGTACCCATCCCTTTGCAATATAACATTTATTCTAATATTAAAATGGCAGCTGCTCTATAAATTGTGAATCATTAGCACTCTTCATTGATTTTTCCCTTGCAGCCTGCAACCCTGGGCAGCAACTGCATGTGAATATCAGTCTATTGGATTGAGATTCATATCCTATTTGAGGGTCAAAGACCGAGACCTCGTGAGCTTGAACTTCTATCAGCCTAAAGCTGATCAATACCTGGAGATGTATTTGATCCTGGCTGCTAGCACAGATTAAGTGGCCATAAATACAATCAGAAATGTGAGGCTGCTGGGGGAGCAGGAGCCCAGCCACAGAGATGCCAGCTCCAGTGGGATTTCTGGGAGCAGGGACAAATCTGCAGAGCTGGGTGCTGTAATTTTGGGGAGGCTCAGCCCAGCATGCAGCTGGTGGAGGAAGAAAGGAGGATTTGCAGCAGAGACAGGATGCAGTGTTGTTTTCCATGATGTTCCTGTTGGACATGGGACCACTTCAAATTCCCACAGCCCAGGTATCCCAGGAGGTGAGGGGACTGCTCCTGACATGGATCAGAGCCAGCTGCTCAGCTTGGCATGGACACCACGGCTGGAAACACCAGGAGGATTAATTGAAAAACATTAAACAGATCAAATAAGTCCCTTTTCTTCCTGTGTCCCCTCTTCCCCTCTATCTCCAAGCAAAACTTTAAATATATGATTAAAATGACCTATTAAAGAGAAGAGACTCATTCCATTTGAGTACATTAATGCTGATTCTCTGCTGGCTGAGGAAGAAAAAAATCCATAATCATAAGCCTTATTAAAGAACAATATCCTTCGAGGGCTTATTGTTTTCCCCTTTAGAGAGTGCAATGCCTTGAAAAATAGACATGGAAACAGAGAGAAATAAAGAAACTGTGTTGCACTGCTCCAGACACCACAGCACTCAGGGAAATTACCTCCTTATTTTTAGGCATGTTTACAACAGGCCTATTTGCACTATTACCTTTGATCCTAAACTCCAATTTAAATTATTCTTTTAAATGAGATCCAGAGGGGAAATAATGAGAAATGGCAGGAAGTCTGAAAAAGCAAGAGGTTCTTTTCTGCTGTGAGATGGGGTGGAGGATGCAACTGTGGGCAAGCAGCAAAGGACACAAAGCATCCTTTGCTCTGTGTGGGGGGACCGGTGGCACCATCAGGGCACCTGCAGGATGCAGCTCCCTCGGTGCTGATTTTAGGAGAGAAGTCTGTGCCTGGCTATAATCAAATACAAGCTGGTGTTTATATTTACATGGTTTCGTGTCCTTGCGGTGTCCTTGGGGGGAAGAGACTTCATTATCATAAAAAATATGTTTTTATTCCACTACATAAGTACTACTTATTATAGTCTCATATATTTTCTGACACTACCAAGGGGTCTTTATTGTTGTACATCAAGGTCACTGACAAGTAATATATTCAATCTATTAAGTTATTAGGGAGATAAATAATTTGGATGCAAGCTGAACTCTGAACTTTTACCTTTTCCCCTGACAGCCGGGTAGTTTCTTGGCGTTCATACTAATCTCAGCTCTGCTTGAATAGTAATTCCATTAGGGTTATGGCTGCAGCTATACATATGCAATGACCTCAAACACAATTTCTTTATGGGCATGGGCAATAGGAATATTAAAATTTTAAGCCAAAGAGGATGTAATGTAACTTTACATTATTTATTGTAGACACAAATCCTTTATAATATTAAAGGATAAAGAATTAATAAAAGAAAGATCCCATAAACAATCCATAAAGTCAAATGTAGTTCTTGATTTAATGCAATTGCTTTTTAGTGTCTTCTGGTTACAGACTTACACTTCATTAAAAAAATCTAGTCAAGAATTGGGAGCATCCTGGTAACTCAGCAGTCCCTGGGTGGTTTGGAAAGCAGTTTAACCCTCTGGTTCTGCTTGTGACAATCTACCCAGGGATGGTCACAGGCCAAGGAGTGGAGAAGCTTAACCCACAGTTATTACAGTTATTTTAGTCCCTGAAACCAGGACTAACTGGTTATTTCAGTCCCTGAAACTGGGATCTCTGCACTTGCTAAGCAAACTTTCACTCTCTGTGACACCACACAAAGCCAGCTCTTCCTGCTGTCAGGACATTTTTTGGGATTGGCTTTAGCCTGGCAGTGCCCCAGGGAAAGTCTCTAGAATTGGGAGTTGCTGTTTATTCCACTAAGTAGTTTTCCCTCCTGATAAACCCAGCTGCAGGGACTGTGTGCCTCTAAAGTTGCAGTATGGGAACATCAAGTGCCAGATTCTGGGAAAGGAAATGTTTGGGAGCATCATCCCTGAACGGCTGGAGCAAGGACGCTGCTTCCTCCAGGCTGATGTTGTGTGGTCCTGGTATCCAGAACTTTAACTGTGCCAAAACCCATCATGTTTGATATGTGTTGACAACCAATGTGTTAAAGCTCCTTTCATGTAAATTCTCTCTAATTTAGACTTCTGATGTCAATAGAATGCAAACCTTGCTGGAAACACCAGTAGTCTAAATAATTAGCTAAACTTTGGAGGGAGCTTTTCTCTAATGAGAACAAAATGAAAGTGGAGGAAATAAACCAACAAGACTTTCCTATTCCATTTTATATTGCAAATATAGAACAGCTATGATTATTACTTTTTTCCCCTGTGCTTATTTGGGATTGGAGCTTGGGATACATATGAGAGAATGCTCTAATTACCTCCTGGGCATTCTAGAACTACCACAGTAAACTAACCTGGATTGTTTTTCCAGAAAGAGGAATAGCTGTGTGATCCTGCCTCTAACTGTCCAGGGAGATGTTTTATTCCTGCTGCCGAGGACAGAAGTCAAACCCATCTGGGGTGTAACACTGCCACAGTCAGAGTTCAAGCACTTCTTTCCACATTCTCCATTCTCACTTCTTTTTTTTCCCCCTCCTCCCTCATTCATCATCCCAATCCCCTCTTTCTTCCTCGCCAAATTCCCACTATCAAAACCCAGCCTAGAGCTCAGCTCCTCATGCCCTCAGTCTCTAAGGAATTGGGCTTGGATTTCCCAATCCAGCAGGGCAGAAATGCTGTTGTCCTTATTGTACATCCTAAATGCAGTAATTGCTTAAGAAATAATTGAAAGAAATTAAAGGAATGAAGAGAAATTAAGTAAGAGCTGCAAGCTCCAACCAAGGGATGCTCTCATCAAACCCCTTATCAAGGATTTGCTTTACTTAACCAACTCAAAGTCATTAACACCACATTGATACAGTATGATTCTTTTAAATTGAATTATATATTGCAGGATGTAAAAAACTTTCTAAACCCAGCAACTCTTTTAAGAGATATACAGGGCAAGGATGCAGAGAGAGTCTTGGGTTTCAGGGAAAAAAACCCAAAGTTTTCAGTCTTTAGCATCTTCCACTACACAACCATTGATAGTAAACAGCTTCAGCCTTGGGGAGACACAGAGAGTCAGAGATTTTACAGATCCTGATCTCACCTCAGCCTTTCAGCAGAGTCTGCAGGGAGAGGAAAGAAAATGGATCAGAACAGACAGCCTACTTCCAGAAAATCATCATTATTCATAAAGCATTACGAAGAGCTGTAAGAACTTCCCAAAGGTTGATTTCCCTGTGGACTGAGCCCCCTTGCTCCATCCTTTACCCCTTTTATAGCCACAGGGACACAAAAGGAGGTTCCTGGGTGCCTCCTGAGACCCGAATCAGTCCAGGTGGATCAGGACGTTTTGTTCTTCAAGTTATAAAGTTCATGTGCTTGCCCGGAGAAAAGCAACCATTTCTCACATGTGTACAATTAGTTTTCACTGGACACAGGAGCTGAGTTGGGGAGATGGCCCTGTCAGCTCCTGTGTCAGCCTGTGTGTCACACGTCATATATGCCCCACGGAATAAATCACACGTCATATATGATCCACGGAATAAATCACACGTCATATATGCCCCACGGAATAAATCACACGTCATATATGACCCGTATAATAAATCACACGTCATATATGACCCGTATAATAAATCAATCGAGTGCGCAACGGGTGTGCAATGAGTGTGTAAATGAGTGTGCACAGGCATTAGCGATCGATCGCCGATCTCATCGATCGGCAGGCATTAACAATCGATCGCCGATCTCATCGATCGACAGGCGCGATCAATCGATCGCCGAGCTAATCGATCGGCAGGCATTAACAATCGATCGCCGATCTCATCGATCGGCAGGCATTAACAATCGATCGCCGATCTCATCGATCGGCAGGCATTAACAATCGATCGCCGATCTCATCGATCGGCAGGCGCAATCAATCGATCGCCGAGCTAATCGATCGGCAGGCATTAACAATCGATCGCCGATCTCATCAATCGACAGGCGCGATCAACCGATCGCCGAGCTAATCGATCGGCAGGCATTGGCAATCGATCGCCGATCTCGTCGATCGACAGGCATTAATAATCGCTCGCCGATCTCATCGATCGGCAGGCATTAACAATCGATCGCCGATCTCATCGATCGACAGGCATTAACAATCGATCGCCGATCTCATCGATCGACAGGCGCAATCAATCGATCGCCGAGCTAATCGATCGGCAGGCATTAACAATCGATCGCCGATCTCATCGATCGACAGGCGCTATCAATCGATCGCCGAGCTAATCGATCGGCAGGCATTAACAATCGATCGCCGATCTCATCGATCGACAGGCGCGATCAATCGATCGCCGAGCTAATCGATCGGCAGGCATTGACAATCGATCGCCGATCTCATCGATCGGCAGGCATTAGCAATTGATCGCCAATCTAATTGATCGGCAGGCATTAGCAATTGATCGCCAATCTAATTGATCGGCGGGCAAATGTGCACCGAGCCATCGATCACACTCATTGCACACTTCTTGCACATTCCTTGCACTGTCATTGCACACTCCTTTCCTCTCCTTACAAACTCCTTACACACTTTTTTCACATTCCTTTCACACTCCCTGCACACACATTGCACACTCCTTACACACTCCTTGCACATTTCTTATACACTTCTTGCACACTCCTTGAACAGTGCTTGCACATTCCTTACTCACTCCTTGCATGCTCATTGCACACTCATTTTACCCTCCTTGCACACTCCTTACAAACTCCTTACACACTTTTTGCACACTCCTTGAGCACTCCGTGCATGAGCAATCGAGCACCAAATGACAGAGTGCATAAGAAGTGTGCAAATGAGTGTGCAAGAAGTGTGTGTAAGCATAAGCAATCGAGAGCAGAGTGATGAATCAAGGCAGGAGCAATTGAGTACAGAGCGACAGATCCAAGGAGGGTTAGGGTTAAAGTGAGTTTTAGGGTTAGGGAGCTATAAGGATCTGCCCAGTGCTAAGCATGGCAGAAAATGGGAAAACTTTCCACTCTCAGGCATTGGAGCCACTCAGTAACGGCCCAAAGGTTTCACAGTGCCCACCATCTCTGGCTGGAATTTGAGGGGTCCCAGCACAGCCCCTCTGTAGTGTTCCTCCAGAGCTGACACTTCCCAGCATCCCTAACCAGGGCTTGCGGGTCCCAGCACAGCCCCCCTGGCACACCCCACTGCTTCTTCAAGTCCCCTTTAACCAGGATGATTTTCTGGGCTAGGAGCACCCAAAGCCAGCAGAACTGTGCTTTCACCACTCAGTGGCTTCTTCTGCCTGGGAAATCTCTCAGGGGCTCAGAGCAATTTGTTCCTCAGGCATCTGCAGCCTCCACCTCACTGTCCCTGGGGATCTGGGCACAAAACAGCACCCAGCCCACACCGAGCTGCCCAAATCCCTCCCTCAGCCCAAAGGGAATGTTTGTATATGATGTTTTCACACTACAATGTGCCAATAAATGAGCTTGAGGTTTTTCTTCGTTTTCCTATTGTTTTAATTTTTTTTTTTTTTGGTTGTACTTGGCCATTTGGGCTGCTCCAGCTCTGCCCCAGCTCTGCCCCAAGCTTCTGTATTGCAATAAGCAAAATTCACTTTACATCACTACTTTTAAATCAAATCTCTCGCTTGTGCTATTATTAATTTAGATTCAACAGAACTATTGCTGATTAAATAATTACCCATTGTTTGTAATAGTGAATTGGGGGTTACTGAACTTGAGAAAAGAGTCTTTAAAACACATCGATTGCAATAGTGAAACTGTTCTGCCCAGAAGGGCTGGTGACCTGTTCTCGAGTGGGCACAAAGCCAAGCAGAGTGAGGAGCTTTGGGACTCCCCCCCACCAGCTGGTCCCTTCCCCAAGTCTGTTGTTCAATAAATCAGTGATGGATGGGTCTGTCAGGTGGGCACAGCCCTAAAGATCACCCCTGAATTCTGTGGGATGGTTCTTGGGATGCTCCCAGGAACAGAGCTTGGCCCTTCCAAATGAGCATTTCAGTCTGAGGAGGGGTCCCTGCAGCCAGGGTGGGCTGGGATATTCCTGCAGCATCCTGGGGAGCACAACCCCCTGTGTTCAGGGAGGGACACATGAGGCTTTAGCTCTGCTGCTGCAAATCAAACGAATGACATGGATTTGTGGCCTATCATCTTGACAGCCTCCTTTAAACTGCTTATTTTAAAACAGGATAAACAGAGGATTAATAACCTTGCAGAACACAGAGAGCCTGGTTCCTCCCAGGGAAGCCTCTGTAACATCCCTCCCCAGCAGCTGGGTGAGGATCTCACCCCCCTCCTGCCCTGCACCCTGGAAATTGTGTCCCCAGGAATGAGCCAAGTCACCCTCAGCCTGCAAAAATAATTCAGGATACAGCGCTGATTCAGTTATAGGAATAAGGTGATCCCGAAAAATTATTTTCCTCTGCACTGCTTGATTTAGGAGGGAAGAGGTCTGGGTAGTAAATCTGAATATTTTCTTAATCACCAAAATAAAATCATTTCAATAAAATCATGTTCCCACACTGAGGAACAGTCTGCTCCCCCCACCCCTCATTCAAGTTGGATAGAAATGCTCTTCCAAAACATACTTGCAAGTTAAAGCTGTTAAAAAATTCACAGATTCCTTCCAATAAACACAAACACACTTGTATTTACCAGTGAGTAACTCCACTGAGCAGCACAGGGGGGATTTTATCCAAGCCCTCCTGTCACTCAGTCATTTCAGGGCAGATTTTCCATCCTTTGCTGCTGGACAGCCCCACAGAGCCTGTGGGTGAGCAAGGAGCACCAGGAAGGTCCCTTTCACACTTCTGCCAGACCTTGCTGACTTGAAAATGCCACATTTGCAGCAGAGCAGCAGCACATCTAATAAATCACATCTGTACACTGCTTTATTCACAGGCACTGACAGTTTAGGATTGACGACACCCAGGGCAACCTAATGTCAAGCACTCCTAATGAAAACTATCCCATTTTGCTCCAGTAGCAGCAGCTGCCAACAGACATAATCTACTGGCATATGGAGAAGGCCATGCTAATCCCTGCAAGGTCATTAACAAGAGGGTGAAAATTACATGCAAAGCACCAGCTGTGGCATCCCCACTGCCTCACACTTGCTGTAGCAGGGGCAACAGAGGTGAAAAATGCAGCTCTGTCTCAGCAGGCCGAGAGCTGTGGTAGAGCAGAGCTATTTCCAGCCCTTCCTTCCCCAAAGCAGGGGTCAGTGCTGCTGAAATTCTTCTTGTACAGAAGAGCTGGGAGATTTTCAAGTGTGATTTCACAGCGTGCAGTGGCTCGAGGAGAGATGAGTTCCAGGATGGCTGGAGCTCACAGGAGAACAAGGGAGTCTTGGCTCACCTTCCCAACAGCCTGAACTGATGAAAAAGAGCATCTTGCCACCCATCTCCCCGAGAAAATCCCTGGAGATGTGGCACCTGGGGAATGGTTTAGTGGTGGACCTTGGGTTTGATGGTCTTAAAGGGTTTTTCCCCCCCCCACATAGAACAGAATTCCAAATATCTTCCCAGCAGTGAGGAGCATTCCACGTGGACAAGGTCTCCAGCCTGTCTTTCCTCCAGCCCCTAATCCACAAATAAGGCCCCTGTCACTCCAGGCTCACCTCGGGTTTGTACATTTTAACATTTACATGCACAGGAGCTCTGCTTCCATAATCCCAAACTCACTCCCAAAGAATATCCTACCCCCATATTTACATGGGAATTCAGCATCTCAGTTTGTCTTTCCATTAAATTGCATGAACATTTTTATAAGCCATAAATCAAAAAGTCTGCTAAAACCCCTCAGCAACGACTACCTAAAACAAATCTTTTCCAATTTAAATCCCAGCCTGCATAACGATCAATCCCATTAACCCCCTAATTGTTAACATTACTTTGGGTAATGTTAAAAAACATTAATTTCAAAAAATGTAACAGGAAAAAAGCTCTTTAAATCGGCAAAAAGATAAATGGTCTCCAGCAG
Source organism: Sturnus vulgaris (assembly GCF_052056855.1). NCBI lineage: Eukaryota > Metazoa > Chordata > Aves > Passeriformes > Sturnidae > Sturnus > Sturnus vulgaris. The sequence goes on from NC_142264.1 coordinate 2,394,401, forward strand.
CATGACCTTTCCCCATACCACAGTGACACTGAATTATTTTAAAGTTATTTACATTTTCATTCTTCCCTGGAAAAATGTTGACAAGGCTTTCACCGACCATAATGGATACACAGTAACATCTGTGGGAAGTGTAACTGCATCGAGAGCCCTTCCTCGATTCCTCATCACACCAACCAGCTTTAATTAAGAGTGGAAAGGTGATTCCAGAGTGAGCTGGCTCCTTAGCGGGGCTGGCTGAGCTGTGGGAGGGGTTTAACCTCCCCAAAACCTGAGCGGGGTTTAACCACCAGCATCTCCCTGCCTCGAGCCCGTGTGCCTTCGACTCTGCTTTTCCAGGAGGAATTTGGCTCAGAATCCCCACCAGGCTGCACAAAATCCCCACAGGCTGTGGCAGCACAAAAACACCTGAGCCAAGTCTTGGCTTTTCTTGGATGTCGTGGAACATCCCCCTGGGCAGAGGCTGTGTCGTGGTGTGCACACACTGTCCCCGACACACAAAACACCAAAAAATGCTGCTGCAGGGATCTGTGACCTTAACCAAGCCATTTCCCCGGGCAGGTTGAAATTTGGCACCACCCCTGCACTAATTCCCAGCAGGAGCAGGGATGGGCTTCAGAAAAATGAAGAGAACTCTGGTTTTCCTTTCCTCCATCCTCTGCTGAGCATTTGGAGCTTTAGAAAGCAAAACATCTGCCCTGGTGGGAGCAGGACGTGACTCCTGAGTGACTTCTGTCCCCACAGGCACAGCAAGCCAGGGGACACAGCAATCAGCCCTGATCCATGAGGATCCAACATCTTTCCTTGATATTCCAGCAGCTTTCCCTGATATCCCTGCAGCCCTCTGGGCACGGCTGTACCAAGGCTCCCCACACAGCAACTCGAGCCCTTCTTCTAATATTAATGACAAGTAATGTGTCAACCCCCAGAGCCACCGAGTGATCCCATTTCAGCCGTGCTGTGCCCAGAGGGGTGACACAGGCTCACCTGAGCTCCAGGGTCACGCAAGGGACCAGGACAGGTGCCAGGGCACAGGGACACGTCCTGTGGCTGCACAGCACGGACAGACTGCAAATGTCGGAGCTGCTCCTTCAGGGTTATTTTGGTGGCAGCTCCTGCAAACACTGGCACTGAGGAGTGGCTCAGGACTCGCTGAATCCCTGTGCTTGGTCCAAACACTTCAACTCACAAACCCTCGTGTTGAAGTGGGACAGAAATATCCCACCTGATCAAAGCACGTCAATTGGTGCTCATCTAAGTTAACGAGATGCTTCAACTAACACAAGGGAATTTATTTCAGAACATAATGACTTTTCTGTTGGCAAATCTAGTGATAAAAACCTGCACAAATCTGTATTTCAATGGAGCTGGGCTGCTGCCTGGCTCCAGACTGGCTCAGGGTGGTTGTGCTGCCCTGGTGCTGTGGCACAGCAAATATCAGCATCCCACAATTAGCAGGCAGCTTATTAATCCCTGCAAATAAATGAGCCTGGTCCTCCAGTCCAGAAAAACACTTGGGGGACCAATTCTTTATTTCTGAGTGTATGATTAGTACAAATTAAATCCAGAATAAGTTTTAATTTTACCACATCAAGCAGGTTCATCAAAACACCCTTAACCCCCAGAGTCAGATCCCGATAAAGGCATAACAAGGGGATGTTTCAACTAGAATGATTAGGATAGTCCAGGAAAATTAATTTTGAAGTTCATGGCAGCCTCCTGTCAGAAACAGGCTACAGTGAGGAGGGAACGTTCAGGAAATGAAAATGAAAAGGCTGTGCTAAGTAGTGCTGGTGGCAAGGAACAGGACCTGGCTCAGATCCTACCCACACACTCCCATCAAAGGATCACGTCCTGTGAAGCCAATTCAATGTGATACACTCAGCAACTGGAGTCCAGCTCCCAAACACAGAGTTCTGCTGCCCAAATCCTCCCTCGTTTACTAAAGGCTCCCCATGGCTCTGGTTTGGGCTGCTCAGAGCCATTGGAGCAGCTGCTGCTGGAGAGGGGCCTGAGTGACACAAACAGGGCACCGAGGACAGCACAGGATGTTCAACTTCACTTTCCAAAAAGTGAAACCAATTTCAAACCAATTCAAACCAATTTCCCTTTAACACTGCTGCCTTCTGCCACCCTGGCTGTGCCCAGCACACACAGCCTTGCTTTGCTCTCTCAAACCCACAAGGAACCAGCTGGGCTGTGGGACCTTCATCCCACTGCACCCAGGGGTGGTTCTGGTGCAGGGATCCACAGTGCTCAGCCCTAAGGAAAACTCCAGCCCTCCTTTTCTGCACACACAGACACAGCTTGGCTTGTGCCTCTGTGTGCCAGGACTCTCCTGTCCCCAGAGATGGGGCAGCAGCAGACCCAGAGCAGGGTCCCCTCCAGGAAACAGGGAAGCAGCAGTTTCAGCATCCACTCTCCAGACAACATTATAACTCCTTTCAAATTATAATTCACGCTTGAGAAAACAAAACAGAGCCCAACCAATCCTAGTAGAGCTTGTAGCATACAGAAGGAAAAGCAGCCACAGCTCATGCATGGCCTCAGAAAAAGGAACCAGCAAACAAGCTCAGCCTCTCAAACCAGGCTGTGTTAAAGTAAACACTCATTATACAGCAAACTAAGATTATCTAAGCTTTGGGTCTTGTTTTGGTGTTAATTTTTGTTGTTGTTGTATTTTTCATTTGAGAAAAGAGTCACATGTTGGGAACCAACCTCCTTATCTGTTTCATTTATGGTCCACACAAATGCCAGGACAATTCCTGGGGAAACACCAAGCACCACGTCCTGCAATTACATCAACCCCACACCTCATAATTTTTGCAACCATCTCTCCCAAACACAACCAGCACAACTGACCTTCAATGCAGAGGGAAGGCTCAATCCCAGATCCTACACGGTCAGCAGAGAGTGACCCATGATGGTGGAGGGAAATTGGGAATCAGCAGGGACACAACCCTGGATAAGGAGAGCCAGGAGCCATTAAACAACTGCCCTGTGGCCTCACCTGTGGAGCCTGAGTGAGCCTTGGTGAGGCCCATCCCTTTTCCATTTTGAGGAAATCAGCTGTTTCAAGTGGAAATCAGCCTTCCACCCGGAGCCCTGCCAGCCCTGTGTGGGTGTCTGTGGGAGGGAGGCTTTGTCCCTGCACTTCCTTTCCCTCCTGTGCTCTTTGCATTTCTGTTCCCTGCCCCGATTTACCCCAGCACGGGCGAGGGGAGCCTTGCACCCCATCCCTGCCGTTAATGAGTATTCCAATGGGCTGCTTCCACAGATTGAGAACAACATCCTCCCTCGGCAAAACAGAAGTGATTCCTGAATTAATTTAGATTTCCCGCTGCCTTGTTAGACCAGCTGGATATGGCACGCTTCATCTTCCCTGCAAACAGTGCCGCCGTCCCTGGGGGACACTCAGCACTTTATAAACCTGTCAAGCCCTTAAAGGCGGTGACCGTGAGGCTTCACAACAAAACCTGGGGAGGTTTATGGCCACACACACACACACACACCAGCCAGCCCCAGAGAGAATCCGGCACGGGTGGGTTGGGAACTGAGGGGATGTTGTTTTGTGCTGCGCTTTCATTTAAAACCAAGCGAGTAAAAAAAAAAAAAAAAGCTCTGCGTGATTTATTTTAAAGCATCCAAGCTGCTGCAGCCTGCGGTGCTTTGAGAGCGTGTGTATATACATGGGAAATGGGAGATTGTCTCCAAAGTCATTTGCATTCATTCCCCTCTCCCCCTCCTCCGCGCAGGGAGTGTTTTTATCCTGCAAACGGCTGAATATCTGCAACTTGTGCAGAAATCTGACTTTGGGGTGCAGAGCACCTGATGGAGCTGGTTTTCATTTAGGAAACACGTTGTTCTGCCAATCCCCCCCTCCAGTGCTGATTTAGTTCTCTACTCTTCTTAGACAAGCTTCACAACATTTTTTTTACACAAACAACATTTTTCAGCATCTCTGTGACCTGTGCCCGAGCTCTGGGCAGAGCTGGACAGGCAATGCCCGGTGATCCCTGGGGATGCTCCCGGTGATCCCTGGGATGCTCCCGGTGATCCCTGGAGGTGCTCTCGGTGATCCCTGGGGATCTTCTCGGTGATCCCTGAGGATGCTCCCGGTGATCCTTGGGGATGCTCCCGGTGATCCCTGAGGATGCTCCCAGTGATCCCTGAGGATGCTCCCGCTGTCCTGAGCTGTGCCCATCCCCGGAGCACAGGGGATTTGGGCTCCAGGCTGGGCTCAGTCCCTGGAGCCGAGCTCAGCTGCCGGACGCTGGCTGTGTCCCAGCTGGAGGGGCTGCCAGCTCCCGGCCACTGCGCTGTCCCTCGCTGTCCCCACCCGGCCGTTTGCTCAGCCTGACAAGTCAGCATCTGACGGAGCCGCTGCCGTTTGTGTCCCTCGGGGATTATGAGATGACTGCAGCAGGTCCCGGCTATTCTCTGCAGCCCAGCATGTTGTTGCTTCATTAAACGCCAAATTGTTACATTAATTCTAACTGCCCTGTAGAGATGTAGCTGTCAGGAATGATTTACTCGCCTCCAGCTGACTCGGAGCCTTTTTCCAGGCTCTGCAGAGGCACTGGGAGTGGGATGCAGGACTTGTGTCCGGCCAGAATCTGCCCACCCTGAAGGGACAGGGACACTCTTCAGACCTCAGTGGAAGAAGAACTAGGGAGCTAAAAAACCGTGTGGAATTTGATTTTGCTGAACTGTGGGCTGCTGGTGAGACAAGTTTCCTGTTAAGAGGCAGCATCTTTGCTGGAATATTTACTGAGAGCAGATCTCTGGGACTCTCCCCCGTGCTCTGCCTGTGCTGCAGGAGGAGGATCCAGAGGTTTTCCTGCCTCCTTCCCGAGGGCTGTGATTTGGGTGAGCTGGGACACGAGGACAGTGGGAACTCTTCTGCTCAGATGCTCTGATACATCTGGGAGAAGCCACCAGAGGGGACCTGAGGATGAGCTGGCCGTGTCCACCCTCCCTGCTCCCTGTGGATGAGGGGTCTCACCTGGCCCACATCCCCCCAAAGTCCCCAAGCTCTGTGCCCAAGCTCTTGGCCCCCCTTTTGTCACCTCCTCCCCTGGATCAGACTGGATAGGAGAGGAGGTGTTTGTCCCCTGGGACAGGGATTTGGTTTCATTAGCCTCACACAGGAAATCCAAATAAGAAAAAAAAAAAAACAAAACTGTTTCTACTGTTTGACACAAAATCTAAACATTTCTGTAGGGAACACAAGTTTAGGCACAAAGGTGAATATGCTGTTTGGGAAGAAAAAAAAAAAAAAAGATTAATACAGTAGATTTTCCTCATTGAGAAGACAAAAAATTTCCTACCTCCCATGTCATGCACTGATGGAAATCAGTGGAGGTTGTAAAGCCACCTGCAAATTGAGCAGTGCAAACCTCCTCTCCTGACTCCTGGGTTTTACAAGCTGTCAGTCAGCCGGACAGTGTTAGTTTTATTTGCCTCTTCCAAATTGCTTTTCTTTTTAACAGGAAGAAAGCATTTATATTAATGGAATCCTTGAGCCTTGGCCCTGAAAGGAGAGGCTGAAATGCAATCCCTGAATTTGAGCTCAGGACACTCGGGGAGCTCTTCTCCCTGCTCAGAGCAGAAAACTTCCAGCCCCGTTCTGCCTCTGAGAGCAAAGCACAAAGGCAGGGGGGAGATTTGCATTTCCTCCTTTCTGAAATTCAGCATCCCCTGGGAATTCCCAGGGGGAGAGGAACAACAGCACTCGTTATTTACCGGGAGGGAAACAATGAGAAAAATATCTATAAAACATAAGTTCAATTATTACAGTTGTTAAACTGGTTTTATAACACCAGAATTGTCCTAAAACCAACTGCATTTCTGTCTCGCTGTTGTTATTTCTTAATTTATAGGAAATAAGAGGATTTCAAGGTATTTTTTCCAGTCTTCTATATGAAAATATCATGAATACTTGAATTGCCAAAGTATTTTGAAAGAAAACACCTGCCCAGATTTGGTGAACACGGAATTCTTGAAAATACAAACCCTTCTTTTCTCTTTCAGTGAAGTTCTGCAATCTGCTTGTTTAAAATCCCACCGTTTTCTATTTACTCCATAAATTTCCATAAGAAATGTCCTTGTGATGTAGCTACGGGCTGGCAGCAACAGTTGTCTCTTTATTATTCACTTCTGGAGAAGGAAGGAGAAGCTGCCGAGCCCAGCTCTGGACTCAGGAGCTCTGAACTGAAGGTGGCAAATTTTTGCCTGGGGTTTCCCCCATCCTTGCCCTGTGTTTATGTGGATATGTATTTGTGTGTAAATATATACATATATATGCATATGTTTGGTCAAACCCACTCCCTTAGGAATTTTTTCCCTTTCTTTCTGATTTCCTCTTTGAAATATTTCCATATCTGTGTTTCATGTTCACAACTTTCTGCAGACAGAAAACATCAGGCTCTATTTCCTGTGGCTGTATCACCACCACCTTTGCCACAAATACTGAAAAATAACAATGTCCCATCAAAAATATGATCAAACCAGAGCAACCCTGTTCAGATCTCCCAAGGATTTCTAGCCCCCCCCATCCTCTTTTTTTTTTCTTTCCAAAGCATTTCCATATCAGTGTGTTTGCTCCTCTATTGAAAGGGAATATTTCAACACTTTGTTCAAGTTTTAAGAGCTTTTAGTTTCAGGTTTTTTATTTACTGATATTGATGTGAATTTAGCAAAAGACTATTTAAAGTTTAGCTGACAAATTTATTTGTAATCTCGAAGTATTTGATCATCAGAGAGAAAGCGAGAATATAAATAAAAGACACTGGACATCCACATAATCTACAGTTAATTCCATAATTTTTACAGATAACAATATACATATATTGTCTTGCCTTTCCTCACAATCAGCTTGCACAATAGCAGTGGGAAAACACAAATGCCTGGAGCAGAGACGTGTCCCCAGGGCAGGGGGTGCTCACTCCACAGTGCCTGGGGCAGGGCTCACCTCAAACCAGCCCGACCCCCCGAGAAGGTTTTTGGCAACAAGACATCAGGGTGATTTTTGAGACACTTTGCAGTAAAACTGATGTGAAGAAATTGGAAGGAAAAGCGTAAGATCCACAACCCAGATCCACCACCAGTGTCCCTGGGTCAAGAAAATTCCCCTCTTGACCTCGTGATAAATGTGGAATTACTTGGTAATAAATACATCTATTCACGGTTTAATGCTTCTATGGAAGAGTCAACCTAGCACTCTACAAATTAAAGAGGGGAGAAGCAGAACTAACATATGATTTTCATTTTACAAAGGAAAAGGGCTGTTGATAGACGATTGGCATATTAAAGAGCATTTCATTTTAGAAAAGTTAATGTAAATTCAAAGTAAAACAAAACATACCGCATTGGTGCGCTTTTAAAAAAAATCTGTTGGAAGAACAGAGAAGTTTCCTACCATGGATTTCTGAAGTGATTCACTATGAACATTTCTCCTATAGAAATATAGACATTGTCACACCTTTCACCGTGGATGAGGATTTTATTTTCCCTTTAAAATGTTTCGGTGTGGATGAGTGATGGAGCAAGTCCTTGCTTTGGAGAATGCACTGACAACAAAACGCAAAATACCTCCTATCAAATCTGTAAAGCACAAGTCTTGGTGTTTGGTAAAGACACGAGAATCAGTTTGGTTTGGACGCTCCAGGTGCCAGGGGCTGCAGTGCCAGGGCTTTGTCCACCATCCTCTGCCAGGGTCATCTCCAAAATCCCCTCTGCTCCCTGCCCGGCACCCAGGGCTCGTCCCTCTGTCCTTCCCAAGAGCAGGTGACATTTAACAGCACCGAGTTCCTTCCCCTTCCCGCTGCCTGGGGGTGGCCCCTGTATCAAAACTGAGCGTGGTCGACCTCATCCAGCCAGGAGGCCGGGCTGGCAGGGAAATCCGGGTACCCGCCGCTGCTGCCGGTGGAGAGGTCGGAGCTCGGTCCATTCCCGGCCAGGACCCTCATGGGCTGCGCCACCCCTTGTCCGCTCTGTGCCATGATGGCCAAGCCGTTGTCTGGGTAAACCAAGCTGGAGATTAAGGGCTGGTGGCCTGGCAGTGGCTGCAGGGACGCTGGCGACTGGGGGATGCCGTAGGGGCTGCTGGAGCGCAGGTCGTGGTACTGGTCCTGAGCCGGGATCCCGCTGTGATCCAGGGCAAAGCTCCCGTTGGTGCCAGCCTGCCTCCCCAGGGCAGGGGATGCTTCGTTGAGGTTGCTGTAAATCCCATTGGAATGGCTCATTTCGGACATGGAGGGCTCATCTGAAAGGGAAGAGGACTGGTTTTACTGGGGGTGCAATGCTGGACTGGACTGGTTTTACTGGAAGTGCATCAATCACCCCGGAACTCCTGCAAGCTCTGGGTATAAACAGATTAAAAGGATGGGAGCTGAGCAGCCACGCTCTTCCACTTGTAATTCCTTATTATTCCCATCCTTGTGGACAAATCTTCATAGGCAGCCACGGGATTATTATTTTTTTTTCTGAGTACAAATGTCTAATACATCTTGGATTTTTAAAATATGCATGAAAAGTACATATTAAAATATCAGACTGTGATTTAAAAATTATTCTTTAAAGGGGAATTGAATTCAATGTCTTTCCACTTTTTGTTTCTATTTGGTTTTGAGGTTTATCTTGAATTTTTGATACCACTTTTAGGAGCTGCCTGAACCAATTCAAGATAAATTCCCCATTGCTCAGGAAAAGAGATATTAAATTAAGATATTTGTCTGCTCAGGAACAGGCTAATGAAATCACAGGAACATAGAATGTATTTGCATGGCTTAAAAACACTCCTGGAAAATGAGCAATATTTTTAAAGTTCCCAGCAAAAATTGTTTGTATTCTTTAGGGGCTTCATGGACAGTGAGAGCTGCTCTGTTGCCTGGGATACAAAACCTGTTTGTGGCATCGAGATCTCAATAATTGTTCGACATTTTTTAGTTATTATTTATAGACTATTCATATTTAATGAGCTGATACACAGTGTGTATAAACAGACTCGAAAATCAAATAGTTTTTAGGAGCACGGGAGAGGAGCTGAGATGAAAAAGTGAGTGTTTATAAATACACAGTCTGTGTAAATATGTACAGAGCTTTGCAATTCAGTTTCTCTCCCATTCCTAAAAATGATACAAAAATTTGGGATGGAGCTCTGGGCTGGAGTTGGGGTTGTGTAGAACACGTCCCTGCAAATGTCACCTGGCCCAGGGCCCTGTCCCTGCGGGTCTGGAGAGTTCGGGGTGAGGCTGCACAGGACCAGAGCTGCTGTTGGTCTGTCCTGGCTTTGTCACCAGAAATCTCGGCTCCAAAAAGGGGACACTGCTGCAGAAGCTGCCTAACATGCAACAATTTCCTTTTTGCAGCACAAGAACAGCTCCCACAGGACTGAGGAGTCCTAACGAGCAAGTGCACAAATAAAACCATCCCTAAATAACATTTAAAAAAATTAAAAATAATTTTAAAAGAATCACACTCGTTTTCTCCTTTCTCTATAGAAACATTCAGTGGTTCTGGGCTTCCCGGTTTTTGTATCTCCGAGAATCCCGTGTTTGAGCAGCGGCTCTGACATTGCCCGGGGAGTTCTCCCTGCTCCTCCCGCAGTTTTTGGGTCCGGACTGAGGCAGAGCGGAGCTTCCCCCGCCCTTCCTCGGCCCCGGGCTGCCCCTCCCTGCCGCGGCTCCGCTTCCCCCCGCGGTGAATCCCGCGGCTCTGCCCTTCTCCCACCTCGGCCGCTTGGTTTCACCCACGGTTTCACTGCTGACAATTCTGAGCCGGCACCGAGGGGGTGAAACAGCCGGGCCACGGCGGCGGCTCTGCGGGGAGGACACAGCCAGGGCTCGCCCATCCCGGCTGGGGCTGCGGGGACCGACCTGTGAAGGAAACCTCGGCGTCGCTGTCGGGCCCCTCCTCCTGGATGCTGTCCTTGTCGGACTTGGATGTCCCCCGGGACCGCTTCATGTTCCTGAAGTACTGCCCCCACCTCTGCCTCCCCGCGTCCTTCTTCAGCCTTTTCTCCTTGGCCCTGCGGTTCTGGAACCAGACCTGCGAGCAGGGCACGCCGGGGAGCTCCGAGCCTGCGGGGCCGCTCCCCGCCCGCCGCCCCCGGCCCGGCCCGGCCCGCCCGGCCCCGGCTCTCACCTGCACCACCCGCATGTCCAGCCCCGTCTCCGATGAAAGCTGCTCCCGGACGTGCCGCGCCGGTTTGGGCGAGTTGTTATAAGCGTTCTTGAGGGTCTCCAGCTGCTTGGCCGTGATGGTGGTGCGGGGCCTCTTGGCCGTGGACTCAGCCTCTGCCGACACGGGGCGAGTTAGGGGCGAAGTTACCCCTGACTTCACCCGACCCTCCCCGGGCTCTCCCTTCCGCCCGCTGTGTGAGCCCATCCCGGAGGGCAGGAGCGCCCCTGGCCGCCTCCCTGCTGCCCTCGGGGGTGGAAGGGACAGGGCAAGGGGTACCTCTCTGCTTGGCCGTCTCGTAGTCCGCCTTGCAGACCAGCCTGCTGTCCTCCATGAGGTAGAACTCGTCGCCGGTGGCCAGCTGCCGCTTGCAGACGATGCAGGCGAAGCAGTGCAGGTGGTAAACGAAGTCCTGGGCCCGGCGCACCACCTGGGTCGGGGGGATGCCCTGCTGGCAGGCGGCACACTTCGTCCCGAAGCGCCTGAGCAGGGGGGGACAAGCGGCGGCCGCTGAGCCGGAGGAGGCCGGGCACGGTCCCGACCGGAGCCGGCTCTGTCCGCGGTGCTGCCCCGGGGCCGCTGTCCCGGTGCTGAACCCCAAACGAGCCCGTACTGCCCGCGCTGTGACACCCACCCGGACCTGACCTTTCCCTTCCCTTCCCTTCCCTTCCCTTCCCTTCCCTTCCCTTCCCTTCCCTTCCCTTCCCTTCCCTTCCCTTCCCTTCCCTTCCCTTCCCTTCCCTTCCCTTCCCTTCCCTTCCCTTCCCTTCCCTTCCCTTCCCTTCCCTTCCCCACGCACTTGAAGAAGTCTTCCTTGCAGTAGACGCCGTCCCCGCGGCTGAAGCACTTCTCGGCCAGCTGCGTCTGGCAGTCGGAGCATTTCAGGCACTTGCTGTGCCAGTGCCGGTCCAGGACTTTGAGGATGAACCTGTCCACGATGTGCTGGTTGCAGCCGGCGCACAGCGGGATCTCTGCGGAGAGGCAGCTCCGGTCAGCCCCGGTGGCCCCTCCGCCTCCCCGCCCGGCCCGGTCCGGTCCGGCCCGCCGCCCCGGGGCTGCTGCCGGCCGACGGCCGACCCGGGGGTGGCCCGAGGAGCGGCACGAAAAAAATCATTATTCGTTCAAATTCGTTGTCGCGGCATCGCGGAGAGCAGCGAGCTCCCGCGCCGAGCAGACACCGGGAGAAGTGCCCGGGAGAACGGGGATAAACAAGAAGGGAAGTGATGGAAACGGAATTAACCCCCCAGCAAGCCGTCGGCAAAGCTGTAATTATCCCAAACTCTTTGTCCTTTTCCAAAAAAAAGCAACTTTCCTAAACTTCCAAAATTCACCTGCGAGCAACGGCGGGGTAGCCTGAAGGAAAGAAACTACTAAAAATTACGAGAATTGCCCTCAAAATAAAAACGCGGCAGTCTTGTCCGGTCTCCCTCAAGATACCGACAGAGATCATACAGAAATAGATAAAGATACAGTTATGGAGAAACAGAGATATAAAAACAAACAGACACAGCAGTTAGAGAACGAAATGTACAGATATATAGACATAAATATATAGATATCCGTATATAGGTATAGATAGAAATAAGCAGGTGAAAATATGGATATGAGGTACATAAATACAGATATATCGATATAAACAGAGGCGGAGAGATGTATGACAGGGCTGTACAGAAACAGATACGGACATGAGAGTATTTCTATGTAAAGATAATTATATGTAGAGATACGGAGCTGCATCGCCGTGCACGGGGGTAAGAGGTGGAGGTGATAATCGTTATCCTTAACATTTCACCGCGTCCAAACAACCAACCCCAACAGCGGCAGCGCTAAAAGCAGCGGCCCCGGCCGGGACGGAGCTCCGGCACCGGTACCGGGCACGGTAACAAATCCCGCAATGTCCCGGTGCAGCCGGGCCCGCGGCTCTTACGCTGCATGGCGATCCGCGGCAGCTCCGCTCGCTCAGGCGGGCCGCGGGCTCTGGCGCATCTTCCGCGGGGCTCAGCCGGGCCGGGCCGGGCGCGGAACCGCCGCTGTTTCCCCCCGCCGGACCCCTCCCCAAATCACGGCGGCTGCTGTCCCCCGCTCCGACCGCTGCCACCCCCGCGCCGCCGGGGATTTAATTCGCTAAAGCGGGTTATTTTTAGACGCCGGCCCTCGCCGCCGGTGCCGGTCTGAAGCGCCGGGCAGGGCACGGCGGCGCGCTGTATTTAATCCCCCCCCGCCCCCGGCACATCCCCTCCCGCCGCCCCTTCCCGGCTGCGCCCGGCGGGAGGGATGCGGCTCCGGGGAGCCCCGAAACGAGCCCCGACGGGGCCGGCGGAGGGCGGGGGTCGCGCCGGGGGAGGCAGCCCCGAGCTCGTTGTGAGCCGCCAACCCCGGGATTTGACCCTGATCAGGGCAAAGCACCCCACGGTTCTGCCCCCCCGGGACCGGCCCTCGGTCACGGTAAGCCCCGCCGAGCCCTTCCCGCTGCCTCTCCGGGCCCCGACGGAGCCCAGGACCGCGGGGCCGTGAACGAGCCTCGTGTCCTGCGGGAAAACGGTGTTTGCGCGTCCTTCCAGCTCCTCAAACGCGATGTGAGCACCGCGGAAAGCCCACGGGAACAGCCACGGAAAGGCGAACCGGGGTAGAACCGGGGGCACCGGCCCATTCACGGCGGCTGCGGGGCTGCGCGCTCAGTCCCGTTCACGGTGACACGTCTGATCCCGCACATCGGCGGGGCCCCCGCCCCGGTTCGTCGTTGATTTACTTTTTTCTTAAGCCCCATCGACTGCTTTCGATGTTGGCGACAATCGGGAGCGCCCCGTTCCGGGACGGGACCGGCTGTCCCGAACCCGGCTCGGCCTCTCCCGTTGAGCCCCGGAGCCCCGACCACGCCGGGGGAGCGCAGCCCGGTTCTCCCCGCCACGACAGGGCTGGCCCCGTTCGTTCAACAGGACGAAAGAACGTCTAAGAGAAGAATTAACGGAGTTTTTCTGAAGTGGGGGGAAAGCGGCGTGAGAGCCGGGCAGGGAGGGCGCGGGCGGTGCCCGCAGTCGGAGGGAACCGTCGGGCAGTGGGAAGTCCCCGTTCCGTCCCTGTCCTCGTTGAGCGGGGAGCGGTGGGACTCCGGGGCAGGAGCTGCCGCTCCGCCCGGCCGGGCAGAGCTCCCGTGAGCCGCCGCTTTTCCCGGGATCGGGGGGAGCCGCAGTCCAGACCCGACGGGAGCCAAACGGGCACCTGGAGCAGCCGCGGGGCCGGCAGCGTACGGGGGGACTCTGAAATCGGGGACGAGGCAGGAGAGAGGGAGAGGGAGCGCGGGATGGACCTGGACGGAGCCCCCGATGCCGTCGGGCCGCTCTTCCCCGCAGCCAGCCCCGACCGTGCCCCCGGGAACGCGGAACCGGCACAGACGGAGCCCGGGGGTCCCAGAGCAGCCGCCGGTGCCTCCGCAGGGGGACGCGGAGATCTGCGCGCCTCCCCCTCACCTGGGCTCCGCGGGAAGGGGCAGAGCTCCGCTGCCTTCTCCGAACCGGCTCGGACCCGCTCCAGCAGCATCGCGGCCTCGGTGGGCGCCGTCCGAAGTGCGCGGGTGGCTGCGGAGGAGTGGCGGAGCGGCGCGGAGGGGCGCGCAGGGAGCGGCGCGGGGCTGGGCGGAGCGGGGGGGCTCGGGGGGCGGGCCGGGGGCGGCACCGGGCCGCAGCTGGGCCCCGGTTCATCACCGGGCTCTTTAGCATCACAAAAGCGGCGGGGGGAGCGCTGGCCCCGCCGGCCCACGCGTGGCCGCGCCCGACGCGTGGGCTCGGGCTGCAGCCGCCGCCATCGGGCCCAAAGCGGCCCCGGAGTCCCTGCGGACACCCCGATGGCCGCAGGACGGGGGTCGGGGGAGCCGCCGTCGGGGGGAGCCTCCTCCCGGGCCCGGCTGCCCCCCGGTTGTCCCCGCGCCCCGATTTCGTTTGTCCCCGCCGGGCGCGGCTCCCCCGACGCCACCCGTGGGCAGCGGGGCGGGGGGAGGCTGTTTCCCCGCCGCTAATTAATTAACGAACGCGGAGAGGTAGCGGGTGGCTGACGTTAATTGCGCTAATTGAAGACGGGGCGGACACGGACGGAGTGTGTGTGTGTGTGTGTGTGCGGAACACGCGGGGCTGCGGGTGGGGCCGTGCGGGAACGCAGTGGGGCCGGGCCGGGGTCTGGCTGTGCACACAGGTGTGGGGTGCGTGTGTCCCGCAGGTACAGGTGTGTTCTGCCCCGTGGCACCGCGCGTTTCCGCGTGTGCGGAGCTGTCCCTGCGGTCGCGGGGCCGTGTTTTTCTGGGAAGAGCCCCGTGCGTGTGTGCACCGCTTGCCGCAGGCAGCCGGAGCTGATAATTGTGGTTGTTACTGTGAGCCCGTTAATCCCCCGAATCCCTTTACCTCCTGCTCGCTGGGGATTACAAATTAATAAAAGCAGCTTAGGGGCGGGAGTCTCCAAACTCACATATGCTCCTGCCGACGGCAGCTCCGGGACTTTCGCCCGCTCTTGGGGGCGGCCGTGGAGCCCCCGGCGAGTCCCCGATCCCGAGGCACCCACCCCGGGGTGCCAGACCACCCTCCCCTGCTCCGGGTCTTGCGGGGCCGAGGGCTGGGGCTGTCCCCTGGCTCCAACCAGTCCTGTGTGCCTGGGAAATGCAGGGAGACGCTTTGGGGACCAGGATTGGGGTCCCCAGATAAAGTACCCAGGAACTCCAGGCGGGAGTTGGGGTCCAGGTCCTGCCCGAGCGTGACAGTACCACCAGAGTGGGCACCTGGCCCTCCCCAGGGCCACGAACATCTGGGGGCAGCTGATGACCCACACAGCCCCTTTTAAGCTCGGTTTTTAAGTGGATTTTTAGTCTGAGCCTCTAAGGAAGGGCTTTAGGCAAACCCGTGTGTGCTGGTCCTGGTTCCACATGGGACAGGGGCTGTGTCCCACTCGGGACAGCCCCGTGGGCTCTCACACTGTGACATCCAGGACCCCACAAAAGTCCTTGTGCTGATCTCTCCCTGCACACCCTCAGGTTCCAGCACGTACCAAACCTGCCCATGTCCCTCACTTGGGCTTCTGCCATTAATAAAAAACAACCATTAATAAAAACCAACCCACTCAAACATTTATTTCTTCCTGGTTTATTTTATCTTCCCTCCTTCAGTTCCTTAGCAGTCTGGGTTTAAAAATACACCTCCCCCAGATGATGGATCTGGTTTATCATGGACATGTTCATGAGCTGTCCTGGCAAGAGTTCAGCTCAAAACAATTTGCAAACACAGGTAAAGAACCCAAACACATCCACTTTGCCCAAACATTTGCAGTTTATTTCAAACAAGCACATTAATTTACAATTTAGTACAAAACAGTCACTTTTCCTTCCAAGAGAGGAATGAGACAGTAAAAACCCAACCCAACCAGAACAGACTTGGAAATGTCAAATTATTGACTTCAAATAAATAGAACATTTAAATTACTGAAATGGTATTGTCACTATTTTCCACACCTCATGTGCAACACCACACCTGGGACCTTTGTTCCCATCCAGTTCTGTGCAGGAACAGCAGGATGGATGCACTGCTGGAAACAGGAAATTAGGAGTTCTCACAAGTAACTTCATCAGGTTTCTTTAGTACTTGCAGCTTTTTGTCTCTCCTGGCATATTCTACTCCTTTTATTTTAATATTTCCTATTTGAAAACATCCTGAGAGCAAAGGAAGCTCCATGAATTACAAAGGGCCAAGTGAGTGCCCCCAGCACAGCACCATTCCCACAGGGAAGTGGCACTGCAGGAACCTCTGTAGACAACACACCACACAAATAAACCCTCCAAGATTGAGGAGATAGGGCTTGGAGGAAATTTTTAAACCAGAAACACTTTCCTGGCAGCATCACCCATCCCCCAGCACAGACTGTATCGTTACAGAGACATAAAATGGTATAATTTGTCATCAGAAAGACAGAAAATAAACCCAAGCAAACCAAGATTTACTCAAGTGAATTCAAAGTCAAGAAAAACCTTCCCAGATGAGGACATTGAAGTGAAAGCTTTGGCTGGTTCACTGGCAAGAGCTGGAGCACCAACATGGACAAGCAACATCCTAATTTCATTGACTTAACTTTTTAATTTATACTTTTATACTCTGAAGAGTAAAAAAAGCCACTGAAGTTTGAGTATTGATTAATTTTGTTGTGTTTGCAGCAGTCACAGCAATGTGGAAGTTAAATGTGTTAAACCCCCAAACTTTATTCCAAACCCACATCTGCTGTTTTTTTAATGGCAAAATCATCCCTACAAACCTCCAAGGCCTTTTGCTTTCATGTGCAGATGAAAATGAGCAGAATAAAGTCAGAGTTTATGAAACCAGGTCTATGTATTTGTTAGATTTCTAAAGAACAGCAGCAATGACTGAATTTCAACTTGAGAATGTGCAATACTGACAGCAGGAATTAACTGGCCCAATTTTCCACATCCAACACCACAGTGCTGGGTTAGGTTTTCCTGGTGTTTGGATTTTCTTGTAAAGCTAAGTGTCCTTCCTTGCTGGTGGGCTGAGAACACCTGCCCACATCAGGCCACTCCAAAGTTACCTGATTTTCAACACTCAATGTGGAATCTCCAGGTTTTCCTCTGGATGAGCCTTGCCCTGGGATCTCTCACTGGACTCCAGCCCAAACCAAAGACTCTGATGAGCCTGGACCCCCTTTCCCCACGGGCTCACCATCATTCTTGTGCTCACAGGGTGTTTGAATATCCAAGCCCAGCCCCAGAAAGTTGTTCCTCTATGTGGGTGTTATTTTGATAAACTCAAGCTGCAAGAGACAGCAAATCTTGGCAGCTCAATTCTGTCATTCCTATTGGATGCTGCAGAGACACGTCAGAAATACTCAATTTTGTGAACAGCCAATACCTGATTATGAAAAAAAAAACCCTGTGGAGTTTTTGTGCTTTTTTTTGTTGCCAGGCTTCAAACTTTCTATGCTGAGGGAAATCAGAGGAGGACAAACCAATGGTACAACCCCAGGGAATTGGCTGGGGACTCCTTATTCCTTCTAGTGTAACAGAGGAGCCAGCAAACATTCAATTAAGTTGAAAGATGCAAATGTAGAATTGAAAGGAAAAGCCTTTTTATATAACATAATTAATCTGGAGAACTCACTGCCACGAGAAAACATTGAGGCCAAAACCTATTAGGATTAACTAAAGATTAGGTAATGGATAACTAGAACATGCTCAATTACATTGGATAGGATTATAAACTTCACTATCCAGGACGTGAATTATCCCCCCCAGCCAGGATCACAGTAACTCCTACTCCCAAGGATGATTTTGTGATGTTTTCATGGTTTCTTCTCACTGCTGCTCCAAGGACCCCACACTGAGATGGAGAAGGAACTAGAACTCTGGGCCTCACCCATCAGGGAGCTGGAAATACCAAGGGAAGTGTTAATTGTTCTCTTGTGATGGAGAAATTCAACAGAAGAAACTCAATGTTTGCAGATTTTCCAATCTGTTCTGCCATGCTAACACAAATCTTGCTGTCCACTTCACTAAAAACATTGTTTTCCTTTCCTAGAGTTCATCAGGATTGGTTTCCACGTGGATAACACCATAACTACTTAGAAATCAGCATCAGGCTGCTAATTGTGCCCCAAAACTCCTATCCTAGTGATGGCACACACTCACATCCTTGGCTGGAATTGACCAGAGAATGGATGAATGATTTGAACATGGAATGCTTCCTACCTTAAATATGTAAATAATATTTCAGAAAGTCACAGAGGTTTAGAATTGATTTAATCAGAAGAGAACTCTTGTTTCCTGAAAAAAAAAATAATCTGAATTCCTGCTTCTCCCAGTGAAGCAGCCAAGGTACCATTCAGAGGAACCGTTCAGCACTTGGAGAAGTGAAATCAGCTCTGGGTGAATTTAAAAAAAACCCACAAACACCTGGCTTGAAAATACACAAACCAATATCCAATTTCCTTCTCCAGCAGGCACAGTGGATTGCATAATGCAATGTTTACTCTGGAAATAAGTAAAGGATGTTGGTGGGAAGTCATGGAAAAATCTAAACTGCCAAATGCAACCCTCCCGTGTGAGGACATTGACGTGGCCTTGGGCAAAGCCTGGGGATCTCAAGGCCAGCTCCACCTGTTCAGCTGAACACCTGGGCAATACCTTGGGAAGAAAGGGCTCTGAAACAAAGAATACTGCATATAAAATCCCTGATCATAAATATTAAAGCTGTGTCTGGGACTGAACAGCCACGTACAGCGAGAACTCCTAGACTGAGGAACGGTGATACTTCACTTTCCAGCGCTTGGATCTCATCCGGAAAAAAAAGTACATGATCATTAAAAACAAGGACGATGCCACGTAGAGGATGACACACAGACTCATGTCCAGGTTGGAAAATCCAATCCCTAGGAAGGACACAGCCTGCCTGGTGCCTTTGAGGTTCACGGATGCAGCTGCGCCTTTGCCGCTACCTTGGACAGCTCCGGGATTTCCCATCGGCTTTTCCAACACTTTGGAGCCTGGAGCTGCTGGGTTTTCCTTCTCCTGGAGCTTCTTTTCTCCATTTCCCCCTGAGTTCTTCAGCAGGTTTTTATCTTTCACCTCCCTTGCGTCTCCCTGCTCGTTGTCACTGGGGTCAGTCTGGCTCTCGGTGTATTTATAGAGAATATTTTCACTGCTGTAGTGGGACTTGAGGAATTGTAGGACTTGGTCTTCATTCCAGCTGTGCAACCCTTTGATTTCTTCATGACACGCAGGACAAACGTCTGGAGTTGGCCACTGAACTTTGGGGAATTTTGGATCTTCAGACAAATCACCTAATTGGGAGGAGAAGAAATATAAATAGAAAAAAGTCAGGAGGAATGAGCTGGGAAAGCTGCACCAGCAGACACAGCCCAGGGAATATTTTTCACTTTCAGTGAGGTTGCCATAAAAAGCCAATAACTGAATGAAACAAAGACAATCACAAATTTGGACATTTTCTCATCAGTTCTGACCCAAAACATTTCAAAATACAAACATTAAATCACAATTATTTCCCTTTTCTCACAGTAAAAGCTGCAGCATTTCAATCCCAACCTCAAATCCTGCAATTGCTGCTTTGAGAAGGCAGGAACACACAACTGGCTGGGCCCTGCAGGGTTAACCTGAATTATGGTGCAAAACAAACTGCTCTTTTCACTCCTTAATCCCTATTTTCTGCCTGGTTTGCAAGAGCAGCTCCAAGGGCAGACACTCAGATATTTTTTCATGTTTCTGTGTTCTGAATTATTCCATCCCAAGCTTGCTTTTCCACAGCTCTGCATCATTACCAGAACTGTTTGCAGTATTTTAAAAGCCATGTTCATGTTTAAGATGTATTTTTTTTCAGCTAAAAGCCAAGTTTTAAAATATGTAACACTGTCTCGAATTAGATTTAATTTGAGTATTTCAGATGCTCACAGCTTTGGTCACGTTTCTGAGCTCAATGCTGCAGCTGGTCTCACACTTTGCTCTAAAAACCAATATTTTAAAATGTGAATGGAGATAATTTTTAGGAAAAAAAACTCCACCTGGTAAAACCCCTAATCTATTTACCTGGTTAGTACACTAGCATTTAAAATATTTTAGAAATAATAATTTTGCATTTTATTCTCATTTTATTATTTAAGTGTTTTTCAAAGCAGGAGACTTCCCTGCTTTTGGGTAAAATAAGGATTCAAAAAACATTTAAAAATATTTGTCTCCTTGATATTTACAAGCAAGAGAGCAAATTTGCTTTTTTTATCCTAAAGATCACTCAGCAATCAATATGTTTCAATAGGAAACACAGAAACAAAATGTGTTACAGCAAGGTTACAAACAGAAAACTCCCTGTACTTTGTGTTTTCCTGCCAAAGAGGGAAATGCTGTAAATCCTGTACATTCCAAGGGAACAGGGAATAATTCCAGAGGGCAGAGCCATATCCAGCCACCTCCTGACCCCCACCCCAAGGTGTTTTCATTGACCAAACATCATTTCTCACACAGCACCACAAATACACATGCAGCTTTTAAGGCTGAAAATACATCACTGTCCCACAGAGAAATTTTAGCAAACTGAAAAAGCATAATTTAACATTATTATTTATTCCAGTGTGTTTATACTTCTTACTAAAAGGGTATTTTAGCTGGCTGCTGCATCACCTAAATCAATATCCATGGGAGTTTTCCAATACCTTAATGTTCTATATAAGTGCCTTGCTCCACCACTTGGCAACTCCAAGTCCACAGGAGTTGCCTGTTATAGGAACCAAAATTAGAGGATGCTTTTATTTAATCTCTTACTATTTCCTTTCTTTTTTTTTTTTCTTCTCAGAGAAAGGAGGCAAACTGTTTGTACTCACAACAGTATTTAATTCTTCATAAATCTTGGGAATGCAGCAGGAGCATAATATGAACACAATGTAGCATATTGAAATTGTAACTAATGCTGCATTACCCAGATCCATAACAGCAGACAGGGATTTAGTGCAAAGAGAAACCAATTTTCTTTAGTGCTTTAAGTTACTTGATACCTCCATAACAGAATGGATTAAACACAACCAGTATTTTAACAGCACTTTCAGTCTAACTGAAAACACAGGGATCTGAAAGGGGCACAGATTTCCTTTACACAGTAATTTTATTTTATTCAGCTGCTGATCTGCCAAGAGTTGAAGCTCTTTTATCCTGAGGAAGCTTCTTGTTCAATTGCCACCATTTTCCAAAACAAAACAAAACAAAACAAAAGCAGGTTTTAACCCTAAAATGGTACAGAAAGAAATGTCATTTATTTTTTATCCACTGCTAAACAGCTGAATTGCTCCTTTGATTTGTGCACCAGGCAACAGGTGAAATCCCAGAAGAAACCAGCTCTCAAAATGATGTTTTTCATTCTCTACCAGCTCTGTCTCAGGAATTTCTGTCCCCCTACCTGCCAGCCTGTTGTTCACCACGTTGTGTTTCTCCCAGAGCCACAGAACAGCCTGGTCCAAGCTTTTCACAGAATCCAGGGATTCTCTGGCCATCTCCTCAAAGTGCTGAGCACAAGCCTTGCACCCAAAGAAGTGCTGGATGTATTTCCTCATGACCTGCAGCACAATTTGGGGATTGTCCTCAAGACCTACGAGACAAGGGACAGGCACAGCTCCAACAGCAGCAAAGTGAAGTGGGAGAGAAGGAAAGGAAAAGTTGCTCCATTCTTATTCTATAGAATTGACAGCTGATCTGAAATGAATCATTTCTGCAATTTGAAGTGGCTGTTTATAGCAATACAACACGTTCAGTCTGGACAACTGTGCTCACACTTAGCCTGAACACCACAAACAAATAAAAGTCAAGTGGTTTCTACAGCAAAATTTCTCCTTTCAGAGTATCTTAAAATTTGAGGGGAAACCAAACCTAGTTAACAAAAACCAGAGATTATTCTTACCAGAGAATATTGTGAAATGGTTAAAACATGCAAAATCCACACTTTCTGTATGTCACAACTCCTGTGGAATTTGAGATTTTCTCCAAGCTCTTGCCCAATAACTCAATGAATGTTTATATTATGTATTCACCTCTATATTCATGGGCAGGCACTGAAGTTCTGGTGACTTTGCTACTGAAAAATCAAGAGTCAGAGCCCTGTGGTGAGTCCTGCACAAGGTGCCTGGGAGGGCTGTTTGTTACTCCACAATTCTGAGGAATTAAAGAGCACCACAATCTCATTAGAGTTAATAATTCCACGGGTTTTTTTTTGTTTTTTTTTTTTTTTTCTGGCAGGCTCTGAATGCACAGAGCAGCTGCTGAGCAACATTCTGGAGAATAAATCAGGAATTCCTCCTAAAATAAACACAAACACGTGATTTTTTTTTTTTTTCCTATAACATTCACACTTTCACACTAAAGATAATGCAAAAGAATAATGAATTCAGCAGGAAGGTAAGGCCTGCACAGGTTGAAAACTTTGTGGCCTTTCTTGTGTCAGCAAGTAGCTCCTTACATCTCAAAGTGCCTTGAAAACCTGATATAATTTGTTGAAATCCTAATGGTTTCATCTCTGTCTTACAGAATTCCTGATTCATGCTTAATTGAGCCAGTAAATTATGTCAAAATGTATTTAAAAATGTCCTGTGTGTTACCACGAGCACACACTTGTCAAATTAAACACATTTTATGGTGCAGATTGATCAAATTACAGACTCCTGCTGCTGAACACCACGAGTAATTTACTATTGTTTTGTTTTCTTGGGGGAAAAAAAAAAAAAAATCAACAAAACCTGCTTAAACTATCAGGGAACTCATCTGTTACAGATATGGGAAATATATAAAGACTGTCATCAACACCTTTATTTAGAACAACAACAGGAAATTCTTAAGCACAGCAGCAAAAAGAAGTCTTTAAAGCCCAAAAGAAATCCTAAAAAAACAAATTATTTCTCCTCAGCCATTCAATATCTGTGATTGAACAGACATGTATAAATAAAAGCTATGAGATTAAAGCAGATTAAATTACTGCATTAAAAGAAAGGCTGGAAAATTATTTTGGATGTTGAAACGAATTTCAGGCAGAACAGTTTTACCATAAATACTGAAATATGTATTTAGGGAAGAAAACAACAAACACAATCAGCAAATTATCTCTGTGGAGAAACAAGAGATTCATACACAAATTTAATTTCATCTGTTCTCCTGTGCAGTGGTACACCCTTGAAAATTCATTTTGTGGGGAAATCTGTCAAATTCAGCAATAGATTTTACAATGCCAGGTAATTTATTATAAAATCCACAAAAAACCTGTTTTATTCACACCAACACTTCCTGTTACCTAAACCCACATTTCTTGTAATTATGTGTGCTCAAGAAATGATTTCTACAATGATTTGACACATCCTTGGGTGTGAGCAGCTCTGCCCCGAGTTCCTTTGCATCCCTCCAATTTCAAATTCAAATTTCCCCATTCAGCATTAAAATCTATCAAATATAACCCAATAAAATCATTTTCTCAAGAAAGCCACAGGGAGTTCACCCAGAGTGCCAGGCCTTGGAGCTGAGGGGACGATCAAGAAAAAATACATCTGGCTTCAGCAAGAAAACAATTGCAAAATGGCTCATTTTGTTTGTTTTTCTTTTATCAGCCCCGAGATGAATCTTCTATTAACATCTGCCATGTATCACTGTGTAATCCTCCTTTTCTCTTTCCTCCCAAACTACTGCAATTCAGGGTAACCCTAATCTTTAAAGTGGACAAGAACCATAAAACCCTACCTGTGGTGGGAAGGATTAGGGAGTACATCATGCTTTTTAGTAGATGGGATTTAAACAAGCAATAAGGAGAGGAAAACCTCCCAAGACATAATCCCACAGTCTCAGACTGACCCAATTCTTTCACCATAAGAAGTGATCATCACATATCTGGCCCGATTTACAGCCAGGGTTAACTGTGCCAAAGAGTTCTCAGGTTCTACAATGTATTTTTAACTTCAGGCTCATGCTTGAAACACACAATTTGAAGTGCAATTTTGTGTGGTTAAATATTAAGATTTTTTTGTTTTGTTTTGTTTTAGATTTAATCAGAAGACTTTGGGACTAAAAGGGGAAATGTAAGTTATGCAGGATGCAGCTGAACAGCTTAAAATCATCCCTTCAAACTCACTGGGCAGTGAATGCACTGAATGGAAGAAATTCAAACAAAGAGAGAAATTAAAATCAACAACAGAATGATTTGCTATGAAACAATTCTCAGGAGAATTATTCAGATTTGAAGGATCTTCACACTGACTGCAAATAATGCTGGACAAATGTATGGATCTATAATGTGAAATAATAAAAATCCTTTTTAACATACAATCAACAACTGGTAGATTGAAAATTTTGGAGTTTTATGATGTCCATGTAGAATTCCCATATTCCTTGGAAAAGACATTTAAAAGGCTTTAAATGAAAACTAAATAGAATTGTAACCAAACAAAGCACTGTCCTGGCAAGAATTAAAAGCGAAATTTTAGCATTAGTGATTCTAGTTTCATTGAGTGAGGAAAATAGATTTAATAATCAGAATGTTTCTTAAACAGGAATCATCACCAGAATATTAACACTCAGCTTCACAAGATGCTGCAAGTCTAAAAATGAGCAATTTTACAGAGTGCTGGCAAAGTAGTAAATCACTGCAGGGATTAATGACAGGTACATTCAGCTGAAAAAAAAAAAAACCCAAACAGTCATAACATTCAGTATTTAAGAAATAACATTACAGAAAGATCAGCTAATGGCTGTACATCTTTTATAGCTACTGAACTGAATGGTTAAACCTCATTTTGTTCAAATTTCATTCTCAGTGCAACCTCCAAGGTAACCTGAATCATTTTCATCCCTTTTCAGGGAGCTCAAAATTTCTTTGTTTGAAATTCTTTTTTTTTTTTTTTTTCCTTTTTCTGCTTTATTACTCCCAGCTTTAGGGCCACACACTTTATTTAGCACATTTCCAAACCTTGCTGCTGCAGCCAAGCTCTGACCCCTGCTGGTGCAGCCTTGCAGCCACTGTCCTCCAGAAATGGATCCTTTGAGGATTTACAAACCAAAAAATATTCACTGCTCACCTGTGTTTATCAAAGCTTTTGGTCTCAGTGCAGCCTGAACAGTGAGGGTATGGAACAACTTCCAGAGGGAGCAGCTGTAGCCCCTCAGCTCTGGTCTGCTGCCCTGGCAGCCAACCCACTGCACTTTCCTGGGGAGAAATATCCCAGAAATCTGAAAAAAAAAAAAAAAAAATTAAAAATATGTATTTGAGGTATGTGCTGCTCTGGAGCCTAAACACTGAGTGTGGCAGCAGAGCTGTTGCAACATGGAATTGAGGTGATCCAGGGTAAAGAACAAAAAATGACTTTTTGCACTTGTTGTTAATGAATTCATGCTTCAGGCAAACAAAAATCCTCATGAAGCATCACCATAAACTCACCCCTTTTGGATAAGATACAAATTGTCCAGTTATTGCCATCAAACCTACCAAAATCAGTCTGACAGAACACATAAAGAAGTTTAACCTGTGAAGATTTTTTTTTTAAGAACACAACACACAAAAATATTCCTGTACACAAAGTTCCAGCTTCCCTGGGCACGTTCCAAATTCCCAATAAATCCACAAAGTGTTCATGATTTACAGTGTAAAGCCTTAACTGGCTGTAAAATTCAGTATTATTTCCTCTTAGAACAAACCCACTCTTTATTCATTGCACCTGAAATCCAGTGCAAGATTTTAATTTCTGAGACTTCTCCCTCCTCTTCCTAAAACACACAGGTTTTCAAATTTCAGACAGAAATAGGAAAGAAATTAAATTCTGTGCAAAGACAAGGGATTTGCTAAAATGGGATGGAATTCCAGCAGGGAAATCAGAGAGGATTTGGGGAAACTCTTTCATTTCAGTGGAGAAATTTCCCATCACTTCAACTCTGACCTTCAAGAGAATCCTGCTGATAGCAGGCACAGCAAAGCCAGAAATATCCTCTGGGAATCTTGCACCCCTAAAAATGACATTAGGGAACAAGTATTGCTTGCTCATTATAAAACCCAAGCAGGATTGGGTCTGTTTCAATTCTCTCATTTCAATTTCTCTGCGTGGATGTGGGTTGTTGGTTTTTTTTTGTTGGGTTTTTTTTGGTTTTTTTTTTTTTTTCTGCTAATGATTTCACTTTATTTTCATTTTAACCTTCTTATAAGTGCATTATGATTGAGGGAGAGCAGCAGTAAGTGATGTCTTAGATTGATATAGAATCTTATCCTTTTCTAAAGCCCTGTTTTTATGCTGGAACTGGGAACAGCTTACCCGCATTTTGTTGTTCACCAGATCCAGGATAGCATCATAAGGGATTTTGTCTAATGGAAGGCTCACCAGCCACTCCTGCAAGGTCTCTAACAACTTCACCACAGGCTGACGGCCAGGAAAAAGCTGAGAAAAAGAAATAAAAACCAAGAAAACATTTTCAAGCACAAATCTCATTAGCAGTGAGACGCTTTTGGCTTTATCCAAATGTTTTTGCTGTCTGCAGAATGCTTAGTTTTGTTTTCTGATGAGCAAATTAATTACTTGTGCTGCTTTCAGTAAAATCTATCTCACACCAGGTTTTGCTTACAAAATGCAACAATTTTTTTTTGGTGTAAAATGTTAAAAATGAAGCAGGCAGAATGCTACAGAACAACTTGACTTTATCTAGGATTTCACATGAAGATAATTCAGTTCAGAATGTTGCTCAGAACAGTGAAACAGAGGCTGAAATCCTTCTCATTTTTGGAAGATCAATCACAAAAATCAGCTCTTTTTAGTCAGGTTTCTATAAGTTTAGGAGTAGTTTTCCTTTTCATGTGTAACAGTGATTTCCAAGGGGATCTGGAATCTGGGACTTGCTTAACTCAGAATTTCCAGGAGCCACAGCCTGGCAGATGAGTGTGAGGAAGTGGAAATCAGTGGCAAGGCCATTATTTTACAGCAGAAATGGTAATTTGGTTTACTGAGTGTTGGAATTATTACAGAATTAAGTCAAGTATCTGCCATTCTTTAGGACCCTTCCAGAGGGAGCAGGATTTCAGTCAGGAAAATTCCCCAAGCAGGGAATCAGAGACCTCTGTGCCTTTGGATTGACCATCACTATAAACAGGAGAAGAATAGAAAAAATTTCTTAACAGAAACACCTGAAAATATGAATGAGAGCAGCGAGGAAAGTGTTACATGACCAAAAAAAAAAAAAAATGCAAATAAAGGACAGCAACCCCTGGAGGGACAGGGCAGGTGGAGATGAGCAGGAACCTAAAAAGAGAATATTCCCCATTTATCACCAAGAACCAGGGAATCAAAGACATGAGCTGGCCAGGAGGCACAGGGAAGAACAGGGGATGTTTTAGGGATAATGTGATGGAAAGATTACCACCACACTTCCTTCAAGAAATGAGGCCAGCTGGAGATTTCTGGGTAAGGAACTGTCTGTCTGATTTTCAGATAAACCCAGATATTTGGAAATTGTTCATATAGGCCTTATTATTCCCTTAAGAGTTATTGATTCACTTCTTTAAAAAATAAAACATAGTGTTAGCTACACAGTGAGGAAAAATAAAGATTGGTCATTTCAAGAAGCAGGCATTATAAAGCAAAATTATTTTAAATTTTTTCAAGTCACATCATATTACATTATCTATTTTCATGCAAATGTAGCACATAAGCATTTTAAATTTTTAAATAATTATATTCAATAGCTCAGTTATTTTTAATACCTATTTAATTAAAACCAGTACCTCAATTACATTCAAAATTCAGACAGAAGCTGCTAACATCTCTAAATAGAACAGCATTTGCCAAGCATGCATTAATGAAATCCAAAAGTCAAGAATGAAAAACAAAGGTTGATTTAATCCCACTGAGTTACAATAGCTACTTATCCTGAAAATCTGATAAATGGACTATATTTACAGTGTTTGTTCAATATGTTGCAGACTACTTAAGCTTTATTTAATTTCGAGCCCCCCCAAGGTGAAATTAAATTACATTTTAACCCTCTAAGTATGTCAGAACAGCAAACAATACCTCAAAAATAGCCTTTAAATAAACCCACCAAACTCTTTTTTTTTTTGAGCTACCGAGGATGCACACACTTAAACACAGTGCAAGACATTTGGAGAGAATTATGTCCCACCATAAATTTTCTGGTGGAGTCACTTCATCTTCACAAATAATCAAAAGGCCAGCAGTGCCTACCTTGGCAGAGATGGTGACAAAGTCCTTGAAGGTTTTTAGCTCAGCTCCCTCGAGTGTTTTGTGAGTGGCCAGCTCCACCCGGAGCAGGAAATGCAATCCTGACTCAAGGTCAGCCATGTAGAGCCTGGACCTGGAACACACATCAATCCTGGGATGTTCTGGCAGCTTCTGCCACTCCTTTCCCCAGGGAAAATTGATGAGAGGAGGTGACATTAAACTCCCCCAGCACTGGCCACCCCACAGTGTCACAGGCACAGCCACATGTGAGAAAGTTTTTGGTTTTTTTTTTTTTTAGATTTGACTGAACTTTTTGCCTCCCAGCCAGCTTTACCTTGTAGTGAAATTACAGTTTTGGTGTAAGGAAATTACAGCTTCTCTGCTGGGCTGGCCACAAACAGAAACAGGACATGCTCTGAACAACAGGGGATTCTACACACAGGGCAGGGGTGAAAACAAGACTGAAAATAGCAGTGTTGGAAAGGACTGGATTAGAAATCCTCTCCCAAAAGCAGCAGTTTCACTGCAGCTCATTTACCAAAACCCAGCAGCTCTGAAGACAAGAGTTCTGACAGGTAAAACTAAGCCATATAAACCAAATAAGATATTTTCAAAGTTCCTTCTCACAACCAGCATAATTAAACCCATTTTACAAAGTACAAATGCATCAGCTTTCAATGCTTTTCAGGCAGTGTGAGACACAGCAGTGGAACTGAACAAACAGAATTCACAGTTAACATTTCTTGTAAGAGTTCAGCAGCACTGTTGTTGCTAAAAAACAGAATTAAAAAACAATCATTGAAAAAAATGGCTGCTCCCACCTCCTAAATAACATGCAGGAAAGAACATATTAAAAAACAGAATCATCTATAATCATATATATTACATCTGGAATTTAATTTAAGCCACAAACTTATTCTGAATTTATCTCCTTAATTAATAAAGTACTCACTTAAATTATAAAAACCAGCAAAATTCTGCTTCAAGTTTCTTAAATAAAGAGACATCCACATGAATGCAGGAGGTTCTCCAAAAGGATCCTATTCAGAAGATACTTGGAGTGGAAATTCATGTCAACAAGATTTTGCCTTGCTGGAAAGCAGCTCAATTTAACCAAGTTGTTTTGCTAACAGAATGTTCCATATAAAGTATTTTATAATAGTCACTGAAAGAAGATGACACTAATAGTGTCTATGAAAGGAAAATAAGTATTATATGAAAGCACTCAGCCCCACATCTTTTCCATCTAAAGATGCTGAGGGATTATCTCTCTGCAAAGGCTTTGCATCCTTCTCTCAAAGAGGGTGAACATAAACCTCAGAGGATTTGGGGTGATAAATATCTTTTACAGTGACTTTAGTATTTTCTATTATACTTGTATTTGACAAGCCCTTTTCAGTGGGCACTGTTTCACCATGGCACACACAGAGAATTTCCTACAGAAATGTTACAGCTTGGTATTTTACCATTTATTTTTTTCAGGGCCATTGATCATTTCTTTCAGGTAGTGGGTGGTAAGTCCTTGGTATTTTCAAGGCAATTGAATATTTTACAACACTTCTGGTAAAAACATTCCTTCCAGAGCAGTGCAGATATTTGCTGCTAAAACCAAAATACCTCAATAATTTCACCTGTGAACTGTTTGAAAAGCTGCTCACAACTGAACAAAAACTAATAAAATATGGAACTGCACTAGGATTTTATAATAAATAACAGCACGGCTTCCCACGTGGCAGAAAAAAACTGCAGGCAATTTTTAATAACCAAATTTATAAAAATCAAGGGTGTCACTTACTTATCAAACTCTTTCCACACCTTGATTTCTGTGCTCTCCTCTTTGTTTTCTGGAGCAGGCAGCTGCAGTGGCAAAAGGAGTTTTTTCCTCACACCTGGCAGTGACTTTAAATATGAAGAGAAGAAAGAGCGTAGAGGCTTCAAACTGCAAATGGACAAAGAGAGATCACTTTAATTAGTCTTTAATCTCAGACTAAGTGAATGTGCAAAGGAAATAACTGGATTTATAAAATAAGAGATTCACTTTGATTTATGTTTTACAGTTCTAGTGCAGCATGGCCTGCTTTGATACAAAGTGAAAAGGAACAATTTTCAATTTATGAATAACGAATCTCTTGGATTAGGGGTGTGAAAGTCCATTCAAAATAAGAACAAATAATGTTTATCCAAATGTCAGTTACACAAGAAATGGTTTTTTTTAAAGAACTTTGACGCTTCATTTATTTTTTCCATTTTTATTCCAAAGTTTTTTTCATTTTAGAAGTATCACAGTAATAAATTAAAGCTATAAATAGACAATAGTGGTAAGTAAAAGCAGTATTAGGTCTTTTATTTATAATATAGGGAACACACATCTTCAGTCAGTACAACGTGTTTGATGTCAGGACATCAAATCTTGACATTTTTCTAAGTTCAGTGAACCACCCCATAATGTGCCAGATAATTACTCACTTGTTAATTAATCCATGGCTGCCATTGGGCTGTATCAGGTAACACGAGGGGACTGAGGTGACCCCCAGTTTCTCCAGGAAAGATTTATCAGAATTCAAAGCTCTCCTCACCACGATGTTTTCATACTGGACCAAGTCTAAGATAACCTGGGCAATGAGAGGATGCCATGAATTATACATTGTTCAAGGAATATCCAATCCTGCAGGACAAGACACATCAACACATGAAGTGCATCATCCTTTAAGGACATCATTAAGCTGTTTGCTGGAAGTGCAGCTATGGCTGCTCTGTGCAAATGAACAATTTCACTTAAAGATTTCTCTAGAAATTATGACTCCTATTTTCCATTTTTTTTTTTAATTTCTTCTTGGTCTATTCTGGTCTTTTCCTCCTTTCTTTCATCAGTGATGACACATGGCCTCCTTTTCCTCAGCAGGATGGGAAGTTTTGTCCATTTTGCCTCGTGCTGTAAGCACGAAAACAATGCTATTCTCTGTTTCACTAAAGTATTCTGTAAAGCTCAAATACAGAACACCAGCAAACATTTTTTATTCTGAAATCAGACTCCATTTTGTGTTAATCAAATGACTCTGTCTTCCCCTATAAACTATAGATAATAAAAGCAGAGTGTGATAAAAAGCTGAAGAACTTTATAACCTTCACATTTCTTCACTAATGCCCACTCACATCACCACAAAGAACAAATGCCTGGAAGCAGCCTGACCCCAAAGTGATTCCTACTTTTGGCAGCACAATCTCCTCCACTCATGACACTGTGGCCATCTCAGCATCAAATCTAATTAGAAACATTTTGCAGACATTGGATGTTTCCACACAGGTTATGCTTAGATAATGATGCAATTTTTTTTTTCTTCACTTACCCTAGATCTTGGCAAGAAGAGAACAGTTGCTGAGCTAACAGCATGCTCATTAGCTGGGGAAATGATGCCCAATCAAATATTTTATTGGGAAGCAAAACCTAAAGACTTCCATTTCCTCTGTGTTTCTGAACTGTGTAAATAATTTTACACTACCATCTTAATTTCCCCGAATTTACATATGAAGAAAGGGAACTGGAGAATTTAGATTATAACAAATAGTTGGCCAGAAGAATGAGTACTAAAAATGGTTCCCTAGTAGAAACAAAACAATAATGTAATCTGACAATATTTTTGTTGTGATCTTTGAAATTCTTGAAAGAAAATTGTGCTGAGAATGAAACTGATAAATTAACCTTCTACCAAAATAAGAATGGAAGAATTGAACATGACATCACATTCTTTTGTAAGCAAGTTTTTCTGTGTGAGTGAACATCACACTTCTATAAAATCCCATAGTTTTATGATCCCTCAAACATGAGTGAGCTGCTCTAGTGCTGCAATCAGAGAGCTGTTGCTTGGCTTAAATAAGCTCAAATCCAGCTGGTTTATTGTTGGAGCCCTGCTCATTGAGAATTTTAGACTTTCTGTGCTAACAGGCATTGACCTCCAGGAAAACACTACATTTGACCTAAAGCCGTAAAAAAAAACCTTCCAAAATTAAATAATAAAACTAAAATTATAAGTGTGTAATTTGCATTAAAAAATTGTAATATCACATAATAAAAGATTTAAAGTTTTAAAATGTAGTAATATCTATAAAGCAAAATGGAAGTTTTAGAGCAGTTTATGGTAACATCCATTTTGTCCCTCCCAAATCCCACGTTACCTCTCGGCCCACGTAGGAGCTGTTGCTCTCAAACACAATGGCTGTGTAGTGGTGGCTGTTCTTGTCAAAAAGAGATGTGAGATCACTGGACCTTTGAAGAAAAGAAAAGAAATTTAGCACAGAATGCAATGAACCCGTTGGAATTTTCTTTCACAATCTCATAGCAGAGCGGGTAAAAAAACCGGAAAAAACTCATTTAATTTTGAATCTTTTACAGTTTATTTAATTAAATGAGTAAACACAGAGGAGCTACATTTGAAAACAAGGAACTTACAACACTGGATCCAGTGGTGGGCAAGCTGGAGGCCTCAGCTCCTGGGAATGGTTCTGGAGGAAGTCAATCATCATCTGACGAAGGGTTTGCAGCTCTCGGTCTGCTCCTGCTGGGAACAGGTTCCAAAAAATAACAACTCTTCAAAAAACTGGGGAAAAACGACTCACAGGAAAGTTTGCTTTTTCTCATGCTTTTCTAGGTCAGGTTTTGGTGTAAATTCAGATTTAAAACCCAGCATACTATCTGGCTGAAGAAAAGGAATTAAGGATTTTAATGTTGCTGTGAGATCATATTTAAAAAGCTGTTATCCTACCCCTAAATTAATAAAATCCTCAAAACTTTTCCAAATGTATCCATCTGCCTGCCTTGCTGATTTTCTCTTCAAATGATGCTTGATTCTCAATGTGAACATTTTCACAGTAGTTGCTGTGGGCAATTTCAGCAGGATATTAACAATTAAAATCTGCCAAGGTGTCTCATTCCTATCAAATGGAGAGGCCACAAAGCCATGGGACAAGAAGAGAAAATAACTGAAGCGTGAAAATATTTTATTTTCTTTAAAAGAACCACAGTAAAAAGCAGAAAATTCTTCAAATGTCCAAGAGGTAGAACTAAAGTTCTATTGTACAGGAAGGGTTAATGATGCAGGTGGTCTCTCCTCTGACCTCTGACCTTTTAAATGTTCATCCATAGAAAAGGGACAACATTACTTTTGTCCCAGACAAACCACCTCAAGCTGTGATCCTGTCAAACCCTGGGATAAGCCAATTTTCAGGGAGTCACCATCTCAATAGGAGCTCTCCCAGTGCAACTCATGGTGCCTGGAAAATGGCTGAGGGATCAAAAAGGCACCAAAGTCAGGATTGAGCAAATTGGATCTCGTGCTGATGGAGGAGTGTGGTGGAGAAAAAAAAAAGGGATTAAAAAAAATAACAAGTCATTTGTGAAAATTAAGAGCTACATTAAAAAAAATATAGGAATGTGATGCCTGAGTTTCTTGAAGAAATGTTTTGCCTGCCTAAAATTCTGATTAACACTTCATAGAGGGAGTTGAAATATTCTGTCTTAAAGAGCTTTTTAGTGTCCAAAGGAACTGACAGGAAAAGAGATTTTTTTTTTTGTTGTGTGACACAGCCCTGGCTGACAGGAAAACTGCTCTGGGAATTTCTTACAGCAAAATCTTCTTACCTTGGTAATTTTCTCCAGTTGTGAACTGCTTTGTAAATGCTTTGAAGTACTGCATGGGAGAAAAAAAAAAAAGTCATTTTATCAGACAAAAAAGCCCAGTTTAGGAACAAAAATGGCTTTCAAGAGTTTTTACTTTTATAGCTCTACCTACAAAACATTTTTATTAATCAGGACAGGAGACAGTTTTCCCTCTTAGCCTATGAATTCCAAAAAGCTGCTTCTCACCTTCCTGAGTAAAAATACCATAATGCATAATTCAATGGTGTGTATTGATCCTGTACTGCAAACATGAACCCAAACACAAATGAATTGATCACCAAATCAGTGCTACCAACTGTGTGTGGATTTGGAACACTATTCACATTTTCCCAACTCCCTCCAGTGGTTAAACAGGTGATCTAAGGGAGCTTGGCTGCCTTCTGCTACCAAAAATAAAATGGAAAAGATTCAGTGTTTAATAAAGAGGATATCACAATTTACACCTAAAACTTTGAAGAGCAAAAGATAATAAAAATATTGGTTTTACTGTCAGGATAAAAGATCACAAATCCTACGTTGAAATGTCTCCTGTTCCCTCTCCTGTCATCACAAACAGTTTATTCAACCCTCTCCTTCCATCACATTCTGCTCATACTTAATAATGTCATTAATACAGACGGACCGAGAAGGTAAAAATTGCATTTAGACTTAAAAATGAACAGATTTGGCAGTATGGCAGATACTTTTGGCTAACATGGCATCCTCTTTAAAAGGCAGCTTAAGCATTTTATTATTAAAAATATTCTGAAATTAATCACAAAAACAGTGAAGGATCCATCAAGGGTAAACTTTTAATTGGTCATGCAATCAGCTGTTTTCATGAGGCAATTTCAATGTGTTCCCTTTACTTTCACACACCAAAACTAAAACCCTTATTAATAGTCCTGTAACATCTGAATTTGAAAAATATTTATACAGATGGTTACTATCTAATTAATCTATTGAAACCAGGGTTATATACATGTTATAACATGATACTTTACAGAATGATATCTTCTTTTAATAAGAATTTTTCAGATGCAGAATTGAATTACTGCTCAAAATAGCTGCATCAGCATTTAGCAACACCTCCTCAAATGAATCTTTTATCAACTCTGCAGTTTTCTCAGCAAAGCAAAGCAAAAATCCAACTACAGAACAATGATCTACACAGTTTAATGAATATAAAACACGCAGCATTTGCCTAAGGCAGGATGTTCTGCCACTTACCCTAATAGTTGGGTAATAGTGAATCCCATATTCTTTGCACGTCTCATAGTTCCCTTCTTCTCCACAGTCCAGCACTCCAACTCTAATTGCAGATTCCCAGTCTGCAAACAAAGATATCTTTCAATTTTCAGCAGGAGTGACCACAGATCCCAGCTGATGAATTACCTTGCTTCCCATGGAAACCAGCAACAGGACTCTGAGAGATTCCAGTGGCATAAAAACCCAGCCCTGGGTCGATTCTCATTTGCCATTCCTTTCCATCCCCCAGTGTAACACAATCTACTGATTTTTAAAATAACTAAAACCTCCTTGTTTTTCTTGGCTGCATCAGTGTTTTCCATGCATCTAAACAAGAGGAATCCCAGCACACAATGCAGCAGTTCCAGGGGTGAATCCAGAAAGATGAAATCAGGGCCAACCCAACATTTGCAAGGAACTGGATTGAATTCCTCAGCTTTTCCCAATAGAAATAAATATAAAGTGCCCATAAAATAGAGCATGCAGAATGTATGTAACTGATAGAATTCATGCAACAGTTATTTATCCATATGGCTGTCAATTACAAACCCATAAATCTGATGCACCTTGTATTAGAGCTTTTTTAACAAGCTGCTTTTTCTCCAACTTACAATTTTCTGAGAGGCCTCAGAGTTACACACAACCCCCAGCTCATGTAGTGTCTGCTGTATTTATCTGGCACTATTGTCCAGAAATACATTAGTTATACCCCCAAAAATACCTGAATTTTAACCAGAGTGTTTAATAGTTGAGTTTGAGCATCACTCTGACTTTCCTTTATAGCAATAACCACGAGAGTTCAAGGATTTCCATAAATATGCTTATGTAAGTCCAATAAAAGCTTTCAACTAACTTACAGCTTTTTCCTTCTCTTTTTCGCTGGGAATTTATCTTTTTGAGCCAGGCTCTGCTGCAGCAATCACTTTAAGAAAGAACCATTCCAAGAGAACCCTTAAGAGAGTTGCTTTTTAAAGCAAAGTTAAATCAAACCAGCCATGGGCAGAATTTGAAGATCCCCCACAACTCCTAATAAAATTTAAAAAGCACTAAAATTAAATCTGCTTTTATAGCAAAGAGCATGAAAGTTTCCTCAAGCTGATGGACAGTTCTTTGAAATTTAGCTTGAGCTTTACTTGTGTTTGGAGGAGGCCAGGGCAGCTGATGGACAGGTTTGTGCTGCTCATGCCAAGAGCTGAGAGGGCACCAGGAGAGCCCTCAGATGCTGGAGCAGATGGGCACCCATTCACAGCAGCACAAAGGACACAACAGCCCATTTCATCGAATAAAATGCAAAATACAAAAGAAAAGTTTGGCTTCTGGTTATCTCCTTCATTCAACTTTCACCACTCCTCCTCCTTTTTCCACCTGTCTGGATCCTCCTCCACGCCATCAATAGGAGCTCTCTGAACACAATGCAAATAACCCAGCACAACAAAGCAGTTCCACCCCAGCCAAACACTGGGGTGAAAGAGCACCAGCTGGGATGTGCTGCTTAGCATTCCTGCTGCTGGAAACCCAGCTTTTCCTTTCCAAGGGATGCCAGAGTTGCTGGAGTGCACAGCCGACACTCTGGAGTTACTGTGGCACTGTAGCTTAGGCTGGCTTTTTTTAAAATGCTGATTAATTTTAAATTAGCATTAGTGGTTTTGAAATACTGACTCACAAGCAATGGGGAAAGAGGCAGATGAGGGATACATTAACCAACACAATCTCTGTTTATGATAAACAAGCACCAGTGAATGACAGCACTGTGTGTAACAAACTGGAATCCTGCAGGTGGCTCAAACGTGTGAAATGCCACAAC
The DNA here is from genome assembly GCF_052056855.1 of Sturnus vulgaris. Classification (NCBI taxonomy): domain Eukaryota; kingdom Metazoa; phylum Chordata; class Aves; order Passeriformes; family Sturnidae; genus Sturnus; species Sturnus vulgaris. The sequence goes on from NC_142264.1 coordinate 2,431,012, forward strand.
ATGGACCAGTGCTTTTCTGGTCGACCATTTCCTTTTCATAAACCTGGGTGTTTTCCATCAGGAAGTTTCAGGCAGGGAGGTAAAAGGCTCATCACAGGCACCTCTCTCTCACAGCTACTTGAGAGTTGCTTATTTTGACACTTGGCTGTTTCCTGCAGCTCTCCACCAAACGTGTTCAAAGAACAATTTCCAGCAGGAAATCATTACTGCTGGATTTGAAACCAAACCTGATCAATTTGGACAGTTACTCCAAATCCTGAGGAGTGAATTCATTCTCTGTATAATTCACAGGCTGTCCTATATGGGATTTGTTACTACACATAATTTCAGCCCATGGATATTTTGCTGGATAGACTTAATCATCTTTTAGACAGAAAAAGGACAATTAACTCTAATGGCCACTTTGGCCACTGCTGTAATAAAATGAAATGTGTGATTAGGAAAGCAGCAGCACTGACTGAGCTTAAAGCCTGTTCTGAGAGGGAGTACCAAAATAAAACCCATAGATTTCACAAAAGCAAACACTGATCCTATTTTTCAGGAGGATTATGTTCTGTTGTGAAGTCTGCCATGGTAGTATTGCCAAGATTTAACAAATTAGAAATGAAATAAAAATTAGATCTATTAGCACAGGCCTTTTTTGGAACAAATAGCTTTTGAATTTTGTCTGGACACCAAATCAGCAAACATAACCCCAGTGATCTAGGAGTAAATGTAAAATCTTCATCCTCAAGGATATCCTTTAATATCCTAGCAGATGGGTAAATATTTTTGAAAAACAAATGTTGAGACAGATTAAATGGGCAAAATGTTTTGGGTTTGGTTTCTTTGATGAAGGTACCAATGAAAAGTGTGACTGTTCCCAGTCTCCTAAAATCCATTCATCCAACTTGAAAATGGAAACATTTGGCTGACAAATAACACCAGAAGCCAATAGCATTTGCTGGTTGTGCCAACGTCCACAAACATTCAAAATCCACTTTCTAAATGAAAGTTTTCATAAAAACTCAATGGATTAAAGGAGAGAGAGAGGCCTTCAACTGATTGCAGTGATACAAGTGCATAGCAGCATCTGCAGGTGAGAAAGAAAAAATATATTTAAAGAAGTCTTTACAAGTTACAAAGGTATCACACTGCTGTAATCCTACCTAAAAATCCCTGTCTTATGTTGACCAAAGCTCTGGCCAGTTTGGGCTCTTCATGCTCTCCACTGCTGTGCTCAAAGACCTCCTTGTTACTTCAAAGGAGAAGATCTAATATTATTTTGGCCACAAGCAGATTAAAGCAGCAGAGAAAATGTTACATAACTTTATGCAAATTAAATAGAAAAAAGTTCCTGGTTTATAAACAAACCCCTCATGCAAATAAGGAGCATTTGAAGTGCTCTGAAAACCATGACTGCTCTGTGTTTTTCTGCTTTAGAGTTTTTGCTCATAATCACAATTCCTCAGCATGTGATGAGTTCATCAGGATCTATTTTAGGGTAGGTTTCTATTTCCATATATCTAAATGTACACCTAAAACTGCAGCTACATTTCATGTGAGTTGTTAAAGCTTTTCAGAGTGTCACAGAACAGCCAGAGCTCTTCAGTCCCTCTCAAAGTGAAACCAGGAGTGCATTAAAACTGCTGTATCCATCCTGGAAATGTCTCCTGGGTGAAATGTGAAATTAAGAGTAATTTAAAAACCTTTTACACTGCTATATTAAGCATAACATTTCCTACAAATCTGATCCCAGGTTTCCTCCCCAGCAGAAGTACCGAACTTAAATTGATACCTCGGGGGCCTGTTTGTTTCTTTACATTTCCTTACATCTACAAATAGAGTAAAACACTTCAGCACCTGCCAAAAAAACTGAGCAGGCTAAGAGACAGCAAGGCAGGTCACTGTAGAGGCCACCATTACTTTTAAAGTCACTAATTGATAAACCTGAATACCTGGTTCTCACTTTGCTTGATTTTTGTATTGTTTTCTAGAGGTCCTTTTCCTTTTCCTTTGAGCCCATCCACCTACACTGAATTTGCAAGATATAAATCAAGTGTGTGCATGGCCTCTCCAGTACCACAGTCTTTTTTGTTTATCCTCTGAAACAAGCTGCTCTCTTTATAAAACATTTAGAAGATAAACATCGTGCCTTCAAGAATTCAGTATAAACAAACCTCGGGTACACAGAGACATTTACATGCAAACCCACAGCTGGACGCTGTGTGCATGCAAGGTGATGTTTTATCCCTGGATTTCTTCAGCACCTTTAATTTGGAGGTGTGCTTCCACCACCACCCCTTGCTCTGTTCCATGGGCTATTCTGGCTGTGTGGCACCACCTGAGCAGGGGATGAAGGTGATGCTCACACACCTGAGCAGAGGATGAAGGTGATGCTCACACACCAGGCAGGGGATGAAGGTGATGCTCACACACCAGAGCAGGAAATGAGGGTGATGCTCACACACCGAGCAGGGGATGAGGTTGACGCTCACACTCCAAGGCACCACAGCTCACATAACCCCCGGCCACTCGTGGCATGGCCCACAGGTGACACCGTGACCGAGGCCCCGCGGTCCCCCAGGCCAGAGTCCCCGGGGCACCGCCGGGCCCTGCACGGCTCCGGGCACCGGCGGAGGCCGCGAAGGGCCGCGGGACAGGGCCGTGCCGGCGGGGCCGTGTGCGGTGACCCGGCCCGAGCCTCACCTTTGACGTCCCCCGCCAGCGCTCGCCAGGTGGGCGCGAAGGCGATGCAGTGGCCGCAGGACGAGCTGTAGAACTGCACCACCCAGGCGGCCGAGGAGTTGAGCAGCGCCGGCCGCACGGAGCCGGCCGTCAGCACGGTGAGCGGGTCGTGCCCGGGCCGGTACAGCCGCGCCGTGGCGGCGGCCGCCAGCAGCAGCAGGAGCAGCGCCGGGAGCAGCACCGGGAGCAGCACCGGGAGCGGGAGCAGCGCCCGCCGGCCCCCGCCCGCCGCCGCCATGTTGGGACGCGCCGAGAGGGGCGGGGCGGGGCCGCGCCATAGCAACGCGCCGGCCATGGCGGCACGGCCTGAGGGCAGCGGAGGGGCCGTGAGGGCAGCGGGGTCTGCGCCGTGTCCCTGAGGGGAATGGCGACTGTGCCGTGCTCCTGGGAGGAGCAGGGATTGTCCGTGTTCCTGAGGGGACCGTGCCGTGTTCCTTGAGGGAAGCAGGGGTTTTATGTGTCCCTGAGGGGACCGTTCCCAGTCCCCTGAAGGGAGCGAGGATTGTCCATGTCCCTGACGGGCTGCCCATGTCCTTCAGGGAAGCAGGGACCGGCCGGCGTCCCTGAGAAGAGCAAGGACTCTCCGTGCACCCTGAGCGTTGCAAAATACAGAATATAAAATTTTTATTTAAGAATAACGTTCTTTGATGTTCAATGCGTGAAACAGCAACCAACAAGCTCCAAAGTGTTAGAAAAACGCTCGTCACTCGAGTGGCCACGCACAGGAACAGGTACCTCAGAGAGGGTGTGCGGTCTCTCCCACTGGAGGTAAAAGTGTGATAAAAGTTCTCAGTCTCCTAAAGCCATTTCAGTGTTCTCAGGGACACGATCCTGTGCCCCCTGCTCTGGGATAACCCTGCTGGACCACGAGGTTGCGCTCCTGAACCAACTGCGGTCCCTTCCCATCTTCACTCTGGCCTTCTGTGAGATCACTCGGTGGCCAAATTTATGTGACAATTGGTACAGAGAGAGAAGTTTTAACTTCGTGAATCCTCTCGCTGAGCAGAGATGAAAGCAGGGCAGCCTTTGGGTCGAGAGCTCTTTCATCCCAAAGTACCTCTCTCGGCAGGGAAGAGCCATCTCTCCTCAAACAAAAGCTCTGATGAAAGGCTCTGTGTAGGTGGTTTGATAAAAGCTCTGTCTTTTCCATAAATTCAGGATGAGCACTAGTAATGGATTTTAGCACCTTTTATAGCTCTGGTCCAGTATGGAAGTCTCCTTTCATTTCTAAATATAAGCTCAAGAATTTTCATTACGTTAATGAGAAGCAGAAACCCAACAACGTCCCCAGAGAAGGGTTTCAGAGGAGTTTAAAACTCAGATAATGAGTTTTCTTTTCAGATCTCTGAAAAGATAATTCTTGCTTCTGTTGCTCACAAACACTTCTTTTAATCCTTGAAGAACAAGTGGGAAACAAAGGGGTTTAAATTCTTACTTCAGGCCCTCAAGAGAGTTCAGGGTTAGAACTTAATTTATCATTGTTTGGGCCAGCAACCCTCAGACAGTACAAGAGAAAAATTCTGCTACTTTTGCCTTTTCCTGACCCTTTCTTTTATTTGACCATTAAATCTAAAGACACATCTCTTTTGATCCATATCCACAGCTACAACCTAAATGGCTTCTCATATCACATCCCAGCTTCTTTGGGTTTTTTTTTGGTCTCCATTTTTCCTGGGTACAGCAAGTAACAAAATAGATGGTACAGCTTCCAAGAATTGAAAAATCCTTGTAGCAGCTGCTAATTAGGATTTTAAAAATCTGCAGTGCCTAAGATATTTTAGAGCACATTTTATTCAGAAGAATTGTTAAATGTATGAAGATGAAAGAGATGGATTACAGGAGAATTAAATGTAGGGTTTAACTGAGAAATAATCATTTTCTATGAAAGATAATGACTCCTCTTGAGGCCAGTATCAAGATTTATTGACCCAGGAGGTTAATATTGATCAAACCCAAGGCAAACAAAATATTAGACCTTGAAGGAGAGTAATCTTGATATTGAAGCCTTGCCACAGAGTGAACAGGTCAATATATCTGGGTGCCAGAATCTCAGGTTTTGAACAGGCAATGGTGGGGGATATTAAACATGTCTGACATGTTCTGTGTACACACTTTTTATTCTCATCAGCAGGAGGGACTTTATAGCTGTGTCCTTCCCTGCAGAGCACCACGGCTTCACTCACAACCCTCATTGCAAATCTGATGGGTCTCTGCCTCAGGTGCAACAGAAGGCTAAAATCAAACAAGTCCTTCAGTTATTTATTCATATCTAAGTGATATTTTTTAATAGATTTCATTCCAAACATAAGGATGCTGCTGCTGCAAAACCAGAGTGAGAATAAACTGAAAAAGCAGAGCGCTGCAATTTATGGATTTGTCATTGTATCCAACGCTCTAAATCCAGGAGGAGAAAAAAAATGAGTTAAATTCTGCTATAAACTGACAAGAAGAAAACAAGTAACTTATGTGGATTAACTAATCAATGAGGATAAATTCAGAGACAAGGAAATGTACCACTAGAGACATGAAAATAGTTTACAGGATAAGATCACCAGTTAAGGCTCTGGGGGCAGAAGTTGCATTTTTATTTCTGTTCATATGGCAACAAGCAGGGGAAAGTTTAATGTGCCCAGCAAAACAAAACAAAAATACACCCCTTCACTGCTGAGAACAGTAATGTGTACAAGAATCTGTAATTTTAACTGATTTCAGTGAAAAGAAATAAACAAAATAATCCATGGGGTATCATATTTTATTCAGAAAACAAGTACAAAAACAATTAAGCCAACAGCATTTAAAAATACAAACATAAAATGTATTTCTATTCCCCCAATCAAATTTTAAGTACTGTATTTTTAAATCTTAAGTTTATATATAATTTATCTGTATCCTGATTTTAATTTTATTTGAAAGACACTCTTGAATGAATAGGATTGGAAAAAACCTGATCTCTTTACAGTTGTTTATTCAATAATGAGCAGTTTCTGAATTCCAGTAAGAAATATTTGCACAGTATTTATTTTTAAAAGAACTAACAAAAATTTGATTTTCTCAATATAAAAGAGGTGGGACCAAAGCAATTAGAATAGTGAACAATTACCACACTGAGGAAATGCTTCTATTTCTTTGTGAAAATCTTGATTTTTCTGGTTTTGCCAATACCAAAGGAGCATTGATTTCCTCTGTTTTATCTATTAAAGTAGATTTTCAGCACCCCACATTGGGATGTTGTAAAAATTCAATGGGTTCCTGTGAATTGCATGATAAATAACCCAATTACAGGCACATCTCTAATTGTTAGGAATTGAAGGTGCTGATTGAAAAGTCTCGAATTTAAAGTGCATCCCATCAGTATTTGCATAAAATTATAGACATTTAACCTGAATCTCTGGCTCCAGGTCCTGCCATTCCCTGTTGCAACCTCTCCAGGCTCCTTTTAACCAGTTCCACAATGGATTAAAAGAAAAAAGATGATGCACAGTCACCTTTACAACAGGCTTTTTTCAGATAAATCTTATTAAGAACTCTGATTGTATCAAAGATCAAGCTGTCAAATATGGCTTCAGTCATCCTCATCTTCACTGTTAATTCATCATCACCATAAGAAATCCACTGAGATTCTTCTTTGTGGAGCTCCTGGATCTAAATATAACATAGAAAGGAATTTTTACTTCAAAAATAAGAGCTTCACAAAAAAAACCCTGCACCTAATCCACCAACTTTACATCTGCATAATTAATTTAAATCACTCACAAGAACTGGAGATACTGGATTATTAATTCGATTTTAAAAAGGCAGTGATTTGAAGGTCTGAAGTTAAGTAAATGTGATTCTCACAAAAGGATGAGAATTTCTAGTTTAAATCTAGAGGAAATAAACAAATCCCCAGTGGAAAATCTGCTTACCAGAATAAGGTCCACTCTGTCTCTCTTACAATTTCCATACTTGGTCATATTTAGGAATTTTCTTTTCATTTCTAAGTCATTCCTTTCCAGGTTCATTATTTTAATAATTTCACCCTGAACAAACGTCTACAAAATAAAGAAGGCTGAAAAGAGCTCTCCTCATAAGAATTCTGGTGCTGTGAAGGTTCCAGGTGAGTGGCAGGTGCCAGTATGAAGATGCAGCTTTAGGTCCAGAAACATCCCAAAGTTCAGGGGACTGATCTAGAGGTGGCTGATCAATACTGGCCAACCAACACATTTTTATCATAATATTACTTTGGAGGTTACACACAAAATAGTCATAATTAGGAGAGTTTAAGGCCCATTCCCATTAACTCCATGCATATGGAATATTTTGACTAATCAGCTCAGTCTGTATTTATTCAGACATTTCAGGGTAATATTGTTTCTTCTCCCATCACCTCAGTTACACTGCCATAATCCTCACAAATTTCACATTTCTTTTTGCTATTGCAATCTGTGCTCTTTTCACTCTTGTTCCTGTACTTTCCATTGCCAGGACATACCTTGACATCACTGACACGTGTCCTTCTGCACAGCTGCCTGGAACACTGAGATCCCACCTTTGTTTTCATCCATGGGAACACATTTGGTTTGGCAGTCCCTTGATATTCTGCACACAGCAACTCATGGCTCAAATCAAATATAACCTGTAACAAACTCAGCAGGACACTGAAGTCAGGAGAACTGCAGTCCAGTCCCCAGCTTTCTATGAAACTTGGATTGTCCTGAACAGACCCAAACCAGACACTGGGGCAGGTGAAACTCTGGCAAAACTCTGGGTTCTCTGCAAGGGTATTTATTCTATTGGAATTATTCTGTAGCAAATTGCAAAATACTCCTGGCAGTACCTTTCAGTATCCCTTTAGTTATATTTTGTGTTAGAAACTGGAATAATATTAAATATTAGCTAATATGATTCAGCCTCCAGAACACTACAAAAGTTAATTAACAGTTAGTGCATTAAAAATACCTGATTATACATCCTCTTGCTTTCTGCTTCCAAATCATTCCCTGGGAGATCATTATATTCCAAGTACTTTGGCACGTTGATGTTCCTGAAATTTGAATTTATGTTCTCTGGGGTCCATAATTCTTCCACAGCATATGCAGACAAGTTTTTAACATAAGAACTGTTATGTGGTACCACAAGAGGAACTTCCACAGTTTTCTTCCAAGGAGCTGAGTGCCACTGGTCTAATTTGTACAAGTATTGCTTTTGTGTCTGTCTCACCAGCATGTTTTGGTCACAATCAGGCTGATCAAAATCCTCAGAGCTTCCAAAAACACCAGCATCAAGGATTTTTAAAAGGAGCTTCAAGAGAGAAAAAGACAGATTATATATTCCATATTTTCAGAAGTACTGAGATTATTAGCAACTGATCAAGGTTACACCTAAAAACATCTTATTATTCATGGGCTCAAAAGAAAGGCTTACTGATGTATTATTAAAAAAACCCAAACCTATTTTAACTGTATTTGGCAGGATTCAGAATTAGAATTCCAGTTCTGGAGTTCCATGAAAATTTTTGGCATTTAGCAACAGATCTGTTCTAATTGTGGAACTGTTCTACCCTACCATCACCCTCAGAGGAATTTTCTCACAGCCAGAAGCTGGAAAGGCCAGATGAGCTGACAAGTATCCAGTGTTGCTCTGAAGTTAATAACAATTGACATTTATGCAGATTTATCAGTTTTGACAACTGAAAAATTACAATAAAGAAATCACATTTTCTTTGTTTGGACCATACAAGTGCTATGCAATGGATACAGGGTAATTCCTTAAATAAGGAATGGGTCACATGAAGTGAGCAATCTGGTTCCTAACACTAATATAATTTTTATGGATGATGAAATACTGGGCCACACAAATTCTTGCCTCTATAGCCCCAGCTTCAAGGCCAGTACTTGAAATAAAAACTTTCTTACTGTACTTACAGGCAAAGTGGTTGAAGAAGTCTCTGGAGATAAATTAAGTATCTTGTCTGCTTTTGATCTGTGTTTTCTTTTAATCTTCTTATATTCTTTAACTGCATCATCTATAAATTTAGTTACAATTCTGTCTGTTACTGTGTGACAACCATGAGCACAAAGCATATCAACATCACCCAGTAAAACATCAGAAACTGCTGCAGATGGTTCAGATAAGGCAGCAACTGAATTTTTTTTGAGGAGAAATGGCTTCTGATTGTCTTCTTGCCTTAGGCCTTTGCCATAATTCATCATGTCTTTTTCAAAGGCACTTTTATATTTCTGTTGATCTGTTTCAGAAAATGCAATTAAAATGTCAAACAGAAGTTTTTTACTGACTTCACTTGCAATATCATCAGCAAGTTTAATTCTTTTCTGATCCTCTACCAAGCAACAAATATTTTTGCTTGTGTTTACCTCATCTGTCTTGCTTTTCTTTGGAAGAGTATCTGCAAATACAGTTTGTTTTATTTGTGCTAGCTCTGTTTTTTCTTTATCTGATCCCAAGCACATTAAGTTCTTTTGACAGAGGAATTCATTACAGTTACACTGGTTGGAATGGGGAAACTTTTGCCCTTTTCCAGACAGCAAGGCACTGTGTAACCCAGAATGGTTTTCTTTCACTTCTGAACCTCCTGCACTGTTTGTGTCTTCTGCTTTCTCCTCTGCAAACCCCACTCTCTGCTCATCATCTTCAGAATATTTGCAGTCTCCTTTGAGGGAGTCATCATCATCATGGAAAGAGTCAGAGTCTTCATCCCCCATGTAACTGGAACTATTTTTGTTAACCCCCACCAGGTGTGAAATCTCATCAGGTCTGACAAAGACCCCACAGTGCTGAGCACACTCAAAATACTTCACCCCTTCATAAATTCCAGCATTGTCACCTTCAGCTTTGTCCAGTGCAACACCAGCCCAATGGCCACTGCCAAAATGGATGTGCCCTTTGAACATCAGAGTTCCAGGCTGGCTCTGCCTTACCAACACTCTGTCCCCAATTTCAAATGATGATAATGGGTCATCACTGTCCTCCTCAGCGCTGGGCAGCTTTTCATCCATTTTGCATTGTTTCACTGGGAATTCAGGATTTTTACTTCCACCAGAAGAATCTGTATTTGACACAGGCAGAAACTCCAAGTGCTGCAAAGGCATCTCCTGTTCTCCATGCTGGATTTCTGATAAACAGCTGGAAGGAGCTGTAAATGTAGATTGTTCTGAGAGACGACCAAGCTGAGTTGAAAAAGCTCCACTTGTCTCTGTACTGAGCAGGAGAAATTCTTCAGGCACGGTGTTATCAGGAAATGAGGGTAATGCATCCATTTCCAGTGATCTATCTTCATCCATGCCCTGACCAGACTCTGAGCCTGTCACTTGTTCAGGTGGAGATGGGAAATCATCCGTGCTGGAGGCAGGATCACCGTTTTTCATTGCATCTGCACCTAAAGGGGGAGGAGGAAGATCTTCACTTGGAAATGACAAATCCTTTTTGTTAGAGGATGGCAAGTCAGCACTTCCAGAGGACAATACTTCATCCACAGAACACAGCACTTCTGACAAGGTATCCTCATCAGCTGGAGGGGAACTCTTATCACGACTGGAGGTTGCATCAGTGCATGAAGGGCTGGCAGCTGCATCATTCCCCAGTTTTGGGATGTCCTGAGAACAGGGTTTGTCTCTGCTGCAGCTTTGTGAGGCACCCAGATATGGCTCATCCACTCCCTCAGAAGGATTTTCAGACTGAGAGGAATGTGCTGACTCCGTTCTGGAGGCATTTGCTTTGTCTGCTGGAAGAAAAGAAAGCGGGTGATCAGTGCAGCAAAGATCCAACACATCTCTGGGGTATTCCTGGGACAGGGATGAAGTCTCAGCTCTGTCATCTTCAGGCAGCTCACGTTCATTGTGTTTGTCACTAGGTGATGTTTCCTTTCCATTGCTTATTGCTATTGGCATCTCTTTTGAGAGATTAGCAAACACATCACCGCTGTCACAGACAGACTCTTCTGGGACACTGACATCTGTGTCCTCTCCATGTTTCAGCTCTAATTCCGGGTCTGAAATGGAACTTTTCGAGATGTTGATCCAAACTGCAGACACTGTCTGGAATTCTGAGTGGGAAGAGTCTGATTTGGCACTTTCACATTTCAAAGAGAAGTTGTTCGACTTGGATGATGATTCTGTGGAAGTTAATCCTTCAGAAAATGCTTTTAAATTTAGTTCATCAGAAGCTTCATGAGAAATATGGTCCAAATGCTTCAAACATTGACTGGCATCCACCTGATGGATCTCAGAAGGGACAGGCACTTCCACTTCTTTAACTAGAACATATAAAAGAATTTTTTAAAAAAAATCAACATTAAAAAATGTTATAGAAGAGCTTGCTGATAGATCAGTTAGGATACACAAATCTATCATGCTCCTCACTATGATATCTAGGTGTAAATGAGGAGTTGGACTTTATGATCCTTGTGGGTCCCTTCCAAATCAGGATATTCTATGATTCTATGAAATGCAGAATGATGGTTCATTAGAAAAATGACAGTAATAGGAAATATTGCCACAATATGTAAATATTTATATTGCAGAGATTTTGCATACCCAGAACTATGTAAATGATATAACTGACTCATATATAAACAGACAGTTTTATTTTTTACCTGTCCTACTGAGAGTAAGAAATATGAACTGAGGATAAAACCTGGAAACAAAAATAACTCCAGCATGTCCTGTCCAAGTCTATTTTCAGCTGATCTATGTTCTTTTAAAAAGAACAGCCTTAAATTCTTGAAAAACTGTCTCAAAAGAGAGCAAATTGTTAATGACACAATCAGACTAAGTTATGATTTTGTTCTGGGGAAGCAGGATAATCAAACCTCTTAATAAACCATCTTGCCCAGCAGTGATTTATCCATTGGCTATAGTGAGCAAGACACTGTGGTAATAAATGAGAAAACTGTCTCTCTTTCTGTCTGGATTAAAATTTGATTCAAGTAGTTGAAACAGATTGGACATAATAGCATTGAATATGATTGACCTGTTCCTTCAAGAGCATTTTCTGCCTGAACCAGGCATAAGTTACACCAAGTAGGAAGCACCCCCAAGCTTTTCACTGGATACTTTCTGCCACATGGAATAATATCTTCGTTATCTTTAGGACCACAGTTTGAAAGTGCCTTTCCCTCCAGCACAGATTCCTAGAATGTAAATATATAGGAGACAGAGTTAATGTCTTAAGGAAAAAGTGCACATAACCAACACACTTATTTTTGACTTCATGTTCCTAAGTGCCAAATGAATCCTGTGCTGGTCCTATTTTAGGGCAAATAGAATTTGGGACACTATTTCTTTAGGCATTAATGGAATTCCAGAGGTGGTCCTTACCAGAAATACACACTTTTGGCCTTTTCTTGTAATGAGTGTGGCTATAGGTTCCATTCCAGCTGGATTTGTAGGTTCCAGAGGTAAGAAAATGTTATCCTGAGCATTAAGGGACTGCTCCAAACCTGGGAACTCCTCCACCTGTTTCTGGTGTTGTACCAGTGATTCCTTGTTCTCAGTAGAAAAGCTGTAAAGAGTTAGACAGGGAATTCTTCACTCCTGATCAGTATAAAATATGAACATACCCATGCAGGTGGATAAATAGCAGAATCACCACTCTGTACTCCTACACAGGACAGCTCTATGGACAATCAGCCAGAATTTGGGTGCATATGAGTTCCACCAGCCCCTGGCTGCTCCAGACTGACACCAATATTCACTGTTCTCCTACGAGCAGCCTTGTCAGTAATAAGAAGTGAAAGCACAGCCAAGAAACCTTTTAAAGATTTCTCTGACTTGTAATCAATAACACCATGAATTATAGATCAGTTCCATGCAGGGATTTATTTGAAAGCCTTCCCCTGTGGGGACTTAAGTAAATGCACAAACCTGACTCACCACCCTGCTAAAGCTCTGGGTAACACTGAATGAAAGGGAGGTTTAATTCATATAGATAAATATATATGTCTTTAACTGCTTTTTCTCTTCCTGAAGCAAATGATATTTTTATTCTGAGAAGTGTAGATGCTGTGGGGTTCTCATTCACAGTGCTCAGCTCCTCCAGCCCAGCAGGAAGCAGACAGAGATACAGTGGATACAGCTCTTGGGGAACAGCAGGATGGGGATTTCTCAGTCTGACTAAACTCCTGAATTCTATCTCACTGTAGGATTTTACATGATACCTCTGTGCTTCAGTTTAAGCCTAAAATTTAGCCCCATGTATTATAAAATCTTCCTGTGGTTAAATCCTCAGTAAAGCACAGACCAGCTGAGAAGGGCTGAGTGATACAGAGGCTCAGAGCCAGAGGGTGACAAAGGAGTGAATTTCACCAATTAAATCAATACATTTCCACTCATTCCATATGGGTATTGTGAAGCCTAATTAATATATAGTTGCAAAGTGGTTTGGGTTTGTAGTTAAAAGCCACCATGAAAACATGAACTATCATCAGCAGTTGTGTGGCTTCATTAAAGGTGCCCTGAGCAGCTCACCATTTGGGACAGAATGATAAGCAGCGATCTTGATTTATCAATTACTTGAACACAGAAGTTTTAAAAATTTATTATCATAAACTCCCTCTTTGGAGCATCTAAAGCTCACACAATTACCTAGGATGTACCTGTCTCCATCTTCTCCACTGGATTTGGTCTTACCTTCAGCAATCACTGAGAAAAGTTTTACTTACCCCTCATATTTCTTGCTCTTTTTATGTTTTAGCTGGACACAACTGTCTTTACTCCCTGACTTCATAACCTCCTGCTTGCCAGCCAAACTGTGCAGCTTTTCCTGGAGTTGTGCTGTTGAATGCTGCATCATTAAGATTTCTCTCTGCTGCTTTAATAAAAGTTTCCTTTCTTGATGAGCTGCCCTCTGGATGTTTTGCAGATGCTGGACTTCTGCCTACACAAAGCAGAGAAAGGAGCATAACAGAGTGAGCATAACAGAGAGCTACGCATAAAAATATGTCTAATGTTTCTTAACATCAGACATTTTTAATCCCAAAATATCCTGGAAATTCAATATGTAGGTTTTTTTTCCTTTTTTATAAAAAAAATTGCAGTTTTATTTTTCAACAGGGGTTTCACCTGTGACAATTGATGACAGGTAAAGGGATGCTTGGATGGGGTGTCAAGTGGTGAGACCTTTAAAAATGAATTCTCTTCAGATCATTCAAAACTACTGGGTGCTTGTGGTTTGCACTAGGAATTCCTTTACTTAAAAGAGAGGCTTGCACTACATACAGAGCAAGACAGAAATTTTCTGACTATCAAGTGTAATTATGAACCCTGCATAGTGGAATAACAGACTATAAAATTAGCTGTCAGATTAATTTAATATATTTCAACATCACAAGCATAAATCAATGGAAACTTACATTATATGACCTGTTTGTTATGGCATAAATAGAAAAATCCACAATAACAGTGAGGTAGCAGAAGAGAAAAAAAAGATGTTTTCTTTTATCCAAGATTTACAGACTGCTGACTTTGGCACAAAACCCACCTCACTGTGGGTATGTAGGAAACATGCAGAATAATGGATGCAAAGTAATTTTTTTTTTTTTTCTTTCAACACACAAACCCCACTTGCTTCAGCAACTCCAGACACCTCCCTGTGGATCTGGACGAATCCCAGCTCCTCTCACTGCAGCATTACCTGCTCCCGTTTCAGCTCCATCAGGATTTTGTGCTGCTTTGCTGCCATGGCAGAGGCTCCAGTGCTATCCTGCAATTTTTCCAGAACGCTGGAGATCACAAAGATGAGAATCAGAGTCAGATCATTAAACGCCTTTAATTTATGGATGGGAGCAAAGCTTCTATCAAGGGAGGAGATATAGAAGTAGCTATGGAAGGTTTACAGCCTGGTCAGTGCTGATTGACACCCCTGACTGTCCATGAGGGCTCCTCATCCTGGTCATGGCTGATGGACACCCCTCATTGTCCATCCCTGAGGGCTCCTCATCATGGTCATTGCTGAGGGACACCCCTCACTGTCCCTGAGGGCTCCTCATCCTGCTCAGCGCCCTCATTGTCCATGAGGGCTCCTCAGCCCAGTTGTTGCCTCACGCCGCCACAGAGGAGGCAAAGCTCAACACTGCTCTGGAGACATTAAACCATGCAGTCTCCTTTCCTCTCCTCATGCTTTATTTCCTACATGCTTTCTAAGAAGATTTTACATTTATTGTGTTCTTCTGAAAGGAGGAAAACCAATCTTGGCCTAGCAGGCCTCCAGCGGCGGTGCCGCCATTCCCCTCACCGTCTGTGCTGGCGCAGCCAGGCCAGCTGGGCCCTGGCCCTCTCCTGCAGAGCCTTTGTCTGGAGCTGCAGCAGCACTGCCTGCTGCCCAGCCCGCAGCTCCTCTCCCCTCAGGCACTGCTCCACCACGGCCATGGAACCATGGAAGGTTCTGGAGCCTCCAAAGTGCGGAATGGCTGCGCTCCCCTGGGGACAGAGCAGAGCATCGGCGTCATCGGGTGAACAGTTTGATAGAGGGAGTAAAACCAAAAAAAGCCAACCAACCTAGAGAAGGGAACGCCCTTCCAGGTGAGCTGGTGTTACCTGGCTGTCAGAGCTGGCCTGGTCATTGCTCTCTCCAGAGTTGTCCCAGGTGTCCCCGTGGGGCAGATTCACCCAAGTTGACAACAGATTCAAGGTGTGATGGCTGTGCAGTGACTGCTCATGATCTGCTGGCAGAGATTCCAAGGAAAAGAGTTAATATCACCAAAAATAAAATATCCAAAAGATAAAAAAGAGACCCAAAACCCAGCTCCCCCAGAACAAGTTAAGATCCATTCCTGAACTCAAGGTGCCTTTAGCAAATACTTGTCAGCTGAGCCCATGCACTGCCCTCAGCAGGAGCTGCAGGAGTCATCCCCAGCCCTTCATTTCCAGGAGCAAGGTATGGACACCAACCTCCCTTACAAGTGAAATCATGGTAAACAGGTAAAAATTAAAAAAGGTGCCCATCAATAGGGTAAATAACTCTCAGCTCCCAGCACAATTGTCTTAGAAGGGCCAGGAGTACAAAGGAAGACAGCCATAGTTTAAATATGCACAATGAACATAAATATTTAGGTCAAAATTTCCAAAATTAATTAGAAAATTGTGTCCCAGGCAAGATTGAATGGGGCATTTTCCCAATATCACTAAATCCTTTAACTTCCTGTTCACCTCCTTGAAGCACTGAGCAATATGAATCTCCTCCTCCTGGAGGTTTTATTTCTCCCAATATTTTGGCATCCACTGGACTGGGATCTCTTTCTATCTTCAATGCTGAGTGTCTCAGTGAACCCAACTCTTGATTACTGAAGGTAAGAAAAAAGAAATATTTTCTTATTGCAGCCAGAGATATTATTTCAATTCATTACTTTCACAGCCAAGTCCTCCATAGAGAGTGAATATTTTCAAACCAGAATGCTACTCATTTTTATGTGATACTGAAAGTTTTACCTGTGCAAAGATGCCTTTCTAGTAATTGCATTCATAAGATTCTGGAAGCAATTCTCAGGTCTTTATGTTTAAATGAACATGAAAAAAGTGCACATACAATATTTTAATTTATATCAAGAGTATGATAGTAAAGAAAAAAAAATTATACTTTTCATACAAGTTTCAGAGGGGTTTCTACTTTTTTAAAAACATTAGAAAGGTGTTAATACCATAGCTTGGGCATAAATCAGAGTAAAAAAAGACTATATAGCAATTACTTTAGTGGCCCAAAATATTAATAGAGTCAAACCACAGGCCAAATCTTGGAGTGCCTCATTGTATCCTGCCTCCTGTACCTGCCAGCAGCAAAGTCACCTTCCAGCCAGTGTCCTCTCTGTGTCTGCTCTGCCTGGTACAGTCTTGTCACAGGAGGATCACTGCCTCTGGAATTCCTGCTGTCCTGCACACACAGAAATTGCCACACATCTCAATGATCTATTTGAAAAACAAAACGTTTAAACATTTAAACCTTTTTTTCCTCGTTCTCCTTGGAAAGGCCTTCATTGTAGTTAATGTCCTATGCCAACAATTGCTAAAGAGTTGATTAATTAATAGGCTGGGGGAAAATTCTGTGGGCCTATGAGAGTAAAGGTGGTAGAGCAGCTCACAAATTGCTGTGTATTTACAACTGCTCTCATGAGAGCTGGGGCCTAGAGCTGTTAATCCAGGATTTGAAATCATAACTTACCTCTGAACTGAGCTGCAGCAGGCCCCTCAAAAACCTGTAGCTTTCCTCCACCTCTTGCTTTGCTTTCTTTCTCAGCACCTTAAGCTGCTGTTTCTGCTGCTCCTGCTGGAGCTGTGTTAGGAAATGACACATTATAAATGATGTCTTTAACCAGGTGACAGGACAGCCGGGGAGCAAAGGGCAGGACAGGAGCTTCACAGCCACATCCTGCTGCTTTGGCTGCAGTACAGCAACATCTCACCCACCAGGGCTGTACTAAAGTCTCCAAGCAGCAAATTACAGCTGGCACCTCACTTTTATAGTCCACAGGGTTTATAAATCTGACTCAGATCAGCTGGTGCCAACTGATTATGGCCTAAGCACACCTGAATCAGGGCATAGGGAGCACCTTTTCCCCTGGGACAGCAGAACTGGAATTCCCTTTTCTCCTTACACAGGTTTCCCACTGACCTTCAGTTTGTGAGCCAGTAGAAGGGAGGTTTTCCTCAAAATGTCCAGGTGGCTCCTGTGTTTGTCTTCCAGCTCTGTGCTGCCAAAATATCCCTCACCTGTAGAAGTTGAGGGGATCATCACAAGGGAAATGTATACATTGTTCCCACTTTCCTTTTTTTTCCCTTTCAAAACCCTCCCTGGGCCTATTTTTGGAAGCCTCCCAAATCTGACATCTGCCTTTATTCCTGAAATAACTTCTCTGCATACATTCACTTCTACCATAACTGTAGAAGGAAAATGTCAGTACCTACATCCTGCCAAGAAACGTGTGAGCATAAAGTCCTGCAAGTATTGGAACTGGCAGCACTTGAGGGTCTATGCCAGGAGAGAGGAATGAGGAAAATTCCTGTTCTCAGCCTGAATTTCAGAGTGTGGATTATTGTCACTCTTGGTCCCACTGCTCCTTTGCTGCACCAACAGGATCAGAGCCACTGGGTACAAAAGAAAATCTTCCCAACCTTGTGACAAAGTTTCCTAAGTGACAAAATGTCACTTCTTTGGGAACTCAAGCAGCATCCTGCATGTCCCCTCCATCTGTATTGAGATGCAGGCTCTTTTGTCACAGGGGGACACAAACCTGGAAAAAAAGCTTTCATTTTAAAGTGAGGAAGTTTTCCCTCTTACTCCAGGTGTGCTGTTTTCACTGCTACTTCTTTATTGCACCTCCCTGCCTGTGTGGGACAGTGCAGCTGATATATTTACCAGCAAAAGGTTCTTGGCTACTTGAGCTTCTCAGATGAATTGCTCAGCTTATGCAAACAGGTTGTGGTTTATTCTGTGCTGTGCCACTGTCACAGCAACCAGAGTCATAAAAGAATTGAAGTGTGGGTCATAAATAGAAATAGGTTTGATTTGGAAACTTGAGATAAAATCTCTGTCTCTATCCAGGTCACCTGAATCCAAATTATCCCGTGGTGCAGGATAAGCCCATGACATGCAGAGTTTGTTTTTGCTTTGCACATTGAAGGGTCTGTAACACAGGAGGAGCAGAGATATGGGCTTGTTTGCATGCCAGGATGGGTTTTGTGTTGTGAGTGAAATAAAATATTAAATCTTTGAGCCTGGTGCAGATTTTCTATTAGAATGCTTCTCTGTTTTTATCAACAGCTCAATTGCAGATTTCACTTTCCTCCTACAGTGATACTATACGAGGTTTCTCTTAACCCCCTCCTTTTCAGAGTCAACAGACTGGATGGAAATATCATCCTTTATTTTGGTAATGGGCTTTTCCTGGCTTTGGAGGGTGGTTTGAAAAGGCAAAATCATACTAAATTATCTAGACATGCCAAATTCAGTGTTCATCTTTTTAGAAAGAATTTTCATTTTAACCAGTCTTTCTAATTTTGAGGACTGAGTCAGACTCTTCAATGCTGATAGTTAACTAGAGATGATTTTGTGCAATGACCTATTTAGGAAAGTGGAGTGGATGAAAAAGCTGGGTTTTGTACAGGGAAGTTTTATTAGTGGTTTTAAGCAATGCAATAGAAAAAAAGACAAGTGAACAATTCTTCAGTGGGTCCACAGACAGCACTTTCAAAAGCTCCTTCAATACTAACAAATAAGGTCATTCTATTAAAAAAAGTTGCAAGCTATATTTATTGATGCTAAGTTGTCTGAGTGGCTTTTAATACTAATATCTGGGCCAGTCAGAAGTATGATAATCTATTAGGATATAATTTAAAACCTGACAAATATTTTCAATTTGTGCCTCAAACTGAACAATGCTGTTGTTGCTCTGCCCAAAGCCCAACCAGTGGTATTGACCTCAAAGTGATTACAAAGTTTGCTCTGATCTCTTTTGCCTCCTTTTGAATGTCATTTTCCTAATTGTGGCTATTTCCAGATGCATTTCTTGTGTTGCAACATCCTGCATTAAAGAAAATACCATCTGGCTAAACTTCACGTCCTTTTAGGTGATGATGAATGGCATTTACTGCCTACCCAGATAGCTTCAATGTGCATACACTCAGCCTTGTGAAAAAAAAAATGCTATTTATTAAATCACTTTCCGCTGCACCTGCAGAATCTCAGCAAAGCCCTGTAGAATCTCCCTGACATATAATTAAAAAAGCCAGGCTAAAAGTCTCATTTTTCTAATCACTTGAAGCAAGGCAGAAGCATTTACTGCTGCTTTACTCAAGGACAGCTTTTTCTCTTTCTGCCCATGTCAGCAATCAGACCAGCCCAGTTATTATAAAAAGACATACTTGCAACTTTAGCTGTAAGCGTGACTTTGTCTGCATTATTGCCTGGAGGTGTAGGAATATGGGGTGTAAAGTGTCCTGAAATGCTGCTGTGGAGTGGAGCAGCAGATCTAGAAGGAATTTCCCCATTTGGGCAGTCCTTCCCCTCTCCAAATTTACCATCTTAGCTCAATTGCTTTATTATTTCAGGATGCTCTCCGGGTAAGGTGAAATACCACCCAGATTTCAGCACTCTCTGTGCAGGAAAGGAGCTGCAGTGATGACAGGTGAAAGGGGAGGACGAAAAGAGGTTTGGTAACCCCTGATCACAGCTGAGAAATGCAGCACAGGCAGTTTGGCCCTTCAACAAAGATATGTGAGCCACGAGCAATCCCCAAGCAGGAGACTCTAAATGTGAAGGCTCTGCCTGTTCCCTCAGGAAATCCATGGGCTGAGCTGCACTCTGAAGTGCCTTGGAGAATCTGTATTTCCACAGCTGTTAAATCGGGTCCTTCTCTCCTCTCCAAACACGTCTGGTATCCTGCTTGTCACTGAAGAGTGGCTGCTTACCAAACAAGGGGATTAATGTGGCCTGTGCTGCTCCTGTGCTCTGCATGTTTTGTGTTTCTATCTAAATCCTCTGGTGTGGAGGGCTGGCCTGGGTTCAGCTCCCAGCCAGATGTTGCAGCACATGGCAGTGCCTCACCCTGCTGCTGCCCCTTCTCACAAGGAGCTGCAGGGCAGCTCTTGGCTCAGGATAAATAGCAACGAAGCTGGGCCTGAACCTGGACCTAACCTAAATCCTGAATTTCCATGGAATGGTCCTTCTGTTTTTCATCAATTATTCTAAACTCTCTCAGTCAGTGACAACATCACTGCAGACAATTCCAGAGGTGCTGAAGGCAGGGCTGGAACTCACTGGAGCTGTGGGAATACAAAACAGGATTTGGGAGGGAACATGAAGAGCTGCCTTAGCTCGACATGCTCCATCAGAGCACCATTAGCTGAAGGCATGCTGATACATTTCTGTGCTTATTCCACTAATTTAATAATTTCTCCCTCTTCTAGAAGCAAGAAGGCAGCTCCCTCTAGTGATACAAGAAAATATGTCAATCAGCAGTTTAGGGGAAAGATGATACATAAAAATACATTTTCCTTGTAGTTCAGGTTAAAATTCTGCATTTCAAGAATAGTGGCTGTGTTTAAAAAGAAAATTCAACAATTCAGGACAAGTTCACTGTCTTACCCCAGGCAGTAAACAAATATTTTGTGAATATCTCCTTATCTCTACTTTAAGATGTTTGAAATGAAATTTGTAATTTTGCCAAGTGTGTTTACTACAGAAAAATCTTTCTTTGGCACAGCAGTGGGTGGTCAGGTGACGTGTGTCCCTCTGAAAGGTAAATATGTGCATTTGGCAGCAGTTGTAGAATTACACCTCATTATATTGCGTGTGCACGGTGACTTCTGTGTCCTGTGAAAGGACAGAGCCAACTGCTGGGTGAGAGCAGACAATGCAGCCTGGGCTCTGAATGCCCCATCCCTGCTCGGGGTGGTGACAGAGCCACTTGTGACCCATATTTCAAACCCACATTGTGCTGAGCACCACAGTTCTGTGCCTCCTGTGCAGCAGCGTGGCCATGGTGGGAATTCTGCTTCCCAGATCAGCCTTGGGCTGGCAGCTCCTGCAAATGCCCAGGCAAGGGGAAGGTTTCTCCTGGCAGAGACACGAGGCAGCAGCTCCTATTGTTCCTGTGGTAAATAGTGGATGGCTGGGCCTTGCAAAATTGGGGCTCTCAGTTATTAATAGTAAATAAATAGGTTGTCTTTCGCTTAGGGTGAAACACTTCAGACAAAGACCTTGCTGCCCCAATCGTCTAAGATGCCCTCCTGGTCCCTGGCGGGGGGGAGGCAGAAGCACAGTAAACAATGCTGGCTTCTCCACCACCCCAAAATCCAATATGATGTATAAAATGTTGTGAGGAAAACAATGAAGAATCCTTAATAAGAGCAAAGGCTTTTTGTAAGTACCCTCTTTGAGGAAAGGTTATCTGATCTTGTTCTTTTGTCTCGGAAAAGCCCTTAAAACAATGCACCATCTGCTCGTGTTTGGTGGGAGCAGGCAGAGATCTCTTCAGACAGAGCGGTCTGCACGCTACTTGTCGGCTTTTAACCCTTTCGGCCACAAACTTTCCCTTGTTTCCATGCAAAACCTTTGCTCCGGGCAGAAGTGGCCATGCCCTGCAGCCCTGGTCAGAATCCTGCAGCACATCCCTGCGTTCCCCCTGCCCACGTCCTGTGCCTGATGTCTCTTGTTGTCCAAGCAGGACGATATCCCACACTGCTCCGATGGGGTCATTATGAAGAGTTAATTGTAAGGCTCCCAGAGACCTTCAGGTGAAGCTGCGAGGTGCTGGAAATGTCTCTGAGCTAAATGTGGTTTGTTCCACCTGTAGCTGAATTCACACCTGTGACAGCACAGCATGGAAAAGGCAAAGAGCTTCCAATGCATTTTATGCAATTTTAATAATAATTCCATATAATCTCTTAGACTGGGTATGAATGTTGACAGGACAACTTTTCATGCACCCCTTTTTCACCTTTGCAATCTGGAAGAGAACCATCTATTTGAAAATTACCCCCACCCGAGAAGATTTTTCAGCCCTAGGCAGAACCATCAGCAAGAATTCTGTTGCAATGAGGAACTGTTCATTCAATTGTCACAGCACAAGAAATACTTTGGGAGGGCACCAAGTGACCCTCTGGGAGATGCCACCTTACCCAAGTCCTGCTCAAAGCTGTCAGTGCTCAGAGTGGCAGAGGGCTGGAAGCTCAGGCTGTCCCAGATGCTCAGGCTCTCTCCAGGTGATGGGTTGGCCATTTCCTCTTGGTTCTGACCTTTTAAAACAGTCTCACATCCACATTGATCCCTCCGTGCTCTGAGTTCTTCCTGCAGGCTGTGTCAAGGTAACAACAACAATTGCTAAGTTTTTGAGATGTATATAAAGCAATCTTTTGAACTTAAAAGAAAAAAAAAGGAAAAAAAGGTTATTTCATTTAAACAGAACTGTTACATTTTGTCTCAAATGGGAACAAAAGGCTCCCTGAGAAGTCGTACCTGGCAACGAACAAAATCTCCTGTCTTGTACCTTGATGTTGTCAGGAAAGCCAACAACACTCATTTTTACCTACTCTAATTACTGCTCTGAAAGAACTGGGTATTTTTCAACCTGGTGGCAAACACAAACAACAACCTTGCAGTGTGGAAGCTTAATTTATGAAGGCAGCATTGTACAATCCGTGCCATTGTTGGGACTTGGTTGCACAATTCAGCTCTGAACCTTGGCAAAGAAATCTGTTTAAAAACACAAAGTCCTGAGCTCTGTTCCAGTGTTTCTGGGACTTGTGCTGAGCATGGCTCTGGCCCAAATAAGATCTAGGAGTGATACATAAACTTTAATATTTCAGAACTATGTCAGCACCAAGTCCCACAGAAGAAGGCCTCAGCTAACTGATTTTATTTTGTTTTGCTCTGTAACTATCTGAGCTTAACTAAAAAGATTAAGAAAGAAGGTGTGAAAATGGGCATTTATTGATCAAGCCTCAGCTGAACCACACGGGGGGACACTGAAACACTGAAATGGTGACAGATGTTTTCTTTTTTATACAGAAAAATGAATGTGGAAATTTTTTTTTAATCAGCAATCAGCTTAGGGAAATCTTATTTCATTTTTCTCGTTAATAAGCTTTTCTTTGTTTTTCATGACCCAGAAACTGCTAAAACGATTAGTACAGCTTCCACTAACGCATCTTGGATATAGTCTTTGGGAAGTGGGAGCAAAGGTGGGTGAGAGAGAAAGAACAGAGGAAACAGGGATTTCTTACAAAGCAGTTCGAATATTCATTGGTTGAATGCACTGAGTTTTGTCTCTGCAATTGTGTTGTGATGGTTTTTTAGGCACTGTTCTCTTTGGCTCTTGGGAAATTCCTATTCTGCTTGGGGAGACTGATGCCGAGGTTTGTGTTCTGGGAAGGGCATCAGTGGAAATCGATGCAGGTTCTACAGAAAATACTGGGTTTCCAGCAACACCTGCCCTCCACACACGGCCAGCCCTGCATAAACCACCACATAAACTCCCAGCTGAGGCTCTCTGGGTTAAAAGAAAGCATCGCTGAGTCCACAGGAGGAGGCAGAGCTGTGATCCAACAGGTGACTCTCCAGCCACCACCCTCTGTCCCAACCCCTGAAACCACCCGGAGCACTTTCAGATCTGAACTTACAGCAAAAATGGGATGATTTTTTTTTTTATTCTCGAGAATGCAGCCACTTATAGAGGCAACTGAAACAAAAGAAGATGGAATTGCCCACACATTTTCTGGCAGTTTGGAGAATTCCCAGCAGTGAGTCATTTGCATCAGCAACAAATCTCTGCCAGGCGCCCCTGCGGACGGGGGAGCAGCCGGGCATGAAATGGGAACATTTCTTATGGAAACAGGCACCTGCAGGATCGTGCATCAACACGAGCTGCTGTTTTCAGAGCTATAATTAAACATGTAAACAGCAAACTGTGCTGTTGAAAGTGGCTGTGGAGAAGGTCACGCTCAAGAGTGCTGGGTTTGGAGCGCTGGATGTTTTGTGTTTGTGAATGAGGCCGGCACACAGTCAGTTTGAACAGGTGGCTTTGTTCAGATGAGCTACTGGAGAGAGAGAACTTGGATTGTTGTAGCCAAATGTGGACTCCTAACTCCTTAGCAGTGGAAGTCAGAGCACAGACACAACTCAGCTGCTTTTACCATCACATTTTCTAACCCAGCTCTTGCTACATCAAAAAGAGCCTGTTCTATAGAACCAGGTTTACAAGAGCAAGAACACAGCACTGATCCCTCCTGTTAGCACAGCCTGTGAAGTTTTGTGTGCAAGTTAAGAGACAGGCTCCCTTCACTGCCTGCTGACACTCCCCACAGAGAGTTCGTGCACTCAAAATGCGAATGTTCCTGGAGCAGGAGAAATTACAGCCCTGCAAAGTTCCTCAGTCACCTCCTTAGAGCACACTGGTGCTCCTTTATCTGGTGGCTTTCTGTCTGATTTGATCTGTAGTGAATCAGTTGATACCAGATCAACTTCAGGAATAACTTCATCACTTAGAGGCTCACTCTGTGTGCCAAAGGACTTTTTCTTCCTGTGAGCGTGCAGACTTCAGGAGAGGTGAAAAATCAGATTCTAGATTATATACAAATAAAAGCTGAGAACAAAAGACAGGCTTTTACTCTGAGCCTTTGTATTAATTATGTACTTTACCAGTAGCTAAGGAAGGGTGAGGCAAGGGCCTTTCCTTTATATTGTCCCTCACTGTCACTGCTGCTGCATCACAGGGAACCCTCAGCCCACCAGGGGATGAGTCTGGAGTCATTCACAGTACAGCCACACTTCCCACTTCTAATCTCTAAATACAACAATATTTTATCTGCAAGTAGCTCTCCTCATCTTTTGAAGCAGCATTTGCAAGAGGGTTGTGATTTATTGTTTGAGAGGTTTTATTGGTGTTTTTTCTGGTGATGCTCTGAGGACTTTTTGACTCCAGCTGCTTTGCTTTCTCAGTAATTGCATTGTTCAGCAGATCGGTGCAATCTGTCTTATTTCTCCTAGGTTTGATGCTTGTCCCTTACAGCTGGGGCGCTGTTCCTGTTGGCCCAGGGGGTCCTGCACCCACCACCATTCCTGTGAATTTGGGTGCTGTCAGGACAAGAGTGATGGAGCCCACGGCTGTGCTCCCCAAGGTGCAGTGCAGACACAGCTCTGACTCTCTCCACTCTCAGTGCCTGCTGCTCATGTTTTATACATTTGCTATCTTCTGTGACAGAACAGCTCCATAATCCTTGCAACTGATCTCTTGGAGCAGAAATCAGCCCAGCCTTTGTGAGTGTGGTGGCTGTGCACAAAGAACAGGGGTTTAACTCCTGGTAATTACTCTTCATAACTTTGGTAAGCTCATCTGTCTGGACTTATCTCCCCAATTTTCATTTTCCTCCTGTTTACTTTGCACTGTAAAGTTGTAAACTATCTTCTTGAAAAGAATGCTGGGCCTAATACCCCACCTTCAATTAAAAAGAGAAAAAAAAAAACTTTTTCCCACTAGAGAAGTTTAGCTGCAGCCAGCTCGTTCCCAGGCACCATCAGAGTGTCCATGGAGCAGATCCAGGCCATTCCTGGATCCCACAGCACCAACTCCTTGTCTTAGAATGGGACACTGGGGATGCTGTGGCCAGTCTGCTGCACATATGTCCTTTCTTTGGTAATGCCTGTCCAGGTCATATTTAATCTTCTAGGGCTCAGGGAATCTCCTCTTCTCTTCTCTTCTCTTCTCTTCTCTTCTCTTCTCTTCTCTTCTCTTCTCTTCTCTTCTCTTCTCTTCTCTTCTCTTCTCTTCTCTTCTCTTCTCTTCTCTTCTCTTCTCTTCTCTTCTCTTCTCTTCTCTTTTCTCTTCTCCTCTTCTCTTCTATCGTGTAGCCTGTGTGGGAACTCTGGCTTTGTCCTTCTCTGTGGCTGGGCAGGGACATGCTCTGACCTGCAGTTAATGATTGTCCCCTTCAGGTCTCCACTGTCACCAGAGAGGACCCAGTGGGGCAGTTTTCTCTCTAAGACAGGTCAAATTCAAAGGGGTTTCTCTCAATTTCCTGCTACCAAATCAATTTTCCACAATAACCACAAGGAAAGGTGCTGTGTGTGAGCAGATGTTGCACAACTTACAGAGATGCACTGGTGGGAATCTTTCACCCACTTTTGCAGCAAATCGAGTGAAAACAATCACTAGAAATTAATTTTTTAATTAATCCCCGCCCGAAAGAGACTGGGCAGCTTTACCCAACTGCTCGCTCCGTCCCGCGGCTGCGGCGCCCTCCGGTGGCGACAGAGCGTCACTGCAGCGCGGCGGGGACCCACCGGAGCCGGGACACACTGACCGGACCGGGACCCACCGGAGCCGGGACACACTGACCGGACCGGGACCCACCGGAGCCGGGACACACTGACCGGACCGGGACACACTGACCGGACCGGGACCCACCGGAGCCGGGACACACTGACCGGACCGGGACACACTGACCGGACCGGGATGAACCGGGACTCACTGGAACCAGGACCCACCTGAGCCAGGATCCACTGACCTGACCAGGATCCACCGGAGCCCGGACCCACTGGAGCCGGGATCCACGGCTCCCGGTGAAACCACTCTTCCCAGGAATCCACAGTCCCAGGGAACTCACCATCCCCATTAATAATTTTAAGTCTGTGTGGCACATCCAGCAGAGGACAATATATCCAGCTTTGTTATCCCCAGATTGCCAACTACATAGGGTCAGGTTTATATTTCCTTTCTTACTTCTGGGAAAGCCTAGGCAGCAGGAGGGGAAGTGATGTGAACAAAATCAGTGGTGAAGCCACAGATAAAATTATGAAATGTCATTTCACAGATGCAACGAGAGGAAAGTGAAGCCTAGAAGACCCACTGCCCGAGTCTGGCTCCTTGCTGAATTGGTGCTCCTTATTTTAAATACATGCAAGGCACATTTAGCAGAGAATAAAATATCCAGCTTTGTTTACCTTCTAGTGGGGAATCTGTGAGCTGGAGAGGCTGGGCTGGTTATTGGCTTTTCATGCCATAGACTTATGTCCACCTTGGAGCCCTTATTCACAGGGAAACCTTTTAAAAAGACAAATGAAGACATTTAATAAATATGCTCTTGCTAGAAATGAAATGGCTCAAGATTTGGCATCTATTCACTGCCTACTTATGTGTGAGCACTTAATACAGCTCTTCTTACCCACAGGTTTTAAACTGCATGGGCTTAGGTTTATAATTCTTTTACTTCTAGGAAAGCCTAGGCACCAGAAGGTGGCATGTCCAAAATTGGTGGCAAAGCCACAGATAAAATTATGAGATGTAGTTTCACACATGCAAGAAGAGGGGAGGAAAGTAAAACCTAGGAGAGAGATTTTCCAGGGCACAACATTTCCAATGAATAGCCAAGGGGAGGTGAAGCTTAACCCCTGCTTGTAGCTTTGAAACACCTGGGCAGTGGCACCTGAGCATCCCTGTTGTGTCATGTCAGAGGATTTACCTTGCAATGTGTTGCTCAGGTCTCCTGCAGAGCTGAGGTGACTCTGTCCTGCACTAGGAGTGATCCAGGGCAATTCTTCCCTCTCAGCATTCCCACTAGACAAAGGAATTGGCATTTCCTTCTGTCTGTCCAGGGCTGCTGCTCCCTCAGTGCTGCCCCCCAGGCCAATCCTGCCCAGTCCGTGGCATTCCCTATCGGATGTCACACGAAGCACATCAGGATCTGTGGTGTCCAGGAGCATTTGTGCTGTCATTGTCCTCTCTTGCCCATCCCTGGAAGTCTCAGGTTCTGGGACAGAAGGAGGATCACTGTAAAGGTCCAGAGTTGTCTCTGTTGATTTTTTGTCAGAGGCTTTAACCCAGCTGGCTGCACTCAGCCTCTTCCTTGCCACATCAATCTTTTCTGCAAGCTCCCTGGACAGGCTGTGAATGGCTCTCACTCGATCCTGTTTGCTTCTGTGTGGAGAAAGTCCAAGAGATGAGTCCTTGCAGGAAGGTTTTGCATCTTTCTGAGGAGCAGAAAAGCTCAGAGGAGGTGAGTGAAGAGCTGGGGGAGAGCAGTCCCTCAAGTCTTCACATTTCAGAGGACTAAGAAAGGAGCATTTGGATTCCAGTGGTGCTGGAGGACCTGATGCCTCTCCTTTTTTAGGTAATTGAGCCGTTTCTAGGAGATGATTCCTGTTAAAAAAAACCCAAGAGAGACATGTCTGCAGTGTGAGCTGAGAAAGAGGATTTCTAGGATGCTTTTATGTCTGAGTACCTGCCTCTGTGATCTTCAGGTGATGGAGGAGAGGATGTTTCATCCACCCAGGCCATGAAACTCCTTTCTAGTCCTCCCCCACTGGTTTGCTCCTGGAAGAGAAGAGCCCAGCAGTGTGAGCATTCAACAGCTGCCAACAGAATGGTAATGTTTGGCTTTTATTCCACCTAATAATTTGCTCATGTAACTGGAAAACTGCCCACACCACACAGCAAACCTGTTCTTTTAGCTCAGGCACTGGAGATTTCCAGGTTTTTGGGCTGAAGTCGAGGGTTCCAGCCCTACTAATGAGCCCAGCACTTTATGCCATAATTATAAACTAACTGTTCTGTTTTTCTAGATAAAACTTTTTTTTCTCTGGCACTTCAAAGCATTTGTATGACGTGTTTCATGTCCTACACGGTGCTGCACTGATCAAGATTGGAGGGATTTCAATCTGCCACTCCTTAGGACTTACTTGCTCAAATTCACACCGAGGATTTCCTTTGGCAGAACCCGTTTTCCCAATGGGTTTGTGCATCTCATCAGGACACGATTTCTTCCCAACAGCTTCTTTTTGTTTCCTGTAAACTTCTTGCAACCTCTCCTTCCTCATCTCCACAGCCTGCACCAAAGACTTTTTCTCTTCGAGGAGTTTTTTCTTTCTTTCTGCCTTTTTTCGATACATAAATTCCCGAACACTTTCAGGGCTGTAGGGGTGAGGTTTTTTAAGGTTTACCCTCCTCTTTGAAGGTTGCTTAAGGTTTTCTTTCTCAGACCCTTTCTGTCTTTGAGCAGATGCACTTTTTCCTCTGCTGCAGCTTCCTGAGGTGCTGGGCTTGGCTCCATCTTTTGTTAATGAAAGTCCAGGAGAAGGAGAATGGATCCTTTGGGATTGGTGTTTCACAGCATCTCTGGGGAGCCTGACATGTCTGTGTTCCTCACAGGACTGGCTTTGCACGAGAAGGTTCCTGAGTGCTTGGTTTGTATCCTGTGTGGCTGCATTGCTGCCCCTTTCAGCCTCGCTGGGAGTGACCACAGCACTTGGTGCTCCAGGGCTCTTCCCCACAGCTTCATTTCCCTTCACTCTGTTTTTCATCACTGGCATTGCCCCAAGTTCTCGACCTCCTTCCAGAGGTTCTGTGGGAAAGATTTGGAAACAACAGTAATGTAATTATTTCAGAGAGTAACTACTCCTGGATGTATAGTGTGCATCTCCTAGCACAGCTCTGAGGACTATTGGCACGTGTCTCTTGTAAAATCTGTGATATACAAGGGAGAAGAGAAATCTATAAAGGTGAAATTTGAAGTTGCAGTGGCCAATTATTATTGCAAAAGCCATTAAAGTAAGGTGCTCCTTTCCAGAAAGGCCTGGAAAGCTTTTGTTTCAATTAGGTTTAATAAACCTTTTTTAATAAACCTTTTTTTTTGGGGGGTGCTATAGAGGGACAGATGTACCAAAGGTTTTTGCTTTGCTCTGCTCTCCATTTCTGCTCCTCAAATGTGGAAGTGGAGGGGGTGGACCCAGCAGCCTTCTAGCCAACTTCTGACCTTCTCTCCATGCAGAAACACCAGGGAGATTCACACCTGAAAGAGAGAGTTTGTATTTAATTATTAAAGCCCCACATATTCTTTGAAAGACTACTGTAACTCTCTTACTCAAGTCTATTTAATGGGGATTTCCAGGAATCATACTCAAAATGTGGAGAGATCTAAAAAGTTACAGTCAGAGAAGGTTTAAAATAAGAAAAAGTTGGTGCTACTTTGATAACAGAAAGTTTTTAAAGCACTCAAACTTTGGAGGCTGCCAGGGTCATGAATCAGATGAGTGAAATGTGAAAGTTCAGTGCTTTCCTAAGGCTTTAGCAGCAATTATATCGTTTAACACTTGTAGTGTGTTCACACAGTTCTTACAAGTTTTAATCAGAAATCACTGACTCCCAGAGGCCTCAAGAACACTGAGAAAAGGTCAGGACTTCCTGGGTACCAACACATTTGAGAACTGAAGGGAAGGAGATAACAAAATTATTCTTTTCTTTGTGATTCTTCAAACTCACCAGAGGAAACTAATTCGTTTTTAAACTGGTGAGGATCAGCAGGATGTGGTGTGGAAGAATCAGTGGAGGATACAGGACAAGGGACGATGTCTAATGCAAAAATAAACGGTGCAGAATGCAGCACAAACAAATTACTCCTGCTTAATAGGTGGTGTCACATAATAGACAACATTTATCACTGTTTTACTTCATAATTTCAGATTGCATTCACAGCATGCCAATACTTATGTATTTATTGCAAACAGTGCTTCAGCACAAGGTGGCTGAACAGGTTTAGTTGGGGTTTGCATGGAAATTCTACCCCCCCAAAATCTCCTCCAATTAAATTACTCGTTTGTTTTTTTTTTTTTAATGGAAGAGATTTTACTCTGAAATCAGCATCAGCCTCAGCTCATGTGGTTCAGTGCTCAGTCAATGGACTGAGTCAGGCTTTTCAAGCTGCTGCTCATAACTTGTCTGTGTGCTGAGCTTTGGGCAGCACCTCAGAGTCAGGGAAGCTGCTGGACACAAAGGATTTCCAAACACTGCTCAGTGGGGCTGCCCTGAGATTCCCCTGTGCTCTGGGGACAGTGTAGGGCAACAGCTTCTCCTCTGTACCACTGAAGGAGTCCCAGCCAACAACTTTGATTTCTTCATCTGCAGCACCTCTGGGATGCTCTGCAGGCTCATGGGAATCGTGTCACAGGGGGAATGATGTTTTCCAGATGAGGAAGAGCTGCACTCCCTGTGGGGCTGAAGTCACTTCCTACAATCCCATGGATTTCCTTTGGAAGGAATTATCACCATGGTGTTCACAGCAGGAGCACAGAGGGAATTGCCAGACTCTGCTGGGCTCAGGAGGGCTGGGATCCATCCATGTCTTTAAGGAAACACCTTGCTGTGTCACTTGGTTTTGTGTTTAGCAGTGCTAAAAATGCATTTCTTTTGTACACTGTCTTAGCTCCTCTGAGTGCACCAGACAAATTAATATGTGGCTCTAAAAATCTTGGCCTCACCATGTTGTTCATTTCAATTAAATCTTCTTTTTATCTGCATTGTGTTCACTAACTACAGCAACTATGATGCTAAAGTTCAAGAGCAGCCTGCATTCCTGATGAGAAGAGTTGATAGAAGAAACTCTTTTGATTTAAATATTCTCCTGGGTTTTTTCCCCTACCTACGAACAGATGAATATTTTATAGCCGTGGTGACTTAATTTTTTGTTAACTACAGCAAATTTATAATTCATCAAATTCCTGAGTACTCTGGCTCTGACCCCTGCCCCTCATTCATCTCTTTGTAGCCCTGCCTTGGCTCTTTCAGTGACAGAAACTAATAGCCAATAAAGACACCATGACACTGGCAGTTACAATGATGAATGCTTCACGTGGCATGGTCTTATTATGACCCACTCTCAGAGGAAGAGCAAGCCATTTTTCAAACAATCCATTAAAACAAAAAAAAAAAAAGGAGGGAGAAGGAAATTATTACATATTTCATGCATTTTAAATCATACTTAGGGACTAGAGCACTCTGTGCTGATAATTCCATCTGGATTAGAGAGCTTGGATTTTTTTTTATTTCTGCTTCACATAAGATACTTGGGAACTTGGCTGGTGTAAAGTACAACCCCCAGTGCTTCCACTTCTTCCCCACAACTTCTGAATGCAACCATTTCTATGCAAAGCTATAGCATTAAATGGGTAAAATGACACCAGGAATTCAAACCTGCCCTTAGAAACACCTAAAGGCAAATAAAACTGAGAAACACCAATTGAGACTTGGATAATTCATCTGACTTTTCACTGCCTGGATTCGGTCCCTGCTTGGCAGGCCAGGAAATCCCTGCCTTTGGTGGCACCCTTAATTCATTAGGGAAACAGAACTGAATAAGTGGCAGATTGCTCTTCCCACCGAGGAATTATTTTTCATTTCTGATGATTTTTAATCCTGGCACGTCTGGAATTCAATTGCTGCAGGCAGTTCTGTCCATCAGTCCTTGTAATTTCTCATGGTTTTCAGCCTCACCTTTCCCTGCCACTGCTCTCTCCAGAACAGGAGACTTGGATGAAAGCTGCCTCTGGTGTTCTGTTTGAATTTTCCATGCTGAGCTCCTCTCTTTTTGGTCTTTAATCAGGAGGTGGAAAAAAAAAAAAAAGCACAGAAAAGAATTAGTGTAGCTAAAATGGAACTTGCTGAACCCAACAATCCAATGCCAGTCCCATTCCCTTGGAATGCAGAAGCAGGAGTCTTTTTATTGAAACTGGTCACCAAACATGCAGCACTCCTTCTTTATTTTATTTTTGTTGTATAGATGTGCCAGCAAAGGAAGCCATGGCCTGGATCTATCCCTGAGGCTCTGTCCATGACCCTGTCTATCCACACAACACAATAATCAGCCCTGCCCTGACTGCTGCATCCCGTGGGTGCAGTGGGACACCTCCCCTTGGTGTCTCTGGAGATCCAGGCAAACCTTTCCATGCAGAGCAAACACTGAATATTTGGGGAAGTTCCCAATTGTGGTACCTCATTGTTAACCTGGGATCTTTGGGGCTTTTTATAATCCCTTCCTTGTCCAGGGATGGTAAATCCTTCTCTGCCTGGTGCTCTTCATCAGGCAAGGAGACAACAGAGATGTGTTCAGAGCACTAAAACCCAGAGAAATAAATGTTTGAGAGCCATTAGGCTACAAGGAGATGCTGATATTCAAGAGCTGAGCTCCTGCATGTGTGGAGAGCAGCACTGGGCTCCCAAAGCTGGCCTGCAGGTGTCTGACAGAGGGAATTCTTGGCAAAGCAGCTGTGACACACTTCTTTCAGTAGTAGAGTACAGGCAGACAAAGTGAACAAGATGCAGCTGAACTGAGTGTCTGGAGCTGTTAATCCCCAGCCTCAGAGGCTGTGGCTGTCCCACAAGTTTGTCTGGCAGTTCCCTCACTCAGTTATGTAAAATGGTCTGGGTTAAACACAAACTAAACAAGCCTTCCCTTGGGAATGTCCCAAGGAGGCTCAGCCTGGATTGTGGCTCTGGGAGGGGTGACATCAGGCACTGGTGACAGAAAGTGCAGCTGGAAAGGGACACGTGGCTGGCACAGACCTGAGGGCAGCACCACAACATCCCTGCCAAAGGTGGCGGGGAGCAAATCCAAAGGAAACGCCCCTGGAAGCTGGCAGGGTGTGCCAGGAATGCCAATGCTCAGCGAATTAACACTAATGCTATTACAGCAATGAGATTTATTCCGTGCAGCTTTTCAGCTTGGCTCCTCTAGTCCTGTATTCCCTCAGTAATCCCCCCCTGGCTGAGGCTGCCAGGCAGCTCCCGACTCCACAACCCAAGATCTTGAACCACACTAAACTGAAGTGACAGCTGTAGATGGATGGTTCTTCAGCCCCAAATTTAGCAGCAAAGCAGGATAAGAAGGTCTAATAATATTTGCTTTCAGATCTACACCACTGAGTGAACTGTTAAATCCCTTGTAATGCCTCTGAACTACACAATTCCTGCTTTAAATACCTGTGGTGCTTCTCCTTACTACTGTAGTGCTGGCTCCTATTCCATGTTTTATATGTGGCAAAAGGAAGGATGTGGGAGGAAAGGGGGGGGAAAATAGATTTGCAGCAAATTCTTTACTATTTTGAGGAAATGTATGAGTTTGTGTGTGCTGGGGAGTAAATCTGGTGGGGAAGTGAACTCAGCAAGCAGGGTGGGATGTAGAGCACAGGGAGATTTGGACTTATTTGACTTATTAAATGGATTTATCACAAGAACATGGGTGATGCCCCCCAGATACTACAGGGAGGGGTGGAATCTGTGATAAGTTATTCAGCTTTGCCAAAGCACTGCTAGGGAACACCCAGTTCCAGCCTTTCTCTGTAGATTCCAGACCACCACTGACCTCTGTGAGCTGCAGCAGGAGGAGCAGAGGCCACTCTGCAAACCTTTCTTTTCAGGGCTCTCTTTGGCAGGGGATCCTGAGCAAAAATCAGGCGCTCCTGCTCCGGGGCTGCTGCTCGCTGCTTTCTCTTCTGCTCCTGGATCCTCTTCTTGAGTTGCTCTAATTTATTTTGGGGTGATTTTCTCCACAGCTCTTCCAGCTTCTGATCTCTGGCCTTGCTGGCTGCTGAAAGGTGGGATGTGGGAAGCAGGAGAGCCGTGGGCATGGGATTGTTTGTGCCACATGGGACAGAGAAAGAGCTGCTCCCTCCAGGTGGGCAATGCAGGGAGCAGGGAGATCTTTCCTTCTCTGCTGGGAATCCTCTTGAATATCCCAGCTCTCTGAAATTGTCCCTTCTTGGGTTGTCCAGGCTTTTTGCAGGTGCCCATGTCCCAGCTGAGCCTTTTCCATCCACAGCCCAATTCCTGGCAGGGCTGCAGCGTCCTGAGGCTGCCCTGGGGGACAGAGGGGACATTCTGGATGGGCTCTCAGGAAAAAACATCTGTGAGTGAGCAGGGGAGAGAACAGCAGAGCTTCTCTCTCTTCAGAAAAAGAGAAACGAGAGTCAGTATGTAGGATTAGAAATTATTAAATTGGTCTAAATTAAATACACTGACGTGAGTGACTGCTGAGTTTGTACATGTTCTGATGGTGATCTCAGCATCTCCACAGAATCAGCATTTTGCCAGTCACCAGCAGTCTGGCAAATGAAGATAATATTAGGGAAATACAGTGCAAACTGTGGTGTGATATGAGAAATGATGAGCATGGGCAGAGAATGATATCAGGCACTGCCTTCCCCCACTGCCTTGCTGGTCACAGCTGAGGGACAAATTGTTTGGTGATTCTTTTGTTCCTTTTTTTCCTAAATAAACAGTAAGGTGCTAAACTTTTTTCTGAATTCCTGCATCCCAGAATTTTAAATCTCTTTATGTGTGCCTTCACCAGCTCACCCCCCAAGTGCTGTACACTCAGGTTATTATTTACCTGTGGGCTGCAGCAATCTCATTGCTCTTTTTCTCACTCAAAGCTGTTTCATCTTTGCTCCTCTCACCATCTACAGCACATCAAAACTATGTCAATGTCAAAATATCAAAAATATTCCTTAACCATTAAATTCAAAGAGCAACTTTGACTGGGGATTATCCCCCCAAAAAAATCTGGCCCATAAATATTAAATAAACATTAAAGGCTGGCAGCTGAAACTGTTCTCAGACAATAAACCACCTCAGAAACAAATATTTAACAGATGTAAAAATAACAAGTGAAGTTTGTTCCTGTCATTCATTTTTAAGAACGTTCTGGAACTGGGTTAAATTTCCTCCTTTTTTTCTTCTCCCACTTCATCTTTTAGAAACTATTTTGAACACATTATGTATTTCCTGCCAAAGTTAGCAAACAAAATGCTGCATTTACATCACTTCAGGTTATCTCTGGGGAAGAAACTCTCAGAGGAGAAGCACAGGGAGCTTTTACTGTGCTGCAGCTGGTGGGTGTTGATGCTGTAGCTTTTGCTTGAGCTCTCTCCAGCAAGGTGTGACTTCCTGTGCATTGTGATATTTTGCTGGGATGAAAATACACACTTGCCTCAATAAAGAGGGTTTTTCACTATCTCCTGTCACCTTCCCTTCCCTCCAGCACCAAAGCAGTCCCATCTCAGCAGTTTCCCAGTAACTCAGAACTCACCAAAGCTCTTTTCGTGCCAAAGCTTTCTTCTGGCTGCCTGGGATTTGGCACAGCTCCACGTTTGATGATAAAATTTGTTTTCAATCCTTTGTAGCTGTGAAAAAGCAGATTTTTCTTTTGAAGGGAGACATATGTTTTGGGTTTTTTTCTGGAGTAGCTTTTTGCTGGCATCCACTGCTTCTCTGATTAGTTTTGCAGCTCCTAGTTACTGTGTAAATACTGGCCTGTCTGAGCATGTTCCATGTGGCATTTCCTACAGTTGGAAAGAATGCAATTGACTGGGAAGATAAGAGGTGAAATCACCTCTCTCCTTTATTTACACTTTGCATGTGTGCCTCAGATTTTTACTGATGTTTTTAAAAACAGCTTAAGCTGGAGGTGACCCCAGCCAAGAGCAACTACAGCACTGGGATGCTGCTGTCAGGCCTCTGCTGTGCAAGAAACACCCCGTGGGTTTGGATAATATTCTGCATTTATCCAAGGAATGTCAGTTCTGATGGCAGCTGCTGTGCTCACAACTCCATCATGTTCCCTCCTAGGAGGATGATAAGACAGGGACAATGCAGAAGATGTCCCAGCTGTTGTTCTGCTCAGGGCTTCAAACACGAGCAAGGCAAAGTTTTGTCTGTTCTTGCCATGAACTTTGTGAGTGTTGTGAAATCGGGTAAAATTCCTTGCTTTCCCCCTTCTCCTCTCTTTGTTATTTAACAAATATAGAGGTGATGTGTTCACTGGGAAAAAACAAACCAAGTGGAAGGTTCACATTGTTTGCAATTACAGAATTTCCATGGAATTTAGTTGCACAGGCAGCTGACAGAAAGAGATAAAGGTGTGTGACAGTAAATGCTCCCTGAACTGCACATACCACTGCTTTGGCTTCCTGGAGACTCTTCCAAGCCAAGGCCACAGCTGTGGAATCAAGAGATGAAAGATATTTTAGCATCTCTTCACTATTGACAGTTTGCCCTCATGCCCAAGCTAGAATAGATCACTGAGCTGGTGGCTGAAACACAGAACTACTCCTGAAAATTTGTGTCTGGGCTGCTTTTGTATCTCTGTGTGTGCTGAGTTCCATCAGCTCTCTGGGCTTACTCAGCAAAATCTTTGCTGATATTAACACACATTTTAAGAGGACTGAGCTGAATTTCCTCATTCAGTCGTATTTGTAGTAGTTGCTTAAAAAAAAGAAAAAAAATAGAGGATTAATAGTGAAAGAATGGTTCATGTCTTTTTATGGGAAAAAAAATAAGTGACACATCAGCTAGAGAGAAGCTCCT
Source organism: Sturnus vulgaris (assembly GCF_052056855.1). Taxonomy (NCBI): domain Eukaryota; kingdom Metazoa; phylum Chordata; class Aves; order Passeriformes; family Sturnidae; genus Sturnus; species Sturnus vulgaris. The sequence goes on from NC_142264.1 coordinate 2,468,351, forward strand.
GCTGTGAACTCATTGAATACACTCGACAGGAACTGAGCTGTGATGCTCTCAGGCTGAGGAGGTTCACAGAGCAGGTTTCTTTAGAAAGCAGCATGAAATGGGGGGTTGGTGTTGCTGTAAGGGCTATGAACAGTTACAAAACTACCCAGCGCTCTCCAAACTTCAAAATATTTGCTCCACTGTGCCTGAAGTCACACAGTCCAGATTAAACTAAGCACTAAAGTCTTTCCACAAGCAATAAATCCCGGGTTTCAAATAAAGTTACCCAAGTCTCTGCTAGGAGTGTGCAGAGGAAAGTGGAAGCTCATTACCCACATACCAGTTAGAGGATCTGGTTTTCCAGAGGCAAAACTGTTCTCCATATTTCAGCTCTGCTTACTTGGTGTCCATATCTGAAACAACCACACAAAAGGAGAGGTCACTGCTGCCCTCTGACAACAGCCCAGGGCGTTTATATGCTGATATAAATATAAATTTTCTCACTTCTTATTGCTGGCTGCCCATAAAGAGCCTCAGCGTTTACATTTTTGTGTTGTTTGCAAATGTTACCTGCTATTATTAATTTTCTCAGCCTTGTGAAGGAGTCTTTGGAGAGACAGGGATATGACAGAGCTGGTAAATGTCCTGCTGTGGGCAGTGCACTTTGCAGAGCTGCCTGGCAGCTCAGGAATGGTCAGAGAGTTGGGAAAATCAGCTCCATCCATCCATCCATCCATCCATCCATCCATCCATCCATCCATCCATCCATCCATCATCCATCAACCCCCCTGGTCCTGCCACTTCATCACTTACCTTTTGAAGCCTCAGCCACGCATGGAACAAAATCCTCACTTGGGAGCTGTGCAAAAGCCCTTTGGAGATGATCTGCAGCCTTTCAAGGGTGGCTGATCCCAAAAGAGAGGCGTGAGAGCGATCCCAGGCTGAACTCCTTGCCGGGCTGAGCCATCCACGGGCTCCAGCTCCTGCCACCCGATGGGAAGGCAGGAAAGACATCCCCGGTCAGTCCCTGCCCTGCCCCTGAGTCCCGGGAGGACCGCAGGAGTCTCACCAACCCATCCAGGGCTCAGCCATCACCACACCTTTGTTTGTGCCTCTCCGTGCAGGGCGACAGCGGGCACAGCACAGGGAGGGGCTGTTGGGAGCAGAGGAGAAAACAAACAGCAACAAGAGGAGCCTGAATGCCGATCTCAGCTTGCAAACACGTGGCAAGGTGCCAGCAGATTTTGTGACAAGCCCTTGTGTCCTTTCCAGGGCGTTTGGCATCCTGGCAGTGACCACTGGCAGGGCTGGGTAGTGGGAACAGCTCTGCAATTCTGGGGTACCAGAGCAGGGAGAGGGACCAGATGTCCCTGAGTCCTCATCCCAGGGCATCTTTCCTCATTGCAGAGCATCTCTTCCCATTCCAGGGCATCTCTCCTCACACCTTCCCCTGCGGGCTCACCCAGCATTTGATCCTGCTCTCAGTCACATCTGAACCCCTGCTTTCAAGAAAGCAAGGGGTTTAATTTTTGGGCTCTATTTAGGGGAAAATTAAAAAAAAAAAAGTTTCTGATCTTTACAATTATAAGCAAAAACTTGTTAATATAAAAGAAATTTATACTAAAGTCTCAGGTGAAGCTTTTCCCCTCTTGTGGGTATCACTTATTTTAAGCATCATAAATTTTTAAGTGTAAGTATTTGAAATCCGGGCTGTAACCGTTCAGGTTCTCCAGGTTTCGGGTTATCCGGAGGGAACAGTCTGATAAACCAACAGCAGAGGGCAAACGCAGCCTGCACACTGGAGCTGCAGCACTCCGTGTGTGGAGCCTCCCTGCCCCAGTTTCTGCCGGGACAACCCAGGGGAGGGACAAGCGCCACCTTGGACAAAGCCTGGACTGGGAAGCAGCAGCAAAACTCTCACAACAGCAACAATTCACTTTTCTTATCGTTTTCACTCTTTATATGGAGAATCTGATGGACTCCTGTGGGCTGTGATGTCCTGGACTGAGGCCTGACGGTGCATTTCTTACAACCCTCAAAATTACCTCTGCAAAGCCATTAAACACTGTTTTTACTGCTGTTGTAGGTTGAATTTTAGTGAGTACCCCAAGAAAAGGCTCTGTATCCTCTTCTCCCACCCCGCTGCAGAGCAGAACCAACTGCGTGCTGTTCCACCAGAATTTTGGTTTATATTGGATCTGACTCCTTTTTTTTTAGATCTTCAATTATTCATTCATTCTTTATAACTCTACAGATTTGCTTCTAGCAGCAATGTCAGATTGTGAGTGTTGGTTACTACTGGAAAGCAATCAGAGGGTGGGGTGAGACACTGGCACCACATCCTTCCATGCCCACGCATCCCTGTGGTCTCTGACAAGTCCTCTTGAACAAACAGACTCAGCCTAATCTAATAAATGTCCCTGCTCAGAGCCCGTGCTCAGATAGCCCCAGAATTTCAGCTTTTCAAGCCTAACCAAACAAGGAATTCCTGAGCTGCAGGCTGGAGTCACAAAGTTCCCGTTTCAAGCTGTTCCAAGCCAATGTTCTGGCCTGATTAGAGGTTTCAGTGCTGGGAATGCAGAGCCTGTCCAAGAGAGGAGCCACAGCTATTCTGGGTGTGCAGTGATAAGAGCCCTCACTGCAGTCTCAGGGTCAGGGGTGGAACCTCAAAAAAGGGGAGAGAACACAATGTGCAACCTCAGCAGTGGGAGGACAACGCTTAGGGAAGATTTTGGGAAGATGGGAAGCTGTGACAGCCGCCAGGAAAGCCCAGGACTGGTCCCAGCCTGCTGGGATGATGGGAGAGCCAAGTGGAGCAGGAATGTCTGTGCTGTGACAGGCAGAGCTCTCAGCAGTGACGTTTCTGCAGTCCCTCAGCTCGGACTGGCATCTATTTTGGCTCCATATTTTCTCAGCAAGCTGTTGGAGCTGACAAGAGCCAGGAGAGTGACAGATTGCCACTGTGTTATGCTGCACATCTTGGAGTGTTAGACCACAAATCTGCTGAGAGATGAAGTGAAAACCTATCACTGGGCCAAATCCCACTTCTGCAGTGTGAAACTCCCCAGTCAGCGAGGCGAGTGTGAGCTGAGGTGAACAGGAGCAAATCCATCGGGATTTGTATTTTAGATCTGGATGAGCAAAATGAGCCAGCCATGTTCAGATCTGTCCTGCTGACTCCACAGCTCCTGTCTCACAGAACCGAGGCAGGAAGAGGCTCTGGGTTTTCACTCCCGTGGCATTTTTGAGGCACCAGCCCCCAAAACACTGAATTTCCCCTACTGAGATACCTCAACTACCACCTACTAATTTTAGCAAATCAGACAACAGGTTATGGCCTATTCAGAGTGGATCTTACAAAGAAATTCTAGGCTTTTTCTGGCAAGGATATTGCAGAGTTTCTGACCCCCACATGGGGTTATTCCACGAGGATAAACTCACATTGTCTGGGTTTGAGTCTTCTTTTTCCCAACCAGCACTTCCCCCTTGCACATACAATGCTGAATGGGGCAAGAAGGGCCCAGCTCTGTCACATTGTGGCACTCAGAGCTCCAGTGTGGATTTCTGGTGTTTTTAAAAGGCAAAGTCAAATGGGTTTGGTATTTACTCAACCCTGTATGAGGCTGTTTGGAGTCTGAAGATTCGTTTGAAATGGACTCACCTCGCAGAGGCTTCAGTTTCTGCTGCTGTGCACTGTCACTGTTTAGGAAATATTTCACCCACTAACCCACAAGGTCTAGCAAAATTCAGGAAGTGCAGATGTATGTGAACCAAAACCAGAAATTCCTCCTAAGTCTCAGTGTTTTGAAATTTTTGCACCCTCCAGACATGGTCCAAGAATCTTACAAACAACCCACAGCTCTGGCACACACACTCCTTTATTCTCTTGCTGGTTTGCTCCCAGTTGTGCCTGGCTTTGTGGGAGTGTTGTGAGTTCCTTCACTTCTGGAAAACTTGTCCAACTAAAAGGAAAGAAAATTGTATTTCTTTGTTGATTTTTTCCACTGCCTGACTAAGCAATTTTCATGGTAAACCATCTTCACAGCGATTCTCAGTTAGCAAACAATCGAAACCCAAATCTAGACTTCGATTGCAAGCTGGATGTGACATGAATTTTGTAGTGAGCATATGGAGGGAAGAGGCAGCTGATAAAAAACCAAGTGCACTGCTCTGAAGTCTGACAGCCAAGGCCCAATTCTGCACCCCCTGGAATCTGTGACAAAACACTCCCTGAAGTTAAAAGGGACAAAGATAAAGACACTTAATAAATTGGGATTTGATTTGAACCCACAAGGAGCTTAGGGGACCACTCTGCTTTGAAGTCATTCTTAGCAGTATTTATCATCTCTCAAATCAGCTGCATAAGACTGAGACAAATGGGCTGCCCCATTAATGATGCCATGTCACAGTTCCTGAGATAAGACACACATTTCTTCCTCCACAGGTAATGTTGTAAGATATCAGTGCTCGTGTAAAACACCTAGAGATGGGTGGGGAATCTGATTTTTGCTGGTACCACTGATAACATTTTCCTCTGTTTTGTTTTCAGTCCTAGCAGATGAAATCCTTCATTCCTTCCCACGTTGCTGGGAAGCAGCAGATCCTTTTCTCTTGGGCTGTGCCATCCTGAGTTGCACCGAGTGCTGAGAACAGCTCGGCTGCAGGTGGGAGCTGCCACGAGGCTGCCCAAGCTCAGGGAAGGATTTGCTGCAACAGAGACACGCTGCCTTTGCTTGGCTGGCAGCCAGAAACACAAGGGAATATCAAGCTTGTATTTTCCTACTGATGTCCTAAAATAACAGGAGTAATGTGTGTCAGGATAGAGCTAGACCTTCAGAATATCTGGATTTTATGCTGCCTGCCAAGTGGTGTCTGGCAAAGGGCAAGTGTTCTCTTGATGTGCTAAAATACAAATCCATCATCCAGTTATTGGGGGAAAGTGTGTTAAGATAGGAAATAGCTATCCATGGCCCATTTGGGTTTTTTTTCCTATCAATAGGAGAGTGTGTGAATGGAATCTGAAGTGAAAAAGGGGGGGGCTGCCTGCACGGTGCAGTGGAATGTGGGAGAGCACAGGATTGCCATGGAAACTCGCTGTAGTAAACGGGGCTCTCCAGCTGCAGGAGAGGATTTATAGTGCCAGGGCAATTTAAATCACCAATCTACAGGTAAAATGGCACATTTCCTTCCACCTTGTCTCCCTGCACTGCCAAGTGAGAAAGGAAGGGTACGTGGGTGGTGAGAATTACAGTGCAGAGTGATGAAGTGTCTTAAAGCCTGACCTAAAACACTCAGCAGTTGATGCAAAGATTCTTGTGGATCTTGGTGGGGGCAGGAGCAGCCTCGTGTTCCCTGTGCCCCAAACCAGAGCAGCAGGCACAATACCTGTGTCCAACAACCTCAGAGGGATGAGAAGGAGAGTTCATTCCCTGCTTGCATAACCCACAGATTGGAGACCCCACAGCTCAGGGATGCTCCCAATTCGTTCTTTTGGTTTGGAGCTGGGGAAAGTTCCATCAGGTAAAACTCCCAAACCAGCCTGTTATACATAAAAGGGAGACAAAATTCGCTGTGATCCCCAAGCCCTGCTCTGCAACAAGGGATCAGATAAATGGGGAATGATTTACTGGGTTCTGATGCCCCCATTTATTGACACTCAAGCACAGTGATCTATGGAGTGCTGTGAGACAGCAACAACATTATTTTTGCATTGCTGCCTTCATCACCATTTATTACCAGGTCCTGAGTGCCTGAGTCCATAATTTCCTGGATCAGACACCACACATCTGTGTGATCCCATTCCCAGCTAAGGGCAGTGCTTAAATCTGACTTATGTGGAACCACCGTGGAGCCAGGGTGGGCTTTAGCTCCTCTAAGTTTAACCAATTTTCCTTTTCATCCTATCCTGTGAACTTCAAAATCTCCTGATTTGCCATGGCTTAGCGTGACTGGATTGAAATATGCAGGATGCTGCACACCTGGGTATATTTGTGTCACTAAATATAAGAAGGAAAATTCCTTTTGAGCTGGAAAATGCAGACTCCTTGGAGGCAAAGTCTCAAAGCTCTGTGCACTCTGTGAGGGTGTTTTAATGTGCTCCACAGCTTTTTCTTCACATGTTACTTTGTTCTGCTTCACCCTTTCAACGAGGCATCAAACAGCTACAAAGAGTGACGAGATTTAGCCTGTTCTTTCAACAAGAATGATAAGTTCAAAATCCAAACAGTCCAATCAAAATCTGGGAATTGGGTCCTCCTGTCCTACCTTTGCTGCTGCCTGTTTTGAGTCCTGCCCACACAGCAGATGCTGCCAGCCAGAGTTCCCCATCCCTGCTGCATTTATTCCTCTCTGGAGTGCTCTCCTTGGGCCTTCAGCCTTCGAAATCCCTCCTTCCACCTCTCAGCTCTTTATAACTGCTCAGCAATTTGCAGCCCATTAATCTCAGCCCTGGCATCAGAGCTGCTCTGCCCAGTCCCAGCTGGGACACCAGCACGACTAGCAGAGGTTATGAGAGCAGAGGAGCTTTATAAATCCCTCTTGCTAACCACATTCCCTGGGGTCGCTGACCCTCTGCTCATAAATTCACCTCATTCCCCTTGATTATATTTGTTTCACCACTAAATGCCAACCCAGACCAGTGTCAGTGGAGAAGCAGCAGGCTAAGCCAACACAACAGGCTTGTTATGCTCTGTCAAGTCAGGTTGCCCTCAGATTTGCTGGAGTTTCATTCCTGCTGTCCCCTGGGATGCCAGGCAGCACAGTCATTTAACCCAAGATCATTTATGACTGACTGGAATTTGTTCATCTGGCTTTATTTTAATTTCTTCCCCCCCTTCTCTGTTTCTTCAGATAATCATGCAAACCAACAAAAATATTACGTTATTATGGACAAAATGAATCTAAATGGAGCTAAGTGCAAAGGAAAATAGATACCAGTGCCTGCCCATCTCCAATGGAAAATAAACCCTGCATGTGTTGAAGGCTCGATTCTCTGCTGATGTAAAGTGGTGCAGCAACCAGAGCTCTCCCAGTTTATGTAAGCAGAGAAGCTGACCCCGAGGAGTTTCTGTTTGCTTGCAGCACAGAAAATCAGCAGATCCTGTGCACCTGGAAATGATGGTTATTCGGGGGGCAAGGAGTGCCAGCACTGTGCAGGAATTTGGTAGGAAAATGCAGGCTCGGATAATTTTTCTGGTAGGAAAGCGTCGAGTTTGCAGAGACCAAGATCCAGGCGAGGGAAATGTGCTGTCCTGTCACAGCCCGGACTGCAAGGGTCCCCACACGCTTTTTTTGGGTTTCTATGACAACATCCCTTCGCTCTGGAGCCAAAGTCACAAGCAGCAGCCAGGAGGGAGGGACACTGCTCCGAGGAGCCGCTGCCCTCTCTGGTTTTTTGCTTTTCCAAGGAAAAGAGAGAGGATGGAGATTGCAGATTGTGCCAGTCCCAAACCTCTCCCTCAAAACCAGGTTTTGTTTTCCCCCCTGGGGGCTGCAAACAGCAAAGGACACAAATGTTTGATCCCACTTGGAGCAAACGTTCCCATTCATTTCCCCCCTCAGGCTGTGAATCACCCATGGGATCGATACACCACAATGTGGGATTTGCCAAGCCAGGGAAAATCTCAAATATTGGTAGATAACCCTGATCGATGGGTAAAACGAGAGGAGTGTTTTCCCAGCTAACAGGGCAGATTGTTGAATTAAAGAGCTGGAAACACAAACACCGTGTGAACGCTGCATCAGCCCCAGAATTTGTGTTTGAGCTGCAGCATTTTTAGCCACCCGTTCTTCCAGACACCACCTAATGCAGGCTGCACTCAGCTCCTGAGAAGTTAATTGTGCCACTGTTTAATTACCTACATTTAAAAATCACCTCTTATTTCCAGACTGATTTTGCCTCGCTGCATGTTCTGGATGTGCCACTTTCTCCTGAACTAAAACACTTTGTATTCCTTCTATAAAGTTAACTCTAACCTAAGATTAATTCAGACTTTAAGCATCACTTAAGAAAACAGAACCAATTCAAATTTTGCATCGCTCCTGTAGGTGATATTTACAGTCTTGGCTGCAATGGTGCTTTGATAAAATATTGGATTGTTAAAAGTGTTGGATAACACTGTACCAAGAGTAAATCCTTTTGGACACACTAGAAATTCCTTCATCAGATAATTACTTTTTGATGCATGTTACTAATTTTTCCATCCATTTAAATTAAGCTACATTGATTTTTTTTTCTTCTTTTTTTTGGGTACTATTTTTAACAGAATGTCATGCAAGATTAAGTCAATTGCTTTGCAGAAGGCTAAATATATTATGTCAGCAGAATTCTCTTTATTAACTGAAATTATATGAAAGATTGCTTCTTTGATGAACAGTTTTCTGGAGCAAGGGATTGACATCCCATATCAGCATTGCACCAGTACTGGATTAATGAGGTACTTGGGTAATCACTCTTACTTTTATTCTAAGATATTTAATAAAATCACAGAATCACAGATAAGTTTGGGTTGGAAGGGACCTTAAAGTTCATCCAGTGCTCCAAGTCCTGTCCAAGCTGACCTTGGGCACTTCCAGGGATCCAGGAGCAGCCACAGCTTCTCTGGGCACCCTGTGCCAGGGCCTGCCCACCCTCACAAAGAGAAAGAATTTCTTTGGGCCTTTGAAACTTTCTTTGTGTTCTCTTATTTGTTCAAAAATCAGCATTAATGGGGTCAGCCAGCTACCAGTCCTAAAATGAGAATTCTTACTTTTATAAAATACTGCTTAATGTTGCTAAAATATTGTCCCAATATTTGACTAGAATGCTAAGAACAGCCTTACCTCCAAATGCAAGAAACGTAGAAAAACGTGGATAAACTGAGCAGAGTTGAGCTGTAAATTTGGTATTTTTGCACTGCCTTTCACTGCTGATTAGGAACTCGATGGGTTCAGACCTGAGCCTGTGGTTTGATGCAGTTTTGGTGATAACCAGAATGTGCTTCCTGTCACCACGTGCTGGTTTGGGGACTGGAGGGGCTCTGCTGCAGGAGCCTCGGGGACCTCGTGGTTGGTGGCAGAGTCACTTCAGCAGCAACTTCTGCTCTGCCTGCCTCCAATCCCCTGAATTATTGGGAGTTACACTGAAACAAGTTCCACCCTGAGTGTTTGGAAAGCACTTGCAGAAGCTTGACTAAATAATGCAATTACAGTGCAAATATTGACAGTCTGTTTGAAAACAAACCCAAACACGCTTGTAATTAACGTCAGTACCAACAGTTACAACTTCAAAAGGAAATAAAGCCCCCTTCAAAGGTGAAAATGTCTATTTCCCCCCTCTGGGCTTTCAATTCTTAGCACAAGATTACTCTTTATTTCAGTCAATGCCAACAGGAGGTTTTCCCAGACTTCCAGCAGAAGAAATTGGGGTTTTGTCTGTTGACTCTTGGAAATTGAAGTTGGTTAAACAAATGCACTGCCAACATTGTAAATAGAAACTGATCATGACTGAGCTCTGGGATATTTGTCTGAGCAATAGAGCTTTGATAAGGTGCTTCCAAGAAAAGCTCCCTGGTACTGCCATCAAGGCTTTCAGGTCCAGAAAAATCCAGCATATTTCTGGTGAGCCCCAAGAGAGCCTCCCACCACCCCACTGGGGTCTTGTTTGAAGCTCTCTTGGGACAGACACCTCCAGGCTGTTGAATTCTGCTGCAGAACAGAAGAGCTGCTCCCAGGCACTGAGAATGGATGGGACTTTACCAAGGCATGAGAAAGGAGCAGAAGTGTTCCTCAGCATGTCCAGCCTGCTGCAGGCATCACTGGGTGCCAGCCAGAGCTGCTCCAGCACCCCTGAGGAAACTGCACCCAGAGAGGAGATGCTGGGGCACAGAGGGGTTGGCAGAACTCTGCCACAACATCAGCTCCAGTGCTTGAAACTCCCCAGGCTCTCTGTAGAGCCATTCTGCTGCGAGGCAAAGAGCAGATTTCAGGGGAACAGGAGCTGCTGGGCTGTGGGTACAAGGGATACACGACATCAACACCAAGGCATCAGGACAGTCCCTCTGGCCTTGCCTAAAACATCCCCAGTGCCAGCCCACAGGGTTCCATTTTATCAAACTCCCCACGAGGTTGGGCATTTTAAGGGTCTCTTGCTGTTTATTTGATGAAGCATTTTCAGTCAAGCTTGAAGGCTGAAGGAAGCGGATGAGCTCTGTCTTTGTTTGCCTCCTCTGAGGCCCAGAGGAGCATTAATGAAAAGGAAATTCAGGGACATCAGAGACACAGGATGTATAAAAATGCACAAAGCAAAGGCCAGATCCTCAGGTGCACCCAAACACGAGGGGATGGGACTTGTGAGAATCATTGAGGTCTCGATGTGTGTTTTCAGTGCTGTACCAGCAGAGAGGGGTGGGGAAAGAAAAGCAAGAAGCCACTGGCTGTGTCCCTGCCCAGGTTCTGGGAAGGGTTTGCATTCAGCTCTACAGGAATCTCACCCCAAACTGGGCAGCTGAGCTCTCCTGAGCCCCTCTGTGCTCAGCAGTTGTGGCTGGTTCAGGAGTGCCTGCACACAGCTGAATTATTCAGAGGAGCTCATTACTCAGAGCTTTTCCTGAATGTCTGTACTCCAAGAGGTTTTTAAAAGAGAAAATCACAGACAGCAAAACAACTCTTCACTCTCAGATGATCCTCTTTATTTCAGGTATGAATAATGTTCCTGGCTGTGAGTCTCTATTACAGGTTATCTGCAGATTGTAATAACCTTTTGTGCTTCTGCTTTGGAGATAAAATAATGGTTCCTCACTGAGTCCTTCCCTCTGATCAGAGGACTTTTGTTGCCTTAGGACCAGAATCATTGGAAGGAAGGATTGTAAAAGCCCTTGAAAACTGAAATTTCTTTCCAGGTCCTGAAAAAACCAGTTGTGTGGCACAGCAGTTTTATTAAGACCTGTTCAATCTTTCAGCAGCATGGAGAGTTCTGTTCTCCAAACACAGACATTGAACCTTGCTCTTAATTTGTTGTTTTAACTAAAGGAATAGCTAAGCACTCCTGCTGAAACCCATCCCTGCTCCCTCCCCACTTTGCTGAGTGGCTCTGGGCTGTTCTGAGGAGGATGTTGTTGCAACTCATGTAATTATGCTTTATGAAAACTCCAAAGCAAGGCAAATGTTCCTGGTTCAGACAGGCCGTGTGTGGCCCTCAGACCCTCCAGGGGCATTTTTATTATTCCCTTTTTCTTTTCCAAAGCCAACCCCTCTCTTACCCATCCTCACACTGCTGTCAGGCTCATTCAAACTCCTGTGCTCACAGCTCAGTGACACATCAGAGATCTCCAGCCATTGTTCCTTCCCCAGGAGGGATGGCTAAAGGTTATTTTGTTATATCTCCACTTTACAAACTGGCACGAGGCAGCACCAACGGTGATGCTCCACAGGAAAGCAGCCCTGGCCAAGGCTCCACATCATCCCCTCCCTTCCAGCTCTGTGTGCCTGGGTCCAGCTGAAAAATACCCACTGTGAGCTCTCATCTTCCTGCACACAAAGGAAGCTACATCCACTGGGGTGTTCTGTTTTTAAAAGGGTGCAAACTTCCTCCAAGATAAATTTATTTCCATGTAAATTCATGGCTGTGAAACTGATATAAGTCAAGACAAAGTTTCTTCAGTTTTGCTGGGTGGTTCTTTTTTAGGCTGGTTTAAACCCAGAACTTCCTTACAGGCTATGTTTAGAGGGATTTAGAAAATGGAATTCAGGACAATAGCAAAGTGCTTTTGGAACCTGCCAGCTTGAAAAAAAAAAAATAGACAGTGCAAAATCTGGTGATTAATCATGGCTGTCACCAGAAAGAGAAGACAATTACAGTGCCAGTTGTGTAGTGATTTCAGCTGGGGTCTGTCAGCTTCAGAGCCTGAATTGCAGAGCTCTTTTTGCACACAAACCCCAGCAGAGGCCCCCAGCAATCCATTCCATGAGCTGCAGGAAAGCTGCCGTGCTAATTAAGATGAATCTTTGTGTTTTGGAGGGAGTGCCTGGCTCTGGTGTGTCTGGGTGATGAAGACATGGAGGCAGCAGAGGGATGTTCCTATGTTCTGGCAATTCTTAACTCAGTGGCAAAATTTATTGTTGACTTATTGTCTCGTTGTCTTCCCTTGAGCTTTCTGTGCCTTCCTGCTCTCAAGGCTGTCTCATCCAAGTGGAAGGAAATATGGCAATACTTGGAGCTCTTTCATCTTGTGTTGTGATAGCTTTGGGCATCGATTTATAAAAGAAATGTTAAAAACTGCCCGAGAAGTCTTAAGGATCCTGCAATCCTATTGCTTAGAGCTGTGATTCTGCCTGTTTGTAAGTGAAGGTGTGGAGAAACCCAGGAACTGGGAGGAACAAGATTTTGAGCTTTAAGATTGTAGAAACAAAGTATGTTGGAGGTGCAGGGGTGCATAAGGTCAAAGGACAATGAACCCTGCATTGCCTTTGATGGATTCTGGCCTGGATGTGTTGTACCCTGCCCTGTTCTTCAGGATCCACTCCTTCTTTTTTCCAATCTGCAGAAGCCCTTTTAATGTCTAAAGATTGCAGCTCTACTTCTTGATCTTATCTGCACTGAACAAATCAATTCTCATACCTTTCTCTCGTAGGTCACACTTGTCACATTTGTCTGGAGCCTCTCTAATTGCTTCATCCTTCCCAACATATCACACAATGTGCACACAGGTCACCAGAGGAATTAGTGGCATTTCTGAAGTACTGGGGTTTCTTTCTCTCTGTACTCTTATAATTTTCCTGTTTCATTGCAGCTGAGCAATGGATCTGAATTGTGGCTGAGGTCCAAGTCCTTGCAGGGAGCTCCTTGGCATGAACATGTAGGGTTAACCAAATCCAACCCACAGCAAAGTAATTGAATTATTTCATCTAATGAATTCGAATCTATTGTGACCTATTTGCCACTTGTACAAGAAGAAAGAGAAGCTGAGTTTGTCAGATGATAAATTATCCATTGCAAATTCATGAGTTTGAAGGCCAGAGGGGACCATTATGCTCATCTCAGTCTGACCTCCTGCACAACCCAGGCCTTGGAATTTGACTGAGTGATTCCTGTGTCATTAACGTGGGGGTGACCCGTTTGCCCAGAGCTCTGTGGAACACCACAGATCTGGCTGGAGCCCAAACTGGAAGCTGGCCTCCTCCCTCCTTTCCCTTGCTCTCCTTTCCAGCATTGTTTCTCTGAAGGGCAATTCCTCTGTCTTCCCACACTCTCTGAATGCCAGCCCAGCACTGGGGCCCAGCTCAGCTTGGCATTCTCTGCCTGGGGCTGAGGGAGGGCTGCAGCAGCACAGGCTGGATTTCATCTTTTGCACTCATGTCCTAGTCTGGAAGAAGAGGGAGCCATGGACAAACACCCCCTCCGAAGTGCTAAAATCTCTTAGGGCTGAGCAGTCCCATGTTTCCATGGCTTGTGAAAAGCTGCTTTGCACCAGGATGTTTGCAGCTGTCAGTGAAACCACAAACCTGGATAAAAACTGGCTGCTGTGAGGTTCAGTGTCCCAGCCTGCTCCTTCCAGTGGCTGGTTATTCAGGGGTGCAGAGGGGTTCCTTTTTTTTGGGATAATAAGGCACCCAGGACAGCACCACACCTCCATGGGTGAGGATGGTTTCAGCTTTCTCTGCTGTGGTTTATCTACAGAATTGAGACTATTCCTAAGCTGAGACACAGACACAAGTTTGTTTATGGGGTTTTGTTTTAAATTTAAATGCTCAATCAATTAGCTCTTGGGAAAGAGGCTTTTGTGGTTTGCTAGTGGGGTGTTATTGATGGTGTTCTTTCCTGAGCAGGATCTGGGTTTACTCCTGAGAGGGGATTTGAGCAGATCCCCAGGGTGAACCAGACAGTGAGTAGGCGTGGCTCGGGATTCCCACCGGCCACGGCGTTCTCTGTGTGCAGAGCAAAACACTGGAACCCAGGGAAAATCAGGGTTTATAGCTGTGCTTATTTGGGGGTGTGTTTGTGATAATTTAATTTGCTGTTGCTGGGTAAGTGCCCTAACTTTCAGCCAGGTTTCTTCTCCCAACTCCCTAACTTTTCCAGGAGCATCTCAAGCCTTGGAGAGCAGAGGGAGCTGAATGCAGCGTTTGAAGATGACCTGTGTCCTCCTTTAGGTGTCTGTGTGGAAATAAATATTTAAATATTTAAAGCCCCACGTTTCAACAGGACATAATTAACTGAAAGAGGCTGCTATGGGCTGGAAGGAAAATCCCTTTTCCTGGGGGATTCCTCACTAGCAAAGAGAGCAGCCAGACTTTGCTCTGTGGCTGTGGCACAGCATTGCTGAGCCAGCACAGCAAATACAGCCCTGCCAGGTCCTGCCTGGTCCCAGCTGCTCGTCCTGGCTGCCTGCAGGTGCAGACACTTTGGAAGACAAAACAGCTTCGACCAAGCCAAAACCGAGACTCATCGTGGTTTCCATCAGCTCCACCTGGGCAGAAATCGGCGATAAGAGCAGGTGTGGTACCCGCACCTCGCCGCGTGTCCGGGAGCGCTCCCAGGTGAGCACAGAGGTAGTGACGGGGATGTCCCTGAGGGGATGTCACCCAAGGGATGGACAGGGGGATCTGCCACCCGCGGGATGCCGTGCCCGGGGCTGCGCTCCCCGTCCCGCGGCGGGAGAGAGGGAGGGAGGGATGCAGGCCGGGTGACATCAGCCGGAGGAGGGGCCTGCCCGCGAGTTTCTTTGCTCGGTGCATCACTTCCCGGCGCTGCCATACTCCGCTGCCCGCTCCCCGCCGCGGGGCCGGCGCTCATGGCGAGCCCGCCCGGCGGGGACAGCCCCGGCTCCGCCGCCCGCCGCTTCTACTCCAGGTGAGCGGGACCGCGGGGAGCCCAGCCCCGGGGCTGCGCCCAGCAGCGAGCCCGAGGAGCCCCGGGGACAGCCGGGTCCGTGGGGGACAGCCCGTGGAGCCTTGGGGGACAGCCCGGTCCTTGGGGGACAGCCGGGTCCGTGGGGACAGCCCGTGGAACCTTGGGGGATAGCTCGGTCCTTATTGTGAGCCCATGGAGCCTTGGGGACATCCCGGTCCGTGGGGACAGCCCGTGGAGCCCTGGGGACAGCCGGATCCTTGCGGACATCCCTGTCCGTGGAGGACAGCCGGGTCCATGGGGGACAGCCGTGTCCATGGGGACATCCCGGTCCTTGGGGGACAGCCGTGTCCATGGGGACAGCCCGTGGAGCCTTGGGGACATTCCGGTCTTTGGGGGACAGCCGGGTCCTTGGGTCATTCCGGTCCTTGGGGGACAGCCCGTGGAGCCCTGGGGACATCCCGGTCCTTGGGGACATCCCGTCCCCGCGCCCCGAGAGCGCAGCGGAGGGACGGGAGGAGGGAGCGCCCATGCCAGGGAAGGCAGAGCTGTTGCATGGGTGCGGATCCAGGCGGAGAGCAGCGAGAGGAGCCGGGAAGGACGCGGCGCTTCCCCCCCGGGCGTGGTGGGATGCGGGTGATGCTCCGCTGGATCCTGGGCACTGCCTGCAGCCAGAGGCTCCCCTGCTCACGAGGGGGATGCTCGGAGCTGGGCATTCGCACGGGAGGCTCCTGATCGCACTGCAGAGACTTGGAGTCTCAGCTTTAAAACTGGGCGCTACAGAAATTCACACAAGAACGGGGGAAAAAAAAAAAAAACATAGCTCCAAGCTGTTTGGCGTTCATAGCAATACCCATTCTCTTCATTTAGATCAAAACTGGAAAGGACTAAACCCAAAGAGTGACTTTGAGGCCTTAGAGCGTTGTTCATGCTGCTCACCATCGTGTTTTACCTGTCCTCTAGCAGCCTGAAGTGGAGGTGATGCAGTAACTGGACTAGAGGGCTAAAAAACCCAAGAATGCTTGAAGTGCATGGGATACAGTAGCTTTTCATCAATTCTCTTTGCATGCTCTGCAGTAATTAGCACAGCAGCTAGTGGGTTGTCTGCTTTAATGAGTGTTGGTTCATTAGGGAGGGCAGCAGGTGTTTCTTGGTTATGTTGTGTTCTAGAGCAACTCCAGGGAAAAAGGAGGCAGCAGAGTTAATGTCATTGCTCTGGGGGAGCTAGAGCTGGGGAGAAACCTGCTGGGCTTTAACCAGACTTGGGCTTCTTCTTTGTTTTTCTTTGGAAACTTTTTGGGGACTAGATTTTGGTGACTTTTGCAAAGGAAATTTTAGTGGGAGGCTGCTTATCACAAAAGTGTGCCTGTACATGAACACTGCTCCCAGCTGCTGGGGAAGAGAAATGGGAAGCATTTTTCTGTGACTTATCTGGGTGGCTCTGGCAGGACATGTGGTTTTACAAGTTTCTGCTGTGCCTTTTAGGCCTTGAAAGCAGGTGCTGGTGGAGCCTCTGTCCCCCCTGCTCTGCAAGATCAGTGGTAACTTAGCTTCTTCCTTAACTTCACTTTTATGGCTGTGCAGAAACTTGAGGGTGAATTCAGTGCCTCTGACTGGTGTGATGGGTGGAACCTCATGTGGCTGGGACTAAAAATCCAGTCCCTGATACTGAAATGTTAATATATGGGGTTTTCTTTTTGCCTGGAGCATTAATTGAGGTGTAAGAACTGCAGAAGGTACCTGTGCTGGCAGGGAGTGCCAGACCCCTTATCTGGGGAGCTGGGGGATGTATTTTCCTTCTAGGAAACGGGGTTGGGTGGGGTGAAACATGTCAAAAATGAAAGTGTTTATTCATTTTATTACATCCTTTAGTGGTTCCCTAAATTCAGCTCCTCCTAAACAAAGGCATGTGCTCTGTTGTGCTGGCAGCAAATAATCCGGGTGCTGACTGGGCTAAACATCTCTGTTTACAGAGACTGGAGTCAAAATTTTTGCTACAGCAGTCATCCACCACAAACCAGGGTGTTTGTGCCCCTGTGCAGCTCCGTGTGTCTGCATTTTCTCACCTTTCTGATGTCATTTGCTGCACAGAACTGTCAAGTTTCAGGGAGGAGTTGTTGGAAGATCAGGGCTTTGGAAGTTGTGACTGTGTGGGGTCAGCTCCTGGTGCTGGGGCTTGTTGGAATTGTCCAGTTCTGTGATTGTGCTCTCAGATTTGAGCTGGCCAGGTTCTGTGTGAGCCTGAGGTTCTGCTTTACCTTCCATGGAGTTTTAGGCTGATACGAATTTAAGTGCATTAATTCAGCTGTGTGTAACTTCTGAGGACTTTTTGGGCAGAATTGTGAAATACCTGCTGGCAGCAGGTGTCCTGCTCTTCTCCACTGCTGCATGTGTTCTAATTTGCCATTTTGTGCTGGCTGGCTCATTTTGAAGGTATGGGAAGCACCAAATCCATCCAAGGGTTCCCTGGACTGTGCAGAGTGACAAACTCATGCTGGGGACAAGTCCACCCTTGTTCAGAGAGCTCCCCTGGATTCGGCCCCTTGCTTTTAAAAGGCCACTCTGGAGATTTTTGGGTCTGGGAGTGAGACATGGACATGTCCTGGGGTAACCCTCACTGTACTGCACTGACATCATGGAGATGTTATTGATCCCACACAGAAAGAACTTTAGATAAAGCTGCAGTCAGTCCTGAAATGCATTAATCTGGCTGAGAACTCAGATAAAAGCACACCTTGTTTATCCCTTTCCCTTCCCTTGCTCTGTGTTCTCCCGCAGTTTCTGTTTTCCAGAGCACTCCTGGCTTTTGTGATGTTTGCAAACTTCCCTTGATTGTGTCACAAACAGTCCCCATCTCGCTCATTAGTGTCACCAGGGCGAGGACCTGACCTGAATGTGCATCGGGCAATTAGAGAGTGCTCTGACACAGGAGGCTCCTTCCTCCCGTTCCGACGGGAAAACTGGGATGGAGAAATTGCTGCCCTTGTGACATGGAAGGCAGCAAGAGAGGGCACAACTCAGCGTGGTGCTTGAGGCAGAGTAAACTGGGGTTTGCAAAGCAAATTGGGGAGAAAATCCTCAATTTGAGTATTGGGGTGAAGCTCTGTTCCCTTTGTGTGTATCCAAGGGATAACAATACCATGAAATACTTCTGTATTTTCTCCTGTTCTTGTGAAGTAAACTCGCACAGCTTTTGAATCTGGACTTTATACAAGGCAAACAGCTATTTTCTTTCTAAGAGGTGGTATTTAATTGTATCTCCCTGAGGTGAAAATTAGCACCAGCAGCATTGTTGGGTTTGGGAAAGTGCAATCAGCTTCCTCTGAGGGATTGGGAAAGGGCTCAGGTGCACTGCCCGAGAGCTGGGAGTGACCATTTGGTCTCTGTTTACTCTGTAGATTAAACTTGAAATTGCTTATTACATTTCTGTATGCTGGTTCAGAGGTTTCTGAAAGATTCTGATTTTTCTTCTGTTGGCAGGCTCCATCAGGCACAAGGATGTGTAAAACAGGACAAACATTTCTAAAATAGCTGTCCTGCATAACAGCTGGCCTGAGCAAAAATTATATGATAGTTTAGCAGGCAGTGTTGGCTTTGTTGACATCTGTCTTGGGATATTTTGAACTTCTCACTGGTACTTTCAGCACTGGTGAGTCATCCCAAAGTGGAGCCAAGCAGGACATGGAGTGTCCACCTCAGCAGGGAGAGGGATCCTCCTGGGATGATCTGGGACTTGGTGCTTTGCAGGTTTCCCCAGGATTTTGGGCATCCTTTTTGATTTTTTTTTTTTCTGTGTTTCATCTCTTGGGATGTGGGGAGAGCAGCTCTGTCCCTGCTCCCTCTGCTCTCCCAGGGGACAGGGCTGTGCTTTGTGCCTGGCACAGAGTGATCCTGCTCTGCCCTGTAGGTGCTGCTGAATACAAACACTGCTTGTCCTCAGAGCTTTAATTGGACTCTGTGCACGTGTAAATGGAGCTGAGGTGATGCTCTGCCTTCTCCCTGTGCTGACTTGCACTTCTCTGATTCAGGTTCTGCTGGTTGTGCCTCTCCTGGGGTGAGAGCAGTCCCTCTGGATGCTTCATCCCCAAATCCCGTGCCTTGTATGGGCTGTTTGTGCCAAGCAGACAAGAAAGAGAACGTTGAGCCCTGGCCACGTGTTTGTGGTTATTTGAAGTTTGCCTCTGAGTCAACTGAAGTCAAATCAGTTTGTGACTCAGCTGTGGCCTGAGGACACCCCTCAAAGCAAATTTCCTGCGAGATAAATGTTAATAATCACACCAGAGCTGGGTCTGGGAGCAGCTGTGACCATTCCCACCTGGAATGCTGGCTGTGAGGCAGGAGGGAGCTGTGCTACCCAGCTGCTGAGCTGCCTTCTGCTACCTGTTGCACTGGTCACTGGATTTTTCTCTCCTGGGAAAGTGTGACCAGGAGCTCATGGCCAGCAGAAGGGCAGGGACACTGCAAAGAGCTCCTGTAAGCAGGAGCTTGGTGTTTGGATCATGGTGCAGCAATTTTTGTTCACTCCGTGAGTGCTGGGTGCTGTTCTGGCTCCAGGTCCTGTCAGAGCTTTGGTTGGTGTCTGCAGCATGAGCTGCTTATGCCACAGGAAAATCCTGTGTTTGATTAATTTCTGTTTTCCTGGAGGATGTGGCCAATTAGGGATCTGCTGCCCCTTATTTTCAAAGTTAGGGGAAGCAGTGCCTGTTACACCAAAGGATGAAAACGTGTCATGAAAGCTGAGAACCTGATTTGTTATAGAAGAGTGATTTTTTTGAAATCCTTTTTGGATCCTTTCCTCTCTTGAGCCAAGTGCAGCTGGACCATGACCACTGTGGTGATTGGGACAGGAACAGACTGCACAGCTCCCTTGGCATTCCCCTCCTCCAGCTCAGTGATGAGTGTCCCAGACATTGGATTTTTTCCTGATACATTACATAAACCACAGGGGAAAGCCTTGCCTTGGTGGTGCCTTGAGGATGAGCAAAGCCATAGCCAGAAGCAGAAAGGCTTAAAACTGGAAATGCTGATAAAAGTCTGGGGAATCAACTTCTCACTGATCCAGGCCTCAGGCTTGGAGGGAGCATCTGCAGGAGGCAGATAGGGATTTGTTTTATGGGCTGGCAGTGATGGAATGGCTCAGTTTGTTAAAGGAAGATCATCAGGATGGAAGTGTGTTCCTGTTAAAGCAGGGGGTCTCCAGCTGTGTCCTAGGGGTCACATTCCCACCTCTGCTTCTCTGTGCTTGGAGCTGGAGCGAGGGCAGGGGGTGGTGGCAGTGCTGGGGTGGGACAAGGGGTCCCTGCAGGACCAGCCTGGGCTGAGCCTGGCCTGTGTCCTGGATCCAGGGGCTTCCCAGATGTGCCTCCCTTCATCTGTGCTAACACATCCCCCAGGACACAGCTTTGTCACTGCTCTCTTTAGTTTGAGCTCTCCACAGAGCAAATGCTGCTCTGTCCCAAGCCTCATCTCCCCAGCTCTCCTGTTCCTGTTTTCCCCTCTGTGCTCTCTTGCCTCCTCTCCAGCAGATCAGACTTTCTGTTACTGGAGAATATAAACTATATTTTTGTTGTGGCATGTTGATTTCTTGCTGTCTCGTTTTGACACTCGAGGCAGTGTCCAAATTTGCTTGAAGAACAGGTTTGAACTCTGCCAGGTCTCACGCTGCAAGAAGCCACAAGCAGCAAGTTTCTGAGAGTGGAGAGATGGATTTTACTTAACTCTTGATGCTGTTCTGCTTGAAGAGCAATTTTATCTCCAAATTGCTCTCAGGTGCTGTGTGCCATCCCTGCTGTCCCTGCTCTCTGTGCCCCTTTGATCAGCCAGCCCAGCTTCCAGAATTCCACTTCCCTGTTATAAAATCCTTTGCCAATCAAAGCCACGAAACCCAAATTCCTCCTGGTCTGGGCACACAGGCTGAGTATCCCAACCACAAAGTGAGGCTGCTGAATTCTGGGCCTGGGCTATTTATATTGTCAGTGGGAAAGCTTTTCATTGACCCAGCTGCTCCCTCCCTAAAGATACTTTTAATTAAATGTTATTTGACAGATCTGACTTTCTAATTGGCTTAGATTTAACTGGTATAAATGGGAATTATTTTTTTTCCACCGAAAGCTGGAGAAAGTAGGAGTAATTTTGTTGGAAGGCTATTTGCATTCGGAGTCATGTCCATCTGTTGTTTAATGTAATAAGCTGATGGAGTGAAAAAAAAAAAAAGCCAAAAAACTCCCCCCACAACCAGAAAGTCAACATCCCTGCCAGTGCTTGATGAGGAGAAGGCAAAAGGGACACGGCTGCCTCAGCTTTGGAGCTCTCTAAACAATGCCCAGCAATGTTATGCAACTGCCTAGGGAAGGAAGTGAAAAATTATCATTACAGTGCAGTTTCAAGGGCAATATTAAATGAGCAATTTGCAGCACAGCTCTGTACTTAAGTGACTTAACTCACTTCTCCTGAGATAGAATTACCAGGGCTGGTTAAGGACAATAGCCATGACCTCTGTTCCCTTTAGGAGGGGGACAGAGACAGGCTCATTTCAGAGCTGAACCTGGAGCATGGCACTGAGAGCCTTCAGAGTGAGCAGCCAAACCCCAGCCAGGGTAATGGCCTGATCCTGGCAGTGCCTGAGGGATCCCTGTCCCACTGAAGCCTGGAAAAGGAGGGGACAAGAATCTGCTCAAGCACCTCATTGATATCTGCTCTTATTTCAGTGGAAGGGATAAGAAAACTTTCTGCAAGGCCCTGAATTGTGGGAGCAGCAACAAAGCCCTGAATGAATGATTTGGAAAGCAGTGCTGCTGACTGTTCAGTACCTTCAGGGTAGGTAGGAGTCAGAAGCTTAAAAATCTCTTCCCAGTTTACTTTGAGCAGGAGGATTTTGCCTGAGGATGCCAGGCACTGGAACCACAGGTATTTCTCTTCTGACTCTGAGATTAGACAGGATCTGTCTGAAGAAGCTTCACCTTCTGTTGTGAATCAGTAGCTCTGTGCAGCTGCTAGCCCTGGAGGGAATTTTGGAAGAGGAATATTGGATTGTCTTGGCTCCCCTCAAGCTTTTCTGTTACCTTTTGCTCTTACACCTTCTGGAGCAGCCAGAGGGGCTCACTGGGACTTAGGGGCTAATGCAAGAGAAGGACCAAGAAAAAGGACTTAAATGGAGAAAACACTAATAACATAGCTCAGTGTAAGAGCTGTTTCGTGTTCCACCTGGGAGCAGATGTTCTGTCTTGGAAGCTGCTTTTAAAAATGCATGGGCAGGACTGGGAGCTGTCAGTTCAGCCTGCAGCTGGCTCTGAGCTGCACAAGGTGACTGCTGGAGGCAGCTCAGGGCACACAGGGGGTCACAGGGCTCCTTTCCTGCCCTGGGGACCCTGCTCTGCTCCCCTCACACTTTCTGGCTACCAGGGAGCAGAGTTGGCTCCTGAGAAAGGGAGCCCTTTCCTGCGTGCTGTGGATGCAGGTCCAGCTGCTGCTCTGGGATGGGATTTGGGACAGAATTCTTGATTTTGGCAGGATTGGCTCCTGGTACAGGATTGCAGCAGACTCAGCACAAGGAGATCAGCTTTGCCATAGGGCAACACAAATAATTGAGAATTTGTGCTGAGTTGCCCAGGGGAAGCCTCACCCCACTGCTGGCACAGTGCTCTGTGTGTGGTGGAGTTTCTCCATGGATTAACAGAGCTGCACAAATGTGGATTTGCAGGTAGAACAAAGGAGTTTCCTCTACCAAGTGCCTTCCCAGTTCTGTTTCCAGGACTTTCTTGACACTGGTGTGATTTTGCAGAGCATTTGGCTGTGTTTGATCTGGGGGATGTCACAGCAGGTGTCATTTGAGGGTTCACCTGTACCTGCTGGTACCTCCTTGGGCACTCTGGTGTGAATTGCTGCATTTTCCTGTGCTCTGGAGCAGCTTCAGCCTAAATTAGTTAGTTGTGGGACAAGTTTCTTGGGTGATCCACGCTGCAGAGTTGAGGTGGCTCTTCCTGCACTCCATCTGTGGAATATCCGTTCATGCCTGAGGAGAGCTGGCAAGTGCTGATTAATATTCATCTCTCTGGGGCTATTTGTTAATTACTGTTAGTCTTGGTTTGTGTGATGGTGCTGAGTGGATCCTGGCAGGGTTGCATCCGTTCCAGGGTTTCAGAGTGCATGGTAAACACCAGTATTTTATTGCAGCTTTTCTGGGAAATACTGTTCCTGTTTTCAAGGGTGGGAAATTGTGCAGCCTTCAAGGTGAAAGAGAATAGAGGGGTAAAACTGGGAGCTGAATGTCCTGACTCCCACTCCTTTCCTTCAGCACTTCCTTACCCGTGTCAGAGTGAGGGTAATTGTGCTAATTGTAAATTGGAGACCTTGGCTTCGTCCTTGACTGAGCCCTGCTGGGCAGTGCAGCACTGGTGTCACAGAAATTACAGTGGCTCTGCTGTTCTAACAGGGAGCAGAAAGTTCTTTAGGAGGGAGTTACCAGCTGGGGAATTAAATTCCAAGCTCTGCCCGTTTTTACAAGGTGTGCCTTGCAAAGGGAACTCTGCAAACCACGGGAGGAGGAGCAGCCTGGGTGGCCCTGGGCTCTGGTCACTGTGGAGAGCCCAGGGCCAGGGACTGCCTTGAAGAAAGCAGAACAGCCCTGAGTGCTCAGGCACCAGTGACTCCACGAGTTGCCTGGCTTTGAGAAGAGAGCAGTTAATTTAAAAAGGAGAGAGGGCCACAGAGCAATGTTCCCTGGCAGAAAATCCTGCCAGTTAAATGGTGTGAGTGAGTGGAGCTGCCCTGCCTTGGGGATGGCTGTCTTTTGGGGTATGGTGAAAGATGGAGAGAGAAAAGCACACATCTGTAGTTACAGTGAGGCAGGAAGGATTTGGGATGGGCAGGAGCTGCCAGGGCTTTGAGGAGGGTCCTGTCCTCACTGTCCTTGTGCACTCACCATAGCCCAGCTGGTGCTGCAGCAGCAACAGCCCCTTTTTTTAGCAGCTGTCTGCAGAGATTTGTATGGAGGAAATGCTCTGGGGATTGGATCTTGCTGCAAAACACAGAGGCCATCAGATTGAGCTTGTTTATCAGCCAAGCCTCCTGCAGCATGAAGGCAGGAATACAAACCACCAGCGACTAACAAATGAAAATATGGAGCTTCCTAAGCCACTGGTGTTTCTCTTTTTCTCCTGACAAACAAGCCCTTGTGATTTCCAGCTTGGGAAGCCCACGAGCCAACATCTCATGGTGCTTGAGTGGAGACTCACACCCATAAAAGCAGCTGAATGTCCTGGAATTGTGATACTCCACGTGTACCTCCAGGCATTTCCTGCCTTCCGAGTTCAGCTGAGTGTCTGAGCTCCTGCATGGCTCTAAATAATAAAACATCTGAGTTCACTGCAATGTGCCCAGAATTTTAAGGCTGTAACCCTTGGCCAGCTCTTGTATGAATTGCTTCCATCAGGGCAGTAATCCAGGAAACTACGAGCACGAACTGCTGGGTTGATGGAAATCTGTGGTTTGGTGCCTTCCTGAGTAAAGCCAGGGAAAAAGGAAAGCTGCTGTTTTCTGAATATTCATCCCTTTTGTGTGCCCTGGTCCACAGGGAGCTTCTGCAGCGTGCTCAGGTGTCTGAGGAGTTAATAATGAAATGACTGAAAATATCCACATTTTCCTCTGCTGTTCTGAAGGAAAGAACAACTCACTCTGCAAGATGTTCTCTTCAATAAAACCATCCTTTGACACCAGAGTTTTTGGCAGAAAGTTGTCATCAGCTGTGCCAGTGAGTGACCACTTTGCAGAGGGGACCAGCAGCAGATCTGTCACGTAAGGATGAGGAGTGAGCAGAGAAAAACGTTGTGTTCCTTGCACTGAGCAAGGTGATTCTCCTGTGGTGGAAATCCCATCCTGAATGGTGCTGGGTGAGATTCCCCCAGTGTGAGTCAGGAATTCCCTTTAGGTTTTCTGGGAGCTCCAGCTCTGCTTTGTGGAGCTCTGAGCTCACCTGGCCAGGGCAGAGCTCACCTGGCCAGGGCAGAGCTCACCTGGCCAGGGCAGCTGTGTGAGCAGCAGCTTGGGGAGGGAAGGCAAGGCAGGAGAAGCTTTGCAGACCTGGCTCCAGACAGCACTGAGTCATTTGTCGAGGCTGACGCTCTCGGAGCTGCTTGCCTGAGGCTGGCATGGCTCAGGCAGGAGAGTGAGACTGCAGCCATCCAGATCCACACCGAGGAGAGAAAAGTAACAGCTCCCAACGTGTGACTGGAATGGAAGTTAAAAAAAAAAAAAAAACCATCCCCAATTAAAGCCGTGTGTGTTGGTGGATGGAGCTGCTCCTGAAAGCTTCGTGGATGCTGTTTGTGCAGCACTAATGCAGCCACCCTGGAATGCCCTGGATTAGAAGAGGCAGGATCCTCCAGCACACGAAATCCCTGTGGAAACAGAGCTGTTCCTGCATGGCAGCAGCTCCCCCAGCCCACCACCCTTAGGGGTTAAGGTAAGAGCTGTCTTGTCAGCTGTCTCCTCCTCCCCATCCATCCCTGCTCCTCCCGAAGCACATTTTCCATGCAGCCTGGTGCTGTGCCGTGTGGTTTTTTCGCTGCTGGATGATGATGATGTCTCTGTGCAGCAGCAGAGATTTTCTTTATCTGCAGACATGCATAATTCAGTTGTCAGGATAAATGGGCTCCCTGGATTTGGGCATGTGTGTAAGCCTGATGCTGGATCCTCCCTTCTCTCACCAGTGTGAGGCAGGAGGGGAGCAGGGAATTCTCCCAGAGCAGCAGCCTGTGGTCTGTAAACTCATTGCAATACCTGTGAGAAGAAGGATCTAAATTAAACCCAAAGTAGGCCTGTGGAGAGGAGCATTCTCGCTGTATTTGGGAAGACTTTTAAGAAACAGGATGTTCATACATATTCCTCCTGTGGAAGAACGGGACCAGAGCCCACTTCACACATAAAGGATGTGCTCCACGTGATAAACTCTGCTCAAAAAATATGTTTGCTGCTGTTTACACCTGTGATTGAGCTGCACTAATGCCACAGTGTCAGAGCCAAACTGATGTGGTGTGTGGGGAGGAGCAGGACTTGCCTCCTTGTGCTTGATTTTTTCCAGGGTGGATGTTTTCCATGGAGCCATTCTGGGACAGAAGTGCTAAAAATCTGGGGAGATGCTGTGGAAGCAGTGAAAGCAGCTTGCAGGATGCTGGAGGGTTCCCTGCAGAGGCAGCAACACCCAGCACAGTGCCAGACAGCGGGGCTGCTCTCGTGGAGGAGTGGAATTCTCACCTCACATGGAACCGTGGGGATTTCTGGGAATCCTGCCATGCTCGGATTTGGGGGCTTGCACGTTAACCTGATGGGATGCATAGATTTTTCCACAGTGCTGTGGAAGGCCCTGAAATACTTTTGGTGCTGGTCTGCTGGGTTTGGGTTTGCACTGAGGAGCTGGAGGAGCAGTTTCAGAGATGCTGGCAAGGGTTGCAGTGGACACCTGGCTGATATTTGAGCTCCTGGGGAGTCTCTTCCCTTGTTTTTCAGGCAGATGTGGAATTATCTGTACAAAATCCAGAGGGATGCCCTGTGCCCAGGGAGAAGGGCAGTGTCCAGTATGAGCTCTTGTTCTGTTGGCCTTTTAAACCCATGAGTGTCTCTGGGCTGATGCCTGATTTTTGGCACTCCTGGTATTTTTCAGGGAGAGCACAACAATGCTTTAAAGAGCTCTCTGAACAGGAGACAGCTGCAGAAAAACAATGTGAAATTGGTGCAATCTGCTGTGCTGCAGCTTTGCCAACAGCAGTCTGTCCTGGTGGCTGCTGGTGCTTCAGCCCTGGCAGGAGCTCTGCCCATGTGCCCTGTGTGACCCCAGAGAGCCACCTTTGTGAATCCCTCTGGTTTGGGCTCTCAGGGCTGTAATCACTGAGGGAGGGACTAAAACAGGCTCTCCCTGGTGTGCTCTGGCTTGATTTCACCCTCCTCACAGGCTTTGTCAGATGGTCATTTGAAAAAGAAGTTGCTGCATGTTTGGATTCACTGGATTTTTCTGGTTCCTGCTGTTTGCTCTTCAGCAGGGAAGTCCAGGGGCCAGGTTTGTGCTGGCTCTGTCACTAAGGTCCCATCCAAACCCCTTTCAGGTGCAAGTGCTGGTGCTGCAGAGCATCCTTAGCATTCTCTGGGTGAGCTGGGATTGCTCAGCACCTCCCTGGCTCCAAGCCTGCCTGGCCCAGGCTCAGGGTGTGAGTTTTCTGATGGATCCCAAAGGCCCCTCTCTCTTGGACTGAAACCCTTGGCTTGGGGCTGGAGGAAGCAGATGAGACAGGAAGGGAACAGAACCAAATTGGCTGTAGGTTGCTGTGGAGTCCGTGTGAGGAGCTGTGGTGTGAACTTTGTCACGGTTTCCTTTTCTGCTGCATCACGATGACGATCCCAGCGCCGTGCCCCGAGCAGGGGCTGTGGTTTGCAGGCACTGTGGGCAGGAAGGAGGCAACGCTGGGGGGTGTGAGCAGCCTCCAGCTGGAGGTTTGGGATGAGCTGGGACAGGCAGAGGTGGCTCCTTTGGCTCCCTGGTGTTTTTGGGGCTTGGCAGCACCTCTTCCATCCACAGTTGTTTTCCTGCTGCAAGCCCGTGCTCCAAGGCAGGCTGAGAGAGGAAGGAGAAGTGGGGGCTGCAGCTGGAGGAGTTTCCAGGCAGCTTGAATGGAGAATGGACTGGGGCCTGTGGGGAAACAAGCCTTGCTTTCACTTGAGAAGGTTGTGCAGGAAAGGAAAGCTCACACAGCCTGTGCAGCTGCCCAGAACAACTGGGACCATTGTGCTGGTGGCACTTGTGGAGCTGAGCTTGACCCTGCCAGCAGCTGGGGGTGGCAGGAATTGGGGCAGGGATTGGGGTAGGTTGTGATGTTTTCACTCAAAGCTGTCCTGGCTCTGGTCCTGAGCTGTGTGTGACCTGTGCTGGCACTGCTGTGTTGAGTTCCACTGGGATCCATGAGGATCCATGAGAGCTCATCCCAGGCCAGGCTGCTCCCATGGGAACTGCCTGAGCCCCCACTGGGTGTCTGGGGCAGTTCTAGAGAGGAGATTCTGTACATCTCTCATTTATGGTTCTGAATTTGGAGAAACCTCCCCAAACCAGGACTTGCCCATTTTCACTATTAACTTTGACCTAATGAGCTCCTCTATCCTGGTGGGTAACAGAAGCTGAATGGTATAAATAAAATAGGTAACAAATATGTTATTTTCATTGGATGGCTGTCAATTAGGCAATTACTTGTTTTTTTCTAATGTATGTGGTAATTGCAACCTGCTGGATTCTGCAGAATGTTTGTTTAAAATCACAGCATATATTTTAGTGAGAGATATGTTGAACCAATTGCCAAAGTTTGTAATGAAAAGCCTCTCAGCCTGCATGTCCTCTCCTGCTCTCTGGCTGCTGGAAGTGACTGAAGGAAATAGCACTTCACTGCTGGTGAAATCATCCCCAGAGTGCTGTTTAATGGCAGCGTGATGGATTAACCTCATTAAAAGTGCTAGTGTTGTACAAGAAAGGAAAATACTCTTGGAAAACTCAGGAAGCTTCCTTCCTTGTGCTGAGTTCATCCCAAGCCTCCTCTGTGACAGAACAGAAATGTCTAAAACCCCGTTGTGTTGCAGGTTCTGCTTTGCCTGGTGCTCTGCAGGGCTCGTTTCAGGGGTCAGGTGCTGCAGCAGTGAGACAAACTGCTGAGTTTTGTGTTTCTGGGAAGGAAAGAGCATCCTCAGGCATCAGCATCATGACTCCACTTGTGTTTGGCAAGCTGCTGCTCCTAGCCTCTACATTTATTTCTCTTTTTCTCAGATGGCAGCTGCTGGTTGGGTTTATGCCCTGCTGATGAGCTCTACAAAGAGATTGTGTTCCAGGCTCATTTCACTCTCACTTTTCTTGAAAGTGAGTTTTCCTGCACAGTTCTCCTTCAGAGAGCTTGATCAGTTCATACACTTGGTGGATTCATAGTATGTTTTTTTTTTTTCCCATTTGGGAGTCAGAACAGGTTTTAATGAATTAATTTTCAAATTGATATCTCCTTAATCATCACTTCCTCAGACCCTGCAAAGTATTTGCATCTTCTAATTTAAGTGCTTTGAAACTGGCTATCAAGTGAAACTGTTAACCAGGCTGAGATGAAATTCACATTTGCACCTTAATCTCGTCTGAGCATTTTCAAGTGCTGGAAGTTAATTACATCCATGGTAGTCCTTTGATACTTGAGTAATTTTGGAGCACAATGACTTAAATTTCTGCTCATTGACTGTTAGAAATTTTACTCCTCAGCTGACAGAAAAATTTCCTTGTGCTCTCTGTTCTTCCTGTGGGTCCAGCTGGATTTGTGGGCAGCATTTGGGTCATGGATTCGAGACAATTATTGTCAGTGTATCATTTACTGAGAGCCAAAACCTTCCAGCTGTGGATCAGGTTTCTGCAGGTCCAGGATCTCTTCACCTCCTGGATTTGGGGGCTTTTCTTTGGGCGTGTTCAGAGGTTGTTTGGCATCGTGCTGAGCTGTGTGAGCATCCCAGCCTGGCTGGAAGGTGCTGCAGCTCCTTCCTGATGGAGCAGCTCCCCTTGGGATGGAGGGGCTCTGGGAGCCCAGGGCTCCTTTCCCTTCTCTGCAGCTGACTCACAGCAAGGCACGATTTGCCCACAGAGCCTCAGCTGCCTTCTTGAAAAATGGGGTAATTGCTGCCCTCGCACCTCTGCGAAATATTTTGGAGTCCTTAGGTTGAATTTTCTGTACCTACCAACTCAGCATCAAAAGCTGCTTCATAAAACGCTCTGAAAACAGCAAATAACTCCCATCTGTCCTCAGCTCTGCCATCCCCACGGATCAAAGCCACAGAGGTTCTGTAAGCAGGGGAATGCTGGATGACTTTTGCTTTCCAGCAGGCAGTGGGGAGTTTGAATTTGGATTTCTGACAAGGACTCAGCTTGTTGGAGCCATTCCCCATTGAAATGGGGTCTTATTCAGCACTGCTAATAAGAGGGTAAAGGCAGCTAAATACAGCTGTCTTCCTCAGTGTCATTTGGGATTTATTAGCAAATATGCAGTGGAATTGAATCCCTTGTAAGTACTCTGCAGCTAATGGTAGATAGCAATTAGCTGAAATGACTACTGTGGAGCACTGATGCTGCATCAGTGAGGGGACAGGAAATCTGGAGCCAGCACACAGACCCAGCAGCTTCCAGAACTCCCTGGAGGTTTTCCCTCTGGATTTTCACCTTTAGCAAAAGGCTGCAGTGAAAATCTCTGGGTCTGGGTAATCCCCAGAGCTCCAGCTTGAGCAAACACTTCCCCAGCAGCACGGAGAGTGCGTGGAGATTATTATTTTTAATTATGGATATTATTATTTTCAGCTTAGAGGTCATCAAAAGGGCTCACTGCAATGTTCCTACCAGTGGGAGCCTCCTCCCCTCCAGATGTGAAGGATCTGGCCCAGATGCTTGGAACCAGTTCAGAAGTTGGGGAGGACTGGGTGCAGCATTCAAGATTTCATCTCTGACTTTTTTCCTCTCCAAACTCAACAGGAGGTTTTGTTTCCTTGCCCTCACTGCTGAGGTGAGGTGTGGGTCAGGGTGTCCCGGGGGTTCTGCCCTTTGGCAGCTCCTGTGTGCTGGGTTCCAGCTTCCAAAAACGCTTTGAAGCAGGCTAATTTCATGTGTATCTTGATTTGTTTGTCACCCTCCCTGCCAGCCTGTGTTTGAGACAGAAAGCTGCTTGTCAAGGGGGGGATGTGGGTGAGGAGTGAGGGGGCTCTGCTGGCCACCAGATCTGCATTTGGGAGCGAGATAATTGAATATTTTCATTATTCTCCTGCCAGGTTGCTGCTGGGTGTGCTGGTGATGGAGAGGAGCAGTGTGGATAAGAGGGGCTGAATGATGGATTGGTGCAAGGAGATGGTATTTAAGGGTAGGAAGTTGAAATCACCTGTATTTAGGAACAAATAATGGGATTTTCTTCAAGATTGGAGCTCATTTGGGAGCAAATGAGAGAGGGGCAGGTGTGGATGTGCTGGACCCTGCCTGGGGCAGAGTAAAACAGAGAAAACTGCCCCAAACCCCTGGGGAGAATGCCCCAGGCAGAGAAGAGCAGTGGCCTGAGGCTAAATGGATATAAATTCACTGCGAATAAACGGGCTGTGCCTCAGGAGGATCTGGAACAGCTTTCCTCAGGTAGGGAAGCAAAGGGGAATACTCAGATAACTCCCCATCAGTGAGGGGACACATCCCAGGGGTCTGAAGCCACCTGGACCTGGTGGCTCAGAGCCATCAGCTCCCTCCAGGTACAGGAGCCCTGCAGGGCTGGCAAAGGAAATTGCTAAAGGAGAATAATTCCCACTTGATTGACTGGCAGCATGCCCTTAAGGAAAGTAATTATTGAAATGCATATTTAGTTCGTTAAGCCAGTGAATATGCATTTACCCTGAGCACCTGGTAAATCTGATCCTTTTTTTGCTTCTGAAGAAATGTTTAATTGCCCATCACCAGCGCTCTGGAATTAGATTTATTTTTGTACAAAACCTAATCAGATTGCAAGTAAGATGCTAAAATCTGTTGCTTCACTACCTCATATCAATAGAAATACCAAAGGGGATTTTTTTACTACACTTGGTGGTTTTGATGGGTTTTTTTTCTGCCTTACCTTCTGTCTAAAAGCTTGGAGTTTTGAACTACACGAGGTCTAATTGGGAATGAGTTTTGCAGTCGCCCCCAATCAAATATCTATAAATACCTTTACTTTTCCCTTTTCTCTTTTTTTTTTTTTTTTTTTAAAGGCAGTTTCACCTTGCAGGCAGGAAAGAGTTTCTCTTGCCCAGTGACAGCTGACCCCAGGCTCTGTCTGGTGACACAATAATTTTCTGTGCACCCTGATGGAGTTGTCATCAGCAGTGACAGGTTGCTGTGAGCAAGGCAGCCCCGAGCAGAGTGTTGGGAGGTCTGAGTGCGTGGTGTTCCCACTCCGGGGACCTCATCATCACCCAATTATGATATCCTAATTATAGCGTTTGACAGCAGTCATGGTGATTTTTGATAATGGCACTGGTGGCACTTTGTGCTGTTCCCTTTATTTCTCACAGTGTCCTTGGCTTCCCCAGAACTCCTGGGACTGTCTCTGCCTGCTCCAAACTGCTGAAAACATTTGATATGTAAGAATCTTTGTATTTTACCCTTTCCAGAGGCACATTTTTGCTGTGGAGTTCTTTGAGCAAGCTTGCAGCAGGCAAAAGGCAATCTGTGCTCCAGCTCCTCATTAGCTGCTGCCTGACAGTGATGGGTGACCCTGGGAATTCTTGTTCAAGGCTGCTCCTCCCGTTTTTCTCAGCTCTTTGTGCCTTCACATCAGTTATCCTTTAAAGAAAAACCTGAGGAGGAGGGAGGGAGGCCCTGCCCACGCTGGATTGGGAAGAGGTTTCCTCCTGCCTGTCACTGCACAGTGGAATGTGACCCTTTCCTACTTTAAAGTGTGAGAAGCAGCATCCATCCCTCCATCCATCCCTCCATCCATCCCTCCATCCATCCATCCCTCCATCCTGGAGACTGGCAGGTGTCACACTGATGGGGACCAAGCACGGTGCCACCCACTCGTTCCCCTGGCAAAATTCCGGGCGGATTGCTGAGTGCATTTGTGGCCAAACACTGCATTTATGCGTGGCCTCAGCCCCACTGCTTCCTTCTGCTTTGGAGCTCTGGGTGCACATTCAGAGAATGCACAGACAGCAGAAAAAGAGGTAGGAAAGGTTTGGACCTTGTTGTCATTGGCTGTTGTCCCTTTGCTGGTCTGTCAGGGTGTTCAGGTTTGTCCTCTGTTTTATTTCATGGTTGAGCTATGGGGCTTTGGAAGCTTTTTAAAGTGGAATTTTAATGTGCTTGAGTTTGTTCCTTGACCTTTAGTTGATTCCTCTGCCCTTTTCAGTGCTTTTGAGCCTGAAGTGATTGAACTGCAGGCAAAGGTGCTTCCCAAAAGCAGCTCTGAGGGCAGGTGGGTTTTACAAGTGGGTTGTGTTTGTTTTTTGTCCCAGGCAGTGAAGGCTTGGCAGAGCAGGATGCAGGGAAAAGCCTCCTGTCCCTTGTCCTTGTTTGCTCAGGTCCCAGTCCCAGCAGTGATGTTAATTAGTTCAGGCAGATACTCTGCAGAGCAGCCTGTTCAAGGACAAACAGATTTTAATTAAGGGCTGTGTGCACTGGCAGGTCATGTCACTGCCTTGTGCCTGGATAATTTCTATGGGAACACCAGGAAAGCACCCACAGAGTGTGAGTGGGGCACAAAGTTCACCTTGGGGTATGGCAGATGTGCTCCCACCCTTGCAACGTGTACCTGAATTTTGTTGCTGTGGGAATGGGAACCTTCACTTCAAGCTCTTAAAATCACCCAAGAAGTTCCAGACAAGCTGTACAGCAATGCTGTGAATTTGAGAAATTGGTCTTTTTTGGACTGTTCATAGCTGGTGAATTCAATTTCTCAAAGACAACTTGGATATTGGAAAGAGTTTTGTTTGGGTTGAAATTTGAGCTCAAGTTAGTTTGCCTCTGTCTCTGCCACCTTCGAACTGGAATCCAGCATTGACTCCAGTGGCAGTGGCTCATTGCTGCATTTCAGGTCCTCTCAAGATTCATCCTCACTAAGCTGCTGAAGTTAATCCTCCTGATTTGAGTGCAGGATGTTTCTGCTCTTCCTTCAGTCCCAAAGCTTCTTTCAGCTCTTTGGGATGTATCAGCAGAGAATGGTCAATACCTGATGATGATGAGGATCTACAAACCATGGATGTACCTTGGGACTGAAGAAATTTTGGTGGCATCCCCAGGCAGAAACTCATTAATTTTCGTGTGGTCTAGCAAGAGGATCAGCAGAGAGAAGTTGAATGTTTTTAATCTTAATATTTTTATTTCTGCTGTCAGACAGAAGTTGAGGCAGGGACAAATGCTGCACTGGCACCACAAGTAGCTTTCTTGTATAAATAAAATAGCCCCTCAGATGTGGGCTTTGCTTTGGAATGAAATATTTGTGTGGGAGTTTTGAGGTGGGAGCTGCATCACAATCCCCTTCTCCCTCTTGTTACCTGGTGGCTTTGGGGACAAATGAGCAGTGGGGCAGAAGAGGTCACAGGTGCGTTTCGAGGAAAGTATAAAACCAGGTCTTATGCTATTTATTTCTTTTGTTTGGAAAATCCTTGTGGTTGTCCTGCTTTGGGGGATGCCAAGCCTTGGGTGTTTGGAAGCACACGGAGCTGACTCAGCAGGGAGCTGGCCAGGGAAATGGGTTTGGATTTCAGGCCCTGGATGAGCTGCTCATGGAGGGGCTGGCTTTGTTTCCTGGCAGCTGAGACAGCATCATTCTCTGCCTGTTCGTAGGGAAAACGTGTCAGGGTTGGTGTTTCCTACGTGCAGCTCTCTGTGGTGCTGCTGTGGGGTGGCAGGGGCTGTGTCCTGGGGCTGGTGTGTGCAGGGCAGGCTGTCCTTGGTCTGCAGAGCCCCTGACTGCAGGGCTGGGGCTGGGTTTGGGCTCCTGGGTGCCTTTGGGGAAGAATCTTCAGGGCTCAGGAGGACTCAGCTGGGCAGGTTGTGCTCTTGGGCTGGCCACAAACTTCCTCCAAGTGCTGAGAACAGACTAGAAACCACCTGCAGGCATTTATTATCTTCTGACAGACCCTTTCTGTTCTGCCTCTGGACAA
The DNA here is from genome assembly GCF_052056855.1 of Sturnus vulgaris. Classification (NCBI taxonomy): domain Eukaryota; kingdom Metazoa; phylum Chordata; class Aves; order Passeriformes; family Sturnidae; genus Sturnus; species Sturnus vulgaris. The sequence goes on from NC_142264.1 coordinate 2,502,816, forward strand.
GGGAGCTCTGTTTTTTTCACTCGGCAGATGTCCACCTTTGACCTAGGTAGTTTTGACTTTTAAAAATAAATGGAGCAGAAAAAAAGAGCAAAGAGGAGCAGGAACTTGCTGTGTCCATCCCCCTTGGGAAGGGGCTGGCTTTGCAGCAGGCAGGACATTCCCAATGAAAGCTTGGGGAGTCCCTTTGGAGAATTTGGGATAGGCTTGGTCTAACAGGGACAGCTGTGACTTAGAGAGGACTTGGTGGAGCACTCAGAGGGGAGTGTTTTCTTTCTCTTGAAGCAGTGTCACTGCTCACAGTGCTCTCTCTGACAGCATGGAGTGTGCCAGTGCCAAAGGTGTCAGAAAGTGCACGGGAGGAAAGCTGGCCTGGAGGGCAATGTGCTCAGTGCCTGTGGAAAAAGTGACAGCAGGAGAGTTAATGAAAAGCAGACACTGAGCACTGGGAGCTGCTCAGCCAAGAAAATCTGCACAGTCCAGGGTTTTCTCTGCTATCCAGTAAAAACCTGTTTACAATTTGGCTTCTCTCTCTGTTACCCCAGAGAAAATGGTTCAGGTATAAATACCAGGATATGTGGCCTCTGCAGCACCTGAAGGAAAGCAGGTGTTACTCCTGTCATGATTCCATCTCTTGGAGCCAGGAGCCCTGAGCTTCTTGTCCAGATTGCTGCTGGGAGCCTTTGGCTGCTTGCAGATGTGATCTGTAAATCAGAGAATCTTAGAGTGGTTTGGGTTGAAAGGACCTTGAAGACCATCTCATTCCAAACCCCTGCCATGGGCAGGGACACCTTCCACTTGCAGGTGGAATCTGGGTGCTCCTGTGTTTTTGAGTCCAGGGGAAAATTTCAAGGTGTGCAGTGAAGCAAACTCTAACTCAGCAGAGCAGAGTGGGAGCACTGCAGCCAAACTCCTCTAGAAACAATTCCCTTGTTTTTGGCAGGATGGAGGCGTCCTGCCTGGAGCTGGCCCTGGAAGGAGAGCGCTTGTGCAAGGCTGGGGACTTCAAAGCTGGGGCAGCTTTCTTTGAAGCAGCAGTGCAGGTGGGGACAGAGGACCTGAAGACTCTCAGTGCCATCTACAGCCAGCTGGGCAATGCCTATTTCTACCTAAAGGAGTATTCCAAGGCCCTGCTGTACCACAAGCACGACCTTACCCTGGCCAGGTGAGTGTGTCAGACACAGCCTGGAGTGAGGGCAGGTTCTGTGGGGTCTGAACCCAGAAATACACATCCAAACCTGATTGTCCTGTGGACAGTTTGGGACACAACAAGATGATTCAGCTGCCTTCAGAGCAGGGAGGTGGAGAAAGGGATGTGGATGTGAGGAGGGTGCCTGGAGCAAGAGCAGGGCAGTGTCCACTCTGTCCCTGTGTACTCCCTGTAATGACCTGCAGTCATTAGAGCAGCTCTGAAACAGCAAATGGGGAACAAGGATCTGCCTTCAGAATTGTGGGAGCCTGTGGGGAGCTCTCCAGCCAGATATTTGTGCTTAAATCTGCCTCCAGCAGCTGGTGAATAAAAATCTCTGAGCTCTTTTAACACCTTCACCTTGTAGAACCATTGGGGACCGAATTGGAGAAGCCAAGGCAAGTGGCAACCTTGGGAATACCCTGAAAATACTGGGCCAGTTTGATGAAGCTGTGGTTTGCTGCCAGAGACACCTGGACATTTCTCAGGAGCAGGGAGACAAGGTAATGGTTCCAACAGGAAATATTTCCTGCCTTTAAAAATAACCTGTCTGCAAGTCAGTAAATGTGATCTGGTGAAGGTGGGCTTTGGAAGGAGCTGCAGGGTGTGAAGCTCTCCCTTCTGGCTGCCATCACAAATCTCCTGCTGCCAGGAGGGTGAAGATGGGGAAAGGAAAAAAGTGGGCTTGGGGTTCTGAAGGATGGGGAAAGGGAAAAAGTGGGCTCGTGGGGCTCTGGCCATGTCTGCCCAGGTCCATGCTGGCATGTGAAGTGTGATACCTTGCTGTTCTTCTTCCCTTTAGGTGGGTGAAGCCAGAGCTCTCTATAACATAGGGAATGTTTACCATGCCAAAGGAAAGCATTTATCCTGGAACACAGCCCAGGACCCGGGCTACCTGCCTCAGGAAGTCAAGGACACACTACAGAAAGCTTCAGAATATTATGAGTAAGTCTCCAAGCTTGGCCAGCCCCTTCTCCTGCAGGGAACAGAGCCACTGGCTGAGAATTTGCAGGTTGTAATAGATGAGGAATATTTCCCCGAGATGCCAAGCTGTATTGGCAAATTAACCTCAAGGAAGGTGAGGAAAGGTCTCTTCTAAAATAATCTGAGCTAAAATTCCTGCTGGCATTGGCTTTGTAAAACTCCCTGTGTTTTGAATCGTGATCATGCAATGAAGTGCAGCAGTCTGCTGCTTCCCAGAGCTGTTTTGGGAAGCTGAACTCGGCTCCTGTGGCCCCTGCTGCTCTCTGCTGGCCTCTCTGAGGATGGATCCCTGCGTGTCTCCAGCCCTGTCACCCGAGGGAAGAGTCACTTTCAAGTCCTGGTTCTTCTCAGGGATCTGCACTTTATCTCACTTGTCACAACGTTCCTTTTCCTAAATCATTTCAAAGATCGCTGTCTTGTGCCACATGGGAAGGTTGGCACCAGAATTTTGGGCTCCTGTTTTTCTCCTCACGCTTCAGAGTTCTGCTTTTGTAATGCAGTTTTTAAAAATTGGCTTTTTAAGTGAAGAGAGTGGTAAGATCTTACATCCCTCCCCTCATATCTGAGGATGTGATAATGCCTATAAATAGCTCACCACCCTTTTTCCAAGGAGTGGTGCATGTAGCATAGCCAGGGGGCAAATTTGTGCCAGTCGTGAGTGCTGCACTATTCTCTGTGTGCTGTGTGTGTGTAAAGGGGATAAAAACAAGATAAAGAAATGCCAGGAAGCTCACAGAGCAGAGCCCTGGCGTGGGACTGTGGATCTTGCCTCTGTCCCTGGAGCAGGACAGGGGGGTCTTCCCGTGGCCCTGGTGCTGCTGTGTGTGACCATTTCTGGTTTGGTGTGGGATGGCTCAGGTGTGTGAGCACAGGTGTGATCCCTGCACGGAGCCACCTGAGGGGACAGAGCAGCACCCCTGGCTTGGCACGAGCACCCAGGGGTGTCCAGGGTCACCCCTGTCACCTGTGCCCAGGTGCTTGGCAGGGAAACACCTCCCCCAGGGCTGGCTCTCCTCCCTTGCTGTGCCAGTTCCCTCTGCAGGGGCTCACGGATGTTCTGCCCTGGTTTCTTTCAGGAGGAACCTGTCCCTGGTGAAGGAGCTGGGGGACAGAGCTGCTCAGGGCCGTGCTTATGGCAACCTTGGCAACACCCAGTACTTATTGGGCAACTTCAGTGAGGCCATTGCCTTCCACAAGGAGGTAGGAGACACCTCTGCTCCCTTCCTGGGCCTGGGAGCTGCTTTCCTTCTCTCCACAGCCCAGCAAAAGCACAGGGAGATGTTTCCCCCCAGCTGTTTTCCTCCCTGCTGTGTGAACCCCAGGCTCTGCCCTGTTGTACCAACTCACACTGAGCAAATTTTACTCCAGTCCCCATCAGCACCTCGTGAGCAGCTTGAGGGAAGGGCACTGTTGGCTTGGAAACCAAGGGAGGTATCCAAGGGCAAATTGCAGCTGGGTCTAGCAAGGATTTTTTTTTTTTTCCCTGCTCTTAATTTGTCTCAGTCTAGATTTTAATAAATGCAAGCCATGAATTTAATTAAGCTGCTGAAAGAGCTGTTGATCAAGAATAAATGCTGCTTGTAGAACATGATAACTTTCTGCAAAGCTTTACAAGAGAGGTGAGGTGACAAAGTCCCTGCCACAGTTCAAATGCAATTTAGCTTCTGTTGCAGTGGAAGGTGGAAATTCATTGCTCCTCTGGTTTTTAAATGCTGGGGGATGGAACATCACTGCCACTTTTCCAGGAGCATTTCCTGATGCTGATTTGCAGAAGAGGGAGAGGTTTCCTGCTGCACTCACCCCTGCCAGGCAGGTCCATCACAGCCTCGCTGGCTGGGAGCTTTGCAGCCTTAAAAGTTGGTGCCCGGGGGAGCTGCAGTGGGACAGAAAGGTGTCACTGTGCCGACTGAGCTGTGTCTGCTGTGCCTGCAGCGCCTGGCCATTGCCAAGGAATTTGGGGACAAGGCAGCCGAGCGCAGAGCCTACAGCAACCTGGGCAACGCCCACATCTTCCTGGGCAGGTTCGACATCTCTGCCGAGTACTACAAGTGAGTGCCGGGGCCGTGCCCTGCAGATCCTGAGCTGTCACAGCCAATCCCTCGGCTCCAGGGGCTGTGACAGGGGACCTGGGGTGGCAGGGATGCTGTGGTGGGTGGTCCAGGGTGTTGCTCCAAGGGGTGGCCTGGCAGTGACCAAGGCTCTTCGCTCCCACCTGTTCCCTGCAGGAAAACCCTCCAGCTCTCCAGACAGCTCAAAGACCAAGCAGTAGAAGCCCAGGCTTGCTACAGCCTGGGGAACACGTGCACGCTGCTTCAAGACTATGAAAAAGCCATTGAATATCACCTGAGGCACCTGGTGATAGCACAGGAGCTGGGAGACAGGTAAGGGAGTGCCTCAGGTGAGGCTGGAGAGCCCTGACCCTTCTCTGACTTTGTCCTCTCCCATAACCAGCTGGGGTTAAGCACCAGTGGTGTATGCTTGAAAGGCATTAGAAATCTCTGGGCAGCCAGCCCTCAGTCCAGTTATCTGTCAAAAACACGACCTGGTTCACCTTTCTCGTGTCATTCAAACCTGGAGGTTGTGCCCTCAGTGCTGTGTCTGTGTGGGCTGAGTGGGATTCCTAACGAGAGGTACTTAAAGCAAATGCATTGTGCTCGGTGCTTTGCCAGTGGCTGCTGCTGTGTTATCCCAGGAGGGCCTCTCGAGAGCTCCTTTATGCTCCCAGAAGTTGTATTTTCCTTAAAAGCTGCGTGTTTAGGGCACACAAGATGTGCCACTTTGCCCTGTTGCTCTGGGTTGATGCTGGAAGCATCTATAAATTATATTGCATAGAGAGCATGGACATGATCTATCTTTTTTCTTGGTCCTGCTCCTCGTTGTTTAGGAGACTTCGCTTTTAATTTTTCTTAACCTACCTCTCAAAAAATTAAAATTTTCCTTGTTCCTGGATGTTCTGATCCTGAGCCCTGTTGCAGCTGCAGCGACTTTGCAGCCAGCTCTCCGTGCTGGATTCCCTTGGAGGCTGGCTGTCCTCCACTAGATGGAGCAGGGACATCAGGATGGGAGAGCTGTGCCACCACCCGGGCAGCCTCTGCTCAGGGCAGGCACAATCCCACCCAAGGGTGAATCATGCTGTGGGGGTGCAGGCCTGTGGGCTCCTGCATCTCTGGGAACACACCCTTGTGAGCAGAAGGTATTCAACAGGGTGACAAGAAAAACGTTGAAATGCTGATCAACCCGCCCAAACCTCTGAAAAGGGAGTTGCAGTCATGCTGAACCTCCCCCTGCGCCCCCAGGTGCTTTTTTTATCCCTTTTCTATCCCCCCACATCTGCTGGTTTGCAGAGCTGAGCAGGCTCTGGGGAGCAGGAGGCTCTGCCTGATGCTGCAAACAGCTGCTGAAGCTCCAAGGAGCCAGGCTGGGGGTCTGGGCTGCACAGGGCAGGCTCCACATTGCCCTGCTTGCCCTGGCTCCTGAAAACCAGCAGCAGTGCCCTGGAGACCTCGTGGGAATCTGTCCCTGTCCTGTGCTGGCTGCAGTTCCATGCTGTGTGCTCACCCTGCAGTGCTGGAGCTGCTGCCTTTCTGCAATGTTCTCTCTTTGTTCTCTTGCTGGTTTAGCTCTGGGCTGCTGCTGAAGCAGAGCTGGATGTTGCATTTTCTCTCTGCAGCTCTGGTTGTGTGAGGTGCAAGCTGGGCAGGAGCTCTGCCTCCTCCTCTTGGCTGGTGCTCACCAGTGAACCTAAACCGTGCTGGTCCTTGCTGCAGTGCTTAATTTTGTCCCTGTGGGTCCAGTCCTGCTCCCCAGGCTGTTGTTCATGCTCAGCTCAGTGTAAGAAGAGTTTAATGTGTCCAGCACGTTCCGTTTCTCAGTGTAGAACCTTTTGTGGAGGTGGAAGCAGAGCAAGGAGCTTGGCTGTCAGTGCTCTCCAAACGGCCCTGCTGGGCTTTGCCCGGCATTTCTGTGCTCTGACACTTTCCTGTTGTGCAGGGTGGGAGAAGGAAGAGCCTGCTGGAGTCTCGGAAATGCCTACGTGTCCCTGGGGAGCCATGAGCAGGCTTTGCACTTTGCAAGGAAACATCTTGAAATCTCCCAAGAGGTAAGAGAAGCTGGTGCAGATCAGAGGGAACCCGTGACCCCTGGTGAGAGCAAGACTGTTTTATGCCAACAAGTTGCATTAATGCAGTTACCTTGCTGTCCCTGCCCTGGAAAGCCCTTCTCTCTGTGCTGGTTCAGTGGTGTTCTTAGGAACTGCAGAGCTTGGCTGGAAAACTCATTTGATGGGAGGCTCCCATCCTTCCCCTTAATTACAGCAAAAATGTGAGCTGTGCTTTGCTCTTAGCCAATGTTCTGGGTGAGAAAGGACCTGGAGACTTTGTCCACTGGCTGGCCAAGGTGTTGTGCACCCAGCAGGTGTGAAGGCACTCGGGTACCTCTTGGTCTCCAGTGTGTAAGATCCCCCTTTGGTGAGCACAGGGAGGTTGCAGCTGAGCTGGAGCTGCAGTGTCCTGATGCAGGGGATGCTGTCCCTGGCTGCACACAGCCTGCAGCCAGCCCTGTGCCACAGCCACCCCCCTTTGGCAGCTCCTCTGATTTCACCCTGGCCTTGCCCAGCTCTCTGCAGCTTTCCTGCTGTTCTCAGAAGTGCAGAAAGCCAGAATTCCATTGTTTGCTCTTTTCAGTGTGTTGAGGAAATCGGCTGTGGCCTCTTTAGTCTTCCCCAGATGAAGAAATTGCCCTCTTGAAGCACTAATTGAAATCACCATATGTAAGTGTGCTGGGTGTTCTCCTGCCTGTCTATTAGGTTGGCTAAATCTCTGAGTAGGGCTGACACAGCAGCCTAATTACAGATTTAATTATACTTATCAGGCACACAGAAGAAATACTGTTCTTTGGCCCTGTACATTTTAGGACAGATTAACTTTCCCAGCTCTGCTCAGGCTGGGGCTGAGTCCTCAGAGCCAGACATCAGCTGAGGGGCCATGGGAGGATCAGCACTGGTGGTCCTGGGGCTTTTGGGGGTGGAAGGGAGACCCAGCAGGGTTGGGGGTTCCCAGTGTTGTCATTCCAGGGTGCTGGCTGTGGCTCCAGCTGTGTCAGGAGTGGGTTCCTCGTGGCAGGTGGCTGATGAGGTCCCCCCATTATGAATTATGGAGCAGTGCAGAGACTGTCCTCTTGACAAGCACCAGGATTTTGGCCAGGAGAAACCTTGTGGAATTCAACCTTTTCATGCTGATGTTCATAACTCCCCTTCTTCCCAACAAAAATCTAATGGTGGCATTTGAATCCAAACAAAACCAACTCAGGATAACCACACTGGAAGGTGCTGCAGTTTGATCAGAGGTTACTGACAAATTCCCACTGGAATAAAGGATGTGAACCTAAAAACCTTGCCCTAGCTCTAGGACACTGCTCTGGAGTACTTCTGTCATCTCAGAGTTCAGCTCCTGGGAGGCTGAGGGCAGCAAAGAGGGCTCTGCTGTGGTGTTTGTGACAGGTCCTGCCCACGGTCATTGTCCTGCCCTTCTGTTCCTGGTTGTTAATGGGGCTTTGGAGATGATCTGAAACGAGTGGAAGTCAGAGAAGCACTTAATAATTGAGCATCAAGGACTGTAAGACCTAACATGGACATAGTAATTTCTCTGGAGATGATGTCAACAGCAAATCTCCTGTAATTGGCAGGGGGATTTGTGCCTGGTGATAAGCCCTTTGATCTGCCTCCCTTTACTGGCGCTTGGGGCTTTGTCATAAATAATGTGGGGATTTATGGTTTTGTTCCATGCTGCAGTCTATGGCAGGGCACACAAAGGAGCTGTTGCCAGGCATTTAACAGGAGTCAGGGCTCTCCAGGGGAACAGCCAAGGTCTTCCTCTGTCACACAGGCTGCTCTTCCTCTGAAGATCTGAGGCTGTTTCTGGGTGACCTCTCTGTGTTCCGCTGCTGATGTGCAGCACAGCCACTCTGTGCTTTGGTTAAACGCTGAGGAGGATCCAGTCTTGTGTCCTACAACTCCTCATTTTAAGTAGCAGGAGCTGTTGGACAGATCTCTTCCCAAACATCTAACATCAGCTTCCTTGGCCTCAGGCCAGCGAGAGGTGGGAATTGGGAAAAATGTGGACTTTTAGAAGATTTTTTTTTTTTTTTTTTTTTTTTTTTTGAGTGTTGTGTGGGTAGATCACCAGGAACAATTTGAAGTTGTATGGCTCTGAGCCAGGACAGAAAGGCTTTCAGGGCCCTGGTGTGACAGTGCCCACATGGCTGATGGCAGCGTGGTGCTCAGTAACTATGGAAATACCTGAGCAGGGGGGCTGGGAGCTGCAGGGATCTCTGCCAAGCCGTGTGTGGCTACAGGACAGCCCAGACCTGCAGGTTTTGGGCTCAGTTCTGTGGCAGTGGGCGAGCTGAGCTCTGTCAGTCCCTTGCACCGAGCTGTGCTTTGAGGTGCAGCACAGCAAGCACAGCCCCTCTCCCAAATTATCACTGCTGGGGAATAATCCTGGAGAGCTGTGTGGTCTCTCGGGTGTCTCCAAGCTCTCTTTTGGTTGTCTCTGAGTTTGGTTTTGGGCTGGGACTGGCAAACCCTTGGCTGGGGGCTGTTTGCTGGGAGCACCCCATGCCTTTTAACCAGAGCCCTGTTGGTTTTCCTGCTGCAGATCGGGGACAGGAGCGGGGAGCTGGCAGCACAGGTGAACATGGCCCAGCTCAGGACAGCCCTTGGCTTGAGCCCAGGGGATGAGGATGTGGCTGCAGCTCATCCCTACTCTGGCTACGAGGCACAAGGTGAGTTCCTGGCATTTTGGTGGCGTTGGGAAGTCTCAGGACTTCTGTGGTGTGGGGAAGGGGGAGATGTTTGTACGTGGGCAGGAAATAAAAGTGCTAGAGCAGAATAAGGCTGTGGAGTGCCTTCACCACAAAGGGGACTGTCATGTGTTTGCTCTGTGCTTTCCACAAGCTGCAAAGGCAAGGAAGGATCCCCAAAAAAGGGGCACAGAAGGAGTTAATGGAATGAAACTGCTCTGGGAATGAAATTCCACGTGCCATGCAGCAAACGAGCCTTTGTGTCTTTTAAAGCTCTGCAAGGCTCTTTTCTCTGATTTGACTGATACCAGAGGCTTTCAGGAGTGACTGGCAGGGATTTTTGGCTGCTCTTGTTCTGAGTAGCACCCACTAACAAGGGCAGAGGAGACTGGAGGCAGGTTGGGACCATCAGCACTCGCTGGGTGACATCTCAGCCCTGGGACACCTGCAGCAGTGCTGAACGTGGAAGCAAGATGTGGCAACACTTTGGTCACAGCAGCCAGAGTGGCTTTACTGGGCCCTGGGTCACTCTGCCAGGGAGCAGGGTAGCACAGACAGGTCACCAGAGTGCTGCCAGCCTGACTTGGGGACTGTCCTGGAGCTGCCCACTGCAGGCACGGGTGGGTGCCTGGCATGGGCACTTCCAGCTGGCAGCTCCGTGCTGGGGCAGGTTTATTAATTCACACAAACTGCATCCCAGGAGGTGTCCACTGATGAAACCTGACCTTGCTGGCACAGGCACATTCCCCTGTTGGCAGCACTGATGTGGAGGGGATGGTGCTGGGGCTGAGGCACCGTGGCCTGGCAGGGGAGGGAGAGGCTGGCTGTGCCTGTGTGCCCTTGTGTTGATCTCCCAGGCATCACCTGCTGCCTCAGTGCTGCAGCTTTTCCTGGCAAGTGCAGTCGTGGTGAGGGAGCCAGCATGTCCTGCCGTGCCCCACTGGAGCTGAGCTGTTGTCTCGAGTGCTGTGGGGGCCACAGCAGCTTCCCCAGCCTCCCTTTGCACATCGTCTCCACTTTGTAACTCCTGCAGAACTCGTTCCTGGCATCTCCTCGGAGGCCTCCTTTTGCTGTGAAAGGGAAAGAGGAAATGAACTTCAGCGTTGGTGCCGTGTCTGGGTCAGAGGGAAGTGTGGCCCATGGGCTGCTCACTGCCCTCCAGAGATCCAGATGTGCTGTGCTAACATCTGGAGGCAGCAGTGATGTTCCTGTTGTGTGGCAGAGGCAGAGCCATGCGGGTCTGTGTGTGTGTGTGTGATCCCTGGAGGATGGGAGAGGGCTGAGCAGCTGCAGTCACAGCTCTGGAGGTTGCAGTGACCTCGTTAATCCGTGGTGCTCACGTTCCAAGGCTGGGGCTGTTTGTTGAGAGAAGGACAAAGTGTTCTTGGGAGGAGCACCAGCAAACAACTGGGATTTGCAGTGCAGGGAGAGAAGGAGCTTGGAGAGCAGGATTTCCCCTCTCCAGGTCCTGCTGGGGAGGTAAAAAATCAGCTCTGTGCTGGTGGGCTGGGGCCACAGGGAGGGAGAGTGAGACCACACCTGGCTGAGCTCTCAGTGCTTTACAGGTAGGGAGATGTGCAGAGGAGCCTGACTCCTTGATTTCTCCTTAACTTTTATTCTGCATTTCAGTGGAGGATGAGAGGCCACCAATGTGTCCCTGAGCCCTTGAGGGAAGGGAGATGTATTTAATGACTGCCAGAAATTTTGGTACCCTCCTGTGCACCTATTAAATGATTAGAAGAGCATAATTATTTATATTATTAATAGCAGCAATTTGCAGCCAGAGGAACATCTGTTTCTGTAATAGGAAGCAGGTGAGAGAGTTGAGATTCACGTTGGCTTCTGAACCAGCCGTGCCTTTTGATGTTGACAAATCTCATGGTGAGGAGAGCTTTCCATTATTTTTTTTTCCATTCAGATTCCTTTTCCTGCTTAAGGTTACAAAATGGCTGCATATTCCCAAGGATGCTGAAATCCTCTGATTAGGCAAATGTGATAAAACACATCAGTTTCATCAAGCAGGTACAGGAAAGCTTCACAGCAAAGGCTGAGCTGGATTTTCACTGTGATGTCCTTCACAGGTTATTTCTGCTTTTAGGGCTTGGCCATTGCCCTTGCCTGGGCTCTGGGGGTGGAAGGAGTGCCTGATGTTTTCCTCTGCTGTTCTGACTCCCCTTGCTGAGCTCTTCATGATTTTAATTAATATTCTGAGAGTATTTGGATGTCAGAAGACAAAGCTGGAGGCCGGGGAAGTGGGGCAGTGCTGCAGAAGTCTTGTGAAAGCAGCGACCTTGTTGGGAAAGGCAAACACAGAGAGCTTAAAGCAACAAACTGAAGGAAGCTGGAGAGGAGCTGGAACATGAAGTAAATAAACAGGGGCTGGGTTTGCTTCTCCAAACAACCAAAAATGTGGCCTTGAATAAATCTCCTTCTCTTTCACACACTGCAAGCTAAGAGCTGAGTACTGGCAGGCTTTGCCTTTGGAGAGGAGTGAAGGACTTTTCTGTGGCTGCTTGGGGTTGTTTTTAGGGGTGAAGGCAGCACTGGGATTTGTCCTGGGGAGCACACAGACAGCACTGGTGCCCTTTTTGCAGATGAGTTGCTTTGGGCTGAAGCTGCAGCATCAGCTCTGTGAGGAGCTGCCTGTTCCCAGTGTGGGTCGGGAGCCCCGGGCTGACCCTCCCTGGTCCCTCCCTGCCCCTGGATGGGGGAATCGGGTCTGGGGATGCTGCCTTGACCCTCTGGGGGGGATGTGGGATGGGAGCACGGGGACAGGCATCACCCAGCACCCACAGGCTGGCCCTGGCCACCCTCTGTACCTCTCCACAGTGAGAGCTGACTCGGGGCTGCTTTTCTTCTGCTTTTGGCAGCTCGTCAGCCTCAGCCATCACCTGCTGGCAGCAGCAGTGTCGGGAGACACGAAGCAACCTCTGCTGGCAGCTGGGAGTGGGTGGGGAGGGCTGCAGGTGTTCCAGGAGGCGTTGGCATGGGGATGCTTCCAGAGCTGGCTCCTGGCACAGTTTCTGTGCTGTTTGCAGAACAGAACACAGGCACCACTGCCCTGCTGTGCCTGGCTCTGAGGGCAGGGAAGGACCCAGCCCTGAGCCTGACCGGGAGCAAACCCAGTGCAGGAAGTTGCAATCCTGGAGTACAAGGTGATCTTACAACTGTGAATAATTGCTGTGGTGTCGGGCACGTCTTTGATTTCAGTTTCCCCCCCCCCCCACACACGTGCAATGGGCATCATCTTTTCTCTAAAGGCTGGAATAAGCTCCTTTGCAAATAAAGCATTGGCAGTTTGGGTCAAAGAATGAGCCTGGCTTGCCCTTTCTGCTCCTGTCCTGCTGAGGATGGGCACGAGGCTGCTCTGCTTGTTTGGTGTTCCAGAGGCTCCGTGCTGGGAATGCTCATCCCTGTGAGAGGCAGCCCAGCTGCAGGTCCTGTTCTGCAGTGGGCACAAAGCCCCACTCCTTCCTGAGCACTGCTCTGCATCCTTGCTGCAGTTCTGAGCTCATCTCTTCACAGGAATCTTTGAACCATTGGATCAATCAGCCTGGAATAGAAGAAATCTGCTTTTATGTTTTCCAACCTGTTTGTTTTTGTTTGTTTGCTCGCTTTAAATATCTTTGAAGTACCTGAAAAGTGTTTAGGGCTGATGAAACAGGCACGATTGACCATCCCTCTGCTGATGCAATGGGGGAGGTGGTGATGCTGCTCCCCCTGGCAGCCTGTGCCTGGGGCTGGGATGCTGCCCAGGGACAGGGATGTTCCTTCCCTGTAGTTTGCTCAATCTTCCAGCAGAAAACTGTCAGCTGAGAGCTGTGGCCGTGTGAGAGCAGCATCTTGCTGACAGTGGGCCAGCCCTGCTCCCTCAGGCTGTGATTTCACTGTCTGGGAAGCATTTGCCTTCCCTCGGGCAGAGTCAGGGTCACATCCCCAGCACGGAACCTGCCCTGTGTCCTTAGCAGTCACACTGAGCGAGTGCAGAAATTGAAAGTGTTTAATGTTAAATATCCTCAGCTCTATTTGATTTCTCCCTGGAGATGATGGGCTGCAGCTCAGCCTTTTTTTTTTTTTTCATAGTGGAAATGAAAGCCTGAGGCTGTGCTGGTTAATTGTACCTGCTGATGCAGGCAGGGGATGGATGAGGTGCTGGAGAAGCAGGGTGGCTTTTGGCCAAGTGGAAGGAAGGATTGGTGGCCTGGTGGCTTTGTTGTGCTCCAGCAGGTGCTCGGGGGGAGAGCTGGGGCAAATATTCCCATGTGCCTGCAGGAAGGTGTCCAAAAGTCCAAAAGATTGTGGTGGCCCTTCAGGGAGCAGGGCAGGAAGGACGGGAGAGCTGCTCCCACAGGGGGGTTCTGGAGTGAAGGTTCAGGACTTCTCAAAGATGCCTCTTCTTTGTAATGAGTTTTTTTCTAAATCCTCTGCTGTTACAGCTGTTAAATCATTCCAGCAGCACTGATGGGGGGGATGAACCTCTGAGTCATTTGGATTTTTAAACTCGGTAATTTAGCACTCACTTCAGACTGCCCCAGTATTGGCTTTAGGAAGTTTTAAAATACTCTTCCCAAGTATTTAATGTTCCTCTCTCATCTTGCTGTGTACATGAGCCTCCTTCCCAGCATCAGTGTAAAATACAGCAGGGATTCTTGGCTCACAGCAGAGGAAATGCTCCAGGACTGGAGAAGATGATGTTGTGCTACTGAAATTTGTTTTATCTTGATGCCAGGGGAGATGGCAAGTGCTGGAAAAGAGGATGAGGAACAGGCCAGTTCCTGAAGCCTGTGGCAGAGAAGGCACAACGTGGCTTGTGGCAAAGCCATCCATTCAATCAAGATTAAATCTCTTCTTGTGGGGGAGAGAGAATTTTTTTGGAAATCATTGGTTCTGGGCAGGCTGAAGTTCCCTTTGGCTGCAGTTCCAGACTCCAGCAGCACTCCCAGCCCTGCCGTGCTGTCTGCACCTTCCCCAGACAGTTTTCCTTGGTAGCTGCAGAGTAGGAAATGCCTTGGCTGTGGTGCTGCTCTGTCCAACAGCACAGCACTGCCTTCAGGAACAAGGTTCCTCTGCTTGTTGTACCTTTTATGCAAGAAAAGAGAAGAGGGAAATTCTCTTTCTTGCCCAGCTGGAATTTCTTTTTCTCTCTGAAAACTTTCTGTATGGATGGCCACGGTCTGCTTTGGCATTTCTGTGAGCAGGGACCCTCAGCAGAGTCCCTGTGACCTCTGGAGTGACCTCAGGACCATCCTCCTTCCCTGGCAGGGACAAACCCTTGGACAGCCAGCCTTGGCTTAGCAAAAACACCGGGCAGAGCTCAGGACCCCAGTCCAGCATGAGCAGCGTGTTCCAGGAGCTGCTGGGAGCTGGTGGCTGATCAGGAGCAGGGATCAAGTGCATTCCCCCTCATTTTTCGAGGATTTTTCTGTGGGTGCTTGATGGCTGCTAAGCTGACACGTGGCTGCTCCTTCTCTGCCCTCCCTGAGTCAGCCTGGAGGACAAAATCCTGTCCTTGGGCTTGTGTGGCCGCCGGAGATGTTGCCCCTGTTAATTATCGCGTGTCACTTTCTAGCTGAACTCTGGTTTTGATCTCTGCTTGTTCGACACGAGCTGATAATGGCTGGTGGGAGGTCATGAGACTCTGCTGCATCCTGGCAGGGAAAATCCTGCCCTTAGAAGCGAGGCAGGTGTTGCTGCCAAGTCCATCACACTCCTCCTGAATTAGCCCTGGGGTTAGGAGCCTCCTCCCAGCCTGCTCCACCCGGTTCAGTTTATCTCCCAAAAGATCCTTCTGTCCCCACAACTGTTCCTCTCTGAAGCAGACGATTGCCTGGGGGGGTTGTGGTTACAGGAGGCCGTGCCTGACATGGCCCAACCTTCCCACAGCCTCCAAGGTTTGTGTTTGCCAAGTGTTGCAGGGTTGGGTGCTCAGTGTTTTCTGCAAATAGCCCTCCTGAATGTTTCATTCTTTGACCCGAATTACCTGTGTTTTATTTGCAAATCACCCTTGGTTAGAGAAAAGCTAATGTCTGTTGCACGTTTGGGGGAAAACTGAAATCAAAGATGTGCCCAACACCACAGCAATTATTCAGGCTACAAATAAGATCCCTCTGTACTCCAGGACTGCAGCTTTCCTACGTTGAGTTTACTCCTACTGGGGGAAATACATAAGAAAAAAAATGTAGCTCCCTTGTGCTATTTCTGCCTGCAAGGAGGCCTCTTTTTCCAGGTTTTTGCCTCTTCCCTGTGAAGGTGAGGGTGATGCAGAGCATTTCCTCATCCCCTCTCCCCATGTGAGAGCCTCTGTGCCAGCTGCTCAGCCAACACCATAGGGCTCTGGGTGCTGTGTGCATGTGCAGCATTGCTGCCATTTCTGTTCTTTTCAGCCCATTGCTCAGCTGTCAGCCTGGATTGTGGAGATGCAGAACTCGGGTGACACAAACACGGAGCATCTTCAGCCAGACGAGCATCTTGAGGCAAAGGGAACTTCTCTTTATTGCCACATACTGCGTGCAGCTTTTTTAAAGGAGCCACAGAGGAGAAAACTGCAGGATTCTTGTTCTGGAGCAGGGTTTTGTTGTGCTCAGGGGCCTGTTGGGAGGTCGAGATTTGCTTGTGCTCTGGATACAGCTCATCAGTGCCTCCCAGCAGAGCAGGGATCCTTCCTGTCCTTGTGGTTCCCAATCCTCAGACACAGAAGGAGGCAGAGCTGTTGGGATTCCCTGGTCCTTCCCTGCCTGCAGGACTGGGGTGAGCAGATGGTCCTGCCCATGGATGGGCACACAACTGCTTGGCACAGGCATTTTATGGCCCAGTCATTGTAAATAACTGATATTATTTGCTTTCTCTATTTAGAGAAAAGTATTGTTCTACCCCAGTAGCAACTGGGAAAACAAATGCCACCATTTATCAGGAGAGTGCTGACAATAATAGAGGTCAAGTGGATTTATAGTGCCAGAACCCATTATGTGTTTGAAGACTAATTAAAGCCTTAAACGAGATGCTTGTCCTACTGGAGGCTGCTTTTTTTTTTTTTCTTTTTTTCTCCTTCTTTCTTTTCCTGCTGCTGTGCTTGTTTTCCCCCTCCCCCTTCCCTCTTTAAGAGCTTTGCTGTACTAATGGAGCACGAGGCTGGCAGAGCTCCCCTGATTAGATGTCAGCAGTGTGTGATTGGAGCTGCTCCCTGAGCTCTGGGAGCACTGGACCGTGTCCCCACTGTCACTTCAGAGCTGGGAAGGGTTTCCAGACCAGCATTCCACCCCAAACAACTGGCTGGCTGCTCTGATTTAATTATCTTGTGCAATATTTAGAGTTGCCTGCCTGAATCGAGGTTTGTACAGAGGAGGGGAGGCACTGTCCAGGGCTGTGAGAACCCAAAAGCCAAGTCAATATCTTGTTTAATGCAGGTACAGGGGAAATGACCTTTTCATGAGAATACAGCACATCCTGATGCTGGATTCGTTGTGTTGTCTGGGGTGCCCAGCTGATGAAACCCCACAACCTTTCCCTGTTGGTTTTCCACGGAGTTCCCTGTCAGCTTGAATCCTGCCTGCTCTGGCACAGTCCCCCCAGAGGGATCCAACATTTTCCCAGCTGCAGACACAGAACTGGTGCTGCAGGAGAGGGGGCAGAGCTGGGGCTTATCAAAGCACATGTCAGCTGGATGAGAGCTCCTGCCAGGGCTCCCCGAGTGGCTGCTGCACACGTTCAGCTCCATCTTGTCAACTGCAATCTCCTGGAGATGGAGCCAGGCCGTGCAGGAACAAAGCTCTGTCTGCCCAGCTTGCCCCAGTGCTCCTTTCCATGAGCTGATCCCATCACCGTCCTTGATCAAGCTTCCTCCTGTTCTCCGTGGCTGCAGATTAAAGACAAGAATGTGAAAACCGTTAAACTCCTCTCAGCGGCCAAACAGCAAAAGCAAAAAAAAAAAAAAAGTTGGAAAACAATTTTTTAAAAAAAATCCCCTTGGTTCATGGTGCTGTTGAGAGCATAGATGGGGAGGAGGAAGAGATTTTGAAAAAAAATATTTAAAAAAGGAACAACACCCCTGAGCAGTGAAAAGAGCAACATCCCAGGAGCTCCAGGAAAACAGGGCATGAATGCAGCCAGTCAGGAGCATTGCTCAGCTGATGTTCACAAGAAGGTTTCAACTTGCTCTCTTTGAGACCTCAGTAAACCTCCAGGACAGAGAGAGCATTTAGAAAGGCCCCTGAGGTTTTCCATTACTCTGCAGCAGGCTTGGTAAACATGCCAATAAATGCTGGGGAAAGAGAGGAGGAAAAAAAAAAACCCTTCCAGAGGAGCAGAGCTGGGTTTTCAGCTGCTCAATCCTTCACATCCCTGGCTGCCACTGTGGATCAGCACTGGGGAGAAGGAGGCAAAACTCAACTTTGGCTGAGCATTAAGTGGTGCTGCAGGTATTTCTGGGAAAAATAAGTTGGGAGAGGCTGAAAGTTACAGCTGGAGCCATCTGAGGGAATGGAGGTGGAAAGTTAGCAGGACTCCTCCTGCCGTGGGATACTTGTGAGTATGGAAAGCATGGAAAGCTCTGCTCTCCTGGATGAGAATGTGTGGGGTGAGAAGGGGAGAAGCTCCCACACGTCTGGTGGGAGTTGCTGCTGCTGTGGATCCAGGTTCTTGTAGCCCTGAGTGATAGGGACCCTCTTAATGCTGCTTGTTTTAGTGCTGGTGAGTGGGGACAGGATTTGGCCCCAGCACTGGCTGGGATTTCTGGAAGAAACAGCTGAATTGGATTAAATTTTTTGTAATTCTGAACTTCTTCCTGTCTCAGCTCGAGTGTGTGTAAACCTCACACAGTCATAGACAGCCCCCAGCACCAGAACAAGAGGAAAAGATGAGTTGTTCTGCTGGGGTAAACTCAGCTGCTGTGTCTATTAAATTAACACCAGGCAGGTTTTTCTCTGCTCAGAGATTAATGGCTGCTGGCCAGCAGTTCAGCGCTCTGGGAGCACACAAAAGCACCTGAGGATGGAGGTGTGTAATTAATGACTCTTTAGACAGCTGGAAATGATGTGTGTTTATCTAACTGGGCACACTTTGCTGCTTTCTTGCTTTCCTGGAAGTCGCTGTTAACCAAGGCCGTGGTGCTCGCTCCTTTCCAGGGCTGGGCTCACCTCTGAAACCCAAATGATGAGGTGTTTGTAGGTGATTTTTACTCCCAATTTTTACTCCAGACTCACCTTGCTGCTGCAGGTTATCCTGAGGGAAGCCACAAGCAGCTGTAGCAGTGTCCAGAGTGCCTGACTGGGAGCCACTGGGAACAACCCAGCTCTGCCTTCCCCTCTCTGAGCTGCTGCCTGAGCCACGTGGCAGCACCCAAAAATCCTCCACCCATCTCACAGCCATCTCCTCCAGGCTGAGGATGGTGGGAATGTGGTGGAATGAAGGGAATTTTTTTCAGGGATGGGGTTGTTGGGTGTTAGGAGGGGCTGCCCAGGGAGTCACCAGCCCCGGAGGTGTTCAAGGAATGACTGGACGTGGCACTCAGTGCTCAGATCTGAGTGACACGGGGGGAATTGGTTGGATTTGAGATCTCTGAGGCTTTTTCCATCAGAAATGTTCTGAGGTGCTGACAGGTGGGTCCCTGGCTGTGTGTGGAAGGGGCAGAGTTTGGTGGAAAGGCTCCTGACGTGTGTTCAGTGTCTGTTCTCCACCTCCAGCCCTGATGTCAGTCCCCCTGAACTCAAAGCCTGGTAATGAATCACCTGAAAACAAAGCTGCTGCTAATGTGCTTTCTGGAGCAGAGAGGCAGGATTGTGCAGAAATGTTTTGCTGATTGGAATCTTTATGGCTGCAAGCAGTGAATCCCTTCAGGGTGGTGAGGGGCACAGACATAAACTTTAGGTCACTTATGACCGAGCTGTGATGGGTGTTCATGACCCTGGGTGAGCTCCCAGCTGCTCTGAGCCTGTTCCTTGTGAAGCTGAGCTTTTCAAAGCAGTGCTGTCCCTGGAGTTGGTGCAGTTTGGATACAGCTCTGGTGGCATCTGGAGCCCTGGCTGTGCTGGTACAGGAATCCCTGGAGCCTTTTTCCTTTTAATCCCCGTGCTCTGCTTTCAGCCAGCCTCGATTTGTGAATTTTTGTGCTGTCAGATTTGCCCAGTGAGCAGCTCTGTGACCCCCTGAGCTCAGAGGGACAGTGAGCCCTGGGCTGGGGGAGCTGGGGAATGGTGGGGTTTGGGAGTTTGCTGCTGCAGGAACCACACAGAGCTCCGTGGTTTCCATTCTCAGGGCTCAGCACGGGGATCCCTCCTCCCCCAGGATTTCCCCTCCAGCTTGGAAGGTGTCACAGGACCTTGAGTGGGGAGTTTTGGGCTCTGCTTGAGTGGGATGTTGTGGGGATCAGCTAAACTGAGCCTTCAGGAACCATCAGGGAAGGGCAGAAGTTTTCCCAGGTATGCTGAAAGCATCCCAGGGCCATTTCCTACATCCTGGCTGCTCATCAGCAAGGCAGGAGCAGCTGGGAGCAGGTTGAAAGGAGACTGGAGGTAAAGAGGGTTTGGAAACCAGGAGTCAGAGCTGAACTGTGTTTCACCCACTCTGTTGTTGTTGGAATCAAACATCAAAATCTTATGAAATCTCAAATAAATGTCATAAATCCTGCCAAGTTTTGATTCATGTGTCAGGTTCAAGGCAAGATTTTGTTCCCTTTAAGGCTGGGCCTGTGATAGTTAGAAAACATTTGCTCCTTCACTTAGTTTTCCAGCCTCTGTGACTATAGAGAAAAGCTCAGAGTTGAGTCCCAGAAACATTCTTTCAGTTTAAAAACATGATGATAAAGCAGAAAATCCACAGATGTATTAAATTGTCCATTTGTTATGATTTTTCTCAATGTCAGTCCCATGACTTTTGTGGTTTAGGCTGAGGTTTGTAACTCCTGAATTCCAGAGACCTTGTCTGAGATCAGGGTCGTGGTGTGACCTGGCTGCAGCTCAGTAGCCAGAGCCTCACACAGCCCTGTGACAGTGCTTTAAAAAGACACAAAACAAGAGGAAAAAAACCCCACATTTGAATCTCAAGGCCAGCACAGCTACATCACCCCATCCCTTTGACTTTTGGCTAACCAGAGCCATGGATTTGCCATGGTTTGGGTTCTTTCTGTGTGATATTTGTGCTGTTGGTGACAACCCCTGATAGGAGAGTGTTGTTTTGCAGGAGCCAGGCCAAAGAGACTTCAGAGGAACAGCATGGACAGCTTAGACCTCCTCAAGTTCCCTTCTGAAAAGGTAAGCAAAGATGTCTGGCTTCAGAGACTGTCAGTGGGAATTTGCACACAGATTCCAATTGGTTTGTTGTTGGCTGGCTTCATTTGCAGGGAAATATGCAATTAGCAGATATCATTGGAGTCAATGGGATTAACCAAAGAGGGTTTCTGGAGAGCTTGGAGGAGAGGAACAGCTGGTCTGACTAAAAAGGCACTTAACACTCAAAGCTGAAAAGTCACTTCTGGGCTTTTTTTGAAAAAGCAGCCCTTTATTGGAAGGATCATCTGAGCAGTTTAGCCCCAGCGTGGCTGCCAGTGCCTGTCACCCCAGTGGAGTGACAGAGGGGCAGACACAGGGATGGAGCTCTGCAGGAGGCAGAGGGTTTGCTCCAGGGTTTGTTCCAGGGGCTCCAAGGATTGCTTTGCTTCTGGGAATGTCAGATCCCAGCAGATCTGCATTTCCTCTGTGTCCCCAGGGCTGTTCCTGCAGCACTTGGGGGACACTGAGCCCTTGAGGGATCGTTTCAGTCTCAGAAAATCCTGCTGGTGCTGCTGGGGGCTCAGCCCTGCCCGTTCCCAGAGGAGGTGGCCAGGCCTGCAGCCGTTCTGCCTTTTTGGAATGTTTTTGGCACAAATCATCCACATTCACCCAGTGCTTTCCAGGTTCTCCTGAGTGTCCTAGGGAGCATTTCCCCTTTACAGAACTGTCACAGAGAGAAAAAGCTCACCCGAGCTGCAGGTGGGTTCACACAGTCAATGTGAAACAACCTCAGGCTTGAGGAACCATTTAGGTACCTAAAAATCCCAGTAAACACTGGGAAGGCCAGGCAAAAGCTCCTCCCTGAATTAATTCTCTTTGGAAAATAAATTCCAAATGTCCTGATGCATTTTTATCAATTCTCCCAGTGCCCCTTGGCTGTTTTGGCTTTTGCCTGCTCTGACCAACGTGACTCCATCTCTGGGGTGGCAGGGACAGCAGTGCCCAAGGTCAGGGGACATTGGCTGTGTCCTCATCAGAGCAGCACAGCCCCGAGGGCTGGCCAGGGGCTTGGCTGATGTGTGACTTGCTGTTCCTGCTGTGGTTTGCTGCTCTTTGCTGTAAAAGCTGCCCAGGCAGCTCGATAGCTCAGGCAGGGTTGTGGATTTCAGGGTTCCATGGGGAAGGTGGAGCAGGCAGGAGCTGTGGGGTCAGGTGTGAGCACTCCTGTCCCCCTGCAGTGTCCTTGGGAGGGGCTGAGCTCAGATGTCCTGCAGAGTGTTCTGGATGCAATTCCTCTGTCCCACTGTGGCTCACAGGAGGGGTTACAGCCCTGGCAGAGGCTCCTTTGCTTTGTGCCGTGCTGGGAGTGAGGAGTAAACCCATGGAGTGAGCTGTGACCTCTCCAGCATCCTCTCCGTGCTGTCTCTGCCAGAAATTGCCTTTTCTTTCTTCTCTGCCTTCAGAGCCAGCAAAGCCCCCCCTGTAACCTCACTTCCAGGAGCTCTGCACAGAGCTGTGTGTTGGGGCACAGGGAATACCCACCCTGCTCCTGAAGCTGCAGCACGGTGCAGGAACGCTGCTCCTGCTCACCCTGCTCTCCCCACTGTGTCTCTCACTCCTTCATTTGATCTCCTCTAGTTTTACCTCCCAGCCTCTTGTTTATTCCTTTGTGTACCAGACTGAAATCTCTTTCTCACATGCTGGCTTTCACCCTGAAGGTGCTTACATGCTGTAATTGAGTCATCTCTCCTGTTATCATGCACTGAGCAGTGTGAGGCCTCCAACCAAGGCACTGCAAGGCACTTTCTAGTTCTCATTTTCATTCACTTGGCTGCTTTTTAACACGTGGACACTGGCGTGGCTGTGCTGCTGCCATCAACATGGCAATGAATGTCTCCTTTGTTATCACTAATCCTGTTTGGGATCTCTGACCCCTCTGTTTCCCCACACCTGGGATGACAATCCAGTATTTCTGTGTTTGGGAGAGCACTGAGCACCAGCCCCACATGAGCTGAGCTCCTGTGCCTCTCCTGCTCCACAAAAACCTGAGCCAGGCAATTGCTGCAGTGACTGTTTCTTGTTTTCCCAAGGACCAGAATGGGGACAGCCACCACGTGGGAGAGCTGAAGATCTCAGGAAAAGAGTTCTTGTCGTTACCTGTGAGAACAAAGAAATTCCGGGAGCACCAATCCGGCTCAGAAAGGAGAGCCCAGGGACCAGGTGCCTCCCCTCTGGATGCTGGGGAAGGGCGAGTCCAGGTGCCACAGTCGGTAGGAAGATGGTTTTAATCTCCAGTGCTGATCTGGCAGTTTCTCATGTTTGTTTTTACCTCATTTCCAGCCGGGTGTGGGGGTGGCAGTGGGGACTTGTGGATGGAAAACTGAGTCTGTAGCTGTGCTCTGTTTGTTGGCAAATCCTTTTGCCTTCTTGAGCCTCAGCATCAGTGTCCTTTTAGCAGAGCAGTGGTACCAGTCTCCATCACAAACTGGTCTGTGGGGGATTGGCCCTCAGTGGTGACATTTACAACCTTCTCTTGATGGAGAGGGGTCTAGAGCTGAACTTAGCAGAGTTTAGCATTGTCAGGATTTGAATTCCAGAAAAGCACAGCAGTTTGGGTGCTTGGTGGAGCTTGAATTAATCAACTCCTGGGGTTCATGAGGAGTAGGATTGGTGCCTTCTAAAACCAGAGCCTTTCTCAAGTCTTTGGTGCTGGTTGCCTTTGCCAAATGTGGGACTGTAGATGTTCTACCTCATGTTCTGATCACACTGATGGTCAATGAGCAGAGTGGTCTCTTAGAATTCATCAGAGATGGCAGAAACCATCATCCAGGAGCTTTTCTTTGGAAGCAGCCCAGGTGGAGCTCATTTCCTCAAGAGCTGGCCCTGATGTTGGTGATTTCCAGGTTACTGGTCCTGTACTGGTCCTGGGAGCTCTGATCAGTGTGTGCTTGGCTCCCTGGAGGATGGTGAGGATCCATGTCCTGGGAAGCTCCCCAGATGCCTTTTTGCCGTTTTTTTAACCTGACAGTTCTGCTGCTTTTGGGCCGTTCCCTTGCGCTGCTGTTGATGTTTGTTGTGACACATGGCAAACACAAATACTGGGGAGCTTTCCTGCAGCTGTGCTGGGTTTGTTCCCAGCCCTGGAAAGCAGGGCTCACACCCACAATGATGGCACGTTTCTGGATCGTGGGAGGGGGTTTGGAGGTGTTTGAACTCGGTGATCTCAAGTGAGAAAGCCCCAAATCCTCAGCTTGTTGCCAGGAGAGACGAAGCGTAACAGGAAAGATCAATGATCTCATGGGTGCTTGGAAGTATTTAGGTTTTTTGCTCTAACACACTATCACAGTTCTGTGATCATGCAGAGATTCCAGATGGAATAAATCCAAGCCAGAAAAGATAGGCCTGTTTTGTTTTTTTTTTCTTGGCATTTAAGAAAAAGCAAAATTAAATATTTTCGTGCTGGCTAAGAAAGAGTCAGAGCTGCAGAGTTTGGGATGAAGCCTGGCTGTGCTGTGGGGATGCTTGAAGGTGTTTCTGGCTCTGAGTCCTTTGTTCCTCATCTGTGGATCATGGGGAGAACATATCCTGCTGTACCTCTGTGCATGAGTGTGTGGACACATCCCTTTTTTACCACAGGTATTTCTGATTTTCAGTTCTCTGACCACTGGAGACTAAATTTTTACACCAACTGGGTTTGTTTTTTTTTTTGGTTTTTTTAGACTTCTCTGAGCTCATTCTTCGTTCCCAACTGTGCTTGTGGAAATGGTCTGCTGGGAAAAAACATTTCCTACAGCTCACCGGTGCAAACATGATCATTGAGAGGGAAAACAAAGCTCATCTGAGCCAGAGAGGAGACAGCAGCATGGGGGCACACAAGGCAACTCAAAGAAAAAATCCACTTCTGCCAGAAATAGCCTTGTATTTTTAACTCAGACATTCAGCCAGAGACCAAACAAAAGCCACGCTCCATCAAGAGCTGGGAAAAGCATTCCTTGGGAGTGTAGCTGTGGATCCATGGGCTGTGTCTGAAGAAAAGGCTCTGTGGGGCTTTGCCAACCACTGGTGACCCCTTGGCGGGGCTGCTGGGGTTTGGGGAGAGGCCAGAGGGTTCTGTGGTGGCTCTGGGGGACACTGTGGGGTCACTTCAGGGGAGCTTTGCTGTGCTGGTGCTCCCAGCTTTGCCAGCACGGGCCAGACCTCAGAGTGTTTAAAGTCAGCATTGTCCTGTGGGTTTTGCCACGAGCAAAGCAACCCCACTGTGTTCTGCTGTGGTAGGGGAGTTGAAAAGGTGCAATTCCATCCATGGGAGCCTTTGTAATCCAAGGGAGCAAACCCCACCCAAATGGGAGAGAAGCTTTACCTGGTCAGGCTGTTCGGACAACTCCCCCAGATTCCTCATTTTGCAAGGAAAAATTCTCTTTAATCCGTTGGTAAACTGTGAGTCCTTAATGAGAGGTGATCTCTAAAGGCTGATCTGGGGTGCCACAATCCCTGCTGTCCTACGGCAGAGGAAAACCCAGACTGTGAGCAGGGAAAAAACTCATTCCAGGACTGCCAGGTGATGTGATGTGACCTCTGGATAAGCCCTGCTGTCAGCACGGCCCCTGAGCTCCATCCCAAGGGGTTTTTGCAGCCGAGGATGGGGAGGTCCTGGGGGTGATGTGCCTGACTCACGGCTCCTGGATTCACCACCCATCCCCTGGCTGTTGTTTACCTCGCTGCTCCCCGTGCTGTGATGGGGTAATGCTGCTCTCCTGCCTCCCCCGGGGAGGTTACAGAGGCGTGATGATGGCTGTAAAGTTGTTTGAGCTTGGGATGGCAGGAGCCCGTGGTGGTTGTTATTAGCATTGGTGATGATGCTGCTAATTACCGAGCTGCTGGGAAACTCCCCATGGGAGGAGGCGGCGGAGGGGAGGGGAAGGCAGGGCAAAGCCAAGTGAGCAGGGGATGGAGAGGAGCCTGTCCCTTCTGGCAGCTCTGTCAGGCCCTGAGAGGAGGGCTCAGCCTGCGGGAAAAGCCGTGGGGATGCTGGCATGGATGGGAGAAGCCATGGCCCAGGTGCTGCGGAAGGTAGGAGAGCGTGGCAGGTCCCCCCTGTGCCTCACACCTCGCCGTGCAAGAGGTTGGTGTTGAGTGTGATGCTCATGCAGGAGGGTCCTGACCCTGCTGGGGCAGAGAGAGGTTTCCTTACCCTTCCCAGGGCCCCCTGAAGTGGAGCAATTTCCCAGCCGTGGCTGGTGGTCGCTAGAAGGAGAAGGAGCAGGTCTGGGGTTCACCTGTGAGCCCAGGTGTGCAGCTCCCGTGGGGAGTATCTGTGTGTCACTTTGCTGTGAGTGCCTGGCTCTTCACAGCAAAAGAGGATTTGCTCTGGGAGAATCTGATGAAGGTGAGGTGCTTTTGGTCACGTTTTTGCTCTCTTGCAGCAGAGCCCTGAGCAAAAGTGGCTGCATTAAAGCTCTGTCCCTGTGCCTGCAGCTGTGGGCAGCCAGTTCCAGGTCCCTCCAAATCCCTCCCTGGAGCTTGTGCAGTGCACACCTTCTGAGTTTCCTCTCTTTTAAAAAGAACATCAAAGCAGAGGTTTTGGACTACATGAAACTTGCAGAACATCAAAGGCTTGCTCGTAAATTTAACCCC
Source organism: Sturnus vulgaris (assembly GCF_052056855.1). Taxonomy (NCBI): domain Eukaryota; kingdom Metazoa; phylum Chordata; class Aves; order Passeriformes; family Sturnidae; genus Sturnus; species Sturnus vulgaris. The sequence goes on from NC_142264.1 coordinate 2,528,619, forward strand.
TCTCTCCACTGTGGTGAAGGTCAGAATGCTCCAGCTTGGCTTTGACTTGGTTGCAGATGTGTTTTAGGGGGTTATTAGAAGGTTCCTGGAAGGATGGGATTTTTCTAACATTTCAGAAATATCAGAGATTGTGTCCCTCAGCCTCCTCTGTGCAAAAAGGAGAGGGCCCATGGAAGGAAGGGGCTGTGTATTCTGGAAAAGACTTCCTGGGGACCTGCCCCAATTCTGGTTTAAAGTCAGAGGTCTTTGAGGTCAATGGAGCCGAGCATGAGCCAGAGTTCAAAGGCTAAAACACTTCACTGTGTCATGGTCCAACAGCTGGAGCAAAACCCATGGAGAGAGAGGTAAGGATGAAACCCAGCCCTGTCTGGATGTGTGCTCTGGGAATGGTGCTGATCCTCTGCACTCTCCCAAGGTGTGATTCCTCACTCTGCAGACCCTCACCCTGTCCTCAGCCCAGCCCATTTATAGTCAAGGGGAAGAGGAGCTGTGTTGGATTGCAGTGACAACTTGCAGGGATGGGTTGCTGATGTACACTGAACAATTTTCAGGCACTCGCCAAACATTCCCTGGGACGAATGTTTTTATAAGGCCTTTTTTATGATTACAGTGAGAAGCAACCATAAAAGAAAGGAATTTTTTTGTAGGTCATACATCCCCGTGCCAGAGGCAGGTTGCCAGAGTTTTTGATGGTTTTCTATCTCAGGATTTATTGGGGGATTGTTGGGTTGCAGGATGCTCGTGGTTGACCCTCTGAGGGTCAGCCCTGGGGGTGGTGGCAGGGAGCAGATCTGTCCCTGCTGAATCAGGGGTTGTCCAGGCAGCTTTTGGCTGTCGAGTGTCCCCATCCATCCCTTTGACTTCTCTGGGAAGTGCAGAATGGGCTGGATGGATGCTGGGGTGCAGGGATGTGTCAGCCTTGGGGGCTTCTGGCCCCATTTCCCTGCTTGCCTTGTCTTTTTTGGGGGGAGGTTGATACTTCCCCAATTCCCTCTGGAGCGTGGGGTTTACACCAGGCAGCCTTTGCTGCTCTGAGGTGCCTGTGCACCTTCCCTCTGTTTTAACATCAGGTTGGTCCCTGCTTCATCTCCCTGATGTGTGAATCCCACAACACAGGGGCAGTGCACATCACACCCTCCTTCATCCCACAGCCTCCACGTTTGCTCAGCTGCAGGGGTATAATTATACCATTAGTGCTGGTCAGACTTTCTGGTGTAAACGTGCTCTGAGAGCCAGGGAGTGGAGAGGAAGGGAGAAGCCAGAGCCAGGGAGAGAGGAAAGGCAGCTGCTGCTAAATTTAAGACTGTTCCTATGACACCTGGAGGCTGCTGTGGTGGTGTCAGTCCTCTTGGAAGTGAGCAGGTAAACACGGAGCTGTGGCTTGTTCTTGGAGTGCTTTATCTTCCTGTTCAGCTGCTGGGACCTTCCAAAGTGCTCGGGGCAGGGAGGCTGTGCTGGTTCCTGGCTGGAGGCTGGATGTGCAGGAAAACCTGGAGAGCTGAAGCCTGACAGGTATGGGGAGGCTCTTCCAGGGATTTGGGCTGTCAGGAGAAGCAGTCAGGGATGTCTCCCCAGTCATCTTAAATTGTCTGACCTGTCTTTCTCTCTGAGTCTCTTTGATAAGCTGTAGGGTCCTTTTTATGTCCTTTTCTCTGACTCAGGTGGGCTCCTTGCACAGATGCTGCACAAGCCAGGAGAGGTGCAAGAGCTGCTCTCCCAAATCTGGAGATGCAGCAGAGCCAGAGCCAAGGCTCTCAGGAGTTCTGCAGAGCCCTGACAGTAATTCTTCAGTGAGACTTTGGTCATGGGAGGCAGGGAAATAAACGTGGGGATAGAAAACCTCTGCAAAAAGTGGCAGCACAGAGGTGGGGGGAGGCAGCAGCGTTTTCTGGCTTGTGCTGCCTCTGCTGCATTCGTTGCCTCAGAGGCAAATTATCAGTTTCTTCCTTGAATATTAACAGCTGCCAGGTAATGAATTCCCCCTCTCTGTTTTATAATGGCATTAAAATTGGGATTTGCCTTGGTTTTCTCTGTAATTATCCAATGAGCCTGTGTGAGTGAGAGGGAGGCAGGGCAGAGCTGGCTCTGCTGCAGGTGAGTGTCGTGCCTGGGGAACTGAACTTGGGAATGACCCTTCCTGAGGGGCAGATCCAAGGGATTGAATTTGGGAATGACCCTCCCTGAGAAGGCAGGAAAATTCCATGTGCTGCCCGGGACAGGGCAGGTGTTGGCAGGGCAGTGTCTGGATGGGCTGCAGGGATCAGTGTCCCTGGTCTCCCTGTCTTTGGGATATTTCTGTTGCTTGCCCACCCTCTTGCTGTGTTTTCCCTGGTTTTCTCTCCTCCCAGCTGAGGTCAGGCTGTGGATCAAAGCCGAGCTGTGTGCAGGGGAGATGGGAGACAGGATTTGTACAAGCCTGTGCCTGTGCATCAGCCACACACGGGGGAAGGAACCCGGGGCTGTGCCATGTGCAGGAGGGTGACCAAGCCCTGGCACCTGCAGGGGTGACACCAAGGACACCCAGGGTCTGGATATTTCTCTGCTCCCTGAAATCAGGGACTTTAATTCCATCCTTAACTGGCTGCATGTGGAGGCCAGCCCTGGAGCTGGGAAACTGTAAGAAAAAAGCCTTTTACCAGAGAAATCTGCTCTAGGAAGGAGGAAAAACTGAACTGTTTGTCCAAGGTGACCCAGCAGACTCGTGGTGGAGGTCTGAAGGTGAATAACCCAGGCTGGGGGTGACAAACCAAGCTCCCCAAATCCATTCTTCTCCCCTTGACTCATTGTAACTGAGTTTGCAGTTATTGGCACTTTGAAGCCATAATTGAGGTCTGCTTTCCTCCTTGCACAACCTTTTCTCCCGGCAAGCTGTCAGCCATCAAGTGGGATGAGACAGTAAAAGAGATGTTACACTCACCATTTCCTAGAAACTGTCACTTTAAAGAGAACAGCACTGGGGAAAAAAGGGATGACTTGAAGCCAAACCCAGAGTGATAAACCTCCAAATGTTTGATTTCTCTCAAAATCTGGAACTTCTCATTCCTTTCTCGGGTCTCTGCCATGCCTGGGGCACTTTGTACCTTCACGGTTCTGGCCTCTGGAATTTATTAAATTTCACATGGCAGAAGAGCTTAAAAAAATATCATAGCCCAGGTTCTTTTAGGATGTAAATCAGTCTAACTGGGCTTAAATCCCAGGAGCTGGGGTGACATCAGATGACAAGGGGGCCTCTGGTGGCTTGGGGCTGTGTTTGATTTTCTTGCACAACTATCCCCAGCTCCCAGAAATCCATGTTTTCTGGCATGGATGGATCAGCAGGTCCCTGTGCTGGGAAGGGATCATGATCTGGCTGTGCTTGCTGGGGCTACCTAGAGGATCCTTTCAGTACCAATAATTTGTGTTTCTTTTCATGTAAATTATATTTAAAACCAGGAAATGCATGCTAATGTAATGTTTTCTGGGTTTCAGTGAAGGCCAGAGCTGTGTGGCCAGCCCAGCTCTGAGCCTTATCTTGGGTTGTGGCTGTTTCAGCTGCTGGGCAGGGCTGGAGGCTCCCCCAGAGGACACAAACACAGCACAGCCTTGGGGCAGGTTTGGGTTTTGGCTGTTATAACCCAGCTTTGGGGAGCCCAAATCACCCCCAGAGAGCAGCCACTGGGACATCCTGCCCAGAGCCCACCCTGCTGCCTTCACTGGCACCAGGCAGCTCCATCCCTGCAGTTTGTTCCAGGGGACAGTGACAGGCAGTGACCTCCTCAGGGGACAGGGTGTTCTGAAGTCACTGCTTTTGGGTAGACACTGTCCCATCCATGCAATCCTCTCTGGATTTAGGGTGGCTTTGGGTGCAGGAAACTGGAGCTGGCTGAGGGTCCTCCATGGCTGCAGGAGAAGGATGGGAATCCATAAATCCCAGGAAAGTTTAAGGGCTGTTTCTTGGAGCTCTCCTGATAAAACCTGCCCTGGCAGCAGGAAGGTTCCCCCTGTTCCCAGATGAGTGTGAAGGCAGCTGAGGAGGGGCAGAATTCGAGGTGCAGGCAGCAATTCCCAGCTGGACAGAAAGTGTCCCTGGTTTTGGCACTGCCTGACTCAGGTTAACGTGGCCTCTGCTCACACCTCACCTTCAGCATCCACATTTCCCATTAGCAGTGCTATTTTTAAGCCTCCCTAGGCAGTTAACACCAATTAATCTAAAAAAGTGCAAATAATGTTTCTTCAGAGCCCCCGGCTGGTTCCCCTTGCCTGTGTGGCCCCAGGAGCCCTGGCAGGGCAGAGCCCAGTGAAGAGCTCCGAGTGCAGGGATGGCTGGAGAGGTCCCAGGGGAGATGTGCAATTAGAGCAGGGCCCCAAACCATCCCATGGATCCGACTTTTCCATCCCGGATCGTGCTGTTTGTGCCCCGGGGGAGGCTCCAGCTCCCTGCAGTGCTCATTGCAGAGCAGTCGATGCAGCCCTGTCTGGAGAGGCAGCAGAGCCAGCACTGCCTGTGCCTGGCTGCAGGAGCTGCCACTCCCCTGGCACCTGCAGCAAAGTCCCAGGAGGATTTTTTTTTTGCCTGTGTCTAAAGCCACTTGAATCCCAGTGCTCCCTGAGCACTGTCATGTGGAGCAAACCCCAAGCAGGGTGTAGTTTCATCCTGCCCTTTGCAGTACCCAGAGCAGGAGATGCTTTTGGCTGATAGGAGAAGCTGCTCCTGCCCTTTGCATGTGATTTTTGTCTTGCCTGTTTCAACTCTCCTGAGCAGGTCAGGCAGACCGTGGCTGCAGTGGCAAACCCACAGGTACCAGCCCCAGGAGCCCTCCCTGCCCCAGCAGGGCCAGGATTTCGTGTTTTGTGGGGTGCCTTGCACAACAAAGCCTTGATCTCGAACGCGGCCTTCAGGCATTACTGAGGTGTGAGTAAATAATAATTAAGATCTGGGCGTTTCTGAGCGAGGGGTGTTTATGTGCAGGCTGGATGTGTTATGGGTGCTGATGTGGATGGGTGTGCACAGCTCCACGACCAACTTCCCCCATCCCCACCACCCCTGAGCAAGGTGCTGCAGCTGCTCAGCTCCTTCTTAAAAACCTCGCTGTGCTCAGAGCAAGTAGGTGTCTAAATAAAAGTCTGATTCAAGGAAGCAGCACAATTTTGGCAATCCAGAGACGAGCAGGCTTTTTTTGCAAAGCGTTTTCAAAGCAAACTGTCAGGAGGTTCCAATGTGAGGTGCAGGGTGTGCAAGGATGGGGAGAGCAGGGCGTCTGTGCAGCTGGAGCACTGGATTGTCTCCATCACCAAAGAGGAGCTCACCTGCCCTGCTCCGTGGGGCTTGGAGTGGGGAGGTGGATAGAGAAAGTGCTCTATATATTAACCTTGTGCTAATTAATCAGGAATATGGGTTATACCCTTTCAAGCAGCTGAGTTATTTCAGTTTAGCAAATTAGTGCTGCTCAGCTGAGACTCCAGGGCTGAGCCAGGTCCTGGTTCCACCCCTCTCCCAGTGCAGAGTCAATCACTGCCATGAGTTGTAGCCAAAACCCTGTGTTTTGCTGCTTGGGTGTGTGTTGGTGTGCACAGCCAGGTACCACAGCCCTGGTGAGAGCTACACCCCCAAAAAAACCTTACTGTTTGTTGTCATCCACCTCCAGCCTGAGTTGTTCCAAGCAGTAGTTCAGGTTCACTCCCAGTTTTGGTGTTTAAGGGATCCCCCAGGTTTTTGATGGGCCAGACTGATCTCTGTAGCCACTCACCTTCTCCAGGGACTGACTGGAGTGAGAATGCTTCTGCCTTGTGTCCTTGGTTTCAAAACAAGCTCCAGGTGCTAAATCCTGGTGTGTTTCTGTTAAATAGTGCCAGAGAAACCAGGCATGGTAAAATTCACTTGACATGGTAAATGCTGTCAAAATCCAGATGGAAAAGTTGCTGCATTAACTGCAGAGGGCTGTTTGAATGCTCAGAAGAGAACCCAGGAGTAATTCCCACTGGTCTCAGCAGTGAGGGCTGGACTGAGCTGTGCTTTCAGGACAGTTTGTTGCGTAGCTGAAGGAAAAGTGTAAATCCCATATTAATGTGATTGTGGCACACAGTGGCCCAATCTGGTCACAGTGACTGCCAGACAGTCAGATCAGCCCTGCAAGCAGCAGTGGTGTCAGTAACACTTCAGCCAGACACCCCCAGGCTCCCTCCAAATGCAATCAGAAATGATATTGTCCCCTGCTGCTGAGCCACAGGCCTGTGCTGGAGCCCTGTGTGGCAGCAGGGCACGGTCCCAACAGGTCAGCACTCACTGTATTTCAGAAGGAGGGAGCGTGGGTGAGTTATTTTGATTTTGTTTGGAACAATAAAACCCGAGTTATTTGAAATCTTAACAACAGAACCAGCTTTTAGCACCGGCGTTTATAGGGATGAGTGGGCGAGTTGTTTAAAGGGAGAGAAATCTTTGAAAACTGTCCAAGTGAGGGTGATAATTTCATGCTCCAAGGGAAGCGTGTGCACGTCCTGGGCCTGGGCAGGGTGTGGATGGGCTGTGCCAGGGGCTGGGCACAGCACAGTGCAGGGCACACGTGTGCCCAGGGCACGCTCAGCTCCCTGAGCTCCAACCTGACGTTGTAGGTGGTGTCTCTGCAGATCACAGATGTCTCACTCATTCTTCTTTGCTGCATCCTAAACTCGGAGGGAAAATGTCATTTCCTCATGTTGTTCCAAGCACCGACCTCCTGTGTGTGGGCTCTGCCCCTCTGTTATACAGATTTTCTGCATTTTCCCCTATACCAGCTGCAGATTCCCCCTTTCAGAGCTCTCCAAAGGTGGCTCAGCTCTTCAGATCAGGGGCGGAGTGCCTGTCCTGGTTCATTTTCCTGTTGCCCCTCTCTAGCCATGATCTCAGCCCCCGTGGGGACAGGGCTGCAGCACCAGCTGCACAGGGGCTGTGCCTGTGCCCTGCCCTCCCTCAGCCCTTCAGTCAGGGCCAGGTACTGAGCCAGGAGTCCTGGTCTCAGGTGCCACTCAGTTCCCATCTTTCTCTGGAAATTCTCTCTTTGACTCCTGGAAATGAATTTGCTGGTGTGGACTAGCACAGGCGGTTCCCCAAAGCTGCGGTTTTTTTGTTCGGGTTAAAGAGATTTCCTACTTTTGCAGTGAAAAATGGGAATGAAGGGCAAATGTGGACAGAGAGCCGAGAGTGCCAGTGGGACTCTGTTCCCATTTTGCCCCTTTGGAAAAGTGCTTTTCTTCCCAGTGCCCCATTTCACTGTCAGTAATTCCCATTTCACAAACGTGAAGTAGGAGCAGCTCTTTGGCTGCTGCGTGGCATTTCCATCTTTCCCTCTTTAAAACCCTGTTGCAATTAGAAATTTCCCTCTGTCGAGCAGTGTTACATTTAAATCAAGAGATGCTTATGGCTGAGCAGCCTCGGCTCTTGCAGTAAGACAAAAAAACCACACATATCTAATAATACGAGGAGCAGGAGGACTATCAGGAGCTAAAAATGGTCCTTCAGTATTTCGGTGCTCTAAATCCAAATGATCAGAGTGTGTCTGTGTGTGCACAGAGCGTTTGCTGCGGAGCCGAGCGTGTTTGCAGATGTAGTTTGGGAGAATCGATCCCGATCTATTTTTAAGGTAAAGTGAGTGTGGCGGGTGGGAGGTGAGGAGGTGGAAGGAAAGCTAAATATTCACGTAGCTGCACTGTGTGTTTAAGAGCATCATCTAATAACGGGAGGATCGTGGCAGCGAGGTGAGGGGAGAGAGGAGCGTTCTCCCGAGCCCTCCCCACATCGTGCCAGGGCTCGCAGCGGCTCCGGGAGGAGGAGGAGGAGGTGGCAGCGGGGCTGTCGCTTTAAACCTCGGCTCGCACCCAGCGGGTCACCGGAGCCGGAGACGTTCTTCATTCACATCGCTCGGCACGAATAAATCGAGCTCGGCGGGGCTGGGAGAGCCTCGGGCAGCTGGAGCATCCATTGCCGGCAGCGCTCATGTGAGAGCCGGAGCCCCGGCGAGAGCTGAGGTCAGTGAGGGAAACTCGGGGTCGGTTTGTGTTTCCTTCTTTCTCTGCAATGAGAGGCTGCGTCGGGAGGAGATGGATACGGAGACACAGAGGATTCGCTCAGGCCGGGATGTGCCGTGTGTGTGTGCTCGGGGGTTTAAAGTTTTCAGGTAGCTCCGGTGTGAACTTTTTGTTATTGATGTTGTTGCAGCGGTGCTCAGGCTGCTCCGGGTGTGCTGTCTCGCAGCAGAGGGGGGGGCGGTGGGTCCCTGAGCCCCGCCGTGCTCGGGGGGGGACATGGGGTGTCTGTCACCAGCCCAGCCTGGCGGGGGGAGCGTGGCAGGGCTGCCCAGGATTGGCACAGAAAGGGAAGCGATGTCCTGAGCAAAGACCGGGCGGGTTTTACAGCTCTGCTGCCTCTGAAGCTGACCAGGAGTGCAGAGTCCAGCCCAGGAGCTGGTGGCTGGGGACAGGGACAGCCCCACTCCGGAGCACGGGGACGATTCTCCAGGCATTTCACCCCCTGGTGAAACAGGCTGTGGATTTCAGCCAGGGATTTCCTTCCACTCCTCTCCTCCAGCCCCCGCTTGCCTCTCTGCAAGCCTCCCCCTCGGTGCCTTTCTCCAGGTGAGCCTGGGAAGTTCAGTGCCTGATGTTTTTGGGGTTTGAGGTTGTGGCTGTGCCAGAGGTGCAGCCCCCAGGGTGAGTTCTCCGGGATGAGGTGTGGGGTGGTGCAGGATTAAGAAAAGCTGCGTGCAGGGGACTGACAGACAGCCCTGGATAAGGTGCTCCTGGCACTGGTGGTCACCAGCAGCACCAGCCCTGCTCCTGCCTGGAGATTTTGAGGTTGGCTGCCTTGGAAAGAGCAGAGGTAAGGAGCAGTGTCTGGTTCATGGGGGAGAGGCAGATGGGGCAGGGCAGGTGGGCACAGATGTGTGGGGATGGATAAGTGCCAGGCTTGGGGCAGGTAAGCGCCTGCTTGGGCAAGGGCACGGATTTCCAAGGACTGTCCACAGGGGAGAGCTTGGTCCTGGGGAATGATTGCTGGGTCCTGTCCCAGCTCTGTTACTGTGGGTTGTAGTCAGGTCACTTCATCTCCAGGTTGTGTCCTTCCTGAAATCAGGTGGAATTGTGGTGGGCACATGGAAATGCCGGGGCAGCGCACTCTGAGGGGGTGACAGTGAGAATTGCTGTGCTACCCCTGAACCTGCTGCTGTCCTCGCTTATCCCTGACCTGGGCACTCACCACACACCTCCAGGCAGCAGCTCCTGAGCTGGATCCCACCAAGGTCCATCCACCCCTGGGTCCCGACTGGCTGTCCCCTGGCAGGGCTGGACAAAGCTGGAGTGAGCAGCCCTTGAGCCTGACAGCTCCATCCTGTATTGGGTCAGCTCTGCAAGAAGCTGAGCCTGGAGGAGAGGAACCAAAGGCAGCTCACTGCCCTGGGGATACCAGCTGTGAGAGAAGCTGGTCTGACAGAGGGACAAGGTTTGGCCCTTGGGGTGGCTCTTGGGTGTGTTTGGTTTGGTTTGGTGGGCACAGCTCCCTTCGAAAGGGACATTCCACTCATGTTTGGGTGACCGTGGAATCGCTGAGGGATGTGCCATGACTTGGCCAGCACAGAAATACCTGCTGTGGTGCTTGGGGGCCTCTGGGGTGCTGTCCCAGAGCAGATCTGACAGGTTTGGTGGGGCTCAGCAGTGCTGTGGGAAGAGCTGCACCCCGAGCTGCTGTGGGGGCAGCAGGAAGCTGTGGGAGAAGCCACCACCAGAGCGTTGGGCTGAGGGCACCTCTGGCAGCAGATGTTGGTGCAGTGGGGGGCACAGCTGGGGCTGACTGGGGGTCTGGGTTGCTCAGGTGCCACAGAGAGATAAGGACAGGGTGCTGATGGCAGGATGGAGCTTGGCAGTGGGAAGGTGTTTGAGAAAGGTTCTCTGCAGAGTCCCGGGTGGGCAGTGGGTCCGAGGTGAAAGCCCTGCAGGACATTTGTGGGCTGTGGCTTCAGGTGTTGGGAGCTGGGAAGTGGTTTGGTTCTTGCAATGAGGCTTTCTGCCTTTGTTTAATGGCTTTCCTGAATCTGTGTAAAAATGGCCGGGGGGGTGAGGCACAGGAGTCAGTTTTGACTTTGTTTTGCCTCAGCTGCACATCTGGAATGGTCAGACTGAGGGATTTCCACGGGAGATGCTGCTCCGTGTCCTGCGCCTCTGGGGCGGAGCTGGGCAGCCCAGGACCTTCTCAGCCCAAAATTGTGACAGGTTTTATTTGGTGTGAGAGTTTATCAGAGAGGAAAATAGGTGGATTTGTGCTTTTCCACGAGGTGTAATGACCTGGCTTGGGGCTCCTGAGGAGCTGGTGGTCCCAGCCTGCAGGGAGAGGGGAGAGCAGGCAGCTGTCACTCCCTGCAGCTGCTTTTTGCTGCCTTTCCAACACCTCGGCTGTGGTTTTACACATCCTGAATCCACCCAGGCGGGTTAAACAGCCTGTTCCTCTACCAGCAAGGCAATGTGTGCAAAAGCCTGGATGCCTTCCAGTGTGAGGAGAGGGAGTCCTGCTCCCTGTCCCTCTCAGAAAATGTGAACAAAGCTCTGACCCTCGTAAATGGGACCTTCACCTGCTTGGCGTGGTGCCATCCTTGTCGTGCCCAAGGTCAGGGAGCAGGAGCAGAGGATCCACACTTGTCCTTGTCCCTGTGTGGGCAGAGGTGGGAGTGTCTCTGTGCCCCTGCCAAGGGCGAGTGTGTGTGCAGCCAAATCTGCCCCGGGGTGATCTCTAGAGTGCCAGCAGCCCCCGGGTCCCTCTGCCCCGGGCAGATGGGGTTGGTTTTACTCCTTGTGACAGCGTCTGGCTGCCACAGGAAGGTGACAGTTGGCAGAATTTGGGCAGTTGCAGTGCTGGAGGCAGAGGATGGAGGATGAGGCCAGACAGGGACACCGGCCATGAGGTGAGAAGGGTCTCGGGGCTGGAAACTGAAGCTGGTGCCCAGGAGCCATTCGGGGATGTGGCTGTGTGTCTGTGCTGTGGCAGGGCTGTTGCTCAGCCCCATGAGGGGATGCCCTGGCTCCCGGGAAGGCTCCTGACCCTGGCTGTGCCCAGCCCCGGGCCAGCACAGCCCCGGAGCAGATGGCCAGCCCCAGGGTGTGATCACACCTCCATCTGCCCTCGAAGCTCCTGCCTCGGGGCTGGGAGCAGCCTGGCAGGGAAGGAGCCCAGCACTCCTTGTCATATTTGGGTATTTTAATTAGAGAAGTTCAGGCCTGGGGCAGGGTTTGGCTGGAGGGAGCCTGGTGCCCGCAGGTGCTGCCCTGGGGCTGGCACAGCCCTGTCAGCACTGACATGGCCCATGGGCACTGACCCTCCTGGCCCTCAGGTGCCACTGGCAGGTACCCAGGCACACAGCCAGCCCTGTCCCTCCATGCTCTGACTGCTCTTCCTACTGATTCAGAGCATCCTTTTCTCTGCCAGGTGCATTGGGAGCGGGATCCTGACACCCCAAACTGCAGGGTCTCTGTAGGATGCCCCGTGGGGGGGTCTGGTGTCTCTGGAGGGGCAGCTCTGAGCTGGGGGCTCTGGCCATGCACTGCCAGGCTGCTCCTGCAGGCTGGAACTTCTCCCTGGATCCAGCACTGCTCTGATTTACTCCGTGCAGTCGTGGAACAGCGGGAGGGAGGCTCGGTGTGAATGAACCGGTTTCCTCCTCTACCCTGAAATTTGGGTCACACAACCCAACATAGCAGAGCTGTGAGAGATGTAGTTCACTCTCAGTTCAAGCCCAAGCCAGCTTTGATTTCTGAAGTGCAGCTGCTGGTGGTTCAGAGGGTCCATTGGAGCTGTGGCTCCATTAGTGGATCAGCACGTGGCAGGCAGGAGGTGAGAGGGGTTTTTCCCCTCCCTGATCAGCTCCTACATTGCCAATGTTCCTCTCTGGCCCGCTGCTAATTTTGACGCTGCCCTAAATAGAAGCTGAGTGCATCTCATCTGCTTCGCTTAGCATACAGGAAAATTGTTTTCCTTCATTTACCCAATCCAACTTGTGGCTTTAACCCTGTCAGCACAAGTTTCTCCCCAATGCAGAGCTCCCATGAAGGGCTTTGCCTGCCCCTGCTATGGGAAGAACTCTGGTGGGATTGGGAGGGCTCCCAGGCTGCCCAGAGTGGCCACCAACAGAGCTGGGAGAGGACTTTGCTTCATCAGCAGCCAAAGGAATCCCTTGCTCCGCTGGAAAGTCTGGCTGTGCCCTCTCCATCTCTCTGGTGGAATGTGCAGCCCCTCAGGAGGGACCCAGTGCCTCTCCCCAGACTGACCTCTTCTAGAAAATAGCACAGGTAGACCCAGTTCTAAGGGGTTTTGGTTGCTTTCTGTTGTGGCTTTTTTCCCAGCAACTGGTGGGACCAGCTCGGTGTGTATGGAATATCCCCAAGCCTGGCAGATGCCACTCTTATCACTGGCTAATTTTATCTCCCATTCCAAGGGAGTCCTTGGAAGGATCTGTTGTTCCTGCTGCTCTGTCTGCTCCAGATCAGGACACACAGCCCCTCTCCCTGCTGGAAGCAGCTTGGAGAGGCTGCCTCCAACGCGAGCACAGCTTAAATATATCCCTGTCCAGTGCAAGGTGCTCATTTGGGGCTCTTGTGCAAGAACTGTTGTCCTGAAAAACTGTAATTTTGTGGCATTTTCAGTGGGGTGGCTGCTACAAGTGCTGTGCTGAGGAGACGGGGCAGCGAGGGGAAGCGTTGGGATGTGAGGGGCAAAATTGGATTTAGCTGGTGGAAAAAGCAAACCCTGAGCTTGGGCTGAGCCCTGGCTGAGCCCTGGCTGGGCACAGGGCAGCACTTCAGCCAGGACGGCTGCAGTTGCCCTCATCCTGCTCTGAGCCCAGCCCTTTCCAGCCCAGCAGCTCCCCTGGGAGCAGTGCCAGGTGAATGCTGTCTCCTTTCCTCTCTTTCCCATTCCGCCTCCAGGTTCCTCTGGCTGCTCTGCAGTGACAGTGGCTGCACGAGGCTTGTCCGTGAGTCGGGCTTGGGTTTGGGCTGTGGCAGTGCCCAAACCTCTGGGATCAGAGGGACAAAGGAGGCTCCAGCCTGTGGGGTTTGGCACGCCCAGGGCACAACCAGGAGCCTGAACAGACCAGGACAGGGCACAGCTATTCCTGAGGCTGCACTGAACGGAGCTGCTGGACTCAGGGACTTGCTTGGGACGTTCTGACTCTGACTCTCCTCTCTCTCCACAGAAAATCAACCGGACCCCTTCGGACGAGGAATGTTTCTTTGACCTGTTGAGCAAGTTCCAGAGTAACCGGATGGATGATCAGCGCTGCCCGCTGGAGGAGTGCCCAGCCGAGGCTGCAGAGGCAGCTGCCACGCGGGTCCCTGCCCTGGGAGAGCGGATATGTGAGCACTGATGCGTTCCCAAATCCCTGTTCCTGTGGGAGTGACGCTGCTCCTGCAGCGTGCCCAGCTGTTGTGGTTTGCCGTGCATCCCGTGATGTTTTCCCTGAGCCTCAGCCTCTCTGAACTTTAGCGGCTCCTTGGCAATCTTTGTCATTATTTAAGGAAGGAAAAAAAACATTCTTATGTAAATGGTTGCTGAGGGAAAGGCTAGAGAATGCGAGCTAAGTTTTGGGGAGTAAATTACTGAGAGAAATGCAAAATGCACTTGGATTTTTTTCAGTGCGGGTCTTTAGGTCTTGGATTCTGAACAGGGAGGTTGGCACAAGGACTTGTGCCACTTCCAGTACCTCCAGGAGGAAGATGATGATGTGGTCATTGCTGAGGGAGCTTTGTGAGAACCTGGGGTCTGTGACAGGTCAGGCTTTCTCAGGCAAGTTAAAAATATTGCCAGTTTTTGTAATAGCGTTGCCATGGAGGAAAAACTTCTGGATTTTGTACTGTTCTTGGATGTGGTGGTGATAGGTGCTGTGTGAGCACAGAGGAGCCAGAAGGATGGATAAACAGTGGGAAGCTGCTCAGGCAAACAGCTCAGCCCTAGGAAGGACAGGGATAAATTGAGGAAGGCGCCTGACAAATAGGGCAGGAAAGGCAGGGCTGTGTTTGCACTTGGGTTTCGTGGCTTTTTCAGTGTTCAGGGCCTTTGTTTAACCCAAGCTGGGGAGAAGCTCTAAAACGCACGGATCACCCTCACACGTTTAATCACCAGCACAAAGGGCTCAAACCTAATATTTATTTAGTTATTATATTTAGTTATTTAACCTGATGTATTTGTTCAACATCAGTTTCCAAATGAACATGAAGTGCAAACGGGAGAGGAGACCCCTGACACAGCTCCCAGAGCCACAGCACAGGGAGCATGTGCCAGGGCAGGGGCTGAAGCAGAGAAGATCAGGCTGTGGCAGGAAGGCAGGTTGGCTGTGAGGTGAGAGGGTTTTTGTGGTCTAAAAATAAGGTGGAAATGAGCATTGCTTTGTCAAGAGATGCATTTCTGCCACACGAGTGCATTTGGCTGTAACAGCTGTGTAATTTAGGAGACGGGGTTGAAAATGCAGAGCTTTATAAAGAATGCACGAGCAGCCCCACATTCTCTTTGGCTCATTTGGGCTCTGAGCCTTTTGGACGTGTTATTTTTGAGGATTCTTTGTGAGCTGAATTGGAGGAAACTCATCCCTGCGTCAGCACTGAGATTTTCTTGTGTTTCTGCAGCTTCATGAGCTGGGGCTCTAAGGACTTGTGTCGGGAGGCTCAGAGCAGGATCTGCTCTAGTGCTTTGTGCTCAGGGAAGGTAACACCACTTGGGCTGGATTTCTCAGTTTTCCTTTGCTGGTCCCTGTCCAAATGCAGTGTCTGTTGTTTTGGAGCCTTTCCTTACCCAGCAGCTGCAGGAGCCAACAGGCTCTTTCCAGGGAGCGCTGCCCAGAGATGTTTCCTAAGGGTCAGTGGTGGATAGGTGACATGTACTGGTTCTGGACTGGGACCCCAGCACAGCCCAGGCTCTGCTCTGTGGGATGAGAAGCAGAGCCCAGGAGTGTTTTGCTGGTGCTGATGCCGGTCCTGCAGCCCGTGACAGCTGGACTCAGCTGGGAAGTGCCTGTCCTTGAGCAAACAAGATTTTTAGGATTTTTAGGATTTGGTTTTTTTTTTTTTAATTTTTATTTTTAGGGGGTCTGGGAAGGTTCTGCCAGGTGAGAGGCTCAGCCAGGCCTGGGCTTTGCTGATGGCCTGTCTAATTATTCCTAGCTATTGGGACCGTGTGGCTGTCACAGCCACAGGGGCCACCACGAACTCTGTGCTCACCTTTGCGATTGCCCAGCTCTGCCTGCGCCTCTTGGTGCAGGTGGAAACCAGAGTGGAAGCAGCAGTGCTGGACACAGCAGGGATCACACACAGGCAGTGCTTCAGCCCGGGGCCACTGGATCTCCTGGGCTGAGGTGGCACCTTTGGTGGCCTCCAGGAGCTGGCAAAGCACAGGCAGGGAGCCCCACAGGGGGCCCAGGCATGCAAGGTGGGTGTGTGAGGTTCTGCTTTATCAAGGCACCTGATTCCTCGCCGCTGCCTGCTGGGTTTGTGTGGGTTGTGTGAGGAGCCGGGGAGGGGGATTTGGGCTCTGCAGCTAAGGCAGAGCAGTGACCCTGCCTTGTGCTCCTCTCCCCAGCACAGTCCACCCTGATGGCGTCTCCACAGACAGAGGAGTTCTTTGATCTCATCGCCAGCTCCCAGAGCAGGCGCCTGGATGACCAACGTGCCAACGTGGGCAACCTGCCGGGCCTGCGGATAACCCACAACAACCTGGGCCACCTGCGTGTGGAGGGGGACGCCCAGGAGCCCGGGGACGAGTTCTTCAACATGCTCATGAAGTGTCAGGTACGGGCACAGGGCTGGGGGAGATGTGACACCTCTGCTCCAGCCCCTTCCTCCAGGCAGGGCTGTGCTGGTGCTAACGCCCCTCTCTTCCCTGCAGTCCTCCAGGATCGATGACCAGCGCTGTGCCCCCCCAGACTCCATCCCCCGTGGCCCCACCATGCCTGATGAAGACTTTTTCAGCCTCATCCAGCGTGTCCAGGCCAAACGCATGGACGAGCAGCGTGTGGATTTGGCCTCAGCCCAGGAGGAGGCCGAGGAGGAGCAGCAGAGGCCTGGTTCCAGCTAAGAACTGGGCTTTGTTCTGGGGGGGTTGTTTCAGCTTTATTTTGTTTTTTAAAAAGGAAAAAACAGAGTAGGTGGTTTCAAGCCCGAGTGCTCCTGTGCTCCTAGTCTTGTCCCAGGAGCTGCACCTCCATCGTGTTCCTATGGGAGAGCCCAATGGATGGGGGACAGTTTTTAAATAAGGGATTTTTTTAGGACACTCGGCCACTCTATCACTGGGCACGGCACCTGGAAGACTTTAGCAGCCCCTTGCTGATCACCTAAAACCCCAGGAACTTGGAGGAGCCCACAGGGGTAGTTAACTCCAGCCTTGATGTCTTTTATTTCCACAACACTCTTATTTAAACAGGGAAAGGGAAGAACACCTTTTCCATTTTGAAGTCCTCCTGTCTTCCCAACACAAATGGCTTTGGATCCTTCTCTGGAACATCTTGTTCAGCTTTGTTCCTTCTACAGGAGAAAAAGAGCCCAAGTCCTTTAAATCTTCCTCCACCCCAGCTGCATCCTGGTCCCACACACCTGAGTGTATTTTAGGTTTGCTGAGGACTCTCTGGAGAGCCCTGGACATTCTCTGCTTCCAGCTGCAGCCCCGCAGGACCTCCTGAGCAGGGGCAAAGCCTCTCTCACTCTGAGCTTTAGTGGGATTTGTTACTTCTGGAGCCCACTGCAGCCCCATGGCAGGGGCTGTTCCTGGGCAGGGGGAAAGAGGAAAGAGGTCTCTGCCCAAGTGTTCAGCCCACAGCAAACAGGGACAGCTCCTGCTGCCACTGAGCCGATGTGAGGGTGTCCAAAACAGAACCTGTGTGTCACAGGGCCCTGCTTCAACAGCCAGCAAAGCTTTCTGCCCATGGCTCATCCCTCCTTCCTTCTGTGTCCAACAGCAGCTCAGGCCCATGGCCCTTCCCTCCTCTTGTTTCTCCCCAAACCAGCAGTGAGCTGCTCCCAGTGAGACACTCTGGTCCTGTGCACCTGTCTGCAGCCACTGGAGCCTCAGGAGAGCCCCAGCCTGGGGAGCTGGCTGGGAACTCACATTTACTGGCATTCCTTCCCCTTTTGGACCAGCTGGAAAAGCTGGAGGAGGGGAGCAGGGACCTGTATTTTTCCTTTGCTTGAGCAGACCCTATGCTGGACTTCAGAAACTCCAGCGCCGAGTTGTGCGGAAGCAGCGCCGTTCCTGCAGAGAATAAATCAGCACTTCCCATTCGAAATGCATTCCATGGAAACATTCCCAACCAGCAGAGGGATATTTTTAGACCAGTGATGCTGCTCTTGGGGCATTTACCCTGCCTGCACTGACCATGTGGAGTGGTAGCTGCAGTTTACCTGCTACCTGGGAGCACTCACCTGCTGCTTGGCCAAGGCTGGGCAGAGCTCTGGAGAGGGGAGAGGAGCAGCTGCCCATCCCCTACCTACCAGCCAAGCTGGCATTTGTAAAAGAGGAAAACAGTGATGATGATGATGACCTAACCAGCTGCAGGCTCAGGCCTGTGCAGCTCTTAGCCAGGTGGTGAACTGGAACCTGACCATTAAGCTTTCAGAGGTATTATTGAGGTATTATTTGGCATATACTTGAATGTATGAGCTTATTTATTTTTTACATGTGCATTTGCTAATGTCATTTTAATGGGGAATTTCCAACCCACAGGTACTTGTTTTTTTTCTAAAAAATAATCTGCCAAATGGATTAATATATTAGAAATGAATACAGCTCAAGGGGAAGGGGTGGGGGGAATTGTGCTTAATAAATATTTGTGTCTAAGCTTCAGTGCAAATACTCATTTCCATTATTTCCTGGCTGACAGCAGGACTAATCCTGGCCCTTAGGAATAGGGATGGGGGTGAATGGGGGGGGTCTCTGGTAACAGGCACCACCACATGTGCTAAGAAAAGTGCTGTGCCCCCATCATTTTACACTATGAGCACATGGGTTTCTTTGCAGCCACCACCATCCCAGTTCTCCCTGCCTGCCACCATGGGAGAGAAGGCACAAAGCCCTGAGAATTTCTTGCCCAGAAGTTTCCAGGACGACAGGGCAGACAGAGCAGCCCTGCATGGCTGAGAAAAGGCCACTGGAAAAGGCTGAGGAGAGGCTGAGCTGTTCCTTTCAGGCTCTGCCCGGTCTCGGTGCCGCCCCGGCGCCTGGCCCAAAGCTGGGTTGTTCCCCAGAGCCAGGGGACAAGGGCAGGGAGTGCTGGGCACAGCCCTGGCACCAGCCCTTGGAGCAGACACAAAGCAGCAGCTCCAGCTCATTCCAGCACAGCAGGCAGGAGCAGGGTGTTGGACTGGGCTGGAAGGTGGCCTGGGAGCAGCAGTTTGGATCCTGAGCCCTGTGAGGATAAAGCCAAGTCACAGCTGAGCTTCCCATGCCTGGCTCGTTTGTGCTGGCCGCTGCCAGCCCTGAACAAAGGTTAATACAGAGCCAGCAGCTTGTTCTCATCAGGTGTTCTCACACCTCTGGATGCCTGGGCACAGCAGCTCTGTGTGTGTGACCTGGGGACACAACTGTGCCCTCAGGTGTGCAGAGGCTCAGATTCCCAGGAGCAGGTAATCCCTGGGGGTGAGTGATGGTGTCTCACCTCCTGTCTCTCCATCCTGAGCAGCACGGGCTCGTTCTGAGCTCCTGTGAGCAAAGGGGCTCTGGCTACCATTGAGTCTCCAGAGCAGCCTTGCAGTGGTGGCTGCTGTGCTGCATCGTCCTCTCTCCCACGCTGCCAGGCTCGTTCCCAGGTCAGGAAGAGCTCTCTGATGCTGACATCCTCTGGAGAGCCGCGGCATTGCCGGCCCGGGAAGTGCTGCTGCTGCTGCAGCTCTGGAGTGTGAGTTACTGGGAGCTGAGCTGTCCCCGGTGCAGGGAAAATCCTCTTCACGAAGAACCCTAAAAATCCAGCAGAAACACGAGATCCTGCCCCTCTCCTACCCAGCTGTACACAAGCACCCAGAGGTGTAGAGACCTCAGGAGAATGGCTGCTTCTCCTCACTCCCAACCTTTGGCTAAAGCAAGCCCGTGTGCTTACCTGTGTCCCCTCTCCAGAGCAAACCTACTGCCCCATGACAACCTTTTTCAGAAAAAACAGCTTCAAAAGGGAGCAAAAAAAATCTTGGTTTTTAACCTGTGATCTTTTAGCAGCAAATCTTTTTGTATAATGTGCAAATTCCCTCCCCTGATGTTGGCCTGAACTTTCAGAGCAGCAGCAAGAACTGCCACCCTCCATGCTCAGAGCTGCAGAGGCAGCCTCAGGGGACAGGGACCTGTCTCTGTCCTGCCCCCAAAGAGCACCTGGTGACAGAGGGCACTGGGACAAGGAAACACTAAAATCTAAGAGCTGCCAACATCGATTTTGCTACATTTTGCCACATTTTTTACTATAACACTGCAAAAATTTGCACCACCTTCCTGTAGCTGGGACCCAGTAACAGGTAAGAAAGGTGAGGAAAACAGTATAAAAAGCCAGATTGTAAATGATTTGTTTCCAAGGCAACACGGCTCCTGCAACAGCTGCTCTGTTCCACCCCATCAAAGGCATCAGCACCATGGAAGCAGAATGCTGATTTTCAGATTAAAGGTAATAAAACAAACACTTTTCCAGCAGTGCTAATAGGTGCCAGCAGCCCAGCTCAGGGGGAGAACATGAGATGCAAGATCCTGTTTGTCAGTCCTGGGTCACTCCAGCAGCTGGCTGTTTCAGAGAGAGCTGCATCTCACCAGGATCTCAGCACACAGAGCTGGCTGATGAAGTTTCTGCCCCAGTTTCATCACTCTGCACTGACACACCCACAGGAACATGACAGCTTTCCTGGTGCTCTGACCCAACACTTAAAATGCAACACAAAATTGTTATGAACACTCCAGATGAAGGAAACTCATTAATGCCTGCAATGCCCTCAATGAATCCTTGGCTGATGAAGCACCACAAGCACCAGGACATGCTTGGCTGAGAGAACAAAGGCTGAGAAAGGTTTTACTGCTTTCTGTGGCTGAATGATGAGGGGGATCCATAGAGGTTGTGGGACCTCTGCCCTCAGAGATACTCACAAGATTCTAAATATCTGACAAGCAGATTGGACTGGAATCCTCCAGCAGGCTCTTCCAAACTGAACTAAACTTTGATTACAAGCTCAAAACCCTAAGAAATCTATTGCACTGTGCAGAGGAAACAAGCCCTAACAAAGCACAACATGATCACCTCAGTGCCTGATCCACCACCACCTGAAAGCTGCGTGCTGACACACTCCTACATCTGTCACTTAATACTTTTTAAATTTCTAACTAACCTTAACATACTGCAGCAGCACTAATAAGCCCCTCAATATATGCCAAGACAACTTTATAGGTCCTCTACTTCTCTCCACCATGCTCCACAACTATTAATTTTGCCTTCACACCCACACTCCCCCTCACCAACAAGGAGTTGTAAAACCCCCATGCTGGAGCTCAAATGGGATCAAGATACAAACCTTTCAGCTTTTACATGAGGAGCACAGAAACAGAAGTCTGGAAGATGTCAAAAGAACAGATAAAAGCAGCATTTGACTGCATTAAGAGCAGGTGATCTGACCTTCCTGCAGGGTTATTTTGGCTTTAGAATTTTGGGACCAATCTCCTCAGGTGGTATCAATTGCCCTCTCTCTTCACTTGCCACACCTGAGCATCCCTAAAACCTCCAGCTCCAGCTGCACCTCGCCAGGTCAAACAACACAGACAAAGAATTTCTGTCTACCTTCTTAGCAGGGAACAAAGCCAGGCACAGGACATTGCTGGAGCACTGAAAATTGCCTGAAAGTCATCAAAACGAGTACCAGGAAAAATACCAACACCATCTCTAAAGACATCAGCTTGATCAAAGGCAAAGACACACAACAGAGAAAACCCAACACTCGAATTTATTTTAAAATCAGACAGTTGAAGGCAGGGAATGAAGGTGAAGAGTCTCTTGCCAGAAGCAGAATCACCCAAATCCCATGTGGAAGGTGTGTCCCAGAGGCCACAGTCCCTCGTGTCAGGTGTGTCCCAGAGGCCACAGTCCCTCGTGTCAGGTGTGTCCCTTGCTGCCAGGATCTGGGGGGGCTTCCCCGCTGTCCCCCTCTGCCAGCTGACCTTGGGGCCCGGGCTCTGCTGAGTTTTCCAGCAGCAGTTCCAGGGCTTCCTCACCAGCCACACGTCTCACCTTCTCCCCTTTGGCTGCGAGGATCTCCTCGATATTCCTGGACAGTGATTTAAGAACCAACAGTGACACCACAGCAATGGCCCACACAGCTCAGTGCACTCTGCCCTTAGGACCAGCACTACACAGGGAATCACAGGCACATCACCACGAAAACTACCCAAAATTAACCTCAGAAAAACACCCAAACCTTCTGGGACTACTTTCATCCACTAGGATCAATAATTTAGCAATTACAGCTAAACGGAAGCTTTTAAAGGTATCTCAGGAAGTTAGAAATCACTGGAATCCCACAGCAAATCAATCTACACACTTGAAACATCCAAGGAAAACCAGCAGTGAAGTGATGAAGGCTGAGGGGAACAGCAAATCACCTGCTGGCACCACTAAGGAGCCCTGTGTATCCCACAGCTTCTGCTGCAGCTTCACACCAATTTATTTGGATCCTAAACAGCGACAGTCAAATTACAGCGACTGAAAACAGAGTCTGTGTTTTACTGAACTGGATGAAACTTTTAGTACGAGCCACATTCTTTAAGAATCACTGCAGTAAGCTATCAGCCTAGGAAGCTGCACCTGGGAGCAGGGTGTGAGGACCATTCTCACCATCCTCACCTCTTTCCCTCCAGGTCGGAGAACCAGCCCAGGTTATCAGCAATGACGTGGTGGTTCCCGCAGCCAGGACAGGTGACGATCACCACCCCTCGGTGGTAGGCGGCCTTAGAGATGGATTTGGCTGAGCGCGTCTGGCACACCTGAAAAAAAAAAAGCGGATTTTAGGAGCACGGTAGGTGCAGCTCCTGGGACTTTTAAGACAAAAATGCTCTAGCCATTAAAAGCGTCTTCCTCTGATTATCCCAAGTCGGCTCCATCATGTTATAATATCGTGCGTTCAGCCCGAGACACAAAGGCTGAGAGAGGTTTTACTGCTTTCCAATGAGGAGGATCCACAGAGGCTGTGGATCTTCACCCTCAGAGATACTCACAAGACCCCGAACATCCTTCTCCAACACGGAGCTTGGACTTGAACCCTGTAGAGACTCTTCCACTCCGAATTAGTCTTTGCAAGTTTAAAAAGCTACACCAGGAGCCCCCCAGCCACTTCAGCGACGGTGCCTTCAGAACCCACCGGCCCCACGCCCACCTTGCAGGTGTACACCAGGCGATAATGAGTGGCTGGCGGCGGTCCCGGAGCGGTGCAGAGCTTGCGGGCAAGACCGCAGAGAGGCCCCGGGGCTGTGCAGAGCGGGCGGACCGGACCGCAGAGAGGCCCCGGGGAGGTGCAGAGCGGGCGGACCGGACCGCAGAGAGGTCCCGGGGCGGTACGGGCCGGGCCCCTCAGGCCGGGCGGGGGGCGGCGGGGCCGCCATTGCAGCGGCGGCTCCCGGAGCAGCGCCCTCAGCGCGCGCCGCATCGCAGGGCGCATGCGCGCGGGGCGGGCCCTGAGGCGCCGGCGGCCATGTTGGGTGCGGGCAGCGGCCATGAGGGTGTGGGCAAGGCCCCTCATTAACCCTTCGTTAACCAGCAGCTCAGCCCGGCCCTGTCTCATATTTAAACTTGTTTATTAATCGAAGGGGCACGTCAGAGCCAGGCAATAGCGCTGCTGCGGCACTTTTTATAAATAGCTGTTTGGATGGTTTTAAAATACAAACAGTCCGTGAGTGAAATTGAGAGGTGCAGCCACGCTATAGAAGCTGGTGTTTCCCTCAGAGATTGGCTCCTGAGGAGCCTGTGGTGTCGGTGTTGTCCCTTTCCAAGGGACTTTGGTGTTGTCCCTCTCTCAGGAGCCCTCGGTGTCGGTGTTGTCGCTGCCAGAGGTGTTCTCCCAATCCGCCTCATGATGCCGGTCTTTGGGCGCCCTTCTCATCGCTCTTTTTCTGAAAACAAGACCGGACATACAACTTTCAGAGGATATTTTCTGCAAACAATGAGCATTTCATACTACTATGTATCAGTCCCTTTTTGTGGTTCATTTTATGCCCTTTGTGAATCAAGCTTAGGGACAGGAAAGGGGAAATACAAATCATGGATATTTCCAGGTTAGCCCTGCTTACTGCAGCCCAGACCTTCGGTAACGCTCAAAGCAGTCCTTCATCCTCCTCCTCTCCTTTTCTGCCAGTTCCTCGTTGGCCAAGCCACACTCCTTGAAATAGAAAAAAAAAGCAAAAACCAAATCAAGAAACATAGTAACTTATTCTTGATCAGATCAGTGTTAACACCAGGTTGCTTCCTGCATTGCAAAGTACCAGCAGGTTCTCTGTGTGTGCAGGATGGTTAATGCTTTCACACAGTTTTACTACATTTAT
The DNA here is from genome assembly GCF_052056855.1 of Sturnus vulgaris. Classification (NCBI taxonomy): domain Eukaryota; kingdom Metazoa; phylum Chordata; class Aves; order Passeriformes; family Sturnidae; genus Sturnus; species Sturnus vulgaris. The sequence goes on from NC_142264.1 coordinate 2,552,140, forward strand.
TCCCTCAAAATCTGTAATTCTAGGAGTCTGTTTCAGTAATTCTGCAGACAATTACACTGGAAAATATCCCCAGCCAGAGATGAAGGGCAGAAAGTAATTAGAAAAAGTTTTTATTTACAGATGGAGAAATGTCCACCCTTTTTGAAGGGTGGATTCTGCACTAAGTGCTCAGAGTTTGGAAAAGCAGGAGCTGCTGACATGCTTCTCCAATCTAGAAAATCCATTCTTAATGAGAATATTAATGATCACAAACCCCAGTCATAGTAAAGAAGAGCTCACAAAGATTCTCTTACACTTGGTGATTTTGGGGGCAGATGGCTCTCTCGATGGCTGAGTTCCTGGTTTTGTACTTCCAGGCAATCTTCTGAAAAATTAACAAAACCAAAAAAAATAAATCACAGCTTTAGTCAGAGTTGCCCTTGCAAAGTAACTTCTCCCTCCAGCAGTTCTTCCAACAGAAGAGCTGTGGTGCAACTGCACAGAGTCCACAGCAGAACTGAAACCAAGCCCAAAGCACTCAAAACTCCATCCTGTGATCAATCACAAGTCACTTCTCATTTTAATTGAGCCCTGAATCTTGCCTAGGATGGTGGAGTTCCTCACCACACTTAGAAAGAGACAGAGCTTTCCACTTCCAGCTTAAGCAGGAGCAAAACAAACCTTTGCCAAGCAGCTCCTCTGCACATTGCATTAAAATAATATTCATGTCACATGCCACTATGAGAAATGTGTTAATCATTATTTTATCCATCATTTGTCCCTGCTCCCCAAGTTGTAAATATCATGGCACTTCACACCAGACCCTATTTTGGTGAAACTCCTCCTGTAGTGACCAGCTGTTACAATATATACTTTTGAACTGAGCAAGGTAGAATAATTTTTAGATCAGTGCTCTTTCGTTTTAGTGAAAAATCTCTCATTTCAATGAATGAAAAGATCATTTAGATCTTCCAGAAGAGCAAAACAGAATGGACCATCCTCTCCAGAACTCTACTCAGTGTTTTCCCCTTACTTTTAGCTGTCTGTGTATCTTCATCCAGGTGACTATGAAGAACAAGCTGTGGGGCAGAAAACACAGCGAGAACATCAGAACTGTCCCTCAATCTGTAGGAACAGATAAAGGAATTTAAAACCCAGGACATGCTAGAACCAGCCTCTCTCCCTGTTGCTGCCAGCAAACAGCAGACTGAGCCAGGAGTTACAGATTTGCTCATGGATTTATCCTCCATTAATAGATCCAGCTTCCTTTGGCCTCGTTTATACTTTTGGCCTCCAGATATCGTGACAATCACTCCTTTACTGAAGTTAGGAACTAAGTGAAACTTTACTACAGATGACCCCAGGGTAAGACTTATTTTTGCCTGTTCTCATACAAGACAGAGAATTAAAACCAATTCAAAATAATTCAATTCCCTTGATATGCTTCGACTCAACAAATCTTGCTGACTGATGTCATAATTGTGTCCTACACTTAAAACTTCAGGACACAGGGAGATGTCTTGCACTGTCTTGTTGCCTCTGGACTTTCTGATATCACTGAAATAAGCCTAAGCCGCTGAAAACTGAGGGAACTGAGCACAGGTAAGGAACACAAAACCATCCCAGAGGAAAGTGAAAAGGTAAACAAGGCACCCTACTTACTTCCTGGGAATCTCTGGAGGAGGTGTCATCCAGGTCAGAGGTCTGAAACAAAACCACTATACATTAATCATTCCTCATAAGCAAGGAAGTGACAGCTAGGGAACATACAGGAGACTGAGAGCTCCAGAAAACACAGAAGTGTGGACTTGCTGCCTCCTACACTCCTGTCTGGCTACTCAAGAAAGTACACAAGATGCCATATTGATTAAAATAGATCTAATTTAGTTCCGGAAAACTTAGCTCCCCATTTCATCCAAATTGATCACACCCAGTCTCTAAATAGAGTCACTCTTTGGTAGTTGAGGAACCCCTCATCACCTCTGGAAATGCTCCAAACATAAATACAAGTGGCCTGAGCTTGCATCTGTCTAGCTTTTCCATTCCTGAAACCAGGGTGAGGTCACAGAAACCATCACACCTTTCATTTTCTAAACTCAGCATTTGCATGGCAGTGGTTTTAATGAATTTTGATAGTGGCTCAGGCACGTGTTCACTGCCTGATGAGCTGGAAACGCTCAGGTGCAAAGGCCTGGGAACAGCCACAGCCTGACCCCATCCTCAGCTTCCCGATCCCACCAAGAGGAGGAGAGTTGTACCGGGGTGGGCAGCTCCAGCTGCAGCCTTTTCAGCTTGGCCTCCGTGGCCAGGAGCTGACTCTCCTTCTGGAAGAGCTGCAGCTGCATCTCATCACATCTCTCCCCCAGCTCCCGGATCTGCTTGCGGTAGGCGTCTCTCTCCACCAGGTTCTTGGAATACTGCATGTGGAACTGCTCTTGGGTCAGGAGAGCCTGTGCAGAGGGACAGCACACGTGGCATTCACACATCAGCTCAGACAGGCTGGCACAGCCTGCCCAAAAAGCAGTGATGAGCAGGGAGGAATATTTTATCACCTGGTCTCTCTCCAAAGCCACTTCCTCCATCTGCTGCAGAACAGTTTCAATCCGTTTTTTGTACATCTGGGAGTCCTTCCTCAGAGATGTGCACTGTAGCTCCAGCACCTCTTTTTCCTCTGCAAACTGCTGAGACAAGGTCAAAAGCACCTACCTGTGGGCAGAGCCTGAGCCAGACTGTCCCCACTCCTGCTCTGTGCCACAGATTGCTCTGTGGGATGTCTGAGCTGTCACCTGCCACACACAGAGCACTGAAATACAGGTACTGCAGCAGGAGCAGCAGGGATTGTTCCTGAGCAGCTGCTCTGCTCCATGGGCAAGACACTGGAGGTGCTTCACCTGCCTGTCTTATCCGTGGCCCTCAGCAGGAGCTCGAACAGCAGCACCTACTTTGTCTTGGAGCACCTTGGCTCGGCGCAGCTCCTTGCGCAGGCTGTAAATGGTGTTCAGCAGCTCCCGGCGTTCTTCCACAGTCTGGCTGCAGTCATTCTCCAGAGTTTCCTTGAAGAGGCTCTTCTCCAAGTTCTGCTCCCTGGCAACCTGCAGGACAAAGGAAGAAGTGAGACAGGGCCACCATCTAACTCTGTATCAGGTCTCTCCCCTCAGGGCTCTTGACCAACAGCTGACGCCCCACAATCTTCACTGCAGCATTGCTGCCCTGGCTGCTACAAATGATCCCATGCTCAACCACCCCACCAACCTGGAGAGTGTTTTCCAGCTCCTGGTTCTTGGCCAAGAGCAGCTCCTTCTCCTGCTGGATCTCCCACACCACCTCGTGGCTGGGGCGCTGCTCTATGGCATGTTTCAGCTTCATCGTGTGCTTCCTCTCCAGCTTGCAGTCATCCTCAGCCTTCATGAGGCTGTGCTTCAGCTGATCGATCTACAGGAAGGTTCAGAGCTCAGCAGGAGCAAGGAGAAAGCTCTGGCCTGCAAAACCAGTTCTCTGTTCCCCAGCCAAATACAGGGCAGGTTTCTCCCCAGCTCTGTTTTCCTCAGGAAGTTTTGTGCTCTGAGGACAAGAGTCCTGCCTGTGTGCTAGCAGGTACATATTCCCTGTGCTGCCTTTGTGAGAGCAAAGTGAGTGAGGGGAAGACTGCTCATCATTCACAGCACACCTTGTAAAATACAGGGCTGAGCTAGGGACCACAAACACACGTGCTGGAGAAGATGCTCAGTGCTTCAGGCTGGACTGGAGCATCCTTGGCAAAGACAAGGTGCTCAGCCCAGCCTCCCAGGCTCAGGTAAGAAAGGGAAGCTGGAGAAGCTGTGACTGACCTCCAGCAGCAGGTCCCTGTTCTTCATGAGGGCCATGCTCTTCTCCTCGCTCTGCTTGGCGTAGCTCAGGGCCAGGTTGTAATTCTCGTCCTTGCACTTGCGCAGCTCTTTGCTCAGGCTGTCCCTCTCCTCCTTCATCCTCTGGGCCCGCTCCTGGTGCTTTCTGAGCAGGCTGTCCCTGACCCACATCTCCCTGAGGGTGTCCTCTTTGGAGTGCAGCCACACCATCAGCTCCTGCGCCTTGCGCCGCTCCTCCTGCACCGTGCTCTGCAGCTTCATGATCTCGTTCATCAGCACCTGGCTCAGGCCAGACTCACCAGCTGTGTCTGTTTGGGGGGCAGGGGTCACTCTCTGCTGTCCTGGCTGTTGCCAGGCACACGCAGAGCTCAGCTTCCCCTCCATGTCACTGCAGCCAACCCTGACAATATGTGATTAAATTATTCCCACTGTGCCTCTCTGCTCTGTGCCTTCCTGCACCAGAGTCACTGACACAACAGGCAGAAGAATTCATCCTTCTGCTTTCTCCTCCCCCCTCCCCAGTCCAGCCAGTGACACCAGGGCCGTTCTTCCCAGAACCCTTCCAAAGCACACATGGAGCAAGGCAGGGAATGCTCCTGACTCTGCTCAGCAGCACCAAAGGAAGAGCTGTTACTGAGAACACAAACATTACCTATAATCATAGAGAAAACCCTGCTGGGCTCTTTGCCAGTTATTTTCTTATACAGCTGGGGATAATAAAGCTCAAGACTCTCCATAAATGCCTCAAAGCCCTTGTGTCCCGTTCGCTGAAGAATGTCCAGGAGAGCACCTGAAATCATGGCAACAGGATATTCTGTTCAGTTATTTCTTTCTTTACCTGCTTGTAGCATAAGAACTAGCTTCACTTCCACCACATACAAAAGTCCCTGGGATCCAATCACAGAATAAATTAGGTTGGAAAAGACCTTTGGGATTATTAAGTCCATCCTATGACTGAATCACACCATGGCACCAAGTGCCACATCCAGGCTTTGTTTAAACACCTCCAGGGAGGGTGACACCAGCACCTCCCTGGGCAGTCCTTCCAGTGTCTAACTGCCCAGACAATCCCAAACCAACGGTCTGGAAACTCCACGAAGCATTTGAAGTGCTCCCACCTGCCTTCCGCTTGCGCATGACCAGGCTGGGGTCATTGAGGACCTGCTCCTCATCATCGGGGCTGAGCACTTTGCACTGGCGCAGGTAAGGGGTGATCCGGGAAGGGTCAATCACTGAGATCAGCTTCACACGGAAATTCTCCAGGTTATTCCAACAGATCTCATCATTATCCTCTTCCAGCATGTCAGCAGTGAGGGGAATCAGTGAGCAGCGTTGTTCTGTTCTGGAATAAAACAACCAAAAGAAAAAAAAAAAAAATCAAGCAGCCCCTGAGCCTCTTGGAGCAGTGTGGCAGTGGTGGTGAAACCAGGGACGTCACAGACTGAGAATGCAGAAGTGTTTTAATCTGCTGTTGCCTCTGCTTTACGAGCAGGTCACTCCTCCTTCTCCACCTCCCAGCAAGTGAGACCCCTGTGTTCTGTCTGACCACACAGACACCCAATCTAACGTAACAAGAGCTGTCATCTTACCTCAGACCTGTAAAAGAAACTTTTATTCCCTGTTAATATCAGCCATTCTGTATCACTTCACCTCTGCAGTCGCAAAAACTTCCTTGATTCTCCTCCTGTGTCCTGGCTCTGAGAAAACCTGTCTTGGGTGCAGCCTCCCTCTGTATTCTGACTAGAGAAAAGATAATTTCAGGAACAAAACTCGTTTGAGAAAAAAGGGGAAACTACTCAGCTATACCCTAAGATGGGAAAGGGAAGGAAAAGAAAAAGAGAGATAAATAAAAAAAGCAGAAGCCAGAATGGGTGATGGAGGAGGAGAAAGATGGTAATGGCATCGTGAGTCAGCAGCAACACATAGGCAGTGATTTTAGACTAATTCTGGTTTTGCTTTCTAATCTGCCCCACTGAAGTATCTGCTGGGGTCCAGAAAGTTTGCTTGTGCAGTGGTAAGAATGAAAGTCACAGCCATAGGTGTGTGCAGCCACAAAATTAGAAGAGGCTCTTCAAAGGCTTTCCACCTGTTAACATCTTTCACCAGGGAAACAGGAGGCAGAAAGAACTCACTCTTGGTTTAGAGTTCAGCTAAAAGGATGATTTCTGTATTGATGCCTCTAATTTTGGATGTCCTCAAGCTTCCAGCATAATTATGACAAGAAAGGGAAAGGGAATCAAGCCTTGGCAAAGCAAGGAATATCACCCCTGATTCCCAAATGACAGGCTGTGGCCATGGCAGCACTAAAGGAACAGCTCAGCAAGCATTGTGATAATGCTGAGCAGCACCAGAAGATCTGAGCCTGCCTCCCCCCTTCCCACAGCCCTGGAGCTGAACTCAGAACTCACTTGGAGTAGTTTTTTAAACAGCCTCTGATGCCATGGCAGCATGACACATGTTCCCATTAGCTTCCCACTCCACTCTTTGTTCTGCTTTCTAAGTTTATTGAGAGTTTTTCCATGTTATCATTAGGAGTAGGGCAGAGATGTTCAGAGATTCTTTCAGCCTGTGTTTCTTGTCATTAAATCAGCTTTACACTAAAAAAAGATGCAGTACCTGTGTCAGCTGTGCCCTTGCTGAAGGTAATCAGTGTGCCTGTTAATTGACCAGTTTAGATTGGGGAGGCTTTATTCTAGTGACAAATCAATTTAATCGTGAAAAAGGGCAAAGCCAGCTGCTGCTTATGCAGTTTTCCCACAAATAAATGACAAGGGCATCTTCTGAGCAGCATTTGCAAAGGGCAACAATCATTCAGAGCACAGCTCACCTTTCCCATCACTGCCTCACTGTAGCAGCCTGGGCACAACTGTGAGCAGCTCCTGCCACAGCTGAATTTCCTGGAAACGTGATGTCTGTAGTGGCTTATGGAAGAAGAGTACACTTCCACAATCATTCTTTTGCTCCATAAAGTCTTGACACCAAATTATAGCAACACTGGCACCCTCTGCCCCCAGCTCTGCCCAAAGAGCCCTGGTGGGAAAGCTCAAACTCCCAACTCCCCACTACACTCAGGGAAGTTCAGTCAGTGCAGTGGAATGAAGTTTTCACAGCACTTTCCCTCTAGATTTTATCATCTTTGCCTCAGCTAACCTTGCACCTCTCTGTGAGACAGAAATTGCTGGGTTATAAATGAAGAAACAAGTTTTTTTAAAGTGATTTGTGATGTCTGTATAGGGCAGGCTGTGGAAGAATCAAGAAAGATTCCTAATTCAATCATGCAGTTTTAGGCACATGAATATTCATTCCCCCCATTTTCCCTGGTTTTCATGCAGCCTGAAAACTTCATTTTTCTCATTAGCAATCACTCTCATACACACATTATTAAAAGCACTATTTACCAGGAAAAAAAAACCACACAGAACACATCAGTAATTTTTAAGTGAGAAAAATAAAACATCTGTATTTCAACAAATACTTAAGAGTCTTTTGGATACAAAATTAATCTGCTGCTTATTCCACAGTATTCAGTCTGTGGAAAGCAAAGCCAAGCAAAAACCAAGCAAAGCCACTGTCACAGCACTAAAAAACACCTAATTAACATATTCTGAACATGGATAAACATTCACATAAATAGGGGCTAACAAGAAGGAAATAAATAACCACCATTGCTTGTTTCCTCAGATTTCCAGCAATATTCCCCCTCAGCATCTATGGCAGGTGGGAGTTTGAAAGAACAGAAGTCAGTGCCTGAGAGATTTTCCTCCAGCCAGTTTCCTTCATTTTTACACCTTGCCTACAGATGTAGATTTTGTTGAGGGATGGGAAAAATCAATCCAGCATCTTCCTCTTCCTCAGGTCCATCCAGTCAGCATTGAAGTGGTAAAAGTGAACAGTGCAAAGATTATCTCCTCCTGCCATGCAGGAAGGCAGAGCTCATTCCAGTGACCTCTGTAACAAAGCACAGACACCTCCTATCAGTCACAGCATTTCTACAGGGAAGTTGCCCTTTTGGAGTTTCTAAAATGGATTTTCAAGAAAAAAAATAAAAATCCCCAGTCTCATCTGACAACCATGTGAATCAAACACTGTTCATGTTCATTCCATCCAGTGCACCAAAAGCATCAGCAGATATTACAACATCACCCATTTGTACCCTGAAGAAGATGTCCTGTTATAATTGTACAGAAACGAAGCCAAATAGGGGAAATTAACCCCAACCCCACCAAGCTGCTCAAAGATGAAGTATTAAAGAAGAACTCCACTGTCAAGCCTGTACAGGGCTACCAACTAGGTGCATACTAAGAAGGGTTCAGGGCATGAACTAAGAGGCTGCCAAATGTTGGAATTTCATGAGTTTATATATAATTTTATCACAGAGACATCAACATTCCCTCTCCCCAAAATATTATCAGCCTTAGGCTGTAATTGATGGTGACTGTAGAACTCTGTGTCCTCAGGGAACGAGGGCAGAGAACATTTCAGTCCTTTCCGGGGGTCATGATTCATTGTCTGAGCTGAACCACAGAAAAACGTGGTTCAGCTTCTCAGCAAGAGGTACAAACCACCGAGGAGCTACTAACACATTTCCTTCTCATATCCTCCTCCTCTTCTTGAAGCGGGCACTTCTCCTGATTTGGGGAGCTCTGGCATCAGCCACATCAGAGCAGGAGCCCAAGGCAGACTGAGCAGGGCTCCCCTCAGCCCTCATGCCCTGCAACAGAAGCAGGAGATGATCAACACCACAAGAATTCCAAGTAACCCCTTCAGCCACCTTGTTGACTTAGGGAGCTCAGCAAGACTTCTAAAACAATCTTTCATTTACCTTCAAAGTGAAGCATGGGACAACATTCCACTACCAATATCAGAGAAAGCACAAACCATCAGTTTACAGAGTGAAAACAAAGGCTTGATTTCAAAAATTTCAGATTATAAACAGAAAGGGGAAGGGAGTTTGATAGCCACTTCTGGCAACTGTCAAGGCACATTTAAGGTGCTACATAAACCATGGGCTTTCACCCTCCCAGCTGAGCTGCAGAGCTTTTCCTTTCATCAGCTGTAGAACTGTGTTTATTCGAAAGGACCAAATTTCTGCTACACTTAACAGTGGGGGCTTCCCCCTGGATTCCAGTGCAATATTTATCTGGCAGTAATTTTCTGCTTTTAGCCCCTGGAATCTGTTTTACCTGGTTTAGTAAATCAGCATCTTCGTCTCCAGGCTCATCCTCATGTCTCCAGTGCTCCTGTGCTCCTGTTAATTCATTCCCACAACTCTCTTTCTCAGACACTTTTTTCTTACTCTGCCACTCCTCGTCATCACTGTCCTCATGTTGCTTCCTGCTGGCTGACAGAGTTGTTGTCACTTTGGGAGGAGGCAGAGTTGCCAAGACAGCTGGGAGTGTGAAGGCTGCCAGGAATCTGGCTTTCAGCAGGAGGTAAGCAGGGTTATCACCCAGTTTCTGCTGCACCAGTTCTCCAACAGCATGGAAAACATCCCCAGTGCCCCTGTCCCCGCTGGCTTCAGAGGGCAGGAGAGAGGCTGCTTGCTCTTCCAGAGCTGCTTTCTGCACAAGGAGCTTTGAGAGGGTTTTTATGTTGCAGAGGAAAGGTGGCAGATAAGGCAGCCTGGTCTGCAGTGATGGCACCTGAACCCCTTGTTTCCCACTCAGATATTCCTTCACCAGCCCCTCATCCTCCAGGGAAATCAGGCTGAAGTCAAGGGGACTCTTCTCTGCACTGGAAGTGCTTGGCTGGGGGGGAACATCAACACTCGGTGGTTTGGAGGCAATGGGTCTGCTCCTCAGCTCCTGGGCATCAGAGCAAGCAGAGCTCCCTGGGACATTGCTGTGAGGAGCTGCAGCTGCTGACGAGAGCACAGTGTCTGTCCTGATGCTGTCTGGATTGAAGGAGGATTTGTTTGTTGTGATGGAGTCACTGCTCCTTCCCAAGCTGGTGGCACTGGGCACAGGCTGGGAATCAGAGCCCCGAGTGCTGGCAGGGGGCTGTGTTTGGGGCAGCACGATGGCACACGGGGCTGGGCTGGCAGCTGGAGCTGCAGAAGACTCTGGAGCCGTGGAGGAGCCATCTGAACACGCAGGGGTTACAGCAGAAACGCTGGACGTGGTGCTCCCAGGACGCACTGGGGTGGGAGGTAAGTGAATTGTGGACTGGTCAGCTGCCTTCCCCGAAGGAGCTGCTGCCAGCTGGGAACTTGGCCCTTTTGTCTCTGCACTGCTGGGGTGAGGTGGATTTGCTCCAGCTGGTACAGGAGTCCCTCCCAAAGCAGAGACACTGCCATTGGAAGTCACATTTGTCTGACACTGACTTTCCCCAGCAGCAGCTGGCATTCCCTGAGGAACACTCACCACAGTCTGCACAGCACTGGGGAGCAGAGCCTGGGAGATCACAACCCACCTGAAGGGCAGGATGCTGTTGGGAATGACAGGAGAAGCAGCTTGTGGAGTGACAAGAGCAGGCAGCAGGCTCACTGGTGTCTGCTGTGGCCTGTTACTCTTCAGCTCACAGGTGAGTGGTGTGGAAAGGGACAATTTGTTGGTGCCAGACTCCAGGCCAAGAGGCACCACTGTGATCTGCTGAGGCACTAAAGCCTGGTTTTGCACCACTGCTGAAGCTGAGCTACTGGCTGGGACCTGACTATTGCACCCTCCCTGGTCTGCTGCAGCTGGATTCACACCTAGAGAAACCCCTCCTTCAGGGCTGCTCTCCAGACCTTCCTCTTTTAGTTTCTTACTTGACTGTAGATCTGTCCCTTTTGAGCAACCAGGGCTGTCCCCAGTTTCTGGCACTGCTGAGGAATGGTTTTTGGGCACAAGAGCAGAAGCAGAACCTGCAGCAGAAGTCCTTGTGGGCACTGGTGAACTCTGTGCTTGACTATCTGTCCCAGAAGCTGCTGCAGGTTTGCTCCCTGCTTGTACAGAGGGAATGATTTGCTGTGGTGGGTGCTGGATTATCAAAGGTCCTGAAACCAGCACCTGTGAGGCAACCAGCACTGTCCTCTGCATGGCCTTCTTGGCCTGGGACTCCCTTAAACGCTTCTCTCTCAGCAATTCTGAGACAGTTTTAGGCTTCTGCCTTTGCCACTGGGCTGAGGGAGCTCCCTGCACTGCTCTGGCACAGCTCTCCAAGGCACCAGTGGCAGAGTCCCGTGCTCTCAAGGCAGGAGATCTCCTGACAGCATTCCTTGGGATGTCCTGTTGGGAATTCCTCTGAGAACAAGCTTGGGATGAGTTGCCTGCAGAGAGATGACATAAAAGTACAATGAATGAACACTATTTCCAAAAGCCATTTCTCATGAAACAACAAGGAATGTGGCAAAATTCCTTTTGTGAGAATTCCTACACCACCACAGTCCTGATTTAATCAAGCCAGGTCCCAACAACTGAACAAGGGGTAACTGCCCCCAGAAATCAGAGATGGGGCAGGAATGCACCCTAACACCCCACTGAACTGGTCCAGTGCCACTGGTTCCCCAGCCCTCCAGGGTTTTTTCCAGTCCTTACCAAAGAGGAACATGCTTAAAGATCCAAGAGCTAGCAAAAATGAGCATGACAATGCAGGTTTCTCCTTCAGTTAAACTGGTTATTAATGTAACAGTGATGAATTATGTGAAAGTTCTTGCACATCATAAAAATAAATGTTCTGGTAGGTACCTGAAGAAGTCTCCGTATTTTGGGAAGCCTGTAAAAAAATAAATTAAATTATACTTCTGATAAATTTAAAGATTATTAAAATAGCACAGATGTGAATCAAACCCACATCTGCCACCTCCTGAACAAATGGCCATACAGCCAGCATTTTATTCTGCCTCTGAACCAAAACAAACTGCTAACATACATGTAAACTGTGTGGACATACAATTAAAGTGCTTATTTTAGTCAAGGCTTCAGTGGGAAAAGCTTACAAACACAATACCTGCTGAGGGCTCCTTGCATTAGCCTTAAGCAGCTCCAAATGCCTCAGCTTCCTCTCCTTAATAATCTTCATGCAGCCTTTGGTATCAATCTGAAAGAGCTGCAAGGTGAGAGCTTCATTAACATTTAAATGAGAACAAAAATGTTTTGGTGGAGTCAGTGACAACACAAAATAGAGGGAACATGCTTCACATGCAAGATTGTGGGGATATTTTACACTTACAGAAAAAGCCCTGGCAGGATCAGATTTTGGATGCAGGACTTATTTAAGAAACTTCATATGCAAATCATGAGGGTAGATTAGTCCAGTAATTAGATGATTTGTTTAAGGAACAAAAATAAACCATTTATTTAAGCCTCAAATACTGAGAAATAAAGACTCCCACTGTTTAAAAGCAAGTAATGCTCTTAAGACAGGAAAACTTACATGAACCAGCAGTGCAAACAGGGGAGTGCTGGGGACGCTCACTGATTTCACCTTCTCGTGAATAGCAGCAGCTGGCAAGAAACCCAACATCAAAATCAGCTGGGAATTCACTCAGAAGACATCACAAAGTAGGGACAAAGGTAGGATGGGTCCCCAGTACCTTTTGTCTGGTAGAAAGCCATGCTCCCAGCCTGCACAGTGCAGGGCAGCAGCACATTGCCCACCCAAGGGGTCACTGCCATCAGCAGCTTCCTGTTGAGGCTCAGCCTCCTCCAGCACTCCCTGTCCCGGCGCCGAGCTCGCTCTGGCAGCTCCTGCACATCCTGGCCATCAGCTGCACCCATGCCAGGGGGCTTGGCTAAAAGGCTGGCAGGAGGTTTTAGCATCTTTAATTGCCGTGCATGAAAAAAAAAAAAAAAAACGCAATTAAGAGTTTCCCATTAGGAAGGTTGTGACATTACTTCCACGACAAAACATTCACAGGGCAGTTAGGACAAAAAACTGTGAGTTTTTCCTCTTGGAATTACAGTGCAAGATCTATGACTGTATAAAAATAAATTCCTACTAAGCACAGCTTGGCAGTGCTCATGTCACAAGAGCAGAAAAGACACAAGAGGCACTCACCAGTTTCCTCTGGAAGTTTGTGTTTCTCCTTAGTATTTTTCTCACCTCCTCCAGGCTGACCCGCAGCACTTGTTTTCCACACTGGGAAGCCTGAATGTGAAAGCACAAAGGAGAAGACAGAAGGGAAAGTCACTCCAAGAAAATTATTTCCACTGGATATGCACAGCAGATACAAGTTTTCAACATTCCTGCTGTTGAAATCAACTCTGGAGTGAAGACCTTTACTTTTAATCCTTGTGCATCATCACAACACCAAATGCCTATTTCATAAAAGCCTTTGTGTGAGGAATCTATCAAAATCCAAAATATAGAATTTACTGGGTCTTCACATTTTTTCACTAAACAGTACAAGGGAATGAACAGCAAGATGTTATCTGCTCATCACATCCTGCCCTTACTGCAGCAGCTGCACTTCCCTTCTAACTTCTGATCCAAGCTCCCATCCCAGCTCACCTTGGCAATCACTTCTGCTGGATTCTTCACCAGCACATCTGTGGAATGGGGCTGTGCAATGCCCCTCAGCAGGGTGTTCAGCTCAGATGATTTTTCAGCAGCTTCATCTCTGTCACCTCCTGCCCCTGGAATGTCACTGCAGCTGCTCCCTGCAGCAGCCCTGGCAGCAGAGAGGAGGGATTGGATTTGGTATCTCTCCCTGGTTGCCTCCTGTGTGTCTGTCCTTGTCGGTATCCACAGGTCAATGCTGGGGACTGCACACTCCTCATTGCCCGTGGTGCTGCCCCCCTCCTCCTCCTCTGAGCTGTCTGCCAGCTCCAGATCCATGTCCTCCTCACTGCTGCTCTCTGAAGGGCTGGAGCTCTCCTCAGCGTGGCACCGTTTGCTCGCCCCAGATCTTTTCTTCTTGGTCAAAACAAGCACACACAAGTTTTAGTCAGTGTTCACCCCCGGCTTGCAACTTTCTCAAATCAGGAATTTTCCTTCTCTAAAGGAAACATGATTTTGGAAACAAGATCATCTTCAATATGGTCTTAAATAGCCAGAATTTTTTGAGTGCCTGGGACCAAAACTGGCGACTCAAGAGGTACAGACAAGAAAACCAACATATATATCCCATCCTTACAGGCATTTCAAAGCAGCAAAAAATTCTGGATAATACATAAATATATAGCAAATTAACGGCAGCTCTTCAGAACAAAGGCTGCTTTACCCACCAAAAATTTAAACTGTGAAATCCACAACAAAAATCTTGATTGTGTGAAATCAATGCAATTTTTAAAATTGATTTCACATGATTCCACTTCTAGCTTAGAGAAAATTAATTGAAGAGATGGGTCTGTGACACAGCAGGATTTCCACAATACCTTAGAGCCAACCATGAGTTTCCATTTGCTCAGGCACTGGGAGCCAGTCCGATGTATCAGGTCTGAAGCTATTTTACTCCAGTGACCTGAAAAGGATGCAGAGGATGCAGAACATTTGTATTTGTTGAAAGAACAATTTTATTCATTGAAAGGCCTGAGCAACAGGCCTTTCAATGCAGCCATTACACACATGTTACAAGTTTCTCTGGATAAAAAGACAGAGTTACTGCATGAATGGATCTCAAATCCTTAATACACACAACACACAATACAAAGAAGGTGTAATCATCAGTACAAAGCAGAGCAATAAAAGAGAAAACCTCAATGACACCTCTAAACCTCTATAGATTAAGTCACAGAAACACCTACCCAGGCCATGCTTCTCAACCAGTTCAATCAGCTGCTCCTCTTCCTCCAAGCTCCACCTGCCTTTCTTTACATTCCAGTGCAATACTTTTAAATACCTTCAAAATGAAAACATTACAGTCAGGAACATTCAATCCTGCTTGTAAAAAAATCAGATCATCACTGCACTCCAAGGCTGAACCAAGCCAGCATTCCTAACCCTTATTTAAGGGGCTGGAACTCACCGGTCCCGGCACTGGGCGTCGCTCCTGCCCGGCACTTCCCTCCGGATTTTGTACCAGTCCTTCTCCCCGTACTTCTTAACTGCAGCCATCAGCATCTGCATGCACCACACAGAATAAGAGCTGAAATCCTCAAAGTATCAATCCTAAGAGGCCTGAGGCAGCAGCAGTTCTATTTTGTTTCCTGTGCAAATCTCTGGACAAAAGTGTTTAGGAGTTTCTAAGCTCTCTTGAACTGTAAAGTGCCCACGTTGGTTTGTTTGACACTCCTCTGTGCCACTGCTAAAGCTCACATCTACAGTCATGCCACACCTCAGCAGTTCAACATTCCCACCCTGCAATTTCAGGCCCAGAGAATGGAGCTTACAGCATCTTCCTCTGGTGTCCAGGCTCCTTTCTTCAAGCTGGGGTCCACACTCTTTGTCCAGCGGTAAATCAGCTGAGCAGAATCTCTTCCTTCCATGTAATAAGCAACTGTAAAATTAAAAGGTTTATTTAACTCCGTTGTAATTAATGCTTCTTCCTTTACCTGGACAACAGTTGCAAGCAGTGATTGCCATCAGCAGCACTCTAATCTCTTAGCAAGTGGTGCTCAGCCAAATTTGCAGTATGGATAAAGGTTCCAAGAGATATTAAGTTCTTGCTGATATAGTGAAACTTCCAAATAGGTACAAGAAAGGCAGAGATCACAGCTTCCACCAAGGAAAAGAGAATGGGAGAGTGAAGCATTCCAGGTGAATGAAAGGTTTGTCACTTGTGGGTCACTTACTTTTCTTGTATGGGATATGGCTTCCCACTCTCATCTCTTGAACGAGCTCTAAAAGCATCTGATCCTCTTCCTTGGTCCATTCTTTCCTTTTTAAATCTTTGTTATAGATTTGGTATTTCTGCAAGCACTGGAAAGGTGTCCTGTTTGTCTTAATACAAGGAAAACAGAGAGAAGCAGGTAACTGGTTATTTATGAGGACACAAAGCAAGAGGGAAAAGCTCAAGTACCAAACCTTTTTGGTACTGTTCTTGGACACTCCTCAGAAAGGATTAATTAACAGTGAATTAGTATTGACTTTGTTTTTTAAAGCTGACAAGAGGCAAAGCAAAGCCAGAATGAACCAACTTGCCAGCTCAGACCTTACCCCCAGCTCCTGGGCAATGGTCTGCCAGTCCAGGTAATTGTGTTTAGCAGCTATCTGCTTCAGGTTCTCTATTTCCTCCTCAGTCCATTCCTTCTTGTTGATGCTTGGATGTTCCCAGTTTTGCCAAAACTTCCTCAGTTCTTCTGAGTTACGCTGTCCATCAAACTAAAAGAAACAGTAAAAATCAGTTTAGTCTCAAAGCTGGGATTAAGACACCTGGACAAACAGGAAAATTATTATTCTGCATTCCAGATATGTCTTACTGCCAAGTTTTCCAGAACGAAATCACCAAATTTAACATGTTGAGATCACTTAACAGTCAACTTGGAGAAATGCAAGATGGAAACACTGGATGCAAACCAGGTCAGGTGACTGTCAAGAGGAAGGACACGGATATAAGAAGCAATAAAACAGCTGATCCCCCAACTCACATGGATGTTTGAAATTTTGTCCCAGTCATGCTCATCAAATCTGTTTCCTATTAAGTCACTTTCCGGCAGTTGGCTAAAGCAGAAGGTACAAAGAGGAAGAAAGAATCATATTAAATGGTTAATGAAACATTTTGTCTTCTTGATCCTGCCTCATCTCACTCCTCCCACCTGTTCCTGACTTCCACAAGAACTGAACACTAGGACTGGCAGGAGAAACAGTTAATTAATGCCATATCCAAATACGTTGTTCCAGATTTGTTCATGAGCAAAAGCTCAAAAATATGAAAAATAAAATCAGAGCTCTGCTCCTCTGTTGCTAAAATAAGGACCACTTAAAGCAACACCTCTATACTGGTTGCAGGCATTACACTTTGTGTATACAGACCCAAACATATTTCTTAGTAAAGAACTGTGGAGATGACAGAGCCACAACAGCACCTAATTTTTTAACCCAACACCAATGACCCATCTAGAAGTAGAAGGGGGGAACTTTTAGAGCTAAACTCATTTTTCACCAAGGACATAGAAAGATTTCTTACTTAATTGATTCTATTTCTTGCTCCAAGTCTTTGATTTGCTTTTCCAAGATCTGTTTTTCTGTGTCAGTCTTGACTTTCTCCAGTTTCTGATTCCAATAACTCAACCTGTTCAAACACATTTTTATCACTACTTAATAGGATAAATGTGAATGAGGCCAATGGCATCAGAGGATGTACAGCAGAGACACCTTCCCCATCAGCACCATTCCTTCCTCCAAGTTTATTTCCACACAAAACTGTTCTCCCAAGTTTTCCCACAAGGCACATTCATTGCCATATTTTTGTCCCTTCAATGCGATCCCTGACCCACAAAAAGTTTCAGATAAACCATTTTGGTGTTTACACAGAGAATCAATCGTTGTTGTAACAGCCACAAAGACTGTGCCAGCTCCAGCACAGAAATCCCTCGCTGGACAGACCATTAGGCCTCACCACATCACAATTTCAGCTCCAAGCCTTACAAAGTATTTTAAGTTACACCACAGTGCTCATGGGAAGAAATAGATGCTGTAAAATCCCACAAACACAAGCAATCAACACAGGAACTTGCTGGAGGAAGGTGAAATCTCCACATCTCCCTTCTCCCCCTTTCCCATGCAATGTTCTCAGCAGGAGAACAGAGGATTTTTGGGCAGAACTCACTTGAGCAGTTTTGGCTGGAGCAGGCGCTGCAGGCGGTCGCTCACCACGGATTTCTGCAGCAGCATCTTCTCCCCAGTCTTCCCTAAACCAGACAGGGCAGCAGCCAGACATCAGTGCAAAACCACTGCCAGGGGACACCCACTGCTCCCAGCACCCCTGGGAAAGAACTCTCTGCACTGAGAGTTCCCTGCCTATATCACCAACACCATGTCAGACCTGGGCAAGGCACGGCCTCTGGCTCAGTTTTATTGGGATCTCCAAAGAAACCCCAATAAAGGAATCACCCTGTGAGCACTTGGAGCTGCAGATGTCCCTTGAACTTCCCTCATGTGGGCACTGCCCCTGCACCACCTTACTCGGTTTAGGAGTGCTCACAGGAGCTCATGCACCAGAACAAATGGAAAAAGAGTCATTAATGACTCACTGAAATAATTTATAGAGCACCCCATTCCCTTGTAATGAATTTTTTATGAGCCAACCAGAGGTGTTGATGTTTAACTGCAAATAGCAACACACACACACAGAGTAACATTTGAATATATACATTTGTTATATGAATAGAGGCATGTTACAGCTCTTCTAGAACACTGAACAGCAGCCAGACTTACTTACACTTGGTTGAATGCAGCTGCTCAAAGGATTTGATGCCCTGAGCTGCCTTTTCCTTGGTATCTTCGTTGGAAGGAGGGCCCTGATGAGGATTAGAAGGGTTAGATACACTGAAAGTCAGGCAAAATTATTGTTTCGTCTTAAAATTCCAGCATGAACTACTACAAACATAACTGGAAATTCAAACTTGTGCAAAATATCACAATTCACACTGCTTAGTTGCCTTTGTTAGCAAGAGCTCACAGGTATATAATTTAAATAGAAATATTATCAGTAATTAAATATATTAATAAATTAATATATTAACATATGGATGATGACAGTTGACATCTGGGCTGCCACAAAAAGCCAAGATCTCCTTTTGCCAACGGCCATTAAAAAAAAACAAAATAAAAGTACTAAGAATTGCTCCAGAAAATACAAAAAAAAAAAAAAAAAAAATTCAGAAAGCCTCAGAAACCATGAAAACTCAGTTTCACAGACAACCAGATTTCAGTGATTGCTTTAAATAGCAGCATGGAATTGGGTCCTGGAACTGAAGACAATTAAGTTAAACTCATGAACATTCAAGCCCCTGGTGGCTGCAATTATTTACTTACAATTCCTGTTATTTTATCCTTAAAGTATGGCTTCATAAAATGACCCAGAAACACATTTGTTGGTAGATTTCTGCCATCTCCTGCCTTGGCTGTTTTTGGACCACCAAAGTCACACACAATTTCCTTCTGCAATACAAAAATTAATTGAACAGCATCAGTGTCTCCTCCAAATTCTTGATTTCAGAGAGCAGTGGCTGAGCCCTCACAAACACCCCAGGCAGGGTTCAAACCTGAAGCACCACACTGTAAAATCAGTGCAGGACTTAAAGGCAGAATTTGGAACTTCCTGAGTTTGCACAGTTCAAATGATTAAAAAGATTAATAAAATACTAACTTGCCACAACAAGCTAAAATAGAACATGTAAAACACCCATGTTTTATTGTAAGAAAGCATGGATTCGTCAGTTAAAGAAATCACTTGAGTCCTGGGCTTGAGGGGAAGGAAGGATGGCAAATGGCAACCCAGAAAAGCACAGAAATAAACATTTCACTCCTGCTTTGCTCACCTGCTGTTTTTTGTTTTGTGCTATGAGCAGCTCCACTTCCTCAATCTTTTCCTTGATAACTTCCTGGTACACATGGTTCATCTGCAGGCAGGTTTCTGGATCCTGGGGCAGGCTTTCAATATCATCATCATCATCATCGTCCTCATCCTCATCATCCTGATCACCACTGCTGTCTTCTTCTATTTCCACTTCCTTGAGGCAAATAAGGCATTTAGGGAGAAAACAAAGGAAAACATTTGTTTGAAAAGCAGGTCTGTACCAATCAGTTCTGTAATTCATTATTTCCTCAGCTGAACCTGCTGTGTGCCCACAGCCCGAGGGGTTTGCAGGGACACAGAGCAGGGAGGCCTCTGGCCCTGGTACTTGGCACAGAAATCTCTGACACTGGATAACAAAGCTCTGGGCGGGAATACCCAAAATTCGGGTTTTACTGAGCACAAAGCCAAGGCAATTGCCTGGATTTTCCCAGAGGAGGGTGAGGTTTCCCTTCCTCCTGCTCTCTTCAATAGACAGCTGGAAATATCTACTTAAAGAGAAAACAGTTACCATTTCAGCATGAGAATCTTCATCATCACCATCTTCATCATCACCACCACCATCTTCATCATCATCAGCTAGACAAACAAAATAGAAAAATGCTGACTGTAGCGGGATAAAAGGAAAGCTTTAAACTCAAATATTTTCAATTAAAGCACAGAGGCAAAAGCACCAGACGGATTTCAGACGTGACCATCAATGGATGGGATAAAGTAAAATATGTATTGAGTTAAACTCCACTTATGCTTTTTTGTTTGTTTTAATGTTCTGGAGCAGCTAAAAAATAGCAGCTCTGGATAACTACAGCAAAGCTCAATCGTGGCCCTGCATATGAGAGGCTCCCAGGTGTGCAGCCAAGTGAATATTCCAAGCCAGGAGAAACAAACTTTGCACCAGCAGCCGCTCAGCATCCCCCGGGTGTGGTACAGCCGTCTGACAGAAGTGACACAGAGCCCTGCGATCCGAACACCGGGGGGTGAAGCCTCTCCGGCCAGAGACGCTCGAATTGTCACCGATTTCTCTTGGCTCTGGAAAATGAACTTCAGGAGGCGCAGGAGCGCTGGGGTGGCACAGCTCACACAGCAGTCTGCGAGGACGGCTTAGGCCCCGCGATGTCACTGCTGGTGATATTTGAGTGCAAAAGGAACGTGCAAAGTGCCGGTACCGGCGGCTGCCTGGGGAGCGCCCCGCGCCCGCCCGAAGCCGTACCGGAGCTGAGGCTGGAGTCGGACAGAGCCAGCTGGATGTCGGCCCCGCCGGGCTGCAGGCTGCGCTCCAGCTGCTCGATCTCGCGGCGGATCTTCTCCCGCTCCGCATCGAGGTCGAGGCCCTGAGGGGAGCGGAGGGGCCCGGCCTGGCCCGGCCCGCGGGACATGGCGACCCGCGCCACTGCCGGGGCTGCGCTGGCCACGCCTCCCCGCTCCGCCAATCGCTGCTGCGGATGCGGATCAGCTGACCCGACACGTGACACAGCGCAGCCAATCCGAGCGGGGCTCGGTGCACGTGCATGGCCAGGGGGCAGCCCCGGGGCCCGCGGAGACCGCCCCGGGCTGGGCCCCGAACGGGACCGCGGTAGCGGGACACCGCGACACGGCCTTCAGTGGCACCGGGACACTGCGACACCGCCTTCATTGGCACCGGGACACCGCGGTACCGGGACACCGCGACACTGCCTTCATTGGCACCGGGACACCGCGGTGCCGGGACACCGCGACACGGCCTTCCGTGGCACCGGGACACCGCGGTACCGGGACACCGCGACACGGCCTTCCGTGGCACCGGGACACCGCGGTACCGGGACACCGCGACACGGCCTTCCGTGGCACCGGGACACCGCGACACGGCTTTCAGTGGCACCGGGACACCGCGGTACCGGGACACCGCGACACGGCCTTCAGTGGCACCGAGACACCGCAGTACCGGGACACCGCCTTCATTGGCACCGCGACACCGCGACCGCCGGCCGACCCCCCCGGGCTTTTCCCCTCCACAGCAAGAGCACTTGAACGGCAACAAGAGCCTCAGCCAAAATCTCTGCGAGTCCCAACCGAAACCTGGGGGAATCGCGCGGTGCCTGGGGAGAAGGGGCCGCGGTGCCCGCCCAGCAGGACCGGGGGTGTAGTCTGGTCCATTCCGGGTTTAGGGATCCGTTGGCTGTGGCTGCACCGCGGGAAGGGATGGTGAAGCCAGGTCTGCAGTTTGGTACGTCGAAATGAGGCCAAGTATCAAAAATTCACTTTTTAGTAATGGTTTCCATATGAAAACAAAGTCCTCCGTGTTGTGTGAGTCACTGTCCATCCTCTGACACCTCAGCGATTCTGTCTATGGATTTCAGGAGATCAGCGACGAGCTGCAGGGATTCTGCTCCAGAGAGCAGCTGCCTGGAATGGGAGAGACACAGTGTTAGGTTGGGTGCAGTTTTGAGAGAGTGTTCCCATATTCTGTGTTTTATCAAGCAGCATTTTATCAGGACTGGAAACTACTACCTACACTTGAAGGAAAACACATCACAGGTAAGAACATGGAGTAGCTCCTCTGGCACACAGTACTTCAATCCTAAAAAACCCACTGAGGACGTTTACTTGTGAGCCCAGAATGTAGCCCAGTGCCTGGGAGGGTGTCAGGAGGGTTGTCCCAGCCCAGCTCACCTGATGGATGCTCGGGAGCTGGTTGTGACCTGGAGCAGGTGCTGCAGGGCCACCTCTGCGTTCTGCTTGGCTGCAGCCAACCCTGCCTGGCCCGCCCGCAGTGCCTCATTCTCCAGCCTGGAATTCCTCAGCTCAGCCTGGGGGGAAGAGGCAAAAATCCATGTGAAAGAACCCCAGAACTCCAGCAGATACTCTGCAGCTAAGGAATACATTCACACAGCACTTTATGGGTGTGGAATGTAATAATTAACTAACACAAGGATAACGAACACAAGAAAACAACGTAATAAACAGTAATCATAACCAGACTGCCTGGAGGGAGTGTCTTCACAGAATCATTAGGGTTGGAAAGGGACTCTGGATGCATCCAGTCCAAACCTCTGCTAAGGCAGAGTCATCTGGAACAGGTGACACAGGGACATTTCCAGGTGGGTTTGGATGTCTCCAGAGAGGCAGACTCCATGCATTCCCTGGAGAATTTGCTCCAGGGCTTTGCCACCCTCCATGGAAAGTTCTTCCTCATTTCAGTTTCTGCCCATTGCTCCTCATCCTGGCACTGGGCACCACTGAAGAGTCTGGCATGATCCAGGCCCTCTCAGCCTGTGACAGGACACAACTCCCAGCCTTTACTGAACCTGAAAACACACCCAGCATTTTCCTCAGAGCCTGCAAAACCCTTGCAATATCCTTTCCACTTGCTCAATTCCGAGCTGTATCCTTGCAGCCCCAGCAATGCTGCTCTGTACCTGGAGCTGTGCATTTTCCTGTCTCAGTTTGGCAGCGCTGTTCTCAGCTTTGGCAGCCCGTTTCTGCAAGAGAACATGGATTATTGAAACCACAGGGTGCTGAGGATAAACCAGGCAGCTTGAGCTATGTGGGAAGGAGTGATTCCAGCACAGAACTTGGGAGGGGGTATGGTTTGTGTTACACCACGCCACGTTCTGAACGTTTTAGGAGGTAGGAACAGCTCCCTCCTTGCTTCCTCACTGTTCCTTTTTGGGACCTGCACAACCTCCCCAGCTTCACAGGGGAGAATTTCTTCCTGATACCTGATCTAAACCTCAAGCCAACACTTACAGTCATCAGCTGGAGATTCTGCTCCACGTGCTGCACCATTGCTTCCAAATCCTGTGCTTCCTTTTCTTCTTTGATTTTGTTTTCCTCAAGCTTCTTCTCAAGCTTCCTCATCCTTAAAAAAATAAGAGATGGCACACAGTAAGCACCTGTATCATTAAATACTTTAGGAAGAAAATTCTGGGAAAGGATCAAGAATCTCATGGTTTCATATCACAAGGAAAATGAATTCTTCTCACGCACTTGTCTGCTTGAGTTTCAGACAGAATCTGAAGCTTATTGATCTTGCTTCTCAAAAGAGCATTCTCTTCTTTTAGCTAAAAACAGAAATTAAAAAAATTATTATTAGGTTGAAGTGTATTTTCACAACAATACCAACAATCCAATATATAGTAACAGAATATTTATATGATAACATATGACAGAATAGAATAATAACAGAATATTCAGCTTTAATACTGGAAATCCTTGTGCTGTCTAATACATTTAAGCTTAACTTTACCTTCAGCTTGCCCATCTGGAAACCACTGTGGGGCACAGGAATGTGGCACTGAAGCACCAGTGCAAATGTGACTAATGAATGCTGCCGATTCTAAATAAACATGACCTCAAGGGGCAGGAACACGAGGAAGTCACCTGGGTCATGTGCAGGGCAGCGGGACAAAGAAAGTACCGGACCTGTTCACGCTGAAAAGCACATTTCCATAGACCTAATTCTCTTCCTCAGCAGCTCTTGATGGCACAGGCTGTGACGCCGAGTTGTGTAGCGAGCCAGCAGCCAGCTCAGAGCGGGTGGGACAGAGAAAGGTGCCGGGAGGGCGGGCAGCGCTCACCTGCTCGTAACTCGGCTGCCGGGAGGGACCGCGGGCCGGCCCCGGGGCGGCTCCGAGCGTCACCAGGTGGGCCTGCTCCACAGCCAGCGGCTGGTAGCTCTCGCTCCACTCCTCCTCCTCCTCCTCTTCCTCCTGCTCGTCCCCCGACACTGCGGGCAGCGGGGGCACGACGGGCCCGGGCCAAGCCGCCTGCGGAGGGGACAGCGGGGCTGAGGTGGGCGCCTTGACGGGACGGAGCCCGGCCGCGCTGCCGCACAAAGCCTCACCTGTGTGTCACCGCCCGGGCCGTCACCGCCGCGGGATTTGGAGCGGACGAACTCGCGGAAAGAGAAGGGGTTGGGCTCGGCCGGGTCCCCCGGCGGCGGCTCCGCCACCGGCAGCGGCGGCGCCGCCATGGCCGCCTGTGGGCGCGGCGGGGCGGGGCCTCCCCGTCCGAGCGGACCAATGAACGCGCGGCCTCCGCCGCCGCGCCCAATCGAGGCCCCGCCCTCGTCCCGCCCCCGCGGCTCAGCCCCGCCCCCTGACCCCGCTCTCACGGTGGCGGCAAGATGGCGGCGGCCATGGCGTGGCTGCGGCGAGGCGCCTGCGGCCCGGCCCGGCGGTGAGCGCGGCCCCGGCACCGCGCGGGGAGGGCAGGGCGCTGGGGGACAGCGGGGGGACGGGCGGGGAGGGGCGGCAGCGCTCGGGACCCGCTCTGGGAGGGGATCAGCGCTCGGTAGCGGCCTTGGCGGAGGGGCGCGCCCGCAGCCCGTGACGGTGTCCCCGGTGCCCCTCAGGTGCGGGCTGGCGGCCGGCCGGAGCTACAGCGGCGGCAGCGCCTACCCCAGCGTGTCGCTGACGTGCCCGCTGCCCGGCGTGCCCAAGGCCGTGTTCGCGGCGGCCGAGAGCCGGGAGCGCTTCGAGACGAGGGTGACGGTGCTGGAGAACGGGCTCCGCGTCGCCTCCCAGAATAAATTCGGGCAGTTCTGCACCGTGGGCAGTGAGTACCCGGCGGGGCTGGGGGCAGCCGGTGTCACCTCAGCTCCCCTCCGAGCCGGGGGTTGGGTTGTGAGGACCGGGGGTGTAAAAGTCACGCTGGTTTATTCTCTTCTTTACGCCAGTTCTGGTAAATTCGGGATCAAGACACGAAGCGAAATACCTCAGTGGTATCTCCCACTTCTTGGAAAAACTGGCTTTCTCTGTGAGTACTGCCCTGCAATGCCCAGTAATCTGCTGGGACAGTGAGGGAGAGCAGACAAGGAGAGCCTGATCCACAGGAACTATTAAAACATTGGTGACAGCATTGCCAGAGTCACAGAATCTTAATTGCTTATTAATTACCGTGACTGTAATTGTATTTTGGAAGTCTTTGTGGTTTCACCTCCAAGGCTGGCATGTAGTGATCAAACCATTTGACTGAAAGAACATAGAAGATGCTCTGGGTTACACTGAAGGGTTATAAAACAGTTATTGCTGTACCAATTTATAACACTGGTATTTTCTTCCTTAGTCCACAGCTCAGTTTGGCAGCAAAGATGAAATTCTCCTCACCTTAGAGAAGCATGGAGGCATTTGTGACTGCCAGGCATCGAGGTGGGCTCCTTCTCCTGCTGGTACCTGGGTGTTGTAGCACTCACAGCACTTTGGATCTCTTTTTCTGGTGTGGGGCAGGAAAAGCCACTTTTTGTTCCTAAGCAGCAGAAATCTGTTTGGGCTGCTGGGCTACAAAAAAGCCTGAAAGGATGATAAAATTCAGATTTATTTAATTTCAGATCATTTAATGATTAAAACAGCTTCATTTGTGATTTCCTGATTCTGAGATGACACTGAATGACCCCAGAAGTGACTTCTCAGTGCAGAAGCTGTTTTTTTGTGTTGCAGGGACACCATCATGTATGCAGTGTCTGCTGATGCCAGAGGCCTGGACACCGTGGTCAACTTGCTGGCTGATGTAACACTCCAGCCCAGGTTATCAGGTCTGGCAACACAATCCTCTGCCTCAAAAAAAAAAAAAATATTTCCAACACATGGCTTGCTCAGAATTCTCTCAGAAGTGACCTTGCAGCAGCTGAGTGTTTTGTGTACGGGTTGCCATCCCTTGCTTTGTTTTGTTGCAGATGAGGAAATTGAGATGACCCGAATGGCCATAAGGTTTGAGCTGGAGGATCTGAATATGAGACCTGACCCAGAGCCTCTCCTCACAGAAATGATCCATGCGGTAACACACTGGGAATCCCACCCTGCATGCAGCCTCCTGCTGCATTCTCTTCCTTTTATTTTTTTTTGCCAGCAGATTTTTGCCAGCTGCAGGGTTTGCTTTAGACTAAAAAGTAGATTTTTTGTTATTCAGTTTCTGTGATGGGAGAATTTGACTGTCCCTTCGCTCTGAAATCCAGCATTCTCCACATGTGGAAGATTCTAACCCAAACTGAAAAAAAACCAACCTATCTCTAATTTCCCTTTGTTGATACAGTTGACAAAATGTTACTGAGTTGCACTGACATTAGTGAAATAATGCTCAGCTTTTCCTCTCTGAGATGTGGGCTTAATTCCAAAGCAAAAAGATGTTAACAGAAGGATTTAGGGAAAAATGAAGTGATGTTTGTGACTTGAATGTGCCTATTCCCTTTTAGGCAGCCTTCAGAGACAACACAGTGGGACTGAACAGGTTCTGCCCCGTGGAAAACACGGACAAAATCGACCGGGATGTGCTGCACTCCTACCTGAGCAGTTACTACACCCCAGACAGGATGGTGCTGGCTGGGGTGGGGATTGAGCACGAGCACCTGGTGGAGTGTGCCAGGAAATACCTGCTGGGGGTGGAGCCCGTGTGGGGCTCTGGGCAGGGCAGGGCTGTGGACAGGTCCGTGGCTCAGTACACCGGAGGCATCATCAAGGTACGTGGTGGAGGTGGCATCCAGCACCTTGCTGGGATTTGCTGATTTCTCTCCAGGCTTTTGCTTTTCTTAAGTCACATTTCATGAGTATGAGCCCAGACTGGCCAATGACAGTTGTTAATTGGGTGGCATGGTAATTATTTGGAAGGTATCAAACTGGGTACAGTAGCTGTGAAAATTGGTGTTAATAATTTGTCTGCCTTTCCCACAGGTTGAAAAAGACATGTCTGATGTGAGTCTGGGCCCTACTCCCATCCCAGAGCTCACCCACATCATGATTGGGTTAGAAAGCTGCTCGTTTTTAGTAAGTATTAACCTGAAATCCTTCATTTTGCCCTATACTTGGAGAATCCCAGGATCACTGATCCATTACACAACCATTGACATTTTTGCTGCTGTACATCTAAACAAACAGCATTTTCTTTGACATTTTGCTGAAGGCCTTGACCTTCACACTGCTCTTGTGCTGTGTTTTTTTTCTCCCCTTTACTCACCCCAGACTCTCGAGAGCTCTGCCATTACCTGAGTTTTTTGTTCCAATCCAGGAGGACGATTTCATTCCTTTTGCGGTGCTAAACATGATGATGGGAGGTGGTGGCTCTTTTTCAGCTGGAGGGCCTGGCAAGGGCATGTTCACCCGGCTGTACCTCAATGTGCTCAACAGGTTGGTTTGTCTTGCTGTTTAAGGGGTGGCAGAAACAATCCTGAAGGAGATTTACATGGAGAAAAAAACCAAAACCAAACCCTACCAGGTTTTACATCAGTTTGTTCTGCTTGGAACGTGGGACTGGCGTGTCAGTTGGCATTTTGAGAGGGTGAAAAGTAAAGGGCAGAAGTGACCAGGAATTCTGTTTTCTTCTGCTAGTCCTGTACATGCTTTAATCAGGGAGTATTAACAGGATTGGCTGTGTATTGTCCTGGGTTTAGTCTCAAGGATTTAAGTGGAGAGAAGGAAGTAGATGCCACATGCATAAATTGTCAGAGGCAGGGATAGACAATTCTCATTGCACTGCTGAGAATCCTGAAAGTACACTAGGAGAGTGCTCACTCACTGTCCATATTTAATTTTTACATAGTAAATTCTAGATTTTCAATTTTAAAATACTGTTTGTATACTCACAGGCACCACTGGATGTACAATGCCACCTCTTACCACCACAGCTATGAGGACACAGGTCTCCTGTGTATCCATGCCAGTGCAGATCCAAAACAGGTACAGAGTTCTGTACTCAGAGTCCCTAAACTGTGACCACCACATCACTCAGTACCAGAGAGTTCTGTGCACACAAGAAGCATTGCTCTGATCTTCTTTCCATGGTCTGTTTTCTCCAGGTTCGGGAGATGGTGGAAATCATCACCAGGGAATTCATCCTCATGGCAGGAGCAGTGGGAGAGGTCAGCAGCACATTTGAGTTTGCAGATGAAATAATCCCTGGAAGTGTCCAAGGCCAGGCTGGACAGGGATTGGAGCAACCTGGGGTAATGGGAGGTGGCCCTGCCCATGGCAGGGATGGAAGTGGATGAGTTTAAGGTCCCTTCCAACCCAAACCAGTCTGGGATTCTGTGAATGCATTGCACTGATAGAGCTAGAATAGATTTTGATGGATAATTTTGTTACATTTTCTGTAAAAGAATACAGCAACGTTAGCAGTGCATCCACAAAGAGAGAGGTGTCTGCAGAACCCTTCCACATTACCTTATACTACAGAGCAGCAACCAGATTTTTAAATTTCCTGCTCATTCACAGGTGGAACTTGAGAGAGCAAAGACACAGCTCAAGTCCATGCTCATGATGAACCTGGAGTCTCGGCCAGTGATCTTTGAAGATGTGGGGAGGCAGGTTTTGGCAACAAGCACAAGGAAGCTACCTCATGAGCTCTGTGCCCTCATCAGTGAGTAGACAAAGCTTTGCCTTGTGGGCAACTGTACCTACAGTTGTAGGTACAGTTAAAATATTCTTGTAGCACTTATGAATTTCCTCTGAAAGCCTGGGGGTATAAATACTACAGAAATACATTTCAAACTGAGCTTAATTGCTGTCAAGCTAACACAGGACTTATTTTAGTCAGAAGGAAGAGAAGGTGAGAATCATCGTAGGGAAGATATGGAGTTGGTTTTCTGAGCATCAGCCCAAAGCTGCTTTGTGCTGTTCACAATGGAGGTGTCACAGCTCTGCCTTTTTTCTGTCTGCAGGTCAAGTGAAACCCACTGATATCAAGAGGGTGGTGACTAAGATGCTGCATAAGAAGCCAGCAGTGGCTGCCCTGGGTGACCTGACAGATCTGCCCACGTATGAGCACATCCAGGCTGCCCTTTCCAGCAAGGACGGGCGGCTCCCGCGGCTCTACCGCCTCTTCCGATAGAGCAGCACCTCCTGCCCGACTCAAAATCCCTTCTTTTTTAATGGTTTTTTTTTTTTTTTGATTCTCATGTTGCTGTACCACTCTCCCTCCCCCCAATGCTCCCAGGCATTCTGTGCAACCATGGAGCTGAGCAAAGCTGCTTCAGAGCACTGGACTGTGCAGAGCTGGTGTAAGGAGCCAGCGCTGGCTCTGGAGGAGGAGTTTGACCCTCTGCAGGTTACAAGAGAAGATGGGTGTTGACACCCTTCTCCTGGCTTTGGGGAGAACAGAGCAAGCCAAAGTATTCATCACTAGAATGAAAGCACATCTCTGAGCAGTCTCTTCATCACCCCAGCAGTGGAAGTGGGGCTGTTACATGAGGCCCCACTGTGCCCTTCCTGAGGAATGTGTGGCACCTTAAACAGCTTGGCTCACATGTCTGAATTAAAAGAATATTTTTAACTGTTACTAAGGTGAATAAAGACTTGGTCAGACTGAATTAGGAAAATAATAGTTACTGTCCCTGGGAAGTTAGGCAAAACGTTTCCTGCAATCCAGGTTTTGTTACAAATCATGGATCCATTTCATCAGTGTAATTCACCATCTGACAAGGAGTCACCAACCTGGGAATAACTTCATCATCTTGCTAGAGCTCCAGGGAAAGCAGACCCACGACAGAACCAATTTTCTCTGGAGTTCCTCTGGAGAGGTGCTGTACATAATGGACACTTACTTGAGAATGAGATTGATCCTATTGTTTAGGTTTTTCACTTGAACTGTGCTAAAGAATAAAAGTTCTTTTGCTCCAGAGTTGCCATACAAACAGTTACTAAAGGAGTTGCTGCTGCTGCACCTTCAACTCGTGCCTCATTTCCTCAGTGTCACCCAGATGGACTTAAGGCCTTGCAAAGACACAATCAGTCTCACAGCAGACATGTGGCTCAGCTGGAAGTCAAGATAACAAAATCAAAACATTTAGAAACACTATCTTGACTGACACCACGTCACAGCCAAGTGCCACACGTGTGACACGCTGAAGAAATGGAGACTCAAAAGAGGAATAAAACACTGGATTTATATAATCCCCTAATATATGGGTTTAAAAATACAAGAGAGCTGCACTGCAGCTCTTCACTGCTAGATGTGTATGGTAAGGAGCAATCCAGCTGGGAGCAGAGCACTGTGAGGCTGCTGGTACCTGCTTTACCCCATCCTTTCCTCGTGCAGCTCAAAGGAAAACTTGCATTGCTTCCTGCAGAGCCCACAGTGTGGAAGTCCTGTTCAGTTGTGTATGCTTGTGAGGAAATAAAGAGACCTCTGAACAACCAGAGCAAGTGGTAAGAGTTCTGAAATTCATCTGCCAAGGGTTTCCTGAACTAGAAGTGGAGCATGCTTTGTTCAATGCAAACAATTACAGAGAAATCTGTCCCACCCCTCCAACTGAAGACAAGTGGCCCAGGTCACCCAAACAGACACCACGCAAAGAACTCTGGTTCTTACAACAATAAAAGCTGGTTCTCAGTTAAGGTATTGCATTAATTTATTTTTTTTTTCCTTTAAAAAGAAAGGAAATCCAAATACCTGATGGCTACAGACAGGTCAGTGCCATAAATGTACCGCAGAACAGGAGCCTGTCTTGGACAGGTTGCATAGTCAGCAGCACTTCCTCCAAGGTGTTTGCATGATGTTTTAGGTCCTAAGGTGATTAATGATCCCATCTGTGCCCATGAGGAGTTCTTAGTTATTAGCTGTACTTAACATTTTACCAGTGACATACTGGTCCTTGTAGGATATATAGCCTTAAGACAACACTACTTCAAAAATAGCAAGTTATTCACAGTTTACTGATCTGGAAAAATAAAACCAAAAGGAATTGACTGTGATTGGAGGTAATGGAGCTGTGTGGAGCTGAGTGGCTGCAGTTGCTCTGCAAACCTCCCTAGTGCACTCACTTGGCATCACTTTGGTGAAGCATCACACAGTGCCCTGTTGTCAGATAAATTCCAACTGCTGCTGCTGCTGAAGGCAGGTAGTGCTTAATCAGCCCTGGGGAGGACAAGTGAGTTCAAGAAGGGATTGCTTCAAGCAGTCTCAGCAGACAAATATATGGCCTGAGAGTTTGGTATTTACCCCCTTAGGAATAGAAGGCCTATAGAATGATTATTGAAAGGCAATGTTTCTACACTTCAATGTACAGGAGTACATTCACACACAATTTGCTGTAGAGGACCCAAAAAGCCCAACACAGGAGCACCATCCATACACAGGACTGCTGTGAACTGGTCCCTGTTACTCCTTGTACAGAATACCAACACTTGGCTACAGAGAAGGAGCAAACCCAACCCCACACTGGATGGAAGTTAATCTGACCAAACCAAAGAGACAAACAAAGAATTCACCTTTCTGCAGGCTTTTCTTAGGTCCCCTGCCCTGGGTGATGCCAGTTCCAGCAGCTGTGCCCCTGCATGGAGGAGAACCAAGGGTCTGCACCCAGTGGCTTCCTAAGATAGTCTGGTTAAAAATAAATCAGTTACACCAGTTGGGATGGATGTTTTAAATAACTGACTCCTTTTCTTCGGCAGAAGCACTTGAGCTACATGGATTAGCTCATGCAGATGAATCCAGGATGAGGTTTAAGACATTCTTCACAAGCCACAGCATCTGCCAGAGGTGCTTATGCAGACAATTCCCTGCAGAGTTTGCCATGGCCTGAAATCCTCTTTCAGGGCACCTCTACCACAAGCACTGCAGAGCTTTCAGCTCATGAAATGCTACATATGCTGCTGGATCTTTGGTCCTTTTGCTCGCGGCGTTTCAGGAGTTCCCTTGTAGCCCGCCTCCTTATTCCAATTAAATACAGATCTCTGTCAAACAGCCCTGCAGCCAGGGGGATGCTGCAACAGGAACACAAGCCAGCAGGTCAGGGCAGAAATAAATCCTTGTTTGCCCAGCATTTCCCTCCTACTTCATACAACAAAGGCCACAAACCTGATTTTCACTTCCTTAAGGCGTTCAGCTACTGCTGTGGGAGGAACAAGAGTTCCAACAACTTGTTCTTCCACAGCAACAAGGTTTTTCACAATAGTTTAAAATGCTGGTTGTAAAAGGGAAATGTACTTTAAATTTTAGCATGAACTCACCTGCTTTCATATACAGAGGACTTTCTTAATGACTCTGAACTCATTTGAAAAGCTCAACCACGTTACTGCTAACCTGATGTATTCACTGGTGTGGTTCATCTCAACAATTCTTACATTGATGTGTTTTAGAGGGGCCAGAGCAGCCCATCACATGTTGCTATTTCATGGGTATTTAATACTCAGAAACAAAAATTCCCATTGTAATTGTACTGCTAGTCAAATACTTTGAGAAAGCACTTTTCTAGATATTCAGGTCTTGAAATCCCTGACCATAGTATTCACAAAAAAGAGAATAATTCCAAACCAAATTTTCCAAGGAGTTCTACTAATACAACAGCCTACAGTAGGACATTAGAACTTGGAGGATCTCAAAATACTCCACTGACATCCAGCTGTGCTGAACTGCAGCCACCACTGGGGAGGGAAAACAGAACTGATCTTAAAGAGGGAAAGATAAAAAGAAGAGGAAAGCTGCCCATGCTGATAGAGAAAACAGAGAGCTGAATCTCAGCTAAAACACAGATTTATATCCCATCCCTGTGGGCTCTGTTTATCCCCCTCAGAAGGATTAAGGCAGCAGGGATTTCAGCTGTCAGTGCAAGGTTTAAGCTCTTACTGCTCTGACCACCAGCATGTAGTGGGTAAAACCCAAACAGGCTCGCAGGGACAGACACAGCAGAATATCCTCAGCATCACTGGAGCCAGGAGCAATCCTGTGGAGCTGCAGGAGGTACTCACTTGTCTCTGCCAGGCCTCACTTTGACACGAAACAAGGCAAACACAGGCCGGTGGTCTGAGGTTCTGATGACAGGACACGAGGAGTATTTGACAGCCTGGATGTCGTCCTTGTAGCGGCTGCGGAACACGACTCGGTCCTGGAGGCAGGGACAGAGGGGACAGTGATGGTCATTCCCTCTGCACATCATCCACTCTGGAAAGCAGCACTGCTTCACAGAGACAAATCTATTCATTCATCACGCTCCACTTAATGAAATTAATGTGTCCTTGGATGGGGATCCATTCATGAAGTGTCTGATCCCAACAGTTGCTCTGTGCCAGCTCTGAGCACAGGGGAGAGCCCACTCAGACAAGATGTAAGGTAGGGAAAATAATGTGAACAGCCTGTGCCAAAGTATCTCTGTGCCCATAAAATTCAACAATCCTTTCTTCCAGAAGTCCTAGCTGCCCTTAAGCAACAAATCTCAGCACAACTGAATCTCCTTTGACTTCTGAAATCATCCCTTACCGTGTAGGAGGGAGTCCTTTGTTTGGAAGTGGAGTCATAGCTGTCCTTTCCTATGTCAAACTTGTAGGAAGGACGGAAATGGATATCAGCCTCTTGGAATCCTTTGAAAATAGACCCTGTAAGGGAAGGGGAGAACAGCATGAACAAACTCCTCCCTCCTGAGAACTGAGCACTGTGTCTACTAATGCTAGAACTGGAACCAGCTACTAATGCTGACTAGAAAGAGCAGCCATGTACATCCCAGAAAAACCTGGGCTTGGGCTCCAGAAAGGGAGCAAGCTCCAGTCCTGACATGGAGAGGATAAAAAATAGCCAGTGGCTGTGAAGTCAGTGGTCAGTTAAACAAAGAAGACCTGGTCCATGCACTTCCCCTTTCACTGAAAGCTCATGCTGCTTGGCAGATGCTGTTCAAATCTAAATTCCCTGGACACTGGGACAGAATGATGCCCAGGTTATGCAGGAGTCAGATGAAACAGCAGCAAATGGGTTGGGAGATTGCATTAAATAGAGCAAACTGCTACAGCCAAAGGTCCCTTGACACAATGTCACTGTATTTGCCAGCTGCTGACTCCCTTTTTTAGGGAACTTAACCAAAGCTAGCAGGAAAGGTCTCCTGGAAATGGGGACTGGGCTGACACTACTGCTGTGTGTAGGTAATTTTGTTTCTGGAGAGGAGGGAGACAAACAGCTGCCCCTTACCCCGACTCATCTCACTGGTGAGCTGGTCATACACCAGGAGCTTGGACACGTCTGTGTCGGGGTGCTGGTTCAGGATGGAATCCACAGTCTCCCGATCCTTATTCAGCCGGAAGTTGAAGTCACCAAACCAGAAAACTTCATCAAACCGAGTTGTGACATCACCTGCAAATTCACACCACAAGTGTTCAAGGGATGCTGCTGAATGAGTTTGAGTAACAGGAAGAAATTCTTTTCTTTCACTACCTGGAGATGTGATATTGAGTATGTTTTCTACCTGAATGTGGGAATTAACAACCCAGGAGAAAACAGAACAGAAATGTTAAAAACCATAGAAAAAGCTGGAAAGAGACCAAACTTCTAGGACCTAACACCAGAGGGAACACAAAAAGCTCATGCTACACTGCAGATAAAGAGTATATTCAATTTCCCAGTAAAAGGACCTAATTATTTATCTAGGCATCAAGTTGTCACCACAATGTAAGAAAACAATAATGGACTTTGGCAAACAATGCTCTGGCCTGTGTACATGCAAAGTGACATAAGGCTTATTCTCTTAAATTTTGAAATAAAGTAATTCCTAATTGCTCTAGAAAACACTTAGAAAGTGAAACACACTTGTAATATCCATAATAATTAAACTGAAATTATTATATGGTTAAAAAATACATCACCTAAAAATTCCCTTTTGAATTTTCTCTCTCCCATTTCAAATTTTTTCTCAAATTCCCAATTTCAAGAAAAAAAAAAAAATCATGGGAATAATAACCATCCTCAGACCGAAAAGACCTGTAGTCTCTTTTTACACAGCCTCAAATGATCACTCTACTCTCTCTTTCTCAGTGCAGACTGAGACACAAGGCACAGACTCTGCTGATGTGGGCTTCCCCACGCTCATGGTTTCACACTTACTAGAACTGGATCGATATGGATTTGTGTCTGGAACATTCTTGGGAAGT
Organism: Sturnus vulgaris; assembly: GCF_052056855.1. Lineage (NCBI taxonomy): Eukaryota > Metazoa > Chordata > Aves > Passeriformes > Sturnidae > Sturnus > Sturnus vulgaris. Next base: position 2,587,158 of record NC_142264.1, read on the forward strand.
GTAAGGGCTTGAATGGTTTTATTGTAGTCCAGTTTCCTCTCATTCACTTTACTGTCCCCAGCTGCAAGACAGAAAGCCCATTACTGCCAACAATGAATCATTTTCATTCAATGACCATCTTTGGTTATACCAGGGGCTTCCAAAGGGTATCAGACATTTTCCACATGTAAAATGGGACACTCTGGGAGTGTCTGCACTGAATAATGATGGTAGAAAGTGTGGAAAAGGGGATACAATGGTGCAGAGTTCATTTCTGTTTCCATAAACACAGTTCTTTTGTAAGTTTGTTACCAAACAATCCTCCTCCCTCATCCTTCTCAGCTCAGCAATCCTGAGCTTTGGCTTCAGCCTGTACAGCTCCCTCCCCTCCTCTCTCAACCAAGACACTCGTAGCAAGATTACAAATGTCTCACATGTGAAGTGGGAGGTGATGAAGAGAAAGGAGGTCCCAAAAAACGTGAAGCTGATTCCCAGAGCTCCCTTGGTTTTGATCTGAGACACGATTCGAGTTGTCACCGTGGCATACTCCACTTCTGGAAGGAGGAAAAGAAGATGCTGTTACTGAAACGCTTCTGACAGTGAGCAGGGAGGTTAGGAGGGGTGTGGACACACACATTCAGAGAGCTGGGGAATTACAGCTTGGAAATTCCTTGTCAGGCCCGGATTTCTCCTGACTCTCAGCTCCATTCCCAGGCTGACAAGCTGACTGCAGCTTCAGTTAGGGAGGGAGTCTCCCAAGGTGATAACATGGTGAAAACCAGAGTGGAATTCATAATAAAGATTAACACCTGGTGTCTTTCCCGTGGGACACATCCTGAGGTGCTCTCCCAAGGATGTTTTTCCCAATTATCCAATGAGCTCCTGTCCTGTCCTAGCTGCACTAACACACTTTAAATCCGGGCTGTCTGTACAATAAATTTGCCCTTTTTCCCCCCAGAAGAGCTCCGTGTGTGTTGCTGTCCTTTCTCTCTCTCTTTGCAGCACAGTAAGCACAGAGGGGGAGAAAAGGGCAGGGCACAGGCTGGCAGCAGTGCCTCCAGCTCAGCACACACCTGAGCAGAACCAGATGAGGTCCCTGCGGATGAACACAGACATGTAGAGCACTCCGTGAGCAGCCGAGTGCAGCAGGACGTAGTGGGGGCCCAGCGTCTCCTGCAGGCGAATCTCCCACTCTCTTCTGCAGGAAAGAACAACAGCTGGATCACACAGACAGTACAGGAGACAACAACCAGGAGAGCAGATCAGCCTTGTGCACTCAGAGCAATCCCTCTCACACAGAACATCAAGTCAGAAGCAAAACCTCCCTGTGCTGAACTAAGGGCTGGCTGCTGAATCAGCAGAGCTTTGCCATCAGGATGAGATTCTGTATGCCCAGAGAAGCTGTTCCATCCCTGGAAGTGTCCAAGGTCAGTCTGGACAGGGCTTGGAGCACCCTGGTCTAGTGCAAGCTGTCCCTGCCCATGGCAGGGGGTGGCACGGGATGGGGCTTTAATGTCCCCTCCAACCCAAACCATTCTGGGATTTTATGATTTACAGATCTCTGTGACTTTTTCCTCTAAATCCCATTTCCTACTACTCATGCAGTAGAATTCAGTCTTGTTAAATGGGTTGATTATTGAAAATATTAGGAATATAATGGAGACTATTTCTAGTCTAATTCAAAGCAAAATGATTAGTTAACAATAAAAGAAGATGGTTCATTACATTGTTTTTGCTACCTGTCTGGACAGCCTTCTTGAACCCCAATGACATACATGTCCTGGGCAAAGTCTGGATCTGTTGGCAATAAGAAGTCATCCAGATTCACTGGAAGTTCCTATTACACAAGAAATTTAAAACAAAAAGAAAGAAAAGAAAAGCACTATTAGTTATGCAAAGATTTACTAGAAAAATACCTTGTAATTTGACAAAGATGATGACTCAGGTTGACAAGGAACAGAGTCATGAACAGAAAAACATCACCCCAGTCTTTTCAGTAGAGCTGGGGTAACTTTACTGCTGCCAAAGGAACTATGAAGACCTCTGTGCACTCACCTTCTGCCCCTGCATGTTCCAGGTGGCCACAAAGATTCCCATATTCCGATCAGGGAAATATCTGCTGAGTTCTTCTGCTCCCATTAAGGCACCACTTGCCAGAAGGCTGCCTTCCAAATAGCTCCTGTGGACAGAAAACCCAAAAAAGAGCACCTAAGGAAAGGGAATGGCAGCTGGGATATTGATGTGTAATGTTTGAATCTTGAAGTAATCAGGAATATTCCTTTAAGAAGATGGAATTTAATATTTATAAATTGTTCTGCTTGCTTAAAGTTCCTTCCAAAGCCAGGACATGAGGGTGATGGTGAGGCTGATGCTGCTCAAGCTCTGTGATGAGAAGGCTGAAGCCATCCAAAATCTTCAGCCCCACTAATACTCATCCAAACACAGAACAAAGAAATTGGTTTGATAACCTCAGGTTGCCCAGAGAAGCTGTGGCTGCTCCTGGAAGTGTCCAAGGCCAGGTTGGACAGGGCTTGGAGCAGCCTGGGACAGTGGGAGGTGTCCCTGCCCATGGCAGGGGTGGCACTGGATGAGCTTTGAGGTCCTTTCCACCCAAACCATTCTGTGATTCTGTGGTTCCATTAAATTTGAGTACCTTGAAGCAGCTCGGTTTACTTCAAACATAAAACAGCTCCGCCATTCCCAGGGCTCTGGCATCAGGTTTCTCCTAACCAAAAACTCAAATTCACATCCTTCCTTCAATTCAGCTCATCAAAGCAGCTTCAAGAAAATAATTTATTGAGCCTGAAGTCTCAAAATATTCCCTTTGGGAAGGACAGATGCATCCCACAGCAGCTGCCTCTCTGAAAGAACACTCTAACAGAGGTGAGGGATGCTGGCACAGGGACTGCATGTTGAATAAGCATTTTTAATCTCGCTTAAGCTCTGCAAATAGTGATGAGAGAATAATGTCAGGGGGTTCTAAGCAACCTAACACTGCCCACCAGGCTCCAGGTGCTTTAGGAAGGAATGAGGAAGAAAACTCTCATGGCAAACAATAACAATCTATCTCCGGGGCTTTTTTTACCAGCTAGTAACACCTGAATTTATCTCAGAATTATTTCCTTTCTACTACTGACTCCCACGCTTTGGATCAATGATTAAATTTTTCTCTCCTGGAGAAGCTGGGGCAGAAGAGCTCCTGTGGGATACAGGAGTAGTTCCCAGCACATAATTTGATCCTGCTATAAACCAAACAAGTGCAGCATCTGCTCAGCATCTCACAGGACTGTGATAATGCTGCATGACGATCTCAATTTTAAATACCTGGTGTTATTTTTTTTTTCTAGTTTATCATTTCAGTTCAAGCCAAATGTATTTTTATATTTTTCTAAAGAAACAGTTCCCCTGACTGCTGGCAAGCACAGCTATCTCTTAATTCTCAAACCAGATTATGTTAATATTACAAGCAAACTGGCAGCAAATCAGACTCGTATTTATGAAAATACTTATCTAAAAGGAGTAAATACAGTGTATTTGTACTGATCTCTTCCACCTCCCTGCACAGCAGATTAAATAACAGAGAACGACTTTTGTGCTTTACCAGGAGCTCAGAAGTTCCCTGCCCAGCGGGATCCTCCTCCCTGCTAACACCCCAAAAAACCAGGAGTAAAGCTGGGGCAGCCCTACCTGCTGCGAACATCCTTGGCTCGGATGGGAGTGAGCACGCTGAAGGTGGATTTCATGGAATCTGTGGAGCAATTGTCATAGAGCGTCCCATTGCCCTGCAGCCTGGAGTCGCTGAGGCTGCTGCTCACCCTCCCAAACTTGTGCTGAGAATAATGTCGGTAATCCAGACAATCTGAGTCGATCCTATTAGCTGTCCTCAGCGAGTGGGAGGCCACGTTGAGCTCCATGGGGGGCAGGGGGCGGGCCGGCATGATTTGGGACAGGCGGGGTTTGCCCCCCGCGAACCCTTTCCCCCGCAGGAGCCCCCCAAAGGCACTGGAGATCTCGGAGGCTCTTTTGCCCAGGTCCGAGGCGCCTCCCCTGCTCTTCCCCCCTGGGCCGGCTTCCAAGGCGTCTGGTGAACTGTGCAAGGAGGAATCCTGCTGGCAGCAGGGATTGCAGGGACTGGCCCTGCCCCTGGTGGGAGGGCTGGGGGACGCTTCCTGCAGGGAACCATTGGAGGAGCTCGTCTCGTTGGGATCAGTCAGACTTTCCTGGCTTGTCCTAAACCGTCTCCACTTCCTCCAGCTCTTTTCATCCAAGGATGCAGCACGTTCCAGCCGGGGCTTCCGAGGGGGCCTTGGAGTGATGGATCTAATTTTCATATTGGCTTTGAGTTCTTCTGGCAGAAGCTTTAAGGTCTCACTTATGGGCGTGCCTATTTTCGGAGGTGCCCCATCGCCCCCAGCCTCCTTTTTGGCTGCTTTTCCAGCTTTTTTTGCCTGCAGGTCCTGTACTGCTCCACCCTCCATGCTCCGAGTAAGACACACCCTTGAGTGCTGCGGAAATCCATTTGGAGTACTCATTGTCCCCCAGGTACCGGCTGTGGATGCTGCCCCAGATGAAAAGTTCCTCAAAGCATAGTTTCCTTCCCTTTATCACCCTGTGGCTTCACAGGGCTTTCCTCAGCCAGCAAGACGTGGGAATTGCAGACAGCTCAGCCTTTAGCTGGGAACGAAGGGCAGGTGAATGCGCAGGCAGATGCATTGTCCGCAAAATTCCAAGACTTGAGACACCTGGATTCCCCCAAGAGAAAGATGTAAGAAGGGAAAGTTACCGAGCTGCTAGCTGCGCTCCTCCATCAGAAAGCATCTCCTTGCAGGACCTCCCTCTAGCACAACTCACACCTCAACGTGACCTTGTTAGAAAATCAGTTATTTCCCGTTTTTTTCCCCCCAAAAGCAGAGCAGAGACGTCCTCCCTGCTGCAGGCAGCAGGGCTGTGTACAGCCTTCTTCAAGGAAAGGCTATGCGCCCTGTTAGCACGAGAAGAAATGTACGCTGCACAGAAAGCACAGCTCGTTGTCCTTGCTGCACACACGGCGTCACCAGCACCGGCTGCCCGAGGCCAGGAAATTTCCAGTGATGCCACAGCCGGGAAATCGCCGCCGCCTTCTCCTGCCTTGCACCAACCCGTGTGACACCGAGAAAATACCCCAAGGGCGGCTTTAAGGTACGAAAACGGGGCTCGAGTACATTTCTACAAGGGGGGAACACCTCGTCATTCTGCGGCTACCGCGGACCAGCCTTTCCCCGGCCCCGGGAGGGAAACAACGCGCGGTGACCGCAGCCCAGAGCGCGGGTTGGGCACTGAGGGGCCGCCGCCCGCACGGCCCGGCCGCCCATGAGGGACCCGGCCCTCACCCTCACCCTGGCCGCCCCTTCCCCGCCGCTGCAGCCCGGGCCTCACCCGCTTCCTCACGGCTCCTCGCCGCCGTCCGTGAGCGCAGCGTTCGGTGCCGGTGCCCGTTTCTGTGCCGGTGCCGGTACCGGTGTCGGTGCCGCCCCAGCCCGGCCGTGGCAACGGGGGCAGCGCTGGGCCCGCCCCGCCCGCAGCGCCCCCTGGCGGCCGGAGGAGCGCGCGGCAGCGACCGCGCAAAGCCGCGACTGTCACGATAGGGCGCTTAAAGAGCAGCTTAAAGTAAAAGTGTTATACTTAAAGACCTTTAAAAGTTGGCTATGAACATTTCAGTACAAACATTGGTCGAAGAATCACAGATTAGGGGTGGCAGGGATCTCGAAGATCACCCAGTTTCCAGCCTTTGTCATGGATACGGACACAACTTCCATAGGCTCCAAGCCCTGTCCAGCCCGGCCGTGGATATTTCCAGCAGCCAAAGCTTCTCTGGGCAACCCGTGCCAGAACCTCTTCACCCTCCTAGGGAAAGATTTCTTCCCAATATCCCATTTAAACCTGCTCTGATGAAGCTGTTCCAAACACCAAGCACTCCAGGGTGCCTTTCCTCACACAGATCATTCCCAGACAAAAAGGAAAGGTTCCTCCACCCACCTCGCTAGAGCAATAACCACAAGAAGAAAGTAAAATGTGAAAGTGCTCCAGAGCGCAAAATATTTTATTTAAGAATTTACAGTGTCAAATCTTACACTTAGGAAAGACAGCAGCTCCCAGCTCAGAGGGAGCTTCCTTGAATGAAGTTGTTTGGCAGTCTCTACTGAAAGGAGAAAATAATCAGCAGCCTGGCTGGACTAGAGGAAAGCCAAGTGTCTGATTAGGTTTCAATTATAGAAAAGTAAACCACACTGACTGCTGCTGTCCATGCCTGGAATTGAGAATGGACCAGCACACAAAGGTTTCTAATCCCCCCAAATAATGTTTTACTTGGGCTGCATACAAACCTTTTGGGACATACATAAGGCTATCACAATCTTAGAAAAGTGGTGTTATTCAGGAAAAGAAAAAAAAAAATACTGGGGACAAATACTGGCAATTTCACATTCATATTACTTCTACTCCTGGGCAGAAATTCAAGTAAAATCAAATAGTTTGGTGGCAAATTCTAAATAAAATATGGCCTAATGATTTAATAAATATTTAAAGTTTATTTCTCTCTTTGCAGATAATTCAGATTTTTCAGTGAATATAAACGCTGCATACCATGGTTTTCAAGATTTCCTACATTAAACCTAAAGATTTTAAAATCCATCTGCGGAGGTCTAATCCATCTACTTTTAGTATGAAATTTAGCTGTTAGCTATTTAAGACCTTGGTTATTTTAGTAAGGGAGATTCAAGAACAGATTATTACACCGATTCTGGCACTCCCAAAAGGAAACAAAATAAAACAACTTTCAAGCTGTTACCCCCCAGCTGCAGAGTGCCAGCAGTTTGAGAGAAAGCAAAGTAACCGTATTGCACTTAAACAAACACTCACTCGTCAAGAGAACAGCGTTGGCTATGATACAGAGCTCCTTCCCACTATACACTTGGCTTTACAGGTAGTCTAAACCACAAACTACATACAGACTAGGAAAGATCCAAATCAAATCAGGATTAGATTACAGTCACAGTTTTCATTCAATATAGGTCGATTTATTTGGATGAGCTGTGGCCCCCTCCCGCCTCCCAAAAAAGCAAACCAGCACGAGGCAGCTCCTGGGTGAGCCTTTCCCAGGGGAACGTCTCTGGTTCCACACTCTGGCTGAAAGCATCACAATTGTGCATGGTCCTCTTAAGGCCACAGTGTTATTTTACAATGTGGACATGGGTTTTTATTTTTTTCCCCTTGCTGGGAGGGGAACATCCTTCAGAAATTAAGGAATCCCTGAAACTATGTCTTGGAAGGTCACGCTAGTAAGGTTTAAAATAAACTTAAGGAATAAATTGCCTATGCAATTTACAAACAGGTTTTGTAACAGACAGCAACTATTTCCTCTCTTGTGTCTATTCTTTATCACAGCAAAGCTATTTCTAGCCAGGTTTTGAAAAGGAAAAGTTACATATATTTCACGTTTGGTAATGGTTTGCGTAGATGAGGTGCAAGCATGAAAAAGATCACCCATCATTAGATTTCTGTCATGTCAACTGCAGCTGATACCACATGCCATAGGGCTGAATAGTTCTTTGCATACTCAGAACATGAGTGAGGATTCCAAATACAAAGCCATTGTATTCTACTTCAATGTTGGATACTTCCTCTGTCCAATTCTTCCCAGTCTTGAACTTCCAGTGGCTGCAGGAGACTAAAAAAAGAACAGGAATAAATAAAATATTCTGTAAAATGTCATGCTGGAGAAAAAAAAAATTAAAAATTTGGAATAAAGTTTTTTGAATGGACTTGTTAACTTGAACATGTGCCAGACTGATTTTTGTGCACATTTAACACTCTATGTGCAACAAGCCAAGTTAAGCTAGTAAAGTACAACATCATGTTTTGTTCAAACAAACGAGGGACCTCAAAGCACATCACATTCCACCCCCTGCCATGGGCAGGGCCACCTTCTACTATCCCAGACTGCTCCAAACCCTGTCCAGCCTGGCCTTGGACACTTCCAGGGATGGGGCAGCCACAGCTTCTCTGGGAAATGCTGGATAATAAGGAGAAGGAAAATGAAAGGTGAGGCCTTCACTCACTTGTGCAAATTGAGAGGGGTTGTAGAACGGTACCGCTCCTGCTGAAGGTGCCCCCGAGGGTGGAACAGCAGCAGGCTGGGAAGAGAAAACACTGAAATTAGACAAGGGCAGAGAGGCACCCCCAGAGCCTCTCAAACGTGGTGTGCTAAGTTATACAGAGCAAATATCCACAGGAATAATGCCAACAATATGGAGAGAGCAGCCTATCGGAACAACTCCAGAGTGCTGGCACAGTTTGCATCCAGGTCTACAACAGGGCTGGCTTAATGTAGGAATTGGCCAAACAATGTCACATGCATCAACTGCAAATAGCTCTGCAGGTCCAAAGCATGCAAAACCAACACAAGACACCAGTGCAACTCCACTCAATTAGTACCTTCTGCCTTTGTTAGTACACCTCAAGACTTGCCCCAAAATAAACATTGTATGTCAGGTTTTGCTTTACTAAGGAATATCAGAAAGGTTTGTGTCACCCCTTTGTGTGACCCCACAGCTCTGGGACTTCCAGCAAAGATGAAGCATTCCTTTAATTCTACAGGGACTTTTGCAGATGGTTTGTTACCAATTTGAGACTGGCAGCAGAAGAATGACCGAGTTTTGCTTGTATTGAGTCTTTTTAGGAGGTTGGTTAGTTTTCGTTGGAAGATTTTGGGGTATTTTTGTTTAAAATCAACTGATTTCTTTAGTATCCCAGAAAAAAAGATGATGAAATGTGAATCTCTTAGGAACAAAAATAAAAAGCATGCCTGGATTACATGCACTCTCATAAATACACAAAACTGAAGACCCTGTTTGAGTGTAAAAAGGAACACTACATCATGATCTGCTTTTAATGGTATTTCTGTGAAATGAGGGGGAAATGACTAAAAGTAGCATTAGTATTTGAGCAAATGCAAAATAAAGAGAGGAGGGGGGGAAAGTAAATAAGTTAACATAAATGAGAATGGCCAGCCACATGTACCTGATTAAAATGCTGGCTTACTTCACGTGATAATGAACTCATTGAACTAGAGCGCGAAAGCTACAAAACAGCAAGAACACACAAATACAAAAAAACACAAATAAAAAAAGTCGTCATGCATGTCACTGCCCCAAGCTTCCAGTTGTTTTATTTCATTGTCAAAGTCTCACTGCCAAAGGTTAAACCAACTTCAAGTTAAAAAAAAAATAAAAATAAAACAACAAAAACAAACGTAAAGCCAGAAGTTAGTTTAAATCAAAAGGACTTCTTAAAGCACGAAATTATGTAGGTATAGAAAACATTTAGTAGGAACAAAGGTCATGTTACTCTGCCTGGCACACAGCAACTTGTTCTTCTTTTGTCTTGCACTTAATATTAGTGAAATTATATGCATGCATGGAGGAAAGAAGAGACCCTTCAACTGCTACTGACGTTTTACTCTGAAAAAGTAATTTTATAGGAAAAGGAGATCACAGAATGTAGGGCATGGAGGCTGAACTTCTCATATGGGCTTAAAGTCTTTTCTGTATAATTCTGGAGGCAGTCATATCTCATTTTGGCTATTTATCAGCATCTGAATCAGTTACTTGTTGTTTTAGATGGCTCATTGTAAGACCACTACAATTAACTGTAAAAAGTCATTAATTAAATACTTTGCATCAAACCTTACCTCGCCTGACTGGGAACCATCAGGGTTAGGAACATGAAGTCCAGATCCAGGGGGAAGGGCTGCAGGGTTTAAGTACTGAAGAAAAACAAGGCACTTCTGTTTATCATCATTACTATAAGGCTATTCCCCATTTCCCTCAGAGACCCCAGTGAGGCAGAACAATGTTACAGCACATCAGGCACGTGTAAAGTACAGTCTAAGACTCCTCCCACGTTTTCAGTCTCTTTCCTGCACCCATGGAAGCTGCAGCCCTGCCGATTTAGGAAATGCAACCTCCCACTTCCATTTTCACTTGTTTTTCTCTTCTGTTCTTTAAAATGTTAAACCATAAACCCTACAACAACATCGTGGTTTATGTACTGTGGGTGTGAAACTGCTGCTCAGAATTGTGAGGGGATTTGAATCAGAACTGTGAGTTCTGTCTACAAGACATTCCTTCCAACCCACCTCTGGTTCCACAGCTGCAGCAGGGTCTGTGTTGGTTTGGTTTGCAGCTGGTGTTTGCTCTGCTGCTCCACTCCCTTCCATGGGCTGAGACTCCCCTGGAACTACAGAGGAATTAGGATTTAGCCAAACACACCCCATAAACAGCCACAGAACCTTCCCCCAATCCTATCCACACACCTGAGTTTGGAACAAACACGTTGGCAGGAATGGGCATTGGTGCCAGGGGGGCAAACAGGTCTGATGGTGCAGGAACAGCACCACTTGTCTTGGTTCCTCCTGGATTCAGGACATCCACATAACGGGCTCTGCTCCCAGCTAAACCAGAAACATGCAGAAAACCAGAAATAACACTTGTGTTTGTAATGCCTGTGTCTACTTTGAACAGTTTGTTGGTTAAAGCATCTTACAGGATCAGGAAATAACATCCAGGGATACAAACAGTAATACCCGAGTCATGATATTGTGACAGCAGTGCTGGGAATGAGCAAAGCCAGCAACAGCCACAGCTCCACGGAGCTGCCAATTCTTCCCAAACAACCCAGGGAAAGTCAGCACTTCTGCCTTCATATTTTATGCAGGAGAAAGTCTTCAAATATCAGTGCTGGCTGTTACCTGCTCTCCTGGAGAACACGTTCACAGAGGAACCAGGTGGGCCTCCAGGCCCAGGGGGAGCAGCCTGAGCAGCTTTAGGAAATCCTGTTGGAGGTGGTGGAGGAGGTTTACTCTGCAGGGAGACCAAAAAAAATCCCATCACATCACTGACTGATGTTGCACATTTTAATCCAAATTCAGTAAAAAGCAGCTCTTAGGAGACAATAAGTGATCAAAGAAAATTGTGTGCCAAATACAGATTTTTGTTTTCCACTTGGAGAAATTATGAGGACTCAGATTTTTACCTCTTCTTCTGGTTCATCCAGATTAACCCAACGTTGTTTCTGCTCATCCCAAACAATCTAAAAGAAAATCACAGTCAAAACCAAAAAGCTCAAAGAAAGCCGCTAAAAAAGTTTAAAGTAACTGTAACTATTTTTTTAAAAGCTCGTCTAAGAATAATCTTCAAAGTTTTGCAATCATTTGTTTACTCATCAAAACAACATTCATCTGTCATCCAGGAGAACATTAGGAACAAATTCAAGTATATAAAGGTTTTTGTGATTTTGGGGGCCTTACTGATTTGTTCTTGTCATCTGGCAGGTGAGCCTCATTCTTTCCTTTTCCCATCAGCCAGCGAAACCAGGTTCCACCAGTCTAAAAACAAATTAAATTTACTCAGTTACTTCTCTCCCTCTCAATTAATTCTGGTCTCACTATATAGGCAAGTTAAAACAAACTTTCATGCAACAACACATCTTCTGTTAGGGACTTCAACTCTGAGCCCAAAGTTGCAACTAATAAGTAGAAATAAACAGTTTAGTCAGGATGTCTTAAGTACTGTGGACCAGGAGTTACCACATTTACTAACAAATCTCCTCCATCTGTAGGTACGTTTCTAAGGAATTTTACCTTTCTAGGTGCTGCCTCCTTTTTTGTTTCCTTTTTAGTTTCTTTCCCTGCAGGAGCAGAGGGAGGAGGAGAGGGTTGTTTTGCTGCAGAGTTGGATCTCTCTCGTCCCACAGAATGAGCAGAGGACTCTGAGGTTGTTCGGGATCTTTGCCCATAGCCCTGGGTGACAAACACACAGGAAAGCACAAAGTTGTCACTGCTGCAGTGATGGATCACATTTCATCTTGTTTAAAAAAAAAAAAAAAATCCTTCTTTGAAAAATCCGTAAGCAGAACAGATCTACAAGTTCCTACAAAATAAACCTTAAGATGGATCTTTGTCCTGCTGCCTGGTTAGATATCAAGCCAGGACATAAATGCATAATAAACAAGCAGATAAATATCTGACACAGCATTAATTTTTTATCAAGAATTACCACACAAAGACATTTAATCTAGTTCTTTGAGGACTTCTAAAAAACAAGCTTCAAGTCTTGCTGAAGAGCAACACAGAGCCCCCAAATCCTCTTATGTTTGCATTGTGCTGCAATGCAGCTGAAGAAATGTGTGAAATAACAATACCATGTTAGCCATTCTGCCATAGAAATCATCCTCTCTCTGTTCAGGGAAGGAGTTTTGTGGAGGAGACTCTTGGGCAAGTCTCTGCATTCCTTAAAAAAAAATTAGATTATGTTAGCAGGGACACACACCAACAAAAAAAAAACCCCAACAATAAACACTGAAGTCCCCAAGTCCTACAATAGTTTTAAGGCAAAAGTTTTCTCTAGGTATGAGTTTTGTGCTAGAGATAACCTGGTTTTTTAAAGAATGAGAGCTGAATTTGCTGCGATTTTTCCCTCTCCTGTCTGGGTTTGTGTTTGTTCTAAATACAGCCCAGAGCAGGCTGGGGGATGCAACCGTCAGGATGGAGCAGTTAAAAGTTCCTCACATCTCAAACTCTGCCAAACGTATTTCCACATATGTCTTAACTCTGTGACAGCAGAGCCTAACTTAGCAGGGCCCTAGAAACTCATGTCCAGAGGCAGAAATCCCTGATATCCCTTGGAAATCCCTTGGAAACAGAACTGCCAGTCTCACTGCACTCAGGGATTATCTGTCAAGGTCTAAATCATGACCTGCTGAGTCTGACCCAAAAAAGCAGGATGAGTATTACAACTTTCTACAGATGTTTCTATACCATTACACGGTGTTTTAAAATTTCATTACTCAAAACATGACTATTGTTAAAATACTGAGATATTTTGAATTATTCCCTGAAACACTTCATTCCCTTTCTAAGGAAGGAAAGCTGTTTATTAAAATCCCAGACCTGTTTCTAGTTTTGTCTGCTCTTCTGGCTGTGGTTCCACTTCCTGTGGTGGCCCTCCTGGGGGTAGTGTTGACCCTAAATATAGTGGGGATGGTTCAGTTCCATAGGGATTTGAAAATCCTGGAGGTGCAAAGCCAGCTCCTGGGCCAAGAGGCTGAGGAGCCACTGGGTAGAAGGGGACACTTCCCTGGTCACCAGGAGGAATCATGGCAGCTGAGCCATCAAGGACAGCCTGAGGTACTGCAGCATGAAAAAAAAAAAAAAAAAAAAAAGAGTAAAGAGTTATAACTAAACAGAAATTCCAGTGTGAACCTTTTACCCTATGAATGATACAATGCAGAAGTGAAATCTCCCCGTTCCATCCAGCCTCTTAAGTGGTTTCTTGTATCAGAAACCCAAAACCTTTGTTTTCCCTCTGCCATAAAGGATATGAAACACCAACCTGAAGGCATCAGCTGCACGCTCTGCATCTGTTGAGCCATATTGGGTAACAAGGATGCCAGCAGGGCATTTTCAGCACCTGGCCCCACGTCACGGCCACCTCCCCCATCACACTGACTGGCACGGTCCAGTTCAGAGCTGGGAGTGCTGCACTCATAGGGAGGGGGAGTGGATCTGTCTGTGTTATAGGCTATTGCACCCTCCTGCAGGAAAAAAAAAAAAAATCAAGATATTATTAACTGATCTGTACCAGACATTCAGTTCATAACCAAAGGAACACAGAGCAAAGGAAATCTCAGGTGTGAAAACAGTTTTTCAGTGTTCAGTCAAAATACCCAAGTTGTCAGTCATTATAAGCCAAGACCAACCAATAGTTTAAAGGGGTTATTTGTTTTTAAATTGAAACAGTTAATTAGCTCAGAGTTCAAATTTCTAACACATCTCTTTAAATAAATGATAATTATTTCCACTCTGTTATAATCTAGCAACACCAATCCACAAAAAAGGTGTTTTTATGGCAAACAGATCCCCTGATTACTGCAACCTAATGAGCCTTGCAATTCTCCTTGTATAATGGTATTTAAAAAAACCTGTCTCATGTAACTTTAATTATTCTGTATTGAATCTCAGGGCACTAAAGTGTGGTAAAATCACTTGGTTTACACCATAACGTTTGCAATTTAGGATATGAATATATAAGGTCACTTCCCACGTTTCTGTGATTAGCAGTGTAAACAAAACCATTTTAAATAAAGGATTAATGTAAATCCAGTTAAGTGAATGATTCATGCTGAAAAGCACACAGCATACCTTGATCTGTCCATCCACATGTCGAAGTGTCACTAACCAGGAGGGTTCAATAAAAGATTCCTGATCTGGTTTTTCTTTTATCTGAGGGTCAAACAGGCGCAGCTGGGATGACATCTGAGGAAAGGAACCATTGCAAAGTGTGAGTTCATCAGGCACAGCTTCCCACCTACAGTATCCAGCCACAAACACTTCATTCTTCCTCATGTCACCTGGATTAGCTGGCCAATCAGCACAGGGGAGTAGTAATGTGGATCTTTGAGGACAGTTCTGGAAATGACTTCACAGTAGTGGAAAGCCTGGGCAGCAAGGCCCATCTCAGCCAGCCGACAGGCATAGATGAACTTGAAAACCTGGGGAGGCAAGCAGGACACGTTAACCAAGTGATCACAACACTCTGGGGTGTGATCTGGGTGGTAGCAAATAAAAGGCAGTGTGACATCTCAGCTGAAAGCTCACATATCTCATTATTACATCTAAAATGAAAGAAAAAAGCATTCAATTCTCCTCTTCCACCTAATGCATCCAGTGGAAGTTGTCTATTTATCTACAGTTAGTGCCAGCAAATTCTGCTTGATTTTTACTTTGGAATACACAATTAAAATTGATAAAGTTAAAATTCAGAAGTTCAGGATATAGAAATGAAAAAAGTGAAAATGAAATGACAACAGGAAAACAGCTATATGGCATTACTATCCATGAATATTTCATGTTATAACAGAGAAAGTATTTGCCACACTGACTACAGCAATGAGAGATTAAAAGCATGAAATCTGCCAAAACAGAAACCAAAGCAGAACAGGAACAGCTCCTCACCTGGAAATTGGGCAAGCAGCCAGGCTGACTTCCTAGGGACTGTGCATATTCATAGGCCTCTGTTCTTTGAATAGCTTCATTGGTGGCAAACTTTAAAAATGGCAAGCTGTTTCAAACAGGAGAATAAAAATGTTATTTGAGCTGACAATAAACACAGATCTGTCAGTGTCAGACACACAGCTCTGTTAGACACAAAATATCAACAACTTCTACAAGACAGGACATCAAATAATTATCTCAAAACCAACTAGTGAGGATAAGGGGAACAGGGCAATTCAGTCTTTCAAACTTTCATTTTTGCATTGAGAAAGTTGTGTTTCAAAAAAAAAGCCAAACCTGTGATTCGATCCAATTAGGACAAGCTTTGTTGTCTTCCTTGTGTAAACACCAAACCCAACTTGGGCCATAAGGTAACAAAAATGAGCAGCATCCAGCAGGCCTTTAGAAGCTGCAGAGAAATAAAGGACAGAGCTCAGGAAATTTCAGTGGCACATTCAGTGTCCTGTATTGTTTGGCTGTGCATTCAAATGCCTTCACAACAGAGACAAGCCCATATAAAACTGCTCCACTTTGTATTTTATAAAGAAATTGCCTATTTGCAAAAAAATAGGCTGAGCAATCAAAGCTTTTCCTTCAGTCATCACCCTGTTCACTTCCCCAAGAGTTACCAAGAGTGTCTCCCATGGTAGCAATGGTCCTGGATTCCAAGTCCACATTATTGGTCAAGTTGGATAACACCATTGCTAGATGAGGCCTCCAGTCTCCCCATTTCTCATCTCCACAGCACTAAAATTAGAAGAATTACTAGGTCAAATCAGTGACTGCAGCTCTGCATGGGTAAGTGTTTCAACCTAAAAAGGACCAAAACAACTTCTCTGACATTCTGGGAAAGATTTCTGTTGGGAACTCCACTATTCCCTGCAGCTCCCAGTGAATCTTACCGTGGATGCAGCTGGCATCCTTCCAGACATGAGCTGGTAAACAGTCTGCAGAGGGTCATTAATTGGGAGACTGTTGGCAAATCTACAGAGACATTGCAGAGAAAAACAAAACACAAACGTGGGGTAAGCAGTTAAAATGTACTTCAGCTCTCAGTGGCAATTAATCTAACCTAGTTCAAGAGAAGGAAGTGCTGGGTGAAAATACTACACTGAAGAGGCCACAGATGACATTGTTCAAATACTCCCTAAATGGATCAAGTGGCACAGAACAACTCCTCAGGTTTAAATTCTTAGCCAGAACACCCCAGAATAAAAAGGAATAAATGACAAATAAATACACAGGTAAAATTAAAGCATAAATCTTGCATGAACTACTATGGATAACCCATGACTTTGAGATTCTCCACCTCACTAGCAGAACAAGCAGCCAAATTTCAATTTTTTAATCAAAAAGCAACCCAGTACCTGGTCATCACTCTTGCATGTGTCCTGCTGTCCATTTTGCTGGCAAGGAGCAGAGCATGACCCCACAAACCATGCTTCATGGCAGACTCCAAAGCATCCTAATAAAGACACTAATTAGTTTCCTGGGAATAGCTTCACATATTACTGACAAAAACCAGTTTTACAGCAGAATATATTTCTTTAGATAAAACAACACAACTACAGTTTTGCTTTAGATTATGAACTGTAGTGTATTAATTTTTATATCAGTGTAATACAGTGCCATGAAATATTACATGCACTACAAAAGTTGCAAAAATAAGCAACAGCACAGGCACTCACTTTCTTACGGCCATAAAGCAGCAACTCCCTGAACCTCTCAGTCTCCTTCTCAAAACTGTCAACTGTGGTTAGAAGATTATCAGTGAGAAACGAGAGCTGGGCTTCACCAGATTCCTCTTCCACTTGTTCCAAAGCCTCATTAGTGAAATCAATCAAATTTGCCTCATTAGGGGACTTCCCAGGAAGCCACACTGTTTTGTGATCTCGGAGCAGAAGTTCAGCCAGGTCTGTTCCCACAACAGTCTGTGTGTGTGGAGAGAAAACAAAATTGAAAAATCTATTATTTCAACACTGCCTGCATTTTATTTAGCAGCAATATGTGAATATCAACACCTCTGATGAGTGCCCAGCTTACACATTCCTTCAAGTCTGTGACATATTCCAAGATCAGTGACTATAACACATATTCCTGACCTTTGCACAAAAACTATTTGTGTACAAAATAATCCAGCATAGATAAAAACTCAAGCAGTGAGACATACCCCATTCTGCCTGCACAACAGTACAATAAAGTCCCAAAGAAGACTTGCAGATTCTTTGTCAATTAAATTTTCGTTCTTAAAGCACTGTGCAGCTTTACTTTGTGCAAAATTAATAACATCCACTTTATGTGTCTCATCCCTGAGGAAAAAAAAAAAAAACCAAAAGAAAAAAGTTTATAATGAGACAAATGTAAGCGTTCAGGTCATTATTTGTGATTAGTCTGAAGAATAAATTTAAAGCTCATGTATTACTTAAGCAGATGAAAAACCACAAATACTTTAAGTCAGTTTAAATCCTGTAATTTGCAATGAAGAAATAATTTCTGAATGTATGAAAATTATATCTGAAAACTGTAGGAACATACTTAGCAAGAGGACCAGGGAAGGCTCTCATCTCTTCTTGCTCTGGAGAATGTTGTAACATAGTCTAAAACACAAATATAATCCATTAGAAATTCTTGTAATTCTAAATTTTGCTTTTAACCCATAAAACCCCCAGAGCTGAACATAACTCATTGTGTAATCAAGTCTCTTAGCAAAACATAAAGGGTGACTTTGTGGCAACCTGCACAAGGATGATAAATTATGAAAATTACTTTATATTCAAGTTACTCTGTACATCATCCTGAACAAAATTACAAGGAGCTAGATGATCTCATCATGACTAAGTCATCTCTCAGAGGAAAAGAACTTTTAAATTTCATGTTTCACTTATGATTACAGCCCAAACAGATAAAGATACAAGCAGTGACATTAAAAAAAAGAAGAAATCAGGAAGTCACAGATTCAAGTTCCCCACTCCCCTTCCAAAAGAAAGATCTTTATTCCATTACTTCCCATTTTTCCTTTTAAACTTTACCTCCATGCTGTGGATTTCAACCAGAGCTGGCTGACCCTCAGAAGGCAGGTTTGGCAGTGCTTTTATTAAGAAGCCCCCAGGCCCAAACCTGGCACAGATATGAGGCACTGAAAATTTCTCAGGTGTTGAGGGCCTTAAAGGTGCTGAAATGGGGAGAAAAGATAAAATAAGAACAGGTAACCTGCCCTGCAACTAAGTAAACTCGCTGATATATTTACCCAATTCAATAATCCTGCAGTGTTAGTGGAAAACATTCTGGTTTTGAATTTGGCTGAATTTTGTAAGAAATAATCAGTTCCTTTCTAATCCCAAAGTCCCAAAGCTGCAGATTTGCAACAACTAGAACAAAATAATACTCCAGAACTTCAAAATCCCCTTTTTTTTTCAACGCAGGGACTTTGTTTGACACATTCCTGACATCTGTGTACACATCTTCAAGGAGCTAAACAGATATGAACACTTTGGAACAGCTTTTCCAGAGAAAGTATTTTATATCTTGTCCTGGGTTACACTGTAAAGATGTGCCCAGAAGTATGGATTCTATCACCATGTGTTAACCCAGCTGGGACAGTGTTCTTTATCTTTTCCACAACCCATCCTCCCTGCAGGAGATATCTCCTGTTAATGGCCATGGAGTCCCAGTGCATGGCTGATAAAATTCCATCATCCCATTGGGAGATGCTCCACTCAGGGGGAGGAGCCAAACATTTCCTACCAGATTAAAATATGGATTTGGAACATCAAAGCTGCCCTTACCCACTGGTTTCCAGAGGACAAGAGCTCCCAGACCTTTCTACAGGATCACTACTTCAACCAGACCACATCACCTGGACTGCCACCACCACCCAAACTAGAGGGGTGTCAGGTTGTGTTCTGACTCTATCAGTGATTTTCTTTTGTACTGCTGCATGTATTTTATTTTTTCTCTTTTTTCCTATTAAATTGTATTTCTGACTTGGAGTCTCTCACTGGTTTTGCTTTCAAACCAGCACATATCTGTAGCACAGTATTTTCCCTCATTCCCCAGCGTGTCCATACCTTGTTCCACAGCTGCCCAGCCCGTTTCAGCAGGGTAGCCATAGTCTGGGAAAGGCTGCTGTCCACCAAAGCTGGGATCATAGCCTCCATAGGGATAATCTGCATGGAGTGATGCTGCCTGTGCAGGAGTTTCATAGGCATTACCTGTTAGGTCGTGATTGCTCCTGTAGAGCTGGCTCTAGGCAGATCAGATTAGTGAGGGTTAGCTGGAGTTACACAGAGCAAGCAGCACATGCAGCCAGTGAGCACTCCTTCCTGACAGCTTCTGTCCTTGTGAACCAGGCTTACTGCACCACTGCCTTGCACAAAGGCACCCTGTGAGACCCTTCTGTGCACATAATTAATTATCTTTGTCTTCTCCCTCAATGTTTCTACCATCATTTCATCTGTTCACACCCAAGCATGCTCAGTTCTCTCACAACAAAATTTCTATGTGCTTGTGTGAAAAGTTAAGATTATAGCATCAGTTCTGTTACCAACAGCTGTGGATCAGAATAATTGTTCACCTCTGCTGTAACAGATATAGAAAATCCCAATTGAAAAACCCCAACAAATGCCAAATGTCATCAGGTGCCTAAAGATTAATGATTTCCAATACTACTTCAAACATTAGTAAATGAATTGGAATTCAGACTGGAAAGCACCTAAGCCTCAAAAAAACATGATGAACTAACTACAGGTCAAATGACCCATTACATGAGCAAAAACTGTACCTCAAAAATTAGCCAAATATTCTCTGAGGTTTTCAGGTATCTCTATTTATGGTGTAAGTGGATGAGTAATCAGTTAGCTTTGGTTTTTGCTTTTAAAGTCAAAATAACATCATACAAATATGAAATTAGTCCTTTAATACATCCCAACCTTGTGATGAGAAAAATAACATGACACAAAGTCAGTCCACTACAGCCAAGCACAGGGAAACTACTACTTGAAACTTATGAAGAAGAATATTTAGAAGCCATTTCTAAGGCTTCAGGTCAAAAGCAGTGTTCTCCAGGGGGTCAGTGCTTGACAGTTGTCTCAGGTTGCAATACAGGATGTGACCAAAAGTCTGTATTCTATCACCATCTGTTGAAATCAGCTGGGGCAGTGATCCTGATCTCCATGGGAGATATTCTCTGCTAATGGGCCATCTGTTAAAATCAGGTGGGGCAATCATCTTTATCTTTTCCACAACCCATCCTTCCTCCAGGAGATATCTCCTGTTAATGGCCATTGAGTCCCAGTGCATGGCTGATAGAATTCCATCATCCCATTGGGAGATGCTCCAGCCAGGGGGAGGAACCAAGCATTTCCTACCTAGATAAAAACTGAGATTTGGAACAGCAGAGCAGCCTTTTCCCACTGGATTTCAGAGGAAAAATCGGACCTTTCCACATCATCACTGGACCTTTGGAGGAAAACTGCACCTTCTACAGGAGCACTGCTCCAACAGAACCACATCTGTCACTGCAGGAAGATGCAGCCACCATGGAATGGGACTGCACCAACCCCTGACTGACTGATGGGGTGTCAGGTTGTATTCTGACTCTGTCAGTGTTTTTGGGTTTGTTCTCTGTAATACCATATTTCCATTTTAATTTTCCTAGTAAAGAACTGTTATTCCTATTCCCGTATCTTTGCCTGAGAACCTCTTAATTTCAAAATTATAATAATTAGGAGGGAGGCGGGTTTACATTCTCCATTTCAAAGAGAAGCTCCCGCCTTTCTTAGCGGACACCTGCCTTTCAAACTGAGACAACAGCACAGAAAGCTCCAACAGCCCCAGGATTCTGGGCTCTGACAGAACTCACCTGCTGGGAGCGAGAGCTGAAGCTGCTGTGGTGGCTGTGGACGCTGCGGGAGCTGCGCAGGCTGTGCCCCGAGTGCTCGCTGTGGACACTGCGCCGGTCAAAGTCGTCCCCGTAGGGGTCCCTGTGAGGCTCCGAGTCATCGTCAAAGCTCCCGGTGAAACGGGGGTCGTACCTCCAGTTCTCCTCGTAGCGGTCAGTCCTGAGGCACGGAGACAGCAGGAGTGAGCTCAGCCACCTGATGTGACAGCACTCACTTTGTCACTCTGGGAACAGGGGGCCTTAGATGTGGCTAGAGCTACGGCTCCATGGCCTTTTGGGTGTCAGAGTGTGTTTGGAGGAGGTAAGGAGGAGGGGGGAGATCTTTTGCACAGGATAAAAAGGATTTATTGCTCTAGGGAATCTGTCAGGCAAAAGACAAAAATGGTGAAGGTGCAACAACTTAAATATGGGGGAGGTTCAAGGGGATGGTACAAATTCTTAGCAAATTGGAGAAATTCTGAGCAGGGATAAAGGGTAGGGTTTACAAAGGCATTGTCCAATGAGAGAAGTAGGGGGCAGAACTGGGTCACAGGGACTAATGAAACCTCCAGTTTTAGGGGATTTCCAAAGAGGAATTCCAAGCAGGGAGCTGGCACAAAGCAGGACTGACAGGTAGTTTAGGACAAGGAGGGTGGGAGGGTGTAATTTTGGACTAAACCATCAGCTGGGGCAATAATAGAACATAGCATAAACAAGAAACACACTGCAACAGCCACCCATGGGACTGAGAGAGGCCATTGTCAGGAAAACCAGACCTCACTCCTGAAGGGCTCTTAAATCACTGCCTCCACTGAGGATGTTGTTACAGTAAACAAACTGGCATTCCTTCATGGAGTTCATCCAGATTATTCAAGATCAAGACCAGCATCATACTCAGAGTGTGTTCTAAAAGCATTTGCTTTTTGCTTTTGTTCCTGCTCCCTGGCTTTTCTTCTCTCCTCACTGCCATCATCATTGCCCAAATAAGATAAGAGCTGCTGCAGCAACATCAGCCCTGACAGGACCTCAATCAGAGCAACTTCCACTTTTAATTAAAACTTTACTTCTATTTAGAACTCTATACCAAAAACTTTTAGCATAAACTCTAACACTTGTAACTCTGTGCCTTTACAATAAACAACTTTATAGCAACTAATAGCTACTCAGCTCTAAAAAAAAACAACCACAACCCAACAAATGGTGCCCCAAATATCAATAAATAATCTACACCCCACAGAATGTTCAGCTGGTCTAAAATCAAGTGCAGCTACCTTCAATCCTTCTCTCAGAGTGATGTGATAGTTCATCTGGTTTCCCTCTATCACCCACGTTAAAGCTACAGAAAGAACTAGCAACACTGAAATATGTGTAACCCTGCATTTGAATAGCCTGCTCTGGAAAGAGCACTGGGAGAACGTGGATTGACTGGACAAACCTGCTGCCATATGGATATGCCTCTCTCTTCTGGTAAGGGTTGTGTTCAGCATCATACCAGTACCTCTGGTCGTAACTTCTGGGGTCTCTGTACCTGGGGTCATATGGGTATCGTTCCCAGCGACTTGGATCTTTGGAAAAGAAAAAAAGAAATGGTTCAGGTATTGCTAGTTTTTGCCTATCATCTTTTTCTGCTCCTTTCTCTTTAATTACAAGCTGGTTTGGTCCTGAAGCACGGAGCAAAACCAAAGTAATGTACTTGAAGCTACATAAATATTTCCACTCCTTTTTAGTTTTTAAAAAAAAAAAAGCTTAGAAAATCAATTTCACACCTTTGAGAGAAACATGGCTGTTATACTTAGTTACTCTTGAGGAATCAGTGTTTGCCATCAGATATTTTCTAACACCTTTAAAACTCAATCCTACTATTTGTAATGACATTCACAGAATCTCTGTGATCAGTCTGCAGAGTGCCAAGCAAAACTTCTCAGGATGTGGACAGATGTTGCTCAAAACCCTCCCAGGCACTACACAGGCAATTACCTCCAGACTCCCAATGCCAGCATGTCTCAGTGAGCACTTAGATAATGGTGGACAAAACCAAAATCCAGTTGTGAGTCAACTTCTATTAACACCCACCTAAAATTCACTTTACAGGTTTACCTTCAAGTCACACACCAAGGACACACCCCAGTGAAAGGCAGGCTTGCAACACATGGAACAAAACTGTTCTGTACCCTCACAATGGAGTTTTGCACAAAGGAAAGGCAAACTGAAATCTATGGAAAAAAAAAATCAGAGTTCTTTTGGACACCTTACCTCCATAATCGTAGGAGTTTGGGTAATAGCCTGAATAATAATCACTCCATCCACTTTTTCCATAATAATCTTCTGTATAGCCTTGCCTGAAAGAAACCACACAAATATAAAAAAAAGTTGTTATTCCTCCTTAATCTCTTCCAAATTCAGCAGGAGGTAGGAAAAACTCTAAGCCACAATTGATTAGACGAAGTTTCATAGTTAAAAAAATGCATTTCCAGGAAACCAAAGAATCATAAAATTAAGACTTTACAATCCAATATTGTTGTAAATACAACCCAACCACTGAACTGTTGTGTGCCATCAAAAGCTGATAGCCCTTAGCATACTTAGTGGCTTTATAAACTGCTTTGGTGATAAGTTTAATTACTTACAGACAATCACAAAAACTACTGCTATAATTAGCATCCTTTGAACTGTCTCAACAGAGAAGTCGATAATTTAACAATTCATTAAGAAATAATAGTTCCTCCAAATTTAACAGTTTTATTATACAGCTTACAATGAAGAAAATAATCATTTACAGAGCTGATTGTCCAAACAAGCACAAAAACCTGGCCAAAACCAATACAGCAAAGTAAGAGTCAGTGTATAAAAAAATGATGATCTCTTCTGATAAAAAAGGAAAGATGTGGCCATTATTTCAAATATTATGAGCCTTCATTATACCACATTTTCAGGTCATCATTCTAGAATTTCTGAAAAAAGCCAGGGGATGAATGTTAGATGAAAAATGCAGTGTCTACCTGTATGTGCATGCACATAAATGTATATATATGTATACATCCATGTATGTTTGTACCCACACAGGTGCATTAATAAACATAAACACACCTGTGCACACACACAGCAGGTGGAAATATTTAGTGCCAGTGTGGAGTGATGGAAACTTCCACCTTTCCCTACAACTGGTCCTACAACTGAGAGTGCAAACTCCCAAGTGGCCCAGCGAGTCCAGGAGTGTGGGAAGTCTGATAACACAGCACTCACTCTGCAGAGGAGGAGGTTTGATCTTATCAACAACAGCTTTAGCCACCCAACCAGTCTCCCCAGGCTCCTGCAGAGAGATCTTATTCCTTTCTCCAAGCAGAGTTCACAAAGCTGCATCACCACTGCACATTCAGGGCAGCTGCACACACACACACACACACACACGGCCCCTGTCTGACTGCACTGGCACTCACACATCAGCCCTGACACAGCCACTTTGAACAGGCTTTGATGTGCCCACTGCCACGTAGAGAAACTTCTACCCCTTCTAAAAATACTACCTCAGGAGAGAACACTGCAGGAAGTGCTACTAGAGGTTATCATCTCATTTCAAGAGCTCACAGCACACTTAAATTCACTTAAGAATATGGTAAAAGTTATCACGTGGAGCTACAGCCATTGTTTCGTTCTCCTCAAGACCAAAATAGATCTATAATCTTCTGGAGATGCTAAACAAAATGTTGTATTTGTAATTTGATCACTGCTCCATGAGTGAACTACCAACAACAGATAAACATTACAAAGGGTTTAATCATTTCCAGCGAGGTAACAGGAGTTTCTCTGTTAGAAACTGGAAACCCCTCAGCAGGACAACAGTAACATTTTGTCATTAATTTGAAGTTCATACAAATAATTTACACGATTATCATCAGTAAGCAGCAATCTCTTCAAGGTACTTTGCTGCTTCTTGCTTGAGTAGAGATTTAATCCTATTTTTATTTAACATCTGAACACATTGTTCTCCTCTCTCAAATGTCTTTATTTTATATTAATCAGACAGATCAAGGGTTTTAACTT
The DNA here is from genome assembly GCF_052056855.1 of Sturnus vulgaris. NCBI lineage: Eukaryota > Metazoa > Chordata > Aves > Passeriformes > Sturnidae > Sturnus > Sturnus vulgaris. The sequence continues at coordinate 2,612,144 of NC_142264.1, forward strand.
CCCCTAATCAAAACCTGCAGTGAAATGAGTGGGTGGGACATGCACACACAGCACCTCTGGCACCCAGACCACATTCTGGGAGCTTTGTGAGGAAAGCTTATCCACAGCTCAGGGAATTGTCACACAAATGGACCTGACACAGCACCAGGATGTTGTCACCTGACTCACCACTCTCTTCTGAGCACCTGAACCACTGTGTATCCATGGTGCTTGCAAGGCAAATCCCACCCAACGTGCAAAAGTGCCATTCATTAACACAACAAGGAGCCTCTGCTTAAGTGCAAGGCAGAAAATAAATGAGTATTGATTAATAACCCCATGGCCTGCACTGCTCTTTCACAGCAAACATCAGCACTGAGGCTATCACAGTGAATTCCTGCCTGGCAGAAACACGAACAGCCCCCAGAGAACTGAATGAAAGGAATAACAAACAAGACAAAAGGCAGGGCAATTGTATCCTCTCCAGACATCTGATACCATCCATCCCTAGGGCAGCACACAAAGAGGTTTTGAATTCCTCCCTGCGGTTTAAAACTCGGACAGGCACCACTACACTCCCTGCTCTGGGGTACCCGAATCTTGACTCAGGTTGGGAATTACACACCTGGAGGAGGGTCTGTCAGAGCAGTGGCTGGCCCTGGAGCTGGGCCGTTCAGGCTCGGGGTAGCGGTAACTGCCGGGCTCCATGTAGGCACTGCTGCTGTCGTAGTGTCGGTACCGGGGGTCGTACTGCCCGTAGCTGTCCTCCTGAAAAAGCACAGGCAAGGCAAGGGGCTTCACACCTCCAAAATTCACAGTTCAAATTAAAAAACATCACCATTTACACCACAGCGGTGACTAATAAACTACAGTTTAGCTTTCAGTACTTTTTGTGGTAGAAGTTATATTCAAGTTATTAATATCCTAAACTTAAGGAAAAAAAACTCATTATATCTGGACTAAAGGCACTTCAACCTCTCTACTAAACCATCAATAATTTAGGCAGCAGATAGGAACCAAGTTTGAGCACCTGGACGGTCAAGCCAGTTGTAACTGTCAACTTTTTCCAAAGAACCAAACAAATTGCTATGAGCTGACATCTGTGCCAACTGGAATTGGTATCATCGAGCTCTTAAGTTTCCATAATCTTTGCGGTGCCAGTTTTGTTACTGCTGTCTGGATTTTCCCTGCACTTAAACACTTTATGTGAATGGTCTGCTGAATGTTGATCGTGGCACTGTTAAAATTCATAACTCAAAAAAAAAAAAAAAAAATTAATAATAGATACGTGGACACACACTTTTAGAGAGCTAGGGAATTACAGCTTGGAAATTCTTTTCAGGCCTGGATTTCTCCTGACTCTCAGCTCCATTCCCAGGCTGACAAGCTGACTGCAGCTTCAGTTAGGGAGGAAGTCTCCCAAGGTGATAAAATGGTGAAAACCAGAGTGGAATTCATAAAAAAGATTAACACCTGGTGTCTTTGTGATTAACACCTGATGTGATACATTCTGAGATACTGTTCCAGGGATGTTTTTCCCAATTGTCCAATGAGCTCTGTCCTGTCCTAGCTGCACGTAACACACTTTAAATACAGGCTGTCCTTACAATAAAGTTGGCCTTTTTTCCCTAAAGAGGTCCATGTGTGTTGCTGTCCTTTCTCTCTCTTTTTAGCCCAGTAACCACATAGATACTAAGGGAGAAGAAAGGGAAAAAATAAAAACTTACCATGTAATAAAGGTGAGCTGCTGTCCTGGGGTCTGCAGGAGGATAAGGTGGTGGATATGGGGCCTGGTAAGCATCGTAAGGATGTCTGTAGTAGTAGTAAGGGTTCTGGGGTGGACCAAAAGCTTCCTGAGGGGTCTGAGGAGGGGGTGGACGCTGCAGATCTTGCTGCCCGTTGGGTGGGACTGCCTGAGCAGTGGTGGCAGGAGGGGCTGTGGCAGCTGGAGCACCTGGAGGCTGTTCTGACACCGGCTGCTTCCCAGGACTCGTGTGGTCGTACCTTGGCTGGGCTGAACCTGCCTCCTGGTGTCCCCCAGCCTGGGGACGGTTACCCAGCACCTGGCTGTCCCCCTGCTGCATGGCTTTAGCCCCTGTGGAAATCTGGGAGTCTGGAGGAACTGAGGACTGCCCAGATGTTGGTGGCTGCATTTGAGGTGCTTGCATTTGCGGTTGAGGTGGCAGTGCTCCCTGTGCTACAGCCTGGTGCTGCACATCTTTTGTCACCTGTTGATAGAAATGTTGTTTGTCAGGCACCTCGGGACGCACCTGAGCAGCACCACTGGCTGCCTGTTGGACTGGAGCACCAGAGGGTGACTGATTGTGCACCTGCACTGAATTATTTGTGCTGCTTTTCTCCAACGTCCTTGACACTGTGAAGTCGAGCACTCCAGCAGCTTCTTTGCTACTTGATTGGTTTGCAGAATTATTAGCCTGTGCTATGGAATTAACAGGGGGGACTAGGCCACTTGCACTTCCACTGGGAAGATTTGTCCCAGGAGAAACAGATGAGTTAGACCCTGGCTTGCTAGCAAATTCAGGAGCAAGGCCTTCCATATTAACATTCTTTTGCCCTTCTGGAGTCAAATTAAGAGGAGTTTTCATAAGCAAGTTGGCAGGCTGATTAGAAGCAGCATCAGAAGAATTACCAGGACTTTGTAATAAATTATGTTTTAACAGATTAGTATTTGGAAGTGCATTAACTAAGAGAGATCCAACTTGCATCACAGGCAATGGCATGTTTTCCCCACCAGCATGTGAAGTTTGGGGACCCATCGCAGGCTTGTCCCCAACTCCAGAGTCCTTCATTGGCTGATTGTTTTCATTGTTGCTTAGCTGATTAGATAGAGAAATAGAAAAATTAATTGGCTGAGCCAAGTTATAGCTTTGATTAGGCTGAGCAATCAGGATAGGCTGATTTTGCAAAGACTCTGTAGGTGGAGAAGACAATAAACTTGCATAACCAGAACTTGCCTGAGACTGAAGTGCTTCCTCTTCTCCCATTTTGGGAGGATTCTCAAGATTTTCAAAAGTTATATTTCCATCCTGGGAGTGCTGCACAGCAATAGTCCCTGGTTTACATGGCTGCTGATTAGACAGGCCTTCTTCTGGTGGCTGGATGACTTCCACAGTCTGTTTGGCAGGTACATACACTGCAGGAGCAGCAGGAGCTAGGAGAACATTTCCCCCAAAATTTGGTAACTCATTGTGAGCCCATAAAGTTGTTGCTGGGCTATCACACTTCTTAACTGCTCCCTGAGCTCTGGTTGAGGACCGTCTCTCAGATACTGATTGGATATTTTCCACAACAGGCCCGGAGTGCAGTGTATTTCCAGCTTCCCCAGTGCCTGCAAGAGGCCCTGGGTGTACCTGAGGCATGTAAATTGTCTCCAGATTATCTGGTGGCTGTTCAAGATTGCCAGGAGATGCAGCAGGCACTGCTGTGTTCTTCTTGATATTCTTTTGGTTTGAGTGATTCTCTCTTAATTCAACCACCATCTTTGCTTGGTCAATCTCTGCAGGTTTTATACCAACTCCATGGGACCTCACAGGTTCAAAAGAACTATTTGCACTTGTCTGAAACACTCCTGTAGGCTTAGGAGGACTTGGAGTGGGAGGCTGAGATAGATTGCTGTGGTAATTCTTGCTCAGGTTTAGCTCACCTGAATCACCTCCCAGAGGAGAGGAGTCAATCTGTTTGAAGAAGCTGGCAGAGGATTCCTCATCAGGTTTCCCAATTTCCTGCTGGATAAATGTCCCGACCTGCTCTGGGGGCCGTGCTGTGCTGGAAGTGCTCCTGTGGCTGATGTTGCTGTAGCTGGAAGAGACACTGTCTGGTCTGACAGGGTGAGGTAAGGAATCAGGTGCCTCCAGGTTTGGTCCTCCTTCAGCATGGCTCACAGCAGCATTCTTTGGAAGCATCTGACCCGGGAAGGATCCGTACCTGTACAGATCAGGACCAGCAGCAGGGGATGAAGCCTTGATGTTCTGTGGTTCGCTTGGCAGCACTTCCTGATTCTGAATGCACTCCAGGTTCTCCACATTTTCGTACTGGGACCCAGCAGCTGTGTCACCTACCTGTGCCTTGTCATCACCAGCAAACAGAGAGTGCTTAGCAGCCTGTGCCTCCTGATGGCTGACAAGTTTAGGGAAGTACTGAGCATCCACTCCTTTCTGTAGCATCTCACCAGCTGAACCTGTGCCCAGCTGTGCCTGAGAGACAATACTGGTTGCCACCTGCTGAGGATGCACAGGCTGGTGATACAGGGAGGCTGAATTTTGCTGACAGGCATCAAATGCTGTTTTCTCCATTACATAATTTTTTTCAGATGAAAGTATTTCTTCATTTTCTGCCTCATCCCCTTTAAAAAACATGGCGAGAGTTCCCGGATCTCGATCTGTGGGAATAGATCTATTTGATGTTTCAGATATAGCTGGAGACTGGTTTTTGGGGTTGTTTTCCTGAGCTGTGGGAAGGACAAAACTGGAGTCTTGCAAAAGTGCCTGTGGGTAAAACTGCTCCTGGTAAGGTTGGCTTAACCAAGGGTTAGTCATTTCTGTGTTCTGCCTAAACACATTTCCAGGCTGGATGCTGTTCATGTGATGGCTGCTGTTTGCAGGGCCATTTCTGCCATTCTTCTCACAACCAGCAGGTAAAGGCGCTTGCACAATGTTTTGTGGAATCCCTTGGTGTCCAGGACCCTGTGGGATGTTTGTGTGTGGAGGAGGGTGAGAACCACTGACAGAAGGCTGGGAAATGTTCTGAACATCAGTCTGAGGAGATGGCTCAGGATAGGGCACAAAATTCCGAACTGGAGACTGCAGATTCCCTGGGACAGGCCTCCACTGGGGCCCAGGCTGCTGGGGAGGTGGTGGGAAGAGTGCTGCTGTGCTGGGTGCTGAAGGTGCATCACTTGGATCCCTGCCAACATCCTGCCTAGCTCCAGGTTTGTTCACTGCAGACACCGTTCCAGGATGCACACTGAAAGAATTTTCCACTGCTCCTCCTGGGTTATAATGCAACGGCACTGCAGGCCCACGGAGTCCGAGATCAGCGTTGGGATGCCCTTCTGCAGCACTATTTATAACATAGCCCAGGGACGGAGAAGCAACTGGAACATTAGAAAAGGTACTGGTGCTGATCCCTGCCTGAGACACAGGAGCTGACAGAGACGTGTGTGGTCCGTGAGGGCTGTCCCCGGCGCGGGTGGGCGGGGGATGCTGTGGGAACGCCGGGGCGTTGCCTTTGGATGGATTATCCAGAGGGGAGCCCTGGGGGGTTTGCTTGCCGAAGGCAAACGGGTCTGTCACGGGCTGCACCGGCGGAGCAGCTGCGGCGTTTGCCCGTTTGCTCAGCGGGCTGTTCCTCCAGTACATGTTGCGAGCCACGCCGGTGGGAGGAGGAGGAGCCGCCCCTGGAGGGACAGGCTGCGGTGGCTGCTGCATGGTGGCCTTGTGGCAGGGTCACACGGTGACAAACCACCCGTGGAGGCAGCGCAGAGATTCCTTCTTCTGCCCTGCTGAGACAACACAGGTACAAGTCAGTTCCCTTTCTTACAATACGTGCAGCATTTAAGCAACTTTTATTTTAGAAACAAAATCGCTCGAAGAATTTGAAGTGGAAAATATCCCCCTTTTCTTCAGAATGCATAAGGAACTGACACACTCCATTGTATTTCTAAACCCAAGTCTGGCATTAATGAAGTGTAAAGCTGTGTGGTATCAATGCACATTATTTAACAATTCTATTAAATATATCCAAGTAAGACTAATGAAACACAGTTCAGATATGTACTAGTGTCAAACCCTCCAGTGCTATCCCACTGTTACATTTCCCAGAAATATGCATCACAGACAGGACAGCAACCAGCCTCGAACAGTGCCTGCAGCACCATGCCCTGCTCAATTTAATTGTGAAGAGCTGAAAAGTCATTATCTAATTCTGTTACAGATGATCTTCAGCCCTGCTGCATTGGCACTCCACGTGAATGGACCTTTTCACAGGTTGAGATGAGAATCATCCCAAGAAGGAATTCATCAGATGTTATCACCCTCAACAGTCCACTTTTGGTTTAACCAAGAAAACATCGTGTGGCACAGCACTATTATGTATTTTGAGAAAGGCAATTGCACCTTCATCACAAATATTCTCTCTTCTAGATGAGCAAATCTGCATTTAAGGATAGAAAAACCATCAACTACCCCCTCCTATCAATGAGCATTCTCACTTTAACACCAGTGGGACTTTGGCACAGTATCAGGGTTACAGCTGCACTTCGGGGTGGAAAGGACACGCTCAGAAGTAATCCAACCCCAACTCCAAACAATACCAGGCAGGAATCTGGTACACAGGAAGTTCAGTAAATTCATCAGGGTGTCTTTTTCAATTTTATCACCTCTTAACAATCTGGGGAGGATGGAGGCTGACAAACCAGAGGAATTCATCAATACTTATCCAGTGGAGCTCAGTGAAGCATTAGCAGCATACAATAATTTTGTTTTCTCATGGTACACAACAAATATTGTTTACACTATGCACAGTGAAGTACCCACAGCAATTGCTCCACACCAGATGCACTTCTGCCTATAAAAGAAAAAGGCTGTGCAATTCTTATTTGGAGTTCTTCTGAGATTCAGCATCTTGTCTTAAGAGTAATAAAATGGGAAGCCAAAAAAGTCAGATGTTTGTAATCAGGACAAAACTGTAATAGTTATGGAAAAAAGTTCAAACGCAAAGCACTTCTGGTTGCTTGTTATCAAAAATGCTACATGAAAATTCATTAAAATTTATACCTAAAAAAATTCCAATAAAAAGCACACTGACAGTATCACAGCACACAGACTTAACTGGACATCAAGACTCAAAGAAAAAACCCTGTGTATAATCCAGGTCCCTCTTTCAGAGTTAACAGAGACTCTCAATTTCTCCCCTCTATTCATATATTCCACAGCCATATCTAGAGTTAAAACTCCATAAATTTGTGTTTTATTAAGATGGGAAGGACAACACAAAGCAGATTTCAACAGAAACATTAGAGCTCCATTGCATGTGCCTTCACCATTCTTTCTAAAGCACAGCTGCTGAATTCCATCAAGGAATGCTTACATAAAGGTTTCAGGACTTTGCAATCCTTTCTCCCGTTACAATCCTGAGGTGAAGGTTTTCCAGCTGGCCATGCATACCAGCCTTGCTGCCAGCCACAATTCCAGGAGATCCTGCCCAAACACCCATCCCAATTTCCACATGCTTAAGGAACCTCTGGCTGTTTCTGAGCATCCCCATTTCTTTTTCTTCTTGTTGTATCAACCAGATTTTAAAAAATCTTCTCTCCCCTCCAAATAAACTCATGGGTTTATGCAACGTACTTTCTCTTGGGGAGGAAAAAAGCCAATTAAACCATCTGCCAAGGCATTTATGTCCTGGAAAGCACAAACTTCACTGAACAAAATATTGGTGTCTACTAAATAGCTCTGTTTTTCATAGAACAGTTGTTTCTGAAATACAGCTGAGCACAAAAGCCAACCTAAATACCCACTTCCAAATGCCTAATGAGGAATTTACTCCGTGCAGTGTCTTATTTAAAAAAAAATCCTAATACTTTGCCACATTTTTTGTAACAGCCAGTACCAGTAATTAGCTAATAAAAATAAGTATAAAGTCCTACTTTAAGGCAGAACTTGTCATTCTCTAACAGGATCTTTGATGGTGTATGACAGAGGTTCAATATGAGGGATCAGCTTCCTCAGAAGCAAAGTTAATATTAACAGACTGCACACAGTATTAAAAGCAAGCAAGACTGAGGAATTGAGTCCAAATAAAATGAACATGCCCATGTCAAGTAATTAAACAGAAGATAACTCAGTGCTACTGACCCTCCCTTGTGCCTCATCCAGGATTAACTGAAATGCTGATTTTAAGGAATTTAGAAATAACTTCACAAGTTAAGAGCAATCCATTTCTGCTTTAACTTTCAGCTGGTTTATTAATTGATAAAGTGGAGCAGCCTGCTAAACATGAGTCACCAGGAGTAACAATTGCAGAAGGTGTTTCCAGGCATACCAAAAAAACATTGCCAAAGAGGAAAAAAAGAATAAAACCCTCTAGACAAGGCCATAAAATTAATTTCACCTGATGAGCCCTATAGCTTCATCTATAAAGAAATAATTTCTCTCGGGGCAGTTAATTTACACCTATCTAAATAAATTACTCTTAAACAGAATAATCATGCCCATAAAGCAGGTTATAGAGGACTAATATTAACTCTCATCCTCACACATGAACCAAACAATAACTAATGTGTTCATACACAGATTTCTAATAAGAACAAAGTGACAAAAAAACTTAAAACAACCCACTGCAATCTGAAATACGGGAACAGCTGGAAAATGAGATTTGCAGCTTTAAAATCAGCAACTTCTTTTTTCAGTTTTATCTTACTTAGACAGCTGCACATCTGCACACATGTGGGTGACAGATTGAACACATTCTACATCATTCATGCCCCTGACAGATTCCTGCCAGGCTTTTGCTAAACAGCAACCAGAGTTACAAATGTTATCGTGTTAAAACGTAGCAAAAGGACAAGGGGGAAGGGCTTTAAAGAGGCACAGGGCAGGTTTAATGAGATATCAAGAAGAAATCCTACCCTGGGAGTGGTGAGGCCCTGGCACAGGGTGCCCAGAGAAGCTGTGGCTGCTCCTGGATCCCTGACAGCGTCCAAGGCCAGGCTGGGATAGTGGAAAGCGTCCCTACCCATGGTAGGAAGTGGAATTTAATGATTTTTAAGGTCCCTTCCAACCCAAACCAGTCTGTGACGCCATGAAAACAGCTCTTTGGGAATCAAAAGCACAGAGGCAGCACAAAGCGCTCCCGTTTATTCCCAAAGGAGCCCGACCACCAGTTCTTCACCGCAGCAGGTCCCGAGGCTCTCAGGCAGCCGCACTCCTGAGTCAGCACCAGTTGCACAGACCTGTGGCACCTGACAGCTCGGAAAAACAACCCTGACCCGTGCGCTGTCAAAGGGGGATCGGTGATGGCCAAAACCGGAGGGAACTTCCTCCCTCCCGCACCCCACGGAATAACCTTCGGACCCCCGCACAGCGTCCCTGTCCCGCCGCTCCGCTCGAAACCACCCAGAGCGACCCAAATCCTGCGGGAAAAGCCCCGGGCAGCGCAGCACAGCCCCGCGACTGCGGCAGCGACTTCGCCCCTCCTTGCGGCACCACAGCCCGCCCCAGCAGGGGCCGGGGGCCGAGCCCGGGGCTGCGGGACCCGCCGGCTCCCTGTGCTGCGACAGCCCCGAGGCCCACGCTTAGGCACGGCGGGGTGGGCACCGGAGACACCCGGGGCCCGCACCTGAGGCCCGGCGCTCCTCATGCAGCCCACCCGCGACCCGCGGCCCTCCCTCCGGGCGTGCCCCGCGGTACCTGGCAGCCCCCGCCGGCCGAGGCCCCTCAGCAGCGGGCGTGGGCGCCTCCGCCCCTCGCGGCCCCAGCACCGGCCGCCGCCATCTTGGCACATCCGGCTCGGGGTTCCGCCGCCGCCGCCGACGTGTCACGGCGCGGCGCGCGATGACGTCACGGCGGCGCGCGCAGCCGGCGGCCCCGCGGGGAGAAACGGGGGCGGGACGAGCCGCGGGTTCGAGTCCCGGCTGGGGCTGGCTGCGGGATCGAAGGTCACAGGTTCGAGTCCCGTTCGGGGCTCCTCGTCCCGGTGCCTCTCCCGTGCCGCCGCGGTCTCGCCCCTCGGCCCGGGAGTGGCGGAGCGCGGCCCCGTGCGGGTTCCGTGGAGGTGCCGGTGCCCTCGGTTGCCCGGTGTGGGTGCAGTGGCGCTGGTGGCCACCAGGGCGGGACAGAGCTCCGCCGGTTCGGTGCCATTCCCGGGGGAGCGGGGCGGGTCAGGGGCTCCCCCGGGCTGCTGGAACTGAGAAATCCGTGTTTATAGACACGGGCAATGAGATTCTGCCTCTGAGCGAGGTCCTGTCCATGCACATCCGTGGGGGCTTAATTAGGAAGGGCGCATTAATTGGGGAAGGCTGGTGTGCACGTGTCCAAAAGCATCAGAATCAGAAACGAATCCCAGAATCCTTAAAGCTGACAAAGCCCTCTAAGATTACCGAGTACCGTGTTCACCACTAAACCTCAAGTCCCCAAGCGCGACATCTGGGTGCCCTTTTGGACACTCCATGGATGGTGATTCCAGCCCTGTTCCAAGGCTTAACCACACTTTCTGCGGTGAAATTTTCCCAAATAGCCAAGCTAAGCCTCCCCTGGCACAACCCGAGGCTGTTTCCTCTCACCCTGACCCTTGTTCCTTGGAGCACAGCCCTGTGTCCATCCTCCTGTCAGGGAGATGTCCCTGCCCACGGCAGAGGGTGGAATTTGATGATTTTTAAGGTCCCTTCCAACCCACACCGGTCTGTAACTCCATGAAAACAGCTCAAAAGCACAGAAGCAGCACAAAACAATCCCTCTTCACTCTCCTTTTCTCCGGGCTGAGCTCCCTGAGCCGCTCCTGCTGCTCCAAACCCTTCATCATCTTGGTACCTCTGTGAGCTGCAGCTCTATTTATCTTTTTAGGGGGGTGAGCCCCTGTTCTAGCACCAGAAGAATGCCTGTCATTCGTGCTGATACTGTCCCAAGAACAAGCCTTGGAGAGGAAAACACGACGACCTAAACAAACATCTTAATCAAGGGTCGTTATCAGTGCGAGAGCTGTTCCTGCACGCTCGATCATTAAAGCAGGGGAATATCCTCAAAGCCCCGGCCAAGCAGGGGAAGCAGCACTTTGATGCTGGTGTGGGAACCAGAGGCAGCTCTGTGATTTTTAAGTGCCTTTCATCTCCCTCTTTTGTAGGAACATTCTTATAAACCAGCTTGTCAAATACAATTTCCCTGCGCAGGCATGAGCTGCAGATAAAGCCCTGGTTCTCCCTTGATATTTCCCCCCCAACAGGTGTAATCTGAAGAAACATGGTTTTAATTAGCCTGATTGGCTTTTTGTGTGTGCTAAATACCATCAATAGCTCACATGTGTGTCTATAGTTAGATATTTATGTTACATATTTAACGTCCTTATACAGGGGTTCACAATGCAAACACCAACAATGGGATCTCACCTTTGCTGTTGTCCTGATAAATTGGTGATTATAAAGAATTGTCACATTAAAGCATTCAATCCCTTTTTAGCCTGAAGTTTTCGGGCTGGTTTGCTGTACTCAGCAGTAATTCTGGACTGGAGTGACCCATTATAAATTAAAACCTTTGCCAGTGAGGACAGCGTGTGTCCTTCTCCCCTGCTTCACAGAATCACAGAATGGTTTGGAAAGGACCTTAAAAATCATCAAATTCCATCCCCTGCCATGGGCAAGGACATCTTCCACTATCCCAGGTTGCTCCAAGCCAAATCCAGCCTGGCTTTGGATACTTCCAGGGGTCCAGAGGCAGCCACAGCCTCTCTGTTCCTCAGCTCACCTGGGATACACCACAAACAATTCTGACCTTTTCATGGTAATTTATTCAGTCTTCAGGTTGCACACAACCAGAAACGCTACCTTGCCCCACGAGCTTGCTATGAAAAGGATCATTCTTTGAGTTTAGAAACATGGAAAATGCTAAAGGACAGTATCCCTATCCCTTATCACTATTCTGCACCGTGTTGGCCAACGGGACAATCTGAGTTTTATTTATTTACTCATTCAGTTGCTGTGATTATTCAGACTACCCCAGCTACATTAACCCCTGCGTGATTTGAGCAAGGCTAAACCCGAGATTAATTTGGCTCCTTTTGTACATTCTTCAGGGGCTGATTTCAGCTGCAGCAACAATTCCTCAGTCAGGGCTGGAGCAGCTGCGAGCAACTTTGTGAGCAAACACCAACAGCCTGGAGGGAGAAGCAAGACAGAGTAGCAGTTTCTAAACGTCCCATCTAATTGAGCAGGAATAATGAAAACAAAGAGTGAAGAAAAAAAAAAAACCAAACCAAGCCCTCCAGCATGTAAACAAATATTTCAGGTTCAGGGATTCCTTAGAGCACCAACATACCTGCCATGGCAATAGCCAGTGCTAATCTTGTTTTACTCCAACACTCCTGAACCCTTCCCTCGGAGTGGGATGTGATTTTAGTGTTTCTCAGCCTTTTTCACCTGGAATGCTGAGACAGCCGTGCTTGCCATGATCCAGTCACTCCTCGGCATCTCCTGCTGCTGGGGGAGCTTGAAAGTCAACTCCCAAAATTCTTTACCCACACGAGGTGGTGAAGATGAGCTTGTGGTGGGTTGGTTGGTGTGGGAGGAAGCCTTAAATGTGAGAGTTTGAAACTGGGGCCATTTCTCTTATTTCTCATTTAACTTTGCCTCGATCCCAGCTGGATCTGTGACACCACAACCATCTCATGTACCCACAAGTTGGTCACCAGATGCCTTCATAAATCTAAGTCATTTAGACTAAACACTAAAAACACTAAAACACTTAAAACCTCAATTTTTTCATGCTTACTCCTCTACTACTTAAAACCCTTAACTAACTTCTAGTTTGAATTACCTTGTGGACAATTAATTAGTAGCTATCCATTCCATGGTATTTAGCCCCCTCTTTCCTCATCCTGTCTGACCATTCCTCATGGAAAATCCCACGCTTTGCAGCCCCTCTTGTTAAACGAGCCTCTTGCAACGCCACATTATTTCCCATGTCCTCATAAACCCCTTTTTTTCACCTATTCCAGCCCAAATTTCTGCCTTGCCCATGAACGACTTGCTTTTCCACTGGACCGGGCAGGAGAGGATCCTTGTAATGCCTGCTCATTTCGGGATGAGCCTCTCCCAGCCCCGCTGGCAGCACTGGGCTGGTGCTGGGATGGGAATGTGTGGGAGAAGCCTGGAAGGCTGGGCTGTGTGGGATCCGTGAGCAGCTCATGTGTGAGTCACGCTGGAGGCAGACAAGCTCCATTTAGTGCATTCCTGATGGGATGCAGCCAGACACAGGCAGGGAGGGGGGTGACACATCCTGGCATGCCCATCTCCAGGATGTCCCTCTGGATATTGAGAGGGACTGCTGGCACATTTTTCCAGGAGGGAAGAGGGGTTTGTTCTCTGTTAAAATACCCCTTTCCATTAAGTTTTACGTTCCCTTTGCTGGAATGTCACCTCCCTGACCTCTGAAGGTGCATGTCACTGCTGTGGGTGGCACAAAAAAAAACCAAAAAACACTGTCACAGCAGCAGTAGGTGACCAGGTGTACAGCAGGTGTGTGGTGGCCCTGGATGTGTCTGGGGCTGGATACCAGCCCTGTGCACACACAACCCCTCTCCCTCCCCAGCCACCGAGTGGAAAATACCAGCATTCCAGGCTGATGTGATTTGGGAGGAGGTCAATGGCTCTGCTATTTTTATCCAGTTATTTGGGGACTTTGCAGCTGCATTTGCACTGCAGAGTCCCTGTGGGGTAGAGAAATAATTAAATCACCTTAAAAATCTTGAGCACAGCAAGGACAGCAAACATTTCTGCGTGGTGTTTGTGCCCACAGTGGCACAAGTCAAGCTGTCCCTCTGGTGCTGCTGTTCCTGTTTTTTTTGAAGATGCATTAGGGACGTTCTTTAAAACAGATTTGCCATGTTTCCCTTTTTAGATCTTGACCCAATGGCTTGAGGATATCAGAGCACCCACAGGAGGTAAAAACTACCTGAGCACAGCCCCTCCTGCCTTGCTCAGGTGTCTCAAGTCAGAGTTTAGCAAAAGTTAAAGAGAAATTTTCATTGTCTAAAGCTCCTCTCTGAGTTTTTACACAGAGAACAAGACGTTGAGGAAGCTCCAGCCCTGTGTGGAAGGAAAGACAGCAGGTGTCAAATCCAGAATTCAACTGACCCGTAACAAAAACACCAAATTCCAGTTTTAGTAAAATCTAGATGCCCAGAAGCATCATTTATTGCAAATCAGTTAACCAAAAAAAATACATCATTTTTGCAAACTACAACTTTGCATGTAGATAACTTTATTACAGAAGATATCTTTTCTTAAACTACACTCTAGTTTATAAAACATAGGAAGATTCAACACCACGTGATGTTTTTATCACTCATATTAGGCGTGTCACAATAACAATGGTCTGAAATGTTAACTAAGATGAGTGCTCAGCAAGGCGCTGTGCCTTGAGAAATATCCATTTTATTTGGTGTTCTAATAGAAAGGAATGAGGAAAAGGAACCCTTTTCTTAGGTTTTCTTGATTAACTGCTCTCTATCTGCCTGTCCCATGCACATTATCTAGTCTTAGGGTGTCTGCTTGCTTTTGCACCCGAGTGAGTGATATTCCAACACCTCTATAAGGTGATATATTTATGATATAAGACTTGCTCATTTAGATTTTTGAAACAAAATCCACCTTTTCTTGATTAAAAAAAACCAAAACAACAAAAAAAAACAAAAACCAAAAAAAACCCCCATATTTACAAACATTAAATCTGCCACAGGCTTATACTATATTTTACATGATACACAGAAAGAGTGCACATCAGTATAAAAAAAGATGCATCACTCCAGGCTAACGTCACAGAACAAAATGTCAACTTTTCACAGCACAGCTGTGCTGGCTCCTCGCCCTCCAGTTTGGCCAGTCCAGCCTCCCACCAAAACCAGCAGCACATCCCACTGGGCACCCAGTGAGGGCTCTGCCAGAGGAGCTGGGGCCAGGTGAGCACAGGGGGGGTGGCAGTGTGATAATGCTTTGTAATCTCACTCAGGTTGTCTGCACTGCCAGACACACCTTCTTTTAAAAAAAAATAGGCAGGCCCATCCTTAAAATAAGGATGTGGTTTTTACAAAGTTTATATTGGCATTTATTTCTTAAAACGGTTATTCAAAGGCAAACACGAAAACAAAACAAAACAAATCAGTAAAGATATTCAAAGTAAAATTAAGTCTCTTTTGTGTATATACTTCATAGTTATGGGCTTGCTCTCTTGGAAGTTTGGCAAATACATTTCTTTTTGATGGGGGACAGTATTCATGTTTTGTAGGGTTTTTTTAGCTTAGAAACTGTTCTTACAGGTCTATAATCCTGATTTTCTTTTCCTTTTTTAGATCATAAAAATCCATTTAAATATATATATTTTTTATATATATATAAAAACAAGAGAGAACAAAAATTTCTATTATCAAGGCAAATGTACAACTATATAATACTGAAATTTAAACAAAGATTCATGACTGGTACCATAAAATGTCCTCTCATATAATTGCAAAGGAAACATTTTAAAGTACATTTTAAAAATTTAAATTTTTCCCCTCAAGGAGTGGTATTTTTAGTCAATTTTTCATTCCCCTATTCTTTCTCACCTCTCTTTCTGAGTTGAAAGAGAAAAAAAATAAATTAATGGCATTTCAGAATCACAAATCGTTGCTTATAGCTTTACATAAACATTTCCTCTCAAATCAAACACAATGAACCCCCCCAAACAAAAGAGAACGTCCTATAAAAACCTAATTTGTTGATTTCTCGAAACACAACTGGTGTCCCACATTGAGTTCTTAACAATAGAACATATAAATAAAAAGGCAGTGTTCTCATGTAAAATAAAAAGTACATAAATAAATACTAAAAAAAAAGGAATTAGTCTTTTTCTTTTCTTTTTTTTTCCCTCCTTTTTTATAAAAACATATTTAAAAAGGATCCTTTAATAAAAGCATCCAACGTCCTTTTTTTTAAAAAAAAAAGATCTCCCTCAAGCATCCGGCTCTCAGTGAGAGTCTCTAAAACATCTTTTTTTTTTTTTTTAATTTTTTTTTTTTTTTACTTGAAGGCCTCGGGGATGTGTCCCATCTGTGACTGCATACTCGTGGGAGGGCTGGAGATGCCCTCGGACCAGTCGGACACGTTGGAGTGAGGAGAGGAGCTGGACCACTGGTCCGGCGACTCGGGCGAGGGCGTGAGGAAAGGGTGGTCGGGCACCTGGAGCTGGTGGCTGGGGGTGTTGTCCAAGGGGGAGGAATAACTGTGCTGGGAAGGTGGGGTCAGGAACTGCGTGGTGGTCATGGGCTGGGCGAGGGAGGAGGGCAGGGATGTGGGCAGCATCTGGGAATCCTGCGGCAGGATGGTGTGCACGGCCATGGCGCCGCCGCTCACCGGCTGCAGCTCGGGCTGGCTCAGCTCCGTACCGAGGAAATTCTGGCCCATGTGGCCGCTCCCGTTGGAGCCGGGGTTGTGGTGCTGCTGCGGCTGCTGTGGCTGCTGCGCTGGCTGCTGCGGCTGCTGCTGCTGCTGCGGTGGTGGTGGCTGCAGGTTGGGCTGCTGGAGCTGCTGCTGCTGCTGCTGCATCTGCTGGAGCTGCTGGCTCTGCATCAGGTGGGGCTGTGACGCCAGCCGGGTGTTGGGCATGGGCTGGTAGCTCATCATCTGTGACAAGCTGGTGGTGGGCAGCCCGTTGTGCAGCGAGGTCATCATGCCGTGCTGCAGGTTTTGGGGCTGCTGGTGAGCCCCGGGCTGCAGGTTGCCTCTCAGGGGGTTGTACTGGCTCTGCACCATGCCGTTCTGCAGCCGGGTGAGCCAGTCACACTGCCCATTCAGCCCAGCCCCACTGCCCACCGAGAAGCTCATGGGGGCACTGCTCATCCCCGTGCTGGGGCTGGACACCGGCAGGTGGGACAGGCGCGGTGGCACCGAGTCGAAGCCCATCCTGCTGGAGTTGCCCATGGCCATATCCTGCTTGCCCGCCATGTTGAGGTGGTTGATGCTCAGGTGGGCGTCGGGCATGCCCGGCAGGTGGTTCAGAGGCATGGAAGGGGACTGCTGGAACGGAGATGTCATCAGAGGGGGAGAGGCCACGTCCGAGAGGTACCCGTGCGGCGACTCCAGGGAGTCCACCGGAGACAGCACGCTGGAGTTGTCAAGCAGACACCCTTTTCCATCCTGGGACTTTTTCCTGCGGGCTTTGAGGTCTTTGGCATCCTTGCCATTGCAGCTCAGCCCCTTGGTGCTCGGCTTCCTGGCTTTCTTGCCCTGCACGGCGGGTTTGAGGTTGCCGATGTAGCTGCTGGGGGAGCAGAGCGGGGGGGACAGGGTGGGGGCCCCCAGGGGCCCGTTGTGCAGCGTGGGGCTGCGCACCAGGTTGTACTCATCCAGCAGCCTCACGATGTCGTGGTGCATGCGCTCCTGGGCGATGTCCCGAGGCAGCCGGTCCATGTGGTCCGTGATGTCCCGGTTGGCAAAATGGTCCAGCAGGACCTTGGCAGTTTCGTAGCTCCCTTCCCTGGCTGCCAGGAACAGCGGGGTCTCCTCCTGCAAAGCCAGCAAGGTTTGGTTAGGGTTGAGTTCACAGATTCTCCTGGCTAGCGCTGCCCTGAGCTGCACACCCATGTTGCTGGGAGGCAGAGATGCTCTGCCATCATCTCGCCCCTGGTGAGGGTTTGCTCCTTCTTTTTCCTACCCTGCTGAGCCTTGTACTGATATCAAACCAGGAATCCTATGGGTGACCCAGAACATGCTGGAGGTGGCCACAAAGACACTGCATGGCTCTTCAACATCACCACTGCAACCAAATCCCACAGTGCTCCTTTGAGCCAAATCCAACAACTCCATTCACAGCAGAACAATCAAATCAGAGTCTCAGTGCCAGACATTTGTATTTTAGCCAGAAATCACTCTTTAACACACTCCCCAAATGTTTCTTTCCTTGCATTTATCAGCCTAGGAGATCCTACCTTATTATTCTGCATATCCTTATTGGCACCATTCTTCAGGAGGACCATTGCAGCTTCCACGTTATTCACAGCAGCTGCCCAGTGCAGGGCTGACTTGCCTGGAGAAGAAAACCACAAAATACAACACATATTAGAGAGTGCTGAGATGGACAGAAAGCAGCCCTTTTGTCCCAAGTCTGGGTGAACTGGTGTTTTAGCTGCCTCAGTACCTAAATCATCCACGGCGTTGACATCAGCGTGGCAGTTGATGAGGTCATCCAGCATCCCCTCCACAGCCAAACGAGCAGCCAGGATCAGGGGAGTGGTCCCGTCATGCATTCGGGCATCCAGGTCTGTTGCCCTGTTTCTGATCAGGATCTGTCACAAGAAGGGCCAAAGCAGAGGGAACACAAATGTTAGGAGGAGCAGACAGCAAGGCACTGCAGGTATCCAGGTCTCAGTGCCCTTTCCAAAGGCTCATCTCTCCAGCTCTGCTCCCTGTCCAGGGCTGCTGCCTCGGAGTTGCTGTGCCCCAAGACAGAGACTTCATTTCTTACAATGACACCCAATGTGTCACCCTATACCTCGCCCAGCTCACGCAGCACCACTATTTCCCCCCCGAAAACCCCAAAACCGGCGGGCAAAGCATGGATTACCTGGAAGACTCCTTGTGCATCTGCAGACACGGCGGCGTGGAGGGGTGTCCTGCCCATGTTGTCCTGGATGTTGGCATCAGCACTGGCCTCCAGCAGGCGCTTGGCAGCGTCTGAGCGGGAGTACCTGGCGGCCAGGTGCAGCGCGGTCTCGCCCGTGCGGTCGGTCTGGTTGTGCAGGCTGGCTCCCTGGTAGATGAAATCCGAGATGACAGCAG
Organism: Sturnus vulgaris; assembly: GCF_052056855.1. Lineage (NCBI taxonomy): Eukaryota > Metazoa > Chordata > Aves > Passeriformes > Sturnidae > Sturnus > Sturnus vulgaris. Next base: position 2,630,664 of record NC_142264.1, read on the forward strand.
GAGCATCGTCCTCCTCCTCGCTGTTGCCCGTCTCCAGCCCTCCTCCGCTGCACGAAGCGATCATGAGGGGGGTGAAGCCATCTGAAAAGCACAGGGGGGGAAAAAAAAAAAAGGTTTTTTACCCTCTGTAATGCAGGAGGCTCAGCCAAATGCTCTGCCTGCGATAGATGCTTATTCTCCTGGGTGCGCCGAGACTGAGTTCCTGACTAGTTCTGAACATCAAACACGAATATCCTTCCTCTGATATGGATCTGAAATTCCTTAGTGATATCTCACTACTCACTGCTTTCCCTATTTCATCTGCTCCACGTAAGGTGCAGTTTGTACGGAAGGCTGCTCAAAGCAAATAGAGTATGGCAAATACCTTCATTATTTCAGAGGAAAATTTCACAGACACAGGGAAGACCAAGTGTTTGTAGGAATTTAAAAAGCTATTTACCATTAAAAACCTTAAAGGAAGACTTTGAAATGTGGAGTTGGTGGGAGGAGAGGAATATAGGAGCAGCAGAGAGATAACCTGAGTGATTTAATAGGTACTTCTGTAATTTCCATCTCAGTCACTGACCAAAAGAGCTCTCGTGGAAACCAAAATGTGACAGGGTCTCTCTCTAAATCACACACAACAGCAACCCTGTGGTGCAGAGCTTGTAGCAGTGACTCTGCACCAGCAAGGGACAGGGAGGGCTGTGGGGCTGCTCCTGTGCAGGGGCTGAGGGAGGGTTTGACATCAGCTGACAGCCAGTGCAGAAGCACAGGGGGTCCTTACCCGGCCCTCTGACATTGACATCCATGCAGTCAGCATCGATTTCCCCCTGTGGAGGCGTCGGGGCCATGGAGGAAATGCGCAGGTCAGCGGCGTCCAGGTGCTGCTGTGTCCACTGCCTGTGATCTGTCTGGTCATCTGTGTCTGGCAGCATTGCCTGCTCCTCAAACTGAGGGGAACAGCAGGGAATGAGCTCCCAGAGAAACACCCCGGGCTGAGCTCCAGGCTGGGAAGCTCCACGAGGCTCCAAGGTGTGTGTTTGTCACAAAGGAGCTGAGAGCAGCAATGAGGGCCCTGAGGGTCCTTCTGCTCCTCCTGTGACAAACCAGGAGTGAGTGCCTGCAGCACGGGGAATGTGGCAGAGGGCTTACCCTGAACTTCTTGGTGTCCTCCTCATCACCCCACTCATTCTGGTTGTCATCCATCAGCGTGCCGTCCGAAGCATTTTTGAGGGGTCTTTAAAAATAAAACCATACAGAAAGTTATCTCCTCTGCAGGAACTGTTTGTGATGTTTGTCTGCGTACAGGCACAAACTGAACGAAGAATCAAGCAATTTCCAAGAGGTCCTGCTCAGGTTGCATTTCATTTTTTAACCAAGTGCAAAAAGATTGCAGAACCAGACGAAACACTGCTTTTTCCCCCATGCAGAACTTCCAAGACCCCTGCATTCTTCTCCTCCCTGCCACACCACAACGACACACCAGAGAACAAAAACTCCGACGGGCTCTCTCACAAGAGCCCTGAGCAGCCCGGTCAGGCTCAGCGAGCAAATTACTCACTTCAGTCCAACAGAATCCTCCCCGAGGGGCTCCCGTCGCTTCTTCTTGCTCGACTCTGTCACTTTGAAGCCTTCGGGGAACCAAAGCTGCCCATGCTCCCTGCGGCGCTTGCGAGACACCAGCACCCCCAGCCCGATGAAGGCGAGCAAGACCAGCGCAGCCCCCACCACGTACATAGGATACAGCTGGGAGCTCTTCGTGGGCTCGGCCGTTTCACCTACAAAACAGTGGGGCACAAAGAGATGCTGAGGCATTAAGCTGCATAGCAAACCAGAGTGGAAATGAAGGAAAATTTGTTAATAGAGGTACCTAAGTCTGATCTAAATCAGCCGCTCCCCCCCCCCCCCCAAAATAAGGTCATTTTATACGCTATTAATCAGAATTGCAAACTATCGGCAAATTCTCGGCTGCACAAGGCAGCCTGCACCAGGAGACAGCTTCACTTTTTTCTCCTTTAAGGAAAAGGATTAGCAAACTTCAAATCATTGCGCTTGCATTGAGCTGTTAAGACAAAAGGATTTAGGGGGGATTTTCAAGATACAAACTTCAACTCCTTGCATGTCACTGATTGATTGGAGCTGCTTGGGTTTTCTTTTTCTTTTCTTTTTTTTTTTAATAACTTTTAGAGTGATAATGATTTTGAAATAAAACCTGGAATAAGCAAAAATAATAAAGTGGGCTTGCCATTCCTTTAAAGAAAAGACTTAAAAGGAAAAAAAAAAGTGAGGTTATTAAAACCACACTGTGTTCAAATACAGTCAAATTGACAGATAACTAAACTCGGGGAAGGCTGGAAAGTTCTGCCTGTCTCTCTTCCCCGGCTGACCAACTGTACTTACTTTTGACAGCTTCTATTTTGTAGGGTATGTTCAGGTTGCCAAGGGAGGCCAAGGCTCCCAGGAATGCTGCCACATCAGTGGCACTCTGGAAGCACTGGGACGATGACTGGATGCACTGGCGATTATCAATTTCCAAGTAGACGATGGATCTGTGAGAGAGAAGAGTCAATAAGGAACAGGGAGTGATGACCACACTGAGGACATGGGTGAGCCCCATCTCCCTTCCCTCTTTAACCCCCATCAGTAGCAATTAGAAGGTGGGAACCCATCTCCTTGCTTCCCTGTGGCCCAAAGCCTGCAGCTCACACTCATGGTCTGCTGGATTTGCCTCAGTGAATGCTGTGAAATCCAGCTGTCTATCTACAGGAATGGAAGGGAGTCTCTGCTTCACAATGTTTTAAAATTACCCAGACACCACACCATCTTAAATTATGCTGTTTGGGAGCCTTCAGATCTTCTCACATCAGTTCTGCTGCTCTAACTCCTTTGCTTTCAGGGTTTTTGATTGAGTCCATGGAGAGGGAGCAGGTTAGATGTGTATGTTTACACCAAAGATCTCCAAACACAGATTGCAGTAATTGAGTTTTACAACAAAGCTCTAGAAAGCATTTCCCAGGGAGAAAATGAGGCTTAACTTAATGACTTCCTGAAGTCAGACAGTCGGTCAGGCCAACCTCTGCTTCCAGGTCCCACCCAGCCCAGCCCCGGCTCCCAACAATGCACAGGACTCCTTCAATCGTGAGAGCCGGCGCAGCATTGTACCAGGGACTCCTGAATGATCACTCCATTTTCCCACATGAGAGCAAAATCCGGTTTCTGTTCACACAGAAAGCACCATCTAAATACAATTATCTGGCCTACATCCTTCCCTTCCTAGCGTGTTACTATTATCAACACAGAAAACACACTCTGAGTGCTGCTCACAGAAAATGGAACCCTCTTACCCTCTGATGTCCATCTGGTCGAGCTCCCTCTTCTGCCTCCTGCCAGCCCTGGAGTAGAGGCTGCTCTTCACTTTGTTGATGACAGCACTGGGCATATCAGACCAGTCCTCTGTGGACCTCTTGATGTAATGCTTTTTCAGCTCCTCCTCATTGCCATAGTATGGGAAGATCATATATTCCCCCTTGGGGTTCTTCTTGAAGACCACGTTGGTGTGCAGCACACGGCTCAGCTCCCGCAGGAAGTTGAAGGAATTGTTCTTCAGGTTCTCGGGGGTGATGAGCACCACCACCACCAGTGTGCCATCTGCCAGCTTCTCTGGCATGTTGTTTGCACAGTCCAGACCATCCCACTCACACTCAAAATTGTTGCAGCCCTGGTCGCAGTGACCATCCGAGAAGTGATCTTTGCAGTACTGGTCATACAGAGGGCTGGGTGAGGGAAGAAGCAAGGCAGAAGAAAGAATTAGACCAAGTACTGCAAATAACACCTATTTGCTGAGAAAAGCAGTGGTGGTCTCTCTTTGGTATAGACATTCTTCACCCTGACAGACACTAAACCAGTTTACATAGAAAGCAGATGTTTCGTGCAGCACTGTGAAGCATTCACTGCTGCAGGTGAGAGAACAGCTGTTAGATAATAAAAGAAAAAGGGAGAAATTACTGTGACTCAGAGAAGGCATGGGGACACAGAATAGTTACTAAGACCACAGTTGGTCCAGGAATCTGGGGCTAAGTTCCTGCTATTGCCAAAGACAATGTTTGGGAAATGCTTGGATGTTAACATCATCATGTTTCCTGGCTACTCTTCCATCTGGGGTCTCCCTGCCTTGAAACTGACTGTGTTACTGCTGTGAGTGGAAGAATTCACTTCTGTGGAATGATACAAGCAAGGACAGGGAAGCCATCTGCAAGGAGTCAAACCCAGAGAGCTTCCAAGTGGATGTCAACTCAGAAGGACCACAGGGAGATGTGAATGCTTGAGTTGCAGCCCCACAGGCAGCAGAACAATGTTGGGAATGAACACCAGGCCTGAGTCTAGGAGTTATACCAGAAACAAACAGAAAATTGTCACCAGAGATGGTGACTCTCACGGGCTTTAAAACAAAAAGCCACTTACTTGCACTGCCCCTCGTACTTCTGGCAGTCAAACCCATCGTAGAGGCAGCCAGCGTTGTTGCACTGAGAGTCACACTTGCCATCGTTGAAATACTTCCAGCACTGCAGAGACTGGGAGCAGTTCTTCCAGGGGTCGTTGAAGTTGAGGGAGCAGTCGCCCCCGTCCCAGCCGCAGGCGTGGTTGTTGCATTTCCCGTCGCAGATCTTGTTGCCGGCGTAGCCCGCGCACACGGCGATCTCGCACTTCTCCTCGATTTTGGGGGGGATGATGTCCTGCCCGATGCCACCCTGGAAGTCAAAGTCCAGGATGTGGCAGTTGAGGCCGTTGAAGTTGGCGGGGCAGTTGCAGCGGTAGTAGGGGGAGGCGTCGCTGAAGAACTCGCAGGTGCCCCCGTTGTAGCAGGGGTTGGAGGTGCAGGGGCTGCTGGCCGGGTACTGGCACTCAGGGCCCGTGAAGGCTGGTGTGCACATGCACTTGGAGCTCTTGTGGATGGAGATGCAGGTGCCACCGTTCAGGCAGTGCAGGTTCCCACAGGTGCGGGAGTCGTTCTCGCAGGTGGCACCCACGAATCCCTGGGGAAGGCACAGCAAGGAGGGAGTCAGAACCACTGATGGCGTGCTACAAGCAGCATTAACACACGTGCGTTCTGGCAAACTGAAACTCACCCTCTAAAACTGCTGATGGACAAGAATAATCTTGAGTGTAAAGCTTTTTAGAGCATCCCCCAATGAAGGGAGCTCTTCTCCACAGCTGCCTGTCCCACTTGGTGTGGTGCAAATAACATTCAGCCTGTTCTACCTTCAGGCCTGAGCCATCTTCTCCTTAACTCTATTCCAGCATCCTTGCAAGCGTGGAGGGTGCACATTTATGGATGCACCCACAGCAAAGCATCCTCCCATCCATGCCTATCCCAGCTGGGGAAGCCTCAGGAGCTAAACTGGCCTCTTGACCACCCCTCATGCCCATGCAACATTCCCTGCTCAGAGCTGGAGAGGTGGGCACCTACCGGGGGGCACTTGCAGATGAAACCACGGCCGGTGTTGCTGGCGACAGCACAGGTTCCCCCATTCCTGCAGGGTTTGCCTTTGCAGCCATCCACCACGGTGTCACAGCGACGGCCTGCGAGGGAGAGGAGCGTGTGAGGAGCAGAGGAAGGCGTGCAGGGATGCCTGGCGGGGGGGGCTAGGGGCTGCAGGCTGGACCCTGGGAGCAGAGGGCATGCAGTGCTCACCTGCATAGCCAGGTCTGCACTCGCATTTGTAGTCGTTGACCCGCTGCACGCAGTTCTGGGTGCCGCGGGCGTCGCAGGGGTTGGACAGGCACTCGTTGACATCTCCCTCGCAGCGCTCCCCTACAAAGCCAGGGGGGCAGATGCAGCTGTAGCCACCTACCCGATCCTTGCACTTGCCATTGTTAAAGCACTTGGGCCCCAGGGTGACAGGATCAAAGAAAGGGCTGCAGTCATCCACATTGATCTCACAGTGCACCCCTAGAGAGAGGGGGGAACAACCCACACAGCTCATCAAACAGTATCGGGGGGCCCGCTGCTCCCTTGTGTGAGCCTGCCCTGCCAAGGGGCTGAGCCTGACCACGTCAGTGGCAGCCTGAGCCACCTCTGGGGCAGGAGAGACATGGCACCACGTGGCCAAGGCCAGGTGTCCTTGATGGCTAAGCCCACAAGCAAACACAAACCTCACCCGCCGCGTTTGCTGCTGCCAGCTCGAGCAGCTAATGAGCAGAATCCAAGGATATCTGCACTCAGCCCACTAATGCCCCAGCCTGGGGAATTAATTTACCTTGAGTTCCTCTGGGGCAGGAGCATTTGTAGGTATTGATGAGATCGATGCAGGTTCCTCCATTCTGGCATGGGTGGGACAAGCACTCATTGATCTCCTCTGAGCAGTTAACTCCATGATAACCAGCCACACACTGCAAGGAGGAAAGAGGGGAACTATCAGAGAGGTTCCTCCCATTCCCACATGGCTCTAGGAGCATAGCCAGCACCAACTGGTAACGAGGTATCATGCAAGGGCAGCACCTTGGGCAGCAGAAAGGCAGTAAGTGAAGCTTTTTCTCTGGGAATTCCTGCCCCCCCAGGCACCTACCTCGCAGGAATATCCTCCCAGGTAGTCTGTGCAGGTGGCTCCATTCTGGCAGGGGTTGGGGGAGCATTCATCCACCTGCTCCTCGCAGTAGCTGCCGGTGTAGCCGGCTTGGCAGCGGCAGAAATGAGTATTGCCACTGTCAACACAGAGCCCCGAGTTCCTGCAGAGATGTGCTACGTCGATACCTGTCAGGGAGAGCAGAGTGAGATGCAGGGACCTTGGTGACACCCACACACCACAGGGCTACGTCCTCACCACCACACATCCCACAGGGAACCACAGCCTTGGGGGTGCATTGCTAGAGCAATCCTTGAGATCACTCTATGCCAAAAATCCCCACCAAGAGAACCGGCCACATCCCTGCTCAGTGTCCAGCACAGGAGACACCTGAGGACCCCACCTGTACACATGGTAGGGCCTTACCTCGCTGCTTAGCAGCCACCTCGCAGGACACACTGGGGACATCGCAGTAGAGCCCTGTCCAGCCACTGTTGCACTCGCAGTGGTACAGGTTGCTGGTCTGCCAGCACTTGCCTCCGTTTTTGCAGGGCGAGGAGTCACACCAACGCACCAGGTTCTGGAGGAGCACAGCAAGAGATGAGGGTGAGGACCCAGCAGGGCTCCTGCAGGACTGGAGACTGCAGTGACCCCCAGATCCCCACAGCAGCATCCACCCAAGCTTCCCATACCTGGCAGTTGAGCCCGGTGTACCCCTGGGGACAGGTGCACTTGTACGTCCCGTAGCTGTCCTGACACGTGCCCCCGTTCAGGCATGGCTTGGAGTCACACTCATTGATGTTGTGCTCACAGTAGCTGCCCGTGAAGCCGGGCAGGCACACACAGGTGAAGGTGTTGATGCCATCCACGCACGTCCCACCATTGAAGCAGGAGCTGGGGACACAACGTCACACTCCAGTGAGTCACTGCTGGCCAAAGGCTCCTCACACCAACCCAAGGCTATGGGGCAGCACGGGGACCTCAGCCCCTTGTCCCAGCTGGCAGGACTGTACCTCTCTGTGCAGTCAGGGGTGTTGTTCTCGCAGTGGATGCCGCTGAAGCCAGAGGGGCAGGTGCAGGTGTAGCTGTTGACACAGTCGGTGCAGTTGGCCCCGTTCTTACAGGGGTTGCTGGCGCACTCATTGATGTCCTCCTCGCACTTGGGCCCACGGAAACCAGCCAGGCACTCACAGAAGAACGTGCCAATGCCATCAGAGCAGGAGCCACCGTTGTGGCATGGATCTGGAGAGGAGGGATGTGCAGGTGAAGATGTGATGGGTCCAGCTGTGGTGCAGCAGCCCAGCCCGGAAACTGCCCCACAGCACTGTCCCCATACACATTCCCTGGCCACATGGAGGAATGGGACTGAGCCCATGGACTGGGCAGAAGCCAGAACAACCCCACCAGGAGACTGGGAACGAGGAGAATCCCTGGCACACGTTGTCCCCCAGCCTCCTTCCTCCTGCTCCCATCTGGCCTTGGACTGACACAGCTCAACAGGGACATGCCTGAGGTGGCCCTAAAGCCAAGCAGGGCTCGCAGCACAGCCCAGGCCACAGTGGCAGCCAGGCTGGTCCATGCACGGGGAGGAGAATCCCAGCCCCAGGAAGGGCTATGAGGCTCAGGGCTGGGCTGGGTGCAGTCTGGGGCAGCCTCTGCTCTTACTGGGCTTGCAGTCGTCGATGTCGGTGTCGCAGTTGCGGCCGGAGAAGCCGGTCCGGCAGGCACAGCGGTAGCTCCCGTTGGTGTTCTGGCACGTGGCCCCATTCCTGCAGGGGCTCTTCACACACTCATTGATGTCAATCTCACAGGTCTGACCTGGGGACAGAGCAGGACAGGCGTTGTGTGAGCTGGGGGTGCTGGTGAAAGCCCCAGGGGTGACAACAGGCGCTGCTCACACCAGAGCAGATGCCAAGGGATGCAGGCAATGGCTGTGTCTCATCCAGCCAGCTGAGCCATGGGGCAGGTCAGGACCCCAGCAGGGGGTTCTAACCCCCAAAAGGGCCTTGTCCATACCTTGCCAGCCAGCGGGGCAACTGCAGGAGAAGCTCTTGTAGTCCTCTGACTCCTGGCACTCGCCGCCGTTCTTGCAGGGGCTGCCAGCACAGGGGGCCAGCACATCCTCACAGGTGGCTCCTGCACAGGCACAAGCACCTGCTGACACCCTCCAAAATGACAGGTGGCCCAAGACCCTACTATCCCATGGCTGCTGCCAGTGTGGGGAAGGCTCTGGACTTTCCAACACCCCAGGGCAGCCCAGTTGGGGCTGTCTCCTCCACTCCAGGTCACCCATGACCCTGAACCCCCACAAACTTTCAAGCCCTGGCTATCTGGGCTGTATGACAGCACTGCACACTTCCTTTGGCAGGGAGTGCTGCTCGGGGTGTCTTTTCCCCCTTGCACTCCCTCCCCCCTTCCCTCTCCGCTGCTTTTCCTGTTTACATCCAGCCAAGGGACACGTTCCCTCCGAACCCTTATCTTCCCTGTCAGCCAATATCTCCTGAACTGGCCTTTGCTATTTTCCAGAGCCTTCCCCTCCCTGCCTGCCCAGTCCCCGTCCCCCCCAGCAGGGGTTTCTATGGCCACTGGCGAGGGCAGGAAACAGCTCATGGCTTCCTGCAATTGTGCTGGGCTGCGCGAGAGGAAGCGCCCGGCCGGCAAACAGGAATTGGCTCAGCAGAATCCTCCGGCCCCTCGGCCTCGGATCGCCTTTTCCAGCACGGGCATCATGGCTGAGGAGCAGTGGGGTGCGAGTGGGGCAGCCCCTGGGTGCTGCTGCCCCCGAGCCACCGCCCTGATGCCCTCCAGGAGCTGGAGGAAGAGGAGGAAGGGAGGAAAGCGTGGCTGGCAGCTTCTCAAATTTCCTCCAGCTGCACCGTGGAGAGGTGGAGCCGTGGATATGGGCAGCCCCTCTGCAGGGCAGAACGAGAGAAGCCTTCATGCTTAGTGCATGTGCTGGGGACCAGTTTGGGGGTCACACGTGAAGCAGAAATTCCACAGAGCTGTGGTGGGACTCGGGGTGCTCCCCTCACCTGTGTAGGGCAGGAGGCAGTTGCAGGTGTAGCCAGCAACATCATCAATGCACGTGCCCTGGTTCAGGCAGGGGTTGGAAGCACATTCGTTGATATTGGTCTGGCAGTTGGGGCCTGTGTTAAGAAAAATAAACAGAAGTTGCTGTGATGGAGGTGTGCTGGTGGCAGAGGGCTGAGGGTACAGTGGGGACACGGTGACAATGACATCAGCCCACCCATTGCCCTGGGAAAGCCTCCTGTGCTCAGCTCCAGCCCTGAACTCTGCTGAAGGTCCCCAGGATGGCTGCACTGCCACATCTCCCAGACACACCTGGGGCTCCACTGTCCCCAAAATGAAACCCCCAGCTCACCCAGCATCATGAGAACACCCACCCACAACTCCCATGCAGGGAACATGGCAGCACCCCTGGCTGCAGCCTTAGGATCATGGAATCACAGACTTGTTAATGCTGGAAAAGCCCTGTAAGCTCATCAAGCCCAACCATTAGCCCAGCCTCACCATGTTCCACATCCACACCCCTTTTGAACACTTCCAATCATGATGACTCCACCACTTCCCTGGGCAGCTTGTTCCAGTGCCTGACCACCATTTCCAGGAGGAATTTTTTCAGGATATCCAATCTAACCCCCCACTTCACTTACCACTGAAGCCCTCCCTGCAGGTGCAGATGTAGCCACTGGTCATGTCCTTGCAGGTGCCACCGTTCATGCAGGGATTGGATTCACACTCATTGTTGTTAATGTCACAGTTTGTCCCACTCCAGCCAGGGTCACAGTCACACTTGTAGCTTGGGGGAAAAATTGGGGTATAAAGAGCTGGTCCATCCTGGCCCTCTAGGTTGCACCAGCCATCATTTATCCAGCAAATCCTGTCCCTTCAGGGAACTATCCCAGAGCATGGACAAGCACCAACTCAGGGGACAGATGCTTGCCCTCCTCTAACCCTGACTTTGTTGGGGTCCCTTTGGTCCCTGCAGCCCCCCAGCAGCCCTCCAGCCTACCCATTCAATCCATCGTGGCATTTCCCATGGATGCAGGGGTTGCTGTTGCACTCGTTCACTTCAGACAGGCATTTGGGGTCGTGGAAGCCCTCGGGGCACAGGCAGGTGAAGCCATTGATGCCGTCCTTGCAGGTGCCCCCGTTGTGGCAGGGGTTGCTGGCACACTCATCGATGTTGATGTTGCACATGCGCCCTGGGAAAAGGGGAGCAAGGAACAGTTACCCCAAAACATGAACAGCACGGTGTGGGGAGTGCATCCTTCAGGCAGTTTCCCCTCCAGCCGCCCAGGGAACGCCTGCTGGAGGCTGGGATCTCTCTCAGGACACAGGGAATGCCTGCTGGAGGCTGGGATCTCAGGACACACGTATTCTGGCTGCAGAGGAGTGGGCTGCCCTGCAGGCAGGGTGACTTCACACTGCATCTCCTGCCTGCCTTCATTAAATGCGGCTGACTGGGAAGAGGCCATGCCCTGGGCTGCCTTAGTCCAGGAGGGAACACCAAAGGGAGGAGGTTTCAGCCTGTAACCCTACCTGCCATGGCTGACAAAGCCAGGCTTTATTTCAGCTCCCGGCGGGCCCGAGGACAAGGGGCCGTGTGAGCGGGGAGAGGTGGGGGCTGCTCCCATCAAAGCCCTCCACCATTTCCAGCAGCCATCAAACAAACCAGTCTGACAAGGCAGCAACCTGATACCCATGGGAGTGGGCGCAGCAGGAGTCAAATTCGCAGCACCAGACACCCCCTTTGATTTGGGACCGAGCCGGGGTCACCCTCCTGAACAAACAGGAGCGCTGGAGGGTGTAAAACCTCCTACAAGCAGGATGGCAGCATCCCCCCTCCTCATTGCACCCTCGTCCTGGTTTTGTGAGGCACCAGCAGCTGCAGGTCCCCAGGGTGTGAGGCCCTGCTCTCACCTGTGTACCCCGGCTCGCAGGTGCACTCGTAGCCATTGATCTTGTCGATGCACTTGCCGTAGTCACAGGGGTTGCTGGCACAGTCATCCAAGTTGATCTCACAGTTGGGACCTGGGGTGGAAAGACGGGTTGTTAGAGGGTCCCCAAGAGGAGAGGGGTGTCATTAGGAGGTCCCCAGCCCCGTCAAAGCAGTAAAATGAAGCCTGCTGGCACCAACTGCCACCACCACCCCACAACAAAGTGCCTCTGCCGTGGGCAGCTCCCGGCTGGGGCGCGGGTCCTGCCAGAGCTGGGCACCAAACCGGGAGAACTCGCCCTCACCCAGGATGCCCCAGGCCAGCCCCAGCACCAGGGCACCTGCTGGTGGTGGCCCAGGGCCAACCTGCCCCAGGATGAGGATGGGAGTGGGATGCTGCACGGGCACTGCTGAGCCTTGAGGAGCCCCAGGGGTTCCCCCTGCTCACCCGTGGTCCCTTTGAGGCAGATGCAGTTGTAGGCGTTGTTCCTGTCCTGGCAGGTTCCCCCATTTTTGCAGGGCTGGCTCTGGCACTCGTTGATGTTGATGTCACAGCGGTGGCCCGTGTAGCCGGGCTGGCAGAGGCAGGTGAAGGAGGCAATGCTGTCCTTGCAGGTCCCATAGTGGCACGGGTCAGGGTCACACTCATCGATGTCGACCTCGCAGTGAGCACCTGTGAAACCTGCCAGAAGCAGGAGAGACACGGGGTGAGGATGGGAGACACGGGGTGGGCGAGGATGGGGCACACTCCTTCCCACCCTGTCCAGGTCTAAGGCAATGCCACTGGCATGGCTTGACCTGCCCCACCTTGAGCTGTGGGACCCCCAGGAGCGGGGTGCAGGCAGGGAGCACCCCGATGTGCTGGTGGTGGGGCTGGTCAGACCCCAGCCCGGGGCTTTGTCCCGGGGTGCACAATGACCTGCATTAAAGCCGCCTTGGCTGCGGAGCGGGGCCCCGCGCTCGCCCGCGGCTCGTCCCGGAGCGCACGGGGGGGCCGGTGCAAGCACCCCCGAATAATCACCCCCCCTCCAGGCAGCTCCTATTCTCCTGGCCGGCTCCCTCCCCGCCGGGTTTGGGGGTGGAGAACCGAGGACAAAGTACAGCTTTGACTAGACCCCGCCAAGCCCACATAGCAGCTTTTCATCGGGGCTTGGCATTAGCAAGACACTAATTAGAGGCCATTCAGCTGGAAGATTTCTGGCGGGAGCTGCTCCACAAAAGAGCCACTGTTTGCCACCAGGGCTCAAGTCATCATTTTGTGCAACTGCTCCTTGGGTTTCGGTCGGCGAGCCCCCGCGGCCGTGCACCTTGCATGCCCATAGAGGCAGCTTTATTCCTTCCTTCCTGCCTTCCCCCTCGCTGCCGCCCCGGCGGGCGGGAGCACGGTGGGACGGCGGCTGCGGGGCCACACCTAAGGAGCGCCAGGCTCCATACACCTGGCTCCAGCAGGCTCCAGAGCTCGACTTGTTCTGCCAACACCAAGGAAAGGGACATCCTGCCCCCACTGGAGTCACACCAGCAGGGACAGACCCCACTGATGGACGGTTCGGGGATACCTGCCACAGCAGGTGCTTGGAGAGGTGGGCACTAAATGATTTGTCGATGTGGTTTTATGGCACACCACGGGGCAGGACCCCTGCAGCCCCCCAGGATCCTCTCACCTTCGGTGCACTCGCAGCTGTAAGTGTTGGGGCCGTCCACGCACTTGGCACCGTTCTTGCAGGGGGTGCTGGCACATTCGTCGATGTCAAACTGGCACAGGTGCCCGTTGAAGCCTGGAACAGAGGGAGAAGTCACGTCCCTGTGCACGGCAGGACCCTCCAGGTCCCCTCCCTGCTTCTCGCCAGCTCCCGCGGGCCCCCCGCATCCCGGCTGGGGCGCCGGGTTTCCATGGGGATGGCTGCTGGGGGCCCTGAATGCGGGGCTGCGACCCACCATTGAGAGCATCTTATTTACATCTCTAGAGGAGCAAAGTCTCTGAACTTCAAAACCTCCTTTCACAGATTAACCGTCTCCCCATTCTCTGCTCCACCCCGTGACTTTGACACCGCATTCAAAGCCGCTGGTGCGGCCCCCCCAGCCCCCAGCCCTCCTTCCCAAAGAGGGGCCTTTTCAAGTGCAAAGCCGTGGGGTTTAATCCTCCTTCCCCTCTCCCATGGGCCGGAGCTGGAGCAGCATCTCCTACACGGGCTCAGCCCCTCTCTGCAATTGGAGAAGTCCCCTCCAAAGCACCAAGAGGTGCTCGCTACACTCTCCCAATTTCAGAGGGCTATGAAATTTAAGGAGCCCATTCTTGGCTCCAGCCAGGATGCATCCTGGCTTTGTTTCCAGCACAGTGGCAGTGGGATGGCTGCACGTACCAGTGGGGCACTCGCAGTGGAACTCGTTGATCTTGTCCAGGCAGTTGCCGTTGTGCAGGCAGGGGCTGCTGGCGCACTCGTCCGTGTTGATCTCGCAGTAAACCCCCTCGTACCCTGCCGAGAGACCCAGCACTGTCAGCACCATGGCACAGGGCTGGCACAACTCCGTACATGGCGGGATTTGATGCACAAGCAGCTCCTTGGATCAACAGGTTTTGGTTTGATCCAAGCCAGCAAGGCTGGCAAGGGGAGGAGTTCAGTGTAGGGCTGATGGTGCCCAACTCTCACTTCTTGTCCCCTCACCACACAACCTTTACTGAGCTCTTTCTTCCAGGTGCTGTCCCCAGCTGTTGACCCACCCTGAAGCTCAGGGGCACTCAAAGCCCTCCCAATGCCCACCCCCAGCACTAAAGCTGAGCCCACAGGGCTGCCCACGCACCGGGCATGCAGATGCACTGGAACTCCCCGATCTGGTCCAGGCAGGTGGCATCATTCTGGCAGGGGTTGGAGAGGCACTCATTGACATCAATCTCGCAGCGAGGGCCTGAGTAGCCCTGCAGACACTGGCACTGGAAGGACCCTTGGGTGTTGATGCACTTCCCCGCATGCTCACATGGGTTGGCACCTGGAAACCACAAGCACGGCTCTCAGGACTCGCTCCTGGCTGTGCCAGAGCCTTCCCCAGCTGTGCTGCTGTCACCCATGGGAGCTCACCCAGCGAGCACTCGTCCACGTCCTGGTTGCAGGCTGGCCCCATGTACCCCGAGGGACACGTGCAGATGGCTTTGCCATTGACGGGGTTGGTGTCACAGTTGGAGCCCTCGTTGCAGGGGTTGCTGATGCAGGCATCGTCCAGGTGACACAGCAAACCTGGGCAGCCAAAGGCAGGGGCACGTCAAAGATGATGGGCACATTGCAAACCAAGACTGCAGTAAGGAGCCAGGGGACATGCAGGGCAGGGGACAAGGTGGGACAAGGACAGGGCCTCACCTGTGCGGCCGTGGGGGCACTCGCAGTAGAAGGAGGCCACCCGGTCGTGGCAGGTGGCCCCGTGGAAGCAGGCGGCCATGGCACAGTCATCGATGTTCTCGCTGCAGTCCTCGCCCGTCCAGCCATTGACACAGACGCAGTTGTAGCCACCGTGGTTGTTGTGGCAGGTGCCACCGTTCTGGCAGGCGTTGGGCATCAGCTGGCACTCGTCCACGTCCTCAGTGCAGTACTGACCTGCCAGGGGACAGGGCAGCTGCATGAAGCTGGCACTGACCACTCCCCATGTGAAGCAGGACAGCTCTGCCCACACTGTGCCCAACACCCCTCCAGGCAGGACCCGTCCTCCCAGCCCTGTGCCATCCTCATTCCTGGCACTACCTGTCCACTCAGGTGGGCACTGGCAGTTGTAGGTGTTGACGCCGTCCACGCAGGTGCCCCCATTCTTGCAGTTGTTGCCTGGACAGTCGTTGATGTTCTCCTCACAGTTCTGACCCGTGAACCCTGCACAGAGGAGACACCTGCCATGATGCCAACTCCCCCACTGGCTGTGCCACCACCTTGCCCCTCGGCACACCCCCCCACCTCCAGCAGGTTCATTATCAGGTGCTGAGCGTGTGCCAGGCGGCTTTGAAGCAGCTGCCTGGTATCACCTTCATCCCCATTCCGCCTCTGCTGGGGCCTGGCAGGCAGCAGCTTCCTCTGCACAGGGCAGGGTGTCCCTGCTGCCACAGCCTCCAGCTCTGGAGACGCCTGCCCCGAGCAGTGCAGGATCTGACTCCACACAAGCCACAGCCAAGCAGGGCTGCTCCCACGAAGGCTTTGTGGCACCCAGTGCTGAATCACCAGCGTTTAATTTCACTTGTAAAGAACCTCAGCAGCACTGCTTGCCCCTGAGGGACCCAGATCCCTGCCAGGGCGAGCCACCATCCCACACGATGCTGGGCTCATCCCAGCCCATCTCCTGCTGATAGCATGGAAACCCTGCCACCCCCAGCCTCTCCAGCAGGAGCACAGCAGCCAGGCCCTTCTCAAGACATCTCCTAAGCCACCTCTGACTGACATTTCTGTTAAAAGCTCAAAGCTCTTGGCCCAAGTGCTTGGGGTTTGGGATGGCAATGCCAGCCCACTGTGCCAGTGTCCATCTGCAGCTCCCTCAAACTCCCCAGGGCATTCTGCTGTTCCAGACCAAGCTGCTCCTCACCCCGGCAGCACAAAATGTCACCTCCACAGGTAAGGACCAGGTATCCACACTCATCCTCTGTGGGACCCCTGGCCCAGCTGGGAGCTTTCTCCTCCCTCTCCCCACATTTTCCTCACCCCAGCCCCATCACATGGGGAGCAGCCACAGCTTTTTGTGACGGCTGGTAGGAGTCCACAGCAGATAACATTGATTTGCTCATTTTTAAGCAGTGGGGCTGAGCCCGAGCAGCAATAACTTGCAATGTCCTAGACACAAGGATTAACTCATTTTGAACCATCCAAATGAGTAATTAGTACGGCAATTACTTTAAACTCAGGGTTACATTCTGCAGCGATGGCACGATAAAACAGCCCAGATTAGTTTAACTTGAAGAAACCCGGTAGGGCCAGGCCTCTCTGGGAATGAAAAGGGGACATTGTTCCAGGTTTGCTGTGCCACATACCAGCATATCAATCACCCCCTTATCATGAGGAACAGCCCCCTGTGCCTCTGCTGCTGGTGCAGCTCCTGCATCGTGTGGGATGGAGGAGGTGATGAGGGACCCCCTGCTCCCTGGAGCAGGGGCTGTGCCACCCCACGGGAGGTGAACCAGCTCCTGCAGGATGCAAATCTCCTGGAATCAAACCAGGGAGCTGCAGATGGGTGTGACAGCAGCGATGCTGCCGGGAGCAGGGCTCTCCCCCAGGGCTGTGCCTCACCCCGCCGTGCCCGACGCTCAGGCTGCTCGGCCAAAGTGCCTCGTCAGCAGAATGGCAGGGCAGGGCTCCTCCTGCCACCACCTCCACCTGCCCATCCCTGCGGGACAGGGCTCGGAGCTGCTCCAACAGAGCACTGCCCCCGGGAGCTCATCCTGGAAGGAAAGGTTTCCTCCCTGGCACTGCCTGCCTGGTCAGCCCCACACCTCCCTGTCCCTAAGGACAGGAGCTTTGCTGCAGCCTGGGTGAGCTGTGGTGGAGGTGAGGCAGCAGATCCTGCAGGGATCTGTTCTGGATGGTTAATGGGATTCCTGAGGTACTGCAGCCAAAGGCTTTGGGAAGGGGATGGAATCTCTGAGCCTGTGTGGGTTATCAAGGCAAGATCCCCCACACAGCTCACAGGGATCACTTATCTCCCCCTAAGCTGGGCTGGGCTGCCAGCAGGGTGTGGGTGTCTGTGCCATCTGGGAGACCCCATCCTCACCCTGACGCCACATCCCCAGCAGAGATGGGGCAGGGGCTACAGGGAGAGAGGCTGGAGCTCCCCATGGCAATGCCCAGCCCTGCCCAGGGTGCAGAGCAGAGAAGCCACCCAACCCTCATCCTGCTCTGGCCACTGCTGGGCTATGGGTGACCAGAGGATCAAACCAACCCCACAAGAGACTCCTCAGGCAGCACAGTGCTGCCCACAGCTCCCCTCCCAGGGACAGGGTGGGTGCATCCCCTCCACATCTGCCACAGCTGGCCAGTGTGGCTGGCTCGGGTGAGGAGCAGCATTCATCCCAGGAAACAGAACCTGGTCTGAGCGTGGCTTTGGGTTGAAACTCCAGTTTCATTTCTCCAGCTGACCCAGGGACGGGGGGAGCGTGGAACTGCCCAGTCCCTTCCTCTCCCTGCCCTTTCTGCACTGCAGACCCGGTGTCTGAGGGCAGAAGTGAAAGGGTTTGCCGGGGTCAGGGGGCCCTTACACAGCTGCTGCTCTTCTCTGGGTTTTGCAGGCTGCCAAGCTCCTTTCCAGGGTGCCAAAATCCCTTCCAGAGTGCTGAGCTCCCAGGACAGCCCCTACCATGCCCCTCCACAGGAGCTCTCCCTGCCAGAGGCTGCAGTCCTGCTGGGCTGCTCCAGACCTTGCCAGAAGGAGCAGCAGTGAGCACAGAAAGGGTCTTCCTTCCCCAGCTCCATTAGCACTCGGAAACTTTCCAAAATAGCTATTCTGGGCTAATTATTCCATTCTGGAAGTGGATTAAGCTAAAGCGGAAAAAGGCACTCTTATTCTGGAATATGAGCATCCGCACAGGGGCCTCTGCTCAAACAGTTGTTTTGGAAGAGCTATTTTGGTGAAACACAAAGTATATAAAGCCCCCAGATGAACTCTCCTCCTCGGGCATCACTGCCCAACATCTTCCCTAAAGCACACGGCACAACGAGCCCACAGCCAGAGGGTTTTTCCCCTCCCAGAATCACAACCTGCAGGAAATTCAGGCACTACCCATTTCATTTCCACTTCATTTCATTCACAACTCATACGGAGTGCACTAAGGTGCTGCCTCAAGCCTTTCCCTCCCTACCTGGCAGGCAGGTGCAGTCGTAGGTGGTGTCCCCGATCTGGCGGCAGGTGCCCCCGTTCTGGCAGGGCGAGGGGTTGCAGGGCACGTAGAGGTGCTCACAGTTCTGCCCAGTGTAGGCTGGCTTGCAGAAGCACTGGTAGGTGCCCACCTCGTTGGTGCAGCTGCCCCCGTTCTTGCACACAGGTGGGGAGATGTTGCACTCGTTGACGTCCTGCTTGCAGTTGGCGCCGTGGAAGCCGGCGGTGCAGCGGCAGATGTAGTGGGCTTCGAAGGGCACGCACTGGCCCCCGTTGGCACACGGGTTGGAGGCACAGGGGTCGGCCTGCTGGCAGGTTTTACCTGGGGAAAGCAAGGAGGGAGGGTGAGGAGGCAAACGGCAGCTCAGCTGTCGGTGGCAGAGATCTACACCGGGGTGCAGACTTGGATCTGGGATTGGTCGGAACCAACCTCAAATCCCCACTGTGTAAGAAGGTCACAGATCCCTCAGCTGCGATCCACCCACCCCCAGTCAGGTTTGCAGGCCACCCTCCCCACCTCTAAAGCCAATCACAGGCAGCTTTACACCCAGAATTCACAGAATCACAAGGTTGGAAGAGATCTTCAACATCATCGAGTCTAACACCTCAACTAGACCATGGCACCAAGTGCCACATCCAGTCTTTTTTTAAACAAATCCAGGAATGGTGACTCAACCACCACCCCGGGCAGACCAATCCAGCACTTTACCCCTCTTTTCCTTAAAAAAAAAACCTTTTCCTAACACCCAACCTAACCTTCCCTTGACGCAGCTTGAACCCACAGGCTCTAACCCCTTACCACAGCCCACCCCACGCGTCCCCAGGTGCCACCCCTCACCTGACCAGCCGGGTGGGCAGCGACACTTGTACTCGCTGAGGGTGAGCAGGTCGCAGGTGCCGCCGTTGCGGCAGGGGTTGCTGAGGCAGACGTTGTCACGGGGCGTCAGGCACAGCTCGTCGGTGAAGCCCAGGCGGCAGGCACAGGTGTAATCCACGGTGCTGCCCCGCACCAGCGCCGTGCAGGTGCCCGCGTTCTTGCAGGGGGAGCTCAGGCAGGGGTTGGGCAGCTGGCACCGCTCGCCCACGTAGGCACCGCTACACCTGGCAGAGGTAAAACACGTCAGTGGGATGGCCCCGAGTGGCTGTGGGGTGCCCCGGGGAGAAGCCCAGCCCCGCACGTCGGGTTTGGTAGTGGGGAGGCTCTGCCCTGGCTGCTGCAGGCTGGGAAGAGGAAGATGAAAGAGGTGCTGGGAACAAAGGCGTCCCCCATGGAGGGGCTTGTGCTGGCTTGCACAACCGCAGCCGTGGCTGACATCCTGTGTCTCATCACAGGGAGATTCTTCTCCCTCCCCTCCCAGCTGAAGAGGAAATCGAGGCACAAGAGACACATGGTAGGGGCAAGAGGAGCAGCCCCATGCCCCAAATCCATAGGGTCAGGCAGCTTGGGGACAGCTCTGCTCCCTGCCCACCCTGGAGTCTCTGCTTTACCAGGGCTATTTTTATCCTCCCTCAATCCTAAATCACTCAAACATAATTAAGCAGGGGCTCAGCATTGGCTGTCAACAGGTGGGACAAGTTCCTGCTTTTCACAGTCAGCTGAGAGCTTCCCCAAAGCCAAGCCCAGCACAAGGAGGGTGAGTGGCCCTGGCTGCTGCATCCCTCTGTGTGAGGGCCCTGAGAAAAGAGCCCCCAATGCCACCACCAGCTTCGCCACCTGTCACCATTGGCCACCTGGGCTGGAGCTGGCACCAGGGATATGCCCTGAGGGTAAATCCCACCAGCCATCCTGGTGGGTCTGGGTAAAATGTGTGGTTGGCAGGACCCTGCAGATGGGGGAAGATGAGGATGGAGCAAAGCTCTGCACCTGACACAAAACAATCCCAGGGATGAGGCACAAACCCTCCCACGTGGCATCTCTTGTCTGCAACACTCAATGCCACCACAGATTTTGTCCCCAACCAGCTCTGCTCACATTACAGCTCTTCCAAAGAGGGATGTTCTGTCCTGGCCGTGCTGTGCTGAGCAGCCATGGTGAATAGGGCATGGGAGGAGTGAGACAGTGCTGGCACTCTGCTGTCCCACACCACGATGGCAATGCCACCACAGGGTGTACCACCAGAGCCCTTGAGAGCAGAAACAAATCCGGGATCCTGCAGGGCCAGGAGCTTGGGGTAAAGCAACCCCAGCTGGAGGTGATGGCTGGGGAAGGTGACAGCACCTGGGCACTGGGGGGCTGTGGCAGCTCAGGCACCACGAGCTCACACCTGTTGCCATCAGATCTGCTGGGACATCACATTCCTGAGCCTCCTGCACTGCCTCCAAGGCTCCTGTGGCAAGGGGGTGAGCGGGGGGGGGTCCCAGAGAGCACTGCAGAGCACAGAGGTCACCTGCAACCCCCAAAACAAGCCCGTGGGGCTCCTCTGGTAAAGCACAACCAGCAAACCCCACCCTCATCCACCCCAGCCTGGAGCCACAGCACTCTGCCGGCAGCAAGACCACATTTCAGCCTTGCTCCCCCTCTCTTCCCCTACTTCTTTTTTTTTCCTTTCCCCCCCCCCCTTCCTTTTTTTTTTTTTTTTTTTTTTTTTAACCCAATTCTGATTTCATTGTCGGGGATTGTGTGAGAATTTGTCAGGATTCGGAGACATTTTGAGTTAATGAGACGGCATTATCCAGGCCAAATGAAAAAGAAAATGTGTATAATAATAAATCAGGGGCATCTGCTCGGCACACAAAGGGCGGCGGGGAGCAGGTGTGCATCCTAATGAGGCGCAGCAGCTGCCGGCGCCCGCGGACCGTGCCCGGCTCGCCGGCGGCTCCGAGCCCCGGCACCGGCGGCGCTTCTGGGTGGCTGCGCGGGGGAATGCGGGGCTTGGGGCCGCCTGAGAAGGGCTCTTTGTGCGGGGATACGAGCGGGGATAGGAGCAGGCGCAGGCACGCCGCTGGGCTGTGCAGTCATCTGGCAAAACCCCCGCACGCACGTCTTTTTTTTTTTTTTTTTTTTTTTTTTAAAACTTAAAACAATCCCCTCCCTCCGCTATCGCGGAGGATGGAGGATAGCGGAGAGTCACGGGAGTCTGCAATGGGAGGGAAAGTTGAGGGGAAAAAAGAGGAATAAGAAGAGAATAAAAAAAAAAAAAATTGATGCTGGACAAAGAGCGCTGGTGGCAGCGCGGGAAGCGCCGAGCGCGGTGGTGACACCATGGGACAGGGACAGGGGGACCAGGAGGGGATGCTCGGCATCCCAGCCAAGGCAGGAGGGCAGGAGGGCTCTCTGGATTGTGGTTCCTGCGCTGTGAGGTCGGCGAGAGGGGCGCACAGCCCAATGCCATCACACCCAATTAGTTTTCGGACCAATTCCAGTGCAGACAAATAGGGGTTTGAACATATGGATGGGAAACCAAGGTAAATCCCAGCCTGGATCTGGGCATGGTTATTAGCCAGGAGGTTAATTAGTGATTGGAAGAACCCTGAGGGACAGGGAAGCCCCTGCCTGAAGGCACAGGGCGGGTTGGGGTCACTGGCAGTGCCTGGGTTGGGGGCTGCCTCACACCTGGCCGGGCTGCTCAGGTGCTTTCCAGGGTTGTGCTTCAGGAAACCCCTCAAATTGGTAGATTATTAAAAAAAATAATTTCTATTTGTTTGTGTTAAGAGCTGATTTATGGCCACAATCATGCAGAAAGTGAGGAGAGTGCAACAGATGGCAGGGAAGAGTTCAGCTTGGAAAGGCTGAGATGGGCACATGTGGGCCATCAAGTCCAGGGTACACTCGTGCTCCATATTTCTCCTCCCAGAAAGGGGCATTCCCAGCAAATCTTCAGGAAAAAAGCAACCCAGCGGTCACTGCTCTAACCCAAGGAAGAGTTTCTCTCCTGCCACGTGGGGCTGTGCAGCAGAGACCCCCTGTATGTGCCCACCAACTCCTAACCTCACACACCCGCTCACAGCACAGGGAACCTCCCAAATCTTTCCGTGGTTTCTAAGTCATTCTGGTTTCTTTGTGCCCAGGACATCCTTCTCACTCACACCTGGTGGCTTCCACACCACTCCTGCACCTTCTGTAGATGCTCCAGCACAGGACGAGGCTGTTCCTGCCCTCTCTGCAACAGCAGGTCTGAGACAAGCAGGGAAGAGCACATGGCCAGTGATGGATGAATTTCACTGCTCCCTCCCCTGATGGGTCCCAGAGCTCACTCACAGACAGAGACTGGAGCTGCATTTCAAAGCCCAGCGACCTCAGCAGATTCAGAGAGGAAAGCCTGGAGACAAGTCTCGCATGCAAAGCAAGAGATCAAAAACCAGGTGAAGAATCAAGGCAATCCAAGTTGTAGCTATTTTTCAACTTTTCCAGGTCTGGATTCAGCAGAGCTAAGTGCAACTCCCAGCTATGCTACAACCTCACCATGCAGCCACCTTTCTCTCCAGCGACTAAAAACTTTTCCTAAAGCTCAGCCCAGGGAGCTAAGCTTTATTTTTTGTAAAAAACACGAGGTGGTGTCAGGGATTCCAGGTGAGCAGACGTGGAGGATGCGACATCCCCGCAGGCTCAGCCAGGTGAAGATCACCCTGTGGTTTTTCCTTTGGCATTTCCCAAGCCAGGGCTACCCAAACCAAACCCCAAGCAGCTCATGGAAATTAGCATAGGAGACATTAAAGCTCGGCTTTAATTACAGATATATGTGTTGGCAGAGGACAGGGCGGGTGCTGCAGGATCAAAACAGCTCAGGAGGGCCATTAGAAAGAGGCTTCGAGGCAGTGAAATGTGGCCAAGCTGCCCGGAGTCCTGAGGAGCCTCTGTGAAAGCCTTGGTTAGGCTGGTGTGGTCACAGTCCCAGCTCCAGGCATGACGAGCACCCCGTTCCCAAACCAGGCAGGAATGGCTAAAAATACCAGTGTGTCTCCCTCACTGTTTCCATTGACTCATTAACGTGCTGAGGAGGCAACAAATGCTCCATTTTAGCCACTGATGGAGGGTGATGACATCCCCATCCCAATCCCATCCCAATTCTGGCCATGGCCAAGCCCTGCTCCAACACACAAAGCTCCCTCTCCCAGCACCATTCCAGCAGACAATCTCACAGCCCCACACTTCTGGGGTGTGCTCCACCAAGGGACCAGGCAGGACGGGGGAGAGAAACCAGTCCCCAGCCCTGTGGATGAGGGTGCTCCTGGCAGGGTGAACACACTGATTTACACCCCCAGGGTGTCTGGGGCTGCTGGCCATCCCAGTGGCTTTTTTTGTTTCCGGGGGTCAGGCAGAGGCTGGGAGCTGGATTCCCACAGCACCAGGCTGGGATGTGTCTTCCCCCTCGGAATGAGCATCCGAGTGCACACTGTGGTGAGGAGGGACACGATTAATAATGAGCTGCTGGCCCATAAATCTGCATGATTCATGGCCAGTGTGAAGGGTGATGGAGAAGGCCTTGTCCAAGGTCAGACAGCAGTCCCTGGGGACAGCCTGGGAACAGCAACAGCGGCCCCAAATTCCCACTCTGCTCCCAGCACCAAGCCTGGGCCAAATCTGGATCTGCTCAGCACGGGCACGTGCATTTGTTGTGTCTGCTGCACATCCTTGAGGAGTTACAAAATTCCAGCAAGGCTCCAGGACAGCTCAGCAGGTCACATAATCAAAAGCATGAATGAGCTGCAGGAGTATCAGAGCTGCTGCTCAGCTCTGCTCTACACCTCTGCCAGCTGGGTGTTACCACAGCTTCCAGCCCCAGCAGTGCTGGCAGAGTTGGGGTGCCCATGTCTTTTGATTTCTGATTTCTGATGCCCCCAAGCCTGTGGGTTCTGCTCTGGGTGCTCCCTGTGTGTGGCTCTGGTGCTGCCAGCCCTTTGTTCACTCTGTCGTGCAAGGCTTTTCCTCCAAGCCACCAGCAACAGGTTTTGTCCCTCCGCAGCAATGCGGGCACTGAAAGCATCCTGAGGCAGATGTTTCTGTGACCTCTGACCCAAGACTAATGTTTTCCTTTCTGCACTAAGCTGCCATCTGCCACGGCCAGCACAGATGACACCCAGGCACTCCCGCATGGCAGCACGGGGGCTTTGTTCAAACTGGGGATGCACAGCTCTGCATCACCCCTCAGCTCACACCACCCCTGCTCTCCTGCCTGGTGCTCCCAAGGGACCCCGAGATCGTGGCAGGGCTGGAGGTGAAGCCCACTCTGGGCTTAAAACGTACAAAAAAAATTCAACAAGCAAAGTGGGAATCAGGTGTAAACTGGAGCACATGCCCACCCTATGGAGGGGCAGGTTCAGGGGGCAGCCCCACACTGCAGGAGGGGACAGGGGGCTGGTAGAGACCCCCATCCTGGCCCCACATCCAGGCTGCCTCTTATCTGCTCTGCTATCACCTAACCTCTTCCTCACCCTCAACTGCTGGAAGCACAAACGGCCGTGGTTGTTTTCCCCAAGGTATGAGCAGCGTGGGAAAGCTGAGCAGAGCAGGCTCAGGTCTTTGCTCGAGCACCATTTTGGGGGCACTTTGAGACTAATGGGACCAGGACACTCCTTGGTGCTGGGTTTAGGGTCTCCCACCATGGGGAGAGGCCCCCACCCCAACAGGTTTGGCTGGGGGATGCCATTCTCTGCTCTGTGGTACCTGTGGCTCAGAGCAACCACCTCAGAGTCTCAGGCAGAGCCTCCCCAGCACAGAGAAGGTTCAGGACCACAACTGTGACCTTGAGTGGTGCACAGGGTCCCCCCGAGGGGACCTTCACACCCCCAGAGTCCCGTGCAGCAGCAAATGTGCTGTGTGACCTGTGGGTGGCTGTGCCAGCGTGGTCAGGACCCCATAGAGTGAAGCAAGTGGCTGAACGTGAGCAGGACACTCAGATTTCACATGTTTGCTGGCAACAGCTGAGGGAAGGAGAAACAACCCTCAGGAGAGCCTCCCCTAGCTGCACAACAGCCCAGAGCCACTGCAGGCTGCTGCCTGGTGCAGAGTGACACAGCCCTACCCCGCTGTCCCCACAGCTCTCGGGGTAACCACCATCCTGGGGGTGACAACGGGAACCCAACCTCCTGCCCACACCTTCCCCTGCACCCCGGCAGCTGCACAGAAAGCAGGGAGCCTGCTTTCCATCAGGCAGCCACGCACAAGAGTCACCTTTCCAGTTGTGCCAGTGACTCCCTTGCCTGGCACAGCCTGGGAGCAACACCCCAGCTTTCTCCTGGTTACACCCTTCCCCATAGGACACGTTTGCTCGCTGCCAGCCCAGGGAATCCTGATCTCCCCTGGCTCCAATCTGACCAGAGAAAAAGGCCAGTGCTTGGGGATATGTCTCCATGTCCCTGAGAGAAGAAACCTGCTTCTCGCTGCATCTTATTCCATTCATTCTCATTCCACTGCCTCCCCAGGAATCCCTCCCGTGATGCATGGAGCAACAGGTGCTACTCCAGGATGCCCTGGAAATATCCTGCTGACACAGGAGAGAGCACACTCTGGAGCCACGGAAGGCAGGGAGCTCTGGAAAACGATCCTGCTGGGGAATCAGAGCTCAGGACCCTGCTCTCTGCCCCCACCTCCTCGCCCAGCATCACCAGCACACAGAAAGAAACGGGTGCAGGGAGACGAGGAATACTTTTGGATGCTGCCCTGACCTCCCTGGAGCACATGGGGTTGTGGATGATCCCTGTTCCCTGGCAGCCAGAGGCTGGGGGGCTGCTTGAGCCCCCTCTGGCAGTGGGCACAGCCGGGCTCACCACGCCTCACTTTGTTCAGTGGCTCCTGGCACGTTAAGAAACCAAAGGCAGAGCTGCCCAGCTGCCCTCAGCCATGTGGGGCACCCCGACTGGGTGATGCACCCTAAAGCTGCCCCGGCGCCAGCACAGCCCCACAGAAACCTCCAGCAGCCACGACGGGGCTGCCGGTACCAAAACCCAGCACAAGACCTAAGTGGTGGTTTTTTAAGAAGTCTCGTCCAGGTCCTGCTTTATTAAACACTCTGGGACACCAGCCTGGGAAAAAAGCAGAGTTTCACACAGGGAGGTGGTTGGCAAAGCAGCAGGTTACTCCAAGTGACATCAGGTTAATAAAGCAAGAGCAGATCTCCATTCTTGTTTAATTAAAAAAGCAAACTGCAATCCCAAGTCTTTGATGTGTTTTTTTTTTCTTCTTGTTCCATTTCATTTTTGACCTAGCCCAAGTCATCTAATTGAGATTTTAAGATCCAGACTTTCATCTGGAGAGAAACTAAAGGAATTCCCAAAGCTGGATATACTCGTGGACAGGAGTGGGGAAAAAACATGCTAGAACGCTGTTCCTCCTATGCAGGAAAAAAATGGCTTTGTTTCTTAAGCAGACATTAGTCAGGACAGTTTGGGAATCAAAGTTCCCATTGTAATGAAAAACAATATAATCCCATTACTAAGCAGAGTGGCCAGGCTATTCACGGGTGGTAACTGGCTACCTGGGAAGGAGCTGCCTTTCAATGGAGCTTCATTCACAACAAACATGAAAGATGTCGAAGGAAGAGCCCAAGACAAAACTTGCCTCATTCCCACCCTCAACAATGGCCGCTATGAAATATTTGTTTTCCCCAGTCGATGTTTTTTTTATATCCTCTGCCGGTGTAAAGCTGCACAGCCCCATTGTTTGTGGGCTCACTCTGCTCACCCTGGCCCCTGCTCCTTCTCTTGCTCATTGATGGGGTGACCACGAAGGATGTGCTTCCAGCAGAGGATCCCCAGGGAAGAACACAGCCTGGGCTGAGCCTGGTCCCATCACCCCCCCGTGTGATTTTTGGGGACAGGTCCCCCAATAAGCACCCACAGTGCCCATCAGACACTGCAATGGCATCTGAGAACACTTCCTGCAACTGCTCCCTGCTCTTGCCCTCTAAAAATGTTTTATTCCTTAAGCCAGCAGAAGAAAAAGTCAGAATTTGAGGAAGATAAGGAATTTCTACCTCCACAGGCTGCCTGCCAGCCCAGCATTGCTGGTGCCTGAGGTCACTCTTCCCTCCCCACCCCTTTTGGGGTAACTCCTGGTTTTCCTCCAGCATTTGCTGCCCATGCAGGTTGAATTCGCTCTACTGTGCTCTCAGAGCTCTGGCACACACACAGCCCCAGTGTCACCATCTCACTAAGTGATGATGGACTCCTTCTTCTCTCCCCTTTCCCCCTCAAACCAAGTTTTGGCTAAACACCGTGCTGCCCCAGAGCCAAATATGGAAAACTCCCACTCGTGACCCCACCATCCCACTCGTCTAATCCTGAACTTAAAACCTACGATTAGGATCTGAACAGCCACCAAAAGTTTAAACAAGCTAAATTTAGCCCTGATATTTATAAACAAGGAGGAGAGGGGGGTTTTGCAGAGCACACGGGTGCCCCGTGGCACAAAGCCAACCGAAAGCCAGAGAAATTCCTGCTGGGGATGTTTCAGTGGGATGGGGAGTGGGCAAAGGTACCAGACAGGGATGGATCCAGCTCCCCTCAACCTCACAGCCATGGAGCTGCTGGTCTCTCTTTTTGCAAGCAAAACTCCCAAAAAATAGTTATTAGCAACAAAACTCTTTGCCCACTTGGAAACCATCCGAGATGCAGGCGGGTGTCAGCTCCTGGGAGCTGCATCCCGGGATTTCTGCTGCTGCAGATTTCTTCTGCTGAGTCTAGCCAAGGAAACGGCGAGAGAGGGAGGGAAACCTCTGCCTCCGACACCTTTTGCCGGCAGAAATCCCTGTGTCAACATGACGCCCTCGCCGAGGGAGCGGGGACAATGGTGGCGGCTCTGCCCTCCGGCCGCAGCCCGCATTCCTGCCCCCCTCCCCTGGAAACCCCCCTTTTGTGGGGAGCAGCAGGCCCTGTGAAAGGGCCGTCTGTCGCCCTGCCTTTTGACTTGGAGGTCTGTGTCTAACATTTTAATAGGGGCTGGGGGCCGGGGACAGACCCCCCTCCTCCCGGGCTGCTCCCCTGTGGGGTCACTCTCCCAGCCCGCCCCAAAGCTCCCTAGCGGGAGCTGCACATCCCAAAGGACAGCCACATTCCTCCACCCGCCCCAGAGGAGCCATCCCAAGGGTTAACCATCCAGGAGTGCCTTTGGGAGGGTCTCCTCCTGGTCCCCCAAGAAGGGATGCTTCAGCAGGGCAGGAGTGATGGGAACATGCTCTCCTCCATGGCTGCTCATTGACAGCAGAAAATTCCTTAAAATAAACCACGGGACACTCACAAATGCTCAATCCACAGCCAGCAGGGAGCATGTGGCCCTCGGGGTCTCCATCACCTCACTGACACGGGACAGAGCAGCTGACAAAGCCAAAAGCTTTGCCAAAAGCTCCTTTCCGTGCTCCTCTTGGGGACAGGTGTGACAGGCACAGGTAATGCCACATCACACCACAGAGGACAAGGAGGAACTGGCACCAGGATGCCAAACTCAGCCCTGGCAACAGATCATGCACAGCCCAGAGGGTAGAAACAAAGCTGGCACTGCCACTCTCAGCCATGGTGATTTTAAATCAAGGCCAAAGCAAGAAGTTCCCCACCCCTGGGTGCCCCTGTGGCACCCAGCCCTCCCAGCCCACCACCACCGGGCCACTTGCCTGCAGGGTGCCCCTTCTATTAAATAAGGGCAACGTTATAGCATCATTAAAACTTAATAAATCCATTTCCCATATAAATACCATTAAATTCAGGTTTTGGGGAAGGGAATTAGGGTGAAAACTTGTTAAAAGAAAATGACTTCGGCGCAAATAAATTTTTGCAACTTGACTGAGCATGAAAGTTTCCCATTAAAATGCGACTCGGCTCCCTTTGCTGGAAATGTGCAAGAGCCTAATAACCATGGCCTAAACATTAACTGTTTAACTGGCTTTTCCAATATTAACTCCAGGCTGCCATGGGGGGAAGGGGAGGACGTGATGGGTGAGAGCTTAAAGCAGACATTAATTACTGCAGTGCGAGGGAGGCACACCCCGAGCTCGCTTCTCACCAGCATCCTGCTCCCATGCCCACACTGGGATTTTGGGTTTGTTCTGTGCAGGGCCAAGAGCTGGACTCAATGATCCTTGGGGATCCTTTCCAGCTCAGGGTATTCTGTGATTCTGTGACTCCCAACAGAACTGATTTTGGGTATGGCTGGCTTGAAGCACAGTGTGAATTCTGCTGCATGTGAGGTGGCAGGCAGGAGCTGGACTCAATGATCATTGTAGGTTCCTTCCAACTGAAAATATTCTTTTTTGAGGCAGAGCTCCCCATACAGCCCAGCCAAACATCTCTAACCCATCCTCAACACCTCACAGAAGTTTTTTATTCCTGCATCTCTCACACCAAGAACTGCATTTACCAATAGGAACCTCCAGCATCACTGGGGTGCCCAGAAAAACTGTGGCTGCCCCATCTCTGGAAGTGTCCAAGGCCAGGTTGGACAGGATTTGGAGCAACCTGGGCTAGTGGAAGGTGTCTCTGCCCATGGCAGGGGGTGGAATGGGATGTTTAAGGTCCCTTCCAACCCAAACTATTCCACAGTTCCATGATCACCCTATTAACCGTTAGAAAATCACTTGAGATACCAAGACCACAGTACCACAGACCCTGCCCATGGGGGACCTGCCAGCATG
Source organism: Sturnus vulgaris (assembly GCF_052056855.1). Taxonomy (NCBI): domain Eukaryota; kingdom Metazoa; phylum Chordata; class Aves; order Passeriformes; family Sturnidae; genus Sturnus; species Sturnus vulgaris. Next base: position 2,660,561 of record NC_142264.1, read on the forward strand.
AGGAGGTGACAGGAGAGGACCTGACCCACCAGGCATGCACAAGAGGAAGGCAGAGGCCAGATGTGGGTGTCCAGGTGTGAAAAGGCACCATCACTCAGCTGGAATCCAGATGCTCAGCTGGAAGCAGCTCTGAGCTGCTCTACCAGCAAGACTCAGGTGTTAAACACTGAGGAGCTCCCAGGTGAGCATCTCTAAGTGTCCTGGGGAGCTGCCATGGCCTGGGACCAGCAGGGTGTTGCAAAGACTTTTCAGCATCACACACAGGAGCTCTGCTATAAAGTCCAGTCAGCAGGGCCTGACCCTCACACCTCTCTGCTCCTGGGTGCCTCCACATTCAGATACCCAAGAATCAAAACTCCAGCATTCCCCCTTGACACCAAAACAGCATTTCCATCCTCATTCCAGAGCTGTGGCTGCAGCAAATCCAGGCTCATGAGGGCACCATGCAGCAAGGCAGCATCAGGGACTGATGGGATTTGGGCACAGCTGCTGGGATGGGTGGAGGCAGCACCATCCTTCAGGCATGGGGCTCAGCACCATGTGCCAGGTAATGAGATGAAAACACCATTTGGGAGGAAACTGCAATCATCCCAAACCACTTCTCCAGACTGCTGATCTTTCTAACCCTGAACCGAAGCAGAGCTGCAGGAATAGCCCAGCTTGGGGAATGAGCAACCCAAGTGTCCCTTGGTGCTGCCCCATTCCAGGCAGCAGAAGGAGCCTGGCAGGTCCTCAAGGATGGCTGCACACAGCCCTGAGTGGAGCAGGGCACCCTGAACACCTTTATGGCCACTGGGAAGAAGACAGGACTCAACCAAGACCCCACAGCAGGTCTGCTTTCCCGGGGGGGTTAAGTTATACCCCAGAGGCTCTTCCACTCTGTGGCCCCAACACATGGTGCAAAACCTTCACCTGGCAGCACGTTAACCACAGAGAAGTCTCCATCCAGATCCAGAGCTCACCAGCTCTCCCTAAGTGCACCCTGGGGCTACTCCCTCGTAAAACACGCTGATGCTCTATAAATTTCACATTCCACTCATGTACACACGCTGCCACCACTTGGGACACCAACCAACACGAGCAAAACGAGGGTCACCACACCTCCAGGCCTGGAAAAAGCAGGTTAATTTCCAAACAATGTTATTTTAAAACTTGCTAACTGCCTCCTGATTATGTTGTCCAAGCCCTTAATTGGTGAATAGCCTGGTCTTGCAGTGACTTATACGTGTCACCCTCATGCTACATACAATAAACCATAATAGTCTGGGAGGTGAGGCCAGGTGTGAGGTATCAGCTGGAACAAATGGACGTGTTGTGGCTGCCAGCAGGAAGACAGCGAGTCAGGTGTTGAGATGGGAGAGATTTTGGTGGAATAAAATATACCCCACATCACAGAGTGAGTGACCTCCAGCCCCAGGGAGCAGAGCCCCGTGCAGTGCCTCACACCACGAGACCACAGAAACTGAAGATGCCCCTGCTCATTGCAGATGACTTTTAAAGTTCCTTTCCAACCCAAACCATTCTGTGGGCACACAGCTTCGAGTTGCTGGTGGGAAACAGCCCCACTAATGTGAGGTGATGAACACCACTGTGAGTTCCTGATCCTCTCTGCATCGCCCCATCTCTCCTGCTCATCTCGGTGCTGAGGGACCTCCAGAGATATCTCCTCTCAAACATATCCCATGCTCGTCACACAGGACAACCCTCTGGCTACCACAGGTATGCAAGCCAAGAGAAAAACCAAGAAAAAAACCTCAGCCCAAGCAATAAGATCCCAAGGACACAGAGCAGGAGTGAGTGGGACCACCTGAGACACCTGATAACCATCGAGACACCTTTCAGAGAGCACAAACAAATTCTTTAAGACAAGAGCTAAAACCCTCACTGCTCTCTCAATGACCTCAGCAGCTGGGCTTTGGTTTCTCTTCCACTGGAATCTGCAACAGGTGACACTTTGGTATTTTTAATCTCCCCTCTTACCCATTTCCACCTTGTTCTTTCCCAGAATGAGATCAGACTTGAAAGAGCCATCAAGAGTTCTCAACATGGCTGAATCACTGCTCGTCTACTTCTTTAAGAGCTTCCTCTGGTTGATTGTTCAACACTCCACCCTCTTCCTCTCCAGCACCGAGACTGCATTTTTTCTTTGTTATTATTTCATGGAAATAACGTTGGGTTTAAAGCACATGAGAAAAACCAAACCAGAAGGAAACTTCCGCCCTTTGCAATGAGATAACAATGACTGAGCAGCTGAATAACTTGAAGGGCACAGAAACTCGTGGGCCTCACATCACTCCTCTGCCTTCCTGGTTGTCTCCTGAAAGAGTTTTGAGCTAAAATAATCACCTCTTCCCGCTATGGTCCCCCTCAGAATGCTTCTTCCCATGTTTCTGGCCCGCTGCCCGTGGAAGCTGGTGGTGGCAACGAGCACCAGCTCAGGAGCCACTGCCCTGGCTGAACGACAACGCTGTGCTGATTCATAAACAGAGGAAGTACTTTAGCAAACTGACTTTTCCCCCTTTTCAGCACAAGCCCAGTGATTAATTTTACTTATTTTTTCCCTGCACCGTCTCTTTGGCTTCTCTGAGCAAGAGGAGAATCCAGGCACAGCTCCTCTGGTTTTAGTGGTGAGAGGCTGGTGGGGCAGGGCTGGAAGCTCAGCCCTCTTTCAGTGCCATCTGCTTTTAACTAGCAGAGCAAGGGAGGTCCTGGGAATAAATGTCACATGGCACAGGGAGCTAAAATCAGCCCGACTCATTTGCAGGGATGCCAGTCAAAACTAGGGTTATCCAACAGTCTAATTAGGAGCTATCACTAGAAGTCAAAAACGACCTCTTGGAAAAACCTTCTCATTTAGTCTGGGAAAATGCCTTAGTCCAAGGCGAGTGCCTTTTCTGGAATGCCACAGCTCCCCAGCACCACGGGACCTCACTGCAGCCACCAACTCCAGCCTGGACCTTTTAGATCTCCATCTCTGGGACAAAAACACCCAGAGCCTTCAGCTGGGGTCTGTGCAAGACCCACAGAACTGCTGCTGCTCTTGCTTGTGCGGATAACCCAGCCAAGACGGAAAGCAGCTCCAAAGGAGCTTAATTAGGGCGCTTCTGTCCCAAGCCCTCCAATCCAACGCTTGGTCCCCTCCAATCAATTAAAACCCTGCATGTCCTGCACTGCCTGGCAAAGGGACAAAGCAAGATAAGGCACCTGGAGCTTTACAAACTACCCCTGTAAAATAATAAAAGGCAGAGAAAGCTCCTGGTCTTGCGCTGGCGGTTCCCTTTCCGTACCAGGGCTGATAACCTGGGCTTGGAGTTATCAGAGCTGGATCCACGTAACCCAACGAGCTCTGTCCCGCCACCAGAGCCGGGACACTCGTCCTCTGGAGCAGCATCCCCCTCGTACACTATTTATTTCACTCCACTTTCTAATTGGATTTGTGGGGGCAGCACAAAGGGGCTTTATGGCCAAACTTTGTTAAGTGCCAGGCCGAGCAGAGATGTGGCCAGCAGCCAAAATGGTGCATTTCACGCAGGCGCCAAAGGGCAGTGCCAAGCTTTTCTGCGTCTGGTATCTTGTGCTCTTGGCTCTGCTTTGTTTAAGAAGCTTGGAAGCAAAGTTCCTCGTCAAGAGATATTCAAACAAAGTGAAAAACCTGGATTTTGCGAGTTGCTATCAGGTAACTTAGGAAGTTGCACCTCCTTCAGTCTGGCTGTACCTCCAATATCTGCCCCTATCGCCCTGCATGGGACAAGAGCTTTAATACACCCAGAGCACACACCTTGTGCTCCTGCAAAAAATAACTCACACACACTCATGAAGCATCTGCAGCCAAGAGAGGAGTGGTTATTCACAGCCAGCAACCAAAAACTTCTTTAAAGTTAACTTTTTCTCTTAAAAAAACCACAACCCACTCCGAGCCTACTTTGGAGGCTTCTCCAAATAGAGCTCGCACACATCAGATCTAATTAGATTCCATCACCATCTGCACATGAAATGTAAATCAGGAGTTGCAGAGACTTAAGAAAAAAAGGAAAGAATGACCACAAGGAGAAGGAGGGGTGTAAGGTTGGGGAGGGGGGTGGAGGGTTGGGCATTCTGGGAAGCCATACATGATTAGTCACACAGCATTAATCTGCCTCCCTTAACAATAGCTGCCGAATTTCGACCGAATCCCAGCTGTCGCTCTTTGAATGAAAGAAAACAAGATTTAGAGCGTCAAGCGTTGGTAAGGGCTTCTGTGCAAAAAAAAGTGGCGTGCATTCATTAGTGCCTCACAAAGGGACCCAGCCTTTGTCCATTAAATTGCTCATGTGCCTGATTGATTTGCTGATTTATTTGCACCAAAGAGTTGGGGGGCTCAGCTTGGAGAAGGGGGCGGGAGGTGCCCGGCTACTGGGCAGAGTAACGGCACCCAGGCGGATTTGCAAAAAAGCAACACACATTGTCAAGGGAAACTGCCATTCAACAGGTTGGGATTGGAAATGCCTTCAGGTTCCTCCGCCGAGGACTTCCTATTTGGAAATTTGGGGTGGGTGGGAACGTCTGCCCGCCTGCTCGCAGCTCAGGCCATGTTCAACAGGCAGAGGGGAAATCTGGCCGGAAAACAGAGCCTTGCCCATTCACATTTCTTTTATGGAATAGTTTTAAAAAGGGAGCTGGAGTCTTATTCATTTCTCTTGGTTATTGTTCCCTGGGAGCCTGGAGTGAATCGGCCATCGCTGCGGTGGGTCGGTTGGTCCTTCAAAGAGTCCCAACGCTTTACACATCCGTTTCCCCACAATCAGCTTGGAGAAAGCCCCAGCCTGGGTGCCAGGTCCCACCAGGAACGCCAGGCTAGACCACAGCTTGGCACCAGCACTGGCAGGGCTGCAGGAAGAGGTGCCCTGCTCCCCTGGCCATGCCTCATCGGCCCACAGACACCACTGGGGCAGCTCCAGCAGCCAGAGCCACGCCATGGAACCTCTCTCAGGTGTTTATTGGAGATGTACTGGTCACCCTAGTGTGCAAGGGACCGAAAGGCAATGCTTCAGGGCCAGGAGGGAGTAGCTGGAAAACAGACAGACAGACAGCCTCCCTCCCCGCCCGACGGTCCAAGGAGCGCCGCGGGCTGGCCCTACCTCCTGCTCCATCAGCAGGGCAGTCTGCATAGGCTAACACCAGCAAAACATGGCCCTTTGCCCATGTTTTTCCACCCAGCCAGGAACAAAGCCCGATCCTGCCAAACTCGTGGTGACTCCTACACAAGCAGGTTATTCTTGCCACTCAAGGAAAGAAAACGCATCTTGCCCTATTAAATCCAGAGCCTTCAAAGCAAAGTCAACATGCATGTCAATAACTTTGGTCGGGGGAGATGAAAATCCTCTGGCTGCTCCATACTTACTGGCACACCTCCGTCCCGTTGGGAAAAGTTTCACACTTGCCCCCGTTGAGGCAGGATTCGGCAAGCTGCGAGCACCGTAAACCTGCAAACAGAGGGACAGCATTAGCCACAGCTCAGGGCCCTGGTGGCAGCAGGGGGGCTGTGTCCCCTGGTGTCACCTGGGCTGGGGACAGGCTCGTTGAGACCCCCCAGACCCCCTGCACAGCCTGGTGAGGTGGGGTCCAGCACCCGCAGGGTGATGGACGGGGCAGGGACTGTGTGGCCCCTGCACTGAGAGGTTCACCTAAAAATAAACCCAGGGTGGGTTTGAGGGTAGGCTGTGCCTGCTCCTCCAGCAGGAGGACTGACAGAGAGAAACCGCAGATCAGGCCCTTGATTGACAAATGCCATTTGGGAAAAAACATCCAGCCCGGGGCCCATTAGTTACCATAAGCTCGGTAACGAAATGAGTCGCCCGTCATAACTTGCTATGAGTAAAGGTTTCATTGTCTGGCCCTCAGAGCCAAATTCTGCAGAGTTACCACAGCAACTCGCTGAAAGTACCCAGAATCGCTTCCGATTTCCACCCCGGCTCGCTCTTCCCCTTCTCTGCCCGCTCGCTCTTCACGGTAACTGGTTCTGCGACACGCGTGTGCAGCCGGGGCAGTTTCACATTGAGCGACTGCCGCTTCGCACCGCCACCGCCACAACCCAGATCCTGCCTTGGATGGGTGCCGAGCCTCGGGCTCACCCCGCTGGGGCTCCGAGTCCCACGGCAGACGGACTGGGCTGCTGGGGACCGCTCCAGCGAGGTGCTGGGGACCGCTCCAGCGAGGTGCTGGAGCTCCCGACCGGGCACAACTTTCTGCAAACTTAGCCTTCCACGGCTCCCAGCTCTGTTGTAGGAGCAGCACCGCTGCCTTTGCTCTCCAAAATCCTCTCAGGGCTCTCCGGAGGGGGCTACTAGTTCGGTCCTGGGGCACTGCAGGGTCCCGACCTCCTGGGATGGGCTGTCCCCCACTCCGTCCCGCACCCCCCGCCGCTTTAGGGGCTCTTTTCCAGTGCCCCGACCCGCTGCCCCCGACGGTCGCGCAGCGCTTTGCGGAGAAGCACCCGCACCCGCCCCAGAGGGGGGGCCCCGAGGGGCCCCGGCTTTCAAGAAACAGGAAACCGAGAAAAAATTTGCAAAACGGTCAAAAGCTCTCGCAGAACAGCAGCAGGAGCGCGGCCGCCCTGCGCGCTCCTCCGCCGGGCCGAGCCCCGGCTCCCCCGGCTCTCCCGGTACCGAGCTCCGCTTCCCCCGACGGCAGCGAGCGCCGCTCCCCGCGGCAGCCCCGGGCACCGAGCTCCGGCTCCCGGTGGCCCCGAGCGCCTCCTTCGGGGCACCGAGCCCCGGGCTCAGCCGCGCTCCCCTCGCACCGTTCCGGCCCCGGCACCCCCGCAGGGCTCAGCCCAGCTCTCCCAACACGGTTCCGGTCCCGATTCTCCTGCTAGAGCCGAGCCTAGCCCCGGCGCATCCCGCCGGTTCCCACGAGGACCCCGCGCCCGGACCCCCCCCCCCGAGGGCGCCGCGCTCCGGTCCCGGTTCCCACGGGAACCTCCCGGCGCGGACCTCCCGACGCTGCCGGGCTCCGGTGCCCGCCGTGCCCCGCTGGGCTCCGGTGCCCGCCGCGCCCGGCCCCGCTCCCGGCAAACTTCCAGCGGGGCGGCCGGTGCGGAGCCCGTGGCGGCGGCGGCCCTCACCTCGCGTCAGGGCGGGCAGCAGGAGCACCAGGAGGCCGGGCGCCAGGAGCCGCTCCATCCCGCTCTGCTCCCGCCGCTCACAGCCGCATAGATCCGCGGGGCCTCGGCCGAGCCGAGCCGAACCGGTGCCGGTGTCTGTGCGGGTCCGCGCCGCCCCGCCGGGAGCCCCAAGCACAGCGCGCCCGAGCGCAGCGACTCCGAACGCGGCGCCTCCCGCGGCTGCTCAGCCCCGGCGGGCCGGCCCGGGCGGCGGGGGGCGGGCCGGGACGGTGCGGGGCGGGCCGGGCGCCACGGGACGGGAGGGGATGGGACGGGACGGGCGAGACGCTCCTCCCTGCCCAGCCCCGGGGGCCGCCGTTGGGAACCCCCTTCTCGCCACCGAGGGTCCCCGCAGCCCCCCTCTAGTGCTAGTCGGGGTCCCTACGGGCAGCCTCGGGGCGGACGAGTCCCTCTGTGCAGTCACCGGACACCCCCGGTGTAGCTGCCCCATGTAAGCACGGATCAGCTCCTTCTCTCCGTGCGGCCACCGCGCACCCCCGGTGCAGCCTCCCCCTGCAGTCCCCCAAGCCCTGCAGGGCAGCCCCTAGCACATCTCTCACGTGCAGCCACTACAGAGCCCCAGTGCAGCTCTGGACACTTCCATGCAGCCCCCACAAGCAGCCCCGCATTTCCCCAGTGCAGCTCCGGACACCCCCAGTTCAGCCCCAACCCCAATACTGGTGCAGCCGCCTGCCATGCACACCCTGGATAATTCCAGTGTAGTTCTTCCATGGTCCCAGTACAGCTTCCTCAGTCCAGCCCCTCAATCCCTGCACATCTTCCTCATTCCAGCCCCCCCAATCCCTGCACAGTCCCTGGGGCCGCAGTTCTGAGCTACCACAGCAGCCCCCAGTCCCACTGACCCACGGCGTGTCCGTGCAAGGACACACAAACCACAGGACATACGGGAATGGGGTGGCTGTACCGGGAGACCAGGACACGGACTGACCATCCCCTGGGTGCTGGGAAGCGCAGTGTGGGATTCCCCTTCTGACCCCCACCAGGACTCAGGTGTGCCCAGGTACGTGGAGCCATTTCCCACCCAGCTCCCCCGCAGGTGCCGGCAGCGCGCAGAGCTGGGTCGGATGTTGTTTGTTTTGTGCTGTGAACTCATGAACTCCCAGGCAGAGCCTGCGCCGCATCCACAAATAAACAAACACACTGGGAGAAGCGGGGAAGCCAAACCCAGGGGCAGCCCCACAACCCCTACATGTGTGCAGCTTTCCCACTACAGTGACAGTGACGGGGGGGTCCCTGTGCCCTCACCCCCAGAGCCTCATTCCTGCCCCAGCTGTGCCACAGCCAAGCCTGGAAAACCAAGCTGGAATGCCCCACCTGAAATCCATTCAGGCCCTGAGCCCAGGACAGGTTGAAGCCCTTAACTTGGGATTTGTGGGTGTCTCCCACAAGCCCATCTCCCTCCGTGGCTACAGGGGGGTGCCCAGGGCTGTACTCACAGAGCACCACTGATGGGAACAGCCTCTGTGAAGTGCATTAAAAATGATGCTTCCTCATGGGGTTTGGGGGGCCAGCCCTGCTCAGTGAGACCACAGTGCCTGCAAAAGTGGGGAACAAAAACTCAGAGTGTGGAGAATTTGGGGTACCAGCTCTCCCAGGGATGTGGGTACTTAAATCCCATTGGACTCTTGTGTCTACCCCAAGTGCTGTTGGAGATTATTGGACGGCTCTTTTACAGCTCCCAAACATGAGGACATGGAGGGATGGTTGCTGGCCTCTGACTGAAAGCTTGGGAAAGAGGAAGAGTAAGGAGGGTCAGCAATAGTTAATGGGAAGGAGGTGACACTGTGGTCATCTGTGTCTCTCATCTCAGGGTACCTCTCCACCAGCCCCCGGGCTCATCCCATCCCATGCCAGCCCTGCTGTTATCCCACTGCTTCCTGTTGTAAACTATTTCCAGAGCAAGTGTGAAACAATTAAACAAACCGAAGGGCAGAGTCTGCTCACCAGATCAAAGGCATGAGCCCTGCAGCGGTACCTCACTCCCGCGGCTCCCTCCTTCCCTCTCCTCCTGCCTTCCCCACTCTGGGCTCTAAAGCAGTGCCCTGATCAGGGCTGGGGAGCCAGGGCCCTGTGTGGAGCACCGTGCCACTCAGGGTCCAGGTGCCACTGGAAGCTCGAGCCTTGAACAATTCCACAATGTGGGTTCTGCCTGTTCTATCCTCCCCCACAAGAAGGGTGACAACAACTGGGCGGTGGGATGTGACCCCAGCTGTGCCACCACAACCGTGTCACCATCCTCAGCCTCACCTGGAGGTTTCTCCACTTGGGCATCCTTGGAGATGGAGACTTTGTGCTCTTTCTCCCCTTTCCCCTCCCTGTCAGAGCCCATGGAGCAGGGAGCATCTCAGCTCTACCTGCCTGGAAATACCGGCAGAAACTTTGCCCGGGCTTGTTCTCTATGTGCAGAAAGCACCGTGCATCCAGCTCAGCTGCGCTCTGGGACTTGATCCTTGAGACTTGGGAGAGACCCCCCTGCCCCTCTGGACCATCACGGGCATGCCTGGGGACACGGGGCTGTCAGGGTGCCACACCTGTGCCACGGGGGATGGAGAGGTGGTGATGTGAGGGATGCGCAGGGTGGTGGAGACACCGAATAACCAACCGTGTGTCCCAGGCTGCTCCTGGAGATGCTGGACTCAAAGCGCACACGGGAAGCCAGGAGTGAGCCATGGCCCTGGGTTTGCTCCGTGGATAGGGAAGGGTCTGCCGTGGATAAACACAGGCAGAGCCGGGCGTGCGGCCGCGCAGTCGCGCCGCCCCGTCCCCCGAGCACAGAAGGTCAAATACATCTATTTATTGCCATCACCCTGGGGCTCTGTGACCCCGCAGCTCTGGGGCTCTGCTTGGGGAAAAGGCTCTGCTGCAAGGGAGCTAAAAGGGTCCTCTGTGGTTTCCCATGGAAGTCTCAACACGGGGATGGCTCCTCCAGCCAGGCGAGATGTGCGGCTTTAATCTGGTTCCATCCTTCCCCTGGTACAGAGGGATCTGCTGCAAGATCCTTGTGGGGAAAACCTCCTCAAGTTTCCTTCTCCCAGACGCCTCCTCCAGAGACTCCTACCAGCAAAAGTCAAAAAGGGAGGAAGGCAGAAGTCAGCGCTCAGCATAAATCTTTTTGCAGTAAGAGGTGAATAAGACATAAATCCAAAGAAACTTTTTCTTTTGAGTGGTCTTCAGGGGTTAAAAATAATGGGATTTTAGGTCCTTTTAAAAATAGTGTTTGTAAAAGGCTTTAATAGAAACCTTGGCAACTGTCCATGTGATTAGTGATTTAAAAACATGAAACCTCCACACATGTTTAAAAGTTTTAATAAGTTAAAATTAAATGAGTGAAACTCTGGGAATATTTTTTTGTTACTGCAAGCTAAGAAAATCATGTCCGTTAAGCAAAACTTAATACAAATATAAACAGGTAATGCACATCTGTAAATTATTTTCATGTCTCCAGGGGCTGGAAAAAAACCTAAGTGAGACCAGCATTCTTATATATATTTTGCCTTGACAGCTCAGGAAAAAATTTGCCAAAAACCAGAGTTAGAGCACTGGGCTGGCGTGGGAAAGTTGGTTTAGTGAGAAATTTGCCCGAGGCTATTTAAATAAAAACAGGCGTTTTTTTTTAATGGCAAATGCCTGTTAAATACAACCAACGAGGCTTCCAATCGCCTGAGTAACTTGTGTGCCTATTCCTTCTTGACACTTTCATCTCTTTATCATCACAATCAATATTTTGCTCTTATACCTTCGGTGCAATAAAAAGAAGAGTGATAAGGCAGACATCAAACTGGATCTCTCCCTTTTTCCCCACCGTGCTTGGCTTGGCATTGCTCTGCTGCCTGGATTTTGGAGCAGCACGGAGGGTTAGCCCTCCTCATGCCGGTACATGCACCCCCACCCTCCCTCATGCTCTGAAAAAAACTAATTTTTAGTAATTAAGTGTGAATCAAAGCAGGTAGAGCATCCTGGAAAGTGTGAGCAGATAAAAATCCACTGGTCATGGAGTCTGTGAGGTAAAACAATCCCCAAACTTCTCTATAATAGGATTAAGGCACGATTCTCCAGGGCATCGGAGAAAAGGGACTGGATTTGCAAGAATGGTCTAAATCCTGACTTTTTTTTTTTTAAATCTTACTTTTTTAAAATAGTGAGTGGACGATTCTGCCTGGACAGTCACAGGTTAAATCACACTGATGGTGCCATCCCTCTGCCATGGTGCCCTGGCAGCACCTGCCCATGGAGGACGGCTTTCCTCCTGGCAGTGCACTGGGATTTGGTCCCATCAGGATGTCCAAGGTCGGGATGGGACAAAGGACAATCGGTTTTCTGCCACGGGCAGAGGTTGGTGCCATGTGTGTCCCTGCCCTGGCATGGCTGCTGCACCGAGCTTGGCACCCGTGGAGTTTTCCCTCCTCACGGGCTGCTGAAACTGGTTTTAATTGCAGGATTGCTCCTGGCCATCATTTCTCAGTGTGTAAAGGCAGCTCAGGAACTCTCACCCAGGGGTTAGTGACAGGCGGGAAGAGGTCCCGGAGGAGCCGCTTTGCCCGCACGGTTTGTACCTGGGTGAAAGGTGCTGCTGCGAAATTGCGCTATAAAATCTGTGTCACGCTTAAAATAAAATGTTTTTATAGGCTGAGAGGAGAGCAGGTGCTGGGCACGGATTGCTCAGCCTGGCCCTGGCCTCGTTGGTCCCTGTGTTGTTCCTATCCACCTCCATAAAACAACTGAAACATTCTCTGTTGTGTAAACAGAGCCTGGTGGAGTTTATGGAGCTGTGAGTGACAATGTGCTTGTCCCCAGGCCCGTCCCAACCCACATGGGCTGCTGGAAATGCAGTTCTCCCTGTCCTTTGGTGCTTGTGCCTGTTCCCTCCATGCTTGTCCATGCCTTTGTCTGCGCCCTGGTGCTGCAGACCCTGCGTGTCCCTCTCCTGTCCCTCGCCAGGGTGATTCCTCAGGGTGTCACAGACTCCCTGGGGATGGGGACAGCTCCCACCCACAGATGAGATGCAGGGGGTGACCCCAACTCTCTGCAGTGCAGACCCCAGCCCAGCTTTGTCCCAGCTTTGGGGACATGTGGGACACGTTTGTATTTCATGTGCATCTTCCTTCAAAGCCATCCCTTCCTTTGCTTTTTCTTCCATTCCTCCTTTTCCTGCAGAGGCAGTTTTCATCACCTCAGCAAATAAATTGCTCGCCGGAGCATGTGGAGGGGCCAGGATCAAACCTCCTCTGAAATCTCCATTAAATAATCGAAAACCATCACTCACAGCTGTGAAAACCCAAGCATGATTCTCTATGCACAAGCCTGGGCATGAACCTGATACTGGATTTCTGGACCGTGGTGCAATGCCAGGCTCATCCAAGTCACGCTGGCATCCCCACAGTTTCACCCAGTTCTGTGCTGCTGGCATTTGCTTCTCCCAGGGCACACGCTCAAGAAAAACCTCGTGCCGTGCGGCCACTCGCCCTGCACAGGTTTTGGGCAGGTTTTCTGGGAGACATCACTCACAGAGATCTGGGCGTGCCCCTTCTCGCTCTGCTGGCCCGAGGGGCTGGGTTGCAGGGTCCTGGGATGCCACTGATACCAGCACGGAGTTTCAGGGGCAGTTCAGTGCCAGCTCTGTTCTCACAGCTCTGGGATTTGGGACTCCTGTGCCGGGATGAAACCAGCTGAAATTCTTAAGCGATTACAAAAAGAGTAAAAAAGGATTTTCTGCACCCCAGCCTTCGCTGATGCTCTATTCACGGGCACTCCCACCCACCGCCCCCTCTTTCCTTCCGCATGGAAACGGGAAAACTGGGAGATGTTTCACTTTCCAGAACGGCTGCAAAGCAGCCCTTTCAACCCCAAAACACACACAGGGAGGACCACACACCCTCTGCGCTGATGCAGGGTATGCTGGGCTGCTGCACTCACCATGGCAGCCCCATGCTGGGGTGGTGGGGGTGCTCCTTTGTCCCCCCCGCCTGCCATGACTGGGCACATGTGTGAGGGGAACGCTTCCCACCCAGCTCTGACCTTGGTGCCTCCCAGCAAAAACACCTCCTGGAGAGGGGCCAAACACAATAGCCAGTTCCTTCTACTCCCTTCCTTCCCAGGCAGCCACATTATCACAGAGCTCGGCCGCGAATCAAAGCCAGGCACACGAAGATGGGAACCAGCAGAAATCAGCCCAAAGATGCCATTTCCTCTCGGAGAGGAGAGGCTGTGGGGCACTGGAGCCGCCTGTGCTATCACAGGGCGTCCCATCACAGCAGGCTCTGTGCCTGGCAGGGAGGGAGGACCCTTAAAAACCATTCTTGGGGTACCCAGGAGCTCCAGGAAACCCCCGTCATGTCCAGTGCACCCCCTGTGCCGGGGCACCGGGGGTCCCCTGCTCTGTGCCGCAGTGGCTCCCATGGCTGTGGGGCTTTGGTGGTGCCACAGCTGATTCCAAAGGGTTTGGAGGAGCCCCAGAGCCCATTCCCTGACCTCTGCTCACGGGCAGTTCTACATGAGTGATTTCTTTCCCAGAAAATCACTGTGGGTTGTCACAGAATCACGGAATATGCTGAGCTGGAAGGGAATCCTGATGGATCATGGAGTTCAATTCCTGACCCTATACACGGTACTGTGAGAGATGGTACCAAAAGCTCTGCTGAAGTTCACAAAGATTACATCTATTTGCTTTCCTGAATAACTATTTTTCACTTTAGCTTCAGGCTGAAAAGCAAATTTAACAACAAATCCTTGCGATGCCAGAATCCTTTGTCTCTCCTTCACGGGGAGAGCCCACTCCTATTTGGCGCTGCCTGTCAGCGCGATGGGGGCTCGGGGTTCCCTGGCTGTTCCCCCATCCACAAGGACGGTGTCGCTGCCGCCGTGGCACGGTGGTGGCACGGGCTGGTGGCACGGGCCGGGCCGTGTGCCGTTCCACCCCCCGGCAGCACCTCCGCCTGCGGCACGGGCCGGCGCGGGTGGCGAGCTGGGAACCGGGACATGCCAGCAAGGTGTGATCCCTCCTCTGCCGCCCGGGGACAGCGACTTCAAAGCCCGGGGACCTTTCAAATGCAGCAGCTCCCGCACAGGGCGGGGAGATTCCCAGCCAGGGAGGAAGCGGGGATTGCAAGAGGGAATGAAGCCACACACACCTGGACCCAGTGGATGGATGGGACCCACGCCCTGTGCCAGCACATGGGGACAAGGTGATGCTGCCTGGTGGGACCCACATGCCACCAGCAGCTCCCCACTCCTGGCCGGGTTCTGTGCCTTTGGAGTCACGTCTGCTCCTGGCACAGCTGGGCTGGGCTGCTGTTGTCACCTGGACTTTGGAGTGCAGAAGCTGCCGAGGGTGGTGGTGTCCTTGCCAAGCCGTGCCCCTGTGGCACACGGGTTCTGCCAAGGCCTGGATGGAGCCAGAGCCCTGCCCCACGGAGCAGGGAGCTGCAGGACGATGCTCCCACGGACATCCAGCAGCATAAACACATCAAAGCGTGTCCTGATGGCAGCGAGTAAACAGGAAGGGACAGAAAGACAAACACGGCTCCTCGCAACTGGCGGGAGAGAAAAACAACTCCAGGCGGGAGAAGCTTTGCTGCCCGCTCAGCTGTGACCCCGTGGAGAATTGAGCCAAATGAGCCAAATGGGCCAAATGGGCCTAAAAGGCTCGGGACCACCTGCTCCAAATGTTGCTGAGGGGCTGAACCCTGCCAGTGGGGGCTGCAGGGGTTGTGGGTGCCCGCGCATACCAGGGCATTGTGCTCGGTGCTCTGAGCAAAGTGGATTTAGGAAAAGTGGTGGAGACGGGGCTGAGCGGGATGGTGGCAGCACAGGGTGTTGCAGGCTGCTGCCTCATCTGCTATTCCCCCGGTGCCGAGGTCGGTTCCCAGGGCTGCACCAGGATCTCTAATGGGATTAAGAGCCTCCTTGCCTGGTCATCCCATCCTAATCCTGCTGGGAGGCAAAAAGTCAGGCTGGGACAAAAGGCATTAGCTGTCCGCGCCTGGCCGTGGCCGCTGACTTCTGTGCAGGTGGTGGGGCCAGGGCAGCAGCCACAAACCCCTCACTGCTGCCACGTGGGTGGTCACAGCCACTGGCCAACTCTCTGGACACTGCTGGGGACACTGGTGCCACATGGGGACCCCAGCCATGCCAGCAGTGGACGTGGGAGCGTGGCGCTGGCACAGCTCTGCTGGGCGTCAGTGGGACGAGCTGATTCACTGCCTCGGAGCAGCTGCTGTCCTGCAAAGTTCCTGTTTTTCAGTGAAATCCCTAACTCCATGCCTGGAAAAAACAAATGAGAGGGGAGCAGGTGCCTGGCCCTGTGCAGAGTAGCTGCAAGGGCACAGCCTTGGCTGTCTGTTGAAAACACAAACTCCAGAGCTGGGCTGGTTCACAGTCAGAAACTGAGGAAACAACTCGAAAAAATTCCCTCTCCAAAGAAACCCCAGACCCAGGGGTTTGGGAGGGAGTCAAACCCTCCTGCTTTGGGGCATGAGACAAAGTGAAAAGGTGAGAAAATCAAAATTAAATTTTCCCTGGAGAGGAATTATCCCCCATGTTCCTACTCCCCTCCACTTCATCTCTGTCCCCCAGACAGTCCAGCAGGTCCCTGTCCCTCCAGAATCCTTGTCAGTGTGACCAAAACCACTGCTGCACCCATGGGAGATGACTCTAAGGGTCAGACCTGGGCTGTGCTAAGTGTTCATGGGGTTTAAATTAAAGCATTATTTAAATTAAAACATTAATACGTTTCTCATAGGCACAGCAATGCGGGAGCAACGCGTGCTGGAAAGCAGAGCTCATCCCACCCTACAGCATTCCCTGGGAAGAGCCCAAGGTGCCTCCTGCAAAGGGAACACGAGGGTGAGGGGCCCATCCAGGCTGTCCCTGCCCCCCAAACCACAACCATCCTGGTGTGACACCCAGCACAGCCCCAGGAGCACCGGGAGGGCAGGGGGACTCGGTTCCCCCCGTGCGAGAGCGGGCTGGCTTCGGTTTGCTGAGCGGGATGTTTTCAAACCTGCTCTCGAGGGAGGAGGTTTGCCAACGGAAATATGTAACTGACTGTAAATAATGGCTTTTATCTGCAGTGAAATGAATAAGCTCCCGGCAGCAGCAGGGCAGAGCCAGCGGGGCTGTGCAGGTGACAGCGCAGGGTGTTGGGTTACGGGCTCCCCATCACCACCAGAGCCCCCCGATGGCTTGTGACAGGTTCATAAGCTGAGAAATGTGATGCTTTGCAAGGTTCAGTAAATATTAGGACTACTCCTCCCTCTTTCTGGTGCAGGTTTAATTGCGAGGATAATTCATGAGAGCACAAGGAAGGGGAAAAAAAAAAAAACAACTGGGAAAATCGGACCTGTTAAATAGAATCCATTAATAACGAAATGATTGTTCCTCTGCATGTGATTCAGACAGCTGCCTAATTGTTAATTACCTCGATATGAGAATAACAGGTAATTACGGGGCTGCATCACGAGGAGCTGACTTTTTTTTTCCTGCTTCTTTTCTCTCGGTGAATGCCGCAGCCGGAGCGTGCCCCGGCAGGTCACGCCAGGACTCGGAGCAGAGGCACTCCCCAGGCAGGGCTGCTCCTGAGGTGGAAGCTCTGGGTTCCAGCCACGTCCTGAAGCTATTCCTGCTCTTGGACATAGATCTCAAGACACACAGCTTTTCCTCAGGGTGCTGGGGACCCAACACCCCCCTCAATCATGGGGCCCTGCCCGGGCAGAGCCCAGCCCTGGCTCCACACTGAGCAAACAAGAACCAAAAGTCATTGGTGACCTTGGCTGTCAAATTCCCCAAGATTACATGATTTAAGAGACATTCTTGAAATATTTCGTTCCCGTTTGTCTGTTGCAAAATGTGCTTTCTACACACACAAACACACTCAAAGCCAGAGGCACAGATGTGCAACACACACACAGGTACTGAGCAAGTATCTGGCAAAGACAAGACTGTGCTTTAAGTTTTTCTGCACCAAGAAGCATTTCTGGGTCCCATTTTCTAGAGGTGAGAGGGTGCAGAGACAGACAGGCACTGCTGGGGGGAGGTTGATAACATCTGTGCAATTAGTGACGCTGCTGCTGGGGATTTGCCATCGCTGGTTCTGTGCAAGTTTTGCCTTTGGCTTCTTCCAGGGAAGTGATGCCAGCCAAGACACAGCTGAGCAAGGAGGCAGTCAGGACAGAGGAGTGTGGATGGAGAGAGCTGTCTGAGATCTGATGAGAGGAGGAGGCAGCCCCAGCGATGCCTCCCACACTGGCTGGGCTTCACAGACCTCATCCAGTGCTGGTGTTTCCCACATGCAAGAGGAGCGGGACACCAGGCACATCCCCGTGGGGTGTGGAGCTGATTTCAGTCACATCTATTCCATTATCTGCCCAACGAGAGGGTGTTGGGGAACACAACAGGGTCCAGTGGCTCTGGGGTCACCCACCCAGCCATTCCCACCACCCAGAGGTGAGACACTTGCAGCAGCCTGGAACAGGGACCCTGCACCCTCTGCCAGAGGCACAGTCCTGGCCCTGGGCACGTCCCACTGCCAGCAATGTGCTGGGGAGGGAGGGATGCTCTCCTTCTCATCCCGGCTTCCTGCAGGCAAAAATAGCCCCGGGTTCCTGTGTATGTGGTGTATTTATAGTGTGAGAGGCTCTGAGTGCTGCCCTTCTGGCTCTCACCTGCGTTTTGGGGAGGAAACAGCATCTCCCTGCCGTGTGTTCATGTGTGGCTTGACGCTGGAGAGGCCCCAGCGCTTCCCACGGGCACAGCACAAAGCAGGTCCCAGCAGTGGGACCTACGTGACCCTGTCCCTGCTATGGGGACAGTGCTGGGCCCTGCTGGGATGCCAGGTGGGATAAACCATGGCACGGGGATGTGGGAGACACGGAGGGCGCCTGCTGCTGCCCTCAGCACCTGCACAGAGAGGGCAAAGTCTGCGGGATGGGTGGCGAGATCCTTCTGAGAAGCGAAAAAGAAGGAAGCCTGGAATCCAGCTCCATGCTGCTCCATGCTGTCCAAGAGATCCAGGGCTGGAGGCTCCAGCTGTGAGGTGGGCGATGCCTCCCAGCACTGGCAAGGGCAGGGCTGGCACAAATCACCACCCACAATAGTGACAGGAGCTTATTTTTCTAAGCATATCACCAAAGAAGCTAAATATACATTTTCCATTCAATTACCCAAAGCAGCGATAGCCCAGAGCCTAAAAATAAACCCCTTTGGATTGTGCCTGGGCCAGAATTAGACTGCCTTCAGACCAAGCCCTGTTCAGCTTCATCTCAGCCCGAGCCTCCTCTGCCTCTGGGCTCCCAGTGGCACAGGACAGGGTGGCTCTGTGTGCCCCCACCTCCTCCAGCTCCAGCCCAGAGGATCTGTGGTGGCACATCCCAAGGAGTGGTGCTGAGCAGAAGACCCCCAGTGGCTGCTGCCTATTGCAAGACTTATCTGCTGGAAAAAAAAGCATGTTTTACAAGGTTTTTCCCAGCCCAGGGTTTGCCAAGTGTTGGCCCAAACCCCAGTGTGCCATCATCTCACCAGCCTCCCACCCTGGCTGCTGCCTCAGCATCAGCTGCCCATGGCTTCCATCCCCACTTCCAACCCGTCTCCAGCACTGATTTTAGTCCCTTTCCACCCCTACAGGCTTTTCCTGCACCCAAATATGCAAGTGGGGTCACACTGCTGCTCCTCCATTTGATGGATGCCCATTTTGGAGAGCTCTGTGGACACAAGGGGCCAGGCAGTGATCCCTTGACCAGGACCCAGCTCGCCCTTCCCTACTCTGTGTAACTCATAACCACTGCTCCAACTCAGTGAAATAACACATTTGAAAGAAACAGGGATAAAAAAAAAAAATACCCCAAACCCTGTAAAACTGAAATTGTAGTTCTCCCGGGATGCAGAGTCTGAAATATTCCCACAACCTTTGCATAATGCATTGCTCATGTCAGACCTCGGGAGACAGAAATTAATAGCTAACAGCAAGCAGGCATGGCACACACGTGGGCTTCCCTTCGTTCCCTGCTCCCAGGAGCTCCCTGCTCGGGGGATACTTTTCCTTTACATTCAACTCAAATAATTCTCATTTAAAGACCCGAGAAGAAAAAAAGCTGTAGAGGACTCTCAGAGAATTTGTGCCAAACAGGAAATATTCAATAAATGTTTATCCTCTCGCACAATGGTGGGGTTTCAAAAGTTTTCTATGGATGAGATTTAAGGCTGGAGGGGTGGAGGGGCTTTTCCTCCTGCTTTGGGCTCTGGATGAGTGAGAGATGAGTTTGGGTTCTGCCTGTGGCACCAAATTCCTTGTCTGGGCAGCTGCTCCTGCTGATGGAAGTGAGGTCTGGACTGTGCTGTCCCCCTAAATGCATTGAGGGATTTAATGGGATTTAATTCCTGGGGCAGGAGTCGGAGTTCAGTGTCAGCCAGCACACTGCCCTGGTGGGATGCTCCGTGCCTCAGTTTCCCTGAACCCTCCATTCCCTGCACAGACGGGGCCATGCTAACCAGACTCCTTTCAAATCCTCTCCTTCCCTCTGCTTTCCTGGTCCCGGCAGCTTTTTCCCAAACCTTCCTCCCCTCCCCCCTAAAAATGTGAAAAAATAGCTCCATCTGGATGCTGTTTCCACCCAGGCACAGGCCCCGGGGCCGGGAGCCAAGAGAGCAGCGCCTGTGAACGGCAGACGTGGGAGCTGGGGAGGATGTGATGGGGAAGCTGTGAGAAAAGCCTGAGGTCGGCAAACCTTCGGCCTCGCCGTGGGATCCTCTCCCTCCAGGACAGGACCTGGCTGCTGGGCAATGCCAGCCCTGAAGGATGGTGGCTGTCTGGGCTGGGGGATGGCATGGAGAGGATGGAGAGAGGAGGGACAGACTGCCCAGCTGAGCCAGAGCCACCCCGTTTCCCTTCTGCTGCAGAGTGGGACATCCCATGGGGACCATGGCTGGTGTGGAGCAGCCTCGGGGATGTTGCATCACTCCTCCAGCAGCAGCTCCAGACACCCCGGCCTCAGCCAGGGGATGGGATGGGCTGGCTTCCCGTTTCCCAGACTTCCCACGCCAGCACGTGTTATTTATGACCCCCAGGTTTTCAAATTAAACATAAATTAGCAGGGGCGGGGGAAGCGGGGTCCCGCTCGTGGCCACCACGGCGACCTCGCTGGGGAGGGGGACAGCCACAGCTGGCACGGCAGGGGTTAAACCGCCGGCGTGGGGAAGCCACCTCCATCCTCCAAAATACAATCGACCAGGAAATAAACAGGAGCTTGTGTTTGTTTCAATGCACAAGTGAAAAATAAAAGGATTTCCTGCGGGCCAGGGCGCCCGGGGTCCCGCAGCCCGGCCACCCCGCGCCCATTGTTCACCCCAGCTCTGCCACGGGGGACATTGTTCCCTCAAAATGTCCCATCAGATAAAGGAGCTGTGCTGGCCATGGCTACCAGCACCAGACACTGCAAGCCCATGGGGTTTATGCAGAATTTGGGAGCAGCACCCAACTCACGTCCTGGTGCCAGGCAGGCAGTGATACCCTGGCATCTTTGTGGGTGACCAGACCCAGATTTTGGGATGTGAGCAGCGCAGGGGAGGCTCGGGGTGGCACATGAGGGCTTCACACCCTGTCAGAGAGGGTTTCTCTCTTCCTCTTTTAATCAGCCGAATCTCACTGAAGCAGTAAAACCTCACGTTTCCTACTGCTCAATGATATTTGCTGACTGCAGTGTCACAACAACAGTACCGGATGAGTGAAAAAAAAAAAAAAAAAAAAAAAAAAAAAAGAAATGTTAGAAAAATAACCCTGCGTGGTGGAGGCACGTGGGAATGCTGAGCCCTGACAGCCACAGGAGCAGAAACCCCTCGCTGGGGCTGCTGCTCCTGGAAAGCAGCAGAGTCCAAGGGGAAAATTCCCGCAGCCTCTGACTGGTCCCAGTGCCTGGATCTGGGGCTGGTGGAGGTGCTGGGGATGGCACAGGACTGCACACCCGGGTGTGAACTTCTCGGCAGGGCTGCCCACGCTTTCACTGCCGGCCTGAGTGAGGTGTTAAGTGCATCTGAAAACAAGGGAGATTTTGCATTTCAAGTCATTCCCCACCTGCTGCCCCTGAAAGGGGTGAAAGAGAGGTCAGGGGTTCACCTAGGGCTCCCTAGGAAACTCCCATGCCCCGGTAGGAGGCATTTCAGTGGAAAAATGAAGTAACAAATGTGAAAATGATGTGGAGGCAACCATCAGCCTTTTGCTTTTGAGCAGCCTGGCCATGCTGGAGTGGGTCTGAACTCCTCTGCCCTTGCCTTACAAAGCCCAAGCAGGCTGGACTCAGCTCTGAGTGCCCAACCAGCCCCATCCCAGCTCCTCTGGTTGAGAATTTGGGCTCCACATTGGAGCAGCTCCCGCTTAACCAACACTCAGCCTGCTCTGCTGAGAAGCTGCTTGGTGGTGACAGCTTGCAATGCTCAAAAACCACCTGGAAAAGCTGGGAACCACCACCTGGAAGTGGAGGAACCACCGTGGGGACCACTGCAGCCTCTGGGAATGCCAGGATGCCGGTGTCGGGTCCCTGAGGATGCAGTACTGCTGGGAGAGGGTCCCTGAGGATGCAGGAGGCAGCACTGCTGGGACAAGGAAGGTCCCAGAGGGGTGTGGGAGGCAGGATTGCCGTGGCAGCTGCAGCAGCTCCCGCGATTTGCCAGGAGCCGCCGGCTCCGAGCGCTTCCTGCGATTTGGCCCTCGGTGAATAAATAACCACACACAGAAGCGAAGGCAGCGAAGGATCTCGGGCAGAGTAAATATAGTTCATAACTCCTTTTTTTTACCCCTGCCTTCGGTCTGATCCCAAGCCCTGTCTGTTTGTACTCTTGCCTTTGTTTTGAAGATTTTTTTTTCTGCTGTGTTTTTTTAACCAGCGTTTGATGGCAACTTCCCAACGACACGTTCAGGCTGCTGAAAGCTCCTCATTTTGCTGTGGCCGGGGCAGCAGCTTTCATTGATGGTTCAAATCACCAGGCAGGCTCTGGGTTGGAAAGAGACAACAATACTACAACGCTCAGAGGTTTTTCAGAACAAAACTTGCCAAAAAGGGATAAAAAGAATGGTTTGGGCTTGACTTTTTTTTTTTTGTTTTTTTTTTTTGCATTTCACAACTGTAAACTAAAACCAATATGGGTTGGAATCACATCTGGGCCGGTGGGAGCACAGCTCTGCAGGCAGTGCTGGCAAACCTCTGTTGGATTTTTGCCTCTCTGGTTTCCAGCTCACCAAACCAAGCACCAAACCCAGTGTCTGGTTAACCAACACTCAACTGGTGTTGGAGGATGTTTTCCTGGGAAATGAACCTAATTGCCACACTGGTGCAGCACATGCTGAGCTCTTCCCAGCACTCCTGGCTGCAAATTGCAGTGCCTGGCTTTGGCTGATTCATTTTCAAGCATTTTCCCCTTCCCACAGCTCCTTTGGGGTCGTTTCTTGGTTTTCCTCATCAGCAAAACTAAAAATGGAAAGGCAAAATATTCCCGAGGCGGTGGCCAGGAGATGGGACCCTTCCTGATGTCACTCTTGGAGG
The DNA here is from genome assembly GCF_052056855.1 of Sturnus vulgaris. Taxonomy (NCBI): domain Eukaryota; kingdom Metazoa; phylum Chordata; class Aves; order Passeriformes; family Sturnidae; genus Sturnus; species Sturnus vulgaris. Next base: position 2,683,247 of record NC_142264.1, read on the forward strand.
TTTCTCCTGGGAATCCTGCAGGATTTTGGAGATAATGGGGTGTTCGGCACAAGGGCTTGGTGTCCTCTGGTTTATGTTCCAGTACAAATGGGGTGTCCCAGGAGTGGCTGGGCCAGAGCTGTGCCCACATGGATCGTGCTGGGGCACTGGCAGCAGAGCTGGGGGCAGCTGTCCCAGCTGCTCTTCACAGGCAGGCGAGAGATTTCTCATCCATCGGCAAATCGGGGGGGGATGGAGCCACCCGGAGTGTGTCACCTGTGGGAATGCTCATCCCAGCAGCTGGAGCAGCCCCTCTTCCCTCTCCTGCACATCCCCTGCACCCATGAGACCCCAGCCCAGGGCTGGGAATGAGCTTTTCCTGGGGTTGCCAGCACAGACAGGTGGGGAACAGCCCCGCTGTGCTGTGAGCAGACGATCCCAGGAGGAACCGAAATCTGGCAGGGAAACGCTCCTGTCACGGCAGCACAGCCGCCACCAGCCTGCCTGTCCCTCGTCCTTCCCACAGCTGGTTCCTAGAAAACCAGCTCCCAGACAGTCCCAGAAATTGGATTTTGCCCAGTGCAGCTTTGCAAACAAACCCAGGAATGATAATAGGGAAGCAGCCAGTCTCTCTTTGGTGTCGTTTTGCTTTATTTTTCTTGCACGTTGCATCTTCCCACCACGGTCTGGCGGGGGCTGGAGGCTGCATCACCCCACTGTGACTGAAATTACATCGGAGCAGAGGAGCACCAGGAATTGTGTCAGGTGCTGGTGAGGCTGAACCTCTTCTCCTGCCCTTCTGAGATGCCACTTTTCCCCTGCCATGGGGCTGGGACAGATGTGCCAGCCCAGAAGTTTAGGAGCCCCTCACCTCGAGCCCGCTGGTCCCACCAGGGCCTTGCTGCTCCACCTGCCAGAGGAGGAAATACCTAAAGATGAGCAGCATGGCAGGGAAAGGGAAAAGTGACTCTAACACATCACACAGATAATGCAATAAATCTCCTGGGACAAACCTGGAGGAGTGGGGGGAGAGGAAGCCAGGGGCATCCCCATGGGAAAACACATACATGTTTGGGCAGCGAGAACAGAAGTGCTCATTACTCATGAAAAAAACCCCACAGAAGTTCTTTTCAGGCATCAGCTTCCAGTAACAAAGCCAGATTGATGGAAAAAAAAGTGCTTTTATTTTTCATTCGCCAACGGAGAAGTGAAAAAAAAAAAAAAAAAAAAAAAAAAGAGGAACGCAAAGAATAACTGGGAGAATATAAAGAGTCAGCTGAGGGAGCTGGGTCCCAGGGGCGCTCAGACAATGCCTCCTGCCCCCAGGCTTTTAATTATTGTGCTCAGGAAATCAAACAAGTGTGCTATTATTTATTTGGAGGAGGCATCGGTTTCCGTGTGTTTTACAGGGGTTTGCCCATGGGCACGGAGGAACGATTGCTTAGCACATGAGGAGGGACTGGCCAAACTGCTTTTGAATTGGCACTGGGCAGGAGGAATGGGAGAGGAGCTGTGGTCCCCCCAGGCTCTCCAGACAGGCAGCAGTGCCAGTTTTGGGGTGCTGAGGGTTGAGCAGAGTCACAGAGCAGCCCCAGTCCCAGTGGCTCAGCCAGTGCTGGTGGAGTGCTTGGGACTGGAGGATGCTCCCTGTCCCACCTCCACATCCCAGTCCCGGTGGAGCGTCCTCCCCTCTCCATTCCCTCCTGCTCCCCATCCTCCCTTTCTCTTCTCTCCCCCTCCTCTCGCCCCGCCGAGCCCCGAAAGGAGCCCTTGGTATGTTGTGTGAGTTGCAGCTCAAGTGAGTTTTATTCAGCTCCACTAACCTTGGCAGACAGACCCCAGGGAAAGGGACAAAAGGACAATTGTTTGCAGCAATTTTGCCCTCAATTGGTTTCCCCATCAGCTTGCAGAGCGGCACAGCCAGCCAGGCACTGCCTGACTAACAACATTAAATTCAACTCGCGCCGCTGCGAGAAGGAGGGGAGGGGGGGAGGCGGAGAAAAATCAAACTTTTGGGGGCCGCTTGTCTTTCCACGCGCAAAACTCCAAACTGCGGCAAGGAAAAGTGGGGGAGCCGAGCCGTGCCAGCAGCCCCGCTCTGTGGGACGGCAGCTGTGACTCTGGTGTCCCTTGTCCCCGGTGCCACCGCTGTGCCCAGCTGTGCCACCCGCTCCCCCCGGGCCGTGCGCGCTCGCTCGCCGGGGCCGCCTGCCCGCACGCCGGCCAGGCCACGGGGCGCGGGGCTGTTCTCGCTCCAGCTGGAGCCATCCCAGCCCCGGGGCAGCGAGCCGGGAGCTGCTCGTGCCTCCGCAGCCGCCGGTTCTGCTGCTGCTCCCCAGCACCGGATCCGCACCTCGAGCCGGGCTGGCTGCGATGCGGGGAGAGCGAATGCGGAGAGAGGGTTTGCCCGACAAAGAGTCACCTGGCAGAGACCCTGCCCAGGCTCCGGAGAGTCTTTCCAAAGTTTTGGCTCTGGAGAGGCTGCTGGGGTAATTCAAGCCGCCTTCCTGCACGCCCCCGGCTCGCAGCCGGCCCCCCGGAGCCTCCTCAGGGCTTGAGCAACCGGCACGTTCGTGCCAAAGATGTTTAGTGTTAGGCGTGAGGATCCCAGTGGAGGGAAGGTTTGAGATGTCTTTCACTATCCCTGATCCCCCCAGTCTCAGCCTGAGCCTTTCCTGCACTCTCCCTGCCACCACACTGGGCTGTGGTTTGGCTGCTGAGGATCCCCAAGGGAGCAGGAACGCCTGCTGTGCCTCCACCACGAGGCTTTCCTGGGAGCAGCCTGGCCCTTGAGAGCAGGAAATCGATTCCCATGGCTAAACCAGTGCAGCCCCACCCTCTGTTCTCCCACCAGAGCTCTGACACCACAGCTCCGGAGCTGGTTCTGGAGGGACACAGGCAGGGAAGGGCAGAGCTGTGGGTTTGGGCATCTTCCCCTCCGCCCCGGGACTGCGGGTGCTGTAAAGCCCAGTCTGAGATCCGGACTGGAACGAATGGGTTGGTTTTGGCTGGGCCCCAGCTGGAATCCCGCCTGCTCCATGAAACCAGCGCGGCTGCGGAAACGCGGGGCTCAGCCGGCTCAGGCACCGAACACCCCCTGCCCACGCACCCCCACGGGTACCACAGGGGGGTTTGGCAGCATGGGGAGGCCTGGCCGTGCTGGGGTGGGATTATCCCAGCTGGGATCCTTCCTTCCCAACTCCAGAGGGTTTGTAGTGCTCCCGACAGAGGCACGAGGACCCCACGCGCGGGGGACGTGTCGGCACAGTCCCCTCTGCGTGTGCCCCAGGACATCCCTGCACATTTGAACTCCAGCAGAGCGAGTTTTGGGTGGCTGCATCGAGGCCAGGGGGATCTGCCCGGGCACATCCCAGCAGCGGGAGAGTGAGGGAAGCAGCCTCCCTTTGTCTGGGGATGGGGCAGCAGGTGGATGTGGAAGCACCTGTGGAGCTGGGGTGGTGCATCCCAAGCTCCTTGGACCCACATGTCCCACAGCCCCACGCCGGGGATGTGGGTGTTTGCAAAACTCACAGACAAAAACCTCGAAGCAGCGAGGAGGAATCCTAATTCACATGGCCCTGGAGGCCAAATTCCTTTCCTGGCCCTGGCGGGTGGGAGTTGAGCTGTTGCCCAGCTCAGCAGCAGTGCCCCTTGCACAAGGCACCCCAAAATCGATCTGCTGTGCCATGGGTGGGCTCAGAGGCCGGAGGGATCTGACATCCAACACACTGAAAGGCCCCCGAGATGCTCTCTGTTGTTTATCTCCAGGGTAATTAGGTAATTAACAAAGCAAATGAATTTCGGTTTCTGTCTTCAGGGCTGGATTTGGCATGGTTTTTGCCCTCATTTTGGAGCTCTGTGAGGAGCACAGGGTGGACCAGGGTGTGTAAATGCTTCCAGCCATCCCTGCCATCCTTCCAACCCCTCCCTGCACTGCAGCAGACACCGTCTGTGGCTGGGGGTGACCCCAGGAGCTGTGGGGCAGCTCAGCATCCAATAAAAGCCACTCATTTTCCATGAGGAAATCTTTTGCTCCAGCACACTGGCTGCAGGAGGGACAGGTCCTTGGGACAGGGCAGTAATTCCAGCAAGCCCAGGTGCCCTGAGCTGGGATTTGGGGGTTTCTCAGGTCATCAAGACTTCCAGCACAGAGTCTTTGAACAGTTTGTTCCCATGCCTTGGGAAGCAGGAGCTCCTCTGGCTCTGCTACAGAGGAGTCTGCAGAAGTGCATGCCTGAAATCTTTGCAAACTTGGCTGTGGATTCCTACAGAAGAGACTTTTCACTTCCCTGCTCAGCCCCTCTTCCCCTGGTCTGTGTGGAGGGGGAGAGGTGGGAATTGGAGCCTGGTGCCATCCCGAGCCCATCACTGATGGAGATTTTGGGGAGAGACAGGATCTTCCTTGCCAAACCACTTTACATCAACAGCCAGCCCAGACTGCCTTTGCTGCAGGGACTGGCAGAGGGAGAGGCTGTGGAACAAAGCAGGAACTTCTCCACACATACCACACACAAATATTTGCCATAGCAGCAGGAACAAAACAGCAAATTAGCAGCAAACGAGCTGATCCTGTGCTTGGTCCAAGTTAGCCAGGTAGGAAAGTCCCAGATTTCAGCAGGCAGGTGAAACACATCCTTGGAGCAGCTGCCACCAGGTCAATGAATTCCTGCCCGCAGCTTCCATCCCCAACGGCTGCTCATGGAAAGGATGCTCGGAGGGAAGGATGGATGGATGGATGGATGGATGGATGGATGGATGGATGGATGGATGGAGGGAAGCTCGGCCGTGCCGAGCACGAGGAGCAGCAGGCACGGAGGGGCCGGCAATGGGGTTGGCAGGGAAATGCCATGGAAACCCGCCGGCGTGATGCTGAGCCCCGCGCGTCCTCCCGCGAAGAAAAAGGGGACAATGGGGCCGGGCGGACAGAGCTGCCTCCCCAAGCTGTCCTACTTTACTGCTCTGCCCCATCTGTGAGCTGTCAGGCACCCGGCCCGCTTCTCTCCCCGGCTGGAACCCCCCCGAGCAGGAGGAGGGGGCTGCGCCGGCAAAAGTCACCGGGTCTGGCGGGATGCTGGGGGAAGGCGTCTCTGATAAGCGTGGATGGCCTTTTATCTGTCACCAGGGTGTGCAAACAGCAGCCCCGAGCCCTGGCGTCTTCTTGGGGTTGATATGTCTCTTTTTTTTTTTTTTTTTTTTTTTTTTTTAAGTTTTAAAGCAGGGACACGCAGCCATGCGTGGCTGGCTGGGTGGATGTCAACTCAAGTGGAAAACCTGCTGGAAGGAAAAGACACCTCCAAACAGCTCCAGTCCCAGCTTTCAACAGCTGATGAGGATTTTCCCATCTCGGGTCCCGTTTTACCACGGTGTTCAAGGAGGCACAGGGACCCCCTGATTCAGGGTGGTTTTCCCCCCACCACCCCCGGGATCTGTGGGTGTGTGGGGTGCTCCCCTGAGCAGCAGGAGTGGGTGGGTGCTGGGGGAGGTTTGCACGCCCCGGCAGGAGCTGCACGGGATGCAGGAGCACGCCCAAATCAAAGGCAGTGTTTAATTAAGATTTCCGACGGGGTGAGATGGTGAAATAAATGAGCAGATCTGGGCCCTCACCAGCAGAGACGGGGTGACTCCCTCGGTCTGCACCGGCACGCCAGGCAGCATTTGCATCCTCAGACAGAGCAGGTTTTAATTGATATTGTGCTGGGATAACACCAGGAAGAAAAAGCACAGGGCTCTTTTCATGTCTGGTCCCAGCTCTCCTGCAGAACCCCGGGCCCCTGGGTGATGTTGGGGTCAGGGTGTGGGGTGGGCAGGGTGAGATCCCAGAGGGATGGAGCAGGGCTTTGCTGTGCTCCTCCCTCTGCATGCCCAGCACTCAGGGAGGTTGTGGGGAGGCTACAATACATTTTTGAAGCACTTTGGGGTAAACGTGAGCAAGTCTGGAACAAGTCCCTCCAGCAGTTCACTCCTGGGTGCTGGCAAATCCCAAAAATACTCAGGTGTCCCCTTCCCCAGGTATCTACAGGGTGTTTTGGAGGAACCCTCACCTGCTGCCACTCCGGGAGCACCACGGCAGGAGGGGGGGAGCGGCAGCACGGCAGGGAAAAAAAACCGTTTGAGGAAACGACGCCAGATAAATCAGGCGGATTCATTCAGACCCGATGCTGCTGGGAGAAAGGGGCTCCTTTGTGGGGAGCGAGGCTGCCGAGCCAGGCGTCCACCTGCCCCCGGTCTGCAGCGCCGGCTCTGGCGCCAGCGGCAGCAGCTGGGCCGGCCGTGCGCCCCGGCGCCTGCCAAGGGTGCCAGCATGGCCCTAAATGCTCCCTTTTCACCACAACTGCCGTGAGGAGAGGGGATAAAGGGCTGCTGGTTGCTCCTCAGCAGCTCCCAGTGGGGTTTGTGGGGTGCTGCACCCCAGCCTGGCTCAGCGTGGATGTTCCCATCCCACCCAAGAGCTCTTTCTCCTCATTCCTCTCTCTGAGCGCCCTGCCAAGCGCAGGGGGACGCATCCCCCCCACCACCATTTGCTCTGATTTTTGGGATGCTCCACGTGCCACAGAGCCCATACCCCGGTGGGGGCTCCCTGGGGGGCTGCGAGAGGGGCTCGGGGGCCTTTGATCCACCCCACATCCCCCCTGGTCCGTGCACAGCTGAGCCCGTGGCGCTCAGCACAACTGCGGCCGCATCCTTCCCTCGTGGCAGGCAGCTGCGATGGAGGGGGGGAGGAGCGGACAGGGAAAAAGAGCCACTGCTCATTTTCCTTCCCCCTCTGGCTTCTCCCGTTGTTCTCCTCGTGTTTCGGGGAGTCAGAAAGGTTGGGGAGCCAGGACGTGCTGGGTTAGGAGCCTCCCCCTGCAGCCCGCCAGCTGTGACACCCGGGAGCATGCGCCATTTCCGGAGAGGAAAATGACATAATTCATACCCAGAATAATTCCCTCCTCAGAGCAAACCCGGCTCTATCTCCTGGCTGACAGCGAGGCCCCAAACCCCTCTCTTGTTTCCTAATCTCCCTCCAGCCGTGAGAGATGGTGGGAAGCAGAGGAGAGGGCCAGGCCGGTGGTGTTGGAGACGTGGATATTGCAAATCAGCGCCGGGCAGGGGGGGTAACAGCTCCAGGAATGACGGACTCCCTAATTACATATGCTTAGCCAAGATTTTTGGCAGCGACATCAGAAAGGAGTTAAAGCTGCCTAATTCCTGCTTACCCCCAAAATAGCCTCAGACAGGCAGGACTGAGGTGGGGACGCAGCCTGGAGCTGGTGGCTGCGGGGGTGGCACTGCTGGGGGACCCTCCCTGAGTCACTCCAGCTCTGGGGGTGGTGACTGGGGTGGGTTTTGGTGTCCGAGCCTCCCCCCAGCTGCAGAGGGACATTTCCCACCAGGGCTGGGCTGTGGCAGAGGGGCTGTGCCTGGTTATCTCCCCACTGAGGGGCCTGGAGCCATCAAGATCTGCTCCAAACAATCGCTTCCTTTCCCAGGCACCTTCCAAAAAAAAAAAAAAAAAAAAAAAAGAACAAAAAAAAACCCCAACAATAATAAAAGAAAAAAAAAAAAAAGCAAAAGCAAAAAAAAAAAAAAAGCGCTGACTTTTCCCAGTGCTGCCACATTTTCCTGCCTTGTGTTTTCCTGCCCCCACACATCTTCCTCACCCAGGGATTGTCCCCAGCTGCCTCACTGCTCCAGGGCCAGGATTTATCCTGCTGAAAGCCAGCACAGGGACATGCATGCTCAGATCTGTGGGACTGGGTGAGAAAACCCTGATGGGATAGGGATGAATCCTTCACTATGGATCCAATCCTACACGTGGGGATGGGGCTGCCAGAGTTTTGGGACCTCTCATGCAGCTCTGTTGTCACGTCACCCCACATGTCCCCCCAGCTGAGCCCAGCACTCTGGTGACTCTAACAATGACATTTATGGAAAAAGTGATAAAGCACTGGAATGGTTTGCTCAGGGAGGTGGTGGATATGTTTTGTATGTCCCTGGATATGTTTAAAAAAGACTGGATGTGCCATGGTCTAGTTGAAGTGTTAGGGCATGGGTTAGACTCAATAATCTTGAAGGTCTCTTCCAACCTTGTGATTCTGTGATTTTCCCAGACATTTTCCTGGTAAAACTGATGGATTTATGGGGTGGATCACCCTTTCCCAGCTGCAGGACTCCCGTGGGCTGTGGTGGGAGCACGAGCAGCTCTGGGCTGGCTCTGCAGCCCGGCCTGGGTGCTGTGCCTCACCTCAGGGCAGGGCAGTGCTGCTGCCAGGGCAGAGCAGCGGCTCCAGGTCCCATCCTGGGATTGCTGAGCTCCCCCCGTGCCCGTTCCCAGGGCTGCCATCCCTGGGGAGCCCAGGGGAGGCAGCTGGGAGGGCTGAACCCAAGCAGTGCCTTCTGCTGCGGGGATCAGCGTGTCGAGGTGTCCATAATTCACATTGGTCATTGTTCCCAAGGCTGGGTTTGTCACTGGGGACAACGCCAGCATCCATCCCTGCCCCTTCCCAGCTCCTTGGCTTCACAGCCTGCACAAGGAATGGTTTGTCCTGGGCTCTGACCTCCTGCGTGCTGCCAGTGACATCCCAAGGTGTGCACACTCACCTGTCCTTGCACACTCACCTGTCCTTGCACACTCACCTGTGCCCACTCATTCCCATGTCACAGCTCTTCTCTCTCCTTGGTGTGGGCACAGCAGGGGGATTCAGCCGTGCCTCTGCTCAGAAATGTGAGATTTCAGGTTTTTGGGGTCAAACTCTGTCCCTGTCTGGTAGAGGTTTGGGGCCACACGGGCAGTGTGGTTATGGGCACATGCAAAGATGGTTTGGAGGGAAGCCTGGGGTTTGTCCCAGCTGTGCCACAGCTCTGGCTGACAGACACTGCCCATCCAGGGCCAGCCTCGAGGGTCACCTGCAACCAAAATGTAGCAGGACCACCAGCTCTCCTCCTTTTTTGGGGGCAACACCAGCCTGGGAAGAAGCATCCCTTCATCCATGCACAGAGCAGGCTTTGCTGCAGCAGGCTGGGGCTCTCCCTCTATCACTACAAGAAGTTCTGGTGTTAATCACACTAATTGATGCCAGGGTGGATGAGCTGTGGGCCAGAGGGACTTCGGGGTGGGTGGAGGGCTGAGTGTGCTGCAGGAAGAGTGGCTGATATCTGCCCCTGGGCACTATCTTTGTCACACTCACAGTTTCCTATGCTGGTTTTGGACGATAGGCCTGGGGCAAAGCAGAGGGAAAATATGTCCCCCCCCTATGCATGGTCCCCCCCTCATTTATGAGCCAGGCTGGACCCTGCACCTCTCCCCATGCTTGGAAGCAGCTGGAGCCTGCACAGAGCAGCCCCCTGGCTTGGCTCTACCCCACACTGGTGCCCAGGGATGAATCCTTGGCATGTAAAACTCCTTCTGCCCCCCCAGATGTGTTTTTCCCCACCATAAGCACCCTGGGGTGGGTGATGTCCCGTGGGAGGGCTGTGCCTGGTGCTGGGGTTTCCCACTGGAGAAGATTCATCTCCTGGTGATTCATCTCCCCTCCTGTGGGAGCTGAAGCTGTTTTGGAAGTATGAATCCCAGCTGCCCACAGCTGCAATTGGTGCTTTCCAGGGATGTGGGGTCAGGACTGGCCTCCTCCTCCATCATTTGTCAGCCTCATTTGTCAGTAATCAGAATCAGTGCTCTGAATCTGCACTGTGGGGTGGGGAGGGAAGGTTTTTCCGAGCCCCTGGGCCAGGGCTGGGTGCCAGAATGGGAGCAGGACTGGGAGTATGGCCACAGCCTGAGCCTCGTGGCACTGGTTGCTCCCCCAGCTGAAGGGGAAACTGAGGCACGAGCTGCCCTCACCGCTGGCATGGTGGGGAAATCAGAGCTTAAGTACCTTAAGTGTGGTTTTTCTTTGCCATTTGTTTATTTTCTCGCGTGCTCCCGAGGCCCTGCTCTTTTGCAAGCCGAGGGTTTTTCGTAAGAAGAGGGACGGGGAAGTTTTGCAAGCGCAGAGAACCTGCACGTGCCTTTTGAAACTGAGCCTGACCCCGGGGCGCGGTGGCCGCGCCTGTCACTGTCACTGTCACCTTCCCCTTTCTGCCTGGAGAGACGAGCCTGAGATGTCACTCGGGCTGGCCTGGAGGCAGGAAGGGACAACCCTGAGTTTGCTTGAGCTCAGCTGGGTGTGGACAGGGTGAATCACTCCCACAAGGAGCACCACGACGGGGAGCTGGGACATCCTGGGGCGGTGAATCCAAAAACCAATTTTGAGGCATCTCCTGGCACTCTCAGAGAACCTCTGTGCTGCTGAGCGGGCCAGGGAGGTGTGATGGATGCCAGCCAAGAAATGTCCCTGTCCCCCATGCCCATGGGACTTTCAGAACCACTGACCCCGCTGGGGACGTCTCTGGAGCTGTGTTTGGATGTGAGCTGAGTTTCAGAGCAGCAGGATCCAGCTGTGTGCACCGACCACCACATCTGCACCTTGTGGGTGCTGATGTGCACCTGGCTGCTTCCTGCACAGAATTCCCTGTCCCACATCCCATCCTCCTCCCCCTGGCATGTGGCTGAGTGCTCTGGAAGGACTCAGTTACCTAATAGGAAGGGGTGGGGGTGGCTGTGGGTGTGATAAATACACGCAGATAATTTTACTTCAGGGTAAGTCAATAAATTACTAAAGAGCCTTTGATTGTGCTCTCAGTGGTGCATGTTGATTCAAAAACCTAAGACATTTAGCCTCAATTATGTCTATTTGTGTGTCTTTCCTGCCTCTTTTCTCTGTAGTGCAGGGGAAATAACCCTGCCTTGTCTGTGTTCCCACACCTCTCCCACCTCGGCCACGCTCCAGATTTCACTCCTGTCCTGATAACCCTTCCAGCGTCGAGTGGGAGAGGACCAGCTCTTGGCACAACTCTCTGTGCTTGACCAAAAGCACTTGCAGCAAATCCTCCCTGGATGTGGCCAGCCTCAAAGCTGCCAGCTGAGGCAGCGGGATGGTTTGAGGCCGTAATTGTGGCTTCTCCTGTTCCCCATCTTGCACGGTGCAGATGCAAAACCATCTGCAGGAGTGCAAACCATGCGTGTGGGGACACGGGTCCCAGGGCCCTAAAAGTGGCTCCTTTCAGCATTTCCAGCCCAAGCAGCCCCGGCAGCCTCGTGTGCTGGGAGCGAGCCCCCACGGGGCTGCCCTGCGGTGATGCTCGGACCACACAGCTCCCTTAAGCCGCTGAGAATTGGGCTTTAAAGACGAGTTGGCACCGGCGCTGCCACCGCTGCTGCGTGCGCTGGGTGGCTCGGCTGGGGACGTGTCGCCACGCGAGGGAACAGCTCGCTATCAAAGGAGAGAGGGGCTGAGCCAGGCATCAGCTCTGCTCTGCTCCGGGATGATGTGTGCTGATTCCAGAGCAGGGATGGAGAGACTGATCCAGGCATCAGCTCTGCTCCAGAGCCATGTGTGTCCATTCCAGAGCGGTCCCAGGGCACCGCAGGGATGCAGGGACTGGCACCGCTGCTGTTCCCAAGTCGGGAATGCAAACTCAGCCTGCCGGGTGGGAGTTCATGGTCAAAGTCCCTTTTGCGATGGATGGCGGGAACTGCCAGGGCTGTGTCGTTAGAAATGAGCTCCTTCCAATGGGAAGACGCTGGTTTCCTTCTGGGAAATCTCAGCAGAGGGTCATTAATCACCGGGCAGGGCAGCTCTGTCTGCCCCGGGCTGGGATGTGGGCTCAGCACACGGCGCTGCTGGTGGATGTGCCGTGGAGCCTTCCCTGACCGCTCTGGGCCAGCCTGGGAGCCTGGTGCTGCTCCGTGGGTGTGCAACAGGCACTGGGATGGCTCTGGAAAGCAGAGGGCACCGTTCCTGTTCCTGGCTTGGCTACATGTTTGTGCATGCAAATTTGACAGTGGCTTTTCAAGTGCAAATCTCCCGTGAAAACAAAAGAGAGTCTCGAAACTGGAGCGTAGGGTGCATTGAATTGAGCTGTTCTTGCAACATCTCCCCAGATCCTGCTTCCCGTGCCCTGCACTGCAGAGGTGCACCCAGCACCTTGTTCTTTGAGCTCTGCCACCTATTTTTAGCTGGCAGGGAGGAAGAACAATTATCCCGAGGGAACACCCACCCTCTGCAGACACTTCTGCTCGGCTGAGCTGACACACGGCTGAGCGTGCCCGGCTGCTCGGGGCTTTGCTTCAGCGCAGGTTGGTGCCTGATGGGATCAGACAGGGAAAGGGAACAGCACGGGGATGTGGCAGGGACATGAAGTGCTCACACGAAGGGTCTGACCCCCCTCCAGTGCCAGCCTGCGGGCAGGGAGGGACAGAGCTGCTGGGGTGCAGGTGTTTGCATCAGGAGGTGAAGTGTAATCCCCAAATGTTCCCAGCGCCCAGCCTGGCTTCTTCCACACCCTTGCTGCCATGATGCTTTCCCCAGGCAGGGTGTGAGGCTCCTGGGAAGGCGGCCCCCATCCGCGGGCACCCCTGGCCAGGCTCTGCCAGGATGTGGACACGGGGATGTGGCTGCAGTGCGACATCAGCTCCAAGGAGCTGGGTCACACCTGGAGCCCCCCACCAGGCAAACTGTCCCCACTGCACACAGCTGGATGCCTCTGGAACCTCTCATCAGTGTGGGAGACACTGCAGAGGGTGGCAGGAGGGCACAGAGGGTGACACAGGGCTGTGGCAGTGTCACCAGCCGGGACCGCATCCACAGCCCCGGGGCTCCGCGCATTGCAGCCAGTGAGTCACTGCCAGGGCTATTTTTACCCCCTGGGGCAGCCTCGCCGGGTCATTCCCAGTTCCTAATTGCTGTGATCAGACCTTCATAAATCTCACCCGAAAGAGGAAGTCTGGGAAATCGAAATCTGCCGCTGGGAGCGAGGCAGGCTGGGCTGGGCTGGGCTGGGCTGGTGGCACAGAGCAGGGGCTGCTGTGGCCAGAGGAGGATGAGGACACAGAGCCCCGACCTGTGACCTGCTGCCCTTCACACCTTGCATTGCAGAGTTCCCCACAGGGATGTTTTGGCTGACATTTAACCACCGGAACAGACTTCTTCCACCTCCTCCTCTGTTCCCAGCCTCTCCCTGCTTCCCTTAGTGCTCCCAAACTCCTGGAGCAGCCAAGCCGAGCTGAGCCAAGCCGAGCATAGCCAATGCAGGGGAGCAGTGCTGGACGGGAAAAGCCAACCCCTGATCTCTTGCCCAAAAGTCACACCACACCCAAGCGTCTGAAAAAGCTTCATTGAACAGTTTGTTGGCTATTTTTGTCAGTGCCTCTGCCCTTCCTGGCCGGAGCTGAGACCAGAAACAGCAACACCACGATGGAGAGGATGAGATGACCACATCCAGGGCATGGATGGAGGAGAAGGGTTGGGAGATCCTGCTAGCAGGGTGCTGGAGGCGTCCTTGGACCTTGCTGCTCGGGATTTTCTGTGTTGGGTGATGGTTGGAGCCCATGGGAGGGTCCTGCTGATACCAGCAGGGTTTGTAGTGGGCTGTGGGCTGAAATCAGCCACCAGCAGAGATAAGCAGAGCACAGAAACATTGCCATCTGCTGACACGTCCGGGCGCTCTCGCTGGCCCCGGCCGTGCCGCTGGTCACCGTCTGGATGCAGGAAGCATCAGTTTTACAGGATGTGGGCTGTGCCTTCCCTGGGCTCATGTCCCCATCGATCTCACAGCAGCACAGGAGCACGGCAGGATGGCCTGGCAGGCACAGGACCAGGTGTTTGGCACCCACGTGCAGCACATCAGCTCGAGGCCGTGGGGATGGAGGCCGAGCTCCGAGCTTGGTGCTGCAGGTGCTCTCTCTGCTGACCAGCCAGGAGACGGTGGAGGGCTCTCTGCTCATCCCCAAAGAGTTAACGAAGCTTCACCCTTCACTTCAAAGTGTGGGGCAGCATCCAGCACGGCAGCCTCGTGCAGACAGAGAGGGCAAGTCTGCGTAATTGCAGCCTCTGATGCAAGCGCTGCAAAGGATTTGGGAAAACTCTCACTTGGCTGCAAAAAGGAGTTTTGATTCCCCTCAGCCTGCTCCCCCCTGAGCTCCCCCCGGTGCCCTTCAGCTACAGAGCTTGGAGATGCGTGTCTTGGACTGGATTTGCTTTGTTTCAAGTTCCCTGGGAATCTGGCACTGGTGTCTCCCAGAGGAAAGGTGCCTCCAGCTTCCCCAGCGCAGGGGCTTTGCCATGGTGGGCAGAGCTGGGAGCTCCCCACTGCTCTGGGTCTGCAAACACCATCCCCAAAGAGTCAAAACGCAAACCCACAGTCCCATGGGGACCAGCCATCAGCCCTGCACCCACAGACTGCACATTTATCCCTGCAAGGCTCTGGGATCTCCATGCCCAGCACTGCCAGGAGCAGGGGAAGCCGATGGCCAGTGGGATTTGCTTCCCCCATCCCAGGGGATGCAGACACCCAGCACAGGCAGGAAATGGGGAGGCTGGTGCAGCTCCCAATTCTTGCAGAAGGAGACACTGACACAGAGAGATGTGCAGGGACATGTCTGGCCAGCCCGTGGCCTCCCACCAACACCTGCCCCACAGCTGGATTCAGCCCTGGCGTGGGGACAGTGTCAGATGAGCTGCCAGTGGCTCATCCCCCCCAAGCTCTGCCCTGAGAGATGAATCCTGGTACAGCAGGGCCAGAGCAGCTGCTCTGAGCTCAGAGCAACCTTGGCTGGGTGGAGCATCCCAGGGCCGTGGCCTGGGCTCTCCTCTGGCCAAGCACATTTCCCTTTCTCAGCCTGGCAGCAAAGGCAGTGTTTCACTCTTGTGTCAACATTTGGAAGAAAAGGGGGGGAAATAATCATTTCTGTCAAACCCTGGGAATGTGGATGCCCCGAAAACAAACAGAAGCTCTGTTTCTTCAGTGAAAGGCCGTTGTAAATCTGGTTGGCTGCCAAAAAGTGATAAAAATGATTGCTGTTCCGGCACTAGAGAAGAGTTTTGTTGGAAATGTCACCCCCCACGCACCCTCCCCCCAAATCTCAGTTTTATGAAAACACCATTTTTTATCAGTAGCCTGGCAGGCAGATGTTTGGCCTGGGCCCCCATTGGAGGCCAGATGCACCAAAATTGCCATTCCCAGCCTGCTTTGTGTCATTTATTGATTGACAGCTGTCACCACCCAGTCACCTCTGCTTTCCAGGGGTTAATCATGCCCTGGAGACCTGATTTCCTCCTGTCCTGGACTGCCCTGGTGGTGTGAGGGCAGGTATTCCCCAGGTAAGGATCACCACTCCCAGGCACCACTCCCCACCTCGCAGTGTCCAGCATGGGGAATGTGGGATGGGCAAAGGGAATGTGCCACAGGAATTGTGGCTTTTCCAGGATGGGAAATTGCTTTTCCAGTGACTGGGAAAAAGCCACTATCCCTGGGCAGTGCAGCAGCTGCCTGCCTGGCACAATCCCTGCCTCTGGAGTGTGCAGGAGGGAGGATGCTCCCTGTCCACACTCTCGCTTTTCAAAGGGCACAAGAAAGAACAGTTGTGTCATCAGAGCTGTGAGCTGGACCTGTCAGGGCTCATCCCTTGTTTATTTAGGAACAGTGGCAGCTTTCCAGCCAGTTGTTTTCCTGGTGTAATATTAAACTCCCAGCCTTTTGTTCCAAGGCATTGCCCAGGCTTGGGCACCTCAGCCCCAGGCCCATTTCAGCATTTCATCGAGCTCTGTCCAGGGAGCAGGGCAGGGACAATCCATGGGGCAGCTCTCAGTGTCCCCTCTGCTCGTCCTGGCACAGCTGGTTGGGATTTTCCAGGTGTGCTCATATCAGGAACCCGATGGGTGCCCCCAACCTGGGCCAGTGCAGCAGTGACAGTGACAGGGGGGACATTCCAACCCTCCAGCCCTGGCAGCATCACTGACACAAGGATGTGGACATGCAGATCAGTTCCCTGAAAATCACTGGTTTAAAGGTTGGGTTTAAACACTTCCCGTGCTCCAGCCCCATTGCAGGATCATAATCCTCATTAGAAACATTTTGGACCTGCAGGGAAACAACCCAAGGGCTGGAGAGGGACCAGAACGGGGTTAAAGCTCAGGTGTTTGGGGGCAGTGTAAGGGCTTTGAACCCCTCAATTCAGACTCCTCTCCACACCTGCACAGAGGAACCCCCACTCCTTGAAGGGAAAAGAGCTGGGATGAGTGTCTGGGGTGAGCTCATGGCCACGGAGCAGCACATCCCAGTGCCTGCGGGAGCCGAGCTCTGCCTGCTGCGGGGACCTGCCCGGGCACAGCCGGGGGATCAGGATCCCACGGTGCCTCCTCCTCCTCCGCGGGGAGAGGCCGAGGGGAGCCGGCAGGAGCAGGTGGAGTGCCCGGGGCCATAATTCCGGATCAAAAAAACACACGCGTCCCGGCTCCGATAAGGAGGCGAGAGCGAATCCCCGGGAGCCGTCGGAAATGCGGCGTTTACTGCGAGAGCCCCAGGCAAAAAAAAAAAAAAAAAAAAAAAAAGCCCGTGCCCGGCTTCCAAGGTGCGTGGTGGTTGTTTTTGCACACTCAGACATAAATTAATTGGTAGAACACCCAGCTACCCGGGTAGATTGGTCTCCCTGTTTTCTGGAGCATCCACAGGTGGTGCGGGAGGATTGCCGGGGGCACTGCTGGGTGGGGAGTTTCTTTGCAAAGGCTCTCCTTGCCCGGAGCGGCCACTCTGGACATTAATTTTGAAGCAGACTGTGTCTTTTGAGTTCATTTCTGTGGCTAAGCCTCATCTTTATTCAGGAAAAAACTCCCTTTTAGAAATTGCAGCCTCAACTTAGGAAGGCACGTAGGTCTGGGAAGGAGCAGAATCATTCCATGACTCCCTCCAGTTGTCTTCATCTGCTCCTGACCCACATCCTAATCCAAGCACTGGCAAGATGCTGCACGAGGGTCAAGAATGCACCCTTTTAACATCTCCCCCTTCCTGAATTTCATGAGCTGATGATCAGGCAGGTAAAAAGGAAGCAGGAGCACGGCTGATTTTGGAGGGAGCTGATGAAATGGGGTTGCTGGGAGCGTGGCCCATCTGCTGCTATTTCACACCACAGCAAGGTCCTGCACAAGGCAGGACTCCCAGCTGCATCCCAGAGCAGGTCCCTGAGCTGGATCCACGGTGGGAACCTGAGAGCAGAGAGCCAGGGTGAGCTGAGCTCCTTTGGCCTTTATTCTAATGATAATCAGGCAGAATTCCTCTGCACGACCCCAGGGATGCAGGCAGGGAGTTTTCCCAGAGAGCTGAGCTTGCTTTCTGTGGTTTCCCCTCTCCAGGGGGATCCTGATGGGCACAGGGCACTCCTGGGGACGTGTCCTGGATCTCCTGCCCAGATCAGACCCCTGCATGGAGGCTGCACCCCTGGAGCACGAGGTGGCTCCACGTCTGCAGCCACGGATGGTTTATGCCCAGACATGTCCCACAGCCTGCCAGGAGAGAGCCGTGTGCCCTGCACTGCTTTCCTTCTTCCCAGAGCTACGAAGGCAGCACTGGTGGAAGGAGAGGGAGGACACGTCCAAAAACATCTTGAGAAAAGTCTGGTCCTTCCCAGCCAGAGAGGAGAATTCACTCTCTCAGTTGGTGCTGCCATAAATACAAACAGAAAAAACAAGTGGAGGGAGTGAGACCCTCTGATCCCCACAGCTTTGGGAGCTGAGAGGAGAGGGTTTCTCACTGCCTGCTTGAGAAGCAACAAGTTCTCTGCTGCTTCTTAACCCTCTCCTATGGCCAGTCCCTGGAGCAGGCTGCACCATGGGCAGGGAGGTGGCAACTCCTGAGAATTCCTCTCCTTGGAGAGGGATGGACACGCAGGACAGGCCCCCAGGGAATCCCTGTCCTTGGAGAGGGATGGACACCCAGGACAGGCCCCCAGGGAATCCCTGTCCTTGGAGAGGGATGGACACCCAGGACAGGCCCCCAGGGAATCCCTGTCCTTGGAGAGGGATGGACACCCATGAGGGACTTGTGCTTTTATTGTTTTGCTTGATTTACTTTCAAACTCACTGGTTTTGAGGGTCCATCCTAACCAGACTGGGGACACTGGTGAGAAGTGGGGACAGGGACAGGGCCTCAGTGGGTGCCTGCAGCCAGCTGTGGTGCCCAGCTGAGGAGCTGGGGTACAGCCCAGCCCTTGGCACGTCCCTGAGTGCCCGTGGCCAGCACAGTGCCCAACACGTGCTTGCAAGCCCAAGCCCAGGAACCTGCCACGTGGAGGGGATGGAGGAACCCAAAAATCCCAACTTCACCATAAAAATATCAATCATCTCCAAACATCCGTGCGATGCTGATCCTTCCCTCCCTGCCTGGTATTTTCTCACGCTCTGAAGCTGGCAGCAGACACTGGGAAGCAGTGTTGGAACTTGTCCTGCCGTCCCATCAAGGCCGTTTATCTCCAGCATCGAGCCCTAGAGCTGGAAGAGCTGCAAGTAGGGGCAAGGCACGCTCCTGCTTGCTGCTTTCCATTGCGTCACTTGGACACGGGCTGAGCGAGAGCCCCGGGGCCAGATCCCACACACACCACCCTGCCTGGGCACAGCAGCGTCCTGAATGACTGACAGCAGCCAGGGACCCCGGTGACACCCCTGAGCATCACTGGGATCCCTGTCCTGCCCTCCCTGTGAGGAACCAGAGTGTGTCCCTTGCGTGACTCGCCCAAAAGTCATCGTGTCAAGAGCTGCACGCTCAGGGTGACCCTGGATTTCTGACAGGGATGGGGATGCTGGTTGGGAGCCAGAGCACGGCCCAGGCCTGGCTGGGATGGTGGGGACAGGAGGGAATGGTGGCACAGATGCCAGGTAGGGGATGATGAGGCACCTGCCTCTGTGTGGGATCCTGCTGGGAGCCAGCCGGGGTAATTAACACAATTACAATTACGAGGCAGGCTGCTCCTTGCCCCTCCCTTGCCGGCTTCTCCGTGAACCAATGGATTTGAAAACCCAGCCACCCTTCTCCACACCCCCCCCAGACCTAGCCCAGCTGCTCATGGCTTCCAACACAAACTCCTGAGAGCCTGGGCAAGTGCTGGGCAAGCAGCTGTCCCCTGCCTGGGCCAGCATTTTGGGGATGACAACATGGTGGTCACTGTCACCAGGGCCACAAGACCTAAGAATCTGACCCTTCCCACCTCTGGTTATGCACAAGCCAAGGAGATGTCCCATGCCTCAGTTTCCAAGGAAGTTTGTGACTCCATCCTGGTACCTTCAGGTCAAGCCAGGTGCCTGCCAGATGGATCCCCCTTTTTATGGAAAACCTGGCCCTGGGCACTGGCCAGAAACATTCTTTTATCAACAGAGAGAAAAAAAGAGCTCAGCAAAGCTTTATACCACACTGCAGCAATTCCTGACAGAGCTGCAGAGCCACTGGTGGGATGGCAGAGCTGCCCTGAGCCCTGCAGTGTCACAGTGCCCAGGGGCTGGCATGGCTGGAGCTGGGGCTCCGAGGGGGCTCAGGGCAGCAGGAGCAGCCGAGCCAGGGCAGGAAACCCGCCTGGTTTCCTCCACACTCATCACTCGGATGGTTTCTCGTGCGTGGGTGCTCTGCTGTCGAGCAAGGCTGAGCTCCCCACGTGGTGTCTCTGAGGTGACACCAGCAGTGACACCCAGAGTGCCTTTCTGACCTCTCATTCCACCGCCTACGTGCACGAAGCTGGCAGCAAACAGCTCTGAGATTGTCACTGCTGGGTCACAGGAGGCTGGATTGGGCCCCTGACCCTCCTACACGGAGCAGTCCTGGGCAGTTTTAGGGCTGCTGGAGTGGCAGAGGGGGCCCTGAGGGCAGGAGGAAGCTGCTTTGGCTTCTGCAGAACCCGCAGGGCTAGAGGAAGCTTCTCCTCACAAAGTCAAACATTAAAATGTGTTATTTTATTAATCAAAAACCTGGCACCCCCCCTTCAGGAAGTGGTGCAAGGTGAGGAGCTGCTGTAAAATGAGAAGCCCCAGCTGGTTGGCACTGAAAGTGTTAAAGGCAAACACTCAGAATATTTGTCTTTGGCCAGCCTAGGACTTGTTTTTCTGACAGAAAAGGATAGTTTTATTTCAAAATTACCAGAAGTCTCTTGCTCCCCCGGGCTTGGCTATCCCAGCAGGTTCGCTCTGGGGCAGGTTTTCCCACCCTTGGAAAAAAAACCCGGAGCCTTTAAAAACAAAATCCTCTAAGTAGTAAAAAAAAAAAAAAAAAAGAAAAAAAAGGAAAAAGCAGAGTTTGGTCACTTCCCAGCTCTCCCTGGTGGAAGTGAGTGAGATTCCATCCGTGCAGGGCAGAGCTGGCTCGGGGCTGCCCCATCCCAACATCCTCACACCACCTCAGCCTTGGGTACGGGGAGCTGGGATTTGATGGGCAGGAAGAAGGAAAAAAAAAAATAAACCAAACCAACCCAAAGCGGGCTGTTTTGATGGCAAGAACCCAAATGTCCCTCTGCACCCTGACCTTCATTGTGTGGGGAAGGAGAGAGCGACTGGGAAAACGCGATAAGGATTGCCCGGGGGTGACAGCGACGCTGGGCTGGAGCCACACGTGCCAGCACATGCAGGGAGTTTATCCCTGCTCAGCAGCAGGGGAATTTGGGGTTCTGCTGGTTTGGGATGGCAGCAGCGGCTCCGGCTGGACCCAGAAGGAATCACGGTGGCCAAGGAAAAGAGAACAGTCAGGACTGGGAGAGCCGAGGGGAAGAGGCTGCTCCAAGGAAAATTATCAGGGGCTCTTCCCTGTCACCAAACTGGGGGTACAGGGTGAGAAATCGCTCCCGGGGGGCTTCTGTCACCCGGGACCCTGCCTCACCCCTCATCCACAGGATGCAGTGCTGCTTTGAAGGGGACAGGAGTCCCTGTGCCCCCAGGGCTGGGGGATGATGTGCTGTGCCACCCCCTGCTCCAGGAGCAATCGGGGCTGAGCTTTAGCTGTGCTCATTTGATGGGGCTGAGGAAATTGTTTACATTCACCTTCCCCTGTGTTTGGTTTGTGATAGCAGCAGAGCAGGAGGTGATGCTGTGGGTGTCCAGTTCTCAGCAGTTTTAGGGGGGTTTCCTATGGGAAAAGCAGTGATAGAGCCCTGGCAGGCGCCCATCCAGCTCCTTCCCCTGATTTTTTTTTTAATTTATGTTTAGCTTTTACCTCATCTCAAATAAAAAGAGTGATTTAAAACCCTTTGCAATAAAACCATTCAAACAGAAGCCGTTCTGCAGTGCTGTATAATGGGGGAGAAGGTTCTCGTTATTTGCTTAATTACAGGTTTTGTTTGACGGGTACTTGTGGGTGAATTGTTTGCAAATAACAGCTGAGTTTATTCATGCTCAGAGTCCTGAGCCCTGAGATTAGAGCTGCGAGACAGGAGCTGGAGGGTGCTCAGGGCTGTGGGTGACCCCTGGGAAGTCCCAGGAGGGGCTGGAGGGACCTGGGATCCTGTGCTGCTTCCTCAGAGGAGCTGCAGGGCTGTGATGCTGCTCTGTAGGAGCTGCCTGCCTTACACAATATGGTCTTAATCACGTGCAGTTTATCCTTTTATAAATTGCAGATAAGGATTTATGGAGTCCCTGTAAAACACAGTCTATTAATGGGAGTGAGCTGAGCTTTCCTGGGCTGTGGAATCCTGGATTCAGCCTGCCAGGCCAGGCCAGGCCAGGCCACGGACTGCCAGGTGTTTCCTGACCTCCTCCTCTGTGTCTGCAGGAGATAACAGCTCTCCTTAGGGCTTCTTCCCCGGTTTATGATGCAGATAAGGGAGTTTTGGGGTGTTGGAAGGAGAAGTGGCTGCCAGGTGCTCTGCTCATGCCGTGCTGAGTGGGTGGATTCAGCCTTGGGATGGCCACGGGATCTGTGCGAGCACAACTGGTCCCAGCCAGTTTTGGGGCCTTCCTGCAGCTGTGATGTCCCAGCACTGGAGCTTGGGGATGTCCTGAGAGCCTCCAGACTGATGGAAATACTTTCCTGAGCACAGGGAGCAGGGAGGTGACAGCAGGCAGGGGCATGCGGCCCCAGCCAGGAAAAAACAAATTGCAGGACACAAACATGTCCCTGCACCCACTCACCTGCCCCTCCAAGAGCTGCACAGAGCAAAACCCAGATGGGAAAGCGTTCTCAAAGTGAAGAAATCCCAAATGAAGAAATCCCAAAGTTTGCAGCCCGCACACCGGGGAAGGGGCACACCTAGAACTGTGACCGTGCTGAAATGGTGATGGAGGCTGAAGGAATCATTCCACCAGGAATGGAATGGAATGGAATGGAATGGAATGGAATGGAATGGAATGGAATGGAATGGAATGGAATGGAATGGAAGCATGGAAGGGCAGCAGCCACTTCTCATCTGCCTGGTCCAGCCCGAGCGAGCCCCGCAGCCCTGCCCAAGCCAGTACAGAGGGGCAGGAGGGGCAGGAAGGGCAGGAGGGACAGGACGGGAAGAGGGACAGGAGGAGCTGCCCGCAGACCCTGCGCTGGCTGCAGGTGTCGAGGTGCGCTCAGAGGGGCCCAGGTGACTCAGGTGTGACTCAGGGCAGAGTCACGCAGCGCCCAGAGCGCTCCCGGAGCTGCGCTTCGCCCCAGCCTGCGCTCCCACATCGTGCTGGGGGTGATGCGGAGCCGGCACGGAGCCACGGTGATGCCGAGCCATGATCTGGAGTGTGGGAAAAGCGCAATCGCTGCAAACAATCAGAGGCAAAGCCGGCAGCAGCACGCAGCGAGCCAGAGAGGAATTTGGAGGCGCATTCCAGTGGGGATGACAGAGGAGGGGCTGGGAGCTGCGCCGGGAGTGCAAAAAAAAAAAAAAAAAAACAACAAAAAAAAATCATGCTCCGATTTGTTTTGGTTTTTCTCCCTCTCTGCAGAGCTGTCCCGCCCCGCTTGGCTTTCGAGTAAAGCCCTGGGTGCTCAGGAGGGTGGCACGGGAGCCCTGGATGGGCAGCGCTGCCCTGCTGGCAGCGGGGACAAGGACAGCTCTGCTGTCACCTCCCACACCTCAGCCATGCTCCCTGCGACACCGGGACCCGTGTGGCCAGACCCTTCTGCCTCCTGGAAAGCACCGAGGGCAATAAGTGGCCCCTGTGCCAGGAGCCACCCATCTGCAGGCTGGCACTGCCGGGGCTGCTGACTCTGGGCAAGCTGCTTCCCATTCCGTGACTCAGTTTCCCCTGAAACAACAACATCTCTCTTTGCCTTGGAGGGGACCAGCTCTGGGGACAGGGACATGTCCGTGTGTGCCTCCCATCCAGGAGCGGTGGCACTCAGGAGCCGTGGTGGCCACCAGGCTGGTGTCACTGGTCAGCAGAGGGGCTGCAGCACAGCCCGTGGCCTTGCAGCTCCGTCATTCCCTCCCCTCCCAGCACCTCCTCCCGGCTCTTCCTGACCCTCTTTCTGTCCTTGCATTGCACGATGAAGAAAAAGTCAAACGGAGCAGGGGGAGTGGATGCTGGCGAGGCCAGGGGCACCTGGTGACAGCCCTGTGGCACCGCTGTGTGGCACAGGGCAGGGCACAGAGGTTCTGGAGGCTGCTCAGGCTCTGACATACGACCTGGCCTTGTAAGGAGGGTTTTCTCTCGCCCCCTGCCCTGCAGGGTCACGCTCAAGGCTGTGGCTGTCCCAGAGAGCCCTGGCGGTCACCAACAGTGCTGCCAGTGTCCCCTCACCCTGCCGGGAAGGGAAGGTGTGAGGCAGACCCAGAGGGACGAGAGGGGACAGGAATTTGGATTGACACAGATTCGCTGCCACCTCCACATCCTTGGTGCTTATCTTCACCCTGCCCCACCATCATCATCCTCCTGCCCAGCACGGGCACCCGGTGGGCAGAGGCACAAGAAGGGATAATTGGGAGGGTGTGCTGTGCCCTGGGCCGTGTTTCACTCCTTGCTCCAGGCAGAGAAGCCGTCCGGGAGCTAAAAGCATTCAATTGTTCACTGGTGCTTTTCTTTGAAGCCCTCATTCATCCTCCAAGGTCTGTATTGATTGGGGACTCCAGGAAAGCATCTGCCCTTCTCTGCCTTCATCAATGACTTTCCCACATTAATCCACCTCTTCCCTTGATAACCACACTAATTACTGACAGCTAAGTTGACTCTGGCAGGGCGTTGGAGGCTGGGAAGAGGAACCTGCTGCAGCCTGGCTGTGCCTTAAAGCTGCAGGTCTGTGCAGAGACAGGTCCCAGTGCTGGGGAGGAGCTGGCCGTACTGGGAATATAAAGCACCACGGCACGGGGCTGGCCGAGGGCAGCACAGAAATTGGGAGGATGTGCTGCTGGGAGAGATGTTTGCTCTCCATTTCTGAGGCTTTTGTACCTCCCAGGGAATTCCTGATGATTTTGCGTGGATGATGACCCCAGACTGTGCGTCAGTGGGATGCACATCCACCCTCCCTGCCTGCATCAGCCCAGCCCTGGGGCTTCTGGGGCTTTCTCTCTTGTGCTGCAGGGTGTTTTAGACCACCACGGGAGGTTCACACCCTCAGCCCGGGGTGGTCTAGGCATGAGATCTTTTCCATGTCTCCAGCTGGGTTTCCTTGAGGAGAAATGAGAGGGACACAGTTCTTTGACCTCAGCCATGGTCAGGCTGAGCTGTGGGAAGGAGCTGGATAGAGGGAATTCCATATCCAGTGAAGAAATGATTCCTGATATCCAACCTAAACCTCCTCTGGTGCAACTTGAGGAGTGGTGCTGTGAGGGGAGGCTGCAGTAAGCAGAGACAGAAAACTCTCCTGCATGGAGATGGTGGCTTCCAGTGGTGCCTGTGGGGACACGGGTGGCAGGGGGACAGGACACCCCAGGCTGGCCCCCACTGTGCCCCTGCAGCCATGCCTGAGGTGGAGCCACCATCTAGTGACACGTGGATGGGCTTCCCCAAAGGGGCCCCAGGGCAGTGGTGGCCCTGGCCCTGTGCTTGTCCCTGTCCCCACCATCCCCAGCTCCTCAGGGATGGGGGGACAAAGCCAGAGCAAGATTGGGGCCCTTCCTCCTCGCTCTTTCAGGGTGAGGCAATGCATAAACCCCGAAGTGCAAAACAGTGTTGGGTTATTAATTCATTCAATAATAGAATCATTAAGGTTGGAAAGCCCTCAAGGATCACGGGATCAGCACCAAGTTGTTCACCAGGTCCCCAACATCCCACACACCTTCTGGACATTTCCCAAGCCCCTTGTTCCCCCCTGGACACCACCCTGAGTGCAGCAGGACGAGCCCAGAGGAAGATCCCAACCCTTTGGATGCTCAGCACGAGCAGCTCACCCCTGTCCCGGGAGCCACTGGCAGTGACAACCAAACCCTGCCTGTCCCTGAAGCCTCCCCACCCCAAGCTGCTCCTTCAGCACATTCAGCCCCATCATCATCATATCTTTAACCCCCCCACACCGTCCTCTTTCTGCCTCAAAAACTGAACAAAGGCAGTGGCCGTCCCGTCTCTTGTCCCCCTTCCATTTTCCTCCCGCTGGCTGCCGAGAAAAGGGATTCAGCCGTGCCCAGTGCTTGTGAAAAGCCCCCGCCTGCCTTGTGTTTTATGAAGGAAAATCTCCTTGGGAGAGCAGCCAAACGTTCCCAGCCTCCTGCTGGGTGTTTCAGACGGGAGTGCTGGAGGATGCGAGGGCACGGCGGCCCCCCGGGTGTGGGGGGAGCGTGGGGGGACAGGGATGGGCTCTGCAAAACCACCCCAAATTACAGAGGGACAGCAGAGCAGGAGGTCACTGCGGGGCTTGGGTGGCCAGAGGTGGCTCTGTCGGGATGGGGATGCTGAGATCCCGGCACATCCCTTGGGAAAGGGTGTGGGAGGATGGGGCTGTGTGTGCGCTGTGACTGGCTGGGTGCTGGGTGCCATCCCTCTCCTCTCTGGAATTCCTCCATTATCCCCATCCTTTTCATCTCCTTTTCCTTTCTCTTTCCTCCCGCTCTTCTTCCCACACTCCCCCTCTCAGCACCTCTCCTGGACCACACATCCCCACGCACTGGAGACCTTTCAGACCCAGCAACTCTTTCAAAGGCATCCAAGAGGCCCCCGGGGCTCCAGCCCACCAAATCAAACTCAAATTTGCAGCTTATATGCAAACATGATGTGTGTGGACGCCGAGGCTCTGCTGGCACACACAGCAAGTAAACAGAAACACATGGCTGAGCCTGGAAGAGCAGCAGCTTCGGCTGAGAGCTTTGGGGAGGGATTCTCAGCAGATTTTGGGGAGGGATTTGAACCAGCAGCACCCAAAGGGGGTGAGTCACGTCCCACTGCAGCTCCACGGGCACAGCCAGGTGCAGTTCCCACGCTGTGTCCATGGTAAGGTTGTTCTTGAGGGCTCAGAGAGAGAAATGGGGGGGGAACAGAGGTTTCTGCTCTGCAGCTGAACCGAAAACCACAAGGGCAAATTCAGACAGACCCAAAGGGAGAATCTCTGCCATGTTTCCTTTTCTGGTTCATTGTGCAAATGCTGTGTTCCACAAGAAATTAAAACCTTCCTTTCTTTCTTGGGGGCCATTCAATATCCTTTAAAGGCTTTTTCTCTTTCTTTTGAGGCTGGGAGCAATTTCTCAGGGAAAATGCTGCTCACCAAAAGCACGTTTCGTTTCTGACAATGATGAGACAAAAAGCATTTAGCAGCTCAAGAATTAAACTAGTTGTTGGCAAGCCTCGGTGCAAAGTATTTCAATGTTTTTATTGCATCCATCCTTCCTCCTCTTTCCCTCCTGCCTCAATTTGACCCACACCAGCAGACAGCTTCACACGTTTTC
Organism: Sturnus vulgaris; assembly: GCF_052056855.1. Taxonomy (NCBI): domain Eukaryota; kingdom Metazoa; phylum Chordata; class Aves; order Passeriformes; family Sturnidae; genus Sturnus; species Sturnus vulgaris. The sequence continues at coordinate 2,709,843 of NC_142264.1, forward strand.
CAACTTTGAACCTCTCATTTGTGAAACCAAAGAAACCTCTGCTCTAGCACAGCCCAGCTCCTGCTAGCGTGGCTCTCCCACTCCACCTTCCTGTCGCCTGGAGATGCTGCTGCTCCTTGCTTTATATATTTTTTCATCTAAAGTTTCTTGAAATGTGTTTTTTGAGGCTGAAAAAAATGTAAAAAAAAACCCCAAACAAACAAAAAAACAACAAAAAAAGGCCTCTTTTCCTCCAGTGCTGTCTCTGCTCCATCCCAGATGTTGTGGTGTGGGGATGCAGTGGTGGCAGAGGGACATTCCCTGGAGACCCTGCGCTATCCAGCAGTGGAATACAAGGATTTTTTTGCATGAGAGCACTCCCCTTTTCCAGAATTTTCACCTCTCTGAAGCAGACAGGGGTGAAGGAGGGAAAAACCTCCCAACAGCAACTCTCCCTTTCCTCCCTGCTGCCTCTCCCTTTGGGCAGCAGTGCCGTGCCAGGTGCAGCCTCCAGCCCCTAAATTCCCTCTCCTTGGGGTTTCCCAGCTGGAAAATCCCGGTGAACCCTTGGGAGAAGGCACGGGGAGCTGGAGATGGGAGATCTCCATCAGGGAAATCGTGGATGCTTTTCCAAGTGCAGGAGCAGCCACAGTGGGGTGTGCTTCCCCTTCCTAAGCAAGGACGGGCAGCTCCTGCTCCTCCCCGGGAACCACTCGTGTGTCTCTTCCTCTTTTTCATGCTTCCTCCTCCTCCTCATGGTCTGTATTGAGTCCCAAACCCTTTTGCACAACTCCCGAGGAGTCCCAGGCCTGGGCTGTCTTTGGGGCAGGGAATGCTCCGTGCAATATTAATAATAATTAATAATGAGGGAAGTTCCTGGAGCAAACCATAATCACTCCTGCCACTCTGGGGGCTCAGCCGAGGAGGAAGATCCAAGGAAAAGCTCCCACGGACGCCAGAGGAGGGCAGAAGGAGGCAGAGCATCCCTCGGAGCCTGCTGCGTGTCCCGGCTCTGTGTCTGGGGACGTGCCTGGCCCGTGTCACAGGGGGTGGCTCTGCTCTGTCACACCGTGCTGCAGCCACAGCCCCCTGGCCCCGTGGCTTTTGGGGTCCCCAGGCTCTGCCCAGCCCCTCTCTCCCTTCCAGGGATGCCTTTGGGGAAGCGTTTTCCCACACCTCTCCTCCACAGCAGGGACAGGAGGAAGGAGATAAGGGCTGGCAGGGGACGTCTCCTTTCCCCTCCACATCAAAGCCCCGAGTTTATGGCCAGGTCCTGGCTGGGTGTGGGGCTCCTGTCAGCCAGGCTGTCAGGGGAAGGGGTCAGGGCTGTCTCACTCCGTGATTTGGCCAAAATCTGAGCACTGAGCAGCCCTGGCAAAATTTCTCAGCCCCTCAGGTGTCCCTGAGCCTGGCCTGGGTCCTGCTGCCCTGAGGTGAGGGGTGAAGGGACTCCTGTGGGTCCAGGTGGGTTTGAGGCTGGAAGTGAAGCTCTTTCCTCCCCGTTCTGAGACAGGATCGTGGGAAGACCTGGAGGCCTCCAGCTCTGGCAGCAGGGAGATGGATGGGCTCAGGGTGGAGAGGAGGCAGCAGCGGGGAGCTCAGCCCATTTAGGGGGAGGATGGAGCACAGCAGGAGGTTAAAAGTCAACATCTTTCCCTTTCCCAGCTCCTCCAGGTCAGAGGGAGCTTCCCAAGGTTATCAGCTGGGGTCAGGCACTGGGGGGAAGGAAGGCAGTGAGAGTTGGGGGTGCCAGGGCAGGGGGGCTCAGGACACTCAGGGACAGCCACCCCTGAGCCCAGGGGGACCATGGGGACACATGGGGACACATGGGGACAGCTACCATGGCCTCAGGCTGCTCCCCGAGCTGGGAAAGGGCTCACACACATCCATGGATACAGAAACACGGAAAGGGGACCAAATCCCAGCTGGAGGGTACAGGACAGCAGAGAACACTCCGGGGTCTGTGCTCTGGTCCTGCTGTCCCCCAAAGGAGGCACAGCCTGTGCCCTGAGCCCTGCCTGAGCTCTGGGGAGGCTCTGCAGAGCCCTGTGAGCTCGCTGGGTGTGAGATGAGGCCCAGACTCTGCTGCAGCTGCTGTGTTTTGATGTCGTTAATGTGACAAGTTGGATTAATTAAGTGTGTTTGGAGGCGTTCCTGCCTTTCCCAGGGCTTTTACTTCAAAGGGAGGCAAACCACGAGAGCATCTCCCTGCCTGAAATGTCTCTGTGGGCCATGTCAAGGATTTTCAGGAGCATCAAAACTCTTCCTACTACTAAATCTGAGCCCACAACAGCCATGGGAACGGGACTGGAGCTTGCCTGCCTCCCATGTGGGTGCTCCCCATTGCCCACTGGACTTTCTGTGCCCCCAGCTCTGCCCCAGCACCCCAGGGAGCAGCTTCTGTCTGGCACTTTCTCCCCTGGCTGTGACCTGTGAGTCTGGAAACTTCAGGAGAATGAAGTGGCTTTTTTAAAAGTCCCCAAGAGGTGGAGAAGAAGTTCCACGCTCCTGCTGGGTTTGTCCTCACGAGGTTTTGGAGTGTTTGGTAGCAAAGTGAGGCTGTTTCAGAGCTCCCCTCGCATCTGTTTCCTTTGCCTGTGTGTCTGGCAGAGTCTTTTGCCCCAGTTTGCTAATTTTGTGACCATGGCCTTCAAACTCCCTCTGGAGAGGACAGCAGCTGTGAGAGGAGCACTCACCTGCATTGGCAGGGAGGAAAAGTGTTTCAGAGCTGGGGGAAGTGCTGCTTTTTATATCAAAACAGCCCCTGGGAGCATTGCCCCGTGGCCATGGGGACAGCCCTGCCCCAAGGAGCCTCCAGGCTCACCTGGCAATAGCAGAGAGAGAGGTGACAGCAGGGACAAGTGTCTGTGCTGCCCCTCAAGCACATCAGGGCTGGCTTGTTCCCAGTTTGATGCTGTCCCCAGTGCCCCAGGATGGACAAGGAGTGGGGACAGGCAACAGCAGCCAGCTGATCTGTGCTGGCAGCTCACTGCTGATGGCACCAGGGCAGGGCTGGCTGTCACTGGAGGCTGATGCCACATCCCTTCACCTGCTGGCAGCATCACGGGCGAGATTTGATGTTAAAGGTGCAGCAAAGCAAAGAGCAGAAGTTGGAACAGGGAGTGCACAGCTCTCCCCTCCCTTCCCCAGGGAGCTCACTCCTTATCTAGCCCCACTCCCATTTCCTTCTGGGATAAGCCAGGAACGGGTGGATTGGGTTTCCTTGGCTTTGTGATTGATGTGACCACCCCACAGATGGGGAAGAGCTTCCCAGTGTGTCCGTGCTGGATTGGGAATCAACCACTCTCCGGGGCTGGAAAATTCACTTACCAGGGCCTCTTCATCGGGAGAAAAGTGGAGGCACCGGGGGTCCAATTACAATGTATTTAACATTTCTGAGCTCAGCGGGGCCTCGCTGTCTCACAAGTGGGTCAGGCAATCAGCCCCGAGCTGCAGTGTCACACTGGCTCCAGGATTAAGTGTGTTGTAACTGGAGCCCTGAGCTGGGAGGGGGAGACTTTTATCTGGCTGTGATTGCAGAGTGGGAGCAGGGCTGGGATGAGCTCTCTGACCTGTGCCAGGGGCTCAGGGCACGGCTCACAGGCTCTCAGGGCAGATGTGGCACCGTGTCCTCACATCTGTGTCCTTCTGCAGAGCTTTTGGTGATGTCCCCAAGGCACAGCCTGGTGCTGCTGGGTGGTCTGTCCTAGCACTGTTAGATGAAAAGATTTCCACTAGCAAAACTTAAAAATAAAAGGTTAAAAATAAAAGGAGCTCGTTATCACAGCTCCTTTTTGCAAGGAAGATGGCAAAGGTTGGATCTGCCCGATACTGGCTGAACTGGAACCCACTGCCCTTGTGTTTCCCCTGTTCCCAAAGCCCTGCTCATGTTTCTTGTTCCCCCTGCAGTGAGGTCTGTGTGTGGAGTTTCCTGTGCTGAAGCTGCTGGGGGAGACCTGGCTTTGTTTGTGGAGGGATTTCTGACTTTTGACGCTCCCGTAGCAGGAAAATGAAACAAAAGCAGAGCTGAAGCATCACGTCACCCCAAGAAAAGGAGAGTGAAACACCCATCATTCTGCCTTGATCAACATTTATTTTACACTTCGAGATCTTGAAACGTTGGAGCAGCATCATTTCCCAGCAGGGATGAGAGGTGGTGACTTTCTGAAAGGCAACAAGCTGCCCTGGCTGGGCCATTTCCTTAAACGTGTGTCCCTGATGGTCTGCACAGCCTGGGCAGCAGTTCCTGCTCTCACAGAAACCCCACCTTCCTCTGCTTCACATTTTTGGGAAGCCCAGCCTGTGCCACGAGGGAATACGTGCCAGGAAGGGATTTTAAGAATGTCTTTGCAGCAGTGCAGGGAAAGCAAAACCCTTGAGCTTTGATTAAGCCTGGCTCCATCTGCGAGACACCAACCTGAAATTTGGGGGAAGTGAGAAAACAACTGCATTTCCTTGCTCAGAGAGGGGAAGAAAATGGTTGGAATCAAAGGCTCAGCTTTGCTGGGCTTTGCTTTGCTCTGTGGCTCTGCTTTCCCCCCTGAGCTTTCAGATCCCGTCCCCCGAGGCCGCTGGCAGCTGTGCCCATTGTGTCTGCACAGCTGGACACACGGACAGACGGACAGACAGACAGAGGGGCTCCCGGGGCAGCCCCAAGCCCAGGACAGGGATTTCGCATCCTTTCCAGCACAATCCCAGGGGTCAAGGACGGCGGGGAAGCGTGAGCTGCTGGAGCAGGAAAACAGGAAGAGCTGGTGGCAGGAATTCGTGTCATTTAGCATTTCCACGTCCCAGAGAGGTGTGGGCCCGGGGATGTTTGCATGGCCCTGCTGGAGGCTCGAGCAGCCACACGCTGGGTGTCCCTGTCCTCCAGGGTGACACGAGGTGTGCCACCCCACCCTGCCATCCCCGCATCCATCTCCACGGGGATGGCACCGTGGGTACCACCAGGGAACGGGTTAGGATGCTGCCGTGATGGGGAGCAGCGCCAGCAGGACAGCCCGTGGTACCTGTGCTCAAAAATCTGCCAAAATCTGCTCAAAATCATCGGCCAAAAACGCCGAGTGGTCCCTGTTTAACAAACCGTGCTTGTGCTCCTGGGGAAACAGAATCACAGAATAACTCAGTTGGAAGACACCTCCAAGATCATAAAATCTTTTTTTTTAAATACATCCAATGCTGCTTGAATTGTCTGGGGTTGAAAGAGCATCCCGGAGAGCCCTTGGAAAACTGGGGATTTCTATAAAATCAGCTGGGAAGGGGGGGATGGCCAGTTGGCAGAAGGAAGAGTTCTTGTTCTGGATAATGGGCACTGCAGTTTCTTTGGCCAGGTGAGCTGTGCAGGATTTTTTTGGGGGGTTCCTGGCTGTGAGCTGCCCCCTCCCCAGGGCACCCGCAGCCGCTGCCGGCCCCGCTCCCGTTTCCTCCCCGGGGCAGCCGCAGCGGGCGGGATCGGTGATTTATTAATGAGGGAAGGGACTGCGCTGCTGGGGCGTGCCAGGCGGAAATGTCTGCTCCGAGAGATTGGATAACCCCTCTGGCCTGCTTCCCTTCGCAGCCTTCAAACGGCTGCAGCTCCCAGAAGCACCATATCCTTTTCCTCCCCCTGCCAGCTCCCTCCCTCCCTCCCTGGGGCAGCAGTTTGGTGGCTGATTTATTTTATTTTATTTTATTTTATTTTATTTTATTTTATTTTATTTTATTTTATTTTATTTTATTTTATTTTATTTTATTTTATTTTATTTTATTTTATTCTATTCTATTCTATTCTATTCTGTTTTATTTTTTAATTTTATTAATTTAATTTAATTTATTTTAATATTTTCTTTTCTTTTCTTTATTTTTTATTATATATATATATGTTTTGATGGGGTTTTTTTTTGTTACAGCATCATTTTGTTGTTGTTTGGTTGCTGCATGGTTCATTAAAATCGATGGAAATGATAGATATCACATTCCAGTTGTTCTAGAACTAAAGCTGTGTTTAACTCAGAGGAACTCCAAAAGTAAACAGCCAGGGAAGAGCTGGCTCAGGGAGGAGTTGCTCATGGATTGAAACCTTTCCTGGGAAAACTGCAGCCAGGAGCAAATATTTATGGCTGATCCATAAACAGGAGGTTTTGTAGCAGGAGCCAGGGGCCATCCATGTCCTGCTGACACCAGGAGGGTCTGGGTTGGGGACACCAGGACCTGTCTGCAAGGTGCTTACAGTTATAGAACCATGGAGTGGTTTGGGTTGGAAGGATCTTAAACATCATCCATTCCACGCTCTGCCATGGGCAGGGACACCTTCCACTGTCCCACATTGCTCCAAACCCCATCCAGCCTGGCCTTGGGCAATTCCAGGGATGCAGAGGCACCCACGGCTGCTCTGTGCCAGGGCCTGCCCACCCTCCCAGGGAAAAAATTTCTCCCTAATATTGAATTTATTCTCTCCTGTTTTAGTTTAACACCCTGTCCCTGCCTGCTGTGTTCCCAGGCATGCAGAGCTGGGGCACTGCAGCGTGTCCAGGTGTGACCCTGGGCCAGGAGCAGGGCAGGGATGTGTGAGCTCCCTCAAACCCCCAAACTGCTCCAGGAAACGGGCTGGGAGAGGAAACGAGCCCTAATGAAGAATCCCTCGGTGAAAAATGTGTTTCTACAGCCGTTAGATTATCGTGTCCTTGAGAGGCAGGGGAGGAGATAACCAAACAGCCCCGCTGCATTCCAGCCTTGGCTTTGGGGACGCTGGGGCTGTGCTGTCCACGGGCTCTTTTTGGGGGTGCCACATCTCCTCTTTGTTGCTGCCAAGCCCCCCGTTGTCCCCGCAGTGCCGTGCGAGTGGAACATCTCCTGTGGGGCCGATTCTCTGCAGATGTGTGCACTCAACAGGTCTGAGCAGGGTCAGAGGGTGAACTCTGCAGGGAGACAGCATCCAAAAAACCAAACCCGGAGCCCTCTTTGGAGAAGGAATCTGGGAGGGGAAACACAGCCGAGTTTAAAGGCTGGAAGTGTTTTCAGATCAGCAGGGTCATTGTGGGATTTGTGCCAGGAACAGCAATGCCCGGGGTTATCCCAGGCTGGCACCACACAGGGACAGGCAAGGAGCAGGGACTGTCACAGCCATGAAACGTCCTGTGAGCACCTCCCAGGGCACGGGCTGGAGCATCCAGTGAGGCTGGAGGGGAATTGTGCCGTCCCAGGAGCCCGAGGAATGTGCAGCACTCTGGGTCTGCTGGCTCTGAGTTCCTCAGCGCGTTGTTTTCCCTGAGCTCCTTTCATCTCCCGCACTCGGGAAAAGGAAATTGGGGGATGTGGCCGTTCAGTGCCATGTCAGGATGCTTTCCATGTCCTCCCATGGCATTTCCCGGCTCAGGGCTGCCAGCTGCTCCCCACCTTTGGGTGCTGGAGCACCCAAATCCCTGCGGATCCCGCGGGCAGCGCGGCCGCTTGGCATCGCCGGGGGGCGGCCAGCAGCGGTGACATTCCTTTGGAGATGGGACGTTTGTGCTCAGGAAGGCCTGAAAAAAGCCAGGGACAAAGGGGGGAAGTGATGGTGGCTGCCTCTGGAGTTATCTTGCTGCCGCACTTGCGGGGGCCGCTGAGTGACAGCGCTGTTGTGTGCGGCTGCGGAGGGCAGGAAACACTCATCTCCTCATCTCCGCTGCTCCCTTCCTGCCCTGCCCTGCTCTGCTGCACGGGGATGGAGCCCTGAGCCCTTCCCGGAGGTGCCCAGCATCGGTGGGCACTGCTGAGGCAGAGCTGTGCCAGCACATCCTAAATCTCCTCAGCCAAAGGCAAGAAACCGCTGGGCTTCTGCAGTGTGGTGGCATTGGAGCATCGGTGCCTTTCACCCAAAGCAGTTTTTTTTCCAGCAAGTGGGAAACTGGGGAAACAGCTCTAAATAACTTGGATAACTCCAAACCAGCCTCTTCCCACCGTTTCCTCACTCTGTTAGCTCGTTTGAATAATTTAATTTCTCTGTTTTGGCTCCCCAGCAAGTGAGGGAAGCTGTGGGGTGGCAGCAGTGGTGGGGAAAGGCAGGGAATTCCTCGTGGGAGCCTGGGAGAGGGGACACAGCAGCCTGGCCATGCAGGAAGGCAGGAGAAAATGCAGCCCCACTCCTCCATCCCGAGCAGGGGATCCCCCAGCACAGCCCCAGCTCAGGGTGCAGGGCCATTGTGTGCTCTCCCCTCGAATGGGAAGTGAAAGAGGAGCAGTAAAAGGATGTTTGGCTTAACCCTGTGTGCTTTGGAGTATCCTGTGATGAAATGTTGCTTTACAGCTTCTTCCAGAGCCTGCCCCGCTCTGGATGCCAGCAATGCACCTGGGACTGCAGCAGGAACAAAGGAATCTGTTTGCCTTCCCTTTAAGAGTGGAAGGATCTCACTAATATTTTCATTTGGAAGGACCAGTTTTTCCACGGTGGAAAAAAAATAGAAGTGGTTTTCTTTTTGCTAATAATGTTTAGCAGTTCTCGAGCCAAAACCAGCCCCAGAGGCATTGGCTGGACTGAGCTCTGGCTTCTCCTGCTCAGGGATGCACGTTGTGGTGTAATAGAGTTCTCAGTGGGATGGGATATGAGGATTTCTCCTGTCCCTGTGCTCAGAGCTGTGCACAAGCCCCAGGTCCTGCCCTGGAGACCCAAAGGGAGGAGTTTATACAGCACAGCAAGCACGACAGGAATCTGGTTTATCAGCAGAGCTGGTTGAGCTCTGCCAGGCTGTCCTGGTGGTTAAGGTGCATTTCAGCTTCTTTCAAACTCTGCTTGTGTTTTACAGCTCCCTGGTCAGCCAGGATGGTGTTTGTGTTCCTTTGACAGGGACTTCTGGGGGCTCCTTTTTGGGGAGCCAGGCCCTGTTCTCGGGTAGTGAAAACACCATTGCTGGAGAATCCGCTTTTCCTTTCAGATTTTTAATTATTTGCAGCCACAAAAGCTTCCACAGTGACTCACAGATTTGAAAACGTGGGTGGTGTGTTTTCAGTGACTTGGATGTCAAAGAAGTGCCATAATTCAGGCCTGAAATGGAGCACAAACACCCCTAAACCTGCTGTGGCCAGAGATGGGCTCAGAGTTCCTTCACTGCTCCCACATCTTGGATGGAAACACCTCTCCCCAAGCTGGTGGCAGCTCCCTGTGATGGAAATGTCACAGCAACTGGCTGCAAACCTGCTCCAGCCTCTGTGCTGAACAGTTCTACACTAATAACTGGCTTTTCTAGGGCCAAGTTCCTAAAGTCCAGCAAAAACAGGGCTTTGTCATGGAAATGCTGAGATGACATTAATGGCAGTGTCCTGAACGCAACTCTAATTAAAGAGAGGAAGGAGAACTGAAGCAGGATGTCCTGTTTGGCTGCCCAGGATGGAAAGCTTGTCACAAATAAAGTGCATTCTCGTGCTTTGTCTCCGTCCCTCTGCACGAGGCTTTCCCAGATTCTGCAAGTGCTCATTTTCTTATCTCTCCTGGGCTCTTGTTTCTTTTCTTTTTGAAAGAGCTCCTCACAGGGATGTTTTTTTCTCTCTGCCCACCGAGCTCTCCAGCTCACCCACCGAAGAAATGTCACCTCAAACACGGAGTGAATGTGGTTTTTATCCTTTGACCAAAATCACTCGGGCACAATTGGCTCTGTGCAAAGAAACTTCTCTATTAACGTGGCAGGACAAGCTCTGGCAAGTGAGCAGGGACAGGCAAATCAAAGCTGGGAGTAAGATGGCAAATGTTTCCTTTGGAAAACAGGCTTTCCATGGAATTAGCCCAGAGTATGTCACAACCAATCTCTGAGCTGCTTCCTACGAGAGAAAAACAAATCAAAATCAAAACAGAGCAAAAAAAAAAAAAAAAAAAAAAAAAAAAGAAAAAGGAATTCAGAAATAACAGGGCAGTGATTTCCCTCACTGTGCCACAGGAATCCTGAGCCAACCAATTTTTTGTGCTCATATAGAACCTGCTGAGTGCTGCAGGCTTTGTACCTGGGACTAAACTCAGCAAAGCTCAGGTTTAAGGTTGAAACTTGAGCTCAAAGCACCGTCCCAGCAGCGTTGTCCTGCAAATCCAGGATTAAAGACCTGGTGTGTTTATGGAAAATAAGATGATCCAACCTGAACTGTTCATGTGTGCAGCAGGAGGAACTGGGCACGTGACGAGGTGCTGCTCCAATGGTTCCATTTCTGGCTGATCCCGATGTTATCTGTCCTGCTGGGACATTGCCTGTGCTGCCCTGCCCGTGTCCTCGCAGCACAGACCCTCTCTGGGCTGCTGCCAGGGAAGATTTCTATGAATAAAACAGCTGAAGGCTCCCCACTGGGCTGGCACAGCCTCCAGCAGCATCCCTGAGCCCTGGATCCTCCAGGAGCAGAAGGAAAATGTTCTTTTTGCTGTAAATTCCAGTTGGGTCATTCCCAGTGTTTCTTCTAGAAAAGTTTATCCTCTTTGTTGGGGTGCTCAGGTGGCATTTGGGGCAGTAATCCCAGTGTCTGCTCAGCCTTTTTTGGGACTGGTTCTGCAGTTTCTGGTGGGCAAATCAAGGGCTGGGGAGGGAATGAGCTTATTCCAGCCCCACGGGGGACTTGGCAGCCCTGCAGAGCTGTGGGGTCACAGGTTCCAGCTCTGCCACTGTCCCTGGCCTTGCACAAGCACTCAGAACCCTGTGACAATCTGCCCTAGCTCGGGAAGAAGGTACAACAAAAGGGAACAAAATCCCTCCTGGCACCCAGCCCCACATATCCATGGGTTTTTCTGGACTTTGTGCCTCTCCATTGTTGTTCTGCAGCTGCTGCTGGGAGGGTGCATTCCTCAGGAGCTGTGTACACATGTCCTGCCTGGCTGGCACGGTCCAGGAGCCTGTCCCCACCCCAGGGGACCGTCCTCACCCCAGCAGCACCACGGGGAGCTGCTGCTGTCACAGGGACTGGGGGAAAGTTTAGGCTCCTCATTCCTGCAGGTTAATGAATTACCTTTATGCACCAAGGTAGGAGGTGCAGACCATGCATGCTCCATGCTGGGAGCTCGACAGGAACAGGGATAAGGTTAGAAATCCATGGGGCTGGAAAATTCCCCTGTGTTTGGTGTGATCCTCCCTTTCTCCATACACCTCTCCTGCTGCTGTTCTGCTGCCATCCTGGGCTGGACACGGGGATGAGCTCCCAGCTGGGCTCCCTCGATGTAACAGACCCACAAGCAGGACCTGAAACCTCCCTCAAGCCTCAGCTGAGGTCAGGAAGTTTTGATAGTAAAGGGTAAAAGTGTGTGTGGAGCTGGAAACGGAGTAAGGGAGAGGAGCTGCTGCACGGGGCTGGAGGTGACAGCATTTCCTCATGGACTGAGTCATCCCAGCCTGCCCAGATGCACCTTTGCCTCGTGCCAGGCTCTGCAGACATCTGACCTCAGCAGAGGTGATGCCTGACCGCTTTGGGACCGGCTGTGTTTGTCCCTCTGGGTCTCTGCTGGCCCTGGTTTGTCCCTCTGAGTGCTGATGGGGACATCCCTCCAGCTGCACTCGCTGAGGATGGGCAACTCCAGAGAAGAAAAGTGGAAACCTGCCAAAATATAGTTCGAGAGCCAGAGCTTTAGCACTGAGGGGTGATTTCAGCCCAGCTCAGCTGGGAGGTGGCCCTGATGTGCTGTCAGGGAGGGTCAGCAGCTCCGCTGAGCCCTTGGGCAGGCAGCAAAGAGGCTGAGATAAAACCAGGAGAGAGGCAACCAGAGAGCACAAAATGATCCATTTAACCATCAGGCCACATCCATCCTTCCTGCAGCGATCACAGGGCAGCTCCTCCCGGGAGGAATTTGGCCCATTTTGCCTGATTAGTTTCTGTCCTGCCGACACTCGCTGACATTTGCTGCTGACGCTGCCCAGCCACAGCTCCACGCTCAGAGCAAATATTTTCCTTGGATGGGAGGAAAACTGCTCCAAGGAGCTTTTGTGAGTGTGTGGGAACCCAAAGTGGAGCTGGATCCCCTGGGCTCCCTCTGGCCCCTGGACATTACCTGCAGGGAAGCAGGGCTGGGGAGGTGATGCTCTGCAGGATGCAGGGTGGGAGCTGCTGGCCTGGCTCTGGTTTTGGACACAAACCCCTCGGGGGTTTGGAACAGATCTGGCTGATGTGTGCAGAGGAGAGAGGGGCGATGAGTCCCTCTTTTCCCAGGATTTCTCTGGCAAGAGCTGGGAACCATGGGGACACCCCAGCCTGTAGCACTCACCCTCATCCTGAAGTCCTGAATGCCTTTGGAGATGCTCAAACATCCCAACAAGGTTCAGCCTCTCTGTTCTCCAGCTCTGGGGCTTCCTTGGGAGCTTGTCTTGGAAATCTGGCTTGCATGGCGGGGAGATAAAAACACAGAAAAATATTCTGTGGATATTTAAAGCCCACTAAATGGAGAGTAGTGCTGAGAGCTGAAATGGTTTGGGTGAGACCACGGAGGTGAGACCACACAGAAAATATTTTGACACTCAGTCGAGCCCCTGAGAGCTCAGAGAAGCTGGGAGATGGTTTGTGGTGTACAGTAAAGGGACCAAAAGCCACAGAACAAGTTGAGTCAATGCCCTGCCTGCTTGCACACACATCTATAAATAAGATTTTCAGGGAGCAAGGCAAGGGGATCCTCTAAATCCCATCCACCAAACCTCACCCGCCCCACCAGCACGGGCAGCACTGGGCAGGGACAGTGAGAAAAATGGCAGATATTGTTCAGAACCATCCAGGGCCTGTCCCTGGTGGGCAGGAACTGCTGACAGGTCTGGGTGCCGCCCTTCACCTGGGATAAGTAAGAGGGGAGCAGCCAGAGCTGTGTCTGCAGTCGCTGAAGGACGGAGAGAGCAGCCCCGGGAGCCTTTTGTCAGGAAAAAGCCTTTATGGCTATATTTGTGCAGGCAGCTCTGAAGGCTCAGACCTTTATTCTTTCAGGCTTTTAAACTAAAGGTCATTTTTCTCTTCCCTTCCAGAGAGGGAGAAAAAAAAAAAAAAAAAAAAAAAAGAGAGAGAGAAAAAAAAGTGAATTCCTCTTGACGCAGATCCCCTTCCCCTCTGGATGGGAGTTCAATTGTTCTTGCAAGCAAACTCCAAATCTGCCCCTCGCATTCACTTCCTTTTTCCTGCCCGAAAGGAAACAGAGATTTCTGACTGTGTGAACTGGTCCTTTATTTAAGGATACAAGAAAATAGCTAAATGCTAATTCAGTGTGGATCTATGCACTTTAGCATGCGGCCAGGCAGAACAAAAGAAAGAGAAACATGTCCCCGCCCTTCCCAGCTGAATTGTAAACTGCCCACTGGTTTGAGTATAATGGGTATTTATGAAAGTTATCCTAAAACATTTACTCGAATCCAATGCAAACCCAGACCCCTCAGCCTCAGGAAGTTTTTAGCTACCAAAAATAATCACCAGGCCCTGGCTAATATTTTTAACGACCGTGCGTTCTTGGGAATTTCCTCTTCCCTCCATGGAGATAAGTGATTAAACAAAATAAAGGCAGTGGCCATTTTGACAGACTGCGACGTGTCAGAGAGGAGAAATATCAACAGTTCTATTTTTTTTTTTTTTTTTTAAATCTTTTTCCTAAGTCCTGACTTCTGCATTCGCTGTCTGACTTTTAGGGTGAATTCCACTTCTCTCTTATGCTGCTGAAATCCAGCGAGGTCAGCAAAAAAAAAAAAAAAAGCCATGGAAGTTTCCTGGGTAGGACTTTTAAGCCAAGGTATTAAATCCACTAATGGGAGACACTTATCTCTTGCACGCCTTATTAATTTTATAAAAAGGCTGTGGAGCTCTATTCAGCTGGGTGTTATTTGGCTGGATCATTTTTGTACAACACCATTAGTGTAACGTCCTGTCCATTCTTCAGGTCTTCTCCATGGAGATCTCCTCTGGACTTTGTCCCACACAACCACATCTGAACCAGCCCTTGGAGTGTGGTTTTTTTCCCCCTGCATAGAATTTTTTTGAGGTAGAAAACTTTTTAATCAGTTGCAGGTGTTTTGTGCTGTGACTGGGAAGATTTAAAATGTTGATTTTTGTCGTCTACAGTGACCAGTAAGAGTTGCTGGGAAAGGGATTGTTGGCTGCAGGCAGGGAAGAGGAAGAGGAGGGAATAACCCAGAAACCTTTCCAAGGACATGGTGTGATATGATAAAGAGAAATAGCTTTAAACTGAAGGAATTTTTAATTGATTTTAGGGATAAATCCTTCCCTATGAGGATGAGCAGGCCCTGGTACAGGGTGCCCAGGGAATCTGTGGCTGTTTCTGTATCCCTGGAAGTGTCCAAGGCCAGGCTGGACAGGGCTTGGAGCAATCTGGGACAGTGGAAGATGTCCCTGCCCATGGCAGGAGATGGGGTGGGATGGGCTTTAAGTTCCTTTCCAACCCAAATCAATCTGGGATTCTACCAATGTGTTACTTTTGGTAGAGAATTCAAAATTAGTGTCTTGGATCTTTGCTGAAAGCAAAACTCTGCATTTAGGATTTGGACTGTGTTGTCAAATAACAGCAAAAATAAATTAGTGGTTGTTAATGTATCCACAGAGGTGTTTCTGGTGCAAGAAAGGGGCAGCTGGATTAACAGAGTGTAATTTTTGCAGTAGAAAACATTTTCTCATCTTCCTGTGGTGGTGGGAGCTGGCTCCAAGGCAGACACCAGGAGTGTGCATCACATAATTCCTCAGAGAATTTGGGGGGAATGGGCAGGATTCCCAGCCCAGCAATAAACCCGGGCACCTTTTTTGGTCTGTGATAATTTTTCTCCACAGGGATTTGCAACAGGAGATGCCCTGCAGCTTTACAGGCTGAGGAAACGTGCTCTGGACAGCAGACACTGCACCCCTGCAGTGCAGAGCTGATCCATCCTGTGTGTCTTTCCATTTCCATGGCTTTTCTCAAAGATAGAGCCTTGCTGCAATATTTTCTGAGTGCTCTCTGCAGCCAGTATCTGTGAGTGATACAAGCTGCTCCCCCAGGACAGCACTGAAACCTTATCTGCCACCAAAGGGCAGATAACAGAGCCCTTCAGCACGCTGCCTTGGCCAAAGGGAGGCTCTGGGCTTTTCCCCAGCTCTGCTTTCCCCAGTTCTGTGCTTTTCAAAGTTTTGTGGTTTTGCCCAGCTCTGTGCTTTTCCCAGTTCTGTGCTTTTCCCAGCTCTGTGCTTTTCCCAGCTCTCTGCTTTCCCCAGCTCTCTGCTTTCCCCCAGCTCTCTGCTTTCCCCCAGCTCTGTGCTTTCCCCCAGCTCTGTGCTTTTCCCAGTTCTGTGCTTATCCCCAGTTCTATGCTTTCCCCCAGCTCTGTGCTTTCCCCAGCTCTATGCTTTGCCCAGTTCTGTGCTTTTCCCCATCTCTGTTCTTTTCCCAGCTCTGTGCTCCCTGCAGGCACAGCAGCAGCAGCAGGGCATGGCCATGTCCCCACCTTGCCCACCCTGGGGTCCCCGTCCTGCAGAGCAGCAGAGTTTGCTCCCCAGTCTTTGCTGCCGTGTTCAAGACTTGCACAATATTGAATCTCTGCTCCCTCACTTTCTCCCCTTCTCTTATCAGGCTTTCCTTGAGCTGTGTGTCAGGAGTGAGAGGGGAGGCTGATGCAGGGTGCAGATGAAGCATTCCAAAGGTTGTGTTGTCACTCTGCCCACTCTGAGACCTGCCAGAGCTGTCCCAAGACGCTGCTGAGCCACCCACACCTGGAAAATGGGATTAGGACCAGCTCCCTGTGCAATGTGATGTCAAATATCTAATTATCAATTTGCTAGCAATTAGGTTCTGCTTTTAATGAGCAGCTACTTGGCGAGGAGGCCTTGTGGGTGTCAGAGACTTTGGAAAATAACTTTATTGCAGAAGTGAGACTTCCAGGAGGAACGAAGAGAGTGGCTGCTCTGCTCTGCGGGGTCCCTCTGCCACGGTGGTGACACAGGAGGTCACCTTGGGGTGGGCTGGGCAGTGCCAGCCTCCGTGGAGATGCCAGCAGGAGGATTTGGGGACAATGGGAGGCACAGGCAGAGGTGTGAGCACAGCTGGCATGGCTGAGTGTGAGGCACCAACATCCTCTGGCTCCCTCCTTCCCTCCCTCCCTCCCTTACACCATAACTCAGCCTTGGCTGCCTCCCAGCTTTTCCCCCAGCACCGACTTCCCTGGGAGGACAAGAAGAAGCGTCACAATTTCAGATTTCAACCCCTCCATTCATGTGGCCCCTGCTGACCAGCAGTCCCTGCTCAGGGCTCCAAACCCTGGGTAAACAGGAAAGGTTTTCCACACATCCCATTTCGATCCAGCTCCTGCTCCATGCGTGGCTCTGGGTGTGCTCAGAGGTGTGGGTGACAATGGTGACAATGTCCCCGTTGTGCCCTGTGACCTGCATCCATCCCAGCACAGATGGCACAGGGCCAGCAGATGGTAAAATTCGGGTGTAGAGTTTTAGGGAGAGTTCTGGAGATGTTTGGCATCACAGGGCTGAGCCTGTGTGTGTGTGCTGAGAGCCCTGGATTTGAGATCCCTCATCCCACAGGTGACACAAGCCATCCACCTGACCCCTGTGCCTTTCCATAGGGAACTGCTGCTTAAAACCCATCCCTGAGAGGAAAAGAGGGAGATGGAGCCTCCCTGCAGTTAATCTGAGCACCCAGGCACACATTTTTGCCTCGAGGAGATTCCCCTGGGCATCTGTGCTCCCAAAGATTCCCTCAGCTGGGAATGCCAGCACACTGGGAATGCCAGCACACTGGGAATGCCAGCACACTGGGAATGCTCACACATGGGGTGCACAATCACCTGGTGCTGGGGAGGGTGATGGGCAGCCTCCAGAACCCTTTCTGCCAAGGAAAACAAGAGGGGGCTTTCTTTAGCCATGCATTTATATAAATAAACACAGGAATATTTTGCAGCTCCCGGGGGGGGTTTGCCCAGAGCTCTGTTCTGCTGAATCAGGGTGGGAGTAATTCCCTGCTCCCTGTGAGCCTGTGCAGGAGCTGCTGGGCACACAGGGGAGCCCCAGGGGCCACATGGCCCTAAATCCATGCCAGGCACAGGAGCAGAACCCACGGGCTGCTGTGGGTAATTGCCACTGCCACAGCCCTTGTGCTCCAAAATTCCTCTGCTTTCAGTCTGGATTGAAGTACCAAAATCCCATTAAAAACTGTGTTGTTCCTGCTTTGGTTGGCCAGAACTGAGGTCACACACACCCAGTGATTAAATTTGAAATACAATCAGTTTTACACCTGAATGGGCTTGAAAATTAGGGCATCAGGGCAGTTGTTTCTATGTTCCTCTGTTGCCTGGCCCTGAAGAGAGCACCTTTGTCAGGTGATGTCCTGCAGGTTTAGTGGCCCAAACCATGTCCCAACACAGTGTGACAGGGTGGCAATAAGCCGAGCACAGCCTCGTAACCCAAATTTTGAAGGGCCACAAATACCCCAGAAGCTGCTCCACTGCTGGTCAACATCAACATGGCCCTTCTTGAGGAGGTGGCCACCAGCCCTGCCATGCTTGGCACAAGTCCCTGATGCTGTGGGGGGTGTCCCCAGTGTCCCCATTTGAGGGGGAATGGGAGGTGGCTGCAGTGGGAGCTGCCAAAATGTGCCCCATCCAGGCGGGATGGGCATCCCACCCATCTGAGGCCTGGTGTGAGGCTCAGCAGGGAGCCTGGGCCAGCAGCCCTGTCCCTCCCCGTGTCCCCAGGGACTCGTGGCTGCCTCTTCTCGGTGTCAGCCCCGGTGGGCTCAGCCTGGGGGTCCCGCCCCGTGGCCCCTCTCCCCCTCGGGGCGGCCGTGTTTGTTCTCCTCGCCGCGCCCGTTATCAGCTCACAACACACACAGGAAGTCCTGTCTGGGATTGTCCATCCCCGGCCTGATTTATACAGGAAGAAAAGCATAAAAAGCCGCCCTTCCACCTCGGCAGCCACCTCCTGCCTGTGCGCGGCCGCCGGCCGGCCATGCTGGGGACAGCAGGGCCACCAGCACGGTGCCTGGGGCCACTGGACACGGGGTGGCCGGGCAGGGATGGCCATCAGGAGCCACCAGGGAGCACAGCAGGGGACAGCAGGGCGGCCAAGGTACCACAGAGCCACAGCGGGGATGGACGGGATGGGATGGGATGGGATGGGATGGGATGGGGAGCTGGCACTGCAGGCAGCAGGACTGCATGTCCTTGTGAGCTCTGAGTGGGTTTTGCCCCTGCTCGTGGTGCTGGGAGCCTTTGGGTTGTTTGAACACCCAGCAGAGAGTGAGCAGGTGTGTGGAGCATCCCTTGGAGCACACAGGGGTGTGTGGAGCATCCCTTGGAGCACACAGGGGTGTGAGGCAGCCAAGCCTGGATCTGCTGTCAGCCACGTGCTGAGCACGGCTTTGCTCTGAGCCGAGCCCGGCCTCCAGCACTGCTATTTTTAAGTCACCCCACTGGCACTCGGGCTGTTTTCACGGGGAGGAGAAGCCAGTGGGTGAATTTTACCTCCTGTGCATGTAGAGGCTGCAAACACTTGCACAAATTCCTGTGAGATAGCTGGAAATTCTTGGCTAATCTCTTTTCTTTCTGTAACTCCCTCCCTTTTCCCTCTGCCCGCTCTCTGGATGCCTCTGATCCATCACCACGCTGTCCATGCTCCCTGCTCTGCTCCCTGCCCTCTGCTCCCCTCTGTGTGTTGCTGAATTCACCCCAGACCCGGCTGGGATGTGGGGCAGGGACTGTCCTGGCATTCCCACCAAGGCTTGTCCTGACTGACAGCCGAGCCTGGATCATGCTGGGTGTGCACTCCAGGAGCTCAGCTCTGCTCCCAGATTTATAACCACGGAGCTGGGTGTTTTTCCTGCTGTCTGCAGCTACCTGTGGGTCCTGCTGTCCTCATCTGTGACATTGCACAGTGCAGGCAGGAGGCTTTCAGTGAGGCACCCAGGGTATTTTGGGATAAAGGAACAGCTGGGATATCCAGGCACTGTCTGGCTGCACAGGGATATGGAGCTGAACCACGCCAGTGAAGGGCTCTTGGTAGAAATAACCCAGCATATTTTTTCCCAGGGTCCAACATCCATGGAACCAACTCCCCGAGCAGAGAATCAAACACAGAAAGGAACAACGAGGCTTTGTCAGTGATTAAATTAATTCCAAGCTGGATTGGGAAGGTCTGGCAGTGTTTGGGAGGCTGTGGAAGGCTGTTGTGGCTGGAGCATCCTCAAAAATGCACCTCACCTCTGGGCAGCAGTGGAAAACACGGATCTGCCCCGGCAGATTCTCACTGCTCTTCCCTGGAATCTGCCGATGGAGCTACTCCCTCCTCTCTGCTGTTCCACTACCAGCTCTCCCAAGTTTCCCTGGAGGTAAGGACGAGAAATTGAATCTGGCTCGTTTGAGCCTTTTCCCAGGCTCTGCTGCTGCAGATGGGGCTGGCCCGGGGGAGGCAGATTTACAAACTGCAACAAATTGGGGTAAACGAGCCCATCCCCACAGTCCCAGCAGCAGCAGGAGGGCTGGGAGGAACACCAGGGAAGAGGTCCCAGACCTGACAGGGAAACAAAAGTGTTCGTGCAAAAAGAAAATGGGATCAGAACTGTTCTTTCTCCCAAAGTGAGCGCCGGGATCCCCATCCTAGGGCTGGTTCCTGCAGCTGGAGACTTTCCCCTGGAAGAGAAAGATAATCAGAGATTATTCTTATGTGAAAGACTCTGTGCTGGGCTGTTCCCTGGGATGGAGAAGGGGCTGATTCACTGGGAATGTGGGGTGGGGAACCACTGCCAGGTTTTACCCGGGAAATTTTACAGAAAGACTCAAAATTCAGTTTATTCTTGGATGGAATGAATAATTTCTCAGTTTCTATACTTCAGCCATTGCTACCTCCTCTAAAAGTAAATAAAAATTCAAGTGTGCATGTGAGGGGAAATAAAGCTGGCTATGGGATGGTGCCCTGTTCCTACATTTGTTTTTGCACAGCTCCAGCTCAGCTGCTGATTTTCCCTATGGGCACCTTAAGTTATAACACACTTGTCCTGAGACAATTAATGCTTGTGAAGTCCTTACACAGGCAAAAAAAATTCACTTGTGGGGCCTCAGTTTTAATATGCAGAGCCACTGGTGACAACAGAGTGAGAGTTATGGGTCAAGTCCTTTTCTTGGTTTGACCTGGTTTTATCCCACTGCCATCAGTGGACTCCTCTAGATTTCCTCTGAGGTATCTGGGGTGCAGCTGACACAGCTGAGAACAATATGGGCCACAGCAGAATAGTGGGAGGTCATTTTCCTCACAGAGCTCTGCAGAACAGGGGCTGCTCCAAAGCTTAGACTGAAGTGTAAAGTTTACAAACAGCCTCATGAAAAGGCTGAGCAGAAGAATTTGTCCTAGAACAGCAAAAGCCATTCCTCCTTTTTTTTTTTTTTTTTTTTTTTTTTTTTTTTTTTTTTTTTGATTGAGAAGCACCAAAAATTCCCTTTTGCTTTAGCAAGTGCTTCCAGTTCTGTGCCAGACCCCCGTGGAGAGCAGTGAGAGCCCTTTGTGCACCGCAGGTATGGGGTCAGCCACGGCTTGTGGGGGCTGAAAAGTTTTGCATCTGTATGTGTGTCACTCTCCTGCCTGTGTCCCCATGTCCCCATCCATCTGTCACTCCAGTCTGGGCAGAGCTCGTGTGCCTGGGCACGTCCCATTTTCTGTGAGGGGCTGGAAGTGCTCCTCTCTAAAGAGCAGGTTCCTGATGTGGGACTTTAATGCTGATCTATTAATTCTCCAGGCTCTCCCAGCAAACAGGGAGGCACTTCCAGCCCTCAGCTCCAGCCCTCAATCCACCAAGGATGCTCTCAGGGGGATGTTGGATGCCCAGGCAGGTGCAGGGGGCTTGGCAGGCTCTAGGAAATTGGGAAATGGGTGAAAATCTCACCTGCACAGCCAGCCCTGGTGCTCAGCCTGGGATCTGCTCAGGGCCAGCACTTGCTGTCCCTCCCAGCTCACACTGGTGCTAAAACCAGTGGGAGACAAGGAGGTTTTGACATTGTTGAATCTAAAAGGGAGGTTGGGCAGAAACATTTCTTTCCTGGCCTGGAGACAAGCATTAATATTAGATGTCGTGGGAGTACACTTCTGGTGTGCAAGGGAGAAAAACCGTGGGGGAAAAATGTAAAACATCGGGCAAGGGAGGACTTTGAATTCAGGCAGGAGCCAAAATCCCCTGCTGCCTTTGTCAGGAGCTCATCACCCTGCCATGAGCAATGCCAGCAGATCTGATCTTCCCCCACTCTGAACTGGCACAACTCCTCTGCTTCCAAGGGAACTTTGCCAGGCCTTGTCCTGGGGGATTTCCCTCCCGGCAGAATGAATATTAGCACAGAAGACACAGAACCCTCCCTGAGAGCGGGGGATTAAATGCTCTTTTAATGGGCTGTGTGCAGTTCTTTAGCAGCTGACACGGGCACTTGCTCGAGCAAAGATTTGACCCAATGAATGGAGCTGGAAAGGAAACTTTCTGCAATTAAAATACTGGCAGAATTTTTAAATGCTCAGTGTGCTTAGGGAGTCGCTGCCTATGGCAGCTCCAGTGGAGTGTCTGGGACAGCACAGGGTCCTGTGCTGTGTGCTGGTGTCCTGTGAGGAGCTGAAGGATGAGTTCATCCTCTTCCTCACCATCAAATTTGCACTTGGAATCCCAGGGATTCATGCAAATGTTTCCTGGGCAATGAGGGGTTTTGTCCTTAAATGAGGGTAAACGGCAAAACAGGGTGTAATGGTAAAATGAATAGAGTGTAATGGTAAAATAGAGTGCAATGGTAAAATAGAGTGTTGGGGAACAGCAGATGGGATCACAAATCAGCCAGGTGAGCTTGGATACACCTGAGAGAATGTGCCAGGTGCACTCAAGTTCTCCTGGGTTCTTGGAAAAATCCCAGCCTCGAGCATTGGCAAAGCTGCTGGAGGGGACAGATCCTGCTCAGGAAATCCCTTCTGCTCTGCTCAGCCCCTGCTCGTCCCCCAGCTTGCTCAGGAAAAGGCAGCGTGGCTTTGCCTGGATTCCCACTGGGATCACAGCAAGGTGAGGGAGGATCAGGGCCATAGGATGCTCCTAAAACACCCCCTGTGGGATAGGGATGGATTTCCTCAGGTCTGTGCCTCTCTGTCACACCAGCGGTGTGAGCTCAGTGCCACAGGGACTCTGTGGCCACCACCCTGCTCTGCAGGGATCTTTGGGAGTGTCCAGGGAATGCCAGGTCCGTGGTGGGCAAGGGCTGGGTCACTGCTGTCAGTCTGTCTGACAAAGGGAGTGTAACACTGAGCTTTTTCTGTCCTCACAGAAAGAAACCAAGATGTTCCATAAGCAAAGGTTCCCTGCCCAGGACATCTGATGGAGCACCGTGGATGAGGTGAGTTGTCTCAGCTGCAAAATGAGATCCTGTGCTTTCAGTACGGCCATACAGAGAAACTCTGGCTTCCACAGGCATTTTGCAATTATTAGACAATAATTCAGGCTCTGTTCATCTCCCCCATACACCAGAAAAAAACCCAATAACGCTCTCTGCATAACAAGATAATTACTGTGTTTCCAAGGCTCTTGGGAGAAGTTGCCTGTGCTGATGAAATTAAGAGAGCTGAAATAATTCCCCAGAGGTAGAATGAGCCCAGAGGGTGAACAAACCCGTGTGAGATGCTGTAGAGTTGCACTTCCACCAGCTCCAGCAAACCTTTCCCTGCTGCTGGGAGGGATCTCCATCTCCAGCAGCACTTCCAGAGAGGATTCCCCTCTTTTCCCTTCTCAGGGAGGATCCCACCAAAACTCCTTTCATACTGAGAGCCCCAAGCCCCCATCAGCTTCCCCAGAGGGCGCAGCACGGCCCGAGGCAGCTCCAGTTCCATCAGCAGCCCCAGCTATCCACGAGGAAATAGAAGGGATGGGCCAGTGATCTCAGTTGTTCTCTTGGAGCCATTATTGTTGAACTGGTAAATATTTCCTTTAAATGCTTACATGTTTTGAAAAAATTTACAGGGCTTAATGGGAACAAATATTCCCAGGGGGCTGTATCCTGCCATTCATTTGCACATCAGATCCCTGCTATCTTTAAGAATGGTTCTGTGCATGGGCAGGCGCCTAAGTCATCTGAGAAACAATAACCCTCTGTGCTCTAATTTTCCAGACAAAAATGTAGACAAAACAAGTGGCAATTTGGCACAAACCGAGCCGCTTTGATAAATAACTGGGCATTTAAGAGGAGAAGCCTGTAGGCAGCTGGGCTCGGGCTGTCCCGGGGCAGGTGTTGGGCAGCCAGAGCTGAGCCCTGGGTGTCACCCTGGAGAGTCTCCCTGCAGTTGGGGGCTTCCGAGGAATTCTCTAAGCATCTTTTATGGTTTGTTGGAAACCTGGTGGTTCATCACCCGCTCCTGCAGGACTTTAGGATGAGCTCAGGGGGATTAACGGGCACGGGGGAGGGTCTGGAGCAGGTCTCTAACCTAGGCAGAGGTGATGTCTGCTCCTAAAATCCTCCGTGCTCACAGTGGGGTGTGCGGACCAGCACAGTAATTTGTAGTAAAGAGAATTAAATTTAGTCACTGGAGTGGTGATGGACCATTCCCTGAGGAGTCTGCACACCCCTGGCAGAGGGTCGGGATCTCTCGCTGTTAATCCCCAGGGCTGGGCCGGGCGACTGGGGGGCCAGCACCGACTGCGGGTCCTCGCAACGTGGGGCTGTAGGACTATGGGGCTGGGGGCTGTGGGGCTATGGGGCTGTAGGGCTGGGGGCTGCAGGGATATGGGGCTGTAGGGCTATGAGCCTGGGGGCTCATCCCGCTTTGGGCTCACCAGGTAAGGCTCCAGATCCACGCAGGACAGGGATCCCCAACAATCCTGTCCCCATCGGCGACAACATTTGGGACACTACAGCAGTGTCCCCTCACCCCGGGCGGTCTCGGGGGGTCCTGCCCTGTCCCCGCAGGTCTCCGCCGCGGTTCCCGCTGGCTCCGGCGGTGCTGCCCGCTCCCCGCCCGTGTCCCGGGGAGCCGGGGGCAGGTGGCGGCCGGCGGGGGCCGGCGGGGCGGGGGCAGGCGGAGATCCCCGGGCCCCGGCGCTTTCCCCCGGCCGGGAGGCTCCGCTTTCCTCCCCGCCGGGAGCTCATTGGGCCGGGGCGGAGGGACCGGCTCGGGCCGGGGGAGGAAATGCGAGGGGGGCCGAGGCGAGGCGGCGACTCCGCGGCTCCACCACCGGCACCGGTGAGTCCCGGAGGGCTCCGCCCGGGGCTCGGCACGGCCCGGAGGGCTCGGCACGGCCCGGGGGGGGGCTCGGCCGCATCCCCGGAGGGGAGGAACGGGGGATGGGGGTGCCAGAGGAGCGGGGCTCGGTACCGCAATGTGGGGAGGGAAGGGGTGCTGGGCCGGCGGGAGGGGACAGCGCCGGGGGAGCGGGGACCGGGCTGCTGCGGCCGCGGGAGCATCCTCGGGAACATCTGTGTCCATGGCTCCCACTGGGGACACCCGTGTCTCTGCCTCCTCCCGGGATATCCACGTCCCTGTCTCTCTCCGGGACACCCGTGTCCCTACAGCCACCCGGGGACACCCGTGTCCCTGCCTCCCTCCTGGGACACCGGTGTCCCTATAGCCCCCCAAAAGCCATGTCCCTATAGCCCCCCGGGGACACCGGTGTCCCTATAGCCCCCCAAAAGCCATGTCCCTATAGCCCCCCGCGGACACCGGTGTCCCTGTAGCCCCCCAAAACCCATGTCCCTACAGTTCCCCGGGACACCCGCAGCCCCCGGCGTTTCGCGCTCCCTGCATGGTATCAGTGTCCCCGCGGTGTCGCCGTGCCCCTCCGGACAATGGCACAGCCCCCTCCGCGGTGTCACCATTGCCGTGTCCCTCTCCATGCCGCCGTCCCGCATCCCAGCTGCGCAGGGAACAGCTGGAGGTGTCTGGCACGGAGAATCCATCCCCCTGCGGCTGGTGCTGAGCCTCTGCGGGAGGGTTTGGCTCTGGGAGCACAGAGCAGGTTTGGAGCCGCGGTTTCACCTGCACAACCAGGCCAGGCTGTCTGGAAAAGTGTTCTGTCCCGGGAGAGCCATCCCATACTCGCCAGGGGCTGGGTTCTCTCATCCCTTCACAGCCAGAGCAGATCCCTCCTGCTGCCATCAGCTGGAGTTTTACCTTGGTTCCGTGGGCAGAGCTGCAGAAAGTGCTGCTCACCTGCACCGTGGGGTCGTTTGTCCCCTTGGTTGCTGTGGCAGGTGAGGCAGGAGCAGAATTTTGGGAATTTAGGAGAATTTTGGGGATGGTTCTGGCTGGTGGGGCAGGGACCTGCAGACTCGCAGGAGCACGTGGTCAGCCAAGGGGGATTTGCTGACCCCAAAGACATAATTTCACTTGTCAGACTCTTCGTTTGAGAGGCTTAAAAGGCAGAGACAAAAAAAGTATTTATTTTTTCTTGAGCATAATTTTTTCTTCCTTAAGTTTTGTGCTTTAAAAAAAGACTGGAATAGACGGTGGCAACAGGTTGAAGGATCTTCAACAGCTTTAAAGAGGTTGATTTTTGTAAGTCCATAAAAGAGACAAGCTTAGACTATCACATTTTCTACTTCTGCAGCTTTTTCTGGTATGAAACAACCATAATTTTATCACCCAGAGGGATCCTCTGAATGCTTGAGGTAGGGCAGTGCTGCTCCAGTTCAAAGTGAAAAAACAAACTCTGTATTTTAGGCTCGTGCCCTGTGTTTCTTGCCCTCCCCACAAGGAAAGCTCCCATGGCAGCCACGGGAATCCTGTGGGAGGATGGAGATGGTTGGCAGAATTTGATTTCCAGACTGGAGGAGCAGCACTGAGAGCCCAGAATCTGGGATTGGAGGGAGGTTTTGTGTCCCAGTATAGCCCTGGGAAAAGCTGGCTGGTGGAGCAAAGGGGAGTTGGTGTGTGTCTGTGCACCAGTGTCCTTGGAATGTCTCCAGGAAAACTGGGGACAGGGAAAGCTCCTTCACTATTTTTAAAATAACTTTCCTGCAGGACAAGCAAGATTTGCTTTCCTGATGGTGGAAGTACCATAAATTCATAATTAGGAAATGAAATTAATTGCTATGTTTGAAGGAGAATGGAGGACTACAGGCTTTAAAGCACCAAAATCCTCCTTCCATCCTCAGGGTCTGGGCTTGCATGGAAATCTGCTGGGATATTTGATATTTGACATTTGATATTAAGGGCCAGGAAGGCACTAGGCTGGTTTTTCTCCAGATGTGAATCTCCATCTCTCCCTGCCTCAGATTCTTCTCCTGCACCAAGACAAGGACGATCCTGAGTGCCTTGGAGAAGGGCTTGGAGACCTGCAGGGCCTGCAGATTTGCCATGGTTATTTGTAACAACCTGTCTTAGAGCTGGGATTTCCCAATGGAGTTTGGGGATCAAACTCCAATTTTCCAGTCCAATCCTGCCCCACAGCACTTGGGAGTTTTAGAAAGTCGATTTGCAGCTTGGTATCTGCAGTCTCAGAAGGAGGTTTTTTGTTGTGTAACCTCTCCTTTCAGAAAGTTTAATCAGAAGGGCTGATTCTCTCTTTAATTGGTGCATATTTAAGGTGGATTTCTTTATTTCTTTCTCCTTCAGCTGCTGCCATCCGGAGGCCAAGTGGTTTGTTTAAATGAGATATTGTTTAAATTGGATATTGTTACTGACCCTCTTCAGCCTTGCTTCGTATTTGTCCTCTGCTCGAAAATCAAAACCTCTCGGTTTGTGCCTCAGAACCAACTCTGCAGATGGTACACATGGCCCTTACAGCACTTTTCTCTGTCACGAATTTGTGTTTTAAAGAGAAGAAGATCAGATTTCAGTGTGTTATGTGGTGGGAAAACACAGCTTTACAATGCTGTGTGCATTAAGAAATGACGGGCCATTGTTTTGCCCTCGCTGCCTGGAACTGGCAGCGAGTTTCAAGGCAAAACACATCCCTTCCCTACCCCTCAGCACAGCTCCTGGTGCCCTGAGAGCATCTCCAGGGGGTAAAGCAAGAAGAATTCCTGAGTTAATGTTGTGCCACAGTGATGAGATGAGTGGAGAAAGGTGGGTTTGTGCCTGGAGCAGCTCCTGCCTCGCCAGGGCTTTGTCCCCAGGGCTCTGTTGGATGTCACCAGCTGGGCAGGGACACCTCATAGAATCACAGGATGAGCTAGGTTGGAAAAGACCTTTGGGATCATCAAAGGTGACCTAATCCTCATCAACCACACCACGTCCAGTGTTTTTATTAAACACATCCAGGGATGGTGACTCCACTGCCTCCCTGGGCACACGATTCCAGTGCCCAATCACTCTCTCAGTGAAGAGTTTTATTTCCCGGAATTTCCTGACGTTCTCCTGTTTGCAGGGATCCCCACTGAAGGCTGAGCCATGCAGTAGGAGCCAGCACAGCCCACGGAAGAGCAGGACCTGCAGGAGGGACGGGCCATGCGGAGCCTGGGCTGCCTCCCCTGGGGACTCCTCCTCATCCTCAGCACCACCAGCACCGAGGGCTTTGCCCGGGCAGGGTAAGGCCGTGTTTTGTCTGCACCTCTCAGGTGTGTTCTCCACCCATCCTCTCTTGGGGGGGAACAGCTCTGTGTGGCTCTCTGGGCTGGTGAGGAGGTGGAAAAAGTTCTCCCAGCTCTGTTTGCTTTCTCACTCAAGCTAAAACATCTCTCAGAGAAAATGTCCCAGCTCTGTTTAATTCCAAAAACAGGGACACAAAGACTTTACTGGGATTTTTGTCCAGGAGAGTCAAAATCTCCTCAGGCCCTCAGCTGTTCAGGAATTATTGCTGTCTCTTTCAAGCACATCATTCAGGAAAATATGTGTGAAATCCTGCTAGCAAACACATCAAGCCTTGTGAACAAGCTGTCATTGGAGGGTGCAGCTCCCATCAGAGGAGGATTCAGCTCCCAGCTCTGATGGATCCAGGGACAGAGGTGTGGAAAGCCCTGGGCTGTGCTTTGTGCTCCCCTGGATGCTGCTGGGGAGCAATTCCCCTTCCCTTTCTGGGAAATGGGTCTGGGAGAACTCCCTGGATCCCAGCACAGCTCAGCTCCTGCTGGGTCTGAGGGAGCCCAGAGCTCACTGCCCCAGTTTCTTCCCCAGCTGAGAGGAGCTGGAGCTCAAAACCCGCCCCCAGACACAGCTCACATTTTCTACAAAGTTTGTTTTTACACTGAAATGCTCCTCCAGCATCAAACCTTTCACATTCTGTCCAGGACTGAAACCACAGCTGAATTCCTCACTCACACGCACAGGCTGCAGCTAAAACTTTGTTCTGAATTTTACAAAGCAAACAATTGCCATTTAAAAATTGCATCTTCTATAACATTAATCATGAGGCTGAGAGGAGTTTTCTGGAGTTAATGGAAACCATCTGATGTCCATGCTAATTCCCAGGCTTTTTATTTTAGTTTCTAATTGAGCTGGGAGGCTGAGACAAGTAGATGGGTTCCTCAGTGGGACTGACCTGCTTGGGCTGGAAATTGTTGAAAAAAAAGGATGTTTAACCAAGACCACTTTGGCTGTTAACCTTGGGAAAGTTTTTGACTGGATAACACTTATCTTAGGAAGGCTAGGGAGTGCCTTTTATCCAACCTCTATTTTCTTTGCGGTGAGCCTGACCCTTCCTGTGAAATCATTAATTTCTTGGTGACCACTGGGGCATCCGTTTCAGGAATGCAAAAGTCTCAGAAAGGAAAAAATCCGCCCAGAAAGTGAGTGATTTTAGGGGAAGGGAGACAATGAACGTAGTGAGTAAATCATCCCTAAATCTGGGTCCCAACTGCTCCCCCGGGACGGGGGAGGAAGCGCTGGCACCGCTCAGTGCTCCAGAGTTGTGTCACTGACCCGAAACAGCTTGAAGTGGCTTCCCAGGTCACTGGGGCAACCAGCCACTGCTGTCCACTAGCCCTGTGCAGAGAGGGGAGCTCGGTGTGCTGGCTGTGGGGCTGTCCCCATGTCCTGGCTGTGGGGCTGTCCCCATATCCTGGCTGTGGGGCTGATCCCATGTCCTGGCTGTGGGGCTGATCCCATGTCCTGGCTGTGGGGCTGGCCCCGTGTCCTGGCTGTGGGGCTGGCCCCGTGTCCTGGCTGTGAGGCTCACCTCTCTGTGCTGGCTGTGGGGCTGTCCCCATGCCCTGGCTGTGGGGCTGTCCCCATGCCCTGGCTGTGGGGCTGGCCCCATGTCCTGGCTGTGGGGCTCACCTCTCTGTGCTCAGCCGCAGGGTTTGTGCCGTGGGGCAGCCGAGCCGCCGGAGTGTCCACACCGAGTCCCACGTGCAGCCCGTGTACCAGCCCTACCTCACCACCTGCCAGGGCCACCGCCTCTGCAGCACCTACAGGTGAGCCCAGCTACCTGTGCCACCAGGGCTTGTGGCAGCAGGGATCCTGCTCCATCCACAGGGATGGGGATTGCTCCCCTGGGAGCGCCCTGAGCTGCTGTGGGAGCAGGAATTGGGTTTGGGGCACTCAGCTCAGCCCATCCTTGCCTTGCAGGACCATCTACAGGGTTGCCTACAGGCAGAGGTACAGGCAGGTGCCTGAGCCCACGGCCTCGTGCTGTCCTGGCTGGAGCAGAGCAAATGGCCACACACTCGGCTGTAACAGAGGTGAGGAGCTGCTGGGTCATCCCAGTGTCACTGCCCATCCCCAAACCCCCTGTGTCCCTGGTGGAGATCCCAGGACTACAGCTCTCATTTATCTGTCAGGTGAATTCTCCCTGAATTAAATTTTCAGCATCACAGCCCAAATGCAGTTCAATATCCAATTAATTCCCAGCTTTTCTCTGCTGACTTTTGGGCCTTTTTCCTTTGGGATCACTTATTACCTTTATTATTACCAGAGGCTAAATAAAACAACTCCTTCCCATCTAAATCAGCAGGAATGGATGAGAAATGCTTTCAGGAGGCCACAAATGCAAACCACAACAGCAGCAGCCAGTCTGTCCCCAGATGAGCTCAGAGCATGGCACCAGGGGCTGCTGCTGCCTGCTGCCCTCCTCCTTCCCATCTTTGCTGCCTTGTAGGCTCCTCAGCTTCTTTCCAGCTCCTCTTCCTTCCACCCATCCTGATCCCTGCTCCCCCTGGGCAACTCAACCCGGCTGTGTGGTGCTGTTGGCTTTTGGGGTGTGCACACATGCAGGGGGGCAGGGAGGGAGCTGGGGACCCCCGGAGCTGCTGGGTGATGCTGTGCTGGTGTTCCCTGTCACAGCTCTCTGCTGGGAGCCGTGCCAGAACGGAGGGAGCTGCACCTTCCCCGGGAGATGCTCCTGCCCCCCGGGCTGGACGGGGAGAGCCTGCCAGACAGGTACTGTGGCCATGTCCCCCCTGTCCCTGCTCCCTGTGTCATACCTGCCCTCTTGCTGCTGGGAGAGCTTCTCCTGGGAGCATCCATGGGGCTCTGGGTGTCTTTTTGCCCTACACCAACCCCTCAAGGGGGACAGGGAGCAGAGCTCCTATCAGAGCTTGGGCCATGTCTGATTCTGTCCCTCTGCACACCTACTCCACGGAAGGATGGAAGTGTGGCTCCCAGGGGAGGTCTGATCTCCCTTTGGCTGCCTTGGTGCTCCCAGCCCTCCTGTGCAGCTCTGGCACCCCCATTTTCTCTGCTGGCTGCTCTGTGCTGGGTCAGTGTGAGCAGAGCTGTGATCACGTCAGCAAAAGCCTCTCTGCAGCACAGAGCCCTTGTGGGGCCGGCCTGAGATCCTGTGTTCGTGATCATCCCTCCCAGGCTTTGTAAACTCTTGATGTAAACTGAAATGCCCTTTTACTGCAAAGTCTAAAAACCCATAAACCAAAAATATCCGGGGGTGGAGGGGAAGCCTGGTGATGTCCAGGCTCCTCTCCAGCACAGGAACAGCCTGATGCTCCTCACAGAAATCAGGCAGTTTGGTGCACACCAGTGCTGCAAAACCCTGCCATGGCATTTCCCAGCTTTTCCCATCTTTCCAGCCTCCTGTAAAGCAGAGGAGGAGCGTGTGGCATTGACCCATGCTGGGCCAGGCAGGGCTGAGCCCATCGCTGACAGCTCTGGCTCCGGGAGAAAGGATTTTCCCACTGCCTAAAACAGATTTGCCCGGGCGTGGGAAGCACTTCAGCTCTTTCTGCTTTGTGGGAACAGCTTTAATAACTCCCCCGTGTGAGGAGAGGTTACTGGGTTTTGTACACACTTGAAAGGCTGATAGCTCCTCGCCACAGCTGGCTGGAACCAAAACCCCGGCCGTAAATCCGGGATGAGAGCTGAGCGCTGCCTGCGCCCGCCTGGCCAGAACTGGGACATTTCTGACCACAGCTTTCACTTCTGGCTGTGTTCTGGGGGGAGCAGGAGGAGGGGAGGAGTCCAGGCTCCCTCCAGCTTAGCCCAGGCACTGGTGGTGCTGAGACACCCAGAGCTGTGCCTGGCACAAACACCAGCTCACCTGGGCAGCACTCACTGGGGTTCCATCACAGCCCCCCTGTGCCCCTCACCCTGTCCCCATCCTCACTGAGCTGTTCCTGTGCTCCAGATGTGGACGAGTGTGCCAGCCAGAGCCATGGGTGCAGCCAGCTCTGCATCAACACAGCCGGGAGCTTCCACTGTGCCTGCCAGGACGGCTTCAGCCTCGCTGCCGATGACAAGGGCTGCCAGCCCCTGGTGCCACTGCCTGGGACAGACACCTCCAGCCAAGCAGGTAACCTGTCCCCAGCTGAGCCCCAGCTGCTGGGGGCCTGCAGTGAGAGCTGGGGTGACACTCAGCATCGTGGGAGTGGCAGGAGATGGGAGAGGGGACAACAGCCAGAGCCCCTCAGGTTTTTTCTCACTGACCCAGGAGTGCTTCTCCCACCCAAACAACTTCCCTTGAGCACAAACCCATCTGTGAGGGTGGCCTGGCTGTGGCTGGAGGTGTCTGGGATGTGTCTGTTCTCTCCATCATCATCCTCGTTCCTGCAGGGCAGGTCTGGAGCCTCGAGGAGCGGCGGGCGCCGCTGGTGACGGCCCATTATTACTTTTGGTACGCGCTGTGACACTTCAAACTCGTACCGTGAGTAATAATGCGCTGTGGCCAGCAC
Source organism: Sturnus vulgaris (assembly GCF_052056855.1). Taxonomy (NCBI): domain Eukaryota; kingdom Metazoa; phylum Chordata; class Aves; order Passeriformes; family Sturnidae; genus Sturnus; species Sturnus vulgaris. Next base: position 2,741,753 of record NC_142264.1, read on the forward strand.
GGGCATCACACAGCAAACATCTGGGACAGCAGGGCATGTGTCCCACCTGCCTCTATCCCTGCCCAGGGACAATCCCTTGTGCCCACCACAGCACAGGGCAGAGCTGGGTGGTTTTTGGCAACAAAAGGCCAGGATCCTCCAGATCTCTTGTCCTTTAAGCATCACCCCACTGCCTGAAACCGTCCCCGCTTTGTTGCAGGTGCTGCAGCAGCAGGAGCAGCCTGTGCCTTTAGCAGCAGGTCCTGCAGATGCTCTGGGGGATGATCCCAGCGGGGCAGAGCCTGGGGGTAGAAAGCACCAGAGCTTGGCCAGAGCCCTGCAGCCACGTCTTTATCCTCAGCAGCTTCCACCTCACCTTGATAGTGACTCACTGACATTGCCTCGGTCACTTTTTCAGGTCCCTCCAGTGAAATGAAGGAAGAAATGAAGGACCTGAGGAGCAGAGTGGAAGCGTTGGAGCAGGTGAGTTGCAGCTCACCCCTCTGCCCTGTTCTGCTCAGCCAGCTCCCAGCCGGGGCTGTTTGCAGCCAGGGTTTCCCTCCTCCCCGGCTCTATTTTTAACATCCCAGCAGCAATCCCAGCTGTGCCGGCAGCGCCCACGCCGAGGCTTTTCCAGCCCTTTGAACACAACCACAGCCCTTTGAGCCCTCCGTGGTGGGTTCTGCATCCCCCCGGGTGGTCCTCCTGGCTGGGAGGGGGATGCACTCACAGCTCCCCTCTCCTTGCAGAAGCTGCAGCTGGTGCTGGCCCCTTTCCACAACCTGATGCTGCCGGAGGATGTCGGTGCAGACCCCATCAGCCGCCTGTCCCACTCCCTCCAGCAGCTGGACAGGATCGACTCCCTGAGCGAGCAGATCTCGTTCCTGGAGGAGCGGCTGGAGACCTGTAAGTGTCTGGAAAAAGCAGTGGGGAAGGATCTGCCTCCAGCCATGCTGGCCACGGGGAGCAGACGTGGGCCAGCGAGATCAGTAACACATATGCCACTGTTAATCTGGATCTGCCTCCAGCTCAGCAGCCTGTAATTAATAAAGGATGAACACAAACAGCCCATTAGCTTCATTTCAAAGCTGTTTCTATGGCTGCACCATCTGACTGCCCTTGTAGCAGCCAAATATTGTAGGATTGGCACATGGAAAGGTGCCTGTGGGGCAGAGCTGAGGGAGGCACTGGGAGCAGTGCACCTCACAGCTCCTGTCCCTTCCTGATCACTCGGTCCTTAGGAAAGAACCCCCAGCTTTTAGGAAATTAACAGTCCAAAAAGTCAATCAGGGAAGTTTAGGGAGCGTGCAGAATTTGGCAGATTTATGAGCCTGGGAAGTTTTAGGCATTTCTTCTGGAAGTTTACAGACCAGTAAGGGCACCAGAGAGGGTCTCTGAAGTAGCAAACTGAGGAAGAGACCACAGTGAGAGCTGTCATGTGTGAAATGGCTGGAGGTCACTGGTGTCCCCACCACGCAGAGGGACAGCATCCCCTCAGGTGCTCCAACCTTAACTCTGAACTTAAGTCTGAACTTTTTTATTTTGATAGGCAGCTCTTTGCAGCTCATTTTTCCTATTAAATAATTCCAGAAACTGGGCATTGCTGGGGTGTGTAACAGCAGCTTGCTGAGTCTTGGAAAGACTCAGGAGAAACTGGTTCAGGGCATATCCAGTCTCAGTTCAGTGCTTGCAGTAATGGCTGAGCAAGAAAAAGAATTCAAAGAACTTGTTTGAAGACAAAGTAGCTGCAAATAGACACTTTAAAACCATCTCAGAAAGGGGTAATTACCAGAACCACTGAGTGTTCCAGCAGGCTGAGTTTTCTAGTAGTGCTCTCCATATATTATTAGTGACAGCACAGAGGAATGTGAGCAGTATCACAAGGTAACATGGATTCATTCCAAGGGATGACTCCAAAGCCCCGAAATTAATTTCTGCCAAGTCTGTCTCATCAAGCAAAACCTGTTTTTGTCTCTTTTCATGGTCTTGCAAGTCCCTGTAGGCCACAAAGTTGTCCTGGCATACCCCAGCGAGCTCTGGGGCTCACAGGGCGTCCCATGGAGTTCCTCAGCCATCCCTGTTCCGTGCCTGGTGGAGCATTTCCCAACTGAATGCTACCCTACAACTGCACTCCCCAATTAACTGCTCAGTGGGGATGTGTGCAATGACCAAAAAAACCCATTTTCTCTTCTTTAAACCATCAGCAGAGGCACCAGGTCAGAGCTCTTTAAGCCATTTTGGCCCCTCTAGGTCTAAATTACCCCTGATCCAGCACAGACTGTGACTGTCACTGGATTTGGGGACATTGTGCACAGGGCCCAGGCAAGAACTGTGACATGCCAGGGAGGTGAAAGTGACACTCCTGAGTGTGGGGGGATGGAGCAGCAAGTGTGGGTGACATTCCTAGAGGTTCAGATCAGTTCGTTCTGCCTGGGAAAGACACAAACCAAAGCCAGGCTAATGACTGAATTTATTTTGCTGAATTTATTATTTTTTTTTCTCTAATCTTCCCAGGTTCCTGCAAGAACGAACTCTAACAGAGTGCCTGGGGATCTGGAGCAAGCTGAGTGCATCCACAGCTCTTATCTCTTATCTCCAGGCTGGGGGTGAAGCCACACCATCTACAAGAAGGCACAGGGTAGCAGGAGGAGGCTGGGCTCCCAGCAATATCTCCATCCTGTCTTCCAGCTCACCTCACCAAAGGGCACCCAGTTCCTGCCAAAGTGGACTCTGAGCCCTCTCCCTGCTGGAGAGGCAGCAAATAAATGCCTTATCTCGTGCCATGAGTGCCTGGCTGTACCAGACTGGCTGTGTGTGACCTGGGGGGTGTTCAGCTTTTCCTCAGTGTTATCCTGGGATAACATCCCCCATGGAGCAGTGGGCACAGACCTGGCCAAGCAGGGCAGCTGCCTCCCCACACTCCCAGTGCTTGCTGGCACATGGAGAAGGTGGGGACAAGTCCCTGCAGCCCCAAGGCAGGTGTCACAGCAGGGGACAGGTGCCTCTGGGTACAGGAGTGGGTGCCCATCCCTGCAGCTCCTGTTTTGCTCTCCAGGACACAGGAGGGCAGAGGCACAGGCAGGGGAAAAAGACCACCCCGTCCCTCCATCACCGAACCCAGCCCCTGCAAGAGCTCAGGGCTCAGCTCCCCACATCCTCCTCCCTCAGCCCCCACACAAGACCAGGAAGCTCCTTGATTTAAATAACCAAAGGTGTAATTTCTGGTTTTTGGTTTTTTTTGTTTTTTTTTTTCCTGTAAAGCATCACATTCTCACATTACCTTCTCAGCCCAATTAAAAGTGAACAGCAGACAACTGCACATAGAGGCACTGCTCCCTCCTCCCAGGAGGAGTCAGACATGATTCCCCTCCCCAGGAGCCCTCCCGGGCTGACCCTCCATGGCAACCCTTTGTCTGCCACTCTCACAAAGTGCTGGTTTGGTTCCCATCCTCCCACCCCGACCCTTCCCCTCCCCTGAGTCTGTACTGTAAGGCCCCTCCAGTGAAGCCCCTGGCAGCACCAGCTCAGCCCTTCCATGGAGCTCCCTGCCTTTCCCAGCTGAGGCTTTAGCCCCAAAATGCCAGAAAAACACAACTCCACCAATGCAGGCTGCAGGAGCTGGGTGTGCTGGTTACCTGAGTAGCTCCAGGTGGCTCATCCCAAGGTCCCCTGTGCCATGAACAGGAGAGTTAAAGCTACAGGAACCATGGACCTGACCCAGCCACCAAGGGCATCAACGTTCCACAGCTCCCAGTCAGAGATCCAGGAGCTCTGTTGGTCCATCACCCCCAAAGCACAGGGGAACCCCTTTTATCTGACTGACAAAGAGGTTGATATCCCCCAAAGGGGGAGCTGAAACCTTCCAAGCCTTCCCAGCCCCGTTCCAGCTGCAGCTCACCCACCCTGTGGCTCTGCAGGGGTTTTACAGGCCTTGGAGAGCGGCAGCTCCGCCCCGCAGATCAGCAGAGACGCGGGACAGGCACCATCTTTCGGCCAGTGCTGACCATGACAAGTGACAAAACGAGCACGACAGAGCCCTTTGCCTCCGTGAGGGGCAATGCAGGCACCGGGATGTGGCCAGGCTGAGCCACCACCACGGCAGGCAGCTGGCAGCAGTTTCCCAAGGTGATGCTGTTGTGACACAAGGGCATCTCAAGGGGACAGGCCCGCGAATCCCGCTGGTGGGTGGCAGTGCTCTGGGCTGTCCAGGGAGGACACCACACTCCTAGTGCTGCCGAAAAGCCAAAATGTGGATTTTCACTCAGTTCTCAGCCCTGTTTGAGCATCAAGGTTGTGCTGATACAAACTGCTGCCGGGCCAGCACGAGCTGAGCCTGCAGGAACACAGGTGCAGGGACAGTCACACGAGGCAGAGCTCAGGCTCCAGGCAGGATTTTGCTGTCACCCCGTGCCAGATGAAAGAGCTGGGGGAACTCACCAATGTGGTCATCAAGCCCTTTGGTAGCACAAGTTTGATGCCTGAGAAATTCAGAAAAAGGAGACATTTCAAAGTGAGAAAATGAACGCATAAGAGAAATCCACTCAAAGGGGAACCTTAGTGCTGGCTTGACACCCTGTGTGCCAGTCTGTGGCTGCTCCCAAGAGTTAGAAATCACTGCAGAGGAGAAGTTCCTTCAGTATTTGGCAAGGACAGGTCCCTTCAGCCACCACCACACGGTGACACCACTGGAGAAACCTCTAGGATGAGTTCTTTGCCTCGCTTGGACGGCCTGACAGCCTGAAGAGGGTTTCCCTCATGGTGCTGAAGCATCTGTCAGTGAGGTCGGTGACATCGTCTGACGTCAGCCCTTTGGTCTCTATTGGAGGCAGAACCTCAACCTTGATTTTGCCTGAGGACAAGAGAGGAGCCTGTAAGAAACCCACACAACACAGGGTGTTCTCTGCCCTGTTCCCCACCCTGGACACCCCCAGCACAGCTCTCAACCCCTCCCAGGGCTTCAGGTATCCATCCCTGGAGCAGAGTTAGATCCCAGCTCCAACAGCTGTGCCACCCAGAATAATCCCCCTGTGCCCCAAACTGCCATCCCCCCCAGAGCCTGCCCAGAGCAGGAGGTGCTAACCAATTTTTAATGAAAACATCCCTCAATGTGTTTAATTACAGCCCTTCCTGAGTTAACCCAGCCCAGGCTGTGGTGCCAAGTGCTTTGAACTGCCTCCAAACATCTCCCAGCAGGGCTCCTCCTGTTCACTCCAGCTCTGCTTCCCTCCCACACCCCTGTGAGCCAGATCTCCACACGGGACAACAGCAACCTTGTCTCCAAGTGACTCTTTGTTACCTGATGTAAATAGCTTTGTCTTTGGGTTATAGAAGCTGGTGAAGGAGGAATACACCACAGGGATCACTGGAACCTTGGGGAAGGGAAGAAAAAGAGGATTCAGCAGCTCAGGGCAGGCCAGAGACAGCAGAGCTGACCTGGCCTGGCTGTCAGACACACACACAGAGGGTACACACAGCCCCACAAACAACACCCACTTCCAAAGGCTGGAACAATCAACAGCCAAATGGAATCAAAACCACTCCCCAAAAACTCAAGGGATACACAAGGAACCAGGGCCAAGTTCCATTCCAGCCTCAGCTCAGCACTGACTTTTAGAGCTCCTTGACCCAAGTGAGGCTTCAAACCTCAGGTATTTCTGTCCTGCAATCAAACACTGCAGGCTGCCTGTTGTGACAGGCCTTGCCTGTTGTGACAGGCACGTGTCTGGGGCAGGGTGGCTGCTCTGCTTTCAGTTTCTAAGAAAAGGAGCCACCAGTTGTTATCAGTTGCTCCTGGGGAAGCTTCAGACAGACACAGGGCCAGGAGGGCAGGCAGAGCTGTTGTTGCAGTGCTGGTAACACAGCCAGGATCCATAGTTGGTGACTCAGGGGGGTGTAGCAGAGGCGGGGACCAGCTCCATGTCATCCTTTCCTCCCAGCAGCTGCCAGGCTCTGCCTTGGCTGCATCACCCAGCCAGGAATGGGGATGGTACAACACAGGCTACACCCTGGGCTTGGCCAAATGAACACAGCGAGGGAGCTGGCATCTCTTCCTTTTCCCAAAATCCCTGCTGTAACACCTCTCCTGGGGAAACCAGTTTCCTCTGAGGTCTCGAGTCATCCCAGTCTCTGGCACACTGCCCCAGCACTGTGCCCAGGCAAGCACCCTGCTCCTGAGACAGCTCTGGCTGGCTGAAGCTGTTTGCCTGCTCCCCCACTAAGCACTAATGGATGCTGTTATTTTGGAGAGAAAAGACATACCAAGAACTGCCATATGGCTGCCAGGGAGGCAGCAGCTATTTTCACACAGAGCAAGCCCAGATGTTGCTCTAAAGCACAAGAATTAACAATCCTGAATCACCACTACACTATTGCAACCTAGGGGATTGAGAAAGAAATCAACAGCTTTGGGCTTCCCCAGGAAAGAACCCACTGGGCTAACTGCCAGGAGGGAGTTCTGGGCTGCAGCCATGCTCACAGGAACCCCTGGGCACAGGCACTACCCTGCCGTGCTGCCAGGAAAGCCTGGAAATAGGGATCAAGTGTGCCTGTCCCTCACACTCGTCCCTCAGAGGGGACCAGGACTGAGGCAGGCAGGAGAGAGGACAGGGCAATTCTCCACTGTCTGCAGCCACTCGTGCCCAGGGTCAGCTCATTCCCAGAGGGGATGGAAAAGGCTCTTGGCTGCTGCTGGGCAGCACTTCTGACACCAGTGGTTTACCTGAGTAGGTGTTACCTGGGAACACAGCTCATCTGAGAGCAAACAAACCACACACTGCATGACCAGTGTGCAGTGCCACTGCAAAAGCACTCAGGACTCCCATGCAGGGATAAAGCACCGTTACCTGTGCCTGGACAGCAATGTGAAATGCTCCTTTCTTGAATGGCAGCAAATCCCCAGTGCAGTTCCTCGTGCCCTCTGGGTATACCCACACCTTCACCTGCACATGGAGAGACAAGGCTCTGCTCCAGAAATGCACTTGCAGTTGTGGGAGCCACCAGCCAGCTCTGCCAAGCTGAGCCAGCAGCAGGAGTGCCACAACCCCTCCATGCCAGCCCACCCAGCTCCCCAGTGACACTCACATTCTCAGCCACCATAGTTTTGGCCACCTCTGACATCACCATCTTGGCACTGCTGGTGCTCTTCCTGTTGATGAAGATGACGCCTCCGAGGTACATGATGAGCCCCACGCTGCCCATGTACATCAGCTCTTTCTTGCCCACCTGGACACAGTTGTCGGGCAGGACCTCCATCAGCCCTAATGGGATGGCAGAGGGCAAGACCCAGCAGTCACCCCCCCTGCCTGCACTCAGGTAGGACAAGGACAGGGGCACCAGGGACAGGGACAGGCTGGTGCCTGGCTTCTGAGAACAGGAGGCTTGGCATACAGCAGAGTTAGTGGGGCAGGGTGGCTGCAGGTGACAGCAGGATCCCCCCTAGGGAGTCCAGCAGGGCCACTGGCATACCTGCTGGGCCAGCACCTCAAGGACAGCAGTACTTGGGGTGCTGCACAGGTGTGGCATTGCTCAGAGTGACATTGGCACTGGCATTGCTCACAGGCCCAGGAGACCCTTCCCACAACCAGCACTGATGGGGAAGCTGCACCAGGGGCTGCTTGTCCAATAGATTTCTCCCAATGGTGAGCAGGAGAAATGTTCTCTTCCCTCCCACCAGCTCCTCACCCATCATGTCGAGGACGCTCTGATGGTTGGACACGATGATAGCAGGGCCCTCCACCTTGAAGTTCTCCAGTCCCTTCACCTCAAACCTCAGGCCAAAGAAATACTTGAAGGTCCTGACAGCAGCTCTGATGATTCTGCAGAAGAGAAAAGCAGTCAGCAGCAGGGTAGGGAGGGCAAGGGCTGCTATACTCAGTGGGGATGGAAGGAGACAAGAAGAGCTCTAGGACAGAAAACTTCAAGTCTTATTTGTGCTGTGGTCCACCCAGGTGTCTGCCCTGCATGGTCCCACACGCTCCAGGATGTGTTCATTTGCCCTGTTCAGTGCCATGATTCTGGGCTGCCCTGGTGCTACCAGGCTCTTCCTCCTGCAAGCAGCAGGGCCCTACAAGTTCTTCAAACAATTCTCCCAGGGGCTGCCACTCCCCAGCACACCCAACACCCAAGGAGGGCTCTGCCAGGTCTGCTCCTTGCAGTGCTGGAAGATGCTGCTCAATGATACAAACAAACCTGGGGTGCCCAAGGAAGGAGAGGAATGGAGGTGAAAAACGCTTCCCTGCACAAGGCAAGGATGCAGGCAGAAAACAGGCTGCTCCCCACATGGCTTGGCAGAGGCTGGGTGCCCCCAAGCAAAGCCATGCTCAAGCTTTTGCCCGTCCTCAGTGGATCTACAGGTCTGACAGAGCTCCCAGCTTTTCCCAGCTGGGAGACTCCAGCAGCTCCACTCACCCATGCCAATACTGGAGCACATATCCATGCCCTTGTCAGCCCATGGGAGCAGGGCCCATCGATGCCACCCCCTGACCTGGGGACTCTCCAGCTAGGCCAAAGGACACAGGCAGAAGCTGGCAGAACACAGGGGCTATTTTTGGCAAGGGAACGGCTATTTACCAGGACAGGTGGCAGAGGAGCCTGCACGTGAACAACGCTCCCAGGAACAGCCACCAGCTTGGCTCTGCTTTCCCCTAGAGCTGATTCCAGAGCTGACCTGCCCTCCAGCAAGCACCTGGATGTCCTGCCTCAGGGCCACCTTCTCCCTGGCAGACAGGGGATGGAGCTTTCCTTCCTGCAGCAGGAGATCAAGGGAGAGTGTCACCTTTGTCCCTACCACAGGGTCCAGCTCGGGAACTCTGCAGCACCATCCCCCTGAGAAGCATCCCTGTCACTCAGGTGGGAGGTGAGCACCTGGGCAGCATCTCATCCTGGCTTGGCAGTAGCTCCTAGCATCTGCTCTCCAGAAGTCTCCACAAACTCTTGAGAGATAGGATTTTGCCCAGCTTGCTCATCCCCATAGCAAGGCTATGTGCTATCTCTGTGGCGTGTACCCTCATGCAGACCACCCGAGCTGGCTGTGACACTGGAGTTCAGGCCAGGCCAGTGCCCCGAGGTGACACTGCTATCAGTCCTCATTTCACCTTGCTGCAAAGGGCCACACCCAGGAAAAGGACACAGGGAGGTGCGTGGAATGCTGAGCTCCCGAGTTCCACATCCTGCTCCAAGGTTACAGCAGTGCAGTCCAGGTGAAGAGATGGGGTTACAGGTGAGAAGAGGCAAGGTGACACCAACCAGTGAGGTCATGGGGGATGCCAGGCCACCAGGGTGACCTAAATCACACTTCTCCTCCCTTCTGACTGCCAACCAAAAGAGAGGTCACCGCTCTGGAAGTCACAGTGCTCAATGGCTGCTGGGAGAGGCTGGTTACACATTACTCAAGAGCAACCATCCAGCTTCCTCCTGCCAGCCCAGAGCCAGACTTTCCTTGCACAAGATGTGGCGTGAGCCACTGAAAGAGGCAAAGGGGCAGAGATCAGAGCAGGGAAAGAAGAATGGGGTGACCAGCAGACCTGCTGGGCTGGCCACGTCACCCACAGGGTTAAAGGATGGATCTGAGTCCTCTCCGACCCCATAAGGGGCTTCTCTGCTGGAATCAACGACCCAGATGTGGTGCAGCTACAGCTGCACAGAGCTGTAAAACCAGTGCACTTATTGCCAGACACAAGGAGCACAAAAATGACAGAGAATGGGACTTTTCAGTGCATCCCTAACAGTCTGAGCATGAAAGCCAGCAGCCCCCAGATTCACGTGCTCTGCTCCACAGCCAGTCACAGAGGCTTGTTTAGGATACTCTGATTTTCAAGGACTACTGAAATCTGCTTACCAGATTGGAAGCTCTTGCAAGATGTTTTGCCACAGATAAACAGTTCTATCTCTATCAGACACCCTGGGTAACCTCTTCCAAGTCACACCAGCTTGACACTGGAGCCAGCAGCACAGCAAGAACGGGGTGTTCTGCGCCAGGCAACAACACTATTATCACTATCTGTCCACCAGCACATGCTCTGCTCCAGCCCCCTTTCCCAAGCTGGAATAAGCAGCCTGGGATGTTGGAGAAATAAGGAATTCACTGGATCACCTCAGCCACGGACCTCCCAGGGGCTGGGATGCATCACCAGGATCTTTAGCTAGTGCCACTACATGGAAACAACTGCCTTGTGTTACAGGAAAAGGGCGGTTCTGGCCAAAATTCAGCCCTGGGTTTCAACATAAGCAATGCAAGCTCTTGTTCCCAAATAATTCCTTGAAGTTTACAGAAAATTTAGAGGGTTTTTTGGGGAGGAAATAAAAAGATAGTGTCTCCATCACTGACATCATAAATTCTCCCAGCTGCAGAGCTGGCTGAGCGTTGGAAAGCTGCTCCCGCCGAGCGAGCCAAGGCAACCAAAGCTGGACAGAGAGCCAGGCAGGAGATGGCAGAGCAGACTGCCTGGGGCCATGGCACCAGCTGGGACGGGCAGGGCACAGCCAAGGCAGCACATCAGTGCCCTGTGCCTGCTCCTTCCACCCTGAGTCCTATGTGCGAAAGCCACACTGCAAAGCAAAGTCCAGCTCCACCTGCTGAGATGCTGCCAACCTTTGATCCTAGAGGATGTTAAGGCTCTCCTTTCCCTCGCATCCATATAACATGGTCATAAAGCCGCCCAGGGGAAAGCAAAGGCAGGAAATGAGCTGTCCCGTGCTGTCAGCAGAAGTGCCAGCTCTGCCCTTAGAATGTATCTTGGATGGAGAGGAGGTGCTGGATGACAGCAGCCCCTTGACCCTTGCCACAGGTGTCGTGCTAAGGGACACAGGGTGGGACAGCAGCTGCAGGAGAGCTGTGCCCTGGCAGCACAAGGCACACCGCCTGCTCCTGGGGCAGGAAACACCCCGAACACAACCAAACAATTGTTAGCATCAAAAGGGACCTTCTAGAGATCAGCTACATCAGGGTCACCCAGTGACACAGGTGTGTTTGGAATATCTCCAGACAGGTAGGCAGCCCGCTCCAGCACTCTGCCACTCTCACCAAACACCGCTCTCCTGCAGCTTTCCCAAAAAAACCCCACCACGGCCACCTTCCAGGCACTTCATCCCCAAACGTGTCTTGCCGAGGGCTCTGCCATGGGCCAGAACAGCCCCGCTAAGCCCGAGCCCCCCGGGGCTGCGCTGCCACCGATGTGACAGAGATCACCACCACCCCAGGAGCTCCGGGCAGTGGCGGGGAGGTGACAGCGCTGTCCCCAGCCCCGTTCCCCCCGGTGCCCGCTCACCTCATGTTCTTGACCGTGCGGCCGCCGTTGGCTAGCAGGCAGGCGACGGCCGCCAGCGCCGAGGTCACCAGGCACAGCAGGCAGTAGAAACCGATGCGCAGCGCGAAGTTGACGGTGGGGCTGAGCTCCATGAGGACGTGGAGCAGCAGCAGCACGGCCGTGCCCCATAGCAGCCACCCCAGCTCCATGACAGCGCCACCCGGAGCAGCCACCACTGCCGCCTCCTCCCCGGGCAGCCCGCGCTGAGCCCGCCTTATGTGGGCGGCCCGGCCCGCCCCGCCGCTCCCTCAGCCGCTCCCTCCGCGGGGCGGGCCGGGCGCCCCGGGAATGTTCCCCGTGGAGCGGGCATTCCTCGGGCGGCTTGCTGGGCGGGACTCGGGGCATGGCCAGGGGAGGGAGGCGTGGAAGGCTGTGGGGGTTTGGTTCCCTCATGGAGCTCTGTGGGGGTTTGGTCCTTTCACGGACCCCTACGGGGGTTTGGTCCCCTCATGGAGGACTCATCGACCCTCATGGAGGCATGAGGAGTTTTGGGACCCCCATGAAACCCTGGGAGCGTTTTGTCCCCTCATGAAGCCCCGTGGGGGGTTTCGTCCCCTCATGGAGACCTGTGGACATTTTGTCCTCTCACGGAGCCCTGTTAGGGGTGTTTGGTCCCCTCGTGAAGCCCTGTGGATATTTTAACCCCTCATGAAGCCCTGTGGGAGATTTGGGGCCCTCATGGTGCCATTTGGGGCTTTGGGATCCTCATGAAGCCCTCTGGGCATTTTGTCCCTTCATGAAATCCCATAAAGGGGTTTTGTCCCCTCATGGAGCCCTGTGGATGTTTTGTCCCCTCACGGAGCCCCGTGGACATTTAGGACCCTCACAGAGCCCTGTGGTTGATTTGGGACCCTCATGGACCCCTCTGGGCCTTTGGGACCCTCATGGTGCCATGCAGGAGAGTTTCACTGCCTGTGTGATGCTACGGAAAGGCTTTGGGGTTCTCCATGCTGTGAGAGAGTTTGTCCCTCAGGGCACTGTGTGAGGTTTTGGGGACCATCATGGACCCTTGCCCACTTTCTCCACTGGTGCTTGATGCTGGTTTTCCAGCAGCACAAACGTGCTGAGTGGGATGGAGCTTTCCCTGCTGGCGCTGGGTTAGGATAGGATCAGGCCCTGAAGCTCTGCGAGTACAAAGCTGATATGGGAGATGAAAGTGTCTGCTGGAACCGACACAAACCATTAATTGACCTCAGCTGGTTTTGCAACACTTTTTATAGCGAAACCCGAGTCCTGCGAGTCTCTGTGGAGACTCCACTGGGGTAAGATGTGACCCCATGGTTCTGAGCATCCCCTTGGCATCCACAGCTTTGCAGCTCCTGGAAAAATCAAGGAAAAGTGTTAGCCCTGTTAAAATAACTGTTGTTCCCTCAGCTGTCCTTGGATTCACTAACAGAGGTTGCGTTCTGTTCCCAAACTCAGCAGCTTTAGGGCTGCGAGCAGGACACAAACTCCTTCTCTACAGAGAGCTCCTGGCTGGCTCCCTATGGCTGCCAGGCAATGACATCTCAGAGCTGGTCTCATGATTCCAGCTAATGCCACAAAGAACCCTTATTGTATCAGCATCTCCACACAGCATTAGATTAATCCCTGCTGCCTATGTTGTGTGGGCTGTTCAGGGAGCCCTGCTCCAGCACCGTGCCAGCCAACATATGCCTGGGAAGTCACTGAGACCTTTGCATCTGAGCAGACGCTGGGCCCGGAGCGATTCTGTGTTATCCTCGTGACTTTTTGCTTTTGTTGACACGAGAAGAAAGTCCCTGGTGATCTGTCACCGGGCCATGGTGCAGCCCGTTCTGCAGAGCTCATAAACTCTGGCTGACGTTGGGAATCTGAAATGTAAATTCCGGCAGGGCCGCGGTGCCGGCGGCAAGCGGAGTGAACAGATCCAGTGTGGCAGGGTTGGTGCAGCGCTCCACGTGTGGGCTCCTAGAGGAGCTTGGCTGCCATCCCCCTCTCCCCACGTTCTCCAGCGCGTTATCTGGAGTAATGCAAATGAAACATTTGATATTAGTCTGCAGCTCAAGGAAGGGGAGCGCTTTCTGATGCCAGATTAGAAGCCAGACATGGGCCTGCCTGTGAGCAAGCAGAGCTGTCACACTGAGTTATTTCATAAGGCAGGCAGCGGTGCTGCCAGATGACGACAGCCTGTGCGTTAACATTTTCATAACAAATTGCCTGGTGGAAGAGGCCCGAGAGCCTCTGCCTGCTGTGCAACACGAGGATCACCTCATCACCCTGAGACGTGGCCATTTTGGGGCAGAGGCAAGGGCGACCCTATCCCTGTCCTCCCAAGCTGCAGCAGCCAGGATGAAGCCGTTCCAAATTCTCAAAAAACCCTGCTTTGCTAGATTGTGCTGTGTGTTTTGCATATTTAGGCTACTGATTGGATTATTTAAACATAGTAGAAGGATCCCTGCAGGAGAAAGAGCCCATCAAGTGCCAAGCAGAAGGGTCTAATCTGCATCACTGCTAGTGGGATTTCTGTGCCTGGGTCCATGAAGAGCCATGAAGCCCAAAGCATTACCCTTATCTTACAATAATCAGGCTGTGTTATTTTATCTTTCATTTGCCTAAATTTATTGCTTCCCTTGGCAACAACATGTGACCTCCCTGTGGATGACTAGCTTCTGACTGGAAAAGAAACAGCCAGGGAGAGCATCTCCCACATATGGAGAAGGGAAGAGAGGGAAAGCCCTCGGAGGGGTAGGAAGGAAGGAGCGATGTGTCCATCTCTTCCTGGCTGAGCAGGTTGTAGAGCAGCAGGAGGCTCGAGGCTGGGTGGGTGGGTGGGTGCTCAGCAGGACCCTCTGGAGATGCCAGCTGTACCAAAGGAAGGTTGGATTTATGGAGAATCTCTCACCCTGCCTCTGCCCTTGGCTTCCCACAGCAACTCTGGCAGCTCTACCCATCAGCCTGCTTCCCTTTGCCTCCTGCCAAGGGCTGTGTGTTGAAAGCAGCAGCTGGGTTTGGTGGCATTAAAGTGGGGGGGAGGAGGAAACAACCAGCCAAACATCCTTGTTTGTGGCCTTTTCGTGGCATGCATGTGTGAGGCTGGGAGCCCTCACAGGAATGGCAGACAGCACGAAGCTGTGGGCTGTGCGGAATCCTCAACACCAACCCTTCGTGCTGGGTGCTGCACAGCAGCCTCCATTGTCAGGGGCTTGGGGACAGTGAGGTGATCCAGGCATCTGTATAACTCCTTCCAGACCTCTGTCAGTCCGTCCATCCATCCATCCATCCATCCATCCATCCATCCATCCACCTCCTCACCTGCCTGAATTAGCAGCTGATTTTGGGAGATGTGTCAGAGCCTGGTGTCACTGCGTGTCACCTCTGCATAGCTCAGGGTACACAGGACATCCCAGCATCACAGCACTGACGTGTTTACCCTATGTAACACTCTCACATGGGCAGGGCTGCAGGCTGGGCACCTGGACTTTGTTTGCATCCATAAGCAAGGCTTCCCCAAGGGCTGACATCACTGGCTGGCATCAATTTTCCTGCAAGTGTTGCCCTGGAAAAGACAGTGAAGAGGTTTACCCTGGTCAGGAACACCACAGTCTGCTTGGTGAGGATGGTGCTAAGAGAAGTTTGTGCAAAGGATGTGGGTGAATCTCATTTCCCTGTCGCCTAAAAGGGCATATGGGAGGTGAAATTTTCCTGCTGCTCCTTTTGTGGGCAGCAGGGAAAACTCATGGTGAGCCCACAGTGGCAGGGGCAGAGATTCAGGCTGACCCTCAGCCTCCACGCTGGCTCCTGCTGCTCCATGGCCACGCTCCCTGTGGTTGCTGGGCTCCTCGGTAATCACACGTCAGCGCTCTGGTGACAACAGAGTAAACACTCGGGGAGGAACCGGCTGGTGACTCAGCGTGGTTTCAATGTGAGCTCTGCAGTTCCCCGCTCGACACAGAGCCTTGCACAAGAACCAGAAGCATGAGATTGCTAAAGTGCCCGAGCTTCTGCAGGCACAGCCTCCACTGGCCACTGGAAAGGCAAAGAGCCCAAGGGACTTTGACTCTGGGAACACTCAATTAAGATAGAAATGTGTTTTTAAAGGCTATTAAATAATCTGAGCCTTCCTTCCTGTAACCTTTACTCACCTACAAGTAACTCTATTGAAAAAGTAAGACATCATCTTCTGGGACATTCATGCCAGCCAGGTGTGGGTTTAAACCCATGCAGGACACAAGGAAAGATGCTGATCCACAGAGGAATGCCACAGCAGCACCTCACAGAGTGCCAGGGCTGTCAGTGAGGCTGAAGATTGGTGTTTGCAGAGCCAGTGAGCATCAGGCAAGGATTGCAGCTGGGTTAACACACCACCAAGCCCCTCAGCACTGGCTTTTATTTTTTTGCTCCTTTAGACTTTGCCAAAAACAGGAGGCAGCATAAGCACGAGATTTCCAGATCTTACTGTTGCATTTACATTTGTAACCACAGGCTGGAAATCCCCCTATGCCTCACGGCCTCTGCACTATGCTCGGAAATGAGAGTGTGCCCAGTACAGGACATCTTGTCTGGCTGCAGCTCTCGAGCTCTTTCAGGCACAGGGATATAAAATTGGAATCACTTTTTTTTTTTTTTTCCAAGTTGCAATACGATTAAGCTTTCTCCCAAATGTCATGTATAAATAAAGGAAATCAAATTGTTTCTGATGGATTTTGTGCTGGTGGAAGGGTCTGGGTGATTGACCTGGAGACTGATGCACTGAGCAGGGAAAGCAGAGCTGTGAACCAAAGGCTTCTCTTGGTGGACAGCCTGGGACTGGAGAGGGGTTTGTTGCATGTCCCTTGTCAGAGCTTCTCAGCTCAGAGAGCTCATGATCATAATGTGTCCCACCTTGTCTGGATTCAGCCGGTGGTGCTGAGCTCTGGGTGTGTCTCCAGGGTTGGACTGCCATGTGTTTATGGGCTGTGCGTGCCCCACCTGTGCAACCTGAGCCGGAAATCTCATCCTCTCCTCTCCTGCAGCCCTTGATCCCTGAGCTGTGGATGTGTGGCTGTAATTACAGGAACTGGGCAGATCCTGTTTCCCTGGGGATCTGCAGTCCTGGCCGCTGCAAAGTGGGACACTGGGGCTCTGGGAGTCGAGGCAAGGTGTGCCCAGAAAGGAACACTGATCACTGGAATCTTCATCTCTGTCTCCTGAAGGACGTTTCTCTTACTCTGAAGCATCTCATAGCACCTGCTGGGTGCAGGCTGAGCCATGCTCTCTCCCCAGGCTGAGTGTGGCATTCCCAGGTTGCCAGACTTGCCAGCACCTGTGCCACAGGGTGTGCCAGCTCTGTGGCACACAGCAGGACCAAAGGGCCTTTGGTCTATGTCCAGGTGTACAATTAAACATCATTTCTGTATCACAGGGCTGCTCCTGCAGCTGAGCTCAGCCAAGGCAGCTGCAGCACCTCCCCAGCCCCAGATCACCCCGAGGCTGCTGGTTGCTCTGCTGGTGCTGCCAGAACTTGGTGCTGCCAGAACCACCACCTTTGAAGATTATCCCATCCTCCTGCTCCTGAGCAAGTCTCCTTCCCCCTTCTCTGCCTCTCCACTGGAAAATGGGCTCCAGCACCTGCACAGACACTTGCTGGGGCTGAGCACAGGAGTTTCTTGAGAAGAAGAAGGCGTGTTGCCACCACAGAGCAGTGGAAATGTACTGACACCGTTGGGCAGGGCGGGAGGGAGCGGAGCAGCCCGGGGTGCTTTCAGCACAAAGACCGTTTTTCTTGTGAACAACTCCAGTCTTGCCACAGGAATGAATTTGGGCTGGGGCTGAGCTCACACAGGGCTGGATCCCAGAAAGGCTGCTGGGATTGGCTGCATCACAGCCAGGCAGCAGCTTTGTTTAGTAGAAGCACAACTTGAAACCAGCACCCAGTTCTTTGGGTGTGTGAAATCAGTACCCATCTCTTCTTGGGGTGCCTGTGTGGGAACAGAGGGTCTGGGTAATTGCTGGGTGGAATGTTGGGGTACCTGGAATTGGATGCCACAAACTCCCCAGGTGCTGCCCTCTCCTTGCACAGCCCTGCTGGCGCTGCCAATGTGTTGCAACTGGCTCAGGATCTCCTCCAAGTGCCAGAGTCCAGCACAAGGTGAATTCTTTTCCTGGCAGACCTCCCTGGAAATAAACCACGTGCACCTCAGCGGGCTAAAATCCACATGGGGAATATGTCTGCATGAAACAAACAGTTGCTCTCTCTCTGTTTCCTCTGTTATTGATTAATGCCTTTTAATGACTCTGACCTCAAAAATCTTGTAGTTGCCACCTTCACAGAAGATCAATGGAGCAGCATTAGCAGGAGATAGAGTCAAACTGTCCTGGGCGAGCTCTCTGCCGAGGCCAATCTGGGAGCAGCACAATCAATAGTTCAGCATGACCTCTCCCTCTTGCTTGCTTTTTTTCTCCTTGAGCTGGTTGGGCAATAAAGTCTGCTCTGAGCTTTCACCAGGACTAGATTATAACTACCCAAATTGATCTGATATGTAAAGGATAAAAGGTCCTCTTAAGCCAGCTGTCTGCACTGGCAAAACTCAAGTGGCTGAGCAGACAGGGTCAGACCCTCATTAATTCTTGGATGCTTGGGACCCTGCTCATGCCATGCGTGAAGGCTGGACCACAGTGCTGGAGGGAGTCAATTAGTCATGACAAATCCAATCTGACTTCTTCCCAGAGCTTTCCCAGTCAGCTGCCTGTGCTGCTGGTGCCTTTTCATGAGTGCATCATCATTGAAGCCACCATGCCCCGTCCCTCCTGCTCTTTTTGTGATATCTCCTTTTTTCTGTTATGTCTCTTTCTCCAGGGAGAAATTGTGCTGAGGATGGAGAGCCCTTTATAGGTTCACATGCTGCAGTGAGCAGATGTGCCCCAGGTGAAGTGTGAGGTCCCAGAGCAGAGGAGGTGAGGGGGTTTCTCCTTTGTTCAGACAGCCACTGCCTTCATGAAAACCTTCTGAACATCAATCCTTCAAACTGCAGCCTGTCTCCTCGCTGAAGCTGAAAAACAGGGAGCACTTGGAAGATCAATGTTGACTTAAAAACTGTGTCCAAAGCTGCTTGCCCCACCTGTGCATCTCTGTCTCCTCTGAGGCCAGCTGAGCCCTGTGCCTGCTCCAAGGAATGTCTCCCTGGCCAAGCCTGACTTTGGGAGCCAAATGCCATGGGTGAAGGCTGTGTCCTGGCTCTCGTGTGGAGGGGCTGGGGTCTGCCAGGGGCTGTCCATGGGCACTGGTGAGGGAGGAATCCCCTGGGCTGTATCTCCCAGAGCAAGCCCTGGTGATGAATAACTCCATAATCTAAGCCAGTGCAGGCATCTGCTTGCTCAGCCCCCTTCTCCAATCTCCTTTGCAAACTCCCTTTCCTCCTTGGCTGGGAAGTGCCCACGGTTGGCACATGATGGAAATCCCAATGAGAGAAGCTCCCCTTCCAGAGCCAGCACCGCAGGGCTTCCAGCCACAGCCACCACCCTTTGCCTTTAACCCCAGCACTGCCTGCAGAGCCTTTGAGCTTCCCTCTCTTCCACCTCATAGTTCAGAGACATCCCTGGGGGGTCCCAGCCCAGGGGACTGGTGGTGAATGAGACCCCCAAACAGTTCCCAGCAAGCCAGGAGCTCTGTGGGAGCTGCAGTCCTGACCCAAAGCATCCAACGAGCCCCAGCACCCCCATTCAACCCCCTCGGAACTTCGTAGTGCTTAATTACAAGTAGCAGGGATTCGGAGAGGAAGCAGAGGGGGCGAGCACAGGACAGATTGGAGGGAAGATTGTGCTGGGGGTGGCAGGGCTGTCAAGCCAGAAACACAAGAGCTGATTAGCATTTCTAATTATAACCGATGCGCTCAGCCCGGCAGGGCCCGGCAGGCAGCAGAGGCAGCTGACGGGCTGTGCGGAGCCAGCTGTGGATGCCACGCAGGAAGCGCGGGCGATCAGCCTCAAATCCTTCAAAGATGCACAGAAAAGAGCATTAAAGCCTGGATCCATCATCTCCGGAGCTGCGGCGCTGCCTGGGAATGCCGGGTGCCATCGCAGCCCACCCGGGGCAGAAATTCCTCGAATTTGTGGCCATGAGGCTGATCCTGATGGCAGAGGAAAGGGGGGTGAGATGTGCCCCTATTTTGGTTGGGGGTCCTGCACTCCGCTGCCGAGCAGCACTCTGGGCACTGCGGGTGATGGCATTGTGCTGTCCCCATCCGTCACCCAACTCTGACATCCCACCCAGATGAAGATGGGCAGCACTGGGTGCTCTGGATGGAACGAGGGGATGGGTGGCTGGAGGTCTCTGCTCACGAATCACTGCTGCTAGCTCTGGCTGCAGATCATTTACTCATTATTATTTAGTCAGGTAAATATTACGGGCCAGCAAATGACCGCTCCAGGGCTGTGGCTGCCCTGCGATCTCCCATGTCCCGAGGGCACGGTGCTCTTGGGGACGTGCCCGCAGAGCCACCGCCTGGCAGGGAAGTGATCAAGAGGCCAGCGTGCGGCACACTGCGGGCTTAGCTGGGATTAACAGGGCTTTGACCAGGAGAAACTGAAGCGACTTAATCAAGGCAGCGAGTAAAAGAATTCCCAGGGAGGAGATGAGCATTGACTGATCCCGGCATCTTCTGGATGCTGACAGCCCCTGTGGGAGCATTTTCCTCACCTTCGAGCTACACAGCTCTGGGTGCCTGCCTGATGCTGGAGCCCATCCTGGCAGTGCCAGGGGAGGGGAGAGATCCCTTGCACAGGGGCAGCAGCCCAGGCAGTGCATCCCTGGTGCCAGGGATAGAAACTGGAGATGGGCACCGTGGAGAGAGATCTCACTTGAGGTATCATCACACCTGCAGAATTTTTATTACTCTTTTGATTGGATTAATTAATCATTCAGTGATAACTGCTCGTTAGGCATTCTAACAATCAATACTAATCACTTAATTACTTGGCATATTACAGCTTGGGATGGTCTGCTCATTCCTAATTAGATCCAACGGACAATCCACTCCTGAATATTGCAGAGCCCTGCAGCAGAGTTCTGTGGATTTCAAGCCACCCTCAGCTCTCGCCCAGGTGTGTAATTTCCCATCTCCATCGAGGATTCTTCCCCCACTCCTGGCCTCCAAATTCAAGTCACAAGGAGCTGCAGGAGCAGGGTGAGCAGGGAGTGTAGAACGCATCCAGCAATGCACCTTCCTGTCCCTGCTGTTTCCCAAGTTACCAACCCCACCATCAAAAATAAATCTCAGAGGCTCTTCTTTTTTCCTGTCTTAATTAACACTTCTTAAAAATAAGAACCTGTCAGAGAACCATGCTGGCTTCAGTGGGATGGTAAAACCTGCCTGGATGGGGGCTGTGGGTGGCCAAGGTGACGTTTATTGTCCCTGTCACCACAGCACCGTGGGCAATGTCAGCCCAGCCCACACAGAGGTCAGGGCACAGCACTGCAGCAGCAGGGACCTCCTCGGGGTTAAATGCAACCAGCAAATACATTGCAGGATTTGGGAGGTTTCAGTCAGTTTTGTGTGATGCTCCTTGTTCATCACCACTATTCCGATTAGTCCAGCAAAAGCTTTTGCTCATTAGGCCCTGATTACTCGGTGCTTGGCGCTCACACTGAGCGGGGATCTGGGCTCGCAGTGACCAGCTTGTTTTCAAAGGTCCTTTTGAGCCAAATTCAAAAGGAAGGAGCAACCTGAACCATGAAAAGGGGGCAAATGGATAATCTGAAGATTTGCTGATAGCAAGCAAGGAATTATCTTAACAATAACCTCTTGACTGATCTTTTTTTGAAGTGGAGTCTCCCAGATCATTTCCCATCATTTATTTACTCTCTATCCCCTTTGCTCTGACTTGCCTGTGCACACAGGATCCCCCTGGATGGGGCTGCCCCCGGCCTGTCAGACACAAAGCAGCCACAGTGCAAACAGGGAGGACCAGCCAGTGCTGCTGCTGAGCTTTGGGGTGGGGAAAGGACACAGCGAGGAGGAGAAGGAGCAGCAGTGATGGCAGAGCTCAGGCCTGAGGGGATGCAGCCCCCGAGCTGTGCTCGCAGGTGACCTGCGATGGATGACAAGGAGGGAGTCTGGCTGTCTGTCACCCAAAACGGCTTTTAGTAAACCTGAATCTGCTGTGAGTGCTGGGGGCCAGGTGGGATCAGCATATCCCTGCTCTGCCAGGATCATCAGCCAGGGCTGTGCGCTGAGGTGAGCCTGGGGATGGCATCCCCGAGCGGGTGGAACCCCGGCATGTGGTGTGTGCGTGGGGATGAGATCCCCAAGTGGGATGAGCGGCTGGATGGGACCCTCGGGGCTGTGGCACGAGACCCCCGGGTGAGATGCCAAGATGCGGAGCGCTGGATTCGGCTCGGCCGAGCGGGGCCGTGCGGGGCAGCATCCCCCCGGCTCCCCGGGCTGCGGCGGAGCTGCGAGCGCCGCCCCCGCCTCCCGCACCGCCCCGCGCCGGGCGGAGCCGCCGAGCCCCGCGGGCCGGGCCGGGCGCTGCGGCGGAGCGAGCGGGCGGCGCGGCTGGGCCCCCCCTTCCCCGGGACCCCCCGGCTGCCCCCCGGCTCCCCCCGGCCCCGGTGGCGGTGCGGGGGCCGCGGCCGCCCCGGCCATGCCCCCCGGAGCCTGAAGCCCGCGGCCGCGGGGCGCCCGCAGCATGCGGAGGATCCGGCGGCTGGTGCATCTGGTGCTGTTCTGCCCCTTCTCCAAGGGCCTGCAGGTACCGGCGGAGGGAGGATGAGTCGGGATGGGGGATGCGGGCTCGGGGATCCGCTGTGCGGGAGGATGCGCTGGGATGGGGGATGCGGGCTCGGGGATGCCCGTCTCCGCATCCTGGCACCGGCCGTGCACAAAGGGACGCTCCGCCTCGGTCCCCCCGACGCCGGTGCAAGGAGCTGGGGGCCGGGCACCCGCACCGCAGGGGTCTGGAGCGGCACTGGGGGGATCCTGAGCGGCACCGGGGGGATCTGGAGCGGCACCGGGGGTCTGGAGCAGCACCGGGGGCCGCAGAGGTTGCATAACCCGCGCCGCGCTCCGCCGTGCCGGAGCCCGGGAGCATCGGGGCAGCCCAGCCAGCAGCTCGCAGCGCTGGGGGAAGCCGCCGATGCAGCAGGGCAAGGATGGCTCCTTCCTTCTCTTTCTTTCTTTATTTTCCCTCCTCTTCCCTGAGCTTCCGAGGAGCCGGGCACCTCCCTCAGATCTCCAGGGATGCTGGGGCCAGGGATGTCAGGGATGCTGGAGTGGGTGTTTTCTCTGCAGCCCTGGGATGAGAAACCCTGACTGGCAAAGATCCTGGAGCAGAGGGGTTATCCCGGAGGTGATGAGGGAATTACCCGGTGCTGGCAGGAGGTGGGTGCAGAGCTGGGACTGCTGTGAAACAACCCCCGTTTTCCCAGGGGAGCCGCAGGCATGGAGCAGGATTTTGTTGATGCTGCATCCATTTTGCCTTTGAAGTCAGCCCCAGCCCAAAGTCACTTCCAGATCCTCCAGAGTCACTCTTAAACTAAACACAGCAACTCTCACAGGGTAACACCCTTCAGTGCAGGGAAGGCAATGGGGAGAGAAAACCCTGTGCCTTGAGACTGAGGTGCTGGAGGAACCCTCAAAATCCAAAATCCAAGCAAAGCTCCGGGGAACTTCTCAGTCTTCTCAGGAAATGCATTCCCTACTCCCATGCTTTTTTCCACCATTTAGGGGATGATGAAGCCAGAGCTCCCCATGCCACGCTCAGGCTGCAGTGCTGACCCCCCTTCTGCCACAAGAACATGATGGATTCTGAGTCAGAATAAGTAAAAAGTGACATTTTGTCTATTCCTGAGTTTTCCAAGACATATCTCTAATGGGAAGCCGCTGGAAGAGCCCCTTTGCTGAGGGCACCCATCCCGGGCAGTTTTGGGGGGCTGCTGTGCTGGGGAGGATCTCAGGGTCTCAGTGTGTCTGACTTCAGGGCCATGAGCTGCTTCTCAGCTCACAGGAGCAGCCACCCACACTTTGTCTTTGCCAAGTCCTGGCTGTGCTTGGCTTCTCTTTAATTTAATTTCACGTTAATTAGCCGTGCCATTGCTTGACAGGCAAACCGAGCACCCTGGCCTGCTTCACACTTTGGGGTTTCCAATTAACAGGAGAAATGTCATGATCTCGAGGCAGACCTGCCTGCTCTCACCCTCACTGCCCATTCCTGTGGCTCCCAGAGCCCTGGCAGCTCCTGGAGAGGGGCTAAGGAGGAGCATTTTGGGGGTGGGGAGTGGTTTTGGGCTACAAGACCCAAGTGAGGATCCCTGGCAGGTTTTAAAGATGCTGCACCCAGTCAGATCCAGCCCTATCCCAGCTGCGGGTCGTCAGGAGGGTTTGGAGGTGGCCAAAGGCCAAGGGGTCTGTAGAATTACCTTCAGAAGCGGGATAGAAGGGTTTGTTTAAGGCAAGGATTCATTCCCTGCCCTTTGGCACTGCCAGGATCTGCTCTGTTCCACGAGCCAGGTGAGCAGCCTCTCGTGCAGGAGGCCAGATGGCAGCAGTGCTGCTGTGGCAGGGTCAGGAGGGAAGAAACAAAGCCAACAAAACAAAATCCTGCTGAGAGCCTCCGAGTTGTTTGCACAGAGCATCACCTGTGAGCTCCTGGGTTTGTTACTCACCCACTCCCACACGGGAACTGCTGTTGGGAGCTTCCCCTGCCCGCGGGGGTTTTGTAAAGGGGGGGTTCTGCTGGGAGAGGGCTTCCCAAACAGGAGCAGAGCTCTTGCAGCCCCTCTGGGGTACCCCAGGCTTGCACAGTGGCCACAGCTCCCAGGGATGCACAGCATCCAGCTCCTTGCAGCCCAGCCCTGTAATCCCCCCTGCTTTTAGGGAATTTTAAGTGACCTACTTGCAGCAGGAGTTGCATAAGAGACTGATGAATATATATAAAAAAAGCTGAAGGTTTCCCCAGCGCTCAGGTCAGTTCGTGTGGCAGAAGCCGTTCTTGGCCAGCTGCCGCTGCCCTGCCCTTCAAAAAGGGTTTCAAAAGCATTTCCTTTCCCTTGCAGGGCCGCCTCCCGGGGATCAAGGTGAAGTACCTGCTGGTGGTGTGGCTGGGCATCTTCGTGGGCAGCTGGGTGGCCTACATGCACTACTCGTCCTACTCGGAGCTGTGCCGCGGCCACGTCTGCCGGATGATCATCGTGAGTGGCAGCACAGCCCCTCTTTGTGGCTCCTGTTTGGGGTGCTGGGCTGTGGGAACCGCATTTCCAGCCTCTCAAACCCCAAAGCTGGGAGGAGGAGCCTTCCTGGCAGCTGCTGCCCTGGTGCTGTCCCTGCCATCGTAAGGAGCTCGGAGCAGCAGGGGTGAGGTGACCTTACCCTGCCAGGGTGACGGTGAAACAATTTAATGAGATGCCAGAGGGAAGCAGCCAGGGCAGATGTGGACAGATCCATGTCTGTGCACGTGAAGCTGGAATGTCAGGGCAGGGAGCAGGATCTGTGGACAGGGACAGCATCACACCAGTCCCCTCTGGGCTCTGCAGAGCAGCAGGAAAAAAGGGGAGCACTCTCTGTGAGTGCTGATGAGCTCTAAGGAAAGCACAGAGCTCTGGGGGGCAGCCTGGCTCTGTGTGTTTTGCCCTGTTTGGGGTTTGCAGTGGGGTGCATGTTCTGTGTTCGTGTGTCCCTGGCGTGGGAGCAGGTCTCAGCCCAGCCCAGGTGAAGCGAGAGAGCTGGGCTGTGTCAGAACAAGCCTCGTTTATCAATCCCTCAGCAGAGAAGGGAGGCAGGAATTGCCATAACAACAGCAGCGATCGTTTAATTTGATTTTCTGCCTGACTCCGACCGCGGGGTCTTGGGCGCTAATTCCTGCTCGGAGCTGGGGCTTCCAGACACCGTGTCTGGCCATGTCCCCTGTGAGCAGGTCCAAGGGTTAATTCCCATCCACAGAAGAAAAAAAAAGGGAAAAGATGCAGTGAATGTCTGCAGCTCCAGCTTCCAGCCCTGAGGCTGCCGTGCCCTCGCTGAGGAGCTGCAGAGCTGCAGCCTCTCCTGCTCAGGGATGTCTCCAGCTCCAGCCCAGCCACACATCAGAGCCACTGTCCCTGTCCCTGCCACCTCCTGGCCTGGGGCCAGCCTGGTTCACAGCAGGAACTGCTGCTCTGCTGAGCATGCTCACCCAACACTATGCTGCCCTCTCCTTCAGCCCAGGGAGTTCTCCCAAACCCCTGGATTTGCAGCAGCAGCATCCAGGAACAAATCCCTGAGGTCCCTGCCAGCAGCACAAGGGTCCCTGCCAGCCCAGCCCCACCATGTCCAAGGCACTGAGCTATCCCTAAGGGCTGGTAGACATCTGTCCCTGCTGAGCTCCTGTCTCTCCTTGCCCTCCCCAGTGTGACCAGTACAAGAAAGGGATCATTTCTGGCTCCACGTGCAAGGACCTGTGTGAGGAGCGCAGCCTCGTGTTCCAGCACTGCCTCTCCTCCTCCCCCAGCCAGCAGGTAGGTCTGTGCCCCCCAGCCATGCCAGGGGCTGGGCACCACCATCAAACCCTGCAGATCTCCCCCTCTGCCCATGCTAAAGCAGAACCCAGCTCCCTCCATTGCTGTCCCCGTCCCTGTGCTCCAGGTTTACAGAGGGCTCTGGAGGGACAGGGAGGTGATCATCAAATGTGGCATCGGGGAAGCCCTGAGGGCCGACAGCCGCCCGGACTCGGTGCCCAGGAGGGACGTGGTGCTCTTTGACAAACCCACACGGGGGACCTCGATGGATGAGTTCAAGGAAATGCTCCTCAACTTCCTGAAGGTCAGTGCAGGGCCCTGTGTGATCCCACAGGCCTGGGATGGCTCCTGTGAGCCAGAAACACCAATTGTGTTTTTCCTTCCCTTTGGACAAGAGCTCCTCCTGCCAGTGCCCCCCACCCAGTGCTGGGTGCCAGTGCCATGCACTGTGGAGGAAAACCTCCAAACCTCCATTCTCTCCCATCAATTCTTACCTGTGAGATTTCAGTAGCAGCATCCCTGGAGGTGGCTGTGCCATGGCTGTGGGTGGCATCTGTGCTGGGCAGAACTCATTTGGTGGCCCTGGTAATTGCCCCTGTTGGGGCTTCTGTAGCAGTGGTGTGGTGGCAGTTCTGGCAGGAGGGTTTAGAACAGCCCTGAGGATGGTAAAATTCTGCTGGAGCTGGATCTGCCCACACACGGTGTGGCACTAGATTTTCTGCAGTGTCACCATATCTTCCTCTCCCCAGCTCAGTTCTTTGCTCCTCCAGTTTGGTTTTATGACGTGACACCCAAGCATGGAGAGCTGTGAGGGTCTGATGACACTTCTTGTCCTGTTTGCAGTCCAAGCTGGGGGATCAGCCATCTCTTCCCGCCTTGGTGAGCCGGACCATCACCATGGCAGACGTGAACCGTGATGGGAAGGTGTCCCTGGCAGAGGCCAAATCCATCTGGGCGCTGCTTCAGCTCAACGAGTTCCTCCTCATGTTCTCCTTGCATGAGAAGGAGCACACAGCCAAGCTGCTGGGGCACTGTGGGGACCTTTATGTCACCGAGAAGATCCCCCACACCTCTCTCTACGGGGTGGATGTCCCCCCTTTCCTGCAATCCCTGCTGCCTTCCATCGGCCACCAGCTCATCCACCAGTGGTTTGCTCCAGCCTGGCCCCGGCGTGCCAAGATCGCCATCGGCCTCCTGGAGTTTGTGGAGGAAATCTTCCATGGGACCTACGGGAGCTTCTACATCTGCGAGAGCAGCCTCAGGAACGTGGGCTACAATGACAAGTACGACTTCAAAATGGTCAACCTGCGCAAGGTGGCCACGGAGATGACAATCAGAGGTTTCCTCAAGGGCCGGCACTGTGAGCAGAACGGGGACTGCACCTACGGCAGGGACTGCACGGCCACGTGTGACAAGCTCCTGAAGCAGTGCAAGAGTGACATGGTGCAGCCCAACCTGGCCAAGGTGTGTGGGCTGCTGCAGGACTATCTGCTCTATGGAGCTCCCCTGGAGCTGAAGGAAGAGCTGCAGAAGCAGCTCCGAACTTGCATGACCCTCAGTGGCCTGGCCAGCCAGATGGAAGTGCACCACTCCCTCGTGCTCAACAACCTCAAGACCTTGCTCTGGAAGAAGATTTCCAACACCAAATATTCCTAATGGGGGAAGCACAGCCCTGGAGTTTCCAATCTGTGAGCTTGGAGTGAGGTCCAAGGGCTGAAGGCCTGTTTCTCCATCCTCTAGCCCCCAGGAAAATCACACCCTGCACAGGGAGTTCAGCAGAGCTGCAGCCCCTTCTCCTTCATGGAAAACCAAGCATCATGACTTCCACCAGCCGGCAGGATCAGGGATGGGTCGGCAGGAGCAGAGCTGGGACACAGAACAGGGCTGAGCAGGCTTGGGGGAGGAAGAAGACATGGAAAGGGAAAAGGAAGCAGAGCCCAGCTGGATGCATCAAACTGTTCCTTGATGAACAGGAAAGCAGAGCAAAGCGGTGGGAATGAATCATTCATGCTGTACTTGTCACATCTCCTTTTGAGGAACGGCTCTGATGTAAATAAACAGCTTTTACGTGAATCACACCCGTCCATCAATAGCCAAACAGCAGCCTGTTAAGTACCAGCTTGTTTGTGATCCAAAAAGGAGGAAAAGGTAGATTTCCCCGTTCAAAAGTCTCCTTAAGTGTCTGAGTCATCTGCCATCAGATCCAGCTGTCACACAGGAAGCAGATCAGCTGTCTGCTGCACCGTGGAGAATCCTGGCAGTTCTTTGGTTCCGTTTTTAAGTGCCTGACCCTGACGGTGATGCCGTGGCTTGTGAGAGGCTCCCTGCAGCTGCTCCTGCCCCCAAGTCTGGAATTGGCAGCACAAGCCATTCCCTCACGTGTCCGCTCTGGAAGCGGCCGAGGCCGAGGATGGCTTAAAGGCAAAGGGCTAAACACGAACCGTCGTGACCCCTTCACTGCTCCGGGTGTCACTGCCCGCCGCACTCAGAGCAGGGATAAGCCAACCCCTCCGTTTAATTCTCCAAAAAAAACTAAGCTGGGTTTGCCCTGCAGAGGTTGAAGGTTAATACCAGAATAATCCAGTGCTTCTCTCATTATTAAAATGAATTTCCAGGCAAAGCTTTTAGCAGGTCTCCAGACATTTTTTTTTTGGCTGTGTCTGCACTCCCAGGGCTCCAACTATGGCTGTTTCCTTGAAACGCTCAATTATAGCAATCTTACAACTCTGGGCAGGGAGGAAGAGCTGGATAAACTCCCCCAAGGTTGCTCTGTTCCCAGAACAGCCCTATTCCTGCTGCTGGAGCATGTGCTGATTCTGCTGCCAGCAATTCCTTAGGGAAGTGAGCGTGCAGCTGATGTGCAATCACAAAATAAAAATACACCTGACACTGCACAGCACCAGGGCTGCAAAACTTAGGAGCCTTTTTGGGAGAAAGATCAAGATTTTCCTTCTGTTGGTTTTTTAGGATCCTCATCACCTCTCACTGAGGGCACTTTAGGGTCAGGAGTGCTCTGTATCCAGCAGAGCTACCAGAGCTCTCCGGGCTGAGGAGTTGCCTCTGAAATGTGATTTTTCCATGGAATAGTTGAGCACTCTCAGGATTTTGTGTTTGAAGCCTGGCTTGGGTATGGACATTGCCAAGGTCCTGTGTGCAGGTGCAGGTTCAGGTGCACAAGGGAAAGCCAGGGCTGGAATTCACAGGAATTCACAACTGAGGCTCCAGGGAGCCACCCCAGCTCCTCATCCCTTGTCCTGCATCCCCATGGCAACAGCTCCGTGCCAAATCCATCTCCTCCTGCCAAAATCCCCCCTCAGGGTGTCACAAAAGCCATTTTTCATCTTTTCTTCCATTGTTTACTCCCCCTAAATCCCTGCTGTTCCCTTCCCTCAAAGCAGTGGTAAAGCACCTGGAAAAGTAGAGGAAAATTGTTCGCCCAATATCAGAACCTCCCCAAATATTTATGAAGAGGTGGCCCCTGTAGCTGAGACCTGGCCCTGACAGCTTAATAGAAATAGACACTTGTGAAAATTGTTCCCTTAATCCATGCCCCCGTGGCCCTGGACACTCACAGGAATTGCTGCTGACTGCCAGGAATTCTGCTCATCACTAATAAAAAAGCACAAAGTGAGTGCAGTTTACAAACCACACTGGGATACACGAGAGAAATGAGTCAGGGCAAAGCTGTTTTACACTCCAATTCCTCCAGATTCCCCATAGGAGATGGAAAAAAAAGCCAGGACACTCCAAGACTGACAATCTGATCTCACCGGATGCCCTTTGTGCTCAAGAGGATGGAGGTAAAAACCTTTAATTGCTTTAAAACAATCCTAAATTCTCATATCCACGAAGTCTTAAATCCTACAATGGTTAAAAAAATAGCATTAGTTGGGGTGCTACAAACACACAGCATAATCCTTTCAATCTTGTAGGTGGCATCTTTATTTAGTTTTTTTATTTAAATTCTTCTTAACCATGTAGAGAAAACACAGATGATCAAGTTTTAGGAACCTCCAAACCATCAGACGTGGATGCTGCCAACTAGTTCTCAGTTGCAATGTTTGTCAGACATTCTGCAGCTCAAGAAATTATCTGCAAATAAAAAAAAAAAAAGGTCCAGTATGTCAGAAAAGTTGAAGAACAGGCAGGAAAAGGGACTAGTAATGTCAATACTAATGAGCTAATTAACCCCTGCCATCCAGCCTCTGCTGTCCTCATTGTGTTGGGATTGTCTCATGATTTTTCATCCCAGAGGAAATAATGAAATTTAAAATGAAACCACATTTTAAGGCTCTGTTATCAGGGTTCACAAGGGAACCTTTAAGACAGGGATTTCCTTCAGTCCAGAAGGACATGGCAGAAATTCAGGAGAAGCTCTTTGCTGTTACATCAGAAAGGTTTTGGAAAAATATCTGGCTGGAGGAGCTTAGGAAAGGGATCATTTAAGAGCAGGATAGCTGGAGCCTGCTCTGGGTTATTCCATCACTCCCTAAAAATCCCAAGGTGAGTTTGCCAACCTCAGTGCAGAGCCAAGCTATTAATAGTGCAGGGAAAAAAAAAACTGGGCTTATTCCAGCTTTTAAAGCCATGACACAAACCAGTCCTTGATGATGAAGGGCTGTGCTATGTGCAGAGATTTTTAATTCCTTTCTAAACCACTTTGATGCATAACATTCATGTTTTCCAGAGCTCAGTGAAGCAATATCCATGGCCCAGGAGAGCTGCTTGGGGAAGAGCAGTTCCAATAAATGCCATCAGGAAAATGTTCATGGTTCTGCTGTGCCTCACACAGGGAAGCTCTGAAGAGACTCTCATTAGCACTCAGTGGCCATGCAGAACCCCTGGTGTGAGGAAAGCCTGATGAAAAACCCCAAACACATATTGCAGGGTTAAAAGAAGTCAAGAAATAATTTAAATAAAAGAGCCACATCCTCAAGCATAACCATATTCCCACAACCTTATTAACATTCTTTTCCAAAGCTAGTGACTTTTGCCAATTAAGGGGTTCACGTTGCACCACCTTTGGCCCTGTCATGGCCATTTAATGAGGTTTCCCAATTAGCAGTGCCAGAGTAACTCAGTGCAAAGCCTCAGGGTCACAATCTGCGTGCCCAGAGCTGCTCTCAGTTTCTGGTGTCCCTCAAGAAGGGACAGTGACACACAGCACGGTTTGGATACAGGGACACCTGTACAGGGTCTGGAGCAACCTGGGATAGATAGTGGAAGGTGTCCCTGAATAGGAGAAGGACTGCAGGACAGTGTCAGCTGCACCCTGTCCATCCCTCACCACTCCCCGTGAAAGGCAAGAGAACAGTTAAAGCAATCAGTGTCAGGTTGTTGAGCAATCCTGAGAGCTCACAGGGCTCAGAGCACCAGGGAAGACATCGCCTGTTCCTGTCTGCCACCGAATGACACAAACGTGACACTGCAGCCACGCCTGCAACACGACTGGGGCAGGGGCTGGGCAGCTCCCAGCACTGCAGCTCACCTGCTCCGGGGCTCCTGCACGGCCCAGCGCTGCCCCTGGGGAAGGGGGAAATACACGGACAGGGTTTAGCCACACCCCAAAGCCTCCTTACACCGCTGCTGTTTCACTGAAAACAGAAATTTAAAAGAAATAAATTAACGGCACGGGAGTATTTTGATTTTCTGATAGGATTAAACTTGGTGACTCCCAGATCAGAAAGCCACGTGCATCCTCTGCTGCACAGAGCAGCACTTTTAACACCCACATCTCACATTGCCAGCAGCTCAGTTAGTTTTTCCCCTGTCTCCCATCAGGCTGATTAACAGTGTCAGGCTATCAATCACTCGGAGTGCTCACGGGGTGCAGAACAAACGAGCGTAGAACATAGCCTGGGTCTCTCTTGCCACTCTTTGACACAAAGATGCCACAGCAGCCATCTCTGCAACGCCAGTGGCAGCCCGGGGGGAACAAATAACCCAGAAAGACTGAAAAAAAATATAATTGTGGGTGGATGTCAACCCCTGGAAGCATTTAAGGCCAGGGTGGATGCTGCTCTGAACAACCTGGGATAGTGGAAGGAATCCCTTCCAATCCAAACCATTCCAGGATTGTGTGGCATTTATAAAAGCAAGATTTTATCACCTATTTCAAAGCAATGCTACAAAGGTATTCGCTGCACGTGGTGATACCAAATGCAGCATCCCACTTACAGTCAGAAAGGTGTTTGAAACTTGCTTGGGCAGCCTTTTTCTGAAGGATCACCCTTCATTTCTGGTCACACCATCTTGGTCACCTCATGCTTTTGTCCACGCTGAATCAAGAAAAATAAAGGAAATATGCTGTTAATAATCACCTAACTACCTTTTTTTTTTTTTTTTGTGAAAAGCAGCTTTTATCTGAAAACCAGATAATTACAACAGTTAAAAAGAGGATATCTACTGAAAATTGATGTTAGCTACAGAAATATTTGAAAACATTTTCCTGAAAGCCCTAAGTTTTCAGTGGGGTGTATTAAAATATACACAGCTGTGTATGCTTTAAAGATAGATATATAATACATATATATTACATATAATATATATTAAAAGATATACATTTAGTGTGTATATATATGTATTTATATTTTTTTTTCTCCTTGTGCATTCCATGATATGCCCCATTTCCAGCGCACGTGGCAGGTCCCGGAGAGCACAGAGTCTGAGGGGAAAGCGCCATTCCCACATCCTCACCTCGCTCGTGTCTGCTCTGAGGGGGAAGCGCCATTCCCACATCCTCACCTCGCTCGTGTCCTGCCGCCGCATCCGCTCAGCGCCGGGGCCGGGGAGAGGCGGCGCCGGCCCTGAGGGAGCCACGCCGGAACATGGCGGGGGAAGGTGAAGCTGTGGAGCCGCCTCAACCAGCACCGATTTCCTGCGCCTGAGGGACGCAGAGCTTGCCGCTGGCCCTGCAGGGAGAGGCCGAGGCCGGTTCCGGTCGTTGTCCGGCTGAAGCACCAGAGGAGCTGGAGGATTCAGCTCCCGCCGCCCCGCGCCCGCCGAAAGGGCGATGGAGCCGCCGCATCCCGCTTATATAGGGCGGGAACGGGCGTGCGTGCGCGCCGCTCTTCCGGCCGCCAGCGCCCCCTGCCGGCCCGGAGGACCCAGAGCCGGGAGAGGGCGGGGTTGGGATGGGACATGGGAGGGGACACGGAACAGGACACCAATGGGACATGGAGCCCTGCCAACCACAGAGACACTAGGCTGCTAAGGGATGGATATCCCTTTATCCCTTTTCTCAGCTGCTCCTGGAGTCCCGCACCTCTTGGGATCCCAGCGTGTCCTGGGACAAAGTGAGGACCCTCCGACCCCCACTGGGAACCCTCTCACCCTGCTTCAGCCACCTAGCTTGGGGACATCCTTTCCCTCCCATTGCCTTGACTGCCCTGGTCATCCCCATCCCATTCCACAAGGGAAAAACCCCATAAGAATCACAAAGATAAATCCCTTTATTTGCTCAGAAGAGACGCAAGATACAAGTGGTTTCAGGTGAGATCAGGACAGCAGCACCTCCCTGCCACAGTGACAAACTCAAGGACAGGAGCAGGGGCTGGCCTGGCTCCATTTTCCCTTGCATTGGTCTGGACAATTTTTTGGAGCTAGAGACCCTCCACAACTATTGCTGTGTACAGGACTGGGGGATCCCTTCCCCAGCCAGCCAGCAGTGCCAAAAGCCAGTGCTCTGGATGCAGAGCCAGTCCCATGGGATAACTGGAGCAGATCCCATCATCTGAGCCCATCCCTAGGACTCTAATTGCGCTCAGCTTTGCTCCTCAGCTCCTCCATGGCCTCGCTGTGCCGCCTCTTGTCCTTGGCACGGATGATGGTCATCCTGAAGAGCTTGCAGTAGAGCTCCACGGCCGCGGGGCTGTCGTCATTGCCGGGAATGGGGTACGAGATCAAACACGGGTTGCAGTTCGTGTCCACCACCCCGACCGTGGGGATGTTCATCTTGGCCGCGTCCCGGATGGCCACGTGCGGCTCGAAGACGTTGTTGAGGGTGCTGAGGAAGATGAGGAGGTCGGGCAGGCGGACGCCGGGGCCGAACTGGATGTGGGCGTTGGTGAGGAGCCCGCCCTGCCAGTAGCGGGTGTGCGCGTACTCCCCGCACGCCCGCGCCGTGCTCTCGACCAGGTGGCAGAACTGGCGCTTGCGGCTGACGAACAGGATGATGCCCCCGCGGTAGGCGACGTGGGCTGTGAAGTTGAGGGCCAGCTGTAAGTGCTGCATGGTCTGATCCAGGTCGATGATGTCCTGATCCAGGCGGCAGCCGAAGATGTAGGGCTCCATGAACCTGCGGGGGCAGCGGGAGGGTGGCACAGGGGACACGGGGATGGGGGGTGCGGGCACGGAGCGTTTCTGGATGTGTGGAACCATCCCATGCTCCTGCTCCTGGCTGATACCAGGTGTTCACTGCAGACAGCCCTCGTACTCAGTGTCTGTCCCAGTCTCACACCCTCTCTGCCCACATTTGGGGAGATTCCTGCAACTTGGCCTGCGTGGGCAGTTCCAGGCTCAGGCCAATCCAGCAAATGTGGTCTGGGGAAGCATTCCTGATGTCAACCGGATCACGAACAGCACCACTCACCTGTGCCGACATCCCTTTTTGTGCCCCAGGTGCACCCGAGCATCAAAGAGATCTTTCAGGGTGAAGAGCTCCTTCAAGTTGAAGAAGTCGGGGTGGCGGAGAGGCTCGGTCAGCAGCTTGTCATCCTCAGCTGAGAGCAGAGAAACAAACAATCATTGTGTTTGTGGGGACGAGCAGAGTGGCACCATGACCGCTGCTGCAAGGCGGGCATCACTCAAGGACCGGGATGCCAGGGATGCAGTGCCCGGCTCTGGGCACTCACCGCGGGGCCGGCTGCCTGTCGGGACCGGGGCCGGGGCCGGAACCGGGACGGTGCTGTAGAACCGCGGGGCTGCTGCGGGAGAGAAACACGCGGGTCACACGGGCGGGCCGGGGCGCTCCGAGCCGAGCCGCGCCGAGCCGGGCCAAGCCCCGCTGCTCACCTGCCCGCAGGAGCCGCAGCACCGCCATGGGCACGGAGGAGGAGGAGGAGGCGGAGAAGGGGAAGGTCAGCGGCGCTTTCCGCTTCCTGCGGGGCGGAGCTCAGCGCACCCTCCGCGCTCCCCGGGGCGGTTGCTCGCACCGCTCCCCGCCCTCCGCGTTTCGTCGCCGGGTAACGCTCCGTCCCCTCGGCCCGCTCCGTCCCCTCGGCCCGGCCCGGCCCGGCCATGTCCGGTCACAGCCCGGGGGTGCCCCGGCGCTTCCAGGAGCTCACCCTGTACCGCGGTTACGGGTGAGCGCTGTCCCGGGCGCGGCTCCCGGCGCGCCGCTCCCCGCGCTACCTTTGCGCCACCTGTGCCTACCTGTGCACCACCTGTGCGCTACCTGTGCGCTACCTGTGCTCTCCCCCCGCAGGCAGCCGCCGCTTCACCCCCGGTTCCGCACCACCAACCAGACCTACGGCAGCAGGGCCCCCACGGTGCACGAGTTGCCGGTACGGGACCCAGCACCTGAGGCAGATGGGGACACGCTGTCCGTGTCCGTGTCCATCCCCGGTACAGCCGGGCTTTGCAGTTGCTGGCCGTGTTGGTATTGAAAACATCCCCCCTACCCCATCCCCGATCCCCTTTTCTCGCCACTCGCAGAACTCCTTCCACTCCATGCCGCACAAGTTTTCGGATCACCTGAGCAAGAGTGGCATGTACAGGAACGACAGCCTGAACACATCCCTGGAGAAAAGCCACTGCACCGGCTCTGACACCTTCATCACCGCCTACGAGCACCTGGATTTCCACCCCAGCTACAACCCCAGCGGCCCCTCGCACTGCCGGGACCAGCCGCTGTAAGGAGCGCTGCAGTTCTGTCTGCCCGCCCACAGCCAGCCTTGGTACTCAATGGAGCCGTTAGAGTACAGAGGGAATGGTATTAGGTGTAATATATTAAAGATTTAAGGTGGTTAAGTGTGTTAGGTAGCTCGTGTGAAGCATTTTAACTGATTTATCAGCGGTGGATATATATACTAGAACGACATAAATTCCCCTTCTCCCCTTCTGTCACTAATGACCCTTTACACTCTTGCCTCATGTACCACATTTCATTAAAAATTAAGATCTAAACTGCTTCTCTACTATTTAATGAATAATCAGTCTGCAAGTTTTCCAGAGCTATTCATTAACTCTTTGGATTTCTTGTAGAAAGTTCATGTTTCCTCTCTCTCGAAAATACAAAGTTTTAAGAAATTATTCAAATAATGACAAGTAATCAAAAAGAAGATTTTTTTCAAGTTTTATTGGAACAACTGTAGGTACAGGCAAAGAAACTGCATCAGTTGGACAGTGACTGAAAGAATACCTGAACATTTTTTGGCTTAAAAATGAGTTTTTAAGAGAAACTACTTTGCCTGTTTATGGATGAGAAACAGTCCCACCTTACATTAACAATGAACATAGTATTATTCAAACTGTTTGCTAAAAATAGAAATAATGAGTGTAACGTTATGTCCAAACACCACTGCAATTTATACCACTCACATGTCAGAAATATTCCCTGTTTGTGGTAAGAGCTGGGTAAATCCCCCTCTGCTGCAAACACACCAATAAACTGGAACAGAGAAATAAACTGAGCAGAAATGGGCCTGAAAAGTTAATATTTCAAAGATTTAACATCTGAAAACAAATAAGCAACCCTCTTTCATTTGCTGTGATTCTTGTATGAGACTTTAGACAATAGCTGGAGCTTCTTAGAACTTCCCTTTCTTCTCCTGAAATGAGAAAATAACAAAGTGCTGAATCAATAGTTGTGCCAATGTTACATATATTTTTATGCACAGATTTTTCTGCAGGTGGCATAATTTAGGGATAAGGCTGCCTCTTAAAAATATAAACAGAGTGGATTCTGTCACATACGTTCCCACTCCATCTAAAAACACCCACCTCTTCTTTCTTGCCTCAATTTCTTCCCTTTTAATTTTATTCTTTAAACCAGTTCCTTTGAAGAGTTTGCCATGCAGTGTATCAAACTGTTCAGAGGTTGGATCAAATACACATTTTTAAAAATAAATACCTGTACAAATTCAAAATATCATCCTAAAAATGACTCATTTTACCACACAGGATCTACCTGGAACAATCTCTTTCTACTCTGTCTTTTCAAAGGAAGATTTTTCACATTTGCAGACAAAATTATATGAAGCTGAACTATCACCAACCGAAGGGATGAACAATTAAAAAGCTTCTACATTAATAAAAGAAACGGGGGCAGGGATAGTTTGTTCCTGTATAAAGAACAGCTACATGTCAAAACACGTGTTCCTAAAATAGCAGCAAAGAATTGGGAATAAAAAATTAAGAGAGTTCTTGTTGTCCCTTAAAGATTCTTGAAGATTGGTCCCAAAGCACCAAAACCAGTTACTGAGGTAAAAAATGAAGCAAAATTCTCTTTTCACATTTATCTGACAGGTGTGGTACTGCAGCCAGGATCTGTAACTCACCAGAGCCCTAATAAAAAGCAAGTGGTTTAATCACTTAATATCTAAATTAACAAGTTTTGTGCTCTGACTGGAAAGAAAAATTAGCATTGTGCATTTTTTAAAAATATGAAGGGTAGCTTTACAAGATTTAGAAGAGCTGAGTTTATGGCTCCATTTATCTACTGCAATAAGGGATTAATTGGTGTCTCAGGAAGGAAAAGGAGTTTTCTGGACACTCCCCAGAGCTGGCACTGGGGTGACAGGGCCAGCAGGGCTGTGCCCACTCTGTGCCCTCCCTGGGGCTGTCATGGGCATTGTAAACAGGAAATAAAAACTTATTTTGGAACTGCTTTTATGCAGATTCAGTGCTGCAGTCCCTTGGTACCACGTGTGGGAATTTATTGCCACTCAATATAATCTCTTTTATTCCTCAGCCTGCTCAGTGATGTTTAAAAGGGATTTGTTATTGCTCCAAACCACCAGACTTCTCTTTTCTGAACAAGTGATGAGAACTGGGCCAGGATGAGGACACTGCCACTGGAGCCCTGGCTCTTCCAGTTCCAGAGGTGCTCCTTGACACACATTTATTACACAAGGGAAGATTCCACTTCTTGACCACAAACTCCAGCAAAGAAAACTTGGGAGTTCAGCTATCACCACCATTCTCACCTCCCAAAAGCCACCCCTTTGTATTTTGTAAATTCTCCTCCTTCATTTTTTGTTGCAAAGAATTCATGGCATCCTCAGTCAGGAGGGAAGAAGAGAGAACACAAAAATTATTACTCACTCAAGATGATGACACAAACCATAGGAGCACTCCAGTTTCACGGTCCACGGGCAGAACCCCATTTATTAAACATTAGAAACTCAGCAATGTACACCAGTTCCTATATACAAATCAAGTTCATCAATTAAAAAAAAAAAAAAAAAAAGTGCTGTTTGAAATCAGGTTTTATTTAAAGCACAAGGTAACTGGAATTGCATTTTCACTGGGAGTGAATCAGGTCACGAGTGGTACTGAGGACACAGACACAGCAACAGGGGCACGAGACATCTCTGAAGTCTTAATGTGGATTTACTGAAAACTTTTGAGGAGAAACATTCAGCTTTTTATACAAACAGTACAGAGTGCTTCCAACATCTCTAGGAAAATTAAGTGTACAGTTTAATCCTTTTAAAGCAAGGTACTTGGAAAAACTTCTAGTTTAAAATACCAGCCTATTGACCTATTCCAAACAAAAGGCTCAAATCCTGCAACGGAATCAAGGCAGAGCAAAAGATAAACCTGTGGAGAGGGAGTGCAGGCACTGAGCTAAGGAAAAACAACTTTTCCAAGGTATCCTACCACAAAATGGAGATGAGCTAACACACTGACCTTTAAACAACCCGACTGACCAACCCCAGGGCTACAAAAAGGGGGCTGGAAAAGTCAGAAATGCCAAGTGAGCACTAGAAACATGTTTAAAACGTAGCTGCACGACAGCATGAACACACCAAGATGTTTAATTCTCTACATGCCACAGTCACTACTCTATGCTACACCGTATTTTGCCCACTTTCTGCATCACACCAGGGACACCATGGGATTCTGGATCCAGTCTCGGCTGCTTTTGCTCCATTTTGCAAGTTTAAGGCCAGCCTGGAGGAAGACTCCTGAAGCACTGAGAAACAAAGTGATGCTAAGTGGTGGTTTGGCTGAGAGAAGTTCTGCAGAAGAGCAGACAAAGAGAATATCAGATCAATTCACAGGGACAAGATGTGAGAACAAACTCCTCCAAGGACTTGACGACACAAAAACAAAAATGAAAGAGCCAACAACTCCAATTTACACCTTCTGAATTTGCAGCAAACCAGTGTGGGGGCACTTTTTGTGTGTGTGTGATGTCAATGTGCTACTTCAATCCTGCTGAAAGTCAGTACAAATAAAAAGATAGTAGTGAAAAATTGCTTTATTCTGGCTGCTGGAAACGGAGGCAGAGAAAAAGCCTGAAGAAAGAACAGTGCTGAAAATATCCGTGGCTGAAAAAATCCATTTGTGTTGTGACTTCCTACAGCAAACTCAGCTTTGCTTTATTGCACCAAAATTGTCAGTGAAAAGTTCACAGAAATGTAACATTTTAAAAACCACTTCTGAAAAAGGAAAGTTAAGGGCACTCAGTTCCAGAAAGTTCATTCAGGGAACCAAAAAGCCACCTCTGGGTAACTGCAGGGCATCAAAATGAGAGAGCTGAGAATAACGAGGAATTGTCTGAGCCCTGCAGGCCCGACAGTACAGAAATCCAGGGAAATCCAGGGAAATCATGTTGTCTGAACAGACAAACTCCTTCACTTGTCTTGGACTGCAATTGTGCTTGGAATCATCTGCTAGCAGGAGGTTCTGGGTATTCAAAAGGACTTGGAGCAGCTGCTGAGATCACTTTGCACAGGAGGTGCAGACAGAGCCATCCACTCGATTTACCTGAATGTGAATTTGCAATTTTATCTTCCAGGCTGGATCTCCACAGCTGCACTCGAGTTCTGCTCAGGGACCTCATCCCACAGTCCTAAGGGTGGGAAAAACTGAGCTCCCAGCAAAACCCACCCCACAGGATTGTCCTGAGGCAGCTTGGGATGGCCAGGGTCAGATCATCTGCACTGCCATCCAAGGCTGTGTTTTCCTAGGATCTCTTAACAGGCTCCTAAATAAATTCTGTGCGCAAACAGGTTTCCCTTTGAGAGACAATTAGAGGCCTCATAATTTAAAGTGTGATCAGCCAATATCTTATCTACAGTAACTACAGCATCCTGTAGGAATGCAAGCCCTAAAAATCATTATAAAAAATATTTCCTTAGAGCACTTTAAATAATTTACAAAATTCTACAAAAGCTACGAATGCCTATCCGTGATATCCCTGTTAAATAGAATTATTTTCACATTAGTGTGTGTATGATATACAGGTATCAGCATCTCCCACTGCCTCTTCTTTCCTGTCTCAAGCTTTATCAAGGTAATTACAATCACAGTTATTTTATAAAAAGACTGCTAGTGTAAAAAAAAAAAAAAAAAAAGTACTTACATATTTGAAACCTTTTTTTCCAAGAGGGAACCTGGGCAGTCCCCTGCAGGTAGGTCAGTAAATTTTGCACAGGTTTTGGTTGAAAATTCCTGTCCTTGGTGTACTTCACTAGCTGCTTCCCTGTTCTGCAGGACAGGTATTTTTCCTTCAATTTTGGAGCTCGATACCTGAACTTCTTCCTGCCTGCCGACTTTTTCTTCCTTAATGCATATCTGCACACTGTTATCTGCACATGCTCCTCTACTATTCTGCACTGCTGCTGCTGTCACACCGAATTCCTGCCTTGGGCAAGCTAAACTTGGATCTGGCCTCTTGTCCAGCTGGTTATTTCCTCCCTTACTGCCCACCTGAGCATTCTGCTGAGCTGGCTCTCTGCTGACTTTATCTGCTTTTCCCACACTGCACTCAGGGCGTGGGGGATCTGCACTGCAGTCAGCCCAGCTGCCTTGGTGGATATCTCCTTCCTTGATCCACATCTGGGTGTTCTCAGCTCTGCAGGTTCCTCTGCAAACCTTATCAGCTTTTCCTGCTGCCACACTCTGCTCCTGTGAGGAGTGGGACTGATCCCCTGGAGCATCAGCCTTCCTGCAACCCTCAGCTGCCTCTTTGAGACACTCAGCTCCTGCACGGGTTTCTGCTACATGGGGATTCACCCCTTCCACAGTGAGTTTCTGAGAAGAACTGGGTGCTTTTATTGCTGGTGTAATTTCCCCACTAAATTCACCTTTTGGCAAGGGGTTAAGTACATCTGTGTCCTGGGAAGCTGCCTCCATTCCCAAGGCACTGCTCTGGCTGAGCAAACCCTCTGCTTTCTGCTGTTTGTTCAAAAGCATCGATTTCTTCCTGTCCCGGGCATATTTCAGACCTGCAATAAATTTACTTGAGATTTTTAGTTGGAAGGTATTCTTCCTTTTAGATCTGGGCTTTGCATTCATGACCTTTCTTACTTTGCACCCTTCATTTCTGCTGGGTTTTGGGGGCTCAGTGTTACGGACATTCCTTTTACCTGCTGCATTCCCACGTAATTCCCCAGCAGCAGCAGCACCACCTTTGATCCCTCCCAGTCCTTGCTTAGCTTTTGACTGACCAGTAGTAGGAACATTCTCTGCAGAGGAAGCACATTTTCCACTGCCAGCTAACATTGCACTTTTCCCTTCTGTTCTCTGGGAGTTCTTCACCTCCTCAGTTTGCTGAGCTACCTCAGCCTTTTTACTCTGACCCAGCACAAGGTCCACCTCGTTTTCCACCGGCTGCTGCTTTGCTTTTCCTTTATTACCAGTTTGTTTGGTCGCTCTGAATAGGTCCAGACTTGCATCACCTTTCTGCATGTCTGAACTGCTTGCAGAGTCTTTAGCCTTTTCTGCCAAAAACCTCCTGATTTCTTGCTCGATGCTGTCATCGCTGTCCACTGAGCTGCTGTCACTGGTGTCTGACACAGCTGGGAAAGCACATTTTCTATTCTTAGCCCCCCGCTGGTTTGAAACTGGTTTAGGTTTATTGCCTTTTTTAAGCTGCAAGTTAAACTCCACGTTTTTCATTGTTTCTGGCTTGTCATTGGGAAGTTTGATGTTGTCTGGAGGGTTCCTGACTGTGCTGTCCCTCACAGATTTCCTAGGTTTTGAAAGGCAGCTTTTTAGCAGTGAGGGATTTTTACATTTCCCCTCGTTTTGTTGGAGGCTGTTGAAGTCATCCAGCAGCTGAGTTTCTGTCTCACTGAATCTGACTTTCTTCTTGCACTGAGCTTTCTGATCCTTGGATTTCTTCTTTAACTTCCTTTTAGACCGTAACAGGTCCTTGATAGCACTATCCAGGTCCTCATCACTGTCCAGAGAGCTGCTCTCATCACCCGACCCCTCCCTCTCTGAGGTTTGGATGGGGTTTTTTGTAGGTTTTCTTGTGCTACTCTGAACCTGCAGAAAAGGGTTTACAGAGTCCAAGGCCACACATCTGCTGCCATCAGAGCCAGACA
Source organism: Sturnus vulgaris (assembly GCF_052056855.1). NCBI lineage: Eukaryota > Metazoa > Chordata > Aves > Passeriformes > Sturnidae > Sturnus > Sturnus vulgaris. The sequence goes on from NC_142264.1 coordinate 2,783,962, forward strand.
ATTTGGGAGCCACCAACTGCTGCTGCCTCGGGTCTTTATTACTCTGAGCATCCCTGAGTTCTGTGGGGCTGCTCAGGGCACGCTCCTCTTGGAGCACAGGGAATTTGGAATTGTTACCTGGCTGGAAAAGTCCTGTCTCCAGCTGTTCAGGTAGTTTTGACCCCCCTTGTTTTGCTGTTCTGCCTTCCCTTTTCAGCCTCCTTTTCCGAGTCAGGGATAATTTCAGTGTTTTGGGCAGAGCAGGCTCAAGGGTCCTGGTGAGGCTGTTTGGATCAGAAGGCAAAGGCATCTGGATGGAGCGTGACAGGCTGGGAGGTTTTGTTCCAAGGTTTTCTGACTGTGCTTTCAGAGCCAAAAAAGCCCTGATTTCTTGCTCTATGCTGTCATCACTGTCCACATGGCTGCTGTCACTTTCACAACGGGAGGACGAGAGAAGCTGGGGAGAAAAGAAGGAGTCTGCAGTGAGGGATTTGTTGTCACTTCCCATTTGGGATGGCATGATTGTTTTGGAAATATCCAGGATAGCTTCTGCACACATGAGTTCTGCAGATGTGTCTGCTCTGCAAGAAGCCTGCAAAGTGAGTTCACAAGCAGCAATCTTGTTTTCTGGAAGTGCAAAATGTCTGGCTTTTTTCAGTGGTTTAAACAGCTTATTAAAGTCATTGCTGGTGCTTTCTAATCCCGTTGACTTGGAATTAATTTCTTTTCTCTTGTTGCTTATAGGGTTTTTATGGATTTCTGCTGAGGCACTTTTTGTGGAGCTAATTGTCAGGCTAGCAGAAATATCTGCCATACCCTTTGGATCAAATTGTTCCCTCTGCAAAGGGACACAGTTTGCTGCATGACCTGCCTCTTTCCTGGTTTTCTCCAGCTGGTAAAGCTGAATGGCTTCTTCGATGCCATCATCACTGCTCGAGTCAGACGTGTGCATGCTCTCCTTTGTAAGTGCTTCCCTTGGCTCCCAGTAATGAGCTCCACTTCCCTCCTTCTGCTCCACGAGCCAGGGCTGGCTGGCAGTGGCCATTTCTAGATATGCTTGGTTCACCTGGCTGAAATCACTGGGCTCTGCTTGGATTTTTGACTGCAAACACTTGGACTGGGCGCTGGATTTCTGCAGCTTGGGATGGTGTCTCAGGAGCAGAGCATTACAACCTTGCTTTATAGCACCACAGTTTGTTCTGTTTGTTGCTTCTTTGCTGCATTTCAGGACAGACCTCACCCGGGAATCTTTTTTGTCCTCCTCGGTAACACATTTACTAATTTCTTGCTGTTTCTTCTCATTCAGGAACTGCACTATTTCAGCTTGTATGCTCTGCTCAAAGGAGTCATCGCTGCTGATGCTCTGAGGGGAAGCAGGTTGGAGCCTTTTCCCAATTGCCAGGTGGTCAGACAGGTACTCTTCAGAGAGCATCTCGGCTTTAAACTTCACAGGGAGGAGGTTACTTGCCACTTTGTTCTGGGAGAAATCTCTTTTAAACCTTTTGTCTCTGCTTACATTCGCAGAACGCTGTGCATTCCTCGGCAACGACTGGCCACTTTTGCTTTTTGTTTTCAAGTACTCTTGGATGGCTTCCTCTATACCTCGGTCCACAGAATCGTCGCTGTCAGAATCGAGCAGGATAGTCTCAAATTCCACATTCCCTTCCACTTCGCTGTCACCAGAATCCTCAGGGCACCCACACTGGGTGTACTGAGGATGCTTCCGCAGCAACGTGGAGCTCGATGTGACTCTGGCACTGGTGCCTTTTTCTCCCTTCTGTTTCTTCTGCATAACACAGGCACACTCATTGTTCATACCCAGGGCAGGCTCTTGGCTTTGCAGGTTGTTGAAGATCATCTGAACTTTGGCGCTCACAGAGGTTCTGCTGACGCTGCTGTCGGATTCAGGGAAGCAAACGGGGTATCTACAATTCCTTGCTGGTCCAAAGGACTCCCATTTTGTCTGAAGAGCTACCAGAGGAGGAGCATCCATAAGGAACATTCTAGCAGACCACAGCAAAGTCCACGATGGAACAGATTTTCAGACTGGTCTCTCCTCCATCCTAAAACCAAGAAAAAAAGGAAAATATTTATTGAGCGTGTGACTTCTAGAAATTCCATGGAATAATCTTAATAACATAAACTGTAAACTATTAACACTCAGAACAACTGTGCTAGATAATCAGTTACTCCTCAACATCACTTCACCAGGTCAATCAGTCACTACTGCCACTGGGGATAAGGCAGAGCACTCATCATTTGTGGTTTGTAGTATTTTCTGGCAAAATTGTAACCCAGTTCAGGTAATTCACGTCTGAAACTCTTGCTGTGCTTTCCAGTCCTTTTTGCATGTGCTCCCAAATATCGGTGCACTGCCCAGACCCACAAAAACCCACTGAGATGGTATTCAGTGCACTGGTGTGTGCAATGCCCTTTGAGGTTGTCTGAATACTTTTGCAGAAAACTTTGTGGCAGGAGAGAAAGAACAATTTTAAGGAATCCTTCCATAGTGGGAGTGGAGAACCCAGCAAAATACTCTGCTCACTGTTTCCTTTGGCATAACTGCCTTTTTAAAGGATCACACAGCTCAGCTTTCCAGTTTTCCAAGGAAAGCAGCACTGGCTGTGTCCACATGGTGCAGGATGGGTGGATGTGGAGAAACCTGGACCATCATCTGGGATGGTGGGACACAAACCAACTCCTCCTCAGAGAGCAGAGTACTCACACAATATCCCAAAACAGATTTTACTGGATCTGACTTGGCATTAAACACACACAGCTGAGAGACTTGGGGCAGCTCAGAGAGAAGGAAAGGGAACTTACTTCTTCCTGAAACACACTCTACAGCAATAACCCCGAGACATCAGTCATCCGGCCTCACTGCAGGATAAAAGCTCTTGGCAAACACAGATCTTGGGGAGTGCACAAAAGCAGGATGAGGATTAGGAATTATTCTTTGTGTTCCAGTAGAAACCACAGACAGAACGAAGCTTTGGTGTGTGGAGAGTGGAAAAAGCCACCCGCAAAACTCCAGTTAACACCCAAAGAGTGATAACTCCAGTTAACAGCACCTCAAGTGGTCCCATGAGGGTCGAAGGCTTTACCTGCAGCATCACTTGGTAGGATCAAGGGTGACAGTAATTCCCAAAAACTCCAGCACTTGGGTGGCTCTTCAAGCCCAGGCTCCCCACAAACACAGTGAGTCCCAACTCCAGTGGCACTGGACTCTGCCAATGTACAGGAACGTGATTTTTCCCTCTGAAACCTCCCTAACCTTGCACTTGTCAATTATTCTCTAGTTCTGGTTTCAAATTAATCAGTGGCACTAAATATTTTAGAGCATTAATGACTCTAAACTCTTGAAAACTTATATTTATTTACTGAGAGTAACAGACAACCAGGGAAGACAATTCTTCATCACTCTTCGCTTGGGCAAATATAAATTAAAAACATTTTTCCTTGTAATAAGCAGCTAAGGATCAAAAAGACAGAAATTAGGATACCTCATTACCTTGAAGCAACGCAATTAACAAACTTTAGCTCCCAGCTTCATTAAAAAATAAAACCCCAACGTTTTTCCTATTAACCTATTTCCACAATTTTCAGAGAAGGGGCAGGAGCCTCCACTACCCCACCCCTGGGCTGCGGGTCCTGCAAGAATTACACGGGACTGGGGTGAATTTTTGTGTCCCAGCACCCACCCAGGGCACACATGGAGACCCTGATGGGGGACATGAGGGGACACTCACTCAGGGGGTATTCACAGAGGGTGTGAGGGGACAGGAGGGGACACACATCCTGAAGGAGGGGCGTACTATCTGTAACTCTGTGGAGGAAAATGAGGGGACGTGAGGGGACAATAACTCAGGGGGCAGCTACAGCAGATGTGTGAGGGGACATGAAGGGACACTAACCCGGGGTGCATCTACAGAGGCTCTGTGAGGGGACACGAAGGGACACCAAGCCCGAAGGGCACACACAGAGGCTCTGTGAGGGGACACGAAGGGACACCAAGCCCGAAGGGCACACACAGAGGCTCTGTGAGGGGACACGAAGGGACACCAAGCCCGAAGGGCACACACAGAGGCTCTGTGAGGGGACACGAAGGGACACCAAGCCCGAAGGGCACACACAGAAGCTCTGTGAGGGGACATGAAGCAACACAAACCCGGGGTGCACACACAGAAGCTCTGTGAGGGGACATGAAGCAACACAAACCCGGGGTGCACACACAGAAGCTCTGTGAGGGGACATGAAGCGACACAAACCCGGGGTGCACACACAGAAGCTCTGTGAGGGGACATGAAGCGACACAAACCCGGGGTGCACACACAGAAGCTCTGTGAGGGGACATGAAGCGACACAAACCCGGGGTGCACACACAGAAGCTCTGTGAGGGGACACGAAGGCACCCCCAGCTCGGGGGACACACACAGAAGCTCTGTGAGGGGACATGAAGGCACCCCCAGCTCGGGGGACACACACAGAAGCTCTGCGAGGGGACATGATGGGACACCAAACCCGGGGTGCACACACAGAAGCTCTGTGAGGGGACACGAAGGCACCCCCAGCCCGGGGAGCACCCCGCAGGGGCTGTGACGATCCCCCCCACCACCCTCACGGACCGCCCGCAGCCGCCGCCCGCGGGACCCCCGCGGGGCGCCGCGCCCACTGCCCGCGGCCGGCCGGGCCCTGCCCTGCCCGCGCCGCCATGGCTCCCCCTTCCCGCCTTCCGCCGCCCCGGACCCGGGCCCGGGCCTCCCTCGGCCGCCGGCACGGCGGGGCCCGGCCGCGCCCCCCGCCCGCCGCTCACCTGCCGAGAGGAGGCCGACAGGGGGAGGGAACGGCGGGGGGGGGGGAGGTCGGCGGTGCCCGGGCCGGGCTGTCGGCTCCGCCGGGCTCCGCTCCGCCGCTGCCCGCCGCGCTGGTGCAGGGGCGGGCGGCGCTTCCTTCCCTGCCCCCGGGGAGCGGGAGGCATGCGCCGCAGGGCTCCGGCGGGGAGGCGGGGAGGGAGCGCACCGGGGCCGGGGCACAAAGGCAGCGGCGGCCGCTGGCCCCGAGAGCCGGCGCGGAGCTCGGGAGGGCGGCGGGAGCCCGGTAACGATCGCAACGGAAGGGCCGCCGGGGGAAGGGGCAGCCCCGCGGACAGGGCCGGGCTCGGCACCGCGCAGCGAGAAAAGAGCGGCGGAAAGAGCGAGATTGTGCTCGGCTCTTGTGTCAGAGCTGTGCGCTGAGAAGGGGGATGATCCATCCGCTACCTCGGGCTGCCAGGCGGGGGGAAACTCAAAATACCGGCAGGATGCAACACTTGGCTGTCCCAGGCGCAAAGTTTGGGGTGCGGAACGAGAAGTGAGGGGCAGAGAGGCCTCTGCTTTCAAGTCAATACTGGGGATCCTGGAGCTGTTGGGTTGGTGGAGGTTTCACATAACGAAACAGCAAAGTTTTAATGCTGTGATTCATCCCTGTTTTGTTGGCAAACGGGTTTTCCCCGAGGATACACTGTGCTATCATCCCTGTGCTTCCAGAGCAAGAACCAAGCTGTGGGATGCTTCCTTTGGGGACACCCGTTTGAACCTGCTCATTCCTAAAACACACAGAGTGAGTCACAGCTCTCAGTCTGTAAATCTGCACAAGCATTTCCATTCCTCGACTCTGGCAAACAAAACCCCGGTGCCTCAACCCAAAGTGCTGCCTGGTTTCACTTTGTCCCTGCGTTCTGATTCCCTGTTTCCCAGTGGCTGGGACACCTTTGAGGCTGCAGAGGAAATCAGCATTTTTTTGGCTGAAATGCTCGGGCTGGGTGATGTCAAGTGGGGAACAGCAGGTAAAGAGGGTCCCAGGCTGGAAATGGGGTGACTGAGAGCGTTGCCCTCTTTTTGTGCTCACTCTGTGGCAACACATCACAAGATATGGGGCTGACATATAGTGAGGAACAGATTCCCACCTGTTTTTATCCCAGAGATTCTTGTTTTGGAGAGCACATATATTTCTGTGCCCTTTCCTCATCTCCAGCTTCACATTTTAATTTTTTTCCTCACCTCCAGGAATCCTCTACTACCAAACCAGGTCTGACTCTGGGAATGTTGGGCAGGACCATTTTCAAAGCATCAGACACAGTTACAAACTCGTATTAATTTATCTCTTGCTCTTACAACAGATAAAACAGAGCCGATAAGACATTTGCCTGTGTGTTCTTGTCCCTGGGATATGTAACATGCTTTTATGTTCTGATCTGGCTCGCTTGAACGAGACTGCTGAAAACAGCACAGCCAGCATCTGTGTGCAGGAGGAAACAATGGACTTGCTTTTCCTTCACTGCAGAATTGCAGCCTGGAGGTGAGGAAACTTTGCTGCGCTCACCATATTCCTCCCTAGTGCTGCAGCAGAGGAAAGAAAGGCCTCTTGTATTCATGTATCCTCCCGGGCCAAGTCAATTTACATGTGAATGCACTTTTAAAATAAAATTAAAGTCAAAGCTGTGGCCAGAAGCCTGATAAATGTTTTGTGCACATGCAGTTGCTTGGGAGGGGGGAGGCTGCTGCTGCTGCTGGAGAATTCTGCAGTTCTGCTGTCCCCAGCCGAGGTGGCATTTGTGGCTCTGTGTGCCACTTTTACTTGAAAGAAGAACAGAGCCTCTCCCCGGGATGATTTGTCTTCCTGATCCCTGATCTTGGTGGAAATGAGAGCAGTGGTCCCCGTCCCTGCTGGACAGATGACAAAGTCACCAGCACTAATTGGACCCCTCGTTAGAATGGCTGCAATGGCAGGGGAACGTTCACGTTTCCAAAATGAAACATCTCCCCCGACCTCCGGATCTGCTGCTCCTCTTTGCAGGGATAGGTGCTCATTACAGGTGCCTCTGGATACCTCAGAGCCTGAAATCAGAGCTCAGGTGATGGCTTTTTATTATTTTTTTTTTCCCAGCAAGAGAAAGGATAAGATTAAAACCAAATTAGCAGGAAGGAAAGGACTCACCTGGCAGATTTTGTTATCGGGTAACCTGTGGCTTCATGGCCAATTAATATTCCTACATGGGGCTATGTTAAAACACCAGCCATGTCTGCTGTGCTGCTGTTTTTTGGGAATATGGGTCACAACTGATGCTGGCTGAGGGCAGGAGGGAAGTCAATAACCTCAGATTCCACAAACCCTTTCCTCTGTTGGGGGCAGTTTTGCATTCCCCAAGCACCTCTTTGAGTTTTGAGGCAAAACTGATTTACACCAGCGCAATCCTGCTGTGACCATTGAGTCTTTTGGGGTAAAAGCAGCAGAGAAAGGAAGTGAATGGAGCCCAATCTGATTTTCCTTCACCCTCAGTGTTTTGGGTCCATTTTTCACACGGCTGCACTGAACTTCAGGACACTCAGAGCTGGCCCTGCTCCAACATCTCCTGTCCCTGCTCAGCTCCTTCAGTCTGATGTCAGATGATTTATTAAATGGAGAACAACTGGATCATGTAGTAAGATGGCAAATTGAAGAGTTTAGTTGTTATTTAATAAATGCCAAGGAGACTCATGAGGCCTTGAAGTTATAATAGAAAGATCTAATTTAGGAAAAAAAAAAAAAAAAGGGAAGAGAGATGCCGGTGAAAGCTGCTAGGAAGCAGTGCTGGGTATTGAACATTTCTATTTACCCTCTGAATGGAACAGAGATGGTCTGAGCTTCCTTTTAGCAGGGCTGGATGCTGCCCAGGGAAGCAGCTCCTGAGGCAGGAGGAGGTTTAAGGGCAGTTTTTGGTGGAGCTCAGTCCTGGAAGCTGTGCTTTGTCCTGCCTTGGAACACAAGGTTGACAGGTTTTTGTAAGGAAAAAAACCAACCGACTCCATGAAGCAAATCAAAGTGTAATTATAACACAGAAGCAGGTTACAGAATGCTTTTAACATTTTTGAGTCAAAGCTGGTGGACTTCCCATTCATCACTGACCATTATACAAAGTGCAGCCTAAGGTCTCCGTGGGGCACAGCTCATTGCTTTGGAAGATGTCCCTTTTCCTTGTTCATTCCAAGTGTATCTGGCATTAAAAACACAAAGTGAAAAACACAATTTAGTGCCAAGAGTTTTAGCTGTAACCCTGACCTTTTCTTGCTACCATGTGGCAGACACCTCTAAAATATCAAAGAAAATGACAGCCCCTCTTTCATATTCTGTACCTGGAACCTTTTAATGGTTTCTGTATGACTCATTCCTATCTAGGTTAAATGATAAATATTTCATGTTTACAATCCTGGACATGGGCCGTGTGGGCTTTTAAGAGTTTTCTTTACACAAATCTCTCCTTTCTGTCCATCTCCGCAGGCTTTGCTCGGAGGCAATGCTGTCAGTATTCCCACAAGGACACTTCCAGCTGGCTCCTGTGCTTGTCACAATTCTGCTTGTGCCCATTAGGTGTCAGACTCTTATCGGCTCAGTCTCCAGTTCCTGGGATTTCGAGGAGAATATGAGAAACCAGAGCTTTTCTGGGATGCTTTCTCGCCTGTGGGTCCTACCCAGAAATGGCAAACTGGGTGCTCTGGTGCTCACTGGGCCACCAAACAGGGACTCTGTGCTGGTTTTGTCTCAGGTTTTACCAGCTGGGATTCCTCCAGAGCCACTGCTCGTCCCTGGGCTGCAGAATGAGCATCCACAGGCAGCAGCTCCTGCCCCAAACCTGCCGGCTTTTGCACCACGTTTGTGTTTTAGGCCACTTCTCATTGCATTCCTGAGGTCAGCTCTTCCTTTTGCAACAGCTCCTCACGCTGCTCTTGTGTCTGTGGGGTCACTGAGGTGTCAGAGCAGTGAAGAACCTCTTCCCACCTTGTCCATCTTCCTTTTGGGATGAGCACTTGGAACTGAGTGTTTATGCTCAGCACCAAGCCCTGCCAGCACCACGAATGCTCAGATATTTCCTGCACCTCAGGCCTTGGGAGCACGGCTGAACTCATGGGGATTCCTTCAGACACAGAAAGTCAGGCTTTTTAAAAACTTTTTAATGAACCATGTGTAGTTTCCTGCAGCAACACTTTGATTCCAGCCATGAGCCAGGATATAAACACGGGCATTTGGTGCCGTGAGTCGAGGTGGTTGGTAATGAAAAGGGGTCTGTGAGCCTTAAAATGGCTTATTTAAAGGGCAGGATCAAAGATGTACCTTGGGATAGATACCTGCCCTGCTACATGAAGAAAAGCCAGAGTGAAACACAGATGCTGTGCTCACTTTATATTTCAAAAGGAGACTGCTTTGAATTTGTGCTGCAGTTGCTGAGAGCTTTAATGGGGCAGGGGGAGGGAAAGAAAACACAACATCCTCCAACTGCCCTCATTACTGCTTCTCTGACTCTGCTGAGGAATCCCAGCACAGCCATGGACTTGTCCACCTGCAATTACCAGGTCCTGCATTTACAGACTGCTTTTCCTGACCTGCTGCTCGCCCAGGAGCATCCCTGCAGCCCCCTCTGAGGCAGAGGCTGCCAGATTCTTCTGTGGAACAACTCCTGATTCCCAAGCAGAGCCATGCTGAGCACTGTCTCAGCCCCTATTAGCTCTAATTTTTAAAGTGTTTTTAAGAGGCATCTTCAGCTTTTCAGATCACCTTCAAGGAGTGCTCTATTTTTAGCACCCATGGACTCTCTTGGCTGCAAACAAGTGAAACCTCTCTGCGGTGAATTCACAACAGGGCAGCTGGCAGGGGTTCAAAGTCTCTGTCTGAAGCACAGCACGATGGAAATGAGTTGTCCCTGAGGTCCCTGCCTGTCCAGTCCCACCAGGGCCAGGCTGCTCAGCCTCATCCAGAGACACCTTTGCAGTTGCCAAGTGCTCTTTGCACAAGCGGCTTTGATTCAGGATTTGCAAACAGCTCCTGTTTAGTTCAGTGCTTAAAACGCTTCCTTAAATAAGTTTTGGATCAAGCCAAAGATCACCGCTGTTTTGAATTTTCATCAGAGTGAAAAAACACGCTGAGCTGGGGGTTTGTGCAATGCTTTGACTCGGGTTCTTCTCCAGCAAAGCAGCACAGAGTGAATTGCCCTCAACAGAGCAGCCTGCAGAGCCAAAACCTCCCCACTGCTCTGCAGGGTGTGGGGACCTCCCAGGAGCACTTCCAGGCTGGTTGGAGAGCATCCTGACAATTATTTGAGATATTTCTTTTCCCCCAATCTTCATTCTGCTCTCCCAGTGCCCCAGCACTCCAGGGGGAGGGCAGGATCACCCCAACTCCATGCAAGGTGCAGCTGCTCGCCCTCCACGTGCCCTCCTGCTGTTCATGCGTCTTTTAGGGCCAGGACATATGGCCAGTGATGGGAATTTTGGACTAAATGCAGTGTCAGATTCACCCTCCCATCCTGCAGAGCTGTCAGTGATGGAAAAATGTTGACTGGGCACTGCAAATGCCTTGAGTACAACAGGTCCATAAGAGCTTTGGAGACAGAGCAGGATGTCAATTCCTGTGCTGGTAAGCATTAAGAAAAACGTGGTGTGCTTTCTCCTGGATGGGGTTTGTGCTGCTGGCATTGATGGGCTTTTTAAAGTGTTTCCTCATTCTGATCTTGAATCCCGTGGCAGCTCCTTGGAGAATAATCCAAACCCTCTCTGATCCTTCCCCCTTGGGTCACTGAGATGCTTGAGAAGACAGTGTGGGACTACAAACCTTCACCCCAAATGAGGCTCAAAAAACACACAAATTCTTGTCACTGCCCAACTGGCCAGGAAGAATCAGAAGAGGAAAAAAACCCATTCCCATTACCTGTGGTGCTTTTCATTTTGCTCTCTCCTCGCTGCATCCCACACTGTGCAGGGTGAGGGCTGGGTGTGACCCTTAGCCAGGCTTCCCTGCTTGGCTGGGACTCAGGAAAGCCACGGGCAGGGCAGGGAAGGTGTGGAGGCAGCACCTCGGGCTGTGTGTGCCTGCGTGGGATGGCAGAGCCAGAGCAGCTTGAGCCGTACGTGCTGGGAGGAAGGAACCGGCTGCGAGGAGCTGGTGGGAGGAGGAGGAGGAGGAGAGGAAAGCTGGGTGTCAGCAAACGAGGCAGATTGAGAGCTGAGACGTGTTAGTGGTTGTGTTGGGGATATGATCAACGCTCCCTTGTGACTTGCACAGCCGGCAGGGGCCTGAGTGGTGCAAATAGAAAATAAGAAATCAGTGGGAATGGAGCTCCTCCATCCCCTTGTGCTGCAGGAGGCTGCAGGGGAGGGTGAGGCCCTCACATGCCTTGCAAATCCAGGGATGGGCTCATCCAGCTGCCACAGGGCAGGAGGTGGGCAGGCTGGTGGGTGGCACAGGACAGCCCCTGCTCCAGGGAGCTGGGATATCTGTGTCTGGTGGGTGCTGCCAGCACAGCCAACCCCATGGAGTGCAGCCTCCTTTTCCTTTGGATACTTGTGGGTACGGCCCTGAGGGTTTGATCCTCAAAATCTCTGTCTGGAGATATCCCCAGCACAAGGGATCAGAAATATCCCACTTGTTTGGGTGCTGGACAGTGGCTTGGCCTCAGCACGGTGGGGAAGGGGGAGCTGGAACACAGGGTGGGAAGAGGGGGGTTTTTCCTCACCCCCTCAAATCTCTGTGGTGATAATTCGTGAGTGTCACTGGCACATCTATTCAGAGGGAGAGCAGTAATACAGGTCCAGCTGAGTGATGAAATTGCTTTCAGGGCTGTTGATTCCCAGCTCGGGGATGTGTGGTCAGCCTGACTGCAGGCTGAGGATTTTTAATTTATTTTTTCTCGTCTCCATTGCCCTGTTCCTTGCAGCCAGCAGAGATCAGTAGCATGTCAAGCAGGCAGAGGCAGGATCTGTGAATCCTATCCCCCTGTTCCCATTCTCTGGGATAGATGGGCCATCTGGGCTCACTCACGAGACCCTGAAATCACTCACACAGCGCCTCCATAAAGGATTTGCAGCTCCCTCCTGACCAGGCTGCCCTGGTCACCCTTTTCCTGTACCCCTGTGCCTGCTGGCCGCGGGCTCTGCTCTGTGCTTTCTCCTCTAGATGGTGCAGCTGCCTTTGGGCACCACCGAGGCACCGCGGTGCAGCCAGACCCCGACCCTGCGGCAGAACCGGGGGTGCAGCCAACGCTAGGTTGTCCCCATGGTCCCTTCCCAGCGTCCTGGCAGGATGGGACAAAGCCGAGTGACACAGCTCGCCACGTGTCACCTGCCCGAGGCTCTGCGCCAGCTACCTGTGGAGCAGCATCGCTGTGCCAGCCGTGGGCACCGTGGCACGGAGAGGATGAGAAATTCGCCTCCTGCTATTCCTGGCCTCTCTGTCCTTGGCAGAGCGGGTCCTGGCAGTGCCCGCGGGAGATGCTGGCAGAGCGCAGCGGAAGGCGGAGGAGAGGGGACAGATCCCGGGGGTGCCCCCGTGCCTTGCGGCAATCCGGCTGCTTCCGTTCACACCGGGCCGGCCGGAGGAGCCGAAATGCCACCATCGTCTTGTGTTCGTTCCCCCGCCCGCCTGCCATGGCCTGACTCATCTCCAGGACAGCGGGCAGGCTCGGGTACACGCAGAACCTCCGCTCCCACCTGAGGTTCAACCTCTCCGCCCACCCCACGGCAGCCAGGAGGGCACACACTGCCATGGGGATGCTCTTCTCCTCCTTCTGCTCCCTGCCAGAGCCATCTCCTCGCTGCACAGGGACATTTCTGGCTTAGGCATTGCGTCAGGACAGAGTGAGCTCGGCTGGGTTTGGCAGCCCCCCTGAGCCAGGCGGGTTGGATTTGGGATCCTGCAGACAGGGGAATCCTAAGCAGCTCTGTGCTACTCCCCACTCGTTTAGCCTAAACCCAAATAAATACGAGCCTAATGATTCGAGTGAAACAATAGCAGCCATTCCAGCATAAAGAAAGCTTTCCTCCTATTAAGCTTTGCTGGCAAGCTTTAGAGCCTGTATTTTAAATAAATGTTATGGGTGCATTTAAAACCACACCATATGTTCTCCCGAAGATCTTTCTGGGAGCTGCCTTAGCGTGGCTCTGACTGGATCCCCTCCTCCCGGTGCCAGGGTGGGTTTTGCCGTGTGCTGCCCATGGAAGCAGAACCAGACCCCTGTGCCCTGACCCATCCTCACGGAGAAGCCACGCGAGGGACTCTCCACACCCCACAACACGAGTTTCTGGAACTCTCCGCCGCAAGCGCAAAATAAACTCTTATTTTTATTGGAGAGCTGATTAATTTGCTGATGACCTGCCTTGCATCCCTGCCACGATTCCCAGCACTCTTCCAGCTGCAGGGTCAGGCTGTTTTCCGCCCTGCAGCCCCAAATTGGAGGGCAGCAGGCTTTGGGATGGCTCAGTTCCCCCCGGCCGCTGTAGGTGGCACTCCGGCCCCGTCGCCCGCCCGGCTGCCAGCGCTGCGCTGCTGCTGGCACGGAGTCAGGGGATGAGCTCGAAGTTTACAGCAGATTTTCCCTTCTGACAGATTACTGCTTCATTTGTAACAGGAGAACTTCTCATTAAGTATATTTTTGACATTTTGTTGAGGGGCGGGGTGGGAAATAAAATCCTCGTGTAGCCGAGCGTGCCGGAGCGTGAGCGCGGCTCCGGCTTCGCAGGTTTGGGAGTTGGGGTTGAGTTATTTTCTCTTTTGCTTTGGTTCCAAAGTCCCTTTTCATAATTATTCTCTCCTGAGCAGAATTGCTGCGGCTGGGAGACGGGCACATTCCAAAGAGAACCCGGCTGAAAAGCCAGGAGGGCTTGGAGGTGGCAGCTCTGGCAATTCTCAGATTTCAGTGCTAATCCAATTTGGTTTGATTCCAGAATGTTTTCAAGGCAAATCCAAATCTAACAGTTCTTCTCATTGCTCTGGGCACTATGGGAATGTCTGGGCATGCCAGGTTTTGGTTGCCTTCAGGGTTGGGCATCTCAAGGCATGAAGTCAGTCCTGGTTCTGCCAGGGACCTGTGGCTGCATATTGGGGACCTGGGGACATCCCAGGGGGGACCCAGCTTGCCTTGAGCAAAGCTCTGCTCTCACCAGGTTCCCTTTGCAATATTCCCTAAAGAACAGAACAACTAATTTTAGTGTTAATTATGCAAATCAGCCTTGATGAAAACTCAGGAGTAAGGTTATTACCACTCTCCTTTTTTTTTTTTTCCATGGTGTGGAATAGCCCTTTTGGAAAATCCTTCTTCTTGCAGAGCCACAAATGTTTTTTCCTCTTGGGTTTCTTTCAAGTGGAGAAAATGCTGAGTGAGGCTGTTGCCATAAGCTCCCAGGACATTTTCATTGATCCAAATCAAAGAGTAAGCATCAAAAAGCACCGTGTGACGTTATGAGGGTATTTTAATTATGAAAAGTGTTGCAAGCAGCTCAAAGAAAGCAAGTGCCTCACGAGAGAAAAAGCATTTCACTGCTTTTCTCTCAGAAAACACTTTTTTCTCATTATCCAAGTGCTGAAACTGTTTGCTCCTCAGGGGCAAGGACCACAGTGGCCTTTCCCAGCTCACACTGAGCACAACAGCATCAACAAAATTGTGTTGGAGTGTCCTGAGATTTTTCTCTCCTGCACTAATTGCCACTCCAGCCCTGATTCTTCTTGCAAACACAGGTATAAACTGCCTTGCTGCTGCTTTGCCACCCCAGCGATGCTCAGTGCTCCTGCAAAGATCCCTGCTCCTGTTCAAGGGTTTTCTTCAAGAAACATTTTTGAATCAGCTTTGAAAAGCATTTGGAAACCTGCTTTTCCCTGTATCAACAGCTGTGGATTCAGATGCCCTGTTCCTCTCGCTGTTCCCCCTCTGTCTGTCTCTCAAAACTGGGATTAATCTTTGATTAAACTGGTTCAGACCCTTCCCTCCCTCCCTGGGGACATGGCCTGGGAGGTGACACGGGCTGGAGGTGCAGCCCCAAGTGGAACAGGCTCGGGGCTGGGATCCTCTCCAGGTGATCCAGCTCTCCCTGGCACTACCTGGCTGTGTCTCCCCCGTCCCAGAGGTTGGCTCTGGGCAGAGATCAGACCTTTGTCCCCTGGGGAGTGACACTCTCCTGCCTGAGAAAATCAGATTACAGCGTCTTTTATCTCTGAGGCTCCAAGTGCTGCCACTCCTTGTTTTAGGGAAGGAGTGTAGACAGAGACAATGCTGTTGATGCGTTTCCCTGTGAGATGATTTTAGGGGTGAGGGCTAAAAACACCCATCAGGAGCTGCTTTATCACCTGGTCACCCCCAGCACCATCCCCGCAGACATTTTGGGGGGACAAAAAGAACCTGTTTGCCCCGCAAGGAGAGACTTGGGAGACTCAAATGTGGCTGTTCCACCCCGAGAGAGGCTGAGTGGGCCCAGGGAAGGGTGTCAGGGTTTCTCTGGCGAGGGAGGGACGTGCTCAGCTCCCAGCAGATGGTACTCCCATCTCCCTGCACTTGATGGGATGGTGGGAGAAGTTGTTATGAAAGACTGCTGTGACATTCACAGCACAGATCTGCCAACTGGTGTCTCGGGGAGATGGAGGGAGCCGTGCTGCATAAATTGGTGCAGAGATATATCTGGTGCTGTGCTTGGTGGCAGGGTGGGAAGGAGCCTTCTGCTGCCAGGGGAATGGGGTGTCCAGGCAGAGCCCTGCTCAGGGCTGGCTCTGAGACCCCACAGAGGCACTTGGTGTTCCTGTGGGTGCCTTTTTGCCATGGGGATGGTCATAATTTCTAAAAACTGGTCCTTCTGTGACAGTGTCATAGATAATGCAGTGCTCCCCTCCTTGTGTCCCCTCCCAAAGTTTTCAATGCCCTATCCCAGGTGTGGCTGAAGGTGCTGTGGAGCCACAGGGACTCTCCATGCTGTGGAGGAGCAAGGGCTGCCTGTCCCTCACTGGGTCAGAAGGGAGCTGTGCTCTTGCTTTCTCTGTGTCCTGGAGTTATCATTCCTGCTTTTTGGACAGAAAGCAAAACAAAACTCAGACAATCCCAGCCCCAGCTCAGATTTAGGTGGGTTTTATTTCCCTGTTTTTTCCCTCTTTTTGCTTTTAGGGTCAGTTTTCCTCCACAGCTCGGACAGCAGAGCAGAAGCCCCACCATGATCCTCCTCTTTTGTTTTTGCTACTTGTAAATTCTTTCTTGTTTTCAAGAAATATTGTTTTCATAGTTCAATTACATACTTGTAAATTATTATCTCTCTCTGCATCTTGATGGGGGTTTTAATTTTTTCCATGGCAACTGCATCCACAACACCTCCCCACTCAGGAACCCACGCTGTGGGGTGCAGGGGGGCCCCGAGCAGCCAAATCCCCCATCCTACAAATAAAAGTGGGCACAAATAAAAACAAGCTGTGTCCTCGGGGGAGCTTTTCCTCCTGGCACTGTGGGAGCAGGAGGATCCATCCCTGAGCTGCCTGTGGGCTCTGTGGGGCAGGGATGTTCCCAGCTGCATGGGTGCCTTCCCTGTGGTGTCTCAGCAGCTGGGAAGCATCAGCCTGGGAGGAGGAACTCAGCCTGTTCACACAAACAAAACGTTTTTGTTGAAAACAAAAACGAACGCCCACCAGGACGAGTTTCATACCTACAAATTATCTCTGCCTGGAGCTGCAATTAAACAAACCCTGCCAGCACCAGAGCAGAGGAACAGCAGGGAAACCTGAGCAGCTCCCACCCTCGGTGCCTCCTGTCCCTATCCCTGTCCCTGTCCCTGGGCAGCTCCCCTGTGCTCAATCTCTTTGTTCCTCCCTGGACTTCATCCTGCATGTTGTAATTCCCTAAATCTACAGCCATAAAGTGGGATGTGGGAAGGATTAATCCTGCCCTGACTGGCTT
Organism: Sturnus vulgaris; assembly: GCF_052056855.1. NCBI lineage: Eukaryota > Metazoa > Chordata > Aves > Passeriformes > Sturnidae > Sturnus > Sturnus vulgaris. Next base: position 2,800,649 of record NC_142264.1, read on the forward strand.
GAGGAAGGAGACAGAGAAGAAACAGCTCAGCACCTGGGGCTGGGACTGATTTCTAACCCATTTTCCTATCTTGATTTCTGGCCATTCACTGAGATTTCCTGAGTGGGGGCACCCACTGTCCCAGGGTACCCAAAATAGCTCCCTGCTCCAAAACCCCAAAGGAAGAGATGGGGATGGGACTCTCAGTGAGGGACAGGGGAGCTCAGGGGATCCTGGAACTCTTCAGGCTGGGATGTGAGCCTGGCTCCCTTGGGCTGCCCAGTCTGGTGAGGCAGAACTCCTCAAACCTCCCCTCGCCTTTTGATTAATCCTTGTATCCCTCCTCAAACAACTGCAGTGTTAGGAGAGCCCCAGACACCCTAAATCAGCTCAGTGGGATGCTGGAGCAGAGGAAAACTCTCCCAGGGGCATTGCAGGGAAAGGAGGATTTAGGTCCAGACTCATTGCAGGCTTTAGGAGGAAATAATTAGCTCCCTGTTTTTCACCAGGAGCTTTTCCTCCTCCCTGTCCTCTTGTGCCAGGACAATGTGTCATCACCAGAAGATGCAGCATCATTTCCAGAACACGAAAAAAATAAAATAGCTGCTATTCATCAGTGGGCTCTGTGCTAATTGGCCGTGCTCTCTCTTTAAAGTGGGAGCATGGCCGGGGCTGTTCCCACTTCCAGCTTGTGGGATAAAGGATCTCCGTGCAATCCTATAATAACCTCTTTCATCTGACGCCCTCAAAGTGCTTTTGGACGTAAATTAATTAGGCATCACAACACCCTGTAGGGTTCGAGCTCACCCAAGGGTTTTCTTCGTGTGTTCAAACAATTCATCCCATCTTTGTGGCGCCGGTGTTTGGCTGCCCAAGGGTCACACTGAGCTGGGGGGTGAGCAATTATTTCTGCTCCTGCCAGGGCTGGGCTGCCCTCAGGGTTAATCATGGAATGGTGGAAGGGTTTGGGTTGGAAGGGACCTTAAATCCCGTCCAGTGACACCCCTGCCAGGGCAGGGACACCTCCCACTGTCCCAGGTGGCTCCAAGCCTCGTCCAACCTGGCCTTGGGCACTTCCAGGGATGGCAGGGCCTCCCCACCCTCCCAGGGAAGGATTTCTCCCCAATATCCCATCTAAACTCTGTTTCTGAGGGGCTGGGCAGGCTCTTGCAGGATTTGGGCTGTGCAGGGATTTGTGCCTGTGAGAGGAGAGGGGAGCAGGAGCTGCCCTGTGGACGTTGTGATGCTGGAAATGTGGAGTGGCTCATCAGTGGCCTCAGAGTCCTAATTACATCTCTTTAATGAGCACCCAGACCATTATCAGGGGTTCCTCTGTTCATAAGAGGCCATCCAGGCTCTTTTAATCACTCCTGACTCTTAATTTTCATGTCTGTGCTAATCCTTGTAGTTCCCCTTCCTCTTTTGCCTTTCCCAGGAAACACTTCCTCTTCCTCTCTGCTCCTTGCACAAGTTTTTTCCTTCTTTTTCCCCCCAGATCTCACAGAAAGAGATGGAGCAGGTAGAATCTGCCCACCTGCAGTGCCCAAAACCAGGGCACTGCTTTTGAGCTTTCCAGAGGAAGGTGGTGGGGATGGAGATCCCATTCCCTGAGAGGGATCCAGGGAGATATCAGGAGCAGATTCTCTGCAGGGACTGGCTGTGTTCACCCCTCCACCTGCACAGGGGACACTCACACCTCACCCAGGAGCTTCTGCACCTCCCCAATGCGGGAATTTCCTTGGGATGGTCTCTGAACGCTTTGCTCAGCATCCCATGAAGGGAAGCACCGAGAGCCACCCCAAATCCCCATCCCCTCCTCCGTGCAGGGACAGGCAGCTCTGCCTCACCAAACCAGAGGTTTTAATTCCATTTTTGGATTTTCCTGGCCAGGGAGGGGGCACTGCAGGAGACATGAAAGCCCGGAGGAGCTTCAGAAGGAAGGAGGAGAGGAGGAGGCTGCGTGCTGGGAGAGGCAGCCCCGGCTCTTAGCGCTGCCCCGGCCGCCTTTGAGCGCAGCCAGGGAAGGCGTTTGATCTCCAGCCGAGATTTTTCCGCGTTTCTGTGATCGGGGTGAGACCTCTCCTGCCCGGGGAGCCGCCTCCGGGGATGCCCTTCCTCAGGAAAAAAGCTTTAAATTCCATCACAGGGGGGTCCAGAGGAGGGGGGAAAGCATTTGGGGGCATTTCTGCTGCTGGGGTCAGAGGATTGAAGGGCTTGGGGCTCTGTGTGCCCCCAAAATTGTTCTTGTGCAGGTCCCTGCAGGGCACTGAGAGGGTTTGGCCAGGTCCTGGCAGGGCAGTGATGATGCCATCCTAAAGAAAAGGAAAAGGGGCAGAGGGGTGGTTGGGGAAACTGAGGCACAGAGATGATCTGAGCCTATCAAAACTTAAGCACAGGTTAAAGTTAAGCTGGGCTTCCACACCTGAGCCATGCCCACGTGTTTGCTACAGGTTTGGCTTTTTTTCCCCTCCTTGACTGAAGCAACAAAAAAAGGTTTTCAAAAGTGAGACTCGGGCCTTGAAGTGACACATAATTGAAGGTGGCAATTAAAGGCACAGCCGAGTGCTGAGTGAAAAAAAGGGAAAAATAAAGGAAAAGTGCGGGTTGCAATTTTACAATTTAATTAGGTTTGCTTGCTCTCAGAGTGGGGAGGTGGCAGGCAGACCCTGGAGGCACACGAGACTTTCTGATGTTTCTGGGATGCAGCTTTCCCAAGGATAACTGCACAGCTCTGCTGCACATTAAAAGACAGAGATTAGCAAAAAGCCTATTTTAATATAATTTTCCCACCCCCCGAGAACGGGGGAAGCTTCTTGAAGCAGAAATTTTCAATGATTAAAAAAGCAAAAAAAAAAAAAAAAGGGAAGAAAAAAATTAATAAGTGTTGATATGGAAAGTGTATGAAAATAGATCTCTGCTGACTTCCCTGCTCTGAGATATCATTGACTGGCAATATTTTCAGTTTCTCTAATAGCAGAGATCCTGTTGGTGGCTTTGGCAGCACTGGGAGGTGGAAAACGTGGATTTGAGGGCAGGATTGTGAGACCCAGGGCAGTGGGTCGAGGTTGGGGGGTCAGTGCCAGCCTTCAGCAGGACTTTGGGGTGGCAGCTTGGATTTTGTGGGGCACAGCCCATCCTGGTGGGAGCAGAGCTGTGCTTGGGCATGGGAGTGTTCTCACTGGTATAAATTATATAAATCATCCCCTTGCATGAGGGAGTGTGCACATAAATATGTAGATTTAGGCTCCAGCCCTCATGACTTATTCACCAGCAGCATCATATTGTTTCTAACTTTGGAGCAGTTCCTGGAAACTGTTCGTTCTTCAAATTAAAAAAAGATCTATGGGCGCTGCTGGTGTGTTCTGGCAGTGCTGCTGTGGCTGGGGACAGCAGCAGGCACCTCCCACGAGCCTGGACTCATCCAGGGGCTCACACCCATCCCAGGAAGGGAAAGGGGAACTCTCTGGATGTGGAGTAGGAGTGAGAATCCTGCCCTGGTTCTCCTGCCCTAAACTTCCAGCTTGCAAAGGAACAAGGGGGAATCTTCACTCCCTGCAGCAGCCTCAGTTTTCCTCCACCTGGAGCAGCCTTGGGGTGACCCAGGGATTTTTTCCACATCCCCCTGCCTGCCTGGTGCTTGGGCTGCTGTGGGGTCCCAGTGATGTTCTAAAATGAAAGAGTGGGTTTGGATTGGGAAGGAATTCTTGGCTGGCACAGGGTGCCCAGAGCAGCTGTGGCTGCCCCTGGATCCCTGGAAGTGTCCAAGGACAGGGCTTGGAGCAGCCTGGGATAGTGGAAAGTGTCCCTGTCCTGGCACGGGGTGGGATCAGATGAATTTTATGGTCCCTTCCAAACCAAATCACGATTCCATGATTCCACAGAGTTCCCACCTTTCTGGCCTCCCTCCCAACCTCTCACTGCTAAACTCAGCTCTGATTTTTCCACATTTTCCTGAGACTGGGACACTGAGGGACAGCAGGAGCAGTGTCCATCCCATAAACAAGGCAGTGTCAGCCAGGATGGATGGATGGATGGATGGATGGATGGATGGATGGATGGGAATGCTCTTAGCTGCTCCTGCTGCTCAGGAATATTGCCCAGGAAATGAGCAGCCCCCAGAAGGTTTAACACCAGCAGCTGTGGCACATCCCAGAATATTCTGCTTAATAGACTCCGTCAAGTCACTATTGTCCTAAATGGTTCTGAGCAAAGAGCAGGGAGGTAGTAACAATGCAGACATGCCATTTTCCAAGGAATTATGCCTGGCTGGGATTTATCAGAGAGCTCAAATTGCTGTTAATAAAACACAGTTTTGCTGGCGTGAGGGAAATTGGTTTTTGCAGAGGCTGGAGGGATCCAAGTAGAATATTCCGAGTGTCATCTCCAGTGCAGCAGGAAAATGAGCTTCCTGCTTTTGGCAAGGCCAAAAAGGTTGGATCCTTCACCCTCTTAGAAAGGAGATCCTGAAAGGGCTTCCCCTCCTGGACTGCTGCTTGTTCCCTCAATTCCTTCATGCTCCCTTTTGCCAGCCCTTAAAGCTGTGGTGTTTCTTTTCAATGCATTTTAAATTTCTTTCCATTGCTAAAAGCTCCCTGAGAAGCTCTCTTGTCCACAGCCCCTTCCAAGTCTGCCTGGTTTCTTCCCAAATTTCTTTCCTCACAGCTTGTGCTGCTTTCCTGAGCAGGGAGAGTCCAGCCCCATGTTTTAAAGCACAAATAAATACAAATAAACTCCCCATCCTGTAATTCCTCCACTGCAACTCTGTTCTTCTCCTCGCCTTGTGTATTCAAGGGAGAGGGTGCTTGGGAAAAATGCTGCAATTTAATTTGGGAATCATTCTGCTTGGAGAAACAGCAGAGGAGGAGAGTGGAGATGTGTGGCATCAATAAATCACGGAGTGCTGGGAATTCACAGCTCTGCACGTCCATGGCTGTGGCAGGATGGGTGTGGGCATCCCTCACCCCAGCCCATGTGCAGCAGAGAGGGGGAATTTGGGGGATTCCTATTTATTTGATTGGTTTGTTTAAGAGGCAAACATTTGCTGATGTGCTCCTGGCAAATCGGGGCTGGGAATTACTGGGAGCAGAGCCCTGGTGGAATCCACTCCTCACCTTGCCAGATCCAATACTGCAGCACAGCCCACACCCAAGGAGCTGGATGGAGCTTTGGGAATCCACATCCCTGGAGGTTCCAGGCTCTGTTTCCAGCCCCAACCCTTCTGTGGGACCTCCTGTGATCCCGGGAAGCCCAAGGCTCTGAGCCTTCCTGGCATCTCCTGCTTCCCTCCAAGGATGGGGAGGGACAGGGACTGGGGACCCCTAGGACCTGCTGCCACCTCCCCTCCCGGCGGTGTTAAAGCAGCAATCAGCCTGGGGGACCGCTGGAAAAATTTTGAGCATTAAAAAAAAGCCCGATTTTCCCTCCCCTGCTGCTGCTGAAACCCGAGATGCAGCCGGGGAGAGCCGAGCCGCCCTCCCCGCTGCCGCCGGAATAACAATGACTGCGAGAGATAATTAGTGGAGCTTCTCCAATCCTGACGATTAATTGAACCCCTCCAACCCCGATAATTAACTTGAGCCCCTCCAACCTCGATAATTAACTGAGTTCCTCCAACCCCAACGAGCAGCCCAGTCCTTCCAGCCCCGATCAGTAACTGAGCCCCTCCAAGCCTGGTGTTCCAGTTCCTCCACCCCTGCTCAGGGCTGTGCTGCCCCATCCTCACCCAAGGGGGATGCAGGAGAAGGTCCCAAGGAGCCACTGCTCTGTTCCCATGGCTCTGCTCACCCCCTGAACCCTCCAGGGCTGAGCTCCTTCCCCGTGGCCCCCAAAATCATCCCAGGCCAGGAGACTTGGCAAAATCCCGAGAGGATTGCAGGGAATTTTTCTCCCTGATTATTCATGTCTAACAAGAACTGGCAGCTTTTTTATTTTCTTCTCTCCCAGGCTTTTTCCAGAGGCTTTTCCTCCCCTCACCCGGCAAGGGTTTTCAGCAGGTTGCTTAAGTTTTATTGCTTTGATCCCATAATTTGCTGTTATGCAATGAGACAAGCTCTTCCCGTCACTTCCCCAGCTCCAGCCAGGCCTTTTGCTGTAATAGGCACAGCACTGCCTTGAAATATTAACGAGTTTTACCTTAATTACCTTTCAAGCTTCTCAGGGCTCTCTTCATTTCCCTTCTCACTCTCTTTTTCATATCAGCCACGAGTAGATGCTGGGTGAGGGTGGGGATTTTCCCCCTCCTCTCCTCATCCTGTGCTTTGGATGCTGCCAGGGTGAAGGGGAGACCTCGGGGGTGTGGGCACTGTGCAACGTGGGCATTTTTAATCTTATGGTTCAACATTTCCCCTTGGAATTTTAGTTTCTAGAAGGGAGGGAGAGCCTGACACTTTTCCCGTGTTTTGGATAAAGGGGATACCATGGGATGTCCCATGTGCCACCCAGGATCAGCCTCTCCATCCTCCCTGGCAGAGGAGACTTTTCCCCTGTCCCCACTGTGGCACTGGGAGAGGCAGCAGCTTCCTGCAGCACCAACCCAGCTGTCCCCACGCTGCCACTGCTGCTGGTGACACTTACATTCCTGCAAACATTTATTAGATAAGTGCATTGGGGCATCTCCGAGGCACTGCTGGAGCTAATTGCCTCATTCATCCCAATTCCTCATCAAGAGGAGCCCTGGCCCTGCTGGGGACGGGGCTGTGGCTCAGGGGACAGAGGGAGAAGGACAAGGGGATGGATTTTATTAAATAAATAAACACCTCAGCTCTGCAAAACCAGCTCCTTTTTAAGGCAGACAGGGGGACTGCATGGTTCCTCATTTATTAATGTCCTTTTTGGTTTAGTAACACACATCCAGCCACGGAATTCTGCACGGAGCACGGGAAAGTAGGGCAAGGGAGACACTAATAGCTCCCAACAAGGAGGCTGATTCATGGCTCTTTGCTGCAAAAGCCCCATTTAGCTCCCCAAAGCCTAATTTTGAGTTTGCTGTCATGTTCCATCAGCCCCACGGGAGAGGGCTGGGTGCTGGGGAGGATGGGATGCAGTCACCAGTGGGATGCAGGCACCAGTGGGATGCTCTGCCTCTCTCCCCACAGCTGCTGTGTTTTATCAGGTTTTTCACCATGTTTTATCTGAGTTTTCCAAGCCATCAGTGGGATCAGGGCTGGCAGAGTTTCCAGGCACTGCTGTGGGCTCAGAGATGGGGAAAGCAGCAGCTCAGGTGTGTTGGTGTCCCCCTGGCTGGTGACTTTGGTGGCAATGACAAGCCTTGGCTGATTCCCCAGGGGTTGTCAGCCCCCAGAGCTGCTCCTGCAGCTCCTGCACCTCAGTGGGCAAATCCTCAGGCTGGGGTTGTGTTATTAACCCCATGGAGAGCTGAAAACCCAAACCAGCCACTTTTAACATTTCATTTCTTCTCCCACACAACCTGATCATCTCTGCTCAGACCTCAGCTGCTCTGAGCTGGCTCAGGGAGAAAGGGGGGAAGCAGGGAAGGAGGGGGTGATCCCACAGGGAATTTGATTCTGACAACATCCAACCCCATCTCCCAAACCCCCACATCCTCCAACTCCTCTCAGCTTTGCACCTTTCTTGTTTTCCTGGATGTTTTTCTCAGCAGCTGGAGTTCCTGGTGTGCCATCAGTGCAGTGGGCTGCTGCATCCTTACAATAAAAAGGATAAATCCTGCTCTGAGCAGTCCCCTCCTGAACTTTCCCTGCCACCACTTTTCCTTGACATTTAATTTTTAGAGTGTTTGGGGGTTGTGAAAGAGCCCAAACCCCTCCTTTGCAGCTGCAGGTCGAGTGGCCCCCAGCTCTGCTCTTCCAAAGAAGGGGGAGCAGAAATCCCTGCTGGATTTTTCCTGGATCTCTCCTGGCTTGCAGCACCTTTTCCAGCAGCATATTTTGCTGCGGATGGATGGGCAGCCTCTGAGAGCACGCTGGATGTGTGGTTCATTAATTACTCCTGTTATAGGGCTATTACAGCCAAGGAATTGCATTATTAAAAAGAAATCTTTGCAGATGCTTCAAATGTGACGACCTATTCAATAGCTGACACTGGGTCATAATTAAAAGTAAAAAGTAGGGGCCAGAAGAGGACAAAAACTGGCAGATTCCCTGAATATGGTTAATGGAAACATTATTAACATTAGGAAATTGCATAGGAGAAATCACTGGCTCCTGGCCCAGTTTAAATATGCAGCAGGCTCCTGATGTGTGCCTATGGTGATTAATAGCATGAAGAGAAAAAAAAATTAAATTAAAGCCATTGAGCAGCTTTTAATGGCTGTGTCTGGCTCCTTTGTTCCCTTCATTCCAGCAGGCAGGGTCAATCCCAGGATATTCTTGCCTCCAGGATGTGCAAGGCACCCAAAAAGTTTTCCAGGCAAATTGAGAACCCAAAGGAAAATTGGTGCTGCCCTTGGTGGATTTGCAGGATCATGTGGACACAAAACCTCTCCCAGCTCCCTTTTTCACCCCAAAACAGCCTTTGGGAGATGCTTTCACTCTGTTTTTCTCAGCTCAAACCCTCAGCTTTGCTTTGCTTTGAGGTTTGGGTTTTTTTTTTCTTGTTTTTTTTTTTTATTTTTTTACATTTTCCCATTTGTTCCTCGCGGATGTCGCTGTGAATCAATCTGGCGTCGAGCCCATTCGCCACCTAATATTTCTCAATAATTTATTATCAGCAGTTTAATCCTCCTGGGAGCTTCCTCCACATTAAAGCCTCTTGTTCAGTCAGGTCATGTCGCAGACTGGAAGCACTTCCAGCCCTTTGATTTGTTTGTGTTTCATGTTTTTGTTGGGAGAGCAGTAAAAGACATGAATTTTTCCCCCCTCTTGGAATGAATTTATCATCTCGGTTGTCTCCTTTATTCTCTCCAATTGAACCATCACTTTCTGGTGGCTCTCATCTCCCTCTCCGTGGGCCCTGTTCCATATGGATGCTGTGGGATGGGTGTGCAGAGCAGGAATCAGCTGCCAGAGCATCCTCACCCTCTGCACGTGCTGCTCCCCCTTATCCCTGAGATATTCCATGGGATAACAGCAGCTGCATGATCCCCCTGCTCTGATCGAGCTGATCATTCCAACCAAACCCCAAATTTGGGTTCAGAAAGTTTAAAAAGTGCCAAGCAGCTCAAAAGCTGAAACAAGCAAGGATTTGGGATAGGCTTGGAAAAGAGATTTATTTTCTGAGTATTGCAGCTCTCAACATTAGAAAGTCCCCAAATTTCAGCCTAAGAAGGGAGATGGCTCAGCCCCTCTGCTCCATCTGGACCAGCAAGGCCAGGCTTTGTGCTGATTTTCAGAAATCAGCTCATCCCAGCACCCCCTGACCTCTCCATCCCATTTTTCCTCCCAAAGTTTGGGTGGATTCAGGGCAGCTCATCCCTGGAAATGCAGAACTGCTGCCAAGTGTTTCTGCAAGGCTGATTAAAACCATTCATGGAGAATGATATTAATTGGATGGAGAATAATATTAATTAACACTTTTACCCTCTCCCTAGGAGGAATCAGGCTGGATGTGCTGATTTCACTGAGCAGTTTTCAATCCTAAAACCAGCCCAGGGAAATGTCACTGGTGGTGGCACCAGGGCCCAGCTCAGTGTCCCATGCCAGGCTGGGGCTGCAGCCTCTGGAAGCTCTGGGAGTGTAGAACTTTTGGCATTCCCCAAATTCCAGGCGTGGTTTTCCAGGCACAACAGAAATCCTTGCAGAAAAAGACAAAACCTTGTCCCTGGAAAGGACCCTTACAGCTCCAGGAAGGAATTTCTCTACCCAAGGATTGAAAAAAAAAAAATAGGTCATTAACAGGTAAATCATAGTGAATTTTAGGCAGGAACTCTTAAATCTCCAGGAAGGAATTCCTTTATTCAGGGATTTTAAAAAAGGGTCATGAACAGGTAAATCCTGGTGAATTCCAGTCATGAGCTTCTTGTTCTCCGGGAAGGAATTCCTTTATCCAGGAAAATATCCAGAAGGGAATTTCTTTATCCAGAGATAGAACAAAAGGGTCATGAACAGGTAAATCCTGGTGAATTCCAGGCAGGAGCTCCTCATTCCCCAGGAGAGAATTCCTTTATCCAGGGACTTTTAAAAAGGGTCATTAACAGGTGAATCCTGGTGAATTCCAGCATGGATGAGCCACAGGCCCAGGCAGGGCTGGTGGCACTGGCAGGGACACGGTGCCACCATGGGTTTGTCACATGCTCTGTCACACTGCTGGATAGAGGAGGGGGAGACTCGACAGCATCCAAAAAACTCGGGAAAAACTTTGGAGCAGCAGCAGAGCTCTGCACCCACCCTGTCTTTGCACCCCAGAGAGGAGCAGCAGCTTTAGGCAGGAATAGGGACAGAGAGCTGGAGATTTCCATATGAAATATTGAAATTTTTGCTCGCTGGAGTGGAAGGCAGAGCCGATGTGGCTCCTGAATAAATCATCGGAGCAGACACATGTGCGATGACGTCTGCCAGGGGAGAGCGTGGGACTGGGGAAGAGGAAAAATCAAGTGGAATAAAACAAAATATAGGGCACTTCTCCCCCCACCCCCAAGAGCTCAATTAACTCGTCTCGACCTCCTCTAGCATGGCAGCTGAAATCTGCTCCCTGTTTTGTGGCTCGTCAGCCCATCCACCGTGCCCTCGTCCTGCTCTGCCGAACTGGAGCCTGCCCTGGAAAACGCAGAGCTCTGTTAAAATTTCACGGTCTCTGCAGAATCTGGTGGCCTGTCAGGAGAAATGCTGGAGTCTGGGGAATGTGGAGCCTCCCCTGAACTGGAGGAATGCTGGAAGAGACACGCAGAGAACCCCACGCCTTCAAAGCTCCACTCCAGAGATGCTCTAAAAACCTCATTGGGGGCCTTTTCGAACTTACAAAAAGCTGATTAAAAAAGATAAGGAGGGACTTTTTGCACAGGCAGCTGATTCCAGGACAAGTGGGGAAGCAGATCTGTGTACTGGAGGATGATGTAAAACTTGAGGAGTCCAAGGGATGCTAATCCCAGTGAAAGGGAGCTGCATCCTTGTTAGGAATCCAAGGTTTCCCTGGGTGCCAATTCTCGTCTAATTAAGAGCTCCAGAGATCCACAGAGGGCTGGTTTCAGCTGGTTCTCAGCCCTCCCTGGAAATCATGTTTTCCAGCATCCCCAGCATCCTCCTCAGAAAGTGTCTCTGGAGTTAAATCCTCCAGACAGACGGAGGTTTTTAAAAAATGCATCGTGAGTGCATCATCGGATGAGCAGGAAAGTAGGACAGGCACAGGGAGCGTTTCCCTCCTGCTGTCCCCGGGCACCTGGGGCTGTTGGGACATCCTGGATCCCCTGAGCCACCCCCTGCCATCCGTGTGCCACCTCAAATCCAGCTCTGGGCAGCGATCCTTTCTCCCAAACCATTCTGTGATTATTGGGAGCTTTTAATCTGCTCTGGAAGGCGAGTGACAGGGGTTTGTGCGTTAAAGGGGTAAAAAAGAGCTGCAGGATGGAGCTGGCAATGAGTGACCCCAGCATTGCCAGGATTGATAAATATCCATCCAAATCCCAAGAGAAACCCGTGTTTTCAACTGCCTCATTTTTTTAAATTTTTTTTTTTTCTCTGTATTTCTCTCTTTAATGAATCACCTGCTGGGATGTCCCTGCCACAGGACACGGCTCCTGAGGCATCCCAGGATTTATTCCTGGCATTCCCTGCGCAGGGCTCCTCTGCTCGCCGGGATTAAGAGGCTGTGGATGGAGTGTTGTGACAGGAAGCAATTATATGCAAATAAGAAGCTGCGCAAGTGTGAGTAAACATTAGGGGTTGTTGTTTTTTTTTCTTCCCCTGTTGAACCTCCGTGATTTAAAAGCCATTAAGGGCGCAGCCAGCGCGCTTTGTCAGCACTTTCCCGGCAGCTTTCACATCCTTCCCTTCCCGCCGCCGGGAACTTCCAGGGGATGCAGGGGTGCCCCAAATCCTCGGCTTTGTGCCACCCTTGGGCAGGTTCACCCCGTGCTTTCCCTGCCAGGCTCATCCCCTGCATCCTCTCGGGTCCATCCCGAGCATCCCGGTGCTGGCTGCTGCTCCCAGGGTTTGGCTCCCACAGCAAAAACAGCGATTTTTCTATTTTTTTTTTTTTATTTTCCATCATGCTCTGCCCTGCTGGTTTCACTTGTGGGAGAGCACAGAGCTCGCTGGGTGCTCCCAGAAATGAAGTGAAGTCTCTGCTGCTGGAAATCCGTGCTGAGAAAGTGGCAGCAGCACCAGCAGTGGCTGTAGGGGCAGGGTGGAGGTGTGGGGGTGGCTCTGCTCGGGGTTTTCTGGGAGCTGGAGGCTCTGCTCCCACCTGTGAGGACACTTTGGGGTCCCTGGTGGGTTTCTTTGGGGTTTCACTGCTCTGGTTGGGAAGGGTCAGCTAAAATCTGATTTATTCTGTGGCTGGCTGAGTGGTGGGATGGGGTCTGGGCAGCTCTTCCATGGGAACAGAGCTCAGGGGAGCAGCAAAATAATCCAAGAAATTCCTGTGGCTGCAATCTCCAAAAGGTGCTGTCGGGAAGGGATTGTCCAGGGGGATTTTTTGGGGTGAGGTACAGCAGGGAGAGGGAGAACTCTGCTCAGGGGCAGGGAATGGGGTTTATTCCCCCAGGAAAATTCATCCCTGCACCTTCCAGTGCTGTGGAGGAGCAAATCCCGAGTCCCAAGAGCCAATCCTCACCCATGGGGTGTTTCAGAGGCGTCTCCCCTCAGTGTAATTATAATTCCATCTCCCCTGCAGCCTCCTTTGGAGCAGGGATCCAAGATTGATCCTCACATCCCGCCCTAAGCACTTGGTCAAACATTTATCTCTGGCACTTGGGGACGTGTGAGAGTAAAGCTGCAATTTAGACCGAGGAAATCACAGAGAAAACAAATCCTGAGCCCCCATCCAGCCATTCCTAACACGTCACCCTCCTGACAGTGCTGCCAGAGAGCCAGAAAAAAAACCTCCAGCCTTGAAATTTTTCTAGCAGAAGACAAATGAGGGAGATTCATGTCTCTGTTGGTGCTACATTGTTTTGCTCAGCTGGCTGCAGAGCAAATAAGATGCGGTGTTGCATTGATTTGTAGCCCAGGAGCTGTCCTGGCAAATGGATGGGCTGGGAAAAACTTCATTTGGGGCTTAAATTGGAGAAAGCAGCAGGTAAAGGGTGCCCAGAGCCTCGGGATCCCACTGTGCCTCCTCCCTGGGGCACTGGGAGCTCAAGTTCTTCCCTTTTTTTGGGATGCTTTTCCCTATGGATCTGTGGGATCTTTGCTGTCCCTCTGCACCTCCAGCACTGCTTGCTGCCCTGGTGTTTGGGAGAGGAATGGAAACCAAACCCATTTCCAGTCATTTCCAGTAATTCCCAGTCATTCCCAGTCATTCCCAGTCATTCCCAGTGGGTTGGGGGAGATGGAATGGGAATGGCTCCTTTTCAAGGCTGTGCCCTGCCAGCCTTGGGGAGGTGCCAAGAGAAGGGTGGCACCTCATGGTGTCACCCCCAGCATCCCCAGTGGACATAAATCCAGGGAAACCTGTGGATCCATCCCTGTGGGCTGTGCCCAGGGAGGGTCTGGAGGGAGCAGAGAGGAAAATGCTGCTTGTTAGCGTTAATAAATGTAAAATACAGAAATAAACATGAAAATATGGAATTAATGCCCAGGAAAAAAAAAATGCATCACAAGAGTGGCAATTCCCCCAGGCCTCTTGTCCAAACGAGGCTCCTCCAAAGCCACCTCCACTCCACAAAGCAGCAGGGAAGAGGGCAGAGGGAGGATGAGGAAGCACGAGGATCTTCATCACTTCTGCAGCTGCTCCTCCTCCCTCCCCACCAACCCTGATCCATCACTGCCTAAGAAAAATCCCCCACTGCTCTCTGCAGACAGGAGGCAATTTCCAAGTCCCAGCGATTCCCAAGAAAAGTGATGCTGGTTGTGCCCTAATGGAAAGGCAGCCAGTTTTATAGAGGAATGCAAATGAAAAGGTATAAATAAACAATCGCTCACGAATAAGTGCTTGCCTTTAATGAATATTTCATATACAAAAGGAGTCATTGACATTTTGCTGGATTGCTTCAATTAGCTCTTGAGCCTCATGTTCATGCAAATAATAAGCTTGCTTTTCATAATGCTTTGTTAATCTGCTTCATAGTGTGAATTTATACAGTAATATATCACCCAGACCTCCTGCTGGAGCCTTTATTGGATATAAATGACTTAGTAATTGCTATTGATCATTAAAGGAGTGTGGTGTTATTTTGGAATTACAGTGTGGGGGATCTTTGCAAGAGTGAAGGATCTGGCTGCTCGGGCTGGTTTATATTCAGGGCAGTGACTAATGGGTCCTTGGGAGGAAAAGCCAAAATGTGCCAAGATTGAGGCTGGGGAAAAAAAACACTGCTGGAGTCATTGCTGCCTTCCTGTCATGAAACGCTGCCGGCGACATATTCAGAATGGATCTCAACATATTCCATTTCTTACATCCATCTCCATCCCAACTCCAACTCTGCTAAGACTAGCCAGGAAAATATTGTGGAAAAAAAAAATGCAGCAGCAGGCTTGGTGTGGAGTGAAAACACAGCCACACTCCTGTGCCAGCCCTGTGCTGGTCCCTGTGCCTGGTGACCCTGGCAGGGTGGGCAGGGACAAAGCCACCAGGGCCCTTCCCAGGCTGCCACAACAAACCCAGCAGGCTGCAGGTCTTTAATCTGGGCTGGCTCTTGTGCTGCTGATGTGCTGTATTGATCCCAAATCCACGTCCTGACGTCAGGGCAGCGGGAAGGGCTCCGTGTTCCCAACAGGGAATTCAGCCTGAGCCTCCTCCTCTCCATCACTTGCTGGTTGTCTTCCAGCTCCCAGCATTAAAACCTCATCACTCCGAAGTGGAGAAGGCTGAGGTTGCACTTTAGATTTATACTTTTCATTTAGAAAACACCTTTTTTTGTTGTTCCTTCACCTAGGGGAGACAACCTCGGCTTGCTCAGCTCCGAGTGCTGGCTCGGAGAACAGCAGAGCTGGGAAATCTCTGCTTTTCCAGCACCCCAGGAGGGCACCCCAAAATGCTCTCCCTGCATGGGATGGGTGATTTCAGCTGGTTTTGACATCCACATCCATCTGGAAAACGGCTGGGGGCATTAACTCCTCTGTGCCCCCAAGGGCTGTGCTGGCACTCACTTGATGAACATCTTGAAAGGGCTCCGAGCTCCCTCTCTGCCTCTGCTTTCATTAAAATCCTCTCTGAGCATTTTTCCCCCTTCCAATTTACCACGTTTCCCCCCCCTTGGAATGTGCTTTGATTTTTCAGCAATTTCGAAGTCCTCAGGCTTTGCCTGGAAGGTAATTCCTGCCTGTTTGTGTTTTTCTGTGTATGTACATGTGCTGCAGTGCACTGGGAAGAAGCACAGAGAGCAGCTGGCAGTGCAGGGGCTGCCATGGCTGGGGTGATGCTGGAGGAATTCTGATCCTGCACGACGAACTCTAAATCCCACCAGCTCCACAGGGAGCTGGAATCAGCCTGGGGAAGAGTTCTCTGCATGTCCCCAAGGCACATTTGGAGTGGTCACCAAAGCCTTTTGCACCCCAAAGGGCCAAGGCAGGTGGAAGTGTCCCCCCTGTGCTCCCTTTGGGGTGAGCCCCACGGCAAATCCTGCTTGCCCAGCTGGCCCCCAGCAGCCTGGGCTCCCTCCCAGGAGAGGCTGTTCCCATTGCCTCATCCCTGGGAACAGCAGAGCACAGTGCTGACAGTGCTGGAACCTTCCCTGAGCCACCCCTGGGCTGTTCTGGGGTGAACTTTTGCTCCACCAAAGCCATTTGTTCCAGGGAATTTTAGACATGTGAACCTCCAACGCTTTTTCATGCCAGCCACATCTCCCGAGGCTGGGTTTAATAAAAGCTGGGAGCTGGAGGGGGGGTGAGGAGCTGCCTGGGATTTATTGCCTAAAAATGCTCCTCAGAGCAACCTTTTATCTTTTTAGTTGGGATTTATCCCCAGGATTGCTGTGGGATCCTTGCCTGCTGCAATTCCAGCCGCTGGGATTTAACATTTCTTTTCTGGCACCTGTTTTTTTTCCTCTCCTGATGCTGTGAACTCTGTTCTGCAGAGCTCAGGCAGGTGTGTGGAGCCAAGCACTCGAGGTGATGTTCCAGGGCCTTCATTCTGCTCCTTCTCTGCCTTTTCTCTGCACCAGATCCTGAAATGAGAAAAGCAGGAAAAGAAGGATCCCTCCATCCTCCACAGCACCGACCTGTGAAAATCCAATTGTCACCTGCCCAAAACTGGGAGGGAGTGATGGGGAGGGCCAGGGCTGATCTGCATTTAAAAGAGGGGCAATCAGAAGGAAGAGGAGAGGGGAGGGGGAGATAAAAGGGACAGAGCCCCGCATTTGAATATTTTGTTTCCTTATGGCAAGAACGATTTGAAAGCTGATTTACTGCCAAGAGAAACAGAAAAGAGACCCCCTTGGCACTGCCCCAAACTCCTCATTTACTCTTTTAGAGCAAGGAACATTTATAAAAGCTGAATAAAACATCCAACAAGGCTGGTTAGGATTCTTTGAAAGATGTCTCCATCAAAGGGTCAGCCTCTAGTGGGAGCAGGGCTGGGGGCTGATGGCAGGGAACAGGCATGGGGAGCAGTGCCTGTGGTCACCCCTCTGCCCCAGGGACACCTCACCACTTTGTTTTGTGCTTTGCTTGAAATTTGGGAGTTGCTGCAGCAGTTATGGGGATGGAAACATCCCCAGAAAAAAAAAAAAAATAAAAATAACCCGGCCTTAAACTTCCAATTTGTTGGTTATTTCACTGTTTGTGAAGGATCCACACAAATATCCCTGCCCTGCTCCATCCCCCTTGCTCTCAAATGGGGAGAGGGGCTGAGGAGGGAGAGCACTTAGCAGAGATAAATATTTTAGAGTTTTTAATTAAATATGAGATCCCTTCTGGGGCTGGGAACAGGACCATCCTGGAATATGAATGATGAAGAAATCTTCACCCCAGATGTGCATTCTTTTAACCCCAGCCCCCAGCCATTTCAGGCAAATAAAATGGAAAATAAATCCCGTGCCCCTCTGGAATAAACTGATGTTTTTCTAGTTCGGTTTCCCACTGGTTGCCCACCCCAGATCTGTTTTTTTGGGGCCCTGCCCCAGCTGGGCTGTGGCTCTGCTCTCAGGGGAGCCCCGCAGGAGGGGTTTCTATTGCAGCACTTTTGGGAAGAGGTTTTGAGTGGGCTCTGGAGGAAGCAGGAGCTCTGCACATCGATTGAGTGCTGCTCCTCCAGAGAAGATTAAGTGGATACAATTGGCCAGGATTGACCTCGATGGATCTCTGCTGATTTATTCCAGCTGGGGAGCTGGTCCAGCACTGGTGTTATGCAATTCCTTGTCCTCAGGAACCTGGGCTCTGGCTCCCATGGCATTCCCGTGCTGAGCCCGTGCCAGGCACACAGAGCAAGTGCAGCTCCTGGCAAGGCAAAAATTCCGTGTAGAAAAGATTTCTGCCCCCTGCTCTCCACCCTGAGGGCAGTGTGTGAGCTCAGCTGAGCTCAGCTTCACCCTGGGCCTTCCTCGTGTGAAGAACTCAGCCAAAGCTCTTGATCCATCCTGCTTTTCCAGGCTGGAGCCATCCCAGTGTGTGTGGGCACGGTGGGCTGTGAGGGCACAAAAGAGCAGAACTGGGACCACATTTCCCCAACAGATCAAGGAATTTGGTGAAAACTGCAAATTTAATCCAAAGCAAGGCTGTAACAAAATCAGAAAGCAAAGGCAGAGCTTTATTTAAAGCAAAACCTAAATGTGGCTAAAGAATCCAGGAGTGGCTGGTTGTGCTGAGACACCAGCAGCAGTGAAAAACTCTCACCCCTCGCTATTTTGGAAGCCAATCTCCTGCTGGTTAGGTTACACATGACAAAGGATGGGCACAAGGACGCTGCAGGGATATCTGCATCTTCTCCAAGAAAATGTGAATCTGGAGCAAGGCAAGGCCCTGGCAGAGCAGAGCTGAGGCTGAGCCACCGTGTGATGTTTTTAATTAGCCCGTGTGGCAGCCTCCCATCCATTATCAGCCTCTTCCCTAATAGACTTCCCTAATAAGAGCACCCTGAAGTGACCTGCCTGAGCAGCCCTCTCCTTTTTAACTGCTTTTATAACTGTGATTGATGTCGGGGGCTCTGCAGCTCTGCTCACCTCCTTCCACAGCTCCACTCTGCCCCTTTCCCACTCTGCTTTTCCCTCCAGCCCTGACCTGAGAGCTGAGATTTCCTCTGAGCACCCTCGGGTACCGATTAGTGACACATCTCTGGCTGCACAGCAGGACCCCTCAACCTGATGGGAGTGGAAATTGCCCCCCTTGGGTGGGTCCAAAGCACATCTGGGTGTTTTAGCTGGGCAAACCAGCAGCTGGATGGTGCCAGAGCACAGCCAGCCCTGTCTGGGTCACACCCATGGAGGTTTTGGGCACTGCTTTGATTTGATCCTTCCTGGGCAGCTCTGGGGTTGTGGGTGCTGTCCCAAAGTGTGGTGATGATGGGACAAAGCTTGTTAAATTGGGTTGGAGTTAAAATCCATCCCATCCCACGCCCTGCCATGGGCAGGGTCACCTTCCACTCTCCCAGGTTGCTCCAAACTTTGTTCAACCTTGGACACTTCCAGGGATCCAGGGGCATCCACAGCTTCTGTGGGCACCTGAAAATACTCCTCTCCCTCCCAGGGAAGGATTTCTTCCCAATATCCCACCTAACTCTACTCTCTGGCAATTTAAATCTGTTATCCCTCCATTATCCCTACATCTCTCCTCTTCCCTAAGTCATCAGCTCCAAACCCCCCTCACACCCCGGTTCTCACCATAAAACCACGAGAGTAGCTCAGTGCCTTCAGCTCCACCTCTGAGTAAGGTACAGACAGGATTTAAGCATCATTCCAGATGTTTTTTCCCCTCCTGCATGGTGGAGCAGTTCTAGGGAGAAGCTGAACATTCCTGGATGCTCCGGAGAGCCAGGGATGGAGGCAGTGACTCTTTCCCATTTCTCTGACACCTGGTTCAGCCTCACTGCTGGATCTGGGATGGGAGGAGGGAATTCCCTGCAGGTGGATTTTTTTTAGGAGAACTGTGAACAAATAAACAAACCAACAGACTGTTTGGAAGGGTGAGAAAAGGGGGGGGTCACAGCTAAACGAGCTGTGAAGCAGCAAATTGGCCCCGTGCAGATGTGCTGAGTGTTGATGTGCAGCACTCCACACACCAAACATCCCACTCAGCCCCGGTTTTGTCGGTTTTTTGTCTGTTTTTTGTCGGTTTTTGGTTTGTGGGTGTGAATTTTCTGAAAGGTGATCAGGTGAGAGGAGTTTTTGGGGATCTCCCAGTGTAGGGAATGAACCTGAGCTTGTCCCCACAGCCATGGGGGCATCCACATCATGCTGGAGTTCTCCCTGCTCCCAAAATCACCATCCAAAGTTACCTGGGGAAATACGAAAATGAAATGTGAATATGAAATATTTGGGGAAATGCTTTTTGGGGCTTTTCTTCCCCAAAAAAACCCAGAGCAGGATGATTTCTTCTGAAGGCTCACATCCAAGTTCAGCCCTTCACTTTTATTCTTCCCAAAGTCATTCCCACTTGCCACTGGCCATCTCTGTCTTATTTCATGACAAAAGTGTAAATTTGAGGAGGCATTTGTGGTGACCTGGCCGTGCCACAGCAGCACCTGGCTCATTCCCTGCCTCTGGAATTGTTCCAAAGGGCTGGGAGTTCTGGCAGGAATTTTAATTGGATGCTGAAGCCAAGGCCCTGAAGGAATAGTTTTATTTTTGGACTATTGGCTGTTGGGTCAATACCTTCCTCATCCTGAGGAAATGAGTACAGGAACTTGTGAATGGGAGTGATTTTCCATGAGCCTCTGGATGGGAATTGGCTGGGAATTCTTTACAGCTTGTGTTTCCTGATGGATCTGCATCCTGGAGCCATCAGCAGAGTTCTTCAGGACAGTCCTGAGGAGCTGCCTCACTGCACCTCCATGAGAGAGGGAAGGAGGAGGGAGAAGAAGACTTTGGGAAAATAATCTGGAATTCTCAACACTTTCCTGTATATCTTCTTAGTAAATAAAAACGTGGTTTTTGGTTTTTTGTTTTTTGTTTTTTTTTCTGTTGGATCAATGGAATTCCAGAAGTTTGGAAAACCCATCTGCCTCATGGCCTGTAGCAAACTTTGAAAGATTTGGTGACTCCAGATCCCTTAGTGGAAGAAATTGGAGAATAAAAAAAATCTCCTTGGCTGCTCTAGGCATGCTGGAGCATTACCACATCTCATTGCCTGCACAGCACCTCCCAGTTAAAAAATTACTTTATTTTCCACTGAAATCTGTGCTGGCTGCTTCAAAATAATCCCAGATGAAGCATCTACAGCGAGCACATTGTTATTAGCTCAGCTGATTTGGCTTGCTCTCTTGCTTTCTGGTTTTTTATTCATGCTGGTGGCAAGCAAACCCATCCAGCTCCATTATGTATAATTTATTCTGGATTAGATCAAAGGAACAGTTTACAGGGGTGGTTTGGGCATTATTATGATTTTATTTTTTTTTTTTAGCTTTTTCCATATTTTATAAATATATATTTATTCTCTCTCCCCTTCCCCACACTCCCCATTGCCTTTGCTCATAAGCAAATTATAAATTATTCACCAGCCTGAACAAGACAAGTGTTCCTCAGGCCTGGAAATCAAATCAGCCCCAGCAGTGAGGTGGGATGGCAGCCCTGTGGTTTTGGGGAGTTTGTGGGGATGCAGGGATGCAGCTGGGACCAAGAAATCCTTTTTATAAGTGTAGAGGGACTTTTTGGGAGCTTGGGCTGGCTGCAGAGGTGCAGTCAGCTCAGTAATGCCACTTTTATGGGGACAGGTGGCATCAATCCCACACCAATCCTTCGTGAGCTTTTGGTAAAATCAAGGACTTAGAGCTTATCCAGAGGGATCTGTTGTCCCCTGGATGTGATATTTCCCTGAAAAATGGGGTGACAAACACACACATCTCCTGGATTTGCTGCAACCCACCCTGTGCCCAGGCTCTGCCTTGCTGAGCATCACCCAGGCAGCTTGGCAGCACCTCTGGAGCCTCAAAAACCCTGAAACATTTGTTCCTGCAGCTGGTGCAGGGTGTTCAGTGCACTGCAAAGTCACTTTTAAGGCCTGGTGTGCTCTGGGCACAGGCAGCAGTTTGCTGGTGCTGCTAATTTAGCAAGGAGCTGATCAGGGAGGCATCTGCTGGCCTCAGCTCTTGGAATCTCCCCAGCACTGCAGCACCATCCTCGGGATTTATCCATCCCAGCTTCCTGAGGGGCTGGGGTGATGCTGGGAGAGCCAACCCCAGCGAGCTCCAGGTGCTGGGGGACATCCAGGAGCTGCTGCTCCATCCCTGGAGGATGGAGAGGGTTTTATTCCTTCCTCAGATCCTCTGTGAGACCTTCCTGTCAAAATCCCAAATTCCACAGAGCTGAACACAGCAATTGTTGGAACCTTGGATTCTGGGGGTTTTGGGCTTTCTGTGCTTTCTAACACTGCTTTTGACCTGAGGGCTTGGAGAAACTTCCAAAATTGAGTGATGGAGTTAAAAATCACTGGTGTGCAGTTTGAATAGAAGAGTGTAATGTCACGTGGTGAAGGGTTTGGGATTTGGGGTTTTGGAGTACAGTAATAGGTATGGGACAAGATGGAAGTTTTAACGTGGAAGTTTCTTTCTTTCTTCTTGTCCTTCTTCCTCTCAGATTTAGGTGGGACTTTTATAATTGGATAGAAAATGCCACACTGTGGGCCACAGGTGTTTGGTCATTGGGTCAAAAGTAAAAATAATTCAGGTGCTAGCTTTTAATTGGACAATTAAGCCTTAAAAGACTTTGTAACGAGCAGGATACATCACCATTGCTTCATTTGTAGCTTGTCAGCTACAAGTGCTGCAGCACTCACTGGAACATAAATAAGAATTTTTAAACATCTAAATCCGAACACGAAATTCCATCTCTCATGCTTTTAATCCCGACCCTGGCAAGAAGAAAAAAAGAAGGCTTAGCAGTGATAATCAATGATCCTTGGGGTCACAGACACCCCCAAATATCCCACCCTGGGAGCCTGGATGGTGATTCCCTGAATCCAACCCCACTTCCCAGGAAGTTCTGCTCCCAGCAGCACCATAATTGCAGATAGATCATTTCTGTAATGCTCTCCCTGCAAATGCTACTTAAGATGTCATCAGTGATTGATTTATTTGCTAATTGAGACTTCCACTCGGGCTGATGGCCACGCTGCTTTGTTCCTTGTATAATTTTTGGTGATTTTATGACTGACATAATTGTAGCAGCACTTCTTTAATCTTCATTAAGCAGGTCCTGAGGGAGATGTGGTGGCTGCTGGGGCAGGATGGGATGGGCACAGGAGGGGGAACAGATGGGAAGGGGCTGCTCTTGGTGTCATTCAACAGAGGGAAAGGTCCAGCCCGTGCCTCAGTTTCCCTGCTGACAGAGCACAGCTCAGCTGTTCCATGCAGAAGAGGACTGGGGGCTCATTCTGACCTGCAGGACTGTGGAAAACTGGGAGTTGATAAACCTAGAAACCAAACTGGGGGTTTCCAGCTGTGGCCAGAGGTGCTGAGGCCCGACAGAAGCAGCAGTTCAGGGAGAAGGTGTTGCCCCACCTGGGCATTACTCAAAGGTTTATTTCATGAGGTGTTGGACCAGACAGCTCCCAGGAGAAAATAATAATAAAATATTTCTCCCCTCAGTGCTGCCCTTTGCCAGGATTTCCCTGTCCAACCCCCCTGCAATGCTGCCAACCCAGCTCATTCTGGAGCTGTTTCCAACACCTTTGTTCCAGAGCTGACGCCAGGAGTCACCGAGGCTCTGCCCTCCCTTACACCACCCATTCAAGACCCTCATTCCCCCAATAGCTCCAGCCCTGATTTCCACACCCACGCAGCTTGGAGGGGCACCAAGAGCCGAGTGCAGCATCTGTGCCCCTGCCCAGGAGGGCTCATCAGACGTGCCAGGCTGCTGCAGGAGCAGGGCACTCCTGGCATCTCATTTTCCTCAACGAGGATCAGGATCCAGCCCCATTAACCCCAAACCCAGCTCGGTGGGGCAGCTGTGCTGGGCAGCTCTCAGTGGGCACACCAGGGGCCAGCTGGTGTGAACTTGGCTGCTTTTGTGCTGCCAGAGAGGGGAATGGGTTTGCAGATGAAGGGGGGTGGGATATAAACAGAGAAATAAAGAGCTGCTGCCTGGGCTGTAAAGGAAAAGCAATTTTCTCTCTGCTCAGGCCCATCTGCTGCACTCCTGGAGCAGCATCTCCTCCTGTGGGGGTGAAAGATGGGTCAGGAGGGTGGCAGGGCCAGCCTGAGTGACCCTGAGGGAGGGTTTGCATCAGGGGCTGAAGATCCTCTGGGATTCACTCCTTTGACATCCATTGGGATGAGCCAGCCCCGCTCCTGCTCCCACCCTGGGATGTTCTGGAGCAATCCAACATCCCACTGCTCTGCCAGAGGCCACAGCCAACTCCTTTACACCTCTGGCTGCTTTTCCCAGCACAGCAGGGCCAGTAAAAAGCAATAAATGAGACAAAACGAAGGCTGAATGCCCTCTGGAGAGCCCATTCCTGCAGCAATCCCCTCCTGCTGGAGTTCAAGGGCACTGGGACAGCAGTGGGGCAGCTCCAGCCCTGCTCCAACAGCTCCTGAGGGATTCCAGGAGGCTCACAAGTCCCTGAGTGCTGCCTGGGAGGGGTTTCAGGTTCTGTGATCATCCCTGCACCCCTGAGTGGGGTGTGGGGAGGACAAGGAGCCCACCGAGCTGGAGAGGGTCTGTCCTTGGACAAGAGCTGGGGAATGAGGAGCAGGCGAGGGGGAATGAGGCAAAAAGCAAAACGTTTTTGCAGCAGCCCCCACTGAGGAGGAGAACTGGGGCCAAAGGGGCAGAACCCAGCACAGCCCACCTGGGTCAAGGCATTCCCTGCCCCAGGAATGTCCTGAAGCCCCAAATCACACACACAGCCCCAAAACACACACACAACCCCAAAACACACACAACCCTAAAACACACACAGCCCTAAAACACACACAGCACCAAAACACACACACAGCCCTAAAACACACACAACCCCAGAACACACACACAACCCCAAAACACACACACAGCCCCAAAACACACACACACCCCTAAAACACACACACAGCCCTAAAACACACACAGAGCCCCAAAACACACACACAACCCTAAAACACACACACAGAGCCCTAAAACACACACAGCCCTAAAACACACACACAGAGCCCTAAAACACACACAGCCCTAAAACACACACACACAGCCCCAAAACACACACAGAGCCCTAAAACACACACACAGCCCCAAACACACACAGAGCCCCAAAACACACACAGAGCCCCAAAACAGACACAGAGCCCTAAAACACACACACAGCCCCAAAACACACACAGCCCTAAAACACACACACACAGCCCCAAAACACACACACAGCCCTAAAACACACACAGCCCTAAAACACACACACACAGCCCCAAAACACACACAGAGCCCTAAAACACACACAGAGCCCCAAAACACACACAGAGCCCTAAAACACACACACAGAGCCCCAAAACACACACAGAGCCCCAAACCACACACACAGCCCCAAAACACACACACAGCTCCTGGAGAGGGATCAGGAATGCCCCAAACCACACACAGAGCCCCTGGAGGGACCTGGGGGGATCAGGAATGCCCCAAACCACACACACAGCCCCTGGAGGGACCTGACCCAGCCTTCCTGAGCGAGGATGCACAAACCCAACCTGCTCTGAGCACAGCTCCAGGAGCATGTGGCTCTCACTGCACTGAGTGATGCCAGCTGCCATCCCTGCCTGCTCCAATCCAGGGAAAAATGGGGAGTGGGAATTTCAGGGTTTGCAGCTCCAGGATAGAGCAGGTTGCCATGGTGATTTTGTTTTTTTCCCCCCGTTTTTGGTTTTTTTCCTCTTTCCTTTGCCACTCTTTGGGGTTGAGCAGGAGGAGCTGTCAGGCTGCTGGGGGGGATTTGTTAGCTCCAGAACAGGACAGGGCTCAGGGAAAGGGGAGAAATGCTGCAGTGGTCAGCAGCACTGAGCCTGGCCCTGATCCATGCTCTGTGCTCTCAGGGAAGGTGTAAATCAGGGCTGGGAAAACACCAGGGCAGTGCCAGAGCTCGCTGGCCTTGCCTCATCCTCAGAGGGGATCTGTGGAAAACTCCTCGAGGATTTCCTGCCACTGCTGATGAATTAGGAGTAATAAAAGGAGGGGAAGAGCAGAACAGGCAGTTTAGGGCTCAGCAGAGGTGGGCACCAGCTTGGTGCCAGCCCAGAGCTCTTGCTGGGCTCATTCCTGCAGGGCTTTGGTGAGCCTGGCTGGTGTCACCCTCCTGGACGAGCCCTGGGGGACCAGGAGCCTGCTGAGATCCTGTGAACCCGAGCAGATTCTGGGAGCTGGATCAGGTTTTCCTCATCCCTGCTCCCACCTCAGCCTCTGTGACCCAACCCTGCCCACACCACCCAGCACCACCTCCTTGGCCGCTCAATTTGGTTTTTTTTTTCCCCCCCAAGCACTTGAAATGATGAGCCTGAGCAGCCTAATGAAAGAAACAAGAAATCCTTTAGGGACAATTTGTCTGAGGAAGGTTGGAGCTCCATCTGCACTGCTCCTGATCCACCCCAGCCCTGCCCTCTGGGATTCCCTCCACTCCAAGCTCAATTTTGGAGCAAGGAGAGGTCTCAGGGCAGTCTGAGAGCCCATTTTGGCAATGCTCACCCTGCCTGTGTGATCCTCCTGAGTATGGAAACCATCACTGCCTTTTCCACGAGGCCACAGAATAAACAGGTCCAGCAGAGTGCCCTGGAATTCCTATTCTGTTGTTCCCAGTGCTGGGAAGAGAAATCTCTGATTGTGAAAGAACAAAATGAAGAAGAGAGGGGGAGGTTTTTGGAGATGATCCTGGAGGATCCCCAGCCCTGAGGCAGCGTAGACACACGAGGCACCTTCACCTGATCTGAGCCTCTCCCTGCTCACCAGCCAGGGAATCCTTTTGGTTTGGCTCCCCACACTGGGCTCCCTTTTGCTGTTCCTGGGGGCCCTGGGGTGCTGTCTGTGCCTGTCAGAGGCAGCCCCAGCCCTGCAGGTGCTGGACAGGAGGGTCAGGGTCCATCCTGATGCTGATGGTGCAGCCTCCCTCCACAGGCAGCAGCTTTTCCCTGCACTGCCTCCCTTATTTTCCCTGTCTGCATCTGCTGATGAGGATTTGAGCCCATCTGCTGCAGAGAGCACTCCCCCAGCACTGGTCTCTCACCCTCTGCACTCCGAGGCATTTATAGGTCAGCTTAAAGCAGGGCTCAATTCCTGCTTTACATCACCGCTCTTTTTTTTTTTTTTTTTCCTTTTCCCGGCTCTTTTTGTTGTCACCTTTGCATTTTAGAGCATCCCAAGGCGTGTGAATCCTGCCTGGCAGGGATGGTGGGGCTGTGGCATCTGGCAGGCTGCAGGACTGCCCAGCTCAGCCAGCCCTGCCTCAGTGTGAGCATCATTAACATCCCAGCAATTAGTGGAGCTGGGCTGATTTGCATCGAGCTCAGAGCATAAAGAATTCCAGGCCAGATGGTAAATTTTGTGTGTGTGTGTGTGTGTGTGTGTTCCTGAAAATGACAGGAATATTCTGTGTTTGGATGGGGCTGGGGTGGTGTGTGGGATTTTTGGGATGACCCTGCCTGCCTGGCTTTGGGAACAAGCCCTGGTGCCTCATGGCACAGGGTTCTGGAGCAGAATTTGGGCCATCCCGTGGCTGTGGATGAGGAGCAGCCCCCCAGGAGTGTTCAGCCAGCACGGATCCAGTTGTATTTTATGTCCTTGAGTAAATTACTGCCCTTCTGTGTGCCACCAGTGTGTCATGGCCCAAAGCAGCACTGCCAGGATTTGGGATTCAGCTTCCCTGAGCCACTGGAATGGGAATCCTGGACCTCCAGGCACCTCCTGTGTGTGCTGGAGAAGCTCTGCCTCTCCCCAGTGCTTTGCCATGATGAAGTGCTCAGAGGTTCACACGTGCCTCTCTCCACCATGGACCTTCTCCAGCCCCTGCTCCAAATGTGCTGGCTCAGAACCACCACAAATATCTGCAGTGCTGCCCTGGAATGCAAATCAGGCTGAGGAAAAGATCAGCTCCTAGATCATCCATTGCTGGGGAAGATGAAACTGGAAAACCTTATAAATATGATTGCCTGGCAAAAGATTTTGAGAGTATGGAAACTATGAAAGCCATCTTTGAGATACCAAACAACCAGAAAACAATAGTATGGCCAACTGAAAGTAATCCCCTCTTGATTGAACAATCCCCTCTGCTTGCAGACAGGTCCAAAGGGCAGAGAAGACCCTACTAGCTTGGTAAAGAGGGTCCAAAGAGTAGTTTTTAGGGTTTAAAGTGTAACACAGTATGGTAATGTAGTGATTCTTATAGGCTGTATGTAAATACTAAAGGATTTGTATCTTGTATTAGATTGGTGAGTGAAAATTAGAATATTCCACACAGAAGAAGATTGATTGTATTGTAACAGGAACCTCGTTCTCTTACTGTTCTTACTTTACTCTCTTACTGCTCCTACCCCTCTTCTGCTCTTACTTTTCACCTCTTACCCCCTGCCCTCTCTTTACTCCTTTTCCTCTTGCCCTCCTGTTCTCACAGCCTGCTCCGAGCTGGCAGCTCCAAGCAGGGCCCTTTCACCCACACCCTATGCAATAAACCACAAGTTCCAACTGATGCCTTTAGTTTTCAGTTTTCCTGTTCTCCTTGGATGTGCTTTTCTGATGTGCTGGGGTGATGAAGACAAACCAGTCCTATTCCAGTTAAGAACTCAAGGACAGTTTCTCCAAACTTCAGGCCCTGAGCACAAACTGCGTGGAAAGGTGGAGGGTGGGTTCATGCAAATTAACCAGAACCTATAAAAGTGTGAGATTTTTTGACCAACCCCCTCCTTTCCTCCCATCTTGGAGCCATCCAGGCAGGGGCCACCACTGTGGCACTGACATTGCTGGGCTGTGGCTTTTGGAGGCCTTTCTAGGCCTCACAATAAATATCAATTTTATTCTCCTTAACTCTGTGTGCAGCCTCTGCTCCAGCTCCTCAAGGCATCACAAGCTCTGGCTTTAGAGATCTCTCTGTCAGTCCTGACCATCCTGATCACCCACAGCTCCTACAATCCCTAATTCCTCCACTTCAAAGTGACACCATTCCCAAAGGTGGGGAACAGCAGAGTGCACCCATCCCTTGTCCTTCCCCACGACATTCCTGCTGGACCTTCCTAAAACTTCTCCTGGGATGGGAAGGGTGATGGCCCAGCCTCGTGCTGGGCTGTGCTGGAGCAGGAAATGCTCCTTAAAACGTGTGGAACACCAGAGCTCATTCTGGTCTGGCTCTGGGATCCTCCCCATCCATCTCAGTTTGAAAAACTTTTATCACTTTGATAATTTATCTACCCCTGGGCTCTGCTGACCCCAGCCCTATGGAGAAGCCACAGTCCCTACCCCAGATTTTGGGGATGCAGGGGATGGAGGGACCCCATGGCTGGAACTGTGAGATCCCACTGTGGCCAGGGATGCCTGGGATGTGCCCTGGGAATGAGGAAACCCCAAGGAAACGCCCAGAAACACCCAAATTACAGCTGTGGCTCCTCCTCTCCTTGCTAAACTCCCCCTGTCCCATCCCCTGGCTTTGGAGGGAATCCAGGAATGCTGGTGGCAAACAGGGACACAAACAAAGAGCCTGGATCATTCCTCGTGGCTCTGCTTGTCCCTTTGATGAAGGCAGACAAAGTCACTTCTCCTTTGTGTTGTTTTTGCTTTGTTTTTTTTTTGTTTTTTTTTTTTTTTTTATTTTATTTTATTTGTTTCTCTCCTTATAAAACTCATGTGAATAGGCCAGATGTGGTTGTCATAGCAACCTCCTCTTTTCCAGCAGCAGATGCTGGAAAAGGGTTTTTGCAGTTTAATCCTCCTGGAAATCTCCCCATTAGGTAGAAGATGATACCAAGGGATGCTCAACAACAGTGCTTGGTAGATTTGAAGTCCCACGTGGTTTTTTTTTTTTTACCCTTTCACCCTCTGGAAATGGCACCTGGCACAGAGAGGGCAGCAAATGGAACCTGATGCTCAACTTGGAGACTTTGCCTGGGAGAGGAATGAGGGATTTGTCTGTACAAACCTGCTGGTGGATAAAACCAGCATGGGATGGATTCCATTGATGGATGAATGGAAAAAGGATATTTGCCTTTACAAACAAACTGTAGGGTTTGCTGATCAATGAAATTGGATGTTGAAAGATCAAAGAAGCAACGGGGAAAAACGATGAATTGTATAAGAATTAAAAATTAAAAGGGAGGGTTGTACATTAGAGGGGAATCTCAGGTATCAGGAGTTTTGGGAAGTCTGTGCCTCTCAAGTGAGTGGCTTGGGGGGTAGAAATGAGTCTTTCCTTGGAGAAAAAGAGAAAAAAAATTAAATTTGAGCTTGGCAAGAGCAGCTTCCCATTGTCCATCCGTGGATCAGTCACTTCTGAGTGGTGTGGTCACTCAGAGAGGGCATTCAATGATGTTTGGGGCCAAAAAGATTTTTGGTTGTTTTTTTTTTTTTTGTTTACACTTTATTTTTAGGAACAGAGATTTCCTTTTTCCCTCAAGGGCAAAGGATTTTTTAAATACTTTAACTCCCCCTCCCTCCGTTTTTTTAAATAAATTTATAGGAATTTTTAATGAAGTATAGTTTATTTTTATAGTTTCTAAAAGGATTTTTTAGTCAACTTTTATGGTGTTTTAATTTTTTTTTATTTGGAAGCTTGGCTTTTACTTTATTGATTTTGGTGTATTTTTGGGGGTGTTTTTTGGGTTTTTTTAAGGGGATTTTGGTTTTCTTTGGGTTTTTTTGTTTGTTTGTTTTTGGTTTTTTGTTGTTTTTTATTTTTATTTTATTTTTTGTTTGGGTTTTTTTTTTGTTGTGTTTGTTTTTGGTTTTTGTTGTTAGTTTCGTTTTAAACTTTTTTTTGTTTTGTTGTTTGCTTCGTTTTTAACTTTTTTGTTTTGTTGTTTTGTTTTGGTTTGTGGTTTTTTTTTTTGCTGTGAGTACTCAGTGACACACAGAGCCCCCATTCTGCTGAGAAAATTGGGATTCCATTCCTCATTCCATGCAGGATTCCTGCTTCCCTCTCCCTGAGCTGTGCTGCTGCAGTTCCATCCCTCAAGCTCCTTAAGAGGATGGATGGGGAAGGCAGGATTTTAACCTGCCTTGTTTAACAAAGATAGATCCATTAGAAAATAAAAAGCTTAGGAGCAGCAGCCACAATTTAACTGGTGCAGGATGAGCTGTTCAGCCTCTCTTAAAAAAAAGAAAATCCTGTACAACTTGACAGAAAGTAATAGCCATTGTATTTTTTCTTTTTTTTTTTTTTTTTGCTTTCTCGTGGAACAGATTTTGTGTAGGCACGGCAGGAAACTTTGCACCGATGGATTTTAACTGGGTTTAATTAAAGCAGCTGAAACGGAGTCAATTCCCTGCTTTGTGGGGCAGGAATGCACAGAAAAGCCAAGTGCTGCTTCTTCAAGACAAAGCACCTCAGTGATGCAGCTCCTGAAGGGAGATTTGGTTTGTGTCAGGTACTCTGAGCACCCTTAACCCCAAATTCCTCCAGGAAAAATGTGCCACGTTTCATGTTTTATTACACCAGGACACAGAGCCATCCCCAAAGGCTCAGGCAGGGATTTATCCACTGCTGTCCCACAGGATGGGGGGGATTTATTAAAAAAAAAAACAACAGGAATTGATTTTTTTGGGGGGGGGTTGTCCTGTGCAGGATCAGGAGCTGGACTCGATCCTTGTGGGTCCTTTCCAGCTCAGGATATTTTGTGGGTTAGACACAGTGGGATGTCCCAGATTTATTATGGGTTATGGAGCTGGTTTAGGGCTGCAGGTGAATCCCAGGATCAAGAGATCCTTCCAGGCAGGAGCAGCTTAAAAATTGGTAAGGATGAAAATCCCTACAAAAAAATTTGGTAGGGATGATTTGTAGGGATTTGTTTTTAAAATTTGTAAGGATGAAAATCCCTACAAAAATTTGTAAGGATGATTTGTAGGGATTCGTTTGTAAAATTTGTAAGGATGAAAATCCCTACCAAAAAATTTGGTAGAGATGATTTGCAGGGATTCATTTTTAAAATTTGTAAGGATGAAAATCCCTACAAAAAAAAATTTAGTAGGGATGATTTGTAGCGATTTGTTTTTAAAATTTGTAAGGATGAAAATCTCCCCACCCCAGCAGGTGCTGCTCGAGGGGGAAAAAAAAAAAATTCACATGGCAGTGGAGGAGATGGCTGAGACTGGGCTTCCAAAATGCTCCCAAATCCTTCCTGCTGAGGGTTACAACCCCCAGGAGCTCCTGCAGAGCCACATCTGCTGCTCCTGAACCTGGGCTTTAACAACTCAAACCCAATAAAATCAGAATATTTCCAGTTCAGGGCAAAGCTCTGTTCCTGCCCTCCTCTGTTTGCTTTCCATCAGGACAAAGCTTCATGTCGTGATTAAAGGAAGGAGGTGGGGATCAACACTCCTGGGCTCTGCTCTTTCCTCTGCCCCTAATTTGGTTTTTTTTTTTTTTTCAGAGAGGTCACATCTGATTAAATGCTCAGAGCCAGTGCAGGCTCAGAATTCTCTCTGATGTCAGCAGGGACAAGAGATTTCCAGCTCCAGTTGTGAAACACAGCCTGTGGAGAATCCTCTGCTTCATTTTCCTGGGTGCACAGCTCTGCTGCCCAGTGCTGGGCAGGGATTTATTCAGATTTGTGGGAAGGAGCCCGTGGGGTTCCTCTGGTTTGCTGGGATAGTGAATAAAAGGGAATTCAGCATTTCAGAGTTGCTCTGAAATGACAGAGGTGCTGCCCTCACCCCAGCAGGGCATTGCCAAGGTCCAAACCTCATCCACAGCCCCTGATGGTGCCAAAATCTGCTGTCCCCGTGGCCTCTGGGTCTGCTGAACCTGCAGGAGTTTGGGATTTGTGGGATTTAGTGACTTTGGGACCATTCAGGTGTGCAGGGAAGGCACAGCCACATCCCCATAACTTGCTGGCCCTAACAGGTGGCACTTTCTTTATGTCCCCAATTGCCACCACAAGGAGCAGGTAATTCCTTCACCAGTCCTGATGGAGAGTGGGCAGGAGATGCAAATCCCAGCTCCTCCAGCACAGCCATTCCCTGCCCCGTGCAGAAATCCCAGCTCGTGGCTCCAGGTGCTCCTGGCAGACCCCACCAGTCTGGAACTCGCAAAAAATTTCAGCTCTGAGCTCTGCCCTGCTCCTTCCTTTGGGGTTTTTCTCCTGTCAGAGGTGCAGGCAGAGTGTGGGA
This sequence comes from Sturnus vulgaris, assembly GCF_052056855.1. Lineage (NCBI taxonomy): Eukaryota > Metazoa > Chordata > Aves > Passeriformes > Sturnidae > Sturnus > Sturnus vulgaris. The sequence continues at coordinate 2,833,047 of NC_142264.1, forward strand.
AATGCTCTCATTGCCATTCTCTCATTTCTAATTTCCATTTTCTCATTTCTCGTTGCCATTCTCTCATTTCTCGTTGCCATTGTCTCATTTCTCATTGCCATTTTCTCTTTTCTCATTGCCATTTTCTCATTTCTAATTTCCATTCTCTCATTTCTCATTGCCATTCTCTCATTTCTCGTTGCCATTCTCTCATTTCTCATTGCCATTCTCTCATTTCTCGTTGCCATTTTCTTTTTTCTCGTTGCCATTCTCTAATTTCTAATTTCCATTCTCTCATTTCTCGTTGCCATTTTCTCATTTCTCGTTGCCATTCTCTCATTTCTCGCTGCCAGCCCCCCCTTGGCAAAGGGCAGCAGGGACAGAAATCCTGGCCCAGGACAAGCTGCACTTCCACAGCTGCTCTGCAGAAATTTCTTTGAAACCTCAACCTTATTTTTTTTTTTTAAAACACTTTGAATCACCTGGGGCATTGCCAGAGTGTCTGTGCCTTTATTTGCAAGTGGTCATTAGGAGTAATTAATTAAAATGATGCTTTTTAACCCTTTGCAGGCATCTCTGAGCACCTGGGGTTGCACAGCCAGGCCTGACCTTTGGGATGGAGATGCAGGGAAGAACTGGAGGGGTGCAAATCCTCTTTTGCCATCAAAATAACACAAAATTCGTTTGTTTGAACAAATCCCAGGGTTTGGATTGTCTGGGCTGTGTTTTGACCCACAGCTTGTAGGAGTGAGTGAAGGATGCCACTCCCAGCAGCTCTGCAAAACTTCCAGCCTAAAGAACCTTTGCAAAAACGACTTCTCCCATCAAACTGAGCTCCCTATCCACATTATTCCTACAAAAAAAACCCCAACAAAAAACCCCAAAAAACCCATAAAAAACCCAAAAAACCCCACCAAAAACCCCCCAAAAATAAAAAAAAAAGGAAAAAAAAAAAGAAAAAGAAGAACCCAGCTTTTTTTTAGGGGCAGCCTGCAGCTGAGGCGTGTAGCAAGCTCCTACTTAGAATTATTTATCACCCAGCATCCCCAGGCTGGGCTGTAATGCATAATTCATGTTTCTTTCGAACCCAACCCAGTCTGGCACCTCCCAGCTCTTTGGAAAAAGCCATTTGGGCATCTGGGTGTGCAGGGCTCTTGGCCCCTGGCTGTGACAGTCTGTGCTAAGTTTATCCCTGGCTGAGCCACCTCCCTGCCTGGTGCTCCCTGCACATCCCCCTCGCCCCAGCCTTTTTTTTTTCCTTTTTTTTTTTTTTTTTTTTTTTGGGAATCTCCCATGCAGAGCCAGCTTCCAGCAGCTCAGGAAAGAGCCAAGAGGTTTGAAAAATGACACCCAAAAAAAAAAAAAAAGAAAAAAAAAGGAGATGAGTGCATGTTCAAGGCTCTGTTTTCTGCTGCAGCACTGGCTGGCCCCAGGTTTGGGGTTTGTGGAGATTGATGGAGAGGGAAGGAGGGGAAAGGGAAGAGGAGCCAGCAGCCTTTTATTCTGGGATCCACTTGGAAACGTTCTCTAAAAGGCTGATAAATAATGAATTGTGGCTCTAAGCATATTGCAGGCACGGGGAGCTCCTGCTGCAGGTGGCCACGAGTGGCTGGAGGCCTCACACCAACAGCTCAATTCCATTTATTCATGGACTGCTCAAGAGCAGGATTTAGAATAAAAAAAGGAAGGCCCAGCCCTCTGGAAGAGCTGGGCTTTGCTTTCCACACTCAAGGTCATGTCCTGAGTGGGAGTCAGGATGGAGGGGGGGATGGTCCAAGTGCTCCAAGCTGGAATCTGGAGCCTCCAATCCCCTCCCCAGGCTGCCAGGGCAGCCAGGTAAAGCCAGGATATCATTCCCAAATCAATTCTCCTTCACTTCACTTTGTCTCCACACGGTTCTGTCAGTACCAAGAAACCCATCCCGTGCTGGGTGCTTTCCAGAGCCATTTCCAGAGCTCAGGGAGGGGGGGGTTTAAGCTGGGCTTTGCACCACTGGTTTGTCATCAGTCTCGTGTGTTTTGCCTCCAAGCCTGGATTAACAAAACACGACTGAGGTGATTGTGGTGTTTGGGCTTGGATGTTTATTATATCTGATCAGAAATTACAGAGAATGTGACAGCACCTCCAGCTCCCTGCTAGAAATAGGAAAAATGGCCCCAGCTGAGGCTGCTTCAAGGCTTTTTAAAGCCAAACACACCAATAAAAGTTTAACACCTCAATTATTTATCCTTTTGACCCAATAATAGATTCCCACCACCCTTAGAGTGACATTTGACTGACCAACCAATGGTCACTGCCTGAGTTTTGTGAAGAAGGAAAGAGAAGAAGAACAAAGAAAAAGACACCACCCCAAAATTCCCCACCTTGTCCCATACCCACCACCATACATAAAAACCTCAACTTTAAAACCCATCACACACATCTAACCCACTCTACATTTGTGATTTCTAACTCACTATTCATATTTACAAGCTTTTTCCAAGGTTTCAACTCCAGAGCAGTGTTTTTTTAGGGAGTCTGTGCCTGGAAGCACAGAAAACTCAAAAAACTCCAGATTTTTGAGCTCCAACAGGCAGGGGTCTGCCCTGCCCCTCTGTACACTGATTTTCCACTCAGCATCACTGGCTGGGTTTGCACAGTTCCAGGGGATTCTCCTCGCTGGGAAAGGAGAGCTCAGGGCAGCTCCTTCCCAGAGAGCAAGACGACATTGATGATTTATTTCTCTCTCTCTCTGAGGTAATTATGTACCTAGACAGTCTTCAAATGTGTATTTCTTTTCTCCAGCAGACCAGAACAGCCTCTTTGGTTCCAGTCTAGCAAATAAATATGTATTTACACACTTTATTAAGATGGGTATTACTTTCCCACAAGACTGGCATAACTCTCCTGCGCTGGTGTTTTATGGAAAACTTGTATTTGTACATTAGTTTGGAAGATTTATGACAAGTTAGATGGACCACAGCAGACTTGGCCATGGCTGCAGCTCGAGGAGTGGAGACACACGTGGGGATGTTCACATCCTTGGGATGTGCATCTTTCAGCTGCTCTTAAAGTGTTAAAAAATAAAATTAAAAAAAAAAAAAAAAAAAAATCAGCATTAAAATGTCAGGCCAGCTCTAAAGCTGAGCTGAATTTTCAGGGAGAGGTCACCAAATGTGTCACCAGCGTGTCAGGTTTGGCATTGGAGTGTTCTGGCTCGGTGGGATCATCCCCCTCCATCCTGGCCAGGCTCAGACCCCTCATTCCAGGAGGGTTTCACTCCTGGATGTGCCACTTTGTGGCTTGGTGACCAGGATTCCTCATTCCTGCTGTTTTCTCCTGGAAAGGAGACAGAGAAACCAGCCCAGCCCCAAGCTCCAGCAGGCAGGGTGGAGAGGATGGAGCTTTCCTTTCCCCCAGGGCTCTGGGAGGAGGGAAAATCACATTTTTCTGCTGTTTCACACATGGCTGGATTAACCCCAGCAAGCAGCAGTCTATAATATATTAATTCTTGTATAATTTCCTAAAGCTGCTTAACTGAGCACCTCCATGCATTTAACACACATTAGGAGGTAATAACAATTAATCTGGAAAATCAGCAGCAGCTCAGGCCTGGGCAGGGAGGGGCTGGGGGTGAAAATTCCAGACCTGGCAGAGGCTGTGATGGGCTGGGGGTGAAAATTCCAGCACTGAGAGGGGCTGTGATGGACTGGAGGTCAAAATTCCAGCTCAGGGAAGGGCTGTGATGGGCTGAGGGTGAAAATTCCAGCTCAGGGAAGGGGCTGTGATGGGCTGGGGATGAAAATTCCAGCACTGAGAGGGGCTGTGATGGACTGGGGGTAAAAATTCCAGCCCTGGGTTGTTGGAGCTGAGTCTGAGCTGAGCCTTGTTCCTCCCTCCCCTGGTCCCAGCTCAGCAGAATATTCCATGTGTGCCTGAAATGAAGCAATGGCTGCTCCTGCTGGCTTTGAGGGAACTATCTAATCTCCTTTAAATTAAGCATATGATTGGGTTTTGGCTAGATTGGGTCCTTAGGCCTTAATCTCTTTATGCCCCACTTTCTCAATCTGCAAAATAGTAATTATCTCCTTCACGGGGCTAAATTAATTTCCCATATTTCACTGATGCTCGTTTTGGCAATGTGCAGGTTGCCATTCTCCCAGAGATTGCAATTTGCATGCTGCTCAGCAAATTCTGGATTATTTATCCATACACACATCACATACACAAATCCAAGCCTCAGGGAAAAAAAACAAAACAAAACAAAACAAAAAACCCAAACCCTAAATGCCACGATGGCCCAGGCAGGATGTAAGCAATAACAACAAAGATAACAAAAAATGCAATTCAGGGATTCAAAGGATTTAGTGAATGGATAATAGGCTGAGTTGCATTAAAAAAAAAAAAAAGGCAAGAAACTCAGCTGATTTAAGAAGTAATGAAAAGAATAATGAATATCAAACAGAATGGAAGAGCTTAATTAAGAATTAACTTTTTTTTTTTTTTAAGTACAGCTTGGGAGAGCTGGTGGTGGTCAGTGCAGAGGGCAAGGAAAGAAACTGAGACAGTTTTTAATCCCTTCACGAATGTCAGGGGGAAAAGGAAAACAAATTTGGGGGGAAAAAAAAAATTCTGTCATGGCCAAGTCTCTGCTTTGCAGGACCTGCAGGGGTTTGGGGAGAAGCTGATAAATGTTACAGGTGAGAAATCTGAAACGGAGAAGAGGAAATTCCTAAAAACATCCCAGGGATTCCCCTGCTCATTTCAGAATAACCAGGGCTTTGGGGCTGGGAGCAGTAGCAGGGTAGGAGCAGGAGTTTTGCTGCCACTTGCTCATTCCCTGCTCCTGCCAGGCTGCAAAGAAGCAGAGATTCCATTAGGGACGGTGCAGAAATGTCGGGCACATTAAATCTTGTTTGGCTGCGTCTCTTTATCAGTCTCAGGTGCTGATAAGGTTTGAAAGGCTCCAGCAGGATCAGTAATGTTCATTAAGATAAAAATCAAAGGCCCTCTGTTTTTCCAGAAGGACTCAGTTCCATGCAAAGGTAAATAAAGCCCCGAACCTTAGCTGGTGAATTCTCCTGGGAAGCCACGGGGCTTTGACATCACAGTTTTCATTTTCTCCTGTCACGGTCTGAGGAGAAAAAGGGAGAGAAGGCAACAAGTGCAGGAGCAGCAGCCACGGGCTGAGCCTAAATCCAGACTCTGCTCATCTCCCTGGGGAATGAAGGGATGAAAGGGAAGGAGGGAAAAGAAAAAAAAACCCAGGTAATTGAAAGGAGTAATTCAATTTGAGAAGAATTGTTTTCCTAACGATTTATGCCTTCATTAATGACTGATTGAACAAATTTTTTTTTTTTTAAATCTTTCTCACCAGGAATGGAGGTGCTGCTGGGGGTTATTGGGTGTCACAGCCACTCACTTGTCTCCAGTTAAATCCTCTCCCCCTGCCCTTGGATCGATAGGATCTGGCAGCAGGAGTTTTTTATGGCAAACTTCCATGGCTTCACAGAACTGGGACCAGGAGCTCCGAGGAATGAATAGAGTAATGAGAGAGGGCAGGGATGGCAAACAGAGTGACCTCCCAGCGCCCTGTGCCACCCCTGGAAGGGCTCCAGGCCACCTTGGACAGGGCTTGGAACAAGCTGGGATAGAGGAAAATATCCCTGCCCATGGCAGGGGGTGCAACACGATGAGCTTTAAGCTTCCAACCCAAATAATTCCCTGATTTTCTGCTAATTCTTTGCCACGCGTCTTTCCCTCATTGGTATTAGAAACAAAACCCACGAGTGCAGGTTCACAGGGGTCACATCACAGGAAAAATCTCCTGATTGCAGCAGCCCTGGGGGGGGCACGAGGCTCCTGGCTTGGAAAAACCCTTTAAAATTCCTGCTCCATCCTCAGCCCTGCCCGCAGGCTCAGCAGCACCCACTCCTTCAAGCCCCTTCAATTAAACACCCACCCAAAGGTCACACGCTGCTAATTGGGCTCAGAGCTGCTCCGTGCCCTAATTGGGGTCGTTCTGCTGGCACAGGGGTGACCCAGCTCCAGAGTGCACCAAAATCACTTCGGGCCACACGGGCTGAGGCTGCAGAAGGGAGGGCAGGAGCAGAATGGGAGGGGGGGGGGGACAAAGCAGCCCCTGCACCCTGAGGAGAATTTCCAAAGCTTAAATGGAGCCTGGAGGGTTCTGTGCTCAGGTTTGGGGGGAGCAGGGGGGAGTGGAGGCTGCAGCACATCCTCGATTTTTTTGATCACCTGCAGGGATGAAGGGCAGAGCTGCTGTCACTCTGCTCCCCACGAGCTGGGATTGCTGAGCCCTGCCTGGATCCCAGCTCCATGATGTGCAAACACATTTAAGGGGTTTTTTTTTATTTGTTTGTTTGTTTGTGTTGTTGTTGTTGTTGTCTATTTGCAGGAGGAATCTCAATTTGCAAAGATGAGCTCAATTAACATAATTCATTGCTTTTCCACGTGGGGCTGGTGTGACACCAACACCTCCTTTGGAGGGACCAGCCAGGGGAATTGCTGGGCCCTTGTGTTTATGTGTGGCTGCTGGGGTGATAGAACAGCAAAGAGATTTTTCTTTCCCCCTGTAAAATGGGAAAATTCCCTTTTGCTGAGCAGAGAAGGAGCTTGTGTGGGAGCAGAATAAAAATGTCTTTGGCAAACATTTTTTTTTTTTTTTTTTTTTTTTGCCATAGACACAGGCTGGGGAACATCTCTGCAGTCTGCACCCTCATGGCAAACACCACCTGTTTTTTAGGGGAAGAAATACAGAAATTTTTCTACTGCTGAGGAAAAACTGAAGCCATTTTGAAGGTTTTTAACCCAAACTTTTATTTTTTCAGGTTAAGCCCTTCTTTGTTTGAAAATGAGAGAGTCTGGGTTCATTTTTTTGGAAACACAGAATCTCAGGAAGGGTAAGGTTGGAAGGGCAGTGGGGTCATCTGGTCCAACCACTCTGCTCCAACACCAATAATTCAAATTAACAGATGAAAGAGGAGAGATTTGGATTTGGATTTCCCTGGTTTGGGATCAGGAGCCTTCCTGTGATCCCAGGGATCCCATGGGATCTCTGTGTCCTGCCTGTTGTCCCCAAAGATTTTTGGGGTGTGGGATGTCACTGTCACCCTGGAAGGATGGAGGGGGAGCATGTGAACATCTCACTGTCCTCTGAGTTTTACTACTCATTTTATTACTGCTCCAAAAATATTTCCACGGGTGTTTTGTAATTTTTTTTTTTTTTGTCCTTGAGTAAACAAATGGAAAGGAAAACCTTTGTGAGTGCATGTGCCAGCAGGGAGGGCACAGCCCCACCATGCCCAGGGCCTTTGCCCTCTCTCTGATTATCCTTTATTTCTGCTTTTTGGCTCTCAGGTGAGTCTGGGGCTGGCACATGAGGAGGAGAAAAGGGCTTTATTTGGAGAAATTTCAATGGCAGCAGGAGCAGGTCACCCTGCCAGAAGGATGCTGGGCACCAGCATATTTAGCCTGAGCACCTGAGGAGAGCAGGAAGGGGAGGGGATTGGTTCTCTGGGATTCTCTGCCAGCCACGATGAGCTGGGAGAGCTGTGAAGGGCTGGGGCACCTTCCTGGGCACTGCTCCTGATGAATGCAGGGAGCAGGGATGCAGCTCCTGTGGATCCCAGCCAATTCTTCAGCAATGTTGGCTCCCACAAAAATCCCTCCAGAAATCTCCTGCTGCCCCTCAGCCCAGCCAGGGCAGGGGGCACTGCCCACAAACACCACTCCGTTCCTGGAGATGGGAATTTCAATTCAAATGGAATTTAATTCACACCCCTTTCCCCTCCTGCTCCCAGCAGAGCTTTGGAAATGTTTCTGTGTGTAATTATGGGCTGGCTGCCTGGGGAAGCAGCCCTTGCTGGACTCCTGATTTTCCAGGCAAGGCTTCCTAAGCAGGGAAGGAAGAGAGGCAGGAATTATCCAAACCTGCTGGGAGGAGCACACAACGCTCAGAGGGGATTTTTTGGTGCCCTCCATCAGGTGGGAATTATCCAAACCTGATGGGAGCCACACATGATGCTCAGAGAGATTTTTTGGTTGGAATTATCCAAACCTGGTAGAAGCCACACACGGTGTTCAGGGTTTTTTTTTTTTGGTTGGAATTATCCAAACCTGGTAGAAGCCACACACGGTGTTCAGGGTTTTTTTTTTTTTTGGTTGGAATTCTCCAACTTGGTGCTCAGAGGGGATTTTTTGGTGCCTTACATCATACTGGAATTATCCAAACCTGGTGGGAGCCATTCATGGAGCTCAGAGAGGTTTTTTTTGGTTGGAATTATCCAAACCTGGTGAGAGGAACACACAGTGCTCAGAAGGGATTTTTGATGCCCTCCATCAGGCAGAAATTATCCAACCTGGTGCTGAGAGGGATTTTTTGGTTGGAATTATCCAAGTTTGATAGGAGCCATAGATCGTGTTCAGAGGAGTTTTTTGGTTGGAATTATCCCACACACGGTGCTCAGGGGGGTTTTTCGGTGCCCTCCATCAGGCTGGAGCAGGGCTGTGTGGGATCCTGCAGTGCTGGGCACCACCAAGTGTCCCCTGAGTGGCCGTGTTTGGTGGCACTGCCACCCTCCAGCTTTTGCTGCGCTTTGCTGCCAGCACTGCTGAGAAGCAACGCCAGTGATTTGTCTTCGGGGGATGAAGTTTCAGGTTTTGATGCACGAGCCAAATTAAAAGATTGTTTTTCCTCTCCACAAACAAATCCCCTTGCTGCCAGCACAGGCATCTGCTCCCCCCTGCAGTGTCCCACTGTCCCCTCTCCTGCTCTCATTTGCATCTTTTGTGTTTCCTTTGGATTCTGCTGCTCAGATGTGGCGACAGTTCCAGGGGGGGTTTATTTTCTGAAATGCTCTTAACCTCTGGCTGTTATTTGTCTTAGCCCTCCCCACGTGCTGCTTTTGTGATGGGAGTGGGAATCCTGCAGGAATTCTGTCAAACACAGGAGCGGGGTGGAGGCAGAATTCAGGGCTCTGCAGTGGTGCTGAGCAGATCTGTGGGGTTTTGCTTTAATTCCTGGAGATTTTCCATCAGGGAAGAGCAGGAATGTGGGGAGGGTCGGGTTTGATGGGAACTGAGCACGCAGGGGCAGCCTGGAAAAGGAGCAAACCCAGGGATTGCCGTGGGATTTCCATCCTCAGGAAGTGATCCCTGAGCATCTGGACTGGTTTGTTCTGGTGTTTGGTGTCCCCATCCCAGCACCCACTCACCCAACCCAACAGCAGCTCCAGGAGTCCCGGGGCTGGTCCAGATCTGACAGATTTTTGGGATTTTTTAACCCCTCATTTACCCTCTGGACACACTTTGGAAGGGTCCCCTGTGGGGCTGCTGTCCCCTGCAGGTTTGGTGTGCCATTTCTGGGGGCTGGGCTGCGTTTTGGGGTCCCCAGGGTCTGTCTGAGCATTTCCCTCCAGCTGGCTGCTCCTTCCTTGGCCACACCAAGGAGCAGAACCTTGGCTTTGCTGCAAACCTCACGTTTCTGCTGAAGGAGATGGTTCTGACCAGTGGGAAACCCGGCTTTATTTCAGTCCAAGTTTTTCAGTTCCTCCTCAAGCCCTCCAAAAATCACATAATTACTTATTCTCCCTTCTTGGGGTGTCTTTTCTCTTCCCAGAGAATTCTCACAACTGGGTGAAACCCCATTACATTTTGGGGCAGCATTGGGTTGGTTCAGAGCAGGATTTCCCAACGAGAGCCTCGTGCCCTCCTGCTGCCTCTTCTTCCCTCCCTGGGCAGATGGAAGGCAGCAGCTTTTTAATTATTAAAATTAGTGCATCCTTGAAATCATGTAGCCTGCTTTTGGCTTTGCAAATCACTGCTTTCGTGAGAGAGGAGCAGTAATAAAATTAACAGACAGAGAGGAATAAACAAGCGGCACAGATGTAAATATTATATAATCTGCATTTCCTAAAATATCCCTGGCTTGGCATCAGGAGTGGGATTCAGCAGAGAACCAAAGCAAGGATGCTGATGGAAAACAAACAATAATAGCAGGCAAATAGTAATTAATCATTCTTGGGATGGGGATTAATGTTTGTGTGCAAACCTCCTGCCAAACACTCGAGGTGTTTTATGTCCCCCTGCTGCTGCTCAGGTGATGGTGGGAGAAGTGGGGAAACTGAGGCAGGTGGGAAGTCACCAGTTCTGGGCCTTTTGATGAAAGTGTTATTTCCAAAGTCAGCCCTTCCAGGTTTGGATTCCAGGCTGGAGCAGATTTTTGGGTGCTGCCAAGTGACCTGAGGCATTTTGAACCAGCAGAGGTGGAGCCCAGCTCTGTTTGCTCCTGGGGAAATCCCTTTTGCCACACAGCTGCTGGAAAAGATCCCACCCTGCTTTCCCTTTTTGCATTGCACCATCGGTATCTGAGGATTCCCTTTGGGAATCTCATGTTTTAATGGACAAATTAGTGCCAGGTCAGCTGCCCTGCCTGTGTCAGGTGGTGACTGCAGAGCACCAGCCCAGTCTGCCAGGGGCTGCTCCAGCCCTGGCACTGCTGTGCCCATTTATCAGCACGTTTATTCCATTTATCAGCACATCTATTCCATTTATCAGCACTTTTATTGCAGTTATCAGCACATTTATTGTAGTTATCAGGACATTTATTGCAGTTATCCAGTGGTTGCTACTCCCTGGGATTTCTCCTGGCCTGGGGAAGGGGCAGGGCTGGATGTTGGCATCCCCAAAAACACCTCCAGGCTGAGCAAAAGGAGTTCCTGCAGCTTCTGGGCTTTGGAAAAACACGGGGGGACACTAAAAATGACCCACAGAGTCACTACAGGGTGACACCCACAGCTTTTAAGGCTCCCAGCTCCCCTTGGATGTGCTCCTGTGCCTGGAAATCCTCGGCAGGGGTGGCTGTGAGGTGCCAATCCCGCTGTCATGTCCCAGGTTTGGAGTGACATTGTCCCCAGCTGGTGAGTGACAGGCTGCTGCTGTCACTGGTACCTGCAGGGAGGGATGAGCTCCGTGGAAAATAAATATTGCCTCGGAATTTTCGTCTCCCAAAACCCCCAGAATATTTATTTCCTTTTCAATTTGGAAATGCTCCCAGCCTGGTGTTCCCTGCCAGAGCAGCTGGGCCAGGAGCTGATGGGGAAGATGCTGCTGCTTCCCCCTCCTCCTCCCACCCCTGTCCCCACTGGAAAAGCTGGAAAAACACCTGGCTCTGAGGCTCCTGTTTGGAAAAGCTGGAATTATACCTGGCTGTGGTGCTCAACCTTTGGGAAAACTGGAATTCCAGCTGCCTTTGATGCTCCCCTTTGGGAAAAGCTGGAATTCCAGCTGGTTGTGATGTTCACCCTTTGGGAAAACTGGAATTCCAGCTGCCTGTGATGTTCCCCTAGGAAAAGCTGGAATTATACCTGGCTTTGATGCTCTCCCCCTTGGAAAACCTGGAATTACACCTGATTGTGATGCTCCCCTTTAGAAAAGCTGGAATTCCAGCTGGTTGTGATGTTCACCCTTTGGGAAAAGCTGGAATTCCAGCTGCCTGTGATGCTCACAGCTCGTTCCCCACTCCCCTGCCCCCAGGCAGCGCTGCCTGAGGCTGGACCAGGATCAATATCCCGGGAGAGCAGCCCTGGCCCTGCTGCGTGAGAAGGATTCACAAGAGCTGGGATCACAAACCCTCCTTTAATCCCGGAGACAGCGGTCGATGGGAAATTAACTGAGCTTGGGGCGCGACGGCTCCGGCAGAAGGGGCTGCAGGGGGGGAATGAACTCATCCCTGCTCCACAATCCACAGGGGCTGCCTCCAGCCCCTTTGAGATTTGGTTTTTTATTATTTATTTATTTATTTATTTAATTTTTTTTTTTGCTTTTCCATCAGCCTGCAGACAGCTCCTGCTCCGAGGAGCCACCGCCAAGCTCCATCAGCGCCGGGGGCGTGGAGCAGGGAGGGAGGATGGAAAAAGGTGATGTGGCACTGGGATGTGACCCCAGAGCTCTTTTTTCCTCACTCACATCATTCACAAGGTAAATTCTGGGATGCCAGTGATGCCTAGAGGAGCTGGAGCAGAGGCTAGGCAGAGTTAAGAGGAATAAAATATTATTTATGGAGGGGTATTCAAAGGGCACACCCTGGCAGTGCCACCCTGCCCGGATGGCTCCAGGATGGAAACAAAAGAGAGCTTGGTCACAAGATCTCACATTTTTATAGGTTTTAGTCCATTTGCATACAGAAGTCAATTCTCTAATTAACAGCCTCAAATAATGAAGTTTCACCCTCCTTGCTTGCCCACCCTCCTCTTTTCATGTTTATGCTCAGGGCCTGAAGTTTGAAGAAATTGTCCTTGAGTCCTCAGCTGGACTAGGACTGTTTGGTCTTCACCACCCAAGCACAACAGAAAAGCACACCCAAACAGAACAGAAAAACTTAAAGCATCATTGAAACAAGGAATTGAAGAGCAAAGAATAGTTCATCAAAAACTAAGACAATGAGGAATACCTGGCATTTACTATTCTTGCAAAAATCGGGAGGAGAGGCAGACTGGTCTGTGATAAATGGAGCCAAAACTTGCAAACAGGGTGAGGAGTGCAAAGCTACCAGTGGTAAATCCAAAACCCTAAACCAACAAGGACTAATCTCAAAGTCTGAAAAAGTATTTTCCACAAGAACTAATCTCAAAATCTGAAAAAAATTATTTTCCACGTATCATCACCAGGGCCCAGGACCAGCTCACACAGGTGACACTGGGGTGGGACACCAGAATTCCCAAAGTCCATCCCACACTCTGAGCATCCCTCCCACCCCATGGGCAATATCCCAGCCCAGAAGTGATGCCAGGCACGTGTGGGAAGGATTTAAAAGTGATTCCAACCGTGTGAGAATCTCTGCACATAAAACAGGTGAAGGGCTGTGTTCCCCCAAGGCCTTCAGTGATGAGCTCCGAGCATCAGAGCCAGGGCAAATCAAAAGAATAAAATACATGATTATAGACGGCACAAAATCCTTTGCAAAATTGCTCCAATTGCCTTTGAAACTGCTGCCAGAGATGCTATTTCCTTTTGTGTTATTACTGTTTTGAAGGGGGGGAGAGAAAAAAAAGAAAAAAATAATAAAAATAAAAATCTGTATTCTCCCCAAAGCAGGTTGCTGCTGTACTTTTTTGTAAACGCCTGCCGTCTCATCAGCACCACATTAAACCAACGTTTCGAATTCAAACCAACGATGCTCGTGGATAAATGGAGCAGTAATGGCAGGAATTAGCAAGCAGGGCACAGGACCGAGGCAGCGATGATTTACGAGGCTCAGGCAGGAACAATCAAAGGCATCAGATCACTTCTTTGCTGCCCTGCGTGCACTTATTTGCATTTTATCCCTGACAGCTGGATTTTAAAGGGAACTTCTCAAGCCCGACTGGCAAAGAGATGCTGCTCTTTTTTTTTTCTTTTTCTTTTTTTTTTTTTTTTTTTTTTTTTTTCTTCTTAGCTGAAGGAAATCTTTAGGAAATGGTTGAGGAGGATGGAATTTCTCCCCCAGGGTGGAGCAGAGGGGAAGGAGTTGCTGGAAAAGGGAATCCCACAGCCCGGGGGATTGCTCAGAGTTATCCTGGGGGTGCTGGGTTTGGTTCTGAGACACCACACGGAGCTGGGGAGGGAGAGAAAAGCAGGAAAAGTTGGATTTAAACTCCCCTAAAACCCTGCTGGGTGAAAATCAGGTGAAAATCATCGGTGTCTGTGGGGGTTTATGGCAGGGAGCTGCTCTGTGTGTGAATCCTTCTCCATGGACTTTTTCGGGAAATGATTTTGATTTTTTGGGGGGAAAAATCTTTTTTTTTGGGAAGATTCTGAACAGGGCTGTGTGACCTCAGTGGCCTCATGGTGGCTTTGATGACAAAAAGAATTTCCTGGCACCCACTGCTGGAACGGGGCTGGTGTGGGATGGGGATAGGGGAGAAGGGTGAGAATTTGGGGGGTAAAAACAAAACCCCAGGGGCTGGAGGCTGCTCCCTGCAGCTCCTCACCTTTATTAAAGGGGAAAAAGAAACCCCCAGAAATCCCAGGCAGGGATTTCTCAGCTTTCCTTGCAGATCTGAGCATTTTGGAGTTCCATGGTTTGGTTTTGCCCAGCCTTTGCCTGACCTGTACCTTCCTTTTCAACCAATAACTGGTTTTTAAATGTGCCCTGAGTGAACTCAGCTCGTCACAAACCCCTCTGCTCCCTGGGCTCATCAATAAGGGGGAAAATCTATAGTGAGCACTTAAAGCTGCCTCAGCCCTGGCTGCTCAATGGCCTTTGTGAGAAAAATAGAATAGAATAGAATAGAATAGAATAGAATAGAATAGAATAAAATAGAATAGAATAGAATAGAATAAAATAAAATAAAATAAAATAAAATAAAATAAAATAAAATAAAGACTAGCAAAGCTTTCCCTTGCCAGACTCCACGGGAGCTCTGTCCTGGTGTGGTCCCACTGCTGCTGGAGGGACTCTCTGAGATAATTCTGATTTTGGCTCTGCCCTTGAATTCTGCCTCCTCCCTTGTCTGCTCGACTCTTTTCATATCCAAACTCTGCCTCTGCTCCTTGCCAAGCTCAGAAACGCTCCTGGGAGGACTCTCCAAGCCTGTCCTGTATTCAACACAACTTTCTCCTTCCACAGGAGGGACATTTTGGGACATTTGGGATGTTTGGAACACGTCCAGGAGCAGGATTTTTGTCACCTTATGGGATGCAGGAGGGACTGGCTTTATTTTGCAGCCCCTTCACTGCCTCAAATTTCCTTTTCATGCAGGGAGAGGAGCCAATATTTGTTCTGCAGGCTCCCTCATGCTCCTGCATGCATTTCAGCCAGCTCTTCCCTTCACCTGCAAACAACAGGGATGTCACTGCTGGCCCCGTTCTTTCCCTCTTCTGCCTCATTTCACCACACTGGAATTGAAACAAACAGGCAGAATTTTGGCATTTGACTCTTCTGCTGCTCCAGGGGATGAGACAAAGCCACACCAAGCAAGCTTTGCTGCAACCACGAGATGCAGGAAAACAAAGGAAAGAAACCAAATTAGCCAGGTGGGGATTTCTGTGCTTGTCATTGTCCCTTTCCTGGGTACTGATGAGCAGGGATGGAGCTCAGAGGGGACAGGGGCTCTTTGCTCTCTGAACAAATCTCCCATTTAGGCCAGCACTGCCATTCCCCCCAAAAAATGGGAGGACTTCAACATTCAAAATGTGGAGAGAATTAAAAATATCCTTTGTTCCCCTCCCCAGAGTGAGGGAATGTGTTCTTTCACCTAACACACTCATCACTGGGATCCATCCTTATCTGCAGGGACAGGGAAATTCAGATTTGTGTCCTGCAGGAGATGGACACAGAGAAGCTGCTGGAAAGTTTTCCCCTGGCTCTCACAGGTGGGAGCAGGAGCCAGGAGAGACCTTGAGCACCAAAGCACAACCTGAGGTGGGTGATGGGGGAATTTCCCTGGGAATAATGAGGATGGAGGGGCTGGAATGGCAGCCTTTGTGTCTAATAGAGGGAAATTTATTCTGGAGGCTCCTGTAAAGTCAGAGCATGACAATATCAATCTCAACTGGTGGCTTTCTGATCTGAATCTCTGAGTGAAAGGGAAAAAAGAATGCAGATTCTCATCTCAGTGTGGAAACAAATGGAATTGAGGCAGCAGGGAGAGAGCAGGAAAATATGGGAGGCAGAGCTGGATGGAACTGATGGGTCCCAGGCTGGTCCCATGGGATCATGGAATGGTTTGGGGTGGAAGGGGATTAAAACTCATCCCATCCCAGCCCTGCCATGGCCAGGGACACCTTCCACCACCCCAGGGTGTTCCAAGTCCCAGTGTCCAGCCTTTTGTTTCCCTCTTTTCTGACACAAAGCATTGACAACACAGGGGAGCCTGTGGTTAATTTGTGAGAGGAGCAGCAAAACAGATTTATACTGTGCTGTTTCTCTGGGTGTTTTAATACCTTCCACAATCTATTTTTATTGCTGCTCAAGTGCCAAACTCTCCTTTCAGGTAAGTGCAGGGTTTGCTGTTCCTGGGCTGTCCCTGCTCCCAGGTGAGGGAATGGCTGTGCCAGGAGCATTTTGTGCCTCCAGCTTTGTTCCCACACCTCGATTTGGGTGAAAGAAAATCAGATTTTTGGCTCCAAGAGGCTTTTCCCAGAAAACAGAAGGAAATCAAGAGCAGGCTCCGTCAGAACCACAAATGTTTCATCAATTCTTGCTTAACTCGGCAAACCTTCCTCAGATAGAAAGTTTGTAATTATTACCTGGATCAAGACAGCTTAATTAAGCAATTAGGATGTGAAGCTAAGAGCCCTTGCAGAGCGAGCTGCAGTGCTTTAATTTCGGGGCTGCTCGTGCGTGCAGCAGAGTGCTGGTTTGGGAAAAGGCAACTTTTTCTCCTTTCCCCTTCCCTCCAAACACCAGCACCATCAAATTAATGAGATGGGGCACATCCACAGGCACTGGGGGGGGGGGGGGGGAATTTTGCCTGCATCACGATGCAGTAAATCACTGAATAAAGCACCAGCCTTGCTGCAGCTGGAGCTCCTCGGGGAGCCCTCGGCTCCTCCAAGTCCCTCCTGTGGCTTCCACACAAGTAAACAAAGCAGGGAGGTGGCTCCGGGGAGTGATGTGCTGGACAAGCTCCAAAATCTCTGCAGTCAGAGCTGCAGCTCCAAACAGGGTGAGGATGGGCAGTCAGGAGCACAGGACACGCTCCAGGGTAAGAGGAAATGAGGGATGGGGGCTCCAGGTGTCTCTTTAAAATGCTGTTTATTGTATCCAAACGATCCAGCGATTTATTTATTATTTAAAATGCTGTTTGTTGTATCTAAATGATCCAGCAATTCACGGGGTGACAAGAGCCCAGCCCACAGCCTGTCACCCTCAGCTGTGGGCTCATCTGAAACCATCTCTAGTTCTGGTTACAATGCATTAAATACTTTTAATTTTAGAACATCTTAACCAATCAATACCTTTACTGTTACCTGTAGCCTATCCTAACTGCTAACATCACCATATTCATGTCACTATTTTCCAGTCACAAAAAGTTAGTGTGTTACAGTTTAATCTAAAAGTTGTTTTTCAGTTTTCAGGCAGTGGAAAATTCTGAGATGTTTACTTGCAACACTGACTTTCTTGTTTGTCTGTGAAAATCTTTTTGCTTGGTAAAAACATCTTTTGTTTGAGGTGGGTTTATCCTTTGCTCTAAGTCATAAAAGCCCCTTCCAACTCACTTTGCTCTTTGCCTTCCAGTTACCCAGTCACACTGGCTCTGCAATTCTTTTATATCAAAACTTGCTATCATTTCTATTCCTTCTTCACATTCCACATTCAAAAATCTTTCTGTTATACACACACACACACCTGTGACACCTTCCTGTCCAATCCTTATCCTTCTCCTGGACGTTCCTGGTTTGCAGGCTCTGCCCATCTCTCTGGGGGCGTTTTGGCAGCAGAAATAGGGAATTTTCTCACAGGGAATGCTGCTGGGGGAGGGAATGGCACAGGAAAATTCCCCATCACGTCCTTGGTGAGTGTGGACACTCCACCTTCCACAGGGAACTCTGTCCTTACTAACTTATTCTGAAACTTAAACTTACACCTGCACTTTATGTGTGAGTGGTTTGACATCCTTCAGTCCATCCAAAGGTTTTCATTCAATCCCTGCACTCTGATTTCTCTCTGAAGAATTCAGGGACACTCCTGACTGACTGACTGCGACACACAGCTCCTCTTTCACAGCTCTGGAAAAAAAAAAACGAATTTCAAAGGGGAAAAAAAACAACTCTGCCAGGTCTGTGAGCTCCTTAACATCCCTCTGCAGTGACCTGGAAACACCAGAGCTCCCCTGGTGTCCCAGGGCTGCCATCCTCCCCTGCCCACCGATGGGTTTGACAGCTCCTGATGCTCAGCAGAGCCTGGGGCTGAGCTCCAGGAGTGGAACAGGGAAAGGACAGAGCTGAGTGATTTTTGGTTTGGGTCATAAAATCTTTATAGGAAGCGAGGTGAGCCCCTGGAGGTTTGAAATGGTACAATTGCTGTTCCAGGCTGTTGGGGGCTGGAAATGAAATTCCCATTCTGCAGCCCCAGAGGTGCCAGAGCAGCCAAATCCCACCTGGAGCACTGGGAGGGCACAGCAGGACCTCGCTTGGGCCACCTGGGAGCAAACCTGAAGGAAATGATGGGTTTGGAGAGCACGAGAAAAATGATTGTGCAGACTCTGAGAATCTGGGGATTTCTCCAGGATTTTCATTCAACAGCACATCCATGAAATGTGGGTGCTCCAGGATGGAGCTTGCCCAATCCTGGTGGTGTTTGCATTGCCTGGGTGGGTTTTGAGCTTTTCTTTTAGGGTCTGATGAAAATCCTACTAAAGGCAATTCCAAAAGATGAGGAGAAGGATTGAGAAAGGAAGTTTCCATCCCAGAGTGCTGATTTAAACTGCTCCCTTTGGGGCTGTCCCTTTAAAGAACCCTAAAATCCTAATTAAAGACTGCAGGCACAAACCACAGCTTTTCCTTAATATCTCTGGGTAATTAAAATTTGTCAGTGGGGGGAGGATTAGCACAGGTTTTACACGGGATGTCAATTTAAACTTCTTCTGATCCCTCCAAGTTTCTGCCTATTATTTTTCCAGCAAACTTTAATCTGACAAACTTTAATAGAGCTGCAAATGAGACCCAGGGAGGTCTTGGCTCACTGCTGGTGGGTTGGAACAACCTGGGCTGGGTGGGCTGAGGATGCAGGCAGAGACACAGAAATGTGGGAAAGCTGATCCTGACTGGAATGAAAGCAGTGAAGACAAAGCTGAATTAGCTGAGGTTTCAAACCAGAGGTGCCCAGACAAGGCTCCATCACTTGCCCATCTTTAAATCATGCTCAGTGCCTGCTCCAGACCCAAAGCAGGGTTGTGGAAGGGAGGAAAACAGAAATCTGTTGGATTTGGATAGGAGGAAGGTTTTCAGCAAAAAAAAAAAAAAAAAAAAATAAAGCTTTATAAAGAGGTTTTAAGTAGAAAAGTCAGGATTTGAGCTCCATCTCACTTGGGAGCAACCACAGACCTTGTGCAGGGAAATTTGAGATAAAAAACCCAGGTACCCATTGGAGACACAACAGCACAAACATTTATTTACCATTGAACATTCCAGCTGGAAATAAAACATCAGCTGTAATTTGTCCTGCAGAAAACACAGCAGTGTTTTGTTGTTTGGTTTTTTTTTTTTTTTTTTTTTTTTTATTTCCCCTTTTCATTCCCTGCTCCTCGCTCTTTCCACCCAGCCACAAAAGGTGGGTGGAAGTCAAAATCGCTGAGCCAAAATGTAATGGATGTACAGAAGGAGAGGAAATTCCAATTTACTGCAGAGCCCGTGGGTGGGGGCTGTGATTGCCCACAAGGAAATTGCCAGGGATGCAGATATTTTGCAGAGCTCCTTATTTACCTTCTCCTTTACTTTGCAAGTAAATAAGGGATTCAATAAGAGTTGGCAATTTTCTCACCCACAGCCTCTGAGCAGCTCTCTATTTTTGATGATGAGTAGTAATTCCAACGTTTTGCCTTAAAAAAAAGCCCCAGCGTGCACACAAACCCTCCCAGCCTTCCACACTTTATATTTTCCTAATGGAAAGGGTTTACTTTAGTAAGAAATTACCCTTCATTTATGGGAAAAAAACCCCCAACATTTGATTACATGAAAAAAAAAAAAAAAAAAAAAATCCCTGCTGAGCCACGGCGATGGGTGGTTTTGTGATGCTGAAATGCTCCCGGGTTTTTTTGGGGGGTCTTTTTGATATAAAATATAAAATTCAGATGGCATCAGTGGGTTGGGAAGCTGTGGAATATCCATCCCTTTGGCATCTGCCTTCCTGAGTGGGAATATCAGATGCAATTTCCTGCAGAGGTGGCCCAGGGTGACAATTTGGAGATGGGAGAAGGGAACCCTGGGGATTATCTCCAGGAGAGGGTTGGGAATCCCATTCCCATGGGATCAAAACCATTTGGAAAATCCAATTTCCAGCAGGTTTGGAAGCAGGACACCACCACAGAGTGTGCCAGCAATGGATGTGGATGGTGCTGGGCATCCCATTCCTGCCAGGAAGATTCATCCTCACAATCAGCAGCACATTTTGGAAAAAAACCTTCAGGGAAATCATGGAAATTCCAGAGGCTCCATGGGAGAGAGGCTGGGTCTGGTGTTCACAGCAAAACCTGGCTTTAAACTGCACCTGCTAAACCCAGCCTGGGTTTGGATTTGTCTGGATTTGGAGGCAGCTGCTGAGGATTCCTGAGCCCATCCATGACCATGGAGAGTCACAGAATTCCAGACTGGTGTGGCTTGGAAGGGACATTAAGGATCATCCAGTGCAGGGACACTCTTTAAATCTATTTCACAGCAAAACCCCATTCAGATGTTTCCTCCCAAATTTACCCTAAACCAGGACACTTCCCCTACCCAGGCTGCTCCAACCTGGCCTGGAACATTCCAGGGATGAGTTTTCCACGAGTTCCCTGCACTCTGTCAGACCCCAGGTGCTGCTCTCAGCAATATTTGGGCACCACTTCTCATCTGGCCCAGACAAAAAATGACTTTTCTGGAATCCAGTGGTGCTGGCAGGTGAGCAAGATGAGGTTGGAGCCGTGCAGAAGTGGCTCCACGCCAAAGCTCATGGAAAACTCATGGAAAACTCCTGGGAAGATGCCTCTCATCCCCTGAATTAGCTCCCTGCAGCTTCAAAAGAAGGCCCTGAATAATGTAGACAGGGAAATGAGCACAGGATAATCTGGCTGTCACCCAGCTTATCCAAATATTGCTATTTTTGGGCTCTGTTTGAGTTTCTCTGCTCCTCAGAGGCACATCCCAAGATCCCGGTGCTTTTGATCTGGGACACGCTGAATAATTCCCTTTAAACAACAATAAAAGAGGAATTTTTTTTTTCCACACTGCCACCATAGCAACCACTGATGTCATAAATGTGGGGACATGACTTCATGGCAGCACCTGAGCTCAGGAGGAACCTCTGCTCCAGAGCAAATATCCTGCAGGAGAGAGGGAAATATGGAAAACTGATTTCCATAAATTCCTTTTCCCTCTGCTGAGGGTGAATGTCCCTTTCCAAGGCATCCAATGGGCTGTTAGGAGGAGAAAGGATTTGGAGAAATGTGTTTTGGCAGGTTCTGACCCATTCCCAGCTGTCCCTTGGGAAGCTGCACAAATGAGGAGGTTGTAAATAATTCCAAAGGGATAAAGGATTTTTTTTTTTTTTTTTTTTTTTTTTTTTTTTTTTTTTTTTAGATTTTCTTGACAGCACCGGGTGGGAATCCAGGGCTTGGAGCCCAAATCCTGCTCCCCAGCAGAGGGGAAAAGCTGTCCTGTTCAATCAGGAGCCTGTGAGAGCAAAGGAGAAGATATTTTGGGGGTGGAATTAAAACCATCTGAGGGAATCCAGACCACACTGATGGCTGCAGAAGGGAAAATCTCTGCAGGAAGAGCTCCCTGCTCATCCCAGGATTGGTCCAGGATGGCTGAGCCGAGCTCTTAGGAGGCATCCTGGACAAAAATAAAATGTACTGAGGCATTTCCAATTGAGCCTGGAGGCGAGCTCTGTCTGCAGCCCGTGGTTCACTTCACCATCTGGCAGGAGGAGCTGAAATCCATTTCCATCAGAGGCTTTGCCAGGAGGAGCAATAGAGGCAAGGTGGGAGCTGGATTTTCCTTCAGGCTCCTGCTGCCTGGGCTTTGCTTGAGCCCGTGTTGTCATTGCCTAAATTTTCAGCAAAAAGCAAACCCAGAGGGGTCTTTGTCTCCCCACAGGTTGGGGAATTGGCCAAGGCTTGGAAAATCCAGTTATTCCCGGCCTGGCTGCTCAAAGAATCCTTTCTTTCTGGTGTGTAATTCTAAAAAATGGCTCACTGGGGTTCACTCTCATCAATAACAGGGATCTGAGGGTGAGGAGCAATCCCAGCATCCCAGGGCAGATCCAGCACCTGGGAAAGGGAGAAACCAGGGCCACACTGGATATTCAGGGTGGTTTTTAATCCCCAAAAAGGCAGATCAGACAAGCCCTGCTCTCTAAAGCTGCTCCATGTCCACACACATATTTCACACAATATTTTTGCAGAGCACAGAGGGCTCTGTCTGCTGGGAGCCTGATTTTCCTGCTCGTGCTGCTGCCTGCCAATAACAAATAGATCCATTTATAAAATCTCTGTCACTGTCACCAGGAAAGTTCCTGCAGGGCCACCGAGATGTGAGCCTTAGGCCAGGCTTTATTGTTCCCTTCATCATCCCCACCCCTCCTCACGTTTGGGTTGCCTGCACTGAATTTTCAAAAACCTATTACTCACATCAGCCTGGGGTTCCAGGGAACAGGATTCCAACAGTTCTCAAATATCATATTTGGAACAAAAGCCGTTCCCCCTCTGCAGAAAAAAAAAAATAAAAAAATAAAATAAAGGGATGTGTGTTAGAGAATTCAGCAGGTTCCTGCTGAGAGGCTGAAAAGGGATTTTGCTGCTCTGTGGGTTTTCCGTGTGGCAGTGACAGGCAGTGCAGATCCTGGAGGGGAGCACTGGATGCTCTGGTGATGCCAGCCGGGATCATGCAGAGGAGTGAGAGGTCAAAAAAATGCCCCCAAAAAAAGCCTGCACAGGGCCCCAAAAATGCCTCTGAAAACAGCCCAGAGGCCGCCCTGCAGTTATAAATATCAAAGAACGAGTCTGTGGTTTGCCCTAAAGCCACAACATCCCCAGGCTGGGACAGGGATGGCTCCTGCTGGAAATGCCCTGGGGACAGGGAAGGGAGAGGGACTGAGCATCCTCCTCCTCCTGCTCCTTCCTCCCTGCCACAACCCGATTTATGGTGCAGAGAGCTCCAGGGCACAGCTCGGAGCTTGGTTTGTCCAGGGAATGACCTGAACAGCCGAAATTCCCCCCATTTCTCAATCCTTCTGTGCCCTCTCCGGCTCCTCTCCCTCAGCCATGGATCTGCTGGAATTTTCCCTTCTCAGCAGCCATTTCCATTCTCTCTGCCCCATTCTTCCTCCTCCCTCCCTGGCCATAACAGCTTTTCAGCCTCCAAAGTGGGGCAAACGCTGATTTCATATTTCCTTGTTGTCCTTGAGATTAAATATTCTTAAATAATAACACCAAAAGGGCTTAGAGCAACGGAGGGAATCCTCCAGAGGTCCCATTAATTCAGCACAGCCAAGAGACACAGGATTACAGGGTGGGTCAGGCTCTGCCCACAACAAGGTGCAGGATTTATTTGTCCCAAAACAATGAGGTTTTCCTGAGCTGGTTTCACGTAGAAGCTTAAAATGAGGAGGACATTAATCTGCTTTTCCGGTCCCTGCCTTTAATCAAAGCCTGTTGTAATTAATGTGCACGCTAATAACTCGGGAAATGCAGGGCAGGTTGAACGGGAAGAGTCTGCACGAATGGAATTCCAAGCAGAAAATGCAGTTTGGGGTGGTTTGGGGCTTTCTGAAGAGCTCCAGGGAAGGAGCTGCACTCCCCTCGCACCACAATGGATCGGTTCAGCTCTTCCCATGCAAAATTCCACCTGGTTGGGTGGGTGAGGAATGCCAGAAAAAGGCAGGAGGGGAAAAGGGGCCTGGGTGGGTGTTTTACCTCTCCACAAACCCCCCCCCCCCCGGGAGCTGCCACGGTGGAGAAGATGGAAAATCACCCCTGGAATAGGCTGGGAAACAACAGTGACATCATGAGTGTGCCAGCAGGGCATGGGGACAGCCACAGCCCTGCCCTGCCATTAAATATCCCCTAGGGGAAAAAAAAAAAAAAATCTGGATGGAGAGAAATGCAGAAACTTGTTGAATTAAGCCAGAGATTTAATGTCCAGTTGTTGTGGAGTTCAGAGACATAAAAGATTATTGAGCTCCGAGGTTCCTTTGCCACAGGAACCAACAATTTCTGCTGCAACGGGGCTATCAAGAATTGGGATTGTGTTTTATGGGGCTGATATATGGCCCCATAAAGGAGAGGCAAGGTCTCTTTCTTCCCCCTTTGAGGAGTCAGTGAGTCAGGCTGCAAAGACACAATAAACTCAGCTGGAACGCTCAGGACTCCAAAGCAGCAATGCCAAAGTCTCCATATTATTACTATTAATTATTCCTATTATGACATTAATTTCCAAGCCATCAATCTCCACACTATTTGGGTACTGTGACTTAAATTTAGCTCAAAATTAGCATACATTAGCTAAATTAATGTAACATACCATATGTGGCAAAAACTAACGCAACATAATGTGGAATAAATTACAATAATTTAACATTGACTCTCAGGATTTGATGAGACTGTAAATCTTCTTTAAGAACAGAGATTAAAGCAAGAAACACTAAAAAGTAAATTTGTTTTACGCAGGAACAGCCTTTGCAAGGGCCCTGTTTTGAAACACAGTTCATTTAGGGAAAAGTTTCATCCAATTTGCCATTTAATGGCTTTGCTTTGCAATTACAGCGTTCCCTTTCACCCAGAGCACCTGCAGCACTTCCCCAAGAATAAACCATTCACTGTGTGCCTTGGAAGCCCAGGAGCATCAGCATCCTTGGCTTTTCCAGGGAATGGGAATGAGCTGGGGATAAATGGGAAAAATTCCCATTCCAAGGAGGATTCCAAAGCTTCTTCACACACCGTGTTGTTTTGTTTTTTGGAGGAGGTGCCCAGCTTTAACACAGAGGGTTTTTTACTGCAATAATCACACTGAGATCCTGCTGGAATTCCCTGCCTGCTGCTGATGTGGCTCTTCCCATCCCCATCCTCTGGATCCCAGGGATCCCCACAGGAAAACTCTTCCCCCATTCCCTTGTCCCCACCTGTCCCCTAAAGAGACACGAGGAACACAAGAAAACTTTTTTTCCCATTCTCTTGTCACCCAAAGGGACACGAGGAACACAGGGAAACTCTTCCCCCATTTTCTTGTCTCTCAGAGGAGCACAAAGAACACAGGGAAACTCTTCCCCCATTTTCTTGTCCCTTAGAAGGACACGAGGAACAAAATAAAACTCTTCCCCCCCTCAAAGGGACATGAGGAACACAAGAAAACTCTTCCCCCATTCCCTTGTCCCCACCTGTCCCCTAAAGAGAAACGAGGAACACAAGAAAACTTTTCCCCCATTTTCTTGTCCCTCCAAGGGACATGAGGAGCACAGGGAAACTCTTCCCCCATTTTCTTGTCCCCACCTGTCCCTCAGAAGGATACAAGGAACACGGGGAAACTCTTCCCCCATTCCCGGCTCCCTCAGAGCAGCACAGGGAGCTTTGCTGGGAGGAATCCCAGCCACGTCTCCCCCTCCATGGGAAGCTCAGTCTCCCTGCAGAGCCTCCAGGGAGAGGAGGGACAGTGAAGATTTTGCCCTTGGAAAATGCAGGAGCAGGTCTATTAGTCAGAGGAAATCCATTAGTCAGGATGATGGATGCCCTTTCCTGCTGCCTTCTGGAATTAAAACCCGGATCTGTGTTGCAGCTTGCTGAGGACACTCATTTACATGACAAGTACACAGATTCCGACTCCCCGGATTCCTGCTGGGTTGCAGAGCTGCTCTGGCCTTTGGAGAGTTGCCCTTTTCCTGTCCCCACCGTTAGGAATCCCACAAAAACATCCCAAATCCCCCGTGGCATGTGAGGGAGCATGAGCAATGCCTCCCCCAAGGGAATTGGGGTGAGTTTGGGGGAGCCCCAGGGGTGTGTGAGGGGATTTGCTCATCGGGGACAGCTCAGGGGTGGCCCTAGGATCCTAAGGGATGCTCGTGGGGATGATGAGAGGCCTCGTGTTTCCTCCATGGATCATCCTGAACCAGAATTCCTGAGCTTCAAACACAGCCCAGAGCCACCAGCAGCCCAATTCCTGCAGGATGGGGGCAGATCCTCACCTAAAAAACCTTTGAGCCCAAACCAAGGGGCAAAACAATTAGGAAAGATGGTTTCAAGTGCACTGGAATAGGAGAAAAGAGATGAGGAAGGTGAAATTCCTGGCCATGAGCTGCCTGTCCTGCACCCCTGCACCCCTGCATCCCTGCATCCCTGTGTCCCTGCATCCCTGCATCCCTGCATCCTTGCATCCCTGCATTCCTGCATCCCTGCATCCCTGCATCCCTGCATCCTTCCATCCCTGCATCCCTGCATCCCTGCATCCCTGCATCCTTCCATCCCTGCATCCCTGCATCCCTTCCATCCCTGCATCCCTGTGTCCCTGCATCCCTCCATCCCTGCATCCCTGTGTCCCTGCATCCCTCCATCCCTGCATCCTTCCATCCCTGCATCCTTCCATCCCTGCATTCCTGCATCCCTGCATCCCTGCATCCTTCCATCCCTCCATCCCTCCCTCCTGCTGTCCTGCAGCTCAGTGGGGTCCTGCTGAGGAGCTCCCACTGCAGGAATAAATCCCTACAAATCAGCATCCATGGCATGGAACAACATTCCCATGGAAATTATCATTTCCTACACAAAAAAAAAAAAAAAGGGAGAAAAGAGTTTTAAGTCAGGCACAGGGATGATGAAAGCCTTGAGGTCCCAGGCACCACCCTCAGCAGGAAGGTGCTGATGGAGGGAAATATTATTTTTCAATATTAAACCAATCTTGAAGTGACTCAGAATCCGGTGACAGTGGCTAATTGAATCAACCAGCTCCAAATCATTTCACCTTTGGAATAAGAAAATGCACTAGTGGGGAAAAAAATCACAAATGAATTGTTCCAGGACGCCTGAAATCTGGTTTTGGTGTATTTTAACATCCCATCCTCTGAGATGTTCTGACACAAAGGCAAAATGTGAAAACACAGGGATTTTCTGAGCGATAAAAAATTGAAATTTTGCTCACTCCTCGGCAGGCGTGAGCTCAATGTTATGAAGGAGGTTTTAAAGCTGTGGAGAAGGTGATGAAAGAATATTAATGATATTCTTAGATGAGCAGTAAAATACACTGATGCTGCTAATAAATTGTAGCTGCTTCCGTGGCCCTTGGGATTTGGGATGGATACAAGCTGATCTGAGAGATAATTTGGGTTTGGTGCTTTGCTGGGGTGGAGGAGAAAGGTTAAAACTGGGGACAGTGGCTGTGCAGGGAGGACACAGCAAAACCTGGGCTGATTCATCAGCTTGGAACAAAGCAGCCACGACTGAAGGGACCATTAGAAACTGCAGCTAAAGCCTCCAAATTATTCATCAGTCCCTAAGCTTTTTATCTTGCAAATCAGATGTCAGATCCCAGGAGCCTTCATTCACTCCCTGCTTCCCCGATTTGGTGGCCCATCCATAACGATTTGCTGTTAAATACCCCACATCCACAAATTCCTCCTTTTATTGGCTTCATTTGAAACCACCCTGGCCATCTTTTTCTGTCGGAGGAGATATGACAGAGCCCTTCCACGGAGAGAATTGACTATAAAAGGTGCTAATAAAGGAATCAATCTGACATTATAGCACATATTTAGAATTAATTCTACCTATTCCCCCCTCCACTCCCTGAGCAAGAGACGGCACCTAATAACAGCAGGAATTATCTGGAAAGGTGCAGCCCTTGATTTAAAAACGGATGTGTGCCAGGAAAATGGGATTAAAAATGAATTGCCATTCCTAATGGTTTCCCACAGCATCCATCTCTCTGTCAGGGCTTCCCAAACAACACAGCCTGAAATTATCCTGCCTTGTTTTAAGACTCTTCCTAATGATCCTCGGAATGAATCTCTGCGATTTGGAAACGTCATTTTGGAGGCAAGTATCAGCTCTTTTTTTTTTTTTTTTTTTTTTTTTGTGTGTGTGTGTCTTTGTGTGTTGATGGCACACAAGGAGTTCTTCACTTAACAGTGGATAAAACAAAGTGAATTATTGGAGGTTTTGTTCCTGTGACAACATGAGCGCCCCACTTTGGTGGGGTGCAAACTAATTTTTTATTCTATTTATTTCTATTTATTTTTTAATATTCTATTTATTTTTAATATTCTCTTTCTTTTTTAATATCCTATTTATTTTTAACATTCTATTTATTTTCATTCGATTTATTTCTCTTAATTATTTTATTTATTATTTTTATTTTTAATCTCTCTGATTTGGGAGATTTCCCCCTTGCTGAGGTGTGAGCTAGGTGCAGGGCTGGTTCCTCAGCAGCCTATGCCATTCCCAAATGGATATTCCCATTTTTTTCAGCGTGCAGCACACCTTGACAATCCTGTCCCTATTTAAGTGCAGCCTTGACCCCACCCTGCTCCTTTGGAGTGAAACCTCACAGGGGTGCTGGCTGAAGCAGCACTTTAATCATTATTTTCCTTTTTTTTTTTTTTCCCCATTTTCTCAAGTCCTAAATTTTTTCATATCCCAAGGAATATAAAGGGAAAGTTTTCCATATCCCAAGGAATATAAAAGGAAAGTTTTCCATATCTCAAGGAATATAAAGGGAAAGTTTTCCATATCCCAAGGACAATAAAAAGACAAGTTTGCTCTGATATTCCCTGGCACACCTCAGGAATTCTTGGTGGTGCCACCCCCAGCCCTGGCACGGGGGGCACAGATGCCAAAAATAAACTCGGGGCTTTCCCTTCTGTTTTTTTGTTTTTTTGTTTTTTTGTTTTTTGTGTGTTTTTTCCTTGCAGGGCAGGTCCTGCAGGCTCAGGCTGGGGGTGTTGCATTCCCAGCCCGTGGATGTGGGTGCCCATCCAGGTGTCCCGGTGTCCCCATCCCCCTGTGTGTCCCCAAGTCCCCACATGGGTGGCACAAATCACAAATCCAGCCCCAGCCCCAGCATTCCCAGTTCTGGGTGCAGCCTGGGAACTGGGATTTCTCTCATTTCACTTTCCATCCCTCTGGGTAGCAAAGACATTAAAGGAGCTGCTTTCAATTTCCATCTTCTGAGGGGTTTATTAATAAACACCGTGGGTAAATATCCTCCATCCAATTATGCCAAACACCTTGAAGGTACAGTGTCCTTTTAAACAAACATTAGATGCCTTATTAAATCCAAATTAAATGCTCACTGAGGGCCACTCATTGACAAAAAAGCTCTTTCCCAGAGTAATGAGCAGGTCACCTCACCCGAGGATTTCTGCCCGACCTTGGCTCCTGAGGGACAGCCCTGCAGAATGCACCAAAAATTCGGCTGATGAGTGGCTCTGGCAAAATGCTCTTGACCTTAGGAGACACTCCAAAGTGATGAACACTTAATGATGAAAGGCTTCAGCAAGAGGTTTGTTTTAATTTCTGGCCAGAACGTGCAATTTTCGGGTTTTTGGTTGGTGTGGGAGGGCAGGGGTGGAGAGAGGAGGGTGAATGTCGGTATTTGACAAGAGCTGGTTTAACAGCGTGGCTGAAAGGCACCGGAGGGGCTGTGGGGGATTCCCTCAGCCCCTCTAAATTCAGGACACGTGGAACTTTTCCTTGGGAATGCCACTCCTAACACCTCCCCTTCCTTCTGGGCTCACAGCATCCTCCGGGCTTTTTGTTTTCTCAGGGACACCACTAAAGCCCCACATCACCTCATCCCTCTGAGCTCTGCCACCCCTGATCCCTCCGCCCCAAATTCCAGCACAGCCCGGGTGCCAGGGAGATCCCAACCCCTCCCGAGCAGCCGCGGTTCTGCCCTCGAATTTTTGCTTTTCTCCCTTCTGAAGGCAATAAAAGTAATGAGAAGGATGATGGTGCCATCTGCTCCTGGCGTTGTCACCTGCTCTGTTTGTTTTTGTGGCTGTCACACACATCCCCTGGGCAGCCCAGCAGCTTCAGTGCCTTTTCCCTGGCGCTCTCAGAAAAGTGGGAAAAGAAGCCTCGAGGTGCATCCCTGCACTTGGAGGGGCACGGGAAGGGATGGAGAAGTTTTTTCTGAGCTGGAGATCAGACAAGCCCTGGGTCAGAACAGCTTCAAGGTTCTGCCAAAACCAGCCAGGGGTTCTGGGGACCCCAAAAACCTGTCGGTGTGGGGATAATAATGACATCATCGGGGTGGCCAGAAAAAGATGGGGAGATTTCAGCATCCAAAATGAAAGGATGAACAAAAAAACAAGTGAGCAAGAGGTAAAGGAAGGGAGGGGATGGCTTCAGTCACCAGGATGTTGCTCTCTGAGGGCTGGCTGGGAAATCAGTAGAGGAAGCTTGAAAAAGGGAAAAAGAAATATTTGGCTGGAAAATTCACTTGGAATCACAAATCAAAGCCCCCAGGGAGCAAGGCTTGAGCAAGACTTGCCAGCAGAGCTGCAGGTCCCTGTGGGGCCAGGCTTGGTGACAATGGCAGGTTGTGTGACCAGAGCATTTTATACCTGGGGCAAAAGTGATCCTCGGAAAACGACCCCAGAAACTCCCCCTGGCAATGTCAACCCTGCCCTCCTGAGCCTTGGGCAGCCTCGGGGACTGGGAGTGGCACCTCAGGGACTGGGAATGGCACCTCAGGGACTGGTTGATACTGGTGTGACCCTGTGAGTGAGCCTCCAGCTCTCCATCCATCTCTCCAAGGAGAAGACAGGGATTTTTTTTTTCCCTGAGTGCAGAAGATGTATTGGTTCAATCTAAAAGCACAGCAAACACTCACAGGGTCTGGGCTCCAGAGGGATTCTTCTGTTCCTTTTTTTTTTTTTTTTTTTTTTTTTTTCCCACCAACTAATTACATTTAAACAAATTCTCACTCTTGAGCTTGTTGGGAAGTGTCAGCTCCTGTTTTTGTCATCTGGCCTGTCTCTGGCTGAGCTTGCCTGGCACTTCCATTAACCTTGCAGGGCATTTTGCTTATGAAACAGCTGAACAAATGAACAATGTGCCACTTGGCCTGGAGTTTCAGTCCAGCTGCTCTTTAATTGGCCTGTGGCCCGGGTTTTAAAGTGGCCCAGCCTCCATCCTGCACGTTCCTCTCTGCCCTCACCACAGAGATAACCCCAGAGAAAGACAAGATAAAATTTGAGAGTCTCCATCCCTGGGGATGTTGGTGAAATCCATCTCCTACACTGGGAGTGAGAGGCAGGACTTCACCTCACCCCAAGGCATTTCTTTTGTGATGGGCCAAGTGAAGCTGCCAAACCTTTTGGGGACATTTCATACTTCCAAACTGGAGACTTCTAACTAAAAATCTTCAATGAAGACCTTGACCACCTCAAAAGACAGAACGGGAGGGCAAGAGAGAAGGAAATGGCTCCAGAGTCACAGGAGACAGGCTGGAAGGACATGGAAAAATTACTGAGCTCATTTCCCCACCCTCCAGGCAAGATCAGTTCACCAGCAGAACTTTATCTGATCTTTCCCCCACAATTTCTCCTGCTGATATTTTAATCCCATCATTTCTTACCACAAGAGCCGTGAACTTGTAAAATAAAAATTCCTGAAGGCTCTTCCTCTCTGTGGAAAACACAAACATCCAGAATTATCTTTGCTTTTACAGAGCTCTTGTTGTTTTCTTCTGCCCAGGAGATCTCTGGACTCCTCTCTCTGCTTTCTCCCATTCCTAATCCTGCTGCCTGCCTTGCATGCTCTTGGCTGATTTTATATAAGGAGAGAGAGACACAAATGACAACCCCAAAAGAGGGGCTGAAACCTCTGAGCAGACCTGGAGGGAGAATCCACCCAAAACTTCCTTTCAGCTGCCAAAAATCCGCAGGAGCTGCGTTTCTCCTGCCGTGCTCAAGGCACAAACCCTGCTGTTAATGGCCCGTGACCTCCCTGCCATTCCTGGTGGCAAAAAAAAAAAAAAAAAAAAAAGGGAAATCTCCCAGGGAGAAGGAGCTGACTCCTGATTTTGTTCCTGCAGGTGGGAAACATTATCCCTGACAGCTGGAGCTGGGCAGCATCACTGCTTTGTCCCAGGAGGAGAGGGGATGGAGCTGCAGGAAGGGAAGGATAAAGCTGCAAAGTGGGAACTGCTGATCCCAAAGCTGAGCTCAGCAGAGCAACAGCAGCGCCCTGAGCCAGCCCTGGGCCTGGCAGGGATGCTCCCAAAGCCTTTCCCCCATGGATTCATCCATCCAGGGGCAGTGCCAGGCGTTCCTGCATGGAAGGATGAGCTAGAAGGGATCTGCCCAGCAAGATCTGGAGGCAGAATCCAGGTTTTTATTGATATCCCAGGCTGGGGGACGGGAAAGTTGTTCCTCCCTCAGTACAGAAAGTGCTGAGAGAAGGAACATTTCAATTCCAGGATCCTGCTGCCCCAGGGGTTCCTTGGGGGATGTTTGCAGTGCCTGTGGTTGGACATCTCTGTAAAAACCTTTTTTTTCCTCCTCGACACTGCGAGGTGGGACAGAGAGGAAGGGGGACTTTGTTGTTTGCTTAATAATTTGTTTTTAATCCTGGCTGGAGGAGACACCAATCCCTGGGGCAGCAAATTCTCCAGTCAGAGTGGAGGAAGGGCAAAATTCAGGCTGGTTTGGGGAGGTTTCAGAGATTTCATCTCCAAAAACCACTCAGTCCAGAGCAGTGACTGAGTTGGGTGTCTGAGCTTTGTCCACAGCAAACGTCACCCTCAATTTTTGGGGAATTTGTTTTAGAGCAGCCAAGAACCTCCCAAAAAATCCTAAAAGCAAAACTACTCAATAGGAGGAATTTGAGGCTTATCCCACATTAACAGTAGTGGAAAGTGCATTGACAGGCCCCAAATTCTTTATTTTTAAGCCTTTTTCTTTAACCTTTTCTTTTTCACAGGTGTTGGAGGGAGGGCTCTGCACTGTCACAGATGACATCATTAATTTGGATTTCAGAAAGCCTCCAGGAAGATCTCTGCTGTCAGCTCTGCTCTTTTTTTTTTTTTTTTTTTTAATTTACTTTTTTTATTTTAGCTACGAGACAAGCCAAGGAGATTTAGGAAAGCCCCGGGGGCATGGCAGGAGGACAAGATGAAGAGTTTGGCAGCCAGCTTGGGATGGGTGAGCTCACGTGCCCCTCATCCAGAGAGAATTCAGCCCTGCTTTGTCTCCAAGGAACATAAATCAGCCTGGCACTGGGAACAGGAGCCATCCTTTGGGAAAAGTCACCCTCAGCCCCCCAGCAGCTTTGCTCCAGCACAGAGAATTCCATTTCCCACGGGGCTGCCCCATCCCTGGAAGTGTCCAGAGCTGGGTTGGGGTTTGGGGAATTCTCCTGCCAATCTACACCAAAGAGTGAAATTCAGGATCTTATGGGACAGCAAACAACTGCCTTGCTTTCCATCCAGCTTTCCCTGATCCCTCCTTCTCTGCTCACCCCATATCCAACTTTTCCTGATCCTTCCCTGCCTGCTCACCCCATATCCAGTGTTCCCTGATCCCTCTGCTCACCCCATATCCAGCATTCCCTCATCCCTCTGCTCACCCCATATCCAGCCTTCCCTGATCCCTCCCTCTCTGCTCACCCTATATCCAGCTTTCCCTGACCCTTCCCTGCCTACTCACCCCATATCCATCTTTCCCTCATCCCTCTGCTCACCCCATATCCAGCTTTCCCTGAGCCCTCTGCTCACCCCATATCCAGCTTTCCCTCATCTCTCTGCTCACCCCATATCCATCTTTCCCTGAGCTCTCCCTGTCTCCTCCACCACCCTTCATCCCTGCAGGGCTCCCGGCCCTTTCCAGGTTTTTCTCTTCCTTCTGCACTTCCCCGAGGTCATTCAGCCCCCTGGTCTTTATTCAGAGCCCCTTTTGGCAGTGGCTGTGTTATTTATTTCCTCCTGTCCCCAAAGAATTGTCCCTCTGCTGTCTCCTCTGACAGGGTTAAGCCTTTTCCTCTGTGAAATAAAGGAGCCTCTTTTCCTGTCCTGGGAAAATAACGCTGATGGCACCAGGAAAAAGTGGCAGTAGATCAGATCAGCCATAATACACAGAACTTAAAATGGGCTGCAGGTTAGGGAAAAGCTGCCAGAATTCAAGGAGCATTTGGACAAGGCTCTCAGGCACAGGGGATGATTTTTAGGGGGTCCTGTGCAGGGCCAGGAGTTGGATTTGATGATCCTTGTGGGTCCCTTCCAGCTCAGAACAGTCCATGATTCTAAACAGAGCCAGGACTTGGCTCCAAAACACTGACAAAACAGCAAATTACATCACAAATGTGTGTTCAGACCTGCCAGATCAGAGATTTCATTTTCAAATCAGACAAGAGTGAGGGGAGGGGGGGAAGCGACTTCATGGGAAGAGTGGGTGTGGTGGTGGCTCTGTGGGACCTCAGGAAAATCTCCCCAAAAAATCCCCCCAGAACTCCAGACTGAGCACTGTGACGTCCAGGACAGACCAGTTGGGTTCCACAGGAGCACAAATCATCCATCACTGTGGCTGCTGGGGCACCTGTACAGCCCAGTAGCTTGAAGGAAAAATATTGCCCAGTTTGATTCCTTCTCCTTTGGAATAATCTCATAGCTGGGTCCTGACACTGCTGTTAAATTCTCTGGAAAGCAGCACTACTAAAAACCAAATATAAAAACCAGGAGAGAGACTGGGTGAAAAATGTGCAAGGAACAGTCTATTAATACCTGCCTGCACTGCCAGTGCCTTTAATCAGCACTAATAATCCCTCACTGTCAGCAGCATTTCCATTCACCCTCTAATTTTAAATAATTATTATAATAAAGATTCTATTACCAAATGCTGGAAACAGTGTCCTTGTCACTAAAACTGTACCTGGTAATTGAAAAACAAACCAGCAGAGGATCTATCAGCATACACACCCCAAAGAAAGAGAACATTAAGGACCAGAGCCCTGGTTTGTCATAACCCATTAGGGGTTTAATTACAGATCCTGGGAATGCAGGCAAAGCCAGACCTAAAGGGGCAGAATATTCCAGGGAAATCGGGTTTGTGTCAATATTGTTCTGCTGGAATTGAACAGCTGGCAGGAGGATTGGCCTTGGCTCCTGTGGGAAGGAAAATCTCACACCCACATCAGCACCAGCCACATCCCAGGGCGTTCTGTGCATTGATTTTTAAATTTTTTTCCCCTCTTTTCATTCATTCCGCCTTGTGCAGGAAAACCCTGGAATCACAGAATGCTTGGGATTGGAAGGGAGCTTAAAAATCATCCAGCTCATGGGAACACCTCTCAAATTCCTCTCCAACCTTGGACACAGGGTCTGCAAATTCCCTCTAAGCAATCCTATAAACCCCAAAGAAATCCTACAAAAAGTCCTTTTCCTTCAAAATGCAGCTCCAAGGTTCCTGTGCTGGAATCTCCATTGCAGGACCTGACTCTAATTAAGCCATGCAGGAAGAGAAGTCGTTATCTGGCCGGTCAATTAATCAATTCCCCAATTAGGCAGCTCATTGATGAGTGTGGAGGGAGCAGGGCAGCCCAGGGAGGTGCAGCAGGAGCTCCAGGCCTGCTCTGTTTGATTCTCAGGGCAGTAGCTCTGTGAGGATGTTGGTTTACCTGAGAAAAGGAATATTTTACAATCCTAAAATGGGCAGAGCTGAAGGGGAAGGGGTGATTTGCTTCTCCCTCCCTGGTTCTAAGAAGCCTGGATGGGAAATGAATCCAATGAAATGCACAAAAACTCCACTCTGACATAAACGTAAATAATTAAAAACTAGAAAAAAGATTTCAGAGTGGCTGAAATTTGCTCTCTATAGAAAACCCAGAGAAGCTGTGGCTGCTCCTGGCAGTGTCCCAGGCCAGGCTGGACAGGGCTTGGAGCAGCCTGGGACAGTGGGAGGTGTCCCTGCCCATGGCAGGGGTGGCACTGGATGAGCTTTGAGGACCCTTCCAACCCAAACCATTCTGTGATTCTGTGAAAATCAAAATTTTATCATTAAAAATAACGACAGAGCCACATTTCCAACCAGTCCTACCAAAAGCACTTCCCTTCCTCTCATCCCCACACCAGGAATCTTCATTCCTTTCCTTTGGAACAGCTCTGGAGAGACGAATTTCCCTTCAAAACAGAAAGAATTTGGGAGAAGAACCCAGAAACCTCAGCTGAGTTTTTTTTTTGCAGCCTCCAAGCCCTGTTTCATAAGAGCTGCTCTTTATGTGCCACCAGCTGCTTCTCTTCTGCCTTTTTACTGTCCTTGAAAGTGGAAGCTTCAAGCTTCGGGTTGAAATTTATTATTGATAATAAAATAAATAAGCAATCATTGCAAAAAGCCCTAAAACACTTTCATGCTTAATTTAAATGCACCGATATAACATTTGGAATAATCTCATGAATAGATGCAGGGACTAAGATCACGTAAAACAACATCAGCAAATTATCCAGTTGCCAACACAACTTCCTGATAATAAAAGGCAGCTCAGGACAATTTACCATTGTTTAACCAAATTTATTTATCTCCACATAATCGCAGCACAGCCCTGGGGGAAGCAGTTGGGGGGAAATAATTGGGAGTTGATTTATTTTGTATTTGTTGACTTGAAATTGGAAGAGAAAATAAAAAAAGGTGGAATATATTGCTGGGGGGGGGGAATAATTCCAGAATAATTAAATCTCTTTGGAGGAGAGCAGTTTACAGCTTCAAGGTGCCCACCTGGCTGGGGAACCAATATTCCCATTCCCCCCAATGGAAAAATCCATTCTTTTCTTCAATAAATCCATGGTTGCTGCTGAAAATCACCAATTTTTATGGGAAGGCTATTTCCCTGTGAAAATGCCAACTCGATGTGGAAATAACAGAGCAAACCTTGCTAGTGAGGAGTTTGAAAAGGTTAAAGAAAATCTAAAAGATGTTTGGGAAACACAGGGAAAAGAAAAGGCAGAGAATTTACCTGGAATTTGCCCCCCTTGCTCTGCAGGAGATTCTTCACCTGTGGCAGGCTTGGCAGGAAAATTAAATATTTGGGGAGAAGAACGGGAAAAGCTCAGCTTTAGCAGAGATTTGTGTGTTCCCACAGCTGCCTGGAAGGGATTAAGTGAGATTTGGAACTTTGGAATCCTCCAGTGTCCCAAATTTTGGCAGGATGGAAGGTCCCCAGAGGGTCACTGAAGCAAAGTCTCACCTGGGAAATCCCAAATCCTGCCCACGCCGTGGGATTGAACCAAATTTCTCAGGGAAGAGTCCACGATCACTTCAGGGTTTTTTTTTCCTAGACTCAGACTAACTTTAGGCTGAAAATATGACCTGGAAATTTGGGATTAGGGTTTTTTCTCCTCAGCTTCTTCCTGTCTGTCCTTGCATCCAAGCTGGGAAGTGATGCTGCCCAAAAAGAGCACGGCAGGACAATCTCTCACCCACCTGGCACATCTGGGCTCTCCCAAATCCCTCCAGGATTCCCAAAATCCCCACGTGCACAACCAAGTAACGCCCTGGGAGAAGATTTTTGCTTCCTACCTCAAAATCAATCATCTTAAAACTCCACATTTCTTTTAAATTTCACTTGAACACCGAAAGATTTTGCTAGAGCCTATTGGTCACACAGAGATTCCAACCCAGAATTTCTTCACCTAAAATTCCCTGCATCCCACATCCCAGCAAAGCCAGCTGAGGACCAGGGGAATTCTCTCTAATCCTCCCCAGAGCATCACCCAGACCTGCCTTGAGGAGCTGTAAATGTTGGTTGTTTTTGTAAATGTTTGTTGTTTTTGTAAATGTTGGTTGTTTTTGTAAATGTTGGGGGTTTTTTTTCCTCCTTTTCTTACCCGTTTAACATCTTCACACGAGCCAGGGGCCACCTCCAGCAAACCCAACCCGAGACATCTCAAATTGTGCTGCTCTTGCCTGCAGCAGGAACAAGGAGCCAAATTCTCCCGAGGATTCTCCTCCTCGCACGTGAAAATTGAAATTTCCTCGCCTTTGTCTTGCCTTACACCCAACTTTAGTTCCTCCTTTGGCAGAAACGGGAAGGAGCATCTCAAAGCCAGGCTGACGTGGCAATTAAGGACTTAATTTGTTGATGGTTTCTTACATTGCTGGGGACTAATTATTCCACGGGATGGACCCAAGAGCGTTCCCGGTGTCCTGTGCCCCCCGGGAAAGGTCTGAGCAAGGAGACATCAATTACCAGACACAGCCCTTGCAGACAGGATTGCAGCATCCCGAGATGGAAATCTCATTACAACTCCTTCCTCTGTCCCACGTCAACACCAAATCCACAGGGAAACACTTTTCCTTGGCTTCTTTGCTTTAATTAAGAGTGTGTGTAACAACAATCTATTGAAATGGAGTTAGAGCTGTACAGCAGAGCTCTGCTCCACATTCACAGCCAGTGCTGGGCGTTCCCAGCTCCCTTCTGCACCTTATTGACCGTGATAGTGCCAAAAAATGGGGGGGAAAAGGGATGTATTTCCTAGCAAACTGTGCCATCTGTCAGCCTGGGCACTTTTCCTGGAGGATGGGTGTCCAGCAGGCCAGGCCAGCAGCTCCTCCTGCTCCTGCCCAGTTGGTGTTTGTGCTCCCCAGCCCGTGCAGCAGTTACAGATGGCCTGGCTCTTCAATATTTTATCAGCCTCTGCCACCACTGAAAATCCCCAAAGCAGCTTCATTTCTGCTTCCCTCAATCTACTGGAATGGAAAGTTTACCCGGAGTGATTTTTTTACCAGCCAAGATGACTCAAGGCAGAGTCCTCAACTGAACTCACCTCACTCTGCAGCAGCAGAGCCATCCTGAGCCCTCTCTGCCTTCAAACAGGGATGGGATGAAAGGATTCTGCTCTCAGAGGGCTCAGCTGAGCTCAGCTCATCCCTGGCAGTGCCTGGCCACGGCCACGGAGCCGCTGAAGCTCTGCCAAAAATCCTCATGCCACAAATCCTTGTGCATCCCACAGCCCAGCAAGGACAGGAGAGGTCCAGGGAGGATTGGTGACCTCGCTGGTGGCCTCACTCCAAAGTGTCCCAGAGAACCCCTGGAAAAGCAGCAGCCTCAGGGGAAACACATCCCTGCAGCTGCTGCCTGATCCTCTGTCCTGAGCAAGAGGTAAAATATTTATAATTAACCAGACGGAAATAAAATGAACTTTAATATCCAGGCTGGGTTTAGCCAAGGGAAGCTGGCACTGCAGATGTGGAATCACAGCATCACCTCCAAGATCCTTGAGTCCAACCACCAAACCACGTCCCCAAGTGTCACATCCAGGGGATTTTTGAACCTTTCCAAGGATGGAATTCACTTCCCTGTGAATTCCCAAGGATTCCAGCCTGCTCCCAGCCTCAGTGAACTCAATACTCAACAATTGTTGCCTCAGAGGAGAAGCTGGAGCAAACACAGGAGTTGCACAGCATCACTGAACTCGCCTTGATTCCTCTCAAAATCCTTCCCAGCCTGATTTTAAGGAGTCTGACCCTTCCTTGCTGGTGCTGTCACCGCCTGGTGTGTCCCTCCTTGGTGACCAAGGCACACCCAGACCGGAATGCCACCACCGAGGAGGTGACATTCACCTTGTCACGACACCGACCCAAAGCAGACAGAAGGACGGACGGACTGCAAGGATGTCCAAGTTTATTCCCTGCAGCACTCTCCAAACCCAGGGAACGCTGAGGGTCCCTCCAGACAGGAATTCTTGTGTTCCCACAGCGCTGGAGCCGCTCCAAGGGAATTGTGGAGGGATGTGCTCAGCCAAGGACTCCTCTGTCCGGCTCACAAACTGAATAAACTGCCCCAAATTTGGTCCCCGGCACAGCTGCAGCTTCCTGGCCAAGCCCCCACCCAGGGGAAGGAGCTCCTCACCCGGCGGGAATTCATGGCTTTGGGCACATGGAAAGCCAATTATCCCTTTCCTCATTTCTCGATTCATTTTCACTTGTTTCTCCCGCTAATCCCCGGGCCTTTCGGTTCAATTAGCACCCTCTCCACATGGCATGAGCAACAAGCCTCGGCAGCAGAGATTTAACCCTTCCCAAGGCAGAGAAGATGGAATGAGACCCCAGGCAAGGAAATGTCCTCTTGTCCTGTTCACCTCCTTGCTCGTGGCATTGGCTGCAGAACTTCCAGCTGCCATTCCCTGCTCAAGAAACTCCGATTTTCCTACAGATTTACTCCTCTGCTCAGCTGACAGGAGCAATTACCTGCTTTGCTTTGTCAGATTTGTGTAATGGCAAACAGAGGTTTGGATCCAGGAGCTGGGGAATCGCTGCATCATCCAGATTTTCCTGAGATGACTGGGAAAGAAAGGAAATTTTTTATTATTTTTTTTTAAATGTATTTTGATCCTAACAGTTGAAGGTTCTGCATCGTGGCTGCTGATAAATGGGAATTCAGCCACCCCCCCCCAATAACTCAATCTCCTGCAACAATTGTCCCATATCTTGGGAAACAGGAGAAAGATTGTGTGGGAAAACACAGAAATTCCTAGGGATGCTTGGATTCATAAGGATGGATCCCCCAGGGATTTTAGGATTCCTAGGGCACCCCAAACTACCTAACTTTAGATGTAATTTATATGAATGTACCTATACAGCACCTCTGTCTCCTCAGCTGGATGTTAAACTGACCAGAGCTACAAACACAACACAAAGCAGCAGAATTCCCTGATTCTCCTTCCAGCTCCTGCATATTACTGTTATTATTATTATTATTACTGTTATTATTATTATTATTATTATTATTATTCCTGTTTATTTGTGTATTTGCAAAGTCCCCCATGCTGAAGTTTCCACTGGCTCCCACTCAAGTGGCTCCCAAGGACATTAATTGGGATCCCAAGGGCAGGCTCAGCAGTCCCCATTAGCATTCCAGAGCAGCTCCACTCATCAGATTTTCCCTGGAATAATTATCCAGAATCTAGAACTGCTCAACGAGTGGGTGACATGGCCCAGGGAAAAAAAAAAAAAATAAAAAAATCCCCAGCTGGAGATGCAGCAGTGTGGCTGAATTTCTCCAAGCTGTATTATAATCCTCCATCAGACTTTCTAATGATGATCCCGGTGCTGGCTGGGTTTGCACTCCTGGAATATATTAATGTCAGCTGCTCTGCCCCATTCCAGGCATTAAAAGCCCTGCTGGATTTGAGCTGTAATCCTTGAAAAGTGTAATCCAAGCAGGACTGGTACATGTGTACATAACTGGCCAAAAAAACAGATTAAAAAAAAAAAAAAATACCAGCAGCATCTGCCTGGGAGCAGCCTTTGGAATTCCTGTGCTGCTCGGTGCAAGGAAATGAAACCACGCACCGGTTTAATTTTCATTTCTAACTCAAATCCTCGTTTCTCATCTTCTCCCTGAGTTTTGGGGAGGATTACAGGGAAGGATTTGGGCTTTCTCTCCCTTCCCAGCACACAGTTACTCACTCACACTCCTGGGCTTGCACTGCAGGGTGACCCAGAGCAGCCACACGAGTCCCCCTGCTCGCCTGGAGGGTGCCATTAAATCCAGCAAAAAATCAGGGATTGTTTGCTTGGCACTTCCCCACCGCTCCCAGGTTTTGTGGTGGCAGCAGGAAGGACACGGGAGAGGCTCCTGGAGGCTGAGGAGGCTGCAGGACTGAGCGGAACACCTTTCAATAATTATCACGAGCCCCAGCCCTGGGATTGAAAACAGCATCACCCTGCCTTGCTGCAGGGGCTGCCAGCCAGGACAGCTTCCCAAAGCTGGGCTTTGTGTGTCCTGCCTGCATCCAAAGCACCCTGGCTGCAGGGACACCGGGATGAGACAGGACAAAACTCCTGGAAGCTGAAGGAACGGGATGGATTTGAACTGCTGGGTCTGGGCAGTGCTGGATGTTGCTTCCAGAGCGGGAGCCAGCCCCTGATGGAGGAATTGACACACAGAACGGGGGGCTCACCTGGCAGGTGACAGGGATTGTGTCCCTGCTCCAGGTT
The DNA here is from genome assembly GCF_052056855.1 of Sturnus vulgaris. NCBI lineage: Eukaryota > Metazoa > Chordata > Aves > Passeriformes > Sturnidae > Sturnus > Sturnus vulgaris. Next base: position 2,874,619 of record NC_142264.1, read on the forward strand.
TTGCTTCTCCCGGCTCGGAGGTGCTGAGCTGGAGCTCCGGGGTGAGGCTGCTGGGTGGTCTGAGCTGTCCCCAACCCCATCCCCTGTCACTGAGGGTGGCACCAGGACCCATTTGCACGTCCTCATCACAATCCCTCCTTGTCTTTCCTCCCTGCACCCTCATTTGCAATTTTTCCATGTTTCTGCTCTGCCTCCCTGGCCCATAAATCACATCACCAAGAGAGGCAAGCTGGGCTGACAGGAGACATCAGCAATAAGTCAGACAAGAGAAGAGATACCATGGCAGCAGCAAACAGGAGAGGGCTGCAATAATAGCATCTATTTTATTTATCTTGCCATCTCCAAGTTCTCACTGTCTGTGTCTCAGTGCTCTGTGCCAGGGGACAGGAGGGACAGCTGAAGGTAATAAGAGCTGACCTGAACTGTTGTGGAGAGCTTAAAAAAAAAGACAACCAGGAAAGAACCCAAAATATCCTCACTAACACAGTTCTGCTTTGTTTTTTTGAGATCTTCCAGGGGTGATGCTGATCCAACAGCGCTGCTGGATCTGTCCCTCCTTGTTTGGGATTAACACCTGGCATGGGGTTTTTGGGTTCCCTGTTACACCTGGTGCTGTTTGCACAGTTCAAGAGGGTGGGAAATGCCACCAGCACCATCAGGAGTGCCTGGCACTGGTTTTGGCAGGGAAAAACACCCACCCAAAATGCCATGGGATAACCACCAGGTCCCTCAGGCTCCCAAAGCTTCCTGGAATTATGTTCCACGTGTTAACCTGGACATGCTCACCCTACACATTGCCCTTCCCCAGGCTGTGCTGCTGTTTTGGCAAAGTGGGACAGGACCTTTTAAATAGAAACCTTTCCTAATGGCTGAAAAGAGGGGGGAAAAAAAAATAAAAAATCTCCTGGATCCATTTATCTTTACCAGGGAGCACCGTGGGGATTTCATAATTAAACTGTGCACATCCAGTTGCTATGGAGCTTTTCCCAGTGCCTGCATCCATCAGCCAGAGGAAAATGGGTCAGTGTAGCTCTCTGCAGTCACCAGGTCCCAAATCTGGTTCCTCCCTTGCAGAACAGGCTCTGAGCTGGTGGAGTTGGAGGAGGTGGCCTTGGTTTGTACCAGCAGCCAGGTGATGCTGAGCCAGGACCTGCCAGGGGAATTTTGGAGCTCTCACCTTCACACCTGAACCATGGCCAAGGCCTTGGGAGTCTCCACCAGGTCGCAGCAATGGCTTTGCAAGGACACGTTGGAAAAATCCAGCTTAATTTTGCATTCCTTCAGCAGAGTCAGCCCCAACTTGGAAAAAAATAAATAAATAGGAGAAAAAAGAAAAAACAACTGAAGAGCCCAGAGCAGGCTGGTTGCTGTTTCTGTCCTTCCTTTCCTAGCCATAAAATTCCAATTTTAGCCAGGGATGTTCTTCCTGCAGGTTGTCTATCCCTACTTATCTTAATTTTCTGTGAAAAGCAGTCAGAGCCCTGCCCCTCCTGAGAGATCCTTTGGGACACCTGGCAAGGCAAATAAAACACACCCAAAACCTTCAAACAGCTTCGGGAGATACATTTTGTGCATTTCTTGGTCACCTTTAACGAGGTTTAAGTAAAAGGTCAGAGCAGCTGCATCCTCTGTGGATCCCAAAGAGGAAAAGACAGCAGAGCAGCTGTCCTCAAGGTGGGCTTGACCTTATCAGATGGAGGAAATGTAGGAAAAAAATTTAAAAAATAACATTGCTGGTGCAATTAGGCAGCTGTCTCTGAGCCTGGGACTGTGACAATTCCTGCACAGCCAGCTTGGGATGTGGGCTGGAGCAACATCCCCCCCCAAAAAGCAGCAGGGGTGTGCATAGATGATGGATTTAATTAAAATCTCCCTGCTCACCATTTGGAGCAGCCAGAGGGAGAGCTGATTATTACTATTATTATTATTATTATTATTATTATTATTATTATTATTATTATTATTATTCTCACTTGCAAGAACTTTCAGATCTCCTCACTTTTAATCAGTCAAACTCCTGGAGATGATTTGTGCTTTGGTGCCTCAATCAGAAAAGGTCCTTGGCAAAATCATCCAGCTTGAATTCACTGCCCCCAGCAAGGGACAGTCACCTCCTCCTGGGCATGGCCACCAAAGGAACAGGGTGGGCAAGTTATTCCCAATATCCCAGACTGGTTTGGGTTGGAAAAGACCTTAAAAATCATCTCATTCCCACCCCCCTGCCCTGGCCAGGGACACCTCTTGTGATTTTTCTTGCTGTCACCTTCGAGGCACCATAAAAAAACCTCAGGACACCGAGGGATTTCTTGGCTCACAAACACCCAAAGCTCCTGGCCAAGGTGGTAATTAATCAGCCTCGTTATGCCATCACAACTAATTACCTCAAAACACAACCAAGGCCTCTCTGGTGTGGTAACAGCGAGGGATTGAGGAGGGGAAAACGCTGTAAAAATAACGATGAAAGCGTTTATGGGAATCACTTCCACCGGGAATATTTGATGGCTGTGCACATCCAAAACTCAGCTCAGCACGGCAAAATATCCAGCAGCTGGAAAATCCTGGGAAGGTGGAAAAGAGGGAACCCCAAGAGCCAACCCACCAAACTGAGGGGGAATTTCGGGGAAAAAAAACCAAATAATTCCCAATTCCCAACTCCCACTCTGGACTATGCGGGGTCTCAGCCCTTTCTGAGCCAAATGCAAAGGCTTTTAATGAGGTTAATTAACACCCAGAGCCGGTGCTGTCCCGCAGCCGCCTGCACATCAGCCTGGCCATCAGGGCAGCAATTAGAGCAGCAGTTAATTGCTCTCTGCTTTTCTTGGTCTTGCTGTTGTTTTTCCCCCCTCTCTTCCACAAAAAAAAAAAAAAAAAAAGGCTTGCACACCCCACACACCCTCGGATGGAGCTGGGAAGTGAAGCCTGCTCTGAGTATTTGGAGGGTTATCAAAACCTTGGTGTGTCTGAGACTCAGCTGAACTGCGGGGAAAGAGGAAATTACTGAATTTTGATGTCAAAAAACTAATACCGCGGCAGAAAAACTATAAAAAAAAAAACCAATCCCATTCTTTGATATTTCTAAACAAAAGGATGGTCCCAGAGGTGAGCTGCTGGCCTGCCAGAGAGAGGAAAAGCAGATTGTGCATTTCTGAGATTTTTCCAGCGCTGCCGAGGTTGTACCTCGTTCGTTTATTTATACACGGGTGACTTCATTAGCTGTTCTGTTGTCTCCAGTGGCAGGCAGATGAATCAGCACTCTCTGTACACATGCAAGGTCCCTGTCAGGACCAGCTCCTCCAAAATTCACATTCCAAACCTTCCAAAAAAAAAACCCCTGGCAGGTGAGGGGAGGGGGCTGTGTTTGCCCTGACCTGAAGCTCCCAGCTCTGCGTTTTTTTTCCAGCATGGCTTTGACAACACAACCACTGAGGTTAAAAGCAACACTTGAAGGGGTAAAGAAATCCCCAGGAATGATCCCAAAGGAATGATCCCATTGCCAGGAATGATGGGCAGAGAGTGGCAGCACAAGTGGAGCTGCTCCTGCCTGTCCCTCTCTCCTGGGGCACCCACCAGAAATCACCTGGAGCTTGTGTTGCTCCAACTTGGCAGGCACAGGAGGCAAAAACAGCTGATGAGAAGGAATTCTGTGTTTAAATTGTTTTTTTTTTTTTTCCCTTTCCTGGTGGTTATCCCAGTCCTGTAGACCATCCCAAAATCCACGGGATTGCTCTCACCTTCCAGTCCCAGCCAGGTGTCCTCTGAGATGGTGAAGAGCTGATTTACCCAACCCCCTTTTAACAAACCCACACCTGCAAATCTGGGCTTTGCTGGGGCTTCACCACCCTGCTCAGCCCAAGCCCACAGCAGTCACCCAAAGGACCTGGGCAAGAGGCAGCCTGGGGACATTGGAGCTCTGAGAGGAGTGGATGTGCCCCAAAACAGGACCTGAGGGTGGTCCCACCCCCACTGGAGCAAACACAGGGGGTCTGATCCATACATTGATTTTTGCTGATTTTTTTTTTCCACCAGCAGAACCACTCCCTTGCTGTTTTATACTCCAAACCTATCTGGTCACGTTCAAAACAACACAAGACTGAATCCCAAAGTTTTACACTTTTTTTTTTTTTTTTTTTTTTTCCCCTCCTAATGAGTGGCTTCGTTTTCCATCAATGTTTTCATACAACGTTGCCAACATCACATTCTGAAGTGCACGCCTGGTGCTGGCAGCCAGATGTCTGCATTCCAGCACTTCCATTTGCAACCAGCAATTCCTCCTTGGCTCCTTGGAAAACAAACTCTGCTGGAAGTGTGGAAGGTGGAGAATGGAGCAGGTGCTGATGCCCAGGGGAGGATGCAGGATTTTTATTTTTTTTAATTTTTTTTTTTTCTTCCCTGGCAGATGGGGAGTGGGCTGCAGCATTCATTATTTGATTGCCACCTCTTCCTGGCAGCCTCAGCATCTTCTGTTCCACCAGGAGCCATTTGGGGTGGGTTGGACGTGTGAGTGGGAGGTTGTTTTTTTTTTTTGTCAGGTGCTTTTTTTCCCCCTCAGCCCAGTGATTATGCAAGAGGAGGTGGAGTGTCCCTGTCTCGTTACTGTGCTAGAGAAAGTAATGATAGTAACACAGACTTTTTTGGGGGAAAAGAAGGGTTTTTATTGAGAATGAGGTTCATATTTATAGGGTGTTTTGCTGAACTAAGATAAGGTAGTAGTTTATTGGATGATTGGGAAAACGTTTCTGGGACAGTACTTCAGGATGGGTTTTACAATCGACACCAGGTGTTAATTTATGTTATTAATTTTATTTTATTTTGTCAAAACTATCGTTCTGGGAAAAAAATAAAAAAGCTCCTTTCTGGAGCTGAACACGTTATCAGCTTGGGAAAGGATCTGAGAGAACCAGGAGAAACTCCAGCCTGGGAATGATTTCTCTGGCTGTAATTTTCCTGGGTCTCCAGCAGTGTGTCCACATGCCCAAGCTGCATCATTTGGGCTGGAGCTCTGTCCTGCAGGGTTGGGGCTCTGCCACCCCCCAGCAGTGGCCCTTGGTGGCCTTCCCCAGGGTGCAGGTGACATCTCTTTCAAGCCCAGCTCGGTGCTTCTCCAAAATCAGTTGGGTTGAGGTTTTTTGGAGTCTCTCAGCACCTGTGTTTTCCATGAGAAATGATGGATGAGTGAGGAAAACCTGGCTGCTCCTGCTGCCCACTGAGTTCTGCCTAAAACAGCTTTCCTCAACAAGCCCGTTTCAGAGTGACACCCATTGCCAGGCTAAAAGGGAAATATCCTAAAAGTGTGGATATCCTAAAGGTGTGGAGAACACTCCAGCACAGCAGTGAATTCAGTGGCAATGAGGCTTTCCAGGCCTGGGTGTCTCCCACATTCCCAAGCCCTGCTGTTCCATCCAGCTGATGGAATTTGCCCAGCTCCCAGCAACGACATCCCAGCAAAACAGGAGTCAGAGCAAACTTCCCCCTCCACCTGCTGCTGTTATTGCTTCCACAGCAGGGACAATTTCATTTCTACTTTTTTTTTTTTTTTTTTTTTTTTTTTTATTTCCCAGTGGTTTCCCCAGTGCTGTGTGTGAAGATGAACTGTCTCATCACTGCTCTCTGATCACATTTCCAGTTGCTCTGCTGTGATGGTGACACGCCCTGATCCAAAGATAAAACCAAAAAAGAGGGAAAAGAGGAAGGGATGGAAGTGCAGGTGTGAGGTTAACTCCAAAATCCCATTATCCTGGCTTCTCCTGCGAGATCAGCACATGCAAACGTGACTCTGCTTGTCTGAAACCACGTGTGATACCTGCGGGCTGGTAGGAAATTTTGGGGATTTCCAAAAAGCTTCTGTGACCTTCCAGCTGTGCCTGTGAGGGGCTGAGTGCCCAGAATGAGGGGGGATGGATTTCCCAGAATTGAGATGAATTTCCCAGAATTGAGATGAATTTTCCAGAATTGAGATGGATTTCCCAGAATTGAGAGACCTTTGCTGCTCAAAGTATCCACCCCAGGACACCCTAAAGCAGAGCCAGCACAGGCTTGTAAAGGCTCCAGGATTTTTATCCCAGTTCATAAAAGAAAAATGGGATTTTTTTTATCCCTCCTAACATAGCACAGCAACACACATAAAGCAGGGAAAACCCGCTGGACTCGAAGTTTGAAGGGTGCTTGCAGAGAGGTTACAGGGTCTAAAGAGAGGTTACCTGCCTAAAATGTGAAATGTAGGACAAAAGCTCCACAGAACTGTTGGAGTATTTTAGGATATAAAAAGCAAAGGGATAACATGACCAGATGCTCTGTAAGAGACTGGATTCATCAGTGAACAACAGACACACCGAATCATTAAACTTATCACATACTGAAAGACAACAGAGATTAATTTCAGCACTTAATTAGAATCCCTCTCATCCCCCCCCCCCCCCTCCTTCATCCCTATTTTCCTCCCCTCCCTTCCCTGGTTTGTCCACATGTGTTTGCAGGGAGCATCCTTCAGGGGAGAGGGAGGTGTGAGCTATGCCAATGTTTATTTTAACAGCTCCTTTTTTAGGGCTCTGCTGTGAACATGCTCCTCCTGTTGAACGGGCTTGTTGCTATGGGATGAAGTGCTCCAAGTTCCTTGGATTTGGACTTTTTTTCTCCCTTCCATGTTCTCTCCCTTCCAGGCAGTTTTTTTTTTATTCCTCGTGGTTTTGGGGGGTGTTCTCGTGGGGTGTCCTTCTTTCCCTTCATTAGGGAAGGAGGCAATTAATGACCCAGCACAGTTTGATGATGGAGTTTTCATGCAGCTGGGCTCAGGGCCAGGCTGGACAGGGCTTGGAGCAACCTGGGCTGGGCAAAAATCCCTGGGGTGGAAGGAGATGATTTGCTGATTTTTTTCCACCAGCAGAACCAGTCCCTTGCTGTTTTTCACCCCAAACCCACTTGGTCATGTTCAAAGCAATGCAAGACTGAATTACAAAGTTTTACACTTCTTTTTTTTTTTTTTTTTCCTTCCCAGTGTCTGGCTTCATTTTTCATCAATGTTTTCATACAACATTTCCAACCTTCCAACCCAACCCAATCCAGGAATCCCTGAACCCAAACCCAACCCAAATCAGGAGTTTCTGCAGTGCTCAAGGACTCCTGGGAGGCTCCAGATGGGTGCTGGACCCCGGCAGAACCCCTAAAATACCTCTCAGAGCACCCCTAAAAATCCTGCCTGGCAATCCCAGCCTTCACACTTCATTTATTATTTAAATAAACCGTGTTAGAGCTCTGGTGGCCCCTTTCCAGCAGAGCATTTCAGCTCCTCACACAGTCCATTAAACACCACCACCCCCAGGACAAATTTCCCGCTGACCCTTCACTGGTTTCCCTGCCTCAAGTTTTTTCCCCATCTGCTCCAGCTGGAATATTCTCCAGCTCTCCATCCCAGCCCTGGGCATGCCTGGGGAGGAGCTCCCAGCCCTGGCTCCCCTCTGGGAGCAGGCAGTGGCTGCTGGAAGGAGCAGGATGTGAACATCTGGCAGCATCTCTCGTTATGGTAACGCAGTAACGAGGGCTGGTAATTAAACGGCTGGCAGGGTTTCGCTTTGCTTTTTTTTTTTTTTTTTTTTTTTTTTTTTTTTGCCCTGTGCAAAAATTTCCTCTGGTTTATTGAGTTTTCCGAAGCAAGTGTTGTGGCTGGGATCTGGGCACGGAGCCCTGCTGGTTTGCAGGGCTTCACTCTCTTCTGCACAGCCAGGGCTGTGCTGGGAATGCAGGAAACATCTGCAAAAACACACCAGAAACACACCACAAACACACCAAACACACCACAAACACACCACAAACACCTGCAAACATCCCAAACACACCACAAACACACCCCAAATACACCATGTCAGGAAAATTAATCCACAAACACCAGAGGTTTATGTCAAAAAAGGAGACAGAGGAGTCCTTCTTGATTTATTCAAATAAAGGGAGAAGCCGTGGGGCATTCCCCTGGGATCTCTCCAATTTTTGGAGGACTCAGCCTCCTTTTTATCCCAATTTCCCTCTCTCTTTCCCCATTGGCTGAGGCACTTGAGAGGCACAGACTTCCCAAAACTCCTGATACCTGAAATTCCCCTCTAATGTACAACCCTCTTTTAATTTTTAATTCTCATACAATTCATCATTTTTCCCCGTTGCTTCTTTCATCTTTCAACTTCCAATTTCATTGATCAGCAAACCCTACAGTTTGTTTGTAAAGGCAAATATCTTTTTTCCATTCATCAATCAGTGGAATCCATCCCATTGTTTCTTTTATCTCTCAGGTTTTATCCACCAGCAGACCCACAGCTGATTTGTACAGACAAATCCCTCATTCCTCTCAACCACAAACACACCCCAAACACCCCAAACAGCTGCAGAACCACCCCAAACACATCCCAAACACACCCCAAACACACCAAACAATCTGCAATCACATCCCAAACATCTGCAAACATCTGCACCTGGGCCGTGCCACGGACTGGGGGATGCTCAGCAGGAATTTGGGATCCCCCCCTGCACAACATCCTCTGTTTCCAGGGGCTGGTTTCCTTCCCAGGGATAAGAAATCCTAAAATCCCCAGAGCACAGCCAGCATCCTCATGTGTCCAGTGAGGAGACAGGGCACACATTGGCCTGGTGTCATCATCATCATCATCATCACCATCATCATCATCATCATCACCACTGCCTCCCTGAGGATCCCAGCCCCTGCAAATCCCAAATCCCTCTGGCCACTGCTGCACCTGAGCTCTGTGTTTGCTTTTTCCAGGTGTTTCAGGGGAAATGACAGCAGTGACAGGGAAGAAGAATTGTGGATGTCTGCGAGCGTTTCTCGGCTGCTGCCGGCCCTCAGGTGGGGTTTGCAAGAGGAAATTTGATTTGAGAGCACAAATATTTGTTTTTGAAGAATCCAGAATCCAGGATCCTCCTGGATTGCAGGACTCACACAACTGTCACTTCTCAAAGCCCCCAGAGCCACCAGTGTCCCTCTCACCACAGCACATCTGTCCTTTCCCCCTCCAATATTTGCTGCCATGCTATTCCTTGCTCATCCCGTTTATTTCCCCTGGATTTTGCTCCCACATCTGCCTGCCTGCTCCTCCTGGGTCACTGGCATTTAAAACCCCAACTCAGCTCCTCCACACTGCAATAAAACTTTAATTGAGCTCCTCCTCCCAGAGGGGACAGTCCCAGCCCCTTGGGGTGACCTTTGTTTGTTTTATCACAGAATCCCGGGGCCAGTTTGCTGGGAAAGGGATTCTGCTCAGGCCACGGAGAGCAGGAGCTCTAATGCTCATTCAGAGTGACAGGGCCCTGGTGCAGCATGACTGGTAAATGTTGAATTATCACAGATGGCAGATTTGTGTTTCCTCTCCCCAAGGTGCTGGGGGCTCGCTGTGAGTGTTTGAGGAAGGGCCCACGGTGCTGCTCTGCCTGCAGAATCCTTTTCTGGTAGCTCAGAAAGTGCCAAAATGAGATAAATGGGGCAATTCTCCTCCAGGTGAGGAGGTTCTCTAAAAGCCAGATGAAAAAGGCAGGAGGAGGGTGAGAAGAAGCTCAGCCCTTGTCTGAGCTGATTCTCTCCCAAAGCTGGGAGGATGCTGCAGGGAACAAACCTATGGGGATGGCCCCGAGCCCCTGGGGGGTTCCAGCTGCTCTGGGATGCTGCTCCCTGTCCCACCCCTGCTCCTGAAGGTCATTTCTGCCTCCTCTCCGAGGACTCCAAAGCCACCGAGCCATCAGTGACCACAGCTGCCTGCCCAGACAATTCCTTATGCAATCCCTCGTCTTTTCATCCCTTTTTTTTTTTTTTTTCGGTTTAATTTGACAGATTTGCTTCAAAAGCAGCGTGGGAATACAAATGACATGTTCAATCCAGATCAGCTCCTGGCTTTACAACATCCCAGAGAAGATAAGTGTGTTAGCACAAGTGCTGAGAACAAAAGCCCAGCTCAGGCTGGGGCTCCTGGGGCTCTGCCACACCCCAAAACCACTTCTCCCGTGTCCTCCCGTGGTGTTTACACAACAGATTCCTTGGATTTCTTCTTCCTGGCTCTGTTTTTCGGGAGGAAAAAGTCGTTTTGGGTGAGTTAAACCCCTGAGGGCTGGTGCTTGTTCTGCTGCATCCCTCCTTTATCCTCGTGGACGTGATGGGAACGTGGCCATCCCTCCCAAAAGGTTTGGGCACCACGTTTGAGGGGTTTGCAGCACATCCCTTCATCCCTCTCCAGCTCAGCAGAGCCACTGCTGCTCCCCTGCTCTGCAGATTTTAGGAACAGCTCATCCCTGGCCTTGACAAGTGGTCACTTACCTCCCCAAATTTTTGGCCACCACGATAAATGTGGCCATGGATCCATCTGTGCTTCACAGGAGACTCAATTTTCCTCCTGTGTTTGCAGCTCCCAGTTTGTGTGATCCACTGAATTTAATCCATGCCCAGCTGGCTTTTATTTATTCCTGATGTTCCTGGGGCTGCAATGTGCTGGAACTGAGGGTCTCAGGACCTGTCAGCAGGCAGGAGCACATCCAAGGTAAATTAATATAAAGAGGGATGTGTACATTTGTTTTTACAGTGCTGTAAAAGTGGAGTTATTAGGAAATCAGCCTCTAATTGCCCTCTTAATGAGTCTAACTCCTCTGCACTCATTCAGAGCCATCTCTATTGTATCAGGTATGAAAAGAGCAGCCTCATTGACATGGTTTATGACTTTATTAAAACCTGGGGTTTCATATAAATAACGAGCAGCTCCTCGGTTATAATTCCCCAGTGAAGGAAATGTGTGTGTTGGTGTGGGTCCAAGGCCATTTGTAAACACAAAGTATTAAAAGGCTCAACAATTCTCAAAAAGTTTTAATTGGAAACTCAACAAATTGCTTCGTGAGTTCTTAATGCTTCAATATGGAGCTCTCTGATAATGAGGAGCTAATTAAGGGGCCAGGATTCAGTTTTTTATGATAACTGTCTCCATATGGGCTCAGCACTCGGTGCTTGCAGGACTAATGAAGGTCAGGGAAGTAGCAGCAAAGGAAGAAAGGAGAATTTTTAGCTCTCGGAGTTGTGATGATGCTAAACAACAGCCAGGGTTTCTGCCTGGCTTCTAGGCCAGTGCTGAGTGATTTAATTCCTGGGACAGGCTGGGGGGCATTTCACTGCCCAAAGCTGCATTTCACTGCCCAAAGCTGCATTTCACTGCCCAAAATGGATTTTACAGCCCTGAGCTGCATTTCACTGCCCAAAGCTGCATTTCACAGCCCAGAGTTGGGCAGGATCCCCTGGGATGGGCCAAGAGCTCCCTTCATCCCAGGGCAGGAGTGCCCCAGCTGGAGGGCACTGCTCCCTCTGACTCAGGGTGAAGGCAAAATTAAATCATGAAATGATTTGGATTGGAAAGAACCTTATAGATAATCTCATCCCACACCTCCCACTGTCCCAGGGTGTTCCAAGCCCTGTCTAACCTGGCCTTGGACACTTCCAGGGATCCCACAGATCTCTGGGCATCCTGTGCCAGGGCCTCCCCACCTTCACAGGAAAAATTTCTCCCAAATATCTCACGTAAATCTCCCTTATTTCAGTTTAAGCCATTCCCCTCGTCTTGTCATTCATAAAAATTCCCATCCCATCCAATCTGTCCCAGCTGGGACTCGGCTGGTGGGGTTTGGTTCTGCAGATTCCCAAGCCCAGAACTTCCCAAGGAATACTTTGGCAAATATTAACAACACATAAACACACAGACACAGAACTATGGTCAGATGTTCCTCTGAAGCAGCTCACTGACTCCCAGCACTAAATTTGGACCAACAAGCCTCGTGCATCAAATAATTAAGTCATAGGCTATAGAAAGCAATCCTCTGGGACATTCTTGTCTTTGAGTGGCTCATCCACTTCCAATCTAATCCATACCATTAAGTGCACGGCCATATGGCATCCATTTATAGAATATTGCACTACAGGCAAATAGGACAAAGGTACACCCCTCAAAGCACTTCTCTCATCTCATTAACTTTGGGTACATGTTACACAGGAGCTGCTCTGGCTCTGGTGTGTTCAAGGACATTCTGTGCTCTGGAGCCTTTGTCTTAAATGAATTGCACTCGGAAAATTAGAATCTAAATGTAGCCGTGCCCTAAAGCAAACAGCATTATTTTGCCTTTCTGTAATTCGATTTATTTTTGCAGATCGATGTTTTGAAGCAGGTGTGTTCTTTTGTCCTCAGCTCCTGCCTGATGACCACGCAGGCTGTGGGGAATTTGGCAGGGGTGGTGTTGGTGGGACAGGGTGCCTGGGTGAGCTGAGCAGGGTTCAGTGATGCCCTGCCATGTGCTGTGCTCTGCTTGAAACCTCTCCCCAAAACTTCACTTCAGCTGGGATAAACTCTGTCAACGCCTGCAGAGGTCTTGCTGGAAGATGTGAGGTCCCATTTCCTTCTGGTGTGAGGTTTGGGGTCCCATCTTTCTCTGTGTGAGGTTTGGGGTCCCATCTCTCTCTAGTCTGAGATTTGGGGTCCCATCTCTCCCTGGTGTGAGATTTAGGGTCCCATCTCTCTCTGCTGTGAGATTTGGGGTCTCATCTCTCTCTCTGCTGTGGGATGTGGAGTCTCATCTCTATTTTAAGTCTTGGAGAGGACCCACGTCCTCATCAGAACATCTTCCAGGATAGAGGACATGAGGCCTGGCTGCTGGGACAATAAACCACACCAAAAACCAATCCAGCACGGGGTACAGCCAGGGTTCCCACCCCCTTTTCCACCCTGAGGCCCTGGAGGAGCTGGGCAGGAGCAGTTCCAGTGCAAAGCCCAGCCCTGGTGCCATCATCAGCCTCTGCCCCACGGATTGCAGCATCCCTGGATCAGCTCTAACCCCTACAATAACAGTGTGCTGCCCTACAGTGAGTTTGCACTGAAGATATACATTAATTAAATAGAAATGGCTGCAGGTGCCTTTCTGCTTTTTGGCTTAACAGATTTCTCCTGCACATCGAGGATCAATATTGCTGCCAATTACACCGTGGGGTCTCCAGCCCCCCTTTTTGAGCTTCTTGGAGGGAAAACCACTGCTAAATAACGAAGTTCTCCACAAACCTGGCAGTCCAGAGAGCTGGAATTACAGAGTGCAGCAGAGGAATGAGTCCTCAGAGAGCTGTCCCCATTCTGCATCCAGCCAAGGCTTCAGTGAGAGCAGCAGTGCTGACACAGGGCAGCCTCAGCCGTGTGGAACTGCCTGCAACATCTTCAGGGGGAGGATTGCTCGGTGCTTGTGGTTTAATCCAGCTCTGAGAAACCACACTAGACTGTTTTGTTGTTTTCCTTTTTCCCTCCTCCCGTTGAAGAGCCCAGCAGGGAGCTGCTGCAAAGGCTGAGAGGTTGAAATCCATTTGTGCAGCTTGCGGCAAACACCGATTGCTGATATTCAATTTCCTGACCTTGGTGATCCCTGCTCCTTCCCAGGGCCCTGAACCATCCATCTGCTGAGCCCAAAGGCTGAGCCTCATTGGGCCACTTGCCTGAAAAATTGGCATTCCTGGTGGTGCTAAATATGGCCAGTCTGTGGGGGAAAGAGGCAACAAAGCCCTAATGCCACCCCAGTGAGCCCTTTGCAGCTGGCACAGGGACCACGCTCCAGCTGCCCCCAAGATCCAGCTCAGGGGTTCCCTGGGTGGGTGGAAAAGGGGCTGTCCCTTCACCCAGAGCTGGCTGCAGTGGGAATTGCTAAATATTGTTCTTCTGGGCGTGCAGGGGAGAGATGGGACCCCCACATCTCACAGTAGAGAGAGATGGGATCTCAAATATGACAGAGAGAGATGGAACACCAAATATCACACACAGAGAGAGATGGGACCTCAAATATCACAAAGAGAGAGATGGGACTCCACATCTCACTGCAGAGTGAGATGGAACCTCGAATATCACACCAGAGAGAGATGGAACCCCTAATCTCATACAGAGACAGATGAGACCTCAAATCTCACAGCAAAGAGAGATGAGACCCCAAATCTCACACCTGAGGGAAATGAGACCTCACATCTCACACCAGAGAGAGAGAGAGGAGCCCACATCTCACACCAGATATGGATGGGACCCCAAATCTCACAGCAGAGGGAGATGAGCACTCTGTACCCTGTGAGGGCCCTGCTTTGGCAGAACTAGGAGGGCTGATTGTGCTGGTGACAAGTCCCCAGCAGTGACAGTCACTCTTTAGAAAAAATAAAATAAAGGAGATTTTTACCTGCACAGGCCTGTAGCAAACTCAGGGTGGGGAGCACTCCAGGAACACAAGAAGGAGCAGGATCCAGTTGTCCTCAGGGATCCAAAGCAGGGTCTGCAGCTCCAAGAGAGGTGGCAGATGATGAGATTTCCTCCTGTTGTGGCACCAACACCAGACACTGTCAGTCCCTGAAGGGGTGCCCACAGCAGGAGCAGCCACAGCATTTTATCTCCTGCTCCAGATGAAAATGGGAAGGGAATGCCCACAGAGCAGAGAGCCAACCCTCCACCCTCCCAGCCCCAGCTACACATCAGGGAATATTCCCTGGAGGGAAACTCAGGATGGCTGCTCAACATTTACCCCCAAAAATTCCTGTTCTCCCTCCCCTGCACTCCCTCACTCACACAGAGAAAACAATGAACAAAGCAGGGAAGTCTCCTAATAGTTTTATTGTTCCTTAGATAACTGTGGATAGTACAAAGTTTTCCTCTTAAAAAAAAATTAATTACCTTCACACTTCCATAAACAAAGCTTCCCATGGGAATCTGCTGCCACAGAATCTCCAGGGAAGCGATTTCCAACCACCATAATGCTATGCAGATAGTATAACAGTAAGAGAATATTCCTGTAATTATCAACATGAACTTGGTTACCTGTGTATAAGGGTGAACACTGACCTTTTTTTATTTTTTTTTTTTTTGCCTTTTTAGAAACGAAAAAACCATCATTTATTAAATCCAAACTACATCATTGCATTTACAACATTCATTGCATAAACTGGACATACAAAGTTTTGCCACCTCTGGTAAATAACAGACATACATTATACAATATAGTTGCTGAATACATAAGTTCAAACAATATGGGTACAACAACTTGTTCATAATACATACTTAAACCATCGTGTTTAATAAGTTACTAAAGACACAGATCCATGAGCTACTTCGGGTCTCAGCACAGTTAATCTAAGTGACAAGAACACAGTTGAGAGAGACAGTAGCTGCAATGGAAGGCAAAGAAAACTAACCTGTGCTAGGTCTTTGTTGAGACAGCCAGAGCTCCTCATGGCTCAGCTTTTCCAGCTTTTCCTGCTTTTCCTTTCCACACATCCATCACAGCTGCCCGTGACGCCGGGGTGAATGTCCATGCAACCCACACAGGGAGGAGAGCGAGGCTCCCGAGGGTGAACTTCCAACAGTCATTGCCTTTACTGCTTGAGGATGTTCTCTAGGTTTGCTATCGGAACAGAAACAAAACAAAACCCCAAACTGAAGTGGTTCTCTGAGTGCAGTTCCAGCTGCAAGTACACGGTTACTCGTGAGTCTATAACACAGGGCCAGACTTCTAGAAATGTAGAGGTAATGCTGATCTGTCAGGTTTACTCTGAATAATCCTCCATGACGTTGGTCTTCATTTTGGCAGCTGTTTATATGTTTACTTATTTAAAGTATGTTTCCTTATTTTTTTTTTAATTAGTTTCTCCCTTTTTTTCCCCCTTTTTATCATTTATATAATTTTTTTAAATTTTCACATTTATTTATTTATTTGTTTGTTTGTTTGTTTTCCCCCCCCTCTAAACCCAAGTCTCCAACCGAAGCCGGGCTACAACTCGTCGGAGCGGATGACGTGGAAGAGGGTGACGTTGTACAGGATCTGGTGCCCGTTGTTCCAGGCGTAGAGAGCCCGATCCTTGGGGTTGTAGTCCAACATGGAGATGTGGGAATACTTATTCTGGAAGGGGATGTCGATGTACTCGTAGGTGGAGGCGTTGGTCTGGTAGGCGTAGTGCACCTTGGTGCCTCCCGAGTAGCCGTTGGTGACGTAGAGCGTGCCGCAGATGATGAAGGCTTCGCCGGCGCTGCGTTTCGGGTAGCTGGTGTTCCAGGTCTGCAGGCTCTGCAGGGTGTTGGGGTCCAGCTTGCTGATGACGATGTTGCCAGCGTTCTGGTTGGTGGCATAGACTGCCCAGAGCCCGTTCTCGTCCACCATGAGGTCGATGTCCGAGTGGCCGCCCCAGGCGTAGTGGTACATGTTGTTGTAGCCGGCGTAGTCCAGGCTGCGCGTCTTGAGGATGGTCTCC
Source organism: Sturnus vulgaris (assembly GCF_052056855.1). NCBI lineage: Eukaryota > Metazoa > Chordata > Aves > Passeriformes > Sturnidae > Sturnus > Sturnus vulgaris. The sequence goes on from NC_142264.1 coordinate 2,890,892, forward strand.
GTCTTCAAGTCGAACCTGATGATGATGTGGCTTTGGTATTTGTTGAAGTAAATGGAGCCGTTGTAGACGACCTGGCCCGTGCCCGACCACGGGTGGGGGAGGCGGTGGGAGGTGAAGTTGTCGGTGTTCATGAAATCCGCCATGGATTTGTACTCGCGCACGAAGCGGTTGTTGTGGTAGCTGTCCATGTACCAAACCTGCGCCACACAAACACAGAGGGGTCAGGGCTGGCATCAGGAACCGGGCTGGGATAGAAATCCACAGCCAGGGACCGTGGAATCATCATAAAATGGTTTGGAATGGAGCTTAAAATTATTGATCGCCTTAAGAACTAGGCTGGGACAGAAATCCACGGCCAGGGATCATGAATTCATCATAAAATGGTTTGAAATGAAGCTTAAAATTCTTGATCACCTCAAGAACTCATCTGGGAGTGAAATCCACACCCAGGGATCATGGAATCATCATTAAATGGTTTGGAATTGAGCTTAAAACACCTGATCACCTCAAGAACTAGGCTGGGAGAGAAATCCACACCCAGGGATCATGAAATCATCATAAAATGGTTTGGAATGGAGTTAAGACTCATCCCTGCCAAGGACACCTTCCACCAGACCAGGCTGCTCCAAACCCCGTCCAATCTGGCCTTGAATCCAGCCTGCATCTGCCACCTCCATGCAGAAATAACCTCAATTTCGGGAGCCCCAAATCAGCCAAGAAATCCAGGGAACAGCAAAGCTTTCCCTGGGGGATAGGCTGCTATCTCCTTTGGTTTAAGTGCTCCCCAGGGAATGCTGGTGCCTGGCACCACCCTCCCTTCCCGAGGGCAATTAGCAGCTTTTCCCTGGCTAAACCCAGCTTTTTCTGTCGCTGCTGCTTTTGCTTCCCGCGGTAGCACTCAGTAAATTACAGCAGCTGCTGTGCACAACTCCATTAATTTGGAATGCGGGAGCGAGGGATGCAATCACTCATTGTCAGGCAAATTCAGGCACAAAGTCCATATTGGTTTAAAAATCATACTCTGCTGCATCAAAAGCTTAAAGCGAGGCTGCTGAAATATAAGAGGCAAAGACATCTAAATCTTGCTCTGGGTAGATTGGGGAGAGATTTCAGATCATCATTTAAGTGCCAGTTCACTGGGGACACTGTCTAGACTCCTTAAAAAAAAAAAAAGCTTTTGTTATATGAAACCAATTCCGAGGCAAATGACCAAGCTGTGCAGTTAATATCCACAAGAAATATCCAGCCAGCCACTGACATTCTGGATGCAGTTGCTGCCTGAAAATGAGAGAGCTGCTTTCTGTAAGAACCATTTAGGAAGGAGAAAAGGTAAATTTAGGAAGGAGAAAAAGTAAATTTAGGAAGGAGAAAAGGTAAATTTAGGAAGGAGAAAAGGTAAATTTAGCAAGAGGGAAGCCTTTAAGGCTGCAGATTTGGGTGATGTATTGCAGATTTCTTCTGCAAACCCCTTGCAAAATCTGACAGCTCTGTGTCTGGAGTGTGATCATCAGTCTCTGAGAAGGGCAGCCCAACATTTGGCTGCTGCCTTTGGGAAGTCAATTGGGGTTTCCAAAAACTTTGCAGGAATTTCAGCCTTGTGGCATTACCTCCCTGGAAACTCTGCAGAGGTGAGGAGTGACCGTGGGGCAAAGGGCTCTGACCAGTTGGGGAAATTATAGGGGAAAAAAATATCCAAACCATGACTCCCTCTTTGCTGCTCCCATTTCATTCTCTGGTATTAAAAATTCAACATGCAAATGAGTTGTGCTCAGTTTTTAAAGCCCTGCAGTGTCACCATGGAGGGGCTGCAGGACCCAACAGCATTCCAAACTCTGGAAAAGCAGAGATTGATGGATGGACAATGTCCCATCACAGCAGCTGGCTCTGAGCGACCTCCTGCTGTCCATGCACAGCAATCCCAGCTCCCACAGGACTCACAGACCTCTCCCAGCCGTGCCCCATGGTTTCATGACATGAACAAATGATCACACGGGCACCAAGCACCTCCTGGGGCTCGGGGACAGGGGCTGGGGATGATAAACTGCTCAACTCTGCCCATCCTCACTTTCCCACTCTGCTGAGCAGCCAGTGAACTTCACTTAATGGTGTGTTCCTAATAAAATTCCCAGCAGGTTTTATATATTAAATACACAGAGAGGCTTGGGAAGCTCCAGCTCCAGTTCGCAGCCTACTTGTACAACAAAAATACACTGCAGAAAAAGGCATGGCTAAAAAAATATCCAAAAAATAGCGGTTTGAGACAAAACTCTCTGAAGACATGGGAGGATCTTTAGCATGTGAACCACCAGCTTCAGCTGAAAATTATCTTAGAGCCTAGGGAAGCAGCAAACACAGCCTGAAGGGGACAGTTCTGTCCTCTCTCTTGAGCAAAACGAGACGTGATGTGGATAAAACTTTCCCATCTCACCTCTAAGCAGGGTTTTATTTAGGCTGGAGGTGAAATTTTGCTTAATAACTGTAAAATACGGAGGTGTTGAATTGGGGAACCAGTGCCAACCACTTGGCTGCCGGAGGGAAAGAGCCCAAAACTCCAAGTCACCTTCAAAGAGGTGACTTCTCCAGAGCATCCCTTGTCCTCTCTTAGCTACAGAGCTGCTGCCAGGGCACAGATCCCAAAATAGGTGCCCTGATCCAGCCCTTGCTGGTGCCTTTATCCTTTGAAGGATGCTGCATGCAGGAGGGAATTACAGGCAGCCAAGCTTTGTGCTTTTCGTTTTGTTTTGCTGCCTGCAAATCCTCGGCAAACACTCGAGATATTTTCCATTCCATCAGTCATGGGGAGCCGGGATTGATTTTCAGCCAGTTATTGGCCTCCTACCTCCTTGGGATCAAAATTGAATGGTCTGAATGGAAAAAAAAAAAAAAAAAAGACCAAAACAAAGCAAAACAAATCTCTCTCTGGCTGCAGTCAGTTAACTCCTCACAGCAATGAAGGTGGAGGATGGAGGGCAAATGCAGGCAGATGAAATTATCAGAGGTGCTGGCAGCACAAGAGAAGCAGGGACCACGACCACGGGTCCCTCCCGGCTGCCAACACAGATTAGAAACCCGATATTGCTGTTTTTTTTTTTTATTTTCCACACAGACTTTTTGGTGACAATTCTGAGCCTCATCACTGCATGAGTTTCACCTGCCCGGGAAAAGGACGAGGGCAGAGACTGCTCAGCTTCTCCTCATCCTCCATCCCTGGGGGATGCTCGGCCAGCAAAGCCCTGTGGGGATGGATCAGGACATTCCCCAGGGCACAATCTGAGCTCTGATGAATATTCACAATCCTCAGCCACGCTGCTGGGACACAGGGATGGTGCTGTCACACTCTTACCTTGTTTTCTCCCTCAGGAGCCAGAGGATCCGTCATCCACGATCCGAAGCGGGACCCCGAGGTTTTAATTGTGATCGGGTCACTAATTCCCGTCAGCTTCCCACAGGCTGGAAAAGAGGGGAAGGCTGGTGAGCACCTCGAGTCCCACCCACTGCTCTGTGCCCACCGCTCTGCCCTGCTGAGGGTTGGTTTAATTACAGGCAATCAGGTCAGCAACGAGTGTCCGATGCTTTTGTTTGCTTCACACCTCTTAATGACAATTGTCCTCATCGCTGTCCCCAAGAAAAGGAGCTTTGCTGGGCTGAGAATGGCACAGAATTGAGAATGAGAGCAGCAGCCAGGTGGAGGAAGGAGCTGAAAGAGCTGCTCTGATCCAGCCAAGACAAAAAAAAAAGAAAAAAAAAGCAGCCGTGGCTATCCCAGCCCTGCTGGAAACGTGAGTTTGTTACAGGTTATGCAGAGGAGAAAAAAGAGGAAGGTGGAAAATGGCACACGGTATCAATCTGCTCCCTGCAAAGATCATTTCCCAGCTGCTTCCCCTGTCCCCCCCAGTGCTGCAGGCTCAGCACACACTGAAGGATCCTCCAGCTCCTCCAGCCAGCTCTGGCACTGGAAGCCAAATGCACAAGGATGAAGGTGGGAGCATCCCGAGCATCCCTCAGGAGCTGCCCCGGGAATCCTGCCCAGCTGAGCCTCCCCAGCACAGGGATGGGCAGGGACAGAGCCAGCTCTGGGGCACGCTCAGTGCTCCAAATCTGCTCGGTCAGGGAGCCAGGGCAGAGCCCTGCTGGGTTTTCAAGCCCTAAACATGAAGGGAAGCAGCAGCACCTCTCCTCCAGCTCATTTCCCAGCCCTGGCTCTGTCCCAGCACCTCTCTGGCGCTGTCCCATGGATATGGGATAGTGCAGCCACATCCAAGTTCCTTTTCCCAACAATATCCCCGAGTTTCAGCAGAGCTGCCACCCTGGCTCCCTGCCTCACCAAGGTTTGGACAAGGTGCGTGCAGGGAGGAGGGACAGGGAGGAGATGAAGATGCTACAGGAGCGATTGGGGCTGGTGAGGATTGTCCTGTTGGGCAGGGAGAGCTCATTTAAAACCCAGCCACCTGCAGGGTGGAGGCAGAGGGGGACAGCCAGCACCTGAAGCTCAGGAGGTGTTTCCTGAGCTCTCTTTTTGGTGTGGGAGCCTCTGGGAGCCCGGGGCAGGGGGAAGGGGCAGTGCTGGGGTGGAGAAGCTGCTCTGGGTGCTGTGTTGGAGCTGCACTGCAGAACCTGCTCAGTGGTGCCCAGGTGGGAGCTCCTGCAGGTGCTGCTGGAGCACGGGGAGAGCTCTGGCAGCTCGGGACAAGGTCATCCTGCTCCAAATTACCAAGTAAAATCATTGGATGGTTTTGTTATTAGGGACCATTAAAGGTCGTTTAGTCCAGCCCCCTGCAATGAGCAGGGATGTCTTCAACCAGATCAGGTTGCTCCTGACCTTCATAGAATCACAGATTTTACACCCTGAGCATTTCCAGAACTCTGCAATCCCTCTCAGCTGCCTCTCTCCCTGGCCTGTTCTCACCTGCATTTTAATTCCTGATCAGACACATCCACCTGCCTCAGCTCTGAGCTGTGGCCAAAGGGATCCCCTTAGCCCAGGGCAGGAAATAGAGGAAGATATTCCTGATGTGCACCATCAGTGCCCCCACAGCCTCCAGACCCGGGCAGATTAAGAGATGCTCCCAAAAAGCAGAGCCACAAGGCACAGGAATTTGCCCTCCTGCCTGCTGCACTCCAAACCTCTCAGCTCTCAAAGCACTGGAAAAGAGATGCAATGAGTTAAAATAACAAATTTTAATGTCTTACAGGGGTCCAGCCTTCCCCTAATCCCAGATCTGCTCAGTGCTGCCTTCCATTATCACAGCTTTACATTGCTGTCACTTTATCTCTTCCTCCCATTTCCCTGGAGAGGAGCGTGGTATAAAAGCTCATTGATTAAAAAAAAAAACCAAAAAAACCCAACAGTTTAAAAAAATAGCAGCGGCAGCTGATAAGGGTAAACCAGTGTTGTTTGCAACGTCTCCTACACGTTTAGCTGGAGGCACACACAGCCCAGCTCCTCAGCAGTGCAGGAGGGTTGTTCATTCTTACACAGTGTTCTCTCTCCTGCTCTAAACCCATCCCAGCTGCTGGGGGCAATTTAACACGGATTTTTAAGGTTTTTAAGTTAGATTTGCTGGGTTTGTCATGCAGGCACGGGCAGGAGATCCACAGCACATTTGGAATATCAGCAGCTGAGCCTTTTGCAAACGCCCTCCCTGTTGGAGTATGGGATGCTGTGGGAATTCCAGGGACAATGGTGCCACAGAAAAGCCCATCCTGCTGCTCACCCAGGAGTCCAGGACAGGGCAAAGCAGTGAGGAGCAGATTTTAGGGCCTCACAGAGGAGCTGCTTTCACTGCTCTTTGCCCAGTGCTGTTCAGGTCCTTTTTCCTGGGCACAAATCAGCCTCTTCCCCAATGTCCCTCCATCCCTGTGTCCTGCACCCTGCCACGAAATGCATCCCCACACAGCCCCTTCCTTCAGCTGCACCAGGAATTTTCCAGCACAAGTGGAACCCCGTGTTCCCCTCCCCTCCTCCCAGGATGCCAACACCTCCGCTCCAGATCCCGGATCCTGCCCACAGATCCTGCCTGGCAGCTCCCAGCAGCTCCTCCACCAACGCACAGGCACCAGCTCCTTCTGGGCTCTGTGCCTCTGCTGCCACAGCCGGGATCTTTCCCTGCTCCAGCTCCCAGGGAAGCCAAGGATTGAGCCCTGATCCCAGTCCAGAAAATCAAGGATTGATCCCTCATCCCAACCCAGAAAATCAAGGATTGATCCCTCATCCTAATCCAGAAAATCAAGGATTGATCCCTCATCCTAATCCAGAAAATCAAGGATTGATCCCTTATCCCAATCCAGAAAATCAAGGATTGATCCTTCATCCCAGTCCAGAAAATCAAGGATTGATCCCTGATCCCCATCCAGTTTTGACCCCAATCCCTCCACAGCAGGGATGGGGCTGTGGCAGCTGAGCTGTGCCTGGATCTTGCCTCTGTTACCCAAAACCATCGAGGAGGAGGCTCCATCCCCATCCCCACACCAGGATTTTTCCCAAGGAAATCTTGTCCTGCCTGAATTAAACTCCCCCCTGATCCAAGGAGTGACAACCCCTGCACTTCCTCTTAGGAACATTAATGCAAAGGCTAAAATCCCTGTGTAAATAGGGATCTTTAGGAGTGTAAACAGAAACACAGATTGAAGCTGCCATTATTGATTTTTTTTTTTCCCTCCACACACATGCCAGGGTCAGGAAGTGTTTTCACTATTGATCCATCAATAATGCTTAGGAAACCCAAAATGCAAACCAGGACCTTGGCTAAGGAAAAGGCTGCTGCACTGCCAAGGCTCAGCTCCCTGGGAGAGGTGAACTGGATGGGAATGTGGCACATCCCTCCCCTCCCCTTGGGCTGTGCTTGTAGCAGCAGCTCCCTGGCCCTCTTTGGGGCACACAGAAACTCCAGGGCAGCATCAAATCCCAGTTAAAACCTTCTCCTTGACACATCAGTGAGCAGAACTGAGCAGAAAACCTGCAGCAGAGTGAAATCCTCAGCAATCAGGGCCTCACTGTGTGGCAGCAAAGCATTTGTAAGGCTGTTACCTGAATTTAACTCAATTAACAATCATTTCCAGTGGCTGGCATGCCAGAGAGATAAACAGCATTGGAAATTCAATCTGTGCTGTTTCTTTTAAGTGACCAAATAAATCACAATCCTGAGTGAGCTGCAAATCCTCTGGGATGAGCTTTTGGGAGACCCAGGGCTGCTGCAAAAGAGCTGCCCTGACCCCAGAGAGACAGCAAGGGCAGGAAGAAGCCAAAAAGCCCAGTTAAAGACTCAAAAAAGATTTTAAAAAACACCCAGAAGTTTCTAGACAAGGTTACCTGCAAGAGCTCAGCATCCCTACCTGCCTCATTCTTACCTGGGTCACTGGTCCCAACTGGACCTGAGCATGAGGGGATGGAATGAGCAGAAAGGGTTAATGGTCCAAGAGCAAATTATAATTTTTTGGAGCCCTGAATGGTTTGGGATCTACTCCTTAAAGCCTGCCCAGGGTCAGTGGGAGGATTGTGGGGGCCAGGATGGATTTGTTTAAAGAACTGTCCCCAAATTTAAAGTCTCAAATCCCAGCTCCTGCTGCTGCTCCTTCTCCCTACGACCCACAGCTCCTCCTCATCCTCAAGGGACGGGCTGAAGGCTCTGGGAACAGCAAGGGGATCCCTCCTTGGGCACTTTCTCCTCCTGGCTGAGAGGATCCACTCTAGGGCAGAGCTGCCCTTGCTGGGGATGTGGGGCTGCCAGGAGCTCTCTGTGTGCCCCTGGTCCACCTCACCCTCCTGGGCCTCTTTTCCTTTCTTTTCTTTCTTTCTTATCTGTTCATCCCTTCCTTGTCTTCCCACTGCACGGTGCCCACCTGATAAAGCTCCAGGAATTAGGGATTAAATCATTCCAGCCCTGCTCATTCCTGTCCCCATTAGGCTTTAGGGGGAAGTTCAAGAGGACAAGGTTAGAATTTGCCTCCATGCCCAACCCTGCTGCCCTCCCTGTGACCATCACGGGGTCAGAAAGGGGCAGAAAGCCCCAGCCTGTCCTGCTCTCAAACCAAACCTGGGCCACCAGCACTCATTAATTAATGAGAAATCAAACTCTGATCTCTCTTGGCCAAGGGGGTTTTACCTGTCCCAAGGGTACGTCGGTGCCTGACTTGTTCAAATCCTCTGAGCATCCACATTTAAATGGGAATTTGACTCTCTGAGTGAGATGGAGCCTACGAGGGACATCCAAAGAACTAGGGGATGGAAATAGAGAGGGAATGGAGGGGAGGTGGCTGCTCACAGTGTGGAGGCATCTACAAACAAGCCAAAGCAACCCCAGCAGCAGAGCCAAGAGAGAAACAAAGCATTACCTTGCCAGGGATATAAAGTGCTCAGAAGAGATCTGATCTTCCACGAAGTTACCTGAGAGTGTAATTTCGTATGTGCTACCAAAATAGACTGCAGAGCAGTTAATGTGTTTGGATTATCTAAATGGCGTGGCAAGAAAGTCAATAATGGAAGGAGAAATTAAATCAAGTCAGAGCTGGCCCAACAAATGGTGCAGAGAATCCTTGCAGCTGTGGAAGGCAGTGCCCTGCTCCTTCCCCTTGCCTTTGGGGGGTCTCACGTTGGGTTTGGGGGCAGCTGAGCCTCCCCAAAACAGCCCCACGAGTTTTCAGTGAATTCAAACCCTCTGGGCGAGGTCAGAGATGAATCGCTGGTGGTGCAGCAGCAGCCTGATGGAAATGGCTCCCTCGGGGAACGGGAGAGGGAGGATTGCCATCCCGCACGGGGGCAGGACCGCGCCGCGCACCAGCTCCGTCATGCTCTGCTCCGGGGGGATTGGCCAAGATGCAAAAAAAAAAAAACAAAAAAAAAACCAAAAGAAAAGAAAAGAAACCGAGGGAAACCGAGGCACAGCCCCACACCCCCCACCACGAGCAGAGCCCTTTGCTGACGGGCCAGGTCCAGGGATGCAGAAGCAAAAAGGGGTGCAAGTGCTGGCTTTGCATAAGCCCGAGCTGCCGCTTATGCAAGCGCCACCCACACGCCCGCTCTGGGGACAGGATCCTGAAGCGCTCAGGCCACGAGCAGCATGGCTCCCGCCAGTAACCCTGGGCAGGACTAATCCCAGGAGGAATGCTGCTGGTGGCAGAAGCTTGGCAGGATCACCCCTGGCTGTGTGGAGCTCATCCCTCGCGGCCGGGCGCGGCACCAGATGTCCAGCGGGGCATCTCTGCCTCCGGCCGGGATGCGTGTGCTGGCACCGGTGGCCAGTGGCCAGTGGCATCAGAGCCAGGGCCACCATGGTGGTTCTGAGCCTACCTAATTTTTGCATGCATGCACGAAGCCTTTCTTCAAGATTTGACACTCTGTTCTGAAGCTCTTCGTAGTCATAGGCGCCAATCTCCTCCTGGAGTTCGTTTAGAACTGACGTCAGATTCTGGACCTCCTCTTTAAACTGCAATACCAATTTGGCATCGGCTTTGTACTCTTCCAACACTGGTATCAAAGGCCTAAGTTCCTCCATTTTCGCTTTTATTGCCTGCAAGGTTAAAATAAGCTCGGTTCAGTGCTATGCGTGCAAAAATCTGCAACACTCTGCCTTGACCTGGGTGCTTCCTATGGGAGCGAAATGTTCACATTTCCCACAATTATTAGCATTAAAATTAGCTCAATTATTATTTTTGGTCCGAATGATGTCTTGGCAAGAACATATTAAACAGGCTGCAGAACACCAAAATATTTGGGAAAGGCCTTTATTTGTCATTTTTAGAATGCAACATCTTAGGGTTACATGCTTCAGATCACATACACAAAGAGTTGTTGTTTTTTTTTTTCTTTTTTTTCTTTCCAAAAAATAAAAGAAAATAAGATATATATGCATTGACAAGGGTTTCAAACTATTCATGAAATGCATCTACAATTGCATGCAAAGGAAGATCTCGGTTGTGTGGTTCAAGGTTCCTTAGTGAGATATGGTGCTAATTTGGAAAATAATAAAAAAAAAAAAAAAAAATCAATGCATGGTGCAAAATGCTCTGTGGCCCTCTTTTCATGGTTACATGGGAGTGAACTGCTTCTTCAGTCACTGCAGCATTGAAAAAACTTGCTTTTTAGTTAGCCCTGTAAGCAAGAAAATGAAATACTGTTGAGGATCTAGCTCACTAACCTGCCTTATATAGATAGCCATTCATAGACAAATACTCTTACGGCACTAAAGAGAGAAAAAAAACCAACACAAGAGCTCCAAAGCACTCACAGTTTAATGCTGGCATTAGCAGGAACAAAATGCTGTGGCTGTTCTTTCAAATGCTGCTTTGGCAGCAAATTAGACAAAAAATTCCTCACTGGTTTCATGCGCGGAACAGAAAAATAAAATTCATTATCAAATGGATTTTACACAAATGAATTTCTTTTTTCTTTTTTTATTTTTATTTTTATTTCTTTTTTCTTTTGGCTTTTTGCTCATTTAAAAGGCTCAGAATGCAGCATTTTGTTGCAGATGCTTTGCTCCAGCAGTTAATGAGTAGACATTAATATGCATGCACCTACCCGTTAATGAAGCGTGTTAGAACACCCAAAATCCCTGGTGCTGCTCAAATTACAGTGGCCAAGCTCCCAGCACCCAGGGCTGTGACATCTGCCTGTGTCCTGAAGCTTTTTGGGGCTGAACAGGATCAGGAATTCCTCCTCAGCCTCCTTCCCATCCATCCCCTCCTATTTAAGCCTTTTTTTTTTTTTTTCCCCTCCTGTGCTTTGCATGTGGGGAACGCTTTAATTTTATTTCATTTTAACTTCCCTGGCAGGCAATGGGGAGGGTGGAACTCATCAGAACGGTGTGTGTGTGGGGGAAATCAATAATAACTGAGATAAAGAAATAATTAAATAAAAGAAACTCATGTTCAAGTCTTTCCATCCAGACTGCAGAGCTAAATTTAGGGTCCTGCAGTAGCTGGAGATGGGGAGCGGAGGAGGTGGAGTTGGTGAAAAGTTTTATGAACCATCTTCCCAGATTTTTATGAGATAATCGTGGTATTTCAGTATTTAGCATTTAAAAAATCTGCTTTAAAATACCAGCCAGCTGCCTGCAAACGAGGGTGGGGATCAGCTGGGTGGCTGATCAGAAAAATCCCCAAATTCCACCAGAAATCTTTTCAGTTTGATTTTTTTATACCAATTATCCCACAGCACTGCTAAAATATAAGATTCCAATATTGCTCAGAACATCTTTTTTGGCAATTTCATTCATCCTCAAGCAACTTCCTGAGGGTTTGGCCACTGCTCCCAGTGCCAGCTGCATTCCAGAGGCTGCAGCTCCACTCCCCCTCTGCCCAGCACCAGGACACCACACCAAACCCATCAGAAGGTGCTGCCAACACCCCAAATTGGACAAAATCCTGGAGATGTGCAGTGGACAGCTGTCATAATTGTAATTTTTAATTTTTTTTTTCTTTTTTTCAGGGGGGATGGTGTTTTATTGATGAACTCCTTTCTCCAGCCCTCCCCAGGGGAGATGTGGTTTGGTGACTGTGGTTCACCACGAGCTGCAGGAATGGGAAGGGAGCCCCAGTTCTTGGGTTTTCCCAAGAAATGGGTGCTGGGCACGGCATGGAGAAGCTGCCTGGGCACCCAGGGGAACCCACCTCACCCCCCTGATGGGATCACCCTGCACTGCCCCACTGAGGGCACCCAGCTGGGTGTGGGAACACGGAGATTTGGGCTTTTACCCCATAACAAGATGCAGGGCTGAGGATGTGGGGTCACAGCCTGGACCTGGCTGTGTTTTGGCCAGGAAGGACCCCAAGCTGTTCCCCTGAAAGGGCACCAGGGCCACAGTGCTGTCCCCATCCCAACAATTCCCTGGCACAGCTCCTGGAGCAGTTTGGAAATCAGACCTACCTTAAACTGCCTTGCCAGGTGCTGCTTGTGGCTTTCTTCCACTTGCTTAAATTTGGATTCCAGTCCCCTCATCTGGTTTTCCATCTTCTCCACGTACTGTAGGTCTCTCTGAGTCCTCCTGTCCAGCACCTCTATCGACTGGGACATGTTTTGCACCTGTCAAACGAGAAGGGACTCATTAAGAAGGTGCTGCCAGCTGTCAGGCAGCCCCCCTTGCATCCCAAGGCTGACCTTTTCCACACACTCAGCACAGCTAAAGGCCAATCAGCCCATGCATTATTTACTGCTTCATCAACAGCAGCTCCCAGGTTACGACCCCGTGCTCTAAAACATAGCAAAATCGGTTTCATAAACGATTTTCTTTTTTTACTGCTGCGCTGCAGAGAAGAATTCAGCAATCTGACATGGAAATGAGGGGCGTTGTTGAGGTTGAAATGCTTTTCTCAGGTTGCCAGGGGCACGGGGAGAGCTCAGAGGTGACAGCAGCACACCTGGCTGGGAGGAAAAGCTTCTGCCCAGGTGCACTTGTGCACATTTCCATCTCCCCGTGAGCTCAAACCTCACTCCCCACCAGCAGAACTTTCCTTATCCACCCAAACAGCCACCACAAACCCAGCAGCAGGGAGAGAATCCTGGAGCTGGGGAGCACCAGGCATGGTTGGTAGCCCAGCAGTGCAGGAGCTGGCCCGGCCAGGGGAAAGGTGCCAGGAGCTTGGCTGGGCTCTCAGTGAGAAAACCGAGCTGAAGGTGTGAGCAGGGGAGGGGAACGCCAGCGAGGCTTGACCTGATTTTGAAGGTTGGCTGCCATCTGATTTATGGAGATATTCCCTCCTGTTCTCCAGGCTGGGAGAGGGGCCCTGACGTCAGCTCCTCTTTTCCACTGAGCCATATTTCAGGGTTTTGCAGAGGGGCTGGACGTGTTTGTGACACGGTGGGGACGTGACGGGGCTCAGCCCACGGGTGCCGCTCCTGCCACCGCCACGTCACCCCCCCCAGCAGTGCCACCACCACGGTGACGTCCGTGGGGACAGTGACTCAGGCACCCAGGCTGCTCCCAGCCAAACCTGGGCAGGAGCCAGCCCTGTCCCCTGGATGTCACATCCCCTCCTGTCTGCGTCCTCGTCACAGCTGAGCTGGCACAGGGAAGGAAGGAGAGACGCGAGTGGCATCACTCTGCAATGTCACCATCATTTCCTCTGGCAAATCCCACCGTGAGGGGCTGGCACTCACCTGGAGTGGCAGAGTGAGGGCATGGCAGGACACCTGTGCCAGCAAATGCCAACTGTGGGAGCTCCAGCTTGGAAAAACCATCCCAAAACCCGCTGCTCACTCAGGATGGCACCGAAACTATTGCAGGGATCTACTAAAAACGCATGGATGAGCTGCACGGCAAAGGCCAGCAGGTTTTGGAGAGTTCTGTACAACTGCTCCTCAGCAGAGGTGAAGCTCTTTGCAGTCTCTGAGCCTCAGAGATGAACCAGAACCTGCTGACCCCCCCCCCCCCAGGACCTGCTCAGGGAGCTGTGAGGAGCAGGGAAGAGCAGAACAAGGTTTGGAGGAGAAAAAAGCAAACCTGAGCTCAGCCTGGTCAGCTCCCATTAAGCTGTGCCTCCCGCAGGGAATGTGAGCTCTCAGTGGGTGTTAATTCACCTGGGCTGGATGTGGAGGAGCTTGAAGACCTCTCTGTGCCCTGAGGCAGGAGAAGGGAAGCCTTTGACAAGCCTGGCTGAGCTGCCAAGCTACTTTTATTCCAGTTACCCAGCCTATCCTTCGAGTCGAGCAGCAGAATTGTTCCGAGGAGCAGACAGAGGGACGACTCCTAGGGCTCATGCAAAATTAATCCCATTTATTCCATTAGTGCCTAACCCCAGCTGCAAATAGTCAGAAAAGAGCATTTCTGTAATGACAGACCAAGATCTGAGTAAAATTTGGGGGGGCTCCTTAGGCTCTTAGGAGATGAGGAGGGAGAGACACCTCTGCTCTCAGAGCATCTCTCTCAGGCTGCTGCCCTCAAACACCTCTGCAATGGCTCTGCTCCTCCCTGAAGCCGAGGAAAATAACCTCCTCACGTGCCTCTGCCTAAAATTAGCCGCTGTGCTATTCTGGGGTGGATTTTACAAGCCCAGAGTGGGTATTTGTTGCCCGTGTTGTTTTCCATCAGGCAAGATCCGGGCCAGATTTGTAGGGAACGAGTGTGAGATCCCTGACAGCCCCTGTGCTCCAGCAGCTGAGGATCTGCTTGTTTTCCCTCATTAGCATATTATGCCCTTGATCCACCAAAGTACTTTGGCACATGATTAGGTTTCAATGAGCCTGTTGGAGCTCAGGCTGAAGCATGTACAGAAGTGCTCTAATGAACTCAGGCCCAAGGATAGTGCCTCTTAAATTCCCTCAGCTCCATCCATCAGCTGCAGCCCTCAAACATCTCCTGGAAATGCTTTTTCTGCCTCCTCTCTCTCAGCCTGAAACCTCATTTTCACCGAGATAATGTGAGACAGATACCTGTGGCTGTCTGGGGGAAAAGAGTTATTTTTAGCAGTAGAAATAGGAAATTAATACAAATGAAGCTTGCAGTGCTGCTCTTGTCATCCTGTTTGACGAGTTGATTCACAATTAAAGCAGAGTAACAGGGAGTCAGTATTGGCCTGGTGACCTCAGTGAGGTTTATAAGGTCAAATCCATGGTTTAAACCCTGCTCAAGCCTCCCCGTGGGTCAGCTTTTCCTGCCAGCTTTGGGGTTTGAGCTGGGATGAACCCTGGGATGAACTGATGCAGCAACAGCAAGAGGAATCTTGAGGGAGATTTTCAAGGTCTAGGGGAAAAACCAGCAGAGAAACGGGCTCAGCTGATGGTTCAGGATAGGAAAGTTCATCAGATAAGGTTTGCAGGAGGCACTGATGGCTGAGATGCCCCTGTCCCCATGTGCACACCTGGGGGTGACCAACAGAGCAAAAAAAAAAAAAAAAAGAAAAGTTCAATCTGGAAATCAGCGCTGGCTGAGAAGAAGGATTGGCAGGAAACCAGAAATGGTTTCACCATCAGAGGAGGAAGTTATCCCTGATAACAGGGCCAGAACAAATAAACAAATAAATACAATTCTGTCTGGAGATCAAACACAACGTGATGACGAGCAGCTCTGAGGTGATGCCTTGGTTTGGGTGCAGTCCAAGGTCTGGGCTCAGCACCTGCCACGTGTAAGGCTGGAAGGACTCGGTGTACCCCGGCCAAGGATGAGCTCAGACACCTCGAGTGTCAAACCCTGAACACTCTGTGCAGCCCTGCCTGCCCTCCCCTCCCCTCTTTCACCTGTCAGGATGCCCAGCACTCCTTTCCAGCCACGGGAGCTGCAGTTCCTACACACACACATGCTCACAAACTCAGCACGGATGGATGGCAGCTCTGAACCTCAAAATTCCGAAAGATTCTGCATGGAGATTGGTCCTGAAAATGCTGTAATTGCTTTGTGTGCACACAAATGCAGCATCCCTGCAACACCTCATCATTTCCATGGGTGAATTCCTTGGAAAATCCAAACACAATTCCCCTCTTGACACATTGTGCTGCTTCCTCTGCTGCCAGGGAGAAACCAGGAGCTGCAATTTTTTCCCCATCACAAAGCTAGGGTTAGAACGCCAGGTGAGGGAAGGAGTTTTTCAGGATTGAAATCTTTCCTGGGAAGCTGGAAGCTCTGCCCTGCAGTTGTTTTCACCTCCAGGGATTATCAGTTCAGCCTCCATCAAGATCAGATGTCTGGCACTAAGAGCCCATTCCTTATTTTGGGGTTTTTCATATAGGTTAGCGTGGGAGTGAGATGCAGGCAGATTAGCAGGCAGGTAACATATCCCACAACACATGCCCAGAAATCCTGCTCCTCCCTCACTTTTTATCCATTGGCAGCCAGAGAGCTGCATTAAAAAAAACCCCACTGAGCACTTCCACCCTCCTGATGTTATCCCAGGTCTCCCATTCCCAACTCCTGCCCATCAGCAGAGGGCATTGGGTC
Organism: Sturnus vulgaris; assembly: GCF_052056855.1. Lineage (NCBI taxonomy): Eukaryota > Metazoa > Chordata > Aves > Passeriformes > Sturnidae > Sturnus > Sturnus vulgaris. The sequence continues at coordinate 2,906,758 of NC_142264.1, forward strand.
AAATCCTGAATTTTTTTTTGGAGTTTATGAAGAGTTCTGGGAACATCTCTGAGCTGTTCATAAATCCTGCTGCCTCTCAGGAGCAAATGCACCCAGGGCATTATTGCTGTGAGAAAGGAAAGCTGGAGTTGGGATTATTTTTAGCAGCTTCTGACAACCCAAAGAATTGTTTTAGGGCTGAATGTTTCCTGGCTGGCTTTATTGTCCTCAGCACATGGGGAAATCAGTTAAGTGGAGGTTTAATATTGTTAGAGGGAATTAATACAGCAGCTTCCCCCAAAGCAGCAGGATGAAAATTCTTTTGTCATGCACGGCACAGGCCAATATAGCATTAGGGGATGGGGTTTAATTATATATCCAACACAGGAGCCAGCTCATATTTGCAAGAGAAGAGCACAAATTCACATGAAACAGCATTTCTTCACTGAAATCTATTATCTGGAAAATTTCTTGTTATTGGGGATGTTTCCCTAATGAGATTCTTTGATCTTTTTGGACAGCAGACTATTAAAAACTAATCAAGAGGATGTCAACGTTAGGAAGAAAACCACGGAGTGTCATCTCTGTGCTACCTGCTGCTGACAGCTTGCAGGGTTTTACTTGACCTTTTTAATGCCACCTTGCCTAGGAAAGCTTGGCTTTGGGCTTTTAATTCTCTCTCCTCTCCTGTTGCTGAGTCTGCTTTGAAACTGCTTGTGCCAACGGAATGAAAAAAGGGGCTTTTTTATTTTATTTATTTATTTTTTTTTTTTTTTTAGAGATACAGTTCAATATTGGTGCTTTGATCTCAGCAGTTTTCCCTTGACCTTAGGGCAGGCTTTCCTCCCAGAAAACACTTAAGAGATTTCTCCTGCTGCCTTCAGCTGCACACACAGAGACAACTACAGCACAGAAAAGCCACCCCAAGGGATTTTCCCTGGAAAACAAGGCTCAGCTCAGGTTTTTACCCCATCAAACCGAACCATTTTTGCCAGGAGGGGTCGAGCATTACCTTTTCTAGGAGTTGTCTCAGCTGCTTTGTCCTGGCATCACGCGAGCACATCGTCTGCTGAGGTGCCACCACTGTGCATATACAACGTCCCTCGCTGTCCTGGGCAGAGCTGTACACCTGCCAGCTTTCCTCTGGGTTGGTAGGCAACACCTAATTAACACAGGGAAACATGGGTTAATTAAACAGGCAGGGCTGTGGGGAAACAGGATGGACGTGGCAGAGCTGTGCTGGAGACTCCTCCGAGGGCCCAGCTGGCAAAATTCACTTGGAATGCAAAAATATGGATTGGGGACGAATGAAAGAAGGGTCTGGAAAGGAGAGCAAGAGCTGAAAACACGAAGGCAACGCAAATGGGAAAACGTGGACACATGGAAAGGCAGAATTGGGAGAATTCCGGGCGCTGAGCACATCGGGGCGGGGACTTGGTGCCCTGCTGGGGTGACAGAGCGCTTGGAGTGTCCTTTACAGCGGGACACGGAGGTGGCCGAGCCCCCGGGGAGGGCACAGGGTCCTGCCGAGGGCCGGGCACTGCTCCGTGCCCCCCAGAGCCCTCCCGGGCCGGCAGCCGGAGCTCAGCTCTGCTGGGTGCACGGCCACTCCTTTTCACTCCTGTTCTCCATCACAATTCCCCCTTTCCCCTGCCAGGTCCTGAGGGGATGAGGAGCTTCCCAACCAAGCACTTCCCTCCATTCCTGTGCAGAATTCCAGCAGGGATGATGGGATGCAGTCCTGAGGGCACCAGCCGTGCCCGAGCATCCAGGACAGCACATTCCCCTCGTGCTCTCCAAACCTCTCTGGTCTTAATTCTCCTTTATTTAATCCATTATTTAATCCCAACCCAGCCTCGGAACACTTCGAAGGTGTCCCCAAGCAGAAGTGGAAATGTTCTTTCCACCGCTTCACTCCAGAACAAATCACCTTGCAAATGCCCACGTTTGACAGACATGCCCAGGCAGACGCACAATTGGATTCCCTGGCTAAACCAACCGGGGGAAAGAAAAAATAATAATAAATGGATCTCATAAACCCTGACAACGTGGAAAAAAAAAAATAAAATAAATCCCAGCTTCCTTCGCTCAGCAGCACAAGCACTACACGGAATACTCCGAGAGCAGCAGAGCTGCATAGCGGAGCTCCGTGCAGCCTGCAGGAGGAAGGTGCCCGATTTTCCCTGCCCAGGAAAGACAGACGGACAGACCGGGATGATTTTCCCTGCCATTCCCACAGTGGGAAGCTGCAGCAGAGCAGGGACAGGGGATGTCCAGCCCTTCACGGCGACATCCCGGCTGCATCTCCATCGCAGCGAGGACGGATCGCGGAGGGAGCGCAGCGCAGGAGCCTCCCGGGACCCGCACCCGCTCTCCCCGCGCCTCCCGAGCGGCCACCAGGGAAACTTTGCGTCCCTTTGGCTGCCGGAGGAGCACCCGGCTCGCCCCCAGCCATGAACGAGGCATGGCTGGATTAGAGAGATGCTCCCTGCAGCGTCACCCCCATCTCCTGTGCCCTGACCGCCCCATCCCCGCTCCCGCAGCACCGCGGGGACACTTGGCCGCGATGTCCCCGCGATCCTGCCCCTCCCCGGGGCGCTGCGGCTCCCGCAGGGGGGACCCTGCTGGCCATGGGGACACCTGGGCAAGGAGAGGGGGGACACCCGGGCGGGGAGGGACGGGGCGGCGGTGGCGGGGATGCTCCGGGAGCTTGGGATGCTCCGGGAACCTGGAATGCTGCGGGATGCGGAGATGCTCCAGGAACCTGGAATGCTCCGGGATGCTCCGGGATGCGGGGATGCTCCGGGATGCTCCGGGATGCTCCGGGCAGCCCTCCCCGTGCCCCGCCGCCCCCCCGCACTTACTCCCGTGCTGCGGTCCAAGGTGCCGCCCGTGGCCGCCGTGAGTTTGGTGGTGTTGAGCCCCACGAGGGAGGGCAGCGTCTGCGACATCCAGTTGGTGATCATGGCCATGGTGCTGAGGACGACTCCAATCTTGAGTAAAGGCACAGACATGTCTGCGGGGGGGGCGGCAGGCACCCTTCATTCTGCACCGGCGCCGGGCTCCATGCCGCTGGGTTCGGGCTGCGCCAGCCGCCCGGCCGCCGCCGCCGCTCGCCGCCGGCCCATCCTCCTCCTCCTCCTCCTCCTCCTCTTCCTCCTCCTCCTCCCTGCCGCCCTGCCCGGCTCTGCCGCTGTGCCCGCTGTGCCCGCTGTGCCCGAGCCGAGCGGGGCCGGTCCCTGCGCCCGCCGCCGCCGGAGCGAGCGGCTGCAGGAGGAGGGACCGGAGAGGGGCGGGGAGCGCCCAACCCAGCCAGGGACACTGCGGTGGGCGAGGGAGGGAGAGGGAGGGGACAGCGGAGTGCAGGGAGGGAGGTTTGGGGATGGGGGAGAGCGGGGAGGGAGGGGAGAAAAGGTTTGGGGAGAAGGGAGTGGGAGGAGAGAAAAGGGAGGGATGGAAAGAGGGAGAAAAGATTGATGGAGAAAAGATTTGGAGAGAAAAGGTCTCCAAATAAAAGATCTTGGGCGTAAAAGATCTTGGGAAAAAGGAGTGAAGGGAAGAAGAGGAGAAAAATTATGAGGAGAAAAAATTTGGGGATAGGGAAGTGGAGGGAAGGAGAGATAGAGAAATATAGGGAGAGAAGATTTGGGGAGAAAAGGTTTGGGGAGAAGGGAGTGGGCGGAGAGAAAAGGGAAGTGGAGGGATGGAAAGAGGGAGAGATACGGGAGAAAATATTGATGGAGAAAAGATTTGGAGAGAAAAGGTCTCCAAATAAAAGACTTTGGGCGTAAAAGGTCTTGGGAAAGAGGACTGAAGAGAAGAAGAGAATAAAAATTATGAGGAGAAAAGATTCGGGGACAGGGAAGGGGAGGGAAGGAGAGATGAAAAATATGAAGAGAAAAGATTTGGGGAGCAAAGGTTTGGGGAGAAAAGATTTAGGGAGCAAAGATTTGGGGAGAAGGGAGTGGGAGGAGAAAAAAAGGAAATGAGGGATGGAAAGAGGGAGAGATCCGGGAGAAAAGATTGGTGGAGAAAAGATTTGGAGATAAAAGATCTCCAGATAAAAGAAAATGGGAAAGAGGAGTGAAGAGAAGAAAAATTATGGGGAGAAAAGATTTGGGGATAGGGAAGTGAGGAGAAGGAGAGATGAAAAAATATGGGGAGAGAAAATGTTTGGGGAGAAAAGGTTTCTGGAGAGGGGAAAAATTTTGGGAGAAAAGGTTTGGGGAGAAAGGAAAGAATTGGGGAGGGGGGAGAGATTGAGCACAAACAGGCGTGGGAAGAGAGAGAAAGGTTTGGGGAGAGGGAAGAAGATTTGAGGAGATAAATTGGGTGGGGGAGAGGAATGAGGAGAGCGGGAAAATTGGGGAGGAAGTGGAAGGGGTTTTGGGGAGGTGGAAGAGATTTTGGGGAGGTGGAGGAAGGGGTTTTGGGGAGGTGATGGAAGGGATTTTGGGGGGCTGGAAGGGATTTTGGGGAGGTGATGGAAGGGATTTTGGGGGGCTGGAAGGGATTTTTGGGGCGCGGTTCCCCCGCTGCGGCGCTGTGGCGCCCTCTGGCGGCTGCGGTCGGCGCTGCGAGCCGGGGTCGCTCGGTGACAGAGCGGGGACAGAGAGGGGACAGAGCGGGGACAGAGAGGGGACAGAGAGGGGATGGAGCGGGGATAGAGAGGGGACACAGCAGGGACATCGCGACCGTGCCACGACCAAGGAGCCGGAGCAGTTCACCGCGGTGCCACCGCGGGCTGAGGGGACCCCTGAGTGTCCCCTGTGTGTCCCCAGGTCCAAGCGGGCTGTCAGAGCATCCCCCACACTCCGCATTGTCACCTCGCCACGTCCTGCCACCACAGCAGCTCCTGAGCACGAAGCATCAACCGAACCTCAGTGCCAGCCCTGCCTGCCCCGTCCCTGCTCCCGCCTCATTCCCTGCAGGAATTCCCTGCCCAGGGCTGCAAAGGGCACACGCGGCCTCTCTGGCCAGCCTGGAGTGTCACCTGGGCTCGGTCACCGCTCAGGTGTCCCCAAGCCATTTGCAGAACTGCCTCGATGGCTTCAGAACCAAAATCTGCCACCAGCACAACTCCACAGTTCCTGCATCTTCCCCAAGAGAACTCTCTGTGCAAAGCATGGCAGAAATGAACGCCCTGTCCCTCTCCAGGGGACAGCAGTGCCATCCCCTGCTCTGTGACACAGCCCCAGCCTTGCCGTGGGTGCAGGAGAGCCTCGACTGCTCCATGGCCTGGCCCTGGGAGCCACCAAATTCCCTCTGGAGTCAGCCCAGCCCCAGACCTGACCCCTCAGAGCTGCTGTGCCAATGCTGTTCATTGTCGGGGTGGGGGTTTTGTTGCCCCAAAACCCTGTCCCAGCAGTGCCTGCTCCCGTCCAGCACGCGGTGATGTGCAGAGCAGGGAAGCAGGAAGCCCCAAAATGCCATCCCCGCTGAGCTGGGCTGTCCCACCTCACCAGGACCTTGTCCCTCGCTGGGGATGTGGGATCAGCCCAGCACGGGCGGGCTGGGCAGAGGGAGCAGGGCCAGCACAGCCCAGTGGAGCTGCCCGTGCAGGGAGCTCTCTGAAATAAAGCACATTTAACAGTTCCAGCAGGTGGAGAAATGGAGATGAGTTTGAGCAGGAGCAATGCTGCCAGGCTGGATCCTGTCCCTGTGACAAACCCGTGGCACAGCAGGGCACTGGGTCAGGCTGCAGCAGCTCAAACCCCATCCCTTCCCTCCCAGCACCTCCATCCACTGCCACCCTGCTGCAATCAGCAATGAACCCCACACTTTGTCCTGCTTTGGGATTATTACATCAACACCTCCACTGCATGGATCAGCCTCTCCCAGCCCAGGTATCTGCATCCCTCCCACAGCAAAACTGCTGCAGGGTCAGCACCCAGCAGCTGCTTCAGCCTGGGGGGGGCAGGAACAGCAAATCCTTGGATGGTTTCCAGCTTTTAGGAGGAATCTCTAGGATTTCCTAAGAGCTCCCTGCACTCCCAGGTGCTGCTGCTGTGCTCAGCACTGTGACAGCCCAGGCCTTGATTGCTTCTCTGGTTTCCCATCACATCCAACACCCCAGTGCTGCACTTCAATCATCCCAAAGTTCATTCGGGAATGGAGTTTGTCAGTGAGGTTTATCCCTCATATTTATCTGCTTCAGAATTAGTCCTGTGGATACTTAAGTATTTAAATAAGAATCTCTCCTGTGCCTTGTTCTGGATTTGATGGGATAAAAAAAAATCACTCCTGTGCCTTGCCCTGAATCTCACCTGGGCTAAAGCCTCATTTCCCAGCGGTGCATGCAGGTGATTTCATTCAGATTCCCTCCCGAAGCTTTGCCATGATTAAAGCTCCTCCAAACAGCAAAGCACAGAGAGAGGAGCAGCAGCCACAGGTCCCTGCTGAGGGGGATCCATGACTGGGAATCTTTTCCCAGGGTTTGTGCAGGGGGAGGGAGGCAGAGCTGCTCTGTTTCCCTGGAGGAAACCCCTTCATGTCAGTTGAAAGAGGAGCTGTACCTGTAATAATGGGGGGGAAAAGAGAAATCCTGGGGGATTTTCTTTCTTTCTTTTCTCCTGCTTTCAGTGTTTCTGAAAGAATCAAAAGCAGCACTTTTGGGGGGATTTTTTTGTTGTTGTTGTTGCTGCCAAGATTAAGGGAGTTAAGGAAGGGACATCAAAATCTTCTTCCAGACCTTTTTAGAAAATTCTTGATGCATTAAAAACCTGCCAGGAACACCAAGGGTCACAACTCTTCCCCAAGGCATGACCATGGAAGCTGAACCCATTCCAGCTGCCCCAAAGCAGAGATCTGATGGAGAAAGAGGCTCCCAGGAGCTGCTGTCCCCCCTTTTTTAGGGGTGCAGGGGGAGGAATTGGTGTCACTGGTGTGGGATGAGGTGCACGGGGCAGGACAATGACTTTTGTCACTCGGTGCCTGACACGGGTGACAGAAACTCTACCTCACCCTCATCATCTGCCTGGTTTTAAAAACCCAGCGTGGTTAAAAAAATGAATAAACTGACCAAAAATCCCATAAATTTCCTGTGGGACAGCTGCCTTTCCTCCTGCTGGAGCACAGCACAGGAACCAGCATGAAACCAGTAAGGAACAAACTCCAGCGGCCCAGTCTGACCTGACGGGGCTTTCCAAAGCACAGCTGGATCCCAGTCCTTAAAAAGCAACTTTTCCATCACCACATCTGCAGGAATCCCCGAGCTCACCTTTCCCCTGGTCACCCGGGGGTTTCTGCACAAGCAAACCTTGCTGCTGTCACTTTTTGTTGTCCCACGAGAGCAGGGGGTGCCCCCCAAAAAAAGAGAAGTTCCAGGACTGCCCCCTCCATTCCTCTCCTGCTGCCAGCAGCGAGCAAACATCAGGCAAAGAACAAAAGATCCCTTTTTTTTTTTTTCCTTTTTCTTTACATTCAGATTTTCCTAGCAGAGAAATGGAGATAAAAGCAGAGAACAGGGTCTTCCGGCAGAAAGAGCTGCTGGGTGGAAAATTCCACGCGGAATTTTATTATTTTATTTTATTTATTTATTTATTTGTTATGCCGGGAAGGGATAACGCAGAGCTCTGTGCCTAAAGGAGCCCTGCGAGGGTCAAGGTGTGTGACGGGGACAATTCCCGGGTGGCAGCCTTGGGGACACGGCGGTCACTGTCTCCCTCTCCTGGCTGGCTCAGAGAAGAAGTGCCCAAGTCCCTCCTGCTCCCAAATTTTCATGTCCGGGCACCCCAACCAGGGAATTTCTCCTCGCTGCGTGGTGGGAGCTGCTCTAAAGAACATTTTACCAGCCCCAAACCTCGGGGAGCCTCGGGGACACCTCAGGTGACACCCCAGGAGGGTGATGCCAGCTGAGCTGCCTGTCCCTTGAGCCCAGTGCCCATCCCAGGGCTGGCAGCTCCAGCACGGGGCTCGGGAATTTGGGCACTCCAAGGGTTGCTCTGTGGGTTATGGGACAGCTCAAATCCTGCTCTTTTCACGGAGCAATTTCCTCTCCATCCTGGAAATCTGTGGGATGGGCTGGACACTTTGGGCTCTGTCCTCTCTGGAATTTCAGGGATCCTCCCTAAAAGCTTGGATTGAGATTTCCCTCCCTCCTGCAGCTGCTGGAGGGGCTCCGGACCCTCCCTTTGGAGGCTTTGCTGCCTCCAGGGACTCTTCCCATCCCTCCTGGATCTGATGCCAGGCTGATCCAAGGGGTGTGGCTGCACAGGGCCAGGAGAGCTGTGGGGAGGAGAAAACCCCAAAAAAACCCAAAAAACAAACCCTAAAAAGCTCAGGCTGAGGGGCTGTGCCCCCTGGCACCACACTGAGTGGCTGCTGAGTGATGCTGGGCACACAGAGATGCCAGCCCAGGGCTCTGAGGCCACTCTGTGCCCTCTGCTTTGTGCCCAGCACCACAGAGCCACAGAGGGAGACTGCTCTGAACAGGAGGAGGAGATTTCTCATCCCTCTCTCCATAAATCTCCTCGCACCCCTCATTCTGAGGTATCCAAAATGCCTGCAGCCCCTCCTGGGGGAACAAACCTTTTGTCCCCATCCCCTCTGGGCACAGCACAACCTTCTGCTGCCCTCACAGCCACAAATGGCACCCAGCTTCCCTCAGTTTTGGGGCACAATCCCGAATATCCTGAGGTTTTTGCCTGGTTTTTGTCTTTTTATTTTATTTATTTTTTTTTTTTTTTTGCCACCTCCACTCGCACAAAGCTCACTCCAGGAGATGGATGCTGTCACATCACGGAACAAATTTTCCCCTCATCATGGGAAAATAGGGATGGGAAGAAAATAAAAGTGAAGGGAGGAAGGAAAGTGGCAATTTAGGACCTCAAAGAGTGGCCAGGATGAAGGGGATCCCTGCCAGCTCCTGCTAAAGCTCTGTGTGAAAATCGTGGCTGACTCCAGAGACAGCCACATTTTGGGATCAGGCAGCCCAAGGTGCTCTGGAAAATGAAATCCCAGCTGTGGACACTGCATGAAAAACACTCTGAAACCTCTCCATTCCTTTGGAAAAAAAAAAAGAACTCTGGAAAGAAACATCCCCTCCATGGGGCTTCACGTGCCTAAATCTGTGTTTAGCTAAAGCTGCTCTTGTTATTAAACCCAGGATTTCCCAGCAGAGCAGAGCCCCTCAAACCAGCCCAGGTTCCCCAGGTTCCCAGTTTTGGATGCTCTGGTGGGGAGGAGGATTTATTTTTTTAGTTTTTTTGGCACATTTCCCTGGGTCAGGCACACACCTCCATTGCCAGAGTGACTTCCCGGGTAAGGATTGCTCTGTTGCTGCTTTCTAGCAAACACAGCTCTGCTGCTGGCCCAGGGATGAAGCCTCTGTTATCCTTCCAGCATGGGGAGGGTGGGCTGGGAACAGGACTGGGGTCCTGAGCAGAGAAAAAGGGTCCTGAGCAGGGTAAAAAGGGTCCTGAGAAGAGAAAAAGGGTCCCTGAGCAGAGGAAAAAGGGTCCTGAGCAGGGGAAAGGGGTCCCTGAACTGGAAAAAAGGGTGATGAGCAGGGAAAAAGGGTCCTGAGCAGGGGAAAAGAGTCCTGAGCAGGGGAAAGGGGTCCCTGAGCAGAGAAAAGGGTGCTGAGTAGAGAAAAAGGGTCCCTGAGTAGGGGAAAAAGGGTTCTGAGCAGGGTAAAGGGGTCCCTGAGCAGAGAAAAAGGGTTCTGAGCAGAGAAAAGGGTTCTGAGCAGGAAAAAATGGTCCCTGGGCAGGGAAAATGGGTTCTGAGAAACGAAAAAGAGTCCTGAGCAGAGAGAAAGGGTCCTGAGCAGAGAGAAAGGGTCCTGAGCAGAGAAAAAGGATCATGTGTAGGGAAAAATGGTCCCTGAGCAGGGAAAAAGGTCCCTAGGCATGAACAAAAGGGGTCCCTGAGCAGGAAAAAGGGTCAGGATCCAACTAAAGTCAGTCTGGGGACTGGGAGCAGGGCTCAGCTCCAGGACAGTGTAACAACCAACAGCTACAGTCCACAAAAACAGGAAAATCAGGATTTTCAGCTGCTCTTGCCCCACATTTGGGATTTGCTGGCACCAAGGCAATCTCTGAGTCTCTGTTTCTCCAAGCCCACCCTTCCCCTGCCTGACTGAGCCATCCTCTCAGGTATCCCAAAAAGCCACAAATCCCTGGTGGGCACTCCTGGGGTGTCCCAGATTTGTTCCCTTTTTGTTCCCAAAGGTGACATTTCCCCCTCCCAGCTCCAGCAGGAGCTTTCCCCTCTGCCAGCACCTCCTCTGTTTAATTCTCTCTGATAGTAATTAGTTTTGTATTACGTATGGTGCTAATACTGATTACAAGGACTGATAACTCGAGCAATAAATACAACCCAGGGCTGGAAATTACCTTCTCATTTTTATTGGTTGGAGCTGAAGTTAGTGAGATGAGACACAAATTGGTTTATGAGGCAGCTGCCTCCTGTTCCAGGCTGCAGATTTGCAGCTTAATCCTGTCCCCTTTCCACGTGTGTCCCTGGCAGGGGGAGGAAGAGCCCGGGCACCAAAATGGGCACTGGGAAGTTCTCCATGGGCAGAAGGGAACTGAGCTGGGCATGACTGAGCCCTGGCAGGGCTCTGCCTTCCCCTGCAAGCAGTCCTGACAGGGACTTGATGTTCTTTTAGGAAAATCAATGGGGAAATTAATACAATTAATGTTTTTAAGTTGGGGTTTTTTGTTTGTTTTTGGTTTTTTTTTTCTCTTGCAGAAGCCCTAAATGTTTCAGACCCACCTGCTCCAGGAAGGTGTTGCTTCCTGTGTGGTCCCCAAAATTACTGGGATGGTGGATGTGGGAGCACCAGAGCTCCTGAGGAAACTTTGAGGAGGTTTTCACTGAAATTACCCCAGCAAAGGGCCAAAAGGACAGGTCAGACAGACAGACAGACAGAGCAGCCCCAAGCTCTGTTCTCCTGGCAGGCAGATCCATGAGAGCAGAATTTGGCTCTGCCCCTCCATGGGCACAGCAGAGCTGCCCTGGCTGTCCCCAAAACCAGGACAAGGACAGGAAACCTCACACTTTGCCCAGGGCTCGGTGCCCAGCCAGAGCCAAGGGCTGCACCCCAGGGTGCCCAGAGCACCCCAAATCCTGCCCCTGCACCCAGCCAGAACTGGGCATTGCAGGGTTTGGTTCTGAGCCGAGCAGAGCTCGGGCACAAAGCGACTCAGGGAGGAGAAATCCCAGGAACTCGTGCAGCTCTCGCTGTGGGCTCCTGGCACGCCCCAGCCCTGCCCGTGGGGCACAGCACAAAGAGCCGGGGGGGTTTAGGGGCAGCTCCCCCTTTGTCTCACCCAGGTGAAACCACCCCCACCTTAGCCAGATCTCCAAGCCCCCAACCCTCAGCATCCTTCCTCCCTCCTGGGGGGACACCCCAGGATGCTGCAGCACCTCACAGAAAACTCCCTTTGCTCCCCAAGAGCTTCCCCAGCCTCCCCAGAGCAGGGACAGGCCCCTGCTCACGCCCCCAGCCCCATTTCAGAGCCAGCTCTCCCCCCATCCCTTCCTTCCGTGGGAGAGCTGGCCTGGCTGTCACTGCAGCCGGGGACAGGAGGGGACAGCAGCAGCTTCTGCACCAGCAGGGAAAGCTGCCCAAATCAGCATCCCGTGTGCCCCAAACCCTGCCCGGGCATGGAGGGGGGTCTGTAGGGCACGGCAGGGGCTCCCCCACACCGAGGAGATGCGAGCCTGGCTCGGAATTGAGCGCGGAGCACACGGAGCTGGGCGGTGCCTGGGCTGGAAGGCGGATTTGGGGATTGCATCTGGCGGCTGTGCCACGGCAATGAGGAGCTCGGGGCTCTGCAGTGCCAGGCGGGCACCTCTGGCACGGCCACCTGCCCAGGTGGGCACTGCAGAGCTGAAACCAGCCCCAGCAGGGTGGCTCAGTTAAGCCAGGCTTTAGCAGGGGGGCTCAGAGCTCCTGCCACCAGCAGGGCAGGGCGCTCTGCCCAGCACTGGCATTGCCCAGCCCCAAACCCAGAGCTGGCTTCCCATCCAAAGTTGCTGCCAAAGTTGAGGTGCTGCAGTCCCAGAGGGAGCGAGGAGAGCACGAGGCAGCCAGGCAGGGCAGCAGCTTTGTTTTCTCTTTGCTTTCTCTTTGTTTTTAATTCCCTTTTTTTTTTTTTTCCCTTGTTATTCCCTCTGTTTTTCCTTCAAAACCCTCCCGGAGCGGACCGATGCTGACAAGGCCGAGCAGGGGGTGCCAGCAGGCAGGTGCTGTGTGAAGCTGGAGGGGCACAGAGGTGCCATCCCCAGCATTCCCCTGGCACTGTGGCCAGCACTAGCCCTGCCCTGGTGGTCCAGGCTCTTTGTCCAGCTCGGCGCATGCGCGCGGCCTCAGCATCCTCACACACACACACACACACAAAGGGATGCTGCTGCTGCTTCCTCCCCTGCCCATCCTCATCCACACGGCCCCTGCATTTCTCCCTTTCCCTGCCCCTCATTCCGGGCTGCTCTGCCTCCCTCCGTGCGCCTTCAGCAGCTCTGTGCCCTTCCTTGCTGGGGGCAGCAGAAATCCTCGCAGGGTGCAAAGCCAAAAAGGCTTCAAACTTCAGCACCAGGGCAGTGACAGCGAGAGCTTTGTCACCGGGAGAAAGGGAAAAATGATCTCCATAAAGATCCAGGATGAGAGCCCAGCTGCTAATTGCTGCTACACTAAGAAGCCTCCATTCCCCTCCTATTTATAGCTGCTTTTGCTTGCTTTCTTTCTTTCTTTTTTTTTTTTTTTTTTTTTTTTTGTGCTTCCAGGCAGCACCACAATTAACACCACAATCTAGAGCATCCTCTTGCAATTACTTTTTTCTTCCTTTCCTCAGCGACTGGTGAAAAAAATAAAAATAAAAATAAAACAAACCAAAAGACGATCCACCCTGCCTGCCTCTCCCCAGCCAGCTTCAAGAAGTCAAATGGAGTTTTAATTCCACTTGCAAGAGGCTTTTGGTGCCTCCTTTCCTCCCCCCACGGTTCACTCAGCCCAGGGGCTGGGACAGCAAAGCAAAGCATGAAAATCCAAAAAAAAAATATAAAAATTTTAAAAAGCAGGTGGAGTGGAGAGAGGGGGATAAATAACCTGCTGCCATCTCCCACCAGGCTGTCACAGATGGAAACATCAAGGGACATTTAAATGTCACCTAAAAGCAGCACAGCTACCCCCACACGAGGGGTGACAGGGAGGGACAACACTCGCACCTTGTCCCTGCGGCCACCCGGGCCAGCCCCAAACCCCGCACGGGGGTCCCGCATCCCCCAGCTGTGACCGGGGGGAAGGTGTCCCCAACACCCACCCCAAGTTCTCCAGCCATGCCGGGGGTCCCCCAGCGCAGGTGATGGCCAGGTGCGATTCCCAGGTGTGCGGCTTGGGCACAGGTGATGCCCGGGGGTGCAGCATCCCCGCAGATTTCATCGCTGCTCCGGAGGTTTTTTTAGCAGAAAATGGCGTTGGGGAGAAAAGGGAGAGGAGGGTGGGAGTGGGGAAAGGAACAAATGGACCTACTTGGGTGAGTTCTGTGCCCATCAGGATGAGGAAGAAGAGGGTCAGCAGCTTGCTTGCCGGTTGCATCTCTCGCACCCCGTTCTAGGCAGCTCGCATACAGATCACCTCCGGGCGAGCCTCCCCTGCGCCGTCCCCGAGCCTCGCTGCCTCCTCACTCCTTTATTCTTATTAATATTTTAATTTAGATTTAAAAATTAAAAAAAAAAAATTAAAAAAAAAAAAAAAAAGGCAACGAAACGCTACGGAAAAAAAAAATCAATGAAACCCAAAAAAAAATTAAAAAAAAAAAAAAACCAGCCTGATTTTGCGGGTGGTTCTCAGCACCCTCGGGAAGCGATGCCAGAAATCTGCTCAGCAGAGCCTTCACTTTGCATATTTATTGGGATCCCAGTTTCTCTCCTCTGCTCTCGGTGCTGGCTGTCTGGTAATTTATTTAATTTTTTTTTTTTTTTTTTTTTTTTTAATGGCTCCCCTGCTCCAAAGACATTTGCGAAGAGGAATTCAGCGGAGCACGCAGTGATTATCTCTGCTATTGCCAAAAGTTTGCCTGGAAAAGGGGGGTGATGGGGAGAGGACAGGGGATTTAAAAAAAAAAAAAAAAAAAAAAAAAAAAAGAAAAAGAAAGGAATTGGTAGGGCTGGCTACTAGCAGGGGATGGCTGTGGAACAGGATGTGACATCAAGTAAGGCGGGGGAAATTTAACTAAACACGGCAAAGGGAGAGGGGGAAAAGCAGGCGCGGGAGCGCGGGGGGTGCTGCGGGGACCCCGCGGGGAGCAGGGGGTTAAATCCATCCTTAACCCCATCCTAAATTCCCATCCTTAACCCTATCCTAAATTCCCATCCTTAACCCCATCCTAAATTCCCATCCTTAAACCCATTCTTAACCCCATCCTAAATTCCCATCTTTAACCCCATCCTAAATTCCCATCCTTAACCCCATCCTAAATTCCCATCCTTAAACCCATTCTTAACCCCATCCTAAATTCCCATCTTTAACCCCATCCTTAAACCCATCCTAAATTCCTATCCTTAATTCTCATTCTTAACCCCATCCTAAATTCCCATCTTTAACCCCATCCTTAAACCCATCCTAAATTCCTATCCTTAATTCTCATTCTTAACCCCATCCTAAATTCCCATCTTTAACCCCATCCTAAATTCCCATCTTTAACCCCATCCTTAAACCCATCCTAAATTCCTATCCTTAATTCTCATCCTTAACCCCATCCTAAATTCTCATCCTTAATCCCATCCTTAATTCCCATCCTTAATTCCTATCCTAAATTCTCATCCTTAATTCCCCTCCTTAATCCTATCCTAAATTCCCATCTTTAACCCCATCCTTAACCTCATCCTTAATTCCCCTCCTTAACCCTATCCTAAATTCCTGTCCTTAATTCCCATCCTTAAACCCATTCTTAACCCTATCCTAAATTCCCATCCTTAACCCCATCCTAAATTCTCATCCTTAATTCCCATCCTTAACCCCATCCTAAATTCTCATCCTAAATTCCCATCCTTTATTCCCATCCTTAACCCCCTCTCTGTGTCCCCCCGATATCCAGGGGTCCCTCGGGGCAAGGGGTTGGTGCCCAGGGATTTGATCCCCCCAAAACCCCAAACCCCAAAACCCCAAAACCCCGAACCCCAAAACCCTAAACTCCAAACCCCAAAACCCCAAAGGCAGCCCCCGGGAAGGCTCCGAGCTCCATCCTCTCCAAAGGAATTCCAGGAGCAGGAGGTGTGAGAATCCTTTTGTCCCCTGCAGGTGCCCCAGGGGCTGCAGGCAGTGCCCACCCCACACTCAGCTTTCCCCCTAATTTCTGTCTCTCACTCACCCCCTGAATTCTTTCCAAACCCCACTTTCACCTCATAAATATTATGGAATATTTCAGGGTGTGGTGCTGCAAGTGAAAACATCACCCCTTTTTCTTATTTAATAACACAACAGAAATTCCTTGGCCGTAATTAGCAAAGGGTCCCACCAGAGGATTTCCCCCCTTGATTGCTCCAGGATTTATTCACCTTGGAAGTGGAGCAGGACATGGGGTGTGTGTAGGGATGAGCTGATGCTTTCCAAGTTCTGGGATCAGCAGGATTCAGCAGGAACCAGGAAATCTGACTGAGCCTCCATGGGGACAAAAAAAAGCTGGGAACAAACTGGAAAAAGCTTTCTGTGTGTTCCTATCAGCCAATATTTAAGGGAAAGTTGTCCCAGTCCTCCTAGGAGGGGTTTAGCAGCTCCAGAATCATCCCATCCCATCCTCAGCCATAAAATTTTATGGAGGACTTTTAAAAAAAGCATCAAACTCCTCTTGACTTTATGGAGAGCAGCACAACGAGGCCAAAAGCATCAGTGGAGCAGCAGGGTTTGAACACCTCCTCCCCTGGCACCTCAGGAGGTGTTTGATTGCCACAGGCATCACCTTCCCCCTGGCAGGGATCACAGCAGGGCAAAAATAAAAATTAAAAAAATAAAAATCCCCAAATTCAGAGGGAGGAGGAGGAGGAGGAGAAGCGAGTTCCACGTGGCTCTGTGGGTATTTCAGTGTTCAAAGCACCTTCAAAACCTCCCTGAGAGCAGCTCAGGAGGCTTCAGGTGCAGGGTTTGAAATAGAAATATAGGAAAAAAAAATTTCTAATTAAAAAAAAAAAAAATTCTATTTCTTAAAATGGAAAATTAAAAATTTAGGGCTTAAAAATCTTAAAATAGATTGGAGAGAGGCAGAGCCCAGCAATGAGAGCTCGTTTCACACAGAAATATTCAACAAACCAGCTCAACTTGACCTGGAAAGTTGCTGTGCCCATGGAGGGTGATTTCAATTTGGTGGAGACCTCAAAGAAGAAATCCCAGCTTGTTTTACACAGACAAGGCTCTGAAATGGATTTTTCCCAAGGCTCCAAAGTGGAATCTCTTTTTTTCCCCCCTGCTTTGGTTTTTATACACATCCAGTTTTATTGGCTTGGGCAGAAGCATTAGCCCTGCAATTGGATTAATTTATTAATCTTTTGAAGTATTTCTGAATTAATATCATTACTGAACTGGGAGAGGGGGAGGCCCTGCATGGTCCTTCCTCCAGGGAAGAGCCCTGCCCCAGGGAGCTCCACTCCCAGGACAGAAATCACAGAAACCAAGAGAAATAAAAGAGGGGAAAAAAAAAATAAAAATCACCCAGTGGGAACACAGCTCAAATCTTTTGATTCCCACTGTGTCTTCCTCAGACTTTGAAAAATACCTGCTCGAAATTTGGAAGGAGTTCAAGGTCTGGAGAACCTCTGCCTGTGGAGTGTGGCTAAAGAGGCTCCGATTTTTCCCCAGGAAAAGGGAGGGATGGGAGGAGGCTGCCCGGGGGAAGCTTTCTGTACATGAAGGCTCTTTTATCTTCTTTAAAAAAAAAAAAAAAGAAAAAAAAAAAAAAGGCAAAGCAAGAGTCCACAGTTTGGAGTAGAAATAGGGCCTGGGGTTTTTTATTCCCTCAGGGGAGGAGAATCAGGCTGTGAAATAACTCAGCTGAAGGCACGGTGCCCTCTGCACCAGTTAAACCAGTTAAACCAGTTAATCCAGAGCCCAGAGCTTTGCCCAGAGCTGCATCCCTGCTCCTCCAGAAATGAGAGGAAAGGTTTTTTTCCATGAAATTCCTGCTGTGTGATGGAGGAGAGGAGAGAAAACCACATCTGCTTTGTCTTCTTGATGGATAGCATGAGATGGAGGCCAGGACTTGGCTCTGCAGATCCTGATGTCCTCTGGAGCAGCTGCCAGAGATGGACAGCAGGGGATGGCAGGGGACAGCAGGGGACATCAGGGGATGGCAGGGGATGGCAGGAGGCATCAGGGAAGGGCAGGGGACATCAGTAATGGCAGGGAACATCAGAGGATGGCAGGGGACATCAGGGGACATCAGGGAATGACAGGGGACAGCAGGGAATGGCAGAGCTGCGTCAGGATCCACCCATACCCTGAAAATGAGCAATTTCAGCTGATTTCAGGTGAATTCCATGGATTTGTCACCTTCTCTTAGGACCTGATCTCTTGGATTCAGACAAAGCCACTCCCATGCATTCTCACCCAGTCCCTCAGCCCCGGGAATTCAAACTGTCCCCAAAGGGCAGAGGGGATGGGGATGAAGAGCAAGGTTCACACACAGATCTGAGAGCATGGGAAGGGTTTTTTTTTTTTCTAAAGCCAACATCTCTCATTCTTCGCAGCTCTTCACCTCCCTGCTCACGAGTGGGCTGAGCAGCAGACACCGCCAGACTTCAATTCAGCCACAAAAGCTTCAGGGAGAGCGGGGCAGAGCAGCTCAGGATGCAGGAGTGTGCACATGGAACGGTGACAGGAAAAACGCAGCGAGCAGGAGGCGCAGGAGACAAAGAGCAGGGAGGGAACTGGAGGAAACAGAAGTGAAGGGGGAGAAAAACCAAACCCCAACCAGGCCGACTTTGTTAGGAGCTGTCTCTGTTTGCTGCACTGAAACAGAGCGTGGCTGCTGGGGAGGACGGGTGGGTGAGACAGCCTTGGTGACAACCTTGGTGGCATGCAAGCCTTGGTGACACCCAGATTTGATGACATCCAGCCTTGGTGACATTTAGATTTGGTGACATCCAGATTTGGTGACATCCAGCTCTGGTAACACCCAGATTTGGTGACACCCACTTTTGGTGGCATCTAGCCTTGGTGAGACCCAGCCTTGGTGAGACCCAACTTTGGTGACACCTAGTCTTAGTGGCAGCCAAATTCCAGATTTGGTGACACTCAGCCTTGGTTACAATCAGCCTTGGTGACATCCAGATTTGCTGACACTCATCCTTGATGACACCCAGCTTTGGTGGCATCCAGATTTGGTGACACCCAGCTTTGGTGACACTCAGTCTTGGAGATATCCAGCCTTGATGACACCCAGTCTTGGTGACAGGCAACTTTGGTGACACCCAGCTCTGGTAACACCCAGATTTGGTCACACCCACTTTTGGTGGCATCTAGCCTTGGTGACACCCAACTTTGGTGACATCCAATTTTGGTGACACCTAGCCATAGTGGCAGCCAGATTTGCTGACACTCATCCTTGATGACACCCAGCTTTGGTGGCATCCAGATTTGGTGACACCCCGATTTGGTGACATCCAGCCTTGGTGACATCCAGCCCTGGCACTGCAGCCAAGGATTTCTGGGAATGCCAAATCCTTTCCCTTTGCCACACAAAGCCTCAGCCACCCCCTGCTCCCAGTGCCCCGGGCAGTGACAGATTTGTCACACTCCTCTCTTTGTCATTCCCCTCAAATTCACGTTTTCTGTGCACACAGATCCTTCCTTGTGTCCCAGTCCCTTCCCGGGTGCATCCCGCATTTCCAGATGCTTCCACAGCCATTCCCATGCTTTCCTTCCTGCTCCATTTGTGCTTTTCCCCCCCTCATCAAATGCTTCAGTCCGAGCCTCACAGCTGGAAATCTTGTTTTTGCTGCTTCTGAAGAGCACAACGCTGCTTTTCCTGGGCTTTCCATTATCCAAATAATTCAAGGATCCGAGCAAAGGAGGTAAAACCCCACACCTGAACTGTTCGAGGCAGCTCCTCTGCAAACATCCCCTCCCTCTCTGGCAATTTTAAAGTTGTTTTTTGCCCCTTGCAAAGCAAATGAAATCCACATTAGCGGCTCTTAAAGGGTTTGCAGCTTCCCAGCAGCCCTGAAGGAACACAAGGATCATCATCACCATAACAAACTCTGCTTCCCCAGCAGCACCTCCAGCCAATTCCCGGTGTTTTGGGCACCTGGAGGGAATTCACACATTTTTGTATCAACAAATGGGGGTCAAGGAGGATCAGAAGCACCAGCAGAGCCTCAGAGAGCCCAGAGCCACCCAGGGAATTTGGGCTGCCTGATCTCTTCTAAAATAGCATCTCCCTTGCTTGGGAGAGATTCCAGTGGGGAAAAAAAATTAGGTGGGAAAGGTGAGAGTCGAGTGGTTGAGCAGAATTTACCTCTTTCTTTGTGGTGCACGGATAAGAGGCTGAGTGCTTGCAGAGCTCTCCGAGTTTCCATGGTATTTCTGGAGGGCAGCTCATGGGTGGAAAGCAGGATTTGCTGCCACTCAGGGTTCTGCCACCTCGGTGATTTTCCATGTAGTGGAAAGGTGCAAAAAGCCACAGCTTAAAAAGAAAATAAAATAAATTAAAATATGACCAATAATTCCTGAATTTCCAGAATTACTCTTGGCTCAAAGGGAGGAAAGTGCAGAGAGCAGCTTCTGTGGATAAAAGCCCAAGTTTGCCCTGGTTTGGGTTCAGCTTTTCAGCCACCTGCTGAGAACTTTGGAGTAAATCTCAGCCTTTCCCAGGGCCCAGATTGCAGATTAGACCATATAGCCCGAAATGTTTTTATTTAATTTGAGCCCACATTATGCTGCCTGCATATGGTGACACACACATTTCATTTTATGGAGCAGATGCTGCTTTGCTGTTGAGGATGTAATATACTGAGTACATCAAGCATCGTTTGGGCTGGGGGAAACTGCAGTGTTTTTTTAACTCTGATTAGCCTTAATTTGAAACCTGATTTCCTAAGGAAATGAAGCCTGTGACATCCCACTCTGGATGCATGCCCATGGATGCTGGGTGTCCATTTGCTTGGCCATCATTCTCCTAGTTTGTTTTTTTTTTTTTTTTTTCCAGAGCTCCAGGGTCTGTTTCAATGAAATGGGGGAAAATCCAGTTTTCTTCCCTCCCCAAACGACTTCATGTGGGAGATTAATTTACAATACAAATTCATGAGTCCGGGCAAACTGAGCTGACCCAGCACTTTCCCCTAAACCACTCCTGGAAATGACAGAGATAAAGGTAGGAAGCACCAAAATCAGTCAGGCTGAATTCTGCTCTACCCAAGGACAAAAGCCCATCTCAGTTTTAATTAGGAGCTGATTAAAATCCCGGAGGGATTGCAGCTTTGCTGACCTCCCTGCTGCCTCATCCTCTGCTTCCCACCTCATCCCCCACCGGATTTCAGTGACGATGCTGCTCCCAGGCAATCCCAAATCCCGGGATTTGCTGTTTAACCCCAGCTCTGCCCCCTCCCAGCTGATCGCAGGGAATCGGCAGAGCCGTGCCAGGAGCCAGCAGGGCACAGCTGGGCTGGAACAAACGCTGCGAGCAGAATTCCTGCAGCTGATGCTCTCCCCCGATGCTTCACAGCCAAAAAATCTCGAGAGAAGAGGCAGCAGCCACCCCCCAGCTGGAGCTCGGTCCTTTTTTAAGGCACCAGCCACGGTGGCATCTTCACAGACCTCCAGAGCTTGGGGCGAGCTCTTAAACTCTCGAGTTTAGGGCAGATTTTTGTGGGTTTGTGACAGGAACTCAGCTGTGCCCACCCCAGGCTGATGCCAACACCCTGCCCAGCCCCAGATTCATGAACTCCGCCGGGATCCAGTGCCAAAACCGGCCATAAACAGCACTTAGTGATGCATAATATATGAAAATGGCTCATGCTGAGCTTTTAGATGGAGAAGGGTTGTTTTTTTTTTTCCCCCCCTCTTAATACTATTATAACATTCTCCTGCAGCCATGGAAGCACCGTCATGAATATTTAAAAGGAGGTTGAAAAGACCCAGCCTGTGAGGTTTGAATATTTATGGCCACCAAACCCTTGACCTTTAGATTTAGGGTGCAGCATACATAAACCAGCCTTATTTAACTGTACACCACAGGTCGCCTGCGGATCAAATCTGAGCTGAAACCTTGGAAGCATTTAACACTTTTAAGGTTTCTAGTGGTAAACAGAGCGCCATAAATAGGGATTTCAGGCAGGGAGAGGAGGGGTGGGCAAGGCTGGGGCTCCCAAGGCACAAATTCCCTGTGAGCTTCGAATTTCCAGCATCTAAAGAAGAGTGAAAAACAACAATGGGATAAATGAACAAAAGCTGGCCAAGGTGGTAAATGCAGAGAAAAAAATGAAATACCAGGAATAACAGGAATCAGTGAGTTTTGGGGTTCCCTCCAGCCAGTTCTGCTGTAGGTTTGTCCCATTTTGGTGCTGGGTGCTCAGCTTGGTGTGCTCAGCCAAACCCAGGTCTCAGCGCCTTCATTCAGGATTTTCCAGCAGCCCTGGTGCTGTTGAATGCTTCAATCAGAGCCAATCAGAGATTTTCAGAAGCCCTGTGCTTCCCAGCTGGCGTGAAGTTGTTGTTTGTCCCATTTTTTTTCTTTTTCTTTTTTTTTTTTTTTTTTTTTTGGGAGAATTATGATTCACTCTCGGTTAAAGCCTCGCGTTCCTTCTGCTCCTCATCCTCAAAACCTCGGTCTGAAACAGGGCTGATCCCATCCTGGACAGGGATAAAAAGGGGAATCTCCCTCCTCTGCACCCCAGAAAATTCCCCACGGGCTGGGCGGGTGATGCTGGGGCTGGGAGGGCAAAGGAGCTGCAGGGAGCCAGGGCTGGGCTGACACAGATCCACGGTGACCGCACAGCATCCACGAATTTGTGGCTGTTTATTTGGTTAGGGTAAGGCAGGAGCCTCTCAGAAGCTCAAAAGCCCTTCAGATCTATTTGCAGTCAGGAATTTGAAAGGCTCCTCTGATGCATTTGCATATTTAAAAATAAGAGGGAGGCGAGGAGATGAAAGGGAGGAGTTGGTGCAAGGCAAGGGCTGCCCTGCAGACCCCACAAAGGTGGCACCTGCTGAAATCCCATCCAAACTACAGGAAAACGCAACATCTGTGGATTTTAAAATCCATTTTAGCTCGTTCTTGTCCTTCTCCTGCCCTTTATTTATTTATTTTTTTTTTTTTTCCCCTCCAGATTTTGGTCTTTTTTCCTCCCAGAGCACTCAGCAGGGCTGGTGCTGCAGGTGAGTCTGGTGGGATTTTGGCAGCTCCTGCTTTATCTGGAGCCTGTGTGTGTGGGACAGGCAAGGATGAACAGGGAGGAAAATCCAGAGCTGGTCCCAGCTTGGTGGGGCTGGACAAATGCTGGTGGCTCCATTTGGGCTCTCACACTCTGACAGTGGTGCCACCTCCAGCCCTGGCTTTGCAGCTGAATTTTTGTGTGTTTTGTTTTGCCTTCTTTCCAAGTGCAATTTTCCCATCCAGCCAGCTCAATCAAGGGGGATAATCAAGGGGGCAAATGTGCTTTTAGGGCTTTCCTGCTGCTGATCTGCTGCTCCTGTGCCTGCATTAATTACAGTGCTAACAATTATCTACCAGGATATCTGTCAGGAATTACCTGTGGGAGCAGGACAGCGCTTTCCTGACATTCCCAGTTCCCCTCTCTGGAGCTGCTCCTGCTGCTCCATTAGCTGGAAAATAAACAAACCCACAGCCAAGCTGGCTGCGTGCCTGCTGCTGGGAACCTGCTGGAAAAGGAGGAAGATCCAATATTGCAATTAATAGGTCCACTGGGGTGGCTGGAGGAGTGTTCCAGTGTCTGCAGCCCTTTGCAATGGGTTCAGTGCTGCCTTCCAGAGCCAGCCCAAAGCTGCTGGGGATGATCCCTGTGCCTTTCTCCTCCTCTTAACATCCTCCCAGGGCTGCTGACAGCAGGGACCGCTGCCTCCACTCTCCCCTTCTCATTTCCTCGTGGAAACACCGACCCAGAGAAGCTTTTTGCCTGAAAATCCCTTGGTGTGCACAACCAGGCTGCACCTTTAGGTGCTCAGAGACTGGAGCACCACTTGGTTTCACTTGGGTTTTTCACTTGGGTCTTTCAATCCAAGCCCCGGGGTTTCTTTTTTTAGGAAATAACCTCAAAATCCCTCTCCTGGATGGTGCCAGGGTTCCTGGGGGGTGGAGCTGGCACAGAGGTGAGGTGGCTCCTTGTCCTTGCTTCCCCAGGAAACTCCTGCCTGCCAAAGCAGCCAGAGATGGTTCCTGCAGCCTGGGGAGCCAGGAACACAAAGTGGAATGATGGGTTTTGTGTGGAAATAATCGGGAGATGCCCAGATGGGAAGAGCTGTGTGGATCACTACAGGATTTAGGGGTGTGAGAAGGATTTAGGGGTGTCAGAAGGATTAATGTGGGATTGGCTGTAGGATGCAAAGAAACCGGTTCTGGCTTTTGGGGGATTCAAATTGTTGGGCTCCAGCTCTCAAAGGCAAAAAGAAATATCTGAATATGTGGAACCAGAGCTGTAGATGTCCCCAAGGGATCTGTCCCTGTCCTGGTGCTTTTGGGAGCCTCTTTAATCAACTTTGCAGAGGGAAATGTTTCCTCAGAGCCACCCGAAGTGCGCTGGGGAAACTTTGGCCTGGGAGAATTTGGGAATGTTCTCAGCATTCCCTGTGTGTTCAGCAATCCTGGATCCTGTTTCTGTTATTTGTACAGCATTTCTTTCACTCCAGCCCCATCCCTGAGCCTGCTGGGCCCCACAGCAGGGAGGGAGATCCAGGAATCTCAGCACTCCCTGGGCATCCCTCCCTCCCCACCTGCTGTCCCAGGATTTGTGGTTTTGGTGCTCCAGCTCCAAAATTTCCCCTGCCTGCCTGGAAAGGAGCAGGGATGGAGCTAAGGCAGGAAGGGGAAGGTGATGTCTCTCATCAAAGCCAACCTTTGTGGGTGTTTGCTGCCGTTTATTGTGCAATCATCACTTCAAATCCTTTCCTCTTCCTCTTCCCCAAACTCCCCAATAACCCAAAAGCAGCAATGAAAAAATCCAGCCTGAGGAGAACAAACAATTCCCTTGGTGGTTTATCCCTGGGAGCAATCTTCATGGGAGCATCACAGCTTCTCTGCAGTGCCTGGGGAGGGGGAGCAGCCCAGGGCCATCCCCAAACCTCTGCTCTCACCTGTCCGGGGGTGCCAGTCCCCAGGCTGGCACCTGAGAAACCCTGAAGGTCATTTCAGAGCAATCCCAGCCAAAGCCACCTGCCAAAACCTCTCCAGTGTGACACTGAGCCTGGTTCCCTTCCCTGTCCTCAGGGAGGATAAAGAGCTGAGGCCACCAAGGGAGCTAAACTGTTGTTTTCACTGCCTCAAAGGCACCGCGAAGAGCCGTGTTTTTTAAAAATTAAATGCTTGCATCCAGTTGTATTTGCACTAAGTAATGTCCTTATCCAATGCAATCACTTCAAATCACTGTTTTTCAAATCCTCTGGGGCATCTGCAGCGAGCAGAGGGCCCGGGTCAAATATGAACCTCCTGGCTTGTTTGGGAATGGCTGTGGCAGTGTTACCATTGCATTAATGAACCGTGTAAATCACAGCCAGTTGTTAAATAACAGCGGGGGCAGAAGGAGGAGAAGGCAGGAGGGACTTTCCACCCTTTCTCCAGAGAGCTTTGCAGAAATGTGTGTCAGTGCTGGGACTTGCCAGCTTGCAGGACATAAGTTTCCCATCCAAATATTGCTTCTGCAGAGGCTCTCGCTGCTCCCGAGAGATTCCCGTGGAAATTTGTAAAAGCCTGGACTCAGCCTGCCTTTGGAGGCACTCACAGAAGGCAAACGGGAATATTTTTAGTGATTAAAAAAAAAAAAAAAAAAATCAAAAAGAAGGTGGAGAGAGCCAGGTTGCTGTGAATGCTCCCTGCAGTGCTGGGATGAAGGGGACGGGCTCTGCTGTCTGTCACCAGCTCCCAAAAGCACAGCGACGTGTCTCGGTGTGCCACTCACCCTGCAGGCTGCCCAGGATGAAATCCCAGCCCTGGGAGGGCGTTCTCAGCCCCACAGGACGTGCAGTTTTTGCATTAGTACCGAAGGGAAGGAGGCTGGGGAGCTGGCCATATGGCTTGGCTGCAGTTGTGGGTTTTTCCTGCTGTCTCCCTTTCCTCTCCATCTGTCCCCAGAGGCAATGGCCTCTCCTTTTCACAGCCCTGCCTTTGCCATCCCATCCCGGGGACAGCTCCTTGCCCTTGCAGGCATTGGGGCTGCCTGGTTCTGGGTCACTCCAGGGGTTATTTAACAGTGTATTTAATTAAGTGTCAGATATCCCAACCAGAGCAGGGCACAGCTCTCCTGTCCTGGACAAGCCCCCTCTGCTAATCCACAGGCACTGATGGCAAACAGTTCCTGCATCAGCAATGATTTGGGGGGTTATTCTCTGGTTTTCATTCCTGCTCATGTAAAATATTGGTATTTTTTTATTCATTTCACCCTTGATTCTCACTGCTTGTCCTCTGTGGAAGCTTGGCACTGACCTGTCCAGCTGAAATCTCTGTTTACTCCACATGAGCTGAAATCCTAACTCAGCTTCATGCCCAGGAGGTGTAATGCAGAATTGTCACCCCAGTTATCATTTTCCTGAGTCAACTTTACTGAATTAATGCAATCATGGAATGGTTTGGGTTGGAAGGGACCTTAAAGACATCTGATCCCACCCCCAGCCACGGGCAGGGACACCTCCCACTGTCCCAGGTGGGTCCAAGCCTTGTCCAGCCTGGCCTTGGACACTTCCATGGATCCAGGGACAGCCACAGATTCCCTGGGCACCCTGTGCCAGGGCCTGCCCACCCTGCCAGGGAAGGGGAACATCCTCACCATGTCCCTCCCTGCACTTTCCCCATGGGCAGAGATGTTTTGGGAGCTTTGTGTTTGGGTAAAGCAAGTGAGATAGAAAATAAACAGCTTATAACGACCCTCTCCTGTTACAGATAAACGAATGGGTTATTTCTAAATCTTCCTTGGACTATTTCAGGTTTTAAATGCTGTAATCTGATTTTTTGCATTTGTGGGGTGCTCCTCAGCTCTGTCCTCCCAACACTCACAGAAGGACCCTCAGGGAAGAGCACATCACACAGGGAGAGAGTTTGGTTCTCCAAGGAACACTTGGAAAAGCTTTGGAGAAACAGCTCCAAAACTGGGGGCTGGGCTGATTGTGACAAAAGGGGCTTGGAATTGAGGTGAATCATCCCCAGGATCCACAGTGAGCCGGATGGAAACATCACACCCACCATGGAACCACGTCACCTGAGCTCTGAGGGATCCAAAACAAGGAAAAAAAAACCCAAAAAACAAACCATTAATCTCACCCAGCAACACTGGGACAGAGTTTCCCCTCCTCTCCTCACTGCCATCATTTAAATGTAGTGTGTTTGTTAAATTCTGTGTTTGTTCCACTGGCTGGAACCACTCATCCAAGGGGAAAAGCCTGACAATATTTCATGCCTGAGTGATCTGCCTTGTGGAAGAAATGAGGGTTTCCATGGTGGTTGGGCTCAGCTGCTGCTCAGCCCCTGACCACACACATTCCCAGAGCTCATCCCTGTCACCACCCCAGCGTGCAGAGCCCCGTGCAGCTGCTGCAGGCATCTGGGGGGGGTTCCACTTTTGTGCCTCTAGGAACAGAGAAGCCAAGGTGGGAGCTGCTAAATGAGAGTGGCATTTAGTGCCTCGATTTTCTGATTTTGGCTCAGCTCACTGTGGTTCCCAGTGGAGTAGGAAAGGTTTAGAATTCTCAGAAATCTGGGTGAAAGCAAATCTCAGGATGGAGAAATTCAAGAGTGCTGAAGGTGCAAGGACATGAAAGAACAGGGCTGTGCAGAGATTGGCCTTAGGAAAATATGTTAAGCAAAATAGTAGAAATAAACTTATTAGCAGAAGTAAGTAACAGTAGAAGTAATTAGTAGAAGTGAGAAGTAAACTTAATAATGAAACTTTATCCATTGTTTTAAGCTATTACAAGCAAGCATTGTTCAAAACAAGATGTACCTGCAGCTTTATTAATTGGCCTGAGCAAACGTTTGTCAGCTTTTAATATTATGCTATATTCAGTAGCAATTATCTAATATCAATTGCATATTTAATATTATGCTATATTCAATAGCAATTATTATCTAACAAATATCACTAGCATATTTAATATTATGCTATATTCAATAGCAATTATTAAACAAATATCAATAACAGATTTAATAT
The DNA here is from genome assembly GCF_052056855.1 of Sturnus vulgaris. NCBI lineage: Eukaryota > Metazoa > Chordata > Aves > Passeriformes > Sturnidae > Sturnus > Sturnus vulgaris. The sequence continues at coordinate 2,934,043 of NC_142264.1, forward strand.
TATGCTATATTCAATAGCAATTATTATCTAACTAATATCTCCAGCATATTTAATGTTATGCTATTGGCTAAAAAGTTGTTAAAAGACTTTGTAAGAAAGAGAATTTTCTCTTCTGTGCTGGCAGCTGGAGCTGTTCCATCTCCCTTGCTCGGTTCTGTACAATGAGAGTGATGATTGTGATGGGATAAAGCTTGGAGACAACTGCTCCAACATTCCTGTCCTGTTCTTTGTGTATATAAATATATGTAAATATAAAATGAAAGTAAAAATATCCCCAAAAAAACCTAACACCAGCGCATTCCCTACTCCAGGCCAGAGCATCTCTGTGGGTGCAGCTCCTGCTTTTCCCTTTTGGGATGACCAGAGAGCAGTGATAAAATGACTGGTCCATGATGGAGATATTGGCCTGGCCATCAGGTTTGGGGTGCTTAGAGCTGTACCAGGGCAGCAGCTTTTTTTTTTTTTTTTTCTCATTTTTAAACATTTTCTTCCAATCAGCTCCACACCAGGAGCCCCTCACTTTATGTCCATCGAGGTGGGGATGCAGGGAGGGAATGGCCAAGGTGGGGTTGTCCATAAGAAAAAAAAAAAAAAAACAAGGTTGGGAAAGCTGTGGTTAATTCAGAGAGCTGAGGTGAAAACAAAAATCCTGCTCAAATATCCTTCCCTTGCTCCTAATCCTGCATCCCTGGAGCTCTGCTAATCCTGTACATCACCACCCATCTCCCTGAACAAGATGGATTGGGGGCTTAGGAAAGAGGGGCTGCAGAAGGCAGTGGTGTTTCTTGTCATTTGACTTCCCTAATTTTCTCCATCACCAAAAAAACCCCACAGCAAACCCCATTAGTTCCTCTGAGTTCCCTCAGTAAGAAACCAATCCCTCCCCATCCCTGCCAGGATCCCAAGTTCTCCTCCTCATTTCCAGGCTGGCATTTGCAAATCTCTGCAAATTTCCACCCCATCCCTGCTTTTGCTGAGGTGTTTTTGTTTGAGCCAGCCTGGGATGAGGCAGACACACATTTCATTTTCGTGCTGCACCTTTGGGTTTTGGTGTTTCTGTGCTGGAATCAGCTGAGGCCAGCAGAGACATTCTGCACTTTATGGCTGTTCAGGACAACAGGCCCAGGCAATAAAAAAAAAGTTTTTTTTTTTCCCAGGAGGACAAACCCTATTGACAACAGAGATTTTCAAATGGACATGGGGTGAATCTGGGAAGAGCACAGGGTGAGGTGTTGGGATGTTGGAAATAATCAATGATCAGTTCAGCTGATTGCTGCTCCTCTGGCACCTGAGAAATGGAATAACAGCATAAAATTCTGTTTTCTCTGCTGACATCAGTGGCTTTGAAGCTCCATTACCCCTCCTTTGCCTGGGAATTTGGTTTAGGGATGTTTTGGCTCTGGTTGATGCCCAGTGCAGCATCCTGGGGTGTGTTGGTGACAAAGGGACATCCCCTGAGGGGTCACAGCCCTCTGCCCCCATGGTCCACCCCCAGCCTGCCAACACAAACAGCAGAGCTGCAGAAAACCTGGAATTGCCATTCCTTGAGTGATTCTTACAATGAAACCAGAGAAGGAAGCACAGAGCCAAGCTGAAGGGGTTAAATAAAAGCAGCAGCAATGAAATGTTTGAAATGTTTGATAAGGAACTGTTCCTTCCTCCCAGGCTTGCAGTTCCCCTTATTTTTCTCCCTCTTTGAAAGATCTTGGAGCAGTGAGGATTTGAAATACATCCATATAATGCAGCTTCAGACAGCAAACAGGATTAAAAAAGGCTCCAGAAAAGGAAAGGAAGTCAGATTACTTGTCAAAATTAAATTTGCCTTTGGATGCCATTACTTTCTACATTAAAAAGCTCTGGGGATTAGGAGATAAAAGAGCTAAATCCAATCTGGAGACAGGCTCAGAGGAAAATGTCAGCCAGCCAGTAATCCAGGCTCTTTGCTCTAATAGGATCTTCCTGGAGTCAAAGAAAGTGAGAATAATTATTTAATTCCATTTTTTGGAGCCTGGCTTCTTTATCGACCTGGCTCAGCATCTCTGAATCAACTGGTGGCCCAGAATTCCCAGGAGCAGTTTCCTCCTCACCCTCTGTGCCAAGTGGGATTTGTGTCACTCAGGGATGGCTTTAATGTGACCAGTAAAGGTTCCAAGTGGGTCATTTGGGTGTCATTCCCCATCACAACCCATGGCCAGCAGGAAAAATCCTCTCTTGGGCATTTAAGGGTAATCAATACATTAAAAAAATAAAATAAAATAAAATTAAAAGAAATGATGCTGGGCACCATGGCTCCATTCAGGGATTTTTGTCACCATAAACCCCAACACCTTCCCTCTCCCAAACCCCCAGAGGAAGAGCCTTTATCAGCAGATCCCCCTTCATCACTTGAAGATGCCAAAATTACAGCCTGCCCCAAATATCCCAGCACCTCCACGCCTGTCACCATGGTTGCAGAGCTGGCAGCCACGCCTGGCCTGACTCAGAGGATGAATTCATCCTCCAGAGTGGTGCAGGAGCCACGAGACACCCTGTGCCATCTGATGGAGCCCTGCCAAGCCCCTGCCTCCACCTGGGAGAGCTGCTGGGCTGCTGGGCTGCATGGAAATCAGCCATGGATAAACAGCAGGAAGCGTTCAGGGCTGGGGAAAGGTCCAGCAGCAGAGCAGGGATGGGATGTGCTGCCTTCGAGCCTGTGATCCTGGCACTTCAGAGAGGGGCAGGGCTGGGTCTCAGCAATCTGGAGTTTTTGGAGCTTTCTGTGCTTCCAGGCACAGAAACCCTGGAAACACTGCTCTGGAGCTGGAACCTTGGAGAAGATTTGTAAATATGAATAATGAGTTAGAAATCACAAATGTGCAGTGTGTGTTTTCACTGGGTGATGGGTTTTAAATTTGAGGTTTTGATGTATAGTGGTGGGTATGGAACAAAATGGAGAATTTGGGGTGGTGTCTTTTTCTTTGTTCATCTTCTCCTTCTTCTTCACAGAACTCAGGCAGCGACCTCTGGTTGGTCAAATGTCACTCTAAGGGTGGTGGGAATCTATTATTGGGTCAAAAGGATCAATAATATAGGTGTAAAACTTTTATTGGTGTGTTTAGCTTTAAAAGGCCTCGAAGCAGCCTCAGCTGGAGCCATTTTTCCTATTTCCAGCAAGGAGCTGGAAGTGCTTTCTGTAATTCTCTGATAAGCTATAATAAATAAAATACAATAAACATCCAAGCCCAAACATGAGAATCCATCTCGGCCACCTTTCTAATAATCCTGGCTCTGCACAGAAACAGATGAGGCTGATGACAAACCACTAATTAGTGGTGCAGAGCCCAGCACACACTCCTACAGTGCAGAGGTGAAAATGGGGTTTTTAATAGGAGAGGGCAGCAGGTGGCTCTGGGCAGCTCCAGCTCGTTCACTGGGGTTCAGCTGCCAAGCTGCAGGTCAAGAATTATTTATCCAGAGAAAGTGTTCTGCTCCAAAAAAAAAAAAAGAGTCAGAAAATTGCCTTGGGAAGAAGCCACCAAGCAGGGAAAAAGAAAAAAAAAAAGCATCTAGGAAACCCCAATGAGTTTGGGGCTGGAAATGCACCTGCTCCTGCCAGCTTGGAGGTGATGCAGAAGGCAAATAAATCAAAGAGGATGAACAAAAACCTGCTTTTCAATCCTCCTGTGGCTCGCTAAGAGCTGCTTTCTGCTGCTCCAGTGCAGGAAGAAAAACCAACAACTCTCAACTCCTTCAAACCCAGATCCAGGAGACCCCGAGCATCTCCCCTCCAAAATGAAAACCTTTCCTGTCCTTCAGATCTTACATAGCACAGCCAGGCAGGTGATAAGGACAGCAAAGCCATTGTCACCAATGCTGGTGGCACCCCAGCAGGACCCGGGCACAGCAATCACTCCCTGCTTTTCCTTTTCCAGCATCTCAGGCATCTGAGCCTGGGGGAAGGTGGGAATTTATCCAGAGAAAAAGGCAGTGAGGGGAAAAAAAACCAGCAAAAGCAGCCAAGTGGAGGCACTGGAGGGGCTCTGGAGCTGGCAGAGTGGCCTTGGGGACAGAGGGTGACACGGGCTGTGCCAGCCCTGCCTTGGCACAGGGGACAAACCCTCCAGGCCTGATGCATTATTGCCTTTTTTAATTCAACAGGCTGGAGGGGAATAGAACATTTCCCTTCAGTAATTCATCCCCACGGCTGCCCTATTTTGTCATTTTAATTAAAACCAGCCCCAGCCTGAGTTTTGGATGTTTGCAGCCATGAGTATGAAATTAAATCAAGCCCAGGCCTTGGGGTCTGGCTCCTCTTTGACATTTTCTTTTTTGCTATAAAAACCCAACAGGTTCTGTGTGGAAAAGGTGACCCAGAGCCATCAGGCTCTGCCAGGAGGAGTTTTCCCAGTTCCTGCTGGATTTGCTCATCGGGTGGGAGAGGCAGCCAGGCCCAGGGATCTGATGGGGAATTTGGGAAGAAGCAGCTCCTGGGAATTTGCTGCTGATGGAGACAGGAGCAGCACTGCCTTCACCAGCTCCTCACAGGTTTCTTTAGGATGGAGAGCAGGCAGTGGGGTTGTGACACCCCAAAACTCAGCCAATTTTTAAACCACAGGCCTGGACTCCATTTTGCTTTGGAGAACTTCCATTATTATTATTATTATTATTATTTTTTTTTTTTTTTTAATAATATTAGAAGTAAATCCAGTGTTACCTCTCATCTCACATAGAGAAAAAAAAAACAAACATCCCAACCTTAAAATATAGAGGGCAAAGGGATTTTTATTCCATGTCCTGGGCACATGGATTCAGTCCCATCTCCAGCCAGCCATTCCTCCTTCCCACCTGGAATTTTCCTCAGTACTTCTCCTGAACTTTCCTTTCTTCAAGGTTAAATAATCTGCCCAAGCTGCTTTGATCCCTGGTAGGGTTTTTATTGTGATTTATGAGGTATTCAGTGTTTTTCTTAAACCCACAGCTTCAAGGCTGGGCTGTTACCTGGGAATCACACGTTTCACTTCAAAAAAAAAGAAAAAAAAAAAGCTTTTCATGTTGGCCTTTAGAGTGGAAAAACATGAGCAGTGCCACAGCTAATGGCTCAGAAACAAAGAGAAGAAGGAAAAGGGAAAGGAAACCAAGTAGAATTTGTGAAATGTGATTTTTTCCCCCACAATTACAAGTTTTCCCTGTGCCTGATTCTGAATATTCCTGAGGAGAAGCACAGGAATGGGGGGAGGAAAAGGGAAGAAGCAGCACAGCCAATTCCAAATACCTGAGCAGCAGCAGATGGACAAAAACAGGAGGAAGTCTTGCAGGATGAGTCAAGATTGGGATTTGCACAAGGAAAAAAAAAAAAAAAAAAAGTTCTTTCCAAAATCACAAAACCCCCCACGAACCCAGAGATGCTGTCAGCAAGTCCCTGGGATGGTGGAACCTCACACCCAGGGAAATGGGAACGTGCAGAGCCAGGGAAGCATCAACCCAGAGCCCTTTGCTGCTCTCCTGGATCCCAGGACTGCCAGGAAAGCAGGGACAGAAGGAGAGAGGGATGCAGCCCCAGGAATGCTGTGGATAGCAAGGAAATACTGAAAATTCCCTAAAATCCCTGCTCTGACCTCCCCACGAAGCTCGTGGCCATCAGCACAGCTTTATGGGAGGGCTCCAGCAAAGGCTGGAGAATAAATTAAATCATCCAAGTCCCCTGGAAAAAAAAAACGGAATCAATCTCATTTGCACGTCTCCCCCACCATCTCAAAGTGCTGATGTTGGGAGAAAATTCCTCAGATTTCCCTTTTTTCTCACTCTCTGCTCTCACAAACTGTTGTGGTTTAAACCCCAGCAGCTGGTGCTGGGGTTGAAGGGGAAAAAAAGGAAAAGATTTGAGGATTTTCTTCTCCTTGGAGGAGATAACCTGGATTGGGAGCCCTGGGCAGGCACCCTTTGGATTGTGGCATTTTGGGATGGAAAGCATTTGTGAGATTTCCTCCTCATCACTGGCAGTGTTTTATCAACTTCCAAACTGAGCCTGGCCCATGGTGAGGAAATTTTTGGTGAGAAATTGATGAAAATGAAGCAGAGCCAGTGTGGGTTTTCCCATTAAAATATCAGCTGGGATGGGCTGACCTGGAGTTGTGGAACTGGGCAGGAACAATTCAAGGTTCCCATGGCAGGGGATGAGTTTTAAACCCTTTCCAACCCCAACTATTCTGGAATTCCATGAAAAGGAGGTTTGAGATGAATGTTTGATCAGCAAAACCACTTTTTAAAAGTGAGGATTAGAGGTGAAAGCTCAAGGCTCTGGGCACACCACCCTCCCAATTTAAATTTAACCCCCAGCAGCACAGGGGGATGTTTAACCATCACTTCCCTTGGAGGGAATATTTCCAAGCCACGAATCCAAAATGATGATGCAGGATCAGCTTTCCTGGCTTGGAGGGGGAGGAGGAATCCTGCAAACCCTGAGCCATGTGCTGGGGAAGAGTTTGCTCCTAATAAAGCTTGAACTGAAGCCAGGGAAGCTGTACACATGTAAAGGAGAGGGGAAAAAAAACCCCAAAACACAACAAGAAAACCCCAGGCTTTGTGCTTTTAATCTGCATCAAACCTTGCCTGCTGAATGGATATTCAATATTACAGGTACGAGTGATGAGAGGCAACAACACTGAGTGCAGCACCTGCTGCATTTCATGTTTAGGCCCAGGATTCCCAGGAAAATAGATTGGAAAACATAGATTTAGCCATGTTAAATATGACAGATGTCACAGCAAACCCCTCAGTGGGTTGGCACAGCCTGTGGGACCCCTGTAAGGAGCATCCTTTACTTTATTTACTTTATTTATGACTGGGGACTTTATCCACAGAGCTTCACTGCTCTTGATCAGCCTGGATCTGGCAGCTCTGGGAGGGATTTGGAAGCAGCAAATCATTTCCTGCACTGCCTCCAAAAAGTGACCTAAATAAACCCCGAGGAATCAGCTGCTCCTTGGTCACTGCTTCCCTCAGCTCTTTGCTCCTGCCATGATTTTATCTGCAGTTGTGGCAGCACTCGTTCCATTTCAGAGCAGCTTTCTGATGGAGAGATCTCATTTTATAATTTTCCTTTTCCCCTCTGAACAGCAGGAGAAAGGGAGGTGCAGCACTGGCAGGGATTTGATATTCCACACAGCTGGAACTGCTGGATCCCAACCCTGGCTGTGGGTTCCAAGGGGTTAATCAGGATTTCGGGCTGATTTTTTTTTTCCCTGCTGTTCACCCTCTGAGAGCTGAGCCAAGGGGTGACAATGACAAGCAGCAAATGCCTCCTGTCCCCAAAAACTGGTGGTGCCCTGCACTGGTGGAGCTGGGCAGAGAGGATTCCACGGCTGGACTGGCTCAGGTTGTTCCTGAGCTTTGTCAGGCGTGGCTTAAATCACAGAGAGCTTTGCCAGGAGCTTTGTTTGATTCCCCGTGGGTTTGATCAGAGCTCCCTCACTGCTGTCAGGGTCTGATCTCACACTTGAGGGGTCCCTGTGGTCACAGGAGGAGTTTCCTGCCCTGGAAGCTGAGCAGGAGATGGGGCCATGGACCCAAAACTGGGAAATTTTCCCCCCCCAACACAAGTCCCACATCTTCTCTGACCCATTTCCTCACCTGACGAGGAGCAGTGCAATGGAAAACCCTCTGTGACAACAGATTTTCCCCAGGAACCCCATAAAGGACTCAGAAAGGACCTTTATGGCTTCATAAAGCACTTTGCTAACGACTTGCTTTACCACTGCTAAATCTACTGGAATCATTTCTCTTTGGAACTCAGAACTTTCCACATTCAGCCTGCAGGGAAAGGGGAAAAAAAAAAAAATTCAAAAAGGAGTGCTGACATTTGCAAAATACATCTCAACCCATATTAGACGGTGTTAATTAAAATGACTTGCTGGGTAATGAGCTACTAAAAAAAAAAAAAAAAAAAGGGAATCAATCAGAGTCTGAGCTCAATGAAACCCAGTGAGGGACAGACAGGGTTGGGGTCCCTAAATCCCTCAGCCTTTCTTTGTCAGAGATGCTCCAGGCTCCTAAATCATCTTTAGGCTGTGCTGGATCCACTCCAGGAGCTCCACACAGCAGCTCCTTCCTCCCTGTGACTCCCTGAGATGCAGCTCACTCCTTTCCTGGGGTGACAGCACAGCACTCCTGCCACAGGAGCAGCCCCTTGGCCTCAACCAGGCACTGAGGAAGGTAAATTCTCCTGCTGCTCTTTTTTTTCCCCAGCATTTTCCCTCCACCCATTCACTGCTGGGAACAAATCCCAGTGCCAGGAAATGCACAGAGCCCCTCACCTGCCCTGGCTCACCCTCCCAGCACCTGCTGTGATCAATGAGAGGTCAAAGGATGCTCCAAGGACACCAAAAAGCAAAGCAAAAAAATCACTGTTCGCTCTTTCCAGCCTTTCAGGTGGGTAAATCGCAGAGCACATTAACAACGGGGGGGGGGGGGGGAACATTTTATGGCACGACTGCAGGGAAATGGAATTCCATAAACTGAGATGTAACCACCACCCCAAAACGGGGAATTTCTGGGCTTTATAGTGAGACAAAGCTTGGCTGTGCATCTCAGAGCATTTCGCTCCAAAATTCATGTCAACATCTGTCTTGGTTTAAGCGCTTCCCTAACACCAGGCTTTACTGAGCAGGAGCTCATTTCAGCAAATGCACTACAAGGTTTGTGCCTGCTAAAGCTCTTATTAAGTGTCAGAATAAAATGGGCAAAACCTGGCTGGTGAAAGGAGCCTGGCTGACAGCAGAGGAGAAAAGAGGCCTTTATTCATCTCCTGAACAGGTACATTCAGCCAAGCAGCCATAAAAGCTCCGTGCTTCCCCCAGCCCTGCCCTGGAGGATAATCTGCAGAGATAGAGGGGAAGTCGAGTCTCACAGCCCAAATCCATGCAGCTCATCATAAATAACAGAAATGGCTCCTTTTTTTCTTTTTTTTTTCCTTTTTTTTTTTTTTTTTTTCCTCCGTGGGTTCTCCTGAGATTTTCAGCTGAGATGCCAACCTGGGGAAGGGGAGCTGCAGCTCCAGCTCAGCTGGGCTGAGCAGAGGCTCCCAAAAGTCATAAATTTGGCTTAATTCCCTCTCAATTCGAGCTGGGCTTTGCAGCAACGCTGCAGAACCACAAGTTTGTATTTCCAGCCTTGTTTACTAAACCCTTACACTCCTTCTAAGCATTCCCCTTTCACCATTTTAACTGTGCTTCTAAAACCCAACCAGAAAATGCAGCTTTTTCTCCTCTCCAGCCCTCACCTCCACGCGTTCAGAGCCAACACACCTTTCAAATCTCGGAATAAATAAGTGATTAGTGCCCAAGGATCCAGCAGCCTCCCCCTGTTCTCTCCTCCCCAGCTGTGCACAACTGGAGCCTGGGCAGAGCCAAAAGCAGCAGGAGGTTAAAGAGGGAAGAGCATCCTCTGTTCCCTGTGCCCAGAGATCTCTCCTCCCATCCTCCTCATCCCCAATATCCTGCCACCAACACCAGCCCAGCTGTGCTGCCAATGGAAAACTCCTGCAGTGGGGCTGGATAAGAAAATTCTGCTGGTCACACAAAGGACAGGATTCCTGCAAAGCTGGCACAGGACACCCAGGAGTTTGGCTCTGAGCTTTTCCTGCCTGCTGGGGACTCAAATAATGGCTAAGAGCTGTCGGGGAAGGTTGGGATGAAGGCCACAGTACAAGCTTCCATTTATTCCTGCAAAGGCCCTGCCAGGCAGGAGGATGGTCACACACACATTTCAGGTCGAATCCCTTCAATAATGGATTGGCAGCAGCAGGAGGGCTCTGAAGGCAGCTCTGAGACACCAGGGCAGACCATGGAGCCAGATCCAAGCCCGTGGAAAAAAAAGCAGGAATGTGCCTGAGAACACGTGTAGGGAATTGTTGTGGAAAACCCCAACACCTCGGTGCTGCCAGTGCTGGATGACAGCCCTGAAATTCCCCAGGCTCCACTCGGGGGAAGGCAGAGCAGGAGAGACAAACAAACAGGAGGGAGGGGATGTGGTTACTGAGTTAAAGAGGAATGAGAGTTACACACACACAGAGACTTTTTTAGGGAAAGGAGGTGTTTTATTGAGAGTGTGATTTGTATTTATGGGGTGTTTTGTGGAGTTAAGACAAGACAAGTAGTTTATTGGATAATTGAGAAAACGTTTTTTTTGGGATAGTATTTTAGAATGAGTTTTACGGTTGGTACTAGGTGTTAATTTAATGTTATTAATTTTATTTTGGGAGAACATTTTTTTTCCTGGAGTTGAACACGTTATCAATTTGAGAACAGAGCTGAGAGAATCAGGAGAAGCTCCAGCCTGGGAATGATTTTCCTGGCTGTAATTTCAGAGCAGAAATGTTGGCATTCTCCCCAACAAAGGGGAGGGGAAGCCATCCATCACCTTCTAAAGACGATTCTGCTGCAGCCTGGGGAAGTTCAAGGGGTGAAATGGGGGAGTGGGCACACCTGGCTGCACCTGAGCTGCTTCCTTCCCTTTCCCCACCTTTCCTGGCAGTGACTTTTGAAAATTATCTGCATGGAGAGGGTGTTCTGATAACGAGAGCACAAATATAAATCCCTTTGCAGAAGGAATCCTTACAGAACCCAAAGCTTGGTGCACACCAGCACTGGCACAGCCAGGCTTGGAAGAATCCACATCCACCCCAGGGACTCCACAGTTGTCTCTTCCTCACTGGTTTTCTTTTCTTTTTGTTCAAAAATTTAACAAAACCCAATTCTCCATGCCCCAAAGAACTGGGCACCAGTGTTGGGAGCACAAGAGGAGTTTGTGCAGGGAGACTTTGGCACAACGGGGTTAAGGACATCTTTTATTTCTAATAAATTTGGCAGGACTTCCTTTAGTCAAAGGCAAATAAGAAGTGGCTTTGTCATTAAAAAATAAAAAGGGGGGGGATTAAGGAAATCTTCAACAGAGGTAGAGATGCCAGAAGAATCTGTTGCCTTCAGAAAACATTATCAGCATCTTTGTCAGAAACCTGATTTCCCTCTTTCTTCATAAATTACAGAAAATGGGGGAAGGCAGGAATAAATGATGAATGAATGACCTTAATTAAATAGTAAAAAAAAAGGAAAGAGGGACTTGGGGCACTGTATTTTAATTCAGTCTCTGACAGGACTTCACAAGCCTGAGGACAATATTTTAGTTATTTTATTTTATTTATTGCAAAGGAAGTGCTGCATTGGCAACCTTCACCCCCTGCTCGAGAGGAAAAGTGGGAGAGTGGAAAACTTTGGGAAAAACCCCTCTGAGAAGCCATTTGGGAGAAAAATTCCATAATAAAGAGTTTTCTGGAGCTCCCAAAGCTGTGGGAGCTGTGAGTGTTTCCCCCAACCTTGCTCAGCTGGGTGGGATTTTCCTGGGAGCTGAAAAAATCAGGGAAATTCTGTCACCCTGTGGACCAAAACCAGAGGTTGTGAGGGGGAACATCAGGGAAAGGGGAATTTTTTATTTTCATTTTTGCATCTCAGGAGGTGAACCCTCCTTTTTTGGGTGGGTTTAAGCAGGAATTGTGTGAACACAGGCAGAACAAATGTGGTGTTGGGGACCCTCTCCTGCTTGCAGGCAACATTTAGGGGCAAAAGAAACTCATGAAAGTGATGAAAAATATCTCCCCAAACATTTTCATTGCTCCACCCAAAACACCAAGCCTTTAAAACTGTGTGGGCCTGACTGGAGTAGCTGCTCCTGCCAAAAAAATAAAAGATTATATATAAAGGATTTTGGATTATTGCTATTAAAATCTCAGCCCAGGGAGGCTGCAAAGGTGCCTCCCAAAGCAGCGTTTTATCATCATTTTGGGTTCACAAGCACAATGAGAGTAAAAAAAAAAATTAAAAAATCCCAAAACACATTCTCAGAGAGCTTTTCCTTCTTTCCTTTCTCTCCCAAGCCCTTGCAGCTCTAATAACCAAGGCTCAGAGACAGCTCCAGCCTGAATTTCCTGCATTTAGGGCAGAGCTGGAGCTGATTTGTATTCATCATGAACATGAAATTCCCCATCCCACAGAGCAGAGCTCGAAAGGCTCCAGGCCCAAAGTCAGCACAGGGGGTTGGAACTCATTCAGAAATTTTTAAATAAAGATTCCCCAAGCGTTTCTTTCGGGTTAGGGGAGGATTTATGGGCTCAGAGAGGAGAGGTTCTCAATACATTTTTCTCACAAATCCCAACGGGGTGGGGATAACACTTTGGGAGATAAATGGCAGTGGCAGGGAGCTCCTGTTCCCAATTCCCCATCACAATTCTCCTCCTTCCCTGGCCAGTCTGGAAGCTGGAGGGGTTGGATTCACCTCCCAGTTTGAGGTGTTCTCCTCTGCCCTAATTATTTTGGACCTTTAGGCAAGCCAGAAATGTTTCCAAGCTTTTTCCTTCAGCTGCACCAGCAGGAAGCAGAGCCTTGATCCCAACAAAAATCCCAGAAACTCCCTGATTTTGGGGCATTTCACAATGTCAGGAAGCTTCTGCAGGATAATTCAGATTTATTGATGCAGATCCCAAGGGAAGGGAGGGCAGGGATCTCTTGAATCCCAGCAGGAACCCAGCTGGGATAATTCCCTGGATTCTCGTCCCAGTGGGGTTTTGCTGGGAGCTGAAAAAAAAAAAAAAAAAAATCAGGGAAATTCAGCTACCCCAGGAAAAAATGGGCCAAAACCAGAGGCTGGGAGGGGAAACATCAGGGAACATCCCAGCTCCTGGGGGGCTCTGGCAGCTCCCAGCTCCAGCATCAATATTAATCTGCTCATTAACAGAGCCTCGAGAAAAGGGAGAGAGGGGAAAAATAAAAAAATGGATGGAATCAGCAAACCAATCCATCCTGGAGATTTTTGGGCTGTTCACTATGGATTTCTTTCTTCCACCCTGACTCAGGCAGAGCAGGGAAGGGGGGGGGGGGGGGGGGGTGAGACCTGTGCAGTTCAACAAATCAATTGATGAATTTTCTCCCTGACATTCAGGGTCTGAGTCCTGGGCTAATCGTAAAAAGGCACTGCCAGAGGATTTTAATAAATCCCTTTAATTAAGTGATATGTTTTAGAATTAAATTATGATGAAAACCATAAATCCTTTCCCAACAAATGGAGTTCAGTGTGCACAGAAGGAAAAGGGCATTCCTCTTCTATCTTGCTGTTTTTTCCCACCCCTTAATACAACAGGATTCAAACAATTCATTATCAAACAATACAGGAAGCTGGGCCATCTATCACCCTGCAATCCAGGCTTTTAAATTAGTGGGATTTAGCCTTGCACTAACTAATCCTGTGCCAGCAGAATGGTTGAGATTTTTTTTTTTTTTTTTTCCCCCCCATCCCACCTGGAGCTTTGCTCCAGAGGTAATTCCCCACAAATGGGGCTGAAAACACCTTGGAATGGAGGTGGGCCAGCATGGGATGTCTCAGCAGTGTCCCAAAATTCAGGAAGAATTAGAAAAATTTCAGTTTAATCAACCTGACCAGATCCAATGGTGGGGAAGAAAGGAGAGGAGATGAACTCCTTGCTCCAAACTGGGGGTTTGAGGAGGTGGGAAATGACAATTCCAGGAGGGGGGGAAAAAAAAAAAAAGTGTGGCTGTGCTGCTTAAACCACCCTCCCTGTGCCTGTTCCTCGATTCCTGCTTTATCCTGGACATTGAACACAAAGGGAAACCTCGAGCCAGGTCAGCCTAGAGCAGGAATTACACAAAAACAATTTTGGGGGGGGGAACAAACAAAAAAAACCCACAAACCCAACTCCCAAACCACACACAGAGCCCTTGCACGAAGCTTTCCCTGCTCCAGGGGCTGCTTTATCCATCACTTTATCCATCACACCGGGGGTGGGAAGGCAGAGCTGCCTCAATGCAGCACAGAAAGTCAATAAACGACGAGGGAAACTTAACAGCAGGAGCAATCGCTCCCCCAGCCGCTGCCTTGTCACGGCAGAGGCAAACAGAGGCTCTTTGTTCACATATTTACCTTTCCCCACCGTCATTAGAGTCTCTGCATAAATAAAAGGCTCGTTTTTCTCCTCCCTCCTCCTCCTCCTCCGGGATAGAATTGCAAACAGCTCAGGGTCCCCGGCTGCTGTCGTGCCCTCCTCCAACAAGGCTGATGGTAATGGCAGGAAGAAAGAAAATAATAATAATAATAATTATTAACATTAAAAAACCCCCAAACCAACAAATCCCCCGTTAAAAATCGCTGCCGAAGGTTGCAAACGAGGTGAGAAAAACCCCAAACGAATAAAACAACGCAGCAGCGAGGAAATAGAGGCTCACAAGAGCAACTTTCTCAGCATTCAGGCCTCTGTTGCTATAGGAGGTGCAGGGCTCTGCTGCTATTTCTGGGCTCGACCAGGACCAGGAGCATCACTTGCCACACTCCCTGCTCCCACTGGGAAAAATCCTGCTCCAACACAGAGCAATTCAGCCCCAAACCAAGCAGTGGCACAGCCACTTCAATTTTTCCTCATGAATCTTTACTAATCAGAGAAATCTATAAGTTCAGAGAAATTGCTCATGTTCACTAAAAAAAAAAGCCTCCAAACTCATTGTTCTAATTAATTTTTTAAAACCTAAACCTCGCTCAGCCTTTTATTTTATTTATTTTTTCTCCTCTCCATTTTCTAAGTGCTAGCAGCACTAAACCTCCTGGTTTACCTGGCTCCTGAGCCTTCTCAGCTTGCAAAGGAACACAGAGGCAGCAGCTGCTGGGTTTTTATGGGGTAAAAGCAATGAGGAAGCTCACCTGAAGAAAGCCTGGTTTAGTACCAGCTGTCTCTGAATTAACCCTCTCCAATTTGGGGAATCATGCAAATCTGAATTCTTTACTAATTGATTTTTTTGGGGGGGGCTTTTCTTTTATTTTATTTTGTCTCACCTCTCCCAGAGCAGGGGTATTTTACACAGGGACACTTCCCCACGTGCATTTGTCACCTCTTTATTGCCAGCAACCCCTTGATCCCAGACTTCTGCTTCTGGCAAGGTGAAAAAAAAAAAAACCCTCCAGGAATCACAAGGTGAGACCAAGAGCAACAGGAGCTGCTGTTTTCCTGCTCCTCTGTGAAACCAAAGGTCATAAATCTCCCAGTTAAAATTCTCTTGATTGATGAAACACAACTTATTGCTGGTAAAACACCCTTGTTTTCAATAATTAATATACAAGATACCTCGAAGAAAGGCAGAGATCTGGCGGAGGGGAAGGTGCAATTATTGTTTCATTAAAGATTGATTACATGTGCGGCCAGTCATTTGAATAATGGCTCTGCTGACACCTGAAATGGAATGATAAATGAGGCTGGGGCCACTGGATGCACAGGTTGGCTCTGGAATGCCAGGGAGAAGCAGCAGCATCTCTACAGCCCGAAAGGTCAGCTGAAATATTAAAGAGCTGAAGATCAAGTAACTGTGAATAAGGTCAAACAGAGTGTTATGGGGACAGGAGAGGAATTAATTGAGTGATAATTGTCCCGCGTTTATGCTCTCGTTTTTATTTCACTTTTTGTTGGGAGAGGAAGCCAAAGGAATGGGAATTTAGGGGGGTTGGAAGCAAGCACAGGAGGATTTCTCTGCTCGGAGATGCCCATTCCAAGTGACAGGAGCCACCTGGGAAAGGGAGTTGTCACCGTGGGGGTGTCACCTGCTCCTGGGAAAAGTGCCTCGGGATATCTGGGAGGGACAGGAGGTGACACAACTCAGCTGATCGGGGAGAGGTGGCTCCTGTCCCAGCACCAGGTGACACACAGGACAGGAATTCAGGCTTCTCCGAGGCTGAATCCTGGCAAAGGCTGGGACAGCATCTCCTGACTCCAGAGTGTGATGGATCCCCCCAGGCAGGAATTCCCAGCAGATCCAACCTCCCCAGCCCAGGGCTCTGCAGGAGGAGAAAGAGACCTGGATTTTCTGCAGGAGAGAAAGGCCCTGGATTTTCTGCAGGAGAGAAGGAGCCCTGGGTGCTCTGGAGGAGAGAAGGAGCCCTGGGTGTTCTGTAGAATAAGGAACCCTGGATTTTCTGCAGGAGAGAAGGAGCCCTGGGTGTTCTGCTGGAGGAGATGGAGCCCTGGGTGTTCTGGAGGAGGAGATGGAGCCCTGGGTATTCTGAAAAAGAGAAGGTGCCCTGGGTTTCTGCAGGAGAGAAGGAACTCTCGGTTTTCTACAGAAGAAGGAGCCCTGGGTTTTCTGCAGGAGGAGAAGGAGCCCTGGAATTTCTGCAGGAGGAGAAGGAGCCACGGGTTTTCTACAGGAGAGAAGGAACTCTGGATTTTCTACAGGAGAGAAGGAGCCCTGGGTGTTCTGTAGAATAAGGAACTCTGGATTTTCTGCAGGAGGAGAAGGAGCCCTGGGTGTTCTGGAGGAGAGAAGGAGCCCTGGGTTTTCTGCAGAATAAGGAGTTCTGGGTTTTCTCCCTGCCCACCTCCATCCCTGCAGCTCCCAAGCACACAGGGAAGGGAAGCAGAGAGGGGGGACAGGTTTGGGACAGAAAGCAGCTCCCAGTTCAGCTCAGGTGAGGGATGCTCTGTTCAGGTGCCAAGTGGCACCCAGGGCAGGGACCCCACCCTGCAGTCCCTGAGCCTCCAAGCCACCCCTGGGTGCTGCTGTGTCAAAGCACAAAGCCCACGCCCCACAGCTTGTTGTGCACAGCAGGGATGGAACGTTCCCCTCTTTCCCACAACAAAGTGAGGAGCAGCCCCACTCCAAGGTCATCCTGCAGCCTGGAGTTTGCCAGGCAGGAGTTCCAGTAAGAAAGAACAAACACATGCTGGAAGTAAATGCCTTAATTATATTAATGATTGGTTTTGCCCTCGACTGCAGCGCTAAGGAGACCCTCTTCTATCAAAGTCAATTAAAGGCTTGCTACTCTCCTCAAGCCCAGCAATAAAACAAGAGCTGTACATATCCATTAAGCTGCAGTAGACATCCATTAAACTCGCTTTTGCTGCTGCAGTTCATTTACTGCCAGGTTTGGACTGGATCCTGCTCTCATTTCTGTGGGTTTTACCCTGGTGTAACAACAGGGACTTGGCAGGCTGATTTACTCCAGCCCAGTGCAGATCCACGCTGGTTACAAAGGGGATGAGACTGAAACTCTCATCTTAAAGACCTGCAAATAATCGTTGTGCATCAATAAAACCCAGAGATCCAGGGTGTGCTGAGCAGCCCGGGCTATTCTGAACACACACACACACAAATATCTGTGTGTGACTCTTGGGGGGAATTTCTCCTGGAGGTGGGAAAGCTTTCTGCCTCGGAAAGTCTGGGAGGAAGAGGAGCTCTGTCTGTGCCCCTGGATCTTGGGAATGGAGCTGGGGGTGATGCTCAGGGTGGCAATGAGCTGGGCCAGCTGCACTGAGGTAATTTCCCTCTGGAAAACCATTCCCAAATCAAAGCAAATCCCAAGCTGGGAAGCTCCAGACCCTCATCTGCACTCAGTTATTCAACTAAATCACTTTAAAAATGTTTTTTTTCCCCCCCTTTTATCACACTTGGCTGGAAGTTCCTTGGAAGGGGAGCAAGTGTGGGACTGAGTTTCTCCTCAGTGTTTTATCAGACACCAGGAGCTTCCCTGGATCTCACTCTGCTCTCAGCCAACCCTTCAAAGATCAACCTTCACAAAGGCATTTTGAGCTTCCCTGCTGCACTCAGATTAAAATCCAGTCTCACTTCCATCCCCACAGAGCTCCAGAGGTGCTCTGGGAACAGAAAATCTCAGTTCTCTCCTGGGGGCTCAGGTTTTTCCCCCACAGGAAAGATGCTGCTGTGGCAGACACAGCTCAGGCACCAGCCAGGGATGCAGCAGACACAGAAAATTTAACTTTTCCTGATTAGTGTTGGTATTTCAAAGAGCTCTTGGGGAATGTGCTCGAGGAGTGCAAGACAAGGTGTTGAAATCATCAGCACTTTAAAGGTGCCTTTGCTTCCCTCAGATTTCCTTCAGAAGAAATCTCAGGGCAGTTTTCTTCAAAGGAGCTGGAGATAACAGGGAAGTGGTGGAGAGGCAGGAGAGGGACAGGAGAAATCCGTGTTTGCCTGTGGGCAGAGCACAGGGGCTGCCAGGGGAGCAGGGGACACTTCCCGGGGATGTCCCAGTGGTTTTTGTGCCAAGCTGAGCAAACAGGAGGAAGAATCCCACCCCAGCAGACCCCAAAACATCTGTCCCTTTGTCCCTTTGTCCCCTTGTCCCTCTGAGCTCCCTGTGCCTCACTCCAGGGATGCCCAGGAAGGAATTCCTGGGTGGAATTATCCCTTCTCACTCCTGCAGGATCTGTTTGCTCTGGTTTTTTGGGGGGTTTGGGGCTCTCGTTTTGCCTTGGGCACAGCTGGGAGCACAGAGCTGGAATGTCACAGCCCCTGGGATGGGCAGGGCTGGAATGAGGCTGAGGGAAAGGAAAAGGAAAGGAAAAAGGGGAAGGAAAAAAAGGGGAAAGGAAAGGAAAGGAAAGGAAAGGAAAGGAAAGGAAAGGAAAGGAAAGGAAAGGAAAGGAAAGGAAAGGAAAGGAAAGGAAAGGAAAGGAAAGGAAAGGAAAGGAAAGGAAAGGAAAGGAAAGGAAAGGAAAGGAAAGGAAAGGAAAGGAAAGAAAGGAAAGGTCAGCACACCCTTGGCTGTCAACGTGGCCCTGCAGAAAGAAAACTAATTAAAACTCCAGGCTCCACAGCCAGGAATGCAGATCCTTACATCTGTCCTGGCCTTCATTATCCACCTCGGAGAGCTTCTTCAGGAAAGGGAAAACAGCCCATATCCAGCCTAATTGGCTTAATTTCTGTAACTGCCTTCCCCCTGAGATCTATTTCTGAAACAATTTCCACTGTTCTTTCAATATCCTCTTCTTATCTCCTTATCATCATCTCATTCATCCCACTTTGGAAAGAGGCCCAATGAAAGAACAAAAAAAAACCCGGAGTTTCTTTTGTTTTATGCAGCACATGATGTGAATTTCCCAACAGCAAAATTTTAGGGTCTTCTCCTGATCAATCCTTGATTTCTTTTATTCCTGACTAGGAATTAAAATGATATTTTTGAGGCAGAAGATGAATAACAACAGCAGCAGTCCTCCCATGTTCTTGGTGGAATTTTCTCAATTTTAAAATTGAGACAGGCTATTTTTGTAAATCAAAAGTTCAGCTTCAAAGAGGAAAAAATTCACTCACACTCAGGAGGTCTGAGCCACCTCTCCCATCTGTCTCCCACTCTCCAAACCCTCCAGAAATGCTCCCAAACCCATGGGCTTTACAAAGGCTTTGAGCCGTTTTCCTTCTCAGTGTGGCCTTTAATAATTAAAGAGAAAAGAAAAAAAAAATGGAGGTGAGAGCTCTGAGATTTAGCAGCCCCAATAAAGGCTCTGTACACAGTGATTTACAGAGCTCTGCTGACTCAAGGAGAGAAATGTGTGCCACTGCTTGATTTATGAACACCCACCTGGCATTTGCAGAATCCTTGGAGCAGCAAATTCTCGGGTCAGTAACTCTGGCAGTGCCCAGACCCAGAGCAGGCACTTTGCTTGTCTTTATTTCCCTTTTATTTCCATTTTATTTCCCTTTTATTTCCCCTTTTATTTCCCTTTTAAAAATCACATTACCACCAACGCTGAGCAAGGACACCCCAGGGCCAGGGACACAGGGTGGGTGTGAAGCTGCAGATCCCTGATCGTGGATTTGGGATGGATTTCATGGCAGGAAAACCATCAAAGCCAAATCTTTATTTTGGCAATTTCAGCTTCCCAGGGTGGATCCTCTGTGGATGCAGATTCTGATCCCAGTTCTGAGATGGGTGGATGATACCAGAAAGAAGATGCTGCAGGTGCATAAATTCCTTTTAAAATTCTGGTCTAAAATTAAATGAAAGGATTAAATTTTTCTCTCTTCATTTATTTAAAGCAAAACCAGCCGGTTTCAGGTGTGCCTTTAAACTGGAGCCTCTCAGCTCAGCAGCTTCTGAATGGTTTTGGTTCCACCTCTCTGAGGAGACAGCAAACAACCCCCAGGATGTGATACCTGGGCCAAAAAAGGGATGGATTCCCTTTTTTAATCGATCCCACAATGTTCCCACAGCCTTTCTGTACGGGAGAATTTACCTGGTAAATGAGGGACAGGATCATTCAGAGTGCAAGGCATGGGATGGAGCTGGGAAATGCTTCCAGTGCAGGATTGAAGAGCAAAGGGGAGTGGGTGGACAGGAACAGGCTGAGAGGGACTTGGGGCATGGAATGGACCAAGGGGAATGGCTTCAGACCGAGAGAGGGGACATTGGGATTGGACTTCAGGCAGGAATTGTTCCCTGTGAGGGTGGGCAGGGCTGGCACAGGGTGCCCAGAGCAGCTGTGGCTGCCCCTGGATCCCTGGCAGTGCCCGAGGCCAGGCTGGACATTGGGATTTGGGACAGTGGGAGGTGTCCCTGAATGGCAGGGCTGGGATCAGATCAGCTTTAGGATCCCCAAACCCAAACCCAAACCATGCTGGGATTCTTTGAAGAGCTGTGATGGTGTGGAGGGGATGTGGAAGGAAAGGATGGCAAAAAACCCCAAATTTCTTTTCATTTCTGAGCTGACAGCCAGGATCCCCATTCCCTGGAAATTCACCTTTCCCTGGAGCTGGAACCACGACAAATTCCAAACATTGATCTTTCCTGGACATCACTTTATTTACAACCCATCCCAGCAGAGCTGAGCACTGCACTGCTCTCTCCTCTGCCTTCTTTTCCCTTTTCCCCCTCATTCCCAAAACCCAGAGCACTATTCCTTAGTGCTGGAATATATTTAGCCAGCCTAAAATCCAGGGAATAAAATGAGTCAGCAACTCAGTAATGAGAGAACTCCTCCGAGCAAAAGAGGGTGAGAACTCTGTGCCACGGTGAAAGTCTGAAAAATCAGCCCCATCCTGCTGCTCCTTTTCCTAAGGAACATTCCTGATGGTTTTCCTGGAGAGGAGAGAGTGCTGGGAGCTCAGCAGTGGGGACAGATGGCCCTGGATGGGAGCACGGCAGCCAGGGAGGGAGGAAAAGCAACTCCATGGGGTGGAACCTGCCAGGGAAAGTCAGGGAAAGTCAAAGAAACTCGGGAAATTCAGGGAAATTCAGGGAAACTCAGGGAAACTCAAGGAAAACTCGGGGAAACTCAAGGAAACTCAGGGAAATTCAGGGAAATTTAGGGAAACTCAGAGAAACTCAGGAAAACTCAAGAAAATTAAGGGAAATTTAGGGAAACTCGGGGAAATTCAGGGAAACTCAGGGAAATGCAGGGAAATTCAGGAAAACTCGGGGAAACTCAGGAAACAGGGAAATTCAGGGAAATTCAGGAAAATTTAGGAAAACTCAGGGAAACTCAGGGAAAATCAGGAAATTCAGGGAAATTTAGGGAAACTCAGGGAAACTCAGGGAAACTCAAGGAAACTCAGGGAAATTCAGGAAAATTCAGGAAAATCAGGGAAACACAAGGAAACTTAGGGAAACTCAGGAAAATTCAGGGAAACTCAGGAAACTCGGGGAAATTCAGGGAAACTCAGGAAACTCAGGAAAATTCAGGAAAATTCAGGAAAATTCAGGAAAACTCAGGGAAATTCAGGGAAAATCAGGAAATTCAGGGAAATTTAGGGAAACTCAGGGAAACTCAGGGAAATTCAGGGAAATTCAGGAAAACTCAAGAAAATTCAGGGAAATTTAGGGAAACTCAAGGAAACTCAGGAAAATTCAGGGAAACTCAGGGAAATTCAGGAAAACCCAGGAAAATTCAGAAAGACAGGAGAACTCAGGGAAACTCAGGAAAATTCAGGGAAATTCAGGATAGTGGAAGGTGTCTCCTAATCCATGGATGAGATTTAAGGTCCTTTCCAAGCCATTCCCTGATCCTATTAAAAAAAAAAAATCATTCAGCCCCCCAGCCAGGGTAGGTGCACACAGGGGATGAGGTGATGGGTTGGAAATGAGTTTTAGCAGAATTTCTCCATCATGAACGTAATAATGAAGTTTTTAATAACATTTTCACCTTTCCTTGCTCCTCCAGCCTGGAAAAATCACAGCACCCCTTTGGATCAGTGGAAAGGGGTGAGGTTCTCCCAGTTGATCCAATCATTAATTTTGGAATAAAGAATATGTTCTGAAAAACTCTGAAATGTCTGAAATTCCCCTAAATCTCTGGATTTCCTGTCTGTGGAACAATCCATCACTTTGCAGCTCCAGGCCCAGAAGAATCTGAATTTTGATTGCTTTTAGTGCCAGCATTTCTTCATCATTTGGTGGATTTTATTTTTTCCATATGCAAACACGACAGGGTAAAATCTCAGCAGGGATAATAGATGCTCGACAGGTGCCAAAAATAAAAAAAACCAGCAGATGCTACACAGGAACTAAAGGTGTTGAAAAGCTTTCACAACTCTCGTGCTCCTTGGGAAGTGCTGCTCCTTCCCCCTCTCCACACTCCAGGGATAAAAATGCAGTTTTTTTACCCCAGTATTTCATGCTGAAGACTTCAGTTATTAACCAAGGATGTGCAGTGGGCCAGGGAAGATCTATCCCTCAACCTCTGAGAAAAATCACTCAGGATAAAATGGATTCCTTTGCTCCTTGAAGCCTTTTATTTCACACAGGTGGCTCTCCCAGCTTTTCCTGCAGGAACTCGGGCCAGGCAGGCACTGAGGGGGATTATTTTTCATTTCTCCTCTCTCCTCTCATTGCCACAGGCTCAGAAATCTCTCCTGAAATGCAACATTGCTCGTAAAAGGGCAAAGCTGAAGCTCCAGCCGTGGGATTGATGAATCCAGCACCATCCCTGCCTTGCTGGGGCTTGCAAAGCTCCCACATTTCATTTTTCCCGCTGTGATTTATGGCACAGAGGAGGGTGGGGAAGACCCTGCTCGGGTTATTTTGGAGGGAGGTGATGGGTTTTGCAAAAATAAGAAAAGTGCTCTGACCCTGGCAGCAGCAGGGAATGGTGAAGCCCCACACGTGGAAACTTCTCCAAAGTCTCTCAGAGCTGCTGGTGATGAGGAAAAAAAAATACTGAGCTTGCCTTGATTGCCTGTCAAGTGAAATGATTCCTCCTGGGTGAGCAGATATTTGCAAGGCTGCATTTCTGTGGTATTTAAACATATGGGCAGTGGATCCATCACTGTGACAAATGAAGCACGACGGATTTAGAAAAGCAGCCACACCCCAAAGCTGGGCAGGGACTGGGGATTTGTAATTTTTTATTTTTTTTCCCCCATTTTTAGAGGAGCTCTGAGCATCACCTCAGAGGAGAAAGCTGCCCTGCAGCAGAAACACTTGGGATGTGGCTTGGGCTGGGAGCACAGGGACAGCAGAGCTTAAATTAACAAATAAACCCAATCTAAAGAGGAAAAAATGTTTATCCCTCCCAACCTCAGCCATCCTGAGCAATCCTGACTGATTAACACACACCTAGCATGGGATTTACCTCTGCTCCTGGAATTCTGGCTCTGGAAAACAAAAGGGAGCAGCCAGAGCCCCATCACAGCAGGAAATGTGGGATTGGGGGGTGCTTGGGGCCTCTCCCTGCACCCCAACATCCCCAAAAGAGCCTGATCCAAACTCTGCATCCCAGGAGGAAATCCATGGATCTGATCCTCACCCCGTGCAGTGCCTGCAAGTCCAGCTGGGGAGGATTCCAGGAATTGCAGTCCAAAAGCATCTTCCTCCAACCCCTATAAATCACCTGCCCAGCCCCTCTAAATCTCACCACTCAAAGGCAGCAATTCTCAAGGGCTGATTTTTTACAGCCAGCTGAAAAATTTCCCTCCAAGCAGCTCTTTTAGGAATAAATGGCTTTTTAACAACATGGACACCTGGCAAAGTTTCTCGTTTGGAAAAGTTTGTCAAGCAGAAAAGAGTAATTTCTGAAGATTTCTGGAGTTTTGGGTTGATGACAGAAAAAATTGAATGTTTTTTCATAGGTTTTCTCCCTGGACAAAAAGGGACAAATGTATTTTAACCCCATTGAGTTTTTCAGTGTTAGTTTATTTAGGTTTTTTCCATGTAGGGATGTGTTAAAGGGATTCCCAGCATTACCTGACATAGAAAAAGCTCTGTGCCAACAGGCCAGGCTTGAAATAATAAATTAATTATGGGAAAAGAGAACAGGACTTGGAGAGGGTGACAGGTTGGGACCTTTATCCTGATTAAATTCCTCCTCTTCTCGATTGGATCATTCAAATTCCTTCCAGGAGCTGCTCCTGGAGTTCCTGGCTCCCTTTCCTGCCTTTATTTCCAGCCCAAATAAATGATCACAATCAGCAATAAATGATCACAGTCACTCCATAGTGAGATTCCCACTTTCCCCTCGCCCTTCACTGGAGATTTTTCAGCCTGGATTCCTGAACTCCTCTTTCCTCCAGCTCATTTACACCATCTCAACAGCAAAAAATGGGCACTTTATTATCTGCAATTGGCCCTGCCAGAGGACTGGGGTCGTTCTTGTGCTGCCTCTCAGCTCTGGTAGGTTTTTTTTTTTTTCTCTCTGAATGATATTTCCAAGCCCTTGAGAGAGAAAGAACATTTGTTATTGATAGAATTTCCATTTAAATTGAGGATGTTGCTCAGTGCAACACGTGTTCAACCAAACTCTTTCTCCCCCAGCAAAAACAGCGAATTATATGAGGGGGGGAAAAAAAAAAAGAAAATAATGTTGGGAAGAGGAGAGGGGAGGGGGGTGAAAGGGAGAAATCACAAAAGCTGCTGTGAAATCCAGCTGGAAATCTGCCTGTAATGAGACATCTCGATCTTAATAAGGCTGTGGGTAAAGCTTGGATTACACAGCCAGCTTTGTGCTGCTTCCCCTGACAGCTCCTTTCTGTGCCTGCCAATCCGATTAACTCTGCAAAATGAGAGACAAAACAACGTGAAATCTCGGGCTTTAAAAAAAAAATAAACAGGAATTCAGCCGTGTGGAGGGTGCTGCAAAGCCTTTTCTGGAGGGGAATGGCTCCGTGGCACAGCCAGTTTCAGATGGGTTTGGTTTGAGCCACAAAGGGCTGGGAATTAAAGGTAAGGATCCCCAAAATAATTGGAAAATTCATCCTGATGGAGCCTGGGAGTTCTCCCCATCCCTGAGCAGCGGGAGGAAAGCTCTGGAGCAGGGAGAGGAGGAGGAATGGAGGCTCCTCCATGATTTCAGTCCTCCAGCTCTGGAGTGATGCTGATTTGGGGGGTCCTGACCAGGGATGGGTCCCAGAGCTCCAAAGCTCTGATGAAACATTGAAACACACAATCCCAGGATGATTGTATGCAGGGGCTTTTATTGAAGAGCTCTGGGAATCAGGGCTGCAGCCCCGAATCTGACTCCCCCATGGATCCCACATGGACATGTTTTTATACCCTTTTCATTATATAACTATGTATTAATTATTAAACCCATAGTGTTCTATTGTATACATTGATCTCATCCAAGCAGGAATTCTTGTCATTTTCATCAGCCCCCCCCCCCCCCCAAATATCCTTTCTCATTATTCTTCAATAATCATACTCAATTAGCAAACAATCATTACATTTAACAATCATATCATTTAGCACATGATGATTATTTAGCTTCACATGATTTAGAAAAAGCTCAATATTTGTTTCCAAGGCCTGGTTCCCTTTCCCAGGCTCACCAGACCCAACCTTTCTTTCCATGCCCTGAATCTCTTGGATGCAATTCCCATGATTTCATTGGATGCAATTCCCATGATTTCAGAAATATTTTAACCTTGTGCTATCAGTGACACAAAGCAGCTCCTGGAACCTGCAGTGTCCCCTCAGGATGGGTTTGGGGCAAATCACAGGATCATCAAGGCTGGAAAAACCCTGGACAATAATCACCACATCCAGCCTTTAACCAGCACTGCCAAGGCCACCCCTTATCCATGTCCCCAAGTGTCACATCTGTGTCCTTTTAACCCTTCCACCACTTCCCTGGGCAGCTTTTCCCAGCACTGATCAACCCTTTCAGTGAAGAAACCTCTCCTAATTTCCAGTCTAAGCCACTCCTGGCACCACTCGAGGCCATTTCCTCTCCCTGAGCCCGATTGGAACTGGTGACCTGGAGATGCTCCTGCAGCCCTGGGTAACAGGGACAGATTCTCCAGGTCATGGAGAAGGGAATCACGAGGTGCAAGGACCTGCTGGGGTGGTTCATCTCCAGCTACTCTCAGATGTTTTTCTATTTCTAATCAGACAAAAAAAAAAAAAAAAAACAAACCAAAAAACTAAAAAGAAATGTTTTGCAGCGAGCCAGCCTTGCTGTCTCCTCTGCTCCAGAAGGATCCAGAGAATCCAGGCCAGCCCAAATCCCATCATCCCATCAAGGAGGAATATCCATGGAAAACACAATCATCTCTTAAAAAAACCAGCTTTCATCTTCATCTGCTCCAAAATGCCCCCAGCATGGAGCAGGCTGTCCCCAACTGGGGACAGCACAGGGACACTGGGTCCTTCTGCTGCTTTCTAGGATTAAAGTGCTGAGCCATCCTCTGGTCCAGCCTGGATTGTTCCTCCCAGGAAGCCCAGGATCCACAAAAAAGAGAATTTTTTGCTGTTTGCAGGGTTACCCTCGAGCCTAAATCCCAGGTGTGAAGGAATGGGCTCCACATTGCTACAGGGGAAGAAATGATGAATTTATCACCCCTTGCAAGAGCTGGAGAAAGAAAGATAGAAAGGGAAAGAGAGAAGGAAAAGGAATAAGAAATAAAAAATAATAATAAAAAAACAACCCTCAGAATGATTCTGCCTGAGCTGCACAGGAACATTATTTATGGTCCAAAAAACCCCACGAGCATGTGAATGTAAAGCAGAATCACATCCTCGATAACAGCGTGCCCTGATCACAGGGAAAAGACATCTGGGGAGGGGAGGCAGGCAAATGACACATTTTTATCCAGCTGGGGAGATTGCAAAGGGATTTTAATTCTGAGGATGCTGAAGAAAATTGCAGATGAGGTTCTATGAGAATAAATAGTGTCTGGTCATAGATCAGCACAACTTGATTTTCTTCCCTTTAAGTGCCACGGTATCAATCTTGGGAGGGGAGGGGAGGGAAGAATCAAGGTGGTAAATGAATTATTCCTCAAATCTTCCTCCTCATCCAGGAGGAAAAACAAACCCTTGTATTCTTGCTGGGCAAACTGGCTTTGCTGGAGGGAGCCTGAAATGCAGATGAGGAGAGGAAATAGGGGAGGTGGGAAAGAATATTTATATACAATAAATATTTAATCCTGCTCAGTGTTTCCTCCTGAAGAAACTCATAGCAGGGATTAATTTGTACATTCCTCCCCGCTCCACTGGTGCCCTTCAGCAAGGTTAATCTTTGCCTGATTCAAGTTGGGAAATTAAATCCGTGGTGGTGGACAAACTTCCTGTGGGGTTGGATTGAATTTCTTGCTTTTCCCCGCCCCCCCAAAAAATGATGGATGTGTGTGGAAGCCACAAATGCTGCCTCGTGGAGCAGATAATTCCTGAATGGCTGCTCCCCTCCTTCCTTCCACCCTCTCTCCCTGTTGTGTGTCTTAATTAAAGTTTTGAGTCTGGCAGGTTTTTTGATTTCCATTTTAACAGGGTCTCGGATCAACCTGCTTGAAGGGAAAATCGTAAAAAGGGAATTTGGGGTGTTTTTTAGTTTTTTTTTTTTTTTTTTTTTAGTGGCTGTTGCTCCCTCCTGAACTTCAGCATCATGCTGGAAGCAGGTGGGGTCCAGCCTTCAGCTCTGGGGGAGGTGGGGGCTGAAGGGAGGCGATTTCCCAGCCCAATTTTCCATCTGGAATCCCCCAGGAAACCTTTGGATGTGAATTTGTGCCACAATCCTGAAGAGATCAGACTCTTCAGCACACCTGGGATGTGTGAGAGCACCTCTGGCAGACCCCCAGCAGCTCCTGGTCCCTGCTCAGCTGAAGTTTTAAACTTACAAAGGCACAGTCAGGGCATTTTTTTTTTTCCCTCTGGATCCCCAGGAAATGTCACAACCTTGGGAATGCTCATCCCTGGGGCAGCATCCACCTCCAGGAGGGGCTTGGTTGTGGGATGTTCCCAAATAATCAGCACCAGAACGATGCTCTGCTGACTCGGTGCTCTCTTGGAACCTTGGAATGTTCACGGAATCAGAGAATCCTGGAATGGTTTGGGTTGGAGGGACACCTTGACTATCCCAGCTTCCAAACCCCATCCAACCTGGCCTTGGACACTTCCAGGGATGTGACAAAAAGATCCCTCAGGTTCTTCTCTGCCCGAGCTGAGAAAACACAGAAAACAAAAAAAATCTGCCAGCTGAGCAGCAGCCGGAAAATAAAATAAAAATAAAATAAAAAAATAACAAAATGAAGAACCCAAGAGCGCAGCACAGGAAATTTTCCTCAAAGAACCAACGTCTCATTGTCAAATTAACATATTAATAATTAGGCAGGATGAGAACACGGTGTCCCAGGGCTGGCTCTGTGCAGCAGCAGTTGCAGGGGTGCTCTGAGTGTGACAGCCTGTGCTTTACAAGATGTAATTTCAGCTCTCCCCTCGTTCCCTCTGCAGGAACGAGCACGCTGGCTCCTCTCTGAGAGAGGGCAGCAGCTGCTTCCTGCAGGCTTTTGGTGTCTTGGATTTCTTTGGGGTGTTTGTTTTTGCTCAGGGCTCTTTGAGGAAAGCCCTAAGTGGGAATTGGGAGGTTTTGGTTGAGCTAGGAGCAGGGAAGGGGCTGTGGAGGCACCGGGTTTGTGCCTCTGCAGAAAAATCACTTTGCTGCCATCATGGCCCAGGATGGGGAAAATCTGCAAGCAGAGAAGTGACAAGGGATAAATGAAGTGGCAATAGGTGCCATTAATCAAAGTGCAGCTCACTGAACTCCTCCAGCTCTCAGATCAAAAGCAAAAAGGGTTTTCAGTGCAAGAGCCCCAAATCCAGCCCTTCCAGAGAAGATGCTGAAGATCCCCTTGATGTGAAAAGGGATTGGATTCCCCAGAGCTGGAAGTGCTGAGGGGAGGATGAATTAAGAGTTAATTATTTTTTAAGACTGGTTTTGGGTCACTGCACAATGGCAGGAGAGCAGCCCTGCCTGAACAACCCCTGACAGATGTTGGCAACATCAGCCCAGCTTGGCCTCAAAGGTTGCTCTCGACTTAAAGAAAAGCACGTGGGAAGAAAAGAAAAATGAAGGCAAGTCCAGCTTATGCAGGGATACAGTAACTGATGGATAATTATGATAAATCCTTGCTTCTGCTCGTGGCAGAGGGAATCTGGGCTCGTGGTGCCAAGTGACACACGCAGCACTGAGCTGTCCTGTTAAAAATAGAGATTAAAAGAAGTGGGAATTGTCTGGCTGGAAAGCCAGAGCAGGGAATTTGCAGAGGCACAGCTCCTGGGCAAGGTGTGAAGAGAGGGGACACGTTTGACTTGCACTGCCTCAGCTTCTCTGGGCATTCTGGGGATTAATTTACAGGTGGTGCTGAACTGCCAGAGCCACCTCCAGCTCACTTGCTTTTTCTCACAGGAAGAAATGAGAGGGTTTTTTGTGTTGTTGGTTTTTTTTTTTCTTTCCCCAGAGCTGTTGGTCAGATCAATTCTACTCTTTGCTTGAGAATTAATAAAAATAAACCCAAGTCAAATCCAGCCTGGCTGGGAGAAGATGCAGGACAAAAAGCAGCTGAAGGACAAGAATAGCTGCAGCTCCTTTGAATGCCGTGAGAGCCTCGCTCTACCCAACAATTTGCATATTTTCTCCATGCTAATTCATGCACAATCCTCTCCCCTCCTCATTCCAGCCTCCCACTTGGTCCTGCTGTTTCTGTCTCTCCAGAAGAGCTCTGGTGGCACTGAGGATGCTCAAGCCTTTGTATAAAACACCCATTCACAGCTTTTCTTCTCGTTTCCAAAACTCACCTAGACAGCGAGGGGATGCCCAGGATCTGGTCTCTAAATTTAATCAGTGCCAACTCTCCTTTTTTGGCCATTTTTATTTTTACCAATCTGTTGTAAACACAGGATTTAAGGAGATGGGGGAGGAACATCTCTTGGGGAGGTGACAGCAGCAGGAGCAACCCAACCAGAGCTGTGACATCTTGTGGAGAGCAAAATCTGTGATCCCAGAGTGACCCTGGGTGGGATCCTGGTCCCTTTTCCCAGCTCCCAGCAGGAACTGGGATGTGCTGGTCCCTGCTGGTCAAAGCAGGGCTGGGGGAGCTGTGTTTGGTGAAAGCCTCCTGGCTCTGTTCTCTATCCCACTCCTACAAATCATGTAGGATTGGCTTTTTTAGGGACATCCAGGACTCCACCTGTTAGATCACAAAATTCTTTATGTTGAAAAAGACCTTAAGATGATTGAGTGTAAGTGGAGCAAGCCAAGGAAATCCGAGATAAAAAAAGGGGAGTCACAGAGCAGCACGAGGGGCTGGGCCTCTTCCTCCAGAGCAGGGCTGAAAACCAAACCAAAGAACAATTCCCATTTCACAGGCACACAGCAAATCCCACAGCAGCTGCTGCTTTTCCCCTGGGAGCAGCAGGAAGCACATGGACACATCCTGGATCAGCTCAGGGAGCTGCATGGAGAAAACTCTGCAGCTTCACCTGCTTTCCTCTCACAGCAGGGCAGAAATCCCAACCAGGACAGAAATCCCAACTCAGGGCAGAAATCCCAACCCAGGACAGAAATCCCAGGCCAGGACAGAAATCCCAATCCAGGACAGAAATCCCAGCTCAGGGCAGAAATCCCAACCCAGGGCAGAAATCCCAACCAGGACAGAAATCCCAACCCAGAACAGAAATCCCAGCCTGAGGCAGAAATCCCAATCCAGGACAGAAATCCCAACCAGGACAGAAATCCCAACCAGGACAGAAATCCCAGCCCAGGGCAGAAATCCCAGCTCAGGGCAGAAATCCCAACCCAGGACAAAAATCCCAGTCCAGGGCAGAAATCCCAGCCCAGGACAGAAATCCCAACCAGGACAGAAATCCCAAGTCAGGGCAGAAATCCCAACCCAGAACAGAAATCCCAGCCTGGGACAGAAATCCCAACCAGGACAGAAATCCCAACCAGGACAGAAATCCCAGCTCAGGGCAGAAATCCCAACCCAGGGCAGAAATCCCAACCAGGACAGAAATCCCAACCCAGAACAGAAATCCCAGCCTGGGGCATTTCAAATAAAACCCCACATGCAGGGCAAGGCAGAGCAGCAGCCCCAAACCCTACAGCCTTCCCTTCCCTGCTTTAAAAGCTGTGGAAACCCCACTGGGATCAGCTGCCCTTGGATAATTCCCATTTCCTGGGCTGCCTGCTGAGATTGGTGATTTCCATCCTCCTTTTGCTGCATCCCAAGCTTTGGGCTCCTGGTCCTGCCTTTGTAGGATTTCAGCTGCTGCTGGAATTTGGGATGAGCAGCCCCATCCTCACCCCATAAGTGAGCAGGTTTGGGTGCTCACACTGTGTCTCAATAATCTGCTGCTCTTTCTGTGGCTCTTCTAAAAATTCCCCTCAATATTTCACCTGCAGGAGTTACAGGTTTGGAGCCGGAGCACGAAATCACGGACTTTGTTGTACAAAAAGAGGTGAAAGATTTGCCATGGCTCCTGTGTCTGGCAGTGCCAGAAACAGTCAGATCCCTCCTCAGATCTCTGCTTTTCCCTAATAGCACATCAAAGCTTCCCCGAGCACTGCAAGCAGCAGTGATTGAGTGCAAATCACAACTTCAAGTCACCTTGAAGCACGATCAAGGTCCAAGTGAAGTATTTCCAGCAGGGTTTAAGTAAATAAAGTTATTTTGCCCTCATTTCTTCCTGCAGCTCTGCATTTCTGGGGTGCATCTGCATGAAGATTTGGCCATGATACCCCAAGATTTCCCAAAACTGCTCCTAGAAGTTAATGACAGACTAAATGGCTGAAGATTAAACAATTTCAGGTCCGGGTTGGACGGGGTTTGGAGCACCCTGGACTGTGGAAGGTGTCCCTGGCTGATCTTTAATTTCCTTTCCAACCCAATCCGTGCCTTTGGCTCCTTCCCTGGACACCTTTGGACAAAGAACAAAGATCATCAAAGCGGCCAAAGGACGAAGGGCAGAAATTTTGGGACACAGAGCTTGGCTTGGTCAGTGCAGGGCTGGGCTTGTGGCACCTGACCCACCTGCAGGGCTCCCAATGTCACCTCCTGGAGCTCCAACATCTCCTGGAGCTGCAGCTCCAACCAGAAATTGTTTGAAGAAGCCCCTGAGAAGCAGAGTGACCCAGATCCAGACTCGTGCCACATCCCCACTCTCAATTCCAGAGGATCCTGGAGCGAAGGAGAAGGGGAGGATGAGCAAAGTGTCCCCTCCACACAACAATTTTGGGGATTTGGGGGTTGAGGAGCTCACCAAGAAGCTGGAAATTCTTTTTTTTTTTTTTTTTCTCCCTGAATTTGTCTTGGGATGAGAAGATCAGCAAAAGAAAAACTCCTCAGGTGACGTTTCTGCTGCTGTGGAGAAGGTGAAGAGCTGGTGGCCACTCAATGTTCTCCTCCACATCCCAGCCACCAAAACCAGGTTGGAATTTTGCACTGGAATTTCTCACTGCGAAAATAGAAAAAGAAAAAAAACCCAAACAAACAAAACCAAAGAAAATATTCCAGGCCTGGAAAATCTCCCCATGATGGGTTTGGATTGTGTTTTTACGATATTTCTTTACCTTTTAAGCACTTCCACTGCTCCTCTGATGAACTTTCCAGGCTCCACAGGGCAGGGGGGTCCTGGGGAAATCCTGCTGAATCAGCTCCAAGAAGAGATTCACATCACGGGGGTTTAGGTGGAAACAGTAAACTTGATTTATTGAAAAAAAAAAAATCTATTACATTTATTCCTTTATTACACAGGTTTAAAATATTTAAAAATAGCTCTTATGGGCATTACACTTAAATTTTATGACACGTTTATTGGACTTTGAAGAAATGTACAATACGGCATTTGACACTATATTTTAAAAAGGGCCTTATGTACTAAAAGTTGGTTGTTGGTTTGTTTTTTTTTTTTTTTCCATAGGTTTTATTTTTTTTTTCTTATCAACATTTGTTCAAGTCAATATATATTAAGGGGAAGGAGGGAAAATAAAATTACACAAAAAAGAAGGTCTGCAAATACAAGTAGTAATTTTATTGCAATATACCGTAGCTAAGTGGTCTGGGGGGGATTGGAACAGTTTGGAGCTCAGTACAATTACAACACTGTGGAATTCGACAGAGGAAATTTTTTATTATTTTCCTTTTTTTTTTTTTTTTTTTCTTTCTTCTTCAAGCAGAGAAATTAAAAAGGGGAAAAAAAAAAAAAAAAAAAAAAAAAAAAAGTTTCCTTGATGAGAAAATTGAGAACAGAATCCCATGACCTGGGCAGACACAGAGGACAAAATATCACGATATGGCTTTGCTGGGATGTGCAACCTTTCCTGCCCTTCCTGCTGTTGCCAGGGTGACTGAGAAGCTGAATTCCTTCTTTCTTATCCTAAATTCCTTTTCACTGCTCTGCTGCTGGAGTCTGCAGTTTTTAGGGTAGCACCTTTTTGGGGTTTTTTTTTTTTTAATTCCCTTAAATGGGAGAGAGCACGGGGAGGGATGGACGCGTTGCTGCTCCCTCCCTTCCTCGGATTCTGCTGCTCTCATTTTGGGCAGGAGGGGGGAAAAGACATCATATATAGGTTTTTTTCACAGTAAATGTGATGTCTTTTCCTTCGTGGTGAAAAATCCCCCTTGAACTGAACGCTCCAAGCCAAAGAATAATAATAATAATAATAATAATAATTAAAAAAACAAACCCCGCCTTGCAACAATTATTTTCCAGCTGAGAGACGTGAAGAAGGAAAAGGGGGCAAGGAGGAAAAATTAAATGGTAAAAGATGAGGGTGTTGTGAGCCTGTTGTGGAAGGAATAAAAAAAAAAAAGTGGGAAGAGTAAGAAAATTGCAAATTGCTGGGCAGGCAGCAATTCCTACGGCTCCAGGACACCCAACATCTCCAGAAATTAGCACCACAAACGTTCAGGCACTGAGCACAATCTGCTCTGCTTCCCACCAGGAAAAGGCATGGATAGCCTTGGGAAAAACCAAAAAAATAATAATAAAAAAGAAAATTGTAAGGACTTTTTAATGTTATTTTTTTTTTCCCACACGGGCCCATCCAAGGAAGGAGAGGAGCAGGATTTGGATAGAAGAGAGAAGAAGGTGCCATGCATTTATCAGCAGCCAAAATCTGAATGTGCCTGAAAAGCCAAGTGGGAGATTGGCCAGTGGCAGGGTATCCCCAGTGTTGTGTTAAAATTATCAGATAGCACCACAGAGATATGTAAAACTAACTATAAAAAGCACCTTTTTTTTTTATTCCTTCTTCTTCCTTTTTTTTTTTAGATTTTTTTATTTTATTTTTTTAATTCTTGATATTCAGAGAGGACAATTGGATTTCCCCTGCCACTGGAATCTGCCACTGGGAATGGATTCAGGTTTAATTCTTATCGTGTTAAAGGAATGCTGAAAGGAAAAAAATAAAAAAAAAGAAGAATGAATTTAAAAGAAGCAAGTGGATGAAAAGGCAGAGGCTCAACGCAGATCCTGCTTTTAGATCAGGGGATTTGTAGGAAATTTATTAAAAAGTGGCTTTAATTTCCTCATTTGAAAGGAATCATTCCAAAAGGCATCTGTGGCTCATCCTGGGGGTCATTCCAAGGCCTCCAGATCCCAGTTTGGGACTGGGAAGAGGCAGAAGTGGGGACAGGAGCTGCTGTCTTCATTCATTCTTTAATTACAGACAAGGTCACTTGCATGGTTTGAAGGCAGAAACAATTCCAACATTTCAAATAAAAACACGACACAAATATTTACTCACAAACATACAAAAATAGAAGCACCTTTAAGACACTGGCAAAGAGATGCCCAGTGTGACCTTGAGTCAGCACTTTGGAAAACGTGGAATGAGGCAAACTCAGTGGAGGAACCACGGAAAATTCTGGAATTGGCCAGAATTTCCTTGCTGGAGCTGATCCAAACCTCGTGGAAGGCAACAAAACCTCCAAGGAGCTTCAGATCCAGGATGGCTGGGACTTCAAGGAGGAATTTCAAGTTTTTTCCATTTTTTATTTTTTTTTTTAATTTCCTTAGGAACAAACCAACGCTTCCTGGCGAGA
Source organism: Sturnus vulgaris (assembly GCF_052056855.1). Classification (NCBI taxonomy): domain Eukaryota; kingdom Metazoa; phylum Chordata; class Aves; order Passeriformes; family Sturnidae; genus Sturnus; species Sturnus vulgaris. The sequence continues at coordinate 2,969,112 of NC_142264.1, forward strand.
AGAAGAAGAGGAGGAGGAGGAGGAGGAAGGAGGAGGAGTTTGCTGGAGGTGGGCTCAGCTGGGTGGCAGCAGGGACAGGGCCAGGTCTCCATGTGTGGCTGCTGGTCATGAGATTCCATATCCATCCTGGGAATGGCTGAGGGAGGGGGGGCACAGAGGGGCAAAACCAGGGACACAACAAAATAGGTGGGGAAGGGAGGGGGGGAAAAAAAAAAATAATAACCCATCGCTGTCCAGTTTCAGACCGTGCACGTGACGAGGAATTCTTTTTTTTTTCTCCGTTTTTTTTTTCTTTTTTTTTTTTTTTTCTTTTTTTCTCTTTTTTTTTTTTTTGTTTTTAATTAAATGAGGTTACGAGGTTGCTCATTTGGAGACTAGGTTCAGGTGGCTCTTTTAGCCCAGGAAGCAAGCTGGTCCCACCTCGAATCCAAATTTCTGTGCAGCTTCTCCGAAGTCATTGAACATGATGTCGACTATGGGGACCTGCTCCACTTTGGGGGTGTTGATTTCCAGGATGGTTTTCTGGTAGCCCTTCCTTGCCTGGAATGAAGGAGAATGGAATTCTGAGGATGCCTCCAAGCCAACATCAGCACAACTGAATAATCATCACTCTGCTGGGAACATGGTGTTGATTTTTACCCGGGAATTTTTGGACCCAAATCGGCGTCACCACCACCCAAACAAATTTATTTGCATGTTTAAAATACATGTACTCAGGTGACCACTGAAAAACCCTCCAGACTCTGGAGCAGAAGCAGATCCTGACACTCTAACTCTGCTCCAGCACATTTCCAAGCTGGAATGGGAGCCTGGAAAAAACTGTGGCTGTGGAAGGGTTGTTTTTCCTCCCCCAGGGACATGCCTGGCTTGTTGAGCAAATGGGAGCAATTTAATTCGAATATATTAGTGAAAAGATCACATTGAAAGTTTGATGGAATTCACAAGGTGCTGCAGTCTTTTTATCATGCCTGGTGGCCACGGAGTTCTTTCCAAAATATAAATAATTATTAGAGGAGCAGAAGTGCCCCCCAAGGGCATACAAAGCTGCACAAACAAGAGAATTTATGGAGCAGCTTTGGGCTCTGCCTTTCCCTGTGATTTGTGTGGCTCGGAAGAACAGGCTGGAGGAGAAGGGCTGCAAGTTCAGGAAAAACATTTTCAAATGATGGCAAAAATATCAGCCCTGGGGCTCCTTCTGTGTGGGGCAGCCCAACCTCAAATCCACAGCGTTTGTGGAGCTCTTAGGATGGAAAAGATCTTTAGGATCATCGAGTCCAACCATGAACCCAGCACAGCCGAGCCCAGCAATTGAAGGGGTTGTAGCACTCACTCCCAAAAAAAGAAATAAAAGCACCTCTAAACTCCTGCTGGAGGTCTCTAAATTCCTAATGGCCATTTTATGGATCTAAGAGTCAGACTAAAATCATCTTTAATGTAGAGAATCTGTTGTAAACCCCAAACTCCTTCAATCAACAGATAAATCTCAAATATCCTGCCTGTGCTTTGGGCAGCACCATCTGCCAGGGCAGCAGATTAAAACAATTTATCTGCCCAAAAGGTGGAGATTTCCAGGAGGCTCACCCACTTTAAAAAGTGCAACACGTGGTCCTCCAGCAACCCTAAAATTCAGAATGGGAAGGGAGGAGAAGGCCCCTTTTTCCCCAAGGATGTTTTGCCAGCAGGAGACACGAAAAATTTGAGGATAAACTTCTCCTGAGTGTTTCCAGAAGGGGGCTGGATGCCCTTTCCCTCTCCAGGAATGTGTTAAAAGTTCTAATCTGATTTCCCTCGTTGCTCCATCAGTAAAAAAAATCTGTTTGTGCCAGAACAGAAGCATTTCAATCTCAAATTACATGAGGAGATTTTTTTCTGTCAAACATCTCAATCTTTCTGTCCTGTGGGCTCCAAGTGCTGCAGTTCCAGAGGGTGGGAATTATGCATGTTTTTACACCAGCAAACTGGGGCTCAAAATAAATGCAGGCAGCACCTGCTTTGCCAAATTTTTATCTCCTGAGGGCAGAATTTTCAGAGTTTAAACCCAAATCAAGCATCCAAGAGGAGTTAGAAGAAAAGGGAGGACGTGAGGCACCTTTGGAAATCGTGGCTGTGCTCGTGCACCCTGTGAGCAAGAACAAAAATCCCAACCCAACCCTTCGTGCTTTGCCTCTGAGAATTTCTGAAAGCAGTTTAAAGGATTCTTATCAAACCCTTCCCACATTTCCAAACCCAACTGGGCACCATCGCTCGCCTCTCCCCGTGTGAGGAACTGGGCAAGAGAAAAAGCACAGGGAGGCTTTTAAAAGCAGCGTTTTTAGGGAGATAAATTGGATTAATCAAGATTAATTTGACTCCTGGAGGTGCTGCAGCTTCCCCTGGCTTTGAGCAGGATCACAAACCCCCAGGGAATCATTTATTTCCAAATTAGCAAGGTGACAACCCTGAAGCGCCGCAATTTTGAGGGCGATCTGCTCCGGGGAAGATGATGCTGGCCAAGCACGGGAGGGGACAGAGGCGCCCCTAAAGTGTCCCTAAAGTGTCCCCAAGGTGTCCCCAAGCTGTCCCCAGGGCCAGGAGCAGCCACGTACCGCGCAGCCGTCCAGGGCAGCTCGGATGTAGGGGTTGTTGTCGTAGGACATCTCCTCGTCGTTGGAGCCCAGGAAGCGCATGGCCTTGTCATAGCTGTTGGTGGTGGCATCGTGCCACGCCACCGACTGGTAGCAGTTGTAGGTGACATTCTGGCGGGCAGAGGCGCTCAGCAGGCGCAGGAAGGTCATCTGCACCACCCCGATGGGGTTCCCGTCCGAGTCCACGTAGGACAGCTGTGATGGGAAAGGGACAAGGCTGGGCAGGGAGGGACGGGAAACACAGCCAGGGGGACAGGGACACACGGCCAGGGGGACAGGGACACACGGCCAGGAGCTCTGGGGGACACCGGTGTCACCAACACACACTGCTCCTGAGCTGGGGGACACCAGTGCCACCAGCACACCACAGACACTGCTCCTGAGCTGGGAGCTTTGAGGGACACCAGTGTCACCAGCACACACTGCTCCTGAGCTCAGGGACACCAGTGTCACCAGCACACACTGCTCCTGAGCTAGGGGACACCAGTGTCACCACAGGCAATGCTCCTGAGCTCAGGGATACCAGTGCCACCAGCACACACTGCTCCTGAGCTCAGGGACACCAGTGTCACCAACACACTGCTCCTGAGCTCAGGGACACCAGTGTCACCAGCACACACTGCTCTGCTCACCCACGAACGTTTTGTTCTCCTGCTGGATGGGGTGAGGGTGTGAGCAAAAAAATTAAATCTAAGGAGGGCAGAGAAAAAAAAAAAAAAAACCAAACAGGCAAGGGGATTTCAGCCCTGGTTGCAAGAGGGTGGAAATTTGGGGATATTCTCAAATTTAAGGCAATGTTGAGTGTATTTCTCCAGCTTTTGACGAGGAGGGAAGGTGAATTTCTGTGAGGGTTCAGGGCTTTATTTTCCTGTCCTGTCTGACATGAATTTCTGACTGCTGGGGGTGTTTTGTTCTGCACACCCTGGGCTATTCCCCATTCGTTTTCCTGGGCACCAAACCGTGGGGTTTGAAGCAATCTTTGCAAATCCTGGCCCTGCTGGTGACGACTGGGGGCTGCCCTGCTTGGAAAAGTTCTGCTCAGGTAAAGAGAAAATGGATTTGCTGCCCTGTTGTAACACACATTGTGAATCCCAGTCTTGCACACTGAGATTTGCTCCATTCTGCCCACCAGGCTCCTTTTTCTCCCATGCAGGAGAACATATTCCTACAAAAAAATAAATTATTGAAACCCAATCCCAGCACTTTGGGGATTCAGGATTTTGTGAGTCTTTCACAGCCCACAAAATGAGTTTTTGCAGCTATGAACTGACTGTGCTTGAGGTGGCATCTCCAAATTAGTGCCCTGGATGGACTGAGGGTTTCTTTAGAAACAACCAGGAGAAAAACACAGGCACCCAACCAGCGTGGATTTCCTCCAGGTACCACGAACCCTCGAGTCGTGGTGCAGGCTGCAAACAGTAGAAGAGATTGGTAACCACAATAAACCACGGAATTAAAAGAGAGAATCCAAATAAATAAAGATACCAACCGGTTGTCAGGATGCTGCTGCACTGTCCTCCTGAGAGTTAAATGTGACTGACCAGGAGAGAGCCACGCATGCCAGGAGGAGCTACCAGAAAACCACCAGCACGTGGAAGGAAGGGGACAAAAAAAAAATGCCAAGAGCTTGTCACACACCCAGTGTGGCACCACTGATCTGCAGGACCTTCTCTTATTTGGTTTTATTTCAAACCAGTGCTTGCTTGGCAGCCTGGCTGCCTTTCAAGGGGTGTTTTGTTGATCAGCCTGTGAAGATTTTGTGAAATTCTGTCCCAGCTTTGCAACTGCAGCCACTGGGAGCTGGTTTTGTGCTCAACGTTGGCTCAGTTTTGGAAAACCCAATTATTTCCTTTTTTCTCTGTGCTGGCAGGTGTCATATGGCTGAGGTGGGATGGGATGGGATAATGGGATGGGATGGGATAATAGGATGGGATAATGGGATGGGATAATGGGATGGATGGCAGGTCTCTTAGAGCTGCTGGGAATTGTGTGTAACACACACAGGAGGGAAGCAGAGAAAACATCTGCAAGGCTCTTATCCCTCTGAACACAGCTTGGCTGCATCCTGAGGAAAGGTAAGGAATTGGCTCCCAGTGCTCTGTAGCTTTGATTAATGATGGTGTGGGAGCATCACACCCAGCTGGTTTGGTTCTATTTCATATTTATTGCAGCCCTCTTACTTCAGGTGTCTCCAGAAGAAAGGCAGCATCTGGCCAGCTGTGCAATCCCAGGATTTATTGGGGCAGCACTGGAAATCTTCCCCTCAGATTTGGGGTTCCCCAAAGGTTCAGAACCTCAAGACACCAGGATCTTCTCCATGGAATAACAGGAGCAGAGTTGCACCCAGAGGGGAGCTCAAACTCCTTTTGATTCTGCCCATCCACACACAAATTTCAGCTGATTTTGGATTTACCAGGAAAATATCTCCTCAATGGTTTCAAGCACTGACTGAGGCAAAATCAGAGCTAATAGTGAAATAAATGATTAAATGAATAAAACTTTCATGGCCTGTGTGTTTGACTGTTTTGTGGTCTTCCATATACTGGTGGCTTTTTAAAATTTCTCCAAATAGAAAAAGCAGGACAGGTAAAAAAAAAAAAAAAAAAAAAAAAACAAGAAAACGACAACACAAAAAGATGGAACACAGAGCTCCGAGTAGCACCAGAAATGTTTTTATCTAAAAAAAGAATAAGCCCTAAGCTCTAGGCTGGCAACTGAGGCTCTAACAGAGCTGGGGAGGGGAGCAGCAGGGGAGATGGAGGAGTGGAGGTACTTGGAACACGAACTGATGAAGTGCTCTGTAATTAAGCTGTGAGTAGCTGCCCTCCAAGGAGCCACGAGGCTGAAGCCTTGGCTTTGATTTGAGGATGCAGAGAAGCCCCAGAAGCCGTGTCCTCCTCGAGGGCAGCATCAGAGCCAAAGGCGTTTTAGTGGCGATGGAATGCGGCAAACGCGGGGAAACAACGCAGGGCCTTGGGTTGTTTGCCCTTTAAGGTGGAAGTTGGGGCACCTCAGGATCCTCCTGCCCTGGGGAGGGGACAACTCAGTGGGACACAGCAGAGCATCTCCTGCCCCTGGGCAGGGTGGTTTTGTCCATGGAATCTTTGCCTGTTCCCAAATTCTCCTGGTTTGGCTGAGCTCGTTACGTGCATCCCGCTAATTGTGCGGGAATGATGAACCAGGGGGACATTTCAGGACACAAATGTGACATCCCTGCCCAGGACTGCTCACCGTGGGGATGACAAGACAAGAAACCAGAGCTTTTCCTGGTTTATGCCTTGCTGACATCAAATGTTGTTTGACCTTAAACAGCTCTTCCCCCATGAAAAAAAAAAAAATTCCTTAATTGTGACTCAGTCAAATTCCTTTCCACTAGGCCGGGCTGGAAATCTTCTTTAAATAAATGACTTTGGTTCTCCCAAGCTCTGGGGTCAGCATGGGAGCCCCCAGTGTGGTTCATCTCCATATGAGAAACAAAATCCTCTGGGAAAACCTGTCCTGGAGAGGCCAGGGATGTGCAGCTCCACCCCCTGGGTGACAGCACCGTGCCCAGCTCCGGGCTGGGGCATCATTTTAGGGATCTTTTGGGGTAAGGCTGCACTGCTGGGGGACAGTGACAAGGGGACAGCAATGTGGGGACACCCAAAATGGGCTCTGATGAGGAGACAGCAACTGCTCTCCCTGGGATGGAGCATTCCCTGTGGGATAGGAAATTCCCTGTGGGATGGAGCATTCCCTATGGGATGGAGAACTCCCTGTGGGATGGAGCATTCCCTATGGGATGCAGAACTCCCTGTGGGATGGAGCATTCCCTATGGGATGCAGAACTCCCTGTGGGATGCAGAACTCCTGCAGGGCTCTGTGAAGCCAAACCTGCCCCAGGGTCCCTCAGGACCCCCCCGTGTCCCTTTCTAACACTGGGCAAAGCTCATCCCCCACATTCCCAGTCAGGCAGACTGGAATAAAGCCCTCCAGCAGCTTTGGGCTCTGTCTCAGAATTCCACCTTAAACATTTCCGTGTGCCTGGCAGGGGGGTTAGTCCAGCATGCAGAGGGCAGCAGTGTGGCCATACCAAAGCAGGTGACAAGCTCTGATTCAGGGCCAGGGTTAGCCACTTACCAAGGACCCCCGCTTGTATTGACTATACCATGTGGAAGGCTGTTCTTTGGGCCAACGAGCCATTTTACTCTGTAAAATATGACAGGGGGTTAAAGGAAACTGCAAGCACCAGGATGTTTCTTACCAGTTTACCCCGCTTGAATTCACTGAACCACGAGCCTGGGTTTTCCTTGGGCCAGGAAGTAATTCTAGCCTAGTTTGTGGACAGCAAGGAGGGAAGAGAGAAAGAAAAGAAAAAAAAATCAAAATTAAAAACTACTTTCATTCCAGAGTCTGCATGTCTTATTGAAACTGTCCAACTTGCTTTAAAATGGTTTTTAATGATCTTTATACATCAGCAATGAGAGCAGAAGGTGGCTGTGAAGCAGAGGAGGAGGAGTGGTGCTGCTCTGGCACCAGCCTTTGCTAAGGGCTACCTCTGCCTCCAGGGAACTTGGGATGTAAATCCAGCAGTGACAGGAAAATTCAAAGGAAAGACAGAGAGGGAAAAAGGAAAAGGTGCATTGATCTTCATGTGCAGGAGAAGCCTGGTGCCTCCCCAGGGCCAAATCCAGGTGCTGTGGGGCTGGGAAAGGCAAAGGAGGTGATGAAGGAAAAGCCTCTGCCTGCTGCTGTGTTTGAGGTGCTGGACACACAGGATGGAGCTGCAGGTACCCAGAGTGACACAGAGTGACCTGGACAAGGAATCAGCCATCAGAGCATCCTTCAGGCAGCCCCAGCTCAGCAGCTGAAGCAGCTTTTTTCATTCAGAGCACAAGGAAGGAGCGTGGCTGCTCCCCCAGCCTCCCACAACGGCCTCATTTGTGCTGGAAATGTCTCCAAAAACAACAGCCCGGCTGCAGGTGCCTGGGGATCGTCCTTCCCTTTGCAGAGCAGACCCCAGGGTTTGTGCTGGGGGAGCAGGAGCTGAGAGGAGCCAGAGCTGAAACTCTGCTCTGGCTCACCACAAACCCACTGAGTCACCACCAGGGCTGGGGTGGTGGCTGCTTGCATCCCTCTGGATGGGAGAAGCTTTTTTCTTATGGATCCCAGCATGGAATTTGTATTTGAGGAGTGCTGCAGCTCCACAGAGCCCCTCACTGAACCAGCACAGCAGGAGCTCAAGCCCCTGCAAGATCATGGCCAGACTCTGCTTTTTGAGCTGTCAAATTTTGAGGAAAAACACAGCACATTGATGCAAAGGAAGAGGAAATCCATCTCCTTTTCAAACAGCCCCAAGAAAAACTCAGGGAGGATTTATGTCATGTGTGATTTGTCTTGTGCTGACACACATTTCTGGTGGATGAAATGCAGCAGGAGAACAGCTCAGCTTTGTCACAGCTGGAGCACAACTGTGACACTGGCACAGCTCCCCCAGGCTGAATTGTTGTGTTTCTGCTTGGCCAGTGCCACAGCTGCTCCCCAGGCAGAGAGAAGAGCAGCTCTGCAAAACAGAGTGCAGGGATACAGGACAAAAATGATGGGCATGGCTGAGCCAAGAGCACCATTGCACAAATTACTTCATCAACCTTGAGCTCTGAGCCTGCTTGCAATCATTTAGGATCATTTACCCACAAGGAACAGCAGGAAAAATGACAGGAGGTAAACATTTATCTGCTCTGCCTGGAGACACAGAGAGAGGGGAGGGGAATCAGTGGGGTTTGGGCATGCAGGCAGTGGAGCAGGGCTGTGGGAAGGAAGGAGTTAAACAGAGCTCCCAATTCCTGCACCAACACACACCCCTGCCTTGGACAGCAAAGTTCGAAAAATTAAGGTTTTAGCATTTATTACGCCTGGGAAATCATCAGAGGTTTGTCCCAAATCACAGCTTACATCTGATTTTCTCTTTGTCAACATTTTCTGTGTTATTTTAGAAGGTGATGTGTGACAAAGGAACATTCTGGATCTTTGATCCTGTTCAATCCTCCTAAAAATTGGCTGCCTATGAATATTCATATCAGGAAAACCATCTATCACCAGGATAGAGGGGAAAGCCAAGGTGCTGTGGACTTACTCCTTCAGATTTCTTATCAGGGAAGATGCAGGTCTCTCCACCAGCTGTGAAATTACAGTAAACTTTGAAAGAGTCCCTGGAACACCCTTGGTTGGGATCAACCCAGTATTCACCTGGATGAGGGGAGAGAAGGGAAGAAAGGATCAGGTCAGAGGCCACTTCAGCAACCTCCTCACCTGGCATGTCTCACCTCTCATGGGTTATTGTTTATATGTGGTTTAAAAAAAAAATCTACATATAAATAATACACATACCAATTATTTATATGTAGTTTTTCTGGTGCCGGCTGAAGAGGATTTTTCATCCCATATTCCCATTTTTAGAACAGAACATTTAATCTGGGAGGGCTGTTCAATGATACCCAGCTCAGCTCTACATAATTCTTCTCCACCAGCCACAACCCCCACGGAATCCCCAAATTCCTCCTTTTCCAAGCCTCATTTTTGCATCCAGAAATCCCCACATCCCCTCTCTCCCAGGACACACCATCTGGGAAATCAGGGTGGCAGAGCTGCAGGTCCTTGCAGGTGCGTGCTGGGTTGTGCTGAGTGCCCAAGGGATGTTTCATCTGCTCGATTTCCAGTTTCAAGGAGTTCAGGGAGCCAAAAATCTCCTCCATGCCATCAGCATAGTCCATGTAGTTGTCAGCATTCCCATCATCCAGCAGCTGGCTGGCATCAATGTTCCTCCTGGTCCTCTTGCCAGCCTGGATGGGCAGGGGCTGGATGACTTCTCCAGGAGGACCCTGATTTTTTGGGGGGGAAAAAAAAAAAAAAGACAATTTCTCTTTCCATTGGGAAAAGGACAGGAAACATGAACAAAGCAGCAATATCCTAAAATACACATTGGACATGGAGAACACCCGTGGATGGTGCTGATAAAACCTCTGAATTCAACATTTTCCACCTTCTTGTCCTCTTCCCGTTAATAATTCCATCCTGATTTCTCCCCCAGTGTCTCCAAGAGATTCCAACCCACTGCTAGCACTGGCAAGGAATCTTCATCCAGAGATTTTTCTGCTTCCCAAATTCCAGCACCCATGAAAACTGAACTTTGTTTCATGCTTCACCTCGTGAGTTCTACTTACAGGAGGTCCTGGGGGCCCTGGAAGTCCTGATTCACCCTTTGGACCTGTGGGACCCTGGATGGAAAAACAAGGGAAAAATCAGGATTCATCCCAGAGAATTCACCTGGTACTTCAATCACATCCCAAACATTATTTTAACTATGCCTGAAACTTCATTTTTGTCCCTTCAGGCACACAACAGGAGTCTCCCTGTACCCACATCCCAAGAAAATGGAATTTTTGGTTGTTTTTGGTGTTTAGGTAAAGATAAACACCTGGAGTTACAGATTTTTCTTATGCTTCCCACAGAATGCATAAAATGCATAAAATCTTAAACTCTCCCAACCACTCCAACAATTTTGCAAGTCAAATAAAATCTTCAAATTAATAAAACATCAAATCCTAGATGGCAAAAAGCCACTAAGAAGTTGCCCAAAAGAGGAATTTTTAGCTGCCTGCACAGCAGGTTTGCACCACCAAGTTCCAGAGTCTCATTTCTCACTGAGTTCTTCACTTTCCAGCTTCCCACATCCCGTTTTTCTCGGGCTATTTTTAACCCCTCCACTCTCCAGCAGCAGCTTTTCTCCTCAGGACTAAGCACTGGATTGTGATCTGTGCTGCTCTGCTCTTCAGGGAAGTGCAGTGGTGGCACAGAATCCGTCCCCAATTATCATTCCTGGTTTTAGGCAGAGTTTGTTAAGTCCTCTCTGCTAATTGCATTCATTTTACTGCTGAGGGGAGTCCCAGCGTGTTCTACACTCAATAAAAATGATAAAACCCCCTCAGCCTCTTCCCTGAGCTGTGCCCATACTCACTGAGGAGCCTTTAGCACCTTTGGGACCAGGGGGACCCTGTGGAGAGACAAATACAGAAAGGAGTCAGCTCAGTTCCAAGCAGAGAATTCAGAAAGGGAATTTAAAAAAAAAAATTTTACTCTATTTCCATTTTCCCCATCCACTTGAGCTGGGTGTTGCTTTTATTTGCCAAGAGACAAAAAGGTTTTGTGGCAGAGCTCCCCATTCCTGCCCCAGTGGGGACTGGGAAAACTGCTGGAATGTGGGGCTGATCCCAGCTCCGTGCTCAGGACACTCAGCTGGGCACCCCAGGGTGCAGCACGAGCCCTTTGAGCATCCAAAATAATGATAAAAATCAACAAAAAAGGGCAAGAAATCCCCATGGGATTGTGGATATTCCAAAAGAAAAGGGGGAGGGAAACAGGGTGGGACAATTTCCCAGTGCCCATCTCCCACATCACTTCCAGATCCTTCCACCGGGAGGGATAACGGGATGGGAATTCCTGGAACTCATCCAAGTGTTTTTAAATGGCTCAGCTGAAAAAAAACCCAAAAAACCCCAACATTGTGACCAAGATCCTCCTACAGCCAGGGCTGTGCTGGGCATTCCTGGGAGCACAGGAGTGGCTCCTGAGGGCCTGTGCAGCTCCCAGGGAATTCCAAGGTCGTGGATTGTCACCTACCGGTAATCCTGGGGGTCCTGGAGGTCCGATGGGTCCAGAAGGACCTGTGATACCCTAAAAAAATAACAGCAAATTAATTGATCTGTAATTCTGGCCAAAAATTACAAATCCAAAGCCCTGCTCACAGGTGATCACCCAGTTTTGGAGGATTCCAGTCCAATCTGGAGCTTTACCTGGTTTTTAGAGCATGGACAAAGGAGTTCCTATCTCATTTAGGCTCACACTTTTAAAAATCAGCCCTTGAGATGAATATTTAATGGCACCATCCCTATTCAACTCTTTCATATGACCCTTGAGAATCTGCTTCCCACTAAAATGGGTCATTTTGGAGCAGATCCATACATCACACATAAAATAAACCACATTAATACAGAAAACATCCCTCAAAGACTGCCAAGGATCCAGGGTTGCCCATCTCTGCTATACTCCAAAGCACATTCCAGGAAGGAAATGTATGGAATTTTATTTTATGAAATATTTACCTGCTCTCCTTTGGGTCCTGCTGAGCCCTGGGGGCCTGGGAGACCTCTGTCACCCTTTTCTCCCTGCTCTCCTGGTGGTCCAATAAGACCAATTAAACCTGGGTGACCCTGGGGGGAAAAGAGCAGATGTTAATTAGGATTTCTGACTGGAGAGAGCAGAGACATTTCTAGATCCAACCCCAAACATCTGAGAAAGGTGAGAGGAGTTTGTAGCAATCCCTGACACGTGGAAGTGGCAGAATGGAGCAAAACTGGAGATTTTTACAGCAGAAAATTCTACAAATATAGAAAGAACCTCTGCACTGGAGCAGCTGCTCATTCCTTGGGGTTATATAAATATATATATGCCAGAAATGGATATAGGGTGGAGAATCACCCCAAAAATGGGCCAGGGCTCTGCACCTCCACACTCACCCCCAGCTCAGCTCCTTGGGGCACACTCAGAGTGCTGCAGGTCTCCTCTGAAGCTGTCACTGGGGCTGGTGACAGTCCCCAGGACCCCTCTGCAGTGTCCCCACACCCCAGCAGGCACCAGGCAATGGCATCCTGTGTGCATTCTCACCTTCTCTCCTTTAGGACCAGAATCTCCTTTCAGACCAGGCAAACCAGGAGGGCCCTTTGGGACACAGAGGGGAAAACCAAAAGAGGGAATGAATTCATGTCACACTCATTCATGCAGTTCAAAAACTCCTGGAATTGGGTGCTCTGGACATACCATTGGGCCTGGAGGACCATCTGGGCCAGGGGATCCCGGGAGACCTTGTTCACCCTGGAAAAAAAATGCAATTCCCTCATTCCCAGTGCCAGCAGTGCTCCCAGCTGAGAATATTCTGATTATTCACCTGTGCCAGGGAATGTTTGTCCTGGCTTTTCACAGATGGCAAAAGCAAAAGGATTTCTATTCCTTCCATGCTCAAATCTCTGCTGGAAAAGGGACTTTGTGGGTCAAGGAAAAATCACTCCTGGAGAGTGGCTGAAGAACCAAGGCTCAGATAAAACATGTGGGAGATGATATTCACTATTCCATTATTGCCATGAAATATGTTTTATCTGCTGTCAGGCATCCCAGCATGGACAGAACACTGGGAAAAGGCATCTTCCAAGCAGGTGGGATACAGGAACAAACCTGAGCTTTCCCAAACTGGGAATACTCACAACTGGACCAGGAATCCCACGAAGGCCATCGGGGCCAGGCTTCCCTGGAGCACCTTGGGGACCAATGGGCCCAGTTTTCCCAGGAGGTCCTTCCAAACCAGCTTCTCCCTGGATGAAGAGGCAGGGAATTGGATTTGGGTTGGGACATCCAATGATTTTGTGAGATGATGCCAGGATGCCACAGAGGGGATGCAGATCCATGCAAAGCACATGAAACTTTCTCCTCCTTGATTTTCCTGCTGCTCCCTCCACCTCATTCTCCAAACTCCTTCAGTTCCCAGGAGATTCCAATTCCTTGCTTGAATTCCAGCAGGAGCCACCCTTTGGCTCTGAGCTCTCCTGGGTTCAGGGACCCCCATCCATCCTCCCTCTTCTGTGCTGCCACAACAGGATCTGTAATTTCCAATCCCATCTCCATTTCCCCACCCAAACAATCCCAGCCCATTAAAGCCGTGTCTGCCCTGGGAAAGGACACGGGGCTGTGCACACCCCATTATTTACAACACATTCAAGTGCCAAATATAGCACTTGGATGTTTCAAACGAAGGAAAACATTCCCATGACCTTAGCAAGCCCTAATTATCCCCACAGAGCTTGTTAAGGGCTGGAACATCAGCTCAGATTCGAGACCAGTGGCCCCAAATTTGAGCTAATTTGTTGTAACACGCAGCAAAATCAACTCCCTGCCTTGGCAGAGGGAGCAAGGACACAGCACAAGTGAAATCCCATTCAGCTCTCACCTTGGCTCCTTTCTCTCCTTGCCTTCCTTCAGGACCAGCTGGACCAGGAGGGCCCTAAAGAAAGCCCAGAATAGATGGAAAACACAATTAGATCCTGCTGATCTGCAACGGTCCATTGGAATTAGCAAAATGATGCTCCAGCCCCAGGGAAGGAGACAAAATGGAGACAAATATCCCTGAAAAGCTTTTTAAATTAGCTCCTTGCTAAATGAATCCCTGGGTTTTGGCAGCAAGGGAGGAAGAGCAGGAAAATCCTCATCCTTGGATTTTCTTTGGGCTGTTAACATCTTTAAAAAAAAAATCCATGGGATTTTCCTGGCAGCTTCCCATCAATTTCCAACGGCTGTGGGTGGTGCATAATTTTATTTTTTTTTAATTATCACATATTTTACACAGCATTTACACAGCATTTATTGTAGGCTTAGTAAGAACATGAGTTTTTAAAAAGTTAATAGGAATGCATTTGGGAAAATCTTCCTAAAGTACCAACTCACCCTTTTTCCAGGGGGTCCAGAGGGGCCTGGCTCTCCTGTGGGTCCAGGGGAACCCTGCAGGGAGAGAGGGGAGGGGAACGAGCCATGAGTGCCCTTGGGATGTGGGAAAGAGCAGCCAGGGATCCATGGAGGGATGGATGGATGATGGATGGATGGATGGATGATGGATGGATGATGGATGGAGGATGGATGATGGATGATGGATGATGGATGATGGATGGATGGATGGATGGATGATGGATGGATGGATGATGGATGGATGGATGATGGATGATGGATGGATGATGGATGGATGGATGGATGATGGATGGATGATGGATGGATGATGGATGATGGATGATGGATGGATGGATGATGGATGATGGATGGATGATGGATGGATGGATGATGGATGGATGATGGATGATGGATGGATGGATGATGGATGATGGATGGATGGATGATGGATGGATGATGGATGATGGATGGATGGATGGATGATGGATGGATGATGGATGGATGGATGACACAGGAGGGAATGAGATCCTCAGTGGGCAATTCCCACTGGGAAATTCTGGTGGGAATGAGGGGATTGGTGTCCCTGGAGCTGACACAGAGCCATGGGCACTGTGGGGCACAGCTCTCATCTTTTCAGGTACTCACAGTCTGTCCAGGTTCACCATCATCACCTTTGTCACCAGGGGGACCATCTTGACCCTAAAAAGGAGGGAAAAAGGAACAAGGAGTTGGTTTTAGGCTGTGAGTGGAGCTGAGCAGAGGAAATGCCAGGGGAGCTGCTGGGAACGAGCAGCACAGTTGGGTTCCACCACAGCAGGAGGAGGAAGCTCTGTGAGACCAAACTTACAGCTGGGCCAGGCTCTCCAGGAGGACCAGGGTCACCAGGGAAACCAACTGGACCCTGCAAAGTGAGAAGAATATTCCCAAGTCAGAGATGCTGCACCTGGGGAGCACCAATGAGCCACGGGGAGCCACCCCATGGAGTAAAATCCTAATTTCTACAATCACAACCCATCTTTGCATTTCAGTGTTTCCACCCTGTCCCAGCCAGCCCAGATCTGCATCCTGGCTACCAGAGCTCCAAAGGCAACGCTGGCACTTCCATCCCAGTTTTTCAGAAATCCTTTGGCTGGGTGACAGCAGATTTGGGAACGTGCAGATTGGAAGGTTTTGCTTTTGCAAAATGTGTGACATTTTGCACAGGAGGAGCCTCTCAGAGCATTTAATGACTGAAACACTTCACCATTCTTCCCCATCCAATGTCTGTCGGGTGCTTCACATGATTCCAGGAGCAGCCTGCAACCCATCACAGATATCCCAAATCCCATCTGTTAGGAGGGATGACTAAACTCCTCTGCCTCCTCTGTTTCTTTGTGCCATCTTGCCTTATCTCATCATCAATTCCAGGCATCAGAGGAGCCTGCAAGATAAACCCTATACTATTGTCCCCTAGTAAAATTATCAGAGCTCCACTGGCTTCAGCAGAGCTGTAGAAATTAGCAGCAGCAGGGAGCTGGGTGTGCAGGTACAGCTCCCAAACCCGAGAAATCTCCTTGATCCCGTTTTGGAAGCTCTGCTGTGGTGCAGAAGACCTTGGAAAGCCATCAAAACAAAAGTGACCCTAGTGCAGCTCCTCTCTGTGGGGTGAGATTCCAGATAGCCTGCAAAAAGCACTGAGAATTCCAGCATTTCTGGGAAATATGGTACAGTTGGGCATTTCCCTCATCAGCACCCTAAAGAAGGGGGCTGAGATCATGATCACCAGAGGAGCAATTCCATGGTAAGGAAACTATTTTAAATTTCCACAGAAACATCTTTTCATGCAGAAATCTCTGCTGGGAAGGCAAGGAAAGATGGAGGGGGTACTTACAGGGCTGCCTTTGGGGCCATCATCACCTGGTGGCCCTTTGGGGCCAGGTGGACCAGCAGCCCCAGAGGGACCTGCTTCTCCCTTTTCACCTCTTTCACCTTTAGGGCCCTGTAAATGAAAAAAAACTTTTATTATCCAGGGGAAAAAAAACCAAAACGAACTCTACTGATCTCTAATTATCCTTCAATCAGTTCTGAGCAAGAAGCTCTATTTGTGTCTCCAAACACAAGGACATGATTTAACAGTCCCTTCCCACAAGGACTGAGTGGTGCTCATGGTGTTCAGTCGTGGGTAGCCCAGATTTGGTGACTAAACGTGATCCTATAAATACCCAGGAACGTGGCAATGTGTCATCAATACCCAAAATCCAGCACAGGGCTGCTTCAGTCCCTGCTGTCCCATGCACATCCCAGGGGGCACTTACTGGGAGGCCAACTTCTCCAGGGAGACCAGGCTCACCAGATTCCCCAGGTTCACCCTGCACAGGGAAAAAGAAAATAGAAATATTCACATTCCTGCAGTTTTCTGCTGGCACAGCAAAGCCACTGCACGAGTGCTGTGGCAAACTCAGCTTTACCTTCTCTCCTACAGCTCCAGGATTTCCTATTCCCCCAGGAGGACCCTGTGGACCATCAGCTCCTGGTGGCCCAGATGGACCCCTGGGTCCTGGTGGGCCTGGTGGACCCTGAGAGAAAAGGAGGACAAATTTCAGAGGGGGTTTCTCAGAGCCATGGCAGTGAGGAACAAAGCAATGTGGAAGCCCCTTACCATCTGCCCAACGTCACCTGTTTCTCCCTTCTCCCCAGGTGGTCCAGGCAGGCCCTGTGGAGGTGCAGGGGGTGAATTTTAGTTGTGAACATCTCAGGTGAGCCCCAGATTTCATCCCCCTAAACCCTCCCTGGATGCTGCAATTTACCTGCAAGCCCACGGGGCCAGGGGGACCAGGGAAACCTCGGGGTCCTTCGTCACCTTTCTGACCAAAGAGCCCTTGCTGGCCTCGGGGCCCGGGCTCTCCATCAGCTCCCTGCAAGGAAAGGGAGTTTAGGTGTGATCAAAGGTCTGAGATCAGGTCTGATCAAAGATCTGATCAGCCCAGGACAGATGTGGGGTCACACAAACCCCATCCCAGCACCCCCTGTGCCAGGCAGGAATCGGTCCAGTTCTTCCCAGGAGGCTTTTTTGTGGGGGGGAAATATTAAAAAAAAGGGATTTTTGCAAATGGGGGTGATACTCACAGCTGGGCCAGGCTGACCAATTGGACCCTGGGGACCGGTGGGGCCTGGGGGACCCTGTCCCAAAAAAAGAAATGTCAGAGTTAGGAGCAGAGTGACAAATTCACCTGGAAAAGGTGAATTCCTTCAACACAATCTCCATTCAAACTGCATTAATTCCCAAAACAGAGATGGAGAACAGGGTCAGGTCTCCTTGGACACCCCACAATTCCTCAGCCCTGGTGCCAGTGGAGAGCAAACACATCCAAATATATTTTTGTGCAGCAAAGCAATGTCAGCACTCAGCCCTAAGTCCTGGGTAACTCTGGGCAGTGCATAAAGGGTGTGGAACTGGAATTATCACAGAATTACAGGGTGGTTGGGGTTGGAAGGGACCTTTAAAAATCTCCTGGTCCACCCCTCTGTCATGAGCAGAGACATCTTCAACTAAATCAGAGAGGGAACTTCAGCCAAAGACCCAACTTTGATGGCAACACTGCCCATGTTTCACAGATATTTCCATGCTAAGTGGGTGATGTGGAAATATCTCAGTGTTCCTGGGAGATGGAGGCTCCCACTTGAGCCTCTCACTTTTTTTTTACATCATGTGGGTATTTGATGAAGCACAGAAGATGAATCAACATTAGAAAACGATATAAATTTCATTTCTATTTCCAGCAAGTCACACCATGAACCACACTGCAGAGCAGCAGCTCCAGCAGAGTTGCCCCCACTCACCTGCTCCCCTTTGTCACCTTTGCTGCCCTTCTGTCCAGGCTCCCCAATCTCACCCTGCCAGGAACAAAGGGACACCATTAATCCCTCACCATTTCCACATCCCAACATCCCAGCCCTGTGTGTCTGCACCCTCAGCACAAATCCCACAGGGACATGCCAGAGTGGGCTGAATTCCCACTCTCATGGGAAGAGATTCCAGAGATTTGGCCACTCCAGGTGCAACCAAACCCTTTTCCATCCCACAGTTTCTCGGCTGCATCTTGCACACCCTTTGAGCAGCCACGAGGGATTTATCCCAGCTGATGTTTCCTGGGAATCCTCCACTCCAGAGGGGCTTAATGAGAGAGGGGGCAGAGGGAATTAATTTGGAAAGGCTGAATGTCTGTGAGCAGCCACCTGCTACAGGTTTGGGGCAGGCAAATTGGATTTCAGGGAATTTCGTGGCTGGAAGAGCACACGGAGCCCCATCTGCTCTGAGTTCCATAAAAATCCCCCAGCAGCACATCCCACCCAACTGTGGGATGCACACCACGGTGGAAACATCACCCAGTTCCTTGCCACAGTGACCCCAGGCAGCAGGAGCTGTCCCCACCTTGTCTCCATCCTCTCCAGGAGGTCCAACAGGACCTGCAGGGCCGGGCAGTCCCACGGGGCCCTGGATGCCATCCCTGCCAGCCGGTCCTTGGGGACCCTTCTCCCCCTGGAAGCAGAAAAAACAGGCAGGTCACACCCCCAGCTCTCCAAGAGAGCCTTTCCAGCCCATTAAGGTTTTATTCACATCCTGGCTGGACAGGCAGGAACAGCACAGCCGGTTCCAGCTGATATTTCATCTGTGCTCCTTGTCTGAAATGAGACTGAACTTCTGTCTTGAGGGATAATGAAAAGAACAAACAAATGTAAGCAGTGAATACCCCGATCACAGCTGCAATTTCACTGCTACAGCAACATAATCTGATTTAATCTGAACCCTCTGCCATCTCTGTCTGGATGACAAACAAGATCTCAAGTAATTTTTACTCCCACGAGCCAGTATTTGCTGATTCTGGTCCTGGCTGCCCCAGCACTCACTGCTGCTCCTTCTCTGGCTGACCCCCAACTAAGGGGGGGGTTCTCAGGAGGCCCATCCTGAGATTCTGGACAAATAAAACCACCTGAAGTGAATAAAACAATCTCTGTGTCAACATCTTCTTGTACTCCTTTGAGCAGGAGCCTTCCAATCAAATTTGTTTGTTTACAGGAACTGAACAGTGAATATTTTCCAGTTTCCTCGCCCATAATTGAATTGCATCCGAATCCTGGGTGTTCTCCTCTAAAGAAATTAGATGCCACATAAATTGTCTATTCATCCCTGCCCTGACTGACACACTCAGCAGGACAGATGTTCCCAAAACTGATTCACCAGGAAATTCTCACCTCTGGATTCGCTGCTGGAGTTTCTAACAAAGCAGCAAGCGTGGCTGGTAAATTCTGATATCAATCGACATCACCAAAGCCACCTCTGTGCTGCTGGGGCTGGCTCAGTTCTCTGCCCACAGGGCTGGCTGTTTGTCACCAGGAGGGGACACAGGCTGTGTCACCTTTTCAGCCCCCAGGTCTCCTCATTGCCTGGTGTCACAGCCACGCTTGATGGCAGAGGTGCCACCAAGATGTGCTCAGGATGAGAAAATTCCTTTCTAATTGAATTATGAGTTGAATTCCTTATTTTTTACACTGTAAATCTCCACAAGGACTGGTTGCACGCTCTGCTCCCTCCTGCACACACCTCCAGCTGTCCCACAATGGTTCATCTTCCTGCTGGTACTTACTGGAGCTCCCTTTTCACCTGCAGGTCCTGGAGGTCCTTGAGGGCCAGGTCTCCCTGGCAATCCTATAGGGCCAGCTGATCCTGCAGGGCCACGCTCCCCAGGAGAGCCCTGTTGGGAGGAGGAGGAGGAAAAGAGCATTAATTGCAGTATCAAGCTTCACCCATGCCCAGACAGAGAGAAATCCAAGCTCTTCATCCATGTTTGTGCACATTTGATGGGATAACTGCCACGGGAAGAGTTGGTACCACCGGCCTAAGGGGGACTGCAGATTGGTTTTGTGAATTAAAATCAAATTAAAGCAAGGGCTGAGTTCTCCTCTGGATAGTGCAGAGAGCTCAGTTCCTGGGGACACATAAACATTCTGGAACAAGAGCAAGAGGCACTTCACAGCCAGCAGGGAGGGTTGGATGATGGATGTTTCCTTCCAGGAGGGCGGCCCTGAGCAGGGATCTCAAGTGGAGACAACTTCCAGAGGGAAAGCAGGTGGATTAAAACCAAATCCTGGATGTGCTGAACCCCTGCAGCTCCCTGAGCCTGTCACGTAAATCCACAGCTGACCCCACAAAATGACTGAGCTGTTCCACCAGTGCCTTGTAAAATAAAAGGAACATCCAGGGAAATGGAATTAAAGGAACATCAGGAAAAGGGGGATAAAGGCTGGAGCTGTGACTAACCCTGGCCTGGCCCTGCCAAGCTGTAAATGGTGGTGCCTGCAAGGACAGGGATACTCACGGCTGGGCCTGGGGGGCCTGGGGGACCTTCATTGCCTTTCAGCCCTGGAGAACCCTGGAGGAAGGAAAACAAAGTTTTTTTGTTATTTGGGGAGGTGGACAACTGGGAATTCTCCATCTGGAGGGAGCCAGCAGCCTCTACTCACAATGGGGCCGGGGAGGCCTCGCTCTCCAGGGAA
Source organism: Sturnus vulgaris (assembly GCF_052056855.1). Classification (NCBI taxonomy): domain Eukaryota; kingdom Metazoa; phylum Chordata; class Aves; order Passeriformes; family Sturnidae; genus Sturnus; species Sturnus vulgaris. The sequence continues at coordinate 2,989,793 of NC_142264.1, forward strand.
TCCTCTCAGTCCTGGGGGACCGTCCTTGCCTGGGAGGCCAGCGGGGCCAGGATCCCCCTGCAAGGACAGGGACAGAGAGCTCAGCATCTGCAGGTGCCATGGAGGCCCAGCCCGTCCCCTCAGCCTCCACTGGCGTGAGGCACAACCTACATTTCTCTTCTGGACCATCCCATGGTGGCCCAACCCAACTTCACTGCCTTCAAAACCTTCATTTCTTTCCTGAACCATTCCATGGTGGCCCAACCCATCCCTTCAGCCTCTAGAACCTCAATTTCTTTACTGAACCATCCCCTGGAGGTCCAGCCCAGCTCCTCAGCCTCCAGAAGCTCCATTTCTTTCCTGAACCATCCCCTGGTGGCCCAACCCATCCCCTCAGCCTCCAGAACCTCCATTTCTTTCCTGGACCATCCTCTCCATGTCCAGGGATGGAAGGCAGCAAGGAGGGTGAATTCCAGTCCCTACCTTGGTCCCTTCTTTTCCAGTGAGGCCAGGCAGGCCCTGTTCACCTGGGGGCCCTGGAGGGCCTGGGTGGCCCCGCTCACCCATGGGTCCAGTCTCACCAGTTGGACCCTGGAAAAAAAAAAAAAAAAACAGTCAGAGAAAACGGGGTGGGTATTGACAGAACAAGTGAGGAAGGGAAAAGTGCAGGGTGTCAGTTGAGTTTTTTTGGGGTGCAATGGGATGGAAGAGGTGCCTTTGAGTGCCACCAGCAATCCCTGCAGAGATTCCCCCTCTGGCATCTCCAACACCTGGGAGTGGCCACCATCACCCTGGGCACACTGGAGGCACTGGGAACCTCTGGAGTGAAAGCAAATTTCACCCGAATGAGATGTTAACACTCCAACTCAGCTTTGCCTTTTTAATTGAAAACTTCCTAAGCGCTCTCCAGCCCTGCTGATGGATGGGACATAAATAATGCATGAGGCTGGCACTGCCTGGCAATTAGAGCTGCCTCCCTGCCCTCCCAGGGCACTCAGGGTGACACAAGTGCCACTGAGGGCTCCCCAAAGGCTCGTTTTTGGGAGGACAAAAGCCGCTGTGCACTAAAACCACCACGTCCCTGCCCCTTGGTGGCTTTGGGGACAGGGTTGTAACTCATGTCCTGCTGCAGGGGAGCCACTTAGAGCACTCAGCAGCCACACATCACAGCAACTGAGCCCAGCAGAGCCACACGAAATTGCCACCGATCCTAATTTGCACTTGAGAAGACAGACACAGCCATCAGGGAATTGCCCCTAATCAGGGAATTTACAAATCAGGGACTTTATGCTGTCATTAAAGAGGACAAATTAATTACTTTCTAATTAAAGAGCTGCTCCCCAGCAGTTGAGGGAAGGACCCCAAGCCAGTCCTGCTCAGTGCAGGCTCACTGAAATTTGGGTTTGTTCCCACAGAGCTCGTGGGGACTGAAAGTGAACCAGGCCGGCTCTGACAGAACCTGGCAGCACTTCAGATGAGAGAGGGGTGATTTTGCTCACACTGACATGGAACAGCACTCTGGCATCACGTCTGCTCTGCCCTGACCACCAGCAGCTGCACAGCCCTTGGAGATCTCATTTAACTCCCTCCTGCTCAAGGTCTTTGAGCTGGCTTGTGCTTTTTAGCTGGGTTGTGCTTTTTATTTGGTTTGTGCTTTTATTTTGCTGGTTTGTGTTTTTCAGTTGGTTTGTGCTTTTATTTTGCTGGTTTATGCTTTGCTGGTTTGTGCTTGTCTTTGCTAGTTTCTGCTTTTCAGCTGGTTTGTGCTTTTATTTTGCTGGCTTGTGTTTTTTAGTTGGTTTGTGCTTTTCTTTGCTGGTTTCTCACCCTACACCAGTTTTACACCAGGGTGGTTGTGCTGAGCTCACAGGAACCACCTCATTTCCATTTCTCTAAACCCCATCCCAACCCTTCAGCAAGGTGAGCTGGGGCCATGGATGGCATTTCACACGTGCCTCAGGAATTTCAAAATCACCTGACAAAGGCTTTGCCTTCCCTGGAAAAGGAGTCCCTGCTGCACAAGCAGCTCCAGTTGAACCAGTAAAGACCAGTTGCAGGGCTGGGTGAGCATTTGCTCCTTACCTGAGGACCTACAACACCAGGGGGGCCTGGAGGGCCAGTCTTGCCTTGGAAACCCTGTTAGAGAAAGGGAAAAGACAAAGAGGTGACATTTCTGCCTGTGAGGGTCACACTGCCACCAGCTGTTCCTCCCCCAGTGACAATCCCTGACCAAGGTGGGCATTCCAAAGGAAAAGGAAATAAGAAATCAAGCAGAAAGTGGGAAAAATGTGTTTGTACATTTATAAAAGGTGAAACAGAAGAAGAAGAAGAAGGGATCCTCAAAGCTCAGCCCTGCTGTTTGGATGGAGCTGTTGTGGTTTGGCCAGATATATACATATAAAAATCGCTTACACTCATAAAACCATAGAGGAAATGGCAATTAAAACCGCCATTAATAGCTATTAAATGGCTGTCAAAAAAAAAAAAATTCAGTGTGAACTTCTTTACGCTGAGCAATTCTCAAAAGCCATTTCCCTTATCCTGCTCCCCGTTCTGGTGCTGGTTTAGGCTCGGCTCTGTCTCAGCTCAGCACCACAACCCGCGGGGGCTGAGTGAAGCTTTATCTCCTCCATCAACATTTGCTGAAAGGAACCACAGCCCTGTTTGTCTCCAAAGGCTGATGAGCTGGGAAGGCTCCATGACAGCTCCTTCCAATGGCATTTTGAAGAGTGACAACGAGGAACTCTCACCACTGCAATTGTTTGGCTCTCCCAGGCTAATCTTTAAAAAGCACATTAATTATGGTTGTTACTCCAGCCTGCTGACAAGCTTGAGGAATGGCATTTAGGGCACGGGGGGCTATTTTCTCGTTGCCACAAAAGAGGATCAGATAAATCCCATGCCAACGCTAGCCTGTCATGTTTAAATAACTCCTCCATGCTATTCTGGCTGCCTGCAGATCAGAAAATATCCTGTCACTGATGAGGAAATGGTAAAATATCCTTGGGAAATGAAGGCACTATTTAAACTCTTATCACAGACAAATATTTAGACCATTTCTGTGCAGGACTTTCCTTATTAACCTGAAGAAAGGGGTTTCCTTTTGTGCTCTTGGAGCCTTGGGCACAGAGGCTTTAGAATCTGCCTTTTTTTTTTTTTTTTTTTTTTTTTTTAAAGCCAATCTTTGCAACTCTAATATGGCCAAATATCTCAGCGTGCCTGTTTGCTGCTGAATGGGAACTTCAATCAAGGGAAGTGTTTGACACAGAGATTTCAATCTTGCACAAAGATACACTGCACTGACCAGGCTACTGATGTAGAAAGAGCATTTAATTCATTTTTATGCTTCTCTCCTTGCTTTTTGGCTCTGTGAAGGGAAAAGGGGACAAAAAAGGGACTTCTGCTGCCTGGGTCTGCAGGGGAAAGTGATCTTTGCAAGGTTGATGGCACAGGATAACAAAGATTTTGTTTCCTGGGAGAGGCAAATTGAGGAAAGCTATTAGGGAGAGCGTTCAGACCCCAAAATAATTAAAAGACCATTCTCCATTCATTCCTGCAGACTTTATGCTTTTGATTCCAGTGTCAGAAGCTGATGACAGCAGATGCTGTCAAAGTTCCCATTGCTCCTTCCACCTTGGCTGGAGGTGTCCTTGGATGTCATGGAAAACTCAAGGGAGACTCAATGTCAGTCAGGCTCTGGCAGCTGAAAACTCCTCACCTTTAAGTTAATCCTGACCTGAGGACTTGGCCCAAAAACACCTCCCAACCCCTTGTTTTAAAATCAATCTCATGGTGTGTAAATAAATATCTGATGTTGGGCTGAGCAATGTTTGCACTGCCTTGCTTAGCAAATTAATTAAATTGTGTGGTAAGTTGAGGGGAAAAAATGCATAATGTGCAAAACCTTTTTAATGCTCATTTGCTGGGGAAGGCAGTGGGGGAAAAATGGGCTGCCCACAGATCCCCCCTGAGCAGCTGGAGAGACACAGACCCTCAGGGAATCCAAATAATCCAAACTGGAGAGACAAACCCTCAGGGAATCCAAATAATCCAAACATGGGGCTGCAGCTCCCCAGCAGCACAGCAAGGTGTAGAGAAACCAAAAGGAGGCTCTGGAGCAATGAGCAGTCCAAGATTTTTTGGCTACTTACAGTTTCTCCTCTCTGGCCAGGGTGCCCAGGCAATCCATCCTTCCCAGGGGGACCCTGTGGCAGAAGAGCAGGGGGAGAAGCAGCATCACCAAATGCTCGGTGATTAAAAAAAAACCAAAAAAACCAACAAAAAAACTGTGACAAACATTGAACCAGCCCTGCTTGCCTCAGCTCCCAGCTGTCTCACAGGGAAATGGAGCTGCAGAACCCTAAAAGCTGCACCCTTTCCCTTCCCACACATCTCCCAAAGGATTAATCTCACAGGACCTGCTCACCACACTCAGGAAATCACTCCCAAACCAATTCTGAGGTCCCCCCCCAGGGTACAACAACTGCAGAGACAGCAGTGCTGTGCTGTCCACAGAGGGAAAATAAAGCACAGAACAACCACAAAAGATCCCAGAGATCCTGAGTCAGGAGGAAATGAACATTTATAATCAGCTGCAATTTACTTGGCTATTTAAAATCTGTGTTGTTATCAGCATGTCTCAGTAATGCCTTTTATTGGAACATCACCATTTGTCAGGGAATCAGCTCAGGCTGGGTGGGAAAGGCTGGATTATTCCTTTGGATGTCCTAGGAATTGAGGAATTACTTACAGGGGGGCCTTTTGGTCCAGGAAATCCAGTTGGTCCTTGAGGCCCTGGTGGTCCCTGGGATGAAAGACAAGGCAGAGAACTTGGTTAAGGTACCTGGAACACTTAATATGAAATATTACCCCTGGGTGAGCAGCAGGTGAGCACAAAGATCTGGAGAGCCAAATGCTGGGTGATTGTGTGGACAAATTTACAAACAGAACAAAACCCAGTGAGGGAAAAAAAAAACCCAGAAATTGAGGTTAAAATCATGAAAGTCCTGTTGTTTCAGGATTTGCCACCTGACTGTGATCTGGAGAAAGCAGTAGGAGGTCCTAGAGAAACACATCCTCCAGAAATTCCTGAAATTCTGGCTGCCTGCAGCCACCCAGGGGTGACTTTTGATTTCTGGTGCTTCCACAGGACACCCAAAATCCCTCCTGAGCCTTCCCTGGAGAGCTCAGACAGGACCTAAGGGCTGGAGGTGACTTGTGGGACCTCTCTCCACACCAGCACATTTCACCTGGGATTTCTAACCAAGAATTTCCCTTTTTTTCCTCTTTTGCTGAGCTAACAGGGCACCCAGGAGGATCCTCCTTGCCAAAATCTCCTCAGCCCTGCAACCCCACCTCCTCTGCCAGAGCACTGGACTGAGTTCTGCTTTACCCCTCAGCTCATCTTACCCTTTCTCCAGGAGGACCAGGGGGGCCATCACCACCAGAGTTGCCCTTTTAGGAAGAAGAAAAACAAGAGAGCCTTTTTTTAAAAAAAAATACCCAAATCAGCATCACAGCTTCAGACAGCACCAAGCCCACGGTGACACCACAGCCCAGCAACTCCCCCAGCCCTGTCTAATAATAATTCTGTGGCAGGAGCAGCAGCCAGTGACAAATGAGCAGCTGCTTGTTCCCCCCACGTCCCTTCATCAAAATCCAGGGGAGATTGGGATATTTCCACCACACTGTGGCCACCCCCAGAGAGATAAATGCCAGCCCTAAAGAGGAGGGATTTATCAAAAATTCATGCCAACACAAAGCCCAGATGTTTGTTTTTAGATCTGGCAGCAGGGTGGTGACAACATCACCCAACAAAAGCTTTGCTTCCACCAAGCCTGGTGCTCAATGCTCAGGTAACCTGTCAGTGCCTCTGGACTGGCTGGGAGAAAAATCCCGAATTTTGCCAATCCTGGCTCAGCAGTGGGAAGGCAAAAATGGCTCAGCCAGGTTCTGGAGACCAACAGCACCTCATTCCTCACCCACGACACAGCCTAAGGGCTCTAAGGGGGTTAAAACCCCATTTAAACCCCAAAACGGAGGGGTTGGGGGAGGTTTAGGGGCTGTAGGGTTGTGCATGCACTCAGAGTCCTGCTGGCTCCTGGGCTCACATTTACAGAACCTGGGCACCTGTTCTGCAGTTGGGTCAGGAGCCACTGAGCTGGGAATGAACCTGAGGAGGGCTCAGCTTTCCCAATCCAAAGGGAAAGGACAGCAGGGGGATGGAGGGAGATGAACCAGATGCTCTCCACACCAACATTGCCCAGGACACCACCCCAAAGGCTCCCCCAAGCCTTACCTTTGGGCCAGGTTTCCCAGTGCTTCCCCTGGGGCCTCTTTCTCCACGTGGACCCTTGAAAAGAAACAAAAAGTGACATTTGAGGCTTTTCTGCTGCCGCCTGAGCTACGTGGGGTCAACAAATCATCCCAGCAGCAACGAGGAAAGTCAGCAGAAAGATTTAAAAAGATTTTAAGTGGTGAGACCCAGCCCCAAATCTGTGTCTCCCAGTTTAGCTGAGGGTCAGATCCCCCCGGTGAGGACACAAATCCCAGTTTCCCTTTGGCCAGGACGAGGTTTGGGAAGGCACAAGGATGAAGAATTGGCTCGTTACCGTCGGACCACGCTGCCCCCTCGGACCTGGTTTGCCAGGAGTGCCCTGGAATGGAAAAGGAGAAGGGATTAGGGAGCAGCACAGCAGAGCCTGGCACACACAGATTGCCCCAGAACCTCTCTGCTTCTCATATGCCATCAAAAAGTCAGCAGCAGGGTGACATCCATCTCCTGATTCTTGGATTTATCTGAATTTACAGCACTTGGGCAGTAATCCCAACACCCAGACACCATCTGCCCTCTGAGGGAATGGATCTCTTCAGGAGCAGCATCCAAAGTCCTTTAAAACCCCAAAATGAGACCATGCAGCATCCCAAAAACTCCTCAGCTCTGCCACCCCAACACCTGCAATCCCTTTTTTCCCCCCTGGTCCCTGCTCCTGACAGGCAGCAGGGTCCTCACCCCTCTGCTCCCAGGCGTTGCTGTGGGATTTTGGAAGGTGTGACAGCAGAGTCCTGCTCAGAGCAGCTCCCTCCAGCACACAGGCTAATTAATTAATCTGCCCGACATAATTACACATCTTCCCTAACTCCGAGCTAAACAAGGAATTCCGGGCGTTGTTTGGCAGGAGCTGATGAGATCTGAGAGCTGCACTCAGCTCCCTGGGATTAATCCTGCCATGGAAAAGGCACAACAAGGCTCGACCTAAATCTGGCACGGCATTAAGCTGCGCCTAAAAGAAAAGGAGTGACCTAAAAGCTCATTTTTGGTGGTGTAAAAAAAAAAACCACTGAAATATTTGACTTTGCCCCTTTAATGGCACCAAGCACCCGTGAAAGGAGAGGAGAGGAAGGCTCGATTTCCATGGAAGGAAACCTCGGTGCTTAAAATATCCCTTTGCCATTTTCTGCCCCAAATCCATCACCTCCCTGCGCTGCCTGCTCGGCTCTGACACTCATTAACCAGCACAACATAAAACAGGAGCTGGAAAACTTCACCATCAACTTTCTTCCAGCTGCTAAAATTAGTCCTGCTGAATCTTCCTTGTTCTGTAGCTCCATTTATTAAAGCCTGCTGGCTTTTTTTTTTTTTTTTTTTTTTTTTTAATTTTTTTTTTTTTAATTTTTAATTAATTACAAAATTCACTTTAAAGTACTCCAGCTGGTTTTCTTTGAGCTCTGGGAGGCTAAATTGGGAGCAGGTGGGGAGGAGAGAGAGTGCTGCCTCCCCTCAGGTAGCCCCCACACTCTTCTCCTTCTCCCACAATTCTATTTTTAAGTCAAATTTCCCCCTGCTTATTGCTGTCATTAATCATGCATTCAGCCCCGTGTACGGTTGCAAAGAATTTATTTTCCCTGCGAATGTACACAGACCTATATTTTTCAAACTAGGATTTTGACGTGAAGGCAGCAAAAATCAGATTATTTTTAAGACACACCAAGAAACATTCGGATTTGGGGACCTCCACACCCCCCCAGGCTCTGTCACACTGGGCAAGCAGACAAAAAATGGCAGAAAATAGCCCTTAAAATCAGATTTATGGTTCATGTTTAATTCTTGATTTCATCAGCAGGCCTTGAAAAGATCCTGAGCCCACCTGGAGCTGAGGTGATGATGAGCAGCTCTTGGGGGATTTCATGGGTGTCAAAATTCTCCAAAATCACCAAACAGAGAATCAGAGGCTGCTTTGGGTTGGAAGGGACCTTAAAGCTCATCTCAAACATTCCATGGGCAGGGACACCTTCCACCACCCCAGCTCACCCCAGGCTCTTTTTTTCCATCTTTCCTCCAGGTTCCCTTCGAGTTCTGGGAGGTCACAACCAGCTCACCCCAAAGTTTCTCTTCTCCAGCAATCTCAATTTTCTCAGCTTTTTCCCAGATTCATCCTCTAATCGTCTTCATCCCTTTTTTTTCCTCCTCTCCATTTTTACCTTTCCAGCATTTTTTGGTACAACTGAACAGCCACCAGCTGAATTTTTGTGTTTGGGGCACTAAAATCCAGCTGCCTGTTCAGGTCCTGCCCTTCCACCTTTGATTTTCACCTTTTTTTTGAATTATTTAACAACTTGGGAAGATTCTTTGTGCTGCTGAAACCACCAGCTGAAAAGCTGAGTTCCATTTCGGGAGAGAAATGTGGGATTTGCATGATTTTAGCCACATAAACCAGGGAATTAAAAAAACAAAACGGGGATATTGTGATAAAGAAAAGACAAACAAATGATTTGAGGTTGTTGCAGCTGCAAATTGAGTTATTGTCCAATGAACTGGAGGAAAAAAAAAATCCTGGAAATTTTCTTTCTTGACTCCATGTGAACACACTCATAAACCCAACAAATTGAGTGGTCTTAGGAGAAGCAGAGGGGATTTATCAAGTCTGACTCAACGAGGCTTAAAATAAGATGAGGACTGGAGCAGAGTGACCCCAGCTCAGCCTATAATTCTCTATATAATTGCTTTTCTCTTCTTTCAAATGGGATACTTGGGAGCAAAAAAAAAAAAAAAAATATATATATATATATAGATGGATAGCAAAGCTGTTACTGAAAATCAGTATTTCTGCTACTTTTAAATTTCCAAGCTGAGCTCCTATTGCTAATAGAAAGATTTGTCCATGAAAATCTCTCTCTACACTGATGAAGTGAATGCAGCTTGATGAACTGGATATAAAATGGTAGAAATGGTCTAATCACCCATTGAAAAGGAAAAAAAAAAAAAAAAATTACAAATTGGAATTACCATGAAATAAATCAGCATTTGAGAGGTTAAAAAAAAAACAAACAACTTTTTAAATTCCTGAAGAAATGTGAGGCATGCCAAGGGTGTAACTAAATATCCTCACTACCCCCATTAAAGGCACAAAGCTCGTTTGGAATACAAGTGAGCAAAGTGCTGATTTTTTTTTTTTGTTTTGTTTTTTTTCTTCTTTTCTCATGGCTTGGTTCTGAAGCTGGGCCCTTTCCCATCAGATCTGCTCCTCCCCAATCCCTTTCAGGCTGGATAATGCCAAAATTGAAGCCTAAACCCCCTCAGGGTTTGTCCCAGCCTCAGAAATGCCCAGCTCCTGGTACCTTCTCCACTCCCTGGAGGATTTCCCATCCCATCCCAGATGGATTTGATTCCATCCCAGAATAAAATCATTCATGACTGTGCAGGGATTCAAAGCAGCACATCCCTCCCCTGCTGTTCTACACCCCCACCCCAAAATCCAGCAAAGGGATTTTATTGCTGGTTATTGGAGGAGGAAGGGAGGAATTCCAGAGAATTCCAAGGAATTCCAGGCTGAATTTCTTGGCCTCCCTCCTCCTGCTCAGCCAGAGCAGAGGGAAGGGTGAGGATGAGGATTTGTAGCTCCAAACGAAATGAAATCATAAAAAAGGGGGGTGGATAGGACCCAAACGGCAGTGGCAGGATATTAATGCAGTGCAAAGTGATTTATATTTGCTGGGCTCCTCTCAAAGCCGTCTGTTAGAAGTCATTTCTATTTAAATGAGAGTAAAAAAGAAACTAATTCCACTTGCTGTCCTCACTCCCCCTTCTTGTCACTGTGACCGGAGCTGGTGCAGAAAATGACTTTGTTTGTACTCTGAATGCTTTAATTCGAGCATGTTCTGCAGCAGATAAAAAATAAATCAGTATATTTAGACAATCCCTATTCTGAGAGAAGGCTGTGGAGGTGGGGTGAGAGGCAGAGACAAGGCTGGGGGATGGAACCCCCTGATTTTCAGGGTGTCTCTGAATTTTGAGCAGCTTATTAAAAGCACTGAGAGCGTTCTCAGCCATGCATTTAGAATTTCAAGTTAGGTGAAAGATGGTTCTGGCTGCTTCTGAGCAGACTCAGCCATCTCTAATAATTACTGTTAATTAAAGAGCTCTTTGTGCCCTGAGCAAAGTCTGACAGTGCAGGAAGGATTCAGGTTCAGAGGAGCCTCTTAAAATATCCTGAAGGGAAAATTCCCAGGGTTTAATTGGGAATCTGCTGCTTCACCAGCACCCCCCTGTCCTGCAGCAGGATCCTCATCCTGGCATCAGATTTTTTTTTTTGGCCAATTCCTAAATGGAAAAGCCTCTGGAGCATCAGCCCAGCAAAGGAATGATCCCCACATCTCTTTGGAGAGAAAGAAATGAGTGGAGCAGTGGAAAAAGCAGCTCTTACCCGTGTGCCCTTCTCTCCATTGGCTCCTGGAAATCCTGGGAATCCGATGGAGCCCTGGGGGGGGGGAGAGCAAACAGAGAGGGAGAGGTTCAGGACACAGCAGGGACAGCTCTGGTCACCCCCAGCAGCCTGGAGTGACCCCAGAGCTCCTTTGAACCTCCCTCGAATAACAGCAAAACCATCAGGCCTGGCGTGACCTCAGAAATTCCATTTTCTCCAAAAACAACACCAAAAAAAAAAATTTTTAAAAACCCACAGCTCATTAGCAGTCACTGCAAAGACCCAAGCCCATGGTTGTGGTGGCAGCCCAGGCAGGATTTGGGATTTTAGCTCCTAAGTCACTGCGGTGCACATGAAAATTTAACTCCTGCCTTGTTCCTTTCTGATGTCAGTGCCTGGAGAATCGCTGCTGCTGCTTTTAAAATATGGATTAGACCAAGAAAATGCAAAAACACAACCCCCTCCCAATCTTACTCCAGATATAAAATGCAAATTAAAAAAGAAACCAGCCCCACCACGAGCAGGAAACAATTTCTTGCAGATAATTATGTCTCCAGAATGAAACAAGCTTGGGTTGGTTGTTTTTTTTTTTTTTTTTTAAAGCAGCGAACATGAATAATAAAATATGATTCTTACAAAAAAAAGTTAACAAAAACAGAAGTTCCCAAAGCCTCCAGGGCATGTGAAAGCTGGGCTGGAGCCTAAATCTATGGATGGAATTCACAGTTTTAATTAAAAAAAAAAATGCCTTGAAAGTGGCCTGAGCGGAGGTGGGCGTGGAGAGAAGCTACAAAGGATGTTTGCAAATATGCAAATGGCATTTGCATGATTTTATTTCAGTTCAGGGAGACCCTGAGTCATGAGCTATCCTCATAGTTCTCTTAATTAATTAATTAGATGATGCTATCTTGGAAGATGAAACCCCTAATGCCAGGAGAAGGCTGCAATGCCTGGGAGCAGCAGGGAAGCTCCCAGGGATCCTGCCTGGATCCATCCCTGCACATCCCATTCCACGCCCCTGGATTCTGCCAGCTCAGCTCTGTCTGTCCAGTCCCTGTTTCTGTCCTGTGGGAGGGGAAGGAGGGACCTCATCCCACGAGTGGGGGCTGAGCTGGGCTGTGTCCCTGGGCTCCCACCCCATCCCAAAGCTCCTCATCCCATCCCAAAGCTCCTCATCCCATCCCATTCAATCCCAAACTCTCTCATCCCATCCCAAAGCTCCTCATCCCATCCTAAACCTCCCCATCCCATCCTAAACCTCCCCATCCCATCCCAAACCATCCCAAAGCTCCTCATCCCATCCCAAACCTCCCCATCCCAAAGCTCCTCATCCCAACCCATTCAATCCCAAACTCCCTCATCCCATCCCAAACCTCCCCATCCCAAAGCTCCTCATCCCATCCCAAACCTCCCCATCCCATCCCAAAGCTCCTCATCCCCACCCATTCAATCCCAAACTCTCATCACATCCCATTTAAACCCAAACTCCCTCATCCCATCCCATTCAATCCCAAACCTCCCCATCCCATCCCAAATTTTCCATCCCATTATCCCATTATCCCATTATCCCATTACCTTGGGGCCCTGCCTGCCCGGGTATCCTGGCAGTCCTGGCACTCCGAGTTTTCCCTGGAATAAAGGACAGGGGGGTTAGGGAGGAGCAGAGCAGATGGGACCTGGTGCAATGAAACTTTGGGGAATCCCAAAGGGGAGATAGAGAGTGAGCACTGGAACTGTGCTGGGAGCTGGTTAGGAATGTTTGGGGTTTTATTTAAAATTAGACTGAGCTTCTATTGAAATTTATTCAAATTCAATTTTCAATTTCTCCATTTATTCCCCTCTGATCTTTTTTTTTTTTTTTTTTTAATCTGTTCCCAAACAAATAACCCCAAAAAGAGCAAAGGCTCGATGTCACCTCCCTTCACACAAAACCCCCAGAGCTCCCCTTCACCCCTGTGCCCTAAAAATGTCCCAAACCAGTGGGGTTTGGTGTGAAACACAGAATTCCCATCCTGGCCTCACCTTCTCTCCTGCAGGCCCAAGGGGACCTGGGTCTCCATTGGGGCCAGAGCGACCTTTGGGACCTTCGGGTCCATCCTCACCCCGAGGGCCAGGGGGGCCAATTTCCCCCTGTTAATTACAAGAGAAGTGTTAATTAGACAGGGATATTCCATGGAGCTGCTCTGGGGGAGAGCTGGGCTTCACCAGCAGGCTCAGGGGAGATGAAATTTTGGGGTGTGAGCAAAGCACTGGGGTTTTATTCCCACAAAATCCAGGTGTTATCCCATCACACTGGGAATACCTGCACAAAACCAGCCCTCATTAGCTGGGACTGCTAATTAACCCTTCCACCTCCCTCCTGCTTCCCAAATTGTGGTTGGATGTGCAAAGCAAGCCCTGGGAAGTGTTGGGGTGGGTAACTGCAGGATAATTATGGGAATTATTGGGAAATCGGAGCTGGATTGTGGCACTGGCAGCTGCGGCACAGGGGACAGCAGTGTCACTGTCACAGGGGACAGCAGTGTCACACAGGGGACAGCAGTGTCACACAGGGGGACAGGACATGGGATCAGTCTCCTCCTGGCCCACCAGGAGCTGCTGGATTGATCCCAAAGGTCCCAAACTCTCACCCGGTCTCCTTTGATGCCCATGTCACCTTTGAAGCCAGGGAAACCATCTTCACCCTAAATCATGAACAAGGGGAAAAATCACCCAAGGTGTAGAGATGGAGGGGGGAAAAAAAAATAGAATTAAAATTTCTCAAGCCTCATTTATCCAGAAAGGACAAGCTGAGCTCCACACATTGCCTTCTACAAATCCTTGGAGTGCACAAACAAAAACCCCCCAAAAAACCCTACAGAGCCCCCAAAAGTGCCCAGCATCACAAACAGACCCAACGTGAACAAGCAGACCTTGGCAGCACTGGGAACCAATTAATTCTGAAATAGAACTGGTTTTATTCTCGTGAAGGAGATTTTACACCTGGCTGCCAGGCAGCCTCCAGGACACTGCAATATTTCCTTCAGCCAAGAAGGTTTAATTACAGATTAATCAATAATGCAGCTCATCCTCCAGCTAATCCCTGAGAGGCACTGAAGACATTTCCCAAAAAGTTTTAAAGTTTGGGAGATCCCAGGCTAAAACTGCTGCATTTACTGCTGAATTGCTGGGGAGGGACAGGAATGAAAGGAAATTGCTCAGTTCCCCCCCCTTTTTTTTTTTTTTTTTTTTTTTTCCCCAAGGAAAACCCCTTGTACAGGAGGAAACTTCCCAAGGAAAATCCTGTGGGATCCACATAAAAAAAATGCTCAGAAAAAACAAAAAAAGCTGAACTCACCTTTTCCCCTTTGGTGCCTTTCAACCCACGAACTCCATCTGCTCCCTTGGGAGAGAAATCAAGATGTTACCAGGCTATGGGTAAAGTTCAGGGTGAAGAAATTAAAAATCCCCATTAATTGTGGTGATTTCTACTCTCTTTGATGTTTAATTGCATCTCTGCAAACTGTGATGCTCCTCAAGGTGTTATTAATTAAATATCAGCTGCTGCCCTCTGGCTTTTGGATCATCAGGGAGAATTTTATGGTCCCAAACCTCTGTCTTGATTTGGTAGGTGGGGTTGGTGATTTCTATCCATAAGTTTTGTTTCCAGTGATAAAATTCACTACAAAATTTTTTTTTCTATGTATATTTTCCATAAAAACTGGGGAAAAAAATTGGGTCTCCACACCAGCACAAGAAAAACCACCACTTTTGGGGTTTCCTTTAAAGGAATAATATTTTGTTTAGTATTTAATTTTTTTTTTTCTTTTTAGGATGTCCAGGAAAAATATAATTAAAAATCCATCCAGATATTTGTGCAGTACAACAGGGCTTTGGTAAAGGAGGGAAGATCTAGAAGTTATTTATAGCTACAAACCCAATCAGACTTTTTTTTTTTTAAACCCCAAACACTTTTTTTTTTTCAGGGAACTCTGCTTGTAGGAAGCAAAACCTTGGCTGTGGGGTTTGGTGCAGGACACAATTTCTTATTCTAATGTGGAGCAGCTCCAATTTAATGGGAAATCCAACATTTCCTAATGGATCACTCTGTCTTCTGCAGCTCTGCAAGAAATGAGCTGGAATTTTGCTCTGGTTAAAATTTGAAGCAATGGGTTTGAGAGGGTTTAACTTCACTTGTCTCACTCCCATAATAATATCAAATATAAATACAACGTGTTTGTATTTGCCAGAGCAGATCCCTGTGGATTTATGGGATTTTTGGGATTTAATTCTGCACCTGAATTCATACATCCTGATGGGTATAAAAGCACAGGAGAATGGGGGGAAAAAAAAAAAATCCTCCAGTGCCTCAGCAGCAGCAGGAATGAGGCAGGAGCTGGAATTCAATCCATGGAAAAGCACATGGCTGAGACACTCAGGCTCTGCCCAGCGAGGTTTGGGATCAGGAATGTGAAAATCCAGCTTTGTGTTGGGAAGAGGCTGCTCTGGTTTATCAACCTGGTTAAATTGTGGCTGAGATTCATTCTGGGAAGAATGGGAATGGGAGAATTTGGAGGAAAATCCCTCCCAAGTGCTGAACTGGGGTTGTTGAGGAGCAGGGAATTCATAATCCCCATGGATAAAATGCTGGACCCAAGACTTGCTGGAGCAATAAATGCAGGTGTGGTGGCCCTGAGTGCACATCTGTGTCCCCCAGCTGGAGAATTCCAGAGCTGGAATTCCTTACCTTGACTCCACGTGGTCCTGGATAACCAATGGGGCCCTGAGGACCTGGGGGACCCTGAGGGGACGAAATGCAAACAGGAAAAACACATCAAAAACCAACCCAAAGGTGCAGTGATGAGGAGAGGGTGTGCAAAACAAATTTCCTGTTTCCCACGTGGGATAGGAATGGCAGTAGCCACCTGAAAATAACCCCAAATAACCCCAAAATAATCCAAAATAGCCCAAAATAGCCCAAAATAGCCCAGGGAGCTGCAGGAGCATCACCTCCAGCAGGTGTGGTGGGCTGAGGTGATGGGAAAATCCATCCAACAGGAAAAGGAGGATGAGGAGGGTCCTCAGGATGGCAAAAGCTTTTCAGAAAGGGGATTTCTACACCTGGGAGGATTCGTGGTTTGGATGAAGAAATCCAGGGAGGAGGAACAGCTCCTGCTGCCCCACCTGAATCCAAACCCCCCTGGTGATGATCACAGGGATCACTCCCAAACCATTTTGATTTCTCCAGAGGCAAGGTTGGAATTTTCAGCCTCCTGGGACACCAGTGGGACAAATCCAGCTGTGGTTGTGTCCAGCAGCACCAGCACCCCTGGCTAAGCAGAGGATTTTGATAAGTGCAATGATTTTGGAGAGCCTGAGCTGCAGCAGGAATGCAGATGGCAAATCTGGACACACACACACACACCAGTGCATAATTCAAAGGTTTTGGCCTCTGGCAATAATCTCCAATATATTGTTAAAGAGGGACTTGCAGGGGGAGGAGGGGGGAACATTATTTTCTACATTCCCCGTGCCACAGAGGATATTTATTTGTGTCTGTCAGGAGCGAGCTTCCCTTGGTTCAGTGCTGGCCAGGAGAGCAGGGAGGAGCTCAGAGCAGACACCCAGAGATCAAATTTGGGCTCAGCTCTCCCATTTCAGCTGGGTTGGTTTCTCAGCACCTCCCCTGGCCCTCATCCCTGACCCCCTGTGCTGATCCATCTACTCTGACCTTCCCCCTGCCAGAGCCGAGGGATTTTTGGACACCAACCTGACTGCCCTTCTCTCCAGGAGGACCTTCCTTGCCAGGGTGACCCTGTGGATAAAAGAGACAAAGAAAACAGAATTTTGGTGTTTAGAACACATTTAATGCTTTGGTAGCTGTGATTTATTTGTCAGAGAGCAGCTGCTCCCCAGGAAGCTCCTACTGACACAAATGCCCCCCTGAATCCACCTTGCTTTTCCCAAAGGGAAGAAATCTGCTTATTTCTAATTTCTACCTGGGGGTAGAAATATTTCTACTTCTTTTTCTAATTTTCCCCTTCAGCACCTCCCAGCAGAGCAGCACGAAGCATTCTGGAATATTCTCTGCCAGCAGAACAGCTGGGTGAGTCCAGCAGGAAAGCAGCACAGGGATTTTGCAGGTAGGAGAACAAATAAAAAAATCCTGGTGGCAGGAAATTTGTGAAGGTCACAAGATGCCCAGGCTGGTCAGAAGCCATCATTAAGTTCCTAATTCCTGGAGTCCAGCAGCAGATGCCATGACAAGTGCTCAGCTAACCTGCATCCCTGCCTGGAGGCTGGCCAGAATTCCTCTTGGGATTTGATGCTGAATAATTCAGCATCCCAGAGTTTCCAACATGTTCTCATCACCTTTAGAGCCTTTTGATGGGGGGGTCACAGAAGTAAAAATCCAAGTGTGAATTGCCTCAGGTAGAGTTGGGAGAGTCAGTGAGGAATGGGGAATCCAGGAAAATGGGTTTGAGTGGATCCAAAATGGAGCTGGGATGGAAAAGAACTTTTTGGTTTGGCAATTTTTACAATATCAATGATCCCTAAAAGGGATCTCACTGCACCCCCAGGGACCTTCGATTTTGAAGGATGATGGGAGCTGCTCTAAAGCCACTCTGCACTCACTGGTGCCTCCACTGAACTCTCTCCTTTAAATACACAAATTTCTATATAAATAAATTTCTACCAATCTAACAAAGAAAATGAAGAGCATTTTCCATCATCAGTTTCAGAAGGAAATGTCAATCCCCTGAGCCAGGCTGGTTTAATAAAGGAACAAAATGACAGCTGTCATTCCTCCATCAGCAAAATGGGGCAGAAAACTCAAATCTCACTTTGTCCTGTGATTTTAATGGCACCAGGGCACAAAAACCATAAAAGCAGTCCTGCCTTCAGCTCCTGGATGAACTTGCAGCAGGATTTCAGACCTTTGGTGCACCCTGCACTAAACCATCCCCATTTTCACTGTGCCCATCTCCCTGGCTGCTCCTGAAATCACAGATTGATGAGCAGCTCTCACTGCGAGGCCCTCAGGGATTTTCAGAGATTTTCAGGGATTTTCCAAGACAGATTTCTACAAATAGAACTTTTTTTTTTTTTTAATTTTTTTTTGTCCTTGGAAAGAGCAACTGAAACCTTCAAACTCTGCCCACAGGTGGGAAAGGTCCCTGTCCATGCACAGCCACCCTGCAGCTCCTGCACAGCCTCCAGGCTGCTGGAAAATAAAGAGTTTCTCCAGCAGAACCTCCCCGGAGGCTGCTGCAGGAATTTCACATCAAAACCTACAGATTTAGAGATGTTCTGGGCTTTGCTGGAGCTGCTCTGTTGACTCAGCTAACAATTGTATGGATGTTCCAAGTGCCCTCTGTAGGAATGATAATCCCAGGGTGGGAAATGTAATTTTTCTTTTTTTTTTTTTTTTCTTTCTTTCCTTTCTCTCTGCATTTGCAGAATGAAACAATCCTGGGGTATTTTTTTCCTTAAATGAATATCTCTCTGAGATGGGCAACAATGAAATGGGGTTGAAAGGCTGGTGATTTTTTATTTTTTTTTTTTATTTTTTTTTTGAGGCTGATTTCTACAGTGAAGCAAATGATGTTTAAAGTGGGATTAGAGAGGGGGGAAGCTGCCAGGATGGAACATTGACAGGTAATGTCCACTGCTCTTATCCCCTCTGTGCAGCACCCAGGGCAGTGCTGGGATGGGAATAAAATCAACACACCCAGGATCCATCCCTGCCTGGGAGATCCAGAACACAGAGGAGGAGCAGGAAAAGGGGAAAGAGAAGCCTGAAGGGAAGGGGAGAAACACCCAGGGTGAGCAAAGCTGTGATGGAGCTTCCCAAAATGATCCCAGCCTGCAAGGAGGGTGAGCTGACCTTGCAGGATGTCTTATTTTCCATATTAAACTTTTTTTTTTCCATGTTAAACTATCTCTTCTTCCATATTAAACTCTTTTCACTTCCATTCTAAACTCTATTTCCATTCTAAACTCTATTTCCATTCTAAACTCTCTTTATTTCCATTCTAAACTCTCTTTATTTCCATTCTACACTCTCTTTATTTCCATTCTAAACTCTCTTCATTTCCATATCAAACCACCTTTATCCCAACCCATGGCTTTTCTTGTTTTTACCTTTCCCATTCCCTCCCTCTGAGCTCAAATCACAACCTGGGCTCTCATTTCCAAGCCCAGGGCTCATTCCAGGGATGGTGGATGCAGGAAAATCCCAGCAGGGAAGCAGGACACGAGCACTTACCGGGGGCCCATCAGCACCAGGCATGCCAGGGAGACCAGGTTTGCCCAGGGGACCCTAAAACCAAACAAAAAAAACAACAAAAAAAAATCAATCAGAGCATCAGAGGACGAGGATTTCCAGCCACATTTCCTGCTTTTCCCAGCTGTGAGAGGATGCAGAGATGGAAAAGCTGCCGTGGATTGAAGGGAATCTTCATTTTATTCAATTTATTTCTGTGTTCCAGCACGCTGGGATGCTGCAGGAGAGCCCCACGGGAACTTTAGGGACCAAAACCCACAAAAAAAAATCCCGGGATGCTGCACAGCTGGGTGAGGATATTGAATTCCGAGGTCACAGGAGCAAGAATTCCCCGTTTTTTGGTGCAAAATGGCAAAGGAGAGGAGCTGCTCTAACAGTGCTCAGTGAGCACTTTTTAATTAGCAACTGCTCATTTCTCAGCCATCAGGAGGTGACACACAGGGACACACAGGGACACACAGGGACACACACACTGAGTGTCCCTGCTCTCTGGGAGCTGAGGAAACCCTGAACAACCCCTCTGGAGAGAAAAATTCTCCTCCTCTAAATCCTGCTGATCACAGAGCTCTTGGGGGAAAATTTTCCTTTAATTCCTGCTGGTTCCAGAGCTATTGGGGGAAAATTTTCCTTTAATTCCTGCTGGTTCCAGAGCTCCTGAGGGAAACTTCTCCCCCTTTAAATCCTTCTGGTCCCAGAGCTATTGGGGAAAAAATTTCCTTTAAATCCTGCTGGTTCCAGAGCTCTTGGAGGAAAATTTTCCTTTAAATTCTGCTGGTTCCAGAACTCTTGGGGGAAAATTTTCCTTTAAATCCTTCTGGTCCCAGAGCTCTTGGGGGAAATTTCTCCACCTTTAAATTCTGCTGGTTCCAGAGCTCTTGGGGAAAAATTTCCTTTAAATCCTGCTGGTTCCAGAGCTCTTGGAGGAAAATTTTCCTTTAAATTCTGCAGATTCCAGAGCTATTGGGGGAAAATTTTCCTTTAATTCCTGCTGGTTCCAGAGCTCCTGAGGGAAATTTCTCCCTCTTTAAATCCTTCTGGTCCCAGAGCTCTTGGGGGAAATTTCTCCTCCTCTAAATCCTGCTGATCCCAGAGCTCTTTGGGAAAAATTTCCTTTAAATTCTGCTGGTTCCAGAGCTCTTGGGGGAAAATTTTCCTTTAAATCCTGCTGGTTCCAGAGCTCTTGGAGCAAATTTCTCCCTCTTTAAATCCTGCTGGTCCAAGGCCAGCACCAACCCCACACCAACATCCAGAAAATCAGAGGCAGAGGGAAGGGATCCATGGGCTCTTCCCATTATCATCCCACTGAGACTCCCAAAACTCACAGAAAAAGAGGATTTTCAATCCTCTCCTCATGTTTTACCATAGGCTGCCTTCAAAATGTGTCTCCTCAGAGGGGAAATGAATGCAAATATGATGAATTAGAGGCAAACCAAGCTGGCTTGATCTCCCCCCTGTCTGGAATGAGAGGCATTAGACTTTCATGGCCACGGCTGCAAACAGATGTTGCACATGGGGCAAAGGAGCAGCTGAAGGAGCAAAAATGCAAATCCATGGCTGAGGGAGGCCAGAGCTGAATTTCAACTCACTTTCTCTCCTGGGGGACCGATGGCGCCTTGTGGACCTGGAAGACCCTGTGAAAAGCCAAAAAAAAAAAAAAAAATTTTAAAAAAAATTAAGGTTGTTAAGGAGCAATTTATTCCTTCCAAATTCACCTCGGCTGGGTGTTATTTTAGTGCCTGTGAGGGCTGAGCCCCATTCATTCCCAAAATGTCTCGTGAGGGGTAATAAAATGTGGGCAGGAGGGAAACAGGGATGCTCTGAGGAGCAGGATTCCCTCAGAGCCACGGGAAAAGCTTGGATTTCTGTACTGGGGTGTTCAACATCACACAAGGTGTGACTCGGCCAAAGAAACTTCCTGGAGCTGCTCTGGGAGCCTTTGCAGGAAGATTTTGGACACATCTTTGCCCCCTTTATTTTATTTTTATTAGCCTTTTATCATGCTGCAAAGTTTATTTGTCTTAACACCCCTCACAAAGGAAGTCAGCCATGGGCATTTGGAGTTTATACGTGTGGAAAAGCCAAAGTAAAAAAAAGTCTTGAGCTGATTTGCTGAAGGATTCCATGACTGGCTGGGGTGAAAGCTCAGCCCCAATGAGTTTTTTATACCCACCCAGTCCTGCCCTTGCAGACAGTGTTGTCTTAGCAATTTCAGGTTTAAGCCCTTGTGCAGAAAAGCTGAGCTCTAGTTCTCAGTTAAGGAGATCTCACAAGCTTAGGTGTGTGAATAAATTGAAAATCAAAGAAGGCAAAGAAATGTTTCCTCAAGCCAAATCTCCCCAAATGCTGCTCCCATTTCTGGTGCTGAGTTTTCCCTCCTTTTCCCAGATGTGGAGGAGGAGGAGATTTGTTCTTACCTGAGCTCCTGGGTTCCCCTGCTGTCCTGGGGGCCCTGGCTCACCCTGAGGGCCCTGGGAGCAGAAAAAGGAAGAGGAGAAGGTGGGAAAGGTGAGAGGGAGCTGGAAGCACAATTCCTGTGTCCCCCCAGCTGTACCCCTGGATTCCCAGTGCCTGGACACACCTGAGCTGGATCCACACCCCCCACAGCTCCCTGAGCCCTCCCTGACCTTCTCCCAGTAACCAAGAGCTCCCAAAACAGCTTTTCCAGGGAAAAGGAAAAAGGAGAAGCGACTTCAAGGCTCTGCAAGTGACTCCTCTGCAAGGATTTCCAGCCCAAAGGAGCTGAGCAAGGCTCTAACACCACCTGCTTCTGCTTTTATTCTCCAGGGAATCCCAAACTCCTATCCCAAACTCCCATCCCATCCCAATCCCAATCCCATCAAGGTTTTTTTCCCCTCTCAGTTAAATGTCTCTATTTTGATATTCATTAGCCCAGCGTGCATCGAGAGGAAAAGGTTTCATTTTTCACGGAGAAATAATGCTTAATTCCACCAGAAATGACAATAAATTAACATCCATTTGCTGCAGGAAGATGCTCCTGGTGTTTTTCAGGGGCTTTGATAGGAATCTAGACCAGGCTAAAAAGCAATTAGCAAATGCAATCTAACAGAATTTCACATTTTTCCCTATAGAAAACCTGAACTGCCTGTAAAAATTTGCAGGGAGAACTTACCACGTTCCCTTTGGGACCTGTCTGTCCATCCATGCCAGCCACACCCTTTGAAAGGATTTTAAAAAACACAGCAGTAAGAAAAGATCACATTATTTCACACCATAAAAGCAGAGAAATTGCCAAAAAAAAAAAAAAAATTAAAAATCAGGAAGCCCTTTGGATCACTTTGGAAAGGGAATAATTTCCTACAGGTGTCTGGTAAAGCAGCCAATCCCATGAATTCAGGTGAATTTTTCAAAGTCATTTCAGTGTTTTCCCCTTTGGTTTAAGCTGTTTGGGAGGCACAGTCTCAGCACCAGGCTGAGGAAATCCTGGCTGGATTGCATCCCACAGGGAGCAAAGGAAAACAGGGAAAAATACCTGGCAAAGGTGACAGAGCTGTGCCAAACCAAAAATCAGCTGGGGACAAACACTCCCTGAGCCCCTTCAGTGACAGGGGAACATGGAGATTCCCCCTGCCACCTCTTCAGAATCATGGAATTCAGGTTGGAAAACACCTCTAAAATCATCAAATCCAGCCATTAACCCTTTTGGTGTTCACCACCAAACCACATCCCCATTTCTGGGCCAGAAATCCTGTGGGTACAGACCCTCCAGTAATAAACTCCAATAATGCAGGACATTTATTCCTTGGATTGGAACAAATCCACGTCCCTGTGGCTTCTGAACACTTCCAGGGATGGGGACTCCACCATTCCCTGGGCATTGCTTGATTCTTCCCAGGCAGAAATTTTTCCTAATATCCACCCCAAACCTCCCCTGGCACAACTTTTCCTCTCATCCTGTTGCTTCTACTTGGGAAAAAAAGACTGATCCCCCTGCCCACAGTAGAGAATAAGATTTCCCTGAGCCTCTTTTTCTCCAGGATAATCTTTTGCTGTGAGAGATGAGACAGCTTGGGAGCAAATCCTGAATTCAATCCCTCCTCATTAAATTCCAGCAGCACCAGGAGCTCACAGCAAAGTTGTCTTCACATCCCAGGAAGGGTGAAAGGCCACGAAATGTTCCCCATTAAACACTGACCCCTTTAGCTTTGGGGCTGGGTTTTTAAGGTCTGGGGCTCCAGAGAGCAGCAGTGATTTAGGGACAGCTCCTGCATCAGCACTTGCAGGGATGAGATCTCCTGGATAAAATCCCAAATTCTCCAGCCTCAGCTCTGGGCTGGAATATGAAGGAACTGCTCCAGAGCCTAAAGGCTAATAATTAATAGTTAATAATTCTCATTCCTCCCTTCCAGCCTGAGCAAGGCACTCGTATTTACTCAGGTGGGGCAAATCTGCTGCTGTGCATGGACGTGACACCACTGAGAACAGGGGAGAAGGCAGAGCCCGAGCCAGGATTTTTTCTGGGATCTTTGCATTGCCCAGATGTGGCAAATCACACAGCTGGGTGATCTGGAATGGCTGAGGGTTTGGTTTTGTTTTTTTTGTCTGGAACTCACCGGTGGCCCTGGGGGTCCTGGGGGTCCCTTGGGGCCCAACAGTCCTCGGGGTCCCTGTGGGGGGAGAAAACAGGGTGAGAATTCCCATTTCAGGATCAGCATGGACACACACACTGGGCATGGACACAGCAGGATCTGAAAGGACCTTGCAGGAGCTGCCCTGAGTTACAAACTGGGAGAGAAATCCTGTGGGCACAGACCCTTCTGTTATAAACTTAAATAATGCAGGCACAGACATTTATTCCTTGGATTGCAACAAATTCCCCTTGAACCAACTCTTTTTTCTAAATTAATTTAATCCTATTCCTGGATTAACCCACACTCTTTGCAGCCAAGTTATTCC
Organism: Sturnus vulgaris; assembly: GCF_052056855.1. Lineage (NCBI taxonomy): Eukaryota > Metazoa > Chordata > Aves > Passeriformes > Sturnidae > Sturnus > Sturnus vulgaris. The sequence goes on from NC_142264.1 coordinate 3,013,655, forward strand.
AGCTGGGGAGTTCTGAAGGATGACCTGATAACACCAGTGGATCATCCCAAAAATCCCTCCAGATTGAGATTTTATCATGGACAACCCACACAACTCAGCAAGGCTGGGAAAGGTTTCCATAAATGTACATTTCTAAAGGCATTGGGTCCTCCAGCAATCACATTCTGCTCTCCTGGGGTTTTCTACCCATTCTTTTCCCACCAGATTTAACCTGGCTTTGTCTCCAGGGAAATTGGAGGGATGGGAGCATCAAATCCCATCAAATAAGGAAAACACGGCAGGACAATTTGTGTTCCTGCAAAGGGAATTTTTGGAAATGGCAGCCCAGCCCCTCCTGGAGCCTTCAGGGGGGTTTGGAGTGGGAGGAAAGGGATGAGCACTCACTAGAGCTCAGATTTTAATCACAGCCCCTTCCTGAAATGAGGGAAGCACTGGGAATTTGTATGGATGGAACTCCTTCCCTGCCATGGAGGGAAAAAAATAATTCTGGATTGATGGGCAGTTTTATCTGTCAGCCCAAATATTCCACAGCCTCCTTTTCACGATGCAGAGAGAGCTGAGGAATCAAAATGAAATGTTCCAGGGTGGAACAGGAGACATGGATGAAATGTCTTTTGTCTTGGAGGTCGTGGGGATTCAGATCCTGCAAAAAATGTGCAGATCCTGCAAAAACTGGATGAATCCAAGGGTCTGTCCCAGCCCCTGGAGACCTCCTGCATGAATCCAGAGCAGAAACTCCACTGCTGAGGGCAACTGCAAGAAATGGAGCAGGATAAAAAAGGAAACCGATTTTGAAGCCCCACCACTGGCTTCAGCCACATTTGGAATGATCTTTAGGCTGAGGGCAGAGAAGACAAACCCTCAGCTTTAGGGTGTGTGTATTTATAGCAAAATTCCCTGTAATTCAAACTGAATCCTTTATCCTTTATCCCAGAGATTTTCACTCGTGCTGCTGAAAAAAAAATAAAAATTAAAAAAAAATCAACTTCCCTGCTGTGTTACCCTCATTTAAGCTCCTCTTTTGTTGCTGTGCTACCTGAGCACATAAATGCTCTTAAGAAGTTAATAAGCCATAAGTTATTGCTTGGACATGTGCTAAGGAGATAGCTGAGTTGATTAATCTTTCCCAGAAGTTAATCAGACATCTTGTCTATAATTTAGTTCCAGCCAGTCTGTAAATGCCAACCCTTCCCTCTCTCCCATGAACTGTGTCCAGCAATTCCCATCAATTAAATCTCAGGCCACCACGCTGGGCCTCAGCACAACAAAATCAAGGATCTGGAAAGAAATGATAGATAATGTTCTTTTCATAACAAAGGAAATGCATTCAGGATGAAATCAGCAGCCAACAACTGCACCACACAGAAATCTGCAGCCAGCCACCAGCAGAGTTTGCCAATAAAGTGAGAAATACTCAGGATTAGGAGAAAAATGTGGTTTGGTTGGGTTTTTTTTTCAGAGTATTTAATTGACAGCTCGACTGTCTGTTTGTTTTTATTTTTGTTTTTAGTGGGGTTCTCCTTGAAAGCATTTTTTTGGCTTGGTCCAAAGAATTTGTCCAGCAGCTCTGAGATCTCCTCAGTGCCACCAGGAGCTCCCTCCCAGCTGCTCTGCACGTGGGGTCCAAGCAGGGACAAAATGCAGATTTGGGGATTTCTGTGCACTGGGAGCAGGATATTGAGCCCACTGAATGCAGATATCAAACTCTCCTTGAGTTCAGTCCTGCCAGGATTTCACCCTGAGGTTTTTGGGGAGTCACTGCACAGAACAAAGTGGGGTGGAGATGCCACTGCCCTGAGATAAAACCATTTTCTCACTGGAATTTGCTATGAACCCTCACAAAAACTGTATTTTATATCTATTTAACACACTTCATTTCTATCTCAGCCTGATTACTTCAATCCCAAACCAGGGAGAAGGACACAGGCAGGAAAAATATGACATTAATCTAAGTTATACATTTACAGTTATGATTTTTTTTCTCAGCAAACAAAATCAATGAGATTTTTTTTTTTAATTTAAAAAAAGAAACTCAAACAAAAGAACTCCCAAAATAATAAATAAGTGGAAATTATGAATGAAAATAAGCAAAGCAGAATTGCTCCAGCACTGCCACTCTCAAATTGTTCATGTGGAGCTTCAAGCTGAGCTCAATCCCTGCAGGATCTCAGAGCAAAGCTGCCCCAGAGAGCCCTAAAAACACATTTTCCATCCCAAATCCATGCCCCAAGCAGTGCTGCTGCCATGGGGAATACTCACAGGTTCTCCAGGGAGACCTCTGGGTCCAACTTCTCCATCATCTCCCTGGGCAGCAGCAGAGGCACGGAGAGAAGCAGCAAAAGATTTAAAAAAAAAAACAAAACCAACAAAAACCAGTTTTAATTCAGTCACCTCACAGGGGTTTTGTTGTTTTTTTATAATATTCACAGAGAAAAGCAGCTTCCCTGGAGGACTGGCAGGGTTTCTGTGCCTGAGGAAGACTTTGGAAGCCTGGGGACTAAAACTGAGTTTACCAGGGATTAGAAAGGCCTGAGGATGCTGAATAATTCCTGCTGATTTTTACAAAGATGGATTTTGCCACCAGGCCGGGGGGTGTAGACAACAAGCACAAGATTTGACACCGAACTGAATGGCAAGGCAGGGTGGGAACGTGATTCATGTGATTTAGCCAAATTCCAGCTGCTCACAGATTCCCTCACAGATCCTTCACCCCTCCCATATCCTGGATACCCCAAAACCCCCAAATTATCAAATGTTGATTCCCCTGAGCTGCTTCTAAACCACCCCAAACCTGAGGTTCCCTCTTAGGACATCAAGCCCAGCATCCAGACCTTGGGAACCTCTGAGTGCTGTGAAATCCCTGCTCTTCTCCCACTTCACACCTGGAATTGTTTCTTTTTCCCTTTGGGATTCAGGTTCTGACTCTCCTCCTTCCCCCTCGTGCTGGTTTGGCATTAATTGGCACTCAGGGCATTCACATTTTTGAGAACTTTCTCTGTGACTTGATGGAACCAATCAAAGGTTGATTTAGTTGTTAACAGCCTTTAATCTGCTTCTGTGAATTCATATTTTAGAGCTGATTATTCTTAAGTTGGTAACTGACTGAAGTGTGTTGTTAAAAAAGAGAAGAGGGTGTAGGAGATGGGGAGAAAAGAGTGGCCTGAAGGTTTTATTCTGAACACTCTTATTCCTTTAGGTCGTTAATCAAAGTTTTCTTTATTAACTCTTTCAGTTTGCTTTATACCCTTTAAGTTTTCTTTATACCCTTTAAGTTTGAAGCCTACCTTGCTTTTACTCCTAATCCCATCTCACGACAGGAAATAAATATATTGGAATTGATGAATTAAATCCACTCCTCCAGCTTTGCTCTGTTTAAACTCACAGCATTTCAGAGCCAGGACGAGTTAACCCTTCCCAGGCTGGCTTAGGAAGGAGATCTGAACTTTGCAGGGAAACAAAGCCCAAAAAAAAAGAGGCAGAAAAGCTGGTGGAAGGGATTAGAGCTGGGAAATCCACACTGGCTCCTCAGCTGAACCCACACCCCTGGCTTCAGCATTTTCAAGCTTTCCCCTAAAACCAGAGCTGTGATTACTTAGTCTGGGCTTTGTTAAACACCTTCCATTATTGACTGGAGGAGGAGTGGATAATTAAATCTTTGATTGCTGCCTCTGTCTGGAATTTCTGCTCCCCAAATTTCACTGCAATCCTCTGGATTTCAGAAAATCAGAATCAATAATTTGCTCACTGAGAAGAAGAACGTTTTTCTTTTGTGCTATATTTTTTTTCCTCTTTTAACAAAACCTGAGTTTTCTGAGCAGATCTTTAAATCCAAATTCTTCACTTCAGCTCCCATCTCCTTGCCCTGCTTCCCTCCCAGGCAAGGCTCAAGGACAGGGAGAGCCTCTGCTTCTTTTTTTCCAGGGGTTCCTTTGGAATTCCCAGTTCCCAGGCAGACTTACCCTCTCCCCATCCTCTCCAGGAGCTCCTGGGGGGCCGTGGGGACCTGGCTCACCCTGCAAAAAACAACAAAAAAAAAAGGCAGAAAATGCTTCAGAGGAGATGTAAACACTCTGGCAATGGAAACCACCAGGGAATGGTGAAGAACCAAATCATGGATTGATTTTTCTGTCTGTGCTGGAGGTGCCCTCAGCCTCTGTCTCTGCTCCAGGGAGGGGAGAGACACCCAGCCTACCAAAATAATCACCTTCCCCCATTTCCCCCTCCCCATTTTTAAATTAGAAATCAAAAAATTTGAACCCATGGTTCATTTCAAGCAATTTCCACCCCCAAGTGCACTGTCCAACAGCAGTTTTGCCTCTTGCTTTTTTTTTGTTTTTAGGCTGCTTTGTATTAAGGTGATTTCTGCCTCCCCATTCCAACTTGGAGCAGCCCCAGGAGGATCTTTGGACCCTCATCCTCTGCTCTGCCTCATCCCAGTCCCTCCTTCCACCTCCTCCTTCCAGGGTTCCATCCCAGCCCCAAGTGGGACAAAACTCACCCTGTTTCCTTTCTCCCCAGGCAAACCAGCCAAGCCATCAAAGCCTCGGTCACCCTGAAAGCAAAACCAGTTTAAAACACATTTCCAGCTGTATTTGAACACCCTCCCAGTTTGTTTTTCCTTCCTGTGCCAAGGAGGGATTGATTTTCTCCAGCAGACATTCAGCCTTCACCTTCCATCAGATCAGGGATGGTCTCGAAGTTATGGATTAAAACAAGGAAAAAAAAAAAAATTCCAAAACACCCCTCCAAGTTATTTGGAGTTAAACTCTTCCCTCTTCCCCCAGTTTGAAATGCTTTTCCATGTGGATTTCAGAATTTCTTTGGGTTTTTTCACCTCCCTTCCAGGTAGGTTCTCCTAACCCAATGATTTATTTTGTCTTGATTATGTGGAATTACAGACTGCAATGAACAAACTGGGGTAACCCCACAGGTCCAACAGCTCCCCTGAGTTTCCCACCACCCCATAACCCTCCAAGGGAACAAATACAGATCAATAAATTCTGGACATTATCTTAATGAAACCAGGACAGGGAGGAGTTGTTTCCTAAATGCTTCAGCTCCTTGGTGAAGAGAGGGGACACAGAGGGGCTGCAAATCCTGGGTGACTCCCAGTGCCCAGAGAGGGGCAGGGAGCAACACCAGGAGAGAGAAAAATCCCTTTTTTCCCTGTAAAGGGGTGAACTTTGTGGATTTCCACATATTCATGGCATGTGAATCACTAAAACAGCACCAGCTCCTGCCTTTCACAGCTCCTTCGATGCCTTAAGTTTTAGCTTTCATATTTTTTAGATTCTGCACTGCCTCAGTGTGACTCTGAACTTCATAATAAGTGTTAGCAAGTTCTCCTCACAGCTCAGGCACACAAAATAATCCTTTTCCAGCCCCAGGGCCAAGGACAGCCATTGCAGACTGAGGCCCAAAAAATATAAACAGCAGCAAATTGAGGAGAACAGTCTGGGAGGATGGAACTGCAGAACCTGGAGCTGGAATTGGACAATTAACCCCAATATGGAAATGGACCAAAACTTATAAAAGTATAAAAACTCATGACTCTGGGTCCATTTTGGCTCTGGTTTGGCACTGCCCAAGGTGAATCCTTTCAAGGCCTTTTAATAAATCCCTGAATTATTGCTTTAACTCTGTCCAGCCTCTATTCCAGGTCAGCCCCTTTGGCATCACCTTCATCTCTTGTGGACTCACACACATTCACAGAGCTGGGGAATTCCAGCTTGGGAATTCCTTGTCAGGCCTGGATTTCTCCTGACTCTCAGCTCCATTCCCAGGCTGACAAGCTGACTGCAGCTTCAGTTAGGGAGGAGTCTCCCAGGGTGACAACACGGTGACAAACAGAGTGGAATTCATCACCAACATTAACCCCTGGTGTCTTTCCCGTGGGACACATCCTGAGGTGCTGTCCCAAGGATGTTTTTCCCGATTGTCCAATGAGCTCCTGTCCTGTCCTAGCTGCACTAACACATTTAAATCCGGGCTGGCTGTACAATAAATTTGGCATTTTTTCCCCCAAAAGAGCCCCGTGTGTGTTGCTGTCCTTTCTCTCTCTTTTCAGCACAATCTCTCAGTGGGGTTTAACCTCCAGCCTCTCCTCCTGGTGCTCCTGGAGCATCTCCCTGCCTGAGCTCCCAGTGAATTCCCAGCTCCTTCCCAGCCCTGCTGGTTTTCCCATCCCCTCCTGGGAGGGCACACACTCATTAAAAAGCACTTTTCTGGGTAAATGATTTGTGCTCTCCCATCTCTGTCCCAATCCCCCCCATCTCTTGCAGCCATGACTATCTCCATGGTATAAACCTTCTAAGGCACCATTCCCTGGGCAAACTTTCCCTGCATTCCATTTCCAGCAGAGCAGCTTCTTTCCTGCTTGAGAATTCCAGCAGAACGAAGGGATTTTGTCTCCAATAAAAAAAAAACCCCAAAACCCAGGGATTAAAATTCCTCACCACACCTCCACTTCCAAGAGGTGTTTTTTTGGTGGTTCTACTCCAGAGGCTTTCCAACCACTCATTCGTGTTTGTTTTTTGTAATTGGGATTCTAAAGTATTTGTTCTACAACTGCAGCACATTTCATCCGGCAATTTTTAAAAAGTGGCATTAAAAAAAGCAGGAAAATAAAAGAAAAAATCGCTCTTCTGCCTTCCAGGAGCGTGTTTAACCTTCCATGACCTCACAGGAGCCTCTGGACCACCTCACAAACTCCTCCAAACAAGCTGGGCTCCTTCTCCACAGGTTCCTCAGCTTTTTCCTGCTAAAAAGAAGGTGCAGATTCCCAAAATCCATAAAAATGTGGCTCTACCTTTGGTCCAGTCTGTCCTGGCATTCCCCTGGCACCGTCACTGCCAGCTCGTCCCTGCAACAGAGAGCAGCAAAGTCAAATCCAAAGGGCCAGACAGCTCAGCTGGGCCTGACACAGGGTTTAGTTAAGCCAGAGTGAGGGTTTATTTAAGTCAGTTTATTTATTTATTTCTCTTGGTGAAGGAAAAATCTCTGCTCTGTGTTTGAAGCAACATCCTGGGGGTAATGAGAGGTGGGAGCCAAATGAAGCCACTTCACTGCACAGGCCATGGTTGGTGGTTTTTATGTGAATTAATGATCTCCCAGCACATTTCCAGAGATGCTAATGGTGATGGCTGCAAATTAAAATGGGAATTTCTGGTTCAAGGAAGGCACAAGTGGGTGACACACAAGACTTGCTCCTTCCTTTCTCTGGCAAGTCGAGTCATGGTGAGCCAGGGGGTGGAATGGGATAAAAATCAGAATTTGGGGTGGAAACAGAGCAGGGTTTACACCTGACCCGTTCTTGGCACTGGATTCTCCTCACACACTGCCAGGAGTGGGGACCCCAAGGCAGTTCAAAGCATTTGTGCAGATACAACCCCAACAGCAGGGAGCCAAAAATCCTGGGATAAAAGAGTGGGATGGGCAGCCCTGAATTCCCCCCACACTGCTCAGATTTTAATTCCCATCCCAGCCCTGAATTCCCCCCACACTGCTCAGATTTTAATTCCCATCCCAGCCTTGAATTCCTCCCAAACTGTTCAGATTTTAATTCCCATCCTGGTTTGTGTTTTCCCAGATTTCAACTCTCCTCCTCATTTCTGTCCTCTCAATTTTTAATTCCCACCCTCATGTGTGTCCCAAATTTTAACTCTCATCCTCGTGTCCTCCCAAACTTTAACTCCTATCCTTGTTTGTCTCCTCTCAGTTTTCAACTCCCATCCTCATTTGTGTCCTCCCAAATTTTAACTCTCCTCCTCATTTGTGTCCTCCCAGATTTCAACTCCCATCCTCATTTGTATCCCAAATTTTAACTCCCATCCTTGTTTCTGTCCTCCCAGATTTTAACTCCCACTCTTGTGCCCTCCCAGATTTTAACTCCCATACTTGTTTCTGTCCTCCTAAATTTTAACTCCTATCTTTCTGTCCTGAGATTTTAACTCCCATCCTTCTGTCCTCCCAGATTTTAACTCCCATCTTTGTATCCTCTCAGATTTTAACTCCCATCCTTGTGCCCTCCCGAATTTTAGCTCCCATCCTGATTTGTGTTCTCCTGGCCAGCCTGCTCTTGTTTGGCACAGGAGCAGTTTCCAGCAGGAATTGCAGCTCCTGCCTGCTCAGCACAGCTGCCAGGACACTCACCCTGCGACCTGGCTTTCCTGCTGGACCTGGAGGACCTTGGATACCTCGGGGACCCTGCAAGGAATCAGGGAGAGAGGAAGAAATGTCACCTCAAGGGACAGGGAGCAGAGGCAGTGATCAGTGATCACATCAGGGGCTCTCAGGGCTGAATCCCTGGAGCAGAGCTCAGGTTCCAAACACACAGGGAAGGCTCAGAGCATCCCCAGACAGGAATTGTTGGTGTTTCATCCATGAGGAAGCTTTTGCAAGCACGTGGTGGAGATGCATCCCATAAATCCCTTCCCTTTTTCACCAGAAAATGGGAGCTTTTCCTTAATGCAGGATTTAAGGCTTGAAAGAACAATATCCTGAGCATTAGTCAATTCTCCACATTTCAAATTATCTTTTATGGCCAGGACTCCTCCATGGGTGTTTTTCCAGGAAGGGACCTGCAGAGTTTCACACTGCTGGTTTAAAACCATGTCCAGAGCCTGCCTTTGGACACCTGGGGGGACATTTCCATGTCAAACACCTTCCCACACCTTCCTGCTGCCAGCTGCCACAGGTGACTGAGTCCCTGCTTCCCAACAGGCAGGACTGGCTGCTCCACCCTCTGTTTCTCCAGCTCCCCCCATTCCACACTCACCTGAGGTCCCATTTCTCCAGCTTCTCCCTTCAGTCCTCCACTGCCCGGGGGTCCCTTTGGACAGAGAAGAGCATTTATTGTGTTTTTTCCTCAAGAGGGAAAATTCCACATCAAGGAAAAGCCATTCATGGATCCAGAAGCCACAGGGAGCTGGATCAGCTGGGTTGGCTCCATCCTCCCCAATTCCATCACTCCCAGTTCCATCTTCACCATCTCCATCCTCCCCAGTTCCATCCCCTCAATTCCATCTCTCCTAGTTCCATCACTCCCTAATTCCATCTCCTCAATTCCACCCCCTAGTTCCACCCCCCACCAATTCCATCCCCCAGTTTCATCCCCCAATTCCATCAGTCCCCAGTTCCATCCACCCCAATTCCACCCCCCTAATTCCATCCTCCCAGTTCCATCCCCCAATTCCATCTCCCCAATTCCATCACTCTCCAATTCCATCACCCCCCAATTCCACCACTCACCATCGGTCCTGGCCGCCCTGTCAGTCCCATGGGTCCCGCTGGTCCCCTCAGTGCCAGCTGCAAACAAGGACAAACACTTTGTGTCACTTTGTGTCCCTTTGTGCCACTTTGTGTCCCTTTGTGTCCCTTTGTGTCATTTTATGTCCCTTTGTGTCATTTTGTGTCCCTTTGTGTCACTTTGTGTCCCTTTGTGTCACTTTGTGTCCCTTTGTGTCATTTTGTGTCCCTTTGTGTCACTTTGTGTCCCTTTGTGTCACTTTGTGTCATTTTGTGTCCCTTCGTGTCATTTTGTGGCTGCAGTGGGACAGAGCCGCCCCTGTGCCACCCGCCACAGCTGGAGCCATGTCCATATCCCCAGGGAATTCCAGATGTTGTCCCACCCACAGTGGGCAAACTTCTCCTTGCCCAGGTGTGCCGTGGGTGCCCCTGGCAGTGCCCAGGGCCAGGCTTGGAGCACCCTGGGCTCAGGGGAGGTGTCCCTGCCCATGGCAGTGCTTGGAATGAGATGGGCTTCAAGTTCCCAACCCATTCTGTTATTCCATGAAAACCCTCGGATTGTCCACAAATCTGCTGAGAGGACAAAAATATTTATGACCCCACTTCAGTTCAGGAGAATTTTTTTTTTCTTTATTGTCCCGGTGGTTCAATTTTAGAGGAATTTTCCCCTTTATTATTATTATTTTTTTATTTTTTTATTTTTTTTTTTTTTGTTACTACTTAACATCCTCCAAACTGAGCTCCAATTCAAAGTGAACACAGGGGGCTTTTAGCTCCATAATTAAAGAGTCGTGTTAACCATGCATCAACCCAGTAATTTCCATGGTGGGAAATGGAGCTGGGCCATGCTTTAAAACATCCCTCAGACAATTTGTTCCCTCGTGACAATCCAACACTTCCAAAGAGTTGTAATTATCTGTGTACTCCAGTAATTAAAATCTACCCAGTGATTGCACTTGGAATGGCAGAAATATTGCACAAGTGCTGGGTTCTGTGGCATCTTTTTACAACACCCCATTAAAAGGGAGATGCTCTGAACCACTGCTGCCTGCAACAACATTCAGTGCCTAATGAAAGCCAAATTTTAAGGGGATAAATCAACCTAATAATGCAATTAACAGCAGTGATAATGAGAAAAACAAACCCACAAAAGGAAAAGGTTATCCTTGCTGCAGGACCCTGTTTTCCAATCCTGTCAGATCCTGTAGTTACTCACAAAAATTATTTTTTCCCCCCCCTTTCTGCATCATGGTTTTCAGCCAAAATGTTGAGGTTCACAAATAAACTGATTTTCGTTCTTTCTAGAAATATTCAACTTTTCATCCACAGTCTAAAAGTTACCCAGGATTAATTTGGGTTTTAAATTTTTTTTTTCCCTAAACCTGAAAAATTTAAATTTAAATTGGACTTTGAATGAGAGAAGGGAAGTTCTATACTTTTTGGTAAATCACAATTTTTAGCAGAAGGAAAAAAAAATAAATAAAAGAACAAAAGCAGAGAGCTGAAGAAAGCAGATGCTTCTTATGAAACGTTTATCAGGTCAAAGCCCCGATGTCCCAGGGAAATAAAAACGCTGGGCAGGCTGGAAATTAAGACTGACAAAGTAACACCAGGAACATAATCCAGGATATTACTGGCAGCACGAGGTTAATGGACAGGAAAATGCAGTGGCTGGGGGGGGGGATCAGGGCTCTGCCTGAATTTGTAAAAAATCCAACTCCTCTGGAAAAGGGGAGCTGGATGGAAAACTGAAAATTCCCAGTTCAGGAATTAAAAAAACCCCACAGGGGCGGTGCAACCCATGGGGAGAGATCCCAATGGATTTTATCCCATTTAAAGGTGAAATAAATCGGGGTTTTAGTTCATTTTAGCCTAAAAAAAAAATCTGTGTTGAAGTCTGCAAACAGCTCTGAGTGACAAAGCAGCTCCATCCATGCAGCTGCAGCCAGATGTGGCCTTGGGACATGGCCCCAAATAAAAGAGCCCCAAAGCTCTGCCCCTTTGGGAACTGCCACCCTAAAAATTTTTTCTCCTTCATGGCAAGGGTGTGTTTGCAGCAGAATTTGGTCCCTTTGGGGGAGGATGGGGCAAACAGAGCAATTTGGGAATTGTGGGGTTCCCTCAGCTCCTTCTGCACCTCTGGTTTTTAATATCAGCACTCAGGAAAAGTCCCATGCACACACAGGGAAGAACAATTTCAGAGCTCCACTGGCTAAAATTCTGTTTTATTTTAAAGAGATGAGTGCAAAGCCTTTTCCACTGAGGTGTCCATCCAGGCAGGGAACTGGGGATGTGCCAATCTTGTTTCAGCAGTGAGCCAGGGATGATTTGGACATCAATCAATAAGGTCATCCCAGGAAAGAAATGTTCCAGGGATAGTCACCATGTACTCCCAAATAAACACATTAAATTACAAATCTGCCTGTTGAGATTCTGGGAGCTGGGAACAGCTTCCATCTGTGATATAGGTTTCATTATTTGGGTTTACTGGAGGAAAAACCATATAAAAATAAGAAAATGCTTTGAGCACAGCCCCCAGTTGCTCATAAGGACCCTAAAATACAAAAATACCAAAGCCAGTGGGGCTGTGTGACCAATGCCAGAGGGCTGCAGAAAATTAAACCCAGCTTTCCATCAGCTGGAGCCCTGCTGGCTGTTAATAAAAACCCAAATCGTGCAGGTGCAATCCCAGGGCAGGTGAGAGGTTCCACCAGCAGCACTGGGGAGATGTGAGAATTCACAGAATCACAGAATTTTGGGTTGGAAGAGACCTTCAAGATTGAGTCCAACCCAGCCCTAACACCTCAACTACACCATGGCTCTGAGTGCCACATGCAGGGATGGTGACTTCACCACCTCCAATTCCAGTGCTTTATCACTCTTCCTGTAAAAAAAACTTTTTCCTGATATCCAGCCTATATTTCCCTTGGTGCAGATTGAGCCTGTGTCCTCTGGTTCTGTCAGTGCTGCCTGGAGAAAGAGGCCAACCCCACCTGGCTACAGCCACCTTTCAGGGAGTTGTAGAGAGGGATAAGGTCACCCCTGAGTCTCCTTTTCTCCAGGATAAACACCCCCAGCTCCCTCAGCCGTTCCTCACAGGGTTTGTGTTCCAAGCCCCTCCCCAGCCTCGTTGCCCTCCTCTGGATGTGCTCAAGTGTCTCAATGTCCTCCCTAAACTGAGGGGACAGACCTGGACACAGCACTCGAGGTGTGGCCTCAGCAGTGCTGAGTTCAGGGGAACAATGACCTCCCTGCTCCTGCTGGCCACACCATTCCTGATCAGACCAGGGGCCATTGGCCTTTGGCCACCAGGACACACTGCAGGCTCATGTCCAGTCAGTGCCCCCAGGTCCCTTCTGGGCACTGTCCAGCCACACCATCCCCAGCCTGTAACATTACAGGGGATTATCGTGGCCATAATGCAGGAATCACCACTTGGATTCATTAAACTTCATTTTATTAAACTCTGCCCACCCATCCAACCCTTCCACCCCTCTGCTGAGCCCTCCCCACCTTCCAGGAGCTCCACACACACTCCCAGCTCAATCAGGTTTATTGTGCTTTCACAGGCAGCTGCTGGGAGCCGTGCCAGGCGTGCCCAGGTGCCAACACTCACCCTGGCCTGCTGCAGGATCGCCTGGGCTTGTGCCTCCTGGGCTGACACCATGGGTCCCTTGGAGCCAGCGTCGCCTCCTCCGCTGAATCGGAACTGGTGGGAACGAGGTGGACAAAGCAGGTCAGGGCTTCTGTCCCTCAGCCTCAACGGCTCCATTCAGCACCACTTGAATGCCCCAAATCCATCCCAGCCCTCCCAGCTCACCCCAGTGCCCTCGGGTCACCCAGCTCGGGGCCACCAAGGCGGCGCTGCCAGCTCGGGGTGGCAAACAATGAGGGGATTGTGGGGACCTCACACATCACATTCAGCACCAGCACGGGCTCTCCCAGGGCTGCCATTCCCTGTTTTCCCAGAGCTGCCATTCCCTGTTCTCCCACTGTGCCATTCCCTCTTTTCCCAGTGTGACATTCCCTGTTTTCCCATGCTGGCATTCCCTCTTTTCCCAGGGCTGCCATTCCCTTCTCTCCCAGTGTGGCATTCCCCATTCTTCCAGGATGGCATTCCTTATTCTTCCAGGGCTGCCATTCCCTTTTTTCCCCAGGGCTGCCATTCCCTGGTGCCCAGGATGTTCTGGGTTTTGGGGTTCCCTCAGGTTATTTGGACAAAGTTGGGCTTTTTTCCCTAAAAACTCCTCCCCTCTGGTACCCCAGTGCTCATTTCCAGCAGCTCACACCAAAAATGACATTTCTTTGGTGTGCCAGGACCAACAAAGCTGGTTTGGGACTTGCTGGATTTGTGGAGGAGGAGGAGAACAACACAAAAATAACCACAGCTCATAAAAAAAAAAAAGGTGGATTAGTTCAGCTGGTTGAAATTTTGGCACTTTGAAGAGCTGTTAAAGGTGTCAGAGGGTCGTGCCTGGAAATTTGGATCTTGGAGGTGTCTCCAGCTGCTTCACCATGGTTTTATCTCTCTCTGTCCAGCCAGAAAATCTGCAGCTTATTCAGAATTCAGGAAATATTTGGACAAAGCTCTCAGGCACAGGGTGGGATTCCTGGATTTGTCTTGTGCAGTGCCAGGAGCTGGACTCAATAATCCTTGTGGGTCCCTTTCACCTTGGGATTTTCCATGATTTTTATCATTATCCATCACTAATGGAAGCTTGAACCTGCCTGGAATGGATATTTTGACTGGACATTCCATTTTGACTGGAACGAAGGAGCTCCAGTGCTTTGCAAAAAGTCAATTTACAACCAGATCCATCTTTTATCTCAAGGAAAATTTGTCCTTGGGGTAAAAGAGATGGGAGACTTCTGCAAGAAGGGGCATTAAACAGCAGCAAATCCAAGAAATCTGATTTATTTCGATCTTTTTTTTAAATTCTGTTGGTACTCACAGGCAACATCAGCATTGTCCCTGGTGGTCCTGGCAATCCATCTGCTCCTGGGAGACCTGGGCGTCCAGGGGGGCCCTGAAAGAAGAAGAAGAAATTAAAATAAACAGCTCAAATATCCTTTTGGTTCTGCCCATACGTGAACAGCTGTGGTTATGTACATGGATTGAGTTTGTGGGTATCCCGATTTTTTTCTTAAATTTTCTTAATTGCCTCCTCTTCCATCCTGCCCTGCTGTTTCCAAAACTACTTTGTGCAGTTTTAGAGTGAGAAATCCAAGTCCCTGCAATGCTCTGAGTTAATGGAACCAATGTTTAGTTGGATCTGTTGAAATCTATAAAAAAAAAAACAAACCAAAAATAGATGGAACTTCCTAACCCAGGGTCAGTGAGAGAGAAATGGAGGAAGATAAATTCATTCTTTCACGCAGTTAATCAGCTGGGTCATTTAATTTTCTTTTTCTCTTCTGTCTTTTTTTAAATTTTATTTTTTATTTTAGTCCTTTGAGGCTCCTTCCAGCTCCAATGGAGTGATCCTGTCAGGGGCTGTAAATCAGCCCAAATCCATGGATCTCCACGGAGCTGTGCTGATTAACCCCCGTGGAGGATTTTTAATTGCCACTAAAACCACGAGTGGGCAGTAAAAGATCAATTGATGAAACCATAAAGATTCAAATATGGCCAATTTCCCCCGGTAAAAAGTGGAGGTTAACCCAAATTTCCTCCTCATTCCAGTGATCCCATATGCAAATGAGGGTGACATCAATGTGTGTGGCTAATTGCAATTTTCACAGCAGTTTAAGGGGCTTGACCACATCCCAGCAAAAAAAAAAAAAAAAAGCCCCAGTGCTCGTTTTGTGGTCAACAGCTCAGGATTGAGGACTTGGCTACTCCTTTAGTTAGGAAACACCAATATTAAATCAATTTATGGCAAGCAATGAACATTTTTGTAGCCCTCACTCTCCTCAACCTGCCTGCAGCCCGTTCAGACCCCAGAAAAAAAAAATGTAAACACAAAATCCTGCCACAAATCTCAGACATGGGGACACCAAAAAGCCAGGAAGTCACATAAGTGGATAAAGGTAGGAAAGGACAAATAGGTAACAAAGTGCCTAAAAATCAGAATATTTTAATCAAACAACCCAACAGACCAGCCAACTAAAAGATTTGGTGCATTAACCTTGCCCTTCCACCCCACACCTCTCTGCTCCCTCTTCTTCTGTGCCCAACTTCACAATTCCCCAATTCCCTCATTCCCTCCCCTTAAAAAAAAAAAAAAACAAACCAAAAAAAAAACCAAAAAACCCAAATCATTCACACAGAAGTTTCCAGCGCTAAAGCAGAGCCCAGCCTGGAGGGGGTGAGGAGCTGCCAGGCCAGGGCTGGGGTGTCCCCTGGGGTGTCCCCAGCTGGGCTGGCCCTGTCCCCAACCCCACAAGGACAGGGCAGAGCCACCAGCAATAACAACGCTGCTCCTAGGGGGAAAAAATATATATTAAAAAAGGGAAAAATGCCAGCAGTGCCCAGAATTCCAGCACATCCATTTCTCCAGGCAGGCTGGACATGCACAGTCTGCTCAGCCTGGTCCAAAGCAGAGTCCTCAACCCACTGAGATCCCATCCCAGACCCATCTGCTGGAGCAGAAATGCCACAAATCATTTAGGCCAGGCTTCTTTTACATGATAAACTTTCTTTTTTCTCCTTCTCCTCCTTTTAACTCCTATGTTGGAGCAGGGCTGAGCTTGTTTATCTCTCCTGACAAGTGTTGATGCAATGCTTTTATCCATAAACGCCTCTTTTTTTTTTTTGTTTCTGCCTGGGTGTGGGAGGTCTTTTCCTGGTGGAATGGACCAGCAGGGGGTGGGAGGGCACGGAGGAAAAAATCAAACCCATAAAGCACTTTGGAAATGGAAATTCATGAATGCCTGGAAGAAATGCAGCCTGCCAGGGTCTGGGTGTAAATCTGCGTGGCTCTGGTCGTGGGAATGGGGATTTGCTGATATACAGCAGCCAGGGATGGGAACTTCAACTTGCATTTGGTGCAGTGCTCTGAAATGCCAGGCTGAGAGCAAAGCCCTGGGCTAATATTTCCATGGGATTCAGCTGGAACTTGGGGGTGTTGGTGTTGGTGTTCCCTCGGTCACAGGCAGAGAGAGAGAGGGACCAGCAACCCACGGGGCTGAGCCTTAAAATTCACCAAGTGTCTCTCCCTGGTTATTTTTCAGCCCTGGTCAGAAAATTACATAATAGGAGATTTTTCTTGCAGTTTTGGGGGTCTCCTGGTTGAGGCAGCACTTGGGAAAAGCAGCACCCCGGAAGAACTCCAAAGCCAAGCAAGGATTTTTATTTATATTTATTTAAGGGTGTTGCATTTCTGAGGTGCAAGACTCAGAATTCCTTTGGGATTCAATGACTGGATGGTTTTGGAAAATGAAGATATTTTGTGCTGATCCCTCCAGAGCACCCAGACACCCGAATTTCCAAACAAACCCCGGGGTTGGTGAGGGAGCTGCAGTTTGCTCTGATGCTGCAGCTCATCCCCTTCAAAACAACACATTTTCCCACTTCCTTCCTCCCAGCCTGGAGCCCCCATGGAGCAGCTCTCTGCTCCCTCAGTGCCATATTTTCCTTCTTCCCACTGCTCCAGGAAAGCTGCCTGAGCCATCCCAAAGCATCCTGAGCTCTCTGGAACCTCCCACAGCCAGGCTGCTCCTCAGCTCTGCTGCTGACACAAACTCCTCTGTGAAATCACTGATCAAGCAAGAAGCTCTCCATAAATAAAGCTCTTTGTTTTTTTATACTGAAGAAAGCAGAGCTAAACGAGTGTTGGCCGATATTAACAGAGCTGACTATTGTTGGGCTGTGAATTCCTTGCACCTGCCTGATAGCAGATTAAAAAAAAAAAAAAAAAAAAAATCTCTTTATCAGATGCAAGCAGAGGGAATGTTCCTCACTCTACAGGGGGGAAGGGTCATGTAAATTCATGAGCCACACTCAGGGTTAATAATAAACAAATTAAAAGAGGAGCTGCTCTAATTGAAAAGGAGGGTTTAAATGCAGTTGCAGCTCCTGGCTCTGCGAGTTCATCACTTCTCTGTGCTGTGTTACACTCGGTGCTGGACACGGGCACGATGTGCAGCCTGTGCCAGAATGCAAATTATTCCTCTCACTGGAGAGACAGAGTGGCTGCTGCTGCTGCTTGGCCTTGCAGGGCTGCTCCAGCAAATATCTGCATCTGCCTGGACAAATGACAGCAAGAGAGTCCCCAGGGCCAGCAGCCAGCCTGCCAGGAGTGCAGGAGGACAAGGGAGAGCTGGGCATCACACAGGGCTCAGGATGGACATAAAAGCAAGGAAAAGATGAAAAGCAGCACCCTGGAGATATTCAGAAGGCAAATAAAGATTTTTAAGGCTCACCCTGGACCACTGAGAGATGCAAACCCAGCTCTCTGTGAATTCAGGATTCCACCTCACACCTCCCTGCTCCCTCTTCTTCCACGCCCAACTTCACAATTCCCTCATTCCCTCCCCTTAATAAAAAAACCCACCCTGTGCTGGGGCAGGAGTGCAGTGGCACAAGGGTTAAGCCAGGCCCAGTGGGCTGAGCCTGGATTGACTTTCTGAGCTGATCGATGGAGCACAGGCAGGGCCCCTGGTCCTCAATCATGTCACAGCCACCAGAAATGTTATTACTGCTCCATCAGTAAACACTGCAGCACTGCAAACCAGGGCAGGGACTTCCCAGGAAAAAGGGAAAAGTGGGAGAGCAGCAGCCACAGGGCTCCAGCCAAATCCCCAGGGAGCAACAAAGAACCTGAGCTAAAAGAAACGTTTGGGATAGTGCCATGGGAATGCCCCAGCACCTCAGGAATCTCCTCAAATACACCTCAGACCTCGGGAGACACCTCCCAGTGTGGGCCAGCAGTGATTTGATCTCTCCCAGTGTTGTGTTTTGCAATGTGGGTACATCAGGAGGAAAAGGGGACACAGCAGAGGAACCCCAGCAGATCTCTGGCACCACTGCAGCATTGGAAGCAAGGCCAGGACGAGAGCCTTGGGAGAACAGAAATCCTGTTCTGATCTTCTGGAGTGGAGTGGATTCTGCTTCCTACTCTTTCTGGCTCTTAGGTTGCCCAAAAAAACCAAACAAAAAAAATTAGTACTCAAGGCCACAAAACTGAGCTGCATTTACAACAACAACAACAACAACAACCACCAGCTGTGTAAGGCACATCAGACCCTAATCCAGCCAGACCTTCCCATCTGAACTTGGCCATTGCCTTTTTTCCCACCTTGTCCAAGCCAAAAAAAATCTGCCAGAAGAATGGGAAGCCCTACAAACACACAGAGTCTGTGTCTGGTCACCCCAGCTTATTGCAGGATGCAAACAGGATGTGGCTCCACTTTTGGGATTCCCATTTGATTTGGGACTCAGCTGTTGGATCCATGAAGGAGCAGCAGCCTGCCTTCTCTGCCAGGAAACTGCTCAGCACCTCGGGGGTCAGATCAGGGAGGTGTTTGCTGATAAGAGCTCCTTCCCCTGGGGGTGTTTGCATTTGCTGGGTGGCAGCAGTGACAGCAGTGACAGCAGTGACAGCAGTGACAGCAGTGGGATATTGGGGGTTCTGGAGCATCCCCCAGGATCCGTGGCACTGCTGCTCCCTCCCTGCTGCGCTTTCCAAGGCAAACACAGCTCAGAGCGATCCTGCCTGCACACCCACACCTGCAGGCACATTTTTTGGGTGGAGCAGCAGTGGGATGCACCAGGGCATCAACCAAGCTCCCAACTCTGCTCCCTCTGCTCCCAGTCAGGCTGAAATCCATGGATTTACAGGTGAGGTGAATGCTGCTGTGCCAGCTGCACCCTCCTGCTCTGGCCCTGCCCAGTTCTGGTGCTCCATGCCCCAAAACTCCCTCTGGTCTCAGCCCAAACTGAGCCACCTCAGGCTCTGTGCAAAGCCAGGTTGGGTTTTCCATGAGATGTCGGGGCAGAATTCCTGCTGGGAGCAGTGGGCAGCCTGCTCCTCAGCCCCAGGTCCCTGCTCACCTGGCTGCCCCTGCCAGGGGGGAGGAACAGGCTGGGACAGGGCTGGGCAAAAGGAGCAGCCCCAGGGTCATTTCAGAGACTCAGCTCGGGCAGTGAGGACAGTGGGGTTGAATTTTGGGGTATTTCCAAGGACATGGATGGCTGCTGGAATGCTGCTCCTGCTCCTTCCGACCTGAGGTTTGAGTTCAGCAGCTCCCAAAGCACAGATCACTGCTGCTCCCTGGCAGAACTGCAGTGCTGAGGGCTGGGGTTTGGGGTCACCATCCCCAAAAGCACAAAATATTTGAGGAGCCATCCCAAAGCTGGAGGCTCTGCAGCAGCACTTCACAAAGCAGAGGCTGCCAGGGACAAACCTGATTTACAGCAACACCCAAACCTGAGCTCTGGCACTGCTGAAGAACATAAATCAGTGCCTGGTGCTCACAGCAATAACCTACCCAGGGAAAAGGTGAAGTGCTGCACAAGAGCTCCTGGCCCTCTGGGAGCAGCCTGGGACGTGGAAAAGCCCCAAGGAAAGACCCTGGTGTGAGCCCAGGACTATCCTGAACCAAAGCAAAGCCAAACCCTGTGCCAGGACTCGGGAGCAGCTGGAATGAGGGTGTAAAATCCCAGCTGAACTCTTATTTCCCTGTGCTGATGACTCTTTGTGTTCTCACCCCTCCTGTTTTCCCAGTGCCACACTGGGAGGAGCAGCCAAAGGGCACAGGCAGAGAGCAGGGGCTTTGCCTATTTTTATATTAGGTTTAACATTGGTTTAAACTTGGAAAATGCCTTCATACATTTGAGTAACGAGGCTGTTCCCCAACACTTTGATCCCTGCATGCAAAGCTCTGCCCTGTATCCCATCATGAATTCCTCTGGGGATTGCTCTCACAGGATTTTAAGGCTCCAGGGATACCCCACAACCCCACTCTGCCCACCCAAACCCACCCAAAACTCCAGCCAAGAGGAGAAAACCACAGCCACTCACCCTCTCCCCTGGGTCACCCATTAAGCCCACGGGTCCTGTTGGTCCTGGAGGTCCTGGAAGGCCCTGACAGAGAAAAAAAAAGGGGAAAAAAAAACCCCTAAGCCACAAAAATACGTTATTATTTGTAGCAGATTTCTACAAGCAGCAGGAAAAGATTTCGAGCTCCCTGTTTATTTTTGCACCAGAAAATCCACCCCAAAGCTCTCTCTGTTCACGTGTGTGGCAGATGGGAGCAACAGAGCCTGGGTGCAGCATCCCACACCTGGAGCAGGGGGAAAATTCCACTTACTGCTGGGCCTTCAGGACCGGGGGGGCCTTCCACCAGCATTCCCTGGGCAGGAGGAAGAGAAAAAAAGTGATTAGACACATCCTCAAAGTCATTTGGACCACAGAGAAAAGCTCAGTGTGTGCTCTTAAATATTGCAGCTCTTGCTGCTGCATGGAGACATCCCAGAGCTGGAGGGTTTCCCTTCCCTTCCCTCTGGATGACTTCTCCCAGATCATGGAAAAGCCAAATAATTAAAATCTTTAAAATAATTAAAATCTGTATTTAGAACAGCCCTTACTCCCAGCACAGCATCACCTTCCCCACCACAACTTTCTCCCTTTGCTCAGAGCCAGGCAAAAAGCAAATCCTGGGTTTTTGTCCAGCCTTGATGGTGCTGGAGCTTGAGGAAAAAGCTTTTCCTAGCCCTAAAGAGCTTAACGAGAAGTTAGCAATCAAATTGCAAGGTGGTTTTTATTTAAATGATTTTTTTTTTTTTCCAGCAGACTGCACTCTGTGATTTCCTCTGTGAACGTAGGAAATCGCTGTGTGGGAAAAATTCTGGGATATTGTTACTGCAGCCTCTTCAGTCTAAATATTTTGTCATCACTTTAGATCAGATCTATCATGCACTCAGGAAAATTAAAGTTTGGGAGTTGGTTTTTTTTTTTTTTTTTCCCTCATGAGTATGTAAGAAACCTCCCAATCCACCTGGAAAATGCTTTCCAGAAGGTGTC
Source organism: Sturnus vulgaris (assembly GCF_052056855.1). Taxonomy (NCBI): domain Eukaryota; kingdom Metazoa; phylum Chordata; class Aves; order Passeriformes; family Sturnidae; genus Sturnus; species Sturnus vulgaris. The sequence continues at coordinate 3,034,867 of NC_142264.1, forward strand.
AGGATAACGATTTGGGAGGAGTTCTGTCACTTTTATCTCTGGAGCAGAGATAAAGCAGCACCCAGGCTGAGTCAGCAATTCCCAGCTCACCTGTGGCAAACAGGGACATTTTTCCTAAGGGATGAAATCCTATAAAAATCTGTGCATGAGCAGTTGGTTCCTGTGGGAGAAGCTGTGCTGCTTTGGGGTCACCCTAAACTGTTCTCAGGCTCTGGTGCCAAAAGCCTCAGCTGACCCCACTCCAACAGAGCTGAACGAATCTGAAATGTCTGCAGGAAAATCCAGGCATTCCTACCCCAAAAACCACACTCCTCCCTAAGCCCAGAGCAGCAAAAAATAACCCAAACCATCCTGCCATGAGCCAGCCCTGCTTCCTGCAGGGTTTCTGCACCAAAAAAAAAAATGCCTGGCCAGCTCTATTTTGTGCCTTTGCTGGTGTCCACACTCATTAATTACCATTAATTTCAAATCCCAGTGAGGATCTGGCTCCACTGCAGTGGATGGGAGAGGGGAATTTGCTGCTGCCAGCACAGAGGAGCCTCTGGAACTCCTGAGCAGGGAGGAAGCCGGGCCAGGGGGCTTCACCCACGGCGGGGTCAGCCGTGGAAATGCTGCACTGGGGGGGGGATTGGGGGACATGGGGACATCTGTCCTCCAGCCTGCAGGGAAATCCCAGAGATCCCAGCACGTGGATACCCTAAAATCCAGCCTTGTTCAGATCCCAGCACGTGGATACCCCAAAATCCAGCCTTGTTCAGATCCCAGCATGTGGACATCCCAAAATCCATCCCAGGACATGGACACCCCAAAATCCAGCCTTGTTTAGGTCTCAGCATATGGACACCCCCAAAATCCATCCTTGTTCAGATCCCAGTATATGGACACCCTAAAATCCATCCCAGCACATGGACACTCTAAAATTCCTCCTTCTTGAGCTTCAGCACATGGACACCCCAAAACCCATCCTTGTTCAGATCCCAGCATATGGACACCCCAAAATCCATCTTTTTTTGGGGGACCAGTGGTGGCACATTCTGGTGTGAGAGGTTCTGAAACAGGAATTAATGGGAGTGCAGAGAGCCCCAGCCCACACAGGAGGTTTTTGGGGTGCTGCTGGGAGCACACACAGCACCAAGGCTCTGCTTCCCAGGACTCTCCTCCCCAGGGGGAAGGGTCAGGGATCATTGGCCCGTGTGGGATGTGAACATCCTGGGCATCTTCCCACATTTATCTGCTGGTTTGTGTCAGCTCTGGCCTTGGGGACATCTGGAGATTCTCCTTGGGAAGAAATCTGTGTTTCATCAATGGGGGCGATGGAAAACCTGGGAGGGTTTTAGGATCAGCATCAGTGGGGTGATCCCATTGAGGGGGGCAAGGCAACCGTGGATTTGGGATCGTCCCAGGAGAAAACAGGGCAAGGATTCTGCTTCTGACACCACCCACAAGTGAAGCCAACGTCCCAAAAACCAGCCCGAAATCCTGTTCCAACTCAGAGGTGCTGAGCAAACCCTCCCTAAAGGTGAGCACCAGGGTCCCCCCAAAAGGACAGAGGGTTCTGAGGGGGTGCCAGCAGCCTGGTGACCCCACAGCTGGGATATTTGGGATATTCGGGATCCCTGCATCCCTCCTCTCCATCCCTCCTGCCCCTGCCCTGCTCTGCTGCCTCCAGCAAGTGTCAGCACAGAGCAAGGATTGAAGGACAGCTGGGTTCGAAAGGGAAGGAGTAAAAACCCTGCAGAATCCAACTTTGTGCTTGGGTTTTATTTCCCTTCTCCTGCAGCTCCCATCAAAAGCTAAAAAAAAATAAAAAAAAATAATAAAAAAAAAAAAATAAAGAGCTAAAGAGCGCAGCAAATCCGAATTTCCGTGCTCAAGAGGAGCTGCACGGAGAGGGACAAGGCAGCATTTGGTCTTGTTTACTTTCTGGCAAAAGCCATCCATGCTCCAGTGTTTTGAAATAGCAAAGGCGGCCAAATTCTTTCTGGATGATTAAACTTAACTATTTTGTTCGCTTTGTAGCTTTTCAGGCTGGGTTTCTGCCATCATCTTCGTGGGGTTTGGCTGCCCCCCTTCCCTTCCCACCCCTGTGATAAGGAAATCGCTGGCTCCTCCTTTTGTTTGCAGAGTGAGAGACCCAGAAAGGAAGAGAGGGAAGGAAAGGTCAGAAATGTTTTTATAAGGGAATTAATTGGAGTTTTGAAGCCCCTGCTACTGCACCCCGGCTTCTGCCTGGCTCCCCTCCCTCCCCACCACCCGCAGAAATTTCAGGTGGAAGAGGAAAAGGAGGAAAAATTAAAAGGGGAATAACGATGGGAAGTGGTGCTGCAGCTCTGGGTGCTGTGCTGGCCGTCTGCCAAGGAAAATGAGGTTAATGGAGCTGTGGGTGTGCAGAGAGCAGGAGCTCAGCCCTTGGGCACAAGGATCCCCCAATTCCGGCCTGGGAGATGCAGGAATGGGGGTACCTGGGCATCCTGGCACACAGAGAGGGGGGAAAAAAATGGGAATTAACCAAGAACATCTCGCTCTGCTCACAGGAACCAGCCCCAGCCATCCCCACCATGAGGATCCTTCCCCAACCCCCAGCTTTTGCAGGATGCAGAGGGCACAGACAGCTTGGAATTGTCCCGTAGAAGGAAAAACAACCCCAAAATCAGGCCAGAAAGAGAAAGGAAGAGGCTTCTACCCCAAGGGACTCCTGGTGGGACTGTGGAGCTGCTGAAGAACAAACCTCTCCAGAGCTGTGGATTTATTTTCTATCCTTTTTATTCCCACAGGGATGAACCCATTGGTGGCCCCATTAAATCCAGCCCCAGTCTGGGAGTTCAGGGCAGGATCCGACCTGGATGTTCCAGGGGCACTCCCAAACTCCTGAGGGATGAGCTCTGCCCCTGCCTAACGCTTCAGCCCCACGTTTTATTTTGTTAAATGAGAGATTTCATGGGAATTCTTGCACTTCCTTCATGATTTAGGTCGCTCCTTGAAGCTTTAAAAATATTCTATAATTACGGTGTTTTAGATTAAATGAAGCAAGGAGTTATTTCACGAGAATTTTCCTCCCAGTTATCCCACTGAGAATAAATTCTCTGCACCTTTTCCCATGGAGAAAAAAAAAAAAAAAAAAAAGAAAACCCCAAACTCGGGTGCTCCTTACCGGCTCAATAATGGCAGGTTCCCCCTTCTGCCCCTTCTCACCCCGGGGGCCACCGATCTGTGGGACACAGGGAAACACAAAGGCAGGCAGTCAGAGAGGACATTGCCATCATCATCATCATCATCATCATCATCACCATCACCACCAATCCCAGCAGAAACTCCAAATCCTGCCACAATCCTGCTGAGGTTCCTGCAGGAAAGACCCCAAGGCAGCTCCTCCTCGTTTAAGCACACATTACAAGTGGGTGAATCTTTTTTTTTTTTTTTTTTGCACTAATTCTGCTCTAAGTCATGCAAGCACCAACGTTTTGAGGCAGAATTCTGGTGGATGGAGCAGAAAAACCTCTCACCCCTTCGTAGATGGTGTCCTGGTTGGCTGGCATGCCAGGGCCGATGTCAGGAGAGGCTGTCCTGTCGTAATAATTGTCATAATAATTCCCATCATATTCCTTTATGGTTTCCTCAGTGAAATCTTTATCCAGGTCATCCCCTCCTTGAGCAGCCTGGAGAGGAAAGAGCAGCAATGGGTCAGGAATTCTCTCCTAGCTGGATAAGATGGAATATTCATGTGTTGTTATATTAAGGGAGGTGATTTTTTTTTGCAAAATGAGGATGATTTATAATAATAACGACAAGGGGAAAAAAACCTGGGGAAAGTTAAATTCTGGAATTTTGAAGTCTCCAGTGACTTCTCCAACAGCAGGAAGACAGATGGGAGAAGCCTCATGTCAAAACTACACCCTGGCCTTCCCTGGATTCCTCTGCTGATCCCCAATAAAACACTGAGAGTAGAAAAGCTGGAGTGAAGAAAACAAAACCCAGCACAAAGGAGGATCCTGCAAACTCCAAATGCCTGAAGAAAGAGGTAATGGAAGTTTCAAGCTCCAAATCCTCCTCATCTCTCACGGCCTCGGTGTTGGAGGCTCTGGATGATCGAGGCCAAGGAGCCCAACATCCATTCCCAGATTTCAGATGCACACCAAGCCCTGCGTGTGTCACTGCCAGCGTCCAATTACAGCAGGAAATGTGGAAAAAAACCCGAGTTCACTTCTCTGGAAACCTCCTGTTTGTTTAGTCTGGGATGCAATCTGCTCATCCCAGGAGCAGGAGCTGTTACAAATGTGCTGCCTCAGCCCCTGAATCCTCCCTGAGCCCTTTCAGATGTCACACACAGCAGCAAGGACATGCAGACAAGGCTCAGAATTTCCCTGCTGCTCTCCCAGCAGCCTGGCAGGCACCCCTCGCTCTGAGCAGCCCTGCAAAGAACAACGTGTGCTGCTGAGATTTATTGGGTTCCTTTCCTCTCCAGGTAATGACCAAAATAGTGCAGAAATTGAATTATTTCCAGTGCTTCCTGGAGAAATGGCTCCTCACTACTACGAATTCAAAGTCATTTCAGTGCCATCAAAACTTGCAGACTTTTTTTTCTGTGCCAGAACTGCTCAGAGCTCATAAACATGAACATCTGGGTCTAAATTCAGGAGGTTTTAAACTAAGATTAAGCCTAGAACTAAAGCAATCACCTTCTCTTACCTCTGCAAACACCAACTGGCCTTGGCAGAAATTATAGTTTGGCAATTATTAAATTAGGAAACTTGGAAAAGTCGGGATTATTTTTCCTTTGGGCTGTTTCAAAGGGGTCTGTGCCTATCACACTCCCCCTTTTATCCTGGCTGAAATATTTCACCTGGTTTTGCACTTTAAAACCTTAAAACCCAAATCTAAAAAAATCCTCATCTGGCTCTAAGGGTTTGGGGATAACATCAAATTGCATGAAATGAATATCAGAAATCTCTGGTTTGACATTTTAATTGAGGTCCTCAGGTCTATTTGCATGGAAAGATGATATTTGGAATAAGTGGGCAGTGCCCTGCCTGAACTTTCCTCCTCTATTTCCTTTCCTTAACAACTCAAGTGGCCCTTGATGCCTCCTCCTTCCTCCTCCACTTTTTTTATTTAAGGCCCCTCTATCCAATCTTTAATTCTTCTCTTTTAGGAAGTCCAAGCTTGGCCAAAGATTTCTGGCTCTTGGTCAGGAAATGGAAAAGTTTCCCATCCATGGGTTCCCTCAGGCTGGAACCTTTTCCTTTTTCTCCCTGTGCATCATTTTGGGCTCTCCAACCTCCCCCATCCCATTTTGGCTGCACTGGATCCTCCCTGCCCTTGGCTCTATCTGCTCAGATCTTTGCTTGGACCCTTCCCCTGACACCTTTTCCCCTGGAATTCCCAACTCCAGGGATCCTGACCAACTTCTGCTGCCTCTCCTGCCAGCCTTGAATTGTGGCAGCTCCACAACAAGGAATTCTCCACTGGAGAAACCACCCCGAAGCTCTTCCTGGGAATTGGGGTGGGATTTGGAAGCAATTATAAAAACATGGAATTTTTTGGGGTTGGAAGGATTTTAAAGCTCAGCCAGTTCCAAAGCCTTGCCCCAGAGCTCAGAGAACAATTTTATCCACGTTATCCCACCACTGATTCCCTTGCTGCTGCTGCTCCTGGATAATGAAGGATTTGCTCATTTAATGTCTTTATTTCCTTGCTCTGTGACTTCCACAGCACCCAGCTCCCCAAAAATTCATCTCAGTCCCACCAACACTCCCCTCTTTGAGCATCAACATGAAAAGCAACAAAGGTTTAAGCACAGTAGAGTCTCGAGTGCAGCATTTCAGCTGGAGGATGTTGAAATGTGGGGAGGTAAAAGTTCAAATATTCCAGCAGAAAAAGCTGTGGGGTCTGGGCTGATCCCAGCTCTGAGCAGATCCATGCACAGAATAAAAGGGGTTCACACCAGGTGGATGCAGCAGTTTTGGAATCAAGGCTTGGTGCCAGTGTTGAAATGTTTAAACAAAAAAAAAAGAACCAAACTGAAAAACATGAAAATGCTTTTCAGTGGAAATGGCAAAATGAAAAATATTGATGTTCTCCAGCAAATCAACATTTTAAGGATTTATATTAATAACTTTGGGATAAAAGGCTTTTACTGAGATTTTAACAGCAACCCTCATTTCTCTTTTTGTCAGACAACCACTTCACCCGAGGAAATGCAGATGTCAATATGAGCAGCTTTTTCCAGGGGAATAATCCTTAACCAAATTCTAAATATCTGCATTCCCCACCCTGAAAAATCTGGAGTGAAAACATTTTACAAGAAACTTCCTCTCCCTGCAGCTGCCTGAACCACTTATGGATTTACCATCTGGCTGCTCCCATCTCCTTTCCTTCCAGGGCTATGAAACAGCAGAATTAATTAAAAAAAAAAAAAAAAAAATTAAAATTAATGAATTCAAATTACATCAGTCTCATTGTAGGTGACGACAGTGCTGGTGGGGAGTTCAGCTTCCACTGCATTTTCAGTGAGGCCACCCTGGGGATCGATCTCCTCGTTGTAGTTGAGATCCTCGTAGGGCATTGGGGTGAAATACTCCTCGTTGATGGTCTCGTAGTTGTATTCATCCACCAGGGGATCATCCACTGCCCCATCCTCCTTGGGCTGATTCCCGGGGTTCCCTCTCTCAGGGGGTGCTGTGGGAGCTGGATAATCCTGTGGGGAATAAAACACCACCATGAGAGAAACAAAAAACCACTCAGCATCAGCCTCCCCTTGGGTAAAGGTTCAGCACCTTCACCCCTGCCAGGACCTGCCCCAATACCTGCCCCAATACCTGTCCCAGGACCTGCCCCAATACCTGCCCCAGGACCTGCCCCAGGATCTGCCCCAGTACCTGCCCCAATACCTGCCCCAGACCTGCCCCAATACCTGCCCCAATACCTGCCCCAGGACCTGCCCCAGGACCTGCCCCAATACCTGCCCCAATACCTGCCCCAGGACCTGCCCCAATATCTGCCCCAGGACCTGCCCCAATACCTGCCCCAATACCTGCCCCAGACCTGCCCCAGGACCTGCCCCAATACCTGCCCCAGGACCTGCCCCAGGACCTGCCCCAATACCTGCCCCAGGACCTGCCCCAATACCTGCCCCAATACCTGCCCCAGACCTGCCCCAGGACCTGCCCCAATACCTGCCCCAGGACCTGCCCCAGGACCTGCCCCAATACCTGCCCCAGGACCTGCCCCAGGACCTGCCCCAATACCTGCCCCAGGACCTGCCCCAATACCTGCCCCAATACCTGCCCCAGTACCTGCCCCAGGACCTGCCCCAGGACCTGCCCCAGGACCTGCCCCAGTACCTGCCCCAATACCTGCCCCAGGACCTGCCCCAATATCTGCCCCAATACCTGCCCCAGGACCTGCCCCAATACCTGCCCCAGGACCTGCCCCAGACCTGCCCCAGACCTGCCCCAGACCTGCCCCAGGACCTGCCCCAGTACCTGCCCCAATACCTGCCCCAATATCTGCCCCAGGACCTGCCCCAGTACCTGCTTGGTTTCGGGTCTCTCTCCAGCAGCCACTGCAGGAGGGCTGGGTTTGGTGGTGGGGGTTTCTGGTTTGGCAGCTTCATCCACGTCCTCGTAGTAGGGGTACTCGTAGTAGTAAGTGTCACCTTCTCCCTCCCCATCTGTGTACTGCAAGGAGAGAAGTGTTGGAACCCTGGAAAAGGAGTTTGGAACTGACCCCCACCCCCAAAAAAAGAGCACTGCTCCTGACCTGAGGCTTTGGAGGAAACTTCCAAAATTGAGTTAAAATCACTGGTGTGCAGTTTGAATAGAAGAGTGTAATGTCACGTGGTGAAGGGTTTGGGATTTGGGGTTCTGGAGTACAGTAATAGGTATGGGACAAAATGGAAGTTTTAAGGTGGAAGTTTCTTTGTTGTCCTTCTTCTTCTCAGGTCTAGGTGGGACTTTTATAATTGGATAGAAAATGCCACACTGCAGGTCATGGGTGTTTGGTCATTGGGTCAAAAGTAAAAATGATTTAGGTGTTAGTTTTAATTGGACAATTAAGCCTTAAAAGACCTTGTAATGAGCAAAATACATCACTACTTCTTCATTTGTAGCTTGTTAGCTAGAAGTGCTGGAGCACTCACTGTAACATAGATAAGAATTAATAAACAACTAAGTCTGAACACGAAATTCTGTCTCTCATGCTTTCAATCCCGACTCTGACTAAAGCAAAAAAAAAGATAAAAAGTAATAGAGAAGCAGGGAATGAGGTGGGAGCACCCAGGGGTGTCCCTGCCAGCTCATTTGGACATCACAGCTTCCCTCTGCAAGTTTAGATGGGATATCTAAAGGACAGATCCAATGGGATATCCCTGGAATATTCCAGGCCTTGGAATGCTCACCCAGAGCTGCTGGGGCTGCCCCATCCCTGGAAGTGTCCAAAGCCAGGCTGGATGTGGAGCAACCTGGGATGGCAGAAGGTGACCCTGCCCATGGCAAAGGGGCTGGCATTTGATTAAGATCCTTCCTTCCAAGCCAGAGACTCTATGATATTTTTTTTTTAACCTCGGATTGCTGAATCCTCCCAGATCTGCCACACCTGAGAGAGAGCAGCAGAAATCCTTCCTGCACCAACAGCATCCCCGTGAGTTCCCATCCACCCCCAGCCTGCAGGCAGGAGGATTTGGAGAAGCAAATCCTTTTCCACAAGGCGTCAGTCACCGTTCAGCAAGAAACCCAAAGAGAGAGGAGCTGCTTGCAGCCAGGCACAGCCCTGCTCCTCCCTGGCAGCGTGGAGGAGTTGTTCCTACATGCCCGGGACAAGCCAGCTCTTGTTGGGCTGCTGGCTCCAAAATAGAGGAGTTTTATTTTGTTGCTGCCACAGATTTCCAAAGTGCTGTTTTATTTGTGTTATTTATTGTTTTTCCAGCAGTGCTGGCGGTGCTTCCCCGGGGCTGTGCCTCGCCGTGAGCATCACAAAGCCCGGCTTAGGTGCTGGATTAATTTAATCCCAAAGATAAACTGGGAGGGCTGATGGCATTACTGGTTCACGGGGATTCCCTGACCCTGCAGGTTTGGGCTCAGCTGAAAGCCCAAGAGAGTGGCTCAGGATGCCAGACAGTGACTGCAGTGAGCTGAGACCTCTTAAAAAAAGGGCAAAATTCGGGTGATGGTCATTAAAAATCAGCCACAGCCAGACATTTCTAATTGGGCAGCAAATATACAAATGCATCCTCCACCAGCCTTTTTTATTGTGTTTCCTTTTTTTAAAGAAAAGGCCTGGGGTGAACCCTTCATACAAAAATTACTGGGCACAGGAGCTTCGAGGGATGACTCGGGAGCATTTCTGCCAAAATGAAATTCAAAACAAATCCAGGGGAAAAGTTCTCCCTCCTTTAACACCTGTTGTTTCACAGAATATTGAGAAAGAACTGTTTGATCCTTTTACAAGTCCAACAGTATAATTTGAAATTTAGGAACAGGAGCTGCTCCGGAGCTGCCAGGGAAGGTCAATAATCCACACTTGGCTCACGTTGTCTCTCCCGTGTTTCTGAGCTCCACGAGGATGATCCTTTCAATCTTTGGAAACGGGAGGAGCTCGGAAAGAAGGGAAACTCCCAAACCCAGAACCTACAAATCCTAAAAACAAGCTTGGATGCTGGAGATGAATCGAGGGGACGCTGAGCGGGAGGAGGGAGCCGCGCGTTTTGCAAAGGTGACACAAACCCAAATTTCGGTGACGATGCCCCAAACACCCTCAGAAACTCACGTATTCATCCTGGTTGGGGTCCTGGGACTGGGGGGAGTCGGGGATGGCCGTGTCACAGTCGGGGCTGTAGTGTTCACAGTAATCCAGGGCTGCCCGCGGGTCTGCCACGATCAGGAGCTGCTGGATGTCACCCTGCGGGGATGGCAGCACACACACACACACACAGGGTCAGGGGTGGCTGGAGACACCAGCCCAAGGCTGGGAGTAAAGGCAGAAACACAAAGAAATCCACAGCAAAACGCACCAGGGCTGCTTTGGTGACGTGGGTGCATCCCCTGAGATGAGCCAGGGGAAAATCTCCACGTCCAGGGAGCAGCTGCCTCATCCCCAGCCCCAAATCCACCTCCCCAAAAGACAAACCAACAGTGCAACAGCACCGACAGCCCCAAGCAAGGCAGGTGCAGGAAAAAGGAGAGAAAAAAAAAGCTTTGTACCCACCCCCCCAAAAAAATCAGCAATAAAACAACTCCTTTTCCACCTGATGCTGTGCAGGGCTGCAGAGTCCCCCTGTCCAGTCCCAAAAGCTGCTTATTGTCCCCAAAACTTCCCTGCTCCTCCCACCCCACCAGCTGCTCTCACATCTCCCCTCCCTTTCCTGCATCTTGCCTCGCCTCGACGTTCCACCAGCAACAGACACAGCGAGAAATGCATCTGATAAACCCAGAAAAGAGCCAAAGGGAAGATTTTTGGACTAAAATCCAGGTGCAGAGGAAGCTCATTAGGCACCAGGGCTGGGTAATGGAGCAGCTGCTCCCTGAAGCCCCAAGGTCAGAGCAGAAATTGCTCTTGAGTTTCCTAAAGAGCCACCACACCACTCGACCACGATGCCAAAATCCAGTTCATTCAGCAGACAGTTACATAAGGCTTTACTACTTGGATACTTTAATTAGAGGAGGGGAAAAAAATAAAAAAATTCTTCTTTAATACCAGACAAACACGGCTAAAGCATCAGGGGGAAAAGCAGGAGCTTTTTTTTGGGCAGTAATGGGAACCAGAAGCTCCAAAGGGAGCCTGGCCAGACTGGCAAACAGCCCTGTGGAAAAGGATATTTTTGAAATTATGGGCCAAATCTGCCTCGGTGTCACTGGATCGTGGATGTGTCCCATTGACTTCCCCCCCCAAAAAAGGGAATTTTGTTCACATTTTGGGCAGAGATCCACAGGGAAAGGATTGCCAGGAGCCCTGGACACATCAGCCCTGGGGGAAGGAGCACCTCAGAGCTCCCTCCTCCATCCCCAGGTTGTCACTTCCCTCCCTGCAGCAGCTCCTGAACATCTGGGCACCTCTCAGAGCTCCCCGAGTCACCCTTCCAGGAGCAGCCATTGAAGCTCATTAGTCATTGTTTCCACTGATTAACCTTTACAAAATTAACAGAAATGTCTGCAAAGTGGGTTTCAATTTTCCGTTTTTAAAACGAGAAACATCTTCCCTTTCCTTTCCTTTCCTTTCCTTTCCTTTCCTTTCCTTTCCTTTCCTTTCCTTTCCTTTCCTTTCCTTTCCTTTCCTTTCCTTTCCTTTCCTTTCCTTTCCTTTCCTTTCCTTTCCTTTCCTTTCCTTTCCTTTCCTTTCCTTTCCCTTTTCTTTTTTTTTTTTTTTTAAAATATAAATCCAGTCCTGCCATTACTATTCCAGCTTTTGCTTTTGCAATGTAACCACCAAAACCGGGCTGAGAATATTGGGAAAATAAAAAAAAAAAAAATCCGAGTTTTTTTTTTGCCTCGTAGAACATTTCCCTTTTCCAAGCAGCTCTGGCCACCACCTGCCCATGGGACCCACGGGGGAATTGGGACATCCCCCATGGTTATGGGGTTATTCAGGCCATCAATTACAACCAGAACTCCAAACGTGTTCCTTTGGAATTCCATCCAGCAGGGAATACCCAACCTGGTCAAAGAAATGCTTGGCTGATTTTTGCAGCTGCTATTTGTGCCCACAGGAGCTCAGCCACCCCTCCCTGACACCTCAGCTAAGCCATCTGTGCCCTTCTCTCCCTCAGGTGCCTAAAGCTCCCCCTTTTCCATGGGAAGTGCCTGGAATTGTTGGGATAAGCTGAGAGAAACCAGCCCCAAAGCAGAGCTGGGACTTGTCTCCGAGAGGCAGGGGAGGCTGAAAAAGCTTTTTCTCCTTGATAAGGATGGATTTACACCTCGTGGAGAGCTGATAGGATCCATCCCATAATGACCAGGGCTGGAACTGCCTTTCCTCAAGGAGCAGATAAAGCAAGGAAAGGCATCTTGGCTAAACACAGTGCCAAAGGTTAAGCAGAGGAGAATTTGCTAAAGCTGGGTTTGTTTTTAGTCTCAGCTTAAGGCTGGGGAGAAAACCTTGATCCCATCCCTGCTTCCCTGCAGGAGCTTGGGCATCCTCAGCCTTGGAGAATACGGGGGGGGTGAAAAAAAAAAAAAATTAAATAAAAATAAATCTGCAAATCCCTGGAGCCAGAGCAGAAAAATGAATCTCAAGACACCAAAGGACAGCGTGGGGCCCGGGGTTTGTTCTTCCTGCTCAGTCTGGGTCAAGGACTTGGGGAAATCAGTGCGGAACTGAATCAATTTGGGCTGTGGAAAAAGCATCAGACGGGTCTGGGAGAGCTCTGCTCCACGGGCTGCTGCTCCCCCTTTTCCTTTTCAAACCCAATCAATCACCCTGCCCAAAGCTCATCCTCGTCTGCTTTCCAGCGTCTAGAATGCAGTTTGCAAAAAAAAAAAACAAACAAAAAAGAAAAAATAACAAAAAACCCCCCCAAAAACAAAAGAAACAACAAAAAACCCCAACAAAAAAAAAAAAACAACAAAAAACTCCAAAAACAAAAAAAAGAACCAAAAAACCCCCAAAACAAGCAAACAAAACCAAAAAAACTAACAAAAAAACCTCCCCAAACCCCCAAAACCAAAAAAAAAACCCCAAAACAAAAAAATCCCCCCCCCCCAAAAAATAAAACAAAACAACAAAAAACCAACCAACCAAACAAAAAAACCAACAAACAAACAAAAAAAAATTAAAAATTTTCGAATTTAGGACGAATGAGAGAGCCCCAGGGAACACCCAAGCCCCAGCACAGAGCCAGGGGAGGGGGAAGAAGAAAAACTCAACCCATTCATCTTTGTTTCATTCCCGTGCTAAAAAAAAAAAGCAGACAGGAGTAAAAACCTTGTTAGCAAGATTCCCAGTCAATTGACCTCATCCCTCAGCAGCAAACAATCAAATGGGCTAATTTAGGTTGCAATAAAAAGCCCCACTATCTGCACCTCACAAAAGCTGCACAAAGCTCTGCTGTGGAGAGCCCCGTTTCTGTGATTTCAAAAAAAAAAAAAAAAAAAAAAAGCTGATTTTAAATGGAACAAACCACGCTGGGAGGTTCGGGAGCTTTTTGTGTCCTCTCGAGTTTGCTGCTGTTAATAAATCAGCCCTGCTCCCATTTCTCTTTGTTTTCGTCACAAATCACCCCAAAATCTCCTTCCCCACTGGATTTTCAAGATCCTGAATCCACAGCTCTGTGTGGGTTTTCCAAGAGAGACGATTGAAAAACGCACCAGTGAGGTGGTTTAAAAAAAAACTGAGCAGCCAAATCAAAGATTTATTTTCAAGTCCTGAGTTATTTCAGTCAGGGAGAAAGACAGAAACGCTCTGGTGTTGCTTTGTAGAAGTTACCAGCAGCATCCTCACAGTGGGTAAAGTTCTTTTTTTTTGGCCTGGCAATGAGTTGGGCACAAGGTCCAAGGAAATTCTCCAGTGACTGGAGCCCTTGGGAGCATCCAGAGGCTGAGCTCAGCTGTGTTTTGCCGGTTTAACCAAAAATATGAAAGCAGAGAATTAAAAAAGTCAAATTATTTTTTTTTTTTTTTGCCCGTAAATAACCACGATCCCATACAAAAAAAAAAGGGGATAAATCACATTTTGGCCTTTATTCCTAAAACTTCTGGTGAAGAGGAAGAGGCAGGACAGCACATTTCTGCACGGGCCTGGGAGCTGAGAGGGTTTCATTTGCTCCAGCACACAGATGGAAGTGCTAACTGTCAGGACCAGTAAAGGCTCTGCCTGACATTTATGGTAAAGCCATTTATGCCTGATGACTCATTTGCTTTATGGATTAAGTTCCAATCAAAGCCAGTTTAGCTCAACTCCCCAGCCAGCTCCCAGACAAGGCTGGAAAAGCTCTTTCTGGAGCATTTTTTAGCACTTATTCTATATGCGTGTAAAAAATGTCACATCACTTCCAATGACATCAGCTCCAGGAACTCGGAGGAATCGTTGTGGTTCAGTGAAAAAAAAAAAAAACAACTAAAAAAACCCAAAAAAAAACAGCTGGAGAGGAGGATCAGAGTGATTTCATCTGGCACTGGAAGCAGCTCCCTAAATCCTGGGATTTTTCAGGGCTCCCATTGATCATTAAATGGATTTGGGTTAAGGCATCACCCCAAAAATATGAGATTCAGCATTCCTAAGAGTAAACCCTGCTGGATGTGCTTTTGGAAACTCCTGCATTGAAACTGGATAAACACAGGCTCAGGGTGAACAATGGGAACATCAAATCTTCACAATTATTGGCAATCATTGAGATTTATCCTGACAAACCCCCCCTCCTTTTTAACCCCAAACCCAGTCAGAGGCTGAAGAGGGGCAGGGGTTCAGTGCAGCTTTGGGATGAAGTGGAAGCTCAGCCTCCAAAATCCCTAATCCCTGTCTTGGAGCCAGCCTGGCAGCCCTCAGATGTTCCACTTGATAAATCCTGTCACCAGCACTTCCCAAGGATTCTCACTGCTGTGGACAAGCAGTGAAAGTGGTGTTGGAGACATCAGCAAAAAAGAGCCCAGGAATCACCACAGCCCCAGTCCTGCTCCACGGAAACCCCAAAAACCAGAGGGGCTGGAGGTGCTCAGAGCATCCCAGAGCCCCTCCTTGAAACACAGCAGCTCCAGAAGAGCAGCAAAACTGCAGCAACGGGGTCAAACAAAACCTCACCATCCCCACAGCCCCTGTCCCCATGTCCTGAGCCCTCAGGGGACAGGAGTGACCAAAAAGAGCCACCTTTGTGCTCCCAGAGCTGCTGCACCACTAAATGGGAAGGCAACTGTTGAAAGTTTGGCTAAATAATCATGAATTTAAAAAAATTAAAAAGGTTTGACTCGCACACAGCCACGAGTCAGCTACAATTCCTGGCGGTTTGGGTAAATCCAGGTGGATGTGGGATGTTGGATATGGGATGTTGGATATGGGATGTTGGATTTGGGATGCTGGTGTGTCCCATGCTGCTCAGAGGGGCTGCAGGGCTGCATGGGGCTGCTCTGCAGTTACCACAAGAACAGCTCCTGCTGCTTTGGGCACCCAGGGAGGAGCCTCTGCCCAGCCCTCTTTGGAAAAACCAGGTTTAATTAAACAGAGCAGGGAGAGAAGTGTCACCAGAAGGAAATGTGGCTCCAAACAGTCTCGAGGGCTGGGGGAAGTTTCTCTTTTTTTCACTGCACCTCAGTGTGGGGACTCCAAATGCTGCAGCCCCAGAGCAGCCAGGAGCATCCCTGAGACTGAGCTTGCAGAACACAAACAGCAATTATCACAGCCCACGAGCCTCTTCCCCTGACCACAGCAGCAGGAGGAAAATCAGCCCTCTGGCTCGATGCTAATTAACCTCTCTGCTCATTTCTCAACCTTTCTGTTTTACAATCCCAGGGAAGGAGCCAATTTCCCATCATGTGAGGATCCACGGACTCGCTGTTCCTCCTGGCTGCTGGACTTGAGGCAGATTTGATTTTGGATTTTTGGCTGGATTTTACATTACATTCCACAGGGAAGTGTGGTCCCCTCCTCGTCCCCTGCCCTGAACCCTGGGACTTTTCTGTGCTGTCCCCAACACCCAGCCCTGCCCTAACACAAAACCAAATCCTATTTCCTCCACCCATAACTGCTGGGTCCTTTGATCAGCAGCCTCGTGGCTGTTGTTTAAAACTCAATTAAGACTCATGCCTTAAAATAAAGAGATTTTTTTGGAGCAAAAGGCTGCTTGCAGAGCCCACAGAACACTTTAGGTCTGTCTGTGCTATCCCGAATCCAACAGTGGAGCAGTTTAGCAAGGACAAGCCATTCCCTCCGAGGGGAACAAAAGCCAGATGGCTTTGCTAATTCTGGAAAGCTCTCCTGAAGAAGCTGTCGCTCTGCCAACACCCAAATACCAGTCAAGGGCTCCATGGCAGGCCAGGAGGCAGCACACAAGGCTCATTTCCAGGTGGATACTTCCCACCCCAATCCCAGATAACCCCCAGAGTCAATAAACCCTGCCCTAAAGCAAACACTCCCCGGCAGGCACAACCTCTGAGCAGCTGTGGAGCCAGAGCTGATGCCAAAGTTCCTTTTTTTTTTTTTTTTTTGGTGAACTCAGAGCTCATTCCCAAAGTTAACAGCCCCAGGATTCACCACAGTATGGATTATTTACATGGCAGTGCCTCCCACCCTCAATGGGGGAAAGGTTTCCTTGCCTTCCCAAATTTGTCAAACCCATTAATCATGGCTGGGTATTTCCTGCCACTTTCCCTGGAATCCTCACCCAATCCTGGCAAAGCCCTTTGCTCTCTGCAGTGCCCTCTAAGAGCTCTGAGTTCCCCTTTTCCTCAGCTCCACTCAGTGTCACCTCCTGCCCCACAGCTTTTGGGACCAGAGATGTCCTGGAGAGAACAGAAAAAAAAAAATAAATCACAAAAAAAGGATCAAAAGCCTGACCAGGCTCAGATGGATATTTAATGATGGGGCATTTAATGATTTAATGATGGGGCAAAAAGCTCCAGACTCCTCTTCCTTCCCTTCCCAGCACTGCTTCAACCCCAGCCACTCCACCTGAGCCCTCCATCCTTTCAGAGACATCCAGCCACCCCTGGGAAGATTCCCAAAACCTCTAGGGCTGCTCCAGGCTCTGTATTTCACCTTCCTGAGCCTTGCCCTGCCTGCCTGAGGGGCTGCAGGGCTGGGATTTTGCATTCCCTGCACGCTGATGCAGAGATGAGCATTGCTCCCATAGGGAATCCATCTTCCCCAGTGCCCAGCCCTTGGGGAATGAGCCTTGGTGAAAAAATTCACCAAAAGATTGGGGGAAAAAGCTCAGCTCAGGCAAATTAGCAACGTGTCATTTAATTAAGATCCAGGAACTTTGGGGACAAGGGGCAGAAAGCAAAACAGGGATTGTTAGCAGGAGCACAGAAAGCTGCAAACCTACAAAGTATTTCCTGCAAGGTCACCCTAGCAGTGCATTTCTCCAGGGT
This sequence comes from Sturnus vulgaris, assembly GCF_052056855.1. Taxonomy (NCBI): domain Eukaryota; kingdom Metazoa; phylum Chordata; class Aves; order Passeriformes; family Sturnidae; genus Sturnus; species Sturnus vulgaris. The sequence goes on from NC_142264.1 coordinate 3,051,876, forward strand.
TTAGGGGGTTTTTTTGGGTTTTCCAAGCTGGAAAAGGCACTGTGGGAAGGGCAGAGCATCCCTCAGCAGGGCTGTCCTACCCAGCCCTCCACAGTGGCACAGGAGCCACAGCTGGGACTTCCTGTGCAGAATGGGAAGGTTTAAGGTAAGGAAAACAAGCAGGGAAAAGTGGAGTGAGGTTTGAGTGGCCTGTCCCTGCATCCCAGGCCATGTCCAGCTGTCCCCTGACTCATGTCTGGGGCTCCAAACCACCAGACGTGGGCTGTGTGCTCCCCTTCAAAGCACAAAAGTGATTTTTTTAGTGGTTTTTTTTTTTTTTAAGCGTTTGCTGCAGGGAATTCTAGCAGAGAGCAGGACACACCCTGAGGAAAAACGATTCCACGGCTTCTGGTTTTGCTCCTGCCTGACATCAGCCCTGGGAGCCTGGTGGCATCACCCCTGCAGCCCTTTGGGACCAAATATTGGCAACATTTGGGTTTGCACTTCCACTTCACTTTCCCTGCTCAGCCACGTCCTTCTCAAATGTGGATTTGCCTGCATTTCTCCTCACAGACCCCACAGGCTCCTCTGTGGGATGGGGAGGCACAGGCAGAGAAAAGCAGCCAAGCAGTGGGGACTGCAGGAAAGGGAAAAGGCAGCCAAGCTGCCTTAAAAAAACAATAAAGCTGCTAAAAACACCCAGAGAGAGAGAGAGAGAGAAAGATCCTTAAATCAACAACCTGCTCAGCCACCCTGCTCGGCTATTTTTATATATTTATGTCTGTTGAACAAACCACAATTTATCTCCCGGGGTTTTTGGGTGCAAAACAATCGGTTCTGGCCATGGAAAGCAGGATGGGGCTGAATGGATTGTGCAGTCCCAGTCTGGAAGGGTGGGGGGACTGGGAGAGGGGCTGCTGGGACAAAAGGCTGCTTTATTTTTCCCCCTCTTTCTCTCCACCCTGGCCAAGCGTTGTTCTAGCACAGGCAAAAATCATACGAGAGGCAAAAATAATACGAGAGAGGTTTCTGCAGCTCTTTTGCAAAGAGAGGAAAAAAAAAAAATAATGGCACAGTTCAGGTTTGAAAAGGGAAAAGAATGGAAAAGAAAGGAAAGGAAAGAAGAACCCCCTGACAGCCCCACTTCTCTCCACCCCAATAGAGAGAGAACATCACAATAGGAAAATGAAACTCGAGAGCAAAGTCACTCTTTATAATTGCAAAACGAGCGGATTCAAACTTTTCTTTTTCAATTGTGTGCTCTGAGCAGATGGTCCGAGCCCCCCCCTGCAGATCAGAAACACATGTGAAGAACCAGGAACCCAAAACACGGGTTTTTATTAAACTCTAGTTCAAATTTCATCCCGCCGAAGTGGAGATTTTCCCTCTGAAGCTGCATGGTGGGTGACCCCTGGGAGGTGATTCAGAAATGTCCACTCGTGCAGCTGCCCCTGCCTGGGGGCTGATAACCCTGAGGGGTCTCAGAAATGCCAGCACCACGTGCCTGAGGCTGATTTGGGGTCTCTAAACCTGGAGATTTGTCCCTGTGACACCTTCAGTGCTCATTTCAACCAGCTCCTCCACTGAGAAAGTTAAAAAAAAAAAAAAAAAAAAATCAGGTTTGGGTCATTCTGGAAGATTTCTGTCACCCCTGCACCAGAGGTTCTCACTGCCCTGGGGTGGAAACCTTGCACTAATTTGGATCTAATTAATCCATGCCACAAACTGGAAGGAAAATCTCCTCTGCTGGTTTAGTCTGGAGCTGCTGGGCAAACTGTGTCTTTGATTTCAGGGGGAGAAAGACAAAAAAAAAAAAAAAAGGTAAAAAACCCAAAAACCTGCTTGCAGAAAACCCTCCCAACGTGCCTCAAACTCCCATGAACACAGCAAAAAAAAAAATCAAACCTGGTGTCCCCCTGTCCAGTTTTGGCTGAAAAAGAGGAAAGTGGGTTCTGAGAAGAGCTGGGAGGAGAGGAAAGCAGCTTTGGAGTGTGCTTGGCACAGCCACACCCTGCCCCAGGGGATGCTGAGGCCAGACCTGGGGTCGGTCCTTAGCAAACCCGTCCTGTTTAGGGCTTTAATGGGACCTCCAGTCCCCACCAGATCATTTTTATCCCCCACAAGGAGCTCAGGCAGGACTGGATCTCTCCCTACAAGGATCCTACTCGGAGGAAAGGCTTGGAGTAAAGCTGTTGTAGGCATTTCCTGCAGGGAAAAAAAACCACCTTCACCAAAGGAACAACCCACTCCGTGTTTACAACTGCTCATCCCAAAATATTCACCTTGTGGGCACCAGAAACCTCGTGGAGTGATTTCAGCTGAAGGTTTGAAGCCAGCCATGAGGAAACTCTCTCCTCTCATGGATTCATTTGGATAACACTGCATTTTTTTGGCTGCTTTCCCCCCAAAAATCAAGGCCTGGGTGATCCCTTCATGCAGCTGCAGGTGTGTCTGTCTATCCCAATAATTCTCCCATCTGATGGCTGATTTCAATCACTTGTGACAGGGAAAAGAGGCTCAGGGTAATTAAACTGCTATAAATGTCATGGAAACAGACAGCTGAGGAAAAAAAAAGAAATCATCCCAGAGCGTTGTCTGTGCTGAGCTCTCATCTGATCACATCCAAGCATCTCTTTAACGTCCCCACCACCCCTTTCATGTCCCTAGCAGGAGCTGAGGCAACCACCAGACACAAATTAGAAGGAATCTGTGTCTGGCTAATCCCAGAGCATCTCTGAGCTTCCCAATTCCCACAGCAGCTGGAAAAAGATCAGCTGAGGCACCACAAAATGAGCAGGTTTCCTTGCCTTTGTGCCTACCCATGGAAAAAAAAACCAAAAAAACCAACATAACAAAACGTGTTCTCCTCAATTTTCCAGCCCCAAGACAGATGGAGGAGGAAAAGGAGCATGTCCAGGTCTCAGCTCAGGCAGATTCCAGAGGGATTTCATGGGATACAGCAGATCCAGGTGACCTCAGCTCAGCTTTCCCAGTGGCTTCTCCACACATTTGCCATCATTCCTGCCCCTCCAAGCACCCCTTGCAGTTTTTTTTTTTTTTTTTTCCCCCCCTCTCTGTGACCACACAGCAGCCTGGCACTCTGTGATTTCTGCCTTCAAACTCCTCATTTGGTGGCTCCAAATCAGCATTGATGTCATTCTGCACACAAATTACAGCCCTAAGAATAGATTGTCCCCTCGGTCACCGTGTGCTGTGCTGGCACTGCTTGTGCACCCAGACCTTCATGGTGTGCTCCCTGAACTGCTGGCTTTCCTTTCTCCCCCTTCCAGAGAACAAAATCCAGAGGACAACTTTGATAGGAATCCTTTAAAAATGAGTTTTCAGGTATTTTTTTTTTAAATCAAGGCACCATCCATGTGTTTATGATGTTATTCCTACCCCCTGAGAGGGACTTCATAGCAAGAGATCCCTTAAAAATCCCAAATTTATGCTCAGATTCCTCTCCAGAATTCAAACATGGGGGTTTTTTTTACCCTTTCTTTAAATTATTCTCTATTCCAGAGCTCTCACAAAGCCACCAGTGTGAAAACCCCTCAGCAGCAGTTTTTTCCAGCAGTTCCTTCCCATTATTTTCCAACAGGAGCTGATTTGGCTCAGGTACATTCACACGGAGTGGTTTTGTTCCCTAATTGAAGCATCAAGTCAGATTATGCTTCTGAAGCAGCAAATGAGACTATTCACCAAAAAAAAAAAAAAAAAAAAATTCTCTTTATCCTTGCTCAAAACCTTTGCTTGCCTGGATATGGTTATGCAGGATAACTCGGGGAGCACCTAAAAATGGGATTTTTGCAATTTTAGCCTCATCTTGATAGTCAGGAAAAGGAATTTCCATGCAGGGACAAAGCAATGGGACAGGGTGACACAGGGGTGCTGTCCCTGAGAGCCACCCCGAGTGTCCCATGTGCCAAGCAAGGCTCAATCCCATGGACAGCATCCCAAAAAACCTCATTTAGACCCTCTGGAAAGCTGCATGAAATCATGGCCTGCACATTGTGGGAGACATTTACATAAAGGAGGAGAGGGTCAGCCTGACCTTCGTGGAAGGTCCAGCGTGGAAATTTCAGAAAAAAAAAAAAAAGGAAAAGAAAAAAAATCCCACAAAAGCCCAGGCCAGGCCTGTGTGAACTGAATGGGGCCAAATGAATGGCTGGCATTGTGTGCCCTGCACTGGCACTGAATAATGCTGGGATGGGGACAGGAGCAATTCTGAAAGAATCCCCTGGTTTTGTGTGCAGGGTCCCCCAAATTCAATGCCCTGCTCTCCACAACAAGAGAATTTCTCCATTTTCCTCATCCCATTCATTAGGGATCCCTGGAAGAAACCCAAGGCCCCGTTTCCCCTTGGCCTCCACTGCTCTCTGAGCACCAGGTAGCCCAGGGCAGCCCGGGCTGTGCCACCTCTGCCCAGCTGCTGCTGTCACCTTGCACAGGTGAGGTCCCCACCCAGGCTGGCTGCTGTCCCCACGCCCAGCCCAGGACCTGTGATCCATTGTCTCCACAGGAAAAATGCTGAGTTTTCCTTGCAGAGGAGGCACAACCTGCAGGAACTCCACACAATCCCAAATTCGAGGCTGCCCAGCCTTCACTTTGCTCCCTGTTCCTGCAGGCCCGACCAAATTCCCAAATTCCTGATTTCCTTCACCATTCCATTCTCTCCCACTCCAGCCTCCATCCCCCTGATGTCACCCCCTTCCAAATTTCCCCTCTCCCTCCAAATCAAATAATCACCCAATAACCCAGAGCTCCAGGGCTGCCTTTTTTCTGGAGGAGATCTTTCTTTTTTTTTTTTTTTTTTTTTTTTAATTTTTTTTTCCCATGACATATGTGTGAACCATCAGGGATGGTTTAAAAACAGATTCCCCCTCATTACAAGCACAGCCCAAAGCTGCTCCTTTGTGTCTTCCCCCCCTCTGCACCTTTCCCTGGCTCTGGTTTCACGTTGATTTATTTCCCTTTCATCCCTGGAAAATGAGGAATTCTGCAGCCCCCACAGGAGGATGGATGTGCCAGTGGATCGTGAGGGGGTCTCTCACAGTGGAAAATCCCGAGTAAAGCAAAGCTTTTGGATTGAGTTACTCATTTGAGAGCTCGCTGAGCCCAAGTGGAGGCACTTGCTCAGGTTTTAGGGTAAAAAAAGGGTCACAGAGTCTGCCTGGGAGGTGTTGATCCCAAAGATCCAGAGGGTTTTGGCCACAGCTGAGGTTGGGGATGCAAAGGGAAAGAGAGGATTTGGGCAAGGACAGAAAGGGAGGGGGCAGGAAGGAAATGCTGAGATGCCAGAGTGGATTGGGGTGGCAGTTTTAGGATGATCCAGCTCCCCCTGGGCTCACCCCCTGTGCCAAAGGGTGGCTCTTGAATTCCAGAGCACATCTGGGCATCCCATTCCCACCCCACAGCAGCTGGAGACTCCTGAGGTACCCAAAACTTGCTTTTACTGCGTTTCTCTTCCCTCAGAGCCAAATTAATCTGCAGGTGGAGCTGCTGTTTGCTCGGATTTCCAGCCCCAAGATCCACCCTGAGCTTTCCTCCACACCAGGGTGGCTCAGGATCAAGGGGGGGTTTTTGTGTGCACAGAGATTTTTAATCAGCACTTGGAACGTTTTCCATCCCAGGAGGTGAGCACAGAATCCAGATTTTATGGATTAAAGGCAATGGGGGGAAAATAGACCTGGCTGCCAAAGTTATCTGGGGCTAGAAGTGGGATTACACCCCTCAGATCTGCTGACACACTCAGAAAATGGAACTGAACACCAGATTTGGGTTGGAAAAGGATTTTTTTTTTTTTCCCTGCCTCTGGCTGGCACAAATCACCCAGGCATGGAACATGGACCTGCTGGGACCACCCGAGGAGGAGGAGGAGGCTTCGTGCAGGTTCCTGCTGCTAATTCCCCACCTCTGCTGGAAATTTGGCTGCTCAGGAAAGAGCTGGGAATGGAAAGCTGAGCTGGTGTGCAAGCAGAGGTGTGACACCTCCTGTCCACACACCTTCCTGCCTCTTTTTCCAGGGAACTAAAATGTGCCCTGTGCTCATGTTCACACCCCAAAGTATTGCTTCAATTGTTTTTTGGTTGTTTTTTTTTTTTTTTTTTTTTTTTTTTTATATTATTTGTCCAGAAATGATTTGGGTTTCGTTTATTCCACCTCAAATTCAGCACTAAAGAAATAAAATAAAATCAAATCTTGCCTTGCAGCTGGACTTGGATGATCTTTACAGAAAGCTGATCTTTCCAGCTCAGGGTATTCCATGATTTTTAAAGTATTAAACCTGCACAGTTCCATGAAATAATGCCCCAAATTTTCATCCCAAGGAAGGGAGCTGGGTTTGTGCACCCTGGGGCCTGAAATTCATCCCAGAAATGAGGTTCTCTACAGCAAACCCAAATGAAGGAGCAGGACTGGATGCAGTGGAGGCTGAGCATCCCCGGAGCTTGGATTTCACCTTCAGAGCATCCCCAGCCTGGATTTCACCATTCTGAGCATTCCCAAAGCTTGAATTCCACTATTCTGAGAATTCTCAGCCCAGATTCCACCATTCTGAGCATCCCCAGAGCTCGGATTTCACCATTCTGAGCATCCCCAGCCTGGATTTCACCTTTCTGAGCATCCCCAGAGCTCAGATTTCACCTTTCTGAGCATCCCCAGCCTTGATTTCACCATTCTGAGAACCCAGCAGTGTTTTCAGCCATTCCAGAGCAGAGAACAGCACCCCAAAAGTCACCTCCAGCCCTGATTTCGCCCCCACTTTTCCCTGCAGTGGCCAAAGCTCTGTTTTTGAAGCAGCTCTGACCTGCTGAACCCCAGCCAGCCCTGGCTGCCTGTGCAGAACAACGAGCCCACGCTCAGGGATTTTATTTTTTTCCATGTTCTTGTAGGGGATAGAAAATTCCCAGACACCCCAATCCCCATCCAATCTTCTGCAGAAATCATTAGGAATCCCCTCTTCCAGCTCCCATCCCGGGGGAAATGTGTTTATTGGGAACATTTCCATTTCAGCCTGCTCAGCTCTGTCAGAGTGAGGACTACACCTGCACGCTGGGGATGTCTGGAGTGGGCTTGGATTTTCCTCTGGGTTTTGGCAGGAAGCCCAGAGTGCCTCCAAAAAGAGAAAAAAAAAAAAAAAAAAGGAATAGAAAGACCTCACCATGTGTGAGGAACATGTGTTTCATTTGTTCAGGCCTGAGTGAGGAGGGAAGGGGGTGAACACGGAGTCAGCCCAGAGGTTTTGAGCTTGGGAAAGGATTTTACTCTGTCCTGCTGCAGGAAAACCTCCCTCAGAGATGTGGTAAAAGGCATGAAAATAGCAAAAAAAAAAAAAAAAATTTAAAAAATCGAAATTGCAGAGAAGCAGCAGCTTGAGCAGCACCAAGGACACAAACCCTGAGCAGCCTCATCATCCTCTTCCTCCAGCCCCTGGGGTTTGGCTCAGATGAGCCTTCACTGCTACAAATCCAAACCCACCCACACTTCTGTAAATAGAAAAGGAGTTTTTCTTATTTACAGGCTTCTGCTACAAAAAAAAAAGAGCTTTTATGCTAATAAGACTAATTGGTGAATAACCTCCCATGTAGAATGAGGTTCCCAAGTGAGCAGGGAAGGGGAACATGGCCTGGTTTGGGCCAGGGCTCCCTTCTTCCAAAAATCCCTTTTCCATCTTGCTCAGGGATGCTGCCAAAAACATTCAGCTGGAAACTTCTCCCCCAAAGCACAAAGATTTGGCTTTTCCCAAAAAAAAAAAAAAAAAAAAAAAAAAAATCATCTTTCCCAAACACATCCATTTGCTGCTCCCTCCCAAACCCTTTTCGTGGGGCTTTTCCTGCCCCTGAAACTCCATCCATGTCCCTGCAGATCCCCCTGCCCACAGCAGCCCTGCAATGATGTCACTGGGGAGAGGAGCAGCTTTCCAGCATTACCTCAGCCTGTCTGGGCTCAGCAATCAGCCTCCTGCTCCTCACACTTTCCATGGATTAAATCCATCCCCCTCCTCCCTCCTCCCATCCAAAAAAAAAAAAAAATCCCAATGACCCCACAGCTCTGAGCATCCATCACCCCAAAGGAGCCTGGGCCATTGAGATCAGCACTGGAACACAGAATTCTGCAACCAGACACGGCTCCCCAAACCCCACAGAGTCCCTGGGCAGGTGGAAATTACTCGAAAAGATGAGATTTGAGATTTTACTCAGAGTTTTTTGTGCTGTGCAGGAGGGAGCCCAGGCCAGGGAAAGGGGACAGAGCTGCCTGTCCCCTGCAGCATCCCTGCAAATTGGGCAAATCCCAAATTTCTCCTCAGCATCCCTGAAAATTTGGCAAATCCCAAATTTCTCCTCAGTATCCCTGCCCATTCCCTTTGGAATATTTTCCTCCCAACCAAGGCCCCTGCAGGAGCACCTGGTACCCAACCAGGAGGCTGCAAACTGCTTCTCTGAGGAATAAAACCCATTAAAATGTTGATTTTCCTCTGGCACATCCCAGGAGCAGCAGTGGCTCCTCAGACAGGGTTGAGGTCCCACCAGGAATTCCCAGAGGGAATAAATCCTGGATTTTCATGGCAAAGTGTCCCAACAAAACCCTCAACGGTGCCATCCTGGCCTAAAAACTGCCCAAATCACAGAATTCCAGCCTGGTTTGGGTTGGGAGGAACATTAAAAATTCATTTTTTCCACCCCCAGCGATGGTGGCAGCACCTCCTAAATAAAATTGGGTTTTAAATCTGAATAAACTGAGACCCTGCAGCTTCCCAAGGCTGATGTTTCACTTGGTGCTCTGAAAAGATAAATGATAGAGAGCAGGAGTGTTTGAAACACCAATAAAAGCACTTTTATCATCTGTTTGGACAATAAAGTGCTTTGTAAGCTATCAGAGGCCTGCAGGCATTTGATACCAGCAAACTGCACTAATTACCCACACATGCCAAAACAATTGCTTTCAAATGGAATTTACCACTGACCAAACGAAAAAAAAAAAAAAACCAAAAACCAAAAAACCAAACAAAAAAACCAAAAAACCAACCAAACAAAAAAAACAAACCAAACAAAAAACAAACAAACAAAAAAAAAACCACACATAAAAAAAACCCCAAAACCACCATATCCACGGAAAAACCAACCCAAAAACACACACACATACAAAAAAAAAAATTAAAAAATATAAAAAATATAAATTATTTTGTAATCATGACTAACAAGGCTCCATCATTCCAGGCAAGGCTGACCCAGTCACCAAGGCCGAGCTGAGGCCAGATGGCTGAACCTGCAATTACCCAGCGAATGGAAATGGAAAACAAGAATTTGAGCAGAGTGTGTGCAAACAATCTGGCTGATGTTTGCAGCCAGGCTCTCACTTTCCTCACCAGAGCCACTTTGGGCTGGAAATGAAAGCACAGAGTCGTTTTTTAGCAGCTGGTTTGCAATTCTTATTGTGGCCCAAATGCTGCCCCTCCCTCCCTGGGTACCTGTGTAAGGTGATGCTGTGGCTGAGGTGTTGCCAAATGGGGCCAAATTTCACATTTTTGATCAGATCCACTGCATCGTTTGGACTCTGGCATTAAAAACCTCCCTGTTAATTGCAAAGCCATGCAGAGGCATTATCCTCAATAATTGCAGACATTTTCTAGGCAGAACTGCTCTCCTGGAAGAGCCCAGAGCTGTGATTTAATCCATATGTCTCGAGTGCACCATTTTAAAGAGGATCTTTTGGAAAAAAAAAAAAATTAAAAAAAAAATTAAAAAATATAGCAAAGCAGAAAGAATGACGAGAAAACCAGCAAGCAAAGGGAGAATTATTGGGAGACTGGGGAAAGTTACAGACATCTTCAATAAAGATCCCTAAATGCTGGCTCAGGAGGTTTTTATTTTCCATCCTCTCACACCGTGGTATATGGTGGTGGTGTAAAACATCCCCTGAAAGACTCCACAGCAAAGGAGGTGAAATCAGATTTGGCAGGGCCAGCAGAGCAGGCAGCCAGCTCTGTAATTTACCTGCTCCCAGCAGCCTGCCAAGGCAGGGACACAGAAATGGGAACATGGATCCCTGCTGCATCCTGACACACATCCAGCTCAGCAAAATCAACTCGGGTTGAAATTATTTTTTTATTATTATTTTTTTTTTTTTAAGTTTGACAAAAAACTTCATCAATCTGGGCTTTCCCTGTTCCTTTCTCAGCCTCTGGGCTCATCTTGCAGGATGGGCAGTGCTGGATCTCAAAAATCTGGAGTTTTTGAGCTCTCAAAAACCCTAGGAAACCCAAGAAAACACTGCTCTGGAGCTGAAACCTTGGAGAAGGCTTGCACTTATAAATAAAGGCTTGTACATATAAAAATAATATGAATGGTGAGATAGAAATCACAAATGTGCAGTGTGTGTTTTCACTGGGTGATGGGTTTTAAATTTGAGGTTTTATGTATGGTGGTGGGTATGGGACAAGGTGGAGAATTTTGGGGTGGTGTCTTTCTCTTTGTTCATCTTCCTCACAAAACTTAAGTAGTTGTCTTTAGTTAGTCTAATGTCACTCTAAAGGTCATAAAAACCTATTACTAAGTCAAAAAAATAAATAATATAAGTATAAAACTTCAATTGGTTTGTTTAGCTTTAAAAAGCCTTGAAGCAAACTCAACTGTTGCCATTTTTCCTACTTCTACCAAAGAACTAGAGATGCTGTTGTACTTCCTGTAATTCTTTGATAAAATAGAATATAAATATCCAAGCCCAAAGAAAAAAACAAAAACAAAACAAAACCCAAACAAAACCAACCAACCAAACAAAAAAACACAACAAAAAAAAACCCCAACAAACAAACAAAAAGAAAAGCCCCACATGATGGATCCAACTCAGAGCTCAGGGGAGCTGTGGGGATGCTGCTGGTTGGAATATCCCAGAATTCCAGAATTATTGCAGTGGGAAAAAGGCTCCAAGACCGAGTCCAAGCTGTGCCTGACCCCACCTTGTCACACCCCAGGGCCCTGAGTGCCACATTTGGGTGTTTCTTGGACACCTCCAGGGATGGGGAACTCCCAAACTTCCCTGCTCAGCCCATTCCCAATGCCTGAGCCTCCTTTCCATGTAGAAATTCCTGCAGAATTGGGGAATTTCTCCCTTCCCCTCTATCAGAAGTGATCCCCCACACCCTGGCACTGCTGTTGATGTTTGCACCAGGAGCAGCCAAGACAGAGGCACTGAGGATAAACCGGGTTTAAATATGAATTAGGCATGGATTTAGACCTGAGGCTCTCACGATTTGTCCCTGGGAGCTGAGAAAGTCTAATTGAAATGACCACCAATTTCTCCGAGCTCACTGCAGCCCAGCACATCAATCCTGGGAGGAGAGACAGAATAAATCTCCTGCTGGAGCAGCCAGAGCTGTTGGATGTGTTAACAGCAGATCTGCCTGCAAGAGGATGCTCTGCAACTTCTCCATCCCCAAAAACAGCAAAAAAAAACACCCCGAAAAAATGCACCCACATGTACAAAAATCCGCTTTTATTTCTACCCCTTCCACTAAAGCAAAAAGCTTTTGCTCCAGAGTAAAATAACCTACAAAACTCCGAATTTCCCAGAGAGGAAAACAGCACAGCCAAGAGCACGGGGAGGGAAGGAGAGGGTGAAATGAAAGCTGGGATTATCGAGCACAGGGATAATTGGTTTTGTGAGTGTCAAAAAGACCCAAAATGAAAAGAGAGGTGACATTTGCAGGCCAGGAGCACCCGCAGGGCCCCAGAGTCTGGGCTGGGAGCACTGATGTGTCTGTCCTGCTTTGTCCTGGGTGCACCTCTGGCACCCTGCCCAGCCTCTCTGGCTCATCCCAAATTGCTCTCCCTCCATTTCTGATGGGTTGATTTCACTCGTGGTCTTCAGAAAAAAACACAAAACAAAGCAAAAAAAAAAAAAAATCACAAAGGAGGAGAGGAAATCAAAAGCAGCATCTTTCAGCACCCTCCAGGGTGCTGTGTCCCATCCCAGGATGGGCTTTGGCACAATTTTTGTCAGCCCCTCCTGGCCACAGGTGCTGAGATCAGAGGAATCCACTTTTTTTTTTTTTTTTTTTTTTTGGTTTTTACAGCAGCAACTACACCACTGAGACACAGTTATGGCACTCAGCTGCACAAAACGAACTCCTCTTGTCTTCTAAAGGAGCCAAAAGTGACCTTAAAAAGCAATATATTCACGCCCTGAGCTTTTCCACACATGGGAAAAGTCAGTTCAGCCTCTCCAGGCACTGCTGCAAACCAAGAGGGTCAAAACCTCACTTGTGGGACAAGGCTACAAAATTTTTACACAGACGAAGCAAAGAGAATTGGCAGTGAAATCAATCCCTGCTCCCGGGCTGTCCCCACCACAATTTAACGATGCCAACTCCAGCTCCGGAGCCAGGGGCTGTCCAAGACTTTTTTTTTTATCAGCACACGAAGGTCCCCGAGTGAGAAACGAGGAGACAAAATGGGAAATGGCAGCAGGAAAAGGGAACAGCAAGGTGGGAACGTTGGGCCCCATAGCGAGATCCTCAATGGGTAGAAAAAAAAAAAAAATGGGAAGACCAGGATGGTTTGGGATGTCTCCTCCTCCCGTGCTTCAGGATGAAGATGATTTGGGGTTTGTGTTTTTGGGTTTTTTTCTTCAAAAGAGTTTTTCTCAAGCTTCCCCCTCTCTCTATTCCCACACTCAAGCACGGGGATTTGGTTTCTAATCGATATTTAAAGAAAAAGCACATTAAAAGGAGCAGTTCGTGTCCCTAAAACCGAGACACATTCACGTGTCTTGACTTCCCCCGGTGCTGCTGCACCACAGGAACATCCCTGGCTGCAGCGGGGAAACTTCATTCCCCTCCACGAGCTGGATTTTTGTCCTTCCAGAAAAACAAAAAAAAACCCCAAAAAACCCCTTTGCAGTTTCATCCCCTCAGGCACAGCTTGAAACCTCCCAACCCTGCCATTTGTAAAGTTCTGAGCAGCACAAAACTCAACTTGTACAACCTGGGCTGATTGAATTTTAATGAGGGGAAGTCATTTTTCCACTGGAAGAATGGTTTTTTTGAAGCTCCTCTAACCTTTCTTGCCAGTCTTTTTTAAAAGTTTTTATTTTTATTTCTTTTTTATTATTATTATTTATATTTTTGGTTTTTTGGGGGCTTTTTTGTTTTTGTTGGTTTTGTTTTGTTTTTGTGGGTTTTTTTTTGATTTTTGTTTTTGGTTTTGGGGGTTTTTTGGTTTTGTTTTTTGGGTTTTGGTTTTGTTTTGGGTTTTTTTTTTTTTGTAGCAGAACACAAGTGAGGAAATTCCCATCCGAGCTCTTCCCATCACAACCCCAGGCAGGCTCAGCCTTTCAATAATTACAATTTCCAAAAGAAAAAAAATATTTGGGGTTGCTTTGATTTCAGTCCTGACAAGGAGGATGTGAAATGTGAATTCCCACTGCTTTACAGCTGAGACAGATTGGGGTTTTTAATTTTTTTTGATTGTTTTTTTTAGAGTTAGGATTATTAGAAAGGTGATTGAGATGATTTTTGTGTTTGGATGTTTATTATATTGTAATAAAAATTATAGAAAGTGTGATAGTATTTTTAGGTTGTTTGTTAGAAGTGGGAAAAATGGTTTTAGTTGAGTTTGTTTTAAGGTTTTTTAAGGTTAAATAAATTAATAAAAGTTTAACACTTATTTATTTTTTTGGTTTAATAATAGATTTTTATGATTTTTAGAATGACATTGATTAATTAAAGATTACTACTTGAGTTTTGTGAAGATGGAAAAAGAAGGAGATAAATAAAGAAAAGGATATTATTTAATTTTTTATGTTGTTCTATAACTATTATTATATTATAAAACTTTAAAATTTGTTATTTAGTGAAAATATATATATTTAATTTATTATATATTTGTGACTCTTAATTTATTCTTTGTAAGTTTTTTTTTAAGGTTTTAAGTTCAGAGTAGTGTTTTTTTAGGGGGTCTGTGCTCGGAAGCACAGAAAGTTGAAAAATTTCAATTTTTTGACATTCAACAATCCCCAGTCCCACTCTCACCTCTCTGGGTTATTTTAATTTCCAGCAAATGTGACAAACACATCAGAGCCAGGCCTGTGGGTGCAGAAAACCCCTTTAGGTTTTGCAGATTGACTCGTGCTTGTGCTCCAGAAATCCTCATTTTTCCAGGAATCCAGGAATGGAGCAGTTTTACACCCTCTGCCCATTGTTCTGCACTTTCTGCTTGGCCTTGCAGAAAGGAGAAAGGAGGGGCCAAAGGAAATGGAGTTGCTGAGATATGAAGGAAATTAAGTTCTAGTCCACTGCTTTCAGAAAAAACTTCTTCCACCCCAGTGGTGACTGTACTGCTGTGTGAGGAGGGTGACCAAAAAAAAAAAAAAAAAAGATAAATATCAGAATGACAGGGGGGTTTCTATTCATTTGTGTAGCATCAGTGCACGTAAGGCGAAGGAAAAATCAAAAAAGAAAAAGGATAAAATAAAAGGATTTTCTAATTTGTTAATTTTTTTTTTCTAATGATCCAGTTCTCCTAAGTGCCAGTAGCTGCAGCTCACAGCCAGAGCAGACAAAAGCTCCTTTCTACCCCAAAAACTGAGCAGGTTCCTCAGGGTTTAAATTCCTTTTCAGCCAGGGATCCTTGGTCACAGGCAGGGAGAAGCCATCAACACCAGCACCCAATTCCCTCCCAAAGGCAGGGGAGCCCAAAACCCACCTGGGAATCCCCCAAACTGCAGGGGCACTCATGGAAATGCTGTTATTGGCCAGGGGACAGGGCAGGGTTTGCATCCAGCCTGGGTGTGACACCAAATCCTTGCAGTGGATCCACTGGACCTGAGCTCACCACTGTTATTTAACAAATAACAAATAGCCCAAACAGCATCCAGAGCTGAAAGTTTTGGCAGAACATCCCACCCTTGCAAAAGACACTCCAGTGCCCTTTAAAACCAGCTTTTACTTTCCATTTTAATTGTTCAGCTTAACAGGGAACTTCTCTTAATTTAACCCAATTTTGATAGCCAGGCCTCACTCTGTAACTGGGATTTTGGCTTTCCAAAATATGGATTTTCAGCCTGGATATCCAGGCCAGGAATTGCTGCTCTGTTTTCAGCAGACCAGCTCCCAGATGTTGGTAATATTAACCAGACTGGACCCTTCCCTGAGTGACTGCAAAATGCAGGCAAGAGCTGCCTTTGCTATGGCTTTAATTAGCCCGGGATAAAAGATAATTAGGAGATCTTCCCCATCCCTCTGCTGGGCTGGGGAGGCCCAGGAGATCCAGCTCTTCCTCGGAATAAATTCCATAAAAATAAAGAGCTAGAGATCAATAGGGCTTGGTTTACACCCCACTGCACTCAGTGGTGATTTTAGGAAGCAATCCCAGCTCACAGCAAAGATCAGGAATGGGATTCTCATCCCCAGGGAAGCCTCACAGGCACAGCACAGCACAGAAGTTGATTTTTTCCAGGGAAATGCAGACACTAAACAAGCTGCTGAACTGTGGGGAAAAGCTTCTCCCATCTGTAGCTTGTCTATAAATAATTCTGTGCCTCTCTGCTTCCATCCCAGCCCGCAGGAATTTGCTTTTCCTTTGGAAGCAGAGTGTGGGAGGTGACAATCAAGCCAAGCAAGCTGTCAAGGAGAGTCCCCCCCTCGTGTCACGGAGCAAAAGAACCAAGAATCCACGGCCAATGAGTGGGAAAAGAGCAAATTCCTGCAGCCCCGGGGTGAACTGGGCTTTGGGATGGAGCTGCTTCCCTCAGCCCTCGTTCACTGCCCCTGCAGTGAGAAATCCCAGCACGGGGATGAATGAAAACCTTGGGAGCCATTCCCGGTTTAAATGTGCCAAGAGTTTCAAAATCCCAGCGTGGAGATGGTCTAGAACCACAGCAAGGCCTTGAAACCAAAGAACCAGAGGAGTTCACTCCACCAAGGCCACCCAGTTTTCATCATTTTTGCAAAAAATCTCAAAAAAAAATAAAATTAAAAGCAAACAGCGCTCTACTAGGTTAAAAAAAAAAACAACAAAAAATGTCAAAAGCGAGCTGGAAGTGTCTCATCATCCCTGTGGGACACCCCAGGAGCTGCTCCTTGCCCTGGCTCACCTCAAAAACCTCCTCATCCAAAATCCTGGTGCCGAACACGATGATGCCGTTGACGTCGATGATGGGATGCTCGCTCCGGTCCAGGAACTTGGTGATTTTCTTTTTACAGTCCAGAACCAAGGTGACATTTTTCTTCTGCACACTCAGAGCCACTCGGTGCCACCTGTGAGAACACAACCCCACACACGTGTCAGGCACAGCCCTGGTGGCAATCATTGTATTAAATTAAAAAAATAATAATAATAAAAAAAGAACTTTCAGCAATGTTCTGTGAACCTTCATGGAAATCCTCCCTGGGCAGAGCCTCGAGGGTTTGGTTGGCAGAGAAATGTTGATGGACAGCTTTCCTCCCCCCAAATCAGGCAGGAGAGGGCCAGAATGCCTCCAACAAGAAGCAGGAATAAAACCACACTGTTGATTCCCTTTTCCACCCTCTTTTTCAGCCCTGCACAAGCCTCAGCGTGTTTTTAACAAGACAAACTGGTTTTTTTATTTTTTTTTTTTAAAGGCAAAATCAATGCTCCTATCCCCACAGGCAGCAGACAGCAGCACTGACTGCTCAGTTACAATCCTTACAGATGCCAAATTCATTCACCAAAGGCCAAAATGACACACTGGGGCACCTGTCAGCTGCCAGGGGTGTGCAAATACATTTCTACAATTCCTATTTAATACAACGTTCAGCATGCTGGCATGGATACAAACAATGAACTGGGGTTTTTGGGGGGTTTTTTTTTTTTTCCTTGGTGCACAAAATGTCACTTACTTGCCATCTGCTAGGTTAATGCCTCTAAAGAGAGGATAGTCTTCTGGGCCTGGCTTTCCTGTATGGTCTTCATACAGGAATACAGGAGATCTACCCAACTCCACACCAATTTGCTGGATCCCTTGCTCATTGTAAATTGAGATCAAGAAGGACTGACCTCCTTTCTTCGCTTTTACAGTGGTTAGAATGGAGAAGTCCTCTGGGAAGGGGGAAGCTGGAGTGGAAAAGCAAAGAGGTTAGTGAGGTTTCCTCAGAAATGACCCCGACAGAAACAGTGCTGTTGTCTGAGAAGCCGTGGCTGCTCTGTCTCCAGATGTGTGCACATCAGCAGCCCTAAAAGTTCATCTGGGGCCAAGTGACAACGTGGCTTTTCCCCAAATGCTCTGGGGTGAAACCCCTGTGCTGGGCAAACAAAAGTGCTACAAAAGATATTGGCTTAAATTTGTCATTTTTGCACCCAACCCTTCCAAAAGCAGCTCCCTGAAAGCTTTTTAGGACACGAGGCAAAAACTTTCATGGGGTGTTCCAAATGAATTTAAGTTGTCGAAGGGACAGAGGAAATCAAGCATCAACACAAGCCCTGCAGGGTTTTATTTAAGGGAGCAGAGAATTGCATCAGGATTTGGTCATTCCAGAGCAGAGCAGAGGATTTCGTGGTTTTGGCTTTCAGGGTTGTTGCAGACACACCAAAAAAAAAAAATCTGAAAAAGGAAATAAATCTGGCAGTCAACAGAAAATACTAATTTGTCTGCTTATTAAACAGCATCTCATTTCCTGTCTTTTTCTCCTCCCAGGGAAGAGCTGTGTCTGAGCACAGGTGATTTCTGTCTTTATTTCTGCAAGGTTTGGAGGATCAAAGCCATTGAAGTCTGTCAGTACAGGGTCAATCTGCAAGGCCAGGCAAACACATTTAAAGTTTCAATCTGGGCATCACCCTCTCACAAAAACCCGAATTCCTCCTCCCTCGTTGGCTTTCTCTGCCCTTCAGACTGAAAAAAAAATGAGTCCAGACTGAAAATCCTGGATGCACATCCCAAACAGGGCAGCTTGAAAACCACCAGGAGCATTGATAAAGAAGATTTCTTGATCAAATTCTACACACAGAGCATGGGGCTTGCAGGGAATCTCCCTTTGCAGGTCCAGCCTTTCCAAACCCTGCAGAAATCTTCAAGCACAGCAGGGCAGAGCAAAGTGGGGCAGCCCCACCGTGGGCTTTGTGACACGTGTGGCACTGGTGGCACCCAGGGGACACAGGGATCCTGTTCAAACTGCACACGTGCAGCCAAATAAACCACAAAAACCACCCAGCTCAGTGCCCAGGAGCTGCAAATAGATTTTCTTCACTTCTTGAGGTTTTTCCTAGATGGTATCTCAGGGGGTTTTGGCCCAGGGAGGGGATGACGAACGTGGCAGGGGGGAGTTCTTGGCACAGAAGAACTGTGCTCATCCTTTTCCTCTTCTGACTGGGAACAAATTTGAATTGAATTTTTTAGGAACAAAGTGGTTTTCACGTATTTTGCTGCCTACAGGAGGGAAGGGGATGGAGGCAGGAGCTGCATCAAAACCAGAATTGCTACAGAGCAAAGGGAGAATTCCAAGGGAGGTAACTGAGGATAACTATGGAGAATCACTTGGTACCAAGTTAATTGCCCTCACCTTGGGTAAATAACATTTGGGAAGCAGCAGAGAGGCCTCCCAGTCAGGAATGAAATGCCATTCTAGCCTGATTTACCCCCAGGACTCAGCCCTGGCTATTTGGCAAAAGCAGCACCCGATTTTGGTGCCTCCCACAGGATGGCCCGAGCTTTGTCTCCCTCCCCTGAGCACAAACCCTCCTGGAGGACTGAGTCAGGACCATACGCCTTCCTGGCTCCAATTACAGCCTACAGATTTGGGCCTTTTATGTAAAATAGTTCATGTCCAAAATTTCATTATGAACCCACAATACAGTACCTTTCAACTCGGACAAGCTGCCAACTCATTAAAAAGCTGCTTTTAATTTTTTTTTTCATGATTATCAAAATGTCTCCATGGTGATGCGAGTTTCTCAACCCAAATAATCATAATGGATGAATTATAGCTGACATTACTCTGTTACTGCTCTGCTGTCCTGGCAAAATTAACAATGCCTGCACTGTCAGAGGCAGAAATGACCCAGGCTGCTGAACGAGGGATGAAAACACATCCCCACACACACCAATACTGATAAATACACGGCCAGAAATACACCAAGCACGGAGAAATTGACCCAAATCCCTCCAAAACAATGGGGACACCCCTCCAACAAAGGCTTTGGGATGGATTCGGAGCCTCTGACTCGCTCCTCAAACGAGCTCACGCTGCGGGATGCTCGCATCCATCGCTGGGTCTGGCTCAGCATCCGTCCTCCAAAACCTCTCCAGCTCGCCCTGTGAGACCTCCCACAGCACCAGGGGGAGCCCCCAGTCCTGCAGGAGCTGCAGGGTGGGCATGGCCGAGTCCATGGGATGCTCCAATGGATGAGCCAGAGTCAGGCTGAGCATCCTCTCCCTCCAGCACGGTGATTAAAGGTTATTGCACAACCTCGTGGTCTTCAAAACAGGAAAAGTTTGGACCTTCTTCCCAAAACCAGCCTAAATCAGTCCTGATGTGGGAAGGGCAGGAAAGAGCTTGAGCTGCTGGACAGCAAAAATGAGAAGAGCAGAGAGCTGCTCGTGTGCTGACACAAACACAAAGGTGGCGTTTCCTGAGCCTCCACATCGTGCTCCTCAAAGCAAAGCTGTTCCCAATGGTGTCACCAATTTCTGGCCTTTCCCTTCATCTGAGGAGACTCTCAGCTCTGCAAGGACTTGTTTTTCTCAGGGGTGACTGTCCAAGCTCTAGCAGAGATTCCTGAGAAGGCAAATGACAATTGCAAATTTTGATGGAAGCACACAAATGACATTTTGCTGGCTGCCACTGAAACCTTTGCCTTTCTTGCTTCTTTTTCTCTTGCTTTTCTTTCTGGAAAAGCACAGATTTTTGTTGGGAAGCAGGACTTCTTCAAGGAGCCAGGACACAAAGAGTCTCAGCAGGGTGGTTTTTTTTTTTTTCACTCCTTTGAGCATGAAAAAACAAGTTTTATATATATAGACATACATCCATCCATCTTGCTTTGCTGGCTGTGGCAGCAGAATGCAAAGCCCATGAAATTACATCTTAGAAAAGCACCAACTTCTAATTAGCACAAAATATTCTGTACAGAGCACGTTTGCCAAAGGGTGCTGTGGAGCAGGGAGGGAAAAGCTCTGCTCCAACCCACCCTCCTGGTGACACAAAAGTCCTAAAACCACATTCCCCTGGGACACTGCCCTGCAATTACTTTGTTATCTTTATCCCCTCTCTCATTTGGGCAGCTGAAGTCACATCTTGTTAAAGAGATGAGGAAAAATCCGTGGATCTGCTGGAAAACACTGGGAGTTCTTCATTTGGCTCTTCCCTGTTTCCTGAGCAAGCAGCAGAGAAACCTCAAGGGTTTTGGAAGATTTCAAAGTGGGACTGAGCTGCTTCAAAGCCCCCGTGGTTGTCCAGGTGATGAAATGATGGAGGAGTTACTCCAGAGCTCCATCCTGATCTTCTCACTCGAGGAAGATGCAAACCAAGAACTCAGTGAGGGTGAGGATATAAAATCAATAAGGTATAAAAGAGACAACCAAGAAAAAATCTTCTACAACACTGAGCTCTTTCTCGAGACCAGGACTCAGTTTTCTCCAAGATCCAGGACTCAGTTTTCTCCAAGATCCAGGACTCAGTTTTCTCCAAGATCCAGGACTCAGTTTTCTCCAAGATCCAGGACTCAGTTTTCTCCAAGATCCAGGACTCAGTTTTCTCCAAGATCCAGGACTCAGTTTTCTCCAAGATCCAGGACTCAGTTTTCTCCAAGATCCAGGACTCAGTTTTCTCCAAGATCCAGGACTCAGTTTTCTCCAGGATCCAGGATTCAGTTTTCTTCAGGATCCAGGACTCAGTTGTCCCCTGGGACCAGGACTCTCTCCATGCTTGTGTTCCCTAGGTCAGAACTGCTGATCCAATCTCTTGTCAAATAATCAACCAGAATTTTCCAGCCATGTTTTTACACCTTCAGTTCTCCACCATTTGCTGTATTTTGTTACATAAAAAGTGACCAGGCAAGACTTCACAGTGGCTACAGAAACTACTGGCAAGCTCTCAAATCCACTCCAGTTGGATATTCCAAACTGGAATCATTTCCTTCAAACACTTTTGAGCTTTTTGAGGCCTAAAACTTTAACTCATTGCAGGGATGTGACATGAAGGGACAGGAAGGCACAACCTGTGCAGTTGGGATTTAATCTGTGATCAGAAAGAGCTTTCCTATCCTGGGCAGCAATGAAAACAAATTTAGGGTCTGGTTTGCCCTTCTGCAGACATTTAAACCCAGCTTTAGGCCAGACTGAGCAGCTCCTTTGCTAAGGGCTGCCCATGCAGGGATGTCCAGCCTGTCACACGTTGCTCTCACCTGTCCTCACATCAGGCTCGGTTTCCAGGTGAGACACAGCCTGTGCTCCTGCTCACCATGGATTAAACAGAATTCTTGTCACAGCAGGACGATGGTGAAGGCTGGAAATGACCTCAACAAGGAGGGAAGTGCAGGAGGGGAGGGCTGGAAGCACATCCCCAGCATTTGTGCCTCTGCCAGGCCGGGGCTGAGGGAAGCCCTGCTTAATTAAGAAGCTTTGATGGTGGCACAGCCCATTAGCTCTGATTTAACCAATGCATTCATCCCCTCCCAAACGCTGAGGGAGGACGTGTGTGCCTGCTCTGCTTCAATCCCCTCCCCTCTGCCTCCTGCCAAACCTGCCTCAGCACAGGCACTTTGCTCCTTCCCAATTCCAGCATGCCAGCATTCCCCCAGCTGGCACAGGGACACCTTGGGGACAGCTCTGCTGGTGACTGCACCTCTCAGGCAGGGAGGAGTTTGGGGCCATGATTTCCTCTTACAAACACGTTTGACTCTGTACTGAGTGTGCCTTGGCCTGAAAAATTCAACTCGGGCAGCAAGAACATGGTCAGTGCTCCTCAAGGGCTTTGTGCCTTCCTCTCATGAGCCTCCCATCCCTTCCAACAACTTTTCCTGGCACGTCTGGGCCAGCCTCTTCTTTTTACCTGGTGGTTATTTGGGTTAAGAGAGACAGCACAGCCCCAGAACCTGTGCCTGGCACTCCCCACAACAAAACCCCACTGGGCTCCTCTTCCTCCTCCTGCCTCTGTCCCCAGCTGCTGCCACCCTGGGACAGTGAGACAGGAGGAATTTTCCAGTCTGGGAGGGAGGGGATGTGGCACTGGTCACCTCTTCTGCAGTGGCAGCCAGCACCTCGTGCAAATAAAAGGAAATTATTTGATGGCTGGAAACCTGCAGCCCCCCCCTGAAACAGCAGAGCCACTGCAAACACACTGGGGAAAGGAAGGAATCACACATTTGCATGGGAAAAAGAAATAAAAATTAACAGCTGGACTCACCAGGATACAGCTGCTTTGTCGGGGCACTGAGCTGAGCATCTTTTGTTACTCTGTAAGCAACATCTGCTTCTTTTGAAGATCTTCTGCTTGTGCAAAACCCCGTGGTTTTTGTGATACCATCAGGTAAATTATGAAAATCTAACACCTTCAAGAGGTCTGCAGGTTCAGCTGTAAAGAGAAAAGGAAGAATTAGGAGACAGCAGGAGTGGCAGTCCTGGGCTCCAAATCAGTCTTGAAATGCACAAATCAATCATCACAACGTTAAACCCAGCTGAAATTTTCTTTCAGTCCAAGGTTAATTCCAGCTTCAGAGCTGGGACATGCTCAAGGGCAGAGAGGAGCAGCAGAGCAGCTCAGGGCACAATGCACTGCCCTGCTGTCCCAGGAGCTGGATTTCCCTGGATGTCTTCACCCATCACTCAAGCACATCCTGGAGATGAAGCACCAGGCAGGAAATTCCTGATGTGAGGGAAAAGTTTTAAATCAGGGATTTCCCACCACACCAATGCAAACCTTCCCATTCTCTGGTTGAGGCAAAAAAAAAGTTATTTGGAAGCAAACACTTCCCTGAGGGACAGAGACTGTGCAGAACAATCACACCCAGAGTGGCTGGGACGACAGGAAAACCCACAAGGAATATTTTGGGATGTGAAGCAAAGTGGGGAGGCAAAGATGCTGCACAAGCTCTCCTCGAGTCCAGGCAATTCCCACCAAATCATTCCCAGGCATTCCAAGATATTCACCAGGATTCCTGCACAGCCACCAGTGCACCCAAACGTGCTGGGTGGCCAAAAATCCACGTGTGCTTCACAGAAAAAGGGGGAAAATCTGAATTTTGACTAACGGCATGCAGCACAAGGCTCCTTTCCTCACTCACATCCCATCCTGAGGCTCTGATTCAGGAGGAGACCTTGCCTGACATCCCAGCACAGGCAGGGCAGCTTCACCTCCAGATTCAGGGCTCTGGGACATCAATTAAATCATGCAAGTGATGCATCTCATTAATTTCATAATCTACATCTCATTAACCTCCTAATCTGCATCTCATTAATTTCCTAATCTACATCTCATTAACCTCCTAATCTGCATCTCATTAATTTCCTAATCTGCTCTTGCTCACATCAGCAGAGGGAGAGGCTCCAGAAGGGGAACAGCCAGAGCTGACTTGAAACTCTTAAACGAGATTATTTGGAATTTTGACTCGGTAGTTGGGAGTCAAATGGTGTCAGAAATCTGAACCAGCCAACCCAAACCCCAGCAGGGCCCAAAGCAAACTGGGCTGTGCTGGTTTTGGCTGGGGGAGGGTTAAATCAGGGGCTGCATTTGGGATTTGGGCTCGACACAGGGATGATAACACCGGGATGTTTCCATCACTGCTGGGCAGGGTTTGCACAGACCCCAAGGATTTTCTGCTTCTCTTTCATCAGCCACGGATCCTTGGGATGTTCCATTCCCTCTGGAATCACGGCCAGCATGGTGGGAAGTGGGAAAAAGAGGGATACCCTTGAAGTGATGGTGTTTGTCTTCCCAAAAAAAAATAAAAAATCTGTGATGAAGGCCTGCTTTGCATGCCCATGGGGAGAAGAATTCCTTACTTTACCTATTAAACCACCTTATTTCAATCCAAAATTATTTATTTTTCTGATTCTCTTGCTTTACCTATTAAGTTGTCTTTATCTCAACCCACAATTATTTTTTTAAATGCTTTTTCTGATTCTCTACCCCATCCCACCTGGCTGCATCCACCATGTCCATCAGTGGGAAGAAAGAGCATGTACAGACCTTTTATAATATCAGAAATTTTGGTTACCAAGAGGCTCAGCCCAACGTTTGCACAGAAAAATCCATGTCCAGTGTTAGGCAGCTCTTAAAAGTTTCCACAATCCAAAAAAAATGTAGGCCCTCAATGAGAGATTACAAACATCTGGCACAGCTCAAGGAACAGTGCAGATAATAAAGGAGCAGAGGGAGGCTGGCCTGAGCAGCAAACATCTGGAATATTTCCTCATCCCTCATCCTCATCAGGCACTGCAGGGATGAGCTCTCCTTGCCACTTGGATCTCCCCCCTGCCTTCAACCACCTTTTATTCCACACAAAATCTCTGCACATCTACAGCCCAAGGTGGGTTAAAACACCCAAAATTTAACAAAACTCCATCCCTGCTTCCACTCATCCCTGTGCTCCAAGAGCTGAGAGCAGCCAGCTCCTGAGCTGCCTCCAAATTTTATTCAGGGATGGGGAAAAAGCACAGGCAGGGGGGGGAGGGATGTGAATTCCAGACTCCTGACATCAGCTGGGCCCCCGTGCCAGGTGTGGGGTTTGGAGCTGTGTGTGCACATCAGCCAGCCAGAGGTGCAGGAGCAAGAACATCTGCAGAGCACATCTGCAGGAACATCCATCCCCTGCATGGATTCATGTGTGGGGACAGGAATGTCTCTGCAGTGGCCACAGGGAGCTGATGGAGCTTCAGGGGGGCTGGAGCCTCTCCAGGAGCCACCAGGAACAGGTTTGGAGCTCCTTCCTGGACAAAGGCACAGGTTTGGAGCTCCAGCTCCTGCCCGGAGCCCTCTGAGCAATCCCAACCCATCCCCAGTGCCCTGGTGGGGAATTTTCATCCCTAAAGGATGATCCAAGCACCCGCACCGCAAACATCTCCAAACACTGCAACTCATCTTCCCTCCCCAGCAGCATCCTCCGTGCCTCCAGAGCGATGATGAATTAGATCAGAGCCAGATATTCCGGTAAAAAACCAGTCTGGAGCTGCCCAAACCAGCTGGAAGGCAGGCAGGGGAGGGAAGCACCTCTGCTCCCAGTGCCCCACCTGTCCTGGGAATCAGAGAGGAGCAGCCAAAGCCCCTCAGCCCCGTCCTGTGAGAGGATCTCAGCAGCAGCAAAAGCCCAGCCCTGCCCATAGGGATCAGCTCTCGTCCCTGCCCAGCCAGGCAGCTCAGTTATTTCCTCGGGGTTTTCCATCCAAATCCAAGCTCAGCAATCCCTGCAGGAGCTGCACAGGAGGACAGAGACCTGAGTGAGTGAATTCCAGGGCATTTCTTACGGGTTTGGCCCCCATCTGAGCTGGTGCTTCATGAAAGCTTCTTTTTCAGTGTGTGTGTGTGTGTGCTGAATAACATCCCTGTGCAGCATCACACACTGCAGCATTCTCTGCTCTGGGCTCCCCAAAGGGACCAGCTCAGTCCCTGCTGGCTCAACACACCCACAGAAAACCCCAAATATCCCAAATGACACCAAGATCACACCAGAGACTGCACCAAAAATCTGCAAAGCCCTGGAATAAAACCAAAAAGGAGCTTGACTTCCCATTTTAACTCAGCAGAGGTGGCAGGGCCTAAACTTGTTCTGAGAAGGAACAACTGCAGAGCATCAGAGGAAGGGACAGAGGGGTAAAAATTAGTGCCAGAAGTTTGGGTTTTTGTGGTTTTGTTTTTTTAATTTCCAGGGAAATGTGGAACAAAGTGATTGTCCCATCCCTGGCAGTGCCCAAGGCCAGGTTGGGCAGGGCTTGGAGCACCCTGGGCTAGGGGGAGGTAGGGGAAGCACCCCATGATTTTGTCATTCTGGGAATGATTTCATGATGAGCCAACAGCGGCAAAAAGAGGAATTAAATCCCCAATTCCTCCATCACCACAATTAATCAAAATATTTCTGTGATCACCTTACTCTTAATTGCTTAAACACTCATTAAAACCTGCATCAGAGGCTGCTGGGGTTGAGTCTGTAACTCTGCTCTGACACAGCAGTGGCCAACAGAGATTTTTTTCTTTCTCCCATTTCCATATTAGAGCAAAGCAAGCAGCATTCTTTGGAAAAAAAATCCTGAATTTAGGCTGGACATCCACCTGCCCCCACCAGCACAGCCAAACCACCCTCTTGGACTGAGCCAGCATCCAAAATTCCCCCCCAGAAATCCAAAGGAAATGGAAATTTCAACCATCATTAACATCCACCAGTGAATATCTGAGCCCACCAAACCCCCCCTGCCTGGGGGCAAACCCCATTCCCAACTCTCTTAAATCTTTAGAGGAAAAGATGCCTTAAACCCTGCTGATCCTGCAGGAAATGGGCACTAACAAACAAGGATTTCATTTCAATCCATTGCACCACACAGAGCTCAGCCCTGCTTTAGCCACTGCAGCTCAGGGAAACACTTTCTCCACTCAATCATTATCCAAAGTTTCATTTCCCCATCCTAATTTTTGGTTTCCTTTCCTAAAATCCATCTTCCCTGACCAAGGGAAAATAAGGACAAAAATTAAATATTGTTCTCCCTCTCAAAAATAAACCAAACAAAACGACATCAAACCAAACCAAACAATCCCCAACAAACCAAAACACAAAAAAAAAAAAAAAAAAAACCCTAAAGAAAACCCCAAGAACCCAATGGAAATGTTGCTCTGGGACTTCAGTGTAAGATGGGATCTGCAGCTCCTGCAGGGCACACTGCAAATCCCAGCCTCAGGCAGAAGTCATTCATCTAAGCCATATTTATGCCTGTAATAATAATTTTTAACACCTTGAACAACCCCAAAGCACTCCCATAAGTCACTTATGTGTATCCCTGCTCCCGGTGCCTGAAAAATTACAAATTGCAAGCAACAGACCTCCAAACAAATCTCATTTTTCCAGGTCTTTAATTAAATCCCAAGCCACAGTGTTTAAAGTTGTCACTGAGCTGAGGATCACCAGGCTGGGGACAAACATTCCCTGTGTTTTCCCAGTTCTCCCGGTGTAGGGACAAAAGGCAAAGCCAGGCTTTAAGAAAGAATCTGGATTGCAGGGAATTCTAAAGCTGAGCTCTGAGCCCAACCTGCTCCAGGCACCCATGGCATGAGCTGAGCTTTAAAGTCCCTCCCAGCCTGGGATTCTGTGACAAAATTCAGGGGATTTCCTGGAATCTTTCTTCAACTTTTTGCCTTCCACCACCCTTTAAAGTGGAAAAAAATTCATCTGGAGACACAAATTTCCAGTGCACAGCAGCCCTGGTGTTGTTTTAACCCCACGACTGAGACATCTGGGGGTCTGCAGGAGGGGTGGGCAGCCTGGAAAAGGAGAATTTTCTTCCATATTGGGATTTGGAACAGGCAAAGGCCATCCCAAAGGCCTTCAGGGTTTTGTGATGCAGCCCTCAGTCATGCTGTGGTCTGTGTGCAATGGTTTGAGGCCATGAGGTGAAGAAGGGAAAAGCGTTCCCAGCTCATTGCAGGTGCCCTCTGCAGCTCCCTCATCATTTCCCACCGGGCTGGGGATTTCTATCCCAGCAGCAGGGATGCAGATTTGCTGAAGGAAAGCTTTCCTTTATGAAAAACAACAACAAAAAAAAAATTGTCATTTATCTCCCAGCAACCAGTGACAGCAATGAGGATCATTTCAGGAGTAGCATCTCCTTGAAAAGAATTTCAGGACACCTCCCACTAATCCAGGCTGCTCCAAATTCTGTCCAGCCTGGCCTTGGACACTTCCAGGGATGGGGAATCCACAATTTCTCTGAGCCAGGGTCTCCCCACCCTCACACAGAAGCTGTTCCATATTTTTTAAGATTTTTTGTTTGTTTGTTTCCCCAGCAGAAACCCAAACCATGAGGGGTCAGAGCAGCTGAGGAAGGGCAGGAGGAACCTTTGGTGACCCCAAAGCTCCAATCCCAACCTGCAAAAAACATCCAAGGTTGGGGTCCCAACCTTGCAGAGAGCCCCCACGGGCAGAGGGACTCCAAAAAAAAAAAACCCTTCCCCTCCCAGCTTTAGCAGCCTTTAAATCCTTTTCCAAGATATTCTTAGCCCTAAATAAACACTCAATTATTGCCTGGGCAGGGCAGAGCCTTTCCCCTGGGCTCTGGGTCTCTCACTCCCCAGAGGTTGCCTTGAACATCTGGGCTCAGATTTGGAATTAAAGTTGGTATTTATATATTAGAGCCTCACTTAGGGCTTTTAGATTATTCCTAGAGTTCCTGTGTCACATCCAGGAGAAATAAAAGCAAATGAGGACCGGGAGTTGCTTTTTTTTTTTTTTTTTTTTATGAAGCTGGGAGTCTCCTTTTCAGACTTCTGGGATTTCAACAATTTTGCCTCCTTATCTAAACACTTTTCACCACAGCTGACCCAGCTGCAGCCCTGGGATAAATGACTAAAATAGGGTGGTTGAGGCTAAAATAAAACAGGGCCTAAAATGAGGATATCAAACCCCAGCTGATGTTGTGGATGGGTTTGACAAAACCTCTTAAATTCTTCAGCAGCCCAATAAAACACAGTTATTTATCTGGGCAAAGAGAAAAGGCATTTTAAGGAGGAGAATCGAGGAATGTGAGCTGCAGGATGGAAGATGTTAAAGGTTGTTCCTTAGGAAAGGGTAGAATAAAGGGAATTTAAAATAAAAAAAAAAAAAGGCAGCTATGGAAGGGGTCAGAACTCATCTGCTCCTCCCAAGAGCTGCCACAGAGCTCTGTCAATTCACACTGCTCCAGATTGCAGAATATTTCACCAATGACTCATGACATCCCCTTATTTATTTATTTTTTTTCTTTTAAAAAAGCCCAAATAGTCCCAACTGGGAACAAAGGGAACCATTATGCAGAGTCAGATTCTACATCTAATCCCAAAAGGAAAAGAAAGAAACCCAGAACTGACACTGGAGCAGCTCAGAGACTCCATGAAATTCAAAGAATTAAATAATCCCTGTTCCTTTGAGCAGAATTTTTTTTTTTTTTTTTTTTTTTTTAAATAATCGATCATTTGGGTTTGTAACAAAGCCATGGTGTTAGCAGCTAACAGTGAGCAAAGAGCAAGGTTTTCCTTCATGGAATATAATTAAACAATCTGTTGTAAATTCCATGCAAAACTTACAGATTTTATGCCCAGAATTCAGGCAAAAATCGAGGATTTGAGGTGAAACCCCAAATTCAATTTTGCTGTTCAAGGACAGCAAAAATCCTGCTCGTTTTAAGAGCTGAGGATTTGGGATTCTCCCCTGGGAGGGGGAGAATGAACCCAGCAGTAAAGGGATGGCTCAGAGGAGAAAAATGGGATTTTCCAGGACAATCCCTGTCCCACACCAACCTGGGAGCCAGGACAGGGCCCTGCACAGCCAAGGGACAAATCCTGGGGACAGCAACACCCACAGCAGGGATTTCACCATTTCCAAGGAGCTGTTCCCCCCCCATTGCCACAAATCCTGGGAAAAAGTGATGGAAAACCCCCAGGGAACAGGGAAAGGGGGTGCTGGGGTCCCTGAAAGGAGCAGCTCCTTAAAACCAGCCCTAAACGGATGCAAGTTTTGTCCCCCTCACCAGACTTCGTTTAGTTTTTTTTTTTTTACACAAAACCCAATTTTTAAATCACAGCAAAATCCCTGGATTGTCTCAGCCCTAGGGAGCACCCAGAGATGGAGCAGCAGGAGATGGGAATCACATCCAAGGAGTTTTGGGGGTGCAGAGCTCAACATTTCCCTTTCCCTGCTCCTGGGCAGCTCCAAACCCCAGCAGGGATCTGTGGGATCGTCCCTGCCTTTCCCCTTTTGTCCCCAGGGCACAAATCCTGCCTTGCTGAAGGGAAAATCCCATCCATGGAGCAAAATCCATAAAATTTTTCAGGGCAGAGCCTCCGACCTACATCACTGCTCAGGGTCCAGGGAATTTTTGGGAGCTCATCGTGACAGTGGGGTCAGAGGAATGAGGGGAATCAGCAGCTCCAGGGGCTGCTCCCATCCCATTATCCCATCCCATTATCCCATCCCATCATCCCATCCCATCATCCCATCCCATTATCCCATCCCATTCCCGATCCAGAAGAGCTTTCCAAGCTCCCCCCTCCACATGGAGCAGGAATTTCTGGGTCACTGTGACATTTTGGGAAGAGCTCCAGCCCGAGTTTGGTTCCTGGCAGGATTTTTGCCCTTTGAACGACTGAGGGTGAGTGGAGGCTGGAATTTTGGGAGCTGTGAAAGCTCCAAACTCAAACTTTGGAATGATTCCCTGAGAGCTCCTACAGGAGCAGCTCCTTAAAACCAGCCCTAAAGGGATGAAAGTTTTGTCCCCCTCACCCCAAGCTCTGGGTTTGTTTTTTTTTTTTTTTTACACAAAATCCCATTTTAAAATCACTGCAATGCCCCTGGAGCTGGAAATCACATCCAAGGAATCCATTCTTCCCAAGGAAACCTCAGCCCCTCCTCTGCACGTGGAGCATTGAGGTTTTCCCAAGACTTTGAACCCACAGAGGACAGGTTTAGATGGGATATTGGGAATTAATTCCTCCCTGGGAACACGGGAAAACCTTTCCCAGTTTCTCTCCACGGCCATGGGACTCATTCCCAAGCACAGAGCCTCTCACCCAGGTGAACTCGAAGGTGGAAAAGGAAATTCCAACTTTTTATCTTTGCTCTGAAGAGTCCCAGTGTTCCCAGACAATCTGGCACTGGGACAGCAGTTACATTTTCAAAGCAATTTCTAATAATCAACCACTTAAAGCCCTGCAAAGCTTAATTAGGGCCCGAGCTTGCAGCACATTCAAATCAACAAAAAGCTTTGCAACCATTTTTAATGGGGTGCAGAACAGTTATTCCTGCAGGGAAGCACCCAAAGCTGGCAGGATCATCTGGAAAAAGGGAAGAAATAAAAGAGACCTGGCCTAAGAGCAACCTCTCCTCAAATCTCCCCCAAAAAAGGAACAAAATTCAACAGCTAAATTGGGATTTTTCCTGTGAAATCAATTCCCTGCAGCCCTCTGGGTTATTTTGTGGGGGTGATGTTCTCCCTGCATCCCCAGGGTGTCACTGGAATGGGAATTATTGCACCAGGCTGGAGCCACCCCACACATTCAGAGTGGTGTCCCCCAGCCAGGAAATCCCAGCCCATGCCTGTGGGATTCCTATGGGATTTCCATGGGATTTCCATGGGATTTCCATGGGATTTCCATGGGATTCCTATGGGATTTCCATGGGATTTCCATGGGATTCCTATGGGATTTCCATGGGATTCCTATGGGATTTCCATGGGAATCCTATGGGATTTCCATGGGATTCCTATGGGATTTCCATGGGATTCCTATGGGATTCCCATGGGATTTCCATGGGATTTCCATGGGATTTCCATGGGATTTCCATGGGATTTCCATGGGATTCCTATGGGATTTCCATGGGATTTCCATGGGATTCCTATGGAGCCAGCAGCCTCTGTGGGTGTCAGGGCACTTTGGGAACAGAGTGAGCAAAATTTAGGATTTTTCCCCCCTTCCTGAGCCAGTGGAAGCACAGCAGGACACACACAGCTTTATAGGATCACCTAAACCACGTCCCTTGACACTTCAGGGATATCAAAAAGGGTCCCAAAGTCACCTTTCAATGGAATTTTGTGCCCAGGAAAACACCACAGTGAAGGATTCTGTTCCCTCTTCCAGCAGCACTCAGGGAAATTGGGAAATGCTGAAGAAATTGGATCAGGATGTGCTGGGAGGAACACAGGGGACAAGAAGGACAAATTTTTTTTTTTTTTTCCTACATCAAGAAATCTGGAAAAAGCAGCCAAAATGGGCAAATCTGGGGAGAACAGGAGCTATTGCAGAATAATCCCTTTTCTCCAGCATTCCCAGAGCTGAGCTGAGTGCCTGGGCCAGCCCTGAGCTTAATTAAGCTCATTAACACAATCACCTACAGAATTAACATCACTTCCAGGCTGCTAAACCCAGGGATGCTCCCCAAAAATCCAGGAATTAAAATTCCTTCTCATGCACTGCAGGTTTTTCAGTTGCCTGCAAAGTTAATGGGAGCAGGCAGAAGTAATTTCATTTTTAAATATTTCATTGGATGATTTGGAAAAAAAAAAAAAACAAACCCCAACATTGAATTATTTCCAGCCTTACTCTCCACTCCACTATTTCGACACGAGGAGAGAAATTTAAAACCAATTATTTCCTTCAGATGCTTAAAGCAGCTCTGAGCATTTAGTTCATATCTGATTCTCCTCAAAAGAAAAAAAAAAAAAAAAAAATACAGCCAGCAGGCAAATTTCAAATTAATACCTGCTTGACTTGATGAGAAATGTTTCTGAAGCTTGTTCCCCAAAGTTTTCTCCAGAGCATTCATTCCTGAGTTTATATAACCCACACTGCACCTCACAGGAAGAACAAGAGGAAAAAAAAAATAAAAAAAAAATCAGAATTTACTGAATTTCATCCCTTCAGCCTCCAAGGGACATCTCAGAGCAGGGAGAAATTGAAATTCACCATTTAAATTCTTTTTTCCCAATGATTTTCTCGCTTCTAATCCACATTTATCCAGCAGGTCTCGCTCCCAATTAGGTTTAGATGGATTTCCTTGTAAAATGTTATTTCACTGTAAAGGAGGATTTTTATGCTATAATATATTTATATTAAATAAATATTATATTATACAGATATAATAGTGTATTATTTAGATTAGATATTATATAGATATTATATAGATTATATTTATAATATAAAATCTGGTGATTCCAAACATCCAGCTCCTGTTCCTTTCCCATTTCCCAATATAAATAATCCACAGGGTGGATTTTCTCACTGCCCAAGCTCAAAAATTGCAAAGTTTGGGGGTTTTAAAATTTTGTTTGTTTGTTTTAGGGTTTATTTTTTTTGGGGGGGGGGGGGTGGTTTGTTTGGTTTATTTTTGTTTGGTTTGGGTTTTTTTGGTGTTGGGGTGTTTTTTTTCTTTTGCTTATTTTTTGGGGGGTTTTTTGTTTGTTTTTTGATTTGGGGTGGTTTTGTTTTGGTTTTTTGGGTTTGTTTTTTGGGGTTTTTTTTGGTGTTTTTTGGAGGATTGTTTTTAATTTTTTTTGCTATTTTTGGGGGGTTTATTCTATTTTTTGGGGGGGGTTGTTTAGTTTTTAGGGGTTTTTTTGTGCTTGTTTTTTGGGTTTTTGGGTATTTTTGGTTTTTGATTTTTATTTTGGGGTTTTTTATTTTGTTTTTGATTTTGGGGGGGGGGGTTTATTTTGGGGTTTTTTTGGGGGTGGGTTTTTTTGGTTTTTTTGGGGGGTTTTTTTGTTGTTAAAATCCCGGGATTCCTCCCCCGGTTCAAGGGGAGAGTTTTTTGTTTGTTCCAGGGGGATCAGGGCAGCCTGGGGAGATCCCGCCCAGCCCGGACAGAATTTTGGGATTTCTGCTCGCCCAGGACCCGCCCCGGGGGCCCGGTCACAGCTAATTATCGAGCTAATTACCGAGCTAATCACCCAGCTAATTAGCCAGCTCCGCCCTCCCCATCCCACCTGCCACGGGATCCGAACCTCTGCAGGGGATCCAAACCCTAAAAACAGGGAGAGAAACCCTAAAACAGGGATCCAAACCCCAAAACCAGGGATGGAAACTTCTACATGGGAATAGAAATCTCCAAACCAGGGATCCAAACCTCTCCATGGGATCTAAAACCCAAAACCAGGGATCCAAACCCCAAAACCAGGAATAGGAACCTCTCTATAGGGTATAGAAACCCCAAAACCAAGGATCCAAACCCCCCCCAAAAATAGGGAGAGAAATCTCTGCATGGGAATAGAAATTTCCAAACCAGGGATCCAAAACCCAAAAAACAAAGAGAGAAACCTCTCCATGGGATCCAAACCCCCAAAACAGAGATCAAAACCCCAAAACCAGGGATCCAAACCCCTCCATGGGGATAAAAACCCCCAAAACAGGGATCCAAACCTCTGCATGGGAATTAAAACCTCCTCACAGGGATCCAAAAAACACGGACCCAAACCCCAAAATCCACCCCTCACCACCAATATTCCCATAAAATCCTGTCTGGAAGCCACAATGGGGTAGCAAGGAGCTGATTTTGGGAAATCTGGGTCACAGCTGCACATTCATTCCCTGCCCTCCCTACAGATATTCCCTATTAAATTGGTTATAAGGTGATATTGGAAATATCTGCTGCATTTAAGAGCTGAGATGTCATTTCAGGTCTTCCATTCTCCAACCCAAAGATAGCATCAAAAAAAAAATAAAAAAAAAAAAAATTGAAATATGCTCCTATAAAAGCCAACAAAAAATATCCAAGATCCTCATCCAAAAAGTTTTCCCAGGACTCAACCCAAGGCTGGCCCAGACAAATATTTACATAATTATTCACATGGGTTTGTTTGAAATAAAAGAGCCTTTTATGATCATTACTTTGGCATCAAACATCTAATTAGGGGCCAATGGCAGTTATAAAAATCACTGAGCTCTCCTTGTCACATCCCAGCCCTGCTGCTCCTCTGGGAAAATCCCAAAGGATTGGGATGGGGCTCCCCTGGGAAATGAAAAATCGATGGGCAAAGGGTGAGAAATGCCCACTCATGGCTGGAAAAATTGGCATTTTTGGGATGAGCCTTTGCTGGAATTCCTGCAGGGCACCCAAAGCAGACCTCGACCCTCGAGTGCCACACAAAGTGTGACAAAATTCACCAATCTGAGCAAATCTTCAAGGTGAAATTAAATTAAATGAAATTAAATCTTCAGCTGAGTGTCCAGAGAGGACTTTGCCTTCCTGACTTGTTCCAGTGAGTCCCTGCAAATGCAGCCCCCAAACCCCATCCCTGCTTCAGGTGCTGGTTCCTAAACCCCCTCCAAATTTATCAAATCTATTTAAAAAAAGAGATAAAACTCAACATTTCCATCACTGCTTCAGGTGCTGGTTCCTAAATCCTTCCCAATTTTGTGAGATGTATTTAAAAAGGAGCTAAAACTCCATATTCCCATCCCTGCCTTGCAGGGAAGCACCAATGACCACATTTAGATTTTATTTTGCTTTTTGATAACACTGAAAAGCCAGCTTGCCAACAGACAACCGAATTCTCAAAAGGGAAACCAACAAACCCCAGATCTGGAAATAAATCTGATTTTAGAGGGGAGGTTTTGTGTAGAATCCCAGCCCAGCCAGGTGCTCCCCACAGAATTCTCCCAGACCCTAAATCCCACTGAGGAAGAATATATGGCTTTACTTTCCAACAATCCCAATTTGATCCGTGGTAATTTCCTTAATGAGGCTGGCAGAACCCATCCTTATGAGATAGGCAATTAAAAAAAAAATTAAAAAAAATTCACATTTCTCTAAGAACACAGCACAAAAATGTTAATTTACAGAGTGCTGAGCAGGGAAATCACAGCACAAAAACCCAACACAGCGACCTCGAGCACCTCCAGCAGCAAAATCAGTGCCCCAAGCTCCAGGATTGAGGGATTTTATTCCTGCCCTGAATTCTGCAGCCCCTCAGGAGGGTTTTGGCTCCAAAGGATCAATCCCACATGGCTGGGCTGAACAGATTGGAGTTGATTTCTTCTCTGCCCGTGCCTTGACTGCAGAACAAGCAGCAGGTTTGAAGCAGATGAGTAAAAAAAAAAAAAAAAAAGCAGCAAAGGAATCAATACCTGACACATCAACCCCTCCCTCAGCTGCTCTCAGCACAGTACAGAGAATTTACCTTGCCATTATCCCGTTCACTGCTCCCAAAATTTCCTGCTGCATTTATTTCCTTTTGTTCTCACAGCACAAAGGGTCACGGGAGTGAAGTGAGAGCTCCTGAGCACCCAATAAAGCTCTCCTTAATCACCCACGCTCATCTTTAATTAAATCTTAATTAGACACGTGCTTTATAAACCTGAAATTGGAAGTTTTCTCACCCCAAAAAGCATTATTTAACCCAATTTCTGCCTCAGTTTCCCAGCCCTGGGATGATTCTGGCATGCCCTGGGATGGTTTTTACCACAATTCCAGGCTGGTGGAGCACACAAGGAGCAGGAATTTGCCCAAAAATCCACACAAAGCTGTCGTCACATCCATCCCTGCCCTGCCCAGAGCGAACTCACCTCCAGCTTTTTCTCCTTCAGCACCTCAGAGCGGGGTTTGGCTTTGGAAAACACCGAGTTCAAACAGGATGCAGACACTGTTCAGTGTCCAAACAAAAAAAATCACCCAGGGAAAGGAACCAGGACCACAAAACCCTTCCCAGTGCTGGCAGGATGCTCTGGGAGGACACAACACTTTGGGCCAAGGTTTAGAGCTGGGATTAGGAGGAGTTTTCCAGCTTAAATAATTCTGTTCTATAGCAGCTGGCTCCAAGGTGATTTTGGAAATGCAGACAGCCCAAAAAAACACGCCGGGAGTGTTACAGGTACCACCCTAAGGGAGCAGCACAGCACAGGGAGGAGAGGCTTTAATTTAGGCAGGGCTTAAGGCTGGGTCTGCAGAGATATCCCAAAAAAATCTGACAGGACAAGCAGGGCGTGGAATGGACGGCAGAGGAGGCTGAGGGATGCTGCTCCAGCCTGAAAACACAGCCGGGAATGTTTCCCCACCCAAATCTGTGCCAGGGATCTGAGCAAGGGGGGTTTTGAGATCTTGATGAGGTGAGAAAACAGCTCAGCTGTACCAGAGAGCAGATCCTGATGGGGGTAAATCATGGGGAATCTTCAGGATTCCATCCCCCTGGAATGGCAGCAGGAGCAGGAACCATCCCTCAGCCATGGCAGAGGGTCGTGAGGAGATGTCGGGTCCTGTGTTTGTAAAAGCAGCCAGCCAAGAGGAGGGAAGGTGCCACCAGCATGAATATTGATGGAATATTTTATAAAAAAAAAAAAAAAAATTATATAAAATATTGATGAATATTTTGCTTTCGGCGGGGGCAGCAGCATCAACACAAATCCAGGGAGGCAAAAATTTTGGGGGGAGCCACACAAAAAAGCAGGAGAGACAACCTGGACTCTGAGCTTTTATCCCTGGAGTTTTGGAGTTTTTCTAACCTGAGCAGCTTCCCTACAACCCTGCCCAACTTCTGCAATTCTAGAATTATCATCACAGAATTATCATCACAGAATTTTGGAATATCAGGATCAAGGATCATCAGATCCAAGTTTTTTTGGGGATGATTCCTATCTCCAAAGAGTCTGAGGATTTATCAGGACATCAATATAAATAAAAAGCCCCACAAACATCATTTCCTTACAGATAAGGAAGGGAAAAGGATTTGGGGTGGGTACAGAACTCCCAGGAGTTCTCCCACTGTGAGAAAAATGAGGGAAGGAAATATTTAGGAACCAGGCAGATGCTGAGCTATCACTGCATTTTATCCTGTATTTTA
Organism: Sturnus vulgaris; assembly: GCF_052056855.1. Taxonomy (NCBI): domain Eukaryota; kingdom Metazoa; phylum Chordata; class Aves; order Passeriformes; family Sturnidae; genus Sturnus; species Sturnus vulgaris. Next base: position 3,089,304 of record NC_142264.1, read on the forward strand.
GGAAGATTGATTCCTACATGGAGCATTTTGATGTTCTCCTCATCACTAAATAAGCAATATATGAACAACTTGGTGCTGGGCTTAAAAGTGATCTGAGCACATTTTTTTCTGTGCCCTCATTTCTAACCCAGAGGGAAAGGAGATTTTCCATGGCTACAGGAGAAGAAATGTTGTCCTTATTAATGCAAAGAGGTCACTCAGAGTGATCCCTTCATGAGCACAGAAAGGAGAAATCATCCCAGAAAATGCGATTTCAGCTGCAAACACACTGTGAGAGTTTGGGAAGGACTCTGCCCTTTTCCTGGTTCCTCCTGCCCAAACCCACCAGGACATGGATGCAGAAAAAGCCCAGCTGTAAGCCCATCACTGTCATGCACAAATAACTGAATCATTTCACAGAAATATTTATATTAATTATGAATATAAACCCCAGAATATTACAGGTCAAATTCAGCTCAAAAGCAGCTCCTGCCTCTCACACCCATCCCTTCCCTCCACTCTGGGAGCCTTTACAGCTTATTTCACCTCCAGTGAATATTCCCAAACAGGCCTGACTTCCCAGAAGGATTTTCCACATTTTCCTGTGTCAATTGACACTGCACAGGTCTGCCCTACCTGTCTGCACCAGCATCACCTCCACTGTCATCCCTGGCTCAAAAAAATAAAATAGAAAATGTGAAAATTCCCCCAAAATTAATTTCTTGGGCCACTTTTGATACTCAGCCTCAGAGAACCCAGTTCAGTTTCACACAAAGCTCCCTCTCATCTCCCACATTTAATTTTAGACTTTTCATTGACTAAAAATTGAGTTTGGGCATTTTTTGCTACCATCAGAAAAATCAACCTGACCCTAACGAAACCCCAAATCCTACCCTGGGCTCCTGAGCTGCAGCAAAGGCCGGGGCAGATTTCACTCCCCCAAAATCAGATGTTTCAGTTTAATCCATAAAAAACTGCACCCCAGGCCAGGGGAACGGGGCTCAGCTCTGTGCAGGCTCTGCTCCTTCCAGCAGCACGGATGCTCAGGATCTGGGATGTTCAGGATCTGGGATGTTCAGGATTTGGGATGTTCATGATTTGGGATGTTCAGGATTTGGGATGTTCAGGATTTGGGATGTTCAGGATCTGGGATGTTCAGGATCTGGGATGCTCAGGATTTGGGATGTTCAGGATTTGGGATGTTCAGGATTTGGGATGTTCAGGATTTGGGATGTTCAGGATCTGGGATGTTCAGGATTTGGAATGGTCAGGATCTGGGATGTTCAGGATCTGGGATGTTCAGGATCTGGGATGTTCAGGATTTGGGATGTTCAGGATCTGGGATGTTCAGGATCTGGGATGTTCAGGATTTGGGAAGTTCAGGATTTGGGATGTTCAGGATTTGGGATGGTCAGGATCTGGGATGTTCAGGATCTGGGATGTTCAGGATCTGGGATGTTCAGGATTTGGGATGTTCAGGATTTGGGAAGTTCAGGATTTGGGATGTTCAGGATTTGGGATGTTCAGGATCTGGGATGTTCAGGATTTGGGATGTTCAGGATCTGGGATGTTCAGGATTTGGGATGCTCAGGATCTGGGATGTTCAGAATCTGGGATGTTCAGGATCTGGGATGTTCTGGATTTGGGATGTTCAGGATTTGGGATGTTCAGGATCTGGGATGTTCTGGATTTGGGATGTTCAGGATTTGGGATGTTCAGGATCTGGGATGTTCTGGATTTGGGATGTTCAGGATCTGGGATGTTCAGGATTTGGGATGTTCAGGATTTGGGATGTTCAGGATTTGGGATGTTCAGGATTTGGGATCGGTGTCCCCAGGGCAAGGAGGGTCCCAGATTGTCTGGCCAAGGCTGTGGAGAAGGAGCTGCAGGCAGGGAGGGAAACTCTGCTGGGATCTCAGTGCCCCTCAGATCATCTTTAACTCGGGCTCTGACTCTGTCCCAGAGCATCCCAGAGTTTATTGGGGTGGATTTTCAAGTCCCTTCAACTGAGGAACCCAAAGTTTTTATGGGCATTTCCACACCCAAATCTAGCTCTGGTTCCTATTTCACAGGAAAACTCTGGATCAGTTTGGTGTTGTCCTCATTGCCATAAGAAATCCCACTGTGTTTTCCTGCCCTGAATCCCACCCAGGACTGTAAAATCCTGGAAAAACTCCCAAAAACTCCCGTGGACAGCAAATGCAGCACATCAAGAGCAGCATCAGGAAGAGAAGAAGGGAAGTTTTGTAATTTGGGAGTGATAAAGATGCAGAACATCTTTAACTCAGGCTCTGACTCTGTCCCAGAGCATCCCAGGGTTTATTGGGGTGGATTTTCGAGTCCCTTCAACTGAGGAACCCAAAGTTCCACATTTCCACACCCAAACCAAGCTCTGGCTTTGGCTCTGGTTCCTATTTCACAGGAAAAATCTGGATCAGTTTGGGTCAGTTTTCCCCTTGCCATAAGAAATCCCACTGTGTTTTCCTGCCCTGAATCCCACCCAGGACTGTAAAATCCTGGAAAAACTCCCAAAAACTCCCGTGGGCAGTGAAGAGCAGCAGCAGAAGGGAAGTTTTGTAATTCGGGAGCGATGCTGCCGTGCTCCTTCCGTGCCCAAATTCCCAAAATCACCAGAGGCTGCTCCCAGCCCTGGATCCACCCCCAGCTCCACGTAGACCAGAGCAGTGCTGCAAGAGCTTGAGGCACAGCCAGGGAGCCAAAAAAATCCCATTTCTGCCCAGCCACGGGGCCCTGGGCCAGGAGAAAACTCAGCCTCAGGGTCAGAGGGTCAGAGCAGAACCTCGGGATGATTTTCAGATCACTGAAATTGGAAAAGATTTTCAAGATCAGCCAGCCCAAGCAGAATTACCAGCACAGGGAGCACGGCTGAGTTTGGAATTTGGGGATGAAGGGGCACATCCAGCATCCTCAGGGATGGCTCTCAAAGGTTTGGGAACATCTTGGCTTTGCTGTCCTGTTATAGGGTGAGAGGTTGATCCCTCACTGATCCTGCCCAGCTTTTCCCTGCCTTGGGAATGTCTGTGCTTGGAAAAGAGAGTGCCTGCTCCCTGCAGCCTCACACCTTCCTGAGACAGCTCCTGAATTGCACAGCACTAGGGAAAAAAAAAATGGATATTTCCAGAGCAGATACGACCCTTGTTGTTTTGCTCTCATCTTGCAGGGATTCAGGATTTGAAGGAGAAAAAAAAATTAAAAACCCAGAGCCAGTTCAGTCTGCTGGCTCCTCCTCCCATCCCAGCTCCTGAGGTCAGCAGGGAAAGCATCCAAGAGTTGCAGAAAAGGCAGATTGTTTTAATTTAAACATTTGAGAGAGGCAGAGAGAGGGACTTTCTCCCCCTAAGTGCACAGGACGTGATAATGTGCCTGTCCCGAGCCCTGCTGAGAGAACATTCCTCGCACTTTTCCATCACATCCCGAGTGCCAGAGGGAAAAATCCGCTCCCCTCTCCCACCCTGGGGGCTCTCCCCGAGCACAGGAGAATCTCAGGGACCTGTCACAGCAGGCAGGGATGAGGAAAACATCGGGATGAGGGTCTGGAAGCCAGTGCTGATCCTTCAAGGAATCCTCAGCTCTCCACTGTGGAGCAGCAGATCCTGTGCTTGAGCCATGGGAATTTTGTGTTTTCCAAGGGGCATTTCCAGAGAGGATTGTGCTCTGCTTCCATGGAATCACACCCCAGCTCTGCTCCCACCATCTCCCATCCCCTCATCCCTCTGCAGAAATCCTAAATTTCCATGGAACATCATGCAGAAATCCTAAATTTCCACAGTATATAATTTCCTTTCCAGCACAAAGGTTATAAATAATCCCAGTGTTTCACCCCAAACCAGGCTCAGATCCCCAAAATCAGCTCCATCCCTCGGTCAGCTCTGCTCCCACCATCTCCCACCCTCCTCATCCCCCTGCAGAAATCCTAAATTTCCATGGAAGTCCTAAATTTCTATGGAATATCATGCAGAAATTCTAAATTTCCCTGGATACCAGCACAAAGGTTATAATCCCAATGTTTCAGACTCCCAAAATCAGCTCCAGCCCTCGGTCAGCTCTGCTCCCACCATCTCCCACCCTCCTCATCCCCCTGCAGAAATCCTAAATTTCCATGGAATACCAGCACGAAGGTTATAATCCCAATATTTCACCCCAAACCAGGCACAGCTCCCCCAAATCTGCCCTCAGTCAGCACCACACCCCTCACCCTGCCAGCCCCAACCATTCCATGACTCGATTGCATCACCAGCAAACCGGTCCCAGCTCCCAGATATTTGATATCCACTGGAATTCCGGCGGAATTTTTGGCCACCTCGGATCAAAGCCGAGCTGGGAAATTCATTTGCAAAGTCGTTTATGGAAATGAGCCCCGATTAGAGGGACAGGGAGAAGGGTTGGCTTTGGTTCCCTGCTGAAGGTGTGTTCTGAATGTGCAGAATAAATCAGGATTCCGAAGCTGTCGCTCTTTTCCAGAGGAATATCTGTTTAACTCCAGCAAGGGTGACTTCAGAACTGAGAAATCCAATGGCTAGAAATCAAAAATTTCAATATTCCTCTGTACTTTCAGGGCTCAAATGCTGCCAAAACCCCAAAGGAGTGCAGGGTGTGCTGTGGCAGCACACCCCGATCCCAAATGCACCGGGGCTGTTTCCTTGCCAAAAACAGGGAAAAGCAACGAGCCAAACTGATAAACCCAGAGGAGGGTGCAAAAAAAGGAAACCCACAGGTACAGGAGGCCAGGATTTCAACTCCACCCTATTAAAAAAGAATGAACAAGCCCTGAACTCTTTCTGTGCCCTGGCCACTGCAGAGCAATTCCAGCAGCAGGGAAAGGGAAAAGCTCTGGCCGGGTCTCCAGCCCATCCCACCCACCCGGCACAGCCCCCCCAGCTCCTCAGCCCTTCCCCATTCCCCTTCCCAGGGCTCTGCCAGTGCTTCCCCAGCTGCCTGGGGCTCGCTGGGTCAGGATTTGGGCAGGAAATTCAAAAAGCTGCATCAACAAATGGGTATTGGCAAAGGGCCGGGCAGGGCACGGGGCTGTGCCCAGCTCCAGGTGCCCTCAGATCCAGGGAATCGCTGCTCCAATCCTTCCCTGGGATGCTGCAGGCAGAGATGGGGACCCCACCACTGCAAATCCCACCAGAATTTCGGGGATAATCAGGGAATCACACAGTGGTTTGGGTTGGGAGGGAGCTTAAAGCTCATCCAGGGACAACTTCCACTATCCCAGGTCACTCCAACCTGGCCTTGGACACTGCCAGGGATCCAGGGACAGCCACAGCTGCTCTGGGCACCCTGTGCCAGGGCCTCAGCATCCTCAGAGGGAAGAATTCCTTCCCTTTACCCATCCAATCCTGCCCTCTGTCAGTTTAGATCCTTCCCCCTTGTCCTTTCCCTGTGTCCTTGTCCCCAGTCCCTCTCCAGGAGCATCTTCACCCACCCTGGCTCTAAAAGCTGAGGAAAGCTGATCAGGAATTTCCACCTGGATATGGAGGAATCGTTTCCTTCTGGGTACCAGTGGCTGTACCAGAGAGCAGGAGCTGCCAGCCCTTCCCTGCCCCTCCTCCTGTTTGCTTTCCAGGACAGCAGCACTGAGCCCTGTTGGATCCCAGAAATCTGGAGTTTTGGAGCTTTCTGTGCTCTCAGGCACAGACCCCCTGGAAAACACTGCTTTTGACCTGAGGCCTTGGAGTTGGCTTCTAAATATGAGTGGTGAAGTAAAAATCACGAGTGTGCAGTGAATTAGAAGTGTGTGCTTTCACAGGGTGATGGGGTTTAAATTTGAGGTTTTTGTAGTATAGTAATAGATATAGGACAACATGGAGGGGTTTTTAAGGCATTGTCTCTTTCTTTGTTCATCTTTCTTTTTCTTCTTCATGGATTTCAGGTAGTAGTTTCTGGCTGGTCAGTCAGTGTCACTCTAAGGGTGATGGGAATCTATTATTGGGTCAAAAGTATAAATAATGTCGGTGTTAATTCTCTATTGGACTGTTTAACCTTAAAAGACCTTGTAGCAGTTGCCTCTGGGGCCATTTTTCCTCACTTCTAGCAAGGAGCTGGAAGTGCTGTCATAGTGTCTGTACTTTCTGATAAGATATAATAAACATCCAAGCCTGAACACGAGAAAAACTGTTTCAACTGTGTCTCTGTTCATCCTGGCTCTGAGAAGAGACGAGACTGATTGACAAAACACTAATTAGGTGGGGCAAAGCCCCTGCTCTGCTGCCAACAGAGCCCAACTTTTCCAGAGCATCACCTGGATTTTCTGAGCAAAACCCACTGCAGTTCCAGCTGCCAGGGTCCAGTTCCAGCCCCTCATTGATGTTTTTGGGTGATGCTAAAACATTTTAAACACTCCAGCCCCTCGCTGCTGTTTTTGGGTGTTTGAACAATCCAGCCCCTCTCTGCTGTTGTGTTTTTGGGTGTTTGAACACTCCAGCAGATCCCAGCCAAGATTTCCTGTGCTAACTCCCTGCCAGTCCAGCGCAGCAGAGCTGGCACCAGCTGAAACACCTCTCTTGGAAGCTCCTTTTTCCCCCGTTTCTCCTGAGCAGAATGACACTTGTGTTCACTGTGACTCATCTCCTTGACCTTTCCATTCACTTTTAATGGTGCAAGCTGGAAATAAGGGCACCCAAACAATGCTTGCATTATTCAGCTGGTGAACCACAGCCCTCGGAGCAGAACTCTCCCCTGCAGCACACAGAGTAGGTATCTCATTCCAGCACGAAAAAAAAAATCAAATTAAATCCTACAAACTCACTGCTTAATTCATATTTGGGAGTTGAATGAGCTGCACTTAAAAAAAAAAAAAAATCCACCAAAAAAAAACGGTGCAGGAGGATGAGAGATCCTGGGAAACTGGCAGTGTCATCTCCAGGAATTCGGCTGCAGTGAATTCTTACTCCAGTATTGTCTTGGAAACAAAAAAAAAAAAAAAAAAGGGGGTGGAGGGAGGAAAAGCAGGGGAGGAGAGGCCATGAGCTCAGGCAGAGCGTGGCTCCATCCTGAATTTCCTCACTCACAACCAGCAGCTCCAGCTGATGGACAAAATCTGCTCCCTAAATCTGACAGAAGCAAGCAGACCCCTCGGTGAGCTCTCCTTCCCCTCCTTTGCAAGTTGGGGCAGAAAGAGGAAAAAAAAAAAAAAAAAGGCAGTTTGGTGAAAAGCTGAGCCCCTGGAAACACTTTTTGCTTTATTTATTTTTTTTATCCTGAAAGAATTCCCGTGGCCCTGGCACACAGGGTCACCCCCAGCTGACAGGGAGATTCAGGCAAATGTGGATTAATGGTTTGTAGAGTAAATAAATTTGATAATAAAGGTATTAAATACAAAGCTAAGGTAAGATAATTCTGGTGTTCATCGAGCTGAAGGAGAACAAGAGGCCCCCAAACATCCAGCCCATCCCTCTTTAGGAAAACAACTCCAAATTCCCTTTACAGATCTAATTCAGAGGATTCTGAGAGCAGCCAATAGAACAGCACAGTGGTCTTGGTATAATCTGTGAAAAACCTGTCCCAAATCTAAAGGAAAAATCCAAATAAGCTCCTGGATTTGCCAAGTGAGGGGCACTGATGTGGCTCAGCAGGAAAAAAAAAAAAAAAAATCCCAAGAAGGAAAAGCATTTTTAAAGTAAAAAATTATTATTAAAGATGAACTCCAGTTCATCACCATCAGCACATCCCTCTCACACCTGCACCCCAAAAAGAGCTTTTTTCCCAATAAACTGAAGGATTTTGGTGGCTGCCCAAGGGATTCTCTGCTCCAAATTCCCTTTACAGATCTAATTCAGAGGATTCTCAGAGCAGCCAATAGAACAGCACAGTGGTCTTGGTATAATCTGTAAAAAAAAAAATCTAAACACAAAATCCAAATAACCTCCTGGATTTGCTGGTGTGGCCCAACAGGAAAAAAAAAAATCCCAAAGAGGAAAAGCATTTTTAGAGTAGAAAGAATCAACCACCAACACAAGCTGAGGCACAGGGATGGAAGGAGACTCCTGGAAACACAGATTTTATTGGCACATCAGCAATAAAATCGTGTTCAAGCACCCCCCAGGGCCAGGGATGCAGGATCAGCCCCCAGGACATGGAAAATTCAGGGATTTGCCTGAGGGCTGGGAGAAAATCCACAGCAGAGTTTAGGAATGAGCCCTGATGCAGCTTTTCCACTCACTCAATCCCCAAATTCTCCTTTTTCTCTCAACCTTATGACACAAACTTGAAGAAAAACTCTGTTGTAAATACATTAATACAACTTTCCTCCTTTAAAAAAAAAAAAATGACATCTCATCATCGTGAAAGCTTCCAGATGATGTTAAGAATCCTCTTGGCTTCTGGAAAGAAAAAAAAAACAAAAAAAAAAAAACCAGAGTCCAGACTTGGACAAACCGACCTCAAAAATGCCTTTTGTGTAGTTCCTCCATTTATTTATTTTAGTTCCACAGATTTTCCAGACACGTCCACAGAGAAACCACGACATCATTTGGATGCTTCAGTCAGTGCTAGGCTGAATTTCAAGCCTTGGGACTTGCCAAGAGTAACCAGTGGTTAATTATACCACGTTGCCAACCCAATTTTTTCCATATAACATTAGATTTCAACAAAATGTTTCCATTCTTTCATGTCTCAACCTTTTTTAATTTTTTTTTTTTTTTTTTTTTGGTTCCCCTGGTTTTACTCATTCTTCCCATCCTCGGTGTTGCTTTGTTTCACACAAAGATTTTATTGTGTTTTTAAGGGCTGAAAATTCAGTCCCTATCACATCAGATTTTGTAGGAAGAGTGAAATATTTGATGTAAAGCTAGGCCAGGGTGGAAGTGAAGAAAGAGGGAAGAGGGGAAAGGAAAGGGAAGAGGGAAAAGTGGAAAAAGGAAGGGGGGAAAGGAAGAGGGAAAAGGAAGGGGGGAAAGGAAGGGGGAAAAGAAAAGGGAAAAAGGAAGGGGGGAAAAGGAAGGGGAAAAAGGAAGGGGGAAAAGGAAAGGGGAAAAAGGAAGGGAGGGAAAAGGAAGAAGGAAAGGGGAAAATGAAGGGGGAAAAGGGAAAATAAAGGGGGAAAAGGAAGGGGGAAAAAGAGAAGGAAATGCCTTTGATGGCATCAGCCCCTCCCGGGTTGCTGATCCAAGGGGAATCCTCTTTTTTTTTTTTTGGGAACAGCATCTCCCACACCACACCAGAGCTGCTTGTGTCAACCTTGCCCTATATCCAGGAGAATGGACACATTCCTCCCAAAGCAGAGGCTGAAATCCAGAATTTCCACGGCCAGATCACCCTGAACTCCACAAGCTCGGGTGTGCACATCCCCCTGCCACTGATTTTCCTGTGGCACCAATCCTGCAGATCAAACCCGACCCAATTCCACCAGTTCAAGGCTTCAGCATTCCCAAAAATATCCTGGACAGCACCATCAGAGACCCACAGCAGAGTCCTAAATATGTGATGGGAAGTCTGTGCTGGATAAAAGCGTGGAACAGAGGGGAAGAATTCTTCCCCCACATGAAAAACCCCTCAGGTGTGTTTTGGGATTTATTCCTGGTTTATTTCCCTCAGAATTTTTCTCACTTTAACCAGCACTTCCCATTTACCAAACTCTGGGTATTACAAACTGACAAACACGTTTTCCACAGGAGCCAAGCAATATTTTACACCTTTTTCTGCCAAATTATCCATTTTACAGAAGAGTGGCTACAACCTGAGGGTCAAACTCCAGCTAAACTCAAGCAAAAAGAGAAGTGGGCAAGTGTGGGCAGAAGGGATGAAATTCCAGATTTTTCCTGGAATCCTGACTCCCCTGTCCTAGGGGCTGCTCACTTCCAAGTGAATTCCCATGACAGCAGAGCCCTAAATGGAACTGCTCTTCCCAAAAAGAGCTCAGAGCCCCTCCAAGTGTCAACAACAAAATTTGTGAGGGGCTTTGGATGAGGGGGAAAGGCTTTAAATTGACAGAAAATGGCTTTAGGGTGGATATTGGGAAGAAATTCCTGGCTGGGAGGGTGGGCAGGCCCTGGCAGCTGTGGCTGGATCCCTGGAAGGCTCCAAGGCCAGGCTGGACAGGACCAGAATGCCCCAAAATTTCCATTCCCAGCTCTTTGCTGCACGTGCAGATTTCCACAGGCACTGCCACCCATCCAGCAGCACTTTGGGAAGGGCAGAATCCAGATCCAGGAATGAAGACACGAGACAAAAAGTGATTACTGAGAGAATAAAAGACCCATTTTAACTCCCCAGCAGATAAATCCTTTGGAGCCAAGAGCAGTTTCCTGGAAAGCACTCCCAGATTTTTCCTGAAGTCCAGACAAAACTCAAACCATTTTTAGATGGCATTTCACACTGGGCACAGCAATCCCTCCTGCTCCTCTGGCTCATCTCAGGAGTCAGATCTAACTCAAAGCAGACAGAATGCAGATGCTGAACCCCTGGGGACAGGGGGACTCAGATGGACACACAGCACCAGGAGGTGGCACAGGAAAAGCAGGCAGACACTGCTGGGGACATCTCTGTGCCACTCGGGGCCTCTGGGACAGCAACAGGAGAGAAATAAAAAAAAAATCTCGTTCTGAATTAAAGCTGTGCTTTGCTGGATTTATTGACAGGGTGGTGTTCAGAGGTTGGGAGTCTTTTCCAGCCTCGGGGATTCTGTGCTGAGCACTTGCTGCAGGGAAAAGGAGCCCAAAGGAAGTGCCCAGGTAAATCAGGGGTGTCCCACCCCCACACCTGCATCCCTCAGAGGTGGCACAGCAGGAATTTGAGATGTCAGGTCTGAGAGATGCCAGCAGTGCTGCCCTCAGCTCCGCAGAGACAGGCACCCACCAGTCTGATTACATCTCTTGTTTCAAAAAGGAATCAACCTGAAAAATCCATCTCCAGTTCCCAAATCCTAAAGGGCAGGGACAGCACCCATTTCAAACAAAGATTCACGATCCCTTTCCAGCCTGAGTTCTCCTAGGGCACACAATAAGCACTAGAAACAACACCAAGGCAGATTTGTCATTTAAACTTGCCATTAAAAACATGTTTTGGTCAGAGCCAGGTGAGTCCTCACTGCTGTCCCTGTGTGCACACCGAAAATCAGCGACTCCCCAGCAGCTTTTCCTTTTCCTTTCCCTAGAGATGAAATGGGATTTGAATGGGATTGCTCCCATTCCCAAATTCGGAGGAATCTGAGAGGATCAGCTCCTCACATCCCCTGAAATCAGAGAATGCTCAGCACGGAGTTTTCCTGCTGGCCCCTGGAAGGAGAGGACAAGAGCTCTGCTGTCCCCTGGCCAGGGCATGTCCCACAGCTGGGTGCTTTTAATTCCAAATATTCCAAATTCCCATTGCAGCCTGGCAGTGCACTGACAGCATAATCCAGCTTTTACAGGGGAAATTGGAGCTGCCATCATTCCAGACTTATAAAGTCAGATTTCTTCTTGTAAAACAATATCAACTCTTTTGATTGGCAATGTATTTAAAAAAACAACTTGCTTTTAAGTAGCTGGATAAAGATATATATTTTTTTAGCTCGTTTAGGTGACTGGGGAAGAGCCAAGGGGAGAAGCAACAGCTGGTAACAGGATACTGCATAATTTCCAGCGTTTTTATTTTAGTTTGGATCCTCATTACTCTTTGCCACTAAAGGAAACTGCTGCATCCAAAAAGTTTCACCCAGAAACCCGATTCGGTTTTTACAGGGATTTGTAAAAGCAGAGACGGGTTCCAGCTTTGTCTGTGGGTTCGATTTTTGGTGTGACATCATCTGTGCAAATATGGGAAAATCTGAGCTGGACGGGCCGTGCTGGGAGGCAGCTCTGACATTGTCATTTCCCTGAGATTTGCTGGATTTCCTCCGTGCCAGGTGCCATCCCACAGATTACAGGGGATGTTTTCACCTCTCCACACACTGAAACCAACTATCCTGGAACTAAAAACATAATGGCAATAAAACCAAAGACAACGTGGAAAAGTTTAAAAAAAAAAAAAAAAAAAAGCAAAAAAAAAAGCCACCAAGACCATTAGTCAATGCCATCAGCAGCCCCAGTCTGGCTCCTCCCTCATCCAAATGATTTGATGTCCCATTAGGCGGCTCATTAGGAAAACTCAAAGCCTTTCACCACAAGAGTCATTCCCCAGAGCTCCCAGCCATCCTCTGCTCCAGCAACTGCCCCAAAAGCTGTCCCCAAAGTCACCTGGGAACTTTAAAAAAAACTTTTTGGGAGCTTTGGGAGGATGAACACACTCCGGGAAGTGCTTGAGGATGCTTTGGAAGAGTTAAACGTCAGCACAGGCAAAAGTGAAAGGGAAAAAAAAAAAAAAAAAGTTGCTTTTTCTTTGAAATAAGGAGGTCTGGTGATAATTGAATTTTGAGCTGATACAAAGCGCCTGACAAGGGGAACTGGTGTCACTGCCAGCCGGGAATCGCCTCCACCATCCCAATCCCTCTGCAGGACAAACTCTGGCATCTCCAGCTTTCCCCGCACGGATGTTCAGGACATTTTATTCATTGAGTTTTCCACCCTGCTCAGCCTCCACAGGCAGAGCTTTAATGGAAGCATTCCTCCAACGCCCACCTCTTCTTCCTTAAGGTCATTGGAAGAGCCCAGAAATGAAAATAATTCTCAATCAACCCCGCTGCTTTTACACAGAGGATCCCACTGGAACAAACCCTGCACACCCACCTAAAAACCACCAAATTCGAACACAAAATTCGGCCGGGGAAGCTGAATCCCAGACAGCCCAGCTCTTCAGGGCGCTTCTCAAATTACCCCCAAGAACTCGAGTTTAACTTTTCAGATTTCCAAAACTCAGCCCAGCCAACAAAATGCAGCCGCTGCCCCGAAATCCGACGCAAGCAGAGCTCCGAGTGTCGGCTGCAGAGCGGGCAAAGGCTCTGCAAACACCCCCAAAACTTCAGCAGCCCCCCCCAAAAATCTCCCTGTGCTCCGGCAATTCCCAGCCCAGCCCGGGGAAAAGCAGAAATTTGGGAAGCAGAGCTCTGGAAACAAACTGCGAGTCCCCAAAGGGAAGCAGAAATGTGTTCAAGTCCCTCTTCTGCACGATTAAGGGAGGGGAGGGAGAGGGAAGGAAAAAAAAATGACATTCCAGTGGTTTTCTGTGCTGCTGCACATCTGGAAGTTGGGAGCTTCCTGCTGCTGCACCCAGCCCCGGTTTTGGGGAGAAACCCTGCGGGATTTGGGGTTGTTTTTGGGGACACTGAGCTTTGGGGTGCCCGGGCAGCTCCAAAGCTTTTTTTGTGTCCCGAGCTTTTGATGTGCGGAGGGAGAACAGATTCCTGCGGGACAAAAAAAAAAAAACCAAACAACTTTCTGCTCCTCAAGGAGGAGGAACTACGCAAGCCCGGAGGTTTCCAGGGGACTAAATATACATTCACATATATATCCACAGCGAGATAGAAAGAACCAGAGCCTCCAGAAACTCATCCCCGACTTTTCCTCCGGAAAAAGCAGCCCGGCAAGAGGCAGCTCTTGCTCCAAGAAAGGCGAATAAAGAATTGTTTTAAGTTTTTTCCCCTTTTACGGGCCCCCTGACAAATGGCATTCAGAGACTCGGGCAGCTAAAGGAGGTTGGGTGGGTTTTGTTGGGTGGTTTTTCCTTCTTTTTTTTTTCTTTTTTTTTTTTTTGCTGGAATGCACGGGAGGAAGGAAAGCCAAGAGTTTGGGGTTTTTTTTTTTGCCAAAGCCGCCCCCACCTTTCCCACTTCCCCCACGACCCCGCAGTTTTAGGGGGGGGTTTGGGGACCCCCCTTACCTGCCCGGACGAGGGACAGGGCACCCAACAGCACCAGAGCAGCGGGCACCGAGCAGCTCCGTATCCAACTGCGCCTTTTCCACCGCGTGTGCGTATCCATGCTCCCCCCCCAAAAAAAAAAAAAAAAAAAATAATAATAATAAAAACGGGGCACCAGCTCGGGACAACTCGAGGAGAAGGATTTAAAAAAAAAAAAAAAATAAAAAATCGAAATAAAATAATTAAAAAAAATAAAATAAAATAACAAAAAATAAAATAATAAAAAAATAAAATAAAATTAAAAAAAAAAAAAAAAAGGAATCCAAGCTGCGTGCAGAAGCGCAGAGCAGGCGCTCAGCCCCCCCGGCAGCCCCCCCCGGGGAGCAGCCCTTTATAAAGCCATGGGGCGGGCGGAGGGTGCGGGGGCTCCGCCGCGCTCAGCTCCGGCCCTGCCTCGCTCCCGGAAAGTTTTTTCCCTTCTCTCTCTCTCTCCCCACACCGCCCTTTTTTCCCCCTTCTTTTAAACGCGAGGCAGGAGTTTGTCAATCTCGGAGCGGAGCAGCAAATCAGACCCCGGACCGCCCCCGCCGCCGCTTCCAGCGGGATGTCCCGGCCCCCAAAAGCGATTTTCCTCCTTTTTTTCCCCCCTCTGGAATAGCAGCAGACGGAGTTTTTCCGCCTCTCCCCCTCCTCCAGTCTCCTCGCTTTATTCTGTGTTTTTTTGGGATGTCCCCTCTGCTGTGCGGGGCTGGCCCGGGTCACAGCTGGAGCCGTGACAGGAGCTTGGGGTGGGATTTTGGGATGAGGTTTTACACTCAGAAAGTGCCCGGGCACTGGACAGGCTCCCCATGGAATAATCCCTGCCCTAAACCTCAATAACTCCTGCACAGGGTGGGATTTTGGGGTCAGGATTGGGCTCGATCCTTGTGGATATTCTGTGATTCCATCACATGGGGATAGTGGAATGATCCCAGCCCCAAACCTCAATAATTCCTGTACGGGTGGGATTTTGGGGTCAGGATTGGGTTCCATCCTTGTGAGTCCCTTCCAGTTCAGGATATTCTGTGATTCCATCAGATTGGGATCGTGGAGGTGTGGCAAACGCAAGGATTTGGCAAAAAAAAAAACCAAAAAAACCCACATTCCCCAGGGAATGATCCCAGCCCCAAACCTCAATAACTGTGGAAAATGCAAGGATTTGGCAAAAAAAAAAAAAAAAAAAAAAAAAAAAAAGCACATGCAAAGGGTGAAAGTGCCAACAGGGAATGGAAAGGGAAGGTGGTTTCCCTTCCCAGGATAGGTGGGAGCTGGGGTGGCAAAATCCACCTCTGGCAGGGAAGGGATGGGAGGGATGGGAGCTGCAGGTCCTGCCCTGCACAGCCGAGCCCAGCCCCAGCTCCTGGGGCTCTCTCTGCACTCGGTGACAGCTGATAATTCACTCTGGTAAAAAACCAACTTTAAATGTTGGGGCACTGTGGGGCAGCAATACCAGAACAGTGCTCAGGGTTGGAGCTGGATCATTTTTAAGATCTCTTCCCACCCAGGCCTTTCTCTGATTTTATAAAAAAACTAAAAACTCCAGTTCCTTTCTTACACCATCCCTCAGGTCCCAGGAGAGGACAGGTCACACACCAGAGCTGGCTGGCCCACAATGCTGCAGACCCCTCTGCAAAAGCAAAATCAGATTAAATGGAGACCAGAGAAGCAAAACCAACAAAATCCAGCCCTCTGCCTTAAATAAATGCTTTGAGGACATTTGCTGGTGTCAACACCTTCACTGCCAGTGCCATCAAAGACCTGAACATCCTGCTGGCAGCACTGATGTCACCCCCAGGTGACAGTCCCAGCTCCTCTGGTGCCACCTCCAGCCCCACACCCTGGGCCACACCAGGATGTCCCAGCCCTCTCCTCTCTCCCTGCACAGCAGCTTTAAGGCCCTCATCATCCACAGGGGAAAAAAAAAACCCAAAAAACACTTCCAAGAGCTGAATTCCCACCTCTGCCTACCCTGGACTCCAATTTCTTTGTGGTGCCATGCCAGGACAGTGAGGGAGTTTGGGATGGCTCATCCCTTCCCTGAATTTTGGGTGGAAGAGCCCAGCACCACAATGATTTTCAGCCAGAAAACCTCTGACCTTGTGGGATGAGAGTTACTTGGATGGATAATCAACATCAAACACATCAAAACCTAAAAGGACAGGAGGCCAAACCCCCCCCCCCCCCCCCCCCCCCCCAGATCAAGCAGTGGGAAAGGGATGCTCCCATTCCACTCAGGGAACGTTTCCCGAGGATTCATTGGGAAGAGCTGCAGGAAATCCCTCCCTTTCCCTCTGAAGCTGCTGGGACACCTTCCCCCAGCTGCCAGCCTTGCTGTGGAGCTGGAAAAGCTGGGGAATGAGGCACAGGCAGGAGGAGATTCCTCCTTTCAGCAGGCGCAGGAGGGAGGCAGAGCCCGGGGCAGGGGCGGAGGAGCAGAGCAGCACGAATGGGGATGGAGCCAGCGGCACCCCCGGGCAAATCCCGCCCGTGGAAAACCCTTCCAGGGCTGCCTTTAGCCAGAAACCACGAGACTGGAGGAAAATCTCACCGTGCTCCATCTCCAGGAGGAGCCTGCGGGTGAAATTTTCCAGGGCAGCACCTGCACAGCCCTGCAGGCACCTGTGCTGAGCATCCACGGGGTGGAGCACGGGATGGACACTGTCCATCCTCCCTCCTGTTCCAAAATACCCCAATATTGTCACTGTCCATCCTCCCTTCTGCTCCAAAATATCCCAATATTGGCACTGTCCATCCTCCCTCCTGTTCCAAAATATCCCAATATTGGCACTGTCCTCCTGCTCCAAAATATCCCAATATTTTCACTATCCATCCTCCCTCCTGTTCTAAAATATCCCAATATCCTGGGATTGACAGCATCTATCCTCCCTCCTCCTCCAAAATATCCCAGGATTGACTCTGTCCATCCTCCTTCCCTCTCCAAAATATCTCGGGGTTGTCACTGTCCATCCTCCCTCCTGTTCCAGAATATCCCAGGATTCCCAATATAGACACTGTCCATCCTCTCTCCTGTTCCAGAATATCCCAGGATTCCCAATATAGACACTGTCCATCCTCTCTCCTGTTCCAGAATATCCCAGGATTCCCAGCTGGGCCTTCCCCCAGCTCCCAGTGCCTCTGTGGAGCAGCAGCTGTTCCACAGCACCATGGAGATCCTTTCTCTCTCCCCTCCATGTGTTCAGACCGTGAAATATCCCAAGAATTTGGACTTGGAACCAGGGTGGTGAAAGCACCAGCAGAGCCTGTGGGCTGCAAATCCCCCCCTCCTTGTCCCTTGGGGTTGGAATTTGATGATCCTTAAGGTCCCTTTCTATCCAAATCATTCTAGAATCCTGTGATTCCAAATAATCCCCGATTATGGCACCGAAGTATTGGCTCAGTGCAGGATTTCCCTGCATGTCTGCTCACCCTGCCAGGTGTGGGGTCCCATTGCAGGATCCTGGCTCTTCCCCTCCCACATTTCTGGCCATACAGAAATTTCTGTGGCCTGGAAATCCCAAAGCCCTGGACACCATTCCAGAGGCACTCAGCCATGGGAATGGGGGCACCTAAATCACCTAAAGCACGGCAGGAAAATGAAGCAGCTCAGAGCAGAGAACTCCCACACCTCCCTTTTTCCATCCTCCAGACTGACTCCAGATCATCCAAAGCTGGACCTGGATCAGATCAAAGTGGAAATCCTGGCCCAGGGAGCTCTTGCTGAGCAGGAAGTCTGAGTTCCCAGTTGCTTCCCAGGTGATTTGGGAGCTTGCACAGACCTGTTTGCCCCTCCTCAACAGCAACAGAAACACAGGAATCAGCTCCTGGTGGCCAACTGGAAAATTCCAGCAGCCACGTGCCAAGTTTTTGGGATCCAACCCCGCAGTGGGAGAGGGGCAGATCATGTGGTGGGAGCTCCAGGAGGGGCTGGGGGGGTTGATGAGGACCCCAAATCCCTTCAGCCAGGGGCACCAAAGGAGTCCAGCGGTGCCTGGGGAGCAAATTTCTTGAAGGAGCAGCAGTTTAGGGAAGTGTTTTCCTGCCTAAGTGCATCTTGAGCCCAGCTGGATGTTGTTTGTAGCACGGAGGAGCTTTCCAAAGAAAGAAAAAGGCTTTAGGAACGTAGGTAATGTAAAAAAAAATCATTTATTTGCTATGAAATCAGCAGCAGCGTTCAGCCCAAAGGCCATTGTTGTGTGGTTTGAAAGAATTGGGATAAGTTTGAAAGAATTATTGATAAGCAGTTATAGCCCATGGCCAGCTGAGGGGAAGAGGCTAAAATGAGGAATTAAAATGACCTGAGCTGTTGTATGAATAATTAGGACAAGCAGCTGCTCTCAGGAATGATTTCCAATACCATTTCTGAGGAGAAATAAAATCTATAAAATACACATTTTCCCCTCCACAATCTTAATGCCAGCCTTTACTCCTTGCAAATTTATAAACATAATTGCATTTCTGCCATTAACTCCATTTTTATCAGTTGTTCTGTGTTCAAATGAGATTCCAAATCACAATCCTCATTTATAATCCCACACCTGCTGACCTGGAAAGGATTGCTCCAAAATTCAGCTTTAAAAAAAAAAAAAAAAAAAAAAAATCGAGGATTTAGCCCTAAAGAGACATTTTGGATGGAGAGGCTTGGCAAATGAAACTCTCCATTTATCCACAGAGGAAATTTCACATCTGGAATCCCAGAGCTCAGCACTGCCCCAAACTCAGAGCTCTGGGTGGTCTTTAATTTGAACAAGGAGTTCAGTGCTTTATCCAGGACTGTTCCCTCCCATTCCCACCCTGCAGAGTGGCAGCATTTACCCCAAAACCTTCCTGAAAACGCTGGTTTGAATCCCAAATCCACAATTTTAGGGGACGGTGATGGGCAGCCCATCTTCACTGAGAGCAGAACACCACGAGTTTTCAGGTAGAAGAGATAATTAATGCTTTAATTAGAACCCAGGCAAAACGAAAATATTTAACAGGTACCTCCCAAACAGAAAAAAAAAAAAAAAAAAACCAACCAAAAACCAAAACACCAAAACTCCCAAACAAACAAACAACGAAACAAAAATACCAACAAAAAAAAAAACCAAAAAACCAAAAAAACCCCAACTAACTCTTTCAGGAGTTCGATTTTCCCCCTAGAAAAGACAAATCACAACACTCAGAAATAGAAACTCCCACCCCCTTGAGGCTCAGCATCTCTCTGGGCATTCAATTCTCCCAAATCCCAGCGATCCACTGGGAATTCCAATCGGATTTTTCTGCCGTGAGGTGGCCCCAGGACCTGCCCCAAGAGGAGGCAGCACAAGGTGGGGTTTGTTTTTGTGCATGTTTGGATGTTTCACGGCTCTGTTGAAGAGAGGAAATAACTTTATAAAGGGACCAGACTTTCCACTCCTCCTCTTTTTCCAGCCTTGTCGCCTCCTCTCCAGCTCCACGGTGATGAGGCCAAGCCTTGGATGTGTTTGAGCCACCCCAAGCCGTGAAATTGAGGAGAAATTATTTTGTGCTGCGTGCTGAGGAGCCTGAACTCTGTCCCTGTGTGTGCCCGGTGCCAGCCTGGGGGACAGCAGGAGCTGCCATTCCCTGCTGCCATCCCAGGGCTGGATCCCCCCCCCCTGGCCCTCTGCTCTGCCCTGGCTCAGCCTAAACCCAGATAATCTGTCTGGACTCCACAGAAAATCCCTGGGGATACACAAAGTGTGCTCTGAAACCAGGAGCTGCCCAGCAGCAGGGAGCTGGCACTTCCCTCTGAGCTGCACAAGCCCTGAAGAAGTTCCTGAATTCCCCCAAAAACTCTGAAGTTCCTAAATCCCCCCAAACCCTGAAGAAGTTCCTAAATTCCCCCAAAAACTCTGAAGTTCCTAAATCCCCCCAATCACTGAAGAAGTTCCTAAAATTCCCCAAGCCCTGAAGAAGTTCCTAAATCCCCTCAAACCCTGAAGAAGTTCCTAAACTCCCCCAAGAATTGAAGTTCCTAAATTCCCCCAAGTCCCGAAGAAGTTCCTAAACTCCCCCAAGAATTGAAGTTCCTAAATTCCCCCAAGCTATGAAGAAGTTCCTAAATCCCCCAAACCCTGAAGAATTCCTAAATCCCCCAAGCTATGAAGAAGTTCCTAAAATCCCCCAAGCACTGAAGTTCCTAAATTCCCCCAAGCTATGAAGAAGTTCCTAAATCCCCCCAAACCCTGAAGAAGTTCCTAAATTCCCCCTGACCCCACAAAGGCTTCACTGAACTCCACAAATTTCATTTTCCAGCTCCACTTTGTCCATTGTCGTCGTGACTGAAGAGTCAAGGTCACAAATTTACAGAGCTCCAGAGGTTCAGCTTGGCTGCCTGATCCCCAAATTTTCCTCCACACCCCTGGGGGGTTCATTTTGATTGATAAGAGATGGTATCAGAATAAATAAAAATGAGATAAGGAAGGGCAAGGCCCATCTGGAATTAAATCTGGTCGAGAACAGCAAAAAGAGCTTCTTCAAATGCATCAATAACCAAAGAAAAACTGAGGGAAATGTTCATCCAAGCACACCCAAAATCATCATCATTTCAGAATTATTCCCAGGTCTAGGAATGGATTAAAACATCCCAAGACATTTTGGTTGCATCATCCTCTAGTTGCCCTTTAAAAAAAAAAAAATCAACTTAATGCCTACAGATTTTCCTTTAGCAAACAATTTTCATCCCTGTTTTCCCACCTCTAATATTCCTTCCAATTAACCACAGCACACAACTCATCCAAGCAGCTCTTCCCAAATTCCTAAATTTCGTGGCAAATCCCAAAAAAAAAAAAAAAAAAAATCCCATTCTGTGGGTTTCCCTTTGATTTCCCAGGATTACAGGTTCATTCCACCCTTCTGGAAGGACAAACCCTTCCATTTGTTGGCTCTGGCTGGAAATGAGGAGAAATAAATGAGGAGAAATGAGAATTCAGGGAGCTGTGTGCACCACCCAGCCGTGCTGAGGCACTCCACACAAGAGGCCACAGTCTCCCTAAATACAGAGAGGGAAAAAAAAAAAAAAAAAAATTCCATCATTTTTGGGGATGAATCACTCGAGGAACCCAATCCAGCTCCGAGTGGGCTCTGCCCTGACTCATTTTCTTTTCTCATTTTCATTTCTCAGCCCAATGTTTCCAGTCAGGCACCTTCACTCACATCACCTTTCCACAAATCCCCTCTCCCTCCTCTCCCCACTGAGTTTTCCAGCTCTGGGAAGAGCCAGGCCCAGCTCTCAAGTCAGGGACATTTTTTTTTCCTGGGCACACAAATCATCCACCCACGTTTACCCAAAAGAGCATCTCAGGTCAGCTCTGCTCCTGCTGCTGGTCCTCAGCCTCTTATTCCAGCTGGAATTTTGTGATCCAGCACCCAAAATCCATTATTTCTGCTGGAATTTCATCCCATATCCATTATTTCAGCTGGAATTCCAGGATCCAGCACCTAAAATCCATTATTTCAGCTATAATTCCAAGATGCAGCAGCACAAATCCATTATTTCAGCTGGAATTTCATTATCCAGAACCCCCCCTATCCATTATTTCTGCTGGAATTCCAGGATGCAGCATCACAAATCCATTATTTCAGCTGGAATTCTGAAATTCCAGGATCCAGCACTCAAAATCCATTATTCCAGCTGGAATTCCAGGATCCAGCACCCACTGTCTATTATTTCAGCTGGAATTCCAGGATCCAGCACCCACTGTCTATTATTTCAGCTGGAATTTCATTATCCAGCACCACATATTAATTATTTCAGCTGCAATTCCAGGATGCAACACCACAAATCCACTGAGGTCATCACCAGGTGAGCCCTCAGATGGGTTGATCACCTCTGGCTGAATTATTTTTTAAACCCAGCCCTTGTTTTATTCCCAGTTCAGTTCCACACCAGATCAGCACCTTGAAACCTCACCATGACTTCTTTTAAAATCGATTTCTGCATTTCTGTGAGAAGTCCAAGGAGCTTTGGCCACACATCCTCAAGAGCAGCAGTGCAAATTATCCAGCAGCATTTCCCATCCCTTGGAGTCTCTGATCCAGTGAAAAACCAGCCCAAATCCTCCTTTCCTGAGGTAACAGGAAAACATTGATTTGCTTTTCCTTTTTACCTTCAGCCCCTTCCTCAGAGGGTTGGAGAGCTCTGAAAGCACTGAATTAATTATAACACTGCATGTTATAATTTCATTTTTGGGGGGGTTTGATTCACTTGGTGTCATTAAGGATTTCTACAGATTTATAGAGAGAACACCCAGATATATCCAAGGCCTTCAAACAGCTCCTAAATATTAAATAATAGAGATCAGCACAATGGAGTGGGCACAGGGATGGGTTCTCCTGCTCCTGATCAGGAGCAGATATTTGAGTTTTCACTGCTGGGGATCCCAGCACCAGGAATTTGGCACTGGAGCCCCCCCAGAAGGGCTGGGACAGAGACCCAGGACCCAAACTGGGACAAGTTCCTTCCTAAGTCAGAGGAAAGGAGTTTCTGCTGAGTCCCTTCCACCTCTGGACACCCCAAACCCCCCTCAGAACTCTGCTGGAGATTTCTTCTTCCAAGCCTCTCCACAAATCCACAGCCTGGGGTTACCTTAGACCTGTCCTAAATCCCCTGCTGAACTTCAGACTCTCCCTTTCCACAGAATCAAAACCCCAGTGAGGCAGCAGAGCCTTTTCCAGCTCATTCCAGCTCCCATCCCTGTGCTTCCCCATTTCTGGGTGCTTTTCCCCATTTCTGGGTGCTTTTCCCCCTTTTCCTGCCTGTCCTGTGCCTGTCCCCAGCTCCTTTCCCTCTGGCCATGGCTCAGTGGCCATAAATCAGGTTTGTGTTTCACAGAGGCCACGGGGCTTCCAAGAATTAAGTTTTGTTTGAACTGGAGGATGGTTTTAGTAAACCAAACAAACTCCTTGACCTGACTTGTACTGCAGCAGAACCAGCCCTGGCTGCAGCAGGAAGGTATTTTATTCAAAAAAAAAGTCAAGTGAAAGAGCTTCTGGTGGCACTGCTGAGGGAATGGAAGGTCTGAGGAGACACCCTCAGCTCAGACATTCTCCTGGGTCCAGTTCTGATCTCTGTGAGGGCTCTTTATGCAATGCTGGCAGCCCTTGAATTGCCATTTTGCACTTTAAGATGCTTTTCTTGGTGTCATGTTTGGTCCCACTGAGCAGTTTTTCCTCTCCTTTGGGTTTCTGGTCTCAGCAGCAGGATTATATGGGTATTTTTTATTGTATTTCAGCCAGCTGAGATGCTCAACTGATTTAATTTGGTTGCATCAAAGGCCAGGAGGCTTCAGCCGTTCCTGCTCACAGCACCTCTGCCCCATCCCTTCCTTTAAAATGTCAACTCTTCATCACCAAACATGACAGATTTCACTGCCAGGATGATCATAAATCCTATTCATAACTGGCCTTTCACTCTGCAGCCTCCAAGACCCACAGAAAACCCAATCCCTTTCCAGGAATGCTTTTCCATTCCATTCGTTCCCAGCTCCTGCAGAGCCCTCAGGATTTGTTACTGAAGTTCCATAAATGGG
Organism: Sturnus vulgaris; assembly: GCF_052056855.1. Taxonomy (NCBI): domain Eukaryota; kingdom Metazoa; phylum Chordata; class Aves; order Passeriformes; family Sturnidae; genus Sturnus; species Sturnus vulgaris. The sequence goes on from NC_142264.1 coordinate 3,112,586, forward strand.
ACTCAACTCCAACCCAAGAGCAGAAATTCTGGGACTCTTTGCCCCAGTTCTGTGCTCAGCTCTTCACTCCAGGGATATTTTAGCTCATATCCCACTTTTTTTTTTTTTTTTTTTTTTTTTTTTTCTTTTTTATTTATTTATATATATTTTTTTAAGGAGCTGTGTATTTTTAAAAGCCAGCCGAGGAGCTCCAGCTGAAGGATTCAATTGACAAAGGTCAGCAGCAAACATGACTAATCCATTATGCTGTTAAACAACTCAACATGCAGGGGTTAATCAATGCTAGCCCAAGGTCTAATCCCTCTTTCTGCTAAATAACTCACTGAAAACAAACTCTGCCTGCTAATGTCCTGCAAAGGAAGATAAATGCACACCAGGCTCCAGGAGGTTCAGTTTTCAGGGCTCTCAGCTCCTCCAAAACCTGACTACTGTCAGCCTGGCCAGATGTTATTCCCATCCTTGCAAGGAGAGGGATTAAGGGAAGGTTTGGTGGCATCCTGCCAGCTTTAAAAAAAAAAAAAAAAAAAAAAAAAAGATAAAATAATAATTCAGAGTGCTGGATTGCTCCCCAAGCTGGGTTAGCTGGGCTGTCCTGCACAAAGCCAGGCCTTATTCCCAGGGGATATTCCCTATTCCTGTGCCCCCTCCCTGTTGATAGCCCCGATTTGGGCTTTTCCAGCGTGGTGATTTCATGCTGCTCATCAATGTCCCCCTGCTCACGGGTGTCCGTGGGTGAGCAGGGAGAGGAAGCCAGAGCTGCTGGACTCGTGCAGTTCTCACAGACCCTGAAATGCAATCAGGGACAACCGAGGGGCTCCCCTGTGCTGTCCCTGCTGCTGGGAGCCTTTGCTCCATCAGGATCAGGTTCAGGAGGGGTTTGGGAGATCTGGGATTTCCTTCCCCAAGGACAGAGCTCCTGGCATCACCAAGGTCTGGGAAATCCCAGCACAGGAGCAGTGGTGCCTCCTGATTTTCCTTCTCACACCTCTGGGGTGGAGTTTTCCCCTCCAAAGGGAGCAGAAACTTTCCTTTGACATTTCAAGATGTTGGGAGGAGACTGATCCCGGTTTAGGCTCCACGGTATTGGAAACACAAAAGTGAATTTGTCTTTAAATCCTTCCGTGCCCCACTGATTTTAGGGCAACCTCGCAAAACTCCTTGGAATTCCTGCAGGTGATTCCAGCTTTGAACAAATTCCACGAGCAGGGATTGATTCTCTGGCTGCACAAACTCAGATGCCACATTTTCCTTTTTTCCTGGCCGTGCTTCCACCACCAATAAATCAGGAAAAACTTTGGGCTGTGCCCATCCTTGTGTTTGTCACACCCAGTGCTGCATCACTGCAGTAAAACACCTTTTTCTCCAAATCCCTCACTGTCACACATCAACAGCCTCTTTATGCCTTACAAATTGTGCTCAATTCCTGAGGAAAAAATGATTAAAACAAAACCATTTTCTCAGCTGCTTCCACTGCAAGGGGCCCTCAACTTCCAAATAATTTCACTTTTCATCAGGACTCTCTGAGTAACCTGCAGGAGGGTTGCTGCTGGGTTAAGCACCCAAAAACCTCATTATTTTCATTATTTTTCTATTTTTTTTTGGTACATTTTTGGGAATTGCAAAGTCCACAGAGTGGCTCCATGGGGAATTTTGCTGCTTCTTCCCCTCTGAGCCCTTTATAAAGCATTAACAAACAACCAGTTATCAATTAACAATTATCAATTAATTATCCCCAACTCCTCCCCCAAACATCAAAGTCATTCATGACAATTTTCTCAGCTGTTTCCACTGCAAGGGGCCCTCAGCTTCCAAATAATTTCACTTTTCATCAGGATTCTCTGAGTAACCTGCAGGAGGGTTGCTGCTGGGTTAAGCACCCAAAAATCTCATTATTTTTCTAAATTTTTTTTTTTTTTTTACATTTTTGGGAATTGCAAAGTCCACAGAGTGGCTCCATGGGGAATTTTGCTGCTTCTTCCCCTCTGAGCCCTTCAGGACCATCTCGAGCTGATAGACCTGATAAGAAACCGTGATTCCAAAGCAGAATAAGTCTAAAACAAACCCTTTAAACACTCCCCAAAATTTCAAATCTCCTCTGAAAGACCCCAGGGTGGAGCAGGAGGCGACAAATGTGAAAAGCAGATGGGAGAGGGGAGGAAATTGGGATTGCAGGAGACAAGGAAAGGGAGGGCAGAGCAGCACCTGCCCTGCTGGATCCTGGTGTTTTCTCCCCAAAAATCCCCCCTGGAGCAGGGCAGGCACCCCAGACAGGCACCTTTGTCCCCACAGCTTTGTCCCCATCACAGGAAACAGTGTGACCTGGGAAATGCCAGGACACAGCAGCAGGGACTGGGATGAGAACTCCCAGCCACGAGATTTGCACAATTCCTGCCTGGAATGGCCAGGATAACCCAGGGGGAAAAAACATCTCACAGTCACTGGATGGGGGAAAGAATTGAGAATATTTCCCACTTCTTCAGCTGTTGGAACCCTGAAAGTTTTGAACTTTCTGTGCTTTCTGACCCTGAGCCCCAAAAGAACATTGCTTTTGACTTGAGGCCTTGGAGGAGCTCCTAAATTTGAGTAATAAAATCATTGGTGTGTAGTTTGAATAAAAGTGTGTGATATCACATGTTAAAGGGTTTGGAATTTGGGGTTTTGGAATATAGATGGAAGTTTTAGGGCATTTTCTCTTTTTCTTCCTTGTTCCTTCTTCTGTTTCATGATTTCGGGGAGTAGTTTTTGGTTGGTTAGAAAATCCTGCAGTGAGAGTCACAGGTGTTTGGTTATTGGGTGAAAAGCATAAATAATATAAATGTTAACTTTTAATTGAATAATTAGCCTTTAAATGGCTTTGTAACTAGCTAGATACCCCTCCATTTTCTCACTTTTAACTTGTTAGCTAAAAGTACTAAAAAATTCTCTGTACTTTTGAGATAAGATTTAACAACCAACCGAGTCTGAACAAGAAAAAAATGTCTCTCGATTTTCAGTCCTGACCCTGAATAAAGGCAGAAGAAAAAAGAAGATGCACGAAAAAGTGGTGCAGTTTTCACTCAGTGAATCAATCCCTGAAGCTGAGCAGCAGTTCCTGCACTGCCTGCAAATGTTCTGTTGAGAAAAACCCCGAATTTGGATATTTTGGGCTGCAGAAGTGATGCAGAGCACAGATTTACACCTGACCTCCTCCTCCTGCCCAGCCAGGGCAGAGAAATGAGAAATTTCCACAAGGTTCAGTGGCAGAGAGCAGAGCTTGCCAACCCCAAAGGAAGCAAACGTGTCCAAATCATCCTCAGACAGCTCTGAAAAATATCCTGCAAATCTTCCACCTGTGGTTTCCATTGATCCAAACCAAGGCAGGATGGAGGGAAAAAACTCAGAGGTGATTGTTTTTTCTTTTTTTTTTTCAGGCATTTTTTCAGCTTTAATTCAGTGCTGATTTTGGGGTGCAGGATTTGGGTGCCTGGGCAGTGTTGAATTGAAATTGCTCAGTCACATCATAGAAAATTGAGGGATTTTGGGCACATTTTGTGCTTGTTCAGCTGTGTTTTAATGCAAGATGTGCTGGCCCAACCCTTTCCCAACATGCTGGGCCTCTCATTTATCTGCTGATTTATCTCTGATTTATCTCTGATTTATCTCTGATTTATCAGTTGATTTATCTCTGATTTATTTCTGATTTATCAGTTGATTTATCTCTGATTTATCTGCTGCCAGCATCTGATAAACCATATCTGTGTCTTCATCATTTCCATGCACTGAAATCCCATGAAGACAGCAGGATAATATTTGGATATTTTGTATCTATATCTATATTCATATGTATTTATGCATTTGCATATCTATATATTTTATATTTCACATATAAATTTATTTATATCTATCTATACTTTCTATCTATTTATATTAAAATTTATATCTAATTATATTATTTTGGAATTGTATTTTTCCCAGCTGTCACCGTGGCTGCAGCAGCTTTTAGGGCCGAGCAGAAATTCAGAAACACAAACTGTGCCAGGGGAACAGCAGCAACTCAATCCTTGCTGCCACAGGTCTTGGAATAAATCAGATTTTTCACCCTGTCATGGCTTTTCCTGGTGGCACTGCCACCGTCTTTTCCCAATGTTTTGGAAGTGTCTCTTCCCTGGATTTAGTCTGGAAAAATCCCCATATTCAGAGGTGAGAGACAAGACTCCTGCCACACTTCAGGGAAAGGTGGAAAGACGAGGTGAGTGCCATAAAAAATGTTTTTTCTCTGGAGCTTGTTAAAATCCTGCATGAAAATTGGGAACTTCTGGAAACCAGGCAGCATGAATATGGATTTAAAAAAAAAAAAAAAATACAAATATTTCTGTTTTACATCAGTGGAAGAGCCAAACATGAGCATTTTCAGGATATTTAGGAAGGTTTAATTAAATTTTTTTTCCAAGGAAAAAACAGCACAGCACATCAACCTCCTCCAAGAGCTGAATTATTCCTGGCTTTGCCATTTCCATCACTGATTCTTCCAGAGCTTTGACAACAGTGCAGCTCCAGCTGACAGCACACAGTGGGAAAAGCCAGGGCCAACCTCAATCCCACCCTGGGGAATTCACCCCATCCCCTTCCCTGCCTCCCAAAACCATCCAAGAGATTTGAATTTCTCACAGCTTTTGACACAAGGAGAGGGAAAAAAAGGGAATTTTTTTTTTTTTTTTGCCTTGCCAAACACATCCTGCAGCTCCAAGACACCGTAATGAATCCACCAGCCCTCTGAGAAATCCTATGGAAAAAAGCTGCAGCCCTCCAGGCTCTTGGACAAAGTTTCCTTTTTCCCCTTGTTAGAGCTGGGATGGACACAGGGAACAGCTGGGACCTTGTTTGGGTTTTTAACAAGAGCAATCCATTTAATGAAATGGGAAATTTATGAGCTGCTCAACCTTAGGAATGGTGAAGTTCAGGGACTCTGAGATGCACGGGGATCTCAGTAATGGAAAATTTGTCTTCTCCAGGATCTGTGAGCTGCAAGGAAGAAACCCTGAAGCCCTCAGGGGTTGATGTTCCACATAAGACAGAAGGGACATCGCAGTTGTGACCTGGAATATCCCACTGCCAGCATTCCCACCGCCCTCCCCAGCTGGGATTTCCATTTCTTCTGGGCTTTCAGTTCCCTTGACTGCCTCCAGCAGCACCAGCCTGGAGCTGTGGGGATCAAAGCTGCAGCTCCAAGCCCAATTTCAGCTCCGAGATTGTAAATCCATGAGCAGAATTCCCCCTACAATGGGAAAAGCTGCCCAAGGCTTTGGGAACAGGGGATGAGCAGTGCCTCCCTCCCTTCCCCCTCCAAAGAAAGGTCCCAAAAAAACCTTGAAGAAATAAATCCCGTGGTAATGTTGCAAAAATTGAATACCTGGTGTGAGGAAGGAGCTGCCAAGACACTGACTGTGAGACAGAAACCAGCCTGCTCAGAAATCCCAGGGCAGGAAATCCATCCCAGGAGGTAACAGACGGTTCCTTTGCTACTGTAAATAGAGCTTTTCATTCTTCTGGAGGGTTTGGAGGCCAAAACACTGTCCCAACGTGCTGGAAAGTGTAAGTCAGTGTCTCATTTCTCTGCGGAGCAGGAACATTCAGCAGGCAGGGCAGCACAGATGGATTCATTCTTCCAGGGAGCTGGCAGGGGAGGGAGGACACACATCCCAAAATCCCCTCTCACAGGGTGGAAAGAGCTGACACTGAAGGGGCAGAGGTCCAGGATGTGCCTCTCTTGGCTAAACTCTGCAAGGTGACACGTTTGGGGGATTAGAAATGGTTTTTCAAACCCTGCTTGTGCCTTTTTCCTGTGTTTCTGAAGCTGGGAGGTCTCTGTGGCTCCTGCCTCGCACCAAGGGGGTGGCACAGGGTTTGTCCCGGGCAGGAAATGATTTAGGGGAGCTCGAAGAAGGAAAATGCTCCTTTTGCCTTCATTGCCAGGCTGGGAGCCCTGCCCAGCTGCTGCAGCACCCTGTGAACGACGAGCCGATCCCAGAATTTCCCAAACACCCCCAGACAGAGGGATTCACTTTCCAGAGGAGTTTCCTGAGGAAATCCCAGTTTTAGGAGAGGAAGGGAGCACCCATCATCCTACCACGGAGCAGGGCCTGGCTGGACCAGCTGTGGGCAGAAAAAAGGAGAATTCTGTCCTGTAAAAACTTCCCTCACCCTTTCCAGTCCCTCTGGCAAGTGCTGAGGGCAGGATTTGCATTTTGGTACCCAGAGCCTGCAGCCAGATGTGCTCCTAAGCTGATGTTTGTGCTTGTTCTGCTCAGAGCCAAACCCACCACGTCTCCATAGCACAATGCATTATTAGTAATTTATTATTTTAAAATGAAAAAAAAAAAAAAAAAAAGAAGAAGAAGAAAAAAAGGGGAAATAACTCAGCAGGGAGAGGTAGAAACTTTAATTTAGCGGCGCAAAGGCTTGGCTGGAAGTTCCTGGAGTTATGAAGATGAGGTAATTCTGACGTAGGTGAGAGGTGAAGGTGGAGCTTGTCCTTGCAGAAAGGGTTCAGGGCCCCCCTGGCACCTGAGGCTGCACCCCTGGCTCTGCTGCAGCCACAGAAACTCTGGGATGATCCCCCCTGTGCCCTTCCAGCCCCATCCCATCCAGATGTTTGAATCTGGATCCCGGAGAGGAGAGGAGAGGAGAGGAGAGGAGAGGAGAGGAGAGGAGAGGAGAGGAGAGGAGAGGAGAGGAGAGGAGAGGAGAGGAGAGGAGAGGAGAGGAAGGCTCAGCCCTGCTGGCACACACAATCCTCTTGGTGCTTTTCCCTGGATGGTGATTCATGGGACAGCAGCCTTTGGGTCAAGGCTTTATGTCTGGATTTCATCTCAGCTCTGCTCTGTGTTCTTCACATGACCTTTGGCAGAATCTTTCATTGCTCCACGCTTGGGCTGTTCTAAAAAACGAGCAAATGGCTTTTTTTTCTCTTTTCTACCGCCCCTTACCTCATCTGGGTAACTCCCCTGGAGTTTTGCTCTGGCAGCTCCCTCTGACCATGCTGGGAATCCACAAGGAATCCCCAAATCCCCCTTAAAAAAAAGGATGTGAACAGATGGATCAGCTGCAGGTGAAGATTTGCCCTCTCTGGAGCAGCTCAGTTTGTTCAACCCAGCAGGATTTTGTATTTCTGGTGTGACAAAAAGTAAAAACATTCCCTAAAATCATCCCCCCTCTGTGCAGCCTGTGCCCAGCTCAGGTCACTGCTGGAAGTGGAGGGTGCAGCCAGAGCTGGGGTTTGTCTGGTTCTTCCTCAGCAAAGACAGGATTTCCATCCCATGCTTTAGCAAGGAAATGCCATTCCTGCTCGTTCCAATTTGGGAGCAGCTAAATAAGAAGTAACTCGAGTGAGGATAATTGCTGGCTGGTAAATAGAGGAGGCAGAACTATTGCAGCAGACAAATTGAGCCCTTCATGGTCATTATATGATGATTTTATGGGAAATTCCCATTTTCAGATGGGTTTCATGCAAAAACCTCTCCAGGAGAAGATCCAGGCACACCTTGACCTCAAAGCCAAATGATTTTTGTGCTGCTTTATCCTCACTTGTTGATGACCAAATGGAGGAAAAGAGCTGGGATTAAATCTGAGACAGCAGCACAAATTCCCCCAGTTTGAGGTGCTGGGGAAGGGTTTTGGTTTTAGCCTGGAGAGATGCAAACACAGAGGCAGTTTGGGATGGTGAGAATCCCATCACAAAATGGTGGGATTGGGAAATAAATTCCTGCAGTGGGGTCTGCAGTGGTGGGAAAAGGTTGGATGCAGCTGGGTCACCCAGAGCAGGAATTCCTGCCTGAGGATTTGGGGTTGGTGGATTCCAAACCGGGGTCATGGAGCATTTCCATGTGTCAATCAGTGCCAGGGAGATGCTGGCATGGGAGGAAAGATTCTCATTTCCTTGAGCAATTGGGATTGCATTTTAATGTTCCTCCAGGATGCAGCACACAGAGAGCTCCTCCTGGCATTTTGTGCACCCAAAAATAAATTTTTTTAGGGGAACTCCCCAATGCCAGGTCCCTGGGTGCCAGTCTGTGGCCGTGAGTATTAAATCAGAATGGATTTATTGATAAATCCAGAATGGATTTGATGACCAAGCAGAGGAAGGGGAACCTGAGAAATCCCTGCCCCAGGACAAACCCTGAGTGTGGAATTTGCTCCCAGCTCGGTGGAGGAGCCAGACTCTCCTTTAAGTGGATTTCTTGTTCCTGTGGGATTCCTCTTCTGTGCCAACCAACCTTGAAACACGATTGAGGCAGAAGGGGCCGTTCCAGCCAGCGACCCTAAAAAATCAGTGGCATCTAATTCACTTCTCCAGGAAGGCTTTTGGAACCCTGGCATATGGAAGGGGCTGTAAAAATCCATCTCCTGCTCCATAACCCCTGTCAGTGCACGAGTTAATTGCCCATCAATATGCCAGGGTTTTATGGGGCAATTCCTTCTCCTGCACTCCAAGGAGCAAGCTGTGGAAGGAGAAAATATAAGAAAGTTTCTTTGTTGTTTTCTGGCTTATTTTAAGCTTTCCCTGAATTGGTGTTTGTTTGTTTTAAAGCCCCCTTTGGTGCAGGTGGCATCTTGGTACAATATTCAGCTTTGAAGGAGAAATGTGGCTGCTCTGGGGCTGAGGAGCTGCTGAAGGAATCAGGGACAGATGAAAAAACTACAACTGTGCTCCTTCAGAGGAAAAAAAAAATTCTTTTTTTATGTGCTCAAGTGCACCAGCACAAGCAGGCAGTGCTAGATTCTGATTTTGATTAATAGTTGGCTGGAGATAATCTGCAACTATTGGGGATTAGGGAAACAGTCCTCTGACATGGAAATCTTGGAAGGGAAAATCTGCCCGTGAGCCAAAAAGCTCCAGCACCAGCCTAGGAGCAAAACAAGAAATGAAAATTGCTGTGGACAGAGCCTCAGATGGTGACAGCAATGCTGGGACCTGTGTGCCATCCATGGGCTTGGGAATTCTGAGGGCTGATGGAATTGGAAGCAGGGAACATCAGGTGGTGTCTCCTCATGCTGTTCTAAGTGGATTTGAAATTATTTTATTCACATCAAAGGTTTAAAAAAAATAAAACCCCACAGCAGTGCCCCCCACACCCCCTGTGCTGCTGGAGCTGCTGGAGAGGAAGCTGAGCTGACTGCAGGTGATTCCCAAAATCCTACACAGATGGGATTAAAAAAAGAAAAGGAAAAGGAAAAGGAAAAGGAAAAGGAAAAGGAAAAGGAAAAGGAAAAGGAAAAGGAAAAGGAAAAGGAAAAGGAAAAGGAAAAGGAAAAGCTGCAGGTGGGTTTGGTTACCTGCATTCATCAAATCTCACTGATTTGGGCCTAGAAGAAAAGTTGTAGAGTTGTTCTAGTTGTTATAATTACATAGTTGTTAGAGTTGTTATAATTATATAGTTGTTAGAGTTGTTATAATTATATAGTTGTTAGAGTTGTTATGTAGTTGTTAGAGTTATATAGTTGTTATAATTATACAGTTGTTATATTGGAAGCTGAACTGGGATCACTGGAAGCTGAACTGGGACAAACTGAGTCTCTTGTTGCCCAAAACCCCACTGAGAGACCCCAAACCTGTAGGGCAGAGCTGCTCTGAGCAAAGCATCTCCTCTGCCTGGATTTCAATTCTCCAAGAGTTGTGGGTGCTTTATATCCCTGGGGAATCATTCCCAAAGCTTAATTACACTCCCTGTAATGAAAGCACGGCCTATTTTGCCTTTTTATTTCCTGTGGATGTGTTTTGGAGGGAGGAGGAGGAGGAGCTGGATCAGGTGCTGGGAAGATCATTAGGAAAGTGCACACAGCCAGGGCTGATTTCTTCCCTTTGATATGAAAATAACTCCCTGGGGAATATTTAGGAGCTTTGCTCAGGTCTCTGAGAGCAGGGCTGACCTCAGCTGATTGCATTCTCAGACAAAAAAATCATCTGAAAACCACGTGGTTCTTCTCCAGCAAGAATTTGGACAATCATTTCCTGCCTGGGAGAAAGGTGATGCTGGTGTCTCTGGAAAGAAATCAGCCAGGGGATGCATTTCTGCACAAATCCAGGCTGGGACAGCAGCAAGGGGCTTTCCCAATTTTAGGAATATAATCACCAGGGATCAGGAGTGGGGCTGGCTCCCACAACTGCTCAGATTCTTGAGAAATCCACGAGTTTGTCTGTAAATCTCCAGAGAGATGCACAGACACCTAAACACGTTTGTCTGGTGAAATCTCAAACTGCTCTCGGGGAAATTCCCTTGTTTTGTGTTCATTTCTGAACCACGTTTGTTATAAAGTGACAAATGAAGGTTTCTCTGTTTCATTAGTGTGTGTTTGATGACAGATAATAATTGTCATGATGATTTTATACATTCGTGGGTTCAAGTTTAAGAAGAGATCCCTCATAGATTATTTTTTCTTCAGGCATTAAAGGCATCTGCTTTATGAATGTCTTCTAATAAACCAAGCAGAGGTTTTATAGATTTCTTTAAAATATTAGCCAATTATTGGAACTATACCTGCTGAAACGCAGCAAATCTGTAAGGGGGCTGTACCTACAGCCTCAAATCCTCAATAAATATTGATTTATTAATTTCATTGAATATAAAAATAAATATCCGTTTAATAATCTGGATTCGTGGTCCAACACCCACCTTGCCCAGGACAGGAGGTTTTCCAGTCCCTGGCAAAGATCTGTTCTCCCATGTCCTAGGGGAGAAAGGATCTGCCTCCACATCCCAGTTTCAGAAATGAAGTTCCTTGTTCAATATCCCCTCAGGAATTCAGGGACACCCCTCTGGACCACGAGCATCCCTCCCAGACCTTCCACTTGGATTCCAGCTCAGTTCTGGTGCCAAAATGGGCCCTGGCTGCTCCTTCTCCTCCCCAGCATCAGCACCAGAGACCTCCCCGTGCATCCTTCACTCCCAAGAGCCATCCCGAGGGAATTCCTGGCTCTGGGTATCCCAAACTCTGCCCTGACCTGCACAGAGGGGGAAAGACAATAAAATAAATCCAGCAGCAGCACCAGTGCCAGGCAGAGGGGAGCAGGAGCTGGATTTGCTGGGGGCTGGATCATCCCTGACAGCTCCAGGTCCAGCACGTGCTCCTCAGCCTTGGCTGCTTCCCAGCAAAATATCCCACAAATCCCAACTCCAATCCTGCTTTCCCCATCCCTGGTGTCACAGCTGAGGGGTTTCCTAGAGGTGAGTCCTTGGGAGTGAACATTCCCAGCCTTTGGATGGAGCAGGATTGGCTGGAGGGGTCCTGGCTCCTCAGACCCACAGAGCAGAGCCCGGATTTTGGGGGTCATTGCCCACCCTGAGCCCCTGGGAGAGGCTGTGCCCGGAATTCCTGTGGTGCACACACTCGGGTTTGTGTTGGCCTGCTGCACGTGAGCTGCCAGGGCCAAGGCAAACAGGGGGGGGAGAGAAGTGATTCCAATTATTGGCTGCATGAAAGGCACTGCCACTTCCAGGAAAAACACGGGAGGTGAGATGAGGCTTTTTCCTTTTGTGTGGCAGAGCATGGGGCTTTCATATTTTTCCAGCTCTGGCACAAAGCATCACTTGTGAGCTCTGCTCAGGGATGCAGAGGATAAAAGGCAGCAGCAGAGCTGAGGGTGCAGCCTCCAGGAGAGGAGTGAGAGGTGAATTCATGGAAAAGCCACTGGAATGGCAGAGGAAATGCTGCTCCTGGTGCTGGGAGCTTTGCACAGCTCTGCTGCAGAGCTCCCCATTCACTGAGCATCAGCAGAGCTCAGCCGAGCTGGGAATATCCCAAAGACTTTTTTTACCTGTGGCAGCATCACCAGACCCTTCTTCCTTCTTTCCCTTGGGAATTTTAGCAGCCTTTAACAACACCAGGATGTTCAACCCAGTGATTCCAACTCAGAGACCTCTCCCTGTCCCAGGCCCTGGATTCCCTGCAGAATTAATTTTGCAGCTCAAACCCCTTCTGCACTCAAACTGTGACGTGTTTGCAGCACCAGTGGCCACTGGCAGGGGGGTGGCAGCTGCCCAGGCCCTGCTGGCACTGGGGGCAGGTGTGGGGAAGGAAAAGTCCCCAAATCCAGCAGGTTCCTGCCTGTCCTGCTCCTCCCAAGGCTGTCAGAAGGCATTAGCAGCAGCACTCAGCTCCTCCACTGCCTCGCAGCATCCTCCTCCTTCCAGCTCATTTGCATCTCCCAAGTGGATCTCACGCTGCAGCAATTACTTAGCAAAAAAAAAAAAAAAAAAAGAGGACACTAATTAAAAGGCTCGTTAATGGGGTTACTGCAAGAACCACTTCAGGCAGAGATCTCCCTTTGAGGCAGCAAGCACAGAACAAACGGGGAAGTGGCCTGGGAGTACTGGGGCTGTCCCTGGCCTTCCAGGAAGGAATTCCATGGTGGGGGTTGCCTGGTGAGGTTTGGGATCCCCTGTGAGTGCTGGTGACCCCAGGAACAAAGCTGAGGTTGCTGTGAAATTCAATTACAGCTTCGTGCAGATCCTCAGTGCTGGAATTTGAAATCCCAGAGTTAAGTGCTTTAGGCTGGGGTAGAGCACTCTGGTTTGAGCTGGGATTTGCTGGGTCCATCTCCAGCCTAAGCTGGATCCCAGCCAGCTGCTGCCAGGGGAGGGACAAGGATCACCCCAAACCCTGTGCTAAAAACTGGGGAGGTGTGTGAAAACACCACTAAAACACCAAATTAGCAGTTCTGGAGAGGGGAAGGAAAGGAAAAAGAAAACTCCTGCATGAAGTTCTGCTGCATTGAGGAGAATCCTGCAGTGGGGAAGCTGAGCATGGGCCAGCTGGCCCCAAACCCCCAAGGATGATCCCTCCATGCAGGGATTGCAAAGAGCCACTGGTGGAGAGAGGGAGCAGCAGGAGGAGGCTGGGAAATGCTGCTGGGGACACAGCTGGCAAAGTCCCCTCAGGCTGACACATTTTCCATCCTAAAGGGCCAGGATGCACTGGCCAGACAGCTCTGGCTGCACGGAGCTGGGCTCAGAGGAGAAAATAGCCCCGAGGTTCAGGAGAAGGTCAAGTTTCTGGAGCTCTCTCTGGCATGGGCTGTCCAGTGGTGCCTCCAAGGGAGCCAGGAACATGGGCTGGAGCTTAAGTGGAGGAGACAAGCTCTAATCCCACCACAACCTGCAAAATCACACGGATATAAAAGCACATCCTCACAAATGAGCTCTTTGCAGAGGTTGTTCCCTTCTCTTCAGGCTGACCCTTTCTGGAGATTCCTCTAAGTTTGGTAGCTGGAAAATGGAAAGACATGAAAGAAATGAAGCTTGCATGGGAAAAGAGAAAACAAGGATTTGCTGACCCTTCCCAGGCATGATTTGTCCTGTTAGGTTTGGTTGGTGCTGCTATTTTTATTTGCGTGGTTTCCAATTGCTTTCTCATTCATGAAAAACATGTGCTCCCTGCTCGCTTCAGGGAGCAGGGGAAGTGGTGGGAGAAAATCCATCAGCTCTGTGTGCTCCCATCCCTGCTGCCAGCACAGCAGGGAGGATGAGCCTGGATCCCAGGGGAATTTGCAAGGAGATGTAAAGAGAAAAAAGGAAATTTGGGATGGTGGGGTTGGAGGAGGTGAAGGAGAAGCACCAGGCAAGTTCCCCTGAGACAGGAGGATCTTCAGGGACAGCCTGGTGTGGAACAGAGGCTCTTAATTACCGAGGAATCCGGGCCTCCTTTGGTGTTAATCAGCCCTGGGAGCAGGAAAAGCACGTCAGGAAAATGAAGGTGGCTTTTTGAGACGTGCCCTGCAGGGAGGGCACCACACTGGGTGGGGACTGGGGACAGGCAGGATTTGCTCCAGGATGGTTCTGGATGTCGCTGGAGCATTGGCTGGGGATTTGGGGAGGATTTGCTTTTTGCATGATCAGGAAAGTCCTCCTTGAGACACTCCAATCCCCTCTGTAAAGATCAGGTCTTTTCCCAGCCAGGCTTCCTCTGCACTTTGCACCTGCAGCTCTCTGGACGTGCCAAACCTGAGGTTGTGAAGGTGAAAAAATCCAGAGGATTAGAAAAGGAGAGCTCACAGGGTCACCAACCTCTCCTCAGCAGGAGGGTGAGCTGCCTGACTCCAGAGTTTCTGCCTCCATGGTTTCCAAAACCAGTGGGAGTGAGGGTGGAGTGAGCTCATGGGATCCCAGACTGGTTTGGGATGGAAGGGACCTTAACATTTACCCCATTTCACCCCCTGCCATGGGCAGGGACACCTTCCACTATCCCTGGCTGCTCCCAGCCCTGTCCAACACAACCTTGGACATTTCCAGGGAAGAATTTCTTCCCAATACCCAATTTAAGCCAGACCAGATATAAGATTCTCCATCTGGCCCAACTGGCTTGGGATAAACCTGAAGAAGGAGTGCAGGAAGGGCTGGCTCAGAGGTTCCCACCTCTGTCCTGGACAGGAATTGTTGGAGTGCCAAGCCCTCAGGTGGTGGCACTGCAGGGGTGGCACCGAGTGCTGGGGACATCCTTTGATTCAGGACAGAGAGCTGCAGCTCCTGCAGCATCTGCAGAACTTGGTGCTGGGGGAAAGCCCCACTGCAGCCCAGCCCCAGGACTCTGAGGGACTCTTTGGGTCGTGCCCAAAACAAATTTTTGAAATTGCACCAAAGAAAAATCAGCCATGGAGGGTGGGACGTGGATTTTTAAAGCTTGGATCTGTCAGAGCACTCGAAGAAAACAACACAAAGTTGGTGTTTCATTGCTCTGCTTGACTCTTTCACCTCCACACTTTATTGATTCACCAGGACTTTCTAAATCAGTAAATAAAGATTTAAATGTTTATGTTTGCAGTACTCATGTCGATTAAGGAAAGGCTTCTTTTTAATATTGGCCTTTTCTTTCTCCTTCAGCTGGCAAGCAGCTCCCAGAAGCTTGTGCTGATTCTGATCAGATGCCTCAGACTTTCCACATTGGATGCCAAATTAACATCTCTGCCTGCAGAAATGGCTGGGGATAAACACATGTATATCTAGGAAAAACAAATGCTAAGGAAAGGATACACAGAGCTGTGTGTGCAATAAAAATGCCTCTCTCCTTCTCCATTAGAGCCCTGCCAAAATGTGAGAAGGGGAGCAGGAGAGGGGGAAATGGGAGGGGAAGGATGCAGATCTTCCCTCAGTGCCCAAATCTGAGTGCCCAGGGTGATGCCAAGGGGTTGGGAAAGGAGAAACTCTTGTGTAGTGCAAGGGGAGGAGGTAAAAAAAAACGGGATGGATAAAATGCATCTCCATGAAGGCTGATACCACACTCCTGCTTTTCCAAGGTAATAAATAAGGAGAAAGCTCCCAGAGCAGTGGTTAAAGCAGAGAGAATTGGCAGACAGCATTCTCAACATCTGCTCCCTTTACAAACATATGTCTGTGAAACACAAGCACTGCACGGGGCTCTCTGAAGGTCCCTGCTCAGGGAAGGGAGCTGGGAATTCAGGGCAGGGTGGGATGGAGCCCACCCAGCCGTGCTTTTCCTTGGAAAAGGGATGGAAAAGCCTCCAGGAGTTTGCCTTGAGCTGCACCCAGGATTAGAGGTTGAACAGAAGTGAGCAAACACTGCCCGGTGAAATCTGTTTGTTCCACCTCTTGTGGCTTCTCCAGCAGCCTTTAGTGCCTCTCTTGCCTGACACTTGCACTCTGTCACCCCCAAATCCTGACTCTGACACATTAAAGGTCTCTCTGAGCAGCCTTGTCCCCAGTTTGCCACTGAGGGCCAAGCCAGACCCAGCAGGCTTGAGGATGAGAAGTGAGGAATTAGGAGTTTAGAGCTCTTCTCTTCCTCCTCCTCCTCCCTGGTTCTCCTGGCTCTCCAGGATGTGATAAGAGTGATGCACACTCGGGGAATGTCACTCATCCCAAGCTTGGCACCTGTCAAGGGAACGTGGAAGGCACCAAGGAGACCTCGATTCCCTCATACAGAGCAGCAGGACATGGGGAAGGAGACAAAACTTGGCTGCAGACCCGTAAGGGCTTCACCACCTTTAATATCCTGCTGAAAGAAAAACTGATTTTAGGGAAGAGCTCATCCCACTCTCCCAGAGCTTTCTCTCTCTTCAAACTCCATCCTCAAAGCAGTCTGGTGACAGCTCCATTTGTGCCATTCCCCATCCCATAATGGCATCACAAATCCCAAAGGGTGTCCCTGTGTCGCTGTTGGGGTGGATGTGACATACAAAAGGACACACTACATTTCAGAAAGTTAAATTCCATTTATTACAACCAGGGCTGGGGTCATGGCTTCATTTGTGCCATTCCTCATCCCACAATGGCCTCACAAATCCCAAAGGATGTCCCTGGGATCCTCCCTGCTCCTTGCTCAGATGCTCTCCCTGGCACTGCCAGCTCCCTGTCCCTGCCATGGCACCGGGGCTGGGGTCACAGCTTGGTCACATGCAGATGAGGAGCTCACAGTGTCCATGTGGCACCGTCCTCTCATGGCTTCAAAGCCAGCCCTGCATCCCCTTCCCTTCCCTCTGGAGCAGCAGGGACAAATTCCAGAGCTGAGGTTGCCATCTGGGTCCTGTCCATCTCGAGCTGCAGCTGATGAAACGCGAGGGCTGGACTTGAATTTTCCAATATCTCATAAAAGTTTCACTGAACTCTCCACTCGGTGCTGTGCGTTTAATAAAGGAGGTTTTTTGGCTATGTTCTGTATTCACAGCAATGCTTGCATAGGCTCTGCTTCCAGTTACTCTGGATTTCTAGAGGCCATTCCCCAATTTCTGCTCGTGGAAGGAGGAGAAGATGGTCTGTCATTTTAATTGCTGTTTGAAATACCCATGAAGGAAAGTGGGTTTTCTGTCTGCCTGGGAAGCCGAGCT
Organism: Sturnus vulgaris; assembly: GCF_052056855.1. Taxonomy (NCBI): domain Eukaryota; kingdom Metazoa; phylum Chordata; class Aves; order Passeriformes; family Sturnidae; genus Sturnus; species Sturnus vulgaris. Next base: position 3,129,399 of record NC_142264.1, read on the forward strand.
GCTGGCAGATGTTTCCAAAAGCCTCATTATAAATGCAAACAAAACCGAGTTTTTGCACTCAGAAATTTGCCAGGGGATGCAGGAGAAAGCAATAAAACCCTGATAGGTGATTCACAGGGCAGCCTCCCAGGAGACTGAAAAATATATATTTACCATCTGGTGCAATCAGACGTCTTCCAAAACCATCCCAGCCTTCCCATTTTCCTCAGAAAGATCTTCATGAGCAAGGGACAGAGGCATCCTTGGAGGCTGCCAGAGCAGGGCCAAATCAAGGACAAATTTGGAGGAATAAGTCTCTGTTTCCCCCTCCATATTCTGTTTCTAATTTCCACTAATCATCTGCATGTTATTTTTAATTTCTCCTATGTGGGGATTCAGCCTGTCATGAGGAAAAGGGCTGCTCCTCTTCCTCAGGGAATGAGGGCTCAGTCTGGGCTGTGCTTTAGGGCACTCTGGTGGCCTTTTGCCTTTTTGGGGAGAAATCAGGTCAATCCCTTTTGGGCACAGCAAAGTTCATGGAACCCCAGAATGGTTTGGCCTGGGAGGGACCTTAAAGATCATCCAGTTCCATGGGCAGGGACACCTTCCCCTATCCCAGGCTGCTCCAAACCCCATCCAACCTGGCCTTGGACACTGCCAGGGATTCAGGGGCAGCCACAGCTTCTCTGGGCACCCTTCACAGAGAAATATTTCATCCCATCCAACCCAAATCTCGGTCACTTTAAATCCTTTAAGGGTTCCTTTAGACCACCTGATCCCCAGGCACTGCCATTTCCCTTCCTGCAGAACAGTGATAGCTTGAAAACAAAGGGAAATATTCCCTTTTTAAGAGGCAAAGCCATTTTTTTGGGTGGCTCCTGGACACCTGGAGCTGTTGGGAGCAGGAAGATGAAGGTGGCCCTGGCAGCAGCAGCAGCAGCTGGGTGTGCTGGAGCAGATGTTCTGCAAAGGAATGTGTCAGGGCCATGCCAGGAGAACATCTGCTTTGAGCAGGGCTGGGATGATGCTGATTGGTGTGGACAGCACCTCCTGCTCTGCAGGGAAAGCTTCACTGCACCCAGTGCTGCTGGAGAGGAGCCAGGCTGGAGCAGGTGTGGGCAGAGCTGCCTCCCAGGACGTGGGTGAAGGAATGTTCCTGCCAAGAAGCTTTCAAGGAGCACCTTGTCTCAACAGGGGTTAGTTTGGAGAAGGTTGCTCAGCTCAGAGTATGCCAGGAGTGACAGGGAGCTGTGGTTTCCAGGGCCACACTGGATCTCCCTTTCCCCAGTGGTCACTTATATCCCATTCCCCAATTGTCCATTTTATCCCACTCCCCAATTGTCCATTATATTCCATTCCCTAATGATCCATTTTATCCCATTCTTCAATTGTCTGTTATATCCCACTCCCTAATTTTCCACTATATCCCACTCTCTAATTGTCCATTTTATCCCACTGCCCAATTATCCTTTATATCCCACTCCCCAACTGTCCATTTTATCCCATTCCTCAATTATCCATTTTATCCCATTCCCGAATTGTCCATTATATCCCACTCCCTAATTTTCCACTATATCCCACTCCCCAGTTGTCCATTTTATCCCACCCCAGGCCCACCAGCATCCCAAGTACCACAGCACCAGCTCTGTCTCCTGCTGAAAATCCCAGAGCACAGGACCCCATTGCCATGGCAGGACAGGTGAGGGGACCTGGTGACAAAAGCCAGGCTGAGGTACCTCAGCTCCCTTCACACAGAGCCTCCTCCAAGCAGCCCCTGCCCTTTCCAAGCACCCAGACAGCATTCCTCATCCTCGTGGATGAAGGAGAAGGCTTTTCCAGAGGCTGTCTGCAGCCCAGATGCACTCAAGGGACAACTGGGCTCTTCTTTCCAGGAGCTCTTTTGATCTCGGACAGAGCTTTATTATTATTATTATTATTTCTTTTTTTTTTTTTTTTTAATTTCTTTTCAGCCTGCGTTGCCATCTCGAGGAGATGCACAAGACGTGGGACATTTGGTTATCATAAAGCCATGGTTTCAATTAGCTGGGCTCTTTTCAGTCCCCTGGCCTGCCTGTCACAGATGTCCTGATGGCATCTGGGGCACACGTTGGGAGCTCAAGAGGTTCCTGGGAGCCTCCTCTTCCCTTTCTGTGCTGTCCATGGAAAACATGCTGGTTTAATACAATCCAAATTAAAGTGTCACTCACTCAAAAACCTGATTCTTAAGGATGGAATTTTTGGAGGCAGAAGCCACAGGAGGGTCAGAGAAAATTGTGCTCTTTCGCTTTTTTTTTTTCCTCCTTCCTCCTTTTTCCTTTCTTTTCCCCTCACTATCGGTTGCACATCAAAAAGGAGCTGGGAGATGCTGCAAGATGGCTCCAAGAATGCACAAAAGCTGCACTTCCAGTGTTTCCCAGTCCCTTGGAGGAGGAGATGCGTGGCAGGAAGGAGTGTGGACGAGGAGAGGAGATTCCTGAATTTCTGGTAGGTTTGCAGCACCTACGTGATGCAACCACCATTCCACAGGCACATTTTTAGACTGTGAGTCAGGTTTCATGGAAGTTTTGCAATCATCCCAGGAGCACGGTGGATTTACAGCTGCTTCTGTTCCACCAGAACACAGGGAAGGAGGCTCCAGCTCTGTTAAGAAGAGCTGGAAATTATGCAGAGAGGGATTCTCACAACAAATTAAACTGGAAGGACAATTCTCCTGAAGTGGAAACTGCACATTGGTTTTTTTTCTCTCGTTCCCTCAATCAATAAACCCCAGACTCGAATTAGCATACAGAATAAAATTGGAGAGATCTGGATCCAGCCCTAGATTTAACTCCAGCCTGCTCTGAATGCAATTAGAGGTTCAATGCTCATTTTTAAGGCACTCAGCTATTTTGCTTGCAAGGAGGAAATGTCACCTCTGTCGAGTGACAATTCCAACCAACAAAAGCAGAAGCCCCAATGCAATGGGTGTGTGTGCTGTGTTTAATCACATCCACACACAGGATGTCCTGGGAATGTTTGCATAGCTGGAGAAATCCAAGGCTTTTTCTAGGAAATCATCTCCTCAAGGCACCAGCGATATAAAAAAGCTCCAGAGCTTTTCTGACGTGGACTGTGCTGAACCTGAAGGTTGGGTAAAAATGAAAAATTGGCCTTTAACGGCCTGGCGAAATCTGAAGTGACATCCAAGCTTTCCACAGCAGGAGAGGGAAACACCACATCCTTCAGAGGTGGGAGAGCAGAGGGATGACGTGTTTGGAGAAACATCCCCGAGCCTGGCTCCTTTCCAGCACATTACTCGCAGCACAGGAATGCCTTCAACAGCCTTTGGAAAATGTATGTTGGAACCCTGAGCTCCATATGTCCCGTGTCACCGCCTTTGGGATGCATGGCCGGCATCCCAAAAGGCAGAGCAGGACTGGGAAGGCACCTCCAGCCCTCTCCTGTGCCTTTGGGGTGTTTTATCCCAAAATTCCCAGTGCAATCCCAGCTCTCTGCCTGTTAATGCCCAGGACTGCAGCGAGGCACGGATGGGAATTTGTGCCTGAGGAAAACCTGCAGTTCATCAACTCTGTCCTAATCCTGCTGCAACAGGGAATAATTCAGCAAGCAGGGGAAGCAATGCCAGTGAAACACCTGAAATGAAGGAACACAAACCCTGAAGGAGCTGTGGGATCAGCACAGGGACAGGGTTGGGTTCCTGCAGCCCCAGCATCGGGAGCTCCTTGGGGAAAATCTCGGGGTGAGGCTCCAGATCCCCTTTTCCCTGCTGCTCCAACCTGTTAAATAACAACCCCTTGGCCTCTGTGGCTTCTGTGTTTCATTGCTCCCAGGTACTGGTGGGGTCAGCTCAGGCCAAGCAAGTGGTGCTGGTTAAGAGCTGGCAGTGTCCGAGCGGCCGGAGCGAGGGACACCAGAGCCAATTCCTGGTGGGAATGTGTCTGTCTGGGTCAGGATGGGACCTGCTCACCCTGCCCTGCTCCAGGGGGCCTCAGCATGGACTTATTCCTCTTCTCTTCTCTTCTCTTCTCTTCTCTTCTCTTCTCTTCTCTTCTCTTCTCTTCTCTTCTCTTCTCTTCTCTTCTCTTCTCTTCTCTTCTCTTCTCTTCTCTTCTCTTCTCTTCTCTTCTCTTCTCTTCTCTTCTCTTCTCTTCTCTCCTCTCCTCTCCTCTCCTCTCCTCTCCTCTCCTCTCCTCTCCTCTCCTCTCCTCTCCTTTCTCCTCTTTCTCTGTGCTGAGGTTCCCTGGAGTGCTGGGAATGTCCAGAGCCAGCAAAACAACCAGGTTTGTGTCTCTCCCAAACCCATGCCAATGGGATGGATCTGTTCTGGATCTGTTCTGGGGAGAGGGGTCCCTCACCAGCCAGCCAGGTTTTCATCCCAAATCCTGGGGAGAATTTGGAGCTGGGAGATTTGGATTCCGTGATCTCAGATGTCTTTTCCAACATTGATAATTCTATAATGTCGTTTCCTGTTATTAAACAAGAGCCTCATGTTGAGAAATCCCGGCTAAAGTCAAGGAGATGCTTATCCAGGCAGTGAGATAAAAGTCCCTTCCACACTTACAATTCCTGGAGTTATCTGGGGCTGCTGCAGAGCTCAAAACAACTTCAAATAGATGGAATTACAGTCGCCTTTATGAGTTATTTTTCTGTTTCTTCACTGCAGAAATAAATCCCTTTGTTCTGTCAGATAAAAATGTGCCAGAAGAGACAGTCCTTAATACAAACTCGATGGATGATTATTCCTTAAAATAAACATAAAAAAAGAGATGTTAGGGAAATAAATGTAGTTTTCTAAGGATAAATCTGAACCTCCTGTGCATTTCAGGTGGCAGCTGGGGGTCGTGGCCCTTTAGGGCACAGTCTGTGTTGGGGTGTCCAGTTCAGTGGGAATGGGGTGGGATTGCTGACCCTGAGCACTGGATTTGGGCTCTGATTTCCCAACCAAGGGTGGATTAATCCTGCCCCAGTGCCCAGAGCACAGAGCTGGGAATAGGTCGGGCTGTCTGCAGGAGCCTTTTGGCTGACGTGGCCAGAGGTCAGAGGTTGTGACATTAAAGCTGCCAGGAATTCTCCATCAGGGACTTCTTTTAGTTCTTTCTTTATTTCTCAGCCCAAAGTAAAAATTCTGGCGGAAAATTTTGTCCTCTGCCTTTGCTCCCTCTCTCCTTTATCATCCTTTATTTTTTTCTGCAACAAAGAGCCCTTTCCACCAGGAAAAGGACAACGGAAAAATTATGGTGAGAGAAAAGTAAAGGAAATTTGGTTTCTCCTCAATGCCATGTTGGATCTGTGGCAGCAATTAAAGTGGCAATTCCCAAGGAACCTGTGGCATTACTTTCCAAGGAATTTAAGTGTCAAATTCCCCCAAATTCCTGAGAAAAGCACGGCCCGGGTGCCTGTGGAACAAGAAGTAGCCCTGAGCTTTTCCCAGCTCTCCTGCCTTTCATGTCAGCTCAAGGGTTAAGGGACTCTTTAACTTCTCTCAGCCGGATTGAGCCTCAATTTTCCATTTCATCTCCATCCCCAGAACTCCTATTGATGGCAATATCCTGTTCAGGGCTTTTCCTTCCTTTTGATGTTTGATTTTCTCCTGCTGGCTGCATGCTTGTACACAGAGGCTGATCAGAGGAGCTGACATTTATTTGAACAAGGGACGAGAGGGACTGGGGATGTTTTGTCTCACCCAAAGACAGGAGAGGAGGGAGCTGTCACCAGACTGCAGCCTGGCCCAGCTGGAATTGCAGGGAAGGGATCCTGCCTGGGCTGCTGAGGGCTGGGGGAAGCCAGGCTGAGGTGTGGGAGGGATGCCAGCCACGTTCCCATCCCGTGGTCATCGCTGGGCACTGCACACACTGTGGCCAGCTGGGGCTGCTCCCGTGGCAGGGCGGTGGCAGCTGCAGACTGCCACGTTTCTTGGCTGCCTCCCCAAATCCTCCTTCCCTAAAAAAAAAAAAAAAAAAAAACCAAAAAAACCACCAGGATGGGCACTCCACGTCCAGCTCGCAGCTGCTTCTGCTCCAAACCTTGTTTTGATGCCCCTTGGATGAGGATGAGAAGTTGGATTTGCTACGTGCTCTTCCTACAGATCGTTCCTGGGTAATTAATGTCCCTTTCCCCCATATCCCCGTGGCCATAAAAATACCTCACAAAATCAGTATTGGTGTTGGAGCACCTGAATGCCATGAGCTGCATCCAGGCAGAAAAAAATTGGCCGTGAAAATCTTCCCTAAATTTTTTCATAGCTCTTGATACAACCGTGGCCAGCTCCAGGGTTTGGAATTCAAAATCTGTGTCCAGATTTCCTTTGGCAGCCACTTCTCCAACTTAGGATGGGCTGACACAAGTGGGGAATGAAGGCATGGATTGAAGTCTGAGACAATTTGGCCTCTGCTCAGAATCCACAAGTTCAAGCCTTGTCTTTGCAAATAATTCCTGCTGCCGAGGCTGCTCGGACTCCTCTCCTCTGAGGAAGGGTCAGTGGCTGGGGAAGGGCAGCTCCAGGAGCTCCTGCACCCACTGGGTGCTGGATTTATTGCTGGAGGAGCTGTGCCCACCTTCCCTGAGCTCAGAGTGATTGAACAACCAGAAACTGCTCTGCTTTTTGGGAATAACTCCGACCACAGAGAGCACCGTGGTTTTTTCCGTGCCCTTCACCTCACCAGGAAAAAATGCAAACCCCACCAAGAACAACTGAGGTCTGCACTTTTCCCGAGCCCCAGAGCATTTTGCCCAGTGGCTGGAATGTTTCTGATGTGGCATTTCCAACCGTGCTGTTGGGCTGGGAGCTGCAGGAGCACGGCTCAGGAGCAGGGATGGTGGCACTGGGCAGGATTTATCCGTGAGGGAATTCCCCATGCAGTGCTTCACAAATGGGAAATCATCCATGGGACAGGAGTAGGGGGACACAAGCACAGCCTCGGAGGGCAGATCTGTCACCTTCGGGCAGCCACTGCTTGGTTTTATAAATTTTTAATAATTTTTTATAAATTACCAGGCTCGTCACTCAATCCTAAACCTTTTCCTTGCTAAGCTCACACCCTACAATCCATAAGTCAACACATCTACAAGGATTTGGGATTTCTCAGTGGGAAATAGGGCAGATAAATAATAATTGGATCACTTTGAAACCAGTTACTTCTCTCTCTTGATCAGCACAGAACACTCTGTCTGACACAGCAGACGTGAAGGAAAAGATGATGATGATGATGATGATAATGATAATGATAATAATATTAATAACAATTGGTAAAATAATAAATTGCTATGCAAATCTGCCAGCCAGCAGGAAAGCATTTCCTTGGCCTCTCTCCATATTATAGGGTTTAATTAATACAATCTATGGACAAACATGTATTTTATTTCCAGAATGGGAGTTGTAATTTCCTGAGGCTTGGAAACCCAGATGGTTTTGAGTTTAGAATATATCAGGATTTGTTTTTAAAGAGTATTTCAGTAAAGGTTGGACGGGGAGAGGGGAGTGGGGTGTCTTTTATTTAGTTCAAAGTTTAATTTGTGTGCCTTCAGCTGAAGTTCAGAGCTTCCAATGGGAGCAGGAATAGGGAAGGGCTCAAATATGCAGACAGCCACAGGACAATAGCTGTGGGAAGCCTTGTCTGACTTTGAAATGAGTTGTCATCCAAGGGACTGGGATGGTCCCGGGCTAGGAGAAGCCTGGGATGCTGACAGGGAAAGGGAGAGGGAATCGTGGCCTTGCAAAGCCAGACACAGCTCCCAAAATAACCGTGGCTTTGTGGCACCAGCACAGTGGTGTGGCACTGGGAGGGTCCCCAGGCTGCCTTTGAATGATACCCTTGGGATGAAAGTTAGAGGGTGCCTGGGGTTACTCATCCCCAGGCAGAATAAAGATCCATTTCTTCTTTTGCCTTCTTTTTCCCTTGCAAGGGCTGGAATTGTGACTCACATCTAAAGCACATTAAAGCCTTCTCTGTGGATGGAGGAATCATTAAGGGCTTGAAGACATCTCAGGCACACGAGTCAGCACACACTGAGTCATTCCATGCTCCTGAGCTCTGGATGAAAACCACTTTGCTGTCTCCCTGACCCTCTTTCCCAGCCATTTTTGGGAAATTTGGGATTCTCATTAAGGTTTTGCAGTCCCACCACCTCCACAGAGCTCAGGAGCTTTATTCCAGATGTGCAGTGCCAGCCTCTTCCTGCTGCTGCTTCCACTCTCGTGGGATGAAGAATTTCTCAAAAAGAAGAGTCACAAAGGCCAAATGAACAGAGGAATTGAAAAAGCACAGAATTCCTCATTGTTCCTCTTATCCTGGCATTTTTAGTGCCAATGGTCAGGAGAGCAATTGCAAATCAGCTCTTCTACCAGGACCAAAAAACCTCAGATTTTCTCCTTCTAACCCTTGTAGGAATTAATATAAATTTAATTCCATCTCAATTAATGTCTTAATTTATTTCTGTCTGTTTAGTTCACCAGATCAGAGATCCACCATTCAAAAAAACTCCTTTTTGCAGTGCTGAGCAGCCCCCAGCAGCCCCTGCCTGGCTGAATCATGTTCTTCTTCAGGAGAATCGATTGTGGCAGAAACAATTTTGTACCCAAACACTCCAGACCCTGCTTTTCTCTACAGCTGCTCACATGCCACTGTTTGTTCTTCGTGGAGCCCAAAGATTTTCAGCCAGATTAACCCTGGAGATGGATGGTGTGGTTGAGAGGCCAATAATTGTGGAGTTTGTAACCAAAGCAAGGGCTGAGAGCTGCAGAACCACTCACCAGGATTGTCAGGGGATGGAAAATGCAGCCTCAACTCGGGCTCTGCTCAACAACTTTAAATAATGGGGCAATTAAGTGACTTGATTTCCCAATCACAGTGAGCACCAGCGAGAGTTGCACTGGAGATGTGGCCTCCAAGTGTTCCCAAATCAGGGGTTTTGTGCTGTCACAGCCAAAATTATTGGGATCCTGATGCTTTTCCACAGGCAGAGCAAATTGCTCTTAGGCTGAGCCTAAAAAATGTGTCCTGCCAGCAGCAGTTCAAGGTCAGGCTGCAAACTGGGTTTATCCTCAGGGTGGCTGGGACTGGGATAAGCTGAGCTCCAAGTGGAGAGGCTCAGCTGCCACACGGAGTCCCCTGGGACAGCATTTCCCTTCAGAGGGTTTGGTGGATGCTGGGCAAGAAATTCCACAGGCAGCTGGAAGTTCTGGGCTCGGGGAGTTTTAAGCTGCACAAATGGTCTGGAAGTCAGCAGGGTCTTGTCTGTGGGAACAGCAACTCCCCAGCCTGCAAAAGTCATGAGATGGCTCCAAATATCCCATTTAACATCAGTGTTGTCCCACCTTAAAAAGCTTCCAACTCTTCTGTGATTCCACGATTCAATCCCACCTCAGTGCTCCCCTCTCCCCCCAGGAACTGAGCCCAGAAGGGTTTCATTAACAAACAGCAGAATTCTCCTCAGTTCTGCAAAATTCAAGAGCTGTCAGTTCCCAGCACTGGGAAAGCATCAGGCTTCCCATGGCTCTTTGTTGTAGGATCTTTGGAGAGCTAATGGCCATTCATGAACTCCCAGTGTTGCAACACGATTCCTTTTTTTTTTTTTTCCTTTTTTTTTTTTTTTTTCAGGATGATTTAAGAAAAAGAGGAAAAGAAAAGAAGAAGAAAAGCTTTTAGCAGAGACATTTCAACAATTCCTATAATGGCTACAGAAGCAGGACCAAAATCAAACAGCAACTAGCTGTAATTAGACTTTAGACTAAAAAATCCCCCACATGTGGAATGATTTCCATGGGGACTTCTGGGGACACTTGGCTGGCACAATTCTTCTGAGTGTGTCCTTCAGGAGAGAGCAAATTCCTTCCCCTCCTGGATGCTGGATTTTCCTCCTCCCTGAGGAGCTTCCATCCTCAGTGATGGCTTTTGCAGTGGCTGGAGCTGAGCAACCTGAGCGGGGATGGCTGAAACGAGTGAAAAAAATCAGAAAAAAATAATCTGAAAAAAAAATATGAAAAAAACCCCCCAGGTTTTTAATTTTTGATTTAAATTAAACACATTTTGTGTGTGCTGGTGGGAGTGGTGGTAATTGGAAGCTCAAGGTAGCAGAGCTGGGAGGTTTTTTGTCACCTTCATGTTCCCACACCTGGCTGGGGCTGAGGCATCTGAAGAACATCTCATTTTTCCTGGGAATGCCACCTCAGGAATGAGACCTCCCAGCAGCTGTGCCAAAATTGAGGATTTCCCACCACGCAGGTGAGGCCAGGGCTGACCAATCTTTCCTGCAGAGGCAGCAGCAGCAGCAGGGGAGGTGACAATTCCACTTGTCCCCATGGAAATGGATTCTGGAGCCGGGTCAGGACCTGTGCTGGGGCTGTTCTGCCTCCAGCAGCTCTGGGTGATTCCTATTCTGCCCAGCACTGCTGTTTAATCTTGACTTATGGAGGAAACATATGGAATGGATTGAAAAAGATATTGCTGTACTGCATGCATCTCCTCTGTCCCTTTCCTTGGAGCAGGAATATGAAACATCTGGGATGTTTTAGCACAGCCTGAGGGGCTGGGCCCAGCTCTCACCCCATGGCCACTGCTCTGTCCACCCTGCAGGTCCCTGGGGAGTGTTTGGCTGGGATCAGGGAATGGGATCTGCCTTCCCAAGCACAGGGGCTGCAGATGGAGGGAGTCATGTCCAAACCTTCCCAAGGCTCTCAGCTGCCAGGGCTGGCTGAGCAAAGCTCACAGGTCACAGGATCCTGGCTTGGTTTGGGTTGGAAGGGACCTTAAAGCTCCTCTTGTTCCAAATCCCCACGAGGAGCAGAGACACTTCCATTGGAAGCTCCTTCCATCCCAGGTTGGATGGTGTCAAGGCCTCCAGTGATACCCACTTTGCTGCAAGCCTGCCTTCAATCAATTTCAATCATTTCAATCATTTTCTGTTAAAAAACAACCAAACTGATTTTTTGTTGTTGTGCAGTGACAAACCCCCACTGTCAGTGCAGCCTGTCCCGACAGCCTGATGGAATGAGATGGGATTTCAGTGCTGGGGAAGGTTTGGCTCTACCCAGCATGGAGCTGGAGGTTCCCTGGGGTTATCAGCACCTCCACCGTGCCCTGGGAAGGGGCAGGAAATTGTTGGGTGCCCCGTGCCCAGCCCAGCCACGGGGAATTCACAGCTCCTGCAGCTGCCACCCAGAGCCAGCGGGCTCTGACTTGTCCCTCACATCATCCAGGCTGCTGGAGGAGATCAGGAGCCAAGAGCTGGATCCACCCTTCCTCCATCCTCCTGTCAGAGGGAGAGGAGAGCAGAGGCAGGGTCAGATGAGGACACTGAGATTTCCAAACACACCGAGAGCTGCAGCAGCTTCTCTGGGTCTCATCCCTGCCTTGGCCCTCAGCAGCTGCTGGGACAAACATTGCTGGCCCAAAGACCTTGGGTTTTGTTCTTCAGGATTTTTTTGTGAATCAGGGCTCAGCAGCACCCACTCAGCTCCTCAGGAACTTCTCACAGGACCAGAGGCTTCTCTGAGCTGCAGAAGATGGAGAAAATCCACATTCCCCAGCAGCTGGGGTGGGGAAAAATCCTCCCTGGCCATGGGGACACTAAACCTCCTCCAGTGCCTCCCAGCAAGGTGCAGAGCTCAGCTCTGTCCCCATTCCAGCCCAGATTTATGACCAAGTCTCCATTCCTTGAGCTCACCCACCAGATCTTATGTCAACTGCACATTCCTCTAGAGCCTGCTGTGTTTATTCAGTCCAGCCACTCGTTTATTCTCCTGAAATATCTGTTTCAATCTGAGGCAAGTTCATTGCAGGTTCCTATCCCCCTACTGCTGAGCTTTAGGATAAAAAGCCCCACTGGGCAGCTGAGTAAATGACACCAATAAAGAGCTGTGGAACAGCTGAGGGAGATGGAGCAGAACTGAGCTAAAGATGCTCTGATTGATGTATTTGTTGGGCTTGCTCTGGGCTGGACCCTCTGTCTCTGCTTTCCCGTGGCTTGAACCAAGTGTCAGTCTGGGTATGGTGAAAAAAAACCCAACATTTCTCAATTGTAGCTGGGATTGCTGCTGGGAAAAGTGACTCGTTTACATCTGAGGGCTCAGCATGAGCTGCAAGACCCCTGGGATATTCCAAATGGAAAACATGTCTGTGCTGCCTCCCAAAAGGAGGAAGAACAAAGTGCCAAGGCTGAAAGCACAGGCTGTTTCACGGGACCCAGAAGGTTCCTCTGTGTGTGATTGATTCTCCTGCTCAGGCATTTCTCGATGTTTTTCTGGCTTTTAAGTTAAGGGAGAAAAAAGAGCCCAGGCTCAGCGTTGTAGAAGGATTTTCAGTCAGCTTCGTGGGGCTGCCTGAGAAGTAAAACCCTGTGGTCCATGTGCAGCAGCAAAAGGATGGCAAAACAACCACAGAGCCTCCTGAAGGTTTTGGGAGAGGTTTGGATTCCTCCTTTGAGCTTCCATGAGGCCCTTTATTAGAGCTCTGAGGGTGTGGATGTGTGTTCTTTTGGGGTCTGAGCCAGCTGAGCTCAGTGGGAGTCCTTTGAAAGTCCTCTCCTCTGCCCTGAGCTCAGACTGGGAATATTCCTGGGGCAGGATTTACTTGGAGGAATGTTCTGTGCAAGGAGCAGCTTTTCAGGGCCTGTTGATAGAAAGCCATTACCGAAGTCATAAATAAGAGCATTGGCACTGGCAGGGGTGAATGAAGTGAGGAGTGCATTAGGAGCAGGGGTCATGCAAAGCCAAAAGCCAGGCAAGAAAAGCTTTTAACTCCCAGAGAACGCTCACATGCTCTCAGTCCTCCCAGAATTTTGATTTACATCGCCTGGGCAGGCTGCTCGCAGTGTGATGTGGCAGGGGGAGCAGAGGCTGTGTAAGCACTGCACTGATGGAGTTTGGAGGTTGGTTTTATTTTTTTTTTTTGTACAGAGGGGTAAATATTGAAGTGCTGGAGCAGTCAGGGATGTCCCCATTTGATTGTGGTGGCAGCACCTTGGGGACAGGGCCCTTGTCCTGAGCTGGGCTCCTCAGCTGCTCTCGCTGTTCGAGTGCTCTCCTGGCCTTCCCCTCACATCAGCCGTGCCAAACCTTGAGTGGAACCATCTGATAAAAGCTGGAATTGTATCAAAGATGGGATTTGAGCACAGTAATTCGGGCCTCAGCTGCAGGCCAGAACCACCATCTGCTCAACGTGTCCCAGCCTGGGCCTGGGTGAGAGCCGTGCTCAGCATCCCTGAGCACCCCAAAAGAGCCCAAAATTCCTCATTTTCCCAACTCTGGGGAACGGTTCTGGGGTTTTATGGATGTCAGGAAGAGAAGAAGGAGCTCCCATGTTGCTCAGCAGGCCAGAACCACCATCTGCTCAATGTGCCCCAGCCTGGGCCTGGGTGAGAGCCATTCTCAGCATCCCTGAGCACCCCAAAGGAACCCAAAATCCTCATTTTCCCAACTCTGGGGAACGGTTCTGGGGTTGTTATGGATGTCAGGAAGAGGAGAAGGAGCTCCCCTGTTGCTCAGCTCGTGGGAATTACAGAACATGGTCAGGGGCACCAGGGGGATCAGTTTTTAGGGAGAATTAGGGTTTGGATCTCCAGAGTGATTCAGGGAGGAGGAGTGGGCAGAAAATCAGCCTGGAAGGACTCCAAGGGTGTGAGCACAGAGAACTGAGGGGAAAATGTGGAATTGGACTTGCAGGTGTGACTGGGAGCACAGGAAACACAGGGAAAGTGCAGCACAAAGAGAGCAAGATCAGCCTCTGGCCCAGTCTCATATGGTTGCCATGAAAAGCCAGAAAATAGAGATTTTTAATTTAGCTGACTGCTTCGTTTATTTTGTTGGAGTGTCATTAAACATCATCACTTTTTTCCAGCTGGTTTTAGATCTTCCAGAACAATCATACAGGGTTGGGGTTTTTTTTTTTTGTACACCAGCCCTGTGTGCAGCACCATGAATTGTGCAGTTTTAGGAGTAGAAATAAATATAGATATTAAACCAGAGGATATGGAAAAAATACTGTATTTTCCACAAGAAATTGGCAAGAAGGCAGGACCAGTACTCTAAGAGAGTTTAGTCTCCAACATGTGTGATTGTGGAATCTCATCTATTTTTCATCTTTGACTGCCCAAATCTCTGCTGGCATAAAAAAGAACTCTGTGAGAACAGCTACACTTTATCTTAGCCCAGAGTTATTCCTTAAAAACCTCGGCATATTCTTACGTCATGCCCTGGGAAGCTGTCACTAATTAGGGACAGATGAATCAATCCAGATAAAATTAAATCCTGCTTCAACTTTTGCCCCAGTTTCTCCTTTCCTGCCGCCCACAGGAGCCTGCAGTGCCTGCCTTGTTCTCACGTCTTTGGTTGTGTTTTGGTGCCTGCAATTCTTTGGGAATACGAGGATGGGATGGTGTTTTTTTTTTTGTCCTATCTAAAAGAAAAGCTGTGCTTGTTTCAGCAAAGAAACTTCAGACTCAACAAAGCCTCAAGGAGAAGTGAATTGAAACCAAAGCTTTACTTTGCTGCAAAAAAATAATTAAAAAAAAATCAATTTGCATTAATCAAAAACCTCTTAAGAGATTTCCAACGTGGTTTTTCCAGACTGAAGGAGCTTTGGAGGCAGTGGATTCCCACTGGCTGGGTCAGAGTCTCTGCTGGCATCCATTTGAGGTGTCTAATCCAACAGATCTCCCACTGATATCCACCCAAGCTCCCCTCTTGGAGGTTCCTTCATCAAACCCAATCACCTGCAGTCCAAGGAGCGTGTGCCTGTGGAATGACATCCAAGGGAAAGCTTGGCATGTCAGCAGAAGGACGTTTAGAGCTGATTTATACTCGGGTGTGTGAGTGGAAAATCAGCTTTGCAGCGTTGGGATGGACACCAGCAGCTTTTCCCTCAGCCAGGCTGATCCCCCAGTGATAAAATAAAATAAAATAATAAAATTCATTTATCACCGTGCTCCCATTCTCCTTGGGAACAAGCTGAGAGGAATTCTGCATTCCACAAAATTTCCTCTCCCACTGCTGGACTCAGGGAAGGCTCCAGTTGCTTCCCTGAGCAGGATTTGCACAAATCCCTCCATCAAATATCCACAGAGATGTTCCCTTTGTGAGGAGGTTGAGGAGTTCTCCTGAACAGCCAGCACAGGTGACAGTCCCATGGCAAATCCCTTTTACAACCTGGTTCCCAACACCTTCATTTTTTAACGGGGAAAACTTGATATTTTTCCCAGAAAACAAATGTAAATCTCATTTCTGTGGTGTTTTTTTTTTTTTTGCTGAAATGTTTCTTTTGCTGTGTCATCCCCCTCAGAGTGTTGGGACAGAGAGGTGGAGAGAAGGGTTCAGGAGGAGAACTTTTCTCTGTGTCCTGATGTTCATGTGGGCCAATGCTCGTGTGATGTGCACAACCAGGATGACTCCAACAATCAAAAAAAAAACTGAGATATTTCCTGCCCAGCTGTCATCCCTGCCCCTGCTTAGTGGGACAGCACCTTGGGGTGGCACTCTGGTCTTTTTTTGGGGTCATTTTCCATTAAAATTTCCAGCTGGGAAAGACATTAAATCCCCAATTTCCACCACTCCTGTCCCTGGGCAGAGGATCTGTTGGAGATGTGCAGGAGCCAGGGATGGTTGAGGGAACTTTCTGCCTCTTATCTTGTTTGGGTTCTGATTTTAGTGCTGGACCTCTCCCTCCTCTCCAAACGGGCTCTGCTTTTTTGTAGGGAAAGGAAAAGGCTTCAGCCACCACGAGCTCCAGCCAAATCTCCAAACAAATCTGTTTGAAGGTTCCTGGTCTGGGAGTGATTAATGCAAAGTGGAGGAGGGGAGAGAGAGAGAGAAAAAAAAAAAGGCGAAAATCAAGATAAGAAAACCCTTCTTGCAGGGATATTGCAATTATTCCAGGTTTAATTTATGAACTCTCTGGCCTCTTTGTGGTGTGTTCTGCAGTGAACAACGAGCCTTCAACCAGGCCAGGAGAAACTGGAGCTTGGGTCGGGCTGTCACAAATGTTTTCATTCTTGTGATGGCCTCCAAGACCAGCAGAAAATACCCAGTCCCCAGGCACAGGGCTGCAGCCAAAAGGGAACAAGACACAATTCCATGGGCCCAAGGCAACCAGGGATTAAAAATCATCCTGAGGATGAGTCCAGCAAGGGATCTGGATATGAATTAAATCAATTAAAGTTTTTTCAAAACACCCTCCACAAAATAGCTTGGCTTCCTCGTTGGTGAGTCAAGTGAAGAGCACCAGGAGCACGTGGCCACCACAACAGCATTTAATTCATTTTTTTGCATGGAAAGCCTTCCACAAAAAGCAGAGCAGCTCTGGGATGTGCAGGCTCCATCCCTGCTGGGGCAGGGAACAGCTTTTCCATGGCTGGAGGGAAGGAATCCAAGCTCCAGTTCCAGCCCTGACACTGCAGGAGAGGCCACAGCTCCTGAACCTGCCCTTCCCCTGCTCTGTCAGCAGCAGGGATTGGGGATGGCACCAGGGATTGGGAATGGCACCAGGGATTGGGGATGGCACCAGGGATGTGGGAATGGCACCAGGGATTGGGAATGGCACCAGGGATGTGGGAATGGCACCAGGGATTGGGAATCAACACCAGGGATGTGGGAATTGTGTCCCAGTCACTGGTAAAGCCATTGGAGGGGACGGTTCAGTGCTGGGGCAGCTGTTCCAGCTGTTCCAGCTGTTCCAGCCTCCTGTCTCAGATGCTCCTCATGCAGAGCTCAGATTTTCCATCCATCCCTCCAAGCTCTGCTCCCTGTTTTGGGGTCTCTCCCTGCTCTGTTTTACAGAATATTGGGAAAAGCTCCAGCCAGGTTTTCTCCCTGGGTAATTTTCTTGGTTGGGAAGGATTTTGCTGCTGTGAGTTTTGTCACCAAATCCTGGCATGCTGTGGTGATGCCATGGGCAGGAAGCAGATTGTTCCCAGCCAGGGACAGGGGATGCAGGGATGATCATCCTGTGCTCACCCAGCCTGGCACATTCCAGGGCTCACAGGTAGAGCCTTGAAGGTGATTTTTGTCAGGATCCTTGCAGAGGAAGCCAGGCTCCTGAAGAGAGAGGCTTTGGAGCCATCCCTACCACCCAGGGAGAATCTGTATGGAAAATGAATAATTTCTTTTTCTTCCATCACTCTCAAAGTGCTGGCAGCCCACAGGGTGGTCCAGAGAGATGGGAACACACAGGGTTAAAAGCAGCCTTGGCTCCACTACAACTGATTGCAAAACCCCTTTTGGCTCGAGTGAAGCAATTTCCCCACCACCCTCACCAGTTCTGCCTTCCCAGAAAGGTGAAGGACACGCTGGGGAGTTGCAGCCAGAGCCGTGCAAGGAATGCAGATGGTTTATTAGGAATCTGCTCCTGCAGCAGCCCCGGTCCTCCTGCAGCCCTGCCTTGCAGCTTTTTGTTCTCGAGAATCCTCTGGGGAGCTCATTTAAAAAGCAGGAATGCTCACCAGAAATTCTGTGAGCTGGGAAGTGGGAGGAAAAAACAGGAGAGACCTTTGAGGAAGGCACAGACCCATGGAGTCAGGGCACAGGGATTGTTTGCTGCAGCAAAGCCAGGATCTCACCTCTGGATTTGCTGCTGGCTCTGCCCCAACACTCTCCAGAGAACTCCAGTTGTCCTATTTTTGGTTTAGGCTGCAGGCTCTCCCTGCAAACCTGGGCTCAATTATTTGGGTCCAGCAGGCTGGAAGTTGACCTGCAGGTGCAAAGAAAAATGTTAATAAACCAATTGTGTCTCTCCAGCAGAGAAACAGAAACAAAATTTGGCTGCAGAAAAAATTTGCAGAGCAGAGGTGTTTGCAGAAGCACTGGGAGTAATGTGAGTGATTAAGAAATTAGAGATGTCTTGGCTGAGACAACTTAGAAATAAATGCATAAATTAATGAGAGTTTGATGAGAAGGTTTTAATCATTTTTACAGAGAGCTGTGCACAGACAGCAGCTCCTTTTCCTGACTGGGAAAAAACTGTGTTAGTTCTGATGTTAAGATGCCACTGAAGGAGAATCAGGGTGTGAGGGGAAGTGAACACATTCATTCAGGATGAATAAACCCCTTGTGGTAAGCAGATTTCTCTAATCCTCCTCTCTTGTGGTGTAACTCCTCTGATGGTATCAGATCTTTGCTAGAACCAGCGATTTTTCCTACCAATTACCCACCAGTTCCAGCCCATCTCCCTCTGAAATAACAGGCAGGGCATTCATGTCAGATGATTGGGAATTTATTGCTGAGATGATCACTGCAGCCACCGTGATGGATGGGCTCAGAAGGATTTCAGGGCATTATTTCCCCACGCTCCTTTTTGTGCCTGTGGCTGCAGACCAGCTCCTCCACGGCCTTTTGGGGAGTTATTTTCTGCACGAGGATGGACATTTTTCACCAGGTTTTATTCCTCCTTGCTCAGAAAACAAGAGAAGGACAATTAAATCCATCACAGGGCGCTTTGGATGGGCTTTGTTGTACTTGGCACCCTGTCAGCAGTGGGGCCTGTGATGAAAAAGGTGCACATTTAAGGGGTTTTAATCATTGCTGAAGAGCCATGCAGGGTGTTAAAAATGAGCTGCTCTGCTTCTGAAGCTGCTGAGGAAATGCAGTTTGAAGATGGGCTCCCTGCTGCTGCTCAGCTCCAAGATTTGGGTCCTTTCCTTTCCTTTCCTTTCCTTTCCTTTCCTTTCCTTTCCTTTCCTTTCCTTTCCTTTCCTTTCCTTTCCTTTCCTTTCCTTTCCTTTCCTTTCCTTTCCTTTCCTTTCCTTTCCTTTCCTTTCCTTTCCTTTCCTTTCCTTTCCTTTCCTTTCCTTTCCTTTCCTTTCCTTTCCTTTCCTTTCCTTTCCTTTCCTCTCCTTTCCTAGAAATGAGCTCCGTGGTTTTATCTGGAGCTGTTCAATGGCAAAGGTGGATCAAAGGGGGAAATTTCCAGCCCAATGAATTTGGCTGGTGGTAAAACAAGCTGGTGTCCATGAGCTGCTCCAGCTCATGGTTCAGGTCAGGCTTTTTAATAATCCCAAGCATCAGGAGTCACTTTCCTTCACCCAGCCCAGTTTAGACCAGTGACAGCAGCAAGAAGCAAAGCAGAACCAGGGAAATCCCCAAATTGCTGCTTCTGCTGGAGAGGAAGAACAAGCTGATGGCTTTTAGCAGCCCTACAAAGCCTGAACACCTCAGGACAGCCCCAGCAGATCTTCCCAGACAGTTTTTCAGTCCAAGCCAAACTCTTCAGTGTCCTTTTCTCGTTAAGGATCATCTGTTGGATCACTCTGAGGGAGCAGTGGGATGGCCAGAGCTGTCACTCTCATCTCACACCAGCCACTGCCAGTGATGCTGTCATGCTCCAAGGGAAGAAAATAGAGCTGAGAACGCAGATTTATGGTTTATTTATGCAAAAACCTGATGTTTTAAAAATCTGGGCCAGTACCCTGATGGTGTCCTAACAAGAAAGGGCAGAGGGCACTTCCCAGGGTTTATAACCAGCTGCAAGTTTGAACCCTGGCTGTTTTTCCCATTCCCAGAGATGCAGTCAGGGTTACCATGCCTTTATGTCATTAGGATCTGGGTGGATTTTTGGTTTTGGGCAGAAAAAGACAATTTCCCAATGGAAGTGCTGCCCCTTTTCTGAGTTCTGCATTTGGTTCAGCTGCCTGAAACTCAGAATACTGAAATTTAAGGATCATCATTCTCCTCCAGCTGGGCCTCTTCTCCAATATCTCACCAAGAGAAAAGTTCAAGGTGTTTAAAAGCAAGATCCTTTGCTAAATTTATAGAGATGAAGATTTTACTGTATCTAAAACTGACCAGGGAGTAAATGTTTGATCTGGGTTCAGCCTTTCCCCCACTGTATTGGAAGACAGTCACATTTGGGGCTCTGCAGTCTGGATCTAATACACAGCACAGCATTAATAGATGTTGGAAAGGGTTGCTACAAGCTATTACTGAGGCAAAGTAAAAGAAATCAGATGTTTATGTACAATTATGCTTTTGTACAGAGCTGTGGCCAGGGGAGAGCAGAGACAGTAAAAAGGAAAAAAGGAAAAGTGCCTTTTTGCATTTGGGGACGGCGTCGAGATGGACGGATAAGGACAAGGAGAGAAGGCACCAGGGGCTCGGGTTTCCCTCCCATCCCTCTGGCAGAGCAGTGCAGGGAGCAAATAAATCCCAAATCTGCTGACTGTGCCTCAGGGAAGGCAAGAGGGGTTTTGCTGTGGGGCCTCTGCAGGAGTGGAAGTGCAAGCCCAGCCCTCACCCTGCCCATGGTGACATCCATGTCCCACCATGGCACAGCCCCTGCTCTGCTCCCTGTTGGCTGCAGCAGCAAGAAATCAATTTTCAGATACTTTGCTCTGTTTCTGCACCAACCCTCTGGCTCTGTAACCCCCCCTGTAAGCACAGAAAGTTCATCTCCACCTTCACCCTGGGGCTGGCAACGTTTTCCTGTGGCCAAATTTCCCCTGGAGCAGCTCCATCCAAACCCCTCACAGAGGTTCCTCAGGCAGTTGTGGTGCTGAGCCAGATCCCATCAGGGTGCTGGCCATGCCCAGGGTCCCTCATGGCACCCAAATTTAGGGACAGAGCCACCTGTGGCCCTTGGGAGCAGGACTGGTGTGTCATTGGCAAGAAAGGGACATGTCAGAGCAGAAAGGAACAAGTCACAGCAGAAATGGACATGTCAGAGCAGAAAGGAACAAGTCACAGCAGAAAGGGACATTTCATGGCCTGCAGTTGCCCTCCCTACAGTCCCAGCTGTAAAAAAACCCCTCCAGCATCCCCAGGAAAGTTCCCATCACCAGCGCCCCGGCCATCCACGCAATCCGTGGGAGGATAAAGGCAGGGAGAGGGAGAAGGGGGAGAGATAAACAATTTCCTACACAGTTGTGGCTCAAGCCTGTCTTACAAGAAACACATGGTCCCTGACACAATATTTAGCTCTCCTGTAACATGGTCCATTTGGAGGCTGGTGGCTGTGTGGAGAGCTGTAGTAAAACATTCCTCGCTGGTAACACACACAGACAGAAAAAGCCAAGCTCAGGAGGAGTTACTGGGGTTAACTCCATAAAGGCTGGAGAAGGGAGGTTCCTCTGGAGCAGGGATGTGCCTCAGCATCTCCTCAGCACGAGGAAAACCCAGCTCCATTGGTTTGAAAAGCTTGTCCTGATGGGTGGTGAGCCCTTGGCTTTGTCCCATTAGACCCAGAGGAGAGGAGTCTTTGGGGCTGGAATTTTTCCTTCACTCTGCTGTTCTCTGCTCAGAAAACAGTCCTGGGGAGGATCTCTGTGTTACGCCAAATAAAAAAAAAAAAAACAACCCTTTTTATTATTATTTTTATTCAACTTTTGTGCTCATTAGCTCAGGAACTTACAGTTGGAGTTGTCACTGGGCTCCTCCTGCCAACATCTTGCAGGGCTTCACGGGAGTTACATCATTTGGCCTCGGAGGAGCAGCTAAGTGGAAACACATTTGGGTTCTCTCGTGTTGCTCCGGCTCCTTTTCCCTCTCTCCGTGGATTCCCAGGGCAGAGCAGGAGGTCAGGCAGCTCTCAGTGCCCACAGGGACCTTTTAGGGCACCACATCCATGGGCACTGCCCTCCCCCAAACCACCCCAAATCCTCCTGCAGCTGGTCCTGCTGCAGTCCTGGGTGAAATTATAAAAAGCCGGGTTTTAACTCATCCTGGCTCATCCCTTCTTCCTCCTTCGGTTTTCCTCAGATTTCTCCTGGAGCTGTGTCCTTCCCCTTGCAGCTCACCCCGAGCCAGCGTGTCCCCATGGCCAGCACTCTCCGCCCTTCCCACTCCTTCTCTTTCTGCTCTGCACGCAGGGTTTGCTTTGCCCTGACATTTTTAGTGAGGGTTTAAAAACGCTCCCGACACCAGCCCAGTCCTGGCATAACCAAGAGCAAATCAGATCCCACAGTAGGAAATTGTGATACAGCCTGAATTTTTTTCCTGACCATGACAGGACTGTGAAGTGACAATTTCACCTACAATGGCTTCATTTGCTCCTCAATTCACCCATTAAAAAAAAAAAAATCCAAGAGTGGCTGACACCCAGCCCTGCCCACCAGAACCCTGGATCCTGCATGGTGCTGGCGCTTTTCTAACCTCAAAGCCAAGGAGGAAGGGGATGATAAAGCAAAATGAGCATCCCAGTTGCAGGCTGGAGAGGATTTTTAATTAGTTACAGCCTGTGGGCTGGCAGCTCTGCTGTGCCCAGCCTGCCCAGGGAAGGGGATTTGGGGACTTGGTGGGAGCCAGAGCGGGTTTGGAGCTTCCCCACCGGTTTTGTGTGTCAGTGCAATCCCAGCTGCTCCTCTCCCTCGTGCCCCGACGAGCTGCTGAGGAATAGCTCATTATTTATAAAAATAAAGCCAAGAAGCTGTCCCAGCAGAGGCCACCCCAGCGAGCTCCCTGCCACCCAGGTCATCAGCTGGACACGGGGAGCTCTTAGAGAGGAGCAACCAACACCCCCCGCCCCTCTTCCTGCATCTGCTTCACACCACGACACCCACACCAGCCTTTCCTCTGGGCTGGGGACTCGCTGATGGCTTTGAATTACATTTATGGTCATGGTTCATTTTTATTTTATTTAATTTTTTTCTGTCCGTCGATGTTTAGTCATGAGGAAGCAATTCTTTGCGAGAGTGCCCTGAGCCTGTGCTGCTCCTGGGTGGGTTTGTCCCGCAGGATGTGGCTGCACTGACTCACAGCCCTGGGAGCCCCAGGGAGCTGCAGGAGTCTGGGGTGAGATCCTTGGAAGGAGCAGCAGAGCTCCGTGAGCATCCCAGGGACACATCCTGCAGCACCTTGACCCGGTCCCTCCTCCCGGACAGCCTGGGGACAAGCGGAGAGATGGGAAAAGGAGAGATGGGAAACATCTTCCCCATCCTTATCATTCATGGCAACGACTCCCAAGGCTCCCGAGACACCCAGGAGCCCCCCGAGCATCCCCGGGCGCGGCTCCGCTGCTCCGGGAGCTCGGGAAAAGGCAGGCGTGAGCTCCATCTAGTGATGCTGGCAGCAGGACCGGGGCTGTCCCCTCCGTGGGGACCCCAAAAAACCCGAAAAGCCCCGCACGAACCGGGCTGTGCGTGGCCAGGCTCGGTTTGGTACCACTGAGCTGTGCTTGGGTCCTGGCATGGGTTGGGTACCGCTGGCATGGCATTCCACCCCCAGGAATGGAAATTCCACCCCCAGGAAGGGATGAGGGGAGTGCCAGCACCAGGGAAATTAGGGAATCCTATCCCTGGGTTCATCCTGGGTGGTTCCTGCCCTCCAGATCAGCTCAAGCACTGCAGCTCTTGATCCATCCCTTCCCATTCCATCACATCTGGCACAGCCCAGAGCTCATCCAGGGCTTCCAGCACCCTTCTGGCAGCAGAGGATGGGGAACTCTGCAGGATGCTGGAAATCCCTGCCCTGGAAGTGCAGAGGAGGCAGATGGCAGCAGGAGCCTGCCTGGGCTCAGGGGACACGATGGCATTTCCTAGGAAGGGTCGTGGTGTCACAGGTATTTTTCTTAATGATCCGTTTTCCATCATCATTTAAATGTACAGAAAACTCAGCCTTTTTCTTTTTAACAGTATTCATTTGAATGTTGTGAAAGTATGAGCTAAGAGAGTGGCAGGGTTCAGAAATTGGAAGTGTGAGTTGTGCAGCAGATACTGAGTCTTAGGGATGAGTGGGAAAAGCACAATTCCACTCCGTGAAAATGTTCAGGGTACTGAGGGAAAATTGGCCTGTTACACATCGAAAGTAGAATGTTTAAAAGTCAGGGGTTTGCCTAAAAAATCAACCCTGCCTAGGACAGGGATTTCTGATCCTGGGGCTTCTCCAGGTCCAGTTTTGCAGAACCACGTTTTGAGCAATGCAGAGACACCAAAAACCTGCTTTTCTCCCTCATGAGGAGCAGGATTGTTGTTTTTTTGGTTTTTTTTAAAGTCATGGCTTTAGAGATAAACCTTCAGCTACCAGCCTGGAATCAGAAATGATGCATTTTGCTAACAAAGGCTCGTTTGACAGGCTCTGAGCTCCTAACACAAAATATTCACCACATTCCTGGGGTTTTTTTCCCAACTCCAGCTGAGGACATGCCACACACCTTGTCCCACAGACCTGAAGCACACCGGGGGACAGGCAGGCAATTTGTGGATCGTGGCTCTAGCACGGATCACTGGAGTTAAAATAACAGGAAACATTTGGGAAGGGATTTTCAGTCTCAGGGTTTAGGTGGATCTGTTGTTCCTAAAGACAGGGATGAGACTGACTAGGGGCAGGAACACACAGCAGCAGAATCTGGCTGCTGCCAGAGACCCACATGGGTTTAAGGTCTCATTTAACCTGGATTTCCTGGGCAAGGTTTGCCTGTGTCACTCAGCCCTGCTGCTGAACACCAGCTCATTTTTAGGCTGCATCTGATGCCCTCGGCTTCTCCCTCCGTGAGAGGTGAGGGCTCTGAAAGGACAACTGCCACATCCAGGGATTTCCACTCCCCAGGTGGTTTGGGCACAGTGGGCAATGGCTCTGTTCAAGCCCGTGAAGGTGAAGGGAATGTTCCAGGGAGCATTTCCCAGAGCAGGGCTGTGCCCACACCCCAAATCCCGAGCTGTGCTCCCTGCCAGCCCAGCTCCATCTCTCCCATTTTTGAAGGAATACACAGCCTGTTCCCAGGCTGGGCTGAGCACCAGTTTTCCCTGTATCCAGAGGCCCGCTGGCCCTTTCCTAGGTGAGCTCAGCAAGCACAAATGTCCTCCCTAAACAACAGCAGAGAGGAGACAGCTGGATGCGAACGCGCCCGTCCTGCTGCACGCTCCCTTTCCAGTGAGTCATAAAAGTTCCTTGGCAGCTGCCTGTGTGTCTCTAACTGGGATCAGGTTAGGGGCAGAGTGGAGAGCTGGGGATGGAAAATATGTGTTGAATTTACTCCTCTGTCCCACTGCTGATCCCACGGCTTGGGAACGCTCCTGCTGGAGCCCTCTGCCACACGCCAGCTCTGCCCTGAGCTCTCCGGGGCTTCTCATGCCTCCATTTCCCTGTCCTTCCATCCTCTCCCACATTCCCACCTGGAATGAAGGCAGGAGCACGTAGAGGGGGACAAAGAAGCAGCCAGAGTGCCAGTGGGGACAGCAGCAGCCTCCAGGCACTCAGCACAGCTCACACGGTCCAGGCCACAAAGAAAGCCTAAGGATTGTGACTTTTCCATCTTTTTTTTTTGTCTGAGCAGGAGCAACAGGCAAAAATTCCCATTGCCTGCCTGCAGCATCTTCCAGTTTCTCTCCCCAGAAGCCCTGACTGGTGCAAAGAGTGGTGACACCTCCCAGTCCTGTGTCAGCCTGGCTGAGTGTTGGACCAGGGGATGCTCCCACTGTGTCCTCTGCTCTGTGGTTATGGAAATTGGAGCTGGATGTTCCCATCCCAGTGGGAAAATGCTCCCAGTCCTCTCCAGGCTTTGTTTTACTTCAGCAGAAGTGTCAGGACCTGGAGGAAGCATTGTGTGGAGGCACAGCTTGGAGGTGGTTCCAGCCCAGGGGTCTCAGTGCTCACCCCAAAGACCCACAGAGAAGGGAAGAAGGATCAGCACAAAGCCCTTGGAAAGAGATTCCCAGGAAATGCAGCTACTGAAATCCTGGAGGAAATGGAGTTACTGAAATCCTGGAGGAAATGGAGCTACTGAAATCCTGGAGGAAATGGAGCTCTTGGCACGGAGCAGAGCTGTGCTTTTTCATAGATCTGTGTTTGGTTGGGAGGAAGAAAAGCCCCCCTAAGGAGCCTCTCAGGGCAGAAAGCAGCACCCTGGTTTGAGCAGAGCCTGGAATAAGGAGGGAAATTCTCCCAAAAACATGAGGAGAAGCTGCCAGATCCCCTCTCAGCCCTTCCCTTGTCACGACATCCCAGCCCTCAGTCCCAGCTGTCAGGCACTGCTGTCCACGTTTGCCTCCATCCCATTCCCACTCCCAACACAATCCAGGAGAAAAGAAACCTTGGCAAGCCCCCCCACAGCACCCAGAGCCACCAGGCAGATCCTCTCCAGGCCTGCAGCCAAAAAAGCTGCTGGTTCTTCTTTTCTCAGCCATTTCTCTGCCTGAAGTGGACACTGAGAAAGGAAAAAGTGAGAAATGAGCAGAGAGTGCTGGGCCTGCAGATGTGTGGGACCTCCCTGCCAAAATCCCTGCTCGCTCCTTCCCCTGCATCCCAGCTTGAGGAAAACTTCCAGGGGCTCCTCGGGGTGTGAGGTCACATTTTCTACTTTTTCTGCTGCAAATGGGGAAGTGGCCAAGGCCAAGTTGGACAGGGCTTGGAGCAAGCTGGGATAATGGGATGAGCTTTGGGATCCCTCCCAAAACCAGGCTGGGATTCTGTGGTGTGTCCATACAAATCCCATTTCTAGACCACAGAAGGGGCAGGAAAGGGGAAAAAAGGAAAGGAAAGGGAAAGGGAAAGGGAAAGGGAAAGGAAAAGGAAAAGGAAAAGGAAAAGGAAAAGGAAAAGGAAAAGGAAAAGGAAAAGGAAAAGGAAAAGGAAAAGGAAAAGGAAAAGGAAAAGGAAAAGGAAAAGGAAAAGGAAAAGGAAAAGGAAAAGCTGATCCCAGCAGGGAGGATCCCTGTGGATGCTCACTCTGGGGGATTTTTGCAGAGCTGATCCCACTGCTGCATTTCAACTCCTCTGTGTGATTTTTTAAGCATCCTCCTCCTGGGGTGTGAAGCCATCACCAAAGGAACTCTGCCCTCTCTCAGCTCACACTTCTCCCTAAGAAAATAAGTTTGGCTCTCCACCAAAAAGCTGAAAATTTAGGAAAAAAACCCCTCATCTTTCACAGTTAAATTTTTATGATTTTTGGCATTCAGGGGAAAACTTCAAATCGAAAATATCTCTGCAGAAATCCTGAAGTCGTTATTTTGACAGAAAAGTTGGCGCTGCTAAATTTTCTTGTGGAAAAAAAAAATTAATATTGAAGAGCCATCCCAGCAGTGATGCTGATCCTGGAGCACCACAAGAAGCTCACAGGGCTTGATCAGCTCAGGATTTATTTGGAACGAGAGATTTTCCCCTTCCAAGAAGAAGGACTGAAACAAAAACAGGGAGGAGCTGTGGTTCTCTAATTTTAGGACACTTTCTCTAACAGATGAGAATTTCCCCCAGGCAGTGGGAGGTCACTGCTGGGGTGGGATGTTGAGTAATGGGGACCACTGGGTTGATTTCAGATTTTCTCAGCAATTTTACATGCCTTATAATCCTAAAATTACTTTTTTTTTACCTCAAAATTACCTTTCCTACCCTAAAACAACCCAAAGATGAGCCAGCTCTGCCACCACTCAGCAGCCACACTCTGTCAGGAGCCACAAGAGGGCATTAGATTTGTATTTTTTTTTCCCTATCCAAAGAAATCCAAGACATTTCCTCAATCTTATTCCATTTCCCAGTGCCCAGGTAGGACTGTGGGAATATTTTGTGAATCCTAAAGCCATAATAAGGCAGCTTGGTTTCCTTTTCATTCCTGCAATTTGGTTTTTTTGTTGTCTCTGTGGAATAAGAGGAAAGACGTGGAGTGGGAAAAGCAGAACATTTTGAAAATAACAAAAAACAAACCCAAGCCACAACATTTCCAGTGCCTGCAGGAATTGAATGGCCATGAAAGAAATTAAATAAATGTTAAATAAACTTTTGAAAACGGTAAAGGAAGCAGGTTCAGGGGGTTTGCTGGGATCCAGGGATTCCTCCTGAGCCTGGATTTCATGGAAATATTTGCTAGCCAGTGCTCAGGCCTGTCTGGTGTCACTCCAAAGTGTCCCCGTGTCCTTAGCTGAGGTCATTCCTCCAGTGAAATGACATTTATAGGGCCAGGACCATGTCCTGGGAGTGCTCTGCAAGTGTGAAGGGATATTTTTCAACCCTAAAGTGCCATTAGGCCTCGACCCCTTAATTAAAAAATTGTTGAAAGCAGCTGAAAGCCATCAGGCTGCAGCTGCCAAGAATTCAGCAGAGGCCCTTGGTTTTCAAAGTTGAAGTTTTTCAGCAATATCAGCCCTGAAGCAGGTAAAGAAATCAATGTAGAAATCAAGGTGTGTAAACATGAAGCTGCCAGGCTGGTGGTTAGAAGAGGAATGTGCTGTTCAAAATGTCACAGCTGCTCCGTGCATCCACAAAAGGGAGGGAGAACATTTGTTCTGCAAGGACCGTAAAAAAAAAAAATTAAATAAATAAATTCAAAACCTGAAGTAATTTAAGGAAGATTTATTTCCTTTCTGCTCCGTGCTCTCCTGGACTGCCAGAGAGAAACTTCCCAGGGCAGGAGGGAAATGCAGATGGAGTCAGCCCTGACTCTGCTTTCCCAGCTAAAACTCTGTCCTAGAGAAGTGTGGCACCAAAGCCAAGGCAGAGCTGGCCTGGATTTGGCTGGTGGTGGCCTCCCAGTGCCTGGTGGCCCTGACCTGGTGTCCCCACGTGAGACAAATCCCTCGTGGACTGGGGAAGCTTGGGAGGTGAGAGTTGTTCCACTGAGCAAATCTCTTCATCCTCAGCCCAGGGAGGTGGAACATCAGCCCAGAAACATCAGCCCTGTGTTCAGGAGGAACTCAGCCCCAGTTAGGTGAAACATCTGGGGAACATCAGCCCCAGTTAGGTGGAACATCAGCTCCAGGAAATTGGAACATCAGCCCAGGAAGGTGAAACATCAGCTCAGGAACATCAGCCCTGTGTTCAGGAGGAGCTCAGCTCAGGAAGGTGAAACATCTAAGGAACATCAGCCCAGGAAGGTGGAACATCAATCCCAGGAAATTGGAACATCAGGCCCATTTAGGTGGAACATCAGCCCAAGAAATTGGAACATCAGCCCCAGCAAGGTGGACCATCAGCTCAGGAACGTCAGGCCTGTGTTCAGGAGGAGCTCAGACCTAGTTATGTGGAACATCAGCCCCAGGAAGGTGGAACATCAGCCCAGGAACATCAGGTCTGTGTCCAGGAGCAGCTCAGCCCCAGAGATGTGCTCATGCCTGAGTGTGTGCAGGTGTCTGGGAGAGGAGCTGCTCCAAACCCTCTCCAGCACCAGCCCTGAAGTGCTGGGGAGGGCTGGAGCTCTGTCTCTGTTCCTTGGGGGATTTGATGTTCTTCCAAGCCATCCTGAGGCTGCCAGGATCTCCAGCCCGAGGGGAAGCAGCAGCAGCAGCAAAAACGCTCATTAATCAAACGAGCCTTGGGTTCCTGCTGCCAGCACGTGGCTGCCACACATCCACTTCCCCAGCTGACATCTGCCATCCTGGGGAAAAAAAAAAACAAAAAAAACGAGTGGATTCCAGCCCAGGAACACCTCCCACAGCAAAAACACCTCCCACAACTCACCCACCCCAGCCAGGCCTGCACGGAGCTGAGGGAATTTACCCGGGATGGAAAATGAACCCCAGCAAATCCCAGCGGGGAGGGGACATCCCTGCCCAGCCTCTTCCCTTTCCCAAAGCCACCCTCATCCCTTAAAACGCATTAAGCACTGGGACCCCTGGTGTCTTCTGTGCTCCTCTCCTCTCTAATATGATTTATTTTGCAGGCCAGATAATAAGGCTGTTAATTCTTTGGCTCCTGCTGTGAACAGTTTAATGGAACATGACAAGAAAACAGCGTTTCTTTCGTGGGAGTAATTATTGGCTGACTTTAAGTCTTTACCTACAGCAATAGCTGTGAGAATAGTCCCATTAAAGGCAAGTGGAGACGTTAAATCCTTGGAAATTGCGAGTGTTTTTTAAACTGAAAGGCAGCAGAAATGACCAGAGCTGGGACAGTCACCTTAGTGCAGGTGAAATATTTTCCTGAGGGCAGAGCAGCTGCCCTGGCTGTGGCAGAGAATCCATCCTGTGCTGAAGAAGAGGAATCAAGGATATCCATTTATCCCAATTATTCAAGGAGGAGCTTGCTTGTGGGATGCACCCACCCTGACCATTAAGAAAAAAAAAAAAAAAAAATCTTTAATAGAGAAAAATAAACGGGGGGAGAACAGGAATTAGGATTGAGGAGGCGTGAGAGCTGCAGGCAGACAGAGCCCTGACCTCGAGGCTGCTTCACACACATTTCCCTCTGCTTTTCCCTGCAGGACAGAGCTGGAAAATCCTCCCCAGGCACGCTGAGTGGATGCAGGTTTGCTGTCGGGGCACTGGTCCCACTGGTTTATTGTGGTGGGGTTGCTCCCATTGCTAGGAGACGCCGTGTTGCTGTTGGCACTGGGGGATGGATGTTGGCTGTGGCAGAGCCCACATGTGCAGGGGAGGTGATTCATGAGATCTGGAGCCTGACTCCCAGCCTGCCTCGAAAATGCTGGGGAAGAACATTCCCTTCTGCTGACACACGGCCATGGCAGCTCCTGACAGACACCCCAGAACCCCAGAACACCTGCAGGGCTCCCTGATCCATGGGGAGGGACTGTCCCATCCCTGGAAGTGTTCAAAGCCACGTTAGATGGGATTTTGAGCAAGCTGGTCTATCAGAAGGTGTCCCTGCCCATTAGAACAAGATCTTTAGGGTCCCTTCTACCCTAAATCCTCCCCCAGCTGCAAGATCTCATCACAGCCTCCTTTCCAGTGCTCAAAAAAACCTTTGCAACACCAGTGGATTTCCCTTTTTCCCTGGGGATCTTGCACTAAATGTTGCCTGGACATCCCTGGATCAGCTGTTCTGTGTGCCCAGGCTGAACACAGCTTTTGCCATCACATTATTTGGATAATGTCCCATTGTTGGTGGCCTCCCCCAGCTCTTGGCACCCAAAATTGTGAGGTCCAAGCCCTTGAAGGGGTGAAAAAGCCACCCCTGAGGAGCCACGTCCCCGATGTCCCCAAGGACAGGAGGCAGGGCCAGCCCAGGGCTGGGCTGCAGCTCTGGAATCCTGCAGGAGTTCAGGAGTTCAGCCACGGCTGCATGGCTGTGAAACATCTCCAGGCTGCAAAATCAGCCTGGAAAAGCCACGTCCCAACCCCTGGCTGCTCTTGAAAGTCAAAAATCCCAAGAGCAGATAAAAACCTCAGATCCAACCCCTCTCCACGAGGGTTTGCACCGAACTCAGCTCCGAGCTGAGACCCAGCACCCCACAGCTCCCTGTTTTAGTGATGTTGTGCTCCAAAAATCAGAGCTGCAGGGATATTTACTATCACACCTGAAGCATCCCAATTCCCTGCTTTGCTCCTCAGTTTTCCACAGCTCCTGGCAGCCTTTGGAGACACAGAGCAGCTGCAAAGGGCGTTGTAGGTGCACCAAACCCTGGTCACTCACTGCCTTACCTCTTGTCCCTGTCCTTAAAAAGCCCTGGAATGTCTCTAATCATCCCCTCATGTGCCTGCTGGATCCCTGGAGAGTAAGAAATCTGGCATTCCAGCTTGCACAGATGTCAGAAAAGGAGGAAGGAGAGACTGTTCCTCAAAAGTCGCCCTTTGTGGGACAGAAATCCCAGTTTGTCCTGGTTTGTGGGGCGCCTCCTGAGGGTGTCCTGGCACAGCTCCTGGGGGTGCTGGGTGATGCCTGGCTGCATTTTGGGATGCAGTTCCCTCTGCTCTGGGGGTGTGGGATCTGCTCTGGTCCCTGGGGGTCTGTCCAGGTCGTGTTGAGTAGCTCAGAACTGACAAAGGGCACAAACACCCTCTCCCTAATTCCCTAAATCTGCCCCGTTCAGCCATCCCTGAATTCCTTCAAACCCAGTGTGGAGGCTGCCCCTTGCCTGCAGAGCTGCCAAACCTCCTCCCAAACCTCTTTGCCAACTCCTGCCAAAGCTGGCTGCCAAAGAGGCCCCAGGGGAAGAGTTTGGAAGAATTCCAGTCCAAGGTGCAGCTGCAGAACACCGGGAGCATCCCGAGAGCACCCCGGCAGTGCCAAGGGAGGCACCAGCCATGCCACACACACAGCCCTGCTCTGGGGCTGGGCTCAGGGATGCTCACACGTGGCCTCAAGCTGCCATCTAGTGTTTTCCACATGGATCCTGCTGCCAGAGCCAGGGAAAAGCAGCCCGGAGTTGGGTTTGGCTGCAGCTCCAACAGGACCCTGAGAGCAGCAGGGCAGGAGGGGGCTGCTGGCTCCCAGCACCAGGAATTTCAGCCATCGAGGTTCTAGAATTGTCCAGATTGGATTTGAGCTCTGCTGGGTTAGTGCCATATTCCGAGGAAGCAGAGCATCCAGAGCTTAAAAGTGTTTATAAAAATCAGCAATTGAAAAACTGGCAAGATTAAATCGGTCCAAACAATAAAAGCCAGCTCTAATCACGGCAGAAAGAGCTGGGATGGTGTCACATAAACAGGGAAGGGGTGGCCATGGTCACATAAACAGGGAAGGGGTGGCCACTCCAGTGCTTTTTTGGGAGCTGCCAAAGACCACAAGAATGTCATTTATTCCTTTGAGAATTCAGGGTTTGGCCCCAAAGCAGATGCAGGTGACATCTGGGGTTGCATCCCCCGAGTTCTGCTGGAGATGGGAGAAAGGAGACTGGAGGCACTGGGCAGAGGGGGCAGCAATGGGATGCACAGAGCTGGGATGGCACCAAATGTTCTGCCTGGTCTTGGGGACAAGCTCTGGCCACCATCAGCCCCATCTGGGCTTCACCAGCCACAGAACAGCTTTGGGCAAACAGCCTTGGAGCTTCCATTTGTTCAATTCCCTCTCCAAAGGGAGATGAGTTTGACATCAGGTGCTGATGGTGAATTACCCCCGGCCCCTTGGCTCACAAGCCACACTGGTTTGTTTGGTTTGTAAAGCAGGGCCCCTCCCGGCGCTGCTCCAGCACACCCTCCCTCCCTCCCCGTGCTGAAATCCAAGCCCTTCCCACCGAACAGAAGCTCCATTCATCCCCTGTTCATTCCCTGTTCATTCCCTGCTCGTTCCCTGTTCATTCCCTGCTCATTCCCTCTTCATTCCCTGCTCGTTCCCTGCTCATTCCCTCTTCATTCCCTCTTCATCCCCTGCTCATTCCCTGTTCATCCCCTGCTCATTCCCTCTTCATTCCCTGCTCATTCCCTGCCATCTCATCCCTTCCAGAATTCCCTCAGCAGACTGAGTTTGCCGAGAGGCTCCCAGGTGAGGCAGGCACAGATCTTTTGGGATGGGATGTTTTCCTGTGCTGTCCACCCTGGATTGATGGGGGATCCCCCCGTGGGCTCAGGTGCTGCACCCTGCACTCAGTGGGGACAGAAATGTCACATCAGTCACCTCTGTGTCACCAAATGAACACCAGGACGTGGCACACCAGGCTCCAATGAACACCAGGTACACCAGGACATGGATGGCCTTGGAGCAACCTGCTCCTGAAGAGCATCAATGTTAAGTGAAAATCAGATTATTTACCTACCATTTCCAGCTCACACTCCAACTTCCCATTGCCCTCATAAGAATTCCATGCAGGAGCCAGCAGGTTGGATGGAATTCTCCTCCTCCTGGCCCTCCCCACCCATCCCATCACCCCCTCCAGGCCTCGTGGCTCTCTGGGCCATGACCTGGCTCAGCATTCAAGGCTGATCCCCCATTATCCCAAATGCATCCCACATGATGGGAGAGCCCAGCAGGGCCCAGCCTTGTGGGGCTGCTGGAGCAGCACCTCAGGATAATCCTTCACTGGGCAGAAAAATCTGAATTTGGAAGATATTTCTCCTTGAGGCCTCTCCACTGATTTTTTGGTTCATCCTGTTCCTCAGGAAGGTGCAACACCACCTTGTACTAAACCAGGTTGTTCCAAACTCCATCCAACCTGAGCTTGAACACTTGCAGGAATGGGGCAGCCACTGCTGGTGGTTGCAGCAGCATCACTCAGACAAAGCCCAAACTCTCAGGGAGGCTCTTTGCACAAATAAAAAAAAAATTTAAAAAAAAATAATTAAAAAAAAAGGGGCTGGCTTAAATTAAATGGCTCATCTCACTCTGACAAACTCAACTGCAAGAACCATGTGAGTTCAGCAAAAAAAAAATCAGCTCCCTGTACAACACAAACACAAACAACCCCCGGAGCAGATGGGAGCAGCTGTCTGGGAAAATTGGTACTAATTGTTGCTGTGCTGGAGGATTCACAGCCTCGGCTCCCAGCAGCTCCTGGAGCAGGGAGAGCTCCCAGGAACGAGGGGATCAGCTCTGGTTTGGGTTTGGGGAAGGAAAAGAGGCTGAGGGGGATGAGTTGAACCCTACAAGTGGCAATGCCAGGGCACAAGGAGGTGGAAGAGCCTGTAGTGACCCAACGGTGCCATCACCCCCCTGGTGTCTCCTGGGGGGCAGATCTGACCAGTTTGATCCCAGGGACACTTAGAACCACGTCTCTTCTGGCAAATATTGGACAAATTCAAACCTTTCCTCTCCTGCCTTGGCCCAGCTGGAGAATCTCTGAATTCCATGGATCCCCAGGGAATGGTCACAGCACAAAGGCTGTCAGAACTCAAGGAGCTCTGAGGCACAGGGTGGGATTGTTGGGGTGTCCCTTCCAACTCAGGATATTCCTTGATGCTCTGACTCTCTGATTTAGCCTAGAGGAGCCCCCAGCACATGGTTTCATATCCCAGATCATCTTTAAAGAGGATTAAAAGGCATTTCCAAAGTTCCACGGTGAGTATCAATCCCATCAGGCTGCAAATGCTGCAGCACAGCCGTGCCTGAGCTCTGCTCCTCCTGCACCAACCCCTGGCACTTGCAGGAAGCCCAAACCTGCCCTTCTCAAACCTTCATTCACTTCTCAACACCCAGAAATCTCTGCCCAGTTTGGGACATTATCCCCTGTCCCACATTCTGTGGTGGGAAAGGAGGTGAAATTTCCCAGCTTCTGTCACCCCCCCCCCCCCCAGGCTGAGCCAGGAGCTGAGAGCTGAAAATCCTGGAGAGGTTCAGCCTCTCCAGCAGCATTTTCATGCTCAAGTGGAGCCACTGGAGCTCAGGAGAGGGAGATATTATGGCCTAATGCAAACAGCACTGAGAAGACTGAACATAATTAAGGCCCTAACGACAAATGTTGGACTTGGGTTTAAGCTGCCAAAAAAAATCTCCTTCCTAACATCCCTGCAGAGGGATAAAACGCTGAGCAAACCTGGGGGAAAAGAGAGAGAAGATAGTGCTTTTCATTTCCTAGACTGATTTATGCTCTCCAAACAGCATCACACGCTGTCGCTGACAATTTCATGCTGAGTTACTCCTGCCAGAGCCATACCTACAGATGGGAAGGAGATTTGGTGTGCCTGGAAAAGAAGAGAGGGAATATTTCTAGTTGACAGCTTGTTTTCTTTGGTCAATGCATGGAAGGGTTTGAGTTCATTATTTCATGTCTAGGCTCAGTTCCCAGCCACCAAAGGCAGAGCTGCAGACGGGGGGTTAGACAGAAACCCAAATGCTTCTCTTAAATTTGCCTGAACAAGTGAGCAAGATGTGCCTGGGGACATGGAAATGAGTTAATTGCTGTAATCCGAGTCCTGGAGAACATTTTAATTGGGTTGCAAAGGGGAATTCAGTGCTTTAAAGCACTTTTGGAGTCAAAAACCTTGAGGTACAGAGCACCCATGGGTGCTGTGGTGGGGCTGAGCCCCGGGGGAGGGGATTCAGGAGGGAGTGGATGAGGAGGAGGCACAGAAGCAGCACTCGGGATGTGGCTGATGGGCACCTCCAGCTGCCAGCCCTGCCAGGGCTGCTCTGTGTGCTCAGGGAGCTCAGCCAGGGGGGCAGCAGTGCCCTCACCCTCACCTCATATCCATCCGGATTTAGGATTCGTTTAGGATTCCAGGGAGGCTGGAGCTGTAACTGGAGCTGCCAGAGAACAGGGGAAGAGCCTGTGGCAGGAACAGCACTGAAGGAATGACATTTTCAGAAAGCAAAGGTGGGGGTTTGGAGGGGGCTGGAGGGGTTGGTCCCCTCCTGTTCAACACCCAACTGATGGAAACTGCTGGGACTCCGTCCTTAAATAACTTTCCAGTGCTGTCTGTGTGACACAAAGGATGCTTGGATGGGAGAATCCCTTGCAAGGAGGGGCTGGAGAACATCTGAATTCTCATTTGCACTCCTGCCTCTCCCTGGGGGTCTGCAAAGAGCCAGCAGAGCCTTTTGGGATGCTGGGAACCAGGAAAGCTTTTCAGGATGCTGAGAGCAGCCTGGGCAGGGTGCTTGGGGTGCATTGTCCAAAGTCCTGACCTGCATCTCCACAGACGTGGCAGGGGATGCTCTTTGCTGTCACCACTGAAAAATCTTGTAGTGAGTTCAGGACATGACTCCTGAGCAGTGTAAACAGCTTGGAAAGGTCAGGGCAGGGAAAACACACATTCCCAGGACAGCTGGGCTGGGAGTGGTGGCGTGGATTGAATGCAGAAATGAGGAGCTCACAGAGCTCTGTCACCTCAACAGGACACAAGATCTGAGAAATTGGATCCCAGTGACACTTGGAACCACGTCTCTTCTGGCAAATATTGGACAAATTCAAACCTTTCCTCTCCTGCCTTGGCCCAGCTGGAGAATCTCTGAATTCCATGGATCCCCAGGGAATGGTCACAGCACAAAGGCTGTCAGAACTCAAGGAGCTCTGAGTACAGGGTGGGATTGTCGTGCCCCAGGGACAGGTCACAGCCTGGCACTGCTGAGCTGAGCTCTCCTCCTGCTCCTGAGGGCTCTGCAAGGTCAGTCTGAGCTCCCACCATGAGCACACCCAGCTGCTGGGCTCATCCTTCTCCTCTGTAGGAGTTCTTGTTCCTTGGGTCCCCATCCCAAGGGTGCTCCTCACACCCCTCCCTCCCTCCCTCCCTCTCAGAGGTTTTTGTCTTTGCCTTTGCTCAAACCCACAGCTCTCCCTGTGTCCACACTTGCAGCCCTGACGCTTCTGCTCTCCAGGAACTTTTGTGTTTGGGTGTTTCCAGAGGGTATGAAAATCAGCTTTGGGCAAAGTCTTCCTGTGCTGGAGCTGGGCTGACTCTGGCTCTCCAATGCCAGGCTCCCAAAACATCCAAAACTCCCCAAATTTGTGCAGTGTCAAGCAGGTGGGTGAGCTGGAAGTGGCCTGAACACAGGAATTCTCATGATTGCTAAGCTGGGATCAACATCTCCTGCTCATCCCATGCACCAGCTTCCAAAAATTAATGGTCCCTGCTCAATATGAGCAAGAAGAGCCCAGCCTGGGATGTGTCTGAGCTGGGAGAAATCCACTCCCAGAGCTGGCTGTGAGGATTTTGGGACTCGTGGCAGATGCAGACAGCAGCAGGACAGAGGAGGAGCTCGTTTGGAGGGATCCGGGAGGCATTTCCCCTCTCCCAAGGGATCAGCGAGGCCCAACCAAGCCCAGGAAAGCAATAAAGAAAAAGTCCATCTGGACAACACCCTTCTTCTGATTCAGAATGGGAAATAAAATGCCAGAAAAGGAGCTTTTTCTTTTTTTTTTTTTTTTTGAGCAGCCAGTAGAGCCTTCATATTTTCCCACTGACATCATCCAGCATGGTTTGAATCTACAGTGACTGGTAAAGCCTCAAAGGCATAATTGCAGTTGTCTTAGGAAAGTGAAATCATATGGTGCTCCCTAGATCTCCTCCCCCTTTGCTTTTTTTCCTCTTCTTTTCTTTTTTTCCCCCCTGCCTTTTAATGCTTCTCACTCGGCATCCAGATGTTTCCTGAGGGAAAAAAAGGAGAAGAAGAGGCAAAGCGAGGCCCAGAGCAGGATGCTGGAGTGGGAAAGGCCACGTGGCAGTGGGAGCTTCCCAACCAAAGGAGGGGAGTGCAGGGAGGTGCAGCCTGGCTTGGGGACATGGGGACACGTCGGGACATGTCGGGACACTCACCCTCATCCCATCCCAACCCCACTGGGAACTGCCCCTGCCCCTTCCACACTCCAGAAAGGAGCTGAGCGAGGTGTGCTGGGCACCAGCAGTGCCCTGGGCACAGCCAGACTCCATAGCTGGGGAAATTCCAGGGCCAGGCAGGAATCCTTGGGACCCTGCGGGATATGGGATGGATATGGGATGTGGAATATGGGATGTGGGATGAGGAATGGGGGATGTGGAATATGGGATGAGGAATGGGGGATGTGGAATATGGGATGTGGGATATGGGATGAGGAATGGGGGATGTGGGATATGGGATGGGGCATGCAGGATGTGGGATGGGGAGTGTGGATGGAGGGTGCAGGATTCGGGGTGTGGGATATGAGATCAGGGATGCGGGATGAGGGGTATGAGATCAGGGATGCGGGATGCAGGATGCGGATGCGAGGGTGGTACCCACGGCCGGCCGTCGCCATGGAGACGCCGCCAATGGGCGGGGGATGCGCGGGGTTCTGGCGCCATCCGGTGGGAGCGCGGGGACATCGCAGCTCCCAAAATCCCGAACCTCTCGGGAAATGGATCCGCGCTATCCCGGGCCGAGGGATCCCCACAGAATCCCAGAGCCCGCCGTTTGCCAGCGGGGCTTTCACGGCAGCCGCTTCCCCACCCGGTGCAAGAGCAGAGCGCCAGAACCGAGGGAATTCTTTCGTCTTCTTGACCTTCCTGAAGCCAGCAGGACTCTGCAGAGCCAGTTTTAAGTCTTCCCTCCTGGCGTGATCCTGATGACAAGTTAACAAGCCACAGCCTTCTCCCCATC
This sequence comes from Sturnus vulgaris, assembly GCF_052056855.1. Lineage (NCBI taxonomy): Eukaryota > Metazoa > Chordata > Aves > Passeriformes > Sturnidae > Sturnus > Sturnus vulgaris. The sequence goes on from NC_142264.1 coordinate 3,167,875, forward strand.
CGCCCCAAAACTGCTTTGATTGGGCAAGCTGGGACTTGTTGGCCCCAGGAAATGAAGATGAAGTTTATTGGGAACTTCCCGAGAAACCTGTCCATGCCTTCTGATCCTGCTTCCTAACGCTGGTTTCCATAAGCTTATCCCTTTCAGATCATGCAAATCCCCTGAACGCAGCAGGCCCAGGGAGGTTCCCAAGTTGATGTGCTGGATTTTCCTTTCAGGTTGGATTTTTCCCATGGGAAAAAGGAAAATTATCTTTATTTAATATAGAACCCCTACACACGCTCCTGGCATGAAGGATATTGGAATCAAAAGTGTGGGAGAAGGATTCTCTGCAGCACCAGGCAGCAAAATGAAATCTCTCAGCAGACTAGAGAGAATTTGGGCAGTTCAGAGCTGTTGTAGGCAAAAATCCACAGCTGGAATTGTGAAATCTCACCGGTGGGAAAGAACTGGGTGTATATTAATAGGAGAGGAATGGCAAATTTTGGAGCTCTCAGGCAGAAGCCAATCTGCAAACAGAGCAGGGGGGGTTGTGTATTTTGATAAAATAAAGTGAAATATCCCAAGTGATTCAAATAAAAATAAAACGAGCCAAGAGACAGAACCGCGGATTAGGAGGCTGCTCACACACTGTGCTCCAGCAACATGGATCGTTCAGAGCAGGAAAAATGGGGATTTACACTTGTGGAAACGAATGAGGGGAGAAAAAGTGATTCTAGAGCTGAAGGTTTGGGTTAGGAGAGTAGGAGGGGGGTCTGGGAGAGGAGGGAACACGCTGGGGTCGGTGAAGTCCCGGGGTGAGTGGAGGAGCAGGGGATGCTCCGGGAGCAGGGGGAGTGCTCTGGGGGGAGCAGGAGAGCGAGGGAAGGACCGGGAGTAGCTCAGGTGTGTGACAAACCCAGCTCCGACCGGTGACAAGGGACATGGCCGTGCCACACCCCTGGGACGTGACCGTGCCACACCTTGGGACTCTCCCCTGTGCTCAGCTCCAGCCTCCAAAGCCCTTGTGCAGTTTTCTGCTCACCCAGGGAGGTGAAATCTCTGCCCTGTTCCCCATCCCATCCTTTGTCCCAGCTCTCTGCTCACGCTCTCCAAGTCCTCACCTTCAGGTGTCTGTCCAGGTGTCCTGCCTGTCCCCAGGGTCCCACAGAGAGCTGCTCCAGTGGGACAAACCTGCCCTGCCAGATCTCTGAGCTGGGACTGGGTTCATTATTCCCTTGCTGTGCTGGTGCTCTGGCAGAAGGAGTCCCCATCCTCTTGGTTATCTCCTTTAGGGCCTGGATTTTGCATCTCCAAAATCCACTTTTCTAAAACTCTATAAATAAATCCCATTCTGCGTGCTTGAGTTAACATTAGCCTAAAAACCACCCTCCTTATAGCTCATGTCAGGCAAACAAGACAGGCCTGATAAGTGGAGAGAGTGATTTATAAAGGCACCATATGGGAGCTTGTCTAAGAATCATAATTGATTAGGGAGCTGCAGGAATATTGCCGTGGTGCAGACCCCGAACCCCTCCGAGGTTCAGCTCCTCCCAGGTTCCTGGCACCCGTTCCAACACCAAAATCACCCTCCCAAAATCACCCCAGCGGCAGCCAAATTCCCCGAGGGGCTTCTCAGCCCTGTCCCACCTTTCAGCGATTCTGGGAGCATCCCTGGAGCTGGAGGACACGATGGAGCCGGGGATGGCAGGGGTGGGTGTGAGTGCAGCCGTCCCGCTGCCAAGTTTGATTTTCTCCGTGCTCCAGGAAGAACTTCTGCCCTGGGATCTGTCTAGACACTGCAGGCAGGTCCCAGGCCCTGGGGATTCTCATGGCAGGAGCTCCCAGTGCTGACAGACAAGCAGGGAGGGGAGGAAAACACCCTGGATTTCCTTTTCACTGAGAATTTGGGGCTCAGCCAGAGCCAAGAGGGTCCCTCAGCACACACAGTGCTCAGCACACGTTGGATTTGTTCTGCACCACCTTGCAGCTTGCCCAGGGCTGTCCTGAGTCCCAGCATGAAGCTTTGGGGTCTCTCAGTGCTGTCTGTGCATTAAAAGGGTCCTTGCAGCCTCGTGGCCTCGCTGTGTCACTGGGCATGAAGGGAGGCATAAAATACTCAATTTAGAGCACGTGCCAAAAAAAATCCTTATTTCCAGCAGCAGGCAGCATCCAATGCCCATTAGCCAGGAGTTGTTGAGTTAATTAGAAATGTATATTTGATACCAGGGCTGAGCAGGGCCCCGCACGCCGCTAAGGTTTAATAATTGATTTGTAATTTATTTGCCCATTAATTCTTCCTCTTTCAGAGCCAAGCCAGGAGCTCGTGCAGGCTCGTCCATCATCCTGCACAGCACAGCCCCTGCTCCCCCAGAGCTGTCGGGGGTGACAGACTGGAGCCTCGTGCAGCCTGTAATTAGTTACTGACTTCAGAAGCTTTTTATAGGAGCTGCGAGTGCCTCTCGAGGAAGATTAACAAAGGGTTCCTTTCCTGCAGGCTCGGGCCTCGTGTCAGCACGAGCCAGGCTCCAGAAATTATTGATTCCCTTTCCATAAGGTTTGCATTTCCAAGGTAAGTGATTTGGCTCTTACAGGCAGCGGGTCCCAGGGCTCCATCCATCACGGCACAGCCACGGGGCTGACCCAAGCAGGTTCAGCTTTAAACAGAGCCTGCAACGCTTCCCCTCGCTGCCACCATTTATTATGGCAGGGAGAAGGGGTTTCCGAGGTGCCCGTTCCCAGTTAATCAGAGGCAAAACTTAATTACAATCCCCGAGACCCCCACTCATTTCTCCTGTCACGGGTTTCATTCCTATCTGCTCATTCCTTTCATTTGCCTGAAATTTCAGGGTTGTGTCTGATTTGGAGTTTTCAAAGCCCCCAGAGGAAAACAGAGTTTTCCAGATGTCCCAAGGTCCTGGAAACCAGGCACAGCCTGGATGGACCAGAGACACCCACGAGCAGCAGGACAGGCAGGCAAAATCCCAGCAGGATGGGAAAGGGCCCTGACAACAACAGTTGGCAAGCAGGAAAATATTTGGAACAGTCCAGAAGAATATTTCACAGAGGTGAAAATCTCATTTTTAATCAAGAAAATATTGCTAGGAATAGGACACTCTCACTGGGAAGGAGAACCCAGTGCTGAGTCCCCTCTCATCCCAGCAATCCTCATCCTCCTCCACCTCTGGAAACCTCTGGCTGTCAGAACATGCCCTGATAGAGGAATCAGGATGGGAAAAGTGGGTTGGGATGGGGCAGGAATGCCAGCTCCCCACATGGGCAGGGCAGAGACGAGACAAAAGCCTGCAGGAAGGTTGGGAGGCCCAGGGATGATTTTGGCAGGAGGGAGGCCACAGAACAAGCCAATCTTCATGTGTGAAATCCCACATGGAGCTGCTGCTAGAAATAAAGTTGATGGATTGATTGCCATAAATCATAACCCTGCTGACACCCCAGGGCTCTCACAGGCAGCAGGGATGCTCGTGGGGCTGGTTCTGGTCCCTTGGCAGGGGCAGGAGAGAGATTATTCATTCTTTGTGTTTCCTGAATCCACCTCCTCCTCCCCCACAGGATGAGAAGGATGGATTGAATTTCCTTGGGAAGGAGTTGGTGACATCTCTTCATCATGGGGGTGCCCAGATTTGCAGGATCAAGCCCTTGTAGTCCCAGAGGGAAAGTGATGCTTTCAGCACAGCTACACCTTGTTTTGAGCAGAAAAGAAATAAGAATCCAAATCCTCTTGCTTTGAGGTCAAAGCCCTGATTTACACGGAGCTGTGGGGCAGCCCTGAGCTCTGGAGCAGATCAGAGGGGACACAGCTCCCACCACAGCCCTCAGCCTCGGGCTGGCCTGGTCCAGAAATGCTCCAGAATAAAAACCATGGAGCAGGATCAGCCCAGGATCAGCTCCCACCCGCCTGGGAATGGCCCTGTGGGAGCACAGCCCCACCCAGGGCTCTCCCCAGAACCTGGTTTAGGGGTAGCACAGGAGCACCTGGTTCCTTTGTCTGATCTGCCTGTAACTCCCCTGGCTCCAACAGCATTTCTGATTTACATTCCTGGGAAGAGATGAGATTTTTCCCTGGATAAAGCCCCTCAGCAAAACCCAACACCCCCAGTGACAGCCCCAGCCAGCACCAGAGTCTGGAGCTTTCCCCTCTCCTTCAACCCCTTTTTCCACAAACACACTTTCCTTAAAGTTCACGATGTTCTGGGCATAAATCCTCCCCCTCCCTCCCATGCTGCTGGAAGTTTGCTACCAGCTATATATTTTTAGATTTTAAAAATGTCACCCTCAAGTGCTGCGAGCACACGTAAGTACCGTAAGAAACAAACCCATATAGACTTGCTGTCAATAACCCGGCCTCAGATGGACTCCCTGCAGCCCTGGCACAGTAAATTACAGCCTTCCTCCCCCCCTCAAATGATGGCTGCCTGCTTATTATTGGCTTTCATCTTTATTGCCTCGTCAGGTGGAATGGTTGGAGTGACAACAGCAAATAGCCAGCCACAAATTGTGTGTGCTGGCAGCCTTGTGTGCAGGCTCAGGGAAACCTCCAGGATCCTGCAGGGCTGCTGGGATGGGCTGGCCACACAGCACCAAGCAGTCCAGGGAGAATTCCTAAATCCCAATGTGAGGGTGCCCTGGGCAGCTGGCCCTAATTCACCCTCTCACTTACCCCACTAGAAATTTTTAATCTCTGGCAGCCGTCCCATATCAGACCCCAGTGAATCCACAGCTGGCTGCATCCAGCACCAATGGCACAGAGCACAAATGGCTCTCTGGAATTGGAGAATATTTCCTGGGGCTCATCCTATCACTGCCACAAATTGGACCCCAAAGGTCTCTGCTGTCACCAGAACAGTCTGATCTGTGCCTACAGACGTGGGGCTGTGTCAGGTCAGAGTTAAAACTGGCTTTGAAATTCATGGGGAGCACTTCCATGGGCTGGAAGGAATCTCCTGTCAATGATCCTCTCCCAAAGGGGCCAAGCAGAGAGCTCGGGAAGGCAGAGAGGAGGAATCTCCTGCACAGAAGGTGGCAGGGGCAGGTGGTCCCTTAAATGAAAGAAGGAAATGTATCAGCACATAAAGAGCAGAGCCTTCCAGGCAAGGGTTAATCCAGGGGGGCTTTGGGGAGCCACCCCCACCCTGCAGACAGCAGGAAATTCTGTTCTTTGCCAAAAGGAGGGAAACAATCCTGGAGCAGGAACAGGCAGGCCAGAGCAAGCTTTTCTCACCCGAGCAGAGCCTGACGGGAGGATCCAGTTTCAGGATTAGGAAATGTCCCAGGAGTGGCCAGGAACCCCAGGAGTCTGCTCGGGACGGGAGGCACAGGGTGATGGACACCCGGGAACAACCTCCCACCATGGCCCTGCCACCTCCCTGTCACCTGGAGAGCGTGGGATGGACAGGGAACAGTGACGGGACAGGGATGGGATGGGGATAGGACTGGGATGGGACTGGGATGGGACTGGGATGGAGGAGGGATGGGGCAGGGATGGAATGAGGGTGGGACAGGGATGGGAGACTGGGATGGGGCAGGGATGGAACAGAGATGGGGTAGGAATGGAATGAAGGTGTGGCAGGGATAGAGCCAGGACAGGGATGGGACAGGAACCAGACAGTGCTGAGAGCAGGACTGGGACAAGGACGAAGCAGGATTGGGGCAGGGATGGAACAGGGATGGGACTGGGATGGGACTGGGATGGGATTGGGATGGGACAGGGATGGAACAGGGATGGGACTGGGATGGGACTGGGATGGGACTGGGATGGGACAGGGATGGAACAGGGATGGGACTGGGATGGGATTGGGATGGGACTGGGGTAGGGCAGGGATGGAGAAAAGTTGGGACAGGGACAGGACAGGGATGGAGAAGGAATCAGGCAGTGCTGGAGAGGGACTGGGACAAGGACAAAGCAGGGTTTGGGAAGGGATGGAAAGGATGGAGCAGGGGTGGAGCAGAGATGGAATGAGGATGGGACAGGGCTGGGACAGGGCTGGGACAGGGATGAAGGACTCTGGCTGGTGGCTGATGGGGACCAAGGCACCTGGGGCAGCAGGACAGTGCCGCTCCTCTCTGCTCATCCTCTGACATTTTGGGATCAGAATTCATTCCAGTTCCAGCCCAGGGATGAGGAAAGGCTTTCCCCTCGCTCTGGGCTGGTGGGACATTGCAGGGACAAAGGTTTCCTCTGTCTGCAGTGTGGTTTAACCCCTTCCAGGCTCTTCCAGGATGCTGGAACCACTTCTCTGCCATGGAGATGAAGCTGCAGCTCCTCCAGCCCCTCCTGGTGACAGAGCCCTGAGGGCCACTCCACTCCCAGTGATGTGCTGCATCCCTTCCTCTCTCCTTGGCAAGCAGGAAAATATTTTGAACAGTCCAGAAGAATATTTCACAGAGGTGAAAATCTCATTTTTAATCAAGAAAATATTGCTAGGAATAGGACACTCTCACTGGGAAGGAGAACCCAGTGCTGAGTCCCCTCTCATCCCAGCAATCCTCATCCTCCTCCACCTCTGGAAACCTCTGGCTGTCAGATAGAGGAATCAGGATGGGAAAAGTGGGTTGGGATGGGGCAGGAAAGCCAATCCCTCTCCCACCTGCCCCGAGTGGGCAGGAAGGAGCTGGGAGCCCCAGGAAGAGACTCCAGCCTGTAAAACTCAGCAGCAGCAAAGCAGGAACAGCCCAGAGAGTCCCAGAATCACCCAAAATCACCCAGGCTGGAACAGAACTCTGAGATCATCGAGTGCAGCCCTTCCCAGTCTGCTCCTGACTCGGTGGCCAGCCTTGAGCCAGGAAATTCCCTCGCCATCCCTCGGCTCTCTCTGGCTCTCCAGTGAACTCACACAAGGATGGGGCTGCTCTTCTTACAAGCAGGAAGCTTTTATGTTATAAATTAAAAGATCCAGACAAAATGAATCCTGAGAGCTGAGTCCCCAGGAGTCACAATGACTCAAACACGAGCTTTTCACAGGAAAATAAATTCAATGCCCTGGCTGCTTTAATCATCAGGCTTTTCTACCTTTACCAACACTCCAGCAAATACTTGTGCCTTCATTTAATGCTCTTCACCCTAATACCCACCACAAAAGAAATCCAGCAGAAAGCCTGGCTGATAACTTCAGCGAATTTCCATTTGACCCTCCCCTTGGGTTTTGGGGTGAGTGTTGAGTGAATGAGCTTTAAAAGCATCTTTTCATTTAGCAGAGGCTCGCCGAGCCAAGAATCATACCTCACTCTGTCAGAAGAAAAACAAGATGTGGGCTTAGAGCAATTGAGCAGCTCTGGAGCCCGGCGTGGAAAATGTTGCCTCCAAAGCCAAACAAGGTTTCACTGCCAGTGTTGTAAGGCAGAGAGATGCAAAATTTTTGCGGCTGATATTTCTCGCCCCTGCTTTGGGATCTGGGGTTCTTTGGAAATGAAAGAGCCTCGGTTGAGGCAATGCTTGAAATGAGAATTTGTTAACCCTTGGTCGGGCTGTGAGGGAAGAGCAGGCACGGGAATCCCGTGAAGGGAAAATGAGTTAAAATGTGGCAGGATTCAATGTTCGGGCTGTTGGTCTGTGCAACTCGCCTCAGCAGGAAATTTCAGAGTCAGGACAGGAATTTTAGGGTCAGGACAGGAATTCCAGAGCCAGGGCAAGGAGGAGGGAAGGAGATGGAAGTGATTGAGAGCAAAGCATCTTTTAGGGGCAGAAAACTGCTCAGAAGGATCGGATTTGGGGCACTGTGGGGTGAGAGAGGCAGAGCTTGGCTTCCTCATCTTCTCAGCCACGCAGGGTGAGGGCAAAAGAGAATAAATAAACAAAATAATTGAAAACCCTCAAAACAAACTCCACCATTCTTTTTCTTTTCTTTTTTTTTTTTTTTTTTTTTTCCCTACAGATTGTTTCATCCCAGCCCCAGGGCTGCTCAGAGGAATGGGAGCAGGGCCGGGGAGTGGGGTATCCCGGGAAAAGGAGAGGGATCCCGGGAAAGGGGAATGGGATCCCGGGAAAGGGGAATGGGATCCCGGTCAGGGAAGGACACCCCGGGCAGGGCTGGCTGCTGTCGGGAGATGGCAGCAGCACTTTGTTCTTGCACTTTGTTCTTGCTCTTTGCTCTTTTCTCGGACGGGCCAGGCCGGTCCCCGGGGGCTCCCGAGGCGCTGTCCCCAATCCCGGTGGGATCAGCCCCGCTCCGGGAGCCTCGCTAAGCCCGGCCCTGCTGAGCCGCGCTCAGGATAAGAAGCGCCCAGCCCAAAAGTCCCACCTGGAAACACCTGGAGCGCGATTCCCACCCAGCCCTGGGGAGCTGGGATGGACTGGGAAGCGCTGGGACATGGCAGAGGATCAGCTGAACTACCGGGTTTTATTTGAAACCTGAAATCCAGGTCCTCGGAGCCCTCCCGGTGCTCCCATTTCCACCCACACAGGGACGAGCCTGGCGCTGGGTGTGCCCGCGGGGACATCCATGGGAATGTCACCGGGAAATGCTCCGTAGAAGCCAAGGTGCCCTCTGTGCCCCCGAGAGGACCCCGACCCCGGCCCCGGGGCCAGCTGGGGTGAAAAGGCTGCTTGAGAGAGGTCAGGAGGAGAAAACCAACCTGCTTTTCTCGGGCAATTATGAAGTGACAAATTAGCAGTGAAAGAACTCATCTGTCTGGATTTGTTTGGAGTGTCCCCTCCTCGCCGCAGAGCTGAGGCACAAGGAGGGCCGGGATCCCAGCCCGTCCCTTAAGGGTTTCCAAACACTCCGCTCTCCATCTCTGCCAGCGCTGGGAATGCTCAGAAATTCAGCGGTGCCTTTCCAAGAGTGAGCCCTGCACCCCCAGCTCAGCATCTCCCACTCTCCATCCCCACCTTGGGGCACTTTGCAGTGGCATTTTACAGGATCCCACGTCTCCAAGAGGTCAGGATTGAAGGATCTGCGATGTTGCCGATAAAGCAGAGAGCCCCGGAGCTCTCGGTGTGTGTGTGTGCCGATGTCTCCACGCTGCTCCCAGGGCAAGGGTGAATCCCGAGCACACCCAGCCCGGAGACACAACAAAAGCCCGGAGCCTCGGCATGGCTGAGAGCTTTAATTGCATTACAATCATCTGCTGGTATCAAGGAATCGGGAGGAGAGTCAAAACAGGCACTTTGATCCCTGCAGAAGCTGGAAAAACAGCAAAGACTTGGCCAAGGTGCAAACCCTCCTCCTCCTCCTCCTCCTCCCCCTCCCTGGCCGGCAGCAAAGGAGGGAGAGCAGAGCCCTTCCCCAGGTTTGGGGGTCTGGGAGTGCCCCCCAAGCAGAAAATACAGCAAGAACCAAACACAACATAAAAAACCCCCCCCAAAACCAGCAAAATTAACCCAAACATACAAACAAAAAAAAATTTTAAAAAGAAAAAAATCAGTAGCCAGCTCGGCTTTGCTTTCCCCTTCTGTTTTCAGCATCATTAAAAATAGACGCAAACCCGATTTTCAAAGCGAAGAATTTCCAGCCAGCGGGCAGCAGTGACCCGGGCAGCCCACGGAGCATCCCAGCCCGGCAGAAGGGGCACAAAAACCCTCGGGAGGGAGGTAAATATTTACTCTCCAAACAGCGAGGTTAACAAGGCGCTCTGTGCAGCTGGAGATGGGAGCGTGGCCGGGCGGGTGCTCCCGGCTCCCTGGGGGTTCCCCGAGTGGGAATGGGCATTTTTTGGGAAGCTGCAGGAAAATAAGAACCCCCTGTGTCCCTTCTCCTGCCCTCCACAATCCTCCTGCCGGCGCGTCGCGAATGAAAAAAAAATAAATAAATAAATAAAAAAAAAATTCATTTTTCCCGAATGAGAAAACACGGATCGGCTCTAACCGAATTGTGCCGCTGAATTTTCCATCTCCATCCTCCCCGCCCCGCCGCCGCCGGAGGAGGATTTATCCCGGCACTAAACCCGACAGCGACTTCAATCTCGTTCGTACCTGGCAACAAATCCAGGTTAAACTCAGCCTAAAGGCTCCCGTTCTCCCACCCTGTGCTCCAGGAGGGATCGGGGCTGGAAAACATCGCCCTGATCCCATGCTGGAAGTGCTGCCCCCAAATCCCTCTGTGGCCCCAAAACTCAGCCTTGAAATGGGGATAGTGACCCCCAAAACTGAGCCCTGGGATGAGGACATTGTCCCCTAAAACTGAGCCCTGAAATGGGGACAGTGTCCCCCAAACTGAGCCCTGGGATGGGGACAGCCCCCCATGAATAACTCAAGACACACCAAGAAGAACAAACGAGGGCTTGGACTGGGTTATATTTTAAAATGCTCATATATTTTCTTTTTTTTTTTTTTCTTCTTTTTTTCTTTTTCTCTTTTTTTTTTTCTTCTCATTTTTTTTTCCACAATTCTAATACAATTGTTCTGAAAATACTGGCGTTTCCAGCAGCAGTTCTTTCTTGGGTTTTTTTTTTTTTCTTTTCTTTGTATTTTTTTTTAACCTTTTTTTGTTGTTTTTGAAGTGAATAATAATATACGGTAGTGATTTCACAGTAAAACAGACCTGCAGGAACGCCAGAGATACGTGACAAAAAACACCCCCAGACCAACCCTCCCCCTCCCTCCCACCCCTCTCCCATCCCCAAAAAAGATTTTGGAAGTGGGGGGAAAAAAAAAAATAAAAAGTTCATTCAAAAAAATTATTTCAAAAGAGATTTCATATAAAGCCTTTAAAACACGGTCAGAAGTTTCTCCCTCTTCTCCAGATCCCTGTGGCTGAACATTTACAGAGAGAAAGAGAGAAAAAATAGAGAGAGTTTATAACAATCTCTGTAGAAGAAACAAAATAATCCAGGAAAGAAAATATCCGAGGATACGGTAAGGGATAAAATTACATTTGTACAAAAATAGATTTTAACTTTATTGATGCTTTAGATATTTTTTTTCCTTATCTTTTTTTTTTTTGTCATTCTAAATTTTAACGTCATTTTTTTTTAATCTATGTATCCCATAGCCAAGGCATCCATCACTAAGTATTGGGAATTGCTAAAGCTATTCTTTTACTCCAAACCACCTGCTTAAAAGAAAGAAAAAAAAAAAAACCAAAATAAAATAAGAGAAACGAAAGAAAAGAAGAAAAACAAAACAAAAAGGCATCTTAAAATAGATGCAGTTCCTTTGTCTCGAGGAATAAAAATCCAGATTTGGCATCTGCCAATTTGGAAAGGGATTCGGATACAACGGGAGCAAAACAAAGAAAAAAAAAAACAAAAAAAACCAACTAAATAAAAAGCGAGGAGAGGGGGGGAAAAAAAAGAACCAAAACAAAAAACCAACAAACAAACAAAAAAAAAAAAAAACCAACAAAAAACCAGGAAAAAGAATGGACTTAAACCACAAAAAGCCAGGCAAAGTCTGTAATTGCTACAGTTCTCTATGTGTATATGTGAGTGGGGTATTATACAGTGTGGATATCTACAGTACATACACGGACACACACACATCCCACTGAGCCAGCCCCTCTGATGGCCACGGCAGCACAGCCTTGTTTTGGGGTCAGCGTTCCCCACATCCCCCAAAGCCCCCCAGGCCACTCCTGGGTATTCCCAGTGCCAAGGGAAGCTCAGAATTCCCATGGAAGGGTTTGGGATGTGCTGGGTGGGGTTAGGGGTGGGTGGAACGCGCAGAGAGGGATGCTGATGTTTGTGCTATCTTTAGAAAATTAAAGATTGTCCCAACAACAAAAAGGAATTGAAGTAAGCATTGCAAACAGATCACCCGAATCAAAGCAGGTTTTCGCAGGAGTATTGAGAGCTGGTTAAATCCATGTCCTGCCTCTCTAGGGAATCGCGGGCCTTTTGTTTCCCTGCAGCCACCTGAGCTCACCTCTCCACACTCAGCCCCGTCATGATGAAGACAACAACAACAGCAACAACAACAAAAAGCCCAAAGTGAAAAGAACACAAAGGAAAAAGATTCCAACTCATGCAAAGCTCGTTGCTTTAAGGCTGCTCTGGACACACAGAAGGCTGGGATGAGGATGGAGGGGCTGGGCCGGGCTCTGGGGGCTCAGGGAATCCCAAATCCCTTTCACCAGCTGGAAAAGGGAAATCCCAGGACAAGGCTCAGCCTTTCCCAAAATCCAGCACGGGCATGGATTGAGGCTGTGTTGCTCCAGCAGGGAAACTGAGACACAGGGATGATCCTGACAGGGAACCTGGGGTCTGCAGAGCCTCCCCTGGGCTTTGTAAGGGCAGATGGGAATGGGATGGGATAATGGGATGGGATGGGAGTTCCCACTGTGCCACCACAGCACCCAAGAGCCCCTTCCCACCCATCCACCAGAAAAAAAGCGTCTCCACCCACCAGAGACCAGCGGGTTTATCCCGGTGCAACATCCACCAACATCCCCAGAGCCTTTCCTCTGTGACGAGCAATCCCAGGCTCCTTCCTGCTGGGAGAGCCGGGCTGGGACCCGGGGGCTGGGTGGGCTCTGGGTGGGCTCTGGGCTCTGGGATCTGGCACCTCCCTGGGGCTGTGCCAACCTCCTGCTGCCAGCGAACAGCCTGCTCGTGTTTCCTGGCACCCTTGCCGGATTTCATTTCTCCTGCCTCATTTTCTTGGCAAATTCTTGCAGGGTGAAGCTGTTTAATAATATTTTCAGCGGCTTGCAGGCTGCTGGGGAAACAGAGCCAAGGCTGTGCCTGCCTCTGCCGATTTGCCACTTCAGGAGGAGTTACACCTGAAATCCTGAGTGATTTTTGATTTTGGAGCAGCAGGGGATGGACATGGGCACTCCAGCAGGAGGGTGGCAATGGTGTTCCCCCTCCAAAACAGAGGTGGTGGGTGCTGCTCCATCCCCTCCAGGAACAAAGGAGGAGTTTTCAAGCAGCTGCAAACCACGGGAGAGGATCTTTGGGACCTCACCCTTCGCTTTTTAAAGCACAGAGGACATGGAAGTGGTGGGGAAGCCCTTGGCCACAGACACCCCATTCTCAGCTCCCAGCACAGCGTGTCCATCCTGCCAAGGGGGAAAACCCTTCCCAACATCCCTCTCCACTCCCTCTGCTTTGTTTTTTTTCTCCAGTTCATGTTTTTGGTGAGGCACTGGAGACACCTGGGAGGTGTAGGGGGAGAGATCAGTCCCTTGATGACCTCTGGCCACACACTCCACCCCATAGGGCACGGACACATTCCCGGTGTGTCCCTAATCCCCAAAATCCTGTCCAGCTCCCCGCTGTCACACCAAGACTCAAGGAAAGGGTTGTGCAAAAGCCAAGGTGCTTTTGGTGCTCTCAGAATCCCGGAGAGGACAGGGATGGTGCTGCCACATCCCCCACCCAGCCAGACCCTCCCACCCCCACATCCCTGCCCCACGGGGGACACCCAGGCCAGGGGGAGCCCTCTTCTTGCTTCACCACTAATTAACAGCTGCAATTAAGCAGCCAGGCCGAGCACTCCCACTAATTGTTGCCTTGCAGTGTTTTGCAGGGCTCAAACAACAGGAGCAGCTCCTGGGTGAGGCGAAATCTTGGAGTGGGGTCACACAGGGATGCTGGGGCAGTACTGGGATGTACTGGGGCAGCACTGGGATGTACTGGGATGCTGTGCTGAGGGCAGGGGTCCCAGCAAGCCCCCAGGAGCTGGGGAAGGGCCATGGGGAGTCCCTGGCAGCCTTAAAGCAAGTGCTGCAGCTGGCTCATGTCCACACGGGCACCTTTGGGCTGGGCAGCGATGCCCGGGGTGGCCAAAGGGCATTTCCTGTGCCCTGTTTTTGGGGGGGATTCAGCTCAATCCCAAATCCTCTGCTCTGAAGTGGAAGGAGAAGGCTCTGTGCAGCCACGGGTGACTCATTCACAGGGCACGGCCTCTCCCTCCACAAAGTAACTACTGAGACTACTAAGAATAGTTAGAAACCAAAAATAGAATTTTTTCCTTTTTTTTTTCCTCTCTCTTTTTTTTTTTTTTTGTCTTCTTCTTCTCTTTTTCAAAAACAAAAACAAAACAAAACAAAAAAAAAAAAAAAACAAAACCAAAACTCCATCCTCTGAAAATAGCCCAGCTGCAATCCGGCAGAGTCCAACCACTCCCCTCGGCTCGTCCAAACCCCAGTGCCCCGAGGGCTGGCACCGTCCTTGTCCCCAGGGGAGGGCTGGGGGGGTGGTGGCTCCATCCCAAACCTCATGGCACGGCGGGGGACAGGGGTTGGCAAAGCTCTCTCCGCTCCCACTTCTCTACAAGTAGCACAGGGAACCAGCGAGCAGGTCTGGAGATGCAGCAGTGACAGCGAACGGACAGGGGGGCAGGAGGCCGGGATGGCCGGGGGTCCCCCGGATCAGACGGTGCCTCCGGCGTGGGGGGGAGCAGGGAGGGACGGGGAAAGCAGAGGAAGGGCCCCCCCCGGGCGAGGGACTGACCCAGCACAGGTCTCTAAGTCATTTGGTGCGGCGCTTCCAGCATTTCCATCAAGAAGGTGTCGATGGGTGTGTCGCCTATTAGCTTGAAGAAGAAGAGATGCTCCAGGCATTTCAGACCGATGGACCGCAGGGCTGGGAGGCGGAGCAGGAGCTTGGCAAACCTGGGGAACGGGAGAGTGGCACGGTCAGACACCCCCAGGTCCAGCCCCGCTGCTGCCCCGAAGTCTGGAGTCGGACACAGCCTCTTGCTCTGGGGCTACACCCGGGGCTGTGCAGGGAAATGAGGAATTCCGGACCAGCAAACACGCTGAACTGAGCTGGAAGAGTGGAACTAGAAATGAAAGGTCAGCCCTGGGCTGGGGGACACCCCGAGATGCTCGTGGGGTCCCCACACTGCGGCCATCAAGGGGAGGCACCACGGGATCAGCCCTGGCACTGGCAGGGAGAAGGGCAAACAGCTGCCAAGGGGCTGGAGGAGATGCCATGGGGCTGAGCTGGCACTTGGCTGGGTGATGCCCCTTTTCCTGCAGGCTCTGGGCACCTCCAGAGCAGCTCCCCCAGCCCTCACTGGGGCTCTGCCCATCCCAGCCGAGCCCCGGGGCTGCTGGCGAGGCAGGAACCCGGCTGCCAGCCAGGGGTGAAGCCCAGGCTGTGACACAAATTTTGGGGGGAGCACTGGGAAAGGGGGTGCTCCCCTTCCCCGGGCCCAGGGCTATGAGGAGGGCAAACAAAAAGCCGATTTCTCTCCACCCTGCCCTGCCTGGAGCAGATGGTTTCAGGGCACACAAGGCAGGAGGGCTGGGGAGAGCTGGCAGCTCGGCAGGACCCAGCAGGATGGAAATGAGCCACCCACACCAGGGAAAAGCTGCTGGGTGCTGGGCTCAGAGGGTGACAAGCAGCTGTGGAGCCAGGAGAAAGCCACCAGCTCCTGCAAGAGTGCTTTGGTGCATCCCAGGTGCCACTGGATGTCACCTCCTTGTGTGAGTGCTCCCAAGCCACGGAAAAAGCCCTTTAGTGGCCACAGCAGGGTTATAATCTGCTTTTCCTGCTGCAAAATCAGGGCTTGAACAGCAGCAAAGGGCCAGGAAGAAGAGGACCTTGCAGAAAACACACACACAGACATGCACAAGCACACAGATATTCTACATGCATGCACAATTCCCTCTCCCTATTTTTTTTTTTTTTTCTGCTGAGCTGGCGAGAACGGTGGGAGCGGAGCCAGGAAAAACAAATCAGTCCTACCATCCCATTCAGGAAGTTTCACTTTAAACCAAACCAGATGATGGCTCCAGCCCTGGGATATGTTTAACTGTGAGATAACCAGCCCTGAGCACAAGGAGCCAGGGCTGGGAGGGGAGAAAAGAGCCCTGGTTCCTGATTCCCTGAGGCTGCTGGGTGTCACGTAGGCACCCAGCCCTCCCTGGGCAGCAGCAGGGATGGGTTTTCCCTGGGAATGCCTCTCTCTGCAAAAAAACTCCCTTTTGGTGTTTACAGGGTGCTCCCAAACTGCTGCTGGATGGGGATGTGGAGGAAACCCCTGCACCTGAAAAGGTGGGAATTCCAGAATTGCAGCAATCCCACAGCAGGGAGCAGGGGAAGGCTCCAGCCCGGCTCCAGCAGGGGTTTGCTCAACCACAGGCAGAACTTGTTTGCAGCCCCAGCTGGTGACCACACTGTGCCACAAGGCCAGGAGGATGCTGAGAGTTTTGGGGAACTTTGGGGAGCTCTTGTGCAACCTCAGCCTTGCAGCCCAGGGGTTCCCCCTCCTGAGGGGCCTGGGATGGGGCCAGCACTGCCCTGCAGCACTGAGGGATGCAGGGAGGGCAGCAGGACCCAGGCACAGCTCTCAGGACATCCCTGAGCATGCAGAACCTCCCCTGCCACCGAGGGTGAGTGTGAACATCACACAAGAAGGTTCCCAGCCCAAGGTCACTCAAAGCCAGGGAGAGATTAAATTCCAGAGTTCCTGGTGCAGCTTCTGGATTTAAAACACTCCCTCCAACATCACTGAGCACTGAGGCAGAGCCCTGGGGATCTGCTGTGGGCTGCTGGCTCAGTGTCTGTGTGTCAGGCATGGTGGTTTGGATTTGGGGAGCAGGGCTGTCCCTGTGTGTGCCAGGGCTGCAGATCCTGCTCAGTGTGCAAAGCAGGAGCTCAGCCCACCAAGGGAACAATCCAGGAGAGCTGCTGGCTGTGATTCCCAAGGCAGGTCTCTCTTCTGCAACACCACAACAGCCAGAGTCCAAGCTCTGGCTCTGAATTTGCTCCAGAAATGCAATTTAATAAAGGTTTCTGGAAGAGGAGGCAGCTTGGGGTGCACACAAACCCCCTGGGAGAGGAGAGGTGAGAGCCCTGCTCTGTGCCCTGTGCTCATCCCTCCATCCCCCTGCTCCCCACAAACCAAACACACCCCGTGGCACCCTCATCCTCACTCTGCCTGCCTCAAACCAACCAGGAACATCCCAGAAATCCCTTCACAACACACCTTTCTCCATCTGCCAGCACTCTGGGACCCAAAGCGGGGGGAAAAACAAACCCAGCATCACTTCTGAGGGCACGCTCTGCCCACTGCACTCACTGCTGTGAAAGCATCCTTTTTATTTAACCATCCACACGAGGCCAGGAATGCAGGTGAGATGCAAATCCCAGTTGCCTGGGCTGTTTTTCCCCAACATTCATGCACCAGTAGCAGCTTCCAGTGCTTTGCTTGCTTTCTCAAGAAGCTGTCAGTAACTGAAGTGGCAGTTGCCAGCTCCAGGCTGTAACTGGGAAAATGCGCCCACTCAGCTCCAGAGCGGTCCAGGAACGCATTCCTGATCCCCCCCCCCCTCCCATTCCCAGCTGGATTGGGGGAGGCAGGGAGGGGAGAAAAAGAGCATCAATTGAGGCTTTCACTTCCCAGCAATGATGCTCATCTGCCACCGAAAATTAACTCCATGTGAGTCCTATTTTTGCTGCGGTTTCGCTCGCCGCGGTTTCCAGAAGGGAAATGATAACCCCCCCCCCTCCCCTCCCATGTGTGCTCATCCCACTGCTGGGATCTGCTCTGGGAGCTGGGGCTCCTCAGGTCTTGCCCACCTTGCTGCATTTCCTGGCAATGAAGAATAAAGAGCTCCGTGCACTGCACAGGGGAGGTTTTTTAGGGATGCTCACAGCTGGAAGGGTTAGAAATGAATGGTTCATCCATAGGGAGTGACTGGAAACAGAAATGCCAGAAGAGAAGGGAGCCAAGGACAGGCTGGGAGCTGCAGCACCCAGGGCAGGGCTTTGCAGGGTGCAGGAGGAGCTCACCTGCCGGGCTGGTCGGGGTATTTGTGTTTGCAGTAAGCCTCTAGTGACGCGTACACCTTCTCCCGCAGCGCCTCCACCTCCGCCGGGTTCGAGAGGCCCTTGGAGTCTAAAAGGCAACACAAAAACCATCAGCCGAGCACCTCCAGGCTTCCCAGGCAGGCAGGAACCCCCTCTGTGCACTCCCTCCATCTCTTCCAGCCCCACCGAAGTGTGGATGCAGCCCCTGAGCTCCAGGGGAGCACTCAAAGGTTTACGCTGTGCCTACAGACTTTTCCTCACCTCACAGCCCAACCCCAAATGTTTTGGCTCATTCCAGTGCTCCCAGACCCTCATTTTAAAGGGTTTGATTCCCCCTCCAACCCTGGGCTCGTGGGATTTCTCCCTCCAGCAGTGTGGTGGGGCAGAAGGAGAAGCCCCTGCTCTGGCACAGCCCCCAGGACAGGACAGGGCGAGGATCTGTTTTTAGCAGGGTGAAAGGGACAGTGCAGAAATCGATATCCCCAAGCACATGTGCCACGGGAACCTCTCCAGATTCCCCTTCTTTGACCATATATGGCTAATCCCAAATTACAGACAATAAATTACTGCTGATTACAAGGAGGGGGGGGACTAAAAAAAACAAAAAAAAACCCCAAGAAATTGGTCAAGAAGAAAAACAAACCCAAGAAACTGTAATAAACCCTTCTGGAACAGCCTGGCCTGGCTGTGGTGGGAAAATCCAGGCAAGGAGCTGTGCTTGGGCACAAACTGTGCTGGGTGAGGGCAGGGAGGGAAGGCTGATGGTGGATGGGGAGGTTTGTCCCTGGCTGCCAGCTGGGCTGATCCACTCTGAAATGCAGAGACCCCCTCCAGAGAGCTGGGCAGGTATGTGAGGCTGGCTCCTGCTGCACGGGGATTTGCTCCCTGGAACGCTGGAGAAAAAAACCCTGGCACTGAATCTTCTCCTTCCCTTGGGTAGCTGGGGCTGAGGGGGAAAAGGGAGCAGCGTGACCCTCCCAGAGTCTGTGGAACTATGGTGAAAAATTGAAGGTTTTGTGTGTTTTATGAGCACATTTCATGTCTTTCAGCCTCTCCAGGTCTGCAAAGGGTTTTTCCAGAAATGCAGGTAATAAAAGCCCGTGGATGATGAGGTTGGGAAGCAGAGATAATAATCTCCATGCTCTGGTGTTGCTCTAATCCACATTTTTCTCTTCAACAACATCAAGATTCCACTTTGTTCCAATTCAAGGACAACTCCCTCAAGCACCTGAACTTCCTTTTCACAGCCTCTCTAAGAGGGGGAGAGCTGATAGGCCAAAGGGGAATGGCTGTAAACTGAAAAAGAGTAGGCTTAGATTGGATTTTGGGAAGAAATTCCTCCCTGGCAGGGTGGCAGGCCCTGGCACAGGGTGCCCAGAGCAGCTGTGGCTGTCCCTGGATCCCTGGAAGTGTCCAAGGCCAGGCTGGATGGAGCTCTGAGCAACCTGGGGTAGTGAAAGGTGTCCATGGCAGGAGCTTTGGAACAAGATGAGCTTTAAGATCTTTTCCAAATCAAACCAACTTTCACCCCTGCCTCCCTTCCTGCCCTATGCTCAGCATCTGGCTGCCCTCTGCTACTTCCAACAGGGCTTTTTTGGGGAAGAAAAGGAGCCAAAAGGATGGAAGAACAGCCAAGAGGGGCCAGCAGAGCAGAGGCAGGCACATACCAGGGTTGAAGAGGACAATGGCTCGCAGGCAGCCCAGCTCTGTCTTGTCCATCAGCATGTCCCTCATTTTGGACACCAGCTCTGTCAGTACTCTGCAAAAAGGACACAGAAAACACGGAGTCAGCACAAAAAAAAAAAAAAACCCAACAAAAAAACCCAGGGAATGAAAAGCCCCAGGTGTCAGAGGCAGAGTGAGAAGCTCTGGTCACATTTAACGAAGCTGGGGATGGTGCTGGCCTGTACCAGCTGAGGATGTGGCCTCATTTTCCTCCTCCATCAAAAATAGCTCATTAGGAACATCAATAGTTCCTGTGAGATACAACAGGGACCATAAAAACCGCCTCCATCCATTCACTGAGAGGCTCTGGCACCTGAGAAAGCTGCCTAAAAATAAAAAATAACAATAAAAACCCACCCCAACAGGTATCTAAAAGTAATTTCCTCCACCGGTAATTTTTATTGCTCCCTTTGCTCTTACTGCAGGTGTCGGTCTTGAAATATTTTCCACTGATTGCCCAGTTTTTCATGTTAGATCCTGCAGCAAAGTCATGATCTTGCACTTATGACCTCACAGGAACAAATGATGTCACCCAGGTCCGAAGAACAATTTCCTCCCAGAGCAGAGCAGCAAAAAGGTGATTTGGTCTCGGCTCAAGATGAGTCTCAGGGAGAGGAATCAGCATTTCAGCAGTGTCTGGAGTCACACTGTGGGTCAAACACCCTGCAAGCCTGGCTTTAAAACACTCTCCCAAAGCCTGAGATTAAAGAGCCCTGGGGACAGGCCCGTGGAACCTGCTGAGCATTGCTGGGGCCTTTCCACTGTGCAAATAAAAATCACGTCTTGGTCCAATTAAAGATGAAAAGGAACCAAGGAGTGGCCTCCTCACATCACATGGCATCTGGAGCCCATGAAAGGGGCTTGGATTTGAACTGGGCAGCCTCCTCCCTGCTTGGGGTTTGTGCAGCTTTTCCAGAGGATGGGATTGCTGCTGGGTTTTCAGGGATGTTTCTCTCATCCTGGGCTCCTCTGAGCCCTCAGGAAGGAATGGAGGTGGAGACAGGGATGTCCAGGTAAGGAGAGGCTCACAGCTGGCCTGTGAGCCAGAAAGGGTTCATGAATAAGGGTTATTCTGAAAGGAATCTTATCAAGGCTTTTGGCCTGGAGGCTGAGGAGAAGGAGAAAAAGATAAGCAGGAAAGAAAACCTGCAGCTGGGAAAGGTAATTTTAGAAAAGTGTTGTGAAAAACAGAGGTGGGGATGGTTTGACACCAATGCTGACCTACTGTAACCAATGAACAAAGTGCACACTTTGTATGGAATTTAGCTTTCTGACATGTAGTGTGTCTATTTGTCACATCCACCCCAACAGCAACAAGATGAGATCCAATCCCATCCCTCCATGGAGGTCACAGATGCAATCCCATCCCTCCATGGAGGTTGGAGATGGAGTCTCACCTCTCCAAGGAGGTTGGAGATGCAATCCCAGCCCTCCACGGAGGTCAGAGATGCAATCCCATCCCTCCACGGAGGTCACAGATGCAGTCCCATCCCTCCAAGGAGGTTTGAGATCCAATCTCATCCTTCCAAGCAGGTCGGAGATGCAGTTCCACCCCTCCAAGGAGGTCACAGATGCAATCCCACCTCTCCAAGGCTGCTGGAGATCCATTCCCACCCCTCCAAATGAGGCTGGAGATGCAATCCCAGCCCTCCAAGCAGATCAGAGATGCAATCCCACCTCTCCAAGGAGTTTGGAGATGCAGTCCCAGCCCTCCAAGCAGGTCAGAGATGCAGTCCCAGCCCTCCCTCCTGCCCACCTGTCGAAGATGGCCCCCACTCCAGCACTGTGGGCGCTGTTCCTGTGCACATGCAGCCCCGTGGCCAGCAGGATCCCGTCCTTCACGGCTATGGAGCGGTGTGAGAAGGAGGCAATTAGCAGCTCGTTCCACCCTGGGGAGAAAAAAAACCACTGATGGTTTGTCAATCAGTCTCGTCTCTTCTTCTCAGAGCCAGGATGAACAGAGACACAGTTGAAACAGTTTTTCTCGTGTTCAGGCTTGGATGTTTATTATATCTTATCAGAAAGTACAGACACTATGACAGCACTTCCAGCTCCTTGCTAGAAGTGAGGAAAAATGGCCCCAGAGGCAACTGCTACAAGGTCTTTTAAGGTTAAACAGTCCAATAGAGAATTAACACCGACATTATTTATACTTTTGACCCAATAATAGATTCCTGTGACCCTTAGAGTGACACTGACTGACCAGCCAGAAACTACTAAAACTGAAATCCACGAAGAAGAAAAAGAAAGATGAACAAAGAAAGAGACAATGCCTTAAAAAACCTCCATGTTGTCCTATATCTATTACTATACTATAAAAACCTCAAATTTAAACCCCATCACCCTGTGAAAGCACACACTTCTAATTCACTGCACACTCGTGATTTTTACTTCACCACTCATATTTAGAAGCCAACTCCAAGGCCTCAGGTCAAAAGCAGTGTTTTCCAGGGGGTCTGTGCCTGAGAGCACAGAAAGCTCCAAAACTCCAGATTTCTGGGATCCAACAGGTTAGAGCCATGGGATCCTCGGGAAGTTTGGGAATCACCTCTCTCTACAAGGAGGAGGAAACAGCCTGTGCTGCAGGAGCATGGCTGGGCATGAGGGAGGAAAGGGGAGTCAACTTTTTCTTGGATGTCAGGCAAGGAAAAAACCATCAAGAAGCCAAGCACTAAAAATACAGCTAATAAGGGGAGCAGTTTCCTCTATAAACTGTGCAGACACCGAGCAAACAGCTCTGCCTGCAGCTCCTGGTGGGTGTGGAGCCCTGAGCTCCCCTCTGCCCTCAGCCCTGAGCATTTCCAGCTCTATCAGCTCATCAGGCTCCTCCTCAGGCCACAAAAGTTCAGCCCTGAGCCCTGTCAAAGGGACCATGAAAGCTCTGGCTTTATTTGTGGGTTTGTTGCTTCTGCCATGAAAATATTGGGAGGGATTGGGGGGTGTTCCCTGCACAATCCCGTGTCTGTGACTGCTTCCACAGCTGCTTGGAAAACAGATTTTAGTCTTATTGGCTGCTTTGGGATATGGGAAGGACATGCTTGGAGCCCAGACCTACAGGGAAGGGAAGGAGATGTGGCCTCCATGTTTTCCAGCTCCCCAACCCAACACCAGTTCCTAAATCCATCAAGAATTCCTGAAACAAAGCCCCAGTGAGAGGAAATGCTGCCAGGCTTGAAGGGTGGAAATTTGGGTGACTTTCAGCCAGGAGCAGCATCTTCAGTAAAACAAGCTGGGGTCTCCTGCAACATCCCTGGCCTGAACATGTCCTGGAATTCTGGCCCAAAAACCTCAGGATATTTGGATTTAGGGCTTTTTTTTTCTCCCAGGCTGGAAAAGCAACACAACAATGTCCTGTAGCTCTCCTGCCACAAGAACACATCTCAGAGCCTGGAATAAACACAAGGCCCATGTGTGCTGTATTTACCTTCTGCTGCAGCCCTGGGTTGTGCCATCAGAAATGTTGACAAGGAATAAAGTTCACTCTTTCCTAAGTGGCCACAAGATGTTTCCACCCCAGCCACGGGAACATTTCTTTGGCTATTTATTGGGTGAGGCCTGGCACTTTCACAGGGATTGCAACACTGTGAAACCCAAGGAGGATGGAGGAGAAGGAGCACGCAAAAATCTTGTTCCTGCGAGGAAGAGGAACTCCCAGAGCCAGATCTATGGGAATTTGTCCCACACAGCCCCACAGCAGCTCCACAACCAACAGAAACCAGAGCTGGCTCTCCACACCCAGTCCAAACTGGGCTTATTCCAGTGCAGGAGTGCTGGATTCATCAGCATCCTTCATCTGCATTATTCCCACGTAGAGCTGGGACGTTTCAGCTGAAATGGGGAAAATTTTCCTACTTTGGCTTTCACCAGAACATCCCCAAAGAGCTGCCAAGACAGAGGCAAGCAGGAAAAATTCATTACAACCACAGGCAGCAAACTGGAATTAGAGACCCAACCAAACCTACCCTGAGAGTTCTGCACTTCAACCCAAGCTCTGGAGTGGCAGAGCAGAATTCTGTGCCTCCTGTGACTCCCTCCTCACCAAACAGGGTGGCTGAAGCTTCCAGGGGTGCTCTGGGATGGGGAAGGCACTTTGGCCATCGTGTCAATCCAGCTGCCTGCCAAATTTCCCCAGCAGCCCCACAAAAGCAGCTGCAGCTGCAGGGATGTAAAGCTCAGCATCCTTTGCCAGGCTGAGAAAAGCATCAGGTTATTCCTGCCTCAGCTTGGAAACAAGAAAACCAGTGCAAAACAACACCAAGTCAGGTTCTCTTCCCTTCCAAACGGCTCAGAGATGGAGTATTTTTAAATGATTCAGGATTTGAGGAAAGCTGCTGCCAGCCCATCCAGCCCTGCTCCTCCTGAGCTGTGTGCTCCACTTGTTCTGCCTCCCAGGATGCCCTGACTGAGGCTCTTAGCTGGATTTTAATGCTTCAATATTTCATGGGCAGCTGTTCTCAGCAGGCCACTCAATAATACATGGAGCCACCGGGTAGAAGGCTTGGGGAAGGTTATCTGAGGCCCCTGGCAGGGATGTTGGAGCAGGGAGCTCCAGGGAGCTGCTCAGCAGGCTCAGGGTTGGAGCCACCACGAAATTCGGGATGTGATGGGGTTTGCAGCCCCTTCTCCTGCTGCCCACGAGTGGGAATGAGCCACAAAGAGGGAACACAGGTCAGGAATTCTCCAGTCCCAGCTTTAATCTGCTGCCTGCTAAAGAGAGAGGAAAACCTGGAACTGCCACGGTGGCTTTGGGTGCCACTTCCCAAAATGAAAAGGCAGAGCTTTGTCTGAATCCAGCCCTCAAAAATCCCTATAGACAGGCTTCCCTGCTCATCCACTCTCACAAAAGGCTCTGAAAATCCTCTTCAAACCCACACTTAGGATGTTCCAAAGGGCTCAGAGCCAGCTCTGGCAAAATCCATGGAGCACCTTCACCCAAAGGCTGCTGGAGCCATCCTGGAAGGGCGAAGGACCTGGACAAAAGTGAATTTGGGGGGAAATAAAAGCAACAGGAGCCACCCTGGAAGGGTGAAGGACCTGGACAAAAGTGAATTTGGGGGGAAATAAAAGCAACAGGAGCCACCCTGGAAGGGTGAAGGACCTGGACAAAAGTGAATTTGGGGGAAATAAAAGGAACTTTAAAAGTATCAAGGACTTCAAAGCTCCTGGCTTACAAAGAGCTTCATGCCTCCAACACATCCTCCCCAAGCTCTGCTCCTGATTTCTTGCCCTCCACGAGCTCTGTGCAGCAGCAGGAGCTTGAATTCACTCAACAGGGGAAGACCCTTCCTACAGCCAACTGCTTTCCACCTCCCAAATCCTGCTCCTGCAGCCCCCCTGCTGCACAAGGAAATTTAAAATAAGCACTGAGAGTTCTATTTTCATCTTGGTGGGTGGGAGAAGAAGTGAGATGTACTTTTCTCTTCTTTCTGGTTTTAATTATGATCAAACATTTCAGTTTGATGGAATTTCACAGGGGCCTGAGCCCGTTTGGTCTTTCAAGCCTCGGTTTGGGAGGAAGGCAGAGTTTAATTCCTTTGGTTTAAGTCACCCAGTACCCATCTCTGAATTCCTCATGGATCAGGGATGAAGCTGGGCCATTTTTCAGCTGATTTGCCACATTTTGGATCCAATTCAGCAACACATCCCATGCAAAGCTTTCAAAATCCTATTTTAAAACCGAATTATCAGAGTCTATCAAGAATCAATTAAAGATTTTCAAACCACCAAGACCTAAATCTCTGAGGGTACAACCTGTCCCAGGTTCAGGGACAATGTGTCCCTCAGGTTCAGCCCTCCTGGGGACAGATGTCACTCACCTGCTCTGAGCAAGATGACCTGGTCATCCAGGGGCAGCTCGGAGAAGTGGGGGATCCTCTTGGCCCACTCCACCAGGGTGAAGAGCTGTTTGTCTGCTGCCTGGCAGATGTTTGTCACAGGGTCGTTGGGCTGCCAGAAAAAAAAAAAAAAAAAAAAAAGGAGAAAACAAAGAGATGGAAAAGCTTGGAAAAGGAAGAGTGAGGAAAAGAGAGGCTGGAGGAGCAGCCTGCCTGCTGTCCCTGAGGTGGATGTTATCACTCAAAGGCAAAGGAAGTGATTTAGCTGCTCCACCACGAGGCTTGTAATAGTTTTTAGCAAGCCCCAGAATGAGAACTGGGAGTGCTGAGACTCCATATCCATCACCCTGACTGATGAATCCAAGCAGCTCCAGCCTGGGGAAGGGCAGACTCCAGCATCTCCCAGCTCGATAAACCAGCACCACAGGGGGCATTACAGGGAAAAAAAAAAAAAAAAAAAAAGAGAGAGAAAACCCCTTTCCTTTGAAATATTATCCAGTAACAGAAACCATCTGCTCTCTAGGAGGACAGTCAGCCTAAACACACCAAATCCCTGTTTAAAGGAACTGCTCACAGCTCAAGTGGATTTGTGATTAGGAACTGGAAGAGCCTGTTTAACCCTGGGGAAGGCTGAGTGTGCCTGTAGGGTTTACCTCCATGGACAGGGATGTATGAGCCCTTCCCATCTCCCACTGTAATCCCTGCTGACACCCAGCAGCTCAGACTGTACAATTAGCTTCTTCCCATGTCCTTAAAAGAGCAATTTCCAGCCTGGAGGAGAAGTGTTTACTTCACCCCTGGCTTGCAGGGGAAGGGGTGTGAAGTCAGAGGCAGAGCAGGCAGCAATGCCAGTGGAAGCTGGGGCCGAGCCCCTCCGAGCCGTGCCCCCCACACAGCCCTGGCAGCAAACCCACAGCTCTGTGCCTCAGTGGCCAACGTCTCCCATTCTCCAGGCTTAAAATAGCCAGGATTTGGCAAGCTCAGGGCACCTGCCCTGGGAGTATTTCCACCTGTCGCGTGCAGAGATGGATGGGCACAGGCTGGCACTGCTGCAGGGACGTGCCCCCCTTGTCCCACCCCCCTTCCAGCAGCTCCCACAGGGCTCCCAGGGCAGGCCAGCCCCACTCCCAGGGAGCTGGGGCTCTTCCCTGAGCAAGGAGACGTGAACAGGGACTGGGAGAAGGAGATCAGAGGGGATTTCCTCTGGGCAACGGGAAAACCCCAAGTGTGTGTAAGGAGGAGCTTTGCAGGGTCCAGCGTTTCACTGGAAGCACAGGGAATGTTAATATTCAGATGCAGGGAGGGGGAGAAGGGACACCAGAGGCCCTGAACATCCCCCACCTCAGCTTCTAACCTCAGGTTATCCCAGCTTGCTCAGGCAGGTGGAGAATCCTGGCATCCCAGACAGGTGGGATGGGGATCACGATTTATGGGAGACCCCCTGCTCACAACCCTTGCAGCAACAAGTGCCTGCAGGGCCCCACAAAAGGGGTAATTGAGGTAAATCAGACGTTTTTTGCCAAAGCTTCCACCAGGGCTGGCTCCTGGGCTGGCTGTCACCATGTGCAGGGGCTCCAGGTGCCCCAGCCCTGGCTGTCCCTCCATGGGCAGCACAAGCTGTCCCCAATCCTGGTGCTCCAAAGCCTCATCCTCGGCTTCAGTTCCACCTCAGATGGCAATTCCTGGAACCACCACAGCTCTTCCAGGCAGAACCTGATCACTGGAGTGTGAGAAGCAGCTAAAAGTGTCCAGAGGGCCCTGCCTGGCTCTGGGAGGGGAATGGCAGTGCTGGAAACCCTCCCTGTGCAGGGAAAGCAAATCCCCCCCTGCAATAAATAAACAGCAAGGGCACGGTGCCGGGGTGTGACAGAGCCAAAGGGCACCTGATCCTGCTGGAAAACTGCAGCTTGCAGGCATCTTGCAGAAAATGGGCACTTGAAACCAGACATTCAAAGGCCTCCCTAATGGGGAGGACAGCTCTCAGTTACAGGCTTTGCCTTTCCATGGCCAGGAGCCTGTCCCAGGCTGTGCTTACAGGGCAGGAGCCTGAATTCCTAAGGCAAGAGGGAAAGCCACCCCCTGGGACAGGGACATGGCACAAGGTGACAGCCACAGACATGAGAGAATGGAGTGGCAGGACAAGGGGGACGGATTTGAACTACAAAAGAGTGGGGTTAGAGCAGGTTTTAGGGGAAAATCCTTCCCTGGGAGGGTGGGCAGGCCCCTGGATCCCTGGAAATGTCCAAGGCCAGGCTGGATGGGGCTGGGAGCAGTCTGGGACAGTGGAAGGTGTCCCTGCCCATGGAAGAAGATGATTTTAAGGTCCCTTCTAAGCCATTCTATGAGGCAGACAAGGATGCTAATCCCTAAATCACCCTGCCACCCCCATCCCAGCCTGGCACAGCCAGCTGGAAATGTCCCTGCAGGTCACCAACAGCTGGCCTGAGGTGCAGAGGCACAAATCAAAGCACCCAGCACACTGAGGCCAGCAGCAAACAGCTCGTGTTTCCTTTCCCCCGTGTTTATCAGGGCCTGGATTTGTCTGCCTCTCCATCACCTGGGCTCGGGGTGGGGAGGGCTGGCAGGAGGCAGCTCCTGTGTCTTCCCTCTCCTCATCCTGTGGTGGCCTCGTCACCGGGAGCTGCTGATCTCATCCATCTGCTAAACCTGCTACAAATGTCACCTCGTGGGCTTGACAATAATAGGGCATTTCAACAAGCCTCCTGCTTCTATTTAGATGCAACACACATCCTTGTTCACAGTAATGCGTGTTGAATTATGCAGGAACCGGCTTTCAATTTGAGGAGACGCCGTGCCAGACGAAGCCATTTATTTCAGCTCGATCTCTGGGGTTTGTTTTCAAGTCAGCACAACGCTGGCTCCAGCTCCCCTGAAGGATTTTTAATCCTGAGAGCAGTCAGAGCCTCTCTGAGCCCCTCACTAACTCCTCCAACAAAAAAAAAAAAAACACAAACCAAAACCTTTACAGACTCGTGGTGATGGGATCCTCCTCTTAAATGCAGGTGAGGATTTGTAGCTGATTGATTTGTACATGATTCTGTACCTGATGGATTCTGTACCTGATTGATTCTTTCATTCTGTACCTGATTCTGTATCTCATTGATTCTGTACCTGATGGATTCTGTACCTGATTCTGGAGAGTTTCACTCAGGGATTGGCTCTGTCCATACCACGAAGCCTTGAATGTCCAAGAGTCACCTAATGCTAGGAAAAGCTGTCTTTCCAAAAAGAGCATCCCAAAAAGCCAGTCAGACTTCTCCTGACTCCCAGATCCCTCACAGACTCTCAGAATTCTGCTGGAAGTGCCCCTAAAGATGCTCTTTTTCCAACCCTATGCCATGGAAAGGGATTTCTGACCCAAACCCTCCAAGCCTCACATAAAGAGAGAGATTAAAGTGTTGTTGGAACAGAAAATAAACACTGCAGAGTCCTTGCACTTGCTGGGAATAGCTGCATTTCATCAGCTCAGCCTCCCAGCCACCCAGCAGGAATTGCACAGGGATATTTCAGTGCATGAGCCTGCTCTCTTGGCTCAGGCAGCCCAAATGTTGGCAGAGCTCAACCTCTGAGTCCCTCAAAGGACTTTGTGGCAAGCAGATGCTCCCCACTCCAGCCCCTGCTGCTGTTTTTCAGAGGAATTCCTCTATTCCCACTGCTTTCATGGCAAAAGGGGCTATGGGGGAGTGGGGACTGCACCCCAAATGCTGCCCGGGCTGCAGAGAGTCTGCCCTAGAAATGGAATTTCAGAGGAGGGTTTGGCTCTCACATTAGGAGGCTGCTGCTTTGCAGGGAGATTTCTCCCTTTTGGTAAGGGAATCTCATAGGAAAGGGCCCAAAACACTTTTCCTCACTCTCCATAGAATCCCAGACTGCTTTGGGTCGGAAGGGACCCCAAAACCATCTCATTCCAACCCCCTGCCATGGGCAGGGACACCTTCCACCAGCCCAGGCTGCTCCTGCCCCATTTCCCTCTCATCCCTCTCTTGTGCACTCAACATCCTGGTACAGATGCTCCAAGCAGGCCCAGTTATAATGCAAGTTTCTAACTGGGAAAAGAACTCGAAAGCCAACTTCTAGGCAAATTTCTCCAGATTTTCTCTCCTCAGAGCCAAGCAGCTGCATAATTCTACACCTGAGAAGTCAAACCTTCATTCTCCAGCTCTTATCTCTTGGCACTTCAGCCACACAGCTCTGTTTATTGCCTCAGAGTGTCTTCCTGCCTTTTACCACTGTATTTTACTACAATAAAATCTTCTCTGTGAGCCCTTTTAATTACTCCTTACAGCACCTCTTACTTGCCTGTGGCTGCAGGACAGAAGCCACCAAACGCTGGTGGCTGCTGGCTCTGCTTTCCTGTTGCTGAGCTGACACAGAGCCAAGAATTCCATTTCTGAGCTGCTTCTTTTTCCAACAACACAACCCCTCTGTCCTCATGGCCACTCCTGATGTCCCAAAACCAGCCCTTCTGTCAAGATTTGAATTTCTGCGTTGATTCTTCTCCCACACAGCCCAACCCCTGTGTCCTCATGGCCACTCCTGATGTCCCAAAGGTGGTGTCTCACCGAGCTGGGTGTCAGGCCCATGTTTGCCTCGATGTAGGTCTCTGTCTTTGGCTCCACAGCAAGTTCAGCCTCCAGGATCTTCTCCACGGGCATGTCCTCGTTGGCGCTGCTCGTGGACTCCACCTCGTTCTCGTTGCGGTCCTTGCCCCGCTGCCTCTCCTCCTGCACGGCTGGAAGTGACACACAAGGGACAGAGTCAGTGCCACTGGCACCCCCAGGCCCCACAGGTGGCCATGAAACCCCAAAGCATCCTGTAGGATCATCCCTCCCCTCTGATGTCTGCTCCCAGCGTGGCCAGACTGGGATATCCCAGGGAATGTGAGGTTTGGGGAGCAGCCCCAGCATGGGAGATCAGCTCAGAAATCAGCAGAGAAAGGGATGAAGAGCAGCCCCAGAATGGGAAATCAATTCAGAAATCAGCAGAGAAAGGGATGAGGAGCAGCCCCAGAATGGGAAATCAATTCAGAAATCAGCAGAGAAAGGGATGAGGAGCAGCCCCAGAATGGGAGATCAGCTCAGAAATCAGCAGAGAAAGGGATGAGGAGCAGCCCCAGAATGGGAGATCAGCTCAGAAATCAGCAGAGAAAGGGATGAGGAGCAGCCCCAGAATGGAAAATCAGCTCAGAAATCAGCAGGGAGAGGGATGATCCTGCCTGGGAAAGCCCCTTCTTTGCAGAGGGAAATAAAAACTCTGCAAGTCCTGGAAATGAAAAGGTTAAAGACAAATGAAGGAAAAGCACCACAAAGGAAGCAACTCTGCGGGTCCCTGCATGGGGGAAGGGGTAGAATCAGGGAACCCTAAAGAAAAGACAAACAGAGAAAAGCAGAAATGCAGAGTTCAGCCACCTCTGAGGCTGGCAGTGCTGAGTTTCCCTGGGTCCTGCCCCTCTCCTGCTCCATCTCCCGTGGGACAGGAGCTCCATGCAAGGCTCCATCCTGCCTCTGGCTTGGGGCAAGCCCCAAACAGACAGGAGAGACCTGTCCCAAATCCTGTGGGGTGGGAATGATCTCGCCAGCAGCCTGTCACACGCTGATGAGTTATGTCTGGGCAGCTCCGAGATGAAAAACACTTATTAGATGCTAATAACATTATTATTATTATTAATGACCTCCCCTGGAAACCTGCACACGTTTTTCCTACCCCTGGAAAGCAGCTCTGTGCAGTTGCAGTGGGAAGTCTCTCCATCACCTTGTCACAGATCCTAAATCCCATCATTTTCCACACGCCACTGTTTCCCACAGCACATTTCCACTACATTTATTTATTGACAATTACCCCAGCACTCCCTCCCTGCTGCATTTGAAGCTGGTTATGGGATGTTCAGGCACAGCAGCAGGGGCACAGGTGATGTTTGGGGGAAACCAGAGCTGTCTGTAACACATGAGGCTTTTCAGAGCATCACTGGGACCAGCTCTATGCCAAGTGCAAAACCAGACCCTGCAATACGAAACTCCAGGAAAATAAAATAAAACAGTATAAAACAAAGTAAAATAAAAGAAACCAAACCCCAGGAAATTGAGACACAGCCTAAAGGAGCCCTCTCTGGCTGCTGATCCCATTAACCCAGCTCCTGGGGCTGATTCCCAGTGCTCCCCTCCCCTTCCCTCAGCGTTGCTGTTTGCTCAGACACAGCTCAGACTCTTCCACGTGAAAGCTGTTATACAAAAAGTCAAGAGGTTCCTTTCTGCAAACTCCTTTGGGCTGCAGAGGCTCCCCAGGCCCACCAACATTGTTTGCTGGGCTGCCAGAGCCAGGTAAATTCACATTTGTGTCGTGACTTTTGTCCATCTGGTGTGAATTCTTCTTCTTTTTCAAGCCATCATAAAACCCTGCTTTAATTTCACCCCTCCAATCCCACTCCTGCTTCTGCAATCATCAGAAAGAGGGAAGTTCTTGCTTAATGCCAACCCTTCTTCAGCAGCACAGATGCACCAAGATTCCTCTGGGCACATTAGAGGAGATGAAACACCTACTAAATAACACAAGAGCCTGAGAGAAAAACAAACCCTCAACAAATGGGATCTTATAAAAAGACTGAAATGCCAAAGTGCTGATGGAGATTTGCAGCAGCTCTCAAGGATGAAGGAGCAAAGTTGGGATCACTGGGGTCACTCCACCACAGTGTTAACCCCAAAACCACTTCCTCAGGCTGGACACTGGGATTTGTGGCAAAGCATTGCAGAGGTCTGGGCAGACAGAGACTACGAGCATTCAGTCTGCAAATCTCAACCTCATCAGAGCCACACTCCTGGCCTGAAAAGTCAGACACACTTCAGGGGTTTAGGAGAGGATCTTACAGCACCTGTGATCAGGCTGAGCCCAGCTGAAACAAGAGACAGATGGGCAGAGATCAGACACCCAAGGAATTCTTTCTATGGATCCGAGCTCGGAGCTGCTGCAGCAGAGAATGAGAACTGCAGCTCCCTGGGCAGGGCACAGCTGACTCATCCCAGCTCAGCCCCACGCACAGCCCGGCCCAGCTGGGCAGATGGCACAGGCCCAGCCAGCAGCCAAAGATAAACCCAAAGATAAACCCAAAGATAAACCCAAAGACAAATTCACCAGGGAGTGTTATCTGCTCTGCTACAGCCCTGCTGCTGAGCACAGGCAGCCTCCTCCAACAGCAGGACAAGTGTGGGATCACTTCACCATCATCCATCCATCCATCCATCATCCATCCATCATCCATCCATCCATCCATCATCCATCCATCATCCATCCATCCATCCATCATCCATCCATCATCCATCCATCATCCATCATCCATCCATCATCCATCCATCATCCATCAATCCATCCATCATCCATCCATCATCCATCCATCAATCCATCCATCATCCATCCATCATCCATCATCCATCCATCATCCATCCATCATCCATCCATCCATCATCCATCCATCCATCATCCATCATCCATCCATCATCCATCCATCCATCCATCATCCATCATCCATCCTCCATCATCCATCCATCATCCATCCATCATCCATCATCCATCAATCATCCATCATCCATCCATCATCCATCATCCATCCATCATCCATCATCCATCCATCCATCATCCATCATCCATCCATCATCCATCATCCATCCATCATCCATCCATCATCCATCATCCATCATCCATCATCCATCCATCCATCATCCATCATCCATCCATCATCCATCATCCATCCATCATCCATCCATCATCCATCCATCATCCATCATCCATCCATCATCCATCATCCATCCATCCATTCCCTGCAGGAAAGCTGGGGCTCTTTCCCAGTGCAGAATTTGGATCCCCCTCACCCTCCCTTCTCCCTGGGATGATGTCTCATGCACAGCTCTTCCCTGCAGGAGCAGGTGAAGCTCAGCTCCTCCTTGTTCTCTCCACACCACCTGGAGCTTGTGAACACACCTGTCCCTGCCTTGGGAATGCTGCAGGACGCCTGCCAGGATGGATGCAGATTTTGGGGCTGCCTGCCAGACTGTTGCCTCAGTTGCTGATCCTATTTTCTCTCCCTACAGGCAGCTCCAGGAATGAAGTGGGCACAGCTTCATTCCTCATATTCATTCCTCAGAGCTCCTGCAGCAGCTCTGTGTGCCTTGGGCTACACAAGAACTCCCCTCCCATAATCACCTCACTGTCACCTCATCCCTCCAGCTGTGGCAGTCCCAAAATCCCTCTTCAGCATCCAGTGAGTTCCAAGCTTGTGCTTCCACTTTCCTAATTCTGGATCCACCCTGAAGCACCCAGGAGAGCCCAACACATTGTCCTGAAAGGTGCAGGAATTCCACACTCCTGGATTCCCTGAGCTTCAAGATTTGGACTCCCCTACAGGTGTTGCCACCCTGCTTTCAGCAGCTCAGCAGAGCTGAGAAGACATCCAAGGAGCAGGGAGAAGTGTCCCAGAGATGCCAGTCACTCACAGTCACACGTTTTTAGGAGACTCCTCTCGTCCCCAATCTCTACAAGCACCAGCCCAGTGGAAAATGTCTGGATTTCCTGCCACCAGCATTTCCCTGGAGCTGCTGAGGACCTGACAAGCTGTTGTTCCTTCTTAGCAGAGGTGCTGAGGGACAGTCACCATGCCAGGAAAAAAATGGAGACTCTGTTTCTTGAAATGTAGGGAAAAAACAACACACAGAATAGAGGGAAGGAGAGAAGGACAAGTGCTTTTTTTTACCCATGAAATCTGGGAATATCCCCAGCAGTGAGCAGAGCCCTCACCATGGACCTCATCCCTGGAGTCCACTCCCCACTCCCACTGGAGATTAGTCAAATAAACCACAGTGGAGATGACAAAAATACATTTTTTGATGGATCTGGTCTGGGAACTGCGTTTCTTTCTGGGTTTGGTTTTCATTTCTGTTTTTAAGAAGAGAAAACACCAAGGTGGCAGCTGCATGGCAGCTTGTGTGGTGACACCAAAATGGGAATAACCTTGCTCTTCTCAGCTTCTCACCATGCTGATTTTCCTGGTCCTGAGGGTGGCACAGCATGGGTTTATCCACCTTAAGTGCAGGAGTGAGGCAGGAATTTGGCTTCCTGCATCCCAGAAAATCCTCTCCCCCAAGCTGTGGCCACCCCGTGTTTCCAGAGCTGAGCCCTCTCCTCCGTGCTGATGGCTGTGCCAAGGCTTTTATTTTTCTTCAAGGAGCCTCAAATGGATTGAGAGCTTTTTCCAGGCTGCTTTTCTGAACATAAGGGAAGCATTTGAACCTTGCAATCCACTTGAGGAGAAAAAAGATGCAGTCTGAGAGCTTGGAGAGGCAGCCCCACCTCCTCCAGCTATGTCTGAGCCGAGCCAAGGACAGAAGCCTGTGTTTTCCGTGGCACCTGATGAAGAGCCTCTCCTGTTATTCTGCCTGATTTGGTCTGTACTTGCCTCAGGCCAATTGCTGTCACGTTTCATCTTGAGTTTCTCCAGCCCATCTGCACTTCCCCAGGCCATGGTACAGCAAGACATGGAGCCCCATGTGTCCAAGCCACTCCCTGGTGACCTCTCGTGCCTCTAAAACCCAAAATGTCTCGTCCTGTGGATTGCAGATGAGCCTCAGCTATCCAAGCCTGAGGGCTGATGTGCCAAAATGCCAGATCCATCCTCTGCAGGTGTCCACATCACACTGGGCACCTTGGCTTTGCTCATGGGGCAGCATCTGATGGCTAAAAAAGAAGCTTTGAGTCCATTGCAAAGTGTCACCCAACCCCTGTGGGTGGCCACGCTCATGGGCACTGCACTTCTGCACCGAAGGAATGTCAGTGGAGGGAGGGAGAGGCCCAAAGGAAAGGATTTTCCACAGGGAAATGGTGTTTCTGAGAGGGCAGGAGCAGCACAGGTTTGTTTGTTTGCTGGGAGAGACCTGGAGGCTACAGCAGCTCCAGTGACACTCACCCAGTGTCAATACAGAACTTTTTGGGATGAAAACCCATCCCTCCAGGAGCAGCAGGGTGGAGGCTGCTCCTTTCCATGGGGAAAGGATAATTCATTGCCCCTAAAAATGAGAGAAATCAGTGAAACAGACCCAGCATCCTGAGAGCACAGGGGAAAGCACCAAAGCTCAGCCCAGAGAGCCCCAAACCTGCTCAGTTTTAGTTTTCCTCTCCCTGCAGGTGGGGGGCTGGTTCTTTATGAGGTGCTGGGTGGGGGTTATTGGGGATTTCTGTTTCTCTCCCACTGGAATTTATTGGGCTCTGCTGCTTTTCATGAAGCCACATCTTTGCTGTGCATCATCAGCATCTTGAAGCGTTTATGCCCCAGGTACCTGTTTATATCCAAAATGCCAAGACAGCTGAGAAAACGAATTCAGACAGTGTTTCTTCTGCTTTGCCTTCGTGTGTCACCTTTTTTTTTTTTTTTTTTTTCTTTTTCAGAGGTGCAGCTTTCTGCTACTGTAAACAACCTCAAAAGCTGTGACACATGAAGTAAACGTTTTGGTTTTTTTCCCTCCAACATTTTCAACTGAACGTTGTAATTTTTTTAAGAGATGCAAAATACCATTGTGATAATTAAAAAGTGTGACTTGAGAGTGCTAAAAAGTGGATTGAAACCTTTGTATGCAGCTAGTTCACAAGAGGAACAGCTCTGGAAAACAACAGCAAAAAATCTCTAGCTCACTTCACTCTCTGGACACTGAAGTATAAACAAACAGCAACAAAAGGAGAGAAAACCATAAGCCAAACCCATTTTCCCAACCTAAGAGCATCCTTAAAAACAACAAAAAAAACAAACCCAGCATCATTTAACCAGCTGGTTTAAAGAGCAGCACTTTAAAAGGATATAAGAAACAAGCTCATTAAGCTGGAAGACATTTTCCATTCCAAAATTACTCCTAAAAATAACTGTGCTCTTGAACTCTGCCCCTTCACCAGGCTGTGGCCACTCGCCTGCTTTCACATTCACTCTGACAGTGGGGTGCAAACCTGAATTCCTGCTCTTTCTCCCCAGATTCCTCGTGCTCCTGAGGGATGGTCCAGGAGCTGGGATGGCCCAAACTCCAGGGGGATGCAGAGCCATGGCAGGGGATCAGGCACAAGTCACTCCACGTGGGAATCTCCAGTCCCTCTGGAATAAGTGCTGGAGCAGCTCCCTGGAGACACGGGAAGGTCTCCAGGCTGTGGAGATGCTGCAAGTCCAACCCTTCCCAGGCTGAACCCCTCAGCTTGCCAAGTGAGAGGGGGGAAAACCAACCCACAAACATGGGAAGAGGAAGAATTAACCCAGGCTGTGGAGTTTGACAAAGGCCTGAAGTCAGAGAGCAGGCATGCAGCTGGACAGATGTCCTGGCTGCTCCCAATCTCAGCATGCTGGACCTGCACCTGGATTTAGGGCTAACTTTGGGATCAGCCAGGCAGCCTGAGCTGCAGGTGCTGCAGGAGAACAGCTCTCTGCTCCCCAGATGAGCTGCACCAGCATCCACTTCACCCAGCTGGCACCAAAGCCCAGCCTGGCACGTGGGAGCCCTGCAGGTCCTGCTGAGCCAGCCTGGCTCTCCCAGGGAGCCCCTCACGTCCGGGGCAGGGCTCTGGGAGCTGCTTCCCAAGGGCTGCTCCCTGTGAGGCAGCCAAGGGAGCCTGGGAAAGGGCTCCTCGCTGGTATTTCCTGCTCCCTGTGTGATCCCCAGGGCTGCCAGCACTGCTGGGGCAGCACCTCATCCCATCCCATCCCATCCCATCCCACCCCATAGAACAGCCCCAGCTGCACAACCCTGTCACCTCTGCTGTCACCCCCTGCCACACAGGACCCCCCCATCCCAAGCCCCCTGGTGTTTTCTCCCACCTCTGCCTCCCTGATTCCAGGGCAGTTCCCACTTTTTCCCCCTTTGGAACCCAAGGCTGTGATGCACAGACACCCCAGACCCCAGAGAGGAACAGATCCAGCAGGGAGAGTTCAGCTCCTGGATGCAAACAGCCACTCCCCCAGTAATAATCCCTGCATTAGTCAAGATCCTTGATGGTAATCTTAATTTTGTTGACTATCTGGTATTTAGTGGGAGACAGAGTGCAAAAAAACCCCAAGCTTTACACAGCTGGCAGAAATTCATAGGGGAAAAAAAATATTCCCAGTTGCTTATTTATTATGGCTGCAGTATCTCAGAGAGTGTGAGGCTCATTCAGAGTCAATGTTGGGATCTCCCTGACGTGTTTGTAACAGGGAACAGCCAGAAGAGATGCACACAGCAGGAGGAATCCCCTGCTCCTGCAGCTTTTCCCCACTTTAAGCCAAGGTTTGTAGGATTCCTGTCCCCCAGCTGGTCCATCCCTCTGGGTCTGCTCTGGGCATCTTCACCTGGAGCCCCCTCAGCTGTTGGGATCAAACCTTTCCAAACCTCCACCACGTTCATTTTACTTCTCTAACCCAACTCCTCACCCAATAACCCCTTTCCTTTTACCCTCTTTAAACTGAGCACGACCTTGGCTCTCACTCCTCCTGCCAGCATCACCCTGCAGGTCTCAGCACTGCTCCCCAGCCCAGCCTCTCACCACAGCTCCAGCACTCACTCAGTGTGCTTCCACCACATCCCAGTACCTCTGGGCTACAGGAGAGATACTTCCCAGCAGCAATTTATAAATTAGGTCTCCAGAGCAGGATGTTTTTTAGGGAAATAAGGCCCATAACTCAGGCTCTGTTATGTAAAAGATACAAGAGTTTGTGCTAGAGGATAAAAAGCCAGCTATGTTTGAGTATTTAGGAAAAAGGAATTAGCAATGCAGGATTTAGCCCAAAACTCTTCCCCAAAACATGGAAGGACAATTCCAGACAGCTGGGATGGGTGCAGAGACTCTTTTTTGACAAATCAGGTGGATATCACATGTAAAAATCAAGAGCTGCTTAAAACCAGAGCTCAGCAAGATCCAACTTCTGCCTTTCAGCTTTAGGACAACTGAGACATTTCTGTGAGACACTGAATTTTTAGGTTTATAACAAGAGACAGGTGAGTTAATTCAGCTTTCCCTGCATGGAGATTATGCCTAAATCATCTGATGATGACTGTCAAATCACCAGCTCCTGCCCTTCCCCAGCACTGCCCTCCCCAGATCCATCAGCACTGCCTGAGCACACTCCTGGAGCCACCAGGATCCCATCTGTCACACTTTTAAATAATTGTCTGATCATTATGAATTCATTTGCTATTCATTGTGATAATGTTAATCAAGATGAATTAATAGAGTCCTCACACTGTACGTGCTCCCTGGGGACTTCCACCACCATTTAGAAATTAATTAATGGACCTGTAATTCTTAGCGGTGCTGCCCATGCAATCACAGCAGGCACAGAGCAGGTACCTGCTCACAGGGGGGCAGAGTTCCAGCATTCCTGCTGCTCTTCCCAGCCCCACACACCCTGTTCTGGGGGGCTGGAAGGTAACTGGGTCTGCAGCTGCCTGTGGAAGGTTCTGGATGCAGTGCCAGGGGAAAGGGATGCTCTGTGTTTCTCCTGCTGAACACACAGGAGAATTCTCGGCTTCTTTTTGGTCACCTGAGTCTCCCACGGCTCAGGTTTTGGATCAGATTTTCCTCATCCTGCTGCACATCTCCCATGGGATCCAGTATTCCCCAGTGCTCTGCATGCAGGGCAATGCCAGCCCCTGCTCCTGCACTGCCCTGAATGCCTCAATCTCTCCATTCAATCATCTCCTGGGGCACGAACATTTGTTTGGAGCATTGAAGGGTTAAGCTCAGCAGGACCAAGGAGGTCCCCTGGGTGCCCTGGCAATCTCCCCACACCTCCAGCACAGACAGCTGTGACACTTGGTGACTTTGGTCCTCAGGTAACCCCACAAACCGAGCGTGGCATGGTTTGCCCGACACTCAGAGCAGCTCCAGCACTGCCCCGTTTAATCAATGCTCCAGACAGGGCTGAGTGCTCTTCAAAGGCTCCCAGGCTGGAGCTGTGGGCCAGGGCCAGAGCAGGGCTGGCTTTATCAGCCTGTCAGGGAGGCAAGTGTGGCTCTGAAGATGTAAGGGGAGAAAGCAGCACAGAGCTGGGGTCACTCTCACGTCATGTCTGCTAAAAGCCTGTTCTGCCAGCAGATTAGAACAGACACAGTCAGCATTTCAAAAGATCATTTAAAAGAGGCACTGCCAGGGACGTTTAGATCCTAAATTTAAATTCCAGTAAGGGAAGAGCTATCTTAAAAGAGACTGAATTGCTTTTTTCTTCCCAATGAAGGAAAAAAACCGCAGCATTGGTGAGGGACTGGCACAGGATGCCCAGAGAAGCTGTGGCTGGAAGTGTCCAAGGCCAGGCTGGAGTGGAAATGTCCTTACCCATCAGTGGAAATGTCCCTACCCATCACCCAAGCCCTGCTCTAGGACTCAGTGCTGCTCCAGAGATCACAAGAAACTCCAGACACCACAAAACTCTCCGGCCGCGGCGCGAAACCAAAACGCGCCGAGATTTTTGTCACCTTGCCAAGGCTGGCACCGCCTCTTGGCACCCACCGAGGTCCCTGCAGCACCCGTGGGTGCTCTGGGCCAGGCCAGGCTTTACCTTCTCTCTTCATGCCCATGGCCAGACACTTCTGGTAGCGGCAGTACTGGCAGCGGTTGCGCTGGCGCTTGTCGATCAGGCAATCCTTGTTGTCCCGGCACGTGTAGGTCAGGTCCTTCCTCACCGTGCGCTTGAAGAAGCCTTTGCAGCCCTCACAGCTGTAAACCCCGTAATGTTTACCTGTGGGAAGGGGAAAACTCGGCTTTAAAGTTGGCCTCAGCTCCTTTCTTTGCCAGCAGTTCTTCCCAGGGGCTCTCCCCGCGGTGGTTTTTTGGGAGTGAAAGCTCCAAGAGGTTTCTTGGAGCTGGAGAATTGTGGCTTGGCTTCCACGGAATCAGGAAGTTGCCCCGTGGGTCACATCCTGCCTTACATCCAGGGAAAAGCCATTTCTGGGCCATGCAGAAGGGGTGGGGCAGTGCAGCAGTGGAACAGGGTGTCCCCCTGTACTCCTGGGAGCTCTCTGAACCCCCCAGAGCAGACCCAGCCTGTTCTGTACCATGTTCCCACCCTCCACTTCCAGCCTGGAGCACAGGAGAGGTCCCACAGGGCTCACAAACCCTTCTGGAGCAGGGGGCTTTAAGAAAAGCAGAAGAAAGGGAATTAGCACATCTTTATCTCCCGGGAGTGGAGGAACTCCATGCCAAGAGCATCTTGGGCGCTGTGTGACAGTACCAGAGCAGATCAAAGGATGGGGACAGGGAGGGGTTTCACCCCATTGTTTGCCAATAGGGTGAGATGTGACCCCGCTGCTAAACAGACCTGGGGTCTCCTGGCTCGGCTCTTCATCCCCTGCTCTGAGGCACAGGCAGGTGCTGTCCCAAAGGAGAGCTGCTGGCACTCCGTGTGCTGCCAGGAGCCAATGCCAACCCTGCCAGGGCACCCTCACCCCCAGCCCAGTGCCCTGAGCCTCCCCGGGGCAGGTGCCAGCCTCACCCGAAGATCTGTCCCCGCAGATGGCACATATGTGCTTGGTGAAGGAGGCCATCGTTCCTGAG
The DNA here is from genome assembly GCF_052056855.1 of Sturnus vulgaris. Classification (NCBI taxonomy): domain Eukaryota; kingdom Metazoa; phylum Chordata; class Aves; order Passeriformes; family Sturnidae; genus Sturnus; species Sturnus vulgaris. The sequence goes on from NC_142264.1 coordinate 3,208,632, forward strand.
GGGTGTGCTGGCACTTTGAGGACTCCATTGAGCCCCAGGGGTGGCTTGATGTCTTCTGTGCTGGTGACGGAGTTCATGGGCGAGTTGAGCTGTGGAGGGACAAGCACAGGGCTCAGCTGGGGCTGGGAACACGGGGACACAGGGACAGAGGGACATGGGGACACGGGGACAGAGAGACACGAGGACATGGGGACACGAGGACAGAAGTACATGGAGACAGAGGCACATGGGGACACGGGGCTGTGTCACTCAGACACAGGACAGGAGGGACAAGCTTCCAGTGGGGACCAGCACTGCTGAACCAAGAGGATTTGGGCACAGGAGCCCTCAGCCCAAAGGCACAACACTCATCTGCCCTGGGGTGGCTCTGAGCTGGCAGCAGGGTGACACAAGGGGCAGGACATGGCCAGTCCCCCCAGCACCGTGCAAGAAGGATGTTTTTCCACGATTTAATTGGAAAGCACAGCCCCCACAGGCAGGGGTCAGCAGCCACCCCATTTCACAGCAGCACAGGACACAGGGAGGAAGATGAGCAGTGGGGGCTCGTGGGAGAGCTGCAGGCTGGGAGTGATCCCTTGCACGGATGATGAAGGCCAGGACACTCTTGTTTAGCTCTGCAATTTATAGATATCCCTTCAGCATTATCTCTCCAAAGGAAAGCTCCGTGGCAAATAAACACATCCCAGATGCAGCAGGGCCTGGGTTCCAGAGCTGGAGTGGGTGGGACATGTCCCTGCAACTCCCAAACGTCTCTCCATCCTTTCCTTGGCCCCCAAGAAACAGAGACTTGGGTGGAACTGGTGCTGGCACCGTGGCACTGGTGTGAAGAGTTGCTGGGCTGAATCCCCCCCTGGGCTGTTACAGCCCTGTGTGCAAAGGGAAACTGAGGCACAGAGCTGTAGGACAGACCCATCCTGGTAAGGGGACAAGGTCACCCCATCCTGGAGGGTCTGGGGGTGATGGGACCTGGACTTGGCCAGCTCTGGACACACTGTGGGATTGTCACAGAGCCACCATTCCTGCCAGCTCCAAACCCAGGATGGATACAAACCTGTGCCTCACTTTGTTGCCTTTCTCTACTCTAATAGAGATCCTCAGCACTGCACTTGTCACAAATTAATTCAGGGAAGTCCCAGCGCTTGTGATCTGTCAATTAGAGCAGCACAGCCACTCCTCTGGCTTTCAAGTCTCCAGGCTGGTGGGGAATATTTGGCAGGCAGGTGACTGACAGCCACACGACAGAGCCAGGTAAACCCACCCTGGAGAAATGGGATGGATGTGCCTCCCTCTGCCACCCTGCCTGTGCCAGCTGATGAATCAAAGGCAGCTGGGACCTGGTGCCACCCAGGGGTGCACTCCTGGCTTTAGCTGCTGTTTGTCAGAGCAGAGAGGGGAGGGAGGAGCAGCTCCCCAGGCGGGAGCATCTCTTTTTGAGTCCCACATGATCTCTGTGCTCCCCTGGGAGCAGGGGGTGCCAAGTCAGGGTGACCTGCCCCAGGAATTCCTCCCAGAGCCCGTTCTGGGAAGTGGAGCCAATTCCCAGGTGCAGCTGGTGGCCATGGCTGCATCCCAGCCACGGCTTCACCACCACTTCCCCCAGCCCCAATAGCCCACAGAGCCCACCCAAGCAGCCCCCTGAAAACACTGGGGGCACGATGGGCAGAGCAAGACCCACCCAGGAGGGTGGGGATCCCACCAACCTCCTCAGCCTGGAGAATCAGCTGCTCAGAGCTGAGTCAGCCCCGGGCTGGGGAGGGGAAAGTCATCAGTTCCTCTCCCAGCACTGGCCCCAAACCTCAGCAGAGCCACCCCGGGCTTCCCACACCACCCTGGCGCCTGCCCTGGCCCTTCCACTCCGGGAGCACGTGCAGGGAGGGGACAGCAGCCTTGACACAGCACTTCTGCTGTGGGACAGCACGGCTCCAGCTCAGCCAGTGAGCCCAGACACAGCAGGAACCAGGGCTGTGCTTCCCCAGTGACACCAGCACCTCTCGGCTCCTTCCCATCCCTCTCCAGCTCATCACACCCCGGACCAAACCCTGACCCTTGTGGCAAGCTCTGCTTTATTCCCCCTCCCCTTCCCATCCCAAAAAACATCCCAGCCCTTCCCTGCACCTCCAGGCACCCTGACAAAGAGCATTGTGCAAAGGCAGACGGTGGCTCTGGAAAAGTCTAATCCCAGTCTGATCGCTCCCCATCCCGAGCTGCTGCCAGCCATGCCTGGGGCAGCTGCTCCTCACAGCCCTGCAAACTGCATGGGAACTCCTTCCCTGCTGAAAATCCGGTGCTTTTTTTCCTGTTTTCCCAATAATTTTAGGTAAGAAGGTTGAAGCAATGTGTTAAATCCCAGAGCTGCTGGGTCCAGCCCCCCAGTCTGGCTGGGATCCTGCTCACACCGTGAGTTCCCCTCATTCCTGGGCCAGCTCAGCACCAGCATCCCCCTCCCATGGATGCTGGGATCCCGTGGCAGGATCCCTGACCCATGCCCTGATTTTGGGGCTGTGATTGCAAATCCTGCAAGATCCAGCACTGGGATCCCAATGGATGCCAGGGAGGGCGCTGGGAGCATCCTCCAGCGTTGTCACCAAGAGCTGCAGAACCAGATGGGGTGAGGTGAACCCCCTGGATTTTTGGGAGCCTGGCAGCTCCTTCCCATCCTGGTGGAGCTGGGATGGAGGGGACCCACCCTGGGGACCTCCTCCACCGCCTGCCCTTCTGCTCTGCTGCCTCTCCAGAGGTGACGAGGCGTGGCCTGATGGCAAGTGGCATCTGCCATCTGATGCAAAGCACCTTCCATCAGTGCCATCCCTGCCCGGCCACGGGGGCCACACGCCTCATTACCCCGGAGCTCTGCTGGCCAGGGCAGGGGGGCTGTGCTCCCCGCAGAGCATCGGCCTCGCTGCCCCCTCTTCCTCCTCCTCCTCCTCATCCTCCCCCCACTCTCTGCCGGCCCAGGTAGGCGCCTCTGCCCGCTGCAGGGATAGGGACCTAATGTGGCCAGACAGGGAACAGATGGCAGGAGCCATTAGGCTGAAACCCTCTGAAGTGTCACCTTCAGGAAAAACATTCAAGACAAGTCCCTGAACAAAGGACGGGCACTCCAAGGGCTGGAGCCACCAAGAGCTGGAGCCACCAAGAGCTGGTGTCACCAGGGCTGGACCCATCAAGAGCTGGTGTCACCAGGGCTGGTGTCACCAGGGCTGGTGTCACCAGGGCTGGACCCATCAAGAGCTGGTGTCACCAGGGCTGATGTCACCAGGGCTGGAGCCACCAGGGCTGGAGCCAGCTCGCTCCCATCACCATCCCACCTCTCTCACTTCCCCTTCTGCCCCGGAGCTCTGCTCTGTTTCAGTTCCTTGCTCACCGCTCCCAAACCCCACCTTACAATCTCCCCTTCCTCGCCGTCTCCCCGGCTCGTGGCTCCCCCCAGGGTTGCCTCACATCCCCCTTCCCACTCCCACTTTGCTGCTGGGGCTGCTGATTTCGCCCTGGCTGCCCGTTCCCAGGCACGGTTTCAGTTCCTGTTCCCTCAGCCCCGGGGTGGGAGGGGACGTGTCCACCCTGCTGCTGTCCCACAGTGGGAAGTGGGTGCAGGTCCCTGCACATCTCAGGGCGTCACAGCCTGAACCCTGCATGGCAGAAGCTCATCCAGAGTCGAATCTTATTCCTCTCTGAGCAGCACAGGGATGCTGGATCCTGGGGAAGCTGCCTGCAGGTCCCCAGGGAGAGCAGTCAGCACAGCCCCACGTAGTAAAAAGCCCTGTTATCTCTGGGAATAAACCAGGCCAATATTTAAAAATAAAGGTGCTGGCAGGTGCTTGAGTCCCAGAGAGGGCCTGGAATAAATAAACCCTCAGCAGGTGGTGGCCAATTCCTTAATCTGCCCTTTTACTAAACATATCCCGTGCGAGCAGCCAGCAACAGGTGGCAGGGGCTGGCCAGCACCCCGATCTGGCTATTTTTAAAAAGAGCTTATCTCGCCCTGCTTGGAGGGGTTTTTACATAATCTCCAGCCACTGAAGGCCAGTCCTTGCTCTGTGAGAAGAAAGGGGCAGCGGGCAGAGGACCCCTGGGTTTGTACAAGTGACAGGATCAAGGGAAACGGGCTCGAGTTGTGCCAGCAGAGGTTGGGATTGGCTGAATTATTTGGGATAATTCTTTCATTGTCAGGCTGTACAGGGAAGTGGTGGAATCAGCATCTCTGGAAGTGTTAAAGGTGTGTGGGCGTGGCTCTTGGGGACATGGTTTTGTGGCGGACTTGCATGATCTTAAGAAAAAAACATGACAGACGAGACAAAACAATTCCATGATTCCATGGGGACCACGGGCTGGCCCTGGAGGGGATGTGCTGCTCCCCAGGAAAGAGAAGAATCCCAGACAGTCCTCGGGTGGCTCTGGCTCCTGCCACAGCTCCACCAGCCCCCAGGTGTCCCAGGTGTGGTCACTACTCCCCTTCCACCCCAATCTTAGGGACAACAAGCGATGGCCAGCTGTGTTCCAGCTGTGCTGGTCTCTCACAGCCCACCCAGGGCTCCAGCTTATTTTTCCCCTTGTGCTCCTGGGTTTTTTTGGCTCCCTTTGGCACCTGCCTGGTTGAGGAACCAACCACCCACCCAGGGCTGGCTCCTCCTTCCCCAAACAGCAGCAGGGACCCCCCCCTCCCCAGCACTGCCCCCCTTTACCTGTGGGCTGCTGGTGCCGAATCCCAGGCTGGGCGTGGAGGGGACAGACATCGAGTGTGGGCCCATGGGGGAGCTGATGACGGAGAAGGGGGGTCCCATGCCATTGATGGGCGAGCTCAGGGTGCTGATGGGCGAGTGCAGCTGGCCGGGTGAGCCCAGCGAGGAGCCAATGCCCGGCCCGATGGACGGGTGCAAGGACGGGGTGGCCATGGGGCCCCGGCTCGTGGGGGAGTTCAGGGACGTGGAATTCACTTGGTTGGAGAAATCTGGAAGAGAAGGGAGGAGAGGAGAGGGGTTGAGTCACCCACATCCCCCAAAATTCCCGGTGCAGCTGCATCTTTCCAAACCACCTTGTTCTGGAGTATCTATGGCACACCCTGAGAGCATTTCCACCAAATAAACAGCATTTCCACCAAATTAAGAGCATTTCCAAGGAATGGCTTTGCAAGGAATGCTTTTGGAAGAGCATTTCCAACCATTTCAAGCCAGGCATCAGAGCCCTCCTCCACCTCCCTGGCACAGCTCTAAGCTCAGACAGAGTGTAGGAACGAAGGATTTTCAAACAACAAATTAATGGGATTAATGTAGAAGTTGATTTATTGTTTACCTTATACTTTTAAAAGTACATATTTTCTAAAAGTATAAATTTTAAAAAGCATATATTTTAATTTTTAGGGTTTTTTTTAAATTTAGTATATATTTTAAAACTACTGTTCAGGCAATTATCTATTATTTGATTGGTGTTTTTATTTTGTTTACGTGTTCTGTACGTACTTTGTAGGAAATACGACTGGCTACATTTTAGTGTTTTATTGTTTATTTTTATTTCGGTTTTTCTAATTTTGGTATTCTGGTTTTTAGCCTCTTTTTTTTTTTTTTAATTTAGTACAATTTATGTTTTAGTAGTCTTGACGAATTTTATAAAAAGACTGAAAAAACCAGCTAAAAACGGTGCTGGTGCATTTGGTGTAAAGTATAGCTGAAACAATTCAAATCCATCGCTGTAGCAGGGGCTCAGCACGGCTGCTCCTGCTCCAGGATAATTTGAATTTATTTATCCCTGGCCAGGCTGTGCATGGGGAGCAGGGAGAGCAGCACCCACACACTGAGGTGTGTGTGTCCATCCACAGGGAATGCTGCTGCTCAGAGGTGGGATTTGAGATTTTTGGAGCTCCTTTTCCAGCCAGAACGGCTGAGTGTTTCTGGAACACTCCCGGGTGAGAGGGGAGCAGCTCTGCAGGGCTGTGTCTGCCTGTCCCGGGGGAGCAGAGCAGGGGGGCGGGAAGGGGGGGGCTTATAAATAGACTCCAGTTCTCCCAAGAGGAGCCATTCCTGGCACATTTCCTCCTCATCCTGTCACGCTGCTTGCAAAACAATCCCCAGCGAGGAAGGGGCTGGCTCTGGCCCCCAGGGAGGGGTGGGAGGAAGGCAGTAAGGATTTGGGGGGGGGGGGCAGGGCTCCTCCCCCCAAAACCCACCCAGACCCCCCAGCTCACGCCAGGGATGCACCAGCACGGCCACTCGGGTGTTCATGGTGGGGCTGCAGAACCCAGAGTGAAATGAAGTCTGGAAAATTCTGTCTTCAGTCACCTGCACCCGTCGGGATCAGCTGTGACCCCAAGATTTTGGAGCAATTAGAACAGGAATGTCACACACGCTGAACCCACAGCAACCTCCCCTGGAGATCCCTGATCCTGGTGGGGAAACCCCAGCAGGAGGAAGAGAAGGTTCAGCAAGGCAGCGATGCTGCTCTCGCCAGGATGTGGAACCAGCATCCACAGTCCCATCATTCCCCAGCATCCCACTGCTGAACCCAGAACCCCATCACTGCACCCAGAACCCCATCACTGCATCCAGAACCCCATCACTGCACCCAGCATCCCCTCACTGCATCCAGAACCCCATCACTGCACCCAGAACCCCATCACTGCACCCAGCATCCCATCACTGCACCCAGCATCCCCTCACTGCATCCAGAACCCCATCACTGCACCCAGAACCCCATCACTGCACCCAGAATCCCATCACTGCATCCAGAAACCCATCACTGCATCCAGAACCCCATCACTGCATCCAGAAACCCATCACTGCATCCAGAACCCCATCACTGCACCCAGCATCCCATCACTGCACCCAGCATCCCATCACTGCACCCAGCATCCCCTCACTGCATCCAGAACCCATCACTGCACCCAGAACCCCGTCACTGCACCCAGAAACCCGTTACTGCACCCAGAAACCCATCACTGCACCCAGAACCCCATCACTGCACCCAGAACCCCATCACTGCACCCAGAAACCCATCACTGCACCCAGAAACCCATCATTGCATCCAGAACCCCATCACTGCATCCAGCATCCCAACACTGCACCCAGAACCCCATCACTGCACCCAGAACCCCCTCACTGCACCCAGAAACCCATCATTGCATCCAGAATTCCACTGCTGCATCTAGAATCCCATTTATGCCTCCAGAATCCCACTGTTGTCCCCAGATTCTCTTTGCTGTCCCCAGAACCCCATCACTACATCCAGAATCCCATGACTGTCTCCTGCACCCCACAGCTGCCCCCAGAACCCCCAGGATTCCCAGCTCTGACCCCAGCACCCCAAAGGCACCCCTGTCCCTGTCCCTGTCCCTGTCCTGGCCGGGCTCTCACAGGATGTTGACACAAGCCAAGCTGTGGCCACCACGTCACCCGTGGCTCAGTGACGTGACAGAGGCACAACAGGAACCCCAGGAAATTCCTGCAGGATTCCAGGGCTGCTCCTGGGGTTTAGCACAGCACTTCCCAGCTCTCTGGTTTTGGGGTCTCTAAAGGGCTGGGGGAGCAGCAGGGCCCCTGAGAGCCCCCAGTGCCATCCAGGAGTTCTGGGGCAGGATCCCAAAAACACCCATGGGGTGATGGAGGGACACCTTGCAAGGATGCAGCAGATCCAGGGAATCAGGCAGATCCAGGGAAGGCAGCAGAGCACAGTCCTTCCTTTGAAAAGATCCGGAATATTTAAGGCAGCAGAGGTCACAGGAGGGTCACTGGCCACCAGCCCACGCCTCCTCCTGCAGCACATCAGAAAGCAAAGCACGTGTGGGACCAGCACCTCTCCTAAAATCCCAATTCCTGGGCACCTCAGGAGCTCCCTGCACATCCCAGGACCAGCACCTCTCCTAAAATCCCAATTCCTGGGCACCTCAGGAGCTCCCTGCACATCCCAGGACCAGCACCTCTCCTAAAATCCCAATTCCTGGGCACCTCAGGAGCTCCCTGCACATCCCAGGTCAGCACATCAGCCCTCACACACCCTGCTCCCACATTAATGCCACCCACTGAATTAATTAATTAATGCACCCAGCAAGAACCGAGAGACAAAACCAAACAGGGTGGGAGAGGAGAGGGATAATTTGGGTAGGCACAGCCACATTTGGGTGTGTTTACACCCAAACCCCTCGGCCACACACTGGGAAATCTGAACCAGAGCAGCATTTTTGCAGAGTTTCAGGACTCAAAAGTTCCAAGCAATTTCTTGGACACTGGGAGGTTTCCACTCCTCATCCAAACACTCCCTGCTCCAAAACCCCGCTGGGAGAGCAGCAGCAATGGGAAACATTTACATCCAGCAAGCAAATATGGTTTTTATAAACCTAGCAAAGTCAAGAGTCCACTTGAGGCAACTCAGCCCAGATGCTGCCAGTCCCTGCCTGTAGGGAACTGGGGTTTGGGGAAAACAGAACTTGAGAGATGGGCATCAAGAATGGGATATGAGGAGTGTGCCCTCTTCCCCATCACAAGTGTCCTGAAGGACCTTGACTGAGAAAAGAATGCTACAAAAAAAAGATAAATTTAAAAAAGAAAAAAGGCCTAGAGTGAGGAAATATCCTTAATAGGCACAAATAAATTCCCAAACTGATGAGCACCACTTGGACTGCAGCAAACAGAGGAGGCATTTCCCCAAAGGCATTTTCAGCTCAAGCAGTGTGAGACTGTGCTCCTTCTCCTCGAGGAGTTCTGCCATTTAAAGCTGCTGTGTGTGACTATCTCTTGACCAAAATAAACTCTGTGCCTGTTTCTAAATTAAAAAAAAAAAAATAGGGAAAAAAAAAAAAAGTTCTGAAAGCATTTCCCTTCTGTCACACCCATCAAGTGCAGCTATTTTCTGTGTGTTGTCCTTTGTTTTAGCACAACGACCTCTGTCTATCCCCGAAGATGCCCCATGGCAGTTGGGAGATCAGAAACCAGAGCTCGTCAGCAGCTGAAGAATTTGCAGTGAAGCTCTTTTTCTTCCTCCAAACTACGAGCCTGCCAGCCACAGGGTTTGGACGGGAATTTTTTTCCCAAGGAATATGACATTTAGGGCAGGGCCACATGATCCATGTGCTGGGATGGCTGCAGGGAGCTCTGTGAGTGCTCCCACACCAGGAATCATCCCCTGGACACCAGACCCAGCAGGGGAGCCTGAGTTTTGTGTTTCTGGTGCTCATCAGCAGATCTCTGCCTTCCCAAAGGTCTCTTTGGGATGGATTCCCACCTCACAGAGGTTTTTAGCAGCAGCAGCCACCAAAGCCAGACACTGGTGGCACCAGAAGGGCACAGACTGATGGCACCTTCACTGAAGTCACACAGCAAACTGGGAACAGATCCTGGCAGTTCCAAAATCCAGGGTAGATCACCCTGCTGGATCACCCAGACAGCACTCTTCTGGCATTCCCATAATAAAAATTACAACAAGAATATTAATGATCATTTTCAATAAGGGAAGAAAAAAAAATTGTTCCTAAAACATTTGTACCCAACACCCGTGGGCAGCTCCACTGCTATTTCGGTTATTTTGCTGTTTTTCCATCCCCTTGGCATTCAGCACAAAGCTGCACCTCGGACCAGCCAACATCCATGGCTGGATGCAGCCCAGATGGGCAGGTCAGACCCTCCGGGAACACCCGGAATGCCACCAGCCCTGGCCACCCTTCCCTGTGGCATTTTGTCACCCAGTGTCACTCCAAGTGCTGCTGCCTGGCCAGGGCACGTCTGCAGCAGCTGAAGCAGCTTTTGCTGATCCAGCACTATCACCAAGGGCTGTGATTTTAACATTTCTAGACCACAAAATGTCCCAGAGCAGGAACAATTCCAACATGCAGAGGCGCTTTTTTTTTTTTTTTTTTTCCCAGGATAGCTCATTTGTACTGGAATAAAGTGTACCAGCATAAGCTTTCACCAGAATAATCTTCATTTATGCCTAAGAGGCTTTGCCAGTAAAACTACAGTGACCTAGCTCTGCTGGAAAACCTTTTCTGGCATATCCTGGGAGTTTACTCAGCAGCTTGGTGGCTCAGCACTCGGATCTGACAGAGGGGAAGTTAAAAAAAAAAAACAAAAACCAAACATATTTCAAGGCACAGACTCCCTGAGGTGTGTTTTTTGCAGCTGGGGAGAGCTGCTCACCTGGGGTACAACCCATAGACAATCCATTGGGATCAGAGGGGTTTGCAGCATCCCAGGCTGGGTTTGAGGAGTTGTCACTGCAGGACCAACCCAAGAGCCTGTCCCTGACACCAGCTGAGATTTGGAAAGTCACTCACAACCTCCCTGCTTCCGTTTTTAATTTTTTTTTTTTTCCTCAGCACCTCTTCCTCCTTAATCAGAAAGCAAATCAACTCTGGGTATTAAACAGCAGGAAATCCTAAATTTGGGCTGCCACTCCCTTCCTTAAGTCAGCCCTTGGTGTCAGGGCTTTGCAGGGCCACGCTGGGAGAGGAGCAGGAGCACGGATCAGGCTTCTGCCTTCATCCTTCTCCTCCTCCCCTGCTCTCCAGCATCACTTTGGGGGTGCCCAGGCTCCAAATCCTCACCCCCAAATCAGGTGGATCAGGTAAAGGCAGCACCCCAAGCTCCTTTGGTGACTCTACACCAAAACGAACCCAGCAGTGCAAACCCACGTCCTTTTGTTTTCATTCCTCAAAAGCAGCTCAGGAATCTCACGTGCTTTCCAGACAAACGATGGACGTTTCTTTTTCTTTTTCTCTCACCTTCCCCACAGCAAAGCAGGGCATGAGTGGCAAACAGCAGGAGAACAACAGGATCCGGGACAGGACAGTGGCTTGCCTGTGAAAATTGCCATGGTGATGCTGTGACCACAAGAGGTCAGGTCCTCACTTTTGTCCCGATCACAAACTCGGGCATGAATTTAAATAGCCCCTGGCCTACAATCTTGAGTAAGTTTGCTCTGAGTTTATAGCAGCAGAGAACTGAAGGGGGGATGGAGCAAGAGCTGCCTCTTGCCCTTCACACGGTGGCTGCTCCATGGACCTGCAGTGCCTGAGCTGGGGGACCTGAGTGTGCACTGTGCTTGTTATCCCAAAATCTCATCCATGGAGACAAGAAAGGAGCAGCATCCTGTGGCAAATCCAAGCAAATTAAACTGCAGATTTAAAGCACTTTGCTCGGTGAGGAGAGGTCATTGATTCTCTCAAACCACCTGGGTTCTGAGCACACAGGGAATCCCTGGGAATGGATCCCAAGAAGATGCAGCTGGTTTTGATCCATAAATCCCTTCTGAGTATCTTTTCCACAGCTGTAGGACCACGGAAATGCAACATGTTGAGTAGCTCTGATTTCACCAAAAAGTAACTGGAACTGATTTTTCTTTTTATATTTCTGGACTTGAGTACAAAGACAAACCTGAGAACATCCCTCTGAGAAGCCCCCAAACCCTGCACACAGAAATCTCTTTCTGCAGCCATTTCAAAACCACCACGTGCAGTTTCTCCTCTGGAATCTGCTCTGAGATTTGGGAGAGTCTCTCCAGCCACACTCAGAATCTTCCCCAGATGATGCCGTGGTGCTTTCAAGCTGCTCGAGGACAGTCTGAGAAACTCAATTTCAGCAGCAATCTGCACAGGGTGGGTTCCTCCTCCCAGCAGGTTTCACTATGACCCAACTAAAACCTCAAAGCCACTGATTTTCTCACCTCTGGCTCCGTGCTCTCCCCAATACCTGCCCCCAGCAGAGCTCGGCACCTCTGCACAACCCAGCCAGCAGCACTGGTGCTTTTTGGGGTTTCAGTGCAGTTTTCAGTGCAGCTGCTGGGGTTTCCCTTGGCTGGAGGAATTCCACAGCATCTCTTCTGCCTGCTGCCAGCATTTCACCTGCCAGCTTGATGTGCCCTGGTGTGAGATTACAGCACCCACGAGTGGCTTTTCCACACCAGCCTCTCCCTCCCCAGCCAGAATTCACTCAGGAAACCTCTGTTCTCTTCCCACGGGGTGAAGGGGAAGCCCAAACCTTGCAACAGCATCCCTGTCCCACAGCTGGATCACCTCTGTCCCTGCAGCTCCAGCACCTCTTCTTCCTCTCCATCCCGTTTTATTTTCTGCTCTGGAGAAAATTCCACTTTTTGGCTCAAAGCACCACGGGGTGCTTTTGGCACACACTCACCCCCCATCACCTGCTGGAGCCTGGGTGCCCAGGGGTCTGGAGACCCCCCCACCACAGGACCCACACCAAAAATGGGATTGCTGTTCCTGATGCTGCAGAGATGCCATGGAGGAGGCAGCACACAGAGCCCGTGCCAGGGCTGACCAAGCTGTGCTCAGCATCAGCACAGGGGCTTATTTTGGATTCTTTCCCTTAAAAAAACCTCATCCCACCCTTTCAGGAGCCAGCTAAAAATCACACCCTGCTCCTGGAGCAGCGGCAGAGAAGCCTGCAGGGGCTGCCCCATCTCCAAGGGGGAAAGACTGAAAAGGGGAATTTTCCAGAAGCTGCTGTCCACTCCATGTCACATGGACCCCATCCCAAATCATCTTCCCCACCCCAAACCATCTCCCCAGCAGTGTCTCCGGGGACGGGCAGAGAAGGGAAGAGCAGGAAGGGTGAGGAGCAGGGCATTGGGAAGTGTGAGCAGAGCAGGGCAGCCCAGGGGAGGGGAGCAGGCAGCTCTCCCCCACCCTGGCAGCGCTGGGTGGAGGGGGGGAGGCTGCACCCAGGCAAACAAGGATTCTGCTGATAAAGCAAATGTGACTCAATCACACGCTTGTGCAAAGATGTCACAACAGTGCTGAGAAATTACAGGCTCCTATTTCATCCCTCAAGGGCCGGCGCTGGCCCCGCTCTCACAATGCTCTCTGTTCTGCAGTCACAGTGCCCCTAATTTACTGGCTGGGAACCCACTGCAGGGCCAGCCCATAATAGGGGCAGTGTACTGCTGCTGCCAGGGGTGCCTGATGAAGGGCTGGACGTGGCAGCTCTTCAGAGCCCTTTGCAGAAGTAGCTCAGAGCAGGGCTGGCCCCTCCTGGTGTTTTTGGGGTGTGGGACAGGGGAGTGATGCTCCCCCCCCCCCCCAAGCCAGCTCTCTGCCCCAAATCTGCAGAGTTGGGATTTCCCAGGTGAACACTGCTTGGGCTTGTATCTCTCCAATTTCTTGGGTGTCCTCACACACCCTAAAGGGAGGTTTGGGGAGCCCCACTGCCAAGGGACAAAGGCTCAGCCACCACTGCCCTGTCACCAACCTTCCCCAAACACAGCCTGGAGCAGCCACACCAAGAGGTGACTGCTGGAGCTCCTGGCCCCTTTCCAGCTTCCAAACAGCACCAGTGAAACCAAACTAGCAGGAAATGATGCCAGAGGAGGAGAAGATGCTCTCCCTCTGCTCCTCAAAAACAAAGGGCTGCTCCCAGGGATTCTTTCCCGATGGGTGGGGATGTGGTGATGGTGGCACCCAGGCACTTCCCAAAGTCTGCCCATCCTGCTCAGGGAGATCTGCCTGGAGCTCCTCATCCTCCCTGCAGCCACTGACCTTCACAGCCTGGCTGGCTCCATCCCAGTGCCCGAAAAGAGCACGGTGAGAGCTCAAGCACAGTGGTCCCACAGGTTGCTGGAGCTCATTATGGCCTTTTAATTACATTCAATTGCAGTTTTATGGGCTTATGGGCAAATTGGAAGTGATCTAATTGCCCTTGAGGGGGTGCTGGGCTCTGAGCTATGAAAATCCAAGCAGGATCCAGTGAGAGGCGTGGGGAGCTTGGAAGCTTTAGGCTCATTCCAGCAGAAAGAGCAGAAGCTTCCACTCCCACTGGAGATCTCCCAGGACATCCCAGTCAGGAGCCACACACGTGGCATGTGCTGGGCCCACCAGAGAACCCAGATCAGGCACTGCCCCAGTTCATCCCAACACTTGGGGACATCCCCACGCTGGGCTGCAGGGAGGAGGGATGTGGAGAGCAGAGGGGGCTCAGAGCTGGAGCAGAGCTCTCCTCTCCTCTCCTGTGCAACCTGAGCCCTGCAAAGCCAAAAGGATGCTGAGTGCTCTGGGAAACAGCAGCTCCCAACCCTCAACTTCCCTCCAGCAGATCTGGGATGAGCCAAATCCTAAAGACCAAGAGCAGAGCAGCCCAGCAGCTCTCCCAGGCTTTGAGATCCACGGGCTAAAACGTGTTGCTCGTTTGTTAATGAGTCCTGCAGGTGCAACATGTGCTGCATTCACCCTTGCTCTGCTGATTTTGGGGATTGGCAGGAGGGACAGAACCTCCCCATCACCTTCTGCTCCCACCTGGGGGTCAGCAGGGAGGGCAACCATCAGCCCACATGGCTTTGAGAGATCCTGCAGGATGGGCCAAGCTGCAGGCTCGGGTCTGAGCCAGCAGCAGGAGGCAAGAGGAGGAGGAGGAGGAGGAGGAAGACAAAGCCATGACTTGCAGATCCCTCCTCCCTGGCTCCCAGGAACAAGGGCCCACAAAGCACCAGGCAGGAGGATTATATTACGGTGCTGTGCGTGCACATTAATCCAGATTTGAGATAATTACAGTCATTCACTTGGCATAATGGGCTTTAATTGATCCAGTGGGGCCTGGGCTGGTGCTCACCACCAGCGTGCAGCTGGCAGCCCAAGACACCAAAGCTGTAAAACCAACACTCCTTACTGGCTTTCCAGAAAAACACTTGTGGTGGTTTTCCTTAAGGCGTGCTGGAAAGGCCACGTGGATTTTTTTTGAGACCCAGCAAGCCTGGCATGGGCACAGAGGTGACATCTGGTCAGGAGACATCTCATGAGCATCCAGGTGGGATGAGCCACCCCTGCAGAGGGTTTCACTGCTGGGAGCTGGGCAGGGCAGCCCGTGGGAATGCTGTTTTCCATGTCCCCCTGGAGAAACGCCCACCTCTCTGAACCATCCTGGTGGGAAGTTGGTCAGCAGATCCCTCAAGGTCCCTTCCCAGCAGCGTTTCTGTGCTTTAATGGTCACAGTGCTGGAAACACAGATGGGGAAAGGAACCCAGGGTCTCAAAAAATCCATCCCCTCCCAGCTCAGCTCCTCCTCCACGCCTCCAGCCATGACTGGAGAACCCTCTGGAGTGAGGCACTTCCCCCAGGGACAAACCACCCACTTTGTGCAGGTCCAGGAGGAAGAAGGAGCCTGAGACCTGGTGCTACACAGAAAGGTGTGTGACAGGACAGTGACGGCACAGTCACACCCCCTCCAAAAAACCAAATTCCCTCTGGAAACAAGACACCATGCACTTTCTCCCAAGAGGAAGAAGCTGCCTTTGGTTTTCCGTGGCCTGCTGGGGATCAGTAACACATTTTGGGCAGGAGGGGAGGTTCCAGCCCCCCCAGCCCCAGCTGTGTGGCCGCAGGGATGGGCAGGCAGGCTGGGTGGGTGGGTGGATTGTTCCCCTTTCCCAGGCCAGACAGGAGGCTTGGGAAAAGCTTTTCCCTCCCTCAGGCAGGCAGCAGCAAGGGATGGGCTGTCTGCAAGCTGCCTTTGGGTTTAAGTTTCTGGTTCGAGTCCAAAGCTAATTAGGCTGCGCCAAGTCCAATCAGATAGCCTCAGCTAATTGAGCTCGGCACGGACGGGTCAATGTCCAGCAGGGCTTGGTGATAACTGCCAGGGCCTGGGAAGGGGAAGCACCCCTCACAAAAATGTTCCCTCCATGGACAGGCAGCCAGAGCCGAGCACAGCCCCGGGTTAACCCCTTGGGCGCCACCAGCATCGTCATCCAACCCCAATGCACGGAGAGACAACACTGGGATAAAAGGAGCTGAGTGGGGCATGAAATAGGGTGACCTCAGCAGGCTTTGGTGTCACCTCTCCTGCTGTCACCCCAACAACAGGCTTGGTGAGCCATGGCACAGACCACGGAGCAGAACCCCCACACCACACAGCAAAGGCAAACCATGCGAATTCCAGGCACACAGCTCCTGGAAATGTGACACTAAGGAGCCCAGAGCTGGGTGCTCCGTGCTCTCCACAGTGCTCCTCCAAAGCTGGCTGAGGTGTGTGTGCTCCACAGTCCCTCCAGGCTGGGACACAGGGGTTTGGGAGCCAGCAGGGCTGTGGGACAGGGTCAGCAGCATTTCCCAGCTGTGCCTGGGCATTGCAGCAGGCAGGGGAGGGGGACTGCAGGACAGCCAAGCACTGGCATCACAGACAGCATGAGGAAGGTGAGGGACACTCTGAAGAAGGCTCCAACAAGCCCTTCCTTGGGTGGTTCTCAGCCTCACCAAACAGCTTCCCCAGCTCCAGAGCTCCAGGGCAGATTCCAGCCAGGAAAACAACAACATCCAGCTTCCCAGAAACCACAGAGTTCCTTTTTTTTTTTCCTCTAATCCTGCCTGATTTCCAGGCTGAGCTCCGTGCAGGAAGATGGCAGCCTCGATCCCTGCACCAGGAGCACCGAGAGAATCCCCACATCCACCCCCTCCACCTCCAGCTGCTGGGAAAGGCTGCTCCTCTTCAGCTGACAAATGGATGAGACGTTTCATTAATAAACCCCAGCTTCTCCTCACACTTCTGATTACAATCTCTCTGTTTGGATCCGTGCTCATGTTACACGTTCATCTCAATTATATATTCCCTTCTCCTTAAATCCCCACTTATCTCCTTTACCACGTAAATCAAAGAGTGGGCTCTGGTTTGGTTGAGTTGTTGGGTTTTTTTTTTGGTTTTTTTTTTGGATGCCTAACTTTCCCTGCTCCAACAGCACTTAGAAAATAAACAGGAATTTAAACTGCAGCATGTCCTGGTAGAATCTGAGCTCATCTCCCAGCAAACCCATCCAAGGAGGGTGATACTGGTCCTGCTCACCACCACTTGCTTCCAGCCCCACTGTGTTCACAAAACACTTTTATTTATTTTTGGCCCAGCCAAATCCTTACTGGGGCATCCCTGGGAATATTTTCCCCCCACAAATCCCTTGCTCCAGCTGGAGCAGAACATGAGACACCGACCAAAGGAGCAGCCCAGGGCCAGCCCAGCCTGGCTCCCCCGCACTGCCCCACATCCCTCTGGCAATTAAAGCAATTGCTTGCATGGAAACCTAATTATATTAGGGAAGTATTTAGTAATTTTTAACTGTTGGGCTGGTGGCTCAGCTCCCTCCCCCTCCCACATTCCAGCAGCGCTGGGCAGGAGTTGCAGTGCTGGATTCTCCCCCTCTTCCAGCACTGCTTTAAAGGACCAGGAAGAGGAGCAAGGTGGTGTGATGGGCTCTGCTGGTGGCCCTGGGTGAGCTGGAGAGTCTCCACTTTGCCTGTGAGCTCTGTATGGGATGGCTGGGAATGCCCAGCCCTGGCACATGGTGGCCTCTTGATGCCACTGTGAGAAAGATGCCCCAAGGTCCCCCTGGCCACAGCACCCTGCTGGCCCAGGCAGGGGCTCAGCCATCTCTGCTGCAGATCCAACACTCCAGCCACAAGGTTCTGGGTGCCCTGCATCTGTCTCCATCCTCCACTCTTGTACACAGAACTGAACAGGTGAGAGAGACCAGAGGCACCACTTCACCAAGCCCCACCAGGTACCCAAAAATAACATTCCCAGGAGCACCTTGGCCCTGACAGGCAGCAGAGCAGGAGCCCATGGACCACAGACTGAGTTCCACCATGGACTGAATGAATTCCACCATAGACTGAGTGAGTTCCACCATGGACTGAATGAATTCCACCATGGACTGAATGAATTCCACTGTGGACTGAATGAATTCCACCATGGACTGAGTGAGTTCCACCATGGACTGAGTGAGTTCCACCATGGACTGAATGAATTCTACCATGGACTGAGCTTTCACCATGGACTGAGTGAGTTCCACCCTGGACTGAGTTCCACCATGGACTGAGTGAGTTCCACCCTGGACTGAGTGCACCATGGACTGAGTTTTCACCATGGGGAGTTGTTCACCACGGGCAGCATCACAGCATCACCTCCACGGGCACACCCAGCTCACCCAGGAGCCAACAGGACCACGAGGCTCCCCCAGCCCAGCCCTGACCCCCCCAGTTTCCCCATTCCCAGCCCTGCAAAGGCCGCTGGTGCCTTTAAGAGGCTGGAGGGGAATGTGACGGCCGCTTTTCCAAAGGCCCATTAATTTGCCAGCGTCACATGCTCCGCAGCTGCAGCCTGGCAGTGATTTATACTCCTCTGAAGTTCATCAGAGGGAAAAGTACTTCCCAGGCACAGCCTATCCCCCTTCCCTCCTCTGCTCCTCTCTGCCCGTGTCCAGAGCCTGGTGAAAATCCCCCATCCATCACCCCGAGTGTCACCCCCTGCCCTCACCACCCAGCCCAGGCACTCCCCTTCTCCCCGGCATCTGCCAGCAAAAGAAAACTTCCTCTGCCTTCCTCGCCTCCGTGACCCACCGATGAGAAAGTCATTAATTAATAAAGGGGCAGCGCTGCTCCGGCTCCTCTGCAGCCTGCAGAGCCCCCTCCTCCCCATCCCCAGGCCCTGTAGCCAAAATAAACGTCAGGGAGGAGGCGGGCGTCCCCTCCTCCTGCCGTCCTCCGGGGAGGTTCAAAAGTTCAAGATTTTCACATTTCCCTAACGTTATTTCAGGAAATTGCTGGAGAAAGGAAAGCCGGCGCTGCCGAAAAAGCGATCCGCGGGTGGATCCAATAACACACAGAATCCAGAGGCAGGGCTGGGTGTGTGCCAGGCGTGGAGAGTGAACCCCATCCCCACCCCGATGTTTGTTTTTTGGAGCATCTTTGCTGGCTTTCACTGGGTTTTTACCCTAAAGCAAAGCCATAGCCACTCCAAAACAGCCCCAGAGGTGGCAGGCACCAGGATAAGCTGCCACAAGGTCCTCGGGTCACTCCCCAGAGCCAGGATGCTCAGAGCACCAGCACTTATCAAATTCTAGCAGCTGGTTTAGGGGTGATGCTGCCAAGCTGGTTCAAAGCACCCCCAAGAGCATCCCTCGGTGTAGAGAATGTGAGTGCCACGGTCCCGGGTCCCCAAGGAGTGACAGCTTGGCCCCAGATGTGCACAGGGCTCCCTGCAAGCACTGCCCTGACGTGTGTTTGGGTTCCCTCCTTCCTTCCTTCCTCTCAAAACTTCTCAAAAATCTCCCACTTGCACAAACCTCAAACGCGACCCGAGTCACACCTGGGGTTTGCACCAAAACCAGGCTCAACGACAGCTTTCACTGCAGGTTCGTGGGAAAGGTTGGTAAAACTACTGAAACTCCTGGCAAACCTGAATTTGGGGTTACAATGAAATGTGAAACTCGGCTGCTTTCATGTGGTTTGGGGTTTTCTGTTGCAAAACGCTCGGCGAGGCAGCTCCGGGCGAGAGCGCGACAGCCGAGCGCAGGCAGCGTGTCCAGGGCACAGAGGAATCCAGAGACACCCCTTCCCTGGCAAATGATTAACTGGGATTGGGAGCCACCTCATTAGCCTGGGGCTGGACCAGTGCCACCAGCACAGGGCACTGGCAGGGACCCAAGGCAGGGGGGTTGCCTCGCACCGGCGCGGCCCCGATGGATCCGCGGTCGTGGAAGAGCCTGGATGTGCCATGGCACATCCATAGTGGAATTGTGCCTCAGGAAGGTGTTGGCAGCTCCCTGTGAGAGCCACGGTGTTCCTCAGGGCCATCTCATCCCACCATGGGGCTCCTGAGGGCCATCTCATCCCTGCACGACACTGCACATCTCTTCCCTGCCCAGCTGGTGGCAAAGAGAGGGTTGGAAGCCTTCATTCCCTCCAGGCAGTGAGGGGGTGGGATTGGTTTGCTCTGGGATTTCTCAAAGTTTGAGGAGTTCTTGGGGTGTTTGGAGTTGGAGATTCTGCTTGGAGCCCACTTTGTCCAGCTGGCCCCATTAATTCCAACTGGAAAGTGGTGCTGGAGACAACACCTCGAAAATGAGAAGTGTGAGTATCCCAGGCCACTGATTTCTTTGGAGGAACAGGAATTCTTCCCAGGTATGCATCCCCCTGAGCCTCCATTAACCCCTTGCTCCCCAGCAGCTCCTCCAGGTCTGGGTGTCACCCAGAAAAACCACAATAGAGCAAGATCTGCATTTTGCCACCCATCCCTGAGGCTCTTCACGGCTGTGACAGAGCTCCAGGCACCAGGCATTGCCTCCCAGGGAAACCACATCCCAAAGGAGGGACACCCAGCCAGGTCAACCAGAATCCCGGGCTGATTAAGGAAGTTTATATTAATTAGAGAAATGTGTTAATACCCTGGGAAAGCCACCAGCCCTGGCATGCTGTGCAGACACCTCCTGCTCTCCTGGAACAGCTCAGTCCCTTGTCACCCCAGCCTTCCCCACTCCCTCCCTGCACTGATCTCTGCCAGCTATCACCCCCCTCACTCCCACCTCTTGTTTACACCCCTGGACCACCTTTTCCCCCCCCCCCTCTCTTACACATTTTAAAGCTTCCCACCTTAAAGCACTGCTGCAAATTCCCAGGACATCCCAAATTACGTTTAAAGCTGAACCCAGGTGACACCAAGGCCAAGAAGCAGCACTGGGATGTTGGGTCACTTTCTGAACCCAGCCCAGGCTAGGAAGGAATTAAGCTCATTCATACCTACACTATAAATAATAATAATCATAATAATGTCATTTTTCCAGCGTGGTTCTTTCAATAGGGGATGATGAATGTATTTGTAACGAGCGTGGTAAAGATTTTCAAGCCATCTAATTAGGCGGCCGTTTCCTTTCCAGACATGCCCAAGTCCCTTTGGAAAAGGAAACGTGGCCTCCAATGCTCCCTCTCTGCTGTGGGAATGCTACCCTGGATCCTGAAGACGAACCAGAAACTCAACATCCCCGGGGGCACCCTTTGGAATCCCAAATTTCCCATATCCTGGGGCTGAAGGAGCGCCCAGAGGGAGCTGGAATCACACAAGCTCTGCTCCCAGAGGAACCAAAAATCCCAGGGAGGTGCTGGTGTGCTGAACCATCCCACTGTGGATGGTGCCAGGGAGACTCAGGGATGCTGGGGAGGAGAAAGGGACAGTACAGGGGACAGGACAGCCCATCCCAGCATCCCCCACCCGTGCTGAATGTATTTTTCCATTCGTGCCTGGCATTCCCAGAAAACACTAACTTCATTATTGATTTCTGCTCGTTTGTCATTTTTATAACCTGGCCAGCACTTCTCCTGAGGGCTGTGACTAATTCCACTTCCCTAGGCTGGAAGGGGTGAGAGCCTTTAACTCTTTAGGGATGGGCTCTGCCAGGGCACCCACAGAAATCCCAAATGCCCAATACTTTATCCGTGGCAATGGGGACACCTGCCCTCCCCAGCTGAGCCACCAGCCTGGGAAAAACCCCAGCTCTGGGAAGGCTGATGGAACCAGCAATCCTTCCCTCCTTCCAGGCACTTCCCAGCAAAGCCTCGGGATGGAACTCCCAGAGGAGAAGATCCATTGAGTTAAAGGCAGCAGATGCTGCTTCCGAGGGGTGGGACACGGGGAGCACCGACCACGACATCTGCAATTACGGAAAGCCAGATAAAGAAAATCAAATCTCATGCTTCAGGGCATGGGCTGATGAGCCCAAGGGTCAGGAAGGAATTTCTCTCCCCTTACACAGCAGTGCACAATTGGGTCAGTGCATTACCGGGTGCCACAAGTCTGGGATTGTTTTTCCCTCTCCTTGTGGAAGCCCTTGGCACAGGAGCTGTGTCTGAGGGAGACCATGCCTCTCCCATCACCCACATTCCTAAAGCTCAGAATTCCTATTCCCAGGCCAAAGATGGCACAAGGACCTCGCTCCAGGCCACCCCTCTCCTCTGACACCACTCTCCGGTGCTCCCTGCCCTTCTCAGCCTTAATTATTTCCACCACAATCACCTAAATTAGCACAATCCCCGCTGTGAGAAAGGTCCTTTTCTTCCCCAGTGTTTGAAAAACCTGCGTACACCTCTGGTGCTATTTAAACAATGAGCAGGAATAATAAAAGCAGCAATGTTGGCTTAGGAAATAATGCACTGGTAAAGGGGATGAATGGAGAGGATGGAGCAAAAAAGCCCCGATGGTTTTGTTCCCAGAGGTTGGGAAATGATGGTTTTATTCCCAGAGGTTGGGAAGTGTTTGTGGTAACAGCGGTTGCTCTCACTTCACGCCTCATCCAGCATCCTTTCCCTTCCTTGAGCAACTTCCCTGTGCTAAAACTTGCTTAGCTGGGAGGATCTAACCACAGGGAAGAGGGTTCAGTTTCAAATTAAAACAAAGCCAGCAAACAAACACAGATTTGGTCTGGAACACGTGTCTATCTGCATCGGCCCTTGCTAAGCCAGGCTTTGCCAAGCCACACGCTTCCTAATCCTGACAAACAGTTGTCAGCCTTTCCCACTGCCAAGCAGTGACTCGCTGTCACCCAGGGTGGCATTTCCCAGTGTGATCAGCACTGGTCACCCTCGACACCTGCCAGAGCCAGCAGCTCTCCCCAAACCCCGTGAAACCACACTTCACAAATCCTGTCAGAGGGGCTTGGCGGGGATTTTATCAAACGAGACCTGTGATCAGTACAATCTGAAGGATGAAATCAATGCGGCCAAGCGCCCTCACCGTGACCAGCTACCCAGCAGGGAATTTGAGGGGGGTCTTTGAGGGCATCCCTGCCCTCCTGCTGGCAGGAACCCACGGATGAGCCCAGCACCTGCGCCAGGAGCCCGAGCCCCCTGGCCAGCATCACCTGCCTGACCTCGCTGTCAAGCTCGCTTTGGAATTCAGTGCAAGACGAGCTGTCCCAGGAAGGTGTAAATCAGCCAGAGGGTGGGTGCTGAGCTCCAAAGCCACCCCACTCCCAGCAGCACGTGGGCACATCCACGGGCAGGGAGTCACGTCTGCACAGGGGAGGATGGAGAGCTGGAATCAAAGGTATGAAATGGGAATGAACGGGGTTTGGCGTGCCCAGGCTTAGTCCCTACAACCCAGCCAAGACAAGAAAGCAGGAGCAGAAGGTTGGGATGGGGCGATGGGAGTGGGAGAATAAATAGTTTGCAGGGGAATGTCTGGAGGAGCCTGTGGTGGCTTGCTTGGGGAAAAAGGAAAAAAAAAAAATAAAAGAGGATTGAAACAAAAGAAAGAAAAGGAGAGAAAAGCAGCTGTGGAAGAGGCTGGGGCTGTGTGTGGGAGCATCTCAAGCAGCAAGGAGAGCACTGGGCAGGGCTGGACACATGGCCAAGGCTTGGAAAACCAAACCAAAGGAAGCAGTGGATGGTGGCAGGAGCTAGCAGAGGGGAAGGATTGGTGAAGAACTCCAGCACAGAGCTGGGGACAGTCCTGCAGCCAAGGGGAGAGGAGGGGGCTGCACTGGGAGCTGCTCTCTGTCCTCAGCTCTGGTATTTCAGAGCCCAATGGGTCCCCAAGGTGATGGAGACACGAAGCCTCACCTGCCTGCATCCACCTCCCCATCCCATCACTGGGCAAAGCTCCAGGAATGCTCAGAACTCCCAACTCACACCAGAACATTAAATTCTGGCCACCATGGAGACATCCTCCCCCAAAACCATCGTGTCCCAGAGCTTGTGTGAGAGCAGAGAGGAGGAAACATCCCTTCCCCTCCAGCCCCATCCAGCAGAACAGCCTGGAGCAGGCTGGGAACATCACCCATGCTGGGAACAAAGCACTGGTTGTATCCTGGGCACTGGGAGAGCTGGGAGGGGAGTTTCTTTTTTTAAGCAGAAAGGCTTCAGGGGGTTGTTTTTTCCTTTTTCTTTTTGTGGATTTGGTTTTTTTTCCATGTTAACCGAAAATGTCAATGAAACCAGGACTGTTCCCAGAAAAATGACTTACACAGATGAATTAATTTCATGTTTGGGGGAAGTAACAATGGAAATTCTCAAACGATCCCATGCTGACAGCTGTTTAAAAAAAAAAAAACAACAAGTTTTGTATTGAAACAATTTCTTGTTTCTGCTCTTTTGCAGTGATGTGAAACTCTGCAAAGGCTGAAATCAAACCAAACAGAAAGATTTGGAACAAACCTTGAGAGAACTTCATTAAACTGATCCAACACCTTCCCAAACACCCTCAGGCCTGGGTTCCCAGAAGGGTTTGGTTCAATAGGACAGGGATTGGGTAGGGATGAGGTGACACATCCCCACGTCCCAGGGGCAGGACCTGGCTCTAAGACCCCAAACCCAAGTGAGCCCAAAGCACACCCTGACCCTGCAGGACACCAGAAGATGACACAGAATTGCTGAGCTCCAGAACATTAAAAAAATCCCCCAAAAGAGAAGGAAGAAGCAGAGGCTGAGCCATGAGTCAGAGCTGCACCACTCTGAGGAGTGTCCAGGGTCAGCCTGGCAGGATTTGGCTGCGGGGCTCCACCCAGCATGGCAGGAATGGTGTTTTCCTTCATTCCCCAGCACCTCTCCTCCTCCACCCCAGGTCCTGCAAGAACCCCCAGATCTGCCATTCGCCTCAATCTGCTTCAAATTACCCACAACAATGCCGGGCCCCGAGTGGACACGTAAAAGTGTCTCCAATTTATTGTCGTTTTAAGCCGTCCCTAACACTGCACAGACATTGCTGGAATATTTCCTCCTCCTTTAAGACCCTCTGATGACTCTGCAAGGCGGAGAGGGACCCGAGGACAAGGCAGCAGGAGCTGAGTGGAGCCAGCTGCCTCTGTGGCCGTGCTGGGGGCATGGGAAGGGAGCACTGGGGGTCCCCGAGGTGATGCCGAGCTCGGGGCAATGTCCCCTGCGCCCTGCAGGGACCCAGCGGCCGCTGAACCCGCGCTGGGCTCCTGCTCCAGGGAGGAACAGCTCAGCCCAGAGGGGCTCTGGATGGGGCAGGACCACCCTGCACGGCTGGAAGCCCACCAAGGACAGCCCCTGGCTGTCCCTCAGCTCCCTGCATGGCTTTTCCCGGGGTATCAACTGGGATGTGCTGGCAGGGTGACATCCCTGCCACCAGCATCCTCTGCCCTCCACATCACAGGATCTGGTTTGGGCTGGGAGGGAACTTAAAGTTCATCTAGTCCCACCTCCTCCATGGGCAGGGAACCCCTTCCACTGTCCCACATTGCTCCAAGCCTTGTCCAGCCTGGTTATGGACACTTCCAGAGATCCAGAGGCAGCCACAGCTTCTCTGGGCACATCCTCTGAGCAAAGAATTCCTTCCTAAGATCTCCCCTAAATCTCTTCTCCTTCAGCTTCAAGCCATCCCAGGCAGCAATCCCTGCTGGCATCCCTGCAGCCAGGCAGGCACTGAGCCTCTGCCTGCAGTCAGCCTAATGTTGTCACACAAATTGCACCTGGGAAACTGTTACAAGAATTAATTGATCATATAAGTACAGTAATTGGAACTTGCAAAGCATAGATAATTACCTTTTATTAGTTCCTGTAGATAATCCATTATGCACTGATTAGGTCTCAGTAAGGATCTTACAGCCCTGGTTTGATTAATGGCAGATTATGCATATTAAAGTCAAGCAGGAATAGATAACTTATTTTCTTTCTTGCCTTAGGAGCACATCACCCCATGAGTTATGGCCAGGAGTTTTCTGAGGTGCTGAGGAAGTCAGGCATGTCTGAAATCCCCACCTGACCTGACCATGCTCACTCTCCCATAGTGGGAACCAGCTCCAAACTTTTCCCAGTGGCTCAAGATGCCTCAATCCACATTTATCAACCTGCTTCCCACTGACAGCCACATGTCCTGCAAGGCCTGACCAGCTCCAAACCTAGAGAAATAATTGCCACAATGTTTTAACCCGAATCTCAGCCCCCATCTCAGACGCTCTCATTTCCATGGATGCTTTGACCATGTATTTATTTTCCACAATCCTCTGCCCAGGACAGAATATTGATCTGCATTTCCTGCCTACAACTGCTTGGCTGCTGCCTGAGGTCCTTCCTGCCCCACTGCCACATTCAGTGGGGCTGTCCCCACCCCAAAACCACCATTTTCACCCTTTGCAAGAGGGATCCTCGGTGGGATCAGCTGCAGGACCGGCGTTCTGCTCCGAGGATCATCACTCCCTGTCTGCAGAGTAAAGGAGCACAGGATGGGGGCAACTGGACAAAATCTGCCTGCAGGCTACAGGAGGCTTTATTTAAGAGGAATAAATAAAAAATAAGGCTGTGATTATCTCGGGCCACTCTCCAGCTGCCACCCATGGACAGAACGGGGAGGGGGGGGGAGCGTTTTTCAAATGAATAAACAAACGCCAGCGGATGTGACATGCCGAGGCACAGGGACGGATTCCTCCTCTCTTCCTGGCCAGATAACCCCGTTATCAGCATGGTTTTGGGGATTAGGAGAGAGGAGGAAAGGAGGAAAAACAGCAAATATGGGAAAAGAGGGATAAAACACCTCCTTTGGAGAAGCCAGGCTGCGTCCAGCGCCAGCCTATTCATCCCGCACGCTCCGCACTGCCAGGGCTGGGGATGAATGGGATTTACTGCCCATTAAAATAAAGCCCTTTCTGTAGTTTATAAACAATGTCGCTGCTCGGTGGGAGGTTGGACATTTTAGTTCATTAAGCAGCAAATAATCTCTGTCACTTTTTTAGTTTTAAGTTTATTTACACGTAGGGTTGGGCTTTTTTATCCTTTCCTCCTCCTCCTCTTCCTCCCCGCCGAGCCAGGAGCCGAAATCTTCTCCAGGCCCCGAACTCGCTCCTCCTGTGGCCGCTGGCCAAGCCACGGAAATAATCCTGCTTATGTATCAAAAAACGTTCCTCACAGGAAAAATAAATTTATATCTGCCTAAAGCCCAGGCGTGAGAGAGGGGGGTGCCAGGGCAGCGCTGCTGGGCACAGGGGGAGGCTCAGCAGCCATCCTGGGAACAGAACTGAGCCCTGGGGGAAAGCCAGAGCCATCAGCAGAGACTGCCAGGTGCCAGCGTGGCCTGGGACACCGACAGGGACACCATGATCAGAGCCCATTGTGCCAGGCAGGAATGTGAACAGAGCCTTCCCTTGGCATCACAGCAACACCGCGTGTCTGCCTGGAAATGCCACCCTGGAAATGTCTGGGAGCCTTACCTTGTGCAGGGGGACACCTTGCAGGGAGGGGAGGGTGGCAGGGTGACACAGCTCCTGTGAATCCCTGGTGGCACCTCCAGCCTGTGAGTTCTGGCCCTTTTCCAGAGGCTGGCAGAGCTGCTCCTGGCCAGAGCTCCCCAGCCCCTGGCTCCGCACCAAAGCTCTGCCAGAAAACTCCTCTGGCGGCAGAGAGAAACCTGCAGGATGCTGAGGATGCTGACACCAACTGCTCCTCGAGCCTACGGATGTCCTACCCTAAAAACAGCCCTGGGATGGCACCGTGGAGCAGCCAGGAGCTGGCTGAGGGTCCGTGGTGCCCTCTCCACCTCCAGCACAAGGCACAAGGACACAGGGAAGGGGCAACAGCCGATTTAGCCTCCCGCAGCTGTAAAGATGCTCTGATGGACTTTTACCAAGGGATGTGAACGCCCCTCCCAGCCTGGGGCAGGGATGCCCTCCTGAACTGTGCTCCCAACACGGTGCTAAGCGGCTCCAGCATCCTTCCCTGCTGCCTCTGTCACCTCCCGGTGACTCAGCCCTGCTCCCTGATGGGCAGAAGGGATCCCGGCTCGGTTATCTCGGTCCTAAAGCACTTGAGCAGACGGCAGCCGTGCGAGCCATTATATCATTCACGCACTATCAAAAGCTCACACAGTGGCACTTAATTACAGCCCCGGAAGCGCAGGCTTCCTTAATAAATCAAAGAAATAAAGTCAGAGATGATGCACTGAACAGAGGGGGTAGGGTGGGGGGAATAAAGAGCTTACAGTCTCCCTCTGTGTGTCCCCTTTAGATAACAGATGCTCTCTTCTTAACCTCTCACTTCATCAGATCAGCTCCAGCTGTGTTTGGATCAAGTGTGCAGCCTGGCCAGCGTCCAGCCTGCCTGCTTCCCTGCTCCAGTGCCAGCTCCATCCCTGCGGCTCCGGGGCTGGCTGTGCTGGGGTGGCAGAAGGAGGGGAGTCCTGCTGAGCCAGGCCCCGTTTCATTCAACACATTTTACTCCATTCCTGCTTGAAGCCACCCAGTTCCTTCCCCAGAGCATCCCTGGGACCGCTGGAGGGCTGAACGCCAGCTCCATCGGCATCCTGAGGGTGTCCCTGGCCAGGCTCCCGGGAAGGGCTCCTGTCACCGCACTGGGGGATGTTTGTCCTCGCAGCCCCCACGCCACTGTGACAGCAAACAGCTTCCAGAGGCTCAGCTGGGTGTTGTCCCAGCCATAAATCACGGGAGAAGCCCCCAGGGATGCCCTGGGCTCTGCCCCGGCGCGCACCACCCACCTCTCCCTGTTTATTTGGAAGTGTCACCTCCTCGCTCCGCTGGCTGGGAGTGCCGTGATGGATGGGGCTGTCCTGGCACTGGCAGGAGATCAGATCCCTCCCTGCAGCCTCAAGCCAGGCTTGCCTGCATGGCTGCAGCCCCGGGAATGAGGATGCCAGGTGCAGGGAATGCCCAGGTGTGCTCTTACCCACCTGCAAACGTGTGCTGCAGCCCAGAGCCCGAGCGGGGACAAAGCTGCTGAGAAATCCCACTGCTCCTAATCCCCCAATAGCACAAAAATAATGGAGCATTATCTCATCAGGCTTTAACCCACTAATTACCCCGGGGATGGCTTAATAAGGAAGGGACACCCACCTGCCAGAGGCAGCCTAAGCCTGTCTGCTGGCAAGTTACACAACAGCACGCTGGGCATCCTTCAGCCCTCCCAGACCAGCCCACGCTGGGACAGGGAAGCAGGAACAGCCCTGTCCCCAACCTGGGGGATGTCTGAGGGAGCACAAATACCCCCCAAGACACAACGGCTTCTCCAGAGCACAACATGTCACTGCCCTGTACACCCAGCCAGGAGGAGGCAAGTGGCTGGCTGCTCCCAAACTCCCCAAAATAGCCCCAAAATCTCAATGGCTGGGTGGAAGAAAGCACCTGCTCGCAGGCTCTCCACACCACCCTCCCCTCTCCAGCCCAGCTGATGGGAGATCATCCCACATCCTCCTTGGGCACATCCTGATGCTCCAAGGGACAGTGTGGGGAGCAGGCTCTGAGATGGCTTTAAACCCTGTCCTGCCAGCTTGACCTGCAGGTGCCGGGAGCTGTTCCTAACCCACCTG
The DNA here is from genome assembly GCF_052056855.1 of Sturnus vulgaris. Lineage (NCBI taxonomy): Eukaryota > Metazoa > Chordata > Aves > Passeriformes > Sturnidae > Sturnus > Sturnus vulgaris. Next base: position 3,237,641 of record NC_142264.1, read on the forward strand.
CAAGACCAACATCTCCTCACCACAAGAACCCAAATCACGAGCAGCTTCAGCAAATCTTAGCCAGGGCTCCCCATGAGCCCACGTGTGCCGCTGGGTGAACGGAGCTGGAGCGTGAAAAGTGAGCTGGGTGGAGAGGAGTGCTTGGGTTACAGCTGGGAGCAGCCACAGCGGGGCTGGAGAGGGCTCTGACAGCTCCTGGCTGCTCCCTGGGCAGCGATATCTGCAGATCTCTTACAAATAAATATCATTGCTCATTATCTGGGCATTAAAGTTACATGCTGGGCGAGATGGGCACTGAGCTTTCTCTCGCTAATCCCAAACGGATGCCAGCGCTTCCATTATTAATCTGCCAGGTCCCTGCTGCTCCATCGCTGCCAGCTCTGCCACTGCCACCCCATGTCCCCACAGGACAGGGGACAGGGGAGCAGCTCAACAGCCTCTCTGCTCACAGGTGGCCTGGCAGCTTCACACTCTGGCTCCTGGGAGGGGTAAAGCCACCTCCAGTGCCAAGGCTCGGAGTTTCCTGAGGTTTGGCTTTGCTGAACCCATTTCCACATGGCAGGATGAGCAAGGGGCAGTGGGGACAGCGGAGGTTCCCCACTCCATGTCAGCACAGGGTGCAAGGATGCACAAGAGCATCCAGGAAAGCTCTCCTCAAACCTTCAGCTTGACAAGCCTGGTGCCTGCAGACCTGCTAAGAAGAAAACCCCGTGGCACAAACAAAGCCGAGACAACCCCTTGGGTGGCTGTGTTCACCCCAGGAGCAGATCACCAGCTGGGAGCACGTGCCTTGCAGGGCACCGAGCGGGTTTGACACCCACATCCTGCCATATCCCGGGCTCCTGCTCCAGCCTGGCATGGAGCTGAGCTGCTGCAGGATGTGGCAGGGGCACTGCCCTGCTGCCCACGCACAGCAGCGTGGCACAGCCGCTTCCTGCGACGCCAGAGCACGCTGAGTCACGGGCTGCACTGCTCGTCTGGTCCTCGCTGCAGCTGCAGGGGCTGCAACGCAGGGCCCAGCAGCAGCTGCAGGGCAGGGATGGATGGTGCAGCCATGGGAGATGGGCTTGTCCCTGCTGGTGATAGCACACGGCAGCCTCGGTGCCCAGAGAGCTCACACTGGACTGCTCAACACTGGTCTGATATGGAGAGAATGCCCCAAAGTCTCCACACAGGAAGTTTCCCCTGCTCTGACCACACACAGATGAACCAGGACAGAAACAGAAGCAGCTTTTCCCATTTCCCCAGGGTTGGTGTCAGAGGCATCCACCCAGTCCCTGCTCCCAGCACTATGGAATCACCAACCAGAGCCCCAAGTCACAGCACCCATCACCCTGGCTGCTCCCTTCCCTTCATTTCCCCTTTTTAAGACAACAATTAAACTTCAGCCTTTTCATTATTTACAGCAGACCTGGCATCCTCCTGGCTCCTGATCCTCGCTGTCACATCTTCCCAGCCCCCAGGCACTCTCCCACCGTCCCCACGGGATGAGGGCTCCTTGTGCCAAGCCCTCTCTTGCCAAGGGGGACGTTTCCTGCCTGCCCTGACGTCAGGAAGCCGCGTCAGGGAAATGAACGTGGATTTCAACATCCTTTGGTTCATCAGCTGCTCCTTTCAACATCCCCACGGTAAACCCCCCCCCAAAAAAAGCACACCCCGTCACTCCCCCGCAATCCTCCTTCTGCTCACTTGGCTTCATCCAGGAGAGCGCTTGTCACCTCCAAATAAATATTTATTAACCGAGCTGCAGGTGGCTGGGGCTTCCCACCTCCTCTGCTCTCAGCTGCGCTGACACCGGAGCTGTGCCGAGCTCCCAGATGTCAGCTGGGAGCAGCTCCTGCCGCCTGCTTTGAGCCCAGCATCCAGAGAGCTGCTCCAATCTTCCCTCCAAGCCCAGCAGGAATGCTTTGGATAACAGAGTGGCAGCACCAGGGGATCCAGGGGATGACAAATTAAAAGGTGGTGGTGGTGAGAAGGAGCTTGCCTTGGGCAAAATCATGGCCAGAGTGAAGGAACACCAATCCAAAAGCAAGGGTCACTCCTGCACGACTGACCCTCCCCAGCTCTGCTGCTGCAAATGTGGGATAAAGACTTTCTGAGCAACGCGGGAATGGGAGAAAAACAAGGGAAAAAGAGAAGAGAGTCCCAAGGAAACTGCCTGCAGCACAGGGCAGCTCGGCTGTGGGAATGGAAACCTTCCCAAGCCACATCCCTGGGCATCCCTGATCCCCAGCCAAGGGACAGCGGGAGCCACAAGAGAAGGGAAAGCAGCAACCCGAGATTTAGTGGTCCACCACAACGGGGGAGATGCTGATGCCAAGGACAGCGTGTAGAAGGGACACAGGGGTCCCTGTCCTCTCTGGGGACAGTCCAAGGCCACCACGCCGCCCTTGACGCACACAGCAAAGGGATTTGGGCACCTCCAGTGCCCTTGGGGACACCACTGGGCTCCTGTCCAGCACAGCCTCGCGCTCAGGGCGATGATAAATCCGAGATTGGGAAAGGCTCAGACGCTGCCACAGACACGGGGAGCATTTTCACAGCCTGGCCTCTCCCCCTGCAGCCCCTGTCACCGCTGTCACCGCTGTCCCCTCGCTCCCTCCCTCCCACCCCTTTGGAATTAGCAGCCATCGACCTCCTCCCCCTGCGGAGCTGACATTAATCCGGCGATGTTTGTTTAACAACAGTTCCCATTGATCTGCAGCCTGATCCTCCGAGTCAATACAGGCTCCTGCCAGGGTCTGGAGTGCAGGATCTGGCTCTGGAGTGGCCCGTCAAGAGAAAGGCTGTGCAGGCTGATAGGATCAGATGCTGTCAGTGCTGCTCTGGGACCCATTAGCTTTAATTAGCTGATGATGCTGTAGAGGCCACATAAAACAATGAAGGGGATTGATCCCTCGTGTAACACTATTGACAGTGGAGCTGCATCTGGGATCAGTTTGGTGCCGGATGCATCTGTAGGGTCTATAAAACCAAGGCCTGCTTTCTTTTTCTGGTTTGTTTTTCTTTTTTTTTTTTTTTTTAGCTTTAATTTTAAGATCTCATCATTGTATGGCTGCCAGGTTAAAAGCAAAGGAGAGAAAAAGTAAAGGAAAAAAACAGGGAGCCCTCTCTGGTTAGGGCATATCTGAGCATTTCCACATCCCTCCCTGTCAAAGACCCTCCTGTGGATTGCACACGCCGGTCATTAGGTCATTAAGGCTTTGCTTCCAGGTCACTGTCATTATCCCATCTGGAAAACAGGCCACCAGCTCTCCATGTCCTTTGCTCTGAAGGGCACATCAGTCCCTGAACCCTGAAAGCTTTTTCCCTCTGCACAGTGTCACCCACCACACCTGCAAACCCCTTTCCTCTCTACAATGTCACCCACACCTGCACAGCCCCATCCCTCTCCAGTGTCACCCACCACACCTGCAAAGCTTTTTCCCTCTGCACAATATCACCCACCACACCTGCAAAGCCCCATCCCTCTCCAGTGTCACCCACCACACCTGCAAAGCTTTTTCCCTCTGCACAATGTCACCCACCACACCTGCAAAGCCCCATCCCTCTCCAACGTCACCCACACCTGCAGCAAGGAACCAAAGTCCCCCGAGAGGGAACCCTAAAACACAGGGATGTGGCAGGGAACTCTTCCATTTTCAACTGCCCTGCTGCAATCAGAGACACTGAGGTGGGAAAGGACCTGAAGATCATCCAGCAGGGCGTCTCCATGTGCTCACACCACGTGGGGATTTCTCCTGGGGGCCTGAGATGCTGGCAGCCAAATGTTTTTATGCCCTAGGTACTCCCTAACAAATGAAGAATCCCCAGTGGGATGAGCCCACAGGCATTACAAGCAAGCAGAGTGCAGTGAGAACCTCCCCAGACACCTCCCAGAGCACTGGGGAATCACAGAGGTTTCACCTCCCACAAACTCCACCCTCCAGCATCCAGCAGATTCAGCACCACATCCCTGCTGAGCTACAGCTCCGGATGCCAGTCCAGAAACACATCCAGGACATGAAAACTCCCCTGAGCAGGCAGCGAGATTTCCAAAAGGGTGCCAAGAGGAGGATTTGCACAGGGAGCACAGGAGGACCACAGGAAAGCATCCCAGACCAGAGAAGAGCATCCCTGAGCACAGGATAGCATCCTTGACCACAGCAGAACTGGGGACCACAGGACAGCATCCCTGAGCACAGGACAGCATCCCTGAACAGAGCAGAGCATCCCTGAGCACAGCAGAGCATCCCTAAACAGAGCAGAGCATCCTTGGCCACAGCAGAGCATCCCTGAGCACAGCAGAGCATCCCTGCAGAGGTCAATCCTTGAAAGTCCCTGGAGCCCTCTCTCCCCACAGCAGCTACAAAAACTCCCTCAAAACCCTCCAAAAAGGGGAGGCAGAGGAAACTCGTCCCCTCAGCCCTCTGGGGCAGGCAGTTTGAAGCCTGAGAGCAGTGTCAGGGCATGGAACAGGCAGGCAGGCAAGGCAGGAGCGGGCAGGGAGGAGGGCAGGGTGCCGGGGGGAGCACATGCCAGCCAGCCCAGGGCTGACACCCCGGCCTAACACTTTCCAGATGTGGCTGCAGGAAGACAGAAGCAGAGCTGTTCCCTGCTGAGGAAGCTGGAAACGCTCAGAGATAATGTGGAATTCCTGAACGGGAGCCAGCGGCGGGCCGGGGCTGGGGCGCAGGGACGGGCGGGGAGAGGCAGCGCGCCGGGGCTGACACAAAACTCCTCTCTCTTTTGTGTGTGTGTGTGTGTGTGTTTTATTTCGGGAACTCTGCATGTAAAAGCCCTTAATTTATACGCTGTGTGGGTTGCCGGCTGTACCCAACAAATGGAACATTTTCTCCATCCCCTTGTGAGTGTGATAAACAGCCGCTGTGCACTGAGCGAACAGAGCCTTTTTCTTCCCCGTGATAAATACGCTCCCAAGCAGCTCCCAAGCTTCTTGGCTTGCAGATTATTATTTTTTCCTCTTCTCCAAGAGGGAGGCCTCGGCCCCCTGGCCAGGTACCAGCCCAGCACCAGGCAGGAGGGCAGTGGGTGCTGCTGGGCTCTGCCTGGCTCACCTTGTGACCTCTTCCTCGCCAGCAGTGATGAAGGTGACACAATCCTGTGAGCAAACCCCGCCACCAGACACCTACAGGGACCAGTCTCTGTCACAAACCACAGCCTCTGTAACATCCACTGCTGTCCCTCTCCCGGGTGGTACACAGGAGGCACTCCATGCCAGGGTCCTGGCACAGTGGCACCCACAGCCATGCCATCAGGAGCACCCATTTCATGCCCAAACTCTGCCCAGATCCTGGCTGAAGGAAGCTTTGGAGAGCTGAAGCCCAGGACAAGTAAACTTCCATCCAAAATCAGGGGGTTTTGGCATTTCTCACCAAGGCAGGTATCTTGGACAAGCAGCATTTCCTGTGGTATTCCAACACTTTCTTCAATCTTTTCTCAGAGAGAGCAATCTCAGAATGGCTTCCAGGAACACGGATGGGCTTTGGAGCAGGCTCAAGGGGAGAACAGCCACAGGAATCAGGAGGATCTCTTGGAGCATCACTCGGGTTCAGGTCAGCTGGCATGAGGGGCCAGAACAGGGCTGGCACAGGCACAGGTGACACAGGGCAGGGACAGGGACCACAGCAGCAAAGCACTGATGAATCCAACCAGGAGCCCAACACCCAAGTGGGGTGATGGTTCTTCTCATTTGTAATCCAGCTGATGGGGAGATTGTTCCATTGTTCCAGCAGCTTGGTTTATTTATTGTTTCCAACAAAAAGGGGATGTTGCTCCAGATAACTTTGGGTGCAGCACTGGGGAGATCCTGGCATTGTGGTTTTGCCACTCATTTCCTGACAGCATTCCCTGGGCATCAGTGGGGATGGGATGGCTCAAGGGCCATGCAGAGGCTGGGTCAGCTCAAGGGATGCTCTGGGATCCTCCACACAGGCAGCAGGTAAAGCTCAGGTCCAAAACTCTTCCAGTGACTCTGGGTGACAGCTGAGGGGGCTCCAAGAAGACATTTCTGAGTGCTCCCCCCAGTGTGGCAGAAAGCCACGACAGAACAGGTTAAAGAAGGCAATTCCCCCCCCAAAACAGTCCCTTGGTGACCAGGAAAGAACCTCAGTCAGTAACAGCCCCAGGAGCCCTCTGGAGAGAGGGGAGACCCTGAGGAGCAGCCTGGGCACAGGGACCATCCTGTGCATCCAGGGATCTTTACAGTGACACCTACATGGATCCTGACCCCATCACCCCAAGGCTGAGCAGCACCCGGTGCCCAGACCTTACCAGCTTCTCCGGGGATGCCAATTCCATATGGATTTTGCACTCTGGTTATTATCTTTATTTCCTCCAGGACAGCCCATGGGCAATGGCTGCCCCTCAGCTGGGCAGGGGTGAGGGGAGGCCAACGAGCAGCAAAGATTCCCATCAATGATATCCCAAACAGATGCCACGGCTCCCCTTTTAACCTCTGCTAGCGAGCCAAAGTCCTTGAATTATCCAGCCCAGCACACCCCCACGTCCCTGCAGCTCTGCTGAGCCCCTTGGGAAGGGCTGCCCAGCCTCCCAGGCAGCATCCCTGGCTGTGGACAGGCAGCAGAGCTGATGCTGATGGGCGTGAAGGTCAGCAGAGAGGGAAGGTCAGCTGTGGCAGCCCCGTGGGCAGCAGTGCCCACTCCCTGCCCTGCCCACGCTGCCCTGGCCCTTCCCAAACCCATCCCGGGGGGCTGCCAGGGCACAGCTCCAATAAAAACCTTGGAAATGCGTGGCTGGGGGGGACGGGAGAGGGAAGCAAAGCTGTGCTCACTCTGAGCAGCACTGGTGCCACCGCTCCCTGCCCTGCTGTCACCGTCACTGCCAAAGACAAACGGGCTGGCTGGCAGCTGCTTCCCACCACTCTCCAGGGAATGCTGGAGTCTCTGGCAGGCTCTTGGAGCGATGGGATGATCCACGATGCAGTTTGCCACAGCAGGGTGAGATTCAGAACGATCTGATGCCTCCAGCATGGGCAGTGACCTCCCAGCCAGCCACAGCTGTGCCAGTCCCTATTTCCCTCACTCACTGCTGGGGGAAACTGAGGCACAGAGGGACCTTAACAGGGACAGCAACCCACACTGCCCATTCCTCCCACAGCAATCCCACCTGTTGAGTTTAATTTTTAAAAATAAAGAGTTTAAAATTCTCAGTGCCCAGGGTTCCAACACCCACACCCTGCGTGGCTGCAGCCTTCCCTCAGCAGCACGAGCCCAGCGAGCAGAGCCATGTCCCCAGTGCTGTCCCCAACCACTGCAGACCCCCAGAGCTGTGCCCAAGCATCTCCCCCATGCTCCTGCCAGTGCAGAGAGGGTGCCAGGCTCAGGAGTGTCACACACAGCCCCCATCCCTGCCTGCCTGGCTGCACGTGTGCACACACGCGTGAAAAAAAAAAAAAAAAAAAAAAATCCTGCCCGTAATCCCCCTTACATCTGCTCCTCCCCACATCCAGCAAGCACGGGGATTCCTCAGGGCCTCACACAGCAGAATGTGGGGTGCACACATTAACACTGGCCGTGACTCCTTCCCAGCCCAGCTCCAGCACCCCCGGAGTTTGCAAAGGAGAAAACACAACAGCCAAGGTGGGCACGGCTGGATGGAGGAGAGAAAAAACACAGAGGTGGGAAGGAGCCTGCATTTCATCCTGGGATGAAAATTACTGCTCTACCCTTCCATCTCCCCGCTTTTAAAAGTGGGTTCAGCTGCTCCCCTCTCTCTGGAAGCAAAACACAGCCCTGAGTAGAAGGACAAAGCCACCACGAGTCCCATCCCTGCTCCGACACCTCCTCCAGCCCAGGCTGTCGCTTGTGATTTGTGGCGTTAATATTCCAGGGGAGGGGCACCAAGGGGTGACAAAGGCAGGGGACAGCCAGCTCTTGGAGGGTCATAGCTGAAGGCAAAGCAGTAACACTGATGGATCCCAGGATCCAGGCTGGCAGAGGGAGGAGGAGGAGGAGGAGGAGGAGGAGGAGGAGGAGGAGGAGGAGGAGAGGAGAAAGCAGGCGAGGAAGGGTGGCTAAACACAGAAACACAAAACTGCCTTCACATGAGCTTGTTACAGCTCAGGGATGGAGCATCAGCACCTCAGAGAGGGACCAGGAGAGCCAGGCAGCACTGGGATGAGGTGACAAGCCTGGCTGCTCCCCAAGGATTGCTCCCTAACACTGGCAGCATCCACCAAAGCTGCCCTGATCCAGCCATAAGCACAGACATCACCTGCTGAGCCTGTCCTGGCTGCCCCACTGCTCCCACCCCGCCAGCCCACTCGACAGCAGGAGCCTTTTTTAAGACCTGCAACCCTTGAGAGGCTTAAAGACAAGAATATCTCGATTATCCGTGCCTGCAGCCCTCCAGCAGCCCCAGCTTAAAAGCTGGGAATTACCAGTGGGGGCACCCAGGACCCCTCCTGGGCATCCCTTCTGCTCCCAGGGGATGACAAATCCCCACAAACCCCCCCCCCCTCCTTCCCCAGAAATCACCAGCCCATCCCTTCCCTGGCGTTTTTCACACCTCCCATCAGCAGCCAGGCATGTGAGCCTGGCAGAGAGCCACAGCCCAGCCCGCAGAGCTTGAGATGGTAACATTTTACTGGGAAAAGGGCAATTTAATTATCCTGTTCTTCTGTTTCATGACAACACAGGAACACGCTGCTCAGACACGGAAAGTGCCATGCGGGCAAACAGCAATCCCGCCTGGAGATGGCTCCTGGAAATGATGGGGTTAAAACAAAGCCCCAGACCTCTCCAGGTTTTTCAAGACTCCAAAAGAAGCGGGGAGAAATGTTTTTGTTGTCCAGCTGCAAAGCTTCTTCTGAGCTCAAAGTGAGCTCTGAGTGTCGTCTGGGGGCTGTTTGGCCATGCTGGTCTATTTTTACAGGGGAAATGGTATTTTGAAGGGGAAGGTTGAGTAGAAGAGGTATTAAAAATACTGCAGCCCTCTGTGGGGAGATCAAACTACACTGGATTCAGCCAGACTTCACAAACCATGTCTGACCTTCCAAAGCACTACTTAGCAGGAAATTTACTACTAAAATACATTAAATAATAGGAAATATACTCAAAACCACCCCTTCAACTCAGCCTCAGCCATGGGCGAGGGGTGAAGGCAGGAGTCTGGGGTCTGTTCCAGAGGGGAGGTTGTAGCTGGGACCATGCAGGGAGGCAGTGCTGGCCCTGTTCTGTCCCCCATGAGGGACACAGGGACAGAAATGCTGCCAGGAGCAGCTCCTGCTCCATGGTGTGGGCAGGAGAATCCCGGGCTCCTGGCTGGGCTGGGTGAGGAGCAGCACGTGTGCCTGGTGTTTGTTGTGACAGCAGCTCCATTAGCACCCAGGAGCCAAGCTGCCTTCCCAAGGACACGGCACAGACACTCTAATTAGTGCTTTACCCCTAATTAGTACGTTAATGGAACTCGTTGGCTGGGAGGGAGCAGGTGTGAGAGGATGGAGGGGGAGCTGCAGTGTCCCCAGGTCTGTCCCAGCTCCCCAGGTGCCTCTGCCACAAGAGCTGCAGGGACAGCAAATCAGTGGGAGAAGGAAGAAAGGGATTTCTCGGGTAGGGAAAGTCACAAAAGGACAAACGAGTCGGTGTGGGGCACACCAATGTGCCACCTCAACCCCAACAGCCACCCAGAAGCCTGGCACTAGGAAGTTCCCACGCCCCAGTGAAACTTGGTGACAATCCCAGCGATGAGCTGGCACGTCCTGGGCACGGGATATTACCTGGCTCACAAACAGGTGACAAACAGCCAGCTCTCTGCCCACCCAGGAGGGCTGGCAGTGGCATTTTGGGGACACCAGCCCCCAGGCTGGTGCTGCAGAGCCTGGAGCTTCCCTCGAACGTTCCCTTAAAAATCAATTTACACTCTCACGGGTCCTCTGGTTTAATCTTCCCTTCCTTTCCCCCGTCCAGGAGCTCAGAGGCTGCCACCCCTGCAGGTCAGGAGCGATGTCACACAGCAGATGTGACAGAGGACGCCCCGTGGCCAACGCCTGACACCAGGCTGGGTGACAAAAGGCATTTCTCTGCTTGGAGAAATCTGTCCCTCTGTTCCTGCTGGGGAGCAGCCAGAGCTCTGCTTCTTGCAGCTCCATCCACCCTCTCCTCTCCTCCTGCTGCCGGGGAAGGAGGGGTTAAACTGTCCCTGCACTGCCCTGGCCACAGGCAACCACAGGAGCCAGGTCAGACCCTGGTGCCTCAAGGGCTGGGCTGGCTGGTGCACAGCTCATGTTAACCAGCTCTGATGGGCACTGGAACAGCTCTGAAGGATGCTGGAACAGCTCTGAAGGATACTGGAACAGCTCTGAAGGATACTGGAACAGCTCTGAAGGATACTGGAACAGCTCTGAAGGATGCTGGAACAGCTCTGAAGGATGCTGGAAAAACTCTGAAGGATACTGGAACAGCTCTGATGGATGCTGGAGCAGCTCTGATGGATGCTCAGGACAGCTCTGACTGATGCTCAGGACAGCCACAGCAGGGAATGCCACGCCTGGGCACACCTGCCCTCGCTGTGACAGTGGGGGGACCACAGGGGGACAGCCCTGTGACCGCCAGCTGACCCCCCTGAGCTGGCTCGGGGTCAGAGTGACCCCCGAGCTGAGCTGGTGGCCAGGGGCACTGGCAGTGCAGCTCCACCTGCTCCCTGCCCTGCATCCACAGGAGCCTTTCCTGGCCTCCCCACGGCTCTGGCATCACCAGGGCCACCCCCACGCCCAGGCTGAAGCAAAACCACTCCAAAGTGCACCTCCCACCCCTCCACCTCCTCTCCCTCGGCGTTTGCAGATGGGTTTTACTCATCCCCCAGCCCTGGCTCCAGCTCTGCTGTACAGCCACGGCCACGCTCGTCCCTGGGAGTGTCTGAATGGAAATGAGCAACAGGAGTCCAGACTTCAAGGCTGGCGGCTTTAGATGTCATTTGGGTTGTTTTTTCTTAATCAGATCCATTGTCAACCCACAAAAATGTGCCTCTGACACCCTGGGGATGCGTATTCCTGACTCAGGAACAGCAGAAATGCAGATGATTCAGCTCCAAAATTATCAGCAGTGGGATGCAAGCCTCCAAGCAGATCCCTGGCTATTCCTGGGCAAAAGCTCAAAGCCGCCCTTGCATCTCTCTCCTCCTCCTGAAATCAGAGTAGAGAATATAATTCCATATTCCTTTATTTTACAATCTGGTCTCTCTCTCCCAGCCCTGCAGGAAGGGAATGGAGCTGGAGCTCCAGGGGTGGCTGCCCCACTCTCAGGCCATGGCTTTGCTGGCTGGCATCCCTGCGTGCCAGCAGTGCCAGGAAGGGCAAACACGAGCCCAGACATGACCCCGTTGGCCTTTCCCATCTGCCAGGAGGGTTTGTCCCGACTCCTGCTGGGCTCGGGCGACGGCGTGGTGCTGCTGCTGCTATTTTCTCCTTGTTTTCCTAGACATTGACACTTCCTCCCTGCACCCACAGGATGGTTTCCAGGCTTCGATTCTCTTCCCTATGGCAACAAAAAAAAAACCCAGCCAGGAAACCTCGAGCCACTCGTCTCAACTCTCTGACAGGGGAGGGAGGTGGGGGAAGCTCCAGCACCTCTGGGTTGGTCACTCCAGCTCAACACAGAACTATTTGAAAGTAAAACTTCGGTGACAATGACAAAGTAAGCACGCTACAGGTGTGGCTCACCTGGGCACAAGATGCTCAGGAGTGTCACCAAACCCCAGGCAAGCATGGGGACAGCAGGAGAAGGATGGGATTTGCAGAAATCCCCGTTGCACGTCCACCCCAGCCCAGATTCTGTCGGATGCTGGAGCACAGGATCGATCCAGCCTGCAGCTCCCCTGCTCCAACAGCATCCCAGGGATGCTGCTCCATGCACACACTGCTCCTAAAATACCCAAATTGTTCGTCAGGGAAAGGCCAGAGCAAGGAGTGGGTGTTGAAGAGGAAACAGGGAGGAAGGATGAGAGAGCAAACAAATCATATCAGCTCAAATCAAAGCAGGCCACGGAAATGATTACGCTTAAGCTTTTCACGCCTGGTTAATTTTTTTATTATTCAAACAAATTCCTGGTTTTGTTTTGCCTCCTTGAAGGAAGAAGCAGAGAGGAGAGAGCTCCTCCAGCAACCCCAGATAAAATCACTGGGAAAAAAAGGCTTCCTGATCCAACAATGAGAGACAATTAGCATAAGCTGAGGTGCAGGATCATCTTTAACCTACCCTGACTCGTCAAAACAAAACAGAAACACTTTGGGGGACTGAAATTAGGGATTTATTTGGGGTGGGAAGGCCACACAGCCCAGCACTGCATCGCACACTTTGGTGCCACAGCAAAAGACATTTTGGGGAAGGAAAACTACAGGGAAAACTGGGCTGGGGGATGAGATCCAAGGATGCCCAGTGAGTCTGAGAGGTGAGGACAGCCTGCAGCAGGCAGGATGTGACCCTGAGGTGGCTCCTGGGCTCATAACCCAACTCCTATCTCTGTTTTCAGTTGTGTCTCTGCTTGGGATTTTGGTGTCTTTGCTTTTCCCCAGCGCTCCCACAAAGCCACCCACCAGCCTAAGAAGGATTTTTCTCCCTCCAGGACAATTCTTCGAGGCTAACAGAGGGATGAAACCCTCCCAAACCCAGCAAGCAGCAGCCTGAGATGCTTCTCCAGCTGCTCAGCCCGAGGAGGAGCAGCCTCTCCCCCTCTCCAGCCGCTGCTCCTTTAACTGTCAGAGGCTCTGGGAGAAAACACCCGCGCTGCAAATCCAACTGTGCGTCATTCAGCTCTCATTTTGATTGTTAAAAATTCATTAATGAGAGCAGATTGGTATTATATCGCTGCCTTAATTAAAGAGGGCTACGGAACAGCATTTTAAATAGCAATGTCATTTTCTAATTGACACAGCTACATTATAAAGAAAAATACTTAAACAGAACTTGAAACCGAGCCGGTTTCCTCTGATGGCAGAGCTCATTTTGGCTTCAATTTTTAATCTGCTCGTAAAATATTTACGGGCAGGGGAAGGGATAATGTTTCTCCAGGTGTACAGTTCCCCTCCTCCTGCCCAGGCCCCGGGAGGCTGGCGAGGGAGGAAGGCTCCAGCATCCAGGGAAGCTGCTCCTTCATCCTCCTCATGCTGCAGACCCCAAGCCCTGCTCCACCTGCATCCTTGCAGTTCAATCCCACTGCAGTTGAGTGGAAAAGGGGCTTTTTTTGGTTGCTTTTCCTGGGCCCAGCATTTGTTCCCCACCAAGGGCAGAGGGATGAGTGGGATGAGCACATCCGTGCCTGAGGCAGGTTCCAGAACTGGCTGGGTCCCTGTGGGCTTGCTGGGGAGGCACAGGGATGTGGGATGGGGATGCAGGACAGCTCAGGCCAAAAGCATCCCACATCAGACCACATTCAACACCTTCCTCCCCTTTCTAATGTGTTTCACACACAACTTCCTACAGCCAACAGCTAATTCCATGCATTTAAGAGCACAGATTCCTCCTGTTTTCCTTTTAGAAAAAAAAAGTCTGGTCACCACTTGAAGCAAATCAGGGAAGGAAACAGCTCCGTCCGCCTGGAGGTGAATTCCTTGGCGAGGCAGCGCGTCCCCCTCTCCCCACCCCAGGCTGGGAAAGCAGCCCCTGCTCACGCCAGCAGGAGATTTTTCCACCAGCATTAGTGGAAATTAGTGGCATTAGTCCATGCCTGCGTTTCACCAGCCAGCCAGAGTGAAGTCATGGCACGCCAAGCCCATTGAAAGCGGCAGCACCGCGCTTTGGCCACCGTGCTCAGAACAAGCACCAGGGCAGGGTGAGCCAGAGGACAGGTTGCTCAGAGGCTTAAACGCTGGATCTAACTCTCACTAGCATTCTAGATCACCTTCCAGATCCTAGAGACACCCTCTGCCCTGCCTCAGTTTCCCTCCTTGCCTGCTCTCTTTTTCCAGGTGTTTCTACAGCATCCCCATCCCGAAGGGTGCAGGGATTGGGGGGATGCTCCACCCAGCCCCGAGGGTTTGGAGCATCCCTCACCCTCTGCCTGCTCACAACAACTTCCAAAAGCAAAACATCAGCAGCCTAGAGGGTGGCTTGGCATGGCTGTGCTGTTTTTCTAAGATTAGGAAAACCAACAAGAGGGGAAACATCAACTTCTCGGCGCCTCCTTTTCCCTCGCTCTGCGATGGAGCTCTGCTCACCTCCACACCCCATGGATGCAAAGAGCAGGAGCTGGCACCATACAGGACGGGCCCAGGGAGGTGGCAACACACCCACCCCACTGCTGGAGGGTTCAGTCCCATCCCATCCCCATCCAAGCCTCCCTCTGGCACCATCCTTCCCGTGTCCCCAGCTCCCGTGGCTTCCCCTGCTGTGCAGAGAGGGTGAGGCTGTCCAGCTGGCCCGTGGAGGATCTGGCCAGGCTGTTTAATCAGGGAGAGTGATTCGGCCGTAATTTCTTCTGATAAAGTATTACAGATGCTGCATTTCGAGCCATCTGGCAGCAGCCCACGTTTCCTGCCTCTGCTTCTCGCGCTCCCCGGAGCAGAGGGGAGAGAGGGATCAGGAGGGCTGGGAGGGATGGGAAGGGGAGCAGGGAAGGAATTCCCAACTCCCATTCTTCCCCAGACCACACCGCCCATCCCACAGCAAAGTGAAGAGCACATCAATGTCCCCAGGAAAAGCAAAGTGGGGCTGGAGCTGCTAAAAGCCAGGGCAGGGACAGAGCCCTCAGCTGCCAAACCCTCCTGGAAGGGTGAATGGAAGAGTGAATCCCCTTTTCCCTGCCTCCCCACACCTCATCCCCAGCACAGGCACTGAGGAAGGTCCCAAACCCTTGACTTCAGTCACAACATCAGGAAAATCATCTGCACCCATGCTCATCAGAGTGAGGCAGTCCCAAAACCAAACAGAGCCGAGTCCGTGCAGCCTCAGAGCAGGGAGTGATTTACCCTGAGCTGAGCAATCAGGGGGAGGCTCTGCTCTGCAAACAAGAGGCAGCTCCTTCGGATTTAGCCAAGCCTGAGCAGAACCACATTAAAAATAACTGAGGGAAGGGCTCGCACTTCATTACTCTCGACAGAACTGGGTCTTGGTCACGTCAAGGATCTTCTGGGGAGCCCTCAGAGCCCTGCCTTGTGCTGCTCAGGTGTGAGGCCAAAGTGATGGGAGCAGGGGGATGCAGGGGGCTTCTGTTCCCACTTTTCCCTCCCATTCTGCTGTTGCAAAATGTACAAATCCCTTGTGGCCAGCATCTCCCTGCATCCCTGCTCTCAGCAGCACATCTCTGCATCCCAGGGAGATGGGGATGGAGCTCCAGCAGCACACAGAGGCAGCAGAGATGCTCCTGGCTGGAAAAAAACACAGGAGATGCCTTGGCAGAAGGCTCCTGGGATGTGTGGGATCAAACCCTGAAGTTTCTTTGTGAACCACAGAGAGTTAAAGACTGGCCAAGGCCCTGCAGCACGAGCTTTATGCATATGTAGCCAATGTAATACAATTATACATTAATCTATAACTAACAGCCACGGTAATACAACATTACAGTAGGTAGATTATCCCATCTCCTGTCATTTATTATTGTTATTTGTAATCCATTAGTGTCCAGAGCTGGACTGGGGTCAGAGTGCAGTGTCCTGGCACGCTTTCACCCGCCCTGGAAGGAGCAGGAGGATGGAAGACCCTCCTGCTATGGGGCCAAATCCTGCCCCACAATGACTCCTGGGCAGAGATCTGCCTCTCTGTTGGCACCAGGACAGTTTTCTGGGCTTGGGCTCCCAATGGGATACATCCACAAACACTGGATAAAGCCACCATGGCTTTGCTCACCATTCCCTGTCCCAAAATGCTGGGGCCAAAGAGGATGAGGGGCTCAGCAGCAATCTGGGAGCCCAGGGCTCAGACCACCACCACACCACCACCATGGAGCCATTCCAGTTGCCTTTGAGGAGAGGGAACAAAGCCCAACTGGTTCCACAGAGCCACCAATGGATCTTGATCGACACCACCCTCCAGAGTGAGTCATCCACCCGAAGTCAATTTACATTTTTATTAAATCACACAGGAAAATTAGGAGCGTTATTACTTCTCTCCCATTCAACACGAGTTCTGTGTTCCCCCACCATTCACTGTGTGGGAAAACATCCCAGCATCTCTGGTTTAACTGTTTGTTCCCAGTGCTCCCCACCCCAAAACAGCCCTTTTTGCATAAAACTAAATCAGGCTGGTCTTTATGGGAGGGAAACTGTGACAGCTGGAGATGCTGCTGGAAAGGACTGGGTGCACTCCTGGACACCCAGAGTGTGCCACAGGCAGCACCAGTGACCCAGACTCTGGAGGGACCCTCTGGTTTCAACCAGCTCTGTTTGTGTCACTCGTGTCACCAGCACAGCCCCTGCAGGGAGTTGGATCAGCTCAGGAAGGGAGGGAAGGGCAGATCCATCTGCAGCACAGCAGCAGCTGGGGATCAGTGCACGTTTCTATCCATCCTTACACCCATCCCACCCCACCCCATCCCATCCCATCCCATCCCACCCCACCCCATCCCATCCCATCCCACCTCACCCCATCCCATCCTGCCGTGTCTGCTGCACTCAGGATTATATCACCCTCACTGCTGCAACACAGGCAGCTCAATTCATTTATTTCTGGTTCCCACATGATGCAAGCGGATCTGCAGGAGAGCAGGGAAGGGATAAAACCCAGTGTGTGCACAAGCCAGACCAAAGGGCTTCCCCCACAGCAGCACGAGAATCCTGTGGCTGCTCAGTGGGCTGAAACAAGAGGAGGGGTCTCCTGACACTGCCTGAATTAATATTTGCTTGAAGGGAAAGCCCAAAAGCTCCCACTGGGATCACGACTCTGTCCTGCTGGGGACTGGGATGGAGAGTGCTTGCTCAGAAGAGCACTTAATGTGACTGGGTCAGAAAATTATTTCCCAAGGATGAATGCTCCTATGATGGAATATTTCCCAAGGATGAACGCTGGTTGTTTGCAAAGCCTGATCAATTTGGGCCATATTTCCTGTGCAAGGAGCAAGAGGAAGGAGGGGAATTCACATCTTGCAATTAAATTCCAAAAATCCTGTCTTTTTCTCCCAAACCAGCACAAAAGCACGGTTTGAAATCTCTGCACTTCCTGCCAGCGGGGAAGACTCCAAGTTTCAACCACACTCTTTGCAATTCAATGAGCTGCATCCTAGGCAAGGGCTGAAATCCCAAAATCCGAGCGATGTGCTCAGGGATGCTCGTGGCACAGGGATCTCGTGACACAGAGATGTTCATGGCACAGGGATGCCTCAGCACATGGATGTTGTGACAGGGGATCTCACAGCACAGGAATGTTGTGGCACAGGGATCTCATGGCACAGGGATGCTCTGAGCCAGCACAACCCTTTAGGATCACATTGCTGCTGCAAACCCCAATCCCCAGCCCTTTGGGATCACAATGCTGCAAACCCCAATCTCCATCTCTTTGGGATCACACTGCTGCAAACCCCAATCCCCAGCCCTTTGGGATCACAATGCTGCAAACCCCAATCCTCATCTCTTTGGGATCACAATGCTGCAAACCCCAATCCCCAGCCCTTTGGGATCACAATGCTGCAAACCCCAATCCCCAGCTCTTTGGGATCACACTGCTGCTGTAAAACCCCAATCCCCAGCCCTTTGGGATCACAATGCTGCAAACCCCAATCTCCATCTCTTTGGGATCACATTGCTGCAAACCCCAATCCTCATCTCTTTGGGATCACACTGCTGCTATAAACCCCAATTCCCAGCCCTTTGGGATCACACTGCTGCTGTAAAACCCCAATTCCCAGCCCTCTCCACCTCTCCCCCCATCACCTCGGCAGGATTTGCTGGCTCAGCACGGCAGTTCCTGCCCCCTCCCCAGTGCTGACGGAGCAGCCGGGAGCAGAGAGATCCAGGAGAGGGAATCCCCTCTCCAGCATCCCCCTCCCATCCCGGCAGCTCGCTCCTCCTCGGGGGGCAGCCACGATGCAGCTCCGGATTTCCCAGGCTGCCTGCAAAGAGCCTTCCTCGCATTCCTGCCGTGCCTGCAGCGCTTCTCAAGTCCTGTTTTTCCACTCCAGCAGCCCCCCCTTCCTTGTTTTCCTTCTCCGGCTGCTGACCCAGATTTCATAATGAATGAATCCATGCAGCGCTCTTCAGACTTTAATTATTTTTTCACTTTTTCTCATCATAAATTATGCATCAATAATAAAGAAAAAAAAAGAAAAAAAAATCCACAAAAAAAACCAACGCACCCCAGCAGAATTAATTTAAGGCTGAATGGTTCACTCCTGCCTATCGCTAATCGCAAACGGGCCTGGAAATTGCAGGGTTTATTTTAGACCTTGTGTTAATGTCAGAATGAAAACAAACAGGTTTTAGGAGGCTGCGGTGCCTCAGCAATGCCAACTCATGGATTTCTTCAGAAAAGAACCGAGCATAAAAAAACCAACCACAAAAATTGGGGGTTTAAGGTATTTAAAGTGAGAACTCATCACGTAGCTGCCTCTTCCTCCCCTGCTCCTGACCACAAGTGAGAACTGCATGGTTTGGGCAGGAGAACAGTGGGGTGCAGGAGGGAAATGGGAACCAGGAGGGAAATGGGAACCAGGAGTGCAGTGGGATGAAGGAGAGGAAAGAGATACAGAATGGTGCAAAAGGAAAGAGATTGCAGAATGGCAGTGAGATGAAGGAGGGAAATGGGATGCAGGAATGAGGGCCAGGATGGCAGTGGGATGCAGGAGGGGAAAGGGATGAACAATAACAATGGGACACAGGAGGACAAGGGGATGAAGAATGGCAATGGGATGCTGAAAGGGAATGGGATGCAGGAGAGCAGCAGGGTTCAGAGAGGAATGGGGGCCAGGATGACAGTGGGACACAGGATGGCAGTGGGACACAGGATGACAGTGGGATGCAGGATCCCTGTGGGATGCAGGATCCCTGTGAGGTGCAGGATCCCTGTGGGATGCAGGATCCCTGTGGGATGCAGGATCTCTATGAGGTGCAGGATCTCTATGGGGTGCAGGATCCCTGTGGGATTCAGGAAGGCCCAGGGCTGTGGGGCTGCCCCTGCCCTGCAGACACAGAGCTGATTAACACCCCAATCCCACAACAGCTGATTTCTGACACAAACACAGCAGTCTCCTCTCAGCAAAGAGGTCCCAGCAGATGAGGCACTAAACCACAAACCTAATTCCTGCCCTCCTCCCTGCTGCCAGGGGAAGGCTGGATTTCCCTGTGCCTCCTCTCTGCTCCTGCCAGCCCACAGCCATGCTGCCTCCAGTGAGCAGGAGGGCACCAGGAGCTGGAAATGACACAAAAGGATGGTTCATTGGATCGGTGGAAAACCGAGGGGGTGACACAAAACAGGCCCTGCTGGAGCAGGCACAGAGGAGCACAGAGCAGGGCAGTCACAGCACCAGCAGGACCAAAGGAAGCTCCCATGGGATGTCACCTGGAGTTTGGGTGACACTGGGTGACACCCCACCAGCTCCTCCTGGCAGAGCTGGGACAAAGGGGTGGCAACAACAAAGTTTCCCCATTTCCCAGGACTGCAGGGGCTTTGGAGGAAACCTCCCAGCTCACAACCAGCATGGTGACATTGCTTTCCTCAAGGGATAAAATTTTAATCCGGGGAAGTCCCTGAGCCAACCCTCCCTCGGGGTGGGCTTGGGGAAACACCACAGGCTCAGGGGCTCTGCCAGCTGTGCCCACACCAATCCCTTCCAGGCAGGGCCAGAAACACATCCCTGGCTGAAAACCAACTCTGCACCAATGGTGACCCTTCCAGCTGAAATTCCAGCCCTGCCACAGGCACAGGCAGTGCTGTCCTGGTTCAGGGGTGGTCAGGATCTGCCCATCCATGTGCCAAGCTCTTCCTGCAGCCCTGCCTACACAAGTCCCTTCAGAAAAACAAACAAACAAAAAAAAAAAACCAACAAACCAACACAGGCAAACACAAAAGGCCCTAATTTGATCATATTCCTCTGAACTAAAAGCACCTTTGACCTAAATTTCCACGGCGGGCTGGAATTCACCCTGAGCCGGCAGTGGATTACGGGAGAGCAGAGCCGGGTGTGCAGATCCAGGACCCGGATGCAGCCACCCCTGGGCTCTGCCTCCCTTCCCAGCACACGGGAAGGAGGGCAGGAACCCCCAGCCCGCCCTAGCCAGGCCTACAAGAGCCTGGCTGTCTCAGTTTATGTAAAGTGGAGCTAATTTCACATTATCATATGATATTAGAGCAGCCTACCTCTCTCCTTCAGCCCATGTGCAAAATCCACGAGCGGAGCTATGAGGAGCATATGGAAAAACATCTCCAAGCACAAACATCCACCTACAGCGTGAGTTGTCGAAAGTCACAGAGCCATCCGAGAGAGGGGGATCACAAAAGAGGATTCAAGCAACAGCAAACAGTCTTGTGTATGTTTTTTTCCTCCCAAAAACACCCAGAGACTGAAGCTTTCCCTAAACAAATGCCTTGCATTTTTACTCCTGCTGGCAGTTTTAAAGGCAGCTCGCTGGTTTTGTTATCAAGGTAAACAGCCAGAATGATTCCTGCTCTGTCATTAGGAGCAGCTTTCCATCCCCTCCAAGCCAGCCAGGCTGCCAGAGGTGAGGAGAGGCTCTGACAGAGGCAGGAGGGTTGGTGGGTGCTCGGGGAGACAGAGCTGACCACGAGCTGCTCCTGCATCCTCTGACTTTGTCAACACCTTTGCAAGAAATTTCCCGGAGAGGAGGGAGAAAGGAGATTACAAAGTGCTGACAAGCTCATGGGATGTTTTTGAGATGCCCCACAAGGCTCTGGTGAGGCTCCTGCAGGCTGCATGGAGAGCAGGGATCCCCATGGCACAGTCCCTGCTGGGCTGCAGGGATGACACCATCAGGTCACGCTGGACTGAGTCACCTGAACCTACCCGTTCTCATCAATCATTCTGGCACGAGGAACAAGTAATCCTCAGGGAAAGCTGTTTTGGGAGGCTGCTGAATTGTTCTTGGCACTGCTTTGGGAGAGCTTCGATTCGTTAGAAAATCCCAAGCATTTTAATATCACCAGAATATTTACAGGATGACGAGTCCTGCCATGAAATGGGACCTGGCCTCTGTGTCCCCCCCTCACAGGGACATTTCCCCTCTCTGCCTTTGTCATGTTGATGGAGAAGGATGCTGAGACCAGCCAGGGTCACCTGCACAGGGTGACAGAGCCATGGGGGCTGTCTTGACCCACCTTGTCTGGCCAGGAACTCCATCAGGGTGGGATGAGCAACCACACTGTGGGTCCCCAGCCTGGCCAAGCACCAAAATACCCCAGTGCCATCAGAGCAGGGTGTTAATCCTCACTTTGACCTCCTCACTTTGACCCACACCTCTGTGCTGTGCCCCTTCCCAGTGCCAGCCAGGAGCAGCTCCAGCCCCTCCCAAAGTGTTGACTTTGGCTGTGGGCAGCCACATCTCTTCCTTGGGGCCACCTCACAGACTGTTTTTCCTTGGCCCAGGGAAAAATACCTAATTATTGCTTTTTCTTGCCTCTCCTTTCTTCTATTTTAAGATCACAGGCCTAAAATTAGATCTGCTTGCACAATGGGGCTCTGAGATTTAATCCCTTCCCCAAAAGCTGACAAAATAAGTTAACGTTTGAGTCATTTCTACAAACACCTCGGCCGCCAAAAGAAGTAAATAAACAAACAAACAGAAAGTGCACGGGGGCCAAACCACTCTGTCCAGAGGGATTTAAAAATAGCTGCACCTGCACCAAAGCATCTCCTGCACCCAGTGAGGAATCTGAGCTCCTGGAGGGCTCCTCTCCCTCTGCAAACCCTCCAGTGTGCTGTGGGCACAGGACACTGCTCAGATGCTGCTGCAGCTTCTGGGAAGAGCAGAAGAGGCAGCAGACACGGAGTCTGTGTGGGTGGTGGTTACCAGGAACATCGTGGCTTCAGCTGCCTCCCCCTAAAACGCTCACGGGGACAGAGAGATGCTCAGGTTCCAAAGTCTGTGGGTGCAGAGAGCTTGCAGAGAAAAACAGAGAAAGATTTATGGTGGGATCTGATCCTGCCGTGCCTGCAGCCCCTGGTGAGTGTTCACCACATCAGCAGGAGCAGAACCAGCCCTGGCTGGAGTCACAGCCCTGGTGTCAGCACACCTTGAGAGCTCCTGCACACCTCAGCCTGCCAGGTGGGGTAATCGCACCGACCTCGCTCACAGCAAAACAATTAGTTAATATCTGCAAAGTGCCCGGCACTTAATTAATTGCCATTAGCTCATTAGCCAGATTTTGTCCCCCTAAGCCCAGCTTTAAGCCCCGCCCTGCTAGGCAGGGGCTGGTGAGCTCAGCCAGCTCTGTGCATGCAGAGCCATGCCCAGCTGGCAGCACCAGCAGTGCCCCTCGGGTGCCATCCAGCTGTGCCACCCTGCTCACCCTCCCAGGGGTGGCTCTGGGGCCATCCCTGCGGGGATGTGGCCACCACACTGAGTGCAGGAGCTGCACTGGGGGCTGGAGCAATGGGAGCAAATTCCCATCTGGCACTGGATTAGTGCCATATGCTTCCCACGGGAATGTGTCTGCCTGAAGCTCGGCACGAGGGGGGTGCTCACCTTCCTCTGCACCCCAGCCCTCCCTGCCCATCCTCGCTGTGCTGAAACCTGCCTCAAAGCAGCAGAGTGAACATGCGACAATTTTACATCCATGTCCCCTCCCTGGTAAGAAATGTCCCTTCCAGCATCACCTGAGGCTGCACAAACACTGCTGGGTGGATGGAACACCCGAGGGCTGCAGCTGCATCCCTTCCACATCCCCTTCTCCACCCTCAGGATAACACTGGCTCAAAGCACTGGGGGGGAGTCTGGAGCCAGAGCTGCTCCCCCCACAGAGCCCACAAAGCCCTGCCCATCCTGCCTGGTGCTGTGGCACTCGCAGGGCTCAGACCCTGCAGGTCTCTCAGGGATGCTGCAGGAAACAACAAGCAGTACAGGCTGCTGGTCCCTGCTGGAAAATCACCTGCCACCCCTCTGCAGGAAACCCCAAAGATTTCACCCCAAAGAAATCCCTGCTGTGCCAGCAGCAAAACTCCTTCCCTTCACAGAGCACCACGCTCCTTGCTGTGCACGGCCACCCTTCCCAAATGGCTTTCCATGGATAATCCCAGAGGGGCCATAGAGCAAGGTGGGCAGAGCCACCCCAAAACAGATCCCAGGGATGCCCACAGAGGGCAGAGCTTAGCCCTGGCCACCCCAAAACAGCTCCCAGGGATGCCCACAGACGGCAGAGCTTAGCCCTGGCCACCCCAAAACAGCTCCCAGGGATGCCCACGATGGACAGAGCCCAGCCATGGCCACCCCACACCAACTCCCAGGGATGTTCACAGTGGACAGAGCCCAGCTCTGGCCACCCCAAACCAACTCCCTGAGATACCCACAGTGGTCAGAGCCCAGCCCTGGCCATCCTAAAACAGGTTCCAGGGATGCCCATGACGGAGCAGAGCCCAGCTTTGTCCACCCCACACCAGCTCCCAGGGATGCCCACGATGGTCAGTGCCCAGCTTTGTCCACCCCACACCAGCTCTCAGGGATGCCCATGATAGACAGAGCCCAGCTTTGTCCACCCCACACCAGCTCCCAGGGATGCCCACGCTGGTCAGAGCCCAGCCCTGGCCACCCCATGCCAGCTGTCCTGGCCACCCGCTGCGGGCCGGCAGCAGCCCCGGCACGCGAGCCCGCGGCTTCGGGAGCAGCCAACAACAACAAACTCGTGTGTGAGCCACAAAGGAAAAACTCGGCGAGGAAACAATATTCAGCTCGACTCTTCCCGAGCCCGTACTGTAAATAACGCTGCAATGGGTTTGTTTTATTTGTTTTAATTTGAAAACACAGCCGGATTGTCCTGCTGGCTTGGGCAGGCTCTGTCCCCGAGCAGGGGAAAAGCAGTGACACCCTGCAGAGCCACTGTGGCCGGCAAGCCTGCAAATAAACAACGGCCCACCACGCCCGTGCAGAGCTCTAGGCTGAGCCTTAGCCCTGCCAGGCTGAGCCCAGCCCAGGTGGCACACAGGGGACAGAGGTGGCAGCGTCCTGCCACAGCTCCACAGCTGGGAGGGAGGGAAAGGAGCCCCAGAGACAGGAATATTGCACACTTCAGTGGCTGTTTCCAAGGCAATGGTGCCTGGGGTCCATCAGTCCTGCATGCTGGGGCTACAAGCCTTTCCAAGGTACTCATCGTCCCTTTTCCTTATTTTCCACAATTATCTCAACACCATGGCTCACCCGTGTCTCCATCACTGCTGCCATTGTCCTGACACACCATTCCCGTTGCTCCACACTCCCACTGGGCGACTGGGCCAAGCAGGAGGCACCTTCTGCAATGGTTTGCATCAGAACAAACCTTCCTTCTTTGCTTCCTCCTCCTGGGCCGGTCTGGGATGGAGGGTCCAGCCCTCAGCTCCCACCACATCCATCTCCCTGCACGGCCAGGCCAGGAGAAAGCCAAGCAGCCCTAAGCTGAGACAAGCTTCAGACACAACTGAGTTAAAAATATATCTTTTTTCAGACTAAAGTTCAGTCCCCAAATGGTCAGAGAATCCAGGAAAAATGTGGCAGGCCCGGCTGGTGGCCAGCTTCCAGCACGAGCACCTCCCTTCGGAGGAATCCAGCAAGGAGTCTGGACTAATCCACCCAGGACACACCAACATTTCTTCCTCATATTATTGGGTAGGGTGTTGTTTTGGTTTTTTTTTTTTCCTCTTTTTCATTTTTCCGTCTGCTCAGCAGATTTGGCATTTGCTGGAAGGCACCACAGCCAACAGGGATGGAGCAGGGGATGTGAGGGACCCCTGGAATGCTGCCCCTGGCACCAGCCAGGGACTGTAGGTAGGAATGGCTGGAGAAGAAGGGAGCAGCTGGGAACACCAAATACACAAAATTCTCCCTATGCCTCAGTTTCCCTGCCCTCACAGACGTGCTGGGGACAACACAAGCACTGCAGGAGAATGAAACCATCGAGGTGGCACTGCCAGCACCCAGCAGGATGGGTCCCCAAGGGTTCCTCCAACCCAGTGAGGACTCAGGGTCTCCCCCCCCCAGACCATCCCCTTGCAATTCCCAAACCCCCCTCACCTCCCTCTCTGCCCAGCTCTGCCCCTGGTAAGGTCCCACATGTTTCCCAAGAGGATTTTTTCACCCACCACCCCACTGAGCACCAGGCACACTCCAGCAGCTCCACCGGGATGGTTCCGTTGTGCTGACTGGAGCTGCAGGATGGGGACAGGACACACACATGCACATCAGTGCCTCACTGCTGGGAAGGAGCTGGGAGCTCACATTTGGTCCTGGAGGGCTCAGCACCAGCCTCTCCCCAGCCCCTGAGCAGGGAGGAGCTGCCACTTTCAGGCGATGCCCCTGAGGAATTTGCACCTCATTCCTTGACACCCGCTTTAATTATAGGTATCGGGTCAGCTTCTGTCTTTCACAAGAGCTGTGAGCTAACTTCCTGCTGCCCTTTCTCTGCGTGGGGTTCCTGACCTCACCAGATCCCTCCCTGCACAAGCAGAGAGGGGGTGGGCTCTGCCAAAATCCCCCCCAAAGGCTGGAGCAGAAACTCCCAGCACTGAAGTTGTCAGCTGTGACATCCCAGGATGATCTTCAGAATCTGAGCCCTGGTTTCCTGCTGCCACCAAGAAGAGCGTCCAGGCAGCAGTGACACTGAGACATGATGGGTGTTGTCTCTAAAGAGCTCCCTGCACACAAGGATGCTCCATGCTCGCCCACCAGTCTGCACAAGCTCCTCCAACAGCAAAATGCTCCAAAACCCATCCCCAACAGCTCCTCCCGAGGCTGCAGCAGGGCTGTGACTGTGCCACTGCCCAGCAGGCTCTGCAGGGAGCAGGGACACCCCAATGCCAGCTTGGTTTTCCTGCCCAGCTGTTCCACAGAACCACTGCCCCATGCACCCATCCCTTCCTGATGGAGTTCTCTTTGCAGGGTTGTGGGTTTGAGTGTCGTTGTATTTTGAAACATAAACTCATTAATTTCAGCCTAATGAGGACTTTATTGGCCAGGGATTACCATTATTCAGCTCAAGGAGACACAAATAAACATTCACAAGCTGCCAGTCCATGAAAGGATCTCGATCCTACTGATCCCACCCCAAATCTCCATCCCCTCCTGGCCACACAGGTCATTCCACTGCCATCCACCTTTTCCCTCCCATTCCCAGATTTCCCTGTCCCACTCCACGGGCTGGGAACCCCACAGGGCTCAGGGAAGGGACCCTGGGCTCACAGCAGCCACACCACACCACTGTGTTTGCTTTAATTTTTAATCAAGTCACAAGACAGGGTGGATGCTGCTGGAAATAAATCATCAACCACAACAGCAATAAAAGCACCCTGGCAGCCTCAGCTCAGACGTGGCAAGCACAGGACCAGTGGCCAAGCCACCACTGTCCCATCACTGAGGGGTGACAGAGCAGCTCCTGCACCAAGCCTGGACACTGAGGTTGTCACTGAAGAAATTGTGGGGAAAGAAGGAAAGGAAAGGAAAGGAAAGGAAAGGAAAGGAAAGGAAAGGAAAGGAAAGGAAAGGAAAGGAAAGGAAAGGAAAGGAAAGGAAAGGAAAGGAAAGGAAAGGAAAGGAAAGGAAAGGAAAGGAAAGGAAAGGAAAGGAAAGGAAAGGAAAGGAAAGGAAAGGAAAGGAAAGGAAAGGAAAGGAAAGGAAAGGAAAGGAAAGGAAAGGAAAGGAAAGGAAAGGAAAGGAAAGGAAAGGAAAGGAAAGGAAAGGAAAGGAAAGGAAAGGAAAGGAAAGGAAAGGAAAGGAAAGGAAAGGAAAGGAAAGGAAAGGAAAGGAAAGGAAAGGAAAGGAAAGAAAGGAAAGGAAAGGAAAGGAAAGGAAAGGAAAGGAAAGGAAAGGAAAGGAAAAGGAAAGGAAAGGAAAGGAAAGGAAAGGGAAAAGGTGCACAGCCCTGTATCATTGGGAAAAAAGGATCCAGGATTGCAGTCCCTGGGATACCTGCCCTGGGGACACACATCCCTCCTTGCTCAGGGCTGCAGCTCCCCTTTCCAGCCTCCTCCAGTCCCAGCGCCAAGGGGGAAAAGGGGAAAGAGAATCTGTGCAAATCTCTCCCACGCAGAGCTCCTCTGCAGGGATTGAGCAACGTGGGGATGAGCCAGCAGCATCTCCCAGCCCTCACACCACTGCCCTCACCCTGCACCACAGCAGCCAGCTCCCAGGAGCTCCTCCAAGCCCACCCAAATGGATCCCAGGAAATAAAATCTCTCTCTGATCCTGCCCAGAGGATTCCTCTGCACCAGGCAGGAGCACTGGGTTGCTGCTTCCACACCAGGGTCCCTCCAGCCCCCCCCAGCTCACAGCAGAGGGATGTTCTCCCTTTCTTCTCTGTGAGGATTAGACACACTTCTTTTCTCTCACTGCTTTTCAAAAGAGAGCCTTTTTATCACTGCTGATCCCTGGGGGAAATCTCTCTCTCTCTCTCTCTTTCTCTCTCTCTCATGCTTTTATAGCTGGGACAGTGGGAAAGGAAGTTTTCCTTCATCTCAATCTCCGTGCTGACAGCCCAGGCACAGCGCAGCCCCCCGGGACCCTGTGCCCCCCCAGCACTGCCCTGACCCCACCAGGGCTCCCCAGCATCTCCTGGCGCCACAGACCCGGAGAACACCCAGCAAAAACCCTCCCTGAGCCATTTCGAAACCCACACTTGCGAAATCCTCATAAAAACCCCGGGCAGAACCCGCCAGCAAACCCAGCTCAAGGCAGCTACAGGTGCCTGCCCTCGCCTACCTGCTCTCTGCAGGCTCCTATTACATTTTCCAGCGTTTCTTAAATGGATTTTTTTTTTTTTTTTAAACTCCCTCCCTCCTCCCTTTTCCTGACTGCTGTGGAACAGACCGAGCCAAGGAGAGGAAAGCAAAGCTGGGAGCTGGCAGGGGTTTAGACATGCACGGTGCTTTTAATGGATGTGGATGGGGAGAACATGCCCAAGTGTGCGTGGGATCACGGCTGCACAGCCAAACAAGCAAAGCCAGCCATCCCTGAAGTGCTGTCAAAAGCTCCAAGCACCCAAAAAAAATCAACTCAATTTTTTTTTCCCTACCCTCTGAGCTCTCCCTGTTACCAAAATCAAGGCCCAAGCCGGTCACAGACAGGGCGTTTTTTTAATTATCGACCACGTTGCAATGTTTTCTCTTTTATTTTTAGGAGGTCCTCTAAAACTATAGAGGAAATTATCCAAAAGAAGTTTGTTCAAACGGCCTGTCAGTTTGAGGAAGTGAAATTAAACCAGAAAAAGAAAAGAAACCCCAGCCCTGAATCCTAATAAATCACACATCCACACACACACACAAAATTGGAGAACTCTGGGCATGCCTCCAACGCCAAGTAAATGGATGATAAACAAAACAAACCTAGTTCTGCCCGGTAATAAAGGCTTCACAGTGGGAATTTCTCACCCGGGAATCACTTCCACTGAGGGCACAGCTGGTGGCACATGGGGAGCTTCCCCCTGTCCCACTGAGCTGTGCCTGCAAGGACAGCCAGCCATGCCAGCCCCAAAATCCTCCCCCGCACGAATTTCCCTCCATAAATCCCTTTGGGAGCTGGCCCTGTCCCCACTGAGCATGGGTCGGTCACCCCATGGCACAGAGAGGTGGCTGCTTGGTTGTCACCAGCTGGGCTGGCAGTGGGGACCTGCTCAGGGCTCACAGACCCACCCAGAGCAAACAAGACTCACACCTTGGAGGGGGGAAAAAAGCTGCAAAACAAAAGCAAGGGAAAGGGCAAATGGAAGAAGGATGAAGATGTTAAAATAAATCCCACCAGGCACTGAGGTGTCTGAAACAAGAGGCAAAATCAGAGTGTGGGACAGCAGGACTGGCAGTGCCAAGGCCCATTTCAACCTCCAGGTGCAGCTTCCCAAAGGTGAGGATGCTGCAGAGTGATGCCCATCCCTCCCCACCCATGGGGTTCATCCTTTGAGGCCACACAGCCGCAGGGACAGCAGGGACAGCAGGGACAGCAGGGACAGTAGGGACACTGGCTATATCCTGAGGAGCACAGTCCAGTGACCCCACAGCAGCCTCTACCTGCCCAAAGCAGCATTTTGGGCAACCACAGGCTCGGCCAAGAGCTGAGGCTATGACAGCAAAAGCACTGGAGGGGTGGGGACATGCAGTGGTGACCCCAGGACCAGCTGGCACATCCCCATGGCCACCAGCTCCCTCGCTGCAGGGGGATGACCCCAACCCATGCTCTCCTCCATTCTCTCTTCACCTTCCAGCAGAGACTGCCAGGAAACAGTTAAAGCTTTCTAAGGCTCTGCAGAGGACTCCAGTTAAAAGTCCACCAGGCATTTTCCCATGGTGGACTTTACCCCGTGATAACGCACCTGGAGGTGCCAGCCCGAGAGGGACCAGCCAAGCCACCAGCCCTGGCACAGCAGGGAGGGGTGGCAGCCAGGTGGGCAAACCCTGAAAAAACCTGCACAGGACAGAAATCTGCAAACCAGCCCCGAGAGCAGCATTTTGGGGTTTGGTAACGTGAGGTTGCACGCAGCGGTGCTGTGCTGTGCCACCTCCTGTGGGAATGCTGTGCCCGCCCCCAAGGAGCCCATTCCAGCATTTCCAGGCTCCAATTCCTGCCTGGAACAGCCCAGAGATTTCTCTCCTTATTCCTGAGGGAGAGGCAGAGACAAGTGGCACTGCTGTCCCTGCTGGGAACAGCCACCTGGCTCTCCTCTCCAAGGTTGTCTTGCAAATCCTCTCTCACCAGAACGACACACACCATTTTTTAAAAGCTGGGTGATGTAACCAACCCGTATTTATAATGCTGAAAACATCCCAAAGCTCCATCTCTTCCAGCTCCCAAGCACACAGTGTTCTCTTAATAAAATAATTGCAATGATGAATAGCTCCTTATAATGTTCTTCTTCTGCAGCTACTGACAGGGCCAAGAGCTGGGATGGAAAGTCCTTCTCCTCAATGAACCCTCAAGGTACATTCAGGATTTTACCTCCTCAAAGCAAAAAGGGCTGAAATATTGGGGAAGTGCTGCCAGTGCAGTTCCAAGTCATCCCAGCAGGCAGAGAACACTGAAATCCCTCTCCTGCAGCTCAGCCCCATCGTTGTCTTCATAAATACAGTCAGCAAATCACTGCAGGTCAATGCCAGTCCTTGGTTAAGCTGAAGCAATCTTGCAGCCACTCGATGAAATCAATGCTGAGCTCCAGATCCTGCCACGGGGTCCACAAAAATCCACCCTGACAGAAGCTCCTCTGCCCAAAGGTCCGTGGGAGCCCCAGAACCAGCACTGGGAGCTTTGGAAGCCAGGCTGTGGATTTAATCCCTGGCTGCAAGTCCTCATGTGCCCGTGATTTCCACACTGACAATTACAGGGCAGCTCATCGCATTGGGGTTCACTTTCTTTTTTTTTTTTTTTTTTTTGTAGAGTCATTTCTACCTTATTCATTTGTAAAGGTGCTTTGAATTAGGAGTGTACTGGCTCTGCCTTCCCTTCCCACGCAAAGCTGGCTTTTTACTCCCAGGCTCTCTGGGTGTTTTCCCAGAGCCTGTGCTCTCAAAGACTTAAAATTTAGCAGCCAAGGAAGAGCCCTTGGAAGTGGTGGCAGAGAGGGACGTGGGACCTCATCCCAGCCTCGACTGCAGCTCGAGGGACTTCCCAGAGCTGGGAGAACTGGCAGGACCGGCTGCTCCCACCCTGCAGGCACATCCCTACACCCAGCTCCAGGCTCACCCCTTCCTACCCAGCACTCCTCCACCCCAAAGCTGCCCTCCCTACAAAAGGCTGGTCTGGGGTCTCCAGATTTTGGGTTTGGGCAGGACTGGAGCATCTCTCTGCTCTCAGGGATGAGCTTCACCTTCCCTGGCAATGCTTCCCAGGCTGGATCCTAAGGTTTGCCTGCTTGGCAAAGCCCTGAGAAGAGTTTTGGGGCTCCCCCAACACCATTCCTGGGGTGCTCCACCAAGCTGTGTCCCCAGGGCGTGGTGCTGCACCTCCCAGCATCCAAGGGCAGATGCAACTGCTCCAAGAAAGAGACCTGAAGGGTTGGCTGCGTGTCCCCAGGGTTTTGGGAAGGTGCTGGGAGAGGAGGAGCTCCCCTCGTGTGCGTGGGTGAGGGCTCCAGATGGGCACCTTGCTGTTCGTGACCTGCTGCAAGAAATCCCTGCCCTGCAACATTTCCTGCACACACCTAGAGGCTGTGAAACCTCGCCAGACGTGGTTTTCCTTGCCTGCCCAGCCTCAGCTCCCATGGCTCAACACTGGGATAACCGGAGCAGGGAGAGGCACCCAGCATCCCTCAGCCATCCCAGAAAAACGTGGTGGGAAAAGCCAGAGCCTGAGCCCAACAAAGCCCGACGGCCTCTGATTTCCACAGACAAAAACCTGCCCCACAGGTGAGGCACAAAGGGAGCAACCTGCCAGAAGGGAATTGTTGGTTTTGCCCCTTGGAGAGGAGGGTGATACTCCAAGGTAAAGCACAGCAGCACCGCTACCAAAACACAGCTCCAAACACTGCCAAAACCCCCCCAGCCAACAAAATCCGTGTCTCCCAACCTTAGAAGCAGCAGAGGAATGTGCTGGCAGGGTGTTAATTCGGGGTGCCAGCATCCACCACCCCAAATTGCCCTCTGGGGGTCCTGCTCCCAGCGAGCCCCGGCTCTGAAGCGCTCTTTAAAGTCTCCCACATTTGCACACAACAGGTACCCGCTGGCCTGGGGCCAGCCTATCTCCAGCTGGGATCAGCTAAGCCTTCCTAAGTGCTTAAATAGGGGCCTGCAGGTAATTGTCCCAGGAGCCTTAACTCTTCCTGGAGCCCCTCTGATATCCGGGCTCAGACGAGAAGCACAGTGTAAAAAAAAAACCAGCAAGGATGGCAATGGAGAGGACGTGGATTTAGGGCAGCACAGGTCACTGCATCCTGCCCTTCGAGCACTGGATCTGCCTGGGCATTTATAAATAAATCCCACGGCAGGGGCTGGGGAGAGCAGCCTGTAAAGCACAAAGCATTAACACCCAGGCTGGCACGGCTGCCTCGCAGCCTGCCCAAGCAGCCAACCACAATTTGCTTAGGGGCGCAGAAAGTTTTGGTTTGCCCCGGCAGGAAGGGAGCCTGGGTGGCCTCTGTAGGTACAGGAAACCCCTTTCTATCACGCACATCACTCTGCTTCCTCTGGATTTCTTTAACCTTTCACTCTTGGCCTGATTTATGCTTTCACACTGATTTTTGCACGCGTGCATTTCCCTCCTCCTCCTCCTCGCCGCTCCGGTGCTGCGGAACCACACCAGCAAAAAAAGCTGGCAGGGCTTTGGCATCCGGCTGCCCAGAGCCAGAATAATCCCTGCAGGGAAACCTCCTGCTCTGCCTCACTCCAGAGGAGCTGGGCTCTTGCAGGAGGAGGGGGAAATGCCGTGTCCTGTGTTGTTGTGCTCCGGGGCTGGGCACAGCCGTGGGATCCAGGCTGGGCTGCGTGTGATGGGCAGGCACTGGAGCAGCTAATCTGGGACCCCGGGGACACATCCCAGCAAAGCACAGTCAGACTCGGAGATTCTGCTGCAGAGATGCTGGGTGGTGAGCCCCAGGCTCCAGCACAGCCCAAGGCTGATGCTTCCTTGCAGACAAGGAAAAGAATCCAGGAGCAGCTCAGTCCTGAGCCCTCCAAAGCATCCCGTCCACACAGGGCATCCCCGGCACCACACACACATGGAGCAATGCCCAGCCATGCCATCAGAGGCAGGAGGACACGAGGACAGCGGGGACACAACCCTAATGTCACCTAAAGGGCCTCTTGGGTGGGAAGAGGAGCTGCTTGTTCCCAGTCTCCACGGGGATCCTGGCACAAAATGAGCAAAACATTGGACTGTGCTGGAAGCATCAGCTTCCTGGGAGTGGATGGGGAAGCTGAGGCCAACAACTCCAAGGCACTGCCACAGCAGGGACAGCAGCACAGAGCCCAGGGGAAAGGCTGGGGAGGAATCACAGCTCTGGCCAATTCTCCAGGGTCCAAACTGGGAGCATTTTAATCCATCCAGTTGGATAAATAAATAGTGTGGGAGCAGGTGGCCCTGGTGTCACCAGCCATCACCAGGGAGATGGGATGACAGAGCCAGTGCACCAGCCCGGTGCTCCATCCCTGCTGTGGTGTCCTCAACCCCACACAACAGCCTGTTTAACCCCAGGGAAAAGGAGAAAACCCCAAAGTGAGAGCAGACCAGGAAAGCATCTCTTCAGCCCATTCCCATGGGACATGGGAGGCCACCCTGAGAGCCACCAGCTCACAGGGCTCCCTCAGCCTGGCGTGGCCACCAAAAAGGAAATGAAGTCGCAAAGGTTATCGCTTTGGTGTCCGACTGAGCATAAAAATCCCGCTCTGAAAACAAAAACAAGGAAGAGGGAGATGGCGAAAACGGCAAGGGAAAGAGAGGGACAGGGATGTACAGCCCCAAAAAACAGGAGAGGGGGTGCAGGGGCTGCTCACCCCACACCAACACACATCTCGACGGCAGCAGAGTTTCCCAGGAAAATAAATGCAAAGTCTGTTATAAAAGTTTATCAGCGAGGAAGAGCGAGAGCGCCTGACTACAGGATAGAGATGTCATTATTTTCATGCATCTGCCTTACCCAATTTTATTTAGTTGCTTTCTGCACCATTTCATGCTCATTCTGCTGCTGAGCTAGACAATTGCTTTATAACTCTAGGGTGCAATTTCACTGTCTGTGAGCCACACGCACGCACGCGGGGGCTGCGCCGGGATGGAGCTGCACATCCCTCCCTTCTCCCCACACCCCCAGGTTTGGGAGCTCGCCTGGAGAGGACTTTTCTTCATAAATTTAAGGGTGGGGGGGGAAAAAAATTAAATTGAAACGCTAAGGCACTGTGTATTTTAATATATTCCAGGAGTGTGTGTTGGGGGGAGCAGCCCCAGTAAGCAGCGGCTCCCCGTTAAGGCTGAGCAGGATGAACTGGAGGGCAATCTGCTCTCTCACGCTACGTGAACGCAGAGAGACTGCAGGCTGCAGGGCAGGAACGCTGTGAATCACGCCGGATTTTTATGATCAATTGAAAGTCACACTTGAACAAGTGCAGGTCAGCAGGGAGGGTTGGTCACGCAGGTGCAGAGCTCCGAGACAGCGGCGTTCAACTCGCTCAAGAGCCTGGTCCCTCACAGGGTACTTGGGTAACCTCCTTGGTACCCCTATTTCCTGCTCCCCACCTCAAAATCCCCCCCCAGGGCTGCTGTGGGGTGTGAGGGGTCTCCAGAAGCAGCCCCAGCACTGATGGGATGCAGTGTGGGGTCATGGATTTCCTCATTACAATGTGCTCGAGCATCCCCAGCATAGCCGGTGCTGTCAGAGACCACGGCTCCCCAGGCCTGATAAAATCCCTCATCTCACACCAACGGGGCAGAAAAAGAAGGGGTGGGGGCAGAAGGGAAGC
Source organism: Sturnus vulgaris (assembly GCF_052056855.1). NCBI lineage: Eukaryota > Metazoa > Chordata > Aves > Passeriformes > Sturnidae > Sturnus > Sturnus vulgaris. Next base: position 3,272,087 of record NC_142264.1, read on the forward strand.
CCAGTTTAGTCTGGTAAGGGCATTTCTCATTCTTTGATCTCCCTTTTCCAAGAGCCTCCACCTGCACACAGTTCTTTGGGAGCAGGGCAGGGAAGCTGCAGCACTGGCAAACCACTCTCACCCATCCTTCCCATCCCCAGGAGCAGCCAAACAGCTCCCCCAGCTCCACGGGATGCTCCAGGCTCTGCTCCTGCCTCTCTGATCCAATTCTTCCCTTCCACCACTCACCATCCCACCCCAGCTCCTCCATCCCTTCCCATCCCAACCTGTGCCACCTGCATGTCTCAGGGTGGATTCTGGCTGGAAGATCACCCCCTCTCCTGCCATCTCTGTGCCTCGGGCTGGATTTTGGCTGGAAGTTCATCCCCTCCTGCACTTCTCCTTCCTCTCTTGCCTCACCACTGCCATTGCCTCACTGCGACTCCGGGACGGGCACGTAGGAGCCGCGCTGCCCACAACAAAATTGTCTCGCAGCAGCCCACAGAGTTCACAGCAAAAGGGGAAAAAAAATAAAAGAGAAAGAAAGAAAACAACTCTCCTCCAGCACTCACTTGTCAGCCAGAAAATGGAAAAACAATAATCAAATGTTTCTGCCTTCCTGCCCAGCTGAAAGGAGACGAGGGGCATCCCTCCCTAACCCAGCACAAAGGATTTGCCCCAGGAGCTCAGGGGTTGTAAATCTCAGGAGGCTCCCTCAGCTCCCCCTCCCGGGATTTTTTTCGTCTTTTTTTTTTTTCCCCAAGTCTGTAAAGCTGAAGAAAGCTAAAACTCCACAAAAGAGGAGCCCATGAAAAGCAACGACCAGCTGGGAATCCCATTACCATTTTATTGGTCCCTAATACCTCTATTGCCCCTTTTATCTCCTGGCTGTGCAGCGATCCTGCAGCTGATGGGATCCAGGGATAGGCTCAGACAAGACCCAAACCCAAATACACCACCAACCTCTACTCATGGCCCATCCAAATAAACAAGTCTTGAACCAAAACCATCAAATCCCCCAGGGTTTGGAAGAAGGAGCAATGACCACAGTGCTAGAGCAGAAGGGGATGCCAGCCCTCATCCTGCTGCTTAATTACCCGAATTTTAGGGTTTTTCTCCCTTTCCCTGTGCTTTGGGAGCACCTGGCTCGCCCACAAACCCCACCTGGGAGCTTTTTCTTTGCTCTCGGGCCAAAAAAGCAGCTTTGGGAGGGGGTTTTTTGGACCCTGCAGAGCTTTGTGGAGCTGCCATCCCAGCCAAGGTTTCACAACCACCCCACGCCCTCGCTCCGGGCCCCGTTCCCAGCTCAGCCTCCCCAGCGTGCCTCAGTTTCCCACCCTGCATCAACCCCGTCCGGGCAGAGCAGGAGCTCTGAAGGCAGGACCCATCCCCTCCTGATGTGCAGAGGCAGGAGCTGCGACCAGAATTACAGCCCCAAGGGGCAGCCTTGGAACTTTTATTGTGGATCACAGTAAGGGAAAAAGGGGGGAAAAAAGCCCGAGCATTTCGTGCTTACCAATGGTCTGTTTGAACAGGATTATTTTTTAACTCCACGTTAAACAAAATTTCAAAGGAGAGGAGCTGCGTTTGGGCTTAATTTGAGCCCTTTCTTCCCTTTCTCACAGGGGAATTGTTCCCTGTTTATCTCAGAAAACACCCTCCATTTTGAAAAGCTTCCCTCCCCTCTAAATAAAAACTCAGGTTGTTTCTTTGACTTTGCTTTGCTTTTTGCAAGCCAAACCTTGTCAGAAAAGGCAAGGTCTCACAGCCAGTTTCCATCTCAACAATAGAGCATTTTCCCAGGCTAAATTGCTTCTGTCTGAAAATCTTCTGGCAGTTTGAGCTGGCTGGCATGTGTGGGGATCCTTCTGTAGGGTTTTTTAAATCCTTATTTGCAATATTATTTCATCTGCTTCGCGTTGCCTTGATGTTGGAGCAGCCTTTGGAGAGACACAACCGCTCCTCCCTCCTCCTCCTCTGTCCTCCCTCCAGGCACACGCTTCCCTTTGAGGAGGAGGAGAGGGGAGAAATAAAATAAAAGACAAGCAAAGAGGAAAATGTCAGAAAGCTGCTTTTTGTGTGCGTGTCAAACGTTCAAAGTTATTCCAGAGTCTAGTCTTTAAATGTAATAAAATACAGCAACTCCTGACAAAATCAATTAAAATAAAACCACCCAGGCTGCCTCCCCTATTGCTTTGGAGCTCGACTGACTTGGGAGAGCCCACCTGGGCCTTTTAGGAAGCGATTAGGGAAGTGTTGGGATGGATCCCACGTTCCTCTGAGCATCCCTCTGGTGCTGAGCATCCTGGCATGGTGCTGGGCATCCCTGATACTTCTGAGCATCCCTGATATTTCTGAGCATCCCTGACACTTCTGAGCATTCCTGATACTTATGAGCATTCCTGATACTTCTGAGCATTCTTGATGCTTCTGAGTAGCCCTGATATTTCTGAGCATCCCTGACACTTCTGAGCATCCCTGATATTTCTGAGCATCCCTGATATTTCTGAGCATCCCTGATATTTCTGAGCATCCCTGACACTTCTGAGCATCCCTGACACTTCTGAGCATTCCTCCAGTGTGCCCAGACCTTTCCACATCCCCCAGCACCCCTCTGAAATGCCCAGACCCCTCCACACCACAGGGCACAGCGAGGAGGGCCCCAGCCCCTTCCCTTGCCACGGGAAGTGAGGATGGCTGTGACACGGGGATCAGAGCCAGAGAAGGATTAATTAGAGCCCAATTAAGTTGCCCAGCTCGCAGGGAAGGTGCCTGCAGCACTTGGGCAGCAGGGGTTTGAGGGATCCCAGGCTTTGGCTCAGAGGAGGAGCCCAGCTGGGACACAGGGACCCCTCAGTGTCCCCACACCATCACCACAGCCCTGCTGAGCCCCTTGCCAAGGGCCACCAGCTCCTGCTGTCTCACTGCTGGGATATTTATAGCAGGAATGATTCGGGGATTTCAGGCAGCTGGGAGCCTCGGGGAATACTCTGAGCACACACAATCCCCGGGAAAAGGCACCAGGATGCTCACAGGGACACACAGCCCACGGACAAGGAAGGAGCAAAGCACACCCCAAAGCCCTGCAGCACCCACAGCTCCTCTGTTTCTTTCTTTCCTTAACCATCCTGCAAAAGAAAAACCCCAAAAATTCAAAATTCAGCCCAGTGGCAGTGCTCTGGCATATGGCAACCCACCCCTGCTCCCAGAAAACAATACTCAACAAAAAGGTTTTTAACCCATTTCTTAATAAATATTTATTTTCGCCTTGAAGATGTGGGTGGGACAAAGCCAGGGTGTATTTTCCAGTGAAATGTTTTGATTCCCCCCCCTTGTTGTTTTTTTTTTTTTTTCCCCCTCAACAGGAGCAGAACGCCAATAATAATATTTGCAATGAATAACTCAAATTCTGTGGCTTTCTCCCCCACTCTCTTTTAAATAAATAAAATGCCCTAAATTTGAGAAACACAAACGCTCCCTCCAACACAGCAGGACGACGTGGAATAAACTCAGGGATGCTCCGAGGATTTTTTTCACTGTCACAGGCCAGATTTTGAAAAAGGCAAAAATCCCTTCCTGCTTTGTTTTGCATATGTCAACGAGGAGAGGTCGAGCCCTACAAAAAACTCCAGCAAGAGAAACCAGGACACAACCAGACTCCATCTCCTGCTCCAGCCCAGCAGCCCCAGCCAGATGTGGGGCAGAGGATTCCTCCTCCCTCACTCGGGATGCTCAGACGTTTCCCACACCTCCCAGATGTTCTCCTCCCTGCAGATTGTCACATCAGCTGCCAGTTTCTAAGGGTATAAAGAGCAGGGTTGATCATGGTGGTGAGGTCACAACCCCAGAGATGCTCTGTGCAGCATCCAGGCTCATCCCCGTTTTTTTGGTGCAGATTTTAGGAGGTTTTTTTGCCATTTTTAGTGCGATTTTTAGGGGATTTTTGCATTTCTTAGCGTGAACTTTTAGGGATTTTTCTGATTTTTTTAGTCTTATTTTTTTTCCCGATGTTTTTTTCCCAGAAATGCTCAGAATTCTGACAGGTTCGGGGTGTTTAAGCACAGATTTTGGGTGTGCAATGATTGATTTTAGGACTTTTTGGGGGGAATTTTTTGGTGTTTTTTCGGCTATTTTTGCATGGATTTTTTTTTTTTTTTTTTTTTTTTTTTGAGTTCTTTCCTGAGATACTTCTCAGAAATCCTTGGAATTTTGGGAGCCACACACACACACACACAGCCCAGGGGATGCAGGATGAAGGTGCCTGATGGATGCTCACACTGCCACACCATGTCCCAGCTGGACATGGGGGGGTTGTTTTGCTGTTTTCCTCCAGCCCCAGCAGGACCAAGCAGAGCACAGACAGTGCTCACCCCACATCCTGAGCAGCTGCAGCCAGCCCTGGCACGGCTGCAGGGTTGGGAAGAGGGACACACAGAGGTTACAACCCGCTGGAATGACCTCTGGAGGGAGGCACCAGTCTTGGACACCCATTAACTGTTTCTTCCCCCCACAAAGCTGAGCCTTGAGGAACAGCTCCCCGAGCCCATCACCCCTTTTTTCCTCCTCAGAGATACTCAAGGAATGGGAAAAGGGAAAATAAAGCACTAATGGGATTGTAAAAGTCAGAGAACCTGAAGAACCGAGTGCTTGGTTTGCACATCAGTGCCCCATGCCTGACCTCAGTCCATGCACCCCACCAGAGGTGATGCCCACAGCCCCAAAAGCACCTGCACCACAGATTTTTCTGCATTTTCCTCCTCCTGGAGACCCAGCACAACACAGAGGAGGAAAAGCTGGACAGCCCTGAGCAAGCTAAGCCTAGTAAAGGCAGGACTTTAACTCCAGATGGCTCTGAGGCAGCATCTGCTGCACCCTGAGGTGTTTTAAGCCTCACCTGTGCCCACAGCCCCCGTGCCAGGCTGCAGGTTGTCCTGGCAGTGGTGACAGCAGCCAGCCTGGGAGATGCCCAGGGACATGGTGTCCTCACAGAGAGCTCTCCAGAGAAGCAGGAAAATGAGATACTACTATTAAAAGTGCCCAGTGCTGGCCACACTTCCAGCTGTGACATCAGCAGGGTTATCTAAGTGTAACCACGGGCAGGACTTGGCCAGGAACCACCACCAGGTTTGGCCTTGTTGGGCCAAACCGAGCTGAGATTTTGATGGGGAAGCAGTAACAGAGTGGGATTTTGGCTGCTGTTCCCAGGCCTGCACTGGTGTGCAGGGTAACAAACCCCACAAGCTGGGGCTGTTTTTCTCCCCTTGGTTTTTCCAACACCACCTGCCAAAAATGACACGAGATAGGGTTGGTGAAACACCCTGGCACTCTGCAAAGTTGGGACCTGGTGGGTTTAGGACCATCCTACCTCTAAAACGGCCCCATGGCTCATCCAGCTCTGCTCTGGTTTCACTGGGAAGGTCTCAGTTCACATTCCCCTCAATCCTACAAACTGCTCACAAGCTTTTAGACACAACCTGCCTGCACTGCCCAGAGCAGGACCAAGATCTCCCCCTCCAAAACCTGCAGCAAACCCCCTGCCCTTGCAGCCAAAGGGATTTTTCCCAGTAATCAGTGACCCAAGACCAGCACATAAAGTTTGGGAGTCTCTGCTGCAGCAGCACAGTCCCAGACCACACACACCCCAAACAGCTCCCACAGACAGATGGATTTGCTCCTGAGACAAGGATGAGAAGTTTTAACCTCCCCCAGTACGGCTGTCCTGGGGGGCTGCCCTGTTTTCCCTGGGATGTTCCTGATGTGTGGCACAGCCCCACCACGCACACATCTCTAAAGGAGCAGATAAATCAGTTGTTTTCCACTTGCAGCAGTGTGAAAACCCTTCCCCGAGCCAGCAGCCACACAGACTCTCCCCCTCCTACCCCCTCAAACCAACCTGACTAAAAACACAACGCATTTTTTTAGCATTTAGAGCATAACAGGAGAGTTCAGGACTGACAGCAAACACAGTCAATGTACACAGAGGCCCGAGCCTGCCCTGATCAACAGAGATTTGGATTGTCTTCCACAAGAGCATCCAAGGAAATGTGAATCCCCCAAACAAATTTAAAACACTCCAGTGAGGCAAGAGAGGCACCTTCTGCTGGGATGAGCCCCAACAGCTGCACTGGATCCCACCAAAAGGAGCTGGTTTGATTTGGAATCAGCACCCACTCCAGGACACGCTGCAGCTGAGATGCTTTTGGCCCCAGCAGCATCTCCCACCTCCCAGCCCAGTCAATGAGGGGCACTGTGAAAATGGGATTTTTGAGAGTGCAGAGATGCCACCTACAGCTGTGCCAGCCCACAGGGCCAGGGTCTGCCTGGCAAAGCCCCCAGACCACCAAGCTCAGCGAGCTGGGCTTGCGGGAAACCTTGCGCTGGTCGTTTGTATTTATCCTGCTCTTTGAAATGAACAAGCGAAATTGCAATTTACAAACGAAACAAGCAAAAAAACCCAACCAACCAACCAAAAACACATTAAAGAAAAAACAAGAGAAAGAAATTAACAAAACACACCACGGCGGGCTGGAGAGGCTGAGCACACAGATTTAAAGCCCAGACAAGCCACCAGGGATGGTCTCATTGGCCATGGCTCGCTCGGCCGGAGGCCGGGAGCCACCGGGCCGAGCGGGGACAGGGATGGCAACACTCGTCCCTCTTCCCCCTCGCCCGGACTCGGCGCCAGGCGACTTCGCTCAAACTTTTCTTCCCCTCACCCCGAGCCCTGAGCTCTGCAATATCACTTCTCCTGGAAGCGAGACGCAGGAGGCATTCGCCTTTACAAGCCAGGACTTGACTCAGTCACCAAACGATGGCAAACTCCGGCTGGAAATAGGTTTTAAAACGCAGCTAAAAGGAGGAGGGGGGGGGGGGGGGGGGGTGGAAAAAAAAAAAAAAAAGAACAAAAAGGCAGGAGGGTCCCAACCGCGGCGGGTCCGGGAGAAGCGATGCGCTGCCTCCCCCTGCCCGGCTGCGCGCCCCGGATGCCGCGGGGAGAGGAGGAAAAAAGAAAAAAAAAAAAAAAAAAAAAGGAGAAAAGTCAAAAATTGAAGAAAAAAAAATAAACCGAGGAAGAAGGCAAGAGAAGGAAGGCAAGAGAGGGAAGCACAGGCTGCCGAGCTCCGAGCAGAGCCGGCCCCGGGCAGGGAGGGGGCTGTGCCCCGTTCCAAGGCGCCGCTGTGGCCGCTGCCCGACCGGCCCGGCGGGGCTCGGTCCGGCCCAGCCCGGCTCGGCTCGGCTCCCCCACTTAGGGCCCGCCGTCCCCAGGGCTGCGCAACGACAAAAACAACAGCAAACCAAAACAAAAATCCCCAAGTCGCAGGCAGGGGCCGGGGGCAGGGGCCGGGGCCGGCCCGCCCGCCCCGCGCTCGCCGCGGAGCTCCCCGGGGAAGGGGCGAGCGCATCCCCCGCCCGCCGGCCCCCGGTGCGCGCCGCGGGGAAGGGGCAGCGGAGCCGGCGGTGGGGGGGAAAGCGGCAGGACAAGCGGTGATTCTGTCGTCCCGAAGCACCCCCCCACCCCCCGCGGTAGGAACGGAGAATCTCTCGGAACAGAACTCACCCAGCGGCAGGAAGTGTTTGGTGTCCATGGCTGGTGCTTAACTCATGCCAAGGGGCTCGGCGAGAGCGGCGGCGAAAACACACAGGCAGGGCGGGCGGAGGGGAGGGAAATCAGCGCGGGGGGAGAGGGGAGGAGGGGAGGGAGAAAAAAAAAAAAAAAAAAAACACCCACGGGGAGGAGGAGGAGGAGGGAGGGAGGAAGGGAGGGAGGGAGGAGGAGGAGGCAGCGGGGAAGCTGCAGCCCCGCAGCGGCCCCGCAGCGGCGGCCCCGCGCAGCCGAGGCCGCGGAGTTGTGGCAAACTCCAACAATGTAACTCCGCCGCTCGGCTCCGCCGGGCGCGCCCGGCTCCGCGCCGGGGCCCGCGCAGGGGGGAGCGGCAGCGCCGAGCCCGCCCCGAGCGCCCGAGCCCAGCCCCGAGCCGAGCCGAACCCAGCCCGAGCCGTGCCGAGCCCGTGCCGAGCCCGAGCCGAGCCGAGCCGAGCCGAGCCGAGCCGTGCCGAGCCCGAGCCGAGCCGAGCCGAGCCGAGCCGAGCCGAGCCGAGCCGAGCCGAGCCGAGCCGAGCCGAGCCGAGCCGAGCCGAGCCGAGCCGAGCCGAGCAGCGCCGCCCCGCGCCCGCCCCGCCGGCCCGCGGAGTGAGAGCGCTGCGCTGGTGTTTGATGGTTTTGTTTGGGTTTTTTTGTTTGGTTTTTTTTTTGTTTTTTTTTTATTTTTGGGTTTTGTAAATTTTTTTTTTTTTTTTTTACTTAAAGTGATGAGGTAAAGGGAAGGAAAATAGAGTGGGGAGAAAGAGGGGAAAGAAAAGGAAAAATACGAAAGGTGAAGGGGAAAAGAGAGGGCAAGGAGGGGGAATTAGAGATGGGGAGGAAGGGGGAAGATGAGGAAAGGAGAGTGGGGAGAGGTGAAAGGAGAGGAGAAAGGAGAAGGAAAGGAGGGAGAAAAAGGAGAGGAGAAAGAGAGAAGGAAAGAAGAGCGGAAATAGAAGGGAAAGAGGAGAGGGAAAAGACAAGAACAAGGCAAGGAAAAAGATGGAAGAAAAGAAAAGAGAGGGAAAAAGGAAGGGGAAAAGAGGAGGAAGGGGAAGGAGGTGAGGAAAGAAGGGGGAAAGAGGAGAAAAAAAAAAAAGAGGTGCAGTGGCAGCAGGAGGGGGCAGGAGAGGGGGTTCCTCGAGTGATGCTGAGCAATGCCAGCTGTGCCCCTGAGCCCCGCTGCCTGTCCCCGGGCCGTGTCACACGGCGCTCACAGCACGATTTATTTCATTTCCCATCCGTGAGGCACAACAAATAACTCTGTGTGCGTGTCTGTGCGAGTGTGCGCGGCTCCTCTGCAAACTCTCGCCTCCTCAGCACCGCCGGTACCACCCCAGCAGCACCGCTGGCTGCTTCCCAGAGCCCCGACCCCCCCTTCCCAGGCAGGCCTCCAGGTTTAATAAATGATACTCAGCCCTGTAAGAATGTGTATTAGTGGCTTGATGGACCAGAGCGACTCCACTATGCATGAAGCATATTAAACATGGTATCGACCCTCGCTTTCCCCGGCTGGAACATGCATAACAAACAGGCTGGGGCCACGCTGCAGCTGCTCACACACGCTGGGGAGCAAGGCAGGGCACTGAGCGAGGCTGGAGTGACACCAGGGACAGCTGCTGGGGGGGGGGGTTCTGCTGGCACAGGTAGCTCCCAGCCCTCCTCCGGTGAGTGGACCGGGAGAAATCAGGGTAGCTGGGACAATCAGGCTTGTCCCAGACGCTCTGCCATCACCTCCCTGTGTGGCAGATGCGTGGAACGCTCCCCGGCCTTATCTGCCCTGATTTATTCTTTAATTGGCAAAGCGTCTCGTGCCATAAATATTAGCAGCTCCTCCTGGAGAAGTGAGGCCTCTTATCTGCCATCCCTGCCTGCCCTTATCGCCCCATCTCGTGCCTGTCACTCCGGGATCTCAAACCACACAAGAGAGGCTCTGGAAAGGCCCCAACATCTGGATTTCTCCTGCAAACTCTTCTGTTGTAGGAGAACACCAGACCCTGCCCTTCCTGCAGGGCAGACCCACATGGGGATGGTTGGATGAGGGGTGCCAACACCCCAGGATCCCAGTTTGGGACATCTTCACCAGATGCATCCCAGTCCATCTGCTTCAGAATGAAAGATCCAAACCCATTGCAATCCACCTGAAGAATAAAAGCACCGAAAAGGACCCATCTTGTGTCAGGTAAGTGGCTGCAAACTGACACTCAGGTGGAGCTGCAGAAGTTAAAGCAAAATAAAGCGTCTTGGATCCTTTTAATCCTCTGCTCCTGTAATTTCAGCATGTCCAAACAGATTTTGGTGTGTGTTTATAACTGGTAACTTCATTTGCTCCCGGGCTGGGACCTTAAATGCCAAGTTTCATCTCCAAGTCAGTTTTTAAGAGTGAGTTACATCAACTTCTGGGAGAAAAGGGGAAAAAAAAGGAAATACGCAAGGATATAAAGGAAAGTTGGGGGTTGTCAGAAAAAGCAGGTTCAAAATCTCTATGAGTGCAAAAATCACGGATTTCATGGATATCTGTGTGCAGACTGACAGCTCAAAGGTAGAAATCAACTTCCTGATAGACAAACTAAAGCTCATCTGTCTGATAAGGGCAAACACAGCTCGGGGCAGAGCCGGGCTCTCACCTGCCTGTCCCCACCCTGCTGGGTGCCCAAGGCCTTCAGGGCTTTGACTGTGTCCATCACCAACACATGGGGTGGGGATCTGGCCCCAAACCCCCATCCCAAAGCAGGCTCAGCTCCGTGGCTGCAGCAGATCCCAGGGTTATGAGAGCCAGAGCTGCAAATCCACCTTTGCAGACTCCCAAGACATGAAATTACCATAACCAGGACATTTCATGCTCCTCTCCCATCAAGCTGTTTAGAGCAAATTAAATTTCTCCCTAACCAGGCTGTAACAGTTCATGTTAGATGTGGATCTAAATGTTAATTGCAGTGACAATAACAGGTCTGATCCTGCAATCCCTATTTGAGTAAAACCTCCCACAGAAGCCAAAGGAATTTTGCCCCAGAGAAGGCAGCTGGATGCAGTCCCACATTTCCAGTCTCTTGAAGATGCCAGAAGGTAAGCCAGGATATTTCTGTGATGTTACAAACCTCCTCTTTCCCTTTCCCCTCCCTTCCACCTCCCCTGAGTTCTTTAATGCACTATTAATTTAATAAGCTGCCTAATGCTGTGCTCACCTTCAGCCTCACACTTCCCAGGAAGGACTTCAGTCATCATGGGGGGGGCACATTCAGATAATTTTGGCAGCTCATTGCCTTGCACATCTGGTTGGTGCAGGGATGCTTGAAGGTCCTGTGCTGGCTGGGAGAGCTGGCCTGGGAAACTGCTGCTCTTGTCCTCTGCAGCCTTGGGTGATGCCAACACCCTTTAGCCTGGGCTCCTCAGGAAGGCAGGCTGATAAAATGGGATCATTTAGGGGTGCTTGGTTTCATCTGGGCAGCTCTCAGTCCCAGCACTCAATTCTGGCTGAATTTGGCAGAGAAAGACGCTGTGTTTATCAGATAAACAAGTCAATTAGGCAAAGGTTTCTCCCTCCATCCACACTCCCACCCTGATCCCTTTGGGGCAAAGGGATCCAGGTGCACGTGGGGCTCAGCAGGAGACAGGCACTGAGATGTTTTGGGAGCTGGGACCACATTCAGAACTGGGCACCTGGGCCCAGTGAGTGAATTTGGAAACCACAGCCTCTATGATTTTTAATAAGTGGTTCCAGCTTTTCTTGTCCATAAGCCTGAATTATCTGACGGGACACAAAAGCAAAACCTGCTGTGCTTCCCCTACTGTTTTATGCCAGTCTGCACAGTTAGGGAAAAAAATTAAATCTATTAAATCTGCTTGGCTGCATTTTGTTACAAATTAAAGAAAGAATACATGCAAAATCTGAGGGAGAAAGAACAGAAGAAGCTCTGGGTTCCACCTCTACCTGCACATGGAGCCTATGACAGGTGGCCAGAGGTGCTATGATGTGGGAACAAGGGTGGTGTGGCCACTGGCCTGGGGCTTGTGGCCACAGAGTCCATTCCTGAGCAGGACTCCAATGATGTGAGAACCAAATCCAGCCAAGGAAAGACACTTTCCACTCATGCAGAGATTGTGGGACTTTCCCAGGCCTGTCCTCACCTCCAGTGACATGCTCTCCCAAAGGTTCCAGGACCAGGATCTCTATTCCCTGTGTCTCCCAGCAGAATTTCAGGAGAAAAGCCCCTCCACTATGCAGTTTCCTGCCTGGGTCTGTAAGTCTTCAGGAACTCGAGTTCTCAGGGGCAAGAGGAGCTCACAACTTGTTTTTCTTCCCACTAGGAAGGAGAGAGAGACACAAGAAGATTTTGGGGGACAGGTCAGAGATGCTGGAGCCTGCAAGTGGAGTTAGTGCCTGAGCAGAGCCTTGCCGAGGCTCTCAGCATCCCTCAGCCACATCCAACCCCATCCAGCTGCTGAGGGGGGTTCCTGCTCCTCGGGGAGACACTGCACTCACAGCCCAGCAAAGCTCCAGGACCAGCCACTTCTGTCAGTGCCGCAGATTCCAACTGCCTTGTTTTGTTTCCCAGCAGCGTTTAACAGGCTGATGATGTTTGTTTATGAAGTGAGATGCACATGATTTATTTGATCTGCTGGAGAGCCACATTCCCACGCCAAGGACAGGCAGAGATGCTGCATTGTCCCCTTTTGGGGACTGCTCAGATCAAATCCTCTCTTGCACAGGCAGAGCTGCACTCTCAGCTGCTCCAGAAATGGACATTAAACGCTTGTTAGAGACCTCCAAACTGCAAGGCATGAAGCTGCACTTGTTCTTGTCTGTCTCTGCATATAGAACAAGTGTTAATAGAGTGTTCGGGCTCTTAGAACAGGTTTGGGGAAAAGGTCTCAAGGTACCTGGGCTCTGGTCTGGATCCAGCTTGAAGAGTCCTAAGGGAGGTTTCATCCTCTCCTCGTGCTTTTCTGGTGGATTGGGTTTGGCATGTCTCACCTGGCTTGCAGGGACATTGGTTTAATGAACTAGTTCGCAAAATGACTTTACAAATGGAGAGTCTACTCCTGCCTTTTTTAACACCTGGAGATGTCTTTATTCCAGCTCATCACCCAGACCAGGGCCTGGCTGCCAAAGAAGCCAGCAAAGAAAGCATTAAGGGATGGAAGATGAAACGCAGCACACGAGCTGTGAGATTTACAGCACTCAGTGAAAGCACACGGAGCATCCCCCATCCTGCCAGGGAGAAAGGAGCCAAACCCTCACCTGAGGGGAGGCAGCAGCAGCTCAGGAAGCTGGGCAGTGCCTGGGCTCACCCCACCCTGCTCACCGTGCCACAGACACCTGATTTACACCTGGGCTCGAGGATGTGACTCAGTCACTCTGAGGCAGCTCCTCTGCTGGCCTTCCCCTGGTCCCTGCATACAAAACACTTTGCAAATGAAGTGTGAAGATAATATGCTTTATCATGGGCATTTATTACCCGTGATTGTCGTATAAATCTCCCTCCATTCACATACATATACATAAGGTGTATATAAATATGCAGTATCCGGCAGTACCCAGAGCCTTTTTGATGATGTCAATGTAGCCCCCATAAAGATAGTGGGAAATGATTCATAATATTTATATGACAGACATGATATGAACTGTAATAGCCTGTTGGGATTGAGAATATCCATAGGTCTCTGTCAGCCACAAATGTGATTTAAATATTATATATGTGGCAACTGTAGCATTAGTAATATGATAGCTGTTATTGATAGTGGTCATAAAATGCAGTAGTTTTGCACTGAAGAATGTGAAAAATAATCTAGTGGTTTTCCTAATGGTCTTCCCAGCAATGCACTGAAAGGAAGTGTACTTGCAGTGCCTCCTTTTTTCAATGCCTCCTCCTCTCCTCCCCCCGTCCCAAATTACCATCACATTCTCTCAGATTACTGCCAGGGCCATATTTTACTCTGCTGATGTCAGTTTGTGGCATCTCATCCCCCTGGGGCTGTCTGGGGAGGGCAAAGGGTCCCTGCAGAGCCCTGGGCTGTTGTCGAGGCTGTGTGTGTTGGTGCTTCCTCTGAGAACACGGGGCAGGAGGAGGGCAAAAAGCAGCAAGAGAGGGGCTCAGGGGAGTGGTGCCACTCTGGGTGTGAAGTCCAGACCATGGCAAAGGGTCCTCAGCCAGTATAAATCAGCACAGCCCTGCAAAAACCATGCAGCCACACTGATTTGTGCTCACTGGGCTTCCCAAGGAGGGGGTTCTGGCACTCAGAAATAGGAGTGGGGCATCTGAATTCTCTTCCTTTCCCTTCCTGGCCTTCCACAGCCAAAGCCTGCCCAGCCAGGGGTCTGCTGGAGCACTGGAACAGCAGCAGGAGGGTGGATAAAGGCACCTTGAACCTTCCATGTACACCAGGGTTTACCTGGAGCACAGGAAAGCTGGGAGAAGTGGAAGTGATACCTCTGACCCCAAGGGATTTGCTCTTTGGCCACCACACACCTCCTCAGGGGACAGCACAGGGACTGGTGGGAGCTGAGGGACCCCTGGCCACAAAACCAGCCCCACATCTGAGTAAAGACGTCCTTCCATGGCTTCCAAAGCAGCAGAGGTCACTTCCCTGCTGGTTGCCAGCCTGCCTTGATCTCCCCATCTCTGTCCCTAGAGCAAAAACAGGGGGGAAAAATCCTTAAATCCATGATAAACCAGAGACTGCCACAGCCATGAATTACACCAGCCCCTGCATTTTCCCCATGAGCAGAACCAAGGGAGGATGAGATTTGCCAGAGTGGGCAGCCCAGCTCAGGGTGCCTTGGATGCCACAGCCTGGTCTCACCCAGCGGGGTTTGGAGAGGATTCAGGGGCCCAGATCACACCCAGAAATGATGTCTGGTTCCATCCAGGGAGCTGCTTTTAAAGGGAGCCTCAGGTGCTGCTGAAAGGAGTTCACTCAGGATGCTGCACCTGCCAAGGGGCAGGAGCAGCCTGGGAGGCAGGTGCTGGGATGCTGGCTCCATCCTTCCACATCACAGGGAATAAAACAAGGCAGGGATATGAGCTCCCAACACAGCAGACCTCAGGGTGAAGCACTGATCAGCTGCCTCATGTGTAGCCTTAAAAAATAAATTAATTAGAGTTCTGTTAGAGGGGCTTTGCAGAGAGCCCCACGTGTGCTCGGCACTAAGGAGGGGTGCAGGGCTGCAGGCTGGCCTCTCCCACCCCTCTGCAAAGGGATTTCATTCCCCAGGATTACATTGAAATATTTTAAAGCTAACAGGATGCACACATTTCAATTTTTTTCCAAAGCATCAGGCTCTTGGTGGATGGAGATGGGACCAAGGAGGAGTTTGTGCTCAAATGGGTGAAACTGAGCAAGGAAGGGGTGTTGATTTTCCCCAAAAAAGTGGAGGGGAACAGCAACCCACCCTCCATCAACCACACGTCCAGCCCTCCCTCCCAGATCTCTTCCCATGCCTTTTTAACCTTGACAATACAAAACATTTTATAAAAGAAAGCAAAAGTCTGTTTGAAAGTAAGAGGCCAGGTGTAATTTAATGTCAATTTTCTCCATCATTTGCATTGCAAGGGACCTGATCTTCCTCTTCCCCACCCTGGTGTGAGCCAGGCATTGCTCCAGGGAAAACCATGGGCCTATTTGTGCTGTCGTTTCCACGAACATAAATCAGGAATTTACTCAGTTGAAATAAGTGGAGCTGCACCAGTGTAAAAGCAGTGTGAGCCCAGAGTTACAGTGCCATAAAAGCAGTGTGAGGTTAGAATCAGCCTCGGTATTTATGGAGACGGTTTGAGGAAAGCCTTGGGGAAATTAGTAAAATTGGGAACAAACAGAGAAAAAAAAAAAAAAAAAAAAAAAAAAGGCATGTGATTTCCTGATGATTTGGCAAATCAAATCCTCAAGGCCAGCACTCATATTCCTTCCTCCACTGTGATGCCTGTTCTGGTGAGCACTTCTGCCAGAAGAGCTTTTCTGTATTCTTCCTCTTCTGGGTGACGCAGCTGCGAGATGCTCGCTATGGAAATGCCGTATAAAAATAAATTGAATCGAATTAGGGAAACAACTAAAGTAATTTCTTCTCTGTCCTCACATTAATCCATTTAGGTTGATTCTCCGGGTGCTCCAAAAGGGATTTACATTTCTATCCTGTCAGCAGCCACAGTCCCTTCCTCTCTGCTCAAACAAGCCTCGGCACCTCCTAATTCGATGTCTTTTTATTATTCTCCCCCTCTGCCTGCCCCTGCACGGAGACTTCAAGGAGATTTTTTCCAGGGTGATTGGCTTCCCTGGCAGGTTGGATTAAGGCACGATTTGCTCTCAATTGCGACATTTTAATGAGATTCATTTTTTGGAGTGGGGGGGGGGGGGGGTGTGGGGGGGTGGGAGGGAGACACGAATTAAGAGTAAGGAAAACAAAAAACCATCTTGTAAATGAAATAATGATGTGCGAGGCCTGAGATCTAATGAGAAGCATATCGGTGGCAATCAGAGCTGCTAATGGAGCCTGTGCATTGATATCAGCTCCGAGGCAGCCACGGCAATTCCGGAGCCTGGGCTGACATCCCCATCCAGCACGGATTTCTGCTGCCCTAAAATTACACGTTGTGTTTCCGAGAGGATGAATTCCAGAAAGTCCCAGGGCCTGGGCTGTAAGTAGGTCAGGAGAGATGTTCATCACCACGGTCTCATATGGCCTCGCAGTCTCTGTGCCCTGCGGCCAGGATGCAGAGCAAGCAGTAAATAGCACAGGGATAGGGGGGAAAAGGGCTCTGTGCTCCTGCCAGGCTGGGCATGGGGACCTGGGAATGGCCCTGGGGACACCCCAGGGATCCTCCCCGTGCTGTCCCACACGTTGGTTTGGCATTGAGGCATGTTCTGGTCCGTCCCTGCTTTGCTCTCGCTGAGTGGGTCAAGGTGTGCTTGGGTATTCCCATAAGTAAAAAAGGAGCTGCCTCAGCAAAATATTCCCTGCATTATCCCAGGAAAATCGCTGGCACTGCCACGAGGTGTAGGGAATTCTGCCCTTGATGATGTTCATCCGAGCTCAGGGACAACACTGCAGCACAGCCAGCCCTCAGGCCAGCTCCAGGGAGAGTTTGGGGGAAATGCTGATTTTTTTTTCCTCATCTCAGCTGGTAAAAAAACCCAGGATTTGCCATGAAGAGGTGGAAAAGCCCAGAATCACCCCCAAACCGGTATGGTTCCCAAGGTAGGAGGTCTTGAACTTGGCTCTCTCCACTGCCCCAAGCCCTGACCTCTGCACTGCACAATACCCCATTTCCTCCTCCTCCAGAGCCCTGGAGGGTTTCTCTGCTCTGTTATTTCAGCCCTTTGGAATTTCCCTGCAAAAATGAAAGCCCACCAGAAAAAATTCCCTCTTGGCTGTGTCACACACCAAGAGGAGCAGTCACGGGGGGCTGTGCTTGTCCAGGATGCCGTGAGTGAATCCGGGGTCACAATCTCCTCTCATCTTACCCGGACAACCCAAATCCTCTAACACCTCCAAAAGTGCCACAACCCTTTGGAAAAAGCAGTGGCTGGCTCATTCCCCTCTGCAGCTCTCGTGCCTCCCTCTCCCAGCACTGTGATTTCCAGGATGCATCCCGGAATCCTGGCTGCCAGCTGCTGACAGCGCACGTTTCGGGGAGAGAGAGACGCAGCGCAGGGATTTCCAGTGTAAACCATGGGACAATCCAACATAAATATTTCGAAAGAGATGCTAGGAGGGGGGGATGGAGAGCAGCTTTGTGGGGGGGGGGGAAGATTTTGCTGCCATTTACACGATGGGGAAGTCGGACGTCACTTCCCAGCCTGGAGTGGCCTTGGCTGATTCTCCCGGTTTTACTCGGATTTTGTGGCAGCGTCGCCGAGAGCTGGGTCTGACCCCTGAGGTTTTGCTTAGTGAGCAAGGTTTGGAATTCCAAGATTCTTTTCCTGAAATTTCTTGACATCTCTTGGTTTCCTCCCCCAGTGCCCAGCACTCAGCTCCCAGGGGTTTGTACCCCTGGCACAACTCTGCTCCACAAACACAATAAATCCAAGCTCAGCCTCAGAGTGTTTGGCACAGCCTGAAAATGAAATGCCCTGGCCACGGATGGGCAAGGCAGGTAACAATTCCTGTGGCTCTTTGGGAACATCTGGGTTTGCTGCAGCTCCCAGCAGTTTTTGATCCTGCTGTTGGGTGCATCACTGAAACACAGTTTGTGGTCCACCATGCTCTAGGAAATATTACCGTCCTGAAGAAATTCCAAAAATACATCCCAAAGGTGCATAGAGGGTCCTGCTGGACAGGAAGCCTCCACTTCCAGATCCCAATTCAGCATCAGCCACAGGAGATGTGCTCGAGGCAGGAGCCATTGGCCTGTCCTTGCTGCTGCCACTGAAGTTTTCAGCATTGGTGGGGAACATGGAAGGCAAGGACCAGGACAATTTTATTTCCCATGTCTGCTTTTTCTCAAGGATCAATGATTCCAGGGTTTTTTGCCAGATGAACCCTGGTTAAGTGAGTGTATCTTGGCTTTAAAAGGCTCACTCAAGGCTGAGGACTGGCTCTGGCTCAGCATCTCAGCAGGCACTGAGTTTGAGCCTGGGTTTGTGTGGTTCTGGCCTTTGTATCCCTCTTGAGTGGGCTGGCCTTAAAAACTTAGTTTTGGCCTTCTGAGTGTGTGATCATTCCCTGATTCAGCCTAAACACCTTCCCTGTGTGGAAAGCAGGGCTCAGCAAGGTGCCAGTCCCAGGGGCACCAGTCCCATGGGTGCCATCCCAGAATGTTGTGTGCCCTGATCTGGGCAGGGATCCATCCCCCAGTGCTGCCAGATGTGCTGCCTTTGATGCCAGGCAAGCACAGTCCTGCTGCTCCAGGCTGCTCCCAAATAACCCCTGGCTCTGCAGCCACAGCTCAGTTTTATCCCAAATTTTGTTCGTGGTCAGGTTTCTCCATCGGGTGCTGCAGCATCAGCAGGGACGTGGCAGAAACCAGAAAAGCCTGAGGAGAAAAATGGGCAGAAGAGTGTCCAGGTCTGTGAGGACAAGAGCCTGTCATTCCCTGTCCCTGTCCCTGTCCTGCTGCCCACACCAGCAGCCCTTCCAGCCCCTCCCCAGGTAATTAACAGAGCTCAGATCACCTCATTACACCAGTGGGTACCTGCCCCGTTATCACCATGACTCCACAACATTTAAATCTCTTTAGTTTCCAGTCCTGACAGGGGTTTTTAATAACCTGAGGAAGGTGCAGCCAGACTTTGGCACGTCCAAGGCAGGGTAATCAGAGATTCTGGGTCTGCCACAGAAGCAAAATGCAAAATAAAACATAATCACAACTAATAATAACAATGTTTGTGAGCTGCATGATGCAGGAGCTCAGTGTTGGGGCTGTTGCTTCATTCCAGAGTGCTCTCCTGCTAAATCTTTTGTGATATTAAAGCTGGCTCGATGGGGTCCTGCTCCCTGGTTGAAACATCAATATTACTAATAAATAGAAATAACAAGTGAGGTAAAGGGCCAGACCAGCCTGACCTGCTTTATGAATTAATGTAGTGAAAACTGGCCCTTTTCCTCCAGCCTTTATATACTGCAGGCACATGTATGAACATTGTACACATTTATTGGACATCAGAGCTTTGGAATACAGCTGGAGCCATGCTGTAACCTAATTACTGTGCCAGGGAAAAGAAAAGGCCCATTGCCCAGCCCCCTCTGGCTTTCAGGACTGCTGTGAATGAAATCACCTCTCCCAGCCAGGATTTTTTTGTGGATCCCTTCCAGCTCCAGAGCTGAGGGGGTTCTGTGGGATCCAGGGCTTCTGGTTTGCAGGGATTGTAGCTGGAGTTTGTGGGTCTTGTGGCAAGGCCATGTTTGGTTTGGAGCTGGGGCATTTGGGGGATGGCTGCCAACAGGAGCTGGGCAACCTGACCCCTCCAGCCTGTGCATGTGCTGATGTCTATATATATCCATATATCCATATATCCCTGGCTATATATATCCATATATCCATATATCCCTGGCTATATATACCCCTATATCCCTGGCTGTATACACCCATATATCCCTGGCTATATAAATCCATATATCCATATATCCCTGGCTATATATACCCATATATCCCTGGCTATATAAATCCATATATCCATATATCCCTGGCTATATATACCCATATATCCCTGGCTATATAAATCCATATATCCATATATCCCTAGCTATATAAATCCATTTATCCATATATCCATATATCCCTGGCTATATATATCCATATATCCATATATCCCTGGCTGTATATACACCCATATATCCCTGGCTATATATATATCCATATATCCATATATCCCTAGCTATATAAATCCATTTATCCATATATCCATATATCCCTGGCTATATATACCCATCTATCCCTGGCTATATATACCCATATATCCCTGGTTATATATACCTATATATCCATATATCCCTGCCTGTATATATCCATATATCCCTGGCTATATATATATATCCATATATCCATCTATCCCTAGCTATATAAATCCATATAACCATCTATCCCTAGCTATATAAATCAATATATCCCTATATCCCTGCCTATATATATATATCCATATATCCCTGGCTATATATACCCATATATCCCTGGTTATATATATATATCCATATATCCATCTATCCCTAGCTATATAAATCCATATATCCATATATCCCTGTCTATATACATATCCATATATCCCTGGCTATAGATACCCATCTATCCCTGTATCCCTGGCTGTATAAACCCATATACCCGGGCATAGGGGTGCTGGGCACTGCCCTGCTCCCCTGTAACTCTGCCCTGTGGTTCCTGCGTGCTGGGGGGTGATTTTTGGGAGGTGTGAGGCAGACGTGAGTGAGCTTTGGGATGTGAGCTGATGCCAGTAATGTTCTATCCCAGTAATGTTCTATCCCAGACCCAGCTCCCAGGAATGCCAGCACAGCTCGACACCACAGAGCAGCAATCTGGGGCCAGCCCTTGCTCCCAGACACAGACACCGTGTGGTGTCCATAATTTATAAGCTATTCAAAATTTATCGCCGAGAACAAACTCCGGCTCTGGAAGGGTTTTAAAGCCTTGTTAAGTATTAAAGTGGAAATATCCGTGCTGGGGATGGGGATGGGATGGGGATGGGGATGGGGATGGGGATGGGATGGGGATGGGGATGGGGATGGGGATGGGGATGGGGATGGGGATGGGATGGGGATGGGGATGAGCATGGGGATGGGAAGGGATGGGATGGGGATGGGGATGGGGATGGGGATGGGGATGGGGATGAGGATGGGGATGAGGATGGGGATGGGGATGGGGATGGGGATTGGGATGGGGATTGGGATGGGGATAGGGATTGGGATGGGGATCCTCCCTGCCTGCCCACTGGCTCAATCTGCCCCTGCAGATCTGGGAGGGCTCAGATTGTCTCTCTTATTTTTCATTTTCCCCCTTTTTTCCCTTTGTGCTGCCCCTCCATCGCTGTATTTCTCCAGCCACAGCAGCCCCCAGGTCAGGGGTAGGTCGGGGCTGGCCGTGCCCCCCTCCACTGCCCCCAGCCCCCTCCCTGGGGGGACCCTTGGCTTTGCTGCAGGGGGCCCAGGCCAGGCTGACAGAGCCATACAAGCACTTGTCACCCCGGCGGTGACGAATCGGCCTCGGCTGACAAGAATGGATGGAGCTGTTTCCTGGGCTGATGGGGGCTGAGAGCAGGGCTGGGGATGCTCTGGGGGGATGCAGGAGAGGTGCTGGAGGTGGGAGGTGAGGTGGGACTCAGGTGGCTGAGCTGGGGCAGCCTCACGCTGGGGATGGGGTTTGGGGTCTGGGCTGGGGCAAATTTAATAAGTCCTAGGGCGGCCTCCTTGCAGAGCTCGGTTTAATGGGATGCCAGAGACGACAGGGTTGCCTCGATCTGCTCATTCCCCGGGCCTGGGGAACCATCCATCTTGTTCTAACCCTATTTTAAAAAAATATAAAAGGAAAGAAAAGGAGGGGGTGGGGGAGAAAGAAAAATGATAAATCTGTTCAGGGCTTTTGTTTGCCTGCGATTCCTGTAAAGGACAAAAAAATGAAATAAAAGCCAGGCCCATTTTTTCCCTGCTTGGTGTTGCCATGGGATAGAAAAAAAACCCATTCTCAAGAGTGCAGTGCCTTTGGGGAGGGGAAAACCCCTCGTTAATGTTATGAGTTGCATCTGTTCCCCGGGTCCGGGTCACTTCCAGCTCTCCAGCCTTGCCTGCCTCCTCCACCCCCTCACATTCCCATTGCTAATTTATTTGGATATCCATGCTCTCAGAAATCAAAGGGGAGATCCTGGCTCCCAGCTTGGGCTCTGAGACAATGATCACCATGCTGAGAGCATCCTGGATCTGAGAGCATCCCAGCTTGGGAGCATCCCAGATTTGAGAGTATCCCAGATCTGAGAGAATCCCAGCTTGGGAGCATCCCAGCTCAGGGAGTTCTCAACCAGGTGCAGGAGACAGACTACAGAGTAAGGTCATGGACTGCAATGCCTCCCTCATCCCTCTGGAAAACAGAAATAGTAATCCTGGGTCACCTCCTGGGTCCTGCAGAGGCAGGAGAGGGAATTCCCCCTCGGACAATGCTGTGAGCAGGAAGGGTTTGGGGCAGCATTGCAGGATCCTGCACTCTTCCTTCTGCTGGAACCTCTGACCTGAGCCCTTGAGGAACCAGATGAACAAACCTCTCTCTCCTGCTCCTGCTTGGCTCTCCAGCTCTTTCCCTGCTCAGGGAATGCATGTGATCAGGACCCAGCACTATTTACCACATCTAGGAGGGTGAGGAGGCGTAAAAAAAGAACTTTGATGTAACACAATTTTTTTTTTGTCATAAAAACATGTCTGTACAGTGGAGCAGAAGCTCTCCAAGACTTTGCAGGATGAGGGAATTGGCTGGCTATTTCCAATGGCATGTGACAAGGAAGGTACAGCCACTGCCCAGGTTGGAGCTCCGAGGTGAAGCACAGGAGCTGGCACAGGGCTGGGAGCCATAAAGCAAAGAGCTTCACAGTGAGAGACAAAACAGCCAGAACCAGTGCAGGGAGAGGAGGATTTTCTTACCCAGCCGTGGCTCCTATCTGCTCGGATCCCATTTCCAGGCTATTTATAACCCAGGTGGTGGCAGAAGGCTGGTGGCTGTGAGCACTGAGCCCCCAGCACCCCGTGGATGCCTGCACCACATTGCCAAATGTGCCTGGTTCTCCAGAGATCTGGCTCCAAGAGCAGAGGGGACCAGCAGTCCCAGCCAGCTGGGTCTGCTCTGCACCAGGGAACAGCCACAGGGAGTTTGGGTGGGTGCAGGCAGCGGGGTGGGGCTGCAGGGAGGGAAGAGTGGTGATTTCAGCTGGTGTAAAACAGAGGTTTTGGTGCCTGATGTGCCAAAGGGGACCAAAATACGGCTGTGTTTGGTATTTAGTATTTGTATTTTATGGGGGCTCCAGGTGGGAACATGTCCTGAACGGGATGAGCAGCAGGGCTGTGCCAAAATATGCCATGAGGAGCCATGCCGAGCCATGCTGTGCCACCCGGGCTGGGGACACACTCATGGATCCCAGGCTGGCATCACAGCCTGGCAGAGGCTCACAAGCAGCCAGAGGCATCCTCACAGTGCTGCTGGTGCTGGCCAAAGCCTGGCATCACTGCCTGGAAGGAAGCGTGGCAGTTGTGCCTGGAAGCCAAGGAGAAGCAGAAAATCTCTCTGCACACTCTCAGGATCCTTGGGTAACTTGCAGGTATTGGTTTGCTGGATTGTGTGTAAAAGGCTTCACAGCCCTTATTATAAACACTATAAATAGGTTTGTGGTTCTTCTTTGAGCTTAAGAACAAAAGGCTGTTTCATTATCATTAAACTTGCGTTTGAGTTGCTCTGTGACTGAGTGTCTGGCCTTTTATTGCAAGCCAGGGCTTTCAAAAGCTCCTTAAATGTTAATGTCACCTTTAAAACAACAGTGGCGAGGCCTTTGATCAGCCCCACGGTCACTTGGTGCAGCTGAGTAAGAACCAGCCCCTGACTGATCTTGGGGTTTTAATGTTTCCCTCTTCCCCCTGTAGATGCCTGGCACCAGGAGAGCAGCCAGGCTTTGATCAGACCTGGGTTTTCAGCCATCCCAAAGAAAGGAGATGCTCAGCACTGGGTTTCCATGGTGCAGTGCAGGAGAGCAGGGAATGGCCAGGTTGAGTGACCCAGCCCTTCTCCACTGCTTTGCCATGGACCTATGGGGTTGCCCAGGTTTTGGGGCATCAGCTGCACCCCCTTGTCTTTGCTGCCAGTGCATCACCACAATTTGGAGGCTGGTAAGGAACAGGATCCTTTCAAAGCCTTCCCCTTCTCATGGCTCCGGCTCTGCCTTTCACCAAAACCTCCCGGCATGACATTCCCACAATTTCTGCCCATGCTCAGTCACACACATGCCCAAGCACATGGTCAGCAGTGTGGGGACAAGGTGACACCCACCCTCCCTGAGCAGGCAGCAGCCAAGCCCCTCAGGAAAGCACATTTCAGGTCCAATTAATGCCATCCACGGCTGTGCCGGTGCTGGGCTGGGTACAAGGATATGTTTGCAGAGATAAGTGTGAGTGTAACCTGATGACACAAGTTGCCTGCTTCCAAATGTCAGGCAAAGTTCACCCAACCCATGTGAAACGAGTTAAAATTTAACAGAAATCTGCAAAGTGTTGCGTCCTAATTGAATCCATGATGTGGACGGGAAGCATGTTCAGACACATCCCAAATTTGCCTGAACCATAATATTCTTCTGGAGAAAAAAAAAAAAAAAAAGGAAAAGGAAAAAAAAAAAGTCGATTTAAAGGAGGCGGCTGCTGCTAAATATGCAAGCGCCCCCTCCTTCCCCTGCTGCAAGGAGAAAGTTCTGTCTGAAAACTTCTGAGTCATCCTGCATCGGTTTTGATGTGTCAAAATTGGTTTAAAAATTCACAGCTGAAGCAGCAGTGGGGAGAGCTGAGCCCAGGCACAGGCGGATGAATGCAAAGTGCTGCAGAGCTGAACCGCATCGGCTCCGCATCCTCAACGAGAGCCCTTAAAGCCCGACCCGGGCATTAAGGAGGAAAAAAAGGAAAAAAAAGGCTTTTTGGCTTCTTGACACTGTGATGTGGCTTTGTGTTGTTTTTCTCTTTGCTGGCTGCTAATTCTCCCTTTGTCCTGGCATGGCAGGGTGCAAACCCCTTCAAGCTTTAGAAATGGAAAGTTGTTTTGTTGGTTTTGTGCTCCCTTTCTATAGCGGGTTCAGCCCCCAAGGCCTCCCTGCCGTGGTCTTTGGGCAGCAGTGGCCAGATGTGACCAGCACAGCCCATCACAGCCCCACGTGGGGCACAAAAACCTCTCCTGAGGTTGCCCAGAGCCATCCCAGGGCCCTCTTTCCTTCCCTTTCCACGTTCCTTCATCCCAAGCCTCATCTGCCAAAAGAGCCGTGTCACAGTAAGGAGGAGGAAGCAGGAGAAATGAGCTCTGTGCTCTGGCTCACTCTGAGGTTTTTGTCTCTATCTTTTCCATTTAGGGAATTTATTACAGTAAGTGATGGATGGAATGGATTAAAAAAAGACGAGGATGGCCGTGGCAGTTGGGAGGAACTGAAGACAGCCCCTGCCTGGGCCGGCTCTGCTCACAGCATCCCCAAGGATGGAGCTGGGGCTTGGTTCTGCTTTATCCCTGCTCCTTGCCAGCACATTAAACCTGTGATCCTAAAGGTCGGTGCTCCTGGCTGCTGCACAGCCAGGCTCTCCCCTGGACACAGCAGGAGTGGAGAAAAACTGCGAGGCATGGCTGAGACCCTTGTGTGCTTTTACTCTGCAAGGGCTTTTCATAGGGGAGCTAAAAACAAATTTAGCACTTAATGCTCTGAAGAGTAAACACTTAAATACCCTATCATCTGCCCAAGTGCTTTGTTTATTATTCAGAGAAGCCAAACTGAAGCAGTTTTCCATGGAGATGTAGTACCTCCTTCAGATTAGCCAGCTTAATTAGACCCTGGTTGCAGCGTGCACTGCTCTGTGCTGATGAGAGAAAGTCAAACAGCCACTGCCAGAGGCCAAGCCCGGGCTCCAGCTCCACCTGGCACAGGGCAGGATTTTGGGAAGAGACTGGCAAAGCTGGACATCTCGAGCTCTGGTTCAAGGCTGATCAGTGGAGGTGACAGGGACAAACCCAACACTGCTGCTGGATGTGGAAAGGAGCCACCATGTGCTCCCAGTCACACCAGTCTGTCCCAGCTTCCATCTCTGAATCCCAGCAGGGACAAACCTCCTCTCTGTAAGGACTGACAACTTTAAACAAGCTATTTTTCCCTTTTATTTTGAATGAAAGTTGGATGAAAATGCCAGTTTAGGTACTAAAAACTGACAAAGGCTGCTCCTGAATAGTGGCTGCCATGACTGGTACTCCCTGAAGCATAAAATCTCCAGTCTCCCATTTACAAGCTATTAAAGCTGTTACATCCCATAATGGAGTTCCTCAGGTGAAGAAGACAAACAAGGGAAAATGCTGAAACATCACTGCAAGGCCTGACACAATAACAGACACGGCACAAGAAGGATGTGACACGGGGACACAAACAGGAGCGAAATTTATGTCACTGGAGATTACAAGGGCATCGTATATCAGCCATGGAGACGGGCTCTGAGCAGGGCTGGCCTAAGCTTTCAGGGAAAACACTCAGAAAAACAACTCCAGCCAAGAGAAAAAGCAGAGCTGGGAATCTCTGGCAGCACCTTGTGCTCGGGGAGAGTTGGAGAGTTTGGTTGGAAGGAGAGGGAGAGGCCAAAAATGACACAGTGGCATGATGTGACAGCTGAAGGTGTTGCTCAGTTATTAAAGATCCTGGGAAATGTGTGCAGAGACACCCGTGCCACGGTGTGAGGGGTTTTTCCTGGGCCAAATGGCATCACTTTGGGCATCAGTGGCTAATCGTGCTGTTTGAGCTTTGGGGCTGCTCTGATCCCTCCTGAGCCCTGCCCATCACACCCCACCACATCCCAGAGCAGCTCTTTGGTGTCTGGATGAAGCTGTGGGGAAGCCAAAAGCTGAGCAGAGCCCAGACCCCAACATCTCACAGTGTTGAAGGGAATTCTGCCCTTCCTGAGGCCAGAGATCAGGAGCAGCCTTCTATCATGGGGAAGCCCCGTTGTGAATGGCTTTAACAGCATCACTGAACCAGTCTGCAGGGGAAGGTTTTGCCCACAGCTTGTGGGATTTAGCCATTCCTATATCAACTTTCTCATGTTCATCCAAAAACCTGTAAATAAATAGCCATGAAAACTCAGGAACAGGAGAAGGGTGTTGTCCTTCAGTTGGATTTGGTGTAATGTGAGTACTTTGGACTTTGTTTAGCACTCAAATAAATTATTGGCTCCTCATCCTTCAGCTCAGAACATTGTTTTCTTGCTTTCGGTGACTATTTGCAAACACGATGTCTGCCCTGTCAGAGCACACCTTGCAACTGCTTTTGGAAGTGTCAGAAATTATTAGGAGAGGCTGGATATGGCCACTGCTGTTTCCCAGAGCATCTCAGGTTGGAAGGGATCCATAAGGATCATCAAGTCCAACTCCAGGACTGATCCATATGACCAAGAGCATCATCTGGGTGATGACCACTTCCCTGTTCCAGTGACACACCATATGCTGGGAAAGGGAGAAATCCGAAGCAATTTTTCCCATGGTCACAAGATCAACCTATGACCACAGCGTGACCTGAATATTGGGAATGTCATTTGCAGCTGGATTTCATGCTGGAAATGCCTTTACCAGCCTGCCCCAATTCCAGGGTACAAAGCAGAGATGCCTCCTGCTCCTCCTGCTGCTGTGCCTGCCAGGAAGGACGAGCCCAGGGTGGAAGAGGATTTAAGAATCCACCTAAAGGTGATGCTGCAGAAAGAGAGGAGAGAGGGTCCTGCAGGACCTGGCTGCTCAGCTGTGAGTCTACTGCAACTCCCAGCCCTCATTATTTCACTCCAAGTCAGTGCAGCAGCAGTCAGACTTCAGAGTAAGAGCTGTCCTACTTTCAAATGACTGAATGCAGCCCGTGCCTCATTCCTGTTCCAGTGCCGTGGGCCTCTCAGGTCTGGATGGTTCCTCTCCATCCTTGGGTTACATGAGCTGAAATTGGGGTTGATCTGTCTGGCCCCAGCACAGTAAATTGCCTTGCTTCCTCAGCTGGCAGCAACGTGGGGGCAAGATTGCTCCAGTGCCAGATGAACTCATCACAGGAGCATTCTGTGTCTGTCACAGGCAGGGATCAGACACTCGCAAATAAAAAATGCCTTTTCTTCTCCAGCCTCACAAAGCAGCTCTGCCTGGAGCCCAGAGGCAGCAGCAGAGCAGAGCAGAGCCCCCTTCCCTTCGCTGCTTCCTTCCTTCCCCTCACACACAGAGATATTGCATTCATTCATCTCGGGGGCCGTGCTGAGCTCGCAGCCTGACAATGCATTATGGTGATGTAGGTCTTCATTTGGTGCTGTCAGGGACTCCAACAACTGTATCCATTACCCACAGGGCCAAACAGGGCAGTTCCTCCAGCTCCTCCACCTCTGGGGGTGTCCCCTGGCTGTGTCCCACCCGTGAGGCTCCGGGAAGGAGGGCAGTGCCCGGTGCTGTGGGTGTGGGATGGGAATAGGGGGAGCCAGGAGGAGATGGATGGCCCCAAGTGCCACGAACACAATGAGGTAATTCCACCCAGCAGAGCCCCATCAATCCCCCAGCTCAGGCACGGTGTCCCCACGGCCACGGATTGCCAGGGCCATAGCCCAGGTGTGTGGCTGTCATGGAGATAAAAGAGGCTTAATTAAGACCCAATAAGCTAAGTGATTTGTTATCTCGGTGCAATATATTACTCCAGCCTATCGATCCCAGGGAAGCACAGTGTCCAAGAGCCACCGACCAGGCTGGATCCCTCCCTGGTGAATATCCACTGTGGAATTCCCACCGGAGCAGCAGTTCCTGCTGCTGGCAGAGGCCAGGAACCAGCCTGTAACATCTCCCCACTGCTGGACATACCCACAAAAATATCAGGATCAAAAATACCAAAGATATCAGGATTTGCTTTGCCCAAAGGAAGAACACAGTGAAATCTGGGAAAAGGCAGTTTCCATCCAGCATGAGCTCAGCTGTGGAATGGGAAGCCCCAAGGCCTGTCCCTGTCCCAAGCTGGGATGTCCCCGAGCAGGGAGCCAGGTCCTGGACACATGTGCCATGACCTTGGTGCTCCAGCCCAGCCAGCACCACACATCCCCTGAGCTGCTGAAACATTCTCTTCCCAGCTAGAGATCAAGCCACTTATTTTTCAAAACTTGAAGGAGGGGTGAAGGGGAGAGGGAGGGGAACCCAATTCCTTTAACATTCGAAATGTTAAACTGTTCATGGAGTTCTTTGATCTTTTGAGGTTTTGCTGCAAAGGGAACACCCTTTCCCCATTGGTTTACTGAGTCACGCTTATTACTTCAATGCAGAAATATCCTTTATGTCAAGTGTATAAATATCCAGCCCTAAGCTTCAGAAGCCTTTTCATTTTTTCTTTTTTTTTTCTGTCTGCCTTTTTTTTTTTTTTTTTTTTTTTTTTTTTTTCTTTGGAGGAGCGTGTTTCACGCTCTCCCGGAGCCGCCTGCATTCTCCCTCTCAGTCGCTTCCCAGCAGGAAAACTGGGCGCTCTGCAGGGAGCACCCAGGGCCACCCTTCTCTGCATCCTCCCCACATTTCTCGTGGGGAATTCGACAACAAAAAGCAGGAGGGAGGAAGGGAGCAGAACATCCCGCCTGGAAGTGCAGCTGTGTGAAGATCCCAGGATGCCTCTATTGCAAGGAGGCGCATCTCCCTTGGGATGCGCAAAAAACAAAATAAAGCACAGGCTGGGCTGCACGGCTCTGCCACGTTTTGTCCCGCATCTCTGGCATCCCCGGGGTTCGGAGTGGCCGCAGGTGGGGAGGAAAAGCCGCGGGCTGGCAGATCCCGGCTGGCACAGCCCGGCTGGCACAGCCCGCCTGGTACCCACGCTCCGCCCGGACCTCCCGCAGCCCCGGCTGCAGCCGAGCCGGGCCGGGCCGGGCCGGTCCTGCCCGCCTGCCCCGCGACTTGGCCCCGAGCTACGTCTGCGACTGGGCTTGTTGGAGCAGTATTGATGGCAGGCAAGCCGGAGCTTGAGCAGCGGGAGCCCCGGGAGTGTTTTTTGCCGTGGGGAAGGAGGAGGTGATGCCCTTGCGTGATCCCCCTGCGGGATGCAGGGTGCAGCACCCCCTGCTCTGCTTCAGCTTCCGAGCAGGATGTCACCTCCAGGACAGGCCATCCCCGTGTCACAGGGAATGCAAAGCGTGTTTTAAGCCATGGCACAGCTCAACAGCTCTGGACTTTCTTTTTCAAGGAAAAACCGTGAGCCTCTCTCAGACCTGGTCATGCTTAGCCAGGCAAAAGGAGGCATTCCCGACAGCCTGCCCAAAATGGGACAGCACTCCCACCCCAGCCAGCCTTGGCTGAGAGGAGACAAAGCCTTTAGGAGCCACATCCCCTTGTCCAGTTCTTGCAGTGAGCTGAGATGGATGCTCAGAACTCCATCACCACCTGTGAGGAGCACCGAGCAGACTCCTGAGCAGCTGTGTGTCCCCAAATCAGGACCCACATCAAGAGTGACAACCTGGAGAGCTGGGGCAACAACCCGAGCCCTCTCCTGACAGAGGGATGAGGGCTGGTGCTGTGTGAGAGCCCGCCCAGGGCTGTGTCTCTGCCCTGTGTCCTCCCTTCCTCTGCAGCACAGCACAGCAGGGATGCACCAGCATCACCCCCTCGTGCCACTTGGGGTCTCAGATGATTTTGCTGGAATCAGGAATGCTGGGATGGACCCTGATCCATCCCTGGCCATGCCAGGAGATGAGTGTGGGGGCTGCTCTGGCTCCTCCAAGGCTCCTAGCTAACACCCTGTGCTCCCTCTTCATCCCAGCATGGAAGTGGGTCCATGCTTTCCTTTGCCTTCCCTTTTTCCCCCTTGTTGGAGGTCACACCCCCCCCATTACATAACCAGGAGCCAGCTCTGGGCAGAGCAGGGGAAACTTGACATTCACATAACCTGCCAGGCTCTCTCCAACAGGGATTATTAAGTCATTAGAGTCTGTTAGCAAATTTTCCCAAATACTTTTTTGCTTCTTCCCAGGGGCACCTCGATGGTTAATGATCCCAAACTACAGGCTGGGCTTAAATTCACCCACTCCAGTCAAACAACCTCCAGTGATCCTCAGGGTGTGGGAGAGCTGCGGAGGGAGGGGTCAGGAGGGGACCCTTAAGAAAATTCCCTCCTAAGGATGCTGCTGTGGAGTGGCTGGCAGAGGGGAGGGGGAGAGGTGCCCACCCCAGGGAGGGGTGAGGGGGTGATCCCCATCCTCCCTCACTAACACACACCCGCTCTTCTCCTCAGCTGAGCTGGCAGCCCAGGGCAATATTTCTAACAGGCAACTGTATTGCCTAACTGGAGACAGAATAAAAAATAATCATAAAAGAACCAGTCAGGCAGGCCAGTTGAGTAGAGAGGAGATAGGTTTCACCCACCTGCAGCTGACTTGTCCTCACATTCTCAGGCTGAGCAGTGTTGCACATCAACACCCAAGGATCTGAGGCTGGTGACAGGAGACATCCCCTGGCCCCAAACCCCCGCCCAGGAGCAGCATCAGTTCAAAATCCACCCTTTAATCAGAGTATCCCTCATATTTTTGTACTTTTTGAGAAGCAAAGTCTGGAGGGAGGGTTACAACTGCAACTCAAGGTAAAGGGGAAATCTCACACAGACTCCTTTTATTTTAGACCCATGACTTTTAAAAAGAATATTATACATTTAAAAGGATTTCTGATCCATTTGGCATTTAGAAAAGCCTTCGTAATTTTTATGACTATCAGTAAAACTAGCAATAATAAAGAACTGATGGCTACCAAAGCGTGCCTCCAGGTAACTCTGAATAATTTCCAGTCGGATAAGCAGCACAGCTCTCTGATCCCCATGACCCCACAGCCTTGAAAACCCTTTGAAAAACCAGAGGAGGCCATGGTTTCCATCCCAAGCCATTTCTGGTTAATATCTGTGAGGAAGTCACCTGGGTATATCCAACAGGAGGTTCAGCATTGGCATGGGGCTGCAGAAAGCTGATTTCCCAGGCAGTATCCCACAGCTCCCAGGACAGGGGATGGAGCCTGGCAATGGATCCCCTGTCAAGAACCAGAGATCCCTCAGTGTCACCGACCCCTTCACCACTGGGCAGAGAGCAGGGAACCAGAGAGTCAAAAATTCACCTTCTTTTGCAAAGTTGCTCGTGGAAGATTTGCCACATGAGCCTGTTTGCTCCAGAAATAAATCTCCCTTTAAGGCAGGTAAATCTCAGGCAGAATCTGTAAGATACCCTAATGTGGCATTAAGCTGAAGTTAAGGTTATATTCCTCCAGGGATGCCAGATGGGATTTGCTTTCCTTGAAGACAGGACACATATTTTAACTTTAATGGGTTGATGGAGCCCCTTTTATCTTGTAAATATGAATGAGGAAGGGGGAGCTGTTAAATAAATGGAGGGGTTTTACCTGAACCTTTCTCCCTGTCATTGGCTTGGACTGTGCTAAAGACCTTTGTTTTCTCAGTGGAAAACTCGCTCAATCATTCAGAAAGGGAACTAAATGCCTTTTGAGAACATAACCTTTATTTTCTAGATAAATGGTTCACTCAGAGCAATTTGCATGTGGGAAGCTGGTATATGGCACAGGGAAAAAAGATTATATTTAAAACCCAATAGCAATGTAGGTCATGATACAAACATCTACTGCTGAGATGACTTCTCTGGGGCTGGAGTTAGGGAGCTCAAGGCAAAGTGGAAGGATGGGGAGGGTTTGTGAGCAGCTCTGCTTGGGGCTGAGTGGGTACCTGGAGGAGTGAACTGATCTGATCCATAGTGGTCCAGATAAAAGGGGCTGGGCCCTGGGAAGATGCAGTGAACCAGATGAGAAACTCTGCACATGGTTCCCACCACCCAATCCTGCTCTGCAGCCTTGTGCCCGAGGCTGGCCTTGCAAACCCATCCCAGCCCCTCTCTCCTTCCAGAACTGATACCCCCAGAGTGTCCCATTCCCTGGAGCTGTCACACTGACCCCAGTGACACTTGGCCACCTCTGCCCAGGCACAATTCCCACAGCAAAGCCAACCGAGGGAGCTGCTGCTGCCACACCAATAGGGAGGGACAAACCAGCATTCAAACCATTGACTCCTGCTGGCTCATCTTCCTCCAGCAGCAGGTTTCCCTAAATTCTCCAAATCAGTTCACCCCAAAACGTCTCAAAAGTTCCAAATCCCTAATCCAACCTAGAAACAACCCCCAGATTTCCATAGCTCGGGCTGGGAACTACAACCCTGCTGTCTAAAGGGAGGAAGGACCCTGTGGGGTTGCAGGTTGTGCCCGTGCCGTGGTGTGGAGGAGGCAGAGCCTGGGAAAGGCGCCGGGAGCAGCTGCAGCAGAGCCCGGTGCCAAGCCCGGCTGCTCGTTAATGAGGGCAACATGTTGCCTCTTGTACACACCTCCAAAGACGCTGCATTAGCTTGATAAGTATTTAACACTTGGCACAGCGGGAAATTTCCACTTAGCATCCAGCAGAGCTGAGCAGCAGGGAGGGAAAGGTGGCACAGGCAGGGCAGGAGGTGGCACAGCCCTGGGCATCCAGCCTTGCCCTGCTGGGACAGCATCAGGCAGGAGCTGAGGGGTTTGGGGGCTCTGCCATCACACTGGGACTCTGCTCTGGGTTTAATCCACCCCTCTCCTGGGGGTTGTGGCTGCTCGTGCCTGTCTTTGAGAGGCTTTTTGGAGAGTGCTGGCCGTGACAAACCCGCTGTGCTGCACACATTGTGCCGGGGTGCAGGTACCGTGCAAACACACTGCCAGGGCCAATGTGCTGCTGCCTGCCAGACATCTTCATCCCCACAGCTGCCTTCCTGCAGGGGGGCTGCAGGAAAAAGGGCCAGGCTCAGCTCCTGGGACGGCAGGATATCCCCAGAGCTGAGGGAAACTCAGCTGGGACCCAGCCAGCCTGCAGAAAAACAATCCTTGCTGCAAAAATCACCTTTTGCAAGCACAATTCCCTCCAGAGTGGGCAGGGATGAGGGTGATCAGACTCTCTCCAGCCACACATAAATTGGGGTGGGGGAGCTGGTCCCACTCCATTGGGCACTGCCTGAGCCTTACAAAGGGCCAGGCAGCAGCCCAGCCTCCTCTTTCCACTACCAGGTTCCATTAGTTTTTTCCATATGTTTCAGTGCAGATAAATCTTTTGTCTGAATCGAAATCAGTAATTATGAGTCAGTGTTAGCACACAGCAGGTGAGTCAGGCACAGAGGCATTTTTGCCTCATACCCTCGAGGTCTAAGACACATCTCTCTCCTGAGCCTCCCGTGTGTGGTCTTTGTTCAGGGCTTTCACAAACTTCATGGGCAGCCCCCAGCCAGAGCTGCCACCTCCTCCTCAAATCCTCAGGGTGGGAAAGCACCCTCAGCACCTGGGAAATGCACAGGTGGTCCCTGCTCACTCCATGCCCTGCTCACTCGTGTTCAGCTCTGGCAGGACCTGGCTGGGTAGAGGGGATGTTTTATTGATGGGTGTGGCTGCTCGGAGATTTGTCTCCCTGCTCCCTTTGATCCCCCAACTCATCTCCTCACCCCATCTCCTCTCCTCACACCCCCGTGGAGTTCAGCCCCATCCTTCCCTGCACTGTGGCACTTCATCCTCCCACACCAGGGCTACGGAAAAAGGATCAAACCCTGAGGTGTGGTGGGCTGGGGTTGGTTTTGGTCACCCAGGTGCAAGGAAGGAGCTCCAAGCCCACAGCCACCCTGGAGAGCCCATCCCAAAAGCTTTAAAGATGTGTGGGCAGAGCAGTACATGGCCTGAATCCTGCATCTCTGCAAGGGCCACAGCGTTAATGTCACCAGGGTGAGACTCACTCACGGCTCTTCTGCTCCCTGAGAGTGGAACTTCTTTAGGGGCTTTGTCCTAAAAAGACAGGAAGCTCATGGCCCCAAAAGTTATTAGGAGAG
This sequence comes from Sturnus vulgaris, assembly GCF_052056855.1. Lineage (NCBI taxonomy): Eukaryota > Metazoa > Chordata > Aves > Passeriformes > Sturnidae > Sturnus > Sturnus vulgaris. The sequence goes on from NC_142264.1 coordinate 3,306,705, forward strand.
AGAACACAGTCCAAGGTATGCCCACATCCAGCATGATCATCTAAACTCCATTTAATTTAGAGGTGCCACAAGAAAGTAACAACACCCTGACAGTGCCACGAGCCAGCACCGCACACGCAGGGGAGGGACAACATCCCCACACTCCTTTTTGGAACCACAGCAGAGATAAAAACCCCACTGGCATGACCTAGGAAGGAGCTGTCAGTCCCCACCTCTGGGCAGAGATTAGCCCAGCGAGCTGTGTTTGCTTTCTTTGCCTTAAAGCACACACAAAAAAACCCCAACAAAACAGACTTTGTTTACTGCCCGTCCTAAACCGCTTAGGCAGGGGGAGATGAGCTGAAAGCTTAGACACGCTGCAGAGCTCCAGCCAGCTGTGGTTTCCAATAGCTGAGTTAGGCACCTCTGAAACCCGAGGTTTATTAATGAAGGTGCCTGCTGAGCCATAACGAGCTGTTGTAATTACCTCGGCCGCAGCATGCCCGTGGCCGGACAGGACAGCACAGCCACCAGCGCCCAGCTGAGTGGCCACAGCATCTTGGGCAGCTGAGGAAATAGCTGAAGGTCATTCCCCACACTGACAGGCTCTGGTGGATGGCTGGGGAGAGATAAAAAAACCACTGAGGTCACCTCGATAAGGGATGAAAATGCTCCAGAGGTGAGGAATAATTACGTGTGAAGGGCGATGTTTCCCTCCCAATGACAAACTCCTCATCAGAGCCCTCCAGAGCCGAGGATGCTCCACTGAGGGACCAACCACAGCCGGGCAGCACCGAGTTGTGTCTCTGTGGGGTGAGCACTGGGCTGGAGAACCTTTCCCTGCAGCCCAGATGGTCCCTTCCCAGTTCAAACCAGTGCAAGGAGCAGAAAGGAGGGGTGTTCTTATGGCAATTCCATAGGTTGATCCCAACACCCAACCCCACTGGTCACCTGTGGAGGAGCTCTTGGATGCTCAGCAAATGATGCTGGGCTTAGGTAGGAGCAGCTTAAACTGCAGTGAGCCCAGAGGCCCCAGCAGAGGGAATGGAAAAGTCATCTGGCTGAGGACCGGTGAAGCATCAACACCAAACCAGCAGGTTGATGGAGACCAGGAAGATCAAGGAGGACAAATCCCAGCATCCAGGAGGGGTGACAAAGCAGGGGGACCAGGTGACCCTCCCCAGTTGGGGCACAGACCCATCCTCCTCCTTCTCCTCCTGCCCTGTTCCCCAGGGCACAGCCCTGCTGATGGAAGTCAGCACCTCGCCCAGCAAACACTCTCTGGGAGCTTTTCACACCTGGTTTAGCCTCTTGAAGTTTCACACCAGTGAAGAGCTGTGACCTCAGGAAGGGAGGGTATCAGCTAGATTTCCCAAATATCAGCAAATCGTGTGAGAGAAAGAGATATGCTAAGGGGGCAGACTGCTCAAACCATTACCATCCTTCTTAGTACCACTTAGCTGAACCGTTAAAAAGATCCAGGGCTCCCAAAGACAATTAAGCTCAAGGGAAGCCATAAATCTCAATAAACATCAAGCCAAGTTTTCTTCACTGCTTGAAACAACAGATATAATTTCATTGGTTACTGAGCTCATGCTCCCAAAGGGATTTCAGATAAAAAGCCACTTATTCAAAACACCAAACCCAGGCTTCTCCTGTCTCTCAGGCTACCGAGGGGTCAGATTTCCCAGCATGGGAACATGTGCCCCGCGGTCTGCAGAGGTGGAGCCTGGCTGCAGCAAACCTTTGCAGATTTATGATGTCTGTGGCACGGCGCTGTGACCTGCCACCAAGGTCAGGCACCTGCCTGGGGAGGTGGCTGATCCCAATGGGAGGCAGGAGGGGACCTGGATGCTGGGCACAGCCCTCCATCCTCTGCTGAGCTCGGCAGGACATGGGGCTGGTGGAGTTGGACGCCTGCTCTGGGACCCCAGGGACCAAAGTCACGCACAGCCAAGGTTGTGGGAGGCATTTTCTGTATCTTCCATCCCTGCCTCATTATCTCTGAGGTACTTGAGGAGCCCAAAAGGGTGGCACAGAGCACAGCAGCTCTCCAGGCTGCCCCGGGAGCCTCCTGGCACTTTGCCCTTGTGCCGTTTATCCAGCCTCTCTCACGCATGTGTGGAGATCAGAGTGAAAGCCATGCCAAGGCAGCACATGCCAGCCTCAAGTCCTCACTCCAGGGTTTTTTCCTGGCAGGTTCTGTGCTCAACAGGGCTGGTGCCTCAGTTTTGACAGCTCTCTGCAAGGTCATTCCATCCGCCAAGTGCTGCTTCCTTGTGCTTTGATTTAAGTTCTGGCATGCTCCTTGTATTGATTTCTCTCAGATGTATTTTATGGGGAATAAGCACTCAAACCAGGAGGCCAAGACCTCCTGCATTGTGCACGGCATAGTAATGGATGAGCTCCTTCTCACACTCCCTCCCTCCCCTTGTCCCCAGTTCTCTCACCTTTTATTTAATCCACTTGCAAATGCAGTGGGGTGAAGGACAGAAAATGCACAAACACAAGAAGTGTCCCTGCTTTGGGTCTTCCCTGGGAGAGCCAAGCAGGAGATGCCTTTGGGATGAGAGTAGAAAGACTTCTCCCAGTTTCTAGCAGGAGTTTCAGCTGCAAAAGCACTTCCCTAGTTGAGACTGTCTGTGGGATCTCCTTGACCACTGGGCATAAAGAACTCAGCCTTGTCATTATTTAGAACCTAAAAGCTGCAGGTGGTAGAACCAACTCAAACCTCAACATTTCTCCCCAAGAGAAACCATCTTTACCACCAGAAATGCCCTGGTGGGATGGCAGGGAGTGTGTCCTCATATCTGTTCTGCTGTCTGTGCAGACTATCCAGGGCCAAACATTCCAAGGAAGGCTTTTCTGCCAGCTGAAAATCTCCTGAGCTCAGCAGAGGTGGAGACACACACAATCCTGGGGGACAGCCTGAGCTGTCCAGGTTTCCAGCCCAGTGGTTTAGCAGCATCCAAGATGTGCACTCTGAGTTTACTGCATCCAGCACTGCTGGAAATGACCTTGGCAGTGCTGGTGTCCTGGTTAAACCCCAGCCTTAGGTGAGACCTGAAAATCACCACCAGAAACAGCAGAGCATTTCAAGGGACAAATTGCAGCAGACTCAAGAAATGGGTTTTCCCTATTTTAGTAAACAAACTACTTGGGATCCCTATTGCCAGCATCAGGTTTCCCAAAATCCTGAATCCAGGCAGCTGAAATGATGACATTGCTGAAGACGTGAGGACTCCAGAATTCCCATTCAATCTATTTTCCTCTGATGACACAAGCCCAAGGAGTCAGGATTTGGAAGGCAGCCCTTGTTCTGTCCACTGGAGGAATAAAAACATGGTTATTGTTTTTCTCAGTGAACTGCAAAGCCTGTTTTTAAGTGAAACCTGAGCTTCCTGTCTCATCACGTGCTTCCAGGAGCTCGAGCTTTAGGAAAACCAAATACTTTCAAACTCTGGATAAAACCATTAGAGTTGCTTAATTTCCTTTATGTCCATCTGTTTCAGTTCAGCTCAGTTGCTTCTGTCCCAGACAAGACATTTGGCTCTTCTAAATAAATCTTATAGCCCATTTGGATTAAAGACTTTCTGATGCAGCCTCTGCATATAATCCCTCTGATTTGCATCTCAAAGAAATCGAGTTAAAACCGAGTAAGAACCATACACGGAGTGCTTGGAATTGCTGGGGTATGTGAAGCACTCACGAGGTCCCATATGGATAATGGTGCTTTTGTTTGGAATTTATCATGAGCTCCTGCGTTTCCCCTGGCTGTGGTCGCACCAGGCACACTCCGGGGCTTTCGAAGCAGGCAGGGTGAGAATATAATTGACTGGTTTTGCTGTTGTCCAAGTCTTACACCCCAGAAACCGAGAACGCTGCGGGGAAAGTGAGAGACGCGCTTGGAGAGTGCGGGGCGGCAGATGCCACCACGGGGACAGCGGAGGATGGATGGATGAACGACAAATCCCCCTTCGAGCTCCGGGATTATTCCGTCCGTGATCTCCAAGAGGTGTTTTTGACATCGAGGGAGAGCCCAGAGCTTTTCCCCGTGCTGGAGCGCATCTCTCACCCCGCAGGCAGCGCTCGCAGGGGTCCGTGCGCTGCTGTCGCGCTGTCCCCACTGTCCCCAGCCTGCTCAGCCGGCGTTATCTTTTTTTTTTTTTTTTTTTTTTTTTTTTTTTTTTTTTTTTTTTGGAGCAGCAGAGCTGGGTCACGGGATGCCGGGGTGCTATTCCTGGCGGTGACGCAGCCGCTTTCCTGCCCAGGCAAATGCTTTTCCCCTTTCCGTGTCCCAGGGTACCTGTCTGTGACACATGCCTTGCGAAACGCTCCGAGATTCCCCAGATAAGAGGCTCCGTTCGAGCCTCGCTGCTGCAGTAATTCTGGCAGCAGCCCAAGCGCTCCCTCGCTGCTGTCCCACTGATTCCTCTCAGCAGCGTTTGAAAAGCTCGAGGTGTTTGTGCCTCTGAGGCGTGGGAACAGCTGCTTCCCTCTTTTTAACCTTCGCAGCGGTAAAATCCTGGGGAAAAAAAATTCAAAAGGAAAACTTACATAACTCTAAAAAAAAAAAATAATTTAAGCAAAGCTTTGCTGCATCACCAGTGCTGCCCATGGCAGAGCTGTGCTCTAAATGGATTTAAGGGAGCGATTCAAGACCCTGTCACAGCCTCCTTCAGTGATATAATTACAAGAGGAACGGACATGGTTGCATTGACAAACTCCAAACCTCCTCCCAAAGATCCCAAGATTATCAACTCCTTGGGACAGGGGGAAACTGAGTCACAGAGCAGGGAGGTGGTTTGGGTATCAGCCCTGCAGGGTTACTGCACAGGATCAGATCCTCAGCAGGACACAGGCAGGAATCCCTTCGCTAGGGCAAAGCAGACACCCACGCTGCTAATAATGATAATAATTAATTACAAGGACTGAGCAGAACTGCCCCAGCCTGAACCTTTACCCAGAAAAACCTCATTTTCTCTGGATGAGAAGAGCCTCACTTGTTTACCAATGAGGAACAGGGGGGAAAGCTGAGCTGGACCCAGCCCAGACCATCACCCCCTCCCCTCTGCCACAGCCCCAGAGCCATCACAGGGCCATTAAAATCCAAATTCATTTCCACGGCTGAAACCAACTGCCCGTAATACAGAATCTGCTGCAGCTGTGGTTCAGTGTGGCACCTGAGAGCTGGGAGGTTAATGACACAGGGCTGTCAGCAGCCTTAATTATATTCCCATTTTTCCAGCCCCTGATTAGCTTTAGAGCTCATCTGGTGTCAGAAATTTGGTGCCTAAGCTTTGACAAAAGTGTTTCATTATTACTTAATAAACGGGCAGAGAGGGAGGGCATGTCTTTAAGCTCTGGCTTGTAAAAGCTTCCTCTTTTTTTTTTAATTTAACCTCCCAAGAGCTTCCTTACCTCAGCCATTTGGGCTGACCCCATTCTCAGTGCCCAGCCAAGAGCCCCCCACATTGCTGGGACCCCCAAACCTGTCTCAAATTCCCCCATAAATGTGCTCTGTTCAGCTGGGAGCCTGCTGCTCTCTGGCTGCTGATGGCCAATTAATAAGAATCATTTATTACTGTTCTATCACCCCTAAAATGAGCCAGGTGTTTGCAGGGAAAAATAATAAAATAAAAGGAGGTTTAAAAACAATAATAATAAAAGCACAAGCTTCGAATCAAAAGATCCACACGGCTTAAAACCTAAAGCAGAGCTGAGGTTCTTCCTGAGATTCAATTTCCTCCAGCTCTTAGTGAAGTTAATTAGCTTGAATATTAATAGAAGTGGTGAGAAGGAGCCTGGTATCTTTTAGCTCCTTCTCTAAAATCACAGTGAGCTCCACCACAAACCTCGCTGGGACCAACAGCTGCCCAGCAGCTCCCTGTCCTTGCTCAGACCCCAAAGGCAGCTTGGTACCCGATTCCCAATGAATTCCCCCCAGATTTTTTTTCACCTTTCAGTGTTTGTCTTTTTTATCCTTTTGCAGGAAATTCCTGGAGTGGAAATTTGAGCAAATAATCACAAAATACTGGGCTTGTGCACAGGACTGAAATCACTGGTGCTGCCTGGAGGAGGTTTTTAAAGCCAAGGGTGGCTCTTTAGCATCATGAGCTCGATGTTCCCTCCCACCTGGCCTGACAGTCAATCCCTTAAATCCCTCCTGTGTTTTGAACAGCTCTAACAACACTTCCCCCGTTCCTGTGAGGATGACAGGGGCCTGCCCAGAGGAGCAGCACATGGGGTAAGGTTTATGGTGCTGGTCTCTCTCTGGCCTTGGCCACGTTCATGGCAGTTGCCTGAGATGAAGGACGCTCTCAATGACTTTATCCTTGACCTCTGATCAGTCAGAAACCACGGAAGTTTCCAGCACCTCCAACCACTTAATGTTTAACTTCTGCTGTAGCTTCTGGATGGAGATACTGATACAATTTTGGCTTTGCAAAGGCAACTGGGCTGGAAGGAGCTGGCTGCAAATTAGCAGGACCGTTCTCACCCTGGTTCTTGGCCTTTTAATTGCCAGGCAGAGTGACATGAGACACTCACTGCAAAAAGCTGCAACCACATGAAATTCTCCTCGTTTGAGGTTTGGTTCCAGCGGAGCAGCCAGTGATAGAAACCAGGTTGATATTAACGGAGCCACTTCCAGTGTCTCCAGTGGTGACAGCACTGGAAGTTTGGCTCAGAAGATTTCCAGAGGCTGGAGGTGGGCAGGGAGCAACCACAGCATTCAGTGAATGGCCTCAGCTCAGCACAGAGCTGTGGTGTGGGATATTTTTGGCACAGTCCCACCACTGTGTCTGATGTTCCTGTCATTTGAGTGTTTAAAACAGGCCCCATCAGAAAGGGACCATGGGGACATTGGTGACTTTGCATGTCCAGCTTGTAAATTATTCCCGTGCCCAAGAGCACCTGAAACTATTGGAAAGATTATACCTCCTTCCTTTTCCCATCTGCATGAAAAAAATATTATTTGGGAGGGAAAATCAGCTGGAATAGGAATGGTTTTCCATCAGTGAGCAGAGCTGAGGTGGTCTCGTGATGGCTGAGGTGGACATTCTCTCTGAATGGAGAATGACTTTGGTCCAGCTGCCTCCCAGCAAGGCACCAGTAACACCAGTAAAACCAGTAACAAACAGCAGCCCTGTCCCCACGCCATTTGCAGAGCTGGTAACGAAGGGCAAACACCAAACACTCATTGCATGGAACCCACCCAGGCTAATAACAGTATTAATTACAGCACACAGCCCCTTCTTCCCACTGTAAATCTCTATTAGCAATAAACTGGAAGGGTCATAAAAGGGAGTTTACAATGAACCCACCAGGCAATATGTGCCTGAATCCTTGGCTTTGTTGCAGCTGGCAATAAAGCCGTCTTTTATTAGAGCACATACCCTGCCCTGGAGATAACGTACAGGGCCCAGGACTCCTCGAAGAAATGATGCAAAGCTGTTTTGTTGCACTTTGATTTGCTGCAGAGCAGTGTGGAGGTGGGAAAAGCTGAGGGTAACAGGCTGCTGTTCCCTCATCCCAGCCTGACACTGAATCACCAGAGCAGCGACAGCCTTGGTAATTCTACATCGTAAATGTTCCCCTGCCCTGCGGGGGGGGGAAACTCGAGGAAACAGGGGGAAAAAATTAAAAAAAAAAAAAATTAAAAAAAAAAACAAACAAAAAACAAACAAAAAAAAAACCCCAAAAAAAACTTGGAGGTAAATGAAGAAACACGTGGAAATATTTGGTGTAAGAAAGGAGTAGCAAACGGTTGTGGTGGTGTCATGGGCAGGCGTTAATGTTTAAGCTTCTGTTTTTGTTTATAAAAGTTGGGAGCAGATAGTGCTGAATATCTTAGAAATAGGCACAGATCCATCCAGGGGCACGAGGGCCAGGCCTGGAAGAGATTTGCTGGCTTCAAAGTCCTAGGCAGGCTGGTTCCAACAGAGGAAAAATATTTAAAAATAAGGGGGAAAAAAAAAAAAAAAGCAAAATTTGATATTTGCAACTTGTGGAACATGAAAGAAGTGCCCAGACCAGCACAGAAAATATCTCCCTCTCTCTGCTTGCCTCTCCAGCAAGTACAAAACTGGACTTTGATGCTCTTTGTAGGTCCCTTCCAACTCAGGCTGTTCTGTGATTCTGGGAAAGTTGGCTTTGCTGAAGGACAAACCCCAGCACTGACAGGACCACTGCCAGAATCACTGGACAGCCCAGGGCTGCCCCTCTCCCCACTCCTGTCCCAACATGGGACAAGCCCTGAAATGGGGACCTGGATCCTCTGGGCTTACAAGACTCTTTAAAAGGCACCAACACTCATTAATTTAAGCTCAGTGGAAGGTGCTGTAGACACCAGTGTGAAATCACCAGTTTTATTTAGCTCGCTGCTCAGGTAGGATTGTTCTGAAGTGCAGATCAGCCCTGTTCTCTTATATATCTTGCAGTCTTAAAAGTAACAATTCTGTCACCTCTAGAGCCATTTCTCTGCTGTTTGCAGCCTTACTGGTGCTTCAGTGTTTAGCTGGAGGGCTTCATCTCCTTCAGACAGCCACCTGTCAATTATCCATGCCCTCCATAAATAAAATAAACGGCTGGTGGCTTTTGTTGTACCCATAAAAAGTCGTTCTCCCTCTGTGTTTGCAGTAAAGCTGGTGGCACTGTGCTAGAACAGATTTTTCCAGGGAGTTTAATACCTGGCTCCAGCACTGTGGTTTGGACTTTCTTTCAAGCTGAAATTCAACCACATCCCTTCACACTGCTGCCTTTATGCTGCTCTGAGGTGTGTTTCCATTCTTGTAAACACTCACAGTTTTGGGGCTGCTCAGAGAAGTGTTCCAGAACAGGCTGGACAGGGCTTGGAGCAACCTGGGACAGTGGGAGGTGTCCCTGCCCATGGCACAGGGTGGAATGGGGTGAGTTTTAAGGTCTCTTCCAACCCAAACCATTCTGGGATTTTATGTCTGCTGTCCTGGACAATGGTGAGACCCCATCGTGGTTGTCAGATGAACAGGACAAGTGCTCTCCTCACTGTGGCCTTTTTAAAATTATCTTCTTCTTCTTCCTGCTCCAGACCTGGCATCCTCAGAGAAAACTCTCATCCCACTTCTCCTGCACTCTTCCCTTCCCAGGTTAGAGCTTTTCCCAGCTGGGTTTGCAGGCCAGACACACTCTTAAAGTCAAGGGGAGAAAAATAACACGCTGGAAGCGCTGGAGCCCTGGGCCTGGCTTTTTAAAGATGAATATTCCGCAGAGAAATTACTCATTGTTTTTTGTGGCTCTTTTACAGAGACAGAGAAAGAAAAGAAACTGATGTAATAGGAGATATTAGCCAAGACATCTGACTAAGGCACCTCACTCCCCATCCACCACATCCAGCCTGCTTGGAACTTCTGCTGCCAGCCCCAGCCTGGGCTCTGCTCCTGCTGCCTGATGGGGCACAAAAGGGGCTGGACATCAATTTTTGGGTGAGTCTGCAAGAGTCACCCCAAAATCAACCTCTGAACCCACCCCACAGGGGAAGCAGAGGAAGCTGGGGAGCAGCACCAGGCTTGGAAGGGACTTTGTCTCTCTGCTGGGCTCTTTGCCACCAGGCTGTCCTTCCCTGTGCTACCGAGAGTGCTGGGCAGCCAGCAAGGCCACAGCTCCTGAGTCATCCCCATGCAGCCCTCCCCAGCTCCAGCTCCCATCCATGCCCATGAGACACACATGGGAAGGGACATTTTATATATATATATATATATATATATGTATTTTTACTGCAGCTGGTGGCCCTGTTCCTGAGGACAGAGGAATTATTATTATTACCTGCTGCTTTCGTGCTATAATAAAGAGCATGTGTTGTATCCTGCATAAATTCAGCTCCTGAGCTGATGAGAGAGGAGATTTTTCCCCTTCTCTGCCCTGGATTGTGCAGAGGAGAGCTCACATTTATCCAGCAAGGAGTGGGAAGGGATGGCTGGGTGAGAAGTGGGAGCAAGGCACACATGTGCACACACAGGGACACATGGCCCGTGCATCCTGAGCCAGAGAAATGCTCCAGCTCTCTAAATCTACCCAGCAATCCCGCACTAATCTGCTCAGTCCAAGTCCCAAATATAACTCAGGGACAATAAATAAACTAACAGGAGTTAAATAAGTTCAGCTTCTTAACCTTTGCACGGATCAATCCCCGTGTTATTTCATTTTTCCCTTGTTTCTCTCTGTCCCCATGTCATGTTCCCTGCTTTCCCCTCCCTGTTGACTCCGGGGACAGCAGGGTACAGCAGCCAGGTGAGCTGGAAGCACAGGGGGAAGACCCAGATCTGTGAAAAAATTAAATCACCAACCACTTCCTTTCTGAAACCTGAGGCTGTTGCTTCCCGCTCTGCATCCCAGATCTCAAGAGGTTCAATCTCCAGGGGGATTGACACCCTCAGGGTGCAGGAGTTTAAAAATCCTGGCTTAAAAAGCTCTGGCTGTGTCTCCTGCTTATAAATCCTACTCTGCCAGTCAGGAGTGAGATGGTCCATGGATTTGAGATCTGTAAAATACCTGGTCCAACATGTGCTGGAAGAGAGTTTACCACATCTTCCATCATGACTCATGTGCTGCTGTGCCACAAACTCATGGGGAAAGTATGATGCTGGTACCCAGCAAATGGCACCTGGACAGTCCCAGCTGCACTGCTCAGCACATCCTCCTGCTTTATTACCCATCCCAGTAGGAATAAGTCTTTCCTCCTAGCTGGACTTGCTGTTTCCTCAATAATGATGAGCCTTGCTGCTCTGCCATCTGCACAGGCCACCATTTTTTAGGTCTTTTTCGAGGTGGTCAGGACAACCACCATGCTGCTTTGCCAAAATCCTGGGAGGGTTTTTTTTACTCTGAGCTGGGAAAAAGAAGATGTTTTCCAGACTCCCGCCCTCAGAGGATGAGTCGGAGGAAATTAGCAATGATGCACCAGTGAAAAAAAATCAAATTGTTCGAGCAAGTTCAAAGCTGAGCCAGTCTGGAGACATCTGCACACCACATGCCAGGAGCAGTGAAACACCAATAAATCCCTGCAGGATGGCACCGAGGGAAGGAAGCTTGAGCTGCTCAACCCAACTCCTGCTCTCCCAGTGCTTCTGTTCTGAGGTGTCTGAAGGGACTCAGTGGGAAGGAGAGAGAGTTGAGAGAAGTGAGGGAAGAATAACAATTTTGGGGGAAAATGTTGAGTTACCTGTGTTCATAGAATCTCAGACTGGTTTGGGTTGGAAGGGACCTGAAAGATCTCATTCCAACCCCCTGCCCACTATTCCAGGTTGCTCCAAGTCCAATCCAACCCGGCCCTGGACACTTCCAGGGATCCAGGGGCAGCCACAGCTTCTCTGGGCAACTCCTCACAGTTACCTTCATTTTGGATGTGGTCATTGCTCCAGTTTCCAGAATGAGATGACCACTGAAGTCTATTTTCTGATTGAAACCCAAAATCGTTAGGCCAAATCTAAAGAAAACCTTTCTAAAATTGGAAGGCTATCATGAATTGAAACGACAGAGAAAAATGGAGGAGAGAGTCCAATTTTATTTCTGGAGAAAAGGCTGGTTTTAAAATAAAAATAAAAGAACCTTGCCAGGTGAAAAAATGTCCATCCCTTCACCAGAGATCAGTAACTCCACAGGATCAGGCGCTCAGGCCAGCTGACCTGTGGCTGTTTGCAAAGGGCTTTCACTCTGCCCACGGAGCTCAGAGTAAAAAACTTGACAGTGTTCAAAGAAAAGTGAGTAAACAACCCAAAATCAAAGGTTCAGGAGTTCCTCATCTAAATAACCTCAAGATCATGCACAGTGGAAGAGGAGGTGTCAGTGCAAGTGGGAAAATCCCACTGTACCTGAGCAACACGGGAGCTTTGCCATCATCTCCAACAAAGGCAGGAATTATTCACTGTGTTTTTCTGAACTTCTGTGTCATCCTCAACTGCATCCCTCTGGATTTTGTGGTTGAGGAAACGCCAGGCCTGGAGCAAGGCAGTTGCAGGAAAACTTTAGGTCCAGATTTAGTAAGCACAAATATCCCCTTGTGAAAATCCACGTCAGTGTGATGGGTGGATTCTTCCACCTTCTCCAGGCTGGGATGACAGGAATGCTGTGCTGGGAATTCCCACACTGGCAGGTGCCACATTTCATCCCCAGTGCCCACAAACTGATGAAGCCCCATCTCCCCACCCAGCTCCAGCCATTCCATGGCCCCACAGCTGACATTGCCTTCTCCAAGGAAAAATTAGGGTCAAGCATAATTTGAACACCATGACCAGCCCCATGGTCCTTATATATGAAAAGAGCTCCTGCTCTTCAGGCACAGAAATTCAAATAAATCAAAATCTGCTCTCAGCATCTGAAATATCCATCAGTTGTAGAGAAAGGAGGCAGAGGGAAGGAGCAGGGTTAGGGCTGGCCCACAGCAGAGGAAGAGACGTGAGAACAGAGCCTGGTGCCTGCCCTTCCTCTGAGAGAGGAGTTTCACACAGACCTGAAACCAGATTGTCAGAGCAGGGATTTTGCAGAAGTGCTCCAGCACTGGGGAACTCCCATGGGGATGCTCGAGACCAGACTTTCCTAAAGTGCTCACCTGATCTGCTGTGCTTTTTGGAAAGTCTGACATGCAGAGCAGATAGCTCTAGACACTGCTGTCTCATATAGGTATGGCTGACTCAGATAAATATATAAATATATGTGTGAGTGGCTTAACACACTTCCCTTTCTTCTTCCCCTCTCCCCCCAAGTTTTGCATGTCTGAAGCTGTTTCAGATAAAAGATACTCAAAAATGAAAATGCATTTGGGATGTCTGGGAACTAACGAATTCAGACTCAGAAAACCAGACGGGGTTAGAGCCCAAAAATCCCTGTCTCCTGCCAGGAATCTCAACCCACTGCTCACTGCAGGTTGAGGCTCCGTGTGCTAGGCAGCAGCCAGGGATTTTTCCAAAGTGTATTCCATCAGCAGTAATGGGTCTTTCCTCATAAGCTCTGTTTTCATAGTAAATCTTCAGTCTTACATTGCATTACAGAGTTCAGCTGCCGCTAATCCTTAAAAACAATTCATTTCCAACTGCAAAGTGCAATAAAGAAAGGATAATCACTATTAATATTAGTTATTGTTATTGATTTCAGCTTTAAAGAATTGATTTTCAGTCCTGGCTGCATTTATGAGTCTCTTTGCTGAAGATGCATATACAGGGCCCACCACTATTTTTAGATCCTTGCCCCAGCTCCAGGAGGAAGAGGAGGGAGAAGACAAGGGAGAGACCTCGTGGGGAAGATCCTGATGGGTGAGGGAGGGCACACATGGAGGAGAACACAGAGATTAAAAGGAAAGCTATCAGTGCTTTCTTCCAGCGAGGTCCTGCAATACCAGTGAGCCCTCCCAGTCCTTCACAAGCCATAAATTCAGTTTTTACCCCTTGCCAGTGAGTCTTGCTTTGCCTGGAGTTCTCCTGCCTGACTCTACCCACAGTTTGATTGCTAAATATAATATCAAAATGTAAATACATTTTTTTTAGTGGAGGTGACCCTTTCCTCTGGGGATGCTCAGCATCCTCCATTGAGCAAATCTGAGTGACTGCCCCAAAACAGGCAATGATCCCGGGATGGGATGGGAATTCCTGGAGGATAATCTGGGCAGGAGCTCAGGGATGGGATGAGGATGGGCAGGTGGGAAATATTTTGCCACTTGTGGTTGAAGCAGATGCCCAGGAGGGGATGCTGAGAAGAGAGAGTAAAGTTTCAGTTCCTTGTTTTGAAGGCAAGAAGGGGGTTGGGTTTTTTGAATCAACATTTTGCTTCAAAAAGTCACTGAAGTTCTGTCTCAAGGGCATAAAAATATTGAGAACCTCAAAAGCAGAAGGAAGGGGGTTGGTTTTTTAGGCCACCAAAATGTTTCAGTGAGCTTGGACTGAAAACGTTTCCAACATATTGCTTGGGAAGAAATTTTGGAAAATTTTTGAAATTCCAGTCTGCAGCAAACGCTCTTTTCCCCCAGTTGTTTGGAAATGGCAGTATACATTAAAAAATTCCATATATAGCTCTATTTTCTGTGAGCTTTAAAAGCTCTCCCTCTAGATAGTTTGAATATAATCTGGTGAGGATGTGGGAATGAAACTGGGATAAAAACCCTTAGCCAAGCCTGCGAAATAATTAAATGAGCGTTTAACCAAGATCATTATTTTCCACAGTTTTATTTATATGCAAGATTGGATACAATGGTCTGGAATATTGTTCCACACTATTACTGTGCTATAAATTATTCGAGCAAAGCACAGCAAGGCTTCATAATGCAATATATTTTTATAGTGCCATAAAGTAATTACGCACCAGACAACAAAATCCTACAGAAGTGACATATTTTATGCTTAAATTATAATTACATTAAAAGCGTCTCTTCCATTTGATGTTTATGGAGCACACACAACGGCTGTCGGAGGCCTGGGAACAAAGGAGATCTCTCACAGAAAGCTGGGCTGGGCCAGGGAGATGCAACTGGGGAATATTCTTCAGATTTTGGTGTTTTCAGGGTATTTCTGACAATTTTGGCTGTGTCTCAGCAGCCAAGCTCAGAGTAACACAACTGGTCCTTGGGTTAGGCCTATGGGTACAGGCCCAACTAGGAAAAACAATGTAATTTAATCGTGTTCCAAGAATTGGGATGGGTTTTTTTCCTTTTATTTCACCTCCCCTGGACATGAGGGATGAGGAATTACCCAAATTAACATTTGTACCCCCACAAATCTCAGCTACAAGGAAACACAACAGCCTCCCTCAAGAGAGGCCTCAAACCATCTCCTTCCAACACTGTTTTTTTCTACAAATCTTGTGATGTTCTGGGGATAAATTCAGTCCAGGAGTGGGAATAACAACCCAAAAATTGCACTTAGAGCAATGGGTGGGAAGTGCCCGGAAAACAGAAAGAGTTCTTTGGTGGGAAGAGCTCGGAGCCGTGGATTTTTCACCTCAGAGAATTTCAGCCTGTAGGAAACCTCTCCAAATGAGGCTTGGAGATTTCTCCTTGTAGATGGTGCCTGGTTTAAAACCAACCATAAAGATCAGCTCGGTGATGCAGAGAGGGGTTGTTAACCCAGGGAAGAAGCTGGAAGAGTGAGAGGAGCCACGAGGCAGGGATGGTGCCATGGTCCTCCATCCAGGAGCTCCTCGTGGGAGCAGCCATGAGGGTGGGAAAGGGGCAGCTCTGCACAAATCCCCTCCTCAGGAGGGCTCAGCATGTGCACAGCAGTTGTTTCTGGCTTTTTTTTTTTTTTTTTTTTTTTTTATTCAGGGGAATAATGGCTCGAGCCTGCAAGGAAATGGCTTCTGTGGTTGCAACCCAGCTTTTCCTGGAAAGAGCCCAGCTCCCACCTCGCAGCTCTTCCTGCGTGACTCACGCCATGCAGGCTCCCCAAGGTGGGCGTTTGACGCCCTTTAGAGGTGGTGACATCTTCCTAGAAGTGTGACAGAGACCATAACTGGCAAGACAGCAAGGGGCAGCAGCCAGGGGAGAGGATGGAGGACGGGGCCCCTGGCTCTGCCACGCCTGGGGTTGTTCCCCATGTGTTCTGCCACCTTCAGAAGAGGCTTTGCTGTTGGAGTTAACATCAATAATAGTGCAGATAACCACAGCTTAAGGCCGTGGGAAAACCCTTCCATAGTAGTGAGAAAAAAACCACCCCCAGAATCCTCCAGTTTTACTATGTTCATCATTGCCAGAATGTTCTCTGCTTCCCTTGTTATCATTGGTTCCTTTTTACTGCAATAATTTTAATATTCCAAACCACCCTTCCCTATTGGATACCCTCTCTAAACTCCACCCTAATTCCTCCCCCCCTCCAAGTTTATGAATACCCCTGCCCTGCCCTAACACCTGCTTTTTCTCCATTTGCCATCGTGGATGGAGCTATCCTCTCTGTACCATCTTTGCTGGTTTGTTCTGTGCAAACTGTTCGGCTTACTGTTCCTTATTTTCCAGTGTTAAAGTTTTTTAGTTCCCGAACAATCGGGTCAGATTGTCTTTCTGCATAAAATCACCGAGTTCAGTGGAGCCTCCAGCCTTAATAACCAGGCTAAGAAGGGTTGGAGACCACTTTGCTGCTGTGTGCCTCAGTTTCCCCACCCGAGTGGGAGCCGTGCACGGAGGGAAGGAGGCCAGGAGCAGTTGTGAGCCAATAACGCTGTGCAAACACTGCCACACTCAGGAGCGGGGTGAAGATACACAGAGTGCCCTTCCAGAGGCACCCAAACCTACAAAACCTGTGTGTGAGCCAGGGCAGATAAAGGTCCTGGGAAGGCTGCACTGGTCTGTCTCTGTTTCTATACTCTCCACATTAACTAACCAACCAGCTAACTACCCAACTAACCCATCTGTTTATCTACTCTTATCCACTGTTTATTGTTTACTCTCTGTTTATCCATCCACCCCCTGCATATGGAATGGCCTCGCTCTTCCAGAGCTGACACCCTTCAGAACAAATCCTGCCAGAGTTGGTGTTTTGCTAGAGAAAGGTCACTTCAGCTGTTTGTGTGAGAGCTGAGGCCAACTCCATATCCTTCCTGTCCTGACATCCTTTTCCAGGCCAAAACCCTTTCTGGAAGCACACAGAGGAAAAGCTCAGAACAATATCTGCCTTTATTTCCCCACTCCTGAGCTATGTCCTTCAGTGTTCCACTATGCAGGGGTTCTGCTCCATGCTGGAAGAAGGAATGGCTCTTAAATCATGTCTACACATGGCTGCTCCCCTGGTTTACCCAACAAACTCCTGGTGTGTGGGAGCAGCCCTTAAATTCAGTGACCCAGAGAGCTCAGAGCAGAGCAGGGATGGTTTGAAAGTCTTTCCTGGCTCCCGTGGTTTCTCTTCTCTTGGATTTTTGTCGTGACATGCCTGGACAACATGACAAGACCTGCACAAACTCCGTCAGCCTCATTGTGCTTCCTCCAGCTTTTCTTGCAAGCTTACTCCAAGAGAAAGAACAGCAGAGATGCTGCAGAGAGAGGAGAGGCCAGGGGTTAAATTCAGGCCTTAGAGAGCTGAAATATTCCAAACATAAGGCGGATGTGGCACTTCCCAGACTGCATGTAAATCAGAGACACATGCTCCCTCTGCTATGGCAGCACATGTGCACTGTTTATTTGGAGGACCCACATTGCCACTTATTTTTGTTTCCACCCAGTCAGGACTGGAAGAAGTTTGCTCCAGCTCTCCGTGGAAAAATAACACAGGATCTCTCATCCCCCAGGATCGAGGGCATGAGAGCTACCTTCAACTTCTTGACCAAAAGAACTCAGTGTTGCCCTTTTGAGATGAGCTCCAGATCCCCCACCAGCCCTGGAGCTTTCTCTCCCTCTGAACCCAGCCAGGAGCAACTCAACATCAGGAAACAATTCCAGGGACTGTTCCACATTAGCCACATTCCAATTATTTTCCATAGCCTGGTGATGTCTTCCCACACCCCTTCCCTGGCCATGGCAATGCTATTGATGGCATTGGGCAGGTTGGAGGTGACCAGCCCAGGGACAGCCTGGACAGTGGCAGCACAGGAAGGGACATGGCAAGGTCTGTGCCTCTGGCTGTTTGCACAAGCCCAGGTTTGCCCTGGTGCTGGCAGCAGCATCCTGGGGGTGAAGTCCAGTGCTACGCTGTCAGTGGGCAAAGGACACGGGCACTGTGGAGACCTTTAAGCAGGCAGAAGATCAAAGGCGACAAATGTCCACGGAGGACAGAATGACAAAGCCAGGGTGAGAAAGGGGTTCATGTCCTGGGCATGGGCAGTGCCCTGAGAAACTTTCCAGTCCAGCAGTGCTCAGGGCTGGCTGCAAGGCTGCTCCAACTTCCCTCTTGGGTGTCTCCACTGGGTATTTTGCAAGCAGAAACTCTTTTCTGGCTCAAACCAGCCCTGCCTTCAAGCCAGGAGCTGTGGCTGTGGTCAAGGCAGGGCTGAGGCACCACTAACAAGCCCAGCTCACTGTGCATCAGCCCCCACACAGCCCCGACTGCTCAGTGTGACTTTCAAGGCTCCCCACCCACCACAAGCTCCTCATCTCCTCCTCCATGACACCCTGGCTCCTTTTGTGCCCAATTCCAGTTTATTTCTTGCTCGAATGTGCTCCTTGGCTCAGCACCGCGCAGGGATCACAACAGGGATTACAGCGATCTGCAAACGGGATTTGAGGTCCTGGGAAAGGTCCTGCCTGCCATCCCTCCTCTCCTCTTCACTCTGAGCTCTGCACTGGCACGGCAGGAGTGCAGCACTGCAGGCACTGCCTTCCTGCAGGGTCATTGCTCTGCTCGCCTGGTTGGAGTCGCTTACCCTCGGAGCCCCCGGCACCACAGCAGCACCCCGGGCATGCAGCAATCCCTCAGGAGAGCAGCGTCTGCTGGATCCCCCCTGCAAGGGTGTATTTCTGTGTGCTTCTGTCCAGCAGCTCCCATCTGACTGGAGCAGAGAGCGAGGGCTGGCCCAGCTCTGTGTGGATATGGCCTCGTGTCACTCAGGAGAGGCTGGGTCCCCGCTGTCCCCATCAGCCAGATGTGACTTGTCCAGTGATGCATGAGCGCCTGGGCTTGAGCTTTCTTGGTTTGCCTTCCTTCCCAGTGCCCCCAGCTGATGGCAGGAACTGGAGGAGGCAGCTGAGATGCCAGGGATGAAATCTGCTGTCCCCTGGCACTCAAATCCTGTGTCCCCAGTGACAGATTCAGCCCAACCAAGCTGTCCCCTGTGATGCCGGGAGCTGCCGGGTTGCCAGACCTCTCGGTGAGTTTTGGTAGCCAGCCATGCACAACATTCCTCCTCTGGTGCACAGAGGACAAAAGAAGAACCCGAATCCAACATCTTGTTCCCAAGGGGTGGAGGAACTGGTGTAACTGGTCAATTTAACAGGTGGGAGGCTCACACTAGGCAGGTACAGGCACCAAAAGCCACTCTGGAGAGGATGCAGAAAGGCTTTTTGCAGCCATACTCCAGCTTGGTTTTCCCTGCTGTATTCACACTGAGGTGTTGATCCCTGCTGAAGCCAGGAGTGATAAGAAAGGACCCACCTGGAGCAGCCCCCGCTGCATTTTTTGGCTCTGTGATGCCCGTACCCACCCCACAGCCAAAGCTCCCAGACAAATCAGGAGTTTGGAGCTGCTGGGGCTTGCCTAGCTGGAGGGGATGTTTGTGAACCCACTCACAGCATCACAGTGCAGGGAAAACAGCCAAAGGGGGCTGGGGGAGACAGAAAAATCCAAAACACAAACAGAGCTGGGAGCGAGGCAGGGAGGGGTCCTTGCTTTTCGTGCCCAGGTGAGGCAAGGCCTGGAGGAGGAATGTTTTCCCCTGGATCCACCAAGCCTTGAGGGGGCTGGCCTCACCCCTGAGAGGAGAGGAGAGGAGAGGAGAGGAGAGGAGAGGAGAGGAGAGGAGAGGAGAGGAGAGGAGAGGAGAGGAGAGGAGAGGAGAGGAGAGGAGAGGAGAGGAGAGGAGAGGAGAGGAGAGGAGAGGAGAGGAGAGGAGAGGAGAGGAGAGGAGAGGAGAGGAGAGGAGAGGAGAGGAGAGGAGAGCTCCCCACTCTGCAGCTCCTCCATCCTGGAGAGCTCTGGAGACTTCCCTGCCCAGCCAGGAGCGGTACCACGAAACCTGGCAAGGGCACAGGAGATGCTTCCCTCCCTCTCCACACAAATCAGCCTTTATCTCCTGGCTAAGTGGGCCAGAGGTGCCTCTTCCAAGGCTGATGAGAGCCGGGAGTGCGAGCACGGAACGGGCAGCGCCCACAATGGCTCTTTGTAAAGGGGCTGAGCAAGGCTGGGGAAGCAGAACAGGTTTGCTTCACAAAGACCAAAATCCTCCCAGGAGCAATTACCAGGGGATCTGAGGGTCAGAAAATCCCCAGCTCCCTGTAATTTGGATGTGAGGACGGGCTGACCCGTGAGGACACAGGTAACAGGGTGAGAACCATTCAGGGAGGGCTCCTGGGGATGCTGCTGCAGGTGGAAGTGCTGATCAAAAATCCTGCTGATCAAAAATCCAGCCAGCTCCCTATGGAAGCAAGATGTGGGGAAGGACTAAGTCCTGCTTAATTTGGAGCTGGAAAAGATCACACTCCCTTAGATGGCTTGGAAGCATATTGATCTGACTGCCGTGGTCCCAGGCTGTTGTGCCGTGTCAAAACAAGATGTTTTGATCAGACTGAAGCAAAGGAAATGCTGAATTTTCCCTGCAGGGAAAGAATCCCCAGGACTGTGAATTTCATCCTGGCTTGAGATTGCCCTGCTTCAGCAGTTCCCATGGGACAGAGAGGTTCAATTCTTTTTTCCAAGCTCTTGTCCTCAAGACCTTCTTCTGAAATTCTGGACTTAGTCTTCCCAGAGGGCCAGGTTTATTCATGACTGAGGGGGCCAGAAGGCCTTTTAAGCAGTACTGTAATTATAACTGAAATGTCCAGAGACTCTAGAGAGAGCAGAGGCTGAAGATGAGCACAAAATGCCTCAGGAGCCTTGAGGAAATGAGGAGATCTGGCACAGGGATTTGGACAGCCATGGATATGCCATGAAAGCCCTCATTAGTGTTATTCCACATTATGTTTATGGCCATAATACCAAGACAGAGCTCTCACAGGAACACTGTACAGGAGCATCACAACAAACGGTGGTGAATGGAGAAACATCTCCCACCTGCTGCTGTCAGAGGCTTTTTCTCCTCTAAATGCAGCAGCACAGACTCAGAGCCTGAGCCCAGGCACTGCAGCTCGGCAGCTTTAGCCCACAGACACATCCTGAGTCACGGGATGGGTTTCTATTCCTGTTTTCTGTGCCTTTGCAGGACAGTTTGGTGTGAGATCGTGTCACCCACACTCACACAAACGTCGGTGTCGAGGCACTTCTCGGCCCTGCCACCTCCATCTCCTGCTGTGCTGGAGATTTCCACCTCCACCTGCCTGCACAGAGCAGGAGCAGGAGCACAGCCACATCCAAGGCTGGCTCAGGTCAGTGCCAGCCTGCAGGAACACGCTCCAAAGTGTGGCATCTCTTCATGGCAATCCAGAGCAGACAATTTCCAGAACATGCTCACCTGTTTCAGCATCAGTTCCCAAATTTTGGTCCTTCAACCACCCACACCTGTGAAACACATTCCCACATTCCCACCTGCTGTACCTGAGACTGGCATGACCTCAGGACTAAACCAATGGACTGGGATTCTGCTTGCTGATAATAACCCAGAAATGGGATCAGAGTTTGTTCATGGCATCAGATCCACCACTGCTTCCCAAGAGTTTTGTGGCCTCTTCAATTCAATGTTCAGACCTACAACCCAAAATGAAAGGGTAGACCTAAGTGGTCATGAAGAGATATTTGGACACAAGTGGTCATAAGTCATGAAATGGTCATAAGAGATATTTGGACACAAGTAGGACCCCACCCCAGCAATGCCAAGAAGCAGCTGCACTCTGAAACCTGCTGAATCTTCTTTTCTGCCAAGACCATTCCAGGTGACCTTTTGCAGCTCTTTTATCCCACCCACAAGAAGTCTGCATCGATGCTTCAGTCTTTGCAAAGTGCTCGGAGCTCTACAAAGTGCCCAGTGCTGGTGCAAAGGCAGATGTTGTTGAAAGCAGGGCTTGGGCTCTGTTTGGCCCAAAAACTGCAGCTGAATGTTTGGATTTTGATTTGGCCACGCATGCAACAATCAGTTAAAATTTAAGCAATGTCCAGAAGTCCTCTTGGCTCCTCTGAGGTCAAAGGACACATCTGAAGTGAGGTGTGGGGTTAAATCAGGTTTTCCAGTGGAGTCTGATTGAGTAAAGCATTCAGTTCCCAGGATATGCCTGAATCCCCACACCTTTCCCAAAAATGAGATGTGAAGATGAGGTTACCTCACCTGGAGAAAGACTTGGAGTGTTTCATGCCCAGCTTGTCTTTCCCAAAACATCGTGTTTTCCACTGAAGGGAGCATTCAGGAAATGAATGACTCCAAACCTCCACAAATGTTGAAGCCGTGTAAACAGAGACAGTGCCCAACAGTGCCACCCTTTTTGTGTCAGTGGCTCATCTCTGACAATGATGGAACAGCTCCTGATCCCACTGTGACATCAGAAGCTCCTCGTGATTTTGCAGAGCTTTTCAGAACTCGAGTTCTCTTCTGTTTAAACAATCCTCACCTTCAAAACGAGGCTGTGGAGAATTCACTGCAAATCCCTTTGCATTTCCTTAGCACTGAGGAAACGAGTGAGATCAGCTCCAAACTTGCAGCAGGCTTGCCCTGCCAGAAATATTTGTGCTTGGACCAGCAAAGCCAACCTTCCCAGGCTGGCTTGGGAGAGCAGACGCTTTGTTTTTTTGGCTCCGAGGGAAAACGTTGCCAGCTGCCAGCATTTAAACCAGCAGTGCTGCTGCTGAGCACGAAATCAGCCAGGCAAGACATTGTGATGGGGAAACAGAAGGGAAGAAAGCAGGGCATGGACTGGGTGCAGAAACCACCATGGAGAAACCCAGCTGTGACACAGAGCTGGGGCGTGCCCGCGGTGAGACCAGATTAAATCAGGAAATTGGGATTGTTCGCTTCTTATTGCTGCCATCCTTCACCCATTTGTCCTGGGAAATGGGGCAGGAGCTTCTAAAATCCTGCTGGAGCCGTTTTGTGTCACTGCCCCTGCCCCTGGGCTGACAGCCCTGATCCATGGGGTGACCACGGATATTGCTCTGGGAGGATGAGTCAGTCTCATGGAGGATAAACTTGAATTACTTGGAGAGATGATCATGTTTTTTCCCGGGGTCCATGGCTGTGATTGCTCCCACATCACACCCTCATCCTCCCAGCCTTGAAAGCAGATGTTGGCAGCTCTCAAGGCTTCTCTTTCTGAGCCAGGCAAAAGTGACTTTGGTTTTCCATGCTGCTTTAGCAGAATGTTCTGACTGAGTGCACGAGTGGATACGGATTTATGGGGAATTTACCCAACGAGTTGGGAGCTGTAGAGTCGTATATATAAATATAAAAATTCTGTTTCAAACCAATATCCCAAGACTGTTCTCCATAAAACCAAGAACTTACACAAGCAAAAAAGAATTAACATCAGTGTGTTCCCCACAAATAGAAAGTTTCACAGAGTTTGGGTTTTGTGGGCGTACATTTCAAGATCTGCCCACAAATGTTTTCTGTCTTAAACACCTCAAAAACTTCCCAGCGAAAAGTGACAGAATGTATCTCTCAGCAGTCAGAAATGGGATTGCATCATGTACAGACACAATCAGGCTGGTTTTCAGCTAATTAGCTCTGATCCAAACTGCATCACTGCTTGAACAAAGCTGTAAGAGACCTAGGGCAAGTTTCATGATCAGGAGGTCCATGTGGGTTAGAATAAGATGATCTTTTAGGTCCCTTCCAGCCCAAATAATTTTATTATTTATTATGAATCCATGCCAGAGGGGCTGGAGTTCCCTGGAAAGCCATGTTGATGCTACTTTGAACATTTTCATGTCCTCCAGGGAAAATTCTTCGAGCTCCCTAAACGTTAAAATATGAGTTGGGAAAATATTCCGAATTCCTTTGCAATAGTGGGGAAAAAAAATTCCAAGTTAAATCTGGAGTGTTTTCCTACATTTAAAATAAGAGCTTTAAATTGCATTTGATTTGAAGGGACGTTTCAATTTTATATTTATTTACATTCTATGATGACATGACAGGGAAGAGTGGTTCCTGCAGCTGGAGGATGGTGAGGTTTGAAGGAGATGCTCCGTGCAGGGAGTTATGCTGGGTTTGGGATCAGTGCAGCAACAGCCTCCCAGTGCTTCCATACCCAGCTAATACGAAGGAAAAACTCCTGCTGTCTCCAGCCGATTGTAATTCAATTGTAAAAAAAAAAAAAAAAAAAAAGAAAAAAAAAAAAGAAATTTGCTCCAGGTGGCAATTTGGCATCTGCTCGCATTTCCTCTGCGGTGAGGGATTGCAGGCACGGCTAACGAGGGGCTGATTTTGCACACAGAGGGTCAGATCCTCGCTCCTGCAAAGCACTGGGAACACCAGGGATGGCAAGCAGCTCATTCCAGCCCAGGGGATAAGCTCCAGCAGTCAGTCCTTCCAGTCCCAGAAGGACAGCAGCTCGGAGCTGTGAGTTTTGGGCTGCAGCCTGGGACGAGCCCTGGGGTTGCTGTTTGCATCCGCAGCCTCTTTAAACATTCTCGTGCCGTGTTATCGCTCTGGAATTCCAGAGTGCTGAGTCCCAGCCTCAAGCAGCCAGAGGAATTTGCTCCCCAAGCATTAATGCCTTCTTCTTCCCCAGAAGGATCCCCTGGGATGGCTCCTGTTGTGCAATGAGGGTGGGCTCTGGTCTCCTGCCAGGCCCCAGATCCGGATTTGGGCTTGGCCACCTCGTCCAGCTCTGAGCTGGGTGATGGGACCATCATGATCCACGGTGGGACTGGGACAAGCCCATGGTGAAGAGGGACTGGACAAGTCATTCAGGGATGACCTTATCCCTCTCTACAACTCCCTGAAAGGTGGCTGTAGCCAGGTGGGGTTGGTCTCTTTCTCCAGGCATCACTGGCAGAACCAGAGGACACAGCCTCAAGCTGTGCCAAGGGAAATATAGGCTGGATATCAGGAAAAAGTTTTTTACATAAAGGATGATAAAGTATTGGAATGGTTTGCCCAGAGAGGTGTTGGAGTCACCATCCCTGGATGTGTTTAGAGACTGGATGTGGCACTCAGTGCCATGGTGTAGTTGAGGTGTTAGGGCTGGGTTGGACTCGATGATCTTGAAGGTCTCTTCCAACGTTGTGATTCTGTGAGTCTGTGATTCTGTGTGATTCTGTGTGATTCTGTGTGATTCTGTGTGATTCTGTAATTCTGTGAGTCTGTGTGATTCTGTGTGATTCTGTGATTTCTGAGGAGCCTTCTCCACCCTTTCCACTCTGGGAAGTGAAGCCCATCCAGAGGCAGAGCTGGGTCCTGCTCTGGGGGACATGCACACATCTGGATCCTCACTGCTATCTCTCCCACTGATGCTGAGGACAAAAGAGCAGCTTCTCCACTCAGCTGCAGGACTCCTCACTGCAGCAGAATTCCTGCCTGGACTGAGCTCACAAGGAATAATTTGAAGCTGTACGCACGCAAGAGCACTACTTTAAAAAACAGAGATAGAAAAGCTTCTGGATGAAAACCAGGCAAATTCCTGGAGTTTGGAGGAGGCTCATGCACATCTGCTTACTGCAGGGGTTCCTGTCACTGCTGCTGCTGTTAGCTCAGAGAGGCTGTGGGGCAAACAGGGCTGTGGGGCTGGCAAATCCTCCTGGGCGAGCACTGAAGGAGCCAGCAAGCTTCTGCAGAGCCTTTTTGATGACAAGAGCGTTGTGCTGACAAAACAGCCCCGTTTTCCCTGCTCTAACCCCCTCGTTATCAGCCCTTCATTTCAGGAGTGTTGGCTGACACGGCAGACGAGGATTATTAAGTTGTTGACAGAGAGCTCATCCACTGCGAACAGTTATCGTGGCAGGGAGCATCCAGCACACAGGCAGCTCCTGACAGGCTCTCTCATCAGCCAGATGCTGCGTGTGGGGGAGCCTCCTGGAGCCTCACACCCCGTTTTCCCCCCTCTTATTGTATTTAAATGAGTCTCCCAGCAGTGTTATGGTTGATTAGCCCAGCAGACAAATTAATGGGGCATGGTAATCCTGGAAATGGTTCTTAGCTGTCCCTCCAGGTGAGTCCATCTCTGCAAGGAGGTAGGAAAGGGATTTATGTGGGAGAATGCTGCAATGATTGCTCTGCTAATAGCCAGGGATGAGCATGGGACCTTCATGGATGGAGAAAACCAGACCAAGGCCAGAACTTCACATTGCCAAGACCTCCATTACTTTGCTGATTTGGGTACATGGCCCCTGATTGCACCAAGTGGCTAAAAGCCATGCCATAGGCCAGGATTAGAAAGCCAGAGTCCTGTTCAGTGCTTTATTCCTGAGCTCAATAAATGTATCCCCTCCTGGAAATGCTGCTCAATGTTAACAGGATTAGTGGGCCTGTTCATCCATCTGGGCAGCCTCTCAGAGTGGGGTAGGAAGGAAGGATAGACAAAAGGAGGATGGAGGCTGGTGAAATGTCCTTAATCCTACTCTCCTGCCCACTGGGACACGGTGCTCCCTCCCTGCTGCTCTGCCATCCAGACAGCTCAATAATCACAAGGAAGCAGCAAGACCAGCCCCAACCCATGGTGCAGCATTGCAAAACTCAAGGTTTCACTTTGATCTCTGCCTGGAAGATGAAAAGTCTTAATCAAGGCTGTGAGCACGTTAAACAGCAGACTCTAAAATAATTGGACACTCCAGCCTCCTTAGGTAAGTGCAAAAAGAGGGGATTATTGTGGCTTGGGTAGTCAAACGTGTCCAGGCTTTATCCTGGCTGGAATAGGGCACAGGCAGAGGGAGCAGAGCAGTGCAGGCTGAGCACACCCTGCACAGGGCTTGCCAGGCAATCCAACGGTGTCTCTGCTCCCAGGATCGTGCTGTTCCCTGCTCTCCCCTCGAGCTGGCTGCAGTAAAGCTGCCTGGGGCAGGGCTGCCAGCCTTGGCCAGCACTTGCCTTGCCAGCCCCAGGAGCAGCTGCTTTTGCAGAGGGGATTTGTCTGTCTGGAGAGTCCAAGTCTTTTACTTAATTTCTCTCAAGTGTTTTAAAAACCTCTGCCTGCAAGGCTGAAGGAGACTTTAAAAAGGTTTTAAACTGGTCGTTGCTAGTGGGATGGACTCCACAAAAGAATTGTCTTCCCAGTGCTCTTAGGATGATGTGCAGGGAAAAAAGGACAACCATGGCATCCAGATGAGCCACACTATTTCAAAAAGCTGCAGAAATCAGGAAGGATGGAAAGGAGAGGAATGAACCTGCTCCTTTGGGCTCAGTGCTTGAAGAGAAAACAGCAGAGCCAACGTGGTAGGAGGTATCCTGTACTTCCAGCTCTGATGATGCCACTGAGTGCTGAAGCAGGTCCCAAAGGTGCCCATTTCTCATTGCAGGTTTGTGTCACGCTGGCTCCCAGCACCTCACAACCAGCTCCACATGCCACAACACCACACGCGAGTGAGTGAACCTGGCACGGGGAGGTTTGTGCCGTGGAAAAGGTGCTTTGCCCCTGATTGGAAAGCCTAATTAGCAATTAGAGAGGAAGGAGCACCCCATCAAGTAGATTCGGAGGTTCTTTTCCAGCCCATCAGGTTTGCAGAGAGTGAGGGAGCAGCTTCTGGAGCAGCACAGGGGATGGAGGGGATGCACAGACGAGAGCATCGTCTTGAAGAATGGAAAGGACATGAGACAAAATGTTCTTGCTCGATGTTGTAAACAAGCCTAAAGTGTTTTGAAAGACTCTGTCAATATAAATTACTGACAAACAAGACACTGGAATTGCAAAAGAGGAGCCCAGCTGGAGGAAGGCTGCTCGCAGAGTGCCTGGCTGCCCACCTCAGACACTCAATGCGGCAGCACCGCTCTCCACTGCTCGCCCACATTCCCATCTATTCTTCCCCTCTCGAATGGAGAAGAGGCATCAAGTGCTCTGTGTGAGATGAGTGCATTAAAGCATCCTCCAGCCCAGCCACTGCAGCCCTGGCAGCAGAGGGAATTTGCCAGCAGAGCTCTCTGTGCAGCATTTCACGATAATTCCCTGTGCAAGCCCTGCCTGTGGTGTGGGGTTGGGAGATTTGCTCAGCAGTGTCTGAGTCCCTGCTCCTTCCTGCAGGCAGCTCATTCCCATCCCCACAGGATGGATCAGGGAACTCTTGGCATCCTCCATGGGGTAAATGTGTGCTCAAGACACGGGCAGGGAGCAGCTGCTGTGCTGTAAATTCACAGTCTCAGTTACCTCGTGTTAACTTTCTCATCTGGCTGTACCTTCTCCTGGGACAGCAGCCAGAGCTCTGCAAGGAACAACCGTGGCAGTGCCAGTC
Source organism: Sturnus vulgaris (assembly GCF_052056855.1). NCBI lineage: Eukaryota > Metazoa > Chordata > Aves > Passeriformes > Sturnidae > Sturnus > Sturnus vulgaris. Next base: position 3,334,583 of record NC_142264.1, read on the forward strand.
TCAGCTCAGCTGTGGACAGCCCAGGCAGCAACCTTGGCAAAAAAAAAAAAAAAAAAAGCCCAAAATAGAGTAATGCTGATGTCTTAGCCATGGGCTGGAGTGATTCCAGCTGCAGGTAGAGTGGTGAACACTCCCTGTGTGCTCTGGGGACAGTGATGGGGACAAGTGCTCACACCCACACTGCTTCAGAATCACAGAACCCATAAAGATAGAAAAGATCTCTAAGATCATCGAGTCCAACCAGTACAGATAGAGGCCAAAAGTTTCTATTTTTAGGGGTGTTAACCCTTTCCCAAAGAGACCAAAGATAGAAAAAAAGTCCTTGCAGGGTTTGTTGGTGCAGTCAGCTCCCAGCCCAGCCCAGCACCAGCCTCTTCCCAGTGGGGCTCTGCTGGCAAATCTCAGGAGGATTTTTAATCATAACAGTGGGGGTGAGGCGTTCAAAACCTCTCTGCATCTGAGCTTAAATTGCTAAAATTTCTTCTTCTTTTCTTTTCTTGCTAAAATTCTATTCTTCTGGAGAAGAAAAGGCTCTGGGGAGACTTCAGAGCATCTTCCAGTGCTTAAAGTGGCTCCAAGAGAGCTGAAGAGGGACTTTGGACAAGAGTGACAGGACAAGGGGGGATTGTTTCCCACTGCCAGAGGGATAAGTGAGATATTGGGAAGGAATTCTACCCTGTGAGGGGGGAGGCCCTGGCACAGGGTGCCCAGAGCAGCTGTGGCTGCCCCTGGATCCTGGAAGTGTCCAAGGCCAGGCTGGATGTGGCTTGGAACACCCTGGGATGGTGGAAACGAGATTAGCTTTGAGGTCCCTTCCCACCCAAACTGTTCTGTGGTTCTACAAAAACAAAGGCTCCAAAGCCCACTGCAGCCCCTCAAAGGGTCTATTTGCACCTCTGGCATTCCAACCTGGTACCTACTGAGTACAATTGATAAAACAGGTGAGAAGCAGGAATTTCTGCACCCAAAGTCTTCCAAGACCAATTCCCAATAGCACCCTGTGAGTGGCATCAATCAGAGTTCTGCATTTTCCCTGCTGTTTAAAGCACTGATGACTGAGCAGAGCTCCAGGAACAGATTTCTGCCTGGTGCAGAGCCATGGCTTGCACATGGGGATGCTTTAAAGCCATATGGGATTTCCAGTGGGCCCTTACTGTACTTGGGCCTTGAGTTCAGAGCAAGGGGAGTGCTGGAGGGGTGGCTTTACCAGCTACATAAATAAACTGGAGAGGGTTCGTCCACCACTGAAACACAAACATGCCTGGGGTGGCAGGAGGCCAAGCAGAGAGATAATATTTTTCTTAGGTATTAGCCCAGTATGAAATCAGAGCAGAAGAATACTCAAAGAAAGCCTTGACAGGGAATAATGAGATTTTCAGGTGGGTTTTTAAAATTTTACTAGAAAGCTGAGAAAATAATGAATTCTAACCATCTTAAAGAGTCTCAGTGCTACCCTCTCAGAACAGCACGGGCAGGAAATGCTTTTCAGAAGGATTTAATGGCGATTTCTGCTTCTTTCTGTATTATGGGAGGCTCCAGGAGCTCCAGGGCTCATCTATCCTCTAGCAGAGGTGAGCTGGGCTGTGCCCATGGCATCAGTGCCCACCCAGCCCTGCCCTGGGAACAGCAGGGCTGCCCTCAGACCAGGGTTTTGGGGCACATGCCCTTCTCCAAGGAGGAGAACTCAAACCCAGCCCAGGATGCAAGGAAGGATCAGACAGAAGGTGTTCTCCACGTGCTCATTGCTGGTGCTGAGTTAGCTCTGCCTCCCCTTGGGGCCAAAAATACCTTGCTGGGACACCTGACAGTAGTGCCAGAGCAGAGCTGGGGTGGCAGGGGACAGGGGAGTGGGGCAGGCAAAGGGAGAACAAGGACAAACAACTCAATTTTGTTTCCACCCAGATCGCAGGACGCTTTGGGTTGGATGGGGAGCTTAACGAGCATCTCATCCCAACCTTCCCAGCGTGGGACACCCTCCTGCAGGCCAGGCTGCTCCGAGGTGACACCAGCTGTGTGTCTGGCTCCGGGAGGAGCGTTTTGGCTGCCGCCTGTCCGTGTCAGCCGGGATGGGGAAACCTGAGCCCATGGACGGCTCGCAGGAGCAGAACTAACAAGCCAACAAATCAGGCTGCTGCCATCTCCTCCGCCCCTCTCTGTCTGGTTCAATAACAGCCGATGGGGGAGGCTCCCAGAACTGCTGAATGGCTCGATAACCAGGAGCCAAAAACATTCAAAACCGCACGTCTAAATTAATTCATCCCAAAGCATCCGCAGACAGAGAAGGGGAGGGGGGTGGTGGTGAGGGAGGAGGTGGAGGAAAAGAAACAGAAGAAGGAGAAACGACTTGGCTCCTTTTCAAGCCCTTTCTAAAAATGCTGAAAGAGTTTGGCAATACTAATAAAAACCCAGTGCAGCAGTTGCCCTAATTTCTCAGAGCAACATCGCTGAGAGGCAGGCGACAGGATGGCTGTGGCATGTAAAATAAGGGATGAAAAGGAGGAGGAAAGGGTTTGGATGTCGAAGTGACAGTGGCAGGATGGAGTCTGACAGGATGGACACGGGGATGGCTGAGCTGCTGGAACCCCACTCTGCTCCATCCCTGCTCCATCCCTGGCCTTCCAAAGCTCATCCCAGACCCCCTCCCAGGGCTGGGAGTCTCCCTCTGTGCTTGTGCTGCTTCCAGAAGAGCAGAGATGGATTTGAGCATTGTCTGGAGGCAGCGTGCAGTGTCAGCCTGTCTGCTGGGATGAGACTCAACAGAGCCAGAGGAGAGGAGCACAAAAGCCACTCGTTGGTATTGGGGTGAGGCAGCCAGGCAGGAGGGAGCTCCAGAGAGCAGCTGCTCCTCAAACAGCCCCAAATCCATACAGGAGAAAAGTTTGTGACCACCTCAGCCTGGGAATCCCCTCCTAGGATCCTGCAGGTATGGCCAGTGTGGACAAGGTTTTCTGCAGCACCATCAAAGCTGCATTTTGGGCTTGGGTTCCTAATGTTTGTCACTCTGGAGGAGCACTGGCAGCGTGTGGGGTGGTCATTCCCAGCTCCTCACACACTCAGAGGGATGCTGAGGGGCGCCTTTGAAATTGATTCATCAATTAATGGCTTTAAACCTGAAAATAATGCCTTCAGATTGAAAGAGAGCAGGATTAGATGGGATATTTGGAAGAAATTCAACCCTGTAAGGGTGGTGAGGCCCTGGCACAGGGTGCCCAGAGAAGCTGTGGCTGCCCTTGGATCCCTGGAAATGTCCAAGGCCAGGTTGGACAGGACTTGGATCCCTCCCAACCCAACCCAAACCATTCTGTGATTCTACAATTCCACAATTAATTAAAACATCCCTCAAGAATTGCAAGCTCAATCCCTTTGATTTTAGGTTCCCAACACCAAACATCACTTCAGGAGTTTAGATGACTCCACTCCAGCCTGGGGCTGGTTTTCCCAACCTTTGAACAATGGCATTTTCAGGGCAGTGGCAGACCCAGGTCCATGTTAGGGGTTGCTAAATTGAAAGGCCAGCACTGCTATTAGAAACACAACATTTAAGGACTGCAGCCCATCAAACCACCAGCACAACCAAGGTCAAAACCATCTTTGAGTCATCCCATGGAGTTTTAGAGGGATCTGTACAAATAACTGGAGAGGCTAAAGCTAACTGCTGAGTGCAAACACTCCCAGGGCTGCAGGACTTGGTGACATTCAGCCAAAAGGTCACATCTCTCACCATGCTATTTGCATTCTCCATCTACATACAGCAGGAGGAGAGCAAAGGAGCTGGAGGAGGCAGAAGAATGGGCTGGAAACGCTGCCCAGCCTCTGGTTTGGACAGGACCTTGCTTTTCCTTTCTTTAATTTGACCATGAAGGTTTCATAACGAAGCATCTTGTGGGATCTTGGGTCTGCTACTCCCTCTGAGAAAAAGTGAGGGCAACACATGAGGACAACCAAGCTGGGACATTGTGGCTGCCACATGAGACCATTCCCTGCTCCAGCTGGGACTTCCTTCCCAGGAAGATGCTTTTGTAGGGACCAGTAAAGAATGGGGCTGCTCTACCAGGGCTGCTTCAACCCAAGAGAGGGGGCTTTGGGAGGAGAAAAACGAGAGCTCAAGCACTATTAGGATGTGCAGCATTTTGAGGGTGCCCCTCATCCCTCAAAATTAAAATTAAAATTAAAGGGTAATTAAAATGGCAGCCCTTGGGAAGGGAACCACTGAAGCTCCATGTGACTCCAGGCTGGCCAGCTCCACTTGGGATGAGTGAGAACTGTGTTTTTCTGTCTCCCAGAGCTCGTGTTTGCTATCTGGGGAGGGTGGTGTTAGGAAATCTCTCTGACTCAGCCTCAAAAGTTGCTCAACTGAAATATCCACAGCAAAACAGGGTGCTACAGCTGAGGGATTTCTTCCCCAGTTGCAGAAGAAGGGATGGCTTGAAAAGTTGCAACCTCCAGCTAATTTTAGATGGACTGCCCTATTATTCTCCAAGCTTACATCAGTTAAACCATATTTTTCTATCACACAGGACATGGGACACATCTGTACCGCTGAAGATTGGCTTAGTCAGAGCCTTTCTGAAGCCTGGGGCTTGCTGGATTGAATCACAGAATCATTTAGGTTGGAAAAGACCTTTAAGATTATCGAGTCCAACCCTATTTATGTACCTTTGTAATGTTTAACTTCATGGCACTATAATGCAGTTAAAGACAACTCAAAGGGAAAACTCTGCTGCTCTTAATGCGGTTTCTGCTGATGTCTGAGGCACCTCAGACAGCAAAATACATCTTTTAAATCAAGGGGAAAAAGGCTGCAGTGTGCAGAGACCTGGTGAACCGTGTCCTCAAAGTGCCAGGAAGGATCAAAGTTGGAAGACCTCCTCCTGCTCCCCAGAACACGTTGGGTTGTTGCACCAACTTGTACATGAATTTAAGTCCCAGGTAGGATTTTAACCACAGCAGATGGTTGGGAAGAAAGCAAAGGCTCTCCAGAGGAGCCCCACCTGGAATGTGGGCTGTGATGTAGGAGACTGATTCTGGGGTCGGGCTTCTTCCTCTCACAGGTACCAGAGGCTTTGAACATCTCCCCAAGATTCTTAAGGACATTGTGAGTGTGGGGATGCCACCCTGCCTGGCTTGGGGAGGTGACTGCTCAGCCCTCAGCCAGGGGAAACCATCCATAAAGGCTCCAAAGAGGAAATGCCTTCAAAAAATTTAGGGGGACAAACCAGCCTTTGCGGATCTTATCTCGGGGGAAACGGGACTCAGGCTTTTGGGAGGAGGCATTTCCCACCCCTGCGGGCTGCCAAGCCCCCCCGTGCTGCTGCAGATCCCTGGCAGTGACCTTTGCAGGATGCAGGAGAAGGCCTCTGAGACATTTCTTACAAAAATAGAGCAGGGGTTACCCTTTCTTTCCAAACTCCTCCCGGGAAGGAGCCGCCCTCTCCCAGCGCCTCTCCGTCCCCTGGCTCTGTGCACATTAACCCCAACCATGAGGGTCCAGCCTTGCTTTTCCCTGGGCTCTCTGGTCATTCCTGGGGAGCAGCTCCCACCTCTCCTGCTGGTGGTTTCCCACACGGTCCCAAAAAGGTCAAGGGAGCACCAGGGAAAGATTGAAATGCGTTGGAACGTGATGATCTTTAAGGTCCCTTCCAACCCAAAGCATTCTGTGATTTCTGTGATTCTCTGCTTTAATTTCAGGGCCCTCCCCTGCACCCCAGCCCTCAGCAGGGCTCCAAGCCAGCCAAGCAGGAGAGACTTTCCAGAGCTTATGGCAGAAGAGGAGCTAGAGCAGAAATTTTAGGAGAAACGCCAGATCCCTGCAAGTCATCAGCGTGAGACAGCCCCAGGTCTCTCAAGACAGATGTTTCCAGATGTGGCCAGGCAGCTGGACTACCTTACAGGTAAAATGGTGACCTGGCCAGAGGTTTGGTGGCCAGAGGGCCACAGGCCAGTTCAGCAGGGGGTGAAGAGGGGTGATTTGGCAGGTTGCAGGTGGCAAAGCCTCACAGGTCCCCTTTGACAGGCTGAGGATCATCCCGTGGATCCAGACATCTCTGCCCCTGGGTTTGTGCCTCTTTAAAAATCAATCGAACAACCCCAGGCTTCTGGAAGGTGCTGTGACACTCTGTGGATGTGGCTGGAGTGTTTTTTATTCCCCTCTCTGGAGAGAGCTCTGCAAGTGTCAATGGAACTGACACTTAACCTTTTCCTGGGTCAGGTAGTTTCACTCCAGCATCCAGGGCATTCAAGCCAGGATCAAAGGTCTCTTCTGCAAGATGATAAAACACAGTCAAAGGCCACGTTCAGATGGATTTGTCTCCCAAACAAAAAGGAAACTGAAGATTGTTCAGCCTGGAGAAGAGAAAGCTTCATGAAGCACCTTCCAGTACCCGGAGGGGGCTTACAAGAAGCTTAGAGAGAGACTTTGACAAAGAGAGCAGGATTAGATGGGATATTGGGAAGGAATCCTTCCCTGGCAGGGTGGGAGGCCCTGGCACAGGGTGCCCAGAGAAGCTGTGGCTGCTCCTGGATCCCTGGAAGTGTCCAAGGCCAGGGTGGACAGGGCTTGGAGCAACCTGGGACAGTGGAAGGTTCCCATGGCAGAGAGTGTGACTGGATGAGCTCCAACCCAAATCAATCTGGAATTCTATGAAATGGAGGGAGAAGAAACCCCGAGCATCCCCGTTGAATGGTGAAGGGATGGGGGAAAGCAAAACTGCAGCCAGCCAAGGAGCTGAGCTGCTCCCTCTGCTCTCCTGAGCATCCCCCCAGGTCCTGAGGATGCTCCTGGCGCTGTGGGAGGGGTGGGAGCTCCTGCATTCCCTGCAGGGCATGAGGGCTAATTACCAACCACACCAGGCAAAGTGTTATTGACTGAATCACAGTGCAGGGAAACGGCGACCTCAGCTAAGGGAACCTCCTTTTTCTAAATGGTTAATCTCCAACGTTAGAGCTGGTGTGTTAAAGGAGGTTTAGGGCAATTTAATAGCTCATAAAACTTTATGGTCCCAGTTGAAATTGGAGTGATAACTCTGGAGTGTAAAGCTATACTTTGCTAAATGTCTCCCTTAGATTTTTTATTTTATTTTATTATTGGAAACTTAACATCTGCTACAGCAAAATAAAACGGAGCCATTTGCACTGCTGAGAGACGTGAGCATTCTGCTTCTCTTCATTCTGTTTATATGTTTATTGCTTAAAACTTTGGCGTCGATATTATCCTTGATTATTAAGATTTCAATCACTCCGAGGAAGGGAGAGATAAAATAAGCCAAAACAGAGCTGTGATCAGTTTAACTTGTGGGCAGAATGGAAACCAACAGGATGCCAAATCGTAGACATTGATATTGTTTGGAGTCTTCTGAAATTTCCATTAATGATTCCTTGGCCAATTTCTGTCTGTAGCAGTGCTACATAAAGCAACACACAAACCACCATGGAAAAGGAAATGGGGAGGATTTGGGAGGTGCTTGACTTGTAACAGTCCCTGGTTTGGTGCTTCAGTTTCCCCAGATGTCAAATGCTGATGACTGCTCCTAAATGTAGACCTGGAAGCTTCATCCCAAAGGTGAAGGGTCATTACTGCCCTGGGAAACCCCAGTAAATACCAAAATCTATGGCAGAGCTGCTTTTCCTGAATCCCAGCATTGTGGAATTCTCTACAATACCCAAAGTATTATTTTTTTTCCTCCAACAAGTACCTATTTGCTAGTCTTCCCCAATTCCTTCCAGCATAAATCTCAGCTCACATTTCCAAGACACGTATTTAAGGGGGGGAAAAGCATGTTTCTAAAAAGATCCATGTGAGAAATGAACCAGGGGCTTATGGAGCCAGAACAGCCTCGACTCACAAGGAAAATGAAATGAAAATGTTGGTGAACTCCAACCAAGGGTGCTCCAGCAGGGAGGGGATCAGCGAGCCCAGCACAGGCTTCAGTCCCTGGGGAGTGTTAAAGGAAGTTTGGGATTTATTCAGAGATATTTATGTGGAGACCAGCTTAGTCTGCTCTGCCAGCAGTCTGGTTTAATTTAAGCCTGGTTTTAATCTGGTGGCCCTTGCTCAGCACAAGTCCCAGTGCTGCATTACCTGGAGCCCCTGGGGGTGAGGTTTCCCCAGTGCCAGCAGTCCCCCCAAGAACTCTCTCTGTGATTCTGGGTGTTTAATTGCCACTTGGAACAGAACAAAGCCCTTCTGGCACAGCCCTGACAAGAGCAGGATGTCGAGTAGAGGCTTGAAAGCCTGGTTCCTGCCTGCCAAGGCCCAGCTCTGGTATGTCCCCTGACCAGAGTGTCCACACCAGGCTGCGTGGGAGGACGTGTGGGAGTGGGCAAAGCACTCCTCTTGAAAAGCCTCTTCCTCAGCTCTCCCCTGACGTGCCTTCCATGCAGAGATTCCCCCATTCCTTTCAATTCCACCCCAATTTTCCCTTTCCCCTGCCTGCCATGTGCAGAACAGCTTTGCAGGGATGTTTTCCCCGTGATTCAGCAAATTCCAGGGCAGCAACTGAAGGGTTAAAGAGCCTCTCTTTAAGTTGCCCCCAGGGATCCTTTGCCAAGTCTCAGTCTTGGCCTTTGCTGAAAGATTTCCTCCTTCCCTGAGATGTCATTTAGGCCATTAGGGGGATCTTTTGCAGGGAATAATGCCTACGCCTTACACGTGGTCCCCCTTAATTAGTAATTAGGATAATGCAATATTGAAAAAGCGAGGCACAAATTTAATTAGTTGTGTTTTATTAGAGTAACTAAGGAGAAGGCCCCCGGACTCCACGGAGGGAGAGGGATCGATAGTGAACATCTATTTTCACTAGAAAACAATTGCAGCTGACGGGCTGTCCGTGGGGGGAGCCACCCTCAGCCTCCATCCCTGGAAGGGGCAGCACAGGGCCTGGAAAATGAATGATCAATACCTGCAGAGAGGGTCTGTGCATCCTCAGTGAGCGTTCCAGAGAGGATGGAACAGGAGCTGGCACACAGCTATGGGGAGATGGCCTCCACTGCTCGATTAGCTCGTTATCTTTTAAGCTGTTCTGGCTCAAATGATGGCAGAGGAGCTTGGGTTTTGCATCTCTACCCGTTTTTTGGGGAGCTGGTGAGTCTGCTTTGCAAAGGAGCTCCTTCCCCACTGCCACCCTCTGGCCCCTGTCCCCCCTCAGTGACCCAGCACTGCTCAGTATCTGCTGGAAATGCCCCTTCCAAAGATTCCTTCCCACTCCTTCCCCACCCCTCAGAGGGGCTGCAGTGGGGCTTGGCATCCTCTGAGATGAAACAACACTTCTGTTTGCTCTGCAAACCCTCCTGGTGGAGATCTTGAGGGAAATGTTTCCTCTTTGGCAGGGTTTGCTCACACAAACCTGCCTTTATTTACTCACCTTCATCTCAGCACGAAACCTCCCACCTGGGCACACGTACACACCTCGTGCCAGTGCCAGGGAGGCAGTGAGTGCCACTTCTTTGCTTAATAAAGCCACCAGACAGTTCCCAGTCTGCCTTTTCCTGCCTCTGCTTCTGCTCCATAGCTGTTCTCCAGCATTTCTGCATCTCATTGAGTATGGAGAGCAGGGCCCTGCTGGGGCAGCAACTCTGCATGGTAAAATAAAGAGACTTCATGCAGGCACTTGTAGCTCAGGCAGGAAGATAAAAGCTGGAATAAATGAATTATTCTTGTCTGGTTATTTGAGGGACAAATAAAAGGGCTGCTGAAGGCTGCAGAGAGCAGGACAGGCACCGTGCCGAGGGTCCCAGGCCAGAAAAATCAGATTCAGACCCACGCAGGCTTGATTAGAGGTCAGGCTTCAAAATAAAACCCAACACCAATGGTAAAGCTAAAATATGAACTCACACAGATTTCACAGCCTGGATGCTTGAGCATCCTGCCTGCCCTGCACAAGAGGGATGGTGTGACACAAAGGGAGCTGGGCTGTGACCCACCCTCCCCACGGGCTGCTGCAAACGGAGCCTTTCACCATATTTAATGCTCTCCAGCACGATTTGGTACATGGAGATCAGTCAGGCTTTGATAAGATCATAGCAGGAGGACAGGAGGAAATTGCAGTCTTGCCCAATGCTTGATCTTGTGCTGCTGAACCTGCTGTATCAGAGACGTGATGGTCCAGCCTTAATGGCATCATATTAAGCTGAGACAATGCAGCCCCGTGACCTTGTGATGCTTGATAGCCATATGTGCTATTTTAATGAAAAATCGGGGCTTAAGTAAATGGCTGCCCATGGGCTGAGGGCTGTTAGCAGGATCTCACTCCGAGGGGGAGGGAAAGGGAAGGGAATTGGGATGTAATAGCCATAATCATCCCTCAGTCAATGACCTTCTGCCTCCTCTGATCGTGGCCATGGTGCTGGTGGAGAGGCAAACCCTACAGGACTGTGACCCACCTGGGGCTGCCGGGGTCTGTGCACTCAAATTTGGGTTCGGGTCTCTTTTCCTCAGAAAGAGCCAAAAAATCTGCCACTACCACATCACTTTGGGGGCAAATCACAACTGGATTCAGAGCCATTCCTTTGCTCCAGCCTCCTCCACACCAATACCCACCTCTGGGAGCAGGGATTGGGGTGGACACCCCTTCCAGGCACACACACTGATCTCCTCCCCCAACAAATTGAAGCTGTAAATATTGATAACCTTCTCTTCCAGGGCTTTTTTTAATGCCCTCCAATACTTAGGAACTATTAAGTGCACCCATCATTACTAACCTGCGAAGTAAATGCGTCCTAATGGGCAGGCGAGCTACGCTGGCCCCAACAAATCATTCCTAATGAATAGTACCTGGCACATCCATCACCCTTAAACGCCAAAGCAAATCCATCTGCGTTAGCCGCTGAAAAGAGCCAGGCAGATCTCGCCCTCCCTTTCTTCCCAAGGTAGGGGAGGGTTTGGCTCTCAACACGTGAGCGTGGCTGTTTCCAATCTTTTCCCCCATTCCTGCAGTCAGGATCTCCGAGGCGCATTTCTCAATGGCCGGGCTGCTCCCGCACACAATGCCGAGAGGGCTCTGGCAGCCGCATGAAAGGCTTTAAATAGAAACCAGCGATTCTCCCTCTCGCTGCACACAATGCTTCCCTGACCCTTCGCCGACCTCACCCTCAAATCTGGGGTTCACAGCCCCAGCCTTGAACCCGGCTCTGTTTTTTCATGTTTGGCCTCTCTATTTCCTGAGGTCAGGCAGCCCACCGCTCCATTAGCATGAAGCAACTCAGGGCTCATTTGCCAAAACTGACATCCTGGGAAAGTCCTGATGAATTTATGAATTAGAGGCTACAGATGCCAGTAAAAGAATTAAGAACTTATTTATTTATTTATGTATTTATTATTATTATTATTATTATAAAGGAAATCAGCTGGGATGCTGCTGTTTGCTTTTTCTGAAAAGCAACGCCAGCCTTGAACGCTGTGTCAGCAGCAGTTTTCTTCCAGAGAGGAAAAAACACTTTTTTTTTTTTTTAAAGGTCTCTTAGAGGGTTGGGGGTTTTTTTTAGTTGTTTTGTTTTTTTTTTTTTTTTAATTATTACTATTATTTTTGGTTTTTAAAGGAAGGGCCTGAGGAAGAAAGTTCAGCGGGCAGGAAGCGGAGGGAGCCAGCCCGGCATCCCGGCGGGGCGAGGTGCTCTCACCTTGCGGAACGCGGGGATTGCGACACCCGAGCAAAGAGGTAAAATTTATATCCCATAAATCACATGTCAAGTGCCTGCGAGGAGAGGTCATTAAACAGATGTATGAGGCAAGAGGCAAAGTCCATCCATTTCAGGAGACGCTCCCAGTGTCAGCAGCTCTCCAGAAGTCTCGAGAGGCAGAGGGATCCAACCGGCACGGCAGCAGCTTCCCTGATAGGCTCTTATTTATTTCCTCCTCTATTTATTTGATGGCATTTTCTTTATTGGAAGAACTTCCTGGGCTTTGCTGTCCCCCTGTCACAGCTGCCCAGTGTTGGGGGCTGTGAGAAGGGAGGGTGGCACATCAAACAGCTCGGGAGGGATGGAGTGATGGATGGAGGCTGCCCTGTGATTAATAATCAAACCGAGAGCTTTTACTGGGCATCGTGTGGAAAATGTGGCTTTGGAAACATTTGTCTTCATCCCACAAACAACAAGTGGTGTTTCTTTCCCTTTCTTTGTTTCTCTCCCCCCCCCGCTTTCCTCCCTCCCTCTCTCTCTTTTTGCTTTCCTTGCCCAGAATCACTGATTAAAATCTTTTCCATGCTTTACCTGCTCCAAGTGGCTCCTGTTCTGGTTTGATTTATGCTTTGCTTATCTCAGGCTTCAGTGGAAAAATAATGACCAGATAATAAAGAGCACTAAGTAGCTTTTCAAGTGACATGGCATCCTCTGTGGGACTGGGCTCTGCAGGAGCAGGGAGGGAAAGGCTGGGATGGCCTTGGGCCAGAGGAGAGGGAGGAAAACAGAGGATAACGGGAGGACAACCACAACCCTGGGCCAGCGGTTCCTGAAGGGATGGAAGCTCAGGGCACCCTCCAGTGGATGCCTCATCCAGCCCTGCTGAGGGGCAGGAAATCTCACCAATGGATGTTGTGATTTCCCTAGGGCTTTTGGCCAGGATTCCAGTGGCTGTTTGTCCTCTCACACCCAGGACAGGGGCTTCTCTCACCCAGACTCATCAGGATGTTCCTTCCCACCTCCTTGTTTTCTCCTGGACAGACCCTGCTCCAATCTGCAGCTGCCCCAGGGTGCCCAAACCCTGCTCCCTCCTGCAGCTCTGGGTCTTGCTGCTCCCAATGGATCTACAACAGCTCCAGACCCACCAGGCTTCACTACAGGGCTGGGACCTCCAGCTTTCCCTGCCTCATTCCTTGCTGTCTGCAGGGCCACACAGCTTCCCTGCTCCAGCTTTCCCCAGCCCTTTTCCCAGTGTCATCTGGTTAAAGAATTGCCATTAATTTCAGGGTAGGAAGGACCCATTGTTTACTCTACGCTCGGGGAAAAGGGAATGGTTTTGTTGCCAAGGAACTATTTTTAATTGTAATGTGCATCCCGCATGGCCAGCGAGGTGGCTGCTGCCTGGGAATGGCAGGAAAAGTGGGATGGGATAGTGGGGAAAGTGGGGAAAGCAGGAAGAGTGGGATGGGATAGTGGGGAAAATGGGGAAAGTGGGGAAAGCAGGAAGAGTGGGATGGGATAGTGGGGAAAATTGGGATAAATGGGAAAAGTGTAGGGATAACTGCTGGCCATCATCCCATGGAAAACCTGGAGGTTCTGCCCAGCATGCAGTGACACACAGGAGTGTTCCCTCAGCCTGGGAAGCAGCAGCAGCCTGTCCCTTCCAGCCCACATTCCCAACAAATCATCCCCAAAATGTGCTGCTCAGCTCCATTTGGAGAGAGAAGAAGAGACACAAACCAGCTCGGGCCTGGCGCTGTAAAATTATTGTCGAGCAGGGAGAGCACAGCTCCCTCCTGGCTTTGAATAATCCCAAAAAAAAAAAAAAAAAAAAAAAAAAAAAAAAAAAAAAAAGAGATGCCTCTGGATTGCCTGCACGGAGAGAGGCGTGTGGGTGAGCTGCAGGGGGAAAAGAGGGATGTGCCCATTTCTGTGCCCCCTGTCCCTGGCTGGCAGCCAGCCCCTGACACCTCTGGCAGCGCCGGGGCCGGGCTCTCTATAAATACGTGTGCATGACAGATCTGGCACCGCGTGTTCCTGTAAGTGATGTCATCTTTGGGGAGTTACTTAGCAACCGTGGAAAATGTTTTGGAGGCTCTAATTTTTCAGTATGGCAAAGCCATATATTTGTGCAGCTCGGCTAATCAGCTCGCTGGCGAGGCAGCCCCGATGAGCTCATTTTCTTCATCATTATTTTATGTGAATTGGGCTTTTAGCACTAAAGAGACCACAAAGATTTAATTCAAAAATGTGATTGCTTTATGTTTCCAGGGTATCATTAACATGGCATCTACGCAAATAACCATGGTAACAAACTGGTAATTAGTACATATATGGCACTTATTATTAATACAGAAACAGGACAAGTTCCAAATCAGCACAGATTACAGTACATTATTACCATAGTAATTACCTGCAGTAACACACACAAATTGAACTAAATGGCCAATTGAACTAGAGTGAATGGCTTTTTATTCCAGTCCCTAAATAATGTGCATTCTTGGCTGAGTAGTTCAAGGTAAATAAAACTGTTTTTAATTTATTGCCAAGGGGTTTTTTCCCCCCTTTGGTGGGAAGGGCTGGGAATGGCAGGAGTCAAGAACTTTTTTTTTGTTTTTTTGCTGTGCTTACTGTATAATTATTGTACAGGCTAAGCCATTCCTGATTCCCAGAGAAAGACAAAGAGGGTAAAAGTTATTAGTGTATTTTATTAGTGGGGTTTATTTCTCTAATTTCAGCCATGAAGTAATGTTCAGTGTATCTACGGGAGTCAATGCCAAATAAAGTAGGGTCCAAATCCAGACTTTCAGTCCCTGGGTTTGGCTTTTTTTTATTGAGAGAGAAGGAATATCTGCATTTGGAGTGAGTTAGAAAACTGAACATTTTGGAGATGATCACATTTATTAAAACTAATGAAAAAGCAGGAGTTTGGCCTAACCCTTCCCTTATGGGTTTGAGGTATATAAAAGCCCTGAACCCACAAACCCTGAGTCAAACCCAAGCAGCCAAATGCACTGGATGAAGCCAGAAGTGCTGAGATGAAGCCAACCACCAAAAATAGAGGAAAACCTCAAAATTTCTTCTTATTCTCTCCATTTTGCTACATTTTATTAGTGCTATCCCAGACTAGGGAGGGCTGGAAACCTTTTCTCTCTGAGGTCCTGGAGATGCTGAACACTCTGGGCTCGGAGCAGCAGTGGCAGCAAACTCCCAGCCCTGTAAAGATTAAATCCATCCCTCCATCCTAAGGTTATTTTTTTTCCCCTTTCTAAATGGAAATAACATTCAGAGAGACACTTTCAGAGGGAATCTCTGTCTGGCCTCTGTGTCTGCAGTTTGCAGCCCAGGGAGCAGGAGCACACATTGCACTCACTCCTCCTGTTTGGGGGCAGCCCATCCTGCAGGTGCATGCTTCAAGACATCTTTTTTTTGTTGTTGGTTTTTGTATTTTTTTTTCTCCTTCTTTCCCAGATTTGCCTCCTAGAATGATTCTCCTGGGTTGTCTGGATGATGATGAATTTACCAGTCACCACTTTCTTGGGAGGGCTTTCTTCCAGCTGACATTTTTTCCTGCCCAAAGCCACACTGAGCAAGTTCTCAGCATGCAGAGGTTCCTTGTTCTCCCCCCAGAGGAGGTGCCTCCCCTCTCCCCAGCACCAGCAGGACCAGAATGAAAGTTCCAGCCACTCAGAGATTTTTTTTTTTTTCCCTTCCCTCCTCTTTCCTCTAGACAAGCATTAATATTTCCACTTGCTGTGAGGAATTCACACACCACCATTCCTGGAGCAGCACTGGCTTGGGTGTCCACGCTTTGGGATGGAGACAGGGAGTCTGTGAGGGCTTCAGCAGCTGGCACAGCCCTGGAGAGCATCCCACACACCCCACACATGGACCTGCACGGGGGAAAAAGTGGAGGATGTACCCCACCAGCAAACCTGCTTTGTTGTGCTCTTCACCCATGTGCTTCTGCTGGAGAATTATAGTTCCTTTATCAGGTCCATCTCTCATTGTATTTTTACCTTCCTCAATTCATAAGAAAATTGTTATTTTAGCAGGCAGGCATTTAATTAAGTTTCACTGTGTTTGCTTTGGCTCTCACAGCATGGAAAATCTCCTTTTAACAACCATCCCTTGAGCGTGGGTTCTGATCAAGCCAAAGTGCCTGGATGCAATCCCTTCTCCCAGCACTCCCTTTCTCCTTCCAAAACCCTCTGAGCCCCACTGAGGTGCTCCCAGCACAAAAATCCCCTCTGAGCAGGCAGCAGGAGCTCAGCACTGCTTGGCATCGTGGCTCCTGCCCACTCCTCCCCTGCAGCCCCGCCTGACTCACAAACTTCCCACTCCAAATTAACACCCATTAGGGCTTATTTCCATCACGCTCTTCCCACGCAGCCACAGCACAGCTCTGCCTGGGTTCAAAACAGGGATGGAGCTGCGTTTTGAGGCTGGGTTTAGCCCGGTTTTGTTTCCTGGAGGGATGTTGCCCTCCTGAGAGCTGAAAGCATCGGGGTTTTTTTTGGGGGGGTGGGAGCACAGGAGCTGCCCCTGAGGAGCTGCTCACTCCTAGGCTGGGTTGTTTCATCCAGCAAGTCCACAGAACTTCCGTCCTAAGGAGTAAAAGGGTTTTGTTTTGTTTTTTTTTTCCTCTGCAGTGCCACGAGCAGCTCATCTTTGGGAGGTAATTAAGAGCTGCTGTTGATGATTTGGTTTAATTTAGGAGGAAAAAAAAACCCAAAACAAATTGGATTTGGTATCCTCAGCTCCCTACCCTGCTCTGCTGCCAACCCTCAGAATCTGGGACCTTTCTCAGCCTGAGCAGAGGCTCAGGAACCCCCCTGGCATCAGCACCCAGACCATGCTCTGCCTCCCCCACCTGGGATGCAACATCCCCCCCGACCTTAAAAACCCCCAAAAGGCCAAAGCAGGGCTTGATTTTCCCTCTCCCCTCCTCTCCCCTCCTCTCGTTGCTGTTTTGTTTTGCAGTTGCTGCTGTTGCCATGCCATCTCCTTTTGTTGCTATGGATTAATAGTGTTTTTTACTTATTTTTATGTATGTCCTGGGAACATGATTGCTTAATTTGCCCTGCAGGTTTGTGGGCCTGACAGGCATTTCCACATCGTCACCTTATCTTAATCCAGTTCTGGGCAGCTTGCAGGATAAATACCTGCAGAAATACCTGTTCCTGTGGAGGTTTGGGACAGGTATTTGTCCCAGCAAGTGGCCAGGGTGGGCGTGGTGGGGACACAATGTTCCTACAGCCTGTGCTGGGCCCTTTCTGATGTTCTGTTTTTTATCTAACCCAGGAAAACACCTCAGGAGCCACCAGTGGAATGAGCCTGGGTGGAAGGATGGGCTCCCCATGGACACCCAAGGTGACACAGCTGAGGGATTGCATGCAATATATTCATTTATTTCATTATAATGGGCATTGAATCGGGATTTTCCCTTCAGCTCTTTCTGTCTCTGGAAAATCCAGATCACTAGAGAGGGACCAGGAGTGCCCAGGGAGCATCTGAGCTGTGCCATGGGAGAACCTTTAGTGCCCAGCACGGAATGTGGTGCTGGGAGCGAGGCTGCTGCAATAAAACAAAATAGGAACAAAGCGTTTTCCAGTGGTTTTAGGTTAGTTTGTGCTGTGAAGGCAGAAGACTCAGCAGATCCCAGTTCACTCGTGTCCCACAAACCCCAAGGGCTGCTCCCCCACTGCCCACGGCCACCCCTGCAGTGTCACTTGTCCCCAGCCATCCCAGAGAGGGATTTGTGTAAGGAAACCACTGCACATCTTGGGTTGGTTGTGGGGAAGCACAGAGGAGGGATCAGGAGGGATCTGCTCCAGGTCCAGCTCCCCACACATCCCCTCCTGAGACCACCCTGTGTTATTTCATCAAGTCAAACCTTTCATTGCTCTGTGTCTCCATTCTCCCCACGTGAAATGGGGGAAATCTCCATCCTTTTGCCCCGTTATTGAAAACTTGGTGGAAGTGACTTCATCATTATTATTATTATTTGTGCCTTTGGCTCACCACAGCCCTAATGCACTAATGAATATGGATACAGGGACACAGGGATCAGCCTCTTCCCTCCAGCAATTCATCTTGCCTCCTCCTATTTACCCCCAGAGTTGTGGAGGTCCCTGGCTTGCACACATCAAAGGGGAGCTGGTGACATCATGGAGATCACAGAAAACATCAACTCTGCCTGTCTGGGGAGGGAATAAAACCAGCTCCTTGCAGATCCACAGCTGGTGGGGCTCTTAATTACACAAGGGCCGAGGAACATTCCAACCATAACATCCTGCAGCCTCCCTGCCACCACACAACGTGTCTTTTATTGGGCTAGGAATGTCTCTTTTATAAACTGGAGGTTTTTAACTTGTCAGAGGGTGCTGGGGATGGGATCCAACCCAGTCATTTTTTGGCCAGGCTGTTGTGCTGGTTGTCCCTCGGCCACCCTGGTCCCCCATCACTCTGGGCTGAGGATCCTTGATCTCCTGGGCACCCTCCAGTGCCCCTTCCAAGGGACTGATTCACCTCCATGGGCATCTCACAGCATCTTCCCTGTGGTCCTGTGGAAATCCATCCTTGTCCTGCGAGGAGAGAGGGTGGAAGCATCTCTGAGCCCCTGGAAGTGTCCAAGGCCAGGCTGGATGGGGCTTGGAGCACTCTGGTGTCCCTGTCCATGACCTTTAAGGTCCTTTCCATCCCAAATTCCATGATTCCATGGTGAGTGAGGCTAAAATCCTCATGGCACAGCAGCAAATCCATTCTTCACCTTAATTACCCCTGCCCTCATCACTGTCCTTTGTTTGCACAAACTGGGCTTTGGGGGGGGGGGGGGGGGGGGGGGGAGTTCCGTGCTAATAAATGTTTTCTCCAGTTCCAAAACCATTGTCACCATCTTCCTCACTGCTGTGTGTGTTTTATATGTGTGATCCCGTGGGATTCTGCAGGGTTTGGGGCTTTACTGGTGTTTTTTTAAGGTTTTCTTTCACCCTGTTTTAAAGCAGCACCTGAGGGAAGGTGATGCTCAGAGGTTGCTCCACCACAGAGTAACAAATCTCTCGTGTTTTTCCCTTTATTTATCCTTATTCAGAGACTTCCAGCCCCCTCTGAAGGGCTGTTTGCTGTCATCAATCCTGGAGGAGCCCGTGGGGGCCAGGAGAGGAGTGACACCAGAGATTTGTCCTATTGATTAACCCGGGATGGGAAGAATCAAACACCAGGAGCAGACAAACGCCTGGGAGGAGAACAGGGCAATTGTCAGGTTTGCTTTGCAGGTTATTGGGTTTGGAAGATCTCATTTTTCTTTTCCTACCTGGAGGCTGAGAGAAAGTGGTAAAACTTTCCTAAATTCCTCCTCGTTTTACCGTTTGAAGTTCCCCAGTTAACACCACACGCCAGAGAGAAAAACCCCCCTCAGAATCCCCCCTCTGCAAAGTGAGATCTCACATTATTGCCTCTGACAGCTCTCATTCCTCAGGCATTTTCTTTTTCCTTCCTCAAACGAAGGGGGAAAAAAAATATCAAAGGTTTGCAAACCTGAGCACCTTCTTTGCAAAATACAGCCTGATGTCGGGAGGGATGCTCTGAGCTGGAAAGCAGGAGGGAGGATGGATGCAATCCTCGGGAAGAGTTACATGTGTTTGCCATTGCGTTTGCCTTGGGCCCTTGGAAAATGTTTGTAGTTTTCAATTAATCTCATTAGTTTGGAAGTAGACGGAGGGGCGGGAAATCAAAATAATTTCACGGGGAATTCTCTTTAATGACATTTTAAAAACATGTAATTGAGAGAGATGGTGGTGGAAAACATTTTAATAGTGTTGAAATCCACGGAGGGGAAGGAGTAAGGAATGTTCAGGGAAAGCCTCGTGTGAGGGGTCTGTGGGGACAGGGATGAGCTGTGGGGACAGAGGGCTGCCAGTGGGGCTGGCGTGGGGTCAGCACAGCTTTAGGACCCTCAGCCAGCTCCCAGGGCTGCTGATAACCCCTGGGAGAGCCCTGCTTGCCACCATCAGCTTTTAATTTCCTTTTGCTGCTGTCCTGAGCAGTGTGTGATTTATTTTATTTAAAGCATTAATGTATCCCAAAGCTGTCACAGTGCAGTGTGATCCTGAGGTGTAAGGGTGGTGACACAGGATTCAGGCAGTGGCAGCTGTCCCACATTTGCTCTCTGTGTGTTCACATCTGTGATGTAGGGGGGACTGAAACCATTTCGTCTTCGTGAACCTATGAAACAGGAATAGCTGAGTTAATGCACAGCCTTCATTTGAAAGAAAATCGAAATTTTCTGCGGCTGAGTTTGCAGGGCTGGAAGGGGTCTGTGATCGCTGCAGTTTTCCCTTGCCTCGCTCACTGACTGTCCCCAGGGTGCTGTGGTGACACTGGGGTGCCTTAGAGGGGGGCTGGGGTGAGGATTGAGCGTCCCCTCCATCCTGAAGGGATGGCTGGAGATGGGACGGAGCCTGCCCGTGCACTCCGGGCACAGAAACCTCCCTGGCCAGCAGAACCACCCACAGCATCCCCCCAGAGAGCCCAGCACACGCTGGGGACACGGGACACGCTGAGAATCCATCCCACTCCTAATTCCCTGCATCCCAACTGACCAGAGAGCGAGGACTGCTCCCTGAAAGAGTTGATTTTTTTTTTTTTATCCCGGAGCATCCTGTGGCAGACACCCCGACAGCCAAAAAGAGAGATCCAAAACCACCCCTAACCGCAGTCTGTCCCTATTCCAGCAGAGCTGTGCCCTCCTCTGCAGGCTGAGCGCTTAATTGATTGGATTAGCCCTTTTTTATTAATTAGCAGCCCGGTGCCCGGCCGGGGAGCTCCCGGTTTGTCCCCGAGCAGTCTGTCGGTGTTTGCCGGCTCCATCAGTGATTCATTCGTGCCGTGTCAAAGCGAAACTTGGCTCGGTGCTTTCCTGGGGCCCCGCTGCTGTGCCGGAGGGGGCAGTGCCAGGCTCTGCCCCACCTCTCAACTCGCTTTATTTCCCCTCCTTCCGCGCTCACTTTGCTTTGCTGGGTTTAATGAACCCGCTAATTGCTGTCGCAGAGCGGAGGGAGCGCTGACAAAGACACAACCTGAGCGGAGGGATGCGACACTGACACCCAGCAAACCTGGCTTTTGTCCCCAGAGAGTTCCCCACTGCCAGGACACGCTGTCTGCTCTGTCACACGCCTCTCTCCATCCTCTTCCTCGCTGCTGCCCACGCCACGGTCTCACTCCGGGTGTTCATCCATCCTCCCCCAGCCCAAGGCTCGCCGGCTCAAAGCCCCCGGCAGGCAGGGGAGGGGTGTCTGGGGAGGGGCACGCTGCAGGATCAGGTCCACGGTGGCCAAAGATGGAATTTTTATGCCCCCCTCGCTGTAACTTAATGAGAATTTGGGGATTTAGGGGCGCAAATATCACCTGGCACCACAGTGCATAACCCACACCCTAAGTCTAGCCCTAACCCTGACACCCTTTCCTCTTGTTTTTTGCCATTATATTCCTGCCACCCTCCCAATCACTCCTCTGAAGGAAATCAAAGAGCAAATTAAGCCAGGAACATCCATCCTCTGCAGCACAGCCCCGGAGGGCAGCGAGAGCGGCCCCAGAGTGTGAGATGCTCAAAGCATGGAGCAGAAGGAAAAGGCTTCAGGGTGTGATTCCAGGCTGGAAAACCCAAACACCTGGGAAGGAGGACACTCAGATCCTCTGGTGATCCATTAGCAGGTTCCATCAGGAGATGTGAGACACCTTTTGACTTGTTAGCAGCCAAAGCCTTGTGTGCATCGCTCAGAGGTGTCCCAGGGGCACACACAGCATAACACCTCTCCTCCCCGGATCAATAAAAGAGAAGAACATCCCAGAATAGGTGTCCAAGGGGAAGGTTACTCTGTGGCAGGGCCGTTGGATATGGAGGATACAAGAGAGGGATGCTGTGGGATGCACAGCATGGAGGAGAAGCTTCACTCCTGTGGGTCCCAGGGGAGATCCTGGCTGGATACAGGGAGGCAGGAATGAAGGGATGCAGGGATGCAGGGATGCAGGGAGGCAGGGAGGCAGATCCTCCCCCACACTGTGATGTCTCTGCTGCCAATGGATCGATTGTGCTCGGAGGGCTCGGGGCTCTATGTAGGTCAGGCACATCTCTGGCTCCCACAGTGCCATGGAGTTATTGAATTGAACGAGGATCCCCCCTTCTCCCTCCATCCAACCCTCTCCATGCCCAGCCCTTGGCACAGGGCAGCCTTGGCTCTCATCCTAGAGGAGAAGAGCATTGCCCTGGGGCTCAGGGCTCATTTGGGCACAGCCAGTGTGTGTTCAGCTCCTGCACCCCAAAACCCCCGGAGCAAAGCACTCCCAGGAGAGCTCAGTGCTGGGAGGGGGAACGGGCTGCATGACCCAGTTCATGGGTTTCTGTCAATGAAGCTGGCACTGCTCCCTCTCAGCTTTGTGAAATGGAAAGGCCTGGAGCAGCTCCCAGAGAAGGGGATTTCTCAGAGCAGCATCCCCTGGGAGGAGGGAGCTGCATCTCCCACGTGCAGTTGCTCCCCTGCTCATCCCCTTGGGGGTGGAGTAGATAAAAGACATCCCAACCTTCAACCTTAATTCCTTCTAGAAACCTTTATCACCCAAGGAGGAAACCCAAATCTTGTGGTACCCTGGGCTCCTCCTGGGCTGGAAGGAGAGGGAGGCATAGAAAGGGAAAGAGAGCAGAGGAAAAACTTTGTCAAACAACAAACAAAAAAATCCGCTCAGTAGTTCAGAGCAAACTTTGTACTCGTTGAAGATTTGACCTTGTGTTCTCTCCTAGGAACAAACAAGAGCAATACGAGGATCATATTATTTTGCCTGAAATTTGGAGTGGATCAGACCCCTGCTGTTCCAAGCCCCTGCAATGAATGGCTATAAACAAGATGCATTTCCAGAGAATGAATTAAACACTGAGCCTGAGTACTGCCTGTGTTTGAGAGATGTTTATTTGTCCTTGCTGCCTCTCCATAAAGAGTTGCACAAGGACTTACTAAATTTTAACCCCACATTGTTCTTGGGTAAACACTGCCCTTTATCCAACGTCAGGAGTGCTCAGAGCCCAGATAAGCTCAGGTTGGCTCGTGATCCCTGGAGCTTTCAGCCTCTTGGAACCAGTTTCTCACAGACCCCAGGGCACCCACACAACTGCCAACAGCCTCCAAACCTCTGGCAGCTTTCTGCATTTTTATGCCAAAAAAAGTTTGTTGCGAGAAATGTAGCAACTTTTATCTCAGCTCCTCTCCTTATTTTGGAAAGAGAAAGGGGGATAAACCATGAAAAACTGGTGATAAACTGTCCCAGGAGCTGTGCTGTGACTTCCCAACAAGTCCCTGTCCCCACTCCCAGCACCACACGGAGCAGGGGGGTTGGAATGAGGTGATCTTTAAGGTCCTTTCCAACCTAAACCATTCCATGGTTCCATTTGCCACTGTCCATCCTTTCCCTGCTCTTCCACAGGGTTGGAAATAGTGAAGCTTTGAGAGTTTCCTCCATCCCAATCCTCATTCTGTCACTCCCAGCATCACTGGTGAACACACACACAAAATAAAAAGCCTAAAGTGGGGTGAATATCACTGCAAACTTTCTGTCTGCTTTGATTTCCAGAGTCTACACAGCCTTGTGCTTTTGGACCATCTGCTGGCATCCAGTGGGATGGGGAGTTAGGTCTGCACAGCCTTTGGCATCCAAGCAGGAAGAGCAGCAATTCTGAGAGAAAAAAAAAAAAAAAAAGGTTTTGCTGCTCAGGAGGGAAAGGCTGAGTAAAAGTGGTGTGAAAACCAGCCCTGCCTTCCAGGGAGCCCATGAGAAGTCCCCCCCTCGCTGCTTCCAGGGGTGTTCTGTGGTGTTTGCCTCGCTTTGGGGGGACACTGCCACAGGATGTGAGATGCTGAATGTGACTCTCCCAAAAGAAGAAGGATCTGTGCCTTGTAGAAACATTTCTGAACTCATGTTTGTTCCCTCTCCTGGGTCTGGGCAGAATGTCAAAGCCTGCTCTGAGCTGGAAATATTTTAAGACTAGCACTCACTGGAGACTGAAACAATGGCAATTCTTCAGCTACTGAGGCTTTTATAAAAGGGCTTTTGACACAGAGGCTGCTTAGGGTTGGGTTTTTTTTTTCTTTCTTTTTTAGTTGGTTTTTCTCCCAGAAAACACTGTGCTAGTGTCCATGTGCATGCTCGTGCACACACTTTTGTGTGTGCAAAATAATCCCTGAGCTTCCAGCAGGGCTGAAGGTGGGAATGCCCAGGAGATGCCTCCAGCCCTGCTCCAGCAAGGAGGAGGCAGCAGCTCACACGGGATCCACGCAGCCATGCAGGAAGAAAAAGACATTTTAGAGTAAATGTCAGCTTTTGCGTTTCTGGGTTTGGGGCTTTTTTTAAACATGTGGGTGGGACTTTTAATGCCCAGATGAAGCTGAGATGGTTTCAGTCTCCAGGGCTTATCCAGAAGATTCACACAAACACTATGGAAAGTGTCTCTTTGCTCAGGGAGGATGAAATTTGACACTGCAGAGATTTTAACCCGGTATTCCAGCGAGAAGCCTCGGTGTCATATCTGATAAAGGCTAATCAGGCCTCCTTCAGGCACCATTCAATTCTTATTTCCATCTGCTTCCCATGCAGATTGTGTTATCCCTGATGTGGACTCACATGCAGGCAAACCAGTGCGAGTCCTGCTCAGGAATCAGAGGATCAACGGTGAAAAAATCCCCATGGATTCCCCCAAGCAGAACCCTTAAAAACAGCCCAGGCAGCTCCCAATCCTTGCTTGGAAACCAGCAGCGTCCAGCACCAGTTTGCACTGGTGTGGGATGGGGTCCCACTGGGCAGCAGGTTTCCTGCACAGCCCCACTGCCTGCCCCAAGCTCTGCATCCCCCGGCCCCAGTGCCATCCCTCCCTGCCCGAAGCCTCCTCCCCAATTATCCCGGCCACTGTTTGTTCAGGCCGTGTGGATTTAGCTCTCCAGCCCCATGTGCACTGTGTGTATAGGGGAAGATAGATTGTCGCTACTTTCCAGTATAAATCACATTCCTTACAACACTCCAAAGTAGCATTTTCAACCTCAGGGTGCTAATAGGATCCAGCAGGAGAAAGAAATGTCAGCTAAGTAGCAGGCGCTGTTTGGAGAGTGCAATGGAGCTGATCCACAGCCCCGGGGCAAAAGGAGCAATCCCAGGGCAAAGGTTAAAGAGTTCAGGAGCACTTCAGCCTACTTAATTGCAACAGGCCTCTTACACGGTGTAAGATGGATGGCTCGAGCCGGGCGAGGGGGGCAGAGCGGGGCCAGCAGCATCACCCGCCCCGGGAACGGCCGGCACGGCGGGGAGAGCACCGGGATGGAGCGCTGGAGGCACCGGGGATGCTCCTCGCTTCTCCCCAAAGCGCTGCCGGCTGGCAAAGCTCCGCAGCAGCATCCTCAGGCCGTCAGCTCTGCCCCATCCCGATTCTCCAGCCATCATCTCTGCTCCATCCCAATCCTCCAGCCATCATCTCTGCCCCATCCCCATCCTCCAGCCATCATCTCTGCTCCATCCCAATCCTCCAGCCATCATCTCTGCCCATCTCCATCCTCCAGCCATCATCTCTGCCCCATCCCCATCCTCCAGCCATCATCTGTGCCCATCTCCATCCTCCAGCCATCATCTCTGCCCCATCCCAATCCTCCAGCCATCATCTGTGCCCATCTCCATCCTCCAGCCATCATCTCTGCTCCATCCCAATCCTCCAGCCATCATCTGTGCCCATCTCCATCCTCCAGCCATCATCTCTGCCCCATCCCCATCCTCCAGCCATCATCTCTGCTCCATCCCAATCCTCCAGCCATCATCTCTGCTCCATCCCAATCCTCCAGCCATCATCTCTGCCCATCTCCATCCTCCAGCCATCATCTCTGCTCCATCCCAATCCTCCAGCCATCATCTCTGCCCATCTCCATCCTCCAGCCATCATCTCTGCTCCATCCCAATCCTTCAGCCATCATCTCTGCCCATCTCCATCCTCCAGCCATCATCTCTTCTCCATCCCAATCCTTCAGCCATCATCTCTGCCCCATTCTGATCCTCCAGCCATCATCTGTGCCCATCTCCATCATCTCTGCCCCATTCTGATCCTCCAGCCATCATCTGTGCCCATCTCCATCATCTCTGCCCCATCCCCACCCTCAGATCATCATCCCAATCCTCCAGCCATCAGCTCTGCCCCATCTCCATCCTCAGCCGATCAATGGGAATTTATACTGGAAAGGGCTTTTGCAAGAGCTCAGCAGAAGCAGATAAATAACCAGTAGCCAGAATAACTCCAGCTGCCAAGGAAATGTTTCCTGCTCCCTCGAAATTCATAAGGAACGTTTTAAAGGGAAAGAGGGGGAATTGGGTACTGCTGCTGCTCTCGTCGTTTTTCTTCAAGGATTTGTTTTCTGATTTCCTTTTATTTTGGATCTTCAGAATCTGAACGTGTTTTGTATCAGTCCCAAGGTGTTTCTATTGGGAAGGTGCCTCAAATAATATTTTCAGTAGAGTTTTGGCTTGTTTTCTGATACACATCTGAGAAATGTCATCAAAAGCTGATGTTTTGCATGGAAAAGGTCTTTTGCAATACTTTTTTTTTTTTCATCTGAAGAAAAAATAGAATAAAAATATTTCATCCCTTTCTCACAGCGAGGTTTATGCTGTTTCCCTGGTGATAAAGGCACAGGGCTGGCTCTTGAGACAGATGCGTTTAATTCCCAGCTCTGCCGCAAACCCCCGCCATGACCTTGGAGCAGCCACTCAGGCTCCGATCCGCACGGGATGGGATTTTTCTGCTAAAGCTCCCGTTTGGCCTCTTCAGCTGGGAAAAAAAGAACATCTGAAAACCTCGCTGGTTTCACTGTCCCCCTCGCTGTCCCCCAGCCCAGCGCTCACCCCTCGTGCTGGGGATGCTGCCCTGCTCCATCCCGGAGCCCTGAGCCGGGATGCGGAGCGAGGGTCGCGGATGCCCTCTCGTGGGAAGAGCGGAGCTCGGCCGCTCTCCCGATCCCCGCGGGGGCGTGGGGAGACCCCCAGACTGCGCTCCCCGTACCCCGAGATGCTGCAGGTACCCCCAAACTGCGCTCCCCCTGCTCCAGGTTGCTGCGGGTACCCCTAAACCTGCGCTTTCCCTGCTCCAGAATGCTGCGGGTACCTCTAAACCTGCGCTCCTCCTGCCCCGAGATGCTTCAGGTACCCCCAAACTGCGCTCCCCCTGCCCCGAGATGTTGCAGGTACCCTCAGCCCCCGATCATCCCCGTGCGGGGACATCACTGACACCTTCCCAGGGTACAGCACCTTTTATTGAGGAGAGGGGAGAGGAGAGCGACCTGCCCAGCCCAGGAGCAGCCATGGGGGCTCCCCCGCTGCCAGCACCTGCATCCCGCATCCTCCACCCCGCGGGGCTCAGGACAGGAGCAGGGCAGCGAGGATGCAGGGCAGCAGGAGGTGGCCGGGGGGCTCTCGGGGGGCTCTGGGGGAGCTGTTGCACAGGTCGGTGTCGCAGCAGTGGATGCGGACCCCCGGCAGCTCCTGCTGCTGGCAGTGGCGGGAGGTGGCACAGCCGCTGGTCAGCAGGATGCCCAGGACCACTGGAAAGCAAGAACAGGACATCAGGGGTTCGGGCAGGGTGAAGGGGACGCTGTGACAGGCTGGCACAGGGGACAGGCCCCGTGTGGGGGGTGCAGGGTTGGGTTTTGGGGGGTGAAGAGCGGCCGGAGCAGCCCCCGCACCCCCAGCCCTGGGGGCGGACTCACCGCTCTCTGTTTTAATGCAGAAACGGTGCTTGAAGCCCTGGTGGGACTGGGAGCAGGTGATCACCTCGGGGTTGGAGCACCCCATGTCCACGTTCTTGGTGCCAACCACGATGTTGCAGCCGTAACACTGGAGTCCAGACACTAAACAAGAACCAGAAGAAACACGGCTGGATTTTTTTTATTCTTTTATTTTTTTTTTTTATTTTTTTTCCCGGGGGGAAAAGACTTCAACTCGTTCTGAGCTGCTCTCTACCGACGGCATCGCAGCGCTCCCTGCCTTGCCAAGTCGCATTAAGCCGGAGCCCGGAGCTGCCCGTCACTTGTTTACCCAGTGGGCCCGAAAATACAGACTCGTCTCCCACTAGAGGTCAGTGCAAAATCAGAGATTAGCGGAGATTTGAGCTGGGATCAAACTGTGGGAACAAGGGAGCTTTGAAACGGGGGGTGTGAAGAGTAGGTGAAACCTCATAACCACTCGGTCGGGTTCAGAAACTGCTTTTCCTGTTTTCACCGAATTTCTCCAGTTTAGCTGTGCCTGTTTTGGAGGTATTTACTCCAGAAGGATGGGGTTTATCAGCGTGGTTTGGTTTTCCCCCTGGACACAGCCCTGATGTTATCACAGGGTCTATCAGGAAGGCAAACCTGCTCGGAAACAGAAGGGAAATCCTCCTTCAGAGCACTGAGAGCCACTGTGCCTGTGACCCCGGGCCAATGGCCTCAGTGTGTCCCCAGGGCTTTGCACATTTTGCACTGGCGGCAGCTCAGCCCTTCCCTGCAGCCACTGTGTCTGAAAATTGCCACAATGGGAATTAAGCCATTTCTCAGGTTTCTTAAAAAAAAAAAAAAATACAAACAACAACTCCAAAAAGCCTTTAAAGGCTATTAATTTCCACCATCCACCTCTGTTGTGGAGGTTAAGGCAATCTCTGTTGATTAATCAGGTTGCTGCCCTTACCTTTCCTCATCTCTGAACAACGACCCAGAGCTCTCCTGTGCTCCCACAGGGTTTTGGGGGGTTCTGAGCACCCTCACACAGCCAGGCACTGCAAGGGGAGTCCCTGTCCCCGCCAAATCAGGGAAGAGGAGCCCAGGGGATCCCAAATCCTGGCACAGGGCCCTTTTGTACAAAACACGGTGACGTTACCTCCACCCTAAAACCACCGGCACGCAGCTGCATGGCTTGGCGTGGGAGCGCCCCTAAATTCACCCCGAGGATAAACGGGCAGCTCGGGTTTAGGGGGGATGTCAGCTACGACCCCAAAGCACGCCCCAGCCCGGGGAGAGCAGCACTCACCGTCCGGCAGGACGAACACCACGGTCAGCAGAGACAGGATCCCATGGGCGCCTCCGGGCATGTGTCCACAGAGCATGGGGGGCAGCTGGGGGGTCACCCAGAGCTCGGGGGTGAACACGGGGGATCTGGGGGTGCAGGATGAGATCTCCTCTCTTCCTGGTTCTTCACCCCAGCCGTCCTCGTCCTCGGAGTGTCCTCCTCACCTGCGAGCCCTTCCCGCGGGATTCAGGGAGGTGCCGTCGGTGCAGCAGGGATCTGGCTGCTCCCAGCCAGCCCCTGGCACCCAGGCTCCTTATGTCGATGCCGAATTTCTTCCCTCCTCTGGAGAAATTCCGCAATTCTTTCAGTTCATGCACAGACCTGAGTGCGTATGTGCTACCCTCAGTTATTTCTGTCCTATTTCCTCTGTCCACGATCACTTCCCATTAATACCACCGTGCAGCAGCTCTTGGAGAGAAATTCTCCCTAATCAAGATTTAGTTTTAAATCCACTTCGAAATCCTCTAATTCAGTTGGATTAGGCAGAAGGGGTTTGGGGAGATGTATGGTTTTACTTTTTTTTTTTTTTCCCATCTCTTTTTCCGCTCTGAGCTGCCTCATCTTCATGAACGGACCCACCGGCTTTCTGTGACATATTGTGCTATTTAAAGAGGAAAGGAATAATTTTATTAAAGAGAAGCAGTCAACTAATTTTAAATCCGAGACTTGACATCCTCTCACAAATTACGGCTCTGGGGATGGCCCTGGGGTTAAGGGGGAAACCTGAAGGAGAGGGAAGAGGGTTTGAATGGAATGTATTTACACACTAGAAAATAGTTGCCTTAATAAAGCAGGGAGAGTTAGAGCCAGCCCCGGGCTTGGATCAGCTCTGGAGGGAGCTGGGTGTGCCAGGGGCTTGGGGAGGGGACAGGGGGACAGCAGAGGAAAGGGCTGAGCACTGATGGCTCTACAGGGCCAGGTCACACCCACATGGGACACTAGGGATGTCACCAGCTGCAGGACCGGGCCCCAGCCCCCTGTTGGCTCCTCCCGTGCTGTCCCCACAAGCACAGCCCCAGCTCTCAGCGGAGCTAATGGGACTTGGAGAGCTAATGCTTACTAATAAGAGAGCGCGACTGAATGCACGGGATTAAAAAATTAAAATGACAAAATAAGCTGCTTATGTAGCTCATCCAGCAACTGCCTGCTAGCAGCACCTGAAATCCCCCACCCTGGGCACCCCAGCCCACCTCCTGTGCCAGACACAGCTCCCAGCCAGGCAGCCTTGGACCTGATCTCCAGCAGCATCTTCATTAGCAGGGATGCTGGTTTATATCTCACCAGGAGGCAGCACAAACTGATCCAAGGAGGGGCATGTACAGCTCAAGGGGGCAGCTGGCACCTGGCAGAAGTGCCCAAGAAATTCAGCTCATGGATTCAAATCCCTTAAACCACCCACGGCGTCTCGCTTGCCTCAAAACAATGTGATTGTAACAAATGTCTGACACAGTAAAGCCTGAAAGCCTGGGGGAGAAGGGATAAAAGGCAGGAAATGGGATTGATTTAAACGCATGCATAAATCAGAGCATTCAATAAGGAGGGGGAACTAACTTTTAATCCCCTAATAAACTCATCAGTTATCTGGAAGAGGCAGCCAGGAGCAGCCTGGGCTCTGTAGCAGTGATGAAGCGTCCCTGGAAGTGTCCAAGGAGAGCTGGACAGGGCTTGGAGCAGCCTGGGAGGCTGGAAGGTGTCCCTGCCCACGGCGGGGGGTTGGCATGGGATGATCTGTAAGGTCGCTTCCACCCCAAGCCGTTCTGAGAGTCTGTGATGCAGCAGCTGTGCACATCTGGCGGGGCCGCGCAAACCCCTGGGCGCTGCATCTGGATCCGCAGCCTCCTGCGGAAAAGCGGCTCCTCCGCTGGTCCTTCCCATCGGGAACCCAGCGGGAAGCTCTGGGACAGTCGCAGGGTCGGGGGATGGAGCAGCATCCCCTCCCTTTAGGGTGGGACCTGCAGAGGGATGCTGCGGGAGTAATCCCGCGGGGAACTGCAGCTCCCCGGGCTGGTTTGAGGTGTTGCAGAGCTCATTTAGAAAAATGTTTGCCTGGTTTTATCCCCTTGGGATGCCGAAGAGAAAGACCTTAAGAGAAGGGGGAAAAAAAACCCACCCAAGCTCTTCCACCGCTCCCACATCTGGATCTTGTAACTCGTATTTAGCTCTGACGGAACTCGGAGCGATTTACCAGCTCCGGGGCAGCGGGAACACATCGGGAATGGGGCTCCCTCCTGCACCGCTGCTCCGGCTGCGGGAGATTCCACCAGCACAGCCCGCGGTGCAGTCCCGCTGAAACCCGAGGTATATCCACGGAGAAAGCTCAAACCCCAGAGATACCCGGCGGGACGGCTCAAACCCGCGGGATATCCACGGGGAAAGCTCAAACCCGCGGGATATCCACGGGGAAAGCTCAAACCCTGCGCAGGTTACGCGGACCGGCCGCACACCCCGCGCCGAGCTCACCCCAGTGGCACCGCCCCGCCGGGGGCGGGACCCGAACCCGCGAACCTCGAGCTCGGCCGCCTCCGTCAGCGAGGCCGCAGCAAAGCCACGCGCAGCGCGTCACGGGGCTGGCGAAGAAACTCCGCCTTCTGAACGCTGACTGGCTGGTAGTGTGAATATATTAAAAGGAGTAGCGGAAAGCCCGCGTTTTGGCGATTTTAACCGAGATTTTTAGGTGTTTTAGGGCGAAACTAGGCTTTAGAGTAAAACTTTTTAGTGAGGATGAAAAGAGACGTCAAACCGAGGGAATAAAAAGCCCCAAATTTGGCTCACGCTGTCTTATATAGATATAGGTTGTGGGAGGTTTAAATAGGTTTGGGAGCAGGAAATGAGCCGTGTTGTATGAAAGGAGAGAAGGTTAGCACTCCCCTTGATAAGGATGGAAGGGGTCCCAGTGGCCTATACAACACGCATACGGTTAAGGCACTGCCACCTACTTCGTGGCATCTAACCATGTTTTTTTCGTTTTTATCCCTTTTCTTTTCTTTACTGGAGATGCTACAAGAAATTCAAAAAAGCAGCAGCGTGTTTTTTTAGTCACCCAGCTCGCGTTTTCTCTCAGTTTCGAAGTCGCCGGTGCGGCAGAGGCCCGCAGTAGAAACACAACCCAGGCACTCTCAGCCTGTACCTAAAATAAAGTTACACCTCCCCGACTGCAGCCCCTCCAGCCAGAACACAATCCTGATTTCCAGAGCTGTGCTTGAGCTAATCCTGGCCCTCCAACCACCACAGCCATGCCAGGCTGCACAGAATTAAACATAAGTAGAGCTCACAGCAATCGGCCCCAGCATTAATCCCAGGTGGGATATTAAGGATTTAAGCACAACCTTTATGAAGAGCAGCTTTACAGCAGATCCTTTACATTGGGGTTTTTTCTATCCCTGTTCAAGAGATTTCCTCGTGATAGCAGGAAATTCATCTCCCTTCATCACAGCTCTGTGTGACAGCAAAGCTGGGCAAGCAAAGCCCCTCACACACAGAGATATGAGAAGCACGATGACAGGAAATATTTCTGAATCAACATTATAATGCTTTACTGGAGTAAAATTCCACCTTCTCCATGCTGTAAAGCAGCACAGCCACATCTTGCATTGAAGTTTCACTGGCTTCAAGAAAACGGCTCAAAAAAAATCATCAGTTGATCATTTTAGCAGTGACACCAAGTCTAGACACATTGTCCCTTCCTGGGGATAATGAAAAACCTCCAAAGGCAGTGATATTATTAATAGCCATTTTAGCAGCTCAACATGAACTCTATTTTTATATTTTAAAAAGAAAACCTATGCCTCACGTCTCACAGCTCTTTTTCTCCAAGGGTTTCAAAGCAAGGCAGCCTCAGAGCAGCACTCCAGAAGTCGGGACTGTAATTGATTTGCTTTTATTACCAAGCACATGAGGTAAATACAAAAATAAAAAGAGGTTTTGCTTCACCAGGAGCAAAATATCCCCTTGCAGCAGAACCCTCAGGGTGCAGTAAAACTTGTGCCTCTGTGTATTTGTTACCCAGCACAAAGTAAATCCTGCAAGGACAAGGCTCAAGCTCTCTATCAGGGGTTGTAGCAATGGTGTCAGCTCATTCCTTCTCCTTTTATTAAATAAATTTGGACTTGTGTTTGTTCCTCTTTTTCTCCACATCCTCCTCATCCTCCCTCATTGCTTTCTACAGAAAACATTTCCCCTTAAAAATGTTTTTAAGAGAAGCTTCCATGGACACAGACACTTCACACGAGCACACTCTTAACCACAAACATACACATAAAATCCCACCTTTTTATTATGGCACATGGTATTTTTCTGGATGTGTAAATACCACATGGATATGACAAAAAGGGAAAGAAATACCAATGCTGAGATAGATACAGAGTCATGCCATTTGCAATACAGCTTCATACCATGGATTGCCAAGATACAAAAAGTCTGGGTTTGTTTCTTTTTACATTGAAATAACTTTACAGTGTTCTGTGAGTCGGCTTTAGAAACAAAAGAGGCAAAATAAAAAAAAATTAAAATATGCTGAGAACAACTACAAGCAGGATTCATTTTAATGGTTAACAGAAGAACTGTAACTTTGCTCTAGAACAGCATCTATTAAACACACGTAACAAGAGGTAAGCAACTATACAGAAGGTAAGAGATTCCACCACAGGAGTCAAGTCAGGGGCAGGAAAAGGGAAATCTGGAACTGCATGGTTTTATTTGGTCACAAAGTTTGAGTTGAGTGTTTTAAAATGAAGCACCCTTAAAGATGCAGTACTCCTATTTAAAACAATACAGAAACTTCCCAAGAGACTAGAACCTACATTCTGGAAAAAAAAAAACCAAAAAAAACTTAAAAAATTAAAAAATAAAAAAAAATTAGACATATTTTTAAAAAATTCCACACATCTCTAGGCTTGTGACTTAACTTACTGGTACAAAGTAGACTGGCAGCTCTTCCTTAAGCAGCAACAGTGCCCAGAAGCAATGCCATCAGAAAATACAGTATCTTTGGGGTGTCCAAGGATTCTGACTCCACATCAGAATCATCCATTTGTCTGCCAAAACATTAGGCAAGAAAAGGAGACACTGCATTTTTTTTTTTTCCACCACATTGCCCAGCTCTAGCAGAGCTAAGATGTTTTCTTTGGGCCAAGACTAACAGAAACCACTTTATCAAATATTCTTCAGGTTTCCTGCCAAACTGGATTTATGGGTGTTTTTATTTTTTAATAATTTTTTTAAAAACATTTTTTTGTTGTTGTTTTTCCTGACAGTCTCTAAAGCAATCCTGGAACGTTTAACAGTCACTCTTCCACAGTTTAATTGTTTTGTCGTTTTCTAGTGCTGCTGATGCAATGATGTTTTCTGTTGGGTGACAAGCTGTGGAGATGACAACATCTGAGCAAAAAGAAAAGAGAGAAAAATGAAATTATTTATATCTGGTTCATGGCAGGCATTTCTGAAAATTAGCAACCGTGTTTTATTAAGCCAAGTTATTATTTCCTGGTAGCAGAATTAAATGTGTTATTTGTAAATATCTTATAACTGTTGCTCCTCTGTGAGAGGAAATAGAAGCAGGAAAGAATTGAGGGCAGTAGGAAAGTGTTTGACAGGTTTCAAAAGGTGAAAACTCTCTAGATTCGAGTTCTCACTTCTATCAGATCATGTCAGACAAAGCTGACTCAAAACTCAGGTCAGTTTTTTTGTCATTTCCAACATCCTGCTCAGTTTGTAGTTAACACTTCACCTTCAGAGCCTGAAAATGAAAATCTGCTGCCACTGCCTTCCTTACACTCCAAATTACTGGGATCCAGCTCCAAGTAAAGAAGTGAGCACACTGAGATTTCAGTTAAACCTCTGCTCTTTTCCAGGACTCAGACTGAAATACCCACCAGGGAACATCTCATGGTTCAAGACCAGGCCCATGCACAGACATTTCCAGACCACATCAATCCTTATCCTTGGGAGCTGCAGCTCTGGAAGGTGTTACCAGACCATTCACTCATTAATGTTATGAGACAATTCAATATTAAATATCATGACCAGTTCTGTGCTCAAGCAAATTTCCATTGCAAGCTGATGTCAAAGTTCTGACAGTTGAAGAAGAAAACATTTTCAATGCTCATAAAACTCTTCATAAAAAAGAGCAAAACTCCCAGGGTTCAATTAAGCTTCAGCCACACAAGAATTTATGGGTCTGAAAGTCAAAATTGGTATTGAGAGAAAATGCTCAGGCTAAGCCTGATGATATGAGGGATATTTCATCAATAAAAACAGAATCCTCTCCCTCACCTGTGTGTCCTTGTAGTTTCTGTACAATCTCTTTTGTCTGAAGGTTCCAGATATAAACCAGGTTGTCTTCTGAACCAGACACAATCCACTGGAGGGGCAGAGAGAAAACACAGTTATCTGAATCTTTCTGATCCATCTCCAAGTGCTGTTTCTCAGTAAACATTTCATTTTTGTCACGTGAAAGGGAGAAGCTGAAAAAGTCAGGAAACCTGACAGTGAACCCACCTAGAGCCACAGAAACCAGAGGAGGTTTCCAGCCCCAAAAATCCTCTTTTTTATCTACAGAGAGGAGCAGGAAAAATGCACATAGGTAAGAATAAATCATCAGATCAACACCAACCTTTCCACCAGTGACAGAGAAATTGGCAAATATGCAGTACTTCTCATTTTTGTGTCCTGTGTACGTCTTCAGGCACTGCAAGGGAAGAGCCACAGGACATTAGGGCAGCTGGGAGGGAGTTTGCTCAGTCAAGGACAAACTTTCTGAGAAAAAAAGACTAAACACATCAGTCTGTGTTTCCCACCCTGCCAACTGATGTACAGGATGCAGATGCTCTGCTCTAAAACTCTAAAACTCAAAACAAAGCCCTAAATTTGTCCCATCACAACAGTGAAAGAGATCAAAGGCAATTTATTGTTCATGAAGAGAAAAATGCAGAAATATTGCTGTGCTTAATTCTCAGGGCTATGAAGAAAGCAAGTATTTTATTTTCTTTTTTTTTTTTTTTCTTTTCTAACACATCTTTAGTCAGAATCACAGAATAGTTTGAGTTTGAAGGGACCTTTAAAGGTCTGCCATGGGCAGGGACACTTTCCACCATCCCAGGGTGCTCCAAACCCCATCCAGCCTGGCCTTGGGCACTTCCAGGGATCCAGGGACAGTCACAGCTTCTCTGGGCACCCTGTGCCAGGGCCTCAGCACCCTCCCAGGGAACTTTTTAACCTGAGTCCACTTTTTTTTTAGTTTAAAACCATTAGTCCTTGTACTGTTGCAACAGGCTCTGCTAAAAGTTCATCCTGTCCACTGAAGGGGGATACACACTCTTTTCTGTAGTACTCATATGTTGTTTAAAAATCACATGTAAAATCCAATTTTCCTAAAAGCTTAGTTAAGTCTACATAAAGAGAAAGAATTACCTTTCCTTTGCTGTAGTCCCAAAGTTTAAGAGTGCTGGAAAAAAAAAAAAAAAGAAAAACCAACATTTTAGTTCTTGGGTGGTTTCTTTTTTTTTTCCTATCTGAAAAGTTCCTAGCAGCTGAAAAATGTTTCTCCAGACCAGAGTTCCAAAAGTCTACATGAATCCTTTCAGCCTGGCTTTGGAATGCAGGGGTAGTTAACCCCAAAATATTAATTTTACTGCCATGCCATTCACATTCTCCTCCACAATAAAACACTATATATGAAGTCATTTATTATCCTTACTATGGCAGCCAAAAAGAAAAATAAAGCATCACCTGATACTCCAAATTTCAAACTTGTGTGTTCTTCTTTATTTTTTTTTTTAATACTTACTTGTCCAAAGTTGCAGCTAATATGTATTTGCCATTTGGTGAGAACTTCACAAAAGACACAGGAGGGTTATCATCATCTACAGCAAAATTAAAATCAGTGTTACAAAATGCAAGGCTGTGTTGTCTCACTGACAGAGG
Source organism: Sturnus vulgaris (assembly GCF_052056855.1). Classification (NCBI taxonomy): domain Eukaryota; kingdom Metazoa; phylum Chordata; class Aves; order Passeriformes; family Sturnidae; genus Sturnus; species Sturnus vulgaris. The sequence goes on from NC_142264.1 coordinate 3,371,231, forward strand.
GTTTCTTTTGACATTCGTTTTTTAATAGTTTCTCTGAAACACAGAGAATCTGTGTGAAAAATAGAGCCCAGAAAAGAAATATTTCTACTTACCAATCAGTGTTTTCAAGCACTGGCCTGATGCTGTATCCCAGATTCGACTGTTAAAAAACACACAAAAATTATTATTTGGATTGAAATCTTTTATTACAATTTTAACATTACAAATACAAAAAAAGTATTTCTAAAATTCAAAAGGTGCAGAGAAGAAATAACCACTTACCAGAGTCCATCATAGCTACTTGACACTATCAGGGATCCATCACGATTAAAATGCACCTGCAATATTATTAATAGTAATGATTAAAACGAATAATTTTACTGATGTTCATAAAGATCAAATGTTTAAGCTCCACTTCAAGTCCTTATTTTCCATTTCTGACATGAGCAGAAACAAACCTGAAGACAGAACCTGATTATTTTAAGGGCATGGAAAAGAACCTCTTACATAGCCATTTATATGTTTTAAAGTAATTTTCTGCTATTTCTATCTAAAGAACAATTCTTTAGAATTATTACTATTAAGAGATATTTGTAAATGTGAAATATCTTTTACACATGGCAGAACAACCATGTTAGAACAGCCAGAGTTCAACATATGTGAGGCTCAGATTTTTTTTAAATGTTCTTCATTTCAAAGACATTAAGAGTTGAACAACTCCTGGTGAATTTTCCTTCATTCCAATGGATATTGCTGCATTTCAAGCTCATTTCTCCTGTGAAATGACTGGGATTTAAAACAGGAGTGCTCTATGGAACAACACAAAAGCAAAAGAAATACAGGTTGCTCTCTGAGCATCAAGTGCCACAAATTTGTGTCCCAGAATGACACTCAGGCATGCCTGACCTTTGCAGCCAGGACTAAAATCCACACTGATCTTGGAGAAAACACCACTCACTCCATTCCCCCTGAGCAATGGCCACTGGCAGCAACCACAGCCCAGGCTGGACACTGTGCAAGGGCTTGGTAGCAGAGCACAAAGTCACCTCTCTGCAGGGGCAGGAGAGGAGCTCTGCCAACAAAACAAGCATTTGTGTGTTCACTGATCAGGACTTACAGCTGAAACTGGGTCAGAGTGAGCAGGCAACGTCTTGAGGCACTTCCCTGTTTTCACATCCCATATCCTCACGCTTTCATCAAACTGCAGAGGGAAGAGAGGCACCAGGGGATTTAGTCAAGGCATTCAGGTACAGCTTGGCTACAGCATGAAATCTTATCCCAGCTGGGTCAGAAAGCTCAGGACACAACCAAGAGTTTGGCAACAGCTCCCTGATCTCCTTGTCTCCATGTAGGACATTGAGGATGGATTTTGTTTTTCTCCAAGCAAACACAGCAGGGGCAATGCACAGCTCACCTGACTACAAGCTGTGTTTGTATGTGTTTGAGAGGGAAAACACAATTGAAATGGGCTGTGGGATTCATGTTCTTTCAGTTAATATTGTTTTCAAACCATGATCTGACCCAATCTGCAGAGGGAGAGGTGATTAGAAGTCATCCTTTAGATAAATGAGAATCCAGGTGATTAGAAACTCTAAGTTGTACTATAAATTCTGCAATCACTACTTATAAATTGTACTACATCAATCCTGCCTGCAGAAATCCTGTGCCATTCTAATCATAAATTAGTGTGCTACACTAATCATAATAATCTGTTAAGAAAATAAAGCTGTAATTGTAACTATGATTTAATGCCATCATCATTCTGCCAAGGATCCCTAAAGAACCTGTCTGTCCCTTTAGTGACAAGTGACAGAGTGTGCAGTACTTGCTTCCCACAAAAGGAAAAAAAAAATTAAAAACCACTCACTGAGCCAGAAACGATGAGGTTTGACTGAGGGTTGAAATTGCAGCAGAAAACGTAGTTACTGTGCCCTTTCAATGTCTTTAAGCACTTACCCTGAAATAAAATTCAGGAGAGTTAAATACACAGCATCACCCAGCACCATAAAAGCACCCAGAGAGACCACATTAAGGTTAATCACTGTGCAGCACAGAAAAAAAACCATCTCTAACCCCAGGTTTAGATGGGCAGAGGGCCAGCTGCAACAGAGCAGGAAAGAAAAGAACAATATAAAACCATCATAAAGATTGCAGACGAGGTGCAAACCCTTTGGGCAGCTCAGGAGGATCCAAACCATTTAACATTCCTAAATCAAAACACAACCAAATTATCCAGTTCTCCCTGTCATGAGAGAATGGGGGGGTGAAAAGCAGAAATAAGTGTGGCTGTGATAAGAAATTACAAAAAGATTTCATCTGAGAGGCTTTTTGCTGTGGTTCTATCTCCATCATCAGGCTTTAGTGCTCTCTCAGAGCATAACAGGCTCCTCAGGGTATCCACAAGCATCCCACTCTCTCCAAGAGCAGACAGCACCATTCATTCATCCTCACAGCCCATTCACCAGCTTGTTACAAGCAGGGACACAAGTGAAGAAGGCAATGCTGGAGGAAAATGAAGGTAAATAAATAATAGTTGCTGCCCTTACCGAGCTTACATCCCATATTTTGAGAGTTTTGTCATCGGAGGCAGAGACAAGGAGGTTGGAATCTGATGACCAAGCAACATCAGAGATCCCCTAAAACAAAGGAAAACAATTCTCTTCTCAGCTCTGTTTGTTCATCCACAGAAAAGTGGAAAACACAGACTGCACATTCCCAGCAGAAGTTTGAATGAAAATTCAGCACTGAGAGTCAGGAATTCAGTGATTTTGCTGGGTTAAGAGCTCCTCTAGCACAAGTTAATTTTAAGCTGAGCCACATACTCTGAGAACATCAGTAGCTTGTTCACACAGTTCTCACTGTGGCCACCAAAATCCTTTGTTGGAATTCCTAAATAGAATGCTCATAAATTAATCTGAGTAAGTGGCTTTTCTTCATGACAAATGGCTCCTCTTTACAGTCCAAGTCCCCAAAGGCTTGAGAAGATTCCAGCGGATTTTCTTTTGATAAATCTTCATTTTTGCTCATGAAACTTCAGCACATAAAAAAAAAACTTTAAAAAAAAGGAAAACCAAAGGGCTTGGGAGTTTTATGTTTTCTTTAGAACTTTGCAGAATGAGTAAGTGTTGTGTTTATGTAGGCAAACCCACAAGAAAAATTTAATCTCCTTAAAAGGCAAGTGTTTTGTTCCTTATACAAAGGAAAGATGGAACAGGACACAGTGTTAGAACTCACAGGGATTTTCACCCAGGAATTCTCTGTCCTGTGTCTGAGGTGGGCTCTCCTGAAATTCAGGGACACAAGAAGCTGGCAGGGCACTGGGAATGCAGGTATTCCATGAGCAGCCTGCACTCCACCCATATTCCCAGCCTGCCCCAATATTACTCCAGCAATTCCAGGACTATATAAACAAAAAACTGCAAAACAAGACTGAAGAACAAACCTTCTACACAGGCAGAACTAACCAAGAATGGAAACTTCTGAATGAGGAAAAGAAAGCAAAATTCTTCCCAGCTAAATTCCCACAGTAATCACCTCATACTTACCAGTTTATGACCAGATATTGTTTTTTCAAACTTGCCATCATACGCTCCCCAAATTTTAATGAGTTTGTCAGCAGCTGGAAAAGAATGTGCCAGTTCAGAGGTGAATTAACAGCATTACCAGAGCTGTCCCTCCCAGGTGAAAGGAAAGAAGTTAACTGTGGCTCTGGGCAGTTCTCCCTCCCCAGGCAGACCTCAGGGAAGGAGGTGATATGGAATTGGTGAAGAACAGCTTCCTACACAGCACTCTGCAGCAGCTGAGGTTACATAAGCTGCCTGGAATGCAGAGACACTCCAGCAGCTTTAGTTTCTCTCTTGACAACTTGGGTTTCTACTTTTGTTTTAGATTGCCAGTGGTAAAAGTAGTGCTGATCCACGGGAATGCTTGAAAGGCTTTTGCTCCAAAAAGAACAATAATTACACCACAAGCTGGAGTGAATGGATGCCTGCAGAAACCCAAACATATTATCCATGGTAACTTGCAAAACAAGTCAGAGAAAAAGTTGCTATTTGCCAGATATAGTTTGGAAAACATGTTCAGGGGAGAGGGGAGGGGGACTCAGATGGGGACACTGTAAGAATGATTTGTATGGCACAGTGCACTGGTTTATTGAGGCTGTTTGCAGTGGAGTCAAAGCCCCAAGCCATTCCCATGTCTGGAAGATGTTCCAGTGTCCCTCACTGTCATATTCAACATTTCCAGCTGCCCTTTCCCTACACATGGGTCCTCTCTGGATCACTGACAGTCACACAAGCACATTTTCAATGCAAAGCTGTCAAGCAGTGCTGAACACCAAAAAAACCCTTATGAAATACCAAAGCTGACAGAAAAGGAACTTGTTCTATCACTTAAGAGAGCAAGCAGTGAAACATTATTTGTAACAACTTTCTGCACTTCACTGGGGCAATTAAAGCCTCTGAGTGCCAACCACCACAGGCACACAGGACAGAGCATAAGAACACAACTCTGCAGCCCAGCAGCACTCTCCTTATTTCCCACAGGCAAGTTCTGCCTTCAGATTCTGTGCACAAAGTTTTAAATTAAGAGCTTAAGTTTCTAATGATAAAGAAAAGCACAACGGTTTCCTCTGCACAGGAAAGAATCCTGCATTGGTTTTTGCCCACTTGCTCAGTAAGGAAAGCTGAACAGGTGAGGGCTCTCCTGGCAATGCAAAAACCCAGTGCTCAAAGTAACAAAACTTAAATCAAATTATCTTGAAGAGTGACAGCTTTGGTATCACTTTTAAGAAAAACCATGACATGACATCCCTCCTCTCCCTGCTGAAGGTAGCACTGCAGACAGGCCCTTTTCAAAGCCCCCATTTCTGCTTGAAATGAGAGAAAAGCAAGCAATACTTACAGGAGCTGGCAAGCCACTCTCCATTAGGACTAAACTTGACTGATGACACTGCCTTGGTGTGTCCTGCTAACGTGAACTTGAGAGCATAGTTTGGCTTTACTGGGGCAGGCTGGAAGAAACATATTTATGAATGAGTTAAATTCCAAATTGAGTATCTCAGTGGTCAGATCTGATCAGTACAGAGGAATGGACCACGTGGATGCTCACCATAACAGATCCCAGCATTTACATCACATTTACATTCCCATTCCCCTCCAAATTCAAAAAACAACCAAACAAAACAAGCACCCTTTCAGTCTGGGGCCTCACTGCTCCAAGCACAACACCAAGTCAGCCCTGAGGTGAATTCCATCCAAGCCAGTAATCAACAGGTGAGAATCATCCAGCAGCCCAACCACAAAGTGCCTGACACTCTTGATATTGATCTGTGCAGTGCTTTCAAGTGTTTGCATATTCACCCTGATCAGGAATTAAACCACAGGAAAATACCTCCATGCCCCTAAAATCCCACTTTTACCCTTTGAAAAGGCCTCATATTTATACAGCAACACCTCCTTTGAGTATCTCCAGCTTCAAAGAACCTGAATAACTGTTTCCCCACTCCACAACTAGAGATTCACCAATTCTCCAGCATTCCAAGGATACAAACAAACAGCCTTTGTCATGATCAAAATGACAAGAAGCACTTCACTAGTGAGAACTTCCCCAAAATCAAAAAAACAAAAAAGAAAAATTAGCACCACAGCAGTGCTGCACTCCATCCACTTTTCCCATAAAATCCCCAGCACGAGACAACAGCAGAAACAGCCACACGGAAAAGATCTCAATTTTATATTAATAATCTTAATAACAGGAGAATTCAAAACCCTGGTTCAGGTCTGGCTGCTGAGTGTTCAGGTAGTCCCAGGTGTTTTTACAGGGATGTTTTTTGGGGCCCCACACACACCTTGCTCTGATTGGTCGAGGAGGAAGGAGTAGATTGTGTTTTGGTGGATTCTGCATCTGGCTTCTTTTCTTCTGTTGCCATGGTTCTGGAGCTGGCAAATGAGACTTATGGGTGCTTGAAGGGGAGAATGAATGTGCTGCTTCAAAAGGCAGCTCTTGCCACCGAGAGAACCACGCTGAAAGGAAAACCTGGAAGAAAAACAAAATATTCTCATTAGCTGTCAAAAAGATTCTCAGCATGCACGAGAGTGGGATTGGTCAAAGCACAGGTTGCCAGAAACCAGTATGAAAACCCCTATTTATTATCTGTTGAACAACACAGCAGTATTTTAGGCTTTCAGACCTACTTATGTGCAAGACCAAGAACTCAAGCCATGGCCTTTGATCACTCCTTGGAAAGCTTTTTCCAAACAGAAGTACAGCACAAGAGCTTTGAGGTGTGGCAGGGTTTTCATACTGCAGACCCCAAAACACTTGTAACAAGTACTTAGCTCAGGGTAAATACAGTAGTTTGTATGGAAGATGGAAGGAACAGTTCAAGGCCTTTCTATCTTAATTTATTAAACCAGAGAGTAAGAGATGATAAGGAAAACAAAAAATAACGGGCACTTCAAAAGTTTGAGACCTCACTAGATTCCTTTCACCTCAGAATGTGAATATTTTGGTGTCATATTTCCCTGCTGAAAGGTCCGAGCATCAAACCATCCCCTTCTCCACCCGAGACTTCCCTGACTGGCAGCAGCCTTGGATCAGCCTCTCCAGACTCGCTTTCTGTAACAAGACCTGATGGAGTGCAGTGCCAGGATTCTGTAATCGGGGCTGATGCTGCAGAGGGAACAAATCTCCACTGCAGCTCAGCCACATTTCAGCTCAGGAACAGAATCACCCCCGGCTCACACTGTCAGGATTTGCCTTCTAAGTGCCTTTGCAACATCGCAGCTCCTTTTGCTGGTGGCAGCACATTTGGGAGCGAAAGCGTTTGCTCTCAGGATCCACTGGCATTCCAAGCATCTCCTTCCCGACAGGGTGCAGAGCAGGGCGCTACCAGTTGCCTGCGGGCTGTGCCCGGTGTGGGGAGATCCCAAAATCCCAGAATGGGCCAGGCTGGACGGGAGCACAGGATCTGCTCCAGCAGGGCCATCCGAGAGCACATGGCACAGGAATTGCATCCTGACTATCTCCGCTCAGGGACACTCCCCGGCCAATCTGGGGGGGGCCACAACAAGAAATTAAACTTTCCTAACGCAGATCCCGACTCCTTTTCATCTGGAACTCATCTGGGAAGTCGAGCGAGCCCGCAGCGCGCTGCCAAACCACCGCAGCATCGCTGCCCGGGCCCGGGCGGGCTCCGTGCCCGGGGGGCTCCGAGCCCAGCGCATCCCCCGCCACCACACACGCGGTACCGATCACACCCCCCGAGCCCCCCCCACGAGCCCCCGGCCCCGAACCGCCCTTCCCTCGCTCTGGAATGTGGGGGGAGCTCCCCGTGGAGAGCCCGAATGTGGGGAGGGGGTGACCGGAGGGGTCCCCACGCGGCCGGGGGAGGGCGGGGGCCGGGCTGGGGGCGCGGGGCCGGGGGGGGAAGGGAAGGGGAGCGGGCGGGCTCCGCGCGCGCTGCCTGAGGGGAGGCGGCGGCGGCGCCGCGCGCGGGCAACGGCGGTGCGGGAGAGCCCCGGGCGGTGCGGGAGACGAGGAGCAGACGGGAGAGGAGGAGGAGGAGAAGGAGAAGGAGGAGCCGCCGCCTCGCTCTCTCGGTGACTTACCGGGGGATGGGGATGGGGAAAGGGGAGCGGCCGCCGCCTCCTCCGCGGCGAGGGAGGAGCGCGGCCGCGGGAGGGGAAAGGGGGGAACGCGGCGGCGGCGGCGGCGGGTCCGGGTCCGCCAGGCGGGGAATGCGGGGCGGCGCCTGCGCGGAGCGGGCCGGAGGCCGCACAATGCCGCTCTCTCCCGGGAGCGCTACGGCGCGGCCCGAGAGCCAAAAGAGCGGCGCGAGTGCGCGCACGGGCGGGGCCAGCTCCGCGGCGCCGTGCCCGCCCCTTCCCTCCCCTCATTCCTTTCCCTCGCCTCCTCCTTTCTCTCCTTTCCCTCCTTTCTCTGCTTTCTCCGTTCCCTCCCGGCGCTCCCGCTCGCTGTGGGGAGCGCCCTGTCCGTGCGGCCCGCAGCCGTGCCGCTGTGGCGTTCCCGTGTGGCAAGCGGGGCTCGTACGGAGCGGGATGGGGTGGCCAGGGCGCTGCTGCCGTGGCCCGGGGGCCGTTGAGCCCGGCTGAAGGGGGTTAGGTGTCGTTGGGCCCCGTTGGGTTCACCCCCATAAAAGCGGCTGCGAGAAGGGCAGGCCAATCCACCCGGCAGTAATGTCTATAATAATGTCTGTATAATGGCTATAATCTCAATAATAATGTCTGTAAAGTGGCGGTCGGGCTCTTCTCCCCGGCAGGGTATGGGGAGTCATCCTCAAGCTGTGCCAGGGGAGGTTCAGGCAGGACGTCAGGGGGAATTTCTTCATGGAAAGTGGTGTCAAACCTTGGATCAGAGGGAAATATTAAACATTGGGGCAGCCCAGGGAGGTGGCGGAGTCCCCAACCCCGGGGGTGTTCAAGGACGTGGCTCTCAGTGAAATGATTTAATTGACAAAGTGATGATCAATCAAAGGCTGGACTCGATGATCCCAGAGGTGTTTTCCAACCTAAGTGTTCTAAGTGTCTCTCTAATGCTGATGTTTGAGCCATTTAACACTGTCATCCTCGCCTGGGTGAGAGGCTATCTCAGGCAAGGTGGTTTTCTCAGTGTATTGTCACACAAAAAGCCCTGACTCAGAAAAGTGTTTAATTCATTAAGGCCAAACAGCCCAGTTACAGTTAAACATGTGTTTAAGCGATTTTCTGGAGAGCAGTGGGTTATTTCTGAACCCACACGTTGCAGTCTGCTTTCAGTTAAAGGGGAAGAAAAGGAGACGTGTGTCATTTACTGGCCCTTTAACACAGGAAGATATTTCACTTCCAAAAATTCTAGTGGCAGTTGAGAAAGGAAAAGATGAAAAAAACCTGTGGTATAAATGAAGCCAAGGCCCTTCTCCTCCAGCCTGGAATCCTGCAGCAGAAATCTGGAGAATTAGCCCTGCCCTCGAAACTTAGGGAGGTAAAACACAGAAGAGCTGCACACTCACCAGAACAATATTAGGAAACAAATCCAGTTAAATCCCTGGTGCTGATTCTTCCAGATGGTTTTGGCTTAATGTTTTCAGCATTTTAAACAATGAATATGAAATAAAATGGGAGACTACAAATCAGCAGTATAATGCTATTTATAGAACTTTCTCGTGGCAGGGTGTTTTTTGTTTCTTTCATGTTAAGTTTGTATTTTGCCTCTCAGTGTCTGTTTTGGGAATTTTTGCCTGTTTGTTTTTATATATGTAGAAAATACATATAAATATATATGTGTAGAAAATGCATATATGTGCATGCATAAAAATCCTTATCTGCTCTGAATAATACCTCTCTGGAACCTGAAAATTGTAGCCTTGACTACAAATTAAGTGTAATCCTAAACAACCCCTTAGCCTTTAAGTGTCCTGGATGGTTTTTTAAACTAATTTTAAGTATGATAAACTCCATGTGGCCAAGGACCTGATTCCATGCCAGGCTGGATTTTTGATAGCGTGGAGCTTTCAGGAACAGCACGAGCAGGGGCATTTCTTTGGGACTGCAGCACATCCCCAGGGCTCTGCACAGACAAAAAAATTTGGATTAAATTTCACTTGATGGTTATGAATCATCTGTGCGGGTCTTTCTTGCTCCCCCAGCCAGGCTTCCACAGCTGGGATCAGCAGGATGTGACATCTGTCCAAACTCTGGGAAAGCGTGGGGCTTGGCAGGCTTCTCCCTCACCAAATCTTTCATTCCCTTTGCTTCCAACCAGCCCGAACTTGGGGACGTGCCAAGTGCACTGAAAAGACACCTGTCCGAGGTGTTTGTGGGAGAGCAGCTTCCCATGGTGATGAAAGGGAAAGGAAAATACCTCAGACTGGAAGGAAGTGGCTGCTCCCAGTGCTACTGGGGTCCCTTTAGGTGCTTTGCAGGGTGTCAGGAGCTGAGCCCGTGGCTCCTGCTGTCACCAACGTGGGTGATTTTGTCCCAGGTTGCCCCACGAGCAGAGCTAACCCAGTGTTGCAGAGCTGATCCAAAGGCCCTTGATGTTTGTGGAAAAGCTCCCAGGAACTTCACTGGAGCCTGGACCTGCTCTTTAGACCTGCCTGCTGCACACCAGCTCATGCTTACGTTTGTAGTGGTGAGTAATCAGACACGAGCTGTGTGAGCCCATGTTTATGTTTTGGCACAATTAGCAATCTCAGCTCGCATTTTTATTTGCTTGGGCCCCTCAGCAGACAGAGGAAGTGCAGAACAGACTCGCTGTGTGTTACACTCAGCTCCAGAAACAGGGAGGAAGAGCTCAGGAGAGACCTGCTACATCTTTCAGGCTTCTAAAGAGCAGCTGATCCCTGACACAGAGCTGTTTCTGGGTGGTTCCTAACATGCTGCTCTGTTTTGTTTTTTTTTTCCCTAAATCCCAGATACATCACATTCATATGTTTCTTCTGGGATTTAAAAACAAACACTGAACCTTTTCCAGGATGATATTTCTACCTCCCCCACTACACTCTGAGCCTTGCTTGCATCATTGCCAGCATTTGTTCATTTAAAGCGAGGAAATCTTAGCCCAGTGGAGAGCAGGTAGGATTGGAATCATCCTGCCCTGGGAGGGATATGTACAAACACTTAATCGAGGCAAGAGGGGCCTATAGAAGTTGAAGAACCAATTTCAATGTAAGAGCATTGAACACTGCATGTATCAAAGCCTTGTTAGTAAACATCTGGTAAGAAACATGATTTTGAAGAGCAGGTCAGACTTCTCACAGGGTTGGAGTCCTGCAATGTGCTAGAAGGCATCATTCAACACAAATTCCCCCCAATGCCAGCATAGTTATTGCATAGAGGCTGCTGATCTGAGAGCCCCAGCCTGAGTCACACATGCTCTGACTGCCAGACGTGATGACAGCCTGCCTCTCCCAGCCACTTCAACTGGAGCAGCAGGTTCTCAGCACTTCTGTGAATCAGGAGCTTTGTTCTTTGGCTGCAGCCACAGAGAGCGGGCAGTTCAATACAATTCAGTCACACCCCTGAAATACTTTTAGTGAAATCTATTTATTACTCATTGTCATTTACAGATCAAGATGTTCAAAAGGTGTTACTGTTTGATTAGAGGATCTCTGTGCCATTCTCTCCAGTCTTTGGGGCAGGAAGAAAAGTAAGGCAACACAGAGGAATCCTTTAAGGCTTTGGCCAGCTGAAGGCTGGCACGTTCCTGTGTCTGTTGGTTTAAAATGCCAGCTCAATAGCACACACCATTCACAGCCTTGCTTACCTGTGCAAACCACTGTGTTCACAGCAGGTGCTGGGTCTCCATATCACACTGAATGTCCAACAAAACCATTCAGATGCAGACAATTTCCAAAGGAACATTTCAAAAGATATGTAGTCATGTTGGCTGGGCAGTTTCTTTTCCATTCCCAAATTCTGTGGTCATATCCTTCTCTTCTCTCTCATGACAGTTTAGGCCTTTGTTCTGCCTGTTTCCTTACATATAAATCTTAGCCCACTGTATCCCAGTCTCCAGCTCCTCCAAATAAAGCTTTTTCCTCTCTCCTGGGACACTTCATAGTCAGACAGAAGATTTTGTGGGCTCTTCTTGCTCTTCCTGACCATTGCAGTGGAAGCACTTCATCTCTGCTTCACTTCTAATCTGGAAGAACTTCATTAAGTCTGCTCTGGATTCCCTCCTGGATATTAGCTGACTCCAGACCACCATTCAGATGACAATCAAAACTTCTCTTTGCAGATGGACACTTACACGATCCTTTAGGTCTTGGGTTGCTCAGTTCTTTCCTGCCTTCCATTCAAACAGCACAGTGCTGTGCCTTTTGGGGCTTGTAGACATCCTGGCTCCTGGCTTCCCAGTCTGGGGGCTCTGCTCACCCTTTTCCAGATGAAGGGGGAACACTGAAGATCCAAAAGCCCTGCAGGCACTGACATTCCTAGGAGTGAGAGGCCAAGGTGGCCTCACCAACTGGTGTGTCCAGGCTCTCAGAGCTACAAAGAATGAGTCAGAAGAGCTGAGTCCCAATTCTGTCTCTGCCCATGATTCTCTGCATCATCATATTCCCTCTCAGCTTCCTCAGCTGAAAAACAGGAGTCATAATATTTCCTTACCTACAAAAGCTGCTAGGAGGATTATTGCATTGTTGTGAATTCCACAGATGAAAGGTACTACAGAAGAACAAACTGCAATTATTGTTTCAAACCTCTGCCCTAATCCTGTCATCCTTAACTTACTGAATAACACTTACTCAATCGAGGAAATCCTGCCACTACACTGAAGATGATCATTGGAAAAGATGACTGTTGTAATAAGTGCATTTATCCCCTTGTGTTCAACACCCTTCTGTCTGATACCAGAGTGATCTGAGTCATATAATCTCCCTTTGCAGTGGGGAACCGTGGTTTTGATGGTGGAACAGGCACAGGTGAAAATCAGAAGCTTGCTGGAAGTACCTATTGCAAAGATCAGAAAAATTGGTGTTCCCAGCAGCCCCTGATTCCTGCTAAATACTGTTGGGTGCAGTCACACACATGGCACTGAGTGTGGCCCATCCTCCCAAAACTTATCTGTCCCACAAAACATCTCCTGCTTGCATCCCTTCCTGGTTTCAAAACACTCAACACTCCATGAGCAGAGAGGCAAAAAGTGCCAGTGTTCAACAGCCCTGCAAACCACTCTAGTTTTGCACAAATAACGTTTTTCTTGTTGAAGCCTGTGCACAAAGCTTCTGAGAAGGATTCAGGTACCACTGGGCATTACAAGTTAAAAGTACTGCAGCAGCCAGGAATAAATACACGGCAGGTGTTCATTAACAAGGCACTAATTGGGTAACTGGAGGTGCAGCATGAAAGACCTCAGAGGGGAATTGAGAAGCTTTGGGTGAATCTAGGATGCTCCTCTGAGCTTGGGGAGCAGGAGGAGGAGCTGCTGTAACTTTGTGCCTTATGGAAAAGCTGGTGTTAAGGTGTCTCAGAAGAAGCAGCCTGTTACTCTTGTGCATGAAACTGTGTGACAAAATCAGTTCAGAATTTAATTTAAAGATTATGACTCTCTTTTCCTCGGTTGAAGTGCTTTTACTTTGGCTTTAGTAACTTGAGCTTAAATTGTTCTGATTTGATTTCACTGTACCTCCTAAGGGGCTTATTCCAACTGAGTCAGCCTGTGCCTGTTTGGCTAAACCATTATCTAAACTCACTGCCTTGCATAAAGAAGGCTTTAGGGATCCCAAAATATGTTTGCTTTCCTAATCCCTTGGAGGATGCAGCAAGGTTCTTCTAGCACAAGTCTGCAGACCTACAGGTAGGTGTGTGAGTGACTGCTGTGTTCCAGGTTGAAAACTGATAGTGGTGAAATCTCTGGGGACAGTTTCCCACGTGAATTGTTTTGCCTGCTCAGCCTGCTGCATAATGAACACGACAATTTGGGATGAAACTCTCTTACGCCCACCCTGGGTGAGATAAGGCAGGACAAGGTGTAATTGGAGACTCCTTTTGGGTTGCAGTTTTGATGCACCATTCATCATCGTGCTCCTGACCGTGGGTTTGCAGTGAGGCTCAAACTCCAATATTGAACTTGTGCATTTTCACTGTGAGGTGAGTGCTCTGCTAGCTTGGAGAGTTTTTTGCTCTCTGGCTTCTCTTGTCTCTGCCTTTCTGCCTGCACTCCCCAATTTCTCCCTGCTCTGTGTCTGTTGCTGAACACTCTGCATTAGGAGACCCCTGTTAGGTTCCTTGTGGCTCTGCCAAGTCTTAGATTGCAGCCAGCGCTTCTTTTGTTGTAGGAGTTTGTCTTAAACTAAAATATAAATACTTTTAAAACTCAAGCTTTCAGATTATGATTTAGCTGAAAAGGAGTCTTTGGAGTGCATGGAGTCCATTTTTCCAAGTGTTCCTAATGAATACTCAGCCTATTTCTCCCTGCCCCCTTTCTTGGAAAGCTTCAGCTGCCAACTTTTCCCAGCCCCCATGCCTGGAGCTGCAGCAGTTTTCATTTAGGGGCTCTTTGGTCATGCTCATGATTTGGTGTCTGTGTATGTTATGGCATTCAGGAATTCCTGCTCTGGTTATCCATGTGGATCAGGTACATCTTGGAGCAGGACTTCCCTTCAGCTCTCAAATGCTTTGACACACTTGTGGTCTCTTAGATTGCTTTGAAAATGGGCTTAGAGCAGAAAAATGGTAAAAAGTACTCAAAATCCAGTCCTTCCCCTACTCCCTGGTACCTGGTGTTCAGGACACTTGTGGGCAGGGCAGAGTTTAGGTGGTGTTTCAAAAGGATTTCTTCTCTGTCCAGCAAGCAGGTTTGTGAACACCTCAGTGAAGTGTGGTGGTTCTTCTTAGGAACTCCTATAATTTACTTTTTTCTTTCTGCTTGCATGCTTCATGTTCCGGCAGAGACCATTTGCTGAGGGTGGGGAGGTGACTTTGGGGTCCCTGATGGTTAAGCCCAAAGGGTGAGGAGGGAAGCCCAAGTCTCACACACTGACCTAGAGTGGGGTTTGGGTGTGGATGCAAGTACACCAAATGCTGCCTTAGTAAATACACTCAAGAGTGGTAGAGTTGTGAGCAAGTTTCTGGTTCCTGAATTTGCACAGACTTTGAAGTTGAGTGCCAAAATGCCTTTTTTGGGGGGAGTTTGGCTAAGGCATGTACACAATTTTGGTTCCACCCTGAGGCAGCTGCAAGCATGGCTAAATGGAATTCTCTTAAGCCTGTACAATCTTTCTGATTATATCATACCTCTGGAGACATTTCAGTCCCATTGGTCGTGTGCTTCTAAAGCTAATCTTCTGGAAATAAGGTCTTTTAGTAAAACTGCCTTCACCTTATGGTTACAATAAATTGACTTATTAATTGGCATCAGCGTGTGGCTGTCTGAACCAGCAGCGTGGCAGCCTCTGCTGGCACACGTGTCCACAGAGAAATCCCCTCACTCTGCCTTATTCCATATTGGCACTTAAATGTTTCCCTTATTTATTTTCCAATAGTTGTATTATACTATTTTTTCTGCAGCAATTCAATCGTATGTTGGCTTATAACATTTTTTTTTTAACTTCTGTTTGCAGTTGTGGATTTGCTTTAGGACACGGGATGTGTGTGGGTCTGTTACTTGCAAGTGTTTTTAACAGCGCTGATGTTTGTTGATGCTTTTATGATGGTGTGCTGGTAAAATTCACATTGTTTATATTGTATACATTAGATTAATTTCTGTTGCTTTCAGCAGTTGACAATGTTATGAAATCCACCAACCAGTGCAAACTACATCGGGCTGTGGATTTTCTTGATGGATTTTTTTTTTTTTTTGGCCGCTCGCTACTCTAGCGTGTATCGGCGGCGGGCTATTTTTATTGCAGCTCGTATTAGTTGTTGCGTAATAAACGCGAGAGCGCATTACCCAATACAAACCGCGATTAAAAAAAAAAAAAAAAACCAACAAAAAAACCCACACATACACACACACACACACACAAAAAAGGGGGGCGAGAGCAGTTGTGATTTCCAGCTCGGCGTGGGTCCCACGCGCGTTCCCAGCCGCACTTTTCAGGCTCTGCTCGTACCTCGGGAGGCGCGACGCGGGCGGACGGGGGAAGCCGGGATTTTCCCCGGCCATGTCTGCCCGGGGGACACCCCCTCGCCGCCACCTCCTCTCGGCTCCGTGTCGCGGTTCCCCTTCCCCGAGCCCCGCCAAGGCGCTTTCCCCGCCGGGGTCGCGGCGTTGTGCGGCCCCGCCGCCCGCTGACCGGGGCATCACCCCTGCCGCTGCCGTCCCCTGGCCGCCGCTCCGGGGAGGGCGCGGGGGGCCGGGGGGAGCCCCGGGGCCTTCTGGGATTTGTAGTCCGGGCTGCGGCCGCCGCTTCCCGCTCGGCCCGGCCCGGGACTACGGTGCCCACATGGCCTTGCGCCCCGGCGCATGAGCGCTCGGGCGCTGTAGCGCATCTATTATACTGCCTTGCCGAGGATAAAAAGAAGAGCAACTGGAGGGACTGTAAGGCAAACGTTGCTGGAGCTGCCGGGGCAAAGTAATCTATTTAATCTTTCCCTTTATTTGTTAGATGCTTGGGTGTGCATTGCTAGCACTGGGCCATGGTTTCTGGAGGGAGGGGGGCCGGGGAAGAAGGGGGAGGAAAGCAAAACCCACTTGGGAAAGGCCAATGCTGATTTTTTTTTTTAATTTTTTTTTTCCCTCCTCTCTTCTTGTGCTCCTTCTTGTTGCGAGAGCCCCGCGTCGCTCCCCGCGGCCCCGCAGCCTTTGTGCGCCGCCACAATCGTAACAAAGCGCGGCGGGGCTGGCTGCAGCCTGGCCATTGATTTCCTCTCGGCCCCGCCGCTCCTGCCCACCCTTTTCTTCTTCTTCTTCTTCTGCCGCTTCTTCTCCATCTTCTGCTCCCCCTCCCCTTCTCACCGAGCGCCCGAAGACGCCCCGGCCGGGCGCAGCCGCGGCCCCGCCGAGCCCAGCGCAGGACGGGCTTGCTTGCTTTCTTTCTCTTCTCTTCTCTCTTTTTTTTTTTTTTTTTTTTTTTTTGTTTTTCTTCTTCTTCCCCCTCTCTCGCTCGCTTTCCCTCGCTCTCGCTCTCTCTCTCTCTCTCTCTCTCTCTCTGCCCGCCATCTTTTGAAGGGGAAAAATTAGGGGCGAGGAAAAGGAGGGCTGCAGGCGCTCTCGAAAACAAGGAAAAAAAGAGAGAGGGGAGGAAACAAAAAAACAAAAAAAAAAAGGGAGGGAAAGGGACAAAAAGAAAAAATTAAAAAATATCGCGGAGGAACGGGAGGAAGGGGGGGGATTAGGCAGCCTGCAGCCCCCGGTGCTGGCGGTCCCCGGCTCCGGAGCCCGGTGGTGGCCCCAGCCCTGGGCCAGCGCCCGCCCGCCCGCTCCGGCCATTTCCCCGGCTGGCTCGGGAGCTGGAGAAAAAAAAAAAAAAAAAAAAGGTCTGAGCAGGCAGCGGATGAGATGGGCTGGAAAGTGCGCGTTTCGCGTGTTGTCCGCGTCCGCATGCATTTATTTGTGTATATGTGTGTGTGTGCGTACCCAGCTGCTCCGCTCGTGTAAATATCCGGTGTTTACCAAACTTTTCGCAAATAAACGGAAACCCAAGGGTTCGCTGCCTAAACTCGGTATGCTTTCTAGGTGTAAAAAAGAAACGCAGATTTATATATATAGAAGTGTCACGCTATAAATAATGCTGCCGATAATAAAATGTAAATCTTCAAAACTCAGCCGTCCTTCTCTCCTCCGTTTATGCTTCTTGTTCGGGTTTGGCACCTCCCTGGGCGCTGGGGATAGAGCATTATTTGTAGCCTGCTTGGTTTCACTTTCAAACAAAGCTGTAGTGTTCAGGTCGCGGGTCTTGTGTGCGTGCTTGGGTCTCGCAGGGTGTTAATTCAGAACGTGTTTTCCTCCACAATTGACTTTTGACAACGTGGAGAATGCGTTCTGTCAGGTTCGGGATAAATGTTCTGTGACAGTCCCAGAGTGTGGATGTTCCTTTCTGTTGATTTCTTCAGGAGTCAAAAGTTACTGAAATAAAGTTGTTTGGATGAGCAAATGTGATGGCTTCACTAATACTTCAAACTTTTATACGTAGTTTTTGGGATTGTTTTGGGTTGTTTGTTGTTTTGTTGTTTTGGTGGTTTTTTTTTTTTTTTTCATCTTAAGTTCCCTGACACTGGTAAATAATAACAGGTTAGGAGCTGACATAATTAGCAAAGCACACCTGCTGTTCCTTGCTGGGAATAGAGAAGCACGTTTTTAATATGCTTGTTAATATTTTTAACGTGTACAGTGTGAGTGTGTGCTGGGGGGGTGTGTCTACATGAAACTGAAGTCTAGTTTTAAAGCTGAAACTGTTGTCTTTAATTCACACAGTGCTAAGCCAAGGTATTAGAGGGGACTTGGTGACTGCCATATGTGCTGCAGGATCTGGGTGACAAGTGCAGAATAAATATGCATCGATCAAAACAAACAAGAAGTCCCCAAAGCAGTTTGGTTGCTTTACAAGCAGAAAAAGCCATGATCTGTATTGCTTACAACTCCCTGAGTGCTTGAGTGTTCTGTGAATGCAGGTCCTGCCTCCTGATCTGCAGATCACAGCGCTGGCAGGCTGCTGGGTGTCTCATTTTTTTTAGTACAGAAGTTTGGGGAGTTTTTAATAATACCCGGGAGGTTCCTGCTGAAACAGAGTAACTTCAGACCTCAAAGCCTTCCTTTTTGGAGAGAAGAAATGCTAAGATTGTGTATTTCTTTCACTCGTTCTTGTTTAGTGTTTTGAGACAGTGTTTAATAAAAGGCTTGGGCATGGGGTAACAACCTTATAAAATGTCTTAATTGCAATATTGTCTCTTCAGTGCTGAGACAGTAGCTATTGTAATAAAAAGCTTTTTAGTTGTAGTGACCTATGCGTGCAGAGTTTAAATTAAGAAAGAATGCAGGTGCAATGTGAAGTGTCTGAGGGTTGTTTTCAAAGCTGACTCTGGAGTGTTAGTTCTGTTATCTTCAAATAATAAAACTAGACTTCTAGAAATAAAACTGGTGTCACCGGTGTCACCAACGTGCTTACAAAAACTTTAGTTCTTGTCATTGAAAAAGTATTTAGAGGAAAAGCATGTTGAAGTCTGAGTTCCAGCTCAGTAAGCGTGCTGGGCAGCCTTGCCCTTGCACTGTCTGTCTTTAAAGAAGGCTGATTTTGTTATTAGTCAGTGTCTGCAAATGCAAGTGTTTCTGTGGCTTTCATAGCTGCTCGTGTCTTTGCACTGCTGTGTACAATGACTTAAATCCCAGTTCTTAATAATCTTGTAAAAGGCCTCTCTGCTGAGTTAAGAACTGTGTGTTTAAAACTCACCTCTCGAGATGGAGCGAGCCTAATGGGGGTTTTTGGTATCCTCAAGCCTCACTTGCAGGCCAGGGCTCCAGCAGAGTTTTCCCAGGCACATCTTTGATTTAGTGCACGTTCTGAACGGTGCTGTTTAATATTTAGCACTTCCCCTTCGAGGGGAGGCACTCGTGCAGTGGGGTGTGTGTTTCCAGCCAAGCCCTGCTGCACTCCTAGAATCTCACTCCTCCTCCTCCTGCTCCCAGGAGTAATCTGGGAGCCTGATCGCTCTTGTTGACAGCACAAACAACTTGGGAGTCAAATCCCTCTCCTCGGCAGCAGCTGAGTGATGTACTGAGGTCTCATATTTCAAAGGCTTAATTACTTTTACAAAATATATTACTCTGTCTACTTTGGTAAGCTATCAGGTGCTTTCAGCACAGGCAGAACTACACTTTGCTAAATAAATGAACAAAGAGTGTTTTGCATCTCAGTGTTGTTAATTGTTTCTCTTTAATCCTGGTTGCTCCTTCTTTGCTAATTTGCAAAATTCATTAATCCTCAGTGGGTTTCCCAATCATTACCATGAGCCATATGTTTTGTTATACTTGATGTTGGTTTTTTTTTTGGGTTTTCTTTTGTTTTATTTCAATTTGCTACATTATTCTTTAGTAATAGCCCAGAACCCCGTTGTAAGCAGTGGAGTTCTGGGAGTTGGGAGGGAGCCATTGTGTGCTGTGCTGCTCACTGAGCTGTCAGGACATTTTGGAAGGATCTGTGCATCTCCAGCTTTTCATTCCACGGGATCTTACTGCCACATCAGAGTTGTTTTGTCAATCGTTAGTGCTTGTTGGAGGTGAAAAACTTTCTGTGGCACGCTAACTCTTTAACCCACTTGTTGCTAAAGCCAGTGTTGGGAGGATGTAAATTCTTCTGGAGAGCAGTGCAGAAATTCTCTGTGACGTGCTGTGTTTTTTGGTTGTCCTTTTCCCTTCTTCTTGATAAGATACTGACTGAAGAAACTACTCACCTCTATTTTGGGTTCCTTGTGCACCTTTCCAGGCCTTGGTCTCTTTTCAGGAGATGTTGTCATATTTGGAAGTGTTTCAGCAGCATGGATAACCTGGTCAGAGGAGTTTTTTTCTTCTTTCCTGGGAGCAGGGCTTTCTCCTCTCCACCAGCATTGCAACAGGTGTAGCAAAGACAATTGGAGGTGAAATTTCTGTGCTTGAGGGACCGATTTGGAGCAAATTTCCCTGTCTGCACTGATGACATTTACTGTCAAACTTTGAGATTTAGACTTGTGTGTGATTGACACCAGTCTGCTCTGGGAATGATCCTGTTTGTTCCTGCTTTTCCTTTAAAAAGAGAGAAGCAGGGACAGGAAAGGATTGCTGTTCCACTCTTGAAGTTTACACTTGGAGAACTTTCCTGATACAGATGTACAGGCTGAGATGCTCTTCATGTGACTGACTTTCCTGTTGTAACCAAACCCTACTTGTATTGAGGAAAATACACATTTCTCCTTCTGGTACTTTGTCTTTTCAGCTGCTCAGCTCGTCCTCCTGTAACATCACAGAGGGTGCCTGGTTGGGGATCTCCTTCTCTCAAAACCCATCGATATGGCCATGCTGAGATAAATCTGTTTTAGAAAATTGCCCTGGTCCACTGGTTTGGCTATAAGCAAGTGCAGAGTCTGCAGCCCAGAGCTTTTTTGCTGGGAAGGGCTGCAGGATGTCGCTGCCTTTTTGCTTGCCAAGGCTGATTTAGGAGCTGTAGTGAAAGTGATAAACTGAGCACACGTGTGTAAGAATTGTCTGAGTTTAGTGGAGAATACTGTTCCTTCCTGGAAAGCATTGCTTTTTGCTCTTCCTTCCTGGAAAGCATAGCTTTTTGCAGCTTTTGTGTTGCTGCTACCGTCCTGCTCAGGGTCTGTGAAATAATGTCGAAGTGCAGCTCTTCAATGAAGAAGAGGGAATGTTTCTCCAAGTTTCCCCTGGAGTAAGTGGAGTATTAGGGATCAGCCAGTGTGCTGAAAGTGTATTCCTTTCCCGGGCAGGAACAAGCCACGTGGGAATCATTTGGGACACTTGTGTCCACACTGTCGTGGTCATATTTCCTTGGACTTGAGCTTCATCCACATGCAGGAGCTCAGAGCAGCTATGGGCTTGTGTGCTCTAAGCCGTGGGTGCTCTCGCAGGGGCTGTGCTCCTGTCCTCCTGTCCGTGTGTCCCCAGCACCGTTCCCTGGGGCTGAGGCAGTGGGGAGCACCTTCCTCCCTTCTCCTGAATCGGCAAACTCTGCTCAGGGCAGGGTCATAGACTTTAAGATCCACTTTTTTTTTTTTTTCCTTTTCTCGCAGGGATTGATTTCAAACACGCAAACTTTGTGCTTTGATGCTCTCTAAGGGAGCGAGTGCAGCTTAACCAGCCCGGCTTGTTCACACCTCAGCTGACCTGGAACTTCCTTGCATAGCTGAGCAAGTTTATGGATCTAGCCAACCTTAGCAAAATCACTTTTCATCGGAAGTAGTAGACCCCATAGAGCCTTTTGTACTTGTGTGGCTGTGTTTGCTTTAAGTTAACACACAGAGTTATTCCGGGACAATGTGCCTGTTCAAACACAGGGCACTTGAATTGCTTTGAGAACAGATAAAGCCAAGCTGGTGGGAGTGTGCACAGGGGATGAGTGGTGGTCTTAAATGGGAGGGTGACTGGTGTAACAAGTGGCTGCTCTGCCTGCAGAGCTGCAATGATTCTCTTGCTGTGGTGTGTGTCTTGCCCTGCCCCATTACCAGGTTCCTGTGCCTCAGCTAACAAACAGTATATTTATGCCCTGGTAATTAAATCTCTTTCATTTAATCCTTCATCCCCTTTAACTTGTATCGATTTTAGGTGGATTTTGCATGGGAAGGGTGCAGTGCTGTAGTTGTAAACCCAGAGCATGATTTAAGCCAGTGGCAGCTCCTCCATTTTTACTACACTCGTTGTGCTTTATGTCCTGAAACGGATATGTTCTTTTTTGAAACAATAACTTTAATCATTTAAATACATAAAAACAAATTTAGAAGTTAAGTAGAAGAAAGTGTTGGAGCACGAGAAGTGTTCAGGGGAGGTTGTTGATGAAGATGTTTTCTCTAATGAATCACTTTGGTTCTGCTCTGTACAGTGAAATGCTTCAAACAAGTTAACAGATGGATCAGGGTCTGTTTATTAGAAGTCTGTCGATGTTTGCATGGAGCTGCCCCTAAGGAGAACATCTGTAGCACTTGTAAATCATATTAATAATGCTGATATATGGCCTTGCAGAACTGGTGGTATAAGGGAGAACTGCAGTGTAGATTCTTAGCTCCACAGAGCAGGAAACAACCCTTTAAATAGATAATACAGAGGAATTAAGTGCTATTTGCAAGGGCTCTGTATTTTATACTTTGCTCAGACTACTTTCTGTACTTCGTTTCATAAAGAGGAGGTGATATTCCTGTTTCTGTAGCCTCTTAAACTCAGCTGGAAGGGGAATTTGACCGTATCTAACCCCCTCTCCTTAACAGGTGTCACTAAGGACCTTTTGGGTGTTGTGGTTTATCTTTTAGAAATGTTTTTAAAGAATGCTGCCGTGTGGGCAAAGGGATAAAGCAGATGGCAGTTTTAGCTTTGTACTTCCTTCCAATGACAAGGACTGTTGTACTTAGTCAAGAAGTTTTTTCCAGAAACCCCAGTGATGGTATTTGAACACCCTGTAAATGCAAGTTCCTTTGTGCTCTTGCTTCTTTTTTTTTTTCCTTTTCTTTAAAATTTGGTGCAGCCATAACACTGAGAAGGAGTTAATCTATAAATGTGTGGGAAAAGGCTAATGGCTTTAATTGCAGATGGCAGTGGAAATATTGATATTCCCATTTCCAAGTGGGGGATAACCAGCCTGCAGCCAGGGGTGTCAGAACTGTTGGCAGACTGGCTTGTAGTGGGAGTTTTTGTAATTCTGTGCAGGTACAGCAGATGCTTGGAGATGCTCTGCCCAGCAGGGAAGTAGTTGAGCTCTTGTGGCTTTTTCTTTTCCTTTTTTTTTTTTTTTTTACACTTTTCTTCAAAAAGCTTTCTGTCTAATAATCTCTCTTTTTGGAAATCAAAGTGCAGAAAAAGAAACAATCACGACAACCTGTTGTGGAAATGCTCTGTGTCATTTATTCACTGTGTGCTGAATCAAATGGAGTGAGTTTGATGCTTTTCCTTATGCTCTAAAAGTACACAGAGCACCATATGCTGATTAAAAAGAGGAAGGGCTGACTTTTTCAAGACTCAAATATTTAACTGTGCAGATCACATCCTTTAAAAAGCAGAAAACGAGGGTGTAGATGTACAGTTAGGAGTTCTGCACCCTGTGTGGGTGTTGCCACGTTCTGCTTTACTGGCTCTACCTAAATGCTGCTGCTCTGCATGCACTGGCTGAAACTTGGGACAGGGCCAGAGTGTGTGGGGGTTTTTTTGTTCCTATTACAGTTAGTTTGGTTGTTTTTTAATAATTCAGCTGAAATACAGTGTGTTGACCTAAAATTGGCAAAACTGTTTGCTGGAGTCACGGGATGAATGGTCAGGAGTGTCACTGGTGGAGAAGTTGTGCTTTGGAGAAGGGAGATGTAAATGAATAGGGAAATAAGGGAAATCAGAAGGGGCAGAGCTTTGATGGAGATGGGTTATGATGCTTTAGCCTGTAGCTCAGAAAAGTGGTCTGGGTGTGATCCAGCATTTAACAGCAGCCTGTGGTCAATCACATTTTCAAACTGCATGAAACAGGGAGCTTTCACTTCTGTTTCCTCACTCTCTTCATCCCTCCTTTCTTTTCCTGACTTTGTTTTGCTTTCTCCCAGAGGGTGTAGCTTAGCTGCCTGTTTCCTCTTGCAGTTGATCTGCTCAGTAGTGTTTATATCTGTTTCTATCCACCACTTTTGTTTCCTGTAAGAATACAAGCAGGAGCAGCCCCAGGCTGACTTCTGCTGAAGCCACTGAGTATCAGATTAAGATTATTCAGCATTATTATCCAGTTCTGAAATGATTAACAGCCTCAGCCTGCTGCTTGCCACTGGCTGGTGTGTCCAGGATGGACCTGTGGCTCCTGCTCTTTTAGCTGGCTGGTTTCTTCTTAACATCTCCCAGAAAGTGAGATTTTTGTCTTTTGCTCCGTGTGCTGTGGCAGCTCTATTTTCTGATGGCTGGGCAAGCAGGAATTCAGAGATTCCCTGAGATCTG
This sequence comes from Sturnus vulgaris, assembly GCF_052056855.1. NCBI lineage: Eukaryota > Metazoa > Chordata > Aves > Passeriformes > Sturnidae > Sturnus > Sturnus vulgaris. The sequence goes on from NC_142264.1 coordinate 3,395,255, forward strand.
TTACAAGCAAGTTCAGGCTGAAGGAGCATCAGTTTGTCACAGTTTGTCTTCCACTTTCAGAGCAGTTGGTGATGCTGATCTGAAGGATGCTTAGAAAGTGTGACTGTGGTTCATACCCAGGTGAGGAAATGGATTTGTAGTTCTGGTTGTTCTTGATATATGGATTTAAATGCAAAACCAGAGGCGAGCAGAAGTGGAAGAGTAGATTCTGTCCCTCTGTGAAGCTTAAAGTGATAGTAATTCCAGAAACACAGAGGTGGAGTAATGAAGGTGTCCAGCAGACAGCATTTGTGCCAGTTCTGAATTTGCAGAATTGGCCAGCCTGCAGAAGTTGGGACTGAGTCTGTGGAGTCTTTTGCTGTGCCCATCAGCAAGCCTTGAATTTGGGTTCACCAAAATTTTTCTACTCCTTGGCCAACTTTCATGTAAACATGGAGATACTTCTTCTTGATTAGGTTGCAATTTTTTGGTGCTGTTTTAGGAAATGTGATGGCAGAGAACAAGATCTGCATGCTCCTGCATCCCTTGCCCTTGTGCACTGGGATTTCTCTTGCTGGGATCCCGTTCTGCTGCAGGGAGTGGATGCTTCTCCAGGGTTGGGTGGCATTCACTCCCTGGGCTCTCCCAGCTATTGCAGCTGAGACAGTGGCAGCACCCACACATCTGATCAGTCTGACAAGAGTCTCCAGCCCCAGATATGCAGCACTGAACTTCCCTTGTCATTTCACCTCTCTCTAACAGCTGGAAAAGGAATTGAGTCGGGTAGAGAAACCACAAAATGTGCAGAGTTTGAGTTTGTTCCTGCCTGTGCTTAAATCTTCCTTAGAAAGAGATTTATCTTGATTGACCAATTAGTTGTATCTTGCAGGTGATAAGTCTGCAAAACCCTCTGTGGTGAGGTGCTGAGCCACAGAGACCTTGCAGCTTAGTGAGAGGGGAAAGCTGCTGAGCACTTTGCAGGATCAGGCTTGAAGTGGCTCCTGAATGCCAGAGGACTGGGCTGCTGCCTGTGTTGTGGTTTGCCCTGCACTTCCAGTGTGCCCTCAGCCACCTTCCTGCCTCCCCGAGCTCTCCTGCCCCTTGTCCTGCTCCTGACATGTCGAGAGCATGGATGGTATGTGGCCATGTGCCAGAACCTTCCCAGTGCTTCCTTTTTCCCCAGGCTGCAGGGCTGCTGCTGCATGGGAGCTTTTGGGGGGGATGCAGCCACCCCTACAAGTGCTAGGAGTTGCCAAATAAGTGTGCAGTGCACTGGATAAGAGAGAAAATCTGCTCTATGCAGGATGTTTTCCCTGTAAATTTTGGCTGTCTGGTTTCTCCCTGGCTCTGCCCCCCGTTAAGTGTTGTGGGTTCAGCCCTGTGGGTCACACAAGGTAATTCCATTGCTTCTCCACCTTTCCCCTCTGGGGAAAAATGGCACGAGCAGAGTCTGCCCAGACATGTGGTTATCCCAAACACTTCACTTCCTATGCTAAATCTCTCTTATGTAAAAGCCCAACAGTTTTTGTTTTTGTTTTTTTTTCCCATTGCCATCAAGGTGTAATATATGTGTATCTTGTGAGAGGCACAACCACCAGCATTTTCCTGTTAAGCACCTCCCCATTCCCATCCTGTTGATTTGGATGTGCAAGCCACCAGCTGCTCCAAGTACTCTGGAACCTGTTCATAGATCTCATTTATTACAGCTAAGCATTTGTTAACTTTTTCATCATAGGCCACCCAGTTAATTTGCTGAAGTGCCTCCTGGCTGATTCTTTGCAAGTGCAGTTCAGTTTATCTAAGTCCAGACCTTACTGCAGTCAGGTCTCAAAGCTGGCTGAGCTCCTTCAGTCAGGAATCCAACACAGAGTGAGCTCTGTAACCATTCACTTTTCCTTCCTCCTGCAGCCTTTTGAACAAAACTCTCTAACTCAGAAGCTTGCACAAAACCAACACAGGCTGAGTTGAAATTTGCCTCAGTGTTTTCAGGGGGGCCACAAAAAGCAGGGAAGGAAGAAATGTCCAGAGGTCATTCTGTCCTCCCCAGTGCAAAGAAAGGTTAACCATGCCTAATTCATTGCTGACATTGGTCTCTTAAAACTATTCTCAAAACCAAATTCAAAGCTATGAAAATGAACTTGGTTTAGTGTTAACCATCATTCTTTGCACTTGAAATTGCAGCCTTTAGAAATCAGTTGGGCTCCTCTGATTTGTGTGTGACGTGCAGCTAAATTCCTGCTCAGACCTGATCAGAAGGTGCTTCCTGTGGCACTAGTGACTTGGGAGAGAGAAATACTCTGGCCTCAAATTATCAGAAAGCCCATCACTTTATTTGAGGTGCCTAATAGTGTTTATAAGTCTCCAGTGCTTTTAATAAAGTTACTTTTGGGTATCCCTGGGTTGGAAGGAATCTCATCAGAGATCTTACAGCAGTGTGACTTGCAGGGAGCACTGAGTAGACATCAAAAAAAGACCCTTGAAATTATCAGTTACTCCTGGCTGATTCCTACCTACTGGTTAGGAACCCACAGGTTCCTTACTGAGGAAACACCTGCTCTTATAATAGCCAAGGAGAGACCAAGGTGGGAAAGGCATCTGCATAATCTGATGAGCATTAAACCAACCAAGTCAAAAGCCAAGGAATTGACTTAATCTGCTGTGATCTTTTCCCCTCCCTCATTCAGAGGTGAGCTCAGGACACAGTTGCATCTCCCAGTCTCAGGATGTTATTAGGGTGGTGCTCAAACTAATATGCATGAAAAGCAAATCTGTGATGTGTGGAATTAATGATTTGGGAGACAGCAAGGGTGGCTGAATGGACTTTCAGCGTGCTGCAGTGTGCCATAGGGTCACTACAAGCCAAATTCCCAGCTCCTGCAATGAAGCCAAGTGTAAATCCCAGTGTCTTGAGGGGGTGGCATGTTGTGTGAAGTGTCTGTCTGCCAGGGCAGGGTTGGCTGATAAAGCAACTCATCTGTCCTCAAGTCTTGCTCTCAAATTGCACATCCCTTGAGTTTGAAGACACCATCCCTGCTGATGTGGTAGTAGGTCCTGAAAGCTGCCTCAAGTTCAGTTCCTGTGTGGGGCTAGGAAGGGAAAGCAAGGGACGAGGAAAAGGAGGCATCCCCAAGTTTTGTTTCCTTCTGAGGAGACTGGAGGAGTGCTGGTGTAGCCTTTCCTTTGTACAGCCATAGAATGAAATGGGTACAAGCCTCATTAATAACCTTACCTGACTTTGTTTTTGAGGTTTAGTAGTGCTAAACTTTCCCTGCAGAGAGCCTGGACAAGATGACCAAGGCTGGGCTGCTTCTCTAATGTGGGCAGTAGCACACGGTGACAAATCTGACCAAACTTCCACTTGTTGGGAAAAAAAAAGAGACTGAGAACCTGCTTTGGAGGCTGCATGGAGCCAGTGTGGGGAAGCAATGCTTGGAGGACACTGCTCTGACTGCCCTGCTGGCAAATTTTTGGGTCTGGCTGCTGACTGGGGGCCTCTGGGCGAGTCATTTTACCGTGGTGTAAAGTGTGAGTTGTGAGCAGCAGCCCTCTGAGGAAGGAGCAGGGTCTTTGTGTGTGCAGAGTGTGAAGTGCCAAGGGACCTTGGTCTCTGCCCAGCCTCTGTGTGCTACTGTAATGAAAATAAAAATGTGCAGATAACAGCGAGGTCAAGGAACATCTCTCAAACTTGATAATTTTCCCTGATGGGAAGATTTATGTGGCTGTGCTTGGCCGGGCTGGAATTGTGCCAGATTTTGATCAGTGTCCAAGTAACCACACAGAAATACTATACCAAGGGAGGGGATAAAAAAACCCAAGGAGTTGTTAGCCATGTTTTAAAACATAAAAATCCATCCAACCTAGCTGGGTTTTTTGATGCCTGGTTTGCCACAGTGAGGTTGTAACTTAGCAAAAAAAGACTTAAACTCCAGGACTTAAAAACCTCCATTCTTTGAGGTTTTGGGTTTTGCTTTTAATTGCAATCTCAGACTGAATAAGAAGCAATGGTCACTCTTTGTGTATGACAGCACTTTAGGGTGTATTTTAAACTTTCAATATCAAAACTACTTGTGCAGACAGAGAAATGAAGAACAGCTCCTGCTACTTGTAGGGCTGAAGAACAGGATAAGTAGTGATTTAAAAATAAAAATTTAGAGAAGTCGTTGCTGCAGGGCTAAAAGAAGTTCACCTTAACCCCTCACTGGAAGGTGCACATGGTGTCTGGTTTTGGCAGTCTTTGCTCCAGTACCTCGTACAGTGATGTCCTGGGTCACTGTCCCTGATAGTTGAAAATTTATTGATACCAGTGCAGTTTCAGTAGGTACTGGAGTGCTTAGACAAGAGCTGTGGAGTTCAATTCTGCCTGTAGTTCTGGGATAATTTGTAGAAGCTTGCTTATTTTTTGTCTGTGGATCTACTAAAGTGTTCTCTTGGATGATTTGTGTGGTAATTTGGGATGTCAGATGGTCAAAGCTTTCATTCCCTCACTTAATAAATCATGTTTCACATGGAGTACATTTCTCAGGCATTAATTTATCTTTAATTCAAATTCATTGCCTTTTGGACATTTTCAAAGCATTTTTACCTTCATCTTCCAGATTCCTCATAGTCCTTTTTACATTCTCAAAAATGATTCCATTTTGAGTCTTAAGGAATGGCTACAGAAGCAAATTCTTAGTTTTAAAAATTACAAAGTGATCCAGTATCAGAGCAGCTTCCCCAGCAAATAGTGAGGAAGCTGCTGGGCCAAGTTAAAGGTGCAGTGAGGCACAGGCACATTAAAGCTTTATTTATGGCAGGACAGCATTTCCAGTGCTGCCACATTAGTGCAGGCAGCTATTTCTGTCTTCTGCAGGGTCCAGCCCTTCAATGCCAGTACTGCTGGGAGCTTTGGAGCCACTTTTTGGGTGTAAAAACCAATGTATTGGGGCATGGAAGTTAAAGAGGAGCAGGGAAGTGACCAAGTTGGCTGTCATGGTCCTGCCCCTCCTTGTTTTGGTAATGTTCTTAATTAAAATCCTTTCTGAGTTGTGTCACTGATGACTGTTCCATGCTTTTATGTGGACTGCACAAGTTTTGTTTAAGCTTGAGGATCAGAATGGCCCTGTGGAGAGGCAGTGCCTGTGCCAGAGAGTTTTCTCTGCTGGGTGGGGTCAGAAAGGAGCTCCCATATCTCCATGGCACAGATGAGGAGCTGTGGGGTGAAGATACTGAAAACCTTGGCTGAGGTCAGGGAGAAAAAGTCTGAGAGAGGTAGGACCTATGGATCTGTGGGTTGTTGAGCTACGGTTCTGGGATTTAATACAAATTAATTAAAAATCCTTATCAAAATGGAGCTTGAGGTAGGGCATCAGGAAATTCAGATGAAAAGAGAATCATATTTAGCCTCAGGTTATTTAAAGGAAAGACTTGAGTTACACTGCATAGTTTCAAACTTGTGACCCAAATGCTCTCTAGCAGTAGGAATTGCTTTCTGTGGGTGTTTTAGTTCCCCTCAATCCTTGCACTGGATTCAGTTTGTTAATCAAGAGGACAGCAAACAGAATGCTTCAGTGGTGGTCACCAGGGGCCTGCAGCCAGCCTTGCATTCTCTGGGATGATGGATGTTGCTCAGAAACCTGAATCCATGCAGGAAGCTCCCCAGAAGGAGACAGGGTGAAATTTCCTAATTATCTTTTTTTGTTGTTGTTGTTTTTAATTCTTTGTCTATTTACCCCCCTCGATCTGAAGATTGAATTTTGCAATATTTCTACTGCTGCTTTGACTTGATGGAACACCGGGAGAAAATGCTTCCCCAAGTTCTTCCAAATCTGAAATTCCAAGTAACACTCTAGTTATGAAATTCCTTGCCCAGAGGATGCCAGCATCCCTTTTGGCTGCTTGGTGATCCCCCCTGCCTGTCACCAGCAGCATGCTCAGATGAGAGATCAGTCCTTTTGGAAGTAAATTGAGCTCCTGAGTTATCAAAAAACGGGGAGCAGAAGCCTGGTTCTGGAGCTATACTGAAATCCATGGCACAGCAGAGTCCTGCTGGCATTTTTCCTTGGAATATAGTGGGTGTTGTGAACAAATGGTGGCAGCATCAGAACTGGACTTGTCTTGTTTCCTGCACAAATAATCACATGTATTCACACAGGAGTTTGGTTTAGGTTTTTATCAGTTCCCTCCCTCTCTGCTGCAGATCTTTGTTTGTACACAGCTATTTTGGTCAATTTTCCCCAAGTTAGGTATGTGTTTACTTTTTGCCTTCATCTAATCAGCAGCTCACAGGCTAAGTTGATGTTCTATATTTAGTCCAAATATTCAGTAGAGATGATTAGGGCTGTATTAAAGGAGAGGTTTTTGGGTTTTTCCCAGGATGTCTTCCTGCTTTTTCCTTGTGTTGCTGCAGCTTCTGTCCCTGCTCATGTTTCTCTGTTCAACCAAGTGTATGTCAGAGTATTTGTATTGCTTTCTAAACATATTTGAAATAATTTGCCTCTAGAAAGTGATTGTGGTCTGTTGGCCACGAGAAGAGTAGCTGCAGTCCTGATGTGAGCTGAAATATTCAATGTTTATGGAAGATGACATAGCAAAGCTGTTTACCATATGCTACACAAGGCACAGTGATACTGGGCTATTTTTACCTCTGCAGTTTGCAGAGGGAAAACCAGAATACAATAATGCAATTTGTGTAGTCTCCTCTATTTCAAATAGACAGAGAGAGAGAGAAGGTGACAGCACTGTCTGAGCCAGGTCATGGGATATCACTATAACACCAGTTCTTATTTGAGCCTGGATCTCTAAACTTTGGTACAAAATTGGGGTCAAAACCAGTCAGGTGCATGCAGTAAGAGGCATAATAAGATATTTATGAGATTCAAAGTGCAGATCACTTCAAGTTGGGCTCTTCCTAGTGACACCTTTCACTCCCAGCACTTCACAGCATCTCCCTCTGCCCCTTCTTTCCTTTCCCTGGACTGAGGTCCTTGGACAGCCATAGTCTGCTCTTCATGATGGGATTTCAGACCCATTGCACCAGAGCAGAGCCCTGTGAGCTGACTGTGTGCCAGGCAGCGTGGGTCTAGAGACAATGCACTTCAGTTTGATGGAGCTGGAAGCTCTGGATTCAGCAGCTTGCCTCAGTGCATTCATGGGAGCCTGCATTACATCCTAACTGTAGTCCCTGAATGGATTCTTAGGTTGCCCCGAGTGTTTTTTTTTTTTGACATGAAGATGCTCTCTGAGCCAGCTAAAGCAAGAACTAGTCCCATGAAGCTTGCTGTGTCTCTGCAGGCTTTGAATTTGGGAATTGCTTTTCCACTGTCTCTTGGGTCTTGAACTGTGCCCATCTTCAAGACAAACTGTGTTCCAAGAACAAAGTCAGTGGGGTAAAGAGCCTGAGTTTAGATATTGTCCACAGAGGAAGTGTCTCAACCTGCCTGCTTCAAAAACCTGCACTTACACCCTGCCTTCTCCCTCTCTCTAGCTTGCTCTAGGTTGTATGGTTGCACCCTGGCAATGGGATGTCAGTCCCATTCAGGGAGCATAAAGGAAGAAAGAAAATCTCCCCGTTGCTGCCGCAGTGACAGCGAGTGAGAAGCGAGCAGGAAGATGTCGGCGGTCACGTCAGCCATCCAGGCTCCCCAGGGCCCGGTGAATCCCCCACCTCCAGAGGTGACCAATCCCAACAAACCTGGCCGAAAGACCAACCAGTTGCAATATATGCAAAATGTTGTGGTGAAGACTTTGTGGAAGCATCAGTTTGCTTGGCCTTTCTACCAGCCTGTCGATGCAATTAAACTCAATTTGCCGGTATGTATATCTGTCGTCTTCTCAGCCTTTGTGTTGGTCAGATCAGGTTTTTGGGATTGCTTAAAGTGGAAATCTCAGTGCCTTGGGATGGTGATGGGCTCAGCCAGTGGCTTCATGTGCAGCAAGAGAGGCTTTGGTGCTCTAATCCAGAGCAAGAAAATGACACTGCACAGCCCTGCAGAGTCCCCAGGCTAATCACAGCCTCTGCAGGTGCTCCAGACCAGCCCAGGGAGAAACTGGGTTAACAGGTGGAAAGCTTTTAAAGGCCAAAATGCTCTTTTAAAATTAGAGATTGAAACTCTGAGCACAGTTTTAGCCAGCCCTGATAAACTTCTCTAAGTGCCAGAGGCAGCCTTTTAAAGAGAGAGGCAGAAATGCTGATTCCCAGACTGGAGGTTGTGTGTTTTTGAGTCAGGTTCATAATAATGCTAAGACTAAAAAGATACAAATTAGAAAATAAATTTATATATATTTACATTTACAATTTCCACAAAATTTGGTGGGGGGGGTGTTTTTTAGGAGGGGGGGTGAGGAGAAAGCAGGGGTTAGAGGGAGATGTAATATCTTCCCTTTTCCAACAGGATTATCACAAAATAATAAAAAACCCCATGGACATGGGCACCATCAAGAAGCGCCTGGAGCACAACTATTACTGGAGTGCCAGTGAATGTATGCAGGATTTCAACACCATGTTTACAAACTGTTACATTTATAACAAGGTAAAAAAAAAAAAAAAAACAGAAAAATCTTTAGAAAACACCCACCTGCCCCTGTTACTGTGCAGGTTTTGAACAGTGGCGGCTCTGGGCCCTCCTTGCAAGGATTTGAAATGCCACTAATTGCAACCACGTTACTTGAAATGCACAAAGCTGTCTTTGTGCTGCCTCTTTCTTCCCTCAGAGTAGTTACAATGGCAAATATGCCTTTTAATCATAGGTGGATTTCTGTTCTGGGGTTATGCAGCAAGTTTTTACTCCTTTTATTTTCAGTGAGGAGTTTTCTGGGATGAGCTGCAGTTAATGCAGTGCTCTGCAGGTGTTTTGAGGTGCTTTAATGCTGTGTGTTAGACTGTCTGGTACTAAATAGTATCTGTTAGCAGCAGAAAGGAGTTAAAGAATCATAACTCTGTTCTTTGTCTCCATAAATACGTTCATACTTACACACATTTGGATTGCTTATTATTATTATTATTATTTTGGGTTGTTTGCTGTTTTGTTAGGTTGTTAAAATTCTTTGTGTTCTGTTTTCTCCAGTCATTTGTCATCATAGACCCAGAATGGAGAACAGCTGAAATAAATTAATTAGTTTGAGTCCCAGAATATTTAGTGTTTAGCCTCTTCCCTTGGACCTGCTGGCAAGCAGGGAAGGACAGCTCATCCGTTCCAGTTTGCTGCTTCCACTCTGCTGCACAGGATACTGGTTTATCAGGCTCCTACTGAAGTCCTGGTAATTCTCTGGATGCAGCACACTTAGGGGCTGTAATTATTGCATGCTAGAGCAGAATAGGAGAGCAGGAAAGTGGCAAGCAAGGAGGGAGAAGAGCTAATCTGTTTATTGTCAGCATTTGAATACCATAATTTATGTGAAGGGCATCAGTGTTTTCTAAGCCTGATCTTCAACCTCGCTGCTTCAGATATGTGAATGATACAACAAAGGCTCCTATTCTTCATTGTGCAGCCCACAGATGACATTGTCCTCATGGCCCAAGCCCTGGAGAAGATATTTCTGCAGAAGGTTGCCCAGATGCCTCAGGAGGAGGTGGAATTGCTACCCCCAGTTCCTAAAGGCAAAGGTCGCAAGCCCTCAGCGGGCACCCAGAGCACAGGTATGGATCCAGCCAGGGCCAGGGAATGTTGGGAGCTGTTCCCAAAGTCTGAGCCACCCTCCAGGCTGCTGGGCTTTGCAGATGGTGGAGAGGCTGGGAAAGGAGAGTGTGGTCTCACAGTTGAGGCAGTGGGGAGGAAGGTGTGACATGTCTGGGTGATGCTCGCTCAGGGTTTCGGGGCTCTCTGCATTTGTCACGCCAATTTTGCCATCTGTGATTTGCCCACCCAGGCAGCACTTCAGGGAGGGAGGGCAGTGCTGCTGCTTCTCTGTGCAAAGAAGAAACCAAGGCAAGAAAAAACAAGGTAGTCAGAAATGCCAGTCTGCTGCCAGTGCCACACCATGACATGGAAAGCCTTAACAGATTTGGGTTTACACAGCTCACCCTGGGTTCTAGCAGAAATCTGACACAGCAGAGACTTGGACTCAAATTTTGCTAATTCCCTAAACCCTGTGTATTTTTCTTTTGCATATATGGCTGCAACATCATAAAATTAAAGGATTTATTATGCCATTGCAAAAGACTATTTAGATCATTGCATATCAATGGAAACTAAGTTTAGTTCAGTTTACCTAGAATTGATTTTAAATGGATTTAGGACTAAAATGTCCAAGCATGGTAAAATAGTTCATAAAGGGACTTGTGTGGGCTGAGTTAAATGAGAGTTAAATTATTGCAGTTTTTTTTCCCCTCTAAACAAGGTCTAATTGTTGCTCTGGGAAAATCAATTGTTCCTCTGTTTTCCCACATTTCAGGTGCTAAATGGAGCTATAACTCTTCCCAAGCTCAGAGAAATTAATGATGATGTATCTTTTCAACATCCTTTGATAAAACATCGAAGGAGGATTTCTGCTTTGGTTATTAGGCAGTAGGTTTATCCCCCTTAATGTTACACCAGGCAGGTTTTTAGTAGTGCAGGTGTAGCATCAGAGACATTGAGGCCATCAGGAGGCTTAAGCCCTCCTGAGAATCATAAAATAAGGAGTTGGAATGGATTACTGAGCCCAGCTCCTGTCCCTGCACAGGACCAACCCCAAGAGTCACACCCTGTGCACCGGTGGCAAATCTGAGGTGCTTTGGACTCCTGGGTGCCCAGGTGGTTTAGGGCAGTGGTTGTTGCCATTTGCATGGTATGAACCCCTCCCACTGTTCCAACTCCTGCTCTTTAGCTGAGCTCAGTGCAGCTCTGGGAGCATCCAAGGGAATGGAGACTGTCCTAGAGCAACACACACTCCACGTGAAAAACTGGAATTATTTTGCTTGTTGCTGACCTGAAGCCTTGGTACAAGGACTTAGATCAGAGATTCCTCACTTTTATTGTACCCTGTGGTGTAACAGCACCGAGCAAACCACGCTGTGTGACAAATCACACTCTCCCTGCCATCCCTTTGCCAAAATCCACCAGTTTGCTCCCGCCACTGTCCCAGCTGTACCCACCAGCGCCTTTCCCCTCTCGTTTTAAAGGAGCTCAGCAAGCCGTGGCCGTGTCTTCCGTGTCCCCGCCGGCCCCGTTCCAGAGCGTCCCTCCAGCCGTGTCTCAGACGCCCGTCATCGCTGCCACCCCCGTGCCAACCATCACCGCCAATGTCCCTCCTGTCGCCGCCCCTGCCGCCGCCGCCCCGCCGCCTCCCGCCGCTCCGATCATGCCCGTGGTGCCTCCCACGCCCCCGGTCGTCAAGGTAAAAATCCGGCCAGGTCTGGACCCGTGCGTTGCTGTTTGCAGCGTTGGGTGTTGAGTTGGAGAGGGTTGAGAACAATTCTGCCGGTTTGCAAAGAGCCCAGCCCGGGTGATGCTACCTGTGTTTGTACCTGCCTCCCCTGTGCTGCTGCTCCAGGGCTCTTGGGATTTTACACCAAATAGCTCCAAGCATCTCTCCCCTCTGTAACTGAGCCCCTGATTTTACTGGGGTTATTTCTTTAAGGTTTGCAGGCTCCGTGCATCTCTCCCCTCTGTAACTGAGCTCCTGATTTTACTGGGGCTGTTCCTTTAAGGTTTGCAGGCTCCAAGCATCTTTTCCCTCTCTGACTGAGCTCCTGATTTTACTGGGGTTATTCCTTTAAGGTTTACAGGCTCCGTGCATCTCTCCCCTCTGTAACTGAGCTCCTGATTTTACTGGGGTTATTCCTTTAAGGTTTACAGGCTCCGTGCATCTCTTCCCTCTCTGACTGACCTCCTGATTTTATTTGGGCTGTTCCTTTAAGGTTTGCAGGCTCCAGCATTAGGAATGTTCCTCTCTGCTTTCAACCAGTTCAAGACAAGCCTGTCACTCCAGTTGGAGGAGACTGATGTTGCCTGCAGGTTTTGGGTGCATTATTTCTGTCTTCCTTACTGAGTAATCTTTTGGGAGTTGTCACTGGTGTTTTGCTATTTATTATGTTAATTTATGGGTAAATGAAGACATTACCTAAATAATTGAAATTTTCTTAGCAAGCTGTGTATTGCTTAAAAATGATGAAAGCATAGCTCAGAGAAAGCTGGGGGTCTTTTTATCTCAACTGTGGAATTAACTGCAACAGTTTTGTTTTTGAAGTTGCTTGGACCAGCAGAGGCACAGAATTGTTTTTGCTTTTTAACCCAATAGTTTGGGAATTGCTAGAGAAATTTTAAGTCAGATCTTGCAGCTAAGCTGTCCAACTCCTGTCTCATATTTCAGTTTCTGTCCAAATAACTTGCTTCTGAGAATCAATTTCATTTGAAAACTCAAGAATGAGTCCAGAAGTGAGTTTGCCAAATACACACTGCAAAATTAATTCTGCTTGGGATTTACTTAAGATTTCCCTTAGATTTCTCTAAGGAACTTTTTCCTCCCTATCTCCCTCTCCAGAGAAATAAATCCTTCATAGCAGCACGAGAGAGCTGACTGGACAGTCACAGCTTGAATTTATGTGCGAGGGTTTGTTTGCTTAAGGCAAAATCTACCTTAGCACACTCACTAAAAACTGAGGAGTGAGGGCTCGTGGGTCTTTGGTGATTAATATGCTTTGGTTCAGAACTTATAGCCTGATCCTGCCACGGGGGACTCAGACATGTGGTTCAGTTACTGCCACTTGCTCAGTCCTGATGCATCAGCCGAGCTCAGTAATGGACTGGGCACCCTCCTTTCCTTGGCAAACACAAGGTAAGAGTCCTGGCTTCCATCTCAGGGAAACAGCACATTCTGGAGCATGGTTTGGCTTGGGTTGGAGCAGTGCAAATGGTTGGTTACCGTGGCTCAGGTGACGAGCAGTGTTGGAGCCTCGAGTCACAAATCCCATTTATCCCAGCGAAATAACTGGGTTGTTTTTTTTTTTTCTGGCAGAACTAAGCATGAGCTGTGCTAGGCTTTTAAGCTGGCCACGTACTGATGGAACCTGTCCCTCTGCCCTTCCAGAAAAAGGGAGTGAAGCGGAAAGCAGACACCACCACCCCCACCACGTCTGCCATCACCGCCAGCAGGAGCGAGTCCCCCACGGCCCTGTCGGACCCCAAGCAGGCCAAAATCATCGCGCGCAGGGAGAGCGGCGGCCGCCCCATCAAACCACCAAAGAAAGACCTGGAGGACGGAGAGGTCCCTCAGCACGCAGGCAAGAAGGGCAAACTCTCTGAGCACCTCAAGTACTGTGACAGCATCCTCAAGGAGATGCTCTCCAAGAAGCACGCGGCCTACGCGTGGCCCTTTTACAAGCCCGTGGATGCGGAGGCCTTGGAATTACACGACTATCACGATATTATCAAACACCCCATGGATCTCAGTACTGTGAAAGTATGTCCTCGTTTAGCACCTCTTCTTGTGGGGGTCCCTCTGTTTGTAGGGGACTGGCTCCTTTGTGGGAGGGGGAAGGGGAAAGGGTGGAAACTGAACCTGTTTGGATACCAGCTGGATATTTTTATGTTTTGTTTCCTTCCCCCTCTCCCTTTTTTTTTGCAATAACCTGGCATAGCTTTTTTTCCCCTGCAAAGCGAATGATGTACACAAAACAAAGTACGATGGCATCCTCTCCTCTTTGTGGTATTTAACTGGTGCTCTTAGGATTGTGTTGCACTCTGAGAAGAGGAGGTGCTTTATTTCATAGGATTCAATTGATGGTATCCCATTTCCAGAAGCTGCTGCCTGCCCACTTGGTGGTGGCAGGTAGGCTTACACTGAGTAATTCCAACTGGAATGTGATGGTACTCAGGGAGATGCCTGATGGTTTTGTGGTTCATGCTTGGCTCCCCAGGAGTTTAGCTTAGTATGGTCCAATATTCTTATTTTTCCCAGGAAGTCTGGAGGTTTGCTGAGTCCCTCCATGAAGCAAAACTGTGACTTTGTAGCTCCCATCTTCTTGTGAGCCAGGCACTGGATTCTGTGTTGATGGAGGGGAGATTTCCATGTGCAGGAGGTGAAAATGTCGTTGCTGGCTTTCACAGGCACTGCCAGAAGGGTTTTGCTGCCAGCTGAGCCAGTACCTGGGATTGTCTGAATGCCCAGGTGACAAAAGGGCAGCTGGGGTTGTGATTCCTGTCCTATCCCTTGGCAGATCCTGTGTGGTAGCCAGGAGCAGCGTGTCACACTCTGATGTGCCATGCATCCATCCCAGGGATGCTCTGGGTCTGCAGAGATACCTGCAGCCTGCTAGTTGAAGCCCCAGGTGATTTCAGGAAGATTAGAGATGGGCAGAGTGAAATCCTGACCTTCTCAAACTGATATTTCCATATATGCTTAGGTGATTTCCTATTCCAAGAGATCCTTGTGGTGTGTCCTGAAAAATCTAGGTGCAAAGCTGTGATTTCTTGGGTTGGTGACTTCTTCATACTTAAATCTCTTTGAGGTCCTGACTTCATTCTTTTAAAATTGTACACCTCTGCCCCTTTCTGGCAAGTGCAGGTGATATCCTCCCTCTGCACCTGACTAGTGTAGGGTAGGAAACTGGAGACAGGTTGATGGCAAACCCAGTGGAGTCTTTTACACCTCAAGACTCTGGGTTTCTCATTCCACATGGTAATATTTTTCATAATAAAGTTGTTTGAGGTGCTGTCTGGTATGGGTATTTTATGGAGTGTTTTATTGTCGTTGCTCTTGGCCTGCACATCATGGTGTGACTTCTCAGAGATGCAGCTTGTAATACATTCACTGTGTGGAACAGAAACCTGCCCTTTGCAGGCAGTGTCATTTTCCAGTGTCAGAGACCTCCTCTGTGGCTCTGAAAGGTTTTTACATTTAATTCTGCCCAAGTGACAATGGCTGTGATAAAGCAGCACAACTAAGGGCCTCCAAACTAACCTGGGAGGAATTATGTGAGAAAATAAAACACAAGCATTGCAGCAGCTCTAACAAATCTCTTTGCTTCTGTGACTATGTTAGGTTTGATTTTCCTCAGAGAATATCCTTCATGTCCAGGAGCTTTATTTTCCCTGGCAGAGGTGTGTGCAGCAGGTTTTGGAGGTTGTTCTCTCTGTGTGTGGTGGAGGAGGCAGGTTGGCTGCTGTGACTGTGCCAGGGGCAGGTGAGATGGAGGGGCTGTAGCTGAGCTTGGTGCAGCCAGGAGCAGAGGGATGTGCTGGAGCTCAGGCTGAGAATGGGAACAGCAGAAGGGACAGGATCTGTGAGCTCATCTCCAATTCTCTTTATCACAGAGAAGGAAAGAGCAGAACTGCTTGAAGTAGGAAAGGGTGGAAGTGTGAGCAGAGAGAGGCAGCAGCTCTAATTCCCTGTGAGGAGTGGGATGCCCTGAGGCTGGAGCTGCTGCTGTCCTGTCCCCAGGCAGGCAGGGACCACTTGCAGAACATCCCTGTGTGGTGCTGGGGGACCTGGAGCACCTCTTGTGCTCCATCCTCTGGCTGCCAGGTCCCAGCAGTGCCAAGGATGTCTCTGCCTTTGGTTTACTCAGTGGTGAACAAGCAACAAGCCTTGCTGTGTAAGTGGGTTTGCACTTTTGGAATAAAGCACTTCCTCCAGGGATGTAACTGCTCACTCCTTGATTTTCCTGCAGTGAACTGCTGTAGTTTCAGAGAAGCTGAGTTCAGGGTCTTAAAAGTGAGGAGACATTCTTTGTGCTTTCTGTGGGCAGGGCAAGACTTAACTTAGAGCAAGGGACACGTTAGACATGAGGAAACAAATTTATGAACAGTAAAGTTGATTAAACAATTGATTGAGGGGAAAAATGAGATTGCTGTGGGACAGAGGATGGGTGAGCTCCACCTCTGCCAGCCCTGCCTGACTCCTGATTTCCAGTTGTAAATGTAATCACTTTTTTTTTTTTGTGAGCAGCTGAATATCTCCAAGTAAATTTATAACAAGATATTCCCACTGATTTAAAGTGCTTTTCTTTCTTTTGTTAAGCTAATTATTCTTTATAAGAAAATAAAACAAAAATCCACGGATTAAAACTGTAGGACTAGAAAACTGTTGAGTTGGGATGAAAAGCAATGCCTCAGACACTGGAATGTATTTCATAGGCAGTAATGAGGCCCTGAGTATGCCAAACAAATATAAAAAGGCCTTTCATGCAGGAAGATGTATTTTAAAATAAACTGGCCCTTTGGTTTGAACATATGTTTTGCTTTGGAATTGGCCTGAGAGGCTTTTCAGACAGGAGCACCACAAACCTATTTCCTTTTCTGCCTTTGTGCTGTGGCTTCCAAACTGTCTCCTGGTTTATTCACCAGGAAAATGAGGTCTCCTGGCAAAAGTTTGACAGATGTCTGGCTGCAGGGATGTCACCACCCTGCATCAGGTCCCTCAGAGGCTGAATCCCTGGAGGTGAAATTCTGCCTTTTTCACAACAAAAACAGCTCCAAGAGTCATTGCAGTGTTTCAAGACAGTTAAAGGTCTATCACACCTGTGAAATTTCTGTGAAAACTGGGAATTTTTCTCGTTTTAGGGGTGGGTGACAGACACTGAGCATCCCTGGTTGCTGTTGGGATGGGGGAATGTCTGTCCCCATCATGTCCCCAGCCTGTCTGCCATCAGCCCTTCCCTTCTCTGGCGATACAGGTGCCCAAGACATACAAAAGGGAAGCCTGTAAGCACTTGGCAAATAGAGAATTTCTGTAAACCCAGGTCTTTTAAATGCAAATGAAACCTAGTGTTAGCTTCTGGTTCTTTTCAGCAGGAGTAATTGGAGCTAAGGTTTTATACATAGTAGTAATATATGCACAAAATCAATTAAGTGCTAGGAATGCTATAAACTGCTCTCTAAACCCGAATCATTGAGTCCCAAACAGCAAGAGAAATGGCTGGAAGTGAGAGCTGAAAAATAAGAGAAAGGAACAAGGTACAAATATTTGACATTTATCCTCACTGCTTTAGGAAATAACATTATGAGCAGGTTCATAAGGGGTGAAGTCTGTATCCATTTCTAGGAGCTGGACTTAGAAATAAAGAGTGGGAGTTGTAGTTTAACTGTAAATGCCTATTTTGCTGTAGGAATTGTAGAGCAAACCTCCTGCCCTCTGTTAGCAGGAAGTCAGAGTTAGATTTTCATGATCTTTTCTGCCCTTTCAGATTTACAAAGCAAATATATCCAAGCATATGTAGAAATACACACTTCAGGTACTCCTGTAATTGTAACTTGCTTGTTGACTCTTGCCCTTTCCATCCATGATCCTTGTTTTTATTACTTCCTGATCTGTTTTTCTACACGATTTTTCTGATGATTTCTAAATGTCTTCTGGTAGAATGTGGACCCTGACAGATTTATATTCTACTACTTAGAAAACAAGGCCAATTTAGACTCTTAGTTTTTAAACTGCTATGAAATATCAACTTCTTTAGTTGCCTGGTGTTTGTTTGCTTTTTTTATAAAGCAGAAACTCTGAATATTATTTAGGAGCCAATAACCCAAATCAAACTTCCATTTTCTTAGACGAGATTTTTGAGGCTGAGGTTCTCGTGTCCTCCACACAGTTGCTACAAAAATACCTTTTGCTTATGGCTGTTTTTTTTTTCTTTTTCTTTCTCCTTTCCCTTTGGCTTGTTTATTTGCAGAAGAAAATGGACAGTCGGGAATACCAGGATGCACAAGGTTTTGCAGCAGATATTCGGTTAATGTTCTCTAATTGTTACAAGTACAATCCTCCAGACCACGAGGTGGTGGCCATGGCCAGGAAACTCCAGGTAAAGGTGTTGACAAATGCATCTTCCAGAGTGGTTTTAGTTCAGGTACAAGGTGAGATCCAGGTGTGGATCTGCTCTTGGCATCACCAAGGGAGATTCCTTGGAAAGCCCTTGGAAAGAGCCTCGTGCTCTCTGCAGGACTGTTGTGCTCTTCACATGCCATGGGCCCAATGCCACGTTCAGCTACTAAAATATTATAATCCTTTAAAGTAATTGGAGAATTTTATTGGGCTTTTCCATATTCTGTATATTATTATTTACTTGTAGTGCACAAAGACCCTGCCCTGATGTGTTTAAAGAGACCCAGAGTGAGCTGTTTGTGGCCGAAGCTCCTTTGGTCACCAATTTCCCTCCTCTTTTTTTTTCGCAGGATGTCTTTGAGATGAGGTTCGCAAAAATGCCCGATGAGCCTGCAGAGGCCCCCCCTCCACCTCCCCCGACAGCCCCAGTGGTGAGCAAGAGCACAGAGAGCAGCCACAGCAGCGAGGAGAGCTCCTCCGACTCGGACAGCTCCGACTCCGAGGAGGAGCGGGCGACTCGGCTGGCCGAGCTGCAGGAGCAGGTACTGCACCCCTGCTGCACTGTGCAGGGAGCAGGAAACACAGAAGGAAGCCTCCCCTGCGTCCTCTGAACAAGCTCCTTGGAAAATCGTAGCTTAGAGATGAGGAATGACTTGTGAAATGATGAATACAAAAGGAATTTAGCTTCCCCCTCCTTTGGAAGACCCTCTTATCTATCTTCAATATTAGTGGTTCATTTTCTTTTAGTATCCGTAGGCCAGCTTTGAATGCAAAATCCCTCAGGGATTGGTTAGAAAGTAGAATTCCCTTGGTAATTGGTGCAAATTGTAAAACCCTCAAAAGATATAAAAACCCCTGTAAAACAATAGCCATGGGTATATGCTAGATAGGATGCCTGAATAGAATAAACCATGGATTTGTGCCTCTCTGCATATGCTGGTCTCTTTTCCCCACTGGTCTGAGAGCTCCCCACGAGCCAGAATTCTGTCTGGGCAAGGCTCAGGAATTTGCTCCATCACTGAGGGCTGCAAAAGCAGCCTCGGGGATCCCAAAGGGGTGACACTGCACCATCCCAGCTGTGTGCCTGTCCATTACACAGGGCACAGCAGCAGGAATTGTGTCCTGAAAAAAATCTCACCTAGGCTGGCATGCAGGGAAACATTCCCAGCCTAAGGGAAAAGCATTCATTTGTGTGATCAGTGCATATTTCTTTGTTTCTTCAGTTTTCTTCAAGATCGTTTTTCTCAGTGCTGATGCTCCCTCTTTCCTTCTGGGATCCCAGAGTATGAACTTCTCGATTTTTGACTTTAGGATCTATTTACACCTTGGGATGTAGAGGGAAGGGTTTGTGGAGGCAGCAATTACCTTGCCTTGATGATTTTTCCCCATTTCTCCCCAGCTGAAAGCCGTCCATGAGCAGCTGGCTGCACTGTCCCAAGCGCCAGTGAACAAACCAAAGAAAAAAAAAGAGAAGAAGGAGAAAGAGAAGAAAAAGAAAGATAAAGAGAAGGAAAAAGAAAAGCACAAAGTCAAAGCTGAGGAGGACAAGAAACCCAAGGTGGCTCAACCACCAAAACAAACCCAACAGAAGAAAGCCCCAGCTAAGAAAGCAAACAGCACAACCACGGCTAACAGGTGAGAGCCAAGGTGCCTTGAGGGGAGAGCCAAGAGCTTCCAGCTCTGCCCTTAATTCCTGGGGAAGCTCAGTAGTTGTTAATTTGCTGCTGAACACTGTTCCCATTCCCAGACAACTCCAGGGAGTCTTTAACTTGGAGCTGGCAGTGGCACCATGGTGTTTTCACTGTCCAGCTCTTTGAATCCCTGCCTGATTGCTCTCAGATAAGGTTTTGGGGGTTGCCTTTTGTGCAGCCACCAAGAACGTGCTTTTTCATGGCTGCACCCCTGCTGCTACTTGGGCTCATTGTCACACTTCACAGGGCTAAAATATAATAGGAACACAACAGCTGATCTCAGGCTGCTGAACTTTTCCAGCACTTGTGGTGCCGTCCCAGCCATCTGACAAGAGCTTCAAAGCCAAGAGCACAGGGATGTTTGTTACAAGGGACTTGAAGGGGATGGGGAAAAAAAAAAAAAAAAAAAACAATTCATTGCTGCATCCCCATGAACGTTTTCATGCTTGACAACCTCCCCAGGCAGCCCAAGAAAGGAGGCAAGCAGGCATCTGCAACCTACGACTCGGATGAGGAGGAGGAAGGGCTGCCCATGACGTACGATGAGAAACGACAGCTCAGCCTGGACATCAACCGCCTGCCCGGGGAGAAGCTGGGCAGGGTGGTGCACATCATCCAGTCCCGGGAACCTTCCCTCAGAGACTCCAATCCCGACGAGATTGAAATAGATTTTGAAACCTTGAAGCCCACAACGTTACGAGAACTGGAGAGATACGTGAAATCTTGTTTACAGAAAAAACAAAGGAAGCCGTTTTGTAAGTTACCCTCCCACAGCAGCTCTTGGGCTCAGCTTTGGAGTCAGGGCATGTGCATTGAGATTCTCTTGTCCACCTGTTGGGTATGTGATGGCAGGAATTTTTAGAGATTCTTTTCTTCCAAGGAAATGTACAGAAACTTCCTATTTTTCTCTGTTCTTATTCCCCTGGTGCCATGCTGCAGAAACCTGGAGAAGCCAGTGTGTTCCTCTGCAGGACCTGTGGGATGCCTTTATTACTTACCCAGGCTCTGGAAGGTCCTGTGAAGGTTTCAGTCTCATTGTGTCAGGTGTTACATGCACCCATCTGCAAGGATCAGTTTCTTATCCTGAATAGTTTATCATCTAATTAGGAAGGAAACAAAAAACATGGTTGGGATCCAAACCACTGAGGCAATAAATGATTTGCACGAGGTTACCTGCGGATTCTGGGCGTGTCTGAGTTGTGTGTTCACCCCAAAACTGCTCCTCCTGTGTGTCCTGATGGCCACATGGGCCTCACCCTGTGTCAGTTCAGGGGGTGAATGTCAATCTGCTGCTGAGTGTGTGCTTCAGGTGGGACAGACTTTGTGCCTCGTCCACAGAATGAATTCCTGCAGCCCCTGGAGAGTTTGGCTCCAGCTGGACAGCAATAGGATCACTTAGCTGAAGTGCTCCTGGCCCTCTTGGTTAAGGGAGCTTTGCTTTTAAGATTATGGCACAAAAGCTACTCCTTGCTCTTGCAGAGCATCTCCATTCCTTCCTCACAGCATTTTCAGGAAGGCCTAAGCAAAGCACAGACTTTGACCTTTCTTTTTGCTTTGATTTCTTTTTTTTTTCCCCTGAATCCTTCACTGTTGGCATAGCTCAGGAGAGGATTTTCCAGAGTGCTTAGGAACAGGAAGCATCTTTCAATTTTGGAATCAGAGCATAGAGTAACAGAGATAACCTCAGATATCCACCCTGTAAGGCTGGCATGCCTGAGCCTGGCTGGACTCCTGTGCTGAGTGTTCCCTTTTAGGACTGTGCTTTCCAGATTTTATTTTTTGTTGTTGTTTTTTTAAAACAGCTCACAGAAATGTAGGTATTTCCTTGCTGGATCAGGCAAAATATCTGGCTCCTGTCTTGTGCTTCCAATCCTGGCCAACACCTGTGTTCAATTACTCCTCCTTTGGAGGAATATTTCCTTTCCTTGGCAGTGTGAGTGTTGCTGGTCATTCTCACCCTTTCCATCCTGGGGCACTTACATTCCTGTTGTCTGCCAGCCTTTGCCACAGTTGGTTTTTAATTTGCTTTTGTTTGTTTTGTTTTCTGTTTAGAGCAACATAAACCACAGTAAATTCTTGCGTGAGGGGATCGGAAGTTTTAATGGCAGATGTTTTATTCCTGACAACCTTTAATGGGACACTTTATTTTACAGGGCAGAAAACCCATGTAACAATTGTGTAATTACAAATCTGTAATTATTGACCATATAACTGGCTGGTAAGTAACCTGTAATGACAAGGTTATTACGTGGATATTTCTATCTTCTAAAATACTTTCCAGAAGATCTCTCTTAAAAAAAAAAAATAAAAATTGCATGTTACAGGATGGTGGTGATTTGATGAGCAAGGCAACTTCAGGTGTTGTCTTCTCTCTGGGATGTGTAGTTGCTGTGTGAGCACTGGATCTTGGCAGTGTCACTGCAGAGTGTGCACACAGTTGTACATGCCCTGTAAAATAGTGATGTCCACTCTTTTCCCCCTGCATCCCTGCACTTTCAGAAACTCTGCATTCCTCCCCCACAGCTGCCAGTGGCAAAAAGCAAGCAGCAAAGTCAAAAGAAGAGTTAGCTCAGGAAAAGAAGAAAGAACTAGAAAAACGGTTACAGGACGTCAGTGGGCAGCTAAACAACAACAAGAAGCCTGCAAAGAAAGGTAATGGCTTTGGGTTCGTGTGAAAACAGCACCCCAAAAGTGGACAGGCTTTGTCACAGGGTCACAACCTCTGCCTTGGGTTTGGATCTGTGACAGGAGCCCTCGGGGAGTTCCCTCTGGCCACTGAGCTGTTGTGTGGGGCTGCTTTGGTCCCTGGCCAGGTGGGAACTCCTGGGTGGTAAAAGGGAACTGTTTGGGAGGCAATTCCTCCTGCAGAGGGAGGAGGATGTTCTCTGTGTTTACCTGCACCACAGAGCTCCTAATTCACGGGGTTAAAAAACCCCAAACCCAAAGGGTTCCCCCAGTGCAAACAAAGCTTTCCCAAGGCGGATTTCCTTGCTCAGATTACATTACCCTACAGAAGAGCTCCTGGGGGATCCCAGACTCCCACTGTGGGTCCAGCTGGGGACTGTGGGCACTGAGTGACCACATCCCTGCCTTGTTCCTCACAGAGGAATCCAGCTCGGCAGCAGCAGCTCTGGGAGGCAATTCCTCCTTCCCTGTGTTAACCTGCACCACAGAGCTCCTAATTCACGGGGTTAAAAAACCCCAAACCCAAAGGTTCCCCCAGTGCAAGCAAAGCTTTCCCAAGGGGCATTTTCTTGCTCAGAGGTGCCCCTGCTCCTGGGGGGATCCCAAACTGCCAGGGTCACTCTGTGGGTCCAACGGTGAGTGACCACATGGGATTAAATCCCAAACCCAAAGGGTTCCTCCAGTGTAAACAAAGCTTTCCTGGGGGGTTTCCTTACTCAGAGGTGCCACTGCTCTTGGGGGGATCCCAAACTGGGTCACTCTGTGGGTCCAGCAGTGAGTGACCACATCCCTGCCTTGTTGTCACAGAGAAATCCGGCTCCACTGCCTCCGGAGGCCCCTCCCGGCTGAGCAGCAGCTCCTCCTCCGAGTCCGGGAGCAGCAGCTCCAGCGGCTCCAGCTCGGACAGCAGCGACTCGGAATGAGCTGGGACACACGGACACAACCCCCAAACGGACACCCCCCCCTCGTCCCCCTGCTCTGCAGTGTCCCCTCCCCTCCTTCATCCCTGCTCTCGGGCCACGGTGGTCAGGTTTTATCCCTTCTCTCTTTGCTCTGACTTGTTTTGTTTGTTTTTTTTTTTTTATTTTATTTTTTAACTCAGTGTTACAAAAGGTATCTTCCTTTTTTTTTTTTTTTTTTTTGGGGGGGGGTGGGCTCTCTTTTAATAGGTCAAAGATCTTTGAGTGTGTGTGTGTGATTAGACTTTATGACAAATAGTTCCCTTTTGCATAAAGTCTCTAAAATTTGCATTTATCTGGAGAAAATTGGTCGAAAATGGAAGAACTTTGAGCTCTTAGCAGTAGATAAATAGAAAATTCTGCAAGGTTTGTAGTACATTTCCCTCCCAGCCCTTCCCTCTCCCCAGAATATTCTCTTTTAATAAGCCTGCCTGGCTCACACAAGGTAAAAACCATCTTTTTTTAAAGAAATCTCTGTAAAATGGTACTGTATCTGAAAGATGTTAGCTTTTGAACTAGTTGGTGTATTTGTTATTAGCACTAGTATTCTTAATCTCCAAGTCTACAGTGTGATGAAAATGTCAGATGCTATCATCTTTTTACATAAAAGCAACAAAAAAAAAAAAAATCCAAAAAAATTCTCATGTACTGTGGATTGCTAACATGCTTTTTAAAATCTTGGTAGAGGTTATAGGCACCTGTTCAGGAGGGTCTTGAAGCATGAATTTAACTTTTAAGTACACAAGCAATAGAAGTGGTTGCATTTCTTGGTTTTCCACTCAAAAGCTTCACTTTTCCTGGGCATTCATTGGGAAGAAAGGAGCAAGGGACACACTCAAGTTTCTTGGGAATGTTATTTTATACCATTAAATAGATAATTTCCAGGAAATGGATGCTCTCTACGAAAGTTTTCATGGAATTGAAAAGAAAATTTATTTTTTTTTTTTGGCTGGAAGTTGTCAGCTGGAGCCTGGAGTGATCCCTGCAGTGACCAGCACAAGTCATGTGCCCATTACTGGGCACATCTTGGGGATTTTCTCCATGACAAACATCTCAGTCTGGGCTTAAAATAAAGCAGCACTTGAGCTGCAGCTGAGGCTGAGCTGGCAGGGGAAGTGGAGAGGGATTTTGGGTGTGTTTGGCCTTTTTGCTTTTGAGTTTGCTTTGGTTTTTCTCCCCTCTCCTCCTTCTGGTAGTGAGCTCCTAGAAAGGTGATGCTCCTCCTGTGTCAGGCAGGGTTCAGGTTCCAGGCACTGAAATGTTTTACCTCAATGAAAAGAAGAAAGAGGGGATGGAGAAGAAGAAAAAAAAAAAGCTGATGTTTTTTTTTTAAAGCTTGCTTTTTTTTTTTTTCAGTCCAGCCTAACATTTGGACCTGCACTGCTGCAATACACCCTAATTTCATGTATATACCAGGACTTTATTTATTAAACACCATTAGTCACTTAAAATATAATAAAACCTGACAAAAGCAAAGCTGGGGTTCTGCAGATAGGCAGACTTTTAATGAGGTTTGAACCAGATTTAAAAAAAAAAAAACAAAAACACAACAAAGCAAATAAAAATCCACTACTTTATTTATATACCTTGGACTTTCTACCCACAGGTGCTACAGTCCAGTCTCTTGTGTGTCTGGTGCTCTCTCATCTTTGGTGTGTTCATTTTTAGATTTTTTTCCTCTTCTTTTCACCCCAGCCCCCTTTTCTCCTGTTTTGTACAGATTTTGGAGACATACACTTCAATACAACTTTATTTTCTCAATGGTCTTTTTTCTCCCCCTCTTTTTGTGTTTTGGTAAAAAAAAAATGGGGGTTTTATCCTTTTCTAATCCAATTTTAGGAAAACACCAGTCTTATAATTACATCAATTTTTTAATCTGAGGGGCAGAAGTTTTATTATAAATTCTTTTTATTGTAGAGAAAAAAAATACACAGAGTTTAACAGAAAGTTCTGCCTTTCCATCTCCAGCACCAGCCCCTAAAACTGCCTCTCTCCTGTGGGGTAGCACTAAAATTCACCTTCCTGTGCTCTTCCAGGGGTGCAAATTGCTCCAGATTTTATTTTCCCTGCAGGTGAGTGGCCCTGGAGGCCCCTCAAGGCCAGCACTTGGATTTCCTTTGCACTCCCAGCCTCAGGAGATGTTCTGATTTTTACTGAAATTCATGATTTTTCTTTTCCATTAACAATGGAGTTCAGTTCTGATTTTTTTTTAATTTTTTTTTAAGTTCTGCTCTTACAAAACCTTCCCCCAGACAGATCCCTGGTAATATATTTTCAGAATTTACTATGAGGAAATGTAATATTCACCTAATTAAGAGCTTGGGGTTTTTTTTTTTAATGGGGTTGGGTTTCACCTGTGTTTCTCCTGTTGCCTGCGACTTGAATGATCAAAACCAAGGAATATTTTAAGGAATAATTGCAACCAATTCACTGCCATGGCATTTGGATAAACAAACTCCCAGTTTTTCCCTTCCTGGGACCTTTTCCTGCCTGCTTGACCCTGAGCTGTGGTGGTGCCTTCCGTGGGGAGGACAAATTTGAGGCAACAGCCACAAAAAATCCTGGGAATTTCAGCTCTGTTACCATCCTCTGACATCAGGAGCAGCCCCTGGAACACACAGACATCCCTCAAGGAGCCTCTCCCACCAAAATTAATCGGCAAAGTTGGAGCCAGAGGGTTGAGAACCAAGCAAGAAGTGATGGGGAAAGCACTGGAGGAGGATCCCTGGAGCTGGGAACCCATCCCAGCCTGGGCACTGCCCACCTGCCACGGCCTCCACGGAATGGGAACGACCTCCTGCACATCTTTGATCCACCAGCTGCAACTTGGGCTTCCACTCATTGGGAAACTTTGCATGGAAAGTGAGATGTTCCCAACAAAATGGAGCAGGGAGAAATCCCTTTTTGGCACGGGCAAGGGAAGGAATGGGTGACTCCTCACTTGCAAATGTTGTCCTTACACTTCTCCATCCTTTGTGCTCATGATCCCCACCACGTCCATGGGGGTGCCTCGTGTACATCCCGAGTTTCTCCAGGAAAGAAAAGATGTTTCCAGTCCAGAGTAAGTAGCAGCAGTCCTAAATGAGTTGGGAACTGAACCAACAGAGCATTTATTTAACTGGGTTTTATTGCATGACACGTCAGTCCAGATGTCACGAAATAACTTTGAAACGATCAAACACACAGCGTTTGAAAAGGACATTTTTAAACTTAAGAATAAAAAAAAAAAAAAAAAAAAAAACTAAAATTTTTATGGTAGAATTTTTCTTGAATGAACAAAGTTTAACTTTGTTTTCCAGGGGAAACTTCACTGAAATCAGTATGATTTCATATGTATGCATACACACAGAGTTTTATTGAAACTGCTTTTTTCGGATGAATTCCTGTTTTGACAAAATATCTGACCAGACCTTTCTCAATCAACCAGCATTACTGCACCTTTGAAAAACTTTGTGAAAACTTTTCTCTGATTGTAAACTCAGCCTGTCTCGTGGCTCAGTGGGACCACAGGGAGATCCCCATCCCAGCACCCCAAGGAATCTCTCGGCTCTCTGCACACCAAACGTCTGCACAACAAAATCTTTTCAATTCTTGTACTGATGTGGTTTGAACCTTGCCTACCCCCAGGGTCTGTAAGTGTAGGAGTGATGGTTCAGGGCTGTGTCACTGCTGGGAGGGTGCAAACATCATTTGTGTGTGTGGAAATCCACAGCTGAGCTCCCCCTGAGCTCTCTTCCCTGTTCTCTATGTGGTAGAAACAGATTGCAGTTACCTAATCTAGTTCTTTCTCTGCTTTGGGAACTTTTAGACCAGTTTTTAATTTTGGGTTTGTTTTTTTTTTTTTCCTTGTTTTGAAAGGAATGTTGTTTTTTTAAAGCTGGGGTTGGAGCTGAGGGGAAGGGATTGGGGCATGACAGACAAACCACAACGTTTTTAGTGCTGGGTTTTAAATTTTCAGTCTCTTCTCAACCCTGAGCAGTTACCACTAGGGCTAACTGTGGGCAGGCTCTGCATCAGTAAAGAGAAATTTAGGATTCCTTACACGGCAGCATTATCTTGCTTGAGCTGCATTTTGTAAAGAAAATGGTATTTGCATATCTTTTTAAAATGTCATTTTTAAGAAGTAAATTAAACCACCAGCTAGGATTTGACACAGGCCACTTAGAACACAGCCCTGATACTGGTATAACCAATCCAGAAAGATTTGTTGTTGTATTTTTTGTTTTATTATTTTGGGGTTTTTTTAATATTTAAAGAAAAAAGAAATTGTTACTTTTCTGTATGATGTGCATGCAAATTTACCGTAACTCTTTTTCTTAAAAACTTTTTAGTGCCATTTCTAGTATATTCCTGTAAATGTCAGTTATTGAAAAGAAATGAGTCAATGTAAGTAGTTTAGCTTGTTTATTGCAAATTGCTGGCCTCAAAACAGAATTAAAAAAAAAAAAAAGAGTTAGAAAGTAATCTTTGATGTTACTGGTAATCACGGACCCTGGTCCTGGGGCATTCGTTTTGTTTTCATAATAAAAAGAAAAATTGTTTGGTGTGTGCAGTTTGATCCCATATTTTCCCCTCCTCATCTTTTCCAGGTGTGGCACTCAAACCTGGACTGAGCAGTTCCAGGAGCCAAAGATCAGGATATTGAATCCTGATGCCACCTGGAGTCCTGGAATAATTTGGAAGTTGTTTTGGGCAATGTCACACTCAGAGGGCTGAGAGAGTGGGGGCAGCTGAATCACAGCTGAGTACCTGCAATAAAACTCCTTTAAATCCCCTTTTTGTGGCGAGGAAAATTCAGCTGCTCCCATGCCCCAGGGCAGCCAAGGAAGGGCTCCCAGCATCCTATAATCTGCAGGGACTTAAATTCTGTGAGAGTTGCTCCTGACTGAGGTAAGTTGGGCTGAAAAGAGATCCAATCTCACCCAGGTTTGCTGCTGGCATCTGGAAGCCACCAGGACGTGCAGGAAGCAGAGAGGGATTTTGTCACCTGTCATTCTGTGAGCTCAGGGTGACCTGGAAGGCACAGCCTGGCAATGGGGCCCTGGAGCAGCTGCTCCCAGTGCCAGCAGAGTCCTGGCATTGCTGTGTGGGGGCCAAGGATCTATTTTGGTCATCAGAGAGGCTTGGGCTTGGTTTTGCTGTTTGGTTTGTGTGTCAGGTGGGGTTACCACAGCCAGGCTGCCCCAGGGTTAATCTTTCTCTAACCCTGTTCCTGCTCACTGCCTTTCCAAGGCTTCAGCAAACCTGTTTCACTCTGCTCTTGTACCAGTGACACTCCCACAGGGGCTGTTTGTTCAACCTGGCCCCTAAACAATGTCCTGTGAGGCAGGTGAGGACGTTTCTGGAGCATTTACAGGTGAGTTATTTCTGGGAGCAGCAAACAGAGCCGTTTCTTCAGGCTGGGAAGAGGCTGAGGACACACAGGACACGATTGAGGTTCACTGCTCATGCAAGAGGGGCTGGAATGAGTCCAGGGAAGAAAAAAGGGTCTGGAAAGTCTGTCCTGTGAGGAGCAGCTGTGGGGGCTCAGCCTGGAGGAAGAGGAGGCTCGGGAAAGACCTTCTTGCTCCCTACAGCTGCCTAAAACAAAATTGTGAGGTGGGGTTTGGTCTATCCCAGGAAACTGCTGCCAGGACAAGAGGGAACAGCCTCAAGCTGCATCAAGTTGGACATCAGGAGCAGTTCCTTCGAGGAAAGGGTGCTCAGGCTTTGGCAGAAGCTGCCCAGGAAGGTTTGGAATCCCCATCCCTGGAGGTGCCCAAGGAAGGGCTGGATGTGGCACTCAGTGCTCTGGGCTGGGGACAAGGTGGGGATTAGTCACAGGCTGGGTGTGACAATCTCCCAGGTATTTTCCAGCTTTGATAATTCCCAGATTCAGTGTGACAGCCAGAGGCTTTCCTTGTCCTGAAAGCGCTGGGGAGCCCCCCCTGCAGCTCCCAGTGCAGTGGGGTGGCTGGGGAGCCCCACCAGTAACTCAGGAAATTCCTCCTTCCCAAATGGGGAATGCCAAAAGCTGTCACCTGTGGGCATGCAGGGGTAAAACAGCCACTCACAAAGCTGCATTCAAATCATTTTAATGCACTTTTATCAAAGAGGCTACAACAGTGTTTGAAACGAGTGCATCACCACCACACAATGGGCTCACAGAAACAGCCACAGCAGCCACTCCACAACCCTGCTGTGACCAGTGACACACAGAAATGGAAAACTACAGTCACATTCACGGAGATGGAAGGACAACTCATCCTCTTCTTCCTGCACTGTCACATCCAGCCTCCATCCTGGAAGAATTTATGCACATTCTTACGGGTTTAGTCATGTATAGTCCAATTAACACTCTGCAAAATAACTGAATTTCGGTTTACCAGCCACGTTAACAAAAAGAGACTGATTCTACCCAAAATAAGCATCTTCCTTACTGAAATTAAAAAGAAAAATAAGTGTCGGATTTCTTTTTCTATAAGAAAAGGAAACGAACAGCTGGTTTGGGGGGATGTGCTGTTCCTTAAACTCCCAGAGTTCACGTGCTCCCCAGGGCTGGCCTGGAACACACCTCTCCTGCTTCTCCAGGTGAATCCACCTGCAGTTCCCAGGGGAGCTCTGGGCCCAGGCTCCTGCCTGTTGGAGGAAACAATCTCCTGTTCACTCAGCCAAGAGCTGGAGGCCCAGGTGGGTCACACATCCCTGGCACTGCTCCCCTGGCACCTCGCTGGGTTTGTGAATCTCATTCAACGCTTCAAAAACATTTATTCACTGAATTGTTTCTCCTCCAGAGCTAGTCCTGACAAAACCAAGAGGGTTGTTTGTGTGCAGAGCAATGCACGGGTCTGCAAAGCAGCGAGGTCCAGCAGGTTGAAATCTATGAGCACACACACAAGGTATCAAACACCAACACATGCAGAAATAGTGCTTTTAAAAAACAACGAGCTGCCTATTGTTAGCAGTGCTATGGAGCAGGGCTGAGAACACCAAACCTCTATGATTTCACTCTAGAACAGGTGTGTTCTGCTCAGTACATTGAGTTCAGCAAGGTTGAGTGTCTGTGTGTTTCTTGTAGCATTTCACCCACACGGGAGAGGTGGAAGAGATTCTTCACTGTATTTAAAAATAAAAAAATTAAATAAATAAAGTGCTTGAAAAAAATGCAAAGGAGGTTTTAGATAAATAGAACAGAAGTAATGACTGTGCCTAATAATAGGCAGGTAAATAATCCATCCTGAAGCTGACATCAAATACTGATTTGCCTGGAGCTAAGCCCGTGCCCAGGCACTGCTGGGTTGGACACATGGCCTAGGCAGGACAGAAAGGGCAGAACCCTGAAGAAGAACTTCCATGCTGAACCCTGGGCACAATAATTCACACCCCTGGAAGTGGTAGTTTTGTTTTTTTAAGATTCAGGTGCCTGCTGGGCTGAGTTTCTCAGCGTGATCTTGCATTGAGCAAGTCAGGATTCAGCAGAAACTTAAACCTGAAAGCAGCAGCCTCTGTGCCCAAGCAGGGCAGTGCTTCTCCCTCCTAAAATCCTCTAGTTAATCGAAATAATCCCAGACACAACTTTTAAAATACATGCACCAAACCTACAATCCAACCTGAACTAGAAGTTAAACCCTTCCAAGCTACTGCATGCGTTAAAACTTGAATGCAAAGCAAACTCCAGTGGCCTCTTTCCTTCTGTAGCCCATCTCAGGAGTGGGGCTGTGCTGTGTAGGAGTTTCCTGGTGTCCCTAAGGACATGTGTCTATTTACAGGGGTTTCTTGTTCCTTTCCTGGGTCTGTCCCTCCCTTTCAGGTGGTTCACTGGGGTTCCTGAAGCAGGGCCAGGGATCTCTGTGAGTCAGCTCCCCTGACTCCAGAATTCCTGTTATTTCCATGATCCCACACTTTGGGATCAGAGAGGGCCCTTTGCTTTGCAGGAAACTCCAGCACACCTTTCCTACCAAGTGTTTTGAAGACTCAGATTAAATTCTCAACACATTCTCTCCCTGTTCCCACAACAAACCACTCCTTTCCCTGGCTGCAAGACACCAACTCAGGGCACGAATTAAAGGAAGATGGGGCAAACAGAACAAGTAGTGGCCAGATGGTTTTGGAGATCAACTTCTTAAAACCACAGCCTTGATGGGAACAGATCTGTGCTCGCCTCTGTCCCACCAGCATCCCCAGAGCTCTGGAAATGCTCCAGGACTGGCCAGTAAGGGTGGCTGGGGACGGTGCCCAGGTGCCAGCGGGTGTTTCTCAGGGCACACGAGCCACTTAGAATCAACACATGGTCCAGCACAGCCCCTGCCAAGATGCTGGGCAGCAACAGGCTTTGGGAGCTCCCCAGCAAGACTGGGTTTGCTGTACACACTCAGCAACATGCAGAATGGGAGTCTATAAACAGCAAAATCAAAAAGAAATAATCAAACTTCAGCCTTCCTGGAAACGCTGCTTCCTGTGCAGGGCTGTGAGGGGGTGGTGCACACCCACCTCCCCCAGCTCCGCTTCCTCTCCACGTGTGGATTCCTGTGGGGAATTACATAATAGCACAAAACTTGGACTGCCCCGTGTCCCTGGAGACATCCAGCTTGTTTTTGTCCCGCACCAGGATGGCTTCGTTGCCGTACTGCGAGTACCACATGCTCCTGCTGCGGCTCAGGTACGTGTTGGGGGGAGCTGACTCCAGTTTCTGCTGCTGCTGCTGCCAGATGAGCAGGGACGTGTCCCTGTACCTCAGCCGGGCGTAGCCCTCGGACAAGGCTTTCTCGGGCAGGGGGACCCTCCCATTCATCACTGGGTCACTCATCTGCCCGAGGAGAGCTCCACAAACAGGAGCTCCTTCCCACCGGCTCCGAAATAAACCCCGCTGGGGCTGTCCAGGTCGATGGCTGCTGCTTGGAGCTCAAGGGGGAACATCCCAGGGCACGGCTCTGGGGATCCACGAGCTGCTGGCACCGCTCAGGAGAGGGAGAAGGGCCCAAAAATCACAGCAGACAGCGTGGCCTTGCTTAAAAACCACACCAGGGTTTCTGAGAGCTTCTCCAGTGGCGCTACTGCCGGTGTTTCATGCCGGGAAGGGCCCACACGTGCTGTTTGTTGCCAGTCCGTGAAGCATCTCCATAGGTTTGAGCTGCAGCCAGGCAGGCCAGGCTGAGCGGGTCTGGATGAGCTGGATTCGCTGGAGAAAGGATCCCGAAGGCGTGGGGAGCTCAGAGCCCAGAGGTCAGCGGTGCCCAGGCCCGTGCATGGCCTCTCCCCGGTGATGGACAGGAGCCCGGCACGTCACGTGCCCAGGGATGCAGGAGAAGATGCTCGGCCCTGCTCGTGGTACCCAAGCTGGGGGGCCCCGGCACCTCTCGGCGGCACCTGCGGGGCACAGCAGGGTCACCCCACGGGCTGGCAGCGGGGGTCCCCACCCTGCCACCCTCCCTTCCCGTGCCCCCCCCACCATCCCACCCGCCCCCAGACCCATCCGCGGCCCCCGCCGGTGCCCCGCACCCCCCGGCCCTGCCCGTCCCGAGCGGGGGGTCCCACCCTGCCCTTCCCACACCGCCCCCCGAGGGTCCCCCCCGTGCCCCCCGGCGCTTCCCCGGCCCCACCGTGCTGCTGTGCCCGGCCCGGCCCGGCCCGGCCCCGCTGCGCTCGGCGGAGCGGCCGCGGAGGCTCCGCCCGCTGTGATGCGCTCGGGAGGAGCCACGGCCGGGGCGGGGGCACCGGGGGGCGGAGGGGATGGCGGAGCTCCGGGGGCACCGGGGACACCGGGGGGATGGCACAGCTCCGGGGACACCGTGGGTGGCAGTGGGGCACCCCGAGGTGGATTTGGAACTCGGATTTGTGGGTCTGGACTGTGGCAGTGGGGTACCCCAAGTGGGGTATGTGGGTTCGGGGGTGGCAATGGGGCTCCCCAAGCCCCATTTGTGGGTGTGGGGATGGAAGTGGGGCTCCCTAAGCCCCATTTGTGGGTTCAGGGATAACAGTGAATCCCCTCCAGTGGGTGCGAGAGTCCCGCGGGTGTCACCCAGCACTGGATGCTCAATGTTTTAAACATCCAGTCCAGCGTGTGCTGAGCCCATACTGGGAGCACTGGGGCTGAACTGGGGCACTCCTCCCAAGCCAGGGAGCTCTCCCTGCTGCCTCAGGCTGGGATTTCCAGCCCACTCTCCTTTCTGGTGGCGCAGCCATGCGTGCTGGGAAGGTGCCGGCACCCTTTGTACCCCTCTGTACCCCTTTGTACCCCTTAGGGCTCCCCAGTGACCGCCACCCGTGGGGTGGGGACAGGCAGGGGACACCCCTGTGTGCTGCCAGCCTCATGCCACCCTCACCGTGGGAAAGGAGCGTGACCGAGCAGCCCCTCCTTGACCCCCGCCCGGCACCGCTGCCCTCCCCGGCGCCTCTCCTTATCCCGCCTGCCCCCTGGCCAGCACTGCACGAAATATGTTTTGAAGAGAGCTGCAGGGCTTATTCTCTTCCCGATGATGCTAAATTTAAGCTCTCAATCTTCTTATCTCCTGTGAAGGCAGCGCCATCTAATCTCCTGCGAAGGACCCGATGCATTTATCCGAGCAGAGCTGCTCCGGGCGCTGCTCGCCTGGTTCCGCTCGCCCTTCACGGACACAAACAGGAGGCTGTGGTTTGCTTCCGTCAGAGGGAAGGCATGCTGCAAGTCCCTGCTCCCAGGAGATTTGGGCCAAACACAAAGAAGAGGGGAAAAAAAAAAAAAAAAGGAATGACCACGCTATTAAAATGTTTATTATCAGAAATATCCTGACTCCTGCTTCCTGCTAGTGCAGGGAAGACAGCCCGGACCCACTCGTGGAAACTGCAGAACAAAGTGCAAAATCCTTTAGTGGGCAAGATTTAGGGGTTTTTTGAGGCAATCTTGGTTTTGTCTGTAAAATTCCTGCTCTGTTATCACCAAACTAACAGAAGTTGGTAAAGGGGGGTGGGTGCACTGCTGAGAGGGGCAAGGAGAAGGATTGGAACCTGCCGAGCTCCAGCAGCCACCGCCTGCTCTGACCCCTCCAGACTCCACTGCTGTGAGTCCCTTGAGTCAGGACCCCTCCCAAATGAACCACAGCAGCTGTGGGATGGACGAGGTGAAATCCAGGTGCTACTCAGCCCATGGTTTGTTCCTCTCCACCTTCCTCCGAGGAATTCTCTGCTTTGGAGCTGCCTCGGGCTGTTCCTCTGCTGTGCTATGGCTGCAGTGAGGGGTTGGGCTGGGCTGGGCGCTTTTCCCCTTGCCCAGCTCCCGGGGCTGTGAACACTCCAGATCTGTCTGATTTTGATGGCAAACCTGTCGGGGTGGAGCCCTGTCGAGGATGTTTTATTAGTGAGGATATCCCAGCAGCGCCGTGATGGTGTTGGAAGCTGCTAACTGGTGCTTGCTGGTATTCAGCACAGCTGGGGCATCCCAAAATGAGACTGTTCCACCGAGAAATGCCCAGGGAAGTGCCAGCTCCACCTGCTCGGTGCCTGGGCTCAGAATCCTTTACCAGTGGAGTTGCACTCTCAGGTTAACAGAGAGCACCCATGGCTGAGCGCTCCTGTTGCTCCAGTACGAGAGGAGAACCCAGCTCATCCCTCCTGCCAGGGAGCTGGGCCAGGTTCATTTTCCTGCTCCTTTCCATGGTGACAGGCAGTCCCCTCCCCGGGCAGCCCCGGAGGTGAATCCTGCTGGGACAGGAGCTCTGCTGGCAGCGCTGCAGGGCCATCAGCAGGACGAGAATCGCAGTGACTGAGGCAGGGTGCACCTTGTCCGGACAGGTAGATCAGGTGTGTGATGAGCCAGACAAAGGATTATTGTCTGTACCCAGCAGCTGAACGCTTTGGTGGCCCTGTGATTTCCCCCATAATCGAGCAGCAGGTTTGCCGAGCTGGGGCTTGCACAGATTTCCTAAAATAGTCGGTGAAAGGAGATCACAAAATCGAAAGGCGTGTTGCAAATGGCACGTAGGCTGTGTGACAGCTGCCGTGCCAGCAGCCGGGCCGGCTCCTGCTCTGGGGACCCTGGCTCCAGCTGGAGACACGTCCCCTGGCAGCCAGCACGGCTCCGGGACAGGCTGCTGCACGCTTGGACTAATCCAGAAGGTGGCAATGGCAATCCACAGACACTGCCTGGCTGGGAAAAGAGGATTTCCTGGCGGTGTGGCTCTGGTGTTGAAGGGATATTTTCAGAGGGGATGCACTGTGGCTGCTTCTCTGCACGTAGAGAAGCCTGGAGTGACAGCAAATGTTGCAGAAAATTCACCTTTCTTGGAATTGTGGCCACGTCCCAGGTATTTTGGGGTTGATTTGTAACGTATGGTGTCCTCATAAATGTTAGTGCATTTAATTCCTTCCTTCTCTCTTTCCCTGCTCCCTTCTTCCCACTAGTTTTGCCTATTCCATGCAGGTCTGGGGTGTCCCCAGCGAGTTCCGTGACATTCCCAAACTGCCACCACTTCACCAGCCAGGTCCCCCTCACATTCCCTGTGCACTGAGACCCGAGCTATGGGGGCTGCCTGCCAGGCTCCCTGTCTGCACACACCGAGACATTTTGGGGGTGAAAGAACACCAGGTTCCCTCTGGCAGCCCCTTCCCGGTGCACCCAGCCGCCTCTGGGCTTATTTCGTGCGAGGAGCTGAAACAAAAGCGCATGGAGCCAAGTGTGAGAGCGGGGAGAAGCTGCACGCTGGGTCCCCAGCAGAGGGTGGTGTCCCCCTCTGCCCTGCCCGCCTGGCATTCCCTGGCATTCCCTGCCCGCCTGGCATTCCCTGGGTGCCTGGCATTCCCTGGCTGGCATTCCCAGCAGTGCCAAGAGGCAGGGGAGGGGAGCAGCAGCTCCAGCACAAAATCTGACTTCTTTAATTTATTCAAGCTCCCTTTTTATAGCTTTAGGTCCACCTTGAAAACAGCATCTGTGTCCTCTCCACGCCCCCCCATCCTCTTGCAGGACAGTTTGTACAATGTGGAGCTCCCAGCTCACCAGCGTGTGCTGGATTTGAGTTCTTCCTGAGCCTGGCTGCACAGGTTGTGGTTGTTTTTATTTTTCCTGCTCTCAGAAATACCTCTGCCATCAGCCCTTTGGGCTGCTGCAGAGGTAGGCGAGGAGCGTACTTGCTCCAACACCTCCCACGCAGAGCCTGGCTCTGCAGCTGCAGGGATTGTTCCCAAGTGTCCAGGGGCCAAGAACGCTTTTTATTACTCAGTAAAAAAGCCAGGCTGTGCCTCGCAGCTTTAATTATGCACATATAATAAACTCCTCTGTTGTCATCTACCTACAGACCTGACCTCACACGGCAGGCTGGTACTGAGTCAAAATTATCCCTGGCACGACTCCACTGCCTTCAGTAGCCTCGTGATTCCTGCCCATGGGTGCTGTTGGAGGGCAGAAACGCTTCGTGAAGAACTAAAAGATCAAGAAAATCATTCTGAGAAAGCAGCTCCTCAGGGTATGGGGAGTGTGGGCTGAGATCTGAATGCTCCCAGGGCAGGGCGCAGCTCTGATGGTGAGACTGGAGCGTGTGGATGCTGCTCGCCCTTGGATCGCTCTGTTCGAACCCTGCCCAGGGGCACAGCCGGGCTGAGCTGCACCTCGGGATGAAAGAATTTCTCCTTTAAAAAACACAAACAACCAAACTTTCCTCGGAATATGAAACCATTGTTTTCTGTTCTTCGGAGAGATCCTCCTTCCTAGATTGAAAATGAAGGATCATGGCGCTAGAGTTGCTCTTTCTCCTTTATCTCCGCTTGGCTCCATTTGGAAGAGATTAGTGTTGCATTTGTTTGACATCCAGGTTAATAGCTTCCCTTCGTCCCAGTCCCGGCTTCCGGTTTTGGCTATCTGGAAAGCCGGGCTGGAAATTAATCGGCAAACTCTGGGGAGAGGATCTCGGAAGAAAACTCAGAACAGATTTGAAAAGAGGCTGTTCTAAGCCGCGCTGATTTGGAAGGAAGCCACCGGTGAAAATTAGAGATTTTTCAAGAGTTTGCTGCCAAGGAGTTAATGCCTGAGAGTCGAGGTTTTTAATAAATACACTGGTAATTAATTATAGGAGTTGTCCTCCCGTTTGAAAGACAAGGAACACGATCGCTTGTTTGGGTTAAACATCTCCCGTGCAGTATTTGCAACCCAAACACGGGGTGATGACGAGTGGGAGCGAGCGCTCAGACAAAGCGGGGTCTGTGTGTGTGTGCGCGGCTCCGGGAGCGCTCCTGCCACTGCCCGCAGGGCTGGGGGCACCTGGGGGAGCCCTGGCCACGGGGAACCCCTCAAAATACGGTGGCGGCTCTGCGAGAGGGGACAGCGAAGCAGCACTGGGGCTCTGGGTGGCTTTCCCGGAACAGGGAGAGGAGCGGCAGCGTTGGGAGGGAGCGAGGGATACGACAAGGGAAGGGGAAGAAGGGCAAAAAAAAAAAAAAAAAAGAAAACCAGGAAAAATAAAAAAGAGGAGGGGGAAAAGGAAAAAATATTAGGGGAAAATAAACGGGCTACGAGCCAAAGCGTCGCGAAGCGCCCCCCACCCCCGCTGGCAGCCCGGGCTCCCGCAGACAAAGGGGCGGCGGGGCGGAGCGGGGGCGGGCCGGGGGCTGCTCCGCTGCCCGGGGCGGGCAGAAAACTCGCACCCACGGCGGCTCCCCGGCTCGGCAGCGCAGGTGGGGTCCCCTCAGCACAGCAAGTTTCCACAGGACACCGAGAGGGAGTTGCGCGGGGTGGGGGCGGCCCCGCCGTGCCCGCCTGTCCGTCCGTCTGTCCGTCCATCCGCCGCTTTGTTCCCGGAGGATGCGGCGCGCCTAACCCCGGCCGAGGCGGTGGGGCCGCAGCGGGGGCAGGGGCAGCCCTCCGCCGGAAAACTCCGCGCCGCCCTCCTTCCTCCTCC
The DNA here is from genome assembly GCF_052056855.1 of Sturnus vulgaris. Classification (NCBI taxonomy): domain Eukaryota; kingdom Metazoa; phylum Chordata; class Aves; order Passeriformes; family Sturnidae; genus Sturnus; species Sturnus vulgaris. The sequence continues at coordinate 3,433,124 of NC_142264.1, forward strand.
TCCTCTTCCTCCTCCTCCTCCTCCTCCTCCCGGCCGGAGCCCCGGCGCGGAGCGATGCTCTCGGGGCCGGCGGGCGGCGATGGAGCGGGGCGGTAGCGCGGAGCCGCCCAGCACAGCGGCCCCTCGGGCAGCTGCCCGCCGCCCCTGAGAGCCGGCAGGAGGAGGAGGAGGAGGAAGAGGAAGGCCGGGGAGGAGAGAGAGAGAGAGAGAGCGAGAACACAGACCGCGGCCATGGAGGAGTGGCGGCAGTGCGGCCGCTGGCTCATCGACTGCAAAGTTTTGCCCCCGAACCACCGGGTGGTCTGGCCCTCGGCCGTGGTGTTCGACCTGGCACAGGCGCTGCGGGACGGGGTGCTGCTGTGCCAGCTGCTCCACAACCTCTCCCCCGGCTCCATCGACCTCAAGGACATCAACTTCAGGCCGCAGATGTCCCAGGTAGGAGGGGAGCGATGGGTGCAGGGGTGGCTGCGTGGGGAACCCCCAGGCGCACCTGGATCCCTGGATGCGGCTGCTGCTGCCGCACAGCTTGGTGGGATGGGATGGACTGGGATAGACTGGGATGGAATGGGATGGAGAGAGTCTGTTTCACCCTCCCAGATACCCGGCAGCCCCTCCCAGGCTTTATCCCCCCGGTTTTTCGCCGGTCCAGCGCCGGGGGAACCGCGGCCGCACGGGAAAGGCTCCGGGACGGGGAGAGAACACCCCGGGAAGGAGGGGAAACATCCCCCTGGTGTTTACAGTCATGGCGAAACAAAAGCAAATAACAGGGCTAAGAGGAGGAGATGGGATTATTCGGGGTTTTGATGGAGGCGCTGGTTTGTCTGAGATGTGCGGGAGGGGCGGGCGCTGGGGCGAAACTTTGGCTGGGAAGACTCAAAGCAAAATAAATGAATAAATTTATGAAAACACACGAAGTTCTGGTGCTCTGCGAGGCTGCCCCGAGCCCGGCCGGGCAGGGAGCGAGGCCAGTGCAGTGCCCGAGCCCCGGGTCCTGCATCCCCACATCTGCTCCGGGGCGAGAAGTGATGGGGGGCTCAGGTCAGGGACCCCAATTGCACCCCCTTGCCCTGTCCTCTGCCTATCTGGGTATTTTAAAAGGGCTCCATCCTTGGAAGTGTTTCTAGTTCCTGGCTGGTTTGGTAGAAGGAGGCTTAAACAAACGGGAAAAAAAAATCAAGAAGTAAAATCAGCTCAGGTTGTTTTGGGTCTCAATGCTCCGCTGGTGTTTTTGCAAGCTGAGCTGTAGGTATTTGCATGGGAATCGGGAAGTGAAATCATTTAGAAACAAACGAAATGGGGGTTTGTGCCCTGCCCGCCGGCAGCCCTCGTGTTGAGGAGTTAATTTCAGAGTGTTGGCTTTTATTTTTGAACAACAGGTTCTAGTGGTGAAATTGAAGGGAAACTTTCTGTGTTGAACTTCGCTGAAGCCTTCTAGGATAAATAACCCCCAGTGCCCACATGAGCTCTGCTCCTGTGCTGAGAGAGCAAATCCCTCTCCCTTTTTCCACTGGAATTTCCTTCCAGGACAATGTTTTTTTTCCAGGACAATATTTTTTTTCCAGCTGTTTGTCCCCTTCACCCTGCAAGACACAACCACGTGTGCCGGGGAGGCTGCAGTGGTTGAGGACAGCCAGGAGCTCCCAGATTTGGAGCCTCTCTTTGGGGAGCAAAGGGCGTTTTGCTGGGAGGATGTCCTTGATCCTGGAAGCACCAGGATGGGAATCCCCAGCCCTGTGGTGAAACCAGCCCGAGTAAATAACAACACGTCCCGATGCCTCTTCCCAGGGTGGAACAATGCTGTGAGATTTCCTCTTGGCTTTCCAGGCTATGAACTGATCAAACTGTTTTCCTCTCAGGCTGATGTTTCCAAATATAAACTGCCGTGCAGAAGCTGTGGATGTGGAGGGCTGGAGCTTTCCTAGAACGTGCTGAGAATGGCACACTGTGTTTGGGGTTTGTTTTTTTTTTTAAGGAAATATTGTAATCCTACAAAGCTAATTCCGGTGTGATAGTTGCCCTGTGGGGAGCTCAGAATGGGTTTAGAGATGTGGCACTTGGGGACGTGGTTTAGTGGCAGATTTGGCAGTGCTGGGTTATTGGTTGGATTCGATCTTAGAGGCTTTTCCAACCTAAACTCTGTTTCTGTGTGATCTGGGATCCAGGGAGGATCCTGGGGTGGTTTGGAGAGGAGGCTCTGGCTGCCCTTGCCCAGCCAGGTGTTTGCTGGTTGGAGGGAGAATTTACAGCCCTGCTGTCTTTAATCAAGTTGCTTTCTGCTTGTCCCACCTGGCTGCTTCCACAGCTGTAGAGGATGTATGAGGGGACTGACTGGGGTGGTTTTGGTGGCCCTGTGTCTGAAAATCAGGTCATTAGAGGGGAGCAGCACAGAGCTGAGCCCACAGGACCTGAAGAGCATCACCTGGTATGGGAGTGGATGCTCAGGTGAGGTTCAGCTGGTGCCTCAGCCAGGATGGGACCCAAACCACTCTGGAGTCAGCCTTTATACTTCATATATTTGGTGCTCCTTTGGTAATTCCTGAGTTTGGGAATTTGGCTTCTTCCCGGGGTGGTTAAAAGCACCTTCTGCTGCACAGGAGCCCGGGGAGGAAGGGGCTGAGCCCAACCACAGAGGGGACAAAAACCTTTGGGATGTTCCAGCCCTGCTGTGGCTCTGGGGGAGCAGCTCAGTTCTCTACAGCAAATTTCAGAGGAGTAATGTAGGAATCCATCTCTGTCACCCAGCTGTGATGTGCTCAGACACGGGGTAGGGATGTGTGAGGCAGAACTTCAGAGGTGGTTTTTGATGATAAATGCACATTTCGCCTGGCTGGCTGGACTGGCTAACCAGCTGTCTGCCTCACTAGAGAGCTCGTTTTGGTATTAATCAGGTAAAATGCCAGGGGACAAGACACTCGTGCTAGACTTGAAACACCCAGTAATACTCAGAATATTCTGTCACCCACCTTTCCCGCTGAATTAAGTGAGGCTGTGCAGGTGTGGAATGAAAAACAGATTTTTGCCTGAGGTGAGCAGCGTTTCAAAGGCCAGAGGTGAAATCACTTCTCTGCAGAGAAACACTTTAAGATCCAGGCATTTGTGTGTTACTTTTTTCATCTCTTTCCACGCTGATTTGTTTTTCCTTGATGTGTGCTGCGAGGCGAGGCTGGAGCCTTGGCAGAACAGGGAGGATGCAGGGACTGGTGCTCCAGCTGTGGAGGGATGGACTTGGTGTCCCTGTCCCCCTAAAAGCTCCCCAGCCTCATAAAACCTCCCTGTGCTTGTTCAGCAGAGAGCCCAGCCTCACCACAGCAGTGCTTTAATACGTGATGCTTAATTAAATAAATGAGGCAAATCACCCTGATAGGTTTCAGTCTGAATTTTGCTTTATTTTCATGTTCAGCTCCAGAGACCCAAGTCTGGTGTTTGGTGGGAGGATGGGATGACCCAAAGAACTTCCAGAGTGGCCAACAAAATAAACAGGAAAAACAATCTTGAATCCCAGCTCTCTTCTGAGAGTTGCTGGACGTGAGGGCAGTTTGGATGAACCTGGAGTAAAACTTCATTTCTGCTCCTTGCTTTTGCTGCTGAGGCTGTTTCTGGAGAGCTGGGAAGTGCCACGAGGGTGATGGCTCTCGGTGCTTATTGATCATTGTGTCTGTTACTGTGATTGCATTTCTGGGGGTGTCATTCAGGGTGATTTTTCCAGCCTGCTGGGAGAGTGTGATGCAAAGGATATTTGAATTTGCAACTTGGAACCCTCTGGTTTGCATTCCCTGCCCCAGAGCCATCCCCAGAACCCCACTCCTCTCCCCATTCCCATTCCTAATTCCAGTCCTCTGGCACTGTGTGCTACAGCTGCTCTTGGGAGTGAGATGGGGATCTTCAAGCTTTGCATTTTCATCAATAATTAGATTTGAATATTAATTTTGTTAAATCTCTGGTCAAATACAAATTAAATGACTCTCCCCTCGTGTTTCAGCATAAAAAAATACGTGCAGTGAAACACCTGCATGCTTGGGTGAGGTCGATATTTGGTGCTGCGAGTTTTGTGAGGTTTTTCTTTTTATTTGGTATTTGTCTTAGATAAAATTAATCCTTCCTGACAGGGCTTTGGATTTGTTTTGGAGGTTGGTCGGGAAACCTGCTGCAAGCTGCTCCCTCTCAGGCTGCCTCAGTTGTGCCAGACACCTTTGCAAAGTGTGGGAGTTGATCAGGAATTATCCAGGAAAACTGGGGGGGGATCTGGGAGTTTCTTGCAGAGTTCCAGATCACTGTTCAGTCCCCTGAGCTGAGCTCAGCCTTCTGGGGATGCTGTGGAGGGGATTTCTGCTCCCAATCTCTGCAGCTGAAGGAAAATGGGTTAATTCTAGGGAGAACAGCTGAGAAAGAACAATAACCCCCCCAAATCCTGCCCCACTGCCCTGTCCTGGCTGGCTGAGCAATCTCTGTGTACTGAGAGGTGGAAAATTGGTGCCTACACAAAGCTGGTGTGATGTGATTGAACATCAATCCTCCCACAGACATCACACTGCACTCACCCCTCCTCAAAGGCTGCTCTGGACACTGCTAAATATCTTTATTTTCCCTGCTCCAGAACCTCCTGGGTTCTGGAAATGAGGCAGTGTAGGGTGAACGTGCTGCATGCACAGACTTGAAGTTAGCAGTAATGGCCAGCTCATTAAGGATTCTTGTTTTGGAGCACATTGACGTTTCTCCAGAGGGAATCCAGCCCTCCCTGCAGCGCCTGGAGGTTTGATTGGGGCCCTGGAGGCTGATGAGAGGCACAAAACATAATTGGAGCAATGGCTGGGCTGCCCAGTGCTCTGCTTTGCTCTGATGAAGGAACCACGCAGACAACTGAGCTGAGTGCCAGGATTGATGGCTGCAACGCCCCACACCTGACTGAGCTGTCACATGCCTCCTGGCCTGCTCTTCTTTCTTCATTTGCCTTCAAAATCCCATTTATTGGTGATGTAGGTGCTGGTTTGCAGTGGAGCAGGTGCTTGGAGCCTCTCCCCCAGGTCCAGGGGAGATGGAGGCACGCTGGAGTGTTTGGTGCAGGTAATTATTCACGAGGCTTTGGGCTTTTTAACGTGCCACTTGAAGGCTTTATAGCTACAATGCTTGTAATTACTTCCATATGTCATGATAGTAGTTAAATAAATTCAGTTTTATCAGAGCTGGCTGGCTGGGTGGGTTCTTAGAGCAAAGTCTGTGTAGCCACTCTGATTTACCCTGCTCAGGTCCTCTGGCTTTTTATTTACTCTCTGCTTTTTGAAAGTGAGTTCTGTTCCAAAAAAAAAAAAAAAAGGGGGCTGTGAAAAACAGCCTCGTTACATCTCCCTGTTTACTGTGTCTCACTGACTTCCCGTTTGGATGTGCTGAGCCTCAGAGAGGGAAAAAAGGTGCTCTGTGTGTCCAGCCAGGCTCGTGAGCTGCTCCCGCTCTGCATTGCCCAGCAGAGCCCTAAAACCTGGTGTCAGCACAGGCAGGAGCCTCTTCGTGGCCTGAAGGATCCAACTGAACCTGCAGCTGAAGGCTCATAAATATTCTGGTGGGGCAGGAGAAGCTGGAGAGTGTTGGATGGATGCTGAGGGCTGTGCCAAGCAGCCTGAAAAGCAGTGAAAACTTTTTTTATTTTTAATTTTTTCCACGCTCTTGAATTGATGGATGAGAGCTAAATACCTGCATTAAACACCTACCAGCAAGGGGCTCTTGAATGAATAGATGCCTTTAAAAACACAAAGCCAAAAAAAAAAAAAAACCAAAAAAGGAGTGAGTGGAACAGGAGGATTTTTTTTGGCACTGGCATTGCTGTGGCTGGGTCTGAGCAGGGCAGTTGGATGAGGAATTAGGGAAATGAGGGAATTGAGGCTGGATTGGGGTGGTGGGTCCCATCCCACACAACTTGTGGGTGTGGGAGCCCCAAACCCATTTCCTTCAGCTCATCTGGAGCCAGAAGGGACCTGATTTTTGGCAAGGACAGAAATGTTGCTCCAGACTGACCCGAGGGCAAATTTTTGATGCGTTTCTTTGTCGTTCCTTAAAGACACAGAGACTTTTCCCAGTGTTGGAGCTGTTTCCCTTCTCCACTTGATTCCCCTCAAGCTGTGTTAAGAAATGGATCAAATGTACTCATCCCAAAAATCCCAGCAGCCTGGGTTGGGGTTTTTTGGGACAGAGCTGGGCTGGGAGGATCAGGATTCTGTTGATTTAGGGTGCAGTGTGAATGAGTGGGTGCAGGACTGTGAGGTTCCTGTGCTGGGCTGGAGGGGTGGTGGAGGCTGGAAAATGCAGTGAGCATTGACACTTCTGGGAACTGAAGCCTCTCTCTGCTTTGATTTTTAAAGTATGGATCCACCTTTGAGCTGTGCAGTGTTTTGAAAATAAATTTTTATTTCCTCACAGCACTCTCAGCATCACTTTGCTCCTTTGGGTTTCCACACAGTCCTGTGGCTGCTCCTCGAGCAGAGTTTCTCAGGGCTCTGCTCCCAGCCCAGGGCTCGCTCAGTGCCCGTCAGGGTCACCCTGTCCTGGCCAAGCTGGGTCCATCTGTGTGCCCAGCTGTCCCTGCAGCATCCTCACAGCCCCGGGGCTCCTGGGCGCTGCCACCCCCAGCTCTCCTGTCAGGACGAGCCCCAGGGGTGGAATTTGGCTCCTGTGTCACCCAGCAGTGGCCACCCAGCTTCACCTGCCGATTCCAAACCTCCTTTTACAGGAGGGGAAGGACCTTCCTTCTCGAGTCTGCCTCTGACAACTTCAGGCTCAGCATTGATGAAATTACTTTTGAATCTCCCCTTCAAAAACACGCCTGGAGAAAAGTCTGTTCCTAACACCAGTGACTTTTCCTCCCTGCTTTGTTTTTCCTTTGGTTGCAGGCTCTGATACAGCTCTGGTGCAACCATTCCCTGCCCTCCACCCTCTGGAGCCTCCCAGATGTCCAGGGGATGGACAGGCAGGGCTGGGCTCTCCTTCCTGGCTGCTCTTTGGTGCAGGTGGAGGCTGCAAACACAGCACAGAACTTTGTGCAGAACAAATCCGTGCTGCTCTGCTGGTGTCTCGTACCTGGGCTTTGTGACTTGGCAGCTGCTGAGCCCTGGTGGCTGTGATTTGATTTTTCCCTGCACATTTTGTGCTTTTGGGTGTATTTTGTCTGGCATCCCGGGCTAGCCCAGTCCAGTGTGTGTTAACAGCAGGGTTTGGCTAAGATGCCCTAACCTGAAAGGCTTTTTTGAGGTTTATATCTGTGATGGGTGTTTGGACTGTGTGAGTCCCTCCTCCTGTGTCAGAGGGTGCTTGTGCTCTACCTAAAGCCACAAGAGCTCCAGTGTAGAAGGAATTACAGCAATGACAGGTGCAGATGGATCAGTTTGCTGAAAAAAACCTCAATTATCCTCAGGAAAGTCACTGCAGAGCTTGGTTGGGTCATCAGATTTCCCAGCCTTGTCTAACAAGTCCTGCAGAATTAATTTTTGGACACCTCTTTGGATCTGTTTGGACACTTTTTGGATCCCTTTTCTGGAGTCCCCACGCAGTTGTTTCACCCTGATGTCAGAGCTGCCAGCCCTTCCTGCCCCAGCACAGAGGATGTGCCTGCCCCTTGTCCCTGCTCTGCCCAGCACCCACTGCTCCGAGGAGGTGATGTGGAAAATCTGTTCCTGTTTTGTAATCCTGCCCTGTCTGGACAGCCAGGATTCAGCTGGAAGATCCTCCTCTGCCTCCTTGGAAAGCCACCAGCCTGACTCATATCCTGACTTGTGCATCCACTGACCACTGCAGTCAATGGACTCTGTGCTCTTGCCCGTGGTACAGACCCTCCATAAATCAGATTTTATTCACTCTGATTTCTCTGGGCTTCTCAGATTTTTGGATTGGATTTTCCAGGCTTGCTGGAGCTGGGGAGCATCTCCCACCTCTCCTGGACCACGCTGCAGGTGCAGAACTGGTTTGGCACAGGGAGATGCTGCCAGCTGCCTTTGGAAGTGCTGGGAGTGGGGAGGTTGGGAAGGGTTTGTGCCTCTCTGGGCTGTCCCTGGTGCTCCAGCAGGGACCATGAGCCTGTGGCTGCCCCCACTCGGGCTTTGCTTTGACCCCCAAACCACCAGGATTTGGTAAACGAGGAGAGGGGGAAGGTTAAGAGGTTCCCATAGAGGAAATTTGCTTTTTCTCTTGCAGCATTCGCCTGAACGCTGATGGAGGGGGGAGTAAATTGGCCCTTTTGTAGCATTCATATCTTTTGTTGTGTTTTATGGTGGTTTACAGCTAAATGGAACATCTGGTATTTGAAGGGGGCTGAGGAGGGAACAGAGGAGGTTTGTAGCTGGGGAAGGGGAGGAGCAGGAGGAGTGATTTGTGCTCAGTGCTGCAAACACAGAATTATCTGTGAAATCCAGGGGCACTCAGAGCCTGGAAAATAAATGTCCAGGCAGGCTGGGAGCAGGGACAAAACTGTGGCAGCTCCTGCATCCCTGCAGGAAAACCCCAGGGCAGGATCTGTCACTGAACCTGCCCACAGGGAGATGGTTTTGCTGGTTTTGCTTTCCAGGGTGAGTTGTTTGGTCCCTCTGGGTTTGTCAGAACTTGGGGTGCTCTCAGAGCACTCAGGTTCATGCAGGATCCAGGTTTTTCCTAAAGCAGAGCCTTGATCTTGAGAGGCTGAGCTTTGTGGCAGAAGCAATGAGAATGGGAGATTAGCTGTGTGATGGCATAAATATGTTTTATATATAAAATATGGGATAGAGATAGAGGTGTCAGATATATGAATATATTTATATGTAAATAAAACTGTATTTCTTTAAGAGCTGGCGTGTGTTAAACCCTGGAAATCCCAGGCTGAGTGGCATGGCCCCAGGACAGGAAATGTGCACAGCATTGGGACAGGCTTGTGTGCACATCGAGACCCTTTGTGTTTATGGGAAGCACTTTCTCATGTGAGTGATCTTCCAAGAAAATCACTGGTGGGCCTTGGAGAGGGGAGGAGACAAAAAAAAAAAAAAAAAAAAAAAGAGACAAGACTTTTCCTCCCACAGCTATGGGAGAATTGTGGCTTTAAACAGAAAATAAACCAGAAAATTTCCTAATAAACCCAGCAGAAGAGTTTATAACTTTTTTTTTATTTTTTCCCTTTATAGCTCAGCTTCTATATCTTTATTTTCCTGCTGCTGCTGCAGGGTTTGGGGGTGTTTTGTGGGAATTGCTGCTGCAGCAGCAGCTGTTCAGCACAGTGTGGCTCTGGGCTCAGCCACTGGCCCTGGGTGGCTGAACTGGCCCCGGGGCTCCCTTTAGTGGCCCTCTGGCAGCAGCTGCTCCATCTGCAGGGTGTAAATGCCTTTGTTGTGGTGCCTGGGCAGAGCCCAGGTGATGGCAGAGCTCTGGATTTTGGGGACAGGGCATTATTGGTGGTGCTGTGGCAGCTTCCAGTTCTGGGGTGATGCTTTGTGGCTGCTCCTGGAGAGATGGGGGTGTCTTGTAGAAAAAAAAATGTGAATTTTCAAGCTGCAAAAGAGACCTAAAAACTTGGTGTTGTCAAGGGATTGGGGGCATGGAGCCAGCTCAGCAGGAAGCATCCCAGGAGGAAGGCTGGGGGTGTGGGGCTGCCTCTGAAAAGGTGAATTTTTTGGGGTGAGGTTGCAGGATTTGAGGTGTGAGGTTTGCTGAGCTGTCCAGCCTGGCCTGTGCTGGCAGTGGACATTGCCAGGGAGGTGTCCCTGCCCCTCCTGTGCATCCCTGCCCGTGGCTGATTCCCATTTGTGGAACCCCCTTGGGGATTTAGGAGCGGCTGTTGCTCCTGCACAAATATTTCTACAAGAAAGAGAATTTCTACAAGAAAAGTGGAGTTTTTGAAGGGCTTTCTGAAATCATTAAAAGTTTAATGTGGGATGGTGTGAACCACCCCTGAGTGGGTTTCCAGGTCACAGGGCAGGCTCCTGGGTGGCATCACAGATTTGTTACCTTGCTTTAACCCTTCCTCATCCACCAGCTTTGGGTTTGGGATGTTCACACTGATGGAGCAAGGACACTTCCAAGGGACTTTTGCTGCCACTGCCCGCAGTTTTGGCCACTTGGGGTGTGATGCAACCAGAGTCTCAGTGCTGAGAACTTCACCTGAGATGCAGAATCCGTGGTCAGATACCCTGAGCAGCCAAACCTGTTCCTTTGGTGAGAGGGTGAGAGGCCACACAAAGCTTTTGCTTCTCCCTTGCTGCATTTTCCACCCTCAGCGTGTTCAGGTGCACGTCACCAAGCTCTCCCCACATGGACAACGCCTAAATTTATTGTATTTTCTTCGAGGTGATAAAGGTTAGGAGAGTGAATTTGCCTTGTATTGACAGCTGGGTTATCTCAGGAAGGGTAATGAGGAGGCTTTAATGAAGCTACAGTATCTGCCTGAGAGCGGGGGTTTTAGCCAGGTTGTTGCAAGAAGCATTTCTAATTAGCAGAGATTTAATTCCAGATTTTTGTCATCCTCCCCCCCCCCTTCCCTCTTAATTATATTTGCTAACGTGTTTAACAGCTTTCCCTTCAGAAAAGAACAATTTATTCAAAGGTCATAAATAGATTCTGGCATTAATTACTCCAGGAGCCACACTGGGCTGCTCTGGAGAAATCAACTCCGTGGGGAATGCTAAACCTTTTGCAGTTGGATTTATCTGGGGTTGAAATGACTTTGTTTGCACACACCCCCATCAAAGACACCTCCAAAAAAAAAAAAAAACCCAAAAAGCTGATTGCATCCACGTTTGTGCCCAGCTGCAAACCCACGGGGATCTTGTAGCTAATTTCCCCGAGTTTTTGGAGCAAGCATTTAAATCACAGCATCTCCCTTGATCTCTTTAAATTCGTTTTCTAAGATTTGGGGGCGTTTTTTTTTTTTTTGTTTTGTCGATTAGTTTGGGATGCTGAGCTGGAGCAGGGAGAGCAGAGCCTGGCTGGGACCAGGGGCTGAGCTGTTCCCTCCTCCTCAGCCCAGCTTAGGTTAATAGTTTTTGTAACCTCCAGATTTTGGAGTGGCTGCAACATCTGTTCCAAGTGATAATAATGCAGTGCCGAGGGGGAATTAGCATACAGCTGCCGGGGTAGGGGAGAGCCTCTATAGAAAAATAAATGAATTTATTGATGGGAGATGAAGCCTCATTGCGTTTTCATAGTTCCTGGTAATTTTGGCAGCGTGGGCAAAATCTGTTCCTTTGCAGTGGGGAGAGGGATGTGGGACTCTGATGTGATTTGAGGCTTGAGTGTCCTTTGTTTTGTCATCTCACCCAAAGCCAAGAGTACTTTTTGCTGGCTTTAGGTTCTTTTTGAAGGCTCAATCTGCCAGATGAGGCTGGGCTGGGCTGGCTGTGTGTGGGGAATATTTAATATTTAATAACTCTGCTGTCTCAGTGACCTGATCTGGTGGGTGGCATCCCTGCACGTTGTGCTCATGAAAATCTCTTTTTTTTTTTTTTTAATTTTTATTTTTGGCACTTTGGCTCTTGCTGTGGTCACCAGGAGCTGCAGGTTTGTGTTGGCACTTCCAGGATGTTTTTCCCTGTGCTGGTCCCTCTCCATCCTTCATCATCCTCAGGGATCAGGATCCTGCTCAGGATCTCTGACCCACAGCTCTGCATCACCAGCACTGAGGTTAAATATTTCTATGATTCTTCCTCCCCTGGTGTTTTTGCAGGAGTCCTGTGATGAGATTGTCTGCCTTCCCTCAAGGAAAAATTAAACTAACAAGCATTGCTCTCCTTGCTTTGGGGAAATGCACAAGAACGTGATTGAAGTGTTCTCTGAAGCCTTGCAGACTTTGAAAGTGAATTTAAAATGCCCAGGTTGTAAAATTTATAAATCCAGAATGATGGTTGGTGAGATTCTGGATTCCCCTCCTTGTAAAATAATAAAAAAAAATAAACTTTTTTTTTTTCTTGGGAAGCCCACCCATGTTCAGCTTTGGGCTCCACCAGCAAGAGCTGAGTGAATAGAATTTTATGTGTTTTATGTGGGGACAAAAACAATCCTAAACACCTGATTTAACTGAGTGTGAAGGAAAGGAGTGAGATAAAACTTCAAGGGGTGGAAAGCAGCCTCAAAAATCCAGAGGGGCAGAGAGGAACTTGAGTGTGTGTGCATGGATGCTGAACCCCCTGAGCTGGGGCAGAGGGAAGGAATAACCCCCTATTATTAAAACCACGTTTTGCAGGGTCCCTTCACAGGAAAATCTGTTTTTCTGAGCAGATGTAGAACCACTCAAATCTTGTTTATGTTTTTTTTTTTTCCCCCTCTGATTTAAGAGGTTTTTTTTTTTTTTTTGAGAGACAGCTCTTCTAACAGCAGTGTCAGGGTGTGAGGATGCTGTGTGACACAGGCACAGGTGTCAGGAGTGTTCCTGCTCCATAAAAACCCGTTATTCCAGCAGGGCTGTCATTTCCTCCTCTGCAGAAGGAGCTGCTCCCACAGAGCACGGGAGGAACCAGCACACAAAAAGAGATATTTAACTTGTCTGTGCTCGAGGTGCCTTAATAACTGCTTGGCTTTGTCTTTGGCACATCAGCAGCCAGGCTTTGAGCACTGAAGGATCAGCGTGGAGCTTCTGCTCCCTCCACCCACTGAGGGTTTCACTCAAAAATTGGATAAAAATCCTCCTGGCATTGGCTGCTCATCCCACCCAGAGCTGGCTCAGGTCTTTGGGGTTTGACATTTCCCGTGTCTGCTCATCTGAAATGGATTTTCAGCCTCCCACCCTGCTCTGCTCAGCTCTCACAGCTCCAGTTGTGCTCCCTGGCATCCCAGGATAAAGGGGTTGATGGAGGTTGTGCCCAGCCCAGGGCTCCACGTGCTGGCCTTGGGTGTTTTAGCATCATTATTGGGGAAAAAAAAAACTTCTGCAGAACTTTTCTGGAAAAAAAAACCCCAAAAACCAGTTGGATTTTTACAGTTCTGTGGGTTTAAGGCAGCTTTGGGGAGGGTGCTGTGAGCTGCTTCCACACCCTGGCTCTTTAGGAATCTCCCTTAGCAGTGGGTGTGAGTGCTCAGAAAAGCCACTTGCATGTTGCTATTTGCATTACTTTGGGTTATTTGCATTAGTTTTTGGATTATTTTTGTGTTGCTCATGGATTCCCAGGTCCAAGCTCCACGTGGTACCAGGCCCTTTGCAAACAGAGGCCCTGATCCTGGGCAAAGGTTATCCAGATAATGTGGGAATGCAGAGCACCTGGATGTCCTTCTGCCTGAGGAGAGCCACTGGGCAGAGTCATTTGTTGTCCCTTTGCCTTCCTGGGGCTTGGGGAGAGACAGCTGGGCTGGATTTTGTACTCAAGTGTTTGTTTTTTGTCAGAAAGGACTCGACTGCTGGGTTATTGCTGTCCCAGTTTGTGAGTGGCTGCAGGAAAGGAAGGGGACAGAAGTGTCACTTCTTCCTCTCCTCCTCCTCATCCTCCTCCTGGGGTGATGCTGAGTCCCAGGCTTAGGGCATGGATCCTTTTCCAGATGCAGGAAGCTTGGGAGAGCTGTGGGACAGTCCCACTGTGTGTCCCCAATGGCATTCCATGGATGTTGTCCCCTCTCCAGGCTTCCCATGGGCACCCCCAAACCTCCCAGCCTGGACAGAGGTTGGGGAGGAGGCTCTGGCTGCTGGAAGGGAGCTGAGCTGGATCTCCCAGCCCTCCAAAAGCTTTGGGAGCAGATTTGGGGCTGGTTTGGGGGTCACACTGACCTGGTGTGAGACCTTGGAGCTCCTCGTGGAGGAAAGGGGCTGGGTCAGGAATGAAGAGGTCCCAGGAAAAGCCAGAAACGTGCAGGTGCTGTGTGACTGTGTGGATGCTGAGCCAAGGGAGCTCTGCTGTTCTCCTGGCCACTTGGGCCAGGTGGGAATGGTGCTGCTCTCGGGCTGTGGGATGTGCCTGGGGTGTGGGCTGGGGGGAAGGAGGAATCCCATGCTGGAGGAAGGAGGATTCCATGCTGGGCGTTGTGTAACTGTGCAGTCCTTCCCTGAGGATTCAGAGCTGTGCCTCACTAGACTCTGGCTGGGCACGGAGCAGCTGGGAGCTCGTCCCATGTGCTGGAGGAGGGACAAAAGCTCAAAAGTCAAGAAGAGTGTGTGAGTGAGACCAGCAGCTCAGTACCAGGGAAGAGCTGACATGGCTGGAAACCAAAACTGGGGCTGCATTTCAGATCCTTGCATCACTTTTACTGGATGTTCCTTGCATTAATCAGCCCAACGTGAAGAAAGCTTCCTGGGATGGAAGGAGATATTTGGGAGAGGAGGAGGACTCAAACCTCCATGAAATCCCTTTGTTCCCTCCTGCCAAGCTGGGGAATGATGGGTCAGAAGTGTGAGCACATCCTGGGGCGTGCAGGGCCAGGCTCACACAGGGGGCAGCTGTCCCTGTCCCCTTTGTGCCACCCAGAGATTTGGGATCTGGGAGGAGCCCCCATGGCTGGCCTGGGGTGCTCTACCTGTGCCCTCAGGTTCCAAACACAGGGGTGGAAAGGCTTTGTTCCCTGGAAAGCTCCAAGAACCATCCCCAGCAATGGAGCCCATGCCATGCTTGGCTCCCCCACCCTCTGCTGCCTCGGGAGCCCTTTGCCAGAGCTCCATCAGACACGTGTTGGTCACTGCTCCAGCATTCCAGGGACTGCTGTTCCTGTGCAGTGTGCTCCAGGAAAAGCCTCCCTCTGCTCCCTGCGTGTAAGCAGAAGTGATGGGTCACCATGACTTGACATGACATGTTATTTTTGCTCCCCTCCCCGAGGCACTCAGCAGCTGGAGAGCCTTTCCCCCACGGAGCTGGAGGCAGCACTGCTTTGAATAAGAGCTTTTTGCATTGGAAGCTACACCTTAGGAGAGATGTTTTATTTCCCTGGCTGTTTATAGCCCTGTAAAATAACTGTGGAGCTTTCATTTTCCCTCTTTGCATGCTCTCCATTGCATTATGCAGAGGAACAATTTATTCCTAACAGCTCAGCCTAATGTGTGCCACAGCCATTTCCACAGGAGCCAGACCTGCCTTAATGTTTGCTGGATGGCTTTTTAAATGCATCGTGCTGGCTCCTAAGCCAGGCTTTTTAATAACTCCTGTTCAGAGCCGAGTGTACACAAGTCTGACAAAAACCTTCGTGCTTGTTCTCGCACCTTAATTCTGTGCTTAAAAAAAAAAATCCCTCCCCGAGTTCTCCACTCTGTGTGTGTTGGTGGAGGCAGTTGCTAAGAGAAGGGATAATTTAAAGCAGAAGGAAGTCATACATGCAGCTGTACTAAAAATTAACTTCAGTTGGGTGGTACTTAGGAAGTTAAAGCAGGGATGCTGCCAAAAAAAAAAGGGGAAATGAAGAGTCTGCGTTTGACTGGGTGTTGATACTGTCTTAACTGTGTCAATAAAGTCACTTTAATTCGTGGGTCAGTGAGCTTTTTTAGGGCTGCTGCGTGTTTAGACTTATTGATCCTGTCCCATTAAGCTCCAAATATTGTCCTTTCCTGTCCAGACGATTCTCAGCCCTCTCCAGCAGAGTGGGTGGCTTTGGAAGGAGATGGAGTGGAGCAGCTGAGAAGGAATCAGATGCTGCTGCCAGCTCCCCTCTGCACCCCTCTGGCTGAAATACAGCATTAATGGTCCAGCCCAGCACGTCCCTGGGGCCTTATCTGCATCCTCAAATTGCACCAAATTAATTAGCCCGGCACAGCAAAAGCAACCCAACCTTGCCTAACGCTCTGCAAATGCAATTAGCCCGGTCCCAGAGTTTATTTGAGATATTCCAATTAACAGTCAGCTTTGCTTGTGCACTGTCTGGTGGAGCTGCTCCTGTCTGGCTGGTGAATACTTCATTAAATCCTGTTCCAGGGAATCCCAGACTGGTTTGGGTTGGAAGGGACCTGGATGCTCCTGCAGTTCCATCCCCCTGCCCTGGGCAGGGACACCTTGCACTGGAGCAGGTTGTTCCAGAGGGAATGATGTCCTGGGGAAAGAGCTGGGCTTGACAGGACCCAAATGAATGCAGGAATGGAGGGAAGCAGGGTTGGCTCCCAGAGAGCCAACCTGGATTTTCCCATTGTCTCACAGGGAGATTTTTCCAGTGGAGTTTTCCTGCTTAACTGAGTGTAAACCAGTGCAGAATTACACAAGTGTTGGTGCTTGTGATTAATCCCCACATACAACTTCCCATTAAACAATTTACCAAAGCCTAGTTTGAAAAGATATAGCCCTTATCACAAAATACAAAATAACCTTCTTCCTTATTTGTAGCAGATTAAAAAAAAAGGGGGGATAAAGAATATAAAAATATTTCTCTGCTTGCGTGTGTTTAGCTCCTGTTAGCCTGGCTCAGAAAGGAGGACTTGCCTGACAGAAATATGAATCCAGATCTGGAACCTGTTCAGTCAAAGCATCCAGGAGATTTTGGAAGGATTTCTAACCCCCTCTAGCCCCAGGTGCCAGCTTTGGGTGCACCCCTGATGTGTTACTGTAATAAATGAGAGTTAGGAGCTGCCAGGAATGGGATGTGGGTGTTAAATTAGAGGGTCCTGATATCTTGTTATCCTCCCCAAGCATTAATTTATATAAATATCCAGAGCCTTGTTTCCTGTAATCGCTGGGATCTGTTCTCAGTGGTGGTTTTTATGAGCTGGGGACCTGACCTTTTTAAGCAGCTTTACAAATGAAGTAGCCAGTAGATTAATTTTCTGTAGCCTGTTCTCATCACGAGGAGCAGGAGCTGTTCTGCATTGCTGTGGCAGTAAATTTTACCTCTGGAGCTTGGGAAGGGAGGGGAAAAAATATCTTCCAGATAAGGTAAAATAGTCCCATCCTCAAGGAGAGATGGAAATAAATCGGGTCAGAAATGAAGCTCCCCTTGTTTTAATTCAGGGGAGGTCAGGGACAGGGTTGTGCCCAAATCCAGGGAGGTTTGGGGTCCGTGGCCAAAATTTAAGCAGTGCTCGCTGCAGAAAGATCTTTAATTCATTGTGGTAACAAATCTCTTGATGCTTTAGGGACCTTCCCAGAGCCAGACTCAATTCTGGCTGGAGTCTCTCATTAAATTCCACCCTTTCCTTTTTGTTGCCTGTTTTGTTCCTGTGGTGTGAGTTGGGATAACTGAGCTGTGCAGGGGGAGGCTCTGTGTGCAGAACCACTCATGGGTTCACAGCATCCTTCCACAATTCGAGTTTCCTTTCAGATCTGGTGCCAGGGTCAAGGAGTGATGGCTCTTGTGCTTTTCACCTGGCTTGATACTCCCTAGTAAGGAATTAAACCTCTCCCTTTCCTCCACGAGGGCTGAGAAGTCTTAATTGAAATCTTGCAGATAAAATACAGCCTCTAATCTTAAAAAAAAACCCGAACTCAACCAACATCACAGTAATGCCAGTGGCCTCTTCATCCTCCCCCTGATCAAAGTTCATTCTGATTTTTATCTTGTGCCTGCATTAAATATGATGGTTAACCTTCAGATTTCCTGTCTCGGCCTCCCAAGCTTTGTGATACTTACAGTTACTCTTCAGTTAATTAATTTCCTTGCAGTGCTGAAAGGGAGAGGAACTGATACCCTGAATGCAAATTGCCCAGGGCAACACGAGTGCTTTAGCTGGAAAGAAAAATGGATGTTTGTGCCTGTGGGTTTTCCTTTCCTGGGACACAGGGATGGGTTCGGGGTGGATTTATTTGGCCAGGTAGGATCTTGGGATGTGCTCTGAAGCTTTCTGCAGTCTGGTGGAGACTCGTGGGGGGCTTCTCGTGATGCCAGGGCAGCTCTGAGCACCCAGCTGTGGGTTTATCACTGGAAACTCTGACATTTTCCTACCCTGGGGGGAAGGTGCAGTACAGGGGGCTCATCCCAGCCTCGGTTTAAACGTGGGCATTACCAAAATCCCTTCCCGTTCCTGCTTCTCCTTCCCAATGCTAAAACACAACACAACCACTCATTATTTCAAGCTGAGGGGAGGAAGAAGCCCTGAGCTACCCCGAGGGTGTCAGGGCTGCCTGTCCATGCTCAGTCCCTGGGCACAGGCAGCCTCCAGATGCTGCCCAGCCACCCCAGGCTGCTCTCCCCAGCTCTGCCAGCCTCTGCTCCAGCCCCTGCTGCTGCCCAGGGCTGGAGGTTGTGTGCTCAGCTCTTGCCCATCGCCCAGGAGGCTCAGGGATGCTGCTGGGCTGGCCTTGCTCCCTCCCCAAACAAGGTCTGGCTTGTAGGTCCTGTGGCACAGGAGAGTTTTTCATGTTGGAGGAGCAATGTGCAGTTCGGTTGGTTGGCCCAGGGGCGCCCCACAAACCCAATTTCTGCAGCTTTTTGGGGTGAAGAAGGAGCTGAGCTGCTCATCACCTCTGCCCTGAGGAGCTGATGGCAGCACAGAGCCCTGGTGTGCTGCCACGAGCACCCAGGGACCTGTTAAAAAGCACATTTTGGGCTCAGTCTCGTGAAAATTTCGTGTGCAGGTCTGCATCAATCCTCCAGAATGTGAGAAGTGTTGTGGTTTTAATTCCTTCTCTAGGCAGGAGCTGGGGATGTCTTTCAGCATCATTACCTGGTGCCATTAAGAGAAATGTTCTGAGGATTTGTTGTCTGCTTCTAAAAATGCCATCCCTCCCCCTGGGGTGACATTTTGGGGGCTGTTCCTCTGCAAACCCACCGGCCTGGATTTCAGCAGGGCTCTGGGGGAGGCTGGCAGCCTGGGCAGCACCCAGGAGGTGTCACCCAGCCTGGCTGTCACCAACAGTGGGTTGTTTCCATCTCCTGGGATGCAGAACTCTGCAGCTCCAGGGATTTGGGGGCTGAACTGTCCCCTCCAGGTCCTGCCTGTTGGACAAAGCTCTGCAAATCTCACTACACCATGACATTTGCAGGTTTTTTTCCAGGCTTTTATTTCCTCTGCCACCCGTTTCAAAGGTAAAAGCTGAGACAAACTTGGCATTAGGAATGTTTTTCTTGGCTGAGATTTTGCTTTGCAGTGGTGATTTCCCTGTGGGTGATGCCCTGCTTGGGCTCCCTGGGATGAATGCTTCAGGAATTTGTTTGCTCTGCCTTCTGGCAGGTACCCTGGTACTTCTTGCACAGAGGAAAACAACACATTTAGTTGTAATTTTGGAGGCTTTGTGAAAGTGAAGCGTGGCTAATTGGAAAGGAGTCACCCCACCCCGTGACTGTGTGCAGAAAAATTGCATTTTACCCACGATGGATGAATAATGCCATGGCAGCCATACAAGCTCTTCCCAGAAAAGTCTCTGGGATGTTGGAAGATTGCATGCTGTTGGTGTGATGGCAGAATTTCTAAAATCAGATTTCCTGGGATGTTTAAAGATAGCAGAGTCTGCAGTGAGGCTGCTGTGTGCCCTGAAATGAGGATGTTCCTCAGGGGTGTTTGGGGCTCATAAAATCACAGATTTTAGCTCCTCAGACCATGGGCATGGACACCTTCCTCTAGGCCAGGTTGCCCCAAGCCCTGTCCAGCCTGGCCTTGAGCACATCCAGATCTCAATGAGTATTTAAAATCTACTCTATGGGACCCCTCTATAACTGATACATAAAGATTTTTAATTCAGCCTGCACGTTTGATTATTATTTAGACAGTTTTGCATGACTGCCACTGGAGTCTCCTGTTGCAGACACCCTCCAGTCCCACCCTGTGGTTCACAAAAGTTTCAGACTTGGCTCTTCACCATTTTTTCAGGGCAGTTTGGTTTTAAAGAGACAAAAAATGAGTTGTGGGAATGTCTTGAATTAGCCCAGGCTTGCAGGCTGCTGCCTGCACCCAGTGCTTGACGTGACAAGGCTGGATTTGCTGACTTGGCTGCTATTGACTCATCTGAGAGCTGCACCAGAGCTTTTCTCATCACTGTCCTGTCAAAATTCCATCAGGGCTCCATTCCCTGGAGCCAGCCTGAGGAGCAGGAGGACAATGGCTGCCTGGAAAGTTCCCTGGAAGAGCAGCATTGCAGGGTAACTCGAGCTGGGCTTGCACAATTCCTCCTTTTCCTCAAGAGCAGCTGAGTGCTCTGTTATAATTTGATTGTCACGGTTCAGGTCAAGTCCTGTCTCAGAGCTTTGGGTTGGCCCAAATGTTTTGAGTTTTCTCTGCAGGAGCCTTCCCACGCACAGTTATCTCATTCCTTCATCAGCTCTCATCAGGGTTTATTTTTCACATGTCCCATCTCTTATCTGTGGTCATGATTTTTGGAGTGAAGTGTGATCCTGGGTGAGGCAAACACAAGGTTAGGACTTCACAGCAATAGCGTGAGCTGAGACATCTCTTTTTTAATTCTTTTCTCTCTTCTTTTTTTTTTCTTTTTTCCCCTTTTTTTAAACTGAGTCCCCTGATGGAGCTGCATTTTTTCCAGCAAGAAGAGGAAAAGGCTGGGTTTGAGGAAGGGAACTCTTCATTCAGGATGCCAAATGTGGGCAGATTGAGCAATGCCTCCAAGCTCTCCTGCTCCAGCCTTTCTGCAGCCTCAGATTTAATTGCTCAGGAAAGCCCAGCCTGGATTTGCCAGGCTGCTGTGGAGACACCCAGATCTGGGATGCAGGAGTCTGAGATTCCTGAATTCTGTGAGAAAGCCCAAAAGAATCACCTTGGAGGGATTTGCTGTGGCACTGCTGAACCCTGGAAGTCTCTGGGTTTCTCCTCTGGAGCAGGGTGATGATCCTTGGTGGTTTTTCCACACTCAAGGGTGCAAAGCCTCTGCTCCTTCAGGAGCTGCTGTGTTGGAACCCTGCAGCCTGGGAGTTTTGAACTTTCTGTGCTTTTCTTGACCCCCAAAAGAACACTGCTTTTGACTTGAGGCCTTGGAGAAGCTCCCAAATTTGTGTAATAGAATCACTGGTGTGTAGCTTGAATAGAAGTGTGTAACATCACACAGTAAAGGGTTTGGAATTGGGGGTTTTGGAATATAGTAATAGGTATGGAATAATATGGAGTTCTTTAGTGCTGTCTCTTCTTCCTTCTTGTTCCCTCTTTTGTTTCGTGATTTCAGGGAGTTTTTGGATTGGGTAGTTAGTACTGCAGTGCAGGTCATTGGTCAAAAGTATAAATCATATAGATGTTAGCTTTTAATTGGATAGTTGGGCTTTAAAAGACCTTGTAGCTAGCTAGATACACCTCCATTTTCTCACTTTTGGCTTGATAGCTGGAAGTGCTGAAGAACTCTCTGTACTTCAGATAAGATTTAACAAATAACCAAGTCCAAACAAGAAATCAGTCTCTGGAGTGTTCAATCCTGACTCTGAGTGAAGGCAGAAGAAAAAAAACAAACCACTTTCACTGCTGGACACCAGGGCTGGCAGAGAGGGGTTGTGCCCACCTGGTTTTGCAGGAAACTCTTTTTGGCTCTTCAGGTCTCTCAGAGATATCCTAAAAGATCGATTTCTGGAATACAGGGATTTCATTGGGGTTTTCCAGAACCTCAGTGGGAAGGGTTTGGGATACACAAAGCTCAGACCCGTGGCTGGTGGGGTTTGCAGCAGTGCTGAACCTGTTGGACCCGCTGGATTTGGGGTGGTTGGGACAATTTC
This sequence comes from Sturnus vulgaris, assembly GCF_052056855.1. Lineage (NCBI taxonomy): Eukaryota > Metazoa > Chordata > Aves > Passeriformes > Sturnidae > Sturnus > Sturnus vulgaris. The sequence goes on from NC_142264.1 coordinate 3,454,598, forward strand.
AGCCCTGGTGAGCACCATGGATGAAACCCTCCCAGGCATTGCAATTAAATAAAACCTTAATGGTTGTGGCTTTCCCGGCATCTGCAGGCCCAGGAGGGCTCCACAAAGGAGGGAAATACTGTCAGCAGCGGCAGCTCCAGCGTTTTCTTCGGGAAGTTGCAGCTTCCTTCCTCTCATTTAGAGCCCCACAGTGGCGTGGGGTGACCCTGCATGGACAGACGGACAGAGCCCAGCGTTCCCCCGGGAATTTGGGATCTGCTGCTCCTGGCGGGGGCTCTCAGAGCCTGCCCTGGCACCAGGGAGAGGTTTTGGGTTTTGGGGAGGTCACTGGGGGTGGGGGCTCAGCTCTCAGCACACAAACATCTGGGCTTGCCTGTGACGTCTTTTCCCTCCTCTGGAGTCACGGATGTCACCAGATCCTCGTCCCCTCCTCCAGCCCTGGGTTATCTTGGACTCTCAGCTGCCTGATGGATGGGGGGGTTTAGCCACACTTACAGCCTTCTTTTTGCTCTTCCATCATTTTCCCTTTGTAACGGGGGAAATGAACCTGGCATACTTCATTTAGGAGCCAGGAAAACTTCCCCTGGATAAAACAGGATGAGCTCTGGAGCCCTGGGCTTGGCAGGGTGACAGCAGCCCCCTCTGAGTGTCCTCTGCCTCTGGGGCTGAGGTTTGGGACCTCTGGGTATTTAACAGGTTACTCCAGACTCTCTATTTTACTTTTATTTTGTAGTTTTGAATTATTATTTTTTTTTCACAATTCCATGTATATTCTGGTTTCCAGTTCATGAGTTTTATTTTGTTGACTGAGAGCCCACAGACCATGATGGGAAGTTCCTCTGGGGTACCTGGGGGGATCTTTGTCCCTCTGAGCCATGCCAGGGTGATGATGAGTGAAGGTGTGAGGATGAGCAGGACCTGCTGCACCCCTGGTGTGATTCTCTGGGGCAAGGTGGAAGCTCCTGCTGAGTTTGTGCAGGAATTTTTCATCCCCCCTGAGCTCTGGCTGATTTTCCTGCCTGGGAAGGAGCTTTTCTTGCTGTAGGTTTGCTTTCCCCCAGTCCTCCCAGTGCCCTGCTATGGGTGTTTGCTAAAATCCATGGTTGCTTTCCCTCAGGTGCTTTCCTAGGGATAAATGGTGCTTGTGAGTGGATGTGAGAAGGAGAAGCTGTGGAGAGGTCAGCCCTCATCAGTGTTTCAGGCTCATTAATCATCCTCCCTTAAGTGGAATTTGTCCAGCCCTGGAGCTCTCAGCAATGGGAATGGCTTTGAAAGGGGTATGGGGGGGGGGAAATAATAGTGCTAAACTGTTTGAGAAATAATTTCATTCTCCACTTCTCAATAGATAAATCTGCTGTCCAACAACCTGAAATTTAATCTGTCCATCTGAAGTAATTGATGAGCTGCGACTTGAATCCAAATGCAGAGGGGAATTCTCTGCAGAGAGGTTTTGTGCTGCCTCTGCACCAGAGACAATGGGGAGGAACAAAGCCAGAGGAACAAAGCCAGGGGAGATTTGGTGATGCTGGGAGGGGGATTGAGCTCCAGTGGTGCTTTTGACTCGTTGCTGGTCCCTAAACTGTGCTGGGGAGCCCTTGGTGTGGAGGGGAGCTGGATGGGGCAAGAGCCATTCAGAGAGATCAGATACAGGCTGAGATTTTCACTTTTAGATCAGAAAAAATCACGGGTTTGAAGGAAAATCATGGGTTTGAAGGCACCTTAAAGACCACCTAAAATCCCAACCCCTGCAGCCCTGCAGATCCCACTGGATACCCCTGGACTTTCTCTCTATTCCTGATGTTGGAGGAAGCCAAGGGGAGTTTTGCTGCCCCTTTGCAGTATCAGAGTAGCACAGGGGGGACTCTCCGTGGCTCAGAGAGTCATCCTTTGGCTCTCTGCAGAGGTTTGTGCCGCGGCACTGCTGTTTTCCCCTTGTAAATGATGTGTTTTCTGCAGGGCAGAGCCCGCGATAAGCACACGCTCCCAGCTCCCGTTGAGGACTCGCTTCTCACCCGGCACTTCCAGAGGTGCTGGCAGTGAGATAAGAGCAAATCTGACATCAGGGCCAGGAAGTGCTAAAGAAAGTCCCTTTCTTCATCCATCAGTGGGGTTATCTCCCCCAGCACAGCTCCAGCATTCCTTGCATGCTCCAGGACACATTTCAAGCCCAGGGCTCTGGCCACGCTGGGCTCGTGGCCATGTGCCCAAGCAGCCTGTGTGCCACTGTGTGCTCCCCTCACAGCCCCAGCCCCTCTCCTCGAGGTCCTTTCCAAAATGCTGGGAGCTGCTGGATGTTCCTGCCCTTCCAGGAAAAATCATCCTCCTCATTTCTTTCCTTTTTTTTTTTTTTTTTTGTGTTTTATGGCATTGTTTACAAGTCTCTCAGAGAATCCCAGGTGGAAGGAGCAGGGGTGCTTTGATTCTCCTCCTGACCCCACCTGGGATCTCTGCTTGGTTGTTGAGCAGCTGCTGCTGCATTCTCCAGCTTTTTGTCTGTTGCTCAAGAAAGCACCAGAGCCCCCATCCCTGGTGGGATTGATGGGGTATGGATGTGGCATTTGGGGACGTGGCTTCGTGGAGGGCTTGGCAGCTGTGAGTTGATGCTCAGACTCGATCTTAGAGGTCTTTTCCAACCACAGTGGTTGTGTTTTTCCATTAACAGAGCAGTTTTGGTGGGTGTCAGGTGCATGTGTGACCTTCAAGCCTTTAGGGCTGGGATGTGTTTGCAGCCCACCCCAGCTGCTGGAGTAGTTGTCTCTTTCTGGTGAATTTGCATTGGAAATGACTCCTGTCTTGTCAGGGCAGGTGCCACAGGTGCCCAGTCATTTGGGGACCACAGGGAGGGGCCTGAAGTGGGGGGTGAGGAGGAATGAGGTCCTAAGTCACCCCCACCCCCCCCCCAGAGTCCTCCCCCAGACCCAGAGCTGGAGTTTCCAATAGCAGAAACATCCAACCTGCCCTGGGGTGGCTGGGCATGTCCCTGAGCTCCCAGTGTCCCTGGGCAAACTGCAGCCATCCCAAGTGCCAAATTATCCCTTCTTGGACCTCCCCTGAAGGCACCTCCAGTGGCACAAAACCTCGGCAGCACAAGCCTTTGTATGGGCTGTGATCATCTGAGGAGTCTCTAAACTCACAGAATCCAATAAAAGAGATAAAATTTCTTTTAAAACAGAGCATCCAGAAGCTGCTGCCAGCCTTGCTTGAAGCAGATGAATGCTCCCAGGCATTGGGGCTGTTGGCCACCCCGTGTGCAGGAGGGTGGCCAAGGGCTCCCAGGGGGAGTTCAGAGCAGTTTCTTCACTTTATGAGTCTGCAGAGTGGTTAAAAATAAGCAGAGCTCTTGTGAAACTGGCTGAGTGCAGGTGATGGGGCCCTTCTGCTGCCTCTCTAGAGATGGTTCTTTACAAGGGCTGGGGCAGAGCTGACCACACTTTCCTTATCTGTTATCAGGCTTCAAGGTGTTTTGTTCTACCAGACGAGTTTCTTGCTCTGTTTGGCACAATCCCATCCCTGTTCCAGTCACCTCTTCCCTCTGGCTTTCATTTCCCTCTCGGATGGGCTTTGCATTGCTCAGGATGTTCTCACCACCCAAGGATTTGTTCTGGGGCTGTTCCAGAGCCTGGGAATGTTGGTAGCCATGGAATTCTCTGTGCTCTCAGGTCTGTTTCCAGAGCTGAGCACGGTGTCTGTGCCCTTGGGTGGCTCCCAAGGTTGTTTTGGATGCCCAGCAGGGTGGTGGCAGGGCTGGGAATTTGTGTGGTTGGTGCTCCCTTGCACCAGGGGAGATCCCAGGACTCTTTTCAGTGCCAGCCTTGCTTGAAGCAGATAAATGACACCACTGATTTTGGGTCTGACAGGTGCTGAATGAGCCCTGTGGAGAACATTGATTTCTCTCTCTCTTTCTTTCCCCTGTGAAATGTTTGCTTGTCCAGAGGTGTGATTGACTGGTGAATAAAATGGCCTCGGCACAGCCCATGTTCAATTGGAGCTAATTTTAACATGTGGCCGTTGAGTAAAGAGTCTTGAGCCAAGAATTCATCATCTTCCATCAGCAGCGACCTCGAAATGCCAGAACAATACAAAGCACAGGATGACACTCTGCAGACTGGGCACAGAAAAGGTGCCAGGAGTGAATTGTGCCACCAACAGCCACGCTGGGTGTCCCCACCTGGACTTGTGGTGCTCAAAGGGTGAGGGTGAAACCCACCTGCAGTTGTCACCCCCAGTGGTGGCTTTTCCTGTGGGTCTTGCTGTGCAGCCAGCTCCTGGCTGGTGGAGCAGGTTAATTGGTTCCTTGTGTTTGTTGTGTTGTACACCAGGACTTTTTCAGCAGCTCTTTAAATAGATGAGGGGCTTTTTCCTCGATGTTTGTCACCTGCTGGCACTCAGGGCCTGGCTGGTGGTGTGGTGGCTCTTTGCTGATGTCACCCAGAGCTGCAGGAGGGCACTGCCACTGTGGCTCCTGGTTTGCCAGCTGTGGTGAGGTGGTTTCCACATCTGGGTTGGATGAGCAACATCACTTTTGGTTCCTTCACTGGCACAGGTTGCCCAGAGCAGCTGTGGCTGCCCCATCCCTGGAAATGTCCAGGGCCAGGCTGGGTGGGGTTTGGAGCAAACTGGGATAGTGGGGGGATGGAAATGAATAATCCTGAATATCCCTTCCCACCCAAACCATTCTGTGATTCTGCTTTGGTGCTGCCCAGCCTGGGCTGAGCAGGAGCTGGGGAGGGAATGCTGCAGAAGGGCAGGGCAGAGGATCTGCAGGGGAAGTTTGCATCTTGCTGTGTGTAATTGTGGCTGTACCCTGTGCCATTAACTTTCAAAATTGGAGGCTTAAAAGGATTTAAAATAAGCACACGCTGGAACTTTGGAATCAATGGGACTGCAGTGCAGCAGCACACACAGCCTGGGGTGTAAATTCTTGCAGAGACCCAGGAGATAAAGTTATGAAATAACCTGTGTCAGCAAGAGAGAGCCTGTAAAGCAATTCCAAAAAAACAACCAACCAAAAACCTCCCAGTCTAGACACTTAATATTTACTGCAGTGTTTATGTGAGATAGAGGGATGCCCTAGAAAACCAGATTTGTTTTCAATTTCTGCCTCTGGCACGTGCTTGTCTAATGGGAAGGCTCTGATGTGATGGGACTGTCCTGTGCCACCTCCCGTGCTGGGAGAGCTCTGCTGTCACTTGCTGGAGAAGGGTAAGAGGTAATTTTTTTTTGCTTTGTGGAGGTGAATCAGCCTGCTGTTAATGAGGTGGTTTTGCTAATCCACGGCTGGAGAACCTCGTGTCTAATCCCCAAAGCAGCACTAACGAGGCCGTGGAGATACCACAGCCCCAAAGACTCTGCTTTGATTCTTTTAATTAAAAGAAAATTAAGCTATTTTCTTTTGCTTTGAACCCTGGGTGAAGTTTGCAAGGGATGTCTTTAGGTGGTGTGTGTTTGATGACAGCCCGGGGAGCTGAGATTGTGCCATGTGACAAAAGCTGGCTGAGGGAATCCACCCAAAGGCAGCTTGGCTCCTCTGCCTGTTGATCACATGGGGGTGATTCACCCCCTCAATGGATTGATTTCCTTAGCATTCTAACATGCTTGTTAGGTATTTGTAAGGAATTAGCTGGAAAAAGTGAAGAGTTGCCTAGGGACACAGTGATAAATTGAAAGTATTTTGCAGTGAGGATGCAGAAAGAAGGGAAGTTCACTGGCTGGCTCGGCAGATGAAGGATGTAGGTGATGCAGCTGCAAAAATGAAGCAGATTTTTGTATTTCTCTTCTTTATCCCCTGTGCTGGCAGGAGCAAGACCCTCTGCAGTCCTCAGGCTTCAGAATCCCTGATGATTGTGGATAAACAACCTTTTTATTGCTATAGTATTTTTTTAAAGAGGAACTCGATGTTGCTCTGCCAGTCAACCTTGCTGGATGACCAAAGGTTTGGGTTGGAAGGGATGTTGTAAATCACCCAGCCTCAGCCCCGGGCAGGGACACCTTCCTCTATCCCAGGCTGCTCCCAGCCCTGTCCAGCCTGACCTTGGGCACTGCCAGAGATCCAGGGGCAGCCACAGCTTCTCTGGGCAGGGCCTCCCCACCCTCACAGGGAAGAATTCCTTCCCAATATCCCATCTAACCCTTCCCTCTGCCAGTTTAAATCCATTCCCCCTTTATCCTGTTGCTGTAAAGTGTGTCCCTTCTGTAGGGAACCAAATGGGATCATGCTGGAAATGGTTAAATGCTCCACACTGGGCTTCTGTGGAACATCAGCTCTAATTTATATTTGCCTTCGACCTTGAAAGGGAAACTGGCTTGAGTTTTGCAGCCCTTCTCAACGTTACCTTGGGAGAAACTTGTTTTTCAAAGGGGCGTTGTGTTCCTGGTGTGCAGCTGAGAACACAGGAGCCCTCGCAGGGCACCCTGAGTCTGACATCCCCAAAAACAACAAACAAACTCCTGCCTGCCTTTGCACTGAGAGTTTCTCAGTCCCTGCTCACTTGTCTGGTGTTTAACTCAGTAAATCTCAGCTGGAATTTCTGTCTCGCTCACTTTCCCCCAATCCTTTTCTCCTTTTTCTCCCCTCAGTTTCTGTGTTTGAAGAACATCCGGACCTTCCTGAAGGTGTGCCACGACAAATTCGGGTTAAGGAACAGCGACCTCTTCGATCCCTTTGACCTCTTCGACGTGCGGGATTTCGGGAAGGTAAGAGTTAATCCCGGGAAGGGATGAGTGGGGCTCTTCCCTGGCTTTGTGCTCCAGGTTTGGGATGAAAATGCAAAGGTTTTTGTGGTTTTCTGAGCAGCCTCTGAGAACTGGGCACCAGTTCCCCTGTGCTTGTGGTGTATTTAGGATTCTGCTGCGTCCTCGGTGTATTTGGGGGTGTTTTAGTGTATTTAGGGGGTGTTTTAGTGTATTTAGGGGGTGTTTTAGTGTATTTGGGGGTGATTCTGATTCTGTTGAAGGGAGACCAAGCCTTCAAGTTTTCTGCTTTAGGTTAAAAACTCTTCTGGGCTCAGTCTCTGAAGGACATGACCCATGTGTTTTTGAAACTTTGCACAGGGTTCACACCTTGCTCGGTCCTTCCCCATCTGCTGCCACCTCTGCAGAGCAAAATAACTCTGCTGAAATCACCTCTGAGTTTTGTCATGTGGCCAGTGAGTGTCTGTGGGGTCGGGGAGTTTCATGGCAGGGTGAAATGAGTGCCCTGAGCTTCTCAGAAATGTGTTGCTCTAAGTGATGGCTGGCACCAAAAACCGAACGAGGAGAACTCTGCCTGCTTTTGCCAAGTGGCTCTTGTTCTGATCCCCTGCCTTTGACACCAACTGCATCAGGGCTGATGGATACAGGGCTCAGGGAAGCCATTACCCAGGACAATTGCTATATTCTTCAGCAGAAAAGGTGATAAAAGATTTATTAAAGCTCTGTATTGTTTTACCTGTTTCGAGCTGCCAGACACAAGCTGCTGGAAGGCATCTTGCCTTCTGATTATCCAAGGAGTAGATTTTCACTGCTGATGGGGATATATTATTTGATATTTATTGCCTAATTTATTTCTGGACCATTATGTGGTATGTGCAATTGCAGTGCCTTGTTTTATGAGTTTTTTTTTTTGATTTATGGAATACAAGAAGGCAGTTGTTGTTCTGGGAATATGAATGCACAGAAGGAACCTTTTGGGCTGGGGAAGGAACTGCTGCTAATTAAAATGCTGCTTTATCGTCACGTTGTCTCTTGCTTTGTGCAGTTTCAGATTGCCTCTGATGCCTGTTAATGGGGCCTGGTGTTAAACATCAGCTGATGAGCACGGTTTGCTTTCCCTTCCCTCCTCTTGTTTAATTTTTGGGGGTGCATTCAGCTTTGTGACTTGGGGAGGTGATTTGCCACTCCCTCTTTCCTCAGGGCAATCTGGTTTTTTAGGAGACTTGGGAAAGAGCTGTGTTATAAACTTCCAAGAGATACAAATGTATTTTATTGCCTGCATGGTGCTTTTCATGTTGTCGTCATCCTCAACCAACCATAGAAAATGTGGGAAGCACAGACTCTCTGTACAAAAACCTAATTTAATTTTTTTTTTTTTATCAGCTTGGTGGAGGTATCAGCTGTGCAGTTCTGCACCACCCTAAATCCCTCTGGAAGCCTGTCAAAACATTCCCATTGTCTTCACCACCTTTCATTCCCACATTATCCTCAGATCTGTGTTCAACAGTGGCAAAGCAAATAAACAGGGAAAAATCTGTGTTGACCAGAGCTCCTTTTCCGTTTTGAGTCACAGCAAGAGCAAAAGGAGTCTCTAATCCACGTCCCCACTGGCCAAACACAGACTTCACACACAAAAAATTCTTCCTGGAGCTGTTCAGTCCTCAGCTCGATGGTATTTTTTTTTGGTTACAAGACACTGACACCGTGTAGGAGGGGTTTCTGATGGAACACAGCTTTTAATTGCAGGGGGGGTTTTGGTGGAGTGGTGTTGGGTGTTTCCTTTCTGGATGTCACTGGCAGAGTTATTCCTCTTCTCCAAACCAAAAGGCCACTGGGACAGCAATTACCAGCAGCTTTTGGGATTGCTGGAGTGTAATTACCCAGGAGAAAGGCAGGGACTTGATGCCAACCTCTGCATAAAGGGCTTTGAGTCTTCGGGGCTTTTTTAGTGTTAGAAAACCACTGATGATTTAAAAAAATATTGGAGAAAAAAAAATTAAAAAAATCAGATCCTTCAGTCTTGCCCTGCCCAGCTGTTATTCTGAGAGAGGTTTCCATGTTTCCAGCCTTCCTTTTGGCTCCTGGGCCAGGGCTTCTGCACTGGAGCTGCCTTGGGAAGGATGGATCCCCTTCCAGCTCTGCCTGGGAGCTCCTCAAGTCCACCTTTACATCCTGGTTTTGCTTCTTCCTTGAGTTTGAAGCTCGGGAAGGTGCTTCTGGCTGTCAGACAGCTGGTGGGATGGGATTGTGAACCTTGTGGGATTCTCCAGCCCAAATCCCAGAGGAGCTGCAAACTCCATCTCCATCTCCATGGGATGCTGGGGAAGGGCACACTCAGGTCCTGCCACATGGATGCATCCCATTCCCTGTGACCTGCAGCCCAGAGGCCACTTCCCATTGCTCATGGCCAGCTGAATTGCTCACAGCCAGCTCATTCTTGCCCATGTCCAGTTACTAAGCAATCCTGCTGTGCTGTGTTTCATGACTGAGGTTTGCAGAGATGCTGGTGCCTGTATTCCTGCCCATTCCCCTTCAAAAAAAATGTAGTTATATGAATTATTTTTAAATATTTGATCCCTTTAAAGTGGCTCAGAGCTCTCCATAAATCACCAGTGGCATCTGCAGAAGTGTTTTCTCTGTGGTTGCAGGAGTAAAATCCCAGTTAATATTGCCTCATCCCTAACTAGGGTCTGATTCTGCAGGCTTGCTGTGCCCTGGCTCTGTTAGTACAGCCAGGCTCTTAAAAAAGAAATAAAATAAAAAGCTTGTGCTCATGTAGTGTGTGTTGTTACACATTTAGTAGCAGTGATGGTATAAAATCAAACTCTTATTGGACTTGCTAATTTATTGGCACCGACTGTAATGACATAAAATGTACATAAATATGGATTAAACTCTTTATTACTCTATTAGTCAGCATGATGGTAGCCAGGTTCATTAAAAGGAGTTACTCATTTTAAATAACTTGCAGTAATGTACAATTTTTTTTAAGAAATATAGTTCAAATATTCATAAACCTGTGGAGCGTGCCATTTATTAGCCTCCCACTCCTGTCTGCCCTCCTGACGTGGATTTAATCATCCTGAATTCCTCCTGAAGTTCTTGCTCTTGTTTGAAAAAGGCAAGATGAGGGTCTTCCCTCCCCTGCCCCACAGAAATGAAATGCTGCTGTTCTAAAAATGAAAAAGGGAAGCGATTCACAGGCTGGCTGAAAGAGGAGGAGATGCTGGTACTGAGATTAAAGTCGTGTTTTCCACCCTCCTTCTGGTCTAGAGCTTGGGGAAGCAGAGCTGCACCCACCTTGCAGCTGGAGCAGGGTCTGGATCAATTCTTCCTCTCAGCTGAGATTATTTGGTGGCTGGGGCAGGGTTCAAATGAGGCTTTTCTTGTGTGCCAGGGAGAGGATGTGGGTGTTGGGGAGGTGGCCCCGAGGCTGGCACACTGCAGCGGCTGTGCCAAGAGCTGCCTTGGGGGTGGGAGTGAAGTCCCAGTGCAAGCAAAGGGTGTCCTTCATCAATCTGGAGAAATTGCACTGATATTCAGGGTGCTTTTTAGTGTAAAGGTGTCCCCTTCCTCCTACTGATGGGCTGGAAACCTCTGCAGGGATTCAGGCTGGTCTCACTGGATGCTCTTTGTCCCCAGCACCGTGGCTGGAGAATTTTCCAAGTGAAGGATTCCCCCTTTTCCAGCCTTTTGGATGGGTTTGGGGCAGCTCTGGAGGGGCTCAGCTGTCACAGTCCCCCCCCATCCCTTTCTGTCCCAGGGAGTCAGAAAACTCAATTTTCTGCTTGCTTTCAGACAGGAGGGTGGGGAGCGTTGTCAGAATTATTTAAGGGATTCATAACTGAGAGTTGGTGGTTTCTGTTTCTCTGCTGAGAATTCCCCTCCCTCCAGCATCTCTAATGCTGTGTAGGAGCCACCAGCCCTGCAGCAGGATTTTTAAGGGTGCCTTTTTAACACAGAGAAAAGGAGTGATATATATGAATTAATATAGAAAGGTGGAAACTGCACAGATTCTGGATATACAGCAGCAAACCCAGTGCCAGCTGTGACCTGCTGGTGCTGGGAGCAGCAGCTCCTCTTCTCTCATTTTGACTTTCAGGGGTTTTTTTCTGACCTCCTGGAGCCAAGAACATATTAAAAGCAGTGTGTTTTCTCTCTGCACCACGGAGTGCATGAAGCAATAATGTCTGGGAGCAGAGAGCAGCCAAGCTGGGTGTCCCATCCTGGCCCTGCCTTTTATTTTTACAAATCCCTGGAGGTCCAGGCAGCTGGATGGGGCTTCCCATGTTGTGACCCACTATGCCAGCTCCTCTGTGGCATTGGCCCTGTGCCCAGGGGCATCTTTTGGCAGCTGGGAGCATCTTGGATCACTGTGTCACCACGGCGGGTGGGGAGGGAAGGGAGGAGAATTCTCCAAAAGAAGGGGGTGTGTGTGCTTTATATATATTTTATTTTTTAAAAAAAATCCCAAGGGAGCTGTAGAGTAACCGGCCTGCCAGGAGATTTTTGTGTCATTGCATGGAAGAAACCCCACTTAACTCCTTGCCTGCCCTGTGGCTGTTGGTGCTTTGTCCCCACCAGAGAAGGAGCCACACGTTCACCCTGTGCCCACACCGGGGTTTTCTCCAGAGCCTTTAGGACTGCAGGGAGAATCCCCAGCTCTGGGGAGTGTAGGAGAACATGGGGAAGGCAGCCCTGGATGCCTGTGCAGGGCTGTGACTCCAAAAGTTGCTGATTAACTCCCCACTGCAGGAGATGTTTGGCCACCGGTGTTTTAATGACCTTGCTGGATTTGTTCTGGAGATTTGGACATTGGGGTGAAAGCTCCAAATGGCAAAAGCAGACTGGAGCAGCAAGGCTTGGCTTTGTTCTTCCTTCCCTTTGCCAGCCTGAGGGTTCATTTGGGCTTGGGAGCCCTGGGTTTGGAATTGAGGTGCTGTGGGGTCACCCTGCTGCTCCTGCTCACCCTGGGGACACTGGTGGGGCTGTGCTGGCAGGTGCCCAGCAAGTCATGCTCAACTTCCCTAAAACACACAATTACAGATTTTTTATTTTTTTTTTTGGCCAGTCAAGCCTGACCCAGACAGGGCCTTTGGCTGTTCCCTGCCAGGACCATTCTTGGGGTGATGTTTGCCCTGAGGGATGTGGTGGTGCAGCCACTCCTCCAATAATGGACATTTTTAGGCTCCAAATCCTGATAATTTCTCCCTGCTCTGAGTTTAGCCCTGGTAGCCTGGATCTTCCCAGTTGTTTGGGGCAGTTAGTGCTGAAAGGGCCATGCCTGGGGTATTTTGGGGTGTTCAGGGCTTCAGAAACAGCAGCACAGCCTCAAATCCTGCTTAGGCAACAGAAAAGCCAGTTAATATTTCACTGCACCCTCAGGGCAGAACCTCTGTGACTGTTCTGAGTGGGGCAACCTGTGGCAACCTCCAGGGCTCAAGGAAATGCCACAATCCAGCAGCTGGTGGCCCTCTGGTATTCCCTGCCAGGAGCAGCTTTTATTGTGGCAAACCCTCTGCTTTTCCCCTTTCTTTTCTCCCCTACTTAAAACTCCAGACTGTTTATAGATGTGCAGCTTCTCAGTGCAACTGAAAGAGCCAAAAAGGTTCATTCTGGGAAGTTTTGCCTATTTCTTTTTTTTTTAAATTCCCTTCTTGGCTGCTTTCCCCAGTATTTTTCCAAGGGGTCACACTAAGGGGTGTTATGTTTCAGATCAAACAAGTGTGGGCAGGATCTTTTGTGACTCTCACAAGTCCTGATGGGAGAATTCTGCAGTTGTGCCTCGAGCAGTGATGGAAGTGCTGTGGAATCCAAAGTATTGATCAGGATAAATGCATATCCTTAATGTGTATGAAATTGATTTCCTTGTAGCTTCTTGATTTGTCTGAGTTCTCCTTTTGTTAATTTGACACTAGACCAGGGAGAAAAGGATCTTTCTTTACTTTGGATAAAAACCTGTGGGTGTTAAAACACCTACAAGTGTGTCTCCAAAAAGTGGGGAAGGGAGATGCCAGCCTTTTTTTTTTTTTTTTTTTGGGGTGATCCAACAGTTTCTGGCTATTGAGTGGTTTCATTTGAGCCTCCTTGATTATGTCATGGGATTTTTGAGGCTTACAGTGAATAAATATCATTGTGGGTACAAGATGCCAACAGGCAAAGCCAGGCTTTGTGTGCCTGGGAGTGGATCTCTCATCACTTGGGCTTAACTGTTCAGCATCATGTGCTCTGGGAAAGGAAGGAAATCCATCCTGGCTAATATCACTTCAGGGACTCTTGGAATAAAAGGAATTTTTTATTCTGTAACGAGCTCTTCTGTTTCTTCATTAAAACCCTCAGCATCTGATGATGAGACTGTCCCAAGGCCAAATAATACAAATAATAATTAACATTTCTAGAGACAGATTAACACGTGGGTGTAAACGTGGTTCAGTAAAAAGTGAAACTACCAGGCTGAAAGTTCTGGTGTGGTTGAACTCCACCATCCCCAGTGCTCAGAGCATCTTACCCATGAAACAGGGTAAAAAAAAAATAAAAATGAGGGGCAAGAAGCTTCTGTAGGAAATTGTGAATTTTCTTGGGGCAGAGATGATACACTGAGAGATTAATACATTGAAATATCACTCCTGAACACAAACATCCCGATGCCTGGAGGAGCCTGGGTGTCCCATGCCCTGTCCCCAGCATATCCCAGGATTTGGGGGCTGTGCTGGGTGAGGCTGGGCCCTGCCCTGCTCCTGCCAGATCCATATTTTACATTGGAAAGTCACTCCCTGCAAGGGAAATGTTCATGTTCTGTAGTAAATAAACAGTGCAGACACAAATGTGTCAGAGCCTGTGTCAGCAGAGTGGGAGCTTGGTGAGGTTTGCTGTTTGCACCCTGAATTTTTTCTCCTCTGAGTCTCCTGTTGAAGAGACTTCAAGATATTGAGATTGTGCCAGGCAGGGACAGCTTTAGAAACCAGGAGTTGTGGGGAGGATCCTCAGCTCCCTCCCACACTTCTTCATGGGGGGAAAGCTAAAGGGGAAAGAAAAAACCATCTTGGACTGTTTTGTTCCACTGGCTGTCAGAATGGGCTGCTTGTTTGTTCTTGGAGGGCTTCCAGATATGGGATTTTTTTTTTTTTTCCTCCCTCTTTTTCCTTCAGAAATTAAATATTTCTTCAAGGTTTTGTGATTCCTCCCACCTGCCCACTGCAGGGAGAGGACTGGGGTGCACTCACAGGAGGGGTGGAGAGGATGGTGAGGGTGGAAAGGGTGGAAAATTCCAGGAATATCCTGAAGCTGCAGTGTTGGGTTGGTCTTTCTGTGCTGGGAGGAACCAGGTGATAATCCCAGGGCTGGTCAGGAGCAAATTTGCTGTGAGCAGGTTTTGAAAAGTTTCTCTCTAAACATCCCAAGGGAAGCTGGAAGGAGCAAGATCACCTGCAAGGCTCTTTAAATATCAATTTCCCCTTGTTTTCCAGCTTTTCCTTGCCTGGTTCCAAACCAGGGAGGTGATGCTTTGGCCATCCTTTCCTGTCCTGGAGCAGGGCAACATCCCTGGCTCACCCTCAGTGCTTGGCTGCTCCACTTAACGATCCTCAGATGGTGATGCTGCAGAAAATTCATTTTCACCCTCAGTGTTAATGGTGTGTGAGCCAGAGTCCCCCTGTTCCGAATCATTCTCATCCTGCTAATTAGGGGTTAGAGCCTAATCACGGTGGCAGGACAGCAGCCTGAAGCTAATGAGGTGGGCATTGCCCTTTGTGGCATTTCTCAGGAATTCTTATTTCTCCTTCCAGGCTTGTCTTGGTTGTAATTTTAGGAATTTCTGAGCCAGCGTGGGCTTGACTGGTGTTTGCAGTCGCTCCTTGTAATGAGTGAGGTTTGTGTGGGAGAGGCTGAGGGAGCTGTGCTGGGGATTTCACCTCCCTGCCTGACACACGGTGGGGATTTCACAGCCTGGCACCGAACTTTTTGGGGAAAAAGCGGCTGGAAAAACCTCGGGAAGGAGCGACGTGCAAACAGGCTGGAAGTCGCGGTGTTTCCCATCCTAATTTTGGGTTATTCATTTTTTTTTTTTTTTTTTGGGCACAGTTTTGGTGGCAGGCAGTGGCGAGAAGCAGTGGCACATCTGGAGGGAGCAGGGACGCAGCTCCAGAGCTGGATCTCACCCCCGGGCAGGGGGAACCCTCTTGATTTTGTGCATCTTGATACAAAACGTGCACATCTCTGCAGAGAAGGGATGCAAAAGTGGAGCTTTGTGGAGTTTTCTCAAGGAAAAAAAAAAATAAATCAACCAAAAAAAAAAAAAAAAAAAAAAAAAGAGGGAAGATTCTTCCCCTTACACAGACTTTACACAGACCTTCCAGGGTGCACAGAGAATAAAAGCAGGAGGATTTTTGAGTGCAGGCTCTGGCTGTGATATCCCTGTGGCAAACTCACACATCAAAGACAAAACAACTGGAGGTTGTGTGACTGAAAGAAATGAAATAAATGCTTGGAGAGCCAGGCTGTGAGGCAGAGCTGCCCTGCCTGTACCTGAGCCTGATGGAGCACAGCAGCTCTCCAACAGGAGAGAGAAACTCGCTCTTCCAAGCCAGTGGACTGCAAAGATTATTGAAAAAAAAAAAAAAAAAAAAAAGGAATTTCTTTCTTTCATGCGGAAATAGTGCTGCAGTCCCCGTACAGAGATTTATCAAAGGGACCTCTGTGCTGCAGCAGCAGGGCTGAGATCACAGCTCGCTGCAGATGGGAATTGAACTGACTGAGTCCCCACTTTGAGCAGCTCTGAGTAACCATTGTGCACTGTCCTGAGCCCCACACACCAGCCCTGCTCCCAGGCTGGCCTCACACAGCCACGCTTGCACAGCAAATGAGTTTTTATTTTAAAAAATGAAATTTTTGGCCCTTGGAAATCCCTCAGTGAAGTTGGCTGTGTGGGCTCTGCACTGGGGACTCCAGTGTGGGATGCTGGAGGGCCAGGGAGATGTTAGAGATGGATCCATCAGCATCTCAGCTTGTCTGGTTTTGTTTCCTTTTTCAGCTGGGATGTTCCATCCTGTTATAATGGAGATGGTTTTATGTATATTCACATTTATATATGAATATACATATTTATGTATATTCAGGTGATGTAACAGTTTGGGGTGTTCTGATTTTTGGAGATGTACATGACAGCTCTTCTGTGAGAATCTGATTTTTTGGGACCGAGTGCTCAGTGGGATTAGACTTCAATGTCTGTTTCTTCATTTAAAAAACAGAGATTTATTCTTCATAAAAGAATAGAGATTTATTACTCACTGGGACTGTCTTGAAGCAAGACCTTGGATTGAATGTTTTTACCTGGAAACAGAAAAACCCCACTGACCTTGATGAGGTACTGAAGGCAGCTGGGCCTGGCTCATCAGCCCCATATTTGATCTGGAAATGAGAAATTTCATGTAAAAACACTCCAGCATAGTAAAATGGAGAGCTGGGAGGTGGAGAGGGTTTTGGTTGGAGTCCAGCCTGCAGGGATCCTCTGAAGGGCTCTTGCCTTGGGGCCTCACTTGACTCTGGGTGTTTGCTCAGCTCCTTTCCTCCTCCAGCCAAGTCCCTGTGGGAGCTCTGCTCCCTGCCCTCCCCCTCACCCTTTTTCTTTTTTTTTTTTTTTTTTTCATAATATTGTTCTAATTACTGGAGTGTGAAGAATTGACTCTTAAAATGCCTCTTGGCAAATTCCATTTGTGCACTGATGAAAAGTCCAGCCCGTCCTGGGATCACAACTTCCCTGTCTGTCCCAGCCAAACTGGGACACGGGGCTTGTTCCTCTGGCTGGGGGATCCTAAAAATCCAACAGGAGGTGGAAAAGGGAAGAGGAAAGGAGGGGAAAGGGTTAACACTTGTTTGCTGGCATCCTGCTGGGCTCTTTCTCCAGATGTGATTTTTTGGGGGTAAACTGGGACAGGCTGGGACAGCTGTGGGTGCAAAGCTTGGAGAAGAAGCTCAGCAAAGGGGTTTGCAGGAAAGTTGTGGGGCTGAGGATTTTGGGGATGTCCAGCCCTGAAAACCCTGCAGAGAGCAGGGGATTTTTGTGGTGGCTCTTTGTGGCCATGTCCTTTGCCTTCTCACCGTGCTTGTCCCTTAAGGAAGGGACCTGAGCTTGGCTCTTCTGCACCTTCTGCTCCCTGGCTGGAGCCTGGACTTGCAGAGAGTTCAGGGGCTGTGGTTTAGGCACTTCCAAAGTGAATTATTTACAAACCAGCACTACTGTAAGGCTGTTCCTGGAGATTTTGGTTGTTTTTTTTCAAGTGAGAAAGGAGCATTTGTGCAATGCTTCAGGCTTTTTCTGCATTTCTGAGGGCATAAAAACCTGAAAAATGACGCTGAAAACTCAGTTAATGAGTAATTGCAAGGTTTGCAGGACTGAGGCTGTAAGAAAAATGCCAAGGAGGAGTTTTTGTTCATGATGTTGGAGACTGGGCAGCTTTGGACCTGGTCCTGATTCCAGAGCACTTGTGGTGGATCCACTGGGCAGACTCGTGCAGGAAAATTACAGATTGCTCCCTCAGCCCTCAGTCTGCAGCCTGGCAGCTGGGAGGGGAGCAGGGATGGGATGGGATGGGATGGGATGGGATGGGATGGGATGGGATGGGATGGGATGGGATGGGATGGGATGGGATGGGATGGGATGGGATGGGATGGGATGGGATGGGATGGGGAGGTGGTTTCCCCTCTCTATGGGCTGGCCTGGAGCACGGTGGCTTTGGCTACCATGAAATCTCCTCCTTTAGGATGGACCCAGCAGGAATCCTCCTCCAGGGTGGGATGTGGAGTGCAGAGGCATTCGGCTGGAGCCCAGCTGGTTTTTGGATCAGTTGCTCTGACAGGGAGCCCAAATTCATCCCCAGGGCTCTGCTGTGTGTGGGACAGGGGAGGGGACAGTTGTGATGTGATGACACCCGTATCTGTGTCCCTCACTGGGAGGGCTGCCCCAGCCTCAGTCTCCCCCCGGGGATGTGCTGGGGGCACCTCTGCCACCTCCCCAGCTGCTTTGGGGACACAAAGGGCTTTCACTGTCCCTTGCAGGAGCGCTGGGCACATCCCCTGCTTTATTCTTGCAGTGGTGGGCTTGGCAGTGCTGAGTTAATGGTGGGACCGGGTGATCCTGGGGGTCTTTTCCAAGCTCAGTGATTCCATGGATGTGTGATTTTAATGTGCCTCTCCTCCCCCGATGGCTCACAGAAGAGCAGTTATCCTTCAGAGGAGCAGCAGAGCCTGAACCTTCACCACCTCACCCCCCTGCCCTGGCAGCTCATCACTTCTCACCTTGAGGAGGGAGGGGGAGAGCTGAAAAAACAAGGGGAGGTTCAGACCACGAGCCCTGGGTGGAGGGAAGGACAGACTGACCAGGACAGGGAGGTGGCCAGGGATGCTCAGCACTGGGATTTGTGTTTTCACGGTGCCAGGAACCTTCAAAATGCAGGGAAAGGGCAGTGCTGGGAAACCTGGAGGCAGCTGAAATGGGATGCAGCCACTTGGGCTGGCAGGTGATGCTGGAGAAAGATTTTTTTGGAAGCAGAGTTCTGTGTTGGAGCTGTTCATTCTGTGAAATCTCAGCGTGAGCTGCAGCAGACACTGCTGAAAAGTCTAAAAAATGTGTGAAATGGCCCAAACCCCGTTTGACTTCAGGCACTTCACTCTTCCCACATGCTTTTCCAGCTCTGCCCTGCCACAGAAAGGCTTGTAAAGAGGGAAGAATCGATGAAAATGAACGGCAGCAAGCTCCTGGTGGTGTCTGGAGAACAAGCAGATCTTTAGATTCTTGTGGTTTTCCTCTATTTTCTATTTCTAGGTCCATTAAATCCACATTTTACCCTGTTCTCCTCTGAAACATAAATGAGTAAATGAGGTAACAAGGGCACACTTAAGGAAAAATGAAGCATGACTGTAAATAGGAGTGACCCAGCTGAAAGGGAGGTCAGATAAGAGATATTTCCCAGTTGTGTTCATTAAGGGTGCCAGGCTGGAATTCAGAATCCTGCTTTAGGATTGGGAAACCAGTTGGAGGACCCATGGAAAGAGAGAAGAGATGTAAGATATGGAGGGGGAAACCTTTTCCTTCCTGTTGTTTGCAGAGGGTGAAGTGAAAGAGGATTTTTGACACTGATGATTATCTGTGATGTGTGATTATCTTGGAATTTTGAGGGGAAAAAAACCCCAAACATTTGAGGGGGAAGGGAAGGAGCTGAATGATGGCTTTGGCCCTCGTGGTGCTTCTGTTTGGGGAAGGCAGGGCTGTTTGATTTCCTGCCCTTTGGTATGTGCTGAGCAAAGCTGGGCTGAAACGTGTGAGAAGTTCATAAAGGTGTGATTTGGATCCTGAAATTCAGATTTGGGGTGCCAAGGTTGGGGGGCAGAACCTGCCACCCATCACTGGTGGTTTCTGCATGAGGGATGCTGAAGGGAAATGCTTGGAGTGGCTTCAGAAAACAGAAATAAGTTGGAGGCAAGAGACAAAGCCCTGGTTCTGTGGGACTGGGAAGAAATTTCCTGCAGGGATGTTGGATGTGGTGGTGTTTTACAGGGCTCTGCTGCCCCAGCCCCAGCACATCCCTGTCCCTGTCCCTGTCCCTGTCCCTGTCCCTGTCCCTGTCCCTGTCCCTGTCCCTGTCCCTGTCCCTGTCCCTGTCCCTGTCCCTGCCTGGAGCTCCCCAGCTATTCCTGCCAATCCTGGAAATGCATCCAAGTGATGGCAGGGAGAAAAGGCAGGACAGAGAAATTCCTCTTTGTGCCAGCAACCAAGAGAATGGGGATTTCTCTTGGAGATTAACTGGGCTGCTCTTCTCAGTTTGCTTTTCCTGCCACGAAATTCATCCCTGTGAGCTCAGAGGCTGCTCCACAGATGTGCAGTGATAAAGCTGTTTAAATCCCCTTTTGGATTTGGGAGGGACAGTGGTAATTCCCCTGGAGATGAGGTTTATTTTTCTCCATTAGTACCTGGTTTTGAAGAGTTTCCTTTCTTCTCTTTGCTCAAGGCTGGGCTTTCAGAAAAGCCTGTTCACCACGTGAAGTCAACAAGGGCTCAGCTTCAAAGTGAAGCATGTGGATAAATATTATACTGACTTGAGGCTACTATTTATTCTTTTTCTTCCAAAACAAAACACATTCACACATGCCTTCTCAAGACTTGGGATTAATTGGTTTTTATTTATTTATTTTTTTAAACCACTGTGTGTTCACTCTGCTTTGCTCAGACGATCACACCTCATCTGCCTCTCTCAGGTGGGTGGGGTTTACAAAAATTTCAGCAATTTTTGAGTGTTGAGGGGAAGATAACGTAGCCAGGGCCAAAATCTTCCACTTTTAAGGCTCAAAATGCTTTGTTCCTGTTTGTGTGGTTTCCATGGGTCACCAAGGTGGGATGGGAGAGCACAGGGAGTTGGAAACCTGAAATTCAGGATTCAGCTGAACATGACTTGTGCCAGCACTGAGCAGGATTTACTCCCTAAAAGTGCCTTCAACAGGCAAATCCCTGCATCCCACGTGTCCGAAAGAAACCACTTTCACTGCAAACCAGCCTGGTTAATTCTGCCTCAAACCTCAGGACCAATTCCTGACCTTCCAGACAATTCCTGGCTGCGGGATCACCGTCCAACCCCCCCCCCCCCGTGCAGGGCAGAGCCTTCATGCATAGGAAATAATCAAATAAAACCGTGCCAGCAAATGTTTTATGTATGAGGAAGCACAGGGGGGCTGTCAATAATCTTCCATGTTTTTTAATGCCAGCTCTCTGGGCGTCGCTGCTCGAGGCTTGATGACACCAATTAATTGGATTGTTTGGAAATAATCTCGTGCGCCCCGCGATCCGCACGGCCTCAGCCTCGCGCTTTCCTAATGATTTCTCTATTAATTTCACTGCTGCCAATGAGCTGGGAGATGCCTTTCAAGTGGAAAGGGAAACATGACCGAATACCACGGGTAAAATATTAGCGAGAGAGGATGAAATCCCTGTTAGCAGTGGTGGGACCCCGGCCCCCAAAGCCCCAGGAGCTGCTGGAGCGTGGCAGAGAGAAAAGAGCTGCACATGCTGCGTGTGGGTGCACGAGTGTGGAGCAATAAGTTTTGGAATAGCTTTAAAATTAATGGAAAGACAGTGGTTTTTTTTGTTGTTGGGGTTTTTTTGTCTTTTTTTTTTTTTTTTTTTTTTTTTTGTCCCTCTCCTGCTCCAGCTGGCGTTTCCCTGGTTAAAAAAAAAAAAAAAAAAAAAAAAGAGCTGACACGGAGAAATTCAATGTCTGGGATTGCCCCTCTGGAGATGGGGTTGTGCTTTGTTTTAATTCCCGTTTTTTGGTCTGAAGTTGGGTATGGTGAACTCGTGGGCAGTGCTGCCTTTGTCACCTCGTGTCCACCTGCAAGGATGAAGCTCCATGGGGGAACTCCCCGACCTGCAAACCTTAATTTTCTTAGTTTTCAACATCACAGGCCTCAAACTGTCCTTAAACTTTGTCTTTTTGTCCACCCATCTGGCAGAAATCTCCTCCAAAACCAAGGTTTATACTCAAGATTTCCAGCACAACCTGAGGGGGATGACTTTGGTACTGGTTATCTGTGAGTCCTGAGAAGTGGCCTTGGAACAAGCTGGAATATCAGAAACTGTCCCTGCCCAGGGCATTGGGATGAGATGGGCTTTAAGATCCCTTCCAACCCAAACCATTCCATGATTTTATGGTGAAGTTATTCAGCTCTTTATTCGTGGCTGGGGCTGATTTTCTTCATCCATTTCCTTGTGAGAGGGGAAAAAAATATCCCTGTAATGCACAAAAACATCAGCCCATCAATATTGCCTGAGCGAGGCACAAAAAAAAAATCAATTCAATTTGCGGCCAAAATATTTATGTGATGATTTATATAAACACCCAGATATTTATTGCTTTAATGTTTTAGTCTCTGTGGAGTTTTTTTTGGTGTTTTGTTTTTTTTTTTTTTTTTTTTTGGGTTCCTGCATAAATGAGTTGGTAATCAAGGATATGGAGCTGAGGGCTGGGGAGAGATGAGAGGTGAAAACTTGGAGCTGGGGGTTTGCAGTGGGGAGGATCAGAGCTTTTCCTTCACAAATTTCTCATTAAATTCAAACCACGAGGCTTTAGGGTTCTGTGCTCCCACCTTGGCTGGGTTGGTAACCTGTGGAGCATTTCAGTAATTCCATATATTGAAAATATGAAATTATTTTTTTATTGTGTAAACGTATTTTTAATTGTGTAAACACAATTTTAAATTCTGTAAAATATTTTGACAAAATATTTTTCATTGTGTAAACCCCCCCCCTCCCCCCCATATTTTTAATTGTGCAAACAGAAATGAACACCCAAGTTTTTACACGAGTGGATGGTGACAGTGTGGGCAGGAAGAAAATAATAAATAACACAGTGAATTCTGTATTAAATAATGTCAGGGGCTGAGATGAGTCTGTGGTGCTGCTGCTCAGGAAGGATTTTGGGTAATTTCATATTTCTCCCCATATTTTAATTGTGCAAACAGAAATAAACACCAGGTTTTTACACGAGTGGATGGTGACAATGTGGGCAGAAAGAAAATAATAAATAATAGAGTGAATTCTGTATAAAACAGTGTCAGAGGCTGAGATAAGTCTGTGCTGCTGCTGCTGCTCAGGGAGGGCTTTTGGCACTGATGGTTTTGCATTTTTGGGTCCCTCCTGCCCCACAGCCACTTTTTAGGACTGGACTCCATTCCAGAGGAATCCTCGAGCCCTTTTTGCTCTGGGACATCTCCAGGAGCTGACTGGGAGTGTTTTGGGATGGTGACAAAATGCTCCTGGAGGGATCCAGGGCTGAGTGTGGGATTGGTGCTGGGCTCTGGCTCAGGGTTGGAGAGGGGAGCTGAGGATAACCCAAAACCATCCCAGCTCTGCCCTCCTGGGGGAACTCACTGAAACTCAGTGCCTGCCCTTCTGAGGCACAAATTAACTGAAAAGTCAATTTTTTTCCCCCTTCACTCTTAAAAAAAAAAGCAAAACTGCTGAAAGAATTTGGTTGTCAGCAAAAGCAAAAAAAAAAAACCCAAAAACCCCCAAAGTGCCACCCACCATCTCTGCTGCTGGGGCAGACCCAAACCAGCAGAATGAGCTGGGGTGGCTTTTCCTCACTCTTGGAAGGAATTCTGGTTCATAATTAATAGTTTTCCAGGCTGATTCTGCAGGGAGAACAATGAGGACATTGAGAGCAGATCCCTGCTGGACTCCCAGAGAGCCTGAACCCCAAATCCCAAATTTTCCTCACACACCCCAAGCAGGACATCCCATCCCACCTGGTCCTTCAGAGACAGGACCAGGATTAAATCTCAGAGTGAATTTTCCCCCCCTGTGATGCTTTCTTGGCCTTTCTCTCCCTGATGGACTCGAAATTTCTGATATTATAAGAAGTGAGGAGTAATGGAGCTCTTGGCCTTTTTAAATATGTATGAACTTCTCGGGGAAAAGCAGCAGTGTCATTAACCAGGCGTGGGTGTCTCTTTTCCCCCTGTCCCAAGTCATTATTCACAGGCAAACCATAATGTTTCTGTTCCTTTGCTTATGGATTATTGTTATTTTTCAGGAGAAGGCTGCAGCTCACGGAGAGCTGATGGTGCAGTTCCCACCTCTGGTTTTTGCTGCTGGCACACAAAGCTGTTTTCTGCTGCTTGGCAGGGTCAGGCTGGGTGGTGACTCAGGAAAATGAGTTTTAATCCTGTGGTTTTGGTGATAAACCTGCAGGTTTTTATTTGTTGTGCTGGTCAGGTTTGGTTTCTGAGAGTTGGGGTTTTTTTTTGTCCCATGGTCTCACTCAGATTTATCCCTCCAGGTGAACGTGGTGGGATTTCTCTGGGGTAAATGACTTGGTGTTATTTAGGTTATTCCTAAATACTGCTGTAACCCATGGATATGTGAATTAGCTGTGCCAGGATCTGTTCCTCATGCACTCACAACACAGCAAAGCATCTTCCTTACTGTCACAGCAATGGTTACAGCAGGACAAGGGCAATTTCTCATCTGATTTAATTATCCGGACAAACTCTAAATTAAAAAAAAAAAAACCTTCTAATTTTGGCTGAAATGCAGCTGATAATTTTGTTTTAAAAGCAAATTATTCGAGATTAATTTTTAAAATTATTTTTACGCGGTGTGTTTCATCTTCATTTAAAATGATATTTAATCTGTTGAGCTTCTTATTCTGAGAACTGTCCAGAGATGGAGCAGGAGCAAAGCTCGTGTCCCACTCTCCTTCCTTCCGTCCTTCCCACTGGGCTGCCACAGCACCTCCCAAAATGAATAATTCAGCCAGCAGGTACCACCGGGATAGCTGAGAAGGTCACATAAATGAGGTGACACCCATTTTTTATCAGGACATGGAGGGGGTGACACCCATTTTAACATTCCTTCCAGGCCACAGCCGTGAAGGTCATTCCTGAGGGGAAGAATTAAAAAAAAAAAAAAAAAAAAAGAATTAAACCTTGGGATGAGTTTCCTGCTCCACATGCAAGGGTTTGCAGGGTTAGGGCTTCTGGAATTTGTGGAGTTTGGGATGTGCAGCAGCGAATTTGTCACCATAACACACACACACATGGCACCAACTGATTTTTGATTTTGGTGGACAAGGGAAGCTGGTGAGGGTAGGAAAAAAAAGAGGAAATCAGGCAGGGATGGATGGGATTTGCTTTCAGGGAAGGCTGTCCTCACCCACAGGGTGATGGGGTGAGATGTTCCTGTTTGCACAGGGATTGTGTCTGCTACAGGAGCGGCCTTGGCTCTCAAATATTTGATTTTCTTGGGTTCTTCAGGCTCTGGACAATGGAAAACATTGGCTTTCAGCCCCCTCCCCAGGGCAGGGGATCGATAGAGCTCAATATGGGGTTCAGCCTGTGGTTTGTGCTTTTTCCAGAAGGACTTCAGGAGAAAAGATGCCGTTTAAAGAAAATTACTGCATTGCCTATCAACTGAAAACAAAAGTCTTTTGTCCTGTCAATCACGGGGAGGCTTTATCTTGTCAATCACGGGGAAAATGCTTCCCTTGCACTTCTGCCAGGCTTTGCACTGAGTGGGTTTCTCCTTCAGTCAAACAAGCAAGTTTTGGGCACAGTAGCTTTTACTTAAAAAAAAAAATATAAAAATTACATAAAAAATAAATTAATGTTTTAGCAGTATTTAGGCTTGAGAGAAGGTGGTGATGCAAGTCAGAGGGCAGATCTTGGGGCTTTTCCTCACTGTTGGAGGGAGCTCTGGTTCATAATTAATGCTTTTCCAGGCTGATTCTTCAGGCAGGAGGGAAGAAGTTCCTGTGAGGAACCCACAGGAACATTCCAGGGTGTTGGCAGAGCCCAAATCGAGCTGCTCCTGTCACTTGAGCAGGACTCACCTGGCTGGTCACAGACTGGGCTCTGTGGCTTTGAATCATTTGAGGCTTTTGTTTTGTTCACAAGAGTGAAAGATGTTTTGCACGGTGGTTTTCCTCCTTGTGCTGTGCTCCACAGATGGGCTTTCCATGTTTTTTTTCTGGGAATAATTGCACTTCCAGGAGCCTGTCTGTCCATCCATCAGTGCACAGCCTGGGAGATGGCAGCTGGGTACCAAACACCTCTCACCCCTGTGTTTGGAGATGCTACCGTGCTGCTGCCTCTTCTCCTGCCTCAGGAATGTTCCTGCTCAATCTGGAGACCCAGTTAAACCCCAGGAGTTCAGGTCACATCGTGCTGACAGCACTGCTGGAGCTCCCAACCCCTCGCTGCCACTCACAGAATCCCCCAGGCTGGGGATGCTCCGGAGCAGTGCAGGATTCCTGATTCCTGCCTGGCCCTGGGGCTGTGCTCCAGCTCTCCCCACTCACGTCAAGGTTCCAAGAGCTTTAACCCAGTGCTGGGTGTGCTGTGCCAAAGCTGGGGCTGTTGTTGTGCAGCAGCCACGTGGCTGGGGGTGTGTGGGTGCTTGCCCAAGGCTCGTGGCCATCTGCTCCCTTCCTCCTTGGCTGGCAAAGGCTTTTTTCCTGCAAAAAAAAAACAACAAACCGTGTTAGGAACTGGTATCATTGTTCTCCAGCTTCCCCTTGCAGCCAGCTGAAGGTAAAAAGCTGCTGGGTTTGTGGAGTTTCCATTCTCTTGATCCCTCTGTGAGCAGGACACCCAAATATTGCTGTGCCAGGGCTTTGATTGATGGGGAGGTGACACGGCTGGGGTGCCTTTGGTGATGGTCCTTTTGAAGCCAAGCTGAAATTCTTGGTTAATAGGGACATCTCTCTGGAGCAGGGGAGCTGAACCACCCCTCTTGAGCTTTTACCTGCAAACTTTCTTCTTTTTGCAGCTCAGCTTTGTTCCCACAGCTCAGCTTTGTTCCCACAGCTCCAACTTTTTGGATGCTGGAGCTGCTGGTGGAGCTTTTCCAGGAGTGGCTCAGTGGGGAGGGTGAGCTCAGGGTGCTCCATGCCCATCACTTTCAGTGGGGGATGATGGAGCTGATGGATCCAGAGCCATCCTTTGGGAGAACACAGCATGTTGGTGTTGCTCTGCATCCTCAGGTCATGCCCACGCTCTGCTCCATTTGCTTTCTCTGCTGGGAGGCTCTCTGGGGTTTTACATCAACTCTGGGTGTTTTACTCTTTTTCTGTTGCTAAAAATGTAGATTTTCAGAGCATTTTCCAGTCAGGGGTGGCTGGAGCAGAGAGCAGGGACCAGGGCTGGTGATAACTTACCACTTTCTCTTAAAAAACCTGGCTCGATCCCAGAAATTCTCCAAATTCTTTACACCTCAGTATTTTATAAACCCCAGGGCACCCAGCCCTGGAGAGATCTGTGGTGTGAGGAATCTCTGGGTGGTTTGGAGAGTCCTGCCCTGGCACCCACCTCCTCCCCATCCAGCATCCCCCCCTCCATGGACATTGTGCCAGACAAGGACAGATGGGACCTGGCACTGCCTTTCCCTCCCCTGAATGCAGGAGATCTGTCTTAGCCAGGCTTTTCTTAATGGAAGACAAATACGAGTCACCCTGGTGGTTTTTCATACCAGCCTTTTGTTTCTTTCCCTTCTGAACTGTAACAAAAGCTTCAGTGCTTGGGACCAGTAATTAGTTTCGCTCTTATTTTCCATATAACTCACCTCTGGAGCACGTGTGTGCCAGCAGCCACATCCAGGAGAATGGCCCCAGGGCTGAATTTGCATTTCTGATACAGAAATTCAAATTAGTTCCATACATCAAGCGATTGCAGTGGTCAGAGGATCACTCCTTATCAGGGGCTGTTGGGATCCTTGGCTGCCGAGCCTCACCAGCTGCAGCTGCCAAATTCTTTGGAAACTTGACAGAAATAACCCCAAATAATCCCCACACGGGATGATGTGTGCCTCTGTGTCCTCAGCCAGGGAGGGCTTTGATCCCCACGTGTGTCTCTGAAGCTGTGGGTTGAGGGGATTGTGTGTGAGGTGTCACCTGGGCACTGCTTTCATCCAGGATTGCACCTTTTTGTGAGTTTATTCCGTGATTATCTCCGTGTTTTCTTTGAGTGAAGCAAAGTCTGGCGGTTCCTGAGAGCATTGCTGTCAGCCAGACTTCGTGGTTGGCTTTTAATCTTTGGTAAAAGTAAATGATTTTCCATCCCCTTGCTTTTCATCCTCGAATATCCCAAAATTCTTTGTGAGTGGAAATTTCTGTGAAGGAGGCAGAGGCAGGGCACAACCAGGAGCAAGAGCAACCCAAGCACCAGGAGATGCCTTGAGGAGCACGGCTTTGAAAAAACAAAGAGTTTTGTCTCTGCCCATGGAGCTGAGGCTTCCAAAGAGGAGCAGATGGCACTGAAAGCATCTTCTTGGTGACAGCCAGGCCTTCTGCAGGCAGGAGGTCACACTTGGATGGTTTTCAGGTTTTTGGGCAAGGTTTGTTTCCCAGCTGTTGCTCCTGTTGATACAGAGCACTACACAAACTTCTTGTCCACTGTCCATCCATCCTTTTTGTGTTGGAGAAGGAGATTCTTTGTGACATTCCCAGTGCTGCTGTGTCAGGAGGTGGCTGTGGTGTTTCTCCAGCTGGGTTTGGCTGTGAAATGACATTTGCCACCCCCAAAGCCAAACCTGGAGGGAGATGAGGCCCCCTTGATGAGGGGAATCTTCAAACTGCAGCAACACAGGGCAGAAACAACCAGAGGGAAGAGATATCCTGCAGGAAATTGCAGTTTGCTCAGTGACCCCATGATGTGTTTGTAGGGGTGAATTTTTGCTGCTCCTGTTCCTTTCCATGTCCAGCCTTTCCCTGCTCAACCTCCTCCTGCTTTCCAAGAGCCTTCCCTGCCTCAAATCACTGGGACCTTCATCACCCACACCCAAAATTGCTGCTCAGTTCATCCCCCTCCAACAATGATGAGCACTGGCTGAGGAGGAGAGGACTGAGCATCTTCCCTGGCTTTGTTTGGAGGAGGAAAGTAAAATAGACAAAAAAAAAAAAGACAGAAAATCAGCTCCTTGTTCAAATTCTCCTCTGCCTCATCACTTGGGTTTTGGTAATTGCTTTAATCTGCACTTGGGGTTTCCTGGCAGGAGAAGGATTTTTTTAGTGACTGTCATTTCTTTGTTACTGGTTGTTTCCAAACTCATTACTCCTGGCATTTATTCACCCAGGCTGGAAGCAGCTTGCACCAGGGGCACAAAATGGAAATTGATTCACAGCGACGGTGTGTGTGATCTAGAAGATGTCAATTTTATTTTTCCCCTCCTGAGTCTATAAATTAGTTTTGATTCCAGTAAGGTTTTGTGCTATAGTTATAAATCAGATCCCAAGGAGCTGTGTGAGTTGGGATATTAAAGCAGCAAAGCAGCAGCCCTGTACCCCAATATTGCTGATGCCCAGAGGTTTTGTGGGATCAACTTGGGAAAGGGGCTTTCATCTGGGGAGAAGAACCAGCTGCTGAAATACAGATGTGTCCTTAATAAATCAATTAAAAAATTGTATAGGTCTACATTTTTAGGAAGCTAAGGGCCTGGAATTGTTTGTGATTTAAGGAAACAAGCCCCACATCGAGTTTTTTGGAGAATATTGATGCTCCAGCACTTCTGAGCTAGCAGATCTCTACCAGACCTTGCTGTGAAACCAGTGATGGTTTGGCAAATTTGGGGTTGTCTGGGAGAGCTCACAGTGTGTGAGCAGCTGGTGCAGTTGAAGGGCAGGAGGGCTGCAGGGAGCTGTGGAAATGGGGAAATCCACCCTCGAGCTGGTGTTTCCCAGGATTG
This sequence comes from Sturnus vulgaris, assembly GCF_052056855.1. Lineage (NCBI taxonomy): Eukaryota > Metazoa > Chordata > Aves > Passeriformes > Sturnidae > Sturnus > Sturnus vulgaris. The sequence goes on from NC_142264.1 coordinate 3,483,510, forward strand.
GTTTGACCTGCCATGAAACTGGAGCAAACACCACGGTGGCTCCTCACCAGGTGCTCCCTGAGCTCTGCCAGCTCCTGCTGGGCTGATTCTCCTTCCAGGGATGTTCCTGGGGGAGCCCCGAGTTCCCCAAAGCTTTTCCTGGAGGAGCTGCCAGCCCTGCCTGCAGTGCTGGGGCACATAATGACCTTACTGTGAGTGAGCCTCGTTTCTGCTCAAGAGTTCACTGGAAAAAAAAAACAAAAAAACAAAACAACATTTCTGACCTGACACCAAACCTCACAGGAGGTGACAACGTGATGTGATGTCAACCTCATCGGATTTTCCATTTGCCCAGCCATTAAAAGGCCAGCAGCACAGAGCATCAGCCCCCAGTGCAGCTGGGGCTGTGCTGTGGCACCCGGGGCTGGGTGGTCACCTCCCACACCAGCAGGTTGTCACCGTGCCTCTTCCTCTGCCATCCCACCCTTTTATAACCTTTTACAACTCCCCGGGGCTTCCCGGTGCCAATATTTACAGCTGAAAAAAGAAAGGCATTTTGTGTATGTGTGGGGATGTTTGCTTCGCTTTGGGTTCATTTAGCAAATGTTGGTGGGGTTTTTTTTCTCTTCAAAAAAAAAAAAAATAATTAGGGAGATTTAAAGCTTAGAGCAAATTTGAAGCAGATGGAGCTGGTGACATCACTCTTTGTTTTACTCCTGTTAGTGCAGATTAGCTACTTTGAGGTAAATCCTGGAGAGAACCTTTCTAGGCTTAAACACCCCCAGTCTCTCCAGCCTTTTCCCATCCCTGTCTGGCTGCTTTGTCCTCTCTTTGTGCCCCCTTCACTCCCCCCCCAGCCTGTCTCCATCAGATGCTGTTCCCAGACAAAAATCCCATCAGTTTGCAGCTGTTTGTGGTGCAGGGATGAGCAGGGAGCTCTGTGGGGTGATGCTTCCCTTGGGATGACCCCTCGGGTGGCAGGAGCAGAGCCTGGGCACTGCCAGACCCTTCCCAAACCTTCCCCACCCTCCATCCCTGGGCAGTTCTGTGGTTCCTGCTTCTTGCACCGGGGGGTTTGCTCGTGGATCCATCCCAAAAGTTGGAGTATCCACATCAAGGTGCTGCCCTTGCCTGTCCCTGCTGTGGATCCCCTGCCTTCAGCCCTGACTTCCCTCTGGATTTTCCTTCTCACAGGAATTCCAGGCAGGGCTCAGATCTCCGTGGCCTTTCCCCATGGCCCATCTGAAGGGGAGGGATGGTTTGAGGTTGTCCCCAGAGCTGTGTCCCCCAGGGCTGGTGGCAGCTCAGAGTGGCTGCTGTGGCCCTTTTTCCTGCTGTCCTGGTGCCAGCACTGCTCCCACCCCAGCCAGCAGGAATTCCCTTTATCTCCCTGGCAGCAGATGAAAAGCCCTGGCCACAGGATGTGTTTGTGCACATTCTGGAAGGGAGAGAGCTGAGTTATGCTCTGTAGCCTCCACTCTATTTTATTCCACATTTCTTTTTCCCTTTCCAAGGAGTTAAAACCCTTTCCATCCCCCCTTTCCCTTGGAGATTTCTCCAGCAATAACACCCTGGGATCCTGGCTGTGGTGCTGGGCTTGGGGTGATGCTGAAGGTTCAGCTCCCCAGAGAAAATGCTCCCCAACCTCTGTGACTTGCTCCCCCTCCCAGAGCTGCTGATGCAATAAATGAACACACTCGTGTTTTCCCAGTGGGAATCTGGGTGAGGGCAAAAATATGGAGATATATAAAATATAGGAGAAAATATCTTTAGCGGCCTATGCGTGATTTTCAACTTTTATTTCCCTTTTTGCCTGGCATGGGTGCACAGAGCTGCCTGCTCTGAAGCCATGGACCACTCACTGCAAAGCCCAGAGCCCTGAATATACCAAATATTCCTTAAAAATCTGGCCGTGGATAACCCCTCGTTTCCCCTTTGCACAGAGCTGTATTGGATCTCTGCTTTTCTACCTGCTGTTCAATGCTTTGGATATAAATACAGCTCAGTTTTTCTTGGCTGCTCCAGGCCTGGCTTGGCTTCCTCCCTGCTCTGGGGCTTGTGGCAGGACACGTGCAGAGCACAGCCCAGGCATCATCCTGCTGCTTTTACTCTTGGGCAGGTTGCTCAGGTGGTTTTTTGGGGTTTTCCATTTGGAAAATGGCATTGTTTTAGGGTTTTGTTGATGGCTGTAAGCGTTGGTGGGGATGTCAGTGCTAAAGGTGTGCAGGGACCATTTGGGACCTCGTGTTGAGCAGGGTCACCAAACAGTTTGGGTTGGAGGGGATCTCAAAGCTCGTCCATTCCAACCCCTCCTGCACACTTTCCACTCATCCCAGGCTGCTCCAAGCCCCATCCAGCCTGGTCTTGGGCACTTCCAGGGATCCAGGGGCAGCCACAGCTTCTCTGGGCACCCTGTGCCAGAGCCCCCCACCCTCCCAGGGTGAAATTTCTCTCAGCTGCCAGTGGCTCACTGGTGCCACAGCACAGGCAGCAGCTCTGAGAGCCAGGCTGGGAATTATCCAGCAGAGCCTGACTCGTTCTGAGCCAGGTAAAATCTTCTTTTCCATCTTTTTTTTGTTATCTTCTCATTCCTGGTTAGTTCAGAGGGTCCCTTCCTGCAGTGCTGCTTCCATCCTGCCATCCTTGGGCTTAGGCCAGTGTCCAAGAAGAGCTCATTTATTTCCCTGTTTTACATTTCTCTACACTATAAACCATTGTGTCCTGAGCTGTTTGTGGAGCACAGAGGCGCTTCCTTTTCTCATTGCTCATTTTTAATCAGTGGTTTTTGCTTACTCACCACCAGCAAAGCCACAGAGGAATCATTTCTTTTCCTTTTCTCCTTTATTAAACTCAAAACCCCTGGTGGAGGTACCAAAAACCAACCAGTTGCTTGGAAAAAAAAGCCATGATTTTCCTGCATGGATGCTTTGGAAACAATCAACTGTGCCATGATTGGGCCCAATTAAAATCAAATGGCAGCAGCAAAGTGTGTCTGGTTCCTGGTGCTGGCTGTGAGCAAGGCTGGGCATTGCAGCCTCTGGGTTACTTCACAGGCAAGCTCAGCCTTGCAGCAGCAGAACTGGATATTTTAAATAAAAAGAGCCCTTCCTGCATCCATCCAAGTGCTCTGAGGTGTCCAGGTGCCTTTGGATGGTGGGATTTGGCTCATGGATTGAAGGACTTTGCAAAAAGATTTGCTCTTAATATCAAAGCAGCTGGAGTGGGGTTGTCAGGAGGTGACACAGGGGACAGAAGAGGGTGGCAGGGGCTTTTTGAGCCTGGCAGGTAACTTGGCACCAGAAAAAAGCTTTGCATCAAAGCTTTTGCTGTCTGGCAGTGGCTTCACCTTTGTGTCCAGCAGGTTTTCCACACACCAAGCCTGCAGGCAGAGCTCAGGGTGGGTAATTAAGGTCATTTTTGCTGTACCTAATTGATATCAGGAGACTCTGATCCTGCTTGGCATGGTGGCATTCCCTGGCAGGAACGGGGACATTGCTCTGGCAGTGGATTCACTGCCCCCCTGATGCTTTTTTTAGGGGGTGGGAATTTTGGTGTTTCCACGCTTATCCTGCAGCAATAAATAAATGAAAACTGGACTGGTGGCCCTGCTGGTGCCAAGCAGGGCAGGGCAGAGCTGCAGGGAGGTGCTGCCTGATGCACCAGCTGGGATTTGGAAGCCTGGAAGTTTTTTCCTGCTCCTCCCTGCATGGCAGGGTGATCCTTGGTGGAGGTCCCAGTTTATTCTGCAATTCCTTTGTGCTTCCAACCTGGAGCTTTCACCCCCAGAGCTCCCAATCCCCCCTCCCTGCAGTGCTGCTTGTTTGGGGTCACAGCTGCCATGGAGAGGATGCCTTTGGAGAGGATGTGGCTCTGCTGTGTTTGCTTGCAAAGTTTCCTGTCGGAGTGTCCTTCCTCTTCCTCTGCTCCTTCCACGAGCATCCAGGGGCTCAGCCCGTTTCCTGCTCCCAGCCCTGGGGGACACAGTGCCACGTGGATGTCACCAGTGTCACCAGCAGGAGCTGGGTCTGAAAAAGCAGCTCCAGCATTTCAGCTGGGTGTTTGATTTCATCTGCTCATCTTTGGGTTTAATCTGTAAATTCTTCAGGGGTGATGAATCAGTGTTGGGTTTTCTGGTGTGGAATAAGAGCATTTCCCATCACTTCATTCTCTGGGAAAAAAAAGAGGGAAAAGTGTGTCTATGAATAGCTGCATGAGGAAGGCTGTGCACAATAAAGACATTATGAAAAATATTACACTCATCCATATTGATTTTTGCTTTGTTTGCTGGCTGGTTCCTTTATTACCCTGGCAGAGCCATGAGCAATGTCATCCCTGCTCAGCTAATGAGAAAACATCAGATGCTGCTGTCAGGCTGCCTTGAAAAGCCACTTCCATGGTCATTTTAAAAAGAACAATTTGGAACATCCAGCCTGTGAGGCTGGTCCAGCACTGGGAGATGCTGGGCTGGGAAGGGGCTGCTCTGATTGCTGGCCTGGCTGTGATGAGATGGATGATGTGAAACACAGAATGTGGCACATCCTGGGGGCAGGGCTGGGCTGGGAGCAACCTCCACCGTCCTCCAAAATTGGTGCCTTTTGCAGGATGGCTGAGCCCAGTTGAAGGGGATTAAACCCAATCCTTCCCCAAATTTTGCAGGTGCCCTTTATTCAGTGACCTCTCCTTTTGTGATGCACTTCACCCTCCTGTCCCCCCTCCCCGGTAAGGAAATGTTTGCCAGAGCTTCATTTATTTTAAACTGAGCTTTTCCCAGCAGCCAGGGCTGGAATGAGCCCCGGGGTCTCTGATGGGATGAGACTGGGGCTGTCACACAGAGTGACAGTGCGTGGGGTTTGAATACCATTCATTAATTAGGATTTCCCAGCCCCTTTTCCAGGCTGGAGCAGCAACTCCCTTCATTAGCAAAGAGAGAAATGCTCCCTGCAGCCAGCTCAGTGTGGTCCCACAAACCTTCCTGGCCCCTTGCTGGAGAGCACGTGCTCAGCTGGGACTGGATTTACGGTGCCATCATGTATTATTCATCCCAAATAATACATATTCCAACCCTGCCATTGTGCAGGGCAAGGCAGAGTGATTTGAGGGATATCTCCAACCTATAAATCTTAATATTCAAAGCGTTGACAGATTTTGTGTGTGTGTGTGTGTGTTTCTGTGGGGCACACAAGGAACCCTCCACCTTAGCAGAGAGCAAGGGATGCAGCCAAAATTAAATGTTTTACAAACAGTGTTTCCCTCAGGTGTCCATAAGTGGTTTGTTACAGAAATTCTGCTCTGGTCTAAATATATCTGTTGGGGAAAAAAGTGAGAGCTTGCTGTTTGAGAGCATCTTTTTGGACTTGAGGTCGTGATACTTCCTTTAAATGATGGTTATGGCCAAGGCAGAACCTGTTACTAAATGTAAATTTTGTAATTTGTTAGTGGGATTATTTCTGGTTGGGGAAGAGGAAATAATCTTCCCAAACCCACTAGCATTTAATAAAAAAATTATGTGTAAATATCTATTAGGAAATTTGGGCAGTGGAACTTTTTAAAGGAGGTGTTCATTGATTTATCTTAATCTTACTCTAATAATTGACGTTAAGGGAAAAGCCAGCAGTGCAAATCCACCTCCTTTGCCACGCCAGAAATCTTTGTATCCCTCATAACATCGTATTTACCCCCAGGACTAAATTACATCTTGTGCAGCCCTTTTCTTTAACTCGGTAAATAAGATTTAGCTCCTGTGTGCCATCCACCTGTTTCTATGGAAACCAGATTGGAGCTCCGGGAGCGGATTCGGCACCGGCCGGAGCGAGGGCGGCTCTGGATCCCACCCCAGGTTCGGGGGGGCTCCCAGGGACACCTGCAGGAGCCAAAGGAACGGGGTGCAGCTGCCTGGTGTGAGGCTCAGCTTGTGCACGTGGTGCCAAACTTGTCTGATCCCCTTCAAACCGAGAATAACTTGATTTTTTTTTAATTTTTTTTTTTGCCTGGAATGACGTTCTCGCCCGTTTTGGAGGGGGAGAGGAGGTGCTTTGGGCGCTGCTGTCTGCACACAGGGATGCTCTGTTTATTAATGCAGTTATTTATTAATTGGCACATAGAGAGGTGCAGAGCTGGGGGGGGGCTGGTCCAGGGGGTGATCCCAGATGCTCCAGTGAGCCCTGGGCTGGATCCTGGATGAGATGAGCAAGGAGGAGTGGAGCTTGGCTCAGGGTTCTCTTTCAAGAGCAAAGCAAGCCAAAAAGACTTGCCTTTTTTAGTGAAAAAATGATTAAAGCATAATTAATTTCTTAGACTTGGATAATGAAACATCTTTCTCTGTGGGCCTGAGGGCCCAAATAGGAGCATTTTTAATGTTATTTTTAACAGTGCTATTTTTTCCTGTCTCAGCTCCCATTCTCTTCATACTCAAAGCAGGAAAAGCCAGGCAGTGAGATTGATATTAAAATCTCCAGCCTGTTTTTGCCATGTTTGAGGTCAGATAATACAACAAATCTGGGGTCTGCCCTGGAGACAGGGGTGTGTGGAGAAAACATCAGCTGGTTAAAGCCAGATGGCCTCCCTGGTCATCTCTCTCTGATATCAAAAGCAGTTTTGCCTCATCTTTTTAATGTTCTAATGGAAAACTGGGGTGGGAAGTTGGTGTTGCCTTACTCAGGGCCTGGACATCCCACGGTCTTTCCAAGAATATTCCCTAATCTTTTGGATATTTTCCTCACTGCTTTCCTGGCATTTGCCCCCCTCTCTTTGCTGTGCTGGGATTTGAGATGTGGGAAGCACAAGCCTGGGTGGAAAACAAACCCAATCCCACTTGCACTCCGAGATTTTGATGATAATGAGCATTAATAACATGCCACGGTGAGAAAATTGGAGCAGACCCAAGGTTTTAGCAGGAAGGAGCAGGGGAAGGATTTTTACTGGCAGCTCTTGGGTGCTGAGGAGCATCAGCTCTCCCTTGCTGAGAGCACAGGGACCCCCCTGCTCTGCCTCCCTCTCCCAGGGAAGATGTTCCTTCCTTGCTTGCTGCAGTTCCTGCCCTTGACTGGCTTTTTTTAGATTCTTTTTCTGCAAAATGGTGTAGCTGGAGGCTTCTGCCAAGCCCTTGCATTCCAGTTTGGGGATGGAAGATGTCGTGTTCTTCACCCCATGTGCCAGCCAGCTGTGTCCAGCTGTGTCAGAGGGGTGTGTGGGGCAGGGGAGATGCTGGGCTGGCTGCAGAGCCTCTCTTTTCATCACCCTTCATTTTTTTTGGTATTCCTTCTTCATTTCCATCATCCAAGTGCTTATTCCTCAGCTTCCTGGATGACTCCAAGTCAGAGAATCCCCCCCCCAGCCTGTGACCAGTTCAGATCTTGGTGCATGAATGAACGGGGCAGAAACAAAATCCTGAATCTGGAGGTTTTCCCTTTCTTTCAGCCCCAGACCCTTCTGTAATCTTAATGAAAAAAAAAAAAAACCCAACAAAAAAACAATCTCCATCCCCATCCACCTATCCTTTATTGGAAGTGCTAAACAGCCATCTTCAGCGACTTTTTCTAATAAAAGGATGTCTGTTAAACAGAGCCCCAGAGAGCAGAGCTGCTTTACAGGGAGCTGTTTGAACTGCTTTCCGTGCTGGCTTTTTAATATACTTTAATACAGTTCTGGCCCTTTTTCTGCATAGTTTTTTCCCATCAAAGCTTATCGTTTCCACTCTGTTGTCTGAGTGTCACGCAGCTTTAGAGGGGGTTTGGGGAGGGGAATGGCACATGGAGCAGTGGAGAGCTCCATATTTTACATCCCAAATGCAGATTCACCAGTGACTCATCTGTGTCCGGCTGGGGAAATGCTCTAAAGTTAAAATCCCAGTGACAACGGGCGTGGAGCACCCCAGCTGTTCACTGAACAGGTTGCACTGTGTTATTTCTTTATTTGCAATTGTATTTATTTGAAGATTTTCCTGATGGCACCGTGCAGTGCAGGAGCAGCTCCGGGGACAGATGTGGCTCCAGGCAAAGAAAGGCACAGCACAGATGTGCTGGTAGGAACAGCAGCCAGAGAGGAGAGATGGGCATTTCCACAGGGCTGGGGACAGAACTGGTGGACAGAACTGGGATTAGAACTGGGAATAGAGCTGGGAATAAAACTGGGGACAGAATAGAACTGGGAATAAAACTAGAGACAGAACTGGGAATAGAACTGGGAACAGAACTGGGAGCAGAAATGGGAACAGAACTGGGAGCAGAACTGGGAACAGCACTGGGCTCTCTGGGATCACTGGGAGATGCTGTTGGAAGGACACAGTAGGATGTCAGCCTGCTTTGTGGGATTCATGATGAGCCTGGCTGGGCTTCCTCTCCTAATATTTAATTTAAAATTCTCTCCTAAGCTGTGGGATGTGTTTGGGATGAAACCCAGCAGAGTTTGTGCTGCTCCAAGTGACAGCAACTGGGACCCTTTGCCAGGGTGTGGGGTGATGTGAGAACCCCTGGGTTTGTGCTGTGGCACCTTCATCTCTCCCCCAGAATGGATGCTCAGGTTTCTCAGGAAGGGCAGGAGAAGGTTCTGGTGTGGGATGGAGCAGATCAAAGGCAGGGAAGGGGCCAAGGGCACTTGAGAGCCCTTCTCACACGGGTCCAGAGGAGAGCTGGGACCTGCCCGTGCCCTGGAGCCCATCTGGGAACCTTTGTCAGGGCAAAAGCTGCTGGAAGTGCTGTCAGGAGCAAGAGAGGGGCTGGATGTTTAATTAATTTAAATAATTTATATCATGAAATGATTGGCTTGACAAGGGAGCAGGGAGATTGCTCCCAGCAGCTCTACTGGAGTCACTGGAGGGGAGGTGACAGTGCCATCACCCCCAGCAGGCAGCACACGGTCCCTGAGGGAAATTCCTGGCAGAACATCCCTGGGGATCTGTGGGGAAGCAGCTGCAGGGCCAGGAGGGAGTGAAGACATCACCAAGTGCACATCCAGGGAAACATCTCCAGCTCTGTGAGTGTCTAATTGCCTCAGACGTGTTCCATCCTCTGCTCATCCACCATGGAAGCAGGTTCTGTTGGAGCTGTGACCCCTGGCTGGGGCTGGCATGAGGAGATGAAGAGATCCTGTATTTTACAGGAGCAGAATGCAGTGCACACACAGCACGTGGGCTGGATGAGAAACTGCCCATACTGGGGGCAAATTGGGATAATTCTGCCTCAAACCCAGTCCCACTGGTGCTTTAGGTGTGAAGAACGAGGGTGAGAGGCAGCAAGCTGGGATCATGTTTTTTAGTGGAGGCATTCCAATATAAATAGCTTAGATAAATGGAGGTCTTAATAAAAATAATAAAATTATTTTGGACCAGGGCTCATCAGCTCTTATCCAGAGCTTTACAGGTATCAGCAGCACCCTGCAAACATTTATTGCTGATAATAGTCCACGTCTGCAGCACAATAAAGCACTTTATGAAAAATACATCCCACAGAAGTGGGACCTTTGTTATGCCTTGGTATTCCTGCTAAGCAGCAGGGACATTCCCCTGGGTTTTCCCTGCGTGCTGCAGTGATGACAGTTCTGCCTTTCTCTCTCTCTCTTGACCCCTCAGCTCCCCATCTCTCATATCCTGGGCTCCCTGGGCTGCTGCTGGATCCCAGTGGGATCTGAGGGCACAGCACTGGGCAGCCTGGCCAGGAAAAGGCTCCATGAACAGAGGGAAAGGAGCAAACCATGGGAGGGGATCCTAGCAAGTTCTGGGGTGGCAAATTCACTGGAGCTGTGCTGACTGGACACTGTGGAGGGGCTTTTGGGAGACCATTTGCTTTCCCCTGTCCAGAGGCACCACCAGGATGCTGCTGCTGGGAGAGGGAACTTGGCTGTGGTGTGACTTTCAGGGTGCCTGTGATCACCCCAAGGAGAGCCCAGGTCCCTGTTCTCTCTATAGCTCAGCACACATCACACCTGGGCTGGGTTTTCCTTAGGGGGTGTGGCTGGAAATGGAGTTGGACGAGTAGTGGGAACACGGAATTCCGAGCTGGAGCAGCTGCTTTGGTGTGTTTGCACCCGGTTTGGTGCTTTGCTTTTGGGTGCTTGCACCCAATTCCCCAAATCCAGCTCCTCACTGACCAGTCCCACCCCTCTAAATTCCCATTTCCAGCCAGCAAGGAGGGAGGGAGTTTGCTCAGCCCAACGTTCTCTTCTGTAATTCCCGCATAAATATCCATACATTGTCAAACCATCTCCCTTTTCCTTTTCTTCCTCCCTTTTAACCCCTCAAACACGTGATTTTTATTTCTCCAGCTGTAAAGCCGGGCGTGTGAACGTTAAATTGTTAAAGAAGTCAAACATAATTATTCAAGGACCCGGCGTGATGCGATTCAGGATCTGAGACGCACAAAGCAAACGCTTTTTGTGGGGATTGCTCTCCTCGGGGGGACGTCATTTTGACAAAAATCTATTTCCCCTCTTTCCCAGCCTGTCTCGCTGCTTTGGTGGAAGTCTCATCCGAGCAGAGAGTTGATTTTGATGGGGAATTATTCAAAACCTTTCAGAGCCATCCCTGCGGACCGGCTCGCTCCGCGGGCTGATGAGATGATGCCGGTGAGGAGCTGAGGGCCTGGTGTGAAATAAAAAGATTTTTTCCTCTTGAAAAGCTTGGGCTGAGCTGGTTATCTCTTGGTAATGCCATCAAATGCTCTTTTCTGCAGTCCAAGCACATCGTCTCTACATCTGGCCAAAATATGGCGTGGAAAAAGAAAAGATGTTTTGAACAAAAAAACAGCCTTAATAGCAGATGGGGAAAAAAGTCATTAAAACTCAATTATCAGGGACTTGTTTGGGCTTTTTTAAAATCCAAAATTGGAAAACATTGTGTTTGTCTGTGGACATACAGGAAACAGTCATTGCCTTTTTTCAGTGGACAAAACCAAAATGCTCCTCAGTATTGATCAGAACAGAAAGCCCTTTCTGTTTTCTCTGTCCCACTTCTCAATTTTGAGTTTTACACCAGCTGAGCTTTTCCTCTGGGAATTCCAGACGTTGCTGCCATTAAGCACCCAAGGTTATTTGCAGTGTGGATTTCCGTGCTCCACATGAGGCACCTGAACAGGGGCTCACCCTGACCTGGGATTTTTTGGGATTTTTGAGCTTTGTAAACCGCCCTGTGCAGTGGTAACTCAGTGCTGCTGGTTGTGAAGTCAGTCAGACTTTAATGTGCTTTTCCTGGCAGTTAAAAAATGCCAAGAGTGCCAGCTAAGAACAAATCCCAGCTTCCTGTTCCCTTCCCACAAGTAAATACTTGTCAGGCATTTCCAGGAGCTCCATTAAACCAGTTTTACCTGTTTGATGGCAAAATCTCTTTGTTCTGGACAGGAGCTCCAGGGAGGAGTTTTCCCTGACCCTCTGGGGCTGCCCTGCTCTGTTATTTCTCTGACCTCATCCTCACATTTGCATGGAGTGGCCTTTGGGATGCACTTTTGGGTGTTGACATTTATTGGTAACTCTGCCCAGCAATTCCTGTCCCTTTTTTACCGTTTTTCCCTTTGTGGCTGCTGGGACCCTCATTCCCTCCTGCACAGGGCATTGTCAAGGACTCTCATCCATCTCGATGACCTTTATCAACACCGTGTGTTCAAACCCGGGCCCTCAGAGCCATCAGGGGGCCGTGGTGATGGGAGCCTGTATGAACACAGGGATAAATCCCATTTTTTCCCTCCTCCTACAACCCCAGGCTGACCACAGTGCACGGCCCCAGCTGCTCTTTGTCTCTAAAGTCTGATTAAAGGGCTGGGAGGAGGAGCACGTGGTGGTTGAAAGCCACATTTCCCTTTCTCTGTGTGATGATGTGTGGGGTTTATTTTTGGGATTTTCCCTCCTGTACCAAGGCTGGCTCTTCCCAGCCCGCTCGTTTTGAGCGTCGAGTGTCGAAATCCCTCAAAGCCTCTGCTCGCTGCGTGTTCCACACTTGCTCAATCTGTTCCTATTAATTTTTAAAGGCGTTTTTAGCGGCTGATAAACAGCTGGTGACACTTTGGGAGCTCGCTGTGACGCTGCACACGGAGCTGGGGGGTGTGGGCACAGCTCTGGGGGTCTGGGGATGGTGTTCCCTTGGGATGCCAGACACCCTCCCTGTGCTGCTTCCCTCCCCTCCCCAGTGAGGACGGGGCTCTCCAGCTGCCACTTTGCTTTCCCTGCTGCTTCCAACCATCCTGGCTCGCTGCAGGTCCTGAGCAGAGCTGAGCTCACAGTGGAGGATCCAGCTGGGGAATCTGCCTGAGCATCCCTGACGAAGCTATTTACATTCCTTAAATCACTGAGTGAAAACATCGTGCCCCACTCCTCCTTTTCTTGGAGACAGACAAGATCTAATCTATGATATTTTTTTCCTTTTCTTTTTTTTTTTTTTTATAGCTGTATGGATTTGTTAGGCCTGAAGGGACTCTTAGATCATCTTGTCTCACCCTCTGTGCAGTAATGACCATGGAAATCCATCCAGCTTCCCCTTCCACCCTGCCATTTGTGAGCTGTGACACCCTGTCAGGGGAGCCAATATTTGGGATGTTTTTTCAGTGCAGTTCTTTTCTGGGCTCCTTTGCAGTGTGCTGGGAGCAGAGCACGTTTCAGTCACCCCTGGAGCAGTCAATGTGCTGTGTGCAGAGGCAGAGCAGCGACTAAATTTAACATCCTCAGTCAAATCAAAGCTCTTTGTGGGTATATTTATCCTCTGTTACAGGATGAGAGGAAGGGAGGTGGTTTCTCAGCATCTCTGGAAATGCCTTGTGGGCTGCTGCTCCGTCTGCCCCAGGCTCCTGCCTTCCTGCAGGTGGAAATGCATTAATTGATGGCATAGGATTAATGAACAGCATTAATGTGGCAGTGTCAGAGGTCTCTGTGCAATGTGCCATTCTCTTTGGAAAGCCCAGAGCAGGAATTTACCTGCCCAGGGGTAGGAGACTGCTCCAGACAGCAGAGTTTTGTCTGGAAACCTCTTGATGCTTCCAGCTAATCATAGATTTGGGAAATTCAGGGCTTGCTATTTTGAGAACTGAATCAGAGAGGAAGCTAGACTTGCTTCTGTGCTCAGGATATGATTGATAGAGAACCCTTTTTTTTTTTTTTTTATTTCTGAAATAACATTTCTTTCTGGAAGGTATTTCACCAGCAAAGCAGAATCTGTAATAAAATAAAACCCAACCCTTTCATCTCCTTCAGGGAGGGCAGGGAAGAGGAGGAGCAGCATCCCTGCTGCACACGGGTGTCTTGGCTCTGCTGCTGCACTGCACAGTCTGGAGAGGCTTCATTTGTGACAAACATGGAATAATTGCAAAGGGAAAAGCTCGTGGTAGAGCTGTCCTTTCCCAGGTTCTCTTCCTTTTGAAACAGTTCTTGGAAAACTGGGCAGGAATTGTGCAGTGAGGAAGAACAAAACACACAAATCAGCAGCTCTGATATTCAACACTGGCCCCTGATTGTGGCACTGCTTGCAGAATAAGGATTTAATCATTTATATGTTTGTTTTTTTTCCCAAAAAAAATGATGTAAACTCAGAGAAAAAAGTGATCTGACCTTGCCTCAGGAGCTGGGGATTTCTCCTCTCTGCTCTGACCTGCTCCTCCCTACCCTCAGTCTTCTGAACATCCTGGTTTAGCTCCTGCTGGCTGCCTGTTTTTCTAGGAGTTGGGACTTTAACACAGTTGTGTTCCAGGGAACCCAGAGGTGACACTTTTGAGGCTGACAGGAAGTGACTGAGGTGTCCAAGTGGGTAACACTGATGGAAAGGTCGGGCCAGCAGCACAATCCTGGCACATCCCTCTGGTTTAGATGCTCAAGACAGGGAAGATGAGTGGATAGAAACAGTCTGGTGAAAATATATGAGGAATTTCTGCTTACTACAGCTAAAGGTTCAACCAGAGCATTCTACAGCTTTGGATGGGGTTTTTTTCTGTGTCAAGAGCAGTGAATTCCTGTGATGATTCTCAATAACCTGGATAAATTGGGCATTTGTTTGTGATGTGAAATCTTGTGGACAGGAGGAGGGAGCAGTGGGAATATTCTCCTGCCTGCCTCCATGAGTGGCAGCCTGCATCGCTCCTTCTTTCCTTAGAGAAACTCTGGAAGGGACAATAATAGCAGCTAAATTGGCAATATTGGAGGGCTGAAGTTCATGCCAGTTATTTTCCAGACTTGCTGGATGCTTGCAGACATTCACAGAGTGGTGCAGGAGATGGGTAAATGATTCCCTGATTGATTACATGTCTGAATGTGGCTTTGTGGGATTTGGGAGCCTCTTCCAGCTCAGGGGGAAGGGCTGAGAGCTTGAGTCATAATCTGAACTAAAGTTTCCTGGGTTTAGAAAGGAGAAGTTCGTTTCCTTGTGCCCCACACCTGAACTGTTGCAGGATGCTCGAGGTGATCTTATCAAAGGTTTTTACTCATGAAACCAGGACCTTGTACTTGCAAACAAAGCAGGGTGAAGCTGGAGCTCAGTCTCAGTTTCAGGAGCAGTTTTGAGTGTCCCTGGTGATGTGATGGGCTTTGGTCATGTGTCCAAGTGTCCCCAGTGCCTGAAAAAATGGATATTTGACAGGCATGTTAGTGCTGATCTGGGGCAAGGAGGCAGCTCAGACCTGGCTGGCTTTGAGGGAATTTTGTTTGCAATATTAAATAATAATAAACCCCACAAGTTTACAAGGTGCTTCTCCTTCCTGGAGTCCGGGAAAGGATTAGGGTTAAGGAAATGAACTTCATCCTGCTTTTCTGTGCTTCTCTTCCTACTGCTCTTCTTCCTGAGTGTTCCTGCTCAATGTCCCTCTGTGTTTCGAGGTGCTTGGGAAGGGGCTGCAGGCAGAGGAGAGCTCCAGCCCTGTCCTGGTTGTGTTCCCAGAGCTCACGGGCACATCGAGTCCTTTTGCACCTTCCTTCTCTTCTGAGCCTTTTTCCTTCCTTTTTTTTTTTTTTTTAACAAAAACTTGAAGCTGTGAAAGTGAAGATGTTTCAGGCAGGTGCAGGGAGCTTGGAGCAGCCCCTCCATCTGTGGAGCCAAGTGAGATTCCTGCTACAAGCCCTGGCTCCGTGTAGCTGCAGGGAAAGAAACTTCAGTGGGAAAGGTCTCCCATCCCTGCAAACACTGCAGTTCCAGGTTTTGAGCGAATCAAAGCAGCAAATCCCAGGCAAATTCTAAAAGCTGCCTCTTACAGTGCACTTGAAAAACTCCTGTTTGCTTCCTGCCTCTTTTGTGTACGTTGGAATTACAGGAATTTCTTTGAGCTTAAACGAGTTTTTCTCCTGATTTGTAAAACACAGCTGGTCTCAAAGGGCTTGTGATGGTTAAGCTGCTGCTGCAGGAGGGCTTTAGGAGGGACTTGGCTTCCCTGAGGCTCCCTGGGGCAGAGCTGATGCTTTGCAGGTAGGATGGGGGGAGTTAAGTAGAGCTCTGAATCCAGGGCTCAAAGCCTGAGGAATCAATGGAAAAGCTTCCTCTGCCTTCAGGGCTTGGCCCACAGCAGGCTCTGAAGTGTTGAGCTGCAGGTGCCTCCCTTGAAGTGGGATATTCCCATTCAGAGGGATGCTGAATCCTAAACCAGAGCCCTGGGTGTGGCAGGGAGGGACAAACCTGTCCTTGTCCTGTCCATCTGTCCCCTGCTCCTGGCCTGGGCATCTCCCATCAGTGCTGCTGCTCTGGGCCTGGAAAGGATTTAAACTGACCTGCCAGGAATTGTGGACTGTGCAAAAATGAAAAAAAAAAAAGCAAAAAAAGCAAAAAAAGCTTTTAAACACTTTCCTTCGTGTTGTTTTTATACACGGCTGCATTTTTATTTTTTTTTTCCTTCAGCACCTGGAATAATGATGAAGGAAATCAGGCAAGGAGAATTTTAAGCTCTCTCTCTCTCTTTCCCCAATAGGTAAATTACTCTTTGTGCAAGTGGATTGGTTTCATATGGGTGCTTCCAATTTCTCCTGCACATGCAAAATGTTCCCAAACCTCTTTTTCTTTTTTTTTTTTTTTTTTGGTGCTCCATATGTTTTGCTGTGACCTCCCAGCTCCCTTTTGGAACCAAACGGAAATGGGAACCCAAAGGTATGTGAAAATCTGTAATATTTTCTGCTTACATCCCAGGCCTTGATCGAAAGGGATTAAATTAATACAGATTGAAGCCAGTTTCTTGGAAGCAGCTTTGGATATCCATGTTTTGCATCTGACTAGCTGTTTTTTCCATCTGGTTCAACAAATCCAATCAATACTGGGGGAGGGAGGGGGTGGTGGTGTTTTTGCAGGAGAATCTCTCCTTGTGCAAGGAGCCCTTGGCTGGAATTCACTTGGAATACCTCAAGGTAGAGCTGATGAAAGGGCTGGGATGGGGTGTGCTGGCTGAGGTGGCAGCTTTAATCTTTAAATTTTTAATTTTTTTTTTAATTTAGAGTCTGGTCATGGTGTGATAAAGCCACAGAATGGTTTGGAAGGGACATTAAAACCCATCTTGTCCCATCCCCTGCCATGAGCAGGGACACCTTCCACTAGTCCAGGTTGCCCCAAGCCTCCTTCAGCAATTCCAGCTTTTTTGGGTGACCTGTGCCAGTGCAGTGCAGAATTTGTGAGCAGAGCCATGCTCCTGTCTCACCTTCTGCCACCAGGAATTGATGTGAGCTGCTCCTTTTCCATGCTCTGCCTGAGCAGTTTTTTTACTTAGGGTGCAAATAATCCCTAAGGAATGGCTGCCCCTCTGGCAGGGGATTTTCCCTGGAGAAGTTTGTTAGGGTGGCACAAATGAGGGTTTTGCTGAAGTGCCTGACTTTAGGAACCCTGAGTTTTGGGCTGGGGTCAGAGAAGGACCTGGAGCCCTTTAGCACGAGGAGGGGATGAGGTTGTGGAGCAGCTGCCCCACAATTTGGGGAGTAAACATAATTAAATCTGACTGAATTCAAATGTTCAGCAGGAGCAGCTGATTTCTGGACGAAGTTTAGCCTGTCCTGGTGTTCCCTATGGCGTAGGACAAATTTTGGAGCCGTTTTTGGGGTTGTCTGTCCTTTTGCATCAGTGCTCTGGGGTCAGGAGTTGTCTGCAGGACCCTTTTCCCTGAATATTCGTGGTTGTTACATCCATGGAAAGCACAGATGTGATAATTACAACCACCCTGCTCAGCATGGGGTGAGCTCTGAGCCTTTTCTGGGCTCTCCAAAGCCTGCAGAGCTCCATCCAGAGCATCATGGCCAGGGTTTGGACCACCTGGAAGCACAGAGGCACAAGGAATTCTGCTCTGAGCAGCTGGAATGATCCTGCTGGTGTTCACACCTGGGCACGAGGGGTCTTTGTGGCAGCTCAGGGCTTTGCACACTGCCTGTGTAAACCTGTTGTCTTGGCTTCGTTTAGGTTTGCCAATTTTAATAGACTTAATTTTTGTTGTGAGATAGGATTAGGAGCAAAAACAAGGCAGGCTTGAAACTTAAGAGGGTATGAAGAAAAGCTTTATTAACAACACAGAGAAAATAAGAAATTTAAGATAAGATTTTCAGTTTCCCAAGAGGGGAAGGAAGAGCAGCTCTTTTGGGATTTTGCTTTTTATGACCAGCAGCAGCTCGGGGAAATCTGTAAATCGTGAAACTCTTTTCATTTTCACAGCCTTCTCAGAGCTGTGTTTGTGGGCTGTGTTAAAATCACGGGGTATTACTTTTTAGGGTAAGCTGTTCAAAAGTTTCCCAGGCTGTCAATTACTTCATCAGCCTCCAATTGGTCTTATTAATTTACAAAGGAAGTTCTCATAAAATAAAAACTTCTGAGTGTGTCTTCCTTCCAGATCGCCTTCAATGCAAAACCAGTGCACCTATTTACCAGCATTTGAAGGTAATTAGCGGTTTTAGGGATTTTTTTTTTGCCTTTTTCCCTCCTTTCCTGCCCCTCTTTCCGGGCCAGGTGCCCAGCACAGCTTGGTGGTTTTCATCAGGGGCTCAGCGAGGTTGGAGCCATCAGCACCCACGTCCTGGCACGTGTTCCACACCTTCCCACGCTCCAATCCCTCCTCTGCTGCTGGGCATCCTGCCAGCTTCATTAGGGAACAGCTAATTAGGGCCAGGGGGAAGGGGCTGGACAGAGCAGAGGGTTGGGGAGGGGAGCGAGAAGTTGTGGTGCTGATGGAGCCACCCCAGGTGTGCTCACCTGAGCCAAGCTCCTGCTGGAACCACTTTGTGGTTTTCCCCCCCCTCTGTAATTTGCAGGAAAAATCCCAGTTCCCCACCCTCATTACCCTCCTTTCCCGAAGGACAAGCTCCTTTTGTAACCAGCACAAAGCCATGCAAACGAGCCCTCTCCAGTTACACGCTGGATTTTTTTTAAATTTTTTTTTCTCCTTAAGTGGCAATTTTGTAATATTTTTAATCTGGAGGGAAGCAGCCAGCCCTCAGCTCAGATTTGCAGTGTTCAGGCCTTTCTGGGAATCCTCCTTGTCTCTGGGAATCCACTGGGAGGGTGCTGAAATCCCAGCTGCAATAAAAGTGAAACTCTTATTAGTTTCTTCTCCCTGCTGGCTCCCTCTGCCTAAATATATTTCATTATTGCACTGAACAAAGGCAAAAATCATCTGATTTGTGCTTCACAGGTCAGCAAATCCCAGCCTATGCTGGGGTGCTCTGGGGTTGTGTGAAAAGTGAGGGATCAATGTGCTGGCCAAAGCTGGGGAGGTGACACAGCACTCCTGGGCAGTGGTGGCACCTTGGAGTGACACGGGGAAATATTTCCAGAGGGAGAGAAATACAAGGACAGCTCTCCAAAAGGCCTTGGGAGTCACATTTGGTGGAAATGTGTGAGTAAAATTTAAAACCTCAAGATCAACATGTGCTAAACATTGCATCCTTCACCTTCAGAGACCTGGGGTTCTGTGCAGGAATTCTTCTGGACAGGAGAATTCCTCTGTTCAAATCAGTCTGGGCTGGATCTCCTGGGCTCTGTCCTGAAGGGATCTCTGACAAGACCAAGCTGCTTTCTCCTTTTTTTTCATGGAAAGAAAGAATTTCAGGACAGCCCAGGTGACTTGAGCAGAGCCATGCTCCTGTCTCACCTTCTGCCACCAGGAATTGATGTGAGCTGCTCCTTTTCCATGCTCTGCCTGAGCAGTTTTTTTACTTAGGGTGCAAATAATCCCTAAGGAATGGCTGTCCCTCTGGCAGGGGATTTTCCCTGGAGAAGTTTGTTAGGGTGGCACAAATGAGGGTTTTGCTGAAGTGCCTGACTTTAGGAACCCTGGGTTGTGGGCTGGTTCTTTCATGGAGTGCCATGGAGGATGAATCCCTCACCCCTCTGATCCCTGGTTTCAGTCCCATGTGTGGCTGTCCACCAATGCTGGAATAGTTTTGTTTATTGAATTAATTGAATTAATTGAATGAATGCTGTTTTGTGTTGTGCAGAAATGTGAGATGGGCTGGGGTCACCTTAAACCCCAGCGTGGTGGCACAGCCCAAAACTCATTCCCAAATCAGCCTTCAGGGGTGCTGCCAAAGCTTGAACCAGAAATGGGTTTTGGATATCAAGGCTTTTGATTTTCCTCCCTCTCTTCCCTTTCTGTCATTGGCAAGTTCTGGGCAAATTGATGGGGCCAAGCTGAGCAGGGAAAGTGGAAGATGTGGGAAGGGAGGAGGAAGAGGAGGAGGAGGAAGAGGAGGACCTGGCCACTCACCCCTGCACCTCTAGCTGAGTACTTGGGGCTTTTTTCCTGTTCAGGAGCAGATCCTGGGGACCCTCTTGTCACCTCCTCATCGTGCCACCCATTCTTACCCAGGAACTTTGCCACAGCACCAGCTGTACCTTGCTCAGTCCCATACAGATGTAATTTCCCTGTCTCTGCTGTTTAATTCTCCTCTCTGGCAGAGATGTTTGCATCCCTCCAAAACCTCTTGTGGGATGGGCTTGTCCTTGCCCCAGAGCAGGAGATGCCTGTCCCCGGGCAAGAGGGGAGGATGTGGTGGCTCCCAGGCCGCTGGGTTGGGCTCACAGCAGGCACAGCCCATCGTGAATCCCCAGCATTTACAGCACAGCAATTGTTTTATGGCACCCAGAGTCTTCTCCAGGCCATGCCCTGGCCTTGGTTTTGTTGTCTGCACATGCCCTGAGCTCAGGGTGTCTGTGCCAGGCTGCTGAGCTTGCCCCAGACTCATGGCTTTGCTGGGTGTGTCACCCGCTGGAACCCTGAATTCGTGGCTCAAACACTCACCCAGTGCCCTGAACACTTCCAGCACCCATGGGTGCTGCTGAGCTCTCCCCAGGGGATGAGCTCACCACTATTCCAGGGCCATCACATCAATCTGTGAGCCCTGTCCTGTCCAGCTGGAGGCTCTTTCCCAGCTCATCTCTCTTGGCTTTGGTGTTGGCTCGCTTGAGAAGCTGCTGGATTTCCCCCCCTGAGGCTTTTAAAGTCCCATCAAAGCCAGCTCCTCGCTCCAGTCACCACTATCACATAGAGATAATAAAAGTACTCAAAGAGGCAGCAGCTCAGCAGCCGTGGCAGAGCAGAGAGCCCATTAAGGAGCAGAATAACTCTTTATTGCTGTTGTATTAGAGGAAGTCGGCAGCATAAAGCAGGCACTGGAGTTTCAGGGCATTAATTCCCGTGTTTGGGAGCTGTGGGAGGCTCAGGGAGTGGGGCTGTGCCTGGTTTGTGGCTCTCCTCTTGGGCTGCTTTGCCTCTTCTCTTCTTGCCTTTGGATTTTCTCTGTGTCCTGGGAAAGTGAAGGACCTGCCCTGCCCTGCCCCTGGCCAGGGGTGTTTGCTGTGGGGTGGGGACAGAGCAGCACAGACACCTCTGGACACACAGACATCAGGGTTTGGGGACCCCAAAGATGTGTGACAGTGTTCCCTTCCTTCCTCAGCTGTTCTGTGATGGGAAAAGACAAATTGGTGTCTTAAATATGGGAGGTGGGGTGTGTGCATCTGGGTAACTTATGATGGTGTGACAGAGTGCAGAGATTTTCTAGCAGTAGCCGTAAATCCACACGAATTGTTCTTTTGTCCTCCTTGTAAGGGAGCAGTGCTGGTTTTGCAGTGACTGCTCACTCTTGAAAGGCTTCATGATTTCAGACCTGATGCCAGCCCCAAAGAGCCCAAAATAAACCTCTTAAAATCCTACACGGGTCCTGTTCCCACTGGAAATCAGCAGTGATTTAATATTTGTGTCCCTAGCACCTAATGTGGCCAAATCAATTTTTAATGTAAAACAGTGATGGTTTAATAACATTGTTTTAAAAAGCTCATTTCAAACACATGGTGTGGCTTTAAAGCAGCACTTTACAGCTGTGGGGCTGGGGAAGAAGAGGAGGAGCTGCCAGAGCTCTGGGACCAGCAATAAAGCAAATGCAAGTGGCAGTGGAGGATCCCTGGAATTTGTTGGAGGAGGGAAGAGATTTTACCATGCCCAGACTTGCCCATCTCTTGCACGGCCCTTGCAGTGAAACACAGGGACAGAAGCCCTGGACACACAGGAAAACTTCCCTGGCTTTGATTTGAAATCCTTATCAAATATATATCAGCCCAAATCCAGAGCTGGATGGCAGCAACCACCACACCTGGCATGAGTGGGAATGGGAGGAGAAGCTGTGACATCCCTGGGCAGGTGAAGGAAATCATCCAGGCAGGCTCTGGAAAGGCTCAAAGCAATTGTCCAAACCAGTTATTATTGACCAGCCTCATCCTCAGCTGGCAGCTGGGTGGATGTGGCCCAGCTTGAGAGGATGGGTGGAGGAAAATCCATCTGGTTGGATCCTTCCATGGGGCTGTGCCCACCCTTGGCACATCCCAGGAAAACATCACACAGTGGCTGATTTCCTCCTGCCCAAACTGGGCTCTCTCTTGTATCAGGAGATGGTGATTTAAGGAATTCTTTGTGCTGGTGTTTGTTGGGTTTTGCATCACTTATTAGTGGTTTGTTGTCTGTTTTTTCTTAGAGCTAGGATTAAGAGAAACACGATTGAGGTAATTTTCGTGTTAGGGCTTGGATGTTTATTGTATTTTATCAGAAATTACAGAAAATATGACAGCACTTTTAGCTCTTTGCTAGAAGTAGGAAAAATGGCTCCAGCTGAGCCTGCTTCAAGGCTTTTTAAAGCTAAAGAAACCAATAGAAGTTTAACACTTATATTATTTGTCCTTTTGACTTAATAATAGATTCTCAACGACTCTTTGAGTGACTTTTGACTGACCAACTAAAGACTACTACCTGAGTTTTGTGAAGAAGAAGAAGAAGAAGAAGATGAACAAAGAAAAAGATACTACCCAAAATATTCCATTTTGTTTCATAACTACCACTACACATAAAACCCTCAAATTGAAAATACACACATCTAACCCTCTACACATTTGTGATTTCTAACTCACTATTCATATTTACAAGCTTTCTCCAAGATTTCAGCTCCAGAGCAGTGTTTTCTAGGGGGTCTGTGCCTGGAAGCACAGAAAGCTCAAAAAACTCCAGATTTTTGAGATCCAACATTCCCCAGTAAATTCCCAGGATGCTGAAGCAGCAGCAGCAGTCCTGGCTTGGGGGTCTTGCAGGTTCATACCCCAGGCAAAAGCACAAATGACTGATCCAGGACAAGCAGGTGTGGTTTGTGTTCCCCTCACGCTCTGGGCTGCTCTGGTTTGGCAGCCAAGGTCCAAACCATGGCACAGGGAAATGCAAACACAGAGATGGGAGGCTGGAAGCTGCTGCTGAGACCTTGGTTTACAAATTGCAGGTGGTGCCCAGCCCAGGGGGGTGTGCAGGTACCTGGAAGGTGCTGGGAAGTGCCCAGGTGTGCAGGGAGAAGAGCAAACAGGAGCTGAGCAGTGGCAGAAAACACAGGATTGTGCAGCTGGAATAAATCCTCCTTGCTCTGAGGATTGCTTTGGCCTGTGCTGGGACTGTTCCCATCAGTGTTGTGCTTGTGGGGTGCCATTATCCAGCTGGGGAATGGGATCTCTGCCTTCCTCCCCAGCCAAGTGTTCCCCAGCCCAGCTGGTTTGTTTTTTCAAACCTGAGAGAGTTTATTTGAGAAGTTTTTGTTTTGGTTTTTTTTTTCTGGTTGCTCAGAGATACCATCAGTTCGTCTCTGATTTTGGGGTCAAGTTTCTGCCTGAGGCTGGGGATGTTTGGCCTGAGGGTTTGTTTTGTTCTTTATGAATTTAGGGGCAAAGCAGAAAATGACTCCCTGTAATTCCAGGCTGTGAAGCCTCCTCTCCCTGGCAGGGGTGGCACAGAGAGGTCTCTGCCCAGACTTATCAGTGTTGGGCAGAGCTCCTGATTTGCTTAGAAGCAAAATCTGTTTGTTCTGGAAATGCTCAGTGCTGGCTGTGAGCCCTCAGCTCATTCCCACTCCCAGGGTCACTCCTGGAGTGCCCAGGGCTGGAAAGTTCCTCCTATGCAAAGTGTTCTCTAGCCCAGCTGGGTCAGTTTGTTTTTTCAAATAAATAAAAGTTTGTTTTAGAGTTTTCTAGATGCTCAGAGATACCATCAGCCATAAACAATGCCATAGGAAATAAAAGAGCAGTGAACATGATAATTTATTTTCTATTAGGCTATGGTTTATTTTAAAATCTGTAATTCCTAAAAGAAAGTGTTGAAAGTAAGGAAGAGAAGTGGTGAATTTTTATTGAAAGTGGTGTGGTTTATTCTTTTCAAAAAATCCCATTTCTTTACTCACTTATTTTTTTTCCAAAGCGACCAGTCAGTGCGAGGAACCCACTTTGAACCTTGTTTAGTTTATTTTATTTTAATTTTCTTTCTTTTTCCCATGAAGTGCAGAACTTGATTCTTTTTTAAACCCCATGCAGGGCCCTCGTGCCTCATTTTGTGGTGCTGTTGTTTTGCAGCAATGATCTCTCTGGTCACTAAATGATCAGCTGGGTGGGTGGATTTAACTCATGCCCATAAATACAAGAATTATTGTATTCACACACTGGAATTTGAGGAATGTGAAGGGCATCCCTCACTTGTCATGGCAAAACCATCAGAAATTTCCCCACTAACCCTTTGCAGGTCACTGGTAGAGGAAAGTGTGCATCCACCTGCATTTGGTACCTTTATACTCCTATTTATATTCCTGCCATCTTATTGTCAGTGGGATGTTATATATAGCTTTTATGGTAATTTTGTGTGCTGAATGCAGTTTCCAGGGAGGAAACTGCAATGAGAAATGGGTGAAGAAGTAATAATAATAGCAATAATCTGCATAAGCCCCCATTGTTAAAACCCACAGCCCTACATCTCCTGGAAGAAAAATGCACAGATAAGAGAAGAGTTTTCCAAACAACGTCTTCAAATGACTTGGAGGGTGACTTTTGGCAAGGGATGGAGTGGCAGGACAAGGGAAAAATGGCTTTAAACTGGCAGAGATTGGGGTTAGATGGATTTTGGGGAGGAATTCTTGGCTGTGAGGGTGGTGAGGCTCTGGCACAGGGTACCCAGAGAAGCTGTGGCTGCCCCATCCCTGAAGGGTTCAGGGGCAGGTTGGAATATCTGGTTTTGTTGTTTTGGTCTGTCCTGGTATTCCAGAAGCAGGGAAAAGCCTCAGCTGGGATCAGGGACCCTCGTGCTGCCCTGTGGGTGTGGAACAGGTCCTGACCAAACACCAGAGCCAGAAGTCAAGTCTGGTTTGCCTGCAAATAATAATCTGTTTTACAGGGCAAAATGAGACACAGTTTAGCAAACACTTAAGGGCTGACTTACTTCTAAGAATGTTGTTTAATCATGTTGAAATTGAGAGGATTACTTCTCCTTGAATGCATGCTTAAGCACTTCCCTGGCTGGGGGCTGGGATCTGTGAGGAGCTGGCCTTGCACTTGTTTTGTCTTGCTCTTAGCAGGAGTTGTTGTTTGGAAAAATATTCCCTGATATTGGGACAGTCACTGTTGGGCCTTGTGGAGATGCTTCAAGGAGGTTTTTTTGTGCCTGAGCCCTCACACTGGGTGGCTTGGCTTTCTCACCTGAGCGTGGATTTGGGATCCTCATTGGGCTGTGCTGGCTCCTCACTTCTTTATCTGAGTGTGGATTTGGGATCTTTGCTGGTCTGTGCTGGCTCCTCACTTCTTTATCTGAGTGTGGATTTGGGATCTTTGCTGATCTGGGCTGTGCTGCTCCTCACTTTCTCCCCTGAGTGTGGATTTGGGATCTGTGCTGCTCCTCACGTTTTTACCTGAGTGTGGATTTGGGATCCTCACTGTGCTTTGCTGGCTCCTCACTGGAACCAGTGGCCAGGCTTTGATGTGCCAGGATGTGCAGAGCTTGGGGCTGTTCAAAGAACAAAGGGAAGTTTGTTGGTGAGGAGAACAGGGAGCTTTTCTCTTAAATTTCCCTGGAAGTCAAACCCCGCGGTGGAACTGTCTGATTCATAAACTGGATTTTTACTTCAGAAGGCTAAAAATAGAGCAGGGAAGAGACTCATTCAGTCAGTCTAGGACTTCCCTGGCACTATTTTAAGCCCCCTGGAGCAGGGCTGGGGGTGCCAGTGGAGTCTCCAGTCTCTGTGCCCTGTCTGGGTTTGATGTTCCAGGTACCACTCGTGGTGTTCTGTGCCATGATGAGCCCTGGAGCCTTTCGGGGATGTTCTGTTCCCTGTTTTCCATGTGCAAATCACCTGTTAAACACCAGACTGTGGCAGATTTTTGCTTTAGCTCCACGTGTGAGGCACCAGTTCCACAGGCCAGGCTGGAGTTCATGGCAGATGAAAAATGGGAGGGGATGAAGGCTGCAAAAGTGTGGAGGAAAAGGAGGGGGTGAGACGAGGCTCTCATGGATGTCCTGGGATAAAAGTGTGGGAGGCAGAGAGGCTCTGAGTTCATCCCAGAGCAAATCCAGGGATGTGGTCCCTGGGTGGGTGGTGTGGAGGTGGCTCAGGGGAGCATCCCAAAGTAAAATTCCCAAATAAAGGAACCTGAGGGGTCCCTGTGGCTGGGTTGGGTGAAGGGCAGCTCCAGGGGCAGCAGCAGCCCCCAGGGGGTTGGGTTTGCCCACTCAAGAAGCCCTTTATCCATATCCCATCCCAGCAGGTTGGAAACCAGTCCAAAAATAACAAGTTTGTTTTTATCACTCCAGCTCTGAAATGGTGAATGTGAACAGGAATAAAACACACACTTTAAATCTACAAGGGACTCAAACCCATTCTTTGTTTCCTCATCATTGAAAATTCCCCATAGCAATTAAAACTTCCATCAAAAATGGGAGTTTTTCTGAAAATCCTGGTGGTTTTATTGCTTCTGATTGCAGTGCTGATGAGAATATTTTGGTGTTGACTCATTCCTGGCTGTTTTCTGCCAGAAAAGGGCGATGGTCTGCACTCACCTCTGACAAACTGATGATACATCTTTATTGAATTGCAAGAAGTCAGAGCTCTTCAGTCTTGGCAAGTTTGCCTCAATAAGATCATTTTGTGTGAGGAGAGACACGAAAGGAGTTGTAAACCTTTTGTGATAAAATACAAATGAAGAGGGTTTTCTCAATGCTTCTTAGTGCTGCATAAAACCTGTCAGGGCAGGTCTGGGCTCGTTAAATGAGTGTGGGGATGGAGTTTCCTTGGATGGAGCTGTTCAATAATGCCTTTGTAGATGAGGGTTAAATGTCTTTTGTGCTCAGTGGTGGAACCTAAAGCAGAGTTTGCACTGGCAGCGTCCTCCCAGCCCTGATGGTGACACTGTGACACTGGGGGGGCACTGGAGCACATCCATTCCAAGGGGGATTCAGCTCCAAGCACCAGGCTGGGGGTCCTTGGGCTCCCACCAAACCTTCCTGTGTCCTCAGTAAGCACAGCAGCATCTTTTTCTCTCATTTCCAGGTGATCTCTGCAGTATCCAGGCTCTCCTTCCACAGTATTGCTCAAACCAAAGGAATTAGGTAAGATCCTTTCAATATGATGCTTTCAATAACATCTCTCTCTGCCTCTCCATATTCCTTGTATTTAATCACATCAGACTCTTTAGAAGCTGCACATAATGGGGTTAAACAGACCCCTTTGGGATGTGGGCGGGATCCTTACAACTGCTTGGGAATAGTTTCAGATGAAATAAGTGAAAATATGAGGAATTGTGTGCACTGCTCCTGCTGGGGAGGGCAGCAGGGGGAGTTTTGGTGTCTCTACCTGGAAGTTTTGCTCAACTTCACCAGGGATCCCAGGGAAGCCAGCAGTAAGAGCCAAAAATGAGGGATGGGGGCTCCAGGTGACTCTTTAAGATACTGTTTATTTTATCCAAATGATCCAGCGATTTATTTATTATTTAAAATGCTGTTTATTTTATCCAAATGATCCAACAATTCACGGGGTCGTGGGTGACAAGAGCCCAGCCCACAGCCTGTCACCCTCAGCTGTGGGCTCATCTGAAACCATCTCTAGTTCTGGTTACAATGCATTAAATACTTTTAATTGCAGAACATCTTAATACACGACAACCAATCAATACCTTTACTGTTACCTGTAGCCTATCCTAACTGCTAACATCACCATATTCATGTCACTATTTTCCAGTCACAAAAGGTTGGTATGTTACAGTGTAAGCTAGAAGTTGTTTTTCAGTTTTCTGGGAATGGAAAATTCTGAGATCTTTTCTCTGCTTGCAACACTGACTTTCTTGTTTGTCTGTGAAAATCTTTTTGCTTGGTAAAAACATCTTTTGTTTGAGGTGGGTTTATCCTTTGCTCTAAGTCATAAAAGCCCCTTCCAACTCACTTTGCTCTTTGCCTTCCAGTTACCCAGTCACACTGGCTCTGCAATTCTTTTATATCAAAACTTGCTATCATTTCTATTCCTTCTTCACATTCCACATTCAAAAATCTTTCTGTTATACACACACACACACCTGTGACACCTTCCTGTCCAATCCTTATCCTTCCCAACAGCCAGCAGTGCCCAGGAGCTGTGGCATCACCTCATTGTCCCCACTGTCCCCACTGTCCCCTGCCCCTGTGCAGGAGAGCCCAGGCACCTTTCTGCCCTTACCAGCAGGGAAATGCCCCCCTGGCTTTGTCCTTGGTGAGGGGCAGGAGTGCCCTGGCACCCGGGGTGTGCTGCCTGCTCCTCCTCTGCTGGCTCAGGGAGCAGTGCCGAAGGAATTAAAAGCAGCAGACAGCTCCTATTAAGCAGAGCTGTTATCCTGCTCTTTGTTCAGCTCCCTGCAAAATTGCTTTGCAATTGCTTTCCTTGTTAGAGTGCATTTGTGTTATTAATCTGGGAACATCTCATTAGGGCCACGGCTATAACAGGGATGAGTTTGCAGCCTAAATTTCCTTTCCTCGGTTTCTTTTTTGGGGGGAGTGTGTGTGTTTACACCCCCCAGCTACAGAACACATTTGATTTTCTCCACAGCATGTGTCCTGCTGCTGTTTTGGGTGGGGACCTGTGGTGCATCCCAAGCCAGGCACAGCCAGGATGAAGGGATTCAGGCTGGATGGGGTCCCTGCCCCACTCCCAGCCCTGCCACCCATCCCCAGCACCCCCTGCCACGATTCCCACTGTTGGAACATATTTTCCCTGCCTTGTATGCACTGAGATTGCTGGAGGGGAACAGCTTTTCACGTGTAAAACCAGCTCAGAGCCTTCCCATCTGTTAAACACGGATCTGACAGATCCCAGCAGGGCTGGGGGAGATGCAGGGGGTGAAGGTTTGAGGAAGAAAGATGTGCTGTAAGTTAAGGATTGTTTGTTATGATGATAGCCCTGAGTCCTGGAGGAGCCTGCAGTGATTTTTGTTCTAAGGGAAAAGCACATCCAAGGAGTTTGGAGGCTGGGAGCAGTGGGGGATTCACTGCAGTGCCTCAGCAAGGGCTGGGTTTAAGTTTTGGGGCATCACTGGGAGGGTTCCAGGGTGTCACCCCTGGCCAAGCCCTTCCCAAGGCAGGGAGGGAGATCCTGGATGCAGCTCAGAGGATGGAGGAGCTGCCATGCCCTGGGAAAGCTTTGGCTGAGCCCCTGTTGGTTGTGTTGAGGGCTGGGCATAGCTGGGATCCAGAGACAAGGGAGGCTTTGCTATTCCTGTGGGTATGTGGCTTTTTCTCATTCATTTTACAACTGGCATTTACAGTTCCCACTAAAATCCTTTATCTTGGAAGCCTTTGGCACCATAATTACACAAGAATAGCAGAGAGCTTAGCGAGCCTTTGCTTCTAACCCTGTTTTCCTGTGTATTAACCCTGTTTCTCCTCCAGCTCTGCAGGAACAGAAAATGCTGTCACTCCTTTAGCTGGAAAATAGAACAGACTAGAAATGAATTCTGTAATTCCAGGGAAGTTTCCTCCTGGGAGTGTTCCCTCCCAGCTCGCTGTCCCCTGCAGCCACAGAGCCCTGGCTTTGTCCATGGCTGCATCTTCTTTCCTTTAAATTAGGTGATTTCTTGCTGCACCATCACAAACCCCTCAATGACAGAAACTAATCTCAAATGAATTAATCTGAATTAATCTAATCTTGTGGGAACCAGCAGCAGCTCTGGCTCCCTGAAGGGATTGCTCACATCAGCCACCACTGCCCCTTGGCTGGTTGGGGTCCATCCTCTTCCCTCTCCCAGTGAAGATGTTTCCATTGGAAATGGGAAAAATCTTGTTGGCTTAGGCACAGTGCTTAAAACCACGGTAAATCCAGTGAAATTCAGGTGCTGGGTGGATGATATCGTGTTCAGCTCCACAGCATGAATGTGGCTCTGCTCCAATCCCTATTTTAGGGTCTGAGGATCAGGATCACGCAAATTAAGAGTGAAATAAATCCCAAAGCCTGTTACTTGTCCTTA
Source organism: Sturnus vulgaris (assembly GCF_052056855.1). Lineage (NCBI taxonomy): Eukaryota > Metazoa > Chordata > Aves > Passeriformes > Sturnidae > Sturnus > Sturnus vulgaris. The sequence goes on from NC_142264.1 coordinate 3,513,166, forward strand.
AATAAGTTTCATGGCGTGGAGAAAAATACAAATCAATCTTGTGTGCTGTTCAGTGAAAAAAAAAAATCACTCTTACTGTCTTAATAATTTCTGCCTACAGGAACCTTGGCAGAGGAGCCCTGTTTCCCAGAGTAGTGCAGATCAGGATAGCTCTGTGGAGATGACAGAGTGTTTCTTCCAAGAAACAAGCAGCAAAAACAGGGCAAAAACTCCATCCTGAATGCAGAGTTTTATTTGCAATGTGCCTAATGTGCAGCAGCTGTAGCTACAGCCCTGCTGTGAACCATCCTCTGCCTGCCTTGTCCCCATCCCAGGGCTGCTCCCACAAATCCTGCAGGAACCAGGCTCTCTGCTGATGGGATGGGAACTTTTTGCTGGGATTTTGATCCCTCTGTTGTCCCAAAGGGTTACACAGAGGGACAGAGAGCAGATCCTCATCGCTCGGGAGAGGTTTATTGAATTGTTATTGGTTCTCATCCTTCCCTCCATCTTTCTGGAGGGTTCTCAGCGATTCCAGGGAGAAGTTCCACTGTGCTCCATGCCTGGCTGTCCCTGAACAAGGAGCCTTTATTATCCAGCCAGGATTTTCCACTGCAGCCCTGATTCCATTACCCCATTCCCACGCTGACTGGCACTTCCCAGCCAGCCTGGAGGATTCTGTAGCAGCGTGGTCTTTGCTCAGGAATGTCGTGCAAAGCTTCTCCTGTGCTTTGGAGCAAGAATTTTCATTCCCTTCCCGATTTTCATTCCAAGTTTTCTTGAGCAAACTCAGCTCTCTGGAGGACAGCAAGACTTCTTATTGCAGGTCCCAATAAACCAGGATTATAATTCTTTTCTTAAAGCTTTTTTTTTTTTTTTTTTCTGTTTTCCCTGAAGATTTTCCTGCCGCAGCCACGGCTGTTCCCTGCTGCCTGTGGCATCCTCTGGGCTCCATCACCCTCCTCGTGCTCTGGGGGCTGAAAGTGAGCTCTGAGCAGAGGAGGGGGCATGTGTTTATTCATCTCCCTGAGATCTGTGTTTTTCCTGGAAGCAGAGTTCTGCAAGCAAAGCAGGAGGTTCAGGAATATTGGCTCGTGCTGCCTGCATGCATTTTTCATGTGTGCACAGCAAAGCCCAGCTGAGAAGGGGAAGGGGTTTGCATGTTCAGAGGCCTTTATGGAGGCCCTAAATCTGAGTAAATCCTTTCTATATGAACTGAACCTCTCAGTGACTCTCCTCAGAAGGCACCACACTTCATAAAGGAGTGTAAAAACTCTTGCAGATGGCAGGAGGGTGAATCCTGGTTGTCAGAGGTTTTCTCTCACAGGAGCAGTGGAAATGCTTTGTCTGGGCCATGGAGGGATGGACACAGGGATGAGTTTTGTCCCTTTTGGGGCCAAGGCAGGACTCTTTTGGGTCAGTTGGAAGAAAAAGTGCCCAGTCCAGATGCAGTGGCTGTCAGGGCTGGGTTGCCCATACCCTGTGGAATGGCCATCTTGGCCATCCTGGCTCTGTTTCTTTGCCACAGGCTGCCCAGAGAAGCTGTGCATGCTCCAGCCCTGGGTGGGGCTCTGAGCAACCTGCTTTAGTGGAAGCTGGATTAGGGAGATTGCAATGAGATGACCCTTATGGTCCCTTCCAAACCATTCCAGGATTGTGTGATTTTTTTTTTCCCCATCTCCACAGTGCAGACAGAGAGGGGAGAGGAGAAAAGCTCAAGACTGGGATTAGCCCAGCTCAGAGCCACTTCCAGGGTAGCCAAAGGAGTGCCAGCATCCTGCCTGCAGTGAGGATTGATACAGAGGAGATCCCTCAGGGCTCATCCCTGCTCCCTCTGCCCAGGTAAAGCACGGAAAAGGCTCAAAATGAGGATTGCAGCACTGCCAGCCCTGGAGTTTCTGTACTGAACAGCTCGCCAGTAATATCAGGATGTGTGGGGGGAAAGGGAGGAGGGATGGGAAGGGAGAGGCAGAGCAGCATTCCTGGCAGGAGGTGCCCACAGGAGAGGGGCAGGGGCCACAGGGAGCTGGACCTGCAGCTCCTGCCCTGCCAAACTCGAGTGTCTGTGACCCCAGCGTGTGCCACTGGGTGATCAGCAAATTCCTCAGTGATTCAGCCTCCAGTTCCGAATTAAACCTGGAGTTCTGTCCAGGTTTCATGACTTTAATCCATTTCCCCATCACACTGTGGTGTGGGGTGACCCTGTAAAAACGACTTTGTGATGCCACCAGCAAACCCCACACCTTGCAGAGGATGTGGTGGCACAAGCTGGAGCTGACCACGACTTTCCTGAAGGAAATGGGAGATAGGGGAGGATCTTTTATGGCCTTTGCAAGGATTCTCCAGCGTGCTGGAAGTTTCCTGCAGATCAGATTTGGTCTCTGCTCCCCCCCACCCCTGGGGATGGGAGGCGGATCCAGCTGGGTGTGAAAATGGCGAGCAATTAAAGGTGCTAACAATTAAGTCCTCAAGTGTTTTCTGGTGAGGAGGTTGTTAGGGCAGCTCTTCTGCTGAAGGTTGGTTTTACAAGGACTGTTTTATTCCCTGCCGAGAGCTCTCTGCAATTGCACTCTGCCCATTATTCTTTTACTGCCGTTGTGTTTTCCTTGTACACACTTTAAGTGTTGCTATAAAATGGATGGAGAAAGCTGTGGGAGGATTCGTGTCTGGAAGAAGGTTCAGCTGCTCTGCAGAGCTCTCCTGGAACTGGGACCAGTCTTGGAACTGGTGACCAGCACAAACTGAGAAGCTCAGCACAAACCTCACAGGCAGGAGGTCGGGTGGAGATTTTCTTGTGACACCACCAAACCTTTAGGAGTCACCATAAAACTCCTCCATTTGCTGGTAAGCAGAATCCTTGGCTGAAAAGCAGCTCTCTTCCCACTTCAAAAAAACATTCTTAACACATTTATTTTGACAAGTTTGTATCCTCACAGAGAGCCTGAAGAATATCCCTGACGTGTTTTCCTGCAGGCTGCTCTGTAGGCTGGGGGGGGAGGATGCTGAGGTCACCCCGTGAGCATCTGCTCACAAAGCCAAGGCAGCTTCCCTGTCCCCCTCCCCAGGAGCAGCTTTGCATAATGAACACACAGCTCTGGTGAGCTCAGCTCAGCTCTGGCTGGGCTCAGCTGGGGCTTTGGGGTCACCTGCTGTGTCACTGCTCATCCCTCAGCCTCCTCCTGTGCTCCACTGCCCACCCTGTGCGACCTTTCCTGCACCTCCCCAAAATCCAGCTCTTGCCACAAGGATGCTCCAAGGATGGAGAAGGGCTCCAGGCTCAGCTAATCCAAAATCTGGGAGGTTCCCAGCCCTGGGGGACAGGGACAGTGCCGTGGGCTGTGCCTGGAGAGGGACACTTGGATGCTCTGGGACAGCCCAGGTCTCTCTGCACCTCCCTGGGGAAAGGATTCCTGGTGGCCCTTGGGATGGGCTGTTTGGAGCTGCTTTATGCTGCACAGTTGGGCCCCTCGTGGCTGAGATGTGCTGGTGGTGCTTTCCCTGCAATCAGGCAGAAAGGTCCATTTGGGTAATTATTTATTTTTGTTGGCACGTGTTTCATAGGATGGCAGCTGCTCAGGTACAGCAGAAAAACTCAGAGTGCTGAAAGATCTCCTCGTGCTGCTTTGCTGCAAGTTAAAAATGGGGATTTCAGGATTTGTGTTTTCACCAGCGAAAAATTTAATTTGTGTTTTCCCAACATGAGCCAGTGGATGTTGTTGGATGAGACCCATCCCAGGTCTTTACTGGGACAATCATTCCCTAGTGGTTGGTTGTGCTGTTACCCCACAGGGTTTGGGTCTTTTTTTTTTTTTTCCTTTCTTTTCAAGAAAGACATTTCTGGATTCCCCTTTTGATTTTATCCATCTGTTCTCATCAATGTGGAGCTGAAGTGAGGAGAAAATCATCCCTGTTGCTTGAGCGAGGCACTGGGACACGAGGAGTTTTTAAAAACGCGATAATGTGTTGAAACATTAAATTATACGAGCTGTTATTTTCTTGTCTTCTCATCTCCAGCAATGCTCAGTTCAGATTGGAGCTGAGGAACAAAAGCAGGGCCTGCAGCTCACCCTTGGGCGCTGACACTGTGCAAAGTGCTCTCCTACAAAATCATCATCATCACCATCACCATCATCTTCCTTGTGTTGCCTGGTGATGGAACTCAGCTCTTTCCCTGCTGAATTTCCATCAGAATTAATCTTGTGAGAATTTCTGCAAGTTCCAGGCCACAAATAAAAGCAAACTGTAATTTTTCAGAGGACTTGTCTAAAATTTGGCGCCGCTTGAGGTGCTTCTTTCCAGAGATGAGTGATGTAACAGAAAAGTGTGATTTTAATTAAATTCAGCAGCTTTTGCTATGCTCTGATATGTCTTGTTCTGCACGGGGAGAATTGATTCTATTCTGCTTTATAGAAATGGATTTGGGGGGCATTAATGGTGTGGTTTTATCTCGCAGCACTTGACCAAGATCATTGCTGCTGTTTCACAGATGGGAACCAAATTTTGGAGGTGCTGCCTGGGTTGAGGGCAGGGCTGGAGAGGCAGCTCCAGATTCCCTCTTTGCTGGTCAGCTCAGAGCCCCTCTTGGTAAATTAATTCTGCTTTAATCTGCCTCGTTCCACGGAGCCAATGAGGGAAGCATTTTCAGTGCTGTGTAAAAGTCTCGGAAATTTTCATGATTTTCTTTGGGCAGCTCCAGGAGTGCTCAGGGTGGTGAGCCCGGGGTTCCAGAGCTGATGGCTGCCAGGGGGCACAGTCACAGGAATGGGCTGATCCCCAGTGACTCGTCCTCCTGGAGAAAAAGAGTAGGAAAAATTAAAAAGGGAAGGTTGGAGTTACCAAAATGATGTGCTGGGAAGAGCCAGATCTGAAATTTTGGGATTGAGGCAGCATTAAACCTCAGCAGTGGGACAGAAGGACTTTGCTGGAAGCCTGGGAGCTGTGGGAACCCCACTCCCAAACTCCCATGGCACGCAGCCTGAAGCCTAAAATATTGATGAAATCAGTGTCCAGTGGGTTTTCTGTGCATTGCCACGATGCTTCCTTCAAACCAGGGATGCCAGGGGCTCTGGACACCCAGCCAGGGGAGCTGCAAGTCCTGCAGGTGTCATTTCAGCCTGTAGATTCCACACCATGGAAATCTTTTCCTGCCAGGAGGGCTCAGCACAGCCCTGTCCATCCCAGCAGAGAGGCAGAAGCTCCTTTGCACCAGCTGGAGGCTCTGGTCTCTCCATTGCTGGAGAAATCCCTCGCAGCAGGGACAGCAGATGGGAGCAGCTCAGGTTTCCCGGGTGTCACACACTCCACCTGCTTTTTAAAACACTCAAGTGTTATCCCTGGACTTAGGAAAACAGGGGGAGATTATCCTGCTGGTGCTGGGAGGGTGGAATCCCCCTCCAGAAAGGGATAAATCACCTCCTTTAGACTCCTGAGGGTGTTTGCACAAGGCAGGAAAACTTCCTTGCAGATCTGCCTGGCAAACCATCTCCACTGAGAGCAGCCTCGAGTGGGAGCAGCTCCTTGGGATGGAGTGCCCTGAGTGGGACATTGCCTCCCTCTCTGCTTCTCACCAGGCTTGCTGTTCCCAGGGCTGGTGTTTGACCCCAAGAAATCAGAAAAAATGGTAAATGAACCGTGCTGGGTCCTCCTGGCTCTGTCCCACATGGATTTGAGGCTGAGATGCTGCTGTACAAAAGGATCAGACTGATCACATCCCTGACCCTCTGCTCTCTGCAGAGGTGAAGGAGCTGCTGGGACAAGGCAGCCCAGATGCTGAAATATGCTCATAAATAAATAAACCTCCCAGCTTATTGCTGTTAGAATTGCAGCCTACCTGGCTCTTCCCGTTAAATAATTCAGAGGAAGGAGCAGCCAGGCAGTGCTGAGAGATTCCCTGTGCAGGGATGGACGGTGAGGATGTGGTGTGGGAGGGATCATGGGGCAAGCTGAGGGCAAGGCAGGGTTTTTTTAGCACGAGGTGCTCCATGAAATATTAATTGATTGTCCCTGTGGGTGTTGAGCTGTGGCTGTGGCTGGCTCTGCCTGTGTTCCATTTGCAGGGAGGTTCTGTGAGATCCAGAAAGTGGCCAAAATGTTTTGTGAGATCAAGGGGGTGCTTAGCATCACATGTCAAGGAGCTCCTCCAGAGGAGCAGCTCACTCTCAACTCCAGAACAAATCACTTGGTCTTTTCTTCCTTTTCGGCTCTAAAACAAACACAGCAGATCGATCCCACTTCCCTTCCCTGCTTTGATCTCTGGGAGGACGCTGTGGGGTTTGTCTGTGATGGAACCTACTTTGGGAGCTTTTATTATCTCTGAGGAGCCCGTTCCAGCTCTGTTTGATGGCACTGGAGGTTTTTTTCTTTTCATCTGAGCAGGGTGGGGCTCGCAGCAGCCCCAGCACGGGCTGGGAGGATGAATGGGCTCAGCAGGTGCTTCTGCATGGTGGTGGAGTAAAAAAAAGCTGGTGCTCAGCTAAAGATACGAAATAAGAGACATTTGAAAATGAATTTTAATCAACTGGGATCTCTGCAGACCTGCTGGACTCAAAATACTCATTTCTGTTGGGTATTCCCAGCTAGACTGTGCTCCTACATAAGAAGCTGAAATGTGCCTGGAGGTCTTTGAGAATTTCCCAGGGGATCCAGAGCTTTTAGATCCTTTGACTGACAACATTTTTACTCATTTTACAAAAAAAAAAAAGACACAGAGATTGTTCCCAAACGAGGTGTTTGCTGTGGGGGAGCTCATGTGGCATCACCTGCATGGCTGGGGCATGATCTGTGGGAAGGTTCTCAGTGAAAACCCTGTGCTTGGGAGAAATACTGGGTTGAAAGATCTCCCAGTTGGCTTTTCTTTGTGCTGCCTTGGTAGGGATCTGGTGGGGTCTGTCCCCACCACATCAAATCCATTTCTGCAGCCAGCTCAGCTGTTTTCAGTGGCAAGAAACAAAATAACCTAAATGGATGTAAAAGGGACCTTAAATAAAAAAATAGGGAGTTATTTCAAATAGTGGCTGTTGGTAGAGCTAAATTAAATTGTGTTGTTGCACTTAGAAGTCCTGGGGAAGAGCAAGGGATGAACAAAGGGAAAAACCCAAGGCTTTGTCCAAAAAGCTGCCCTTCAGCTCCAGATTTTGGATGGTCCATTGAGTAATCCTCACCCTGGTGTGACTTCTCCCTCTAATTGCATTCTGTGAGTCCTTATTTAGCCATTAGCTGGACACAGGTTATTAATTCCTCCCCTGCCCTGACTTTCACTCTGGACCTTCACTGGCAGTCAAGGTGAAGCTGGGAGGGCCAGGGGAGCTGCATCCTCATGAAACTCTGATTAGAAAATATTTTTCTCCCTTTTCTGCCTCCTTGTCTTACATGGGGAGTTGTATCACAGGAGCCAATTACACCTCAAGGCCAGATTTATGGCTGGAGATGTGTCCATGTGATTTTAATATTCTTTATGGCTCTTTTTTTACTCCTTTCTCTCTGGCGTGGCGAGCACTGGGGAAGGAAATAGTCAGAGATTAAGAGCAGAAGATGCATGTAAAAGAAAGGAGCTCGTGCCTTGTGGTGGATTTCTTTTTATTGTTGTAACAAATGATGTTTAAACCGAGGTCACCTCTGAGTTCTGCCTTCTTGCCAGAGCTTTGCATCCCTTGCCTTCCTCCCTCCCGTGTTGCACATGGATGTGGTTGGACACACCTTGGGTGCTCCTTGCAGCTGTGATGGCTGGAATTGTCCTGCTCCACGGCTGGGGTCACCACGGCTCTTTCCCCTCCTGGAATCACCCCCTGGTCAGGGTTTTAATTGGACTCGCTGCAGGTCTCAGCACTGTCTCAAAGTGCTTGGTCTGGAGCTGCTCACTGAAGGAAGGCTGAGGTGTAGCAGGGGACAGAAAGCAAATTAATGCCAGTGAAAGGATCCAAAAATAGCAAATTTGGGGGCTAACCAGGCCATGTATTAAATCTTTCAGGAGAGGCAATCTATCATGGGCAGGGAGGGAGGTGGGGAAGGGGAGGAAATGGCTCCTGAGGGCAGGTACAGGTTCACATGGTGGCAGCTTTGCTCCTCCACAGCATCAGTGTCCCATCCCTGTAATTCACAGCCTGGGGAGCCCCACCTGCCTTCTCCAGGGTGCCCAGGAGGGATGGGCAGAGCTGCCCTGCTGCCACCCCTCCGTGTCCCTGTGCCCGTGGGGATGCCCAGCCCAGCCCAGCTGTAGCCATAAGGTGCATCCAGGCCCAGCAGAGCCTGGCCCTGTGCCAGCAATAATACGTGGGCTTTAATTAAAACAGTATTTTTCATCTCCCTCGTACGTTATTTGGTTATTGCTGCGGAATGAGCCAAGGAATTCTTGTATTCCCCCCACTCCCTCCCTCGCTGTTTTAATCTGCTTTCTCCCCTCCTTTCTTCCTGCCCTTTCGTTGTCCTTTCCCTCATCTCCAGGGGTTTAACTTTTTTCAGCTGTCACAAAGTTAAGATGAGGGAGCCTGGGGTTCATAAGGGCTCCTTCATTGCAGTGGGGTTGCAGGGAGATGCCAGTGGGAAGCAGCACAGAGTGCCCAGCCCTGCCCTGCCTGAGCTCACAGGTGGAAAGGCTCCATCACTGGAGGAGAAGGAGTTTCTGCATCCCAACAAATCCAACACCAGGCTGGAATTAAGACTCCTGAGTTGTTCGTGCAGCACCAGCTCAGCAGGAAGGGCTCGGCCACGGGGGCTCTGAGGTGCTGTCAGACCATGCAGCTCCTGATTTTGGTGCCCTGTGTGCTCAGCTCCCTCCCCAGCTGCATCCTTGCCCTGCCCTGCCAGCTGTGCCCTCGGGAAGCAGCAGAGGTGGTGTCACTGTGGGACAAAGATGGGTTGGCAGTGAATATTTTGTGCTGCTCAGCAGGATGCTCGGGGCTGGGCTGAGTTCAGGGGCTGTGCTGTGAGGGGTGAGGCACTGATATAACCCTGTCATTCCTTCCCTTCCCAGGCCCTTCCCTTCGGAGGAGACCACGGAAAACGATGACGACGTGTACCGGAGCTTGGAGGAGCTGGCAGAGTGAGTGGCCTCACCTTCTCCTGGCAGGGGAAAAGTTGCTGTGGGTTTCCAGCAGAGGCAGATAAAGTTTGACAGCAGGGCTGGGAGAGCCAGGACGGCTGCTTTGATCCTTTTGCCAGGAGATTTTTGTGCTCTGACAAAAGTCCATCTTTTTCTCGTGTAAAGCCCTGGGAGATGTCACTTCTAATCAGGTTGAGCTGATGAGTGGCTTGGTGGGGGGCGAAAGGGGCCAAGCCCAGGGGATCCTCTGCTCCTCCTAAATCCCAAAACCTTGGGATAATTCATCCTCCGAGGTGATCCAAGCCAGCTCTGGGAGTGAGGTACCCACTGTTAACAGGGCTGGTTCCCCCCATGGCGTTTTTTGGGTGCTGCATCCACCGTGTGTGATTTTGGACCACACCAGCTGGCCCCGGGGCAATCAGAGAATACTTTGGGGTGAAAAGGACCTTCAAGAACAATTCATTCCACCCCTTTGCAATGGGCAGGGACACTTTTCACTATCCCACATTGCTCCAAGCTGGCTTTGGACACTTCCAGGGTTTTGGCAGCCACATCCTGCCATGACACCCACCCTGCTTGTCCTTGCTGGGCCGTGGGGTGATGCTGCTGCTGTCCCTCTCTGTGTTTATCTGCTTTTTCTGCCTGTGGTGATGATGTAACAGGCTTTTAAAATCAACCTTGAACTGCAGCACACACAGTGAAGTGCAGGCACTATTGGAATTCAATGGCAGCATTCCCATCAAGCCAGGGTTTTGCTTATGAAGTGCAGTCTGCTACACGGAGAGGGATGGACTGCATGAGTGGATATGTGGCTTTATGCAGTTAAATATTATTGTTCCACAACATAAATAATAAGACTCCTTAATCCAATGAGTTCCTTATGGCTTCAGTTATTACAAAAGTAAATCATAAATTACCAGCAGAGGGAATGGAGTACCCTGGAATTCCCTGCTTGCTGTTGGCTCCCAGCAGCTGCAGTTTAATAAAATTTTAACTAAGAAAGGGATCCTTTCGAGAATAGCATTTTTTTTGTGCCCCCTCTCCAAATGTTCTCAAAATCCCTTTAATATCGGGGTTTAAAATTCCTGTTTCTCACACACAGATGGCTTTTAACTGGGGAGAGGTTTGTGTGGGGACTCTCACACAAGTGCTGAGGGGGGATGGCAGTGCTGGCCTAGAAAGGGTGGGTTTGGGATGCTGCTCTTGGTTATTTGGTGCTGGAAGTGGATTCCCACATTTAAATCTGCTGAGGTGTCCAGGTGGAAGCTTCCCAAACTGTTCCTTGTCCCTTGGTCAGGTAACTTGGAGGTTTTTTTCAACTGATTGCCTTGTTCTGTCCCAGATCTCCAGCTTTCAACTTTCCCATCCTTTCCCATTCCATTTTTGTTTTCCCATTCTCTGCAAAATCTTCTTTTTTACATCTTACTTAGCACTCGTGGGGTAAAGGCATGTTGAAACCAGCAGGGATTGCACAGATTCCTTCATCCAGACCTGCCCTCCCAGAGCATGGAAACACAAAACAGTGTCAAAACTCACCCATAGCTGTAAAAACCCCAAAACCACCCTGGAGAACCCCTCAGCACCAGCGCTGCTGCTCCTGCTGCCCTTTCTGCCTCGGAGCAGGGAGCTCTGACTGGAAACGTGCCAGTCCCAGTGGTGTGGCACTGCCAGCCTGTGGCACCCGTGACAAAGCTCTTTCTGAGCTCCTGCCCTCTCCAAACAGCCCCACAAGGGCAGCATTCACTGCTGGGAATGATTCAGTCCACCCAGCATCCCTGCCTTTAATATTTCTGATGATCCAGCAGCCTGGGGAAGATGTGGCTGCAGCCAAAATGCTTTTTTTTTTTTTGGAGGCGAGGAAGTGATTTCCACAGCAGGCAGGGAAATGCCACACGATGTGTGGAGGGAGCTGCTCCAGCCCTGCCTGTGAAACCTGCAGGGATTTGTCACCTCAGGGTGCCACTCTGCTGTCCCCACGGGCACAAGGGTGGGTGAGGAGGGCTCTGTGCCACCAATTCACCCTGGGAGAGAGGAATCCCCCAAAGGGAGCTCTCAGGGTGTTGTGCTGTTGGACAAAAAAGCTCAGGACAAACATTGAGTTGGTTTTAGCAAGACATTTTGGGGGCTGGTAAATGAGGGTTTTTTTGGAGAATGTCAAAATGCTTCCTTTCAGTGGAGCAGTTTGGTGTCCCCAGGTTGAGATTTTGAACTAAAGGCAGAGCCTTTAAAATATGAATATATTTGTGATGGAGGTGCTGATTTGGGGAGCAGAAGGAACCAGGCTTTGTCCTTGTTGTCCCCATGATGCTCCAAAGAGTAAAAACTTTTATCCTGAGAGCTCTCCCAGCTGTGGGACAAAAACCAGTGCCAGGGCTGGCCAGGGGATGCAGGAACAATCCATGGGGTGTGTTTAAAGGATGTTTAAGCCTTGCTGACCCCATTGTGTTTTCACCTTTGGGGTGTTGCAGGGATTAATCCCAGCTCCACACGGATCCCCAGCCAGCAGATCAAGGCACATAATTGCCTGGAAACAGCCATTTAGTTTAAAAAAAAAACCCCAACAATTGGTGATGGAAAGGGGAAGGGAAGCTCAAAGGCTATCAGGGGAGCTGGGAAGTTCTCAAATTCCCTGTTTTCAGCCCTCTGGCCCCTGGGTTTGCTGTGCCCTGGGCCAGATGGCAGCTTGCAGCCAGCCTGGGCAGATGGCAGGGGCTGCTCGCATTGCAAGTGCTGCCTGATCGATGCTGGGAGGGGCACTAAAGGGACAATTGGCCTCTTGCTGCCTGATTTATTCCAGCCTGCCCCGTGCCAGACCCCGGAGCAGCCGTTTTGGGGGCAGTTTGTCCATGAAATGAGCTGGGTTTTGCAGCAGCAGTGTGCGGGTTCATCCTCTGTGCCCCTCTATCAGGGATGTTCCAGTGACCCCTGTCCCGAGGATGCTCCTGCACGTCCCTGGGGATGGGAGCTGCTGCTTCCCACATGGCTGTGGCTGCTGGGAACTGATGTCAGGAGGCAATTATCCACCTTACTGCCCTGCCAACTGCTTTTCCATCCCCCTTTTATGGCTCTTTCAGCTGCTCCAAACCATCCTGGTACCTCAGAGTTACACTTAACATTTCACCTAAATTTTCTCTGCTGCCACTTGGGCTCTCTCCAGTTATTTTGTCTCATTAAATTTATGAGAGTGATTAATCCTGGCCCTTTTTACAGCCCCAGAGCCTTTTTTATGATGAACCTTCTCCATTTCATGGCACTGTCCCTCTGCAGTGGCACAATTACACAGGACAGATTTTTGGGTTATTTGTTGGCTGTTTGAACAATTCAGAGTCAGGCAGAAGTTCCGTGAATGGTTTGAAGTGAAACATTTAATTTGCATAACTTTTACCTTTATTTTCTCTTCTGAAGATAATTTGTTTAGAGGAGAGGAGTTGTAGTTTTGCATAAAGGACAAAATAAATGTTTTAGGCAAAGCAGATCCCCACCAAACCCTACCCATGGAGATCTTTGTCCCACAGGTCAGTGTCGATGTCCCCTGCTCTTGTTTTGAGCTTCAGCTCACTGGGATTTTATCCCTAACAAATTTATTGGAATAATTGATATTGTATTGGGATAATTGTGTATTCCCAAACTTTCCATCCTAGAGAAGAGGGATCTGCTAGGCCACAATTTCTCAAGTGATGCCTCTTTAGGGCTCAGCTTCTTGCTGAAGTTTCTCCTGCTTCTCTCACTGCTGTCACCAGCATTGCCCCCGTCACATCTTCCAAAATAGTGCTGTGATCAGCAGAATTTCTCACATGCATTAAAAAAAATAACGAGTGCAGGAGCCAAGGTGAGATGATAAGTTAGCTGCCACTTTTCTCATTATTTTTGCTGTGTTGGACAAACCAGGCACAGCAGCCCCTCAAATAAATGGCTCTGTGGTGCAGGACACTTGAGCCAGAGCACTTGTAAAGGTGTCTGTCCTCCTGTGTCACTTGTATTGATTTTTGCATGTCCTGCTCGTGCCATCTCATACTGGTCCCTGTAACTGTGTGAGGATTTTTCTTTGGATCAGAACTTTCCACTTGGGGTGGAGAATGCAAGCCCCGAGCAGAATAGATGGGAAAAGGCTTCTCCTGCTGTTTCCAGATCAGTGTTTCCATCCAAGTCCAATCTGAGTAATTAAAACCCTGCGAGATCCCGAGTCCAGCAGCTGCACACCCTGCACTCCCTCACCCTGAAACCTCAGCCTGCCAGATGTGCTGCACATTTAGGGTTCTGTTTGTCCTCTCTGGCACGATGAGGGGCTGGTTGGAGGGACCCCTGAATGAAGGGGTTGGTTGGAGGAACTGTGTATTTATAGCTGTGATCAGAGTGGGAATGACAAAGTGGGGATTACTGGGATGGACTGGAGCCTCCCAGCTGGACACCCTGCAAATGCACTCCCAGCCTGGGCTTGTGGTGGCTCTGAGATCTTCTGGCTCTTAACCCTGGTCACAGGACTGCAAATTTGGGGTTGTCTTATTTTAGCTCCTTCTGTCCCCTCCTGCTCTTTCTTTTGCTGTTCCTGGTGGTTCTGGCTCTTTGCTCAGCGTGGTTTGGACGGAGTTTTGGTGTGGTGGGTTTGTCATGAGGGTTTGTCCTTGAATTCTTGAGGCTGGTACAAAACTCATCAACTTCCCACAGCAGCTTTTATGGATGGAGAGGCTCTTCAGTGGCCCTGAAATCCATCAGAGCTCCCCCAGTGTCACTGCAAAGATGATGTGCAGGGTTCCTTCATGCTGTGTGTCATTTACTGGGGCATCATGGGCTGTCTGTGCCCACGGTCCCTTCTATCCCTTCCAGCCCCAATAATTCTGTGATTCTATGGATTTGCTCCTTCCTTTTCCCTCCCTCCAGGGCAGCATCCTGGCACCAGTGCCTCTGTTCTGGGAGCTGCTCCTTGGCACGGCTGTGCCTGCCTGGGTGTTAGTGCAGAGCAGGCATTGCCAGTGAGGCACAGCTCAGCCAAAAGCATTGTTTTTGCCTGAAATTGCCTTAGATATGAAAAGCTTTATTCATTATCAGCTTTTCTGGGTCGGCAAGATGCTGCCAGCCCAAAGCTGGTTACATCCATCCTAATAACAGTAATTGCAAATGCTGGTGTTCACTCTGAAGGGTGGCTAAAATCCCTTTCCTAACCCCAGAGCTGTCAATGAATCTCCTAATCCAGGCAGTAGATCACAGGCTCTGATACCTACGGGTAACTCACAGACTCTGCTGCTTTTATTGAAGGAGTAAATTGCTTTTCTTTGTGAGGAACGAGGTGATCTGGCTTTCCTTGCTCAAGTTGCTCCATCTGCCCGTGACACGCTTGGGATGCTGAATTTATTGCCTGAATTCAGTGTGCCCTGAGCTTTCCACTGGCTAAAATCATCCCAGTCCCTGTGTTAAGAACAGGAAGGGTATTTTCAAACGTGGGGACAGGTGAGGATCAATATGTGCAAAGCAAAGATGTCAACATCTGTACAGCACAGCTGGAGCTTGGCTGCTCCTGGGCTGCTCCAGGAGAGGCTGATCCTCGTGGTTTTACTGCTCTCCATAAAAACTGGCAGCCCCTGGTGTTTCTCAGAGATGCACTGAGAATGTGTTTTAATAAATAACAGACTGCTGGACAATGGTAATGTTGTAATGCTGCCACGGCTGTCAGGTTTGAGGAGCTCTGGTGCATCACCCCAAAGCTCTGCAGTGGAAATGAATTTCTGGGTGTCCCCAGCATGTGGGAATAGATCCTTTTTTTTTTAAAGCAGGAATTGGAGTAGAGAGGGGCTTGTTCTGCTGTGGAGCAAAGGAAGGAGTGGAGCAGGGAGGTTAGAGGAGTGGGAGCTGTGAGGTGCTGGCAGGATGTGGCCCCACGTGGTGGGTGCAGTGTTTGTGTCTGTGCTGGGTTGACTTAAGAAGAAGAAATATATATATTAAAAAACCTAAAAGTTTTGTTCTTCATTTATTATTTCTTCATGTTATTAATAAAATTCTCCTTTACACCCCTTAAATTTGAAACCTGCCTTACTTTTACTCCTAATTCCATCCCACAACAACAACAATAACAAAAAATATTAAAATTAACAAATCTAAACTACTACATTAATGAAGAGAACCCTTCCCAAGAACCCTCCAGCCAGGGAAATGATGTGTGCAGAGACAGCCAGCAACCCCAGAGGTGTGGGCAGGGAGATTCATCAGGAATTGGGAGTGACTGGCTGTGGATGAGGAGCAGAGCTGAGAATATAAATATTGGTGCAGATAATAACAGCGATGCCTGGGAGGGGGAAGATGGATCACCAGCTATTAGTGGGCATTATTGCAGCAGCTGCAATGCATCACCCGGGAAGAATGGGATGGATACATCATGCCAGTGTATTTATTTAAAATCCCCAAACTTTTATTAAATAAATCTGGCTGTGTAAATAGAAAGGGCTGTATTTAAGCACAGAAATAAAGCCTGGTTTTGTAGGCAGATGTGCTCTGCTGCTCCCTGATATATGGTAGGGAGATGTTGAGTGTCACACTTGGAGCACAGCTTTACACCTAAATTTATTTGTGTGTAATTAAGACCCCTGTTGAAAGACACAGCTCGTAAAATATGCGAGTGCTGTTTGATATTCCAACATTTCACACTGTCCTGATCCTGTGGGATTGACTTCAGTGGGAGCCATTAGCAGCCAGCACCTGTAGATCTAAGCACTGGAATTATTATTGTTAATTGGTATTTAATATGGGCTGAATTTTTAAAAGTATTCCGAGGCTGAGGAGCCCCTGGGAGGGGTGTGAAGGCTCAGATGATAATTAATTACTGAACACCATCACCTTTAGCACAACCTGGGCACTACAGCTCTGGAGTGCCTTTGATGCCTGGGATTCAGGGGCAGCTCCAAAGTGATGGGGCTGGACCTCAAAATGTGACATTTTTGCTGCTTAGTTTCTCTCTGCTGTAAATGTTGTTTTTGGCCTCTGCCCACCGAGCTGAGTGCCTGATGAATTTGCCTTTTAGTGATCAGGAGAGCCTCGTACTCCCCTGGGAGATGCTGGGTTAAAAATCACCCAGTTGCCCATCAGGGCAGGGGTTGGGCTTTGTGGGAGTTGGTGCATCACACAGATAACTGGATACAGAACATTTTAACCTGGCTGGAATGCCCAGGGCTGGGTCCAGGCTTTGCTGGGAGTCCTGCACAGCCCAGGGGTGTTGGTTCATCAGGACTGGGATGCTTCTCCTACTCGGAGACATTGGATGAGTGTTTAATATCTGCTGCTTTGAGTGGATCTGGGCTCTTAGAGCAGTTTGCACCCCTGGTTGGGGGAAGGGGATGGTTTTTTTGGCACAAAGGAAACCTTTCAGTGAGGAAAAACAAAATCACATCAAGAGCAAACACAGAGCCTTAAGCAGACCAAAATGCAGCCCTTAAAGTGAATTCTCTGAGTATTCTGTAAAGTCACTGATGCAAGAACTGCTCCTGGTCCTGAAGAGGAGCTGAAGGGGGGTTTGTGGGCACCTGTGGAGCAGGTGGAGAGGAACTGAAGGGGGGTTTGTGGGCACCTGTGGAGCAGGTGGAGAGGAACTGAAGGGGGGTTTGTGGGCACCTGTGGAGCAGGTGGAGAGGAGCTGAAGGGGGGTTTGTGGGCACCTGTGGAGCAGGTGGAGCTGGAGCTGGTGGCTCTGGTGGCTCAGATGGTCCCGCTGGGCACTTGGCTGGCAGATCCATCTCAGCTGGCCCCATTAGTGCCGAGCAGAAGCTCTGCAGGGGCAGAGCTGGCAGCCCGTGGTGGTGTGGGCATGGAGGGCACGCCTGGCACAGGGCACAGAGCATTTCTTGGCTGTGATCCCCGCTCGTGTCGAGCAGCATTCCGCCTTTTCCAGCCTCCAGCCAGCGGAAAGAAACGCGCAGCAGGCACTGATCCGGGAAAAACAGAGAGCACGGGCTGAGCACAGGGATTCGCACAGGATTTTCTTGTTGTGCTTCTCCTCAGTGAGCATCCCCTCGTTATTATCCCTGACTTCTTCTCCTTCTCGTTGCAGCGAGCACGATCTGGGGGAGGACATCTACGACTGCGTGCCCTGCGAGGATGAGGGTGATGATATCTACGAGGATATCATCAGAGTGGAGGTTCAGCAGCCCATGGTAACAACTCAGCTGCTTTTTTACAGCTACACCTCGGTGGGACGGGGAGGAAGGGGGGACGTCACCCCCATCACTGGCAGGTGATGCTGCAGGGATGGGAATTGCTCAAATCTCAGCACAGCTGGGATGGCACCGACCCAGAGGGGTTCTCCCAGGAGTTTCCCAGCCCAGCCTGTCACCTGCAGGAGTCTGGGGAGGAGGAAGGGCAAGGGAGACCTAATAAGCCCGAAAAGATAAGCTAAAAATAGGACTTTGCTGCTGAGGCTGTGTCACTCCAGCCTTTCCAGGGAGGCTCCGCCTGCTCTGCCAGCCAGAGGTGCTGTTGGAATTTTGGTATTTTTAGATCAGGGTGACAGATCTGCGTGTGGGGGATCCAGCAGCTGTCTGTGCCTGCTGCTCCTACCTGGATGGCTCAGAGCAGGAAGGTGTCAAGCAGCTGTCCCCATTTGTCACCTCTAAAAAGCTTTTGCTGATGGAGCAGCCTGAGTGTGAGGCATGGACAGCATCGTGGAGGGACCTGTGGTGTCTCCAAGGGCTCTGGGGCAAACACCACACTCCATGGATGAGCCAAGGAGGTGTTGGTGGCCCTTGCACCTCCCCACCTGTGTCCCCAGCCCTGGTGCAGGGACCTTGTCCAGAGTGTGACCTTGCAAATGTGCCACCCGCGGGCTTTGTTCAGATGATTGCTGTCCCCTGGTTCACACAGTGCACACCTCCCTGGAACAAAGCAGGATCAATGGACAAGTTCAGTGATCAATTCAGTGCCTGGAGCAGGACAGGCACGAGGGGCTGCAGCCTGGGAATGCAGGGCTGCATCCATGGATGCTCTCATCCCTCCCCTCTCCCAGCTCACCTAGGAGTGGGAAAAAGATAATAAAACCTTAATTCCATCCCTTCACACCTTGCCTGCAGCTGGAGGAGCTCCCTGCACGCCAAACCCCCACCTCCAGATCGAGGAGTATCTCCCAAAATATTCCCACTGATCCTGCCAAAGTGCTTGGATCTGAAGTCAGCACAGCTCGTTGGCCACCCGTGGTTTTTGCCACCAGTTGCAAAAGTCACTTGGCCCAAGAACTGCCCTGGGAAGGTTTTGGTAGGAATTTTTTTGCATAAATGGGAAAAATGGGGGAAAGCTCCAGCAGCCAGGTAATTCAGGATTAAGGGAAATGGAATTGGCAATTTTTCACTGTCCCTTCCATATTATTTTATATTTTCTGCTAAGCAGTGTTGAAGTTGAGAGCTGTGACTCCCTTCCCCTTCCCTGAGCAAAAGGGTCTATTTTTAATAAATCTACCAAAAAATTGAACATTTTGGGTAACATTTGTTGCAACAGCAAGTGTGTGATGCTAATGGCTTCTTGTATTTCTGCATGCTTCAGATTAGATACATGCAGGTAAGATGAACTGATTAAAATCTGGGTTTTCATCCAGCTGAAAGGTCCCAGCTGTGAGTTCTGAGGGGGTGGACAGAGGGGCTCTGTTCCTGTGCATGATCCATAAAACCCCATCACTGAACTCCCTCCCAAATTCAGATTTTGCCTTGCCAAGTGCAGCAGCTCCCAACACGTGGTCCCAGCTTTACAGAGCAGAAGTGACTGCAAGATTTGGGGCTTTGGGAAAAGCACATTTTATCAGATTTGACCTAAAATCATGAGAATTGGCAACCCTGGCCAAGGATTAAGTCTAACATATTATTTATGACCCACTTAGTATCTGTTGCGAGTTTCATCTTAAGCAACAACAAAAAAAATTTTTAAAAGGGAAAAATCAGCCTTTATCTCTTATTATTTTTTTTTAGCTGATAGTCTTTGGTGGTGTGGCTGTAACAAATGCAAAAAATGCAGTGTTTTCCATACTGAAACACATTTAATAACATAGCCAGGGTTCCTCCTTATATTTTTTGGATAAAAATAATTCCCTTTAGCATAAAATGGTTCTCTCCTGACTTTCCAAACTTATGCTTGGTTGCTGTAACTGGAGAGACTGAACTGGAGCCCCCCTAGGACCATCTGACCATGCCTTATTTTTGCTTTCCCTAGAAAATGGGAATGACAGAAGATGACAAAAGGAATTGCTGTTTGCTAGAAATCCAAGAAACCGAGGCCAAATACTACAAAACACTTGAAGACATAGAAAAGGTGAGAACTGAGCCCTCTTTTCCACGGCATCCCCTTCCCCAGCAGCCCTGCATCCCACAGGAATTGTGCTGATGGAGGAAAATGGGAGAGGAGGGGGATCCACAAAACCCAGGCTCACAAGCACGAATGTGCAGCCAAAACCAGCATTTTAATTTTTTTTTTTTTATTGCTGCAGATTAGGCTGAACACCCTCCTGCTGTGTCCCCCCCTATCCTGGGGTGAGAATCTCCCACTCCTGGCTCAGCCAGACCGGGTTTGCTGATAAGAGCCCCGTTTGCAGATAGCTCTTATCACTCTGATTGCCACGGAATAATTCCTTTATTCGGAGTGCTGAAGCTGTGCTGACTTGCCATTGAAGCTAATTGGATTAAAAGTAACGCGCTGCTGCCTAAATTTGCGGGGTTTTAATTGGTTTTGATGAATTATTGTGGCGTCTTTCTTTTAAAAATAAATAAAAGCGAGGCAGTGGAGTCGTGGATGGAGCCTGGAGGTGGTTCCTGCTCCCAGGAGGAAGAGCAATAATGAAAATCAAGCTGCCATTTCTAATCACCCTGATGCTTTTGTTTCCTCCCCTTTTTGCCATTCTTTCCCTCTGTCTGCTCAAAGTTCCCCCGAAGAAGCTGTGGGCAAAAACACTTCCCATTTTCCAGGAAGATGTCCCAATATATTTGTCATTTATGTTTCCAAGGAATCCCTGTTCCTTGGAAACGGCCACAGCCCTCTGGCTCAGTGGAAAGGAAGAGTTAAATTATTGCTTCCATATCAATTAAAGCTTTGCAGGTCCTGGTGGTGTTCTGGGTGGAAGTTCCCCTCTTGGCTGTGTTGTATTTGGGGTTTTTTGGAGTCCCAAGTCACGTAGATGTTCCATTAATATGTATTTGTTCAGAAAGGCATTGCCCATGTAATCACATCATTGCTGCCTTCTCAAGGGCAAAATTCCAGGGAGATAAAGAGCTGGGAAGATGCTTCAGTGCAGCCAAGGACTGCAGCTGAGTGCATTTCACCCCCCTGCCACAGCTTTAGCAGGGAAGGGGGCTGTGGGCACCCATGGGTGGGGGTCTTGCACCTTCCCATCCCTGGGAGTGCAGTGGGAGCTCAGGGATGATGCACTTAATGAAATTCCTGCCTCCCACTTCTATCCCTGGGCATCCTCTGCCTTTGCAAGTGCTTAAACTCATTGAAACCTGCCCAGGTAAACTCAGCTGGTGCAGCAGAAAATACAAATCCCTCGCTCAGCCTCGTTCTCTCAGTTCCTCAATCCCTTTTCCATTTCCCTCTTGCAGAACTACATGAACCCCCTGAGGCTGGTACTGACTCCCCAAGACATGGAAGCTATTTTTATCAATTTGGAGGTAACATCGTGGGCATTGTGCCTTTAATCTTTGTTCTTTCCACAGCAGCTCAGCCCTCTGCCTGCTTAGGAGGAGTTTTTTCTGATTTCCTGTTAGATTTGTGCATTCACTTGGAGAGCTTCAGCCTTTCGTGTGCTGTGGAGCTTAAACTGGTTTAGGAGACATTTTTTAACACTCCATTTTAGGGGTGGGGAATGTATGAACTCTAGGTAAGAAAACAATTCTATCTAGTGGATGTTTCAGGGCTGAGGCTCTGGATTTTAGTTGATTTAGGTGATTTGGGCAGAGGGTGATGAAGGGATTTATTTCTACTCTGGTTTGCACAGGGTCTAGGTCAAAACCTGTCATCTCCTCCACTCCTTCCATCCCATCCCCTCCTCCCTTCCCATGCTGGGACATTTCTCACTGTGTAACCTCAGATGGAATTACACCCCAGTCCTCCAGGCCAGTCAGGGCTGCTTCCCACTAGAACAACTTTCTTTACAAACACCTGAAAGAGAGGAAAACCCTGCCTGATAAAGGAGTAAATGTGAATTTCTTTAGGCTCTGTTTGCCCACCTGCTTTGCTGTGTTTAAAGTATTGACTGTTGCTTGGTTTTAGGACCTAATTAAAGTGCACTTCAGTTTCCTGAGAGCCATTGATGTCTCGATGATGTCTGGAGGAAGCAGCCTGGCAAAAGTGTTCCTGGAATTCAAGGAGAGGTAAAGGAATTCCGGGCTTCAGGCAGCTCCAGTTTTAACAGATTTGGGTTGATATTTTCAGAGATTTAAAGGGAGTTCTTGTTACTCTCTGCCTTCTCCCTCTCTTACTGCCTGAAAGGAGGTTGGAGCCAGGTGGGGATCTGTCTTTTCTCCCAAGTAACAACAGGACAAGAGGAAACGGCCTCAAGTTCCACCAGGGGAGGTTTAGAATGGGTGTTAGTGAAAATTTCTTCTCTGGAAGGGTTGTAAAGCACTGGAACAGGCTGCCCAGGGAAGTGGTGGGGTCACAATCCCTGGAAGTGTCCCAAAATTGTGTGGCTGTGGTGCTTAGGGACGTGTGTTAGTGGCAGTGCTGGGTTAGTGGTTGGGCTCAGGTAATTCTGTGATTGCAGAAATGCCTTTCCCAGCAGCCCAGGTTTGCATCCTGCACAGCAAAATGCTCTCAGGCAGCTGAAACATCACTCAGTGCTGACATTGAGCAGCCAAATCCAGCCACGAGTGTCAGGTCATCCAGGGCAGAGGCTGGGACATCTCCCCTGCCCATTCTCAGCCCTGTGGCTCTCTTGGATCCTTTACCCCTGGATTTTTTCTTGAGCTCAGCATCCCGTAGGAGACTGAATTTCCAGTGTGTTTGTGGGGACACATCTGAGGGGATAAAGATGGGAATTCCTGGCTTGTGGTGAGCAGGAATGGAGCAGAACCCTGCTGGCCTTCAGGGGTTTTGTGTGCTCCCCTGCAAGCAGCACAGGGCTGGGATGTGCTGGGGTCACTCCTGTGCAGGGGAGATCTCCTTACATCAAAGGGGTTCCTCACTCTCAAAGAATCTCATTTTTGGCACAGAGCTCATCCTTTGCACCATGAATAAATGTAGGAATTTCTTTCACAAGCAGAATCAATCCTGAGTTCTGGCAGCTGCAAGCAGGAGCACCCCAGCACACAGAGATAAGGTTGATAAAAGCCTTTAATATCCTTAATACTAATCAAAGGGTGATTCACTGTGGAATGGTGCCAGGCTGTTATTTCACTGTGATTAAACCAGTGTCTAGACACAGAAATGCCATTCAGAAGTCAATAACTCCAGAAATACCATCTGCATTAATAACACACCGTGAGGTCACATCTTCCATCATTCGTGGGGCCCCTTGTTATGAAGGGCATTTTTTTTCTGGATTAAATTTTTTAAAAAATATTTCAAAGAAGAATGCAAATAATTTCAGAATACTCAAAAAAACTCGCTTAGGTGATTTTGATCTCCTAATTCCTGGCTCAGCTCCATGCATGCCAGTGCCATCCCTGGGGCAGAGCTGTGGACACAGGGAGCAGGGAAGGGGCATAGGAGGAGTTGTGGTGGTGGCACTGCTGCCCAAAGAGATGCCGTGGCTGTGCAGGAGCACGAGGCTTGGTTTTGAGCCATTAAATCAATATTTTCTTCTCTTAATGTGCTGTTGGGAGGTGGCAGAATGCTTGGAGCTGGTGAGTTCCATGGCAGATGGGTGAACCAACTTACCCCCCCTTCCTAAGGGAGCTTGCAAAAAACTTCCTGAAGGACCTGGAAGCCTTGGAAAGATGTGAGGGAAGGAGCCAAACCAGCTGTGAGATGGTGATGGTGGATCTGAAGTTTTCTTCAGTCCTTGGAGATTTTGGGGACATCAGTGCTGTGGGAAACTGCTGGTCAAGGGGAGGTTTTGCCTTGGAGAAGTCCCTAAACACAGATTGTTAGAGATGAAGGGTTTGGAGCAGCCTGATGTAAATAGGCAGAGCCCTTTCCTGCATCAGGAAAGTCAGGAATTTTACAGCAAGGGAATTTCAGTGCAGGAGGAGGAGAAAGTGAACTCGCTGTGGGGAGAGAGTGTTGTGACACCAAGAAAGGATCAAGGACCTCCAGAGTCCCCACTTGGTCCCTGAATATGAGACTTTCCCCCATCAAATCTGTCCTTGACAAATAACTCCTGCTCCCCTCCACATCCTTGGAGACATTCTGGCAAAATGATGCATTGCTCCTTGGCTTTGCAGGGGCCTTTTTTAAGGAAATAGTTTGTAAATCTCATTCTCTGGAAGCCAGAGGTTTGAATTTATGCTCCTGAAGCCTCTTTGAAGCTCTCCCCGTGCTGGCAAGGTAGATATCATTGTGCCTGTGTAGAAGTTGTCAGGGGGGAAAGGTAGAAGAATAATCTCTACTGGCTGTGGCTGTGGCTCCATAAATCTCTTTATTCACTTCCCTGCAGGGTGTGAGTGTCCCGTGTTTATGGAGCAACGCTGGGTCAGTGCTTCCCAGGCCATCTCCATCGAGAGATGAGGCCCCCAAATAATGGATGAGTTGCAGTTTGTGATGGAAGATGTGTCTTAGCAGCAGCAGGACAGTTAACAGCCAGGAAGGGGGAGAAAACCCAAACCTGTCAGGCAGGATTAATGAGGGAAGTGAGGGAAAAGGGGGAATCCACTGACAAAACTGCTCTCTTTTGTCAGTGTTTAAATTTATAGCCCAGGGTGTCCATACAGAGCTTCACTGTGTTTCCAAAGGCTGTGACAATCTTCTTTTCCCAATTACCCAGGCTCTTGATCTCGAGGTCCCTGTGGCTCTGTCAAGAAGGAATGATTCTAAAATGTGACACAGAATCATCCTAGAATCACTGGATGGTTTGGGTTAAAATTCATCCCATTTCACCCCCTGCCATGTGCAGGGACACCTTCCACTATCCCAGGGTGCTCCAAGCCCCATCCAACCTGGCCTTGGACACTTTCAGGGGTCAGCCACAAATTCTCTGGGCAGCTTTTGACAGTTCCTCACCACCCTCACAAGGAAGAATTTCATTTGTCTCATCTAACTCTCCAAAAACAGGTTCCTCTGCTCTGGCCACCCAGCCCCTTCTGCTCATCATGAGCTGAATCACCTCCATGGGCTCTGGAAACTTCTAAATGTTCAAACGTTGAAGATCTAAATGTCAAAAAGCCACACAATAAAAGAGTGTTGATACTTTGCTAAGCAGTTAAATGGGGGAATAGCTGTTTGCCTCGTCCTTTTGCCATACAAACATTTATTTATCTTTTATAACAGCTTATAACTGCCAGCAGTGCCTGTCTAATCTGTGATTTTCCCCTCTCCAGGCTGCTGATTTATGGCAAGTACTGCAGCCACATGGAATATGCCCAGAACACCCTGAACCACCTCCTTGCCAACCGGGAGGACGTCAGGCAGAAGGTGGAGGTGAGCGGGCAGGGGCTGAGTGCCACCCCCCACCCTTGTCACAGCTTGGGAAGGACTTGCTGCAGCTCAGAATGGTCTCTGGGGAATGTTTGATTTACCAGAAGAGAAGAAAGGAGTGAGAGTGTGTCTGTGCTGCCACAGAGGGAGCAGAGCTGGGGGTTATCCTGTCCTGATCCCTCGTTTTTCCTTTATCTCCTCACCAGACCCACGCTCTGTCCTTCCTCCCCAGGTTTATCCCAGTTAAAACAAACCAGTGACTTTGAGTGAGACCGGCTGGGACAAGTTCTTTGAGTTGTGCATCCCCAAACCAGGAGCTGAATGGTTTTCCAAAGCCACCAGCAGCATCAGGGACTGGCAGAGGCAAACCCAAATCCCCAGGCAAACGCCAGAATTCCTGCCCTGACCTCCTTAGCGTGAATAGGGGCTGATGCAGATATTAAGGAATCAAAGGAGCCCCAGAAGGGATGCATTGTTTGAGCTGCTGTTTTACCCAGCTCTAATTCCTGCTTTGCTCTCGATGCTAATCGCAATTTGCTGGGCTGTCTGTACACGTTACCTCGCCCTCCACAAACGTGCTTTGATTCCCTGGGTGAGCCCAATTCAGGGATAAAACTGCATTTAGGAATTGCTTAAAATGTGCTCTCTGTGTCTCACATCAAGGCTGGAGCGTCCAGCTGCTTTTGCTGTCTCTCCCTCTGTCAGGTCACACAAGGGAGCTCAGCCAGCAGAGTCACATCCCTGAAATGAGTCTGGGCGAGGTGGCAAAACTTCCTGCGACCACAATTAGCTCATCTTAATGACTTAATGCTCATCAGTGACTCCAGAGCCACAGGCTGCATGCTCAGTGCCAGCCCCTCACAAATCAGCTGCATCAGCTTGGCCCAGCCAGGAGGTGGCTGAGGAAAATGGGTTTCATTTGACATTTCCCCAGGTCTGAGAGCATTCCTGCACTGCCCTAACGAGCAGCATCTCATTAGGCTGGAGTAGCTCACTTGTGGCAGTGGCTGTAATTTAGGGATTAATTCCTTGATAACCTCTGTGGTGGGAGCCCAGCCCTGGCTGGGTGGCTGCAAGGACCACAAGTCTGTGGGCATCAGAACTCAGTTTACAGAAGCCAAACAAACATTCTCAAGACTTTAGAGGCTTCTTTTAGGTGGGAAGCTGTTGTTTTCTCACTGCTGATTTACTGATCTCCTTCCTAGGAATGCACACTAAAGGTCCAGGATGGGAAATTCAAATTGCAAGATCTGCTGGTGGTTCCAATGCAAAGAGTTTTGAAGTATCATCTCCTGTTAAAAGTAAGTTTTTCAGCACTGGCCTTTCTCTCTCTGCTGTGGCATCTTTCACCTCTGTCAGTGGAGGGTGAATCACTGCCAAATGCAGAGCAAGGGTTGGGATTTTTATTCCTCTTCAAATAAAATAATTACTAGAGCTACTTAACACAACGTAGTATTTGTGCTGTCTCCTAAAGTACAGTGACCCAGGGTAATTCTGCACTTGCTAGCCACGAGAGGCACTTAATGAATATAAAATAAGCTTGCATATAATCTGATTATGTGTGAAATTCCTCCCGTCAACTCCGTGTAACAGATCTCTCAAGCACCAGCCCTTGGTGTGTTCCCTGTCCTGCAGCCACAGCTGCCTGCCCGGGCATCCCTGCATCCCTGGCAGCTCCCTGGCATCCCTGCTGTCACCCAGGCATCCCTGCCACCTCTCTCCATCCCTGCCACCTCTCTCCATCTCTGCTGTGACCCAGACATTCCTTCCTGCTGTCACCCTTGGGATGCCTGCAACCCCCCCCCGACATCTCTGTCATCACACTCAGGAAGACCCTGTCCAGTGCCAGCAGGGTCTGGGCATCTTTCTTAGCACATCCAAACTCCTTTTATTCATTTCTGCTTTCTCAGGAGCTGCTCAGCCACTCCTCAGACCGGCCAGAGAAGCAGCAGCTGAAGGAGGCTCTGGAGGCCATGCAGGTACAGGAGGGTGAGAGTGGGGAGGGGGCTGTGCTGGGTTTGGGGTGCAGCAGAGCTCAGGACCCCTGTGCTGTGTGAAACAAAAATTTGGATGGAAGAACAGCTGGAGGGAAGGCAAGGTGTGCTCCTTTTGGCCACATCCGTGTATATTGATTGCCATTTGGTGTGGTGGCCTCACAGCACATCCCCTGTCCCCTCTGAGGCAGCGGGGGGAGCTGGGCTTTGTTGACAAGTTAGGACATTTCCCTGATTGCTGCTGTGTGTGCAGAGCCCGTGCCAGATCCGGCTTTTGTTTTTGCTGGGAGGGATTTGGAGGAGCTCCAGAGGTATCAGCAAGTCAGGGAGTATGGCAGTGATGGGAGCCTGTGTGTGTGGAGTGTTCCCTGTGTGCTGTTAGCCAGGTGCTGGGTGGGAATCCTTTAATCCACACTTTTTTATTTTATTTTGTTAAAGGGAAGATGTGTTTTCAACAATTGATGACTTTTGGCATCAACAGTTTGCTTTGCTTGAAGTTGGTTTTATTTCCAGCTTTTAGCTGGAGCCCCCAGAATCTCAGGAAAACCATCAGCAGCAAAAAAAATCAAATTGTAGAATCATCCAAATGTTTTCTGACTGGGATATGTCTCCCCACACACACATTCACACCACATCCATTGTCAGCAGAACTGACTGGAGGATGCTCATTAACTCCAGGTTTTTCCCCCTGGAGAGCACCTCAGGATTCACCCCTGTGCTTGTGGTCACTTCATTTTCCAGCTTTTGTAACGTGGCTGCATTTCCTGGCACTTACATAATTTGGGTGACCTTTCCAGCCGTTATCCCTGGCAGCCCAGGGATGCAGAGCTGCTCTGTGGCTCTCTGTTTGTTTGAGGTTGTTTGAAGGACGTTGCATTCCCAGCCTGCTGCTGTGGCCTCAGATGAACGCTGGACCTGGTGACAGCAGCTAAAACCCCGCTCGTGGCCTCATCACCCAGCACCACTGCTGCAAAATAAATCTGTGTTTGCTCTGGCTCTGCTGCAGACTCAGCATTTGTTGCAGGAAGACGTTGATAACCATCAGGGAGGTTTCTTTCTTCTCCTCCCCATCACCAGGAGAGTGTGGGAGCAGTTCAGACCACGCTGGGCTCGGGGGGCTTGGGGAGCCATTCACTATGGTTTTAATTGATCTGTAAACCAAGGCTTAACTTCCAAGTGATGTCTTTCATCACAAGTCCAGCCTTTCTGTCTGCTGTGCTGGCAGGCAGCAGATATTGCTGTGCAGGGGGGTGGATGGAGGGACATTCCCAAAGGGATTCAGCTCCCTTTTATTTTGTTTGAATTGTTGGTTTTGCAAAGAAAAGGCAGGATTTGCACCAAAAAAAAAAAAAATTGTGGTGGTTTTTTTGTTTTTTGGTGCAGGTACCAACCCTCTGCCTGAGAATGCAGAACTGAGTTCCCAGTGGTGTGGGGGAAAGGCAGCTCCCAGTGAAATTCCACAGCCAATATCTGCACGTTGTTGTTTCAAGTCCTGGTTGATCCTGGGATTGTGCTTCCCCGGGATTGTGTGTCCCTGCTTCAGAAAGATTTTTGGTTGTGTCATTTCTCATCACCATCCCTGCCATCCCTGGCTGGGTGACGCTACAAATATTGTCACACAGATCTGTGATCATGGGCTGTGATTAACCCTTCTTGTGCTGGGGAGCTGAGCGAGGTCTGACCCGGGGGGGATGTCTTAAAAAATCCCCTGCTCAGATTTAATCCAAGTTGACAAGAGCTGTTGCTGAGGTCAAGGAGGGAGCAGATAAGAAGCAAACAGGCACAGCAAATGTGCTCTGAAAGGTGCAAGAAGTTGTTCCAGTGGAAGGGACGGTTCCTTGTCTTTGATGGATAAAAATTTGGGGTTTGGGATCACTGTGCTGGGATGGATTCATGCATTGCCATCTTCTGGGAAATGGAAAACATTGCAGCACCTCAGCACTGGGAGCACCAACAGCCTCACCTGTCCCGGGCTGCAGTGGAGACCTGCTCAGATTCCTGAGGGATTCAGGGAGCCAGGCTCGTGTTTGTTCTCCTGGGTAAGGTGCTGGTAAAGTAAAAATCACTGTTCACCATTTTTTTTTTTAAGGACTTGGCCATGTACATCAACGAAGTCAAGAGGGACAAAGAGACTTTGAAGAAAATCAGTGAATTTCAGAGCTCTATAGAAAACCTGGTAAGTTGGAAAACCTTCTTGAACCCAGTTTAATTTGATTATTATTAACACATTTGCTTTTTTGGGCAATCACTACTTATTCTGATGTGCTGAAAGATGCCCAGGTGCTCAGACTCTCATGTTTTGCTGATGGTCCAGAGGTGGATGCTCCATCACAAAACTGCTTTGGCTGGGATGGAGAGTGGCTTCTCTTGTTGGTGTTACCCTAAAAATGTTTCTTCAGCTTTTTCTCACATTATTAGTGTAGGGAGGACCCAAAAATTCCCCAAGCTGGTATCTGGCTTTTATTTAAAAAGAGGAAAAGAGGGTTTCTTTTGCTGTTGAGTGGACAGAGGTTAACTGAAAGGGGAGGAGAAGGGCTCATGTAAAAAGGCATCAAATCCCCCTAAATTTCAACCAGGTATTTTAAGAATTCATCCTCTAAACTCCAGAGGTGTCAAACGCTCAGCCCCATTGCTGGGGTTGAGACCTGGGTTTGGGCTGCTGGGTTTGGGGGCTTTAGCCTTGACTTCATTTGGAAACGATGAACTTTGAATTAATGGTTATTTAACAGAGACAAAATCCTTAATTATTGTGGAAACCTTTGAAAAAAAAAGCTCATTGGAGGTGGGGAGGGGTTTGCAAAAATGCTTTAACTGCTGAGCCTTGCCCTGGGGGTGCCAGTGCTGGAGCTCCAGGGATTTCCTGGAGTTGATGCCAGGCTCCCCTTGGTGAGGGTGGTGCTGCTCCCTTGGAGCTTTGGCAGCCTCAGGCAGGGCTGGGGAGGTGCAATCCACACAGCTTTGGGTTTCCAGCTGCCCAAAGCATCGTTGCAGGCCTGGCTGTGGAGCTGAGCCCTGCTTTGCTTCCTGCAGCAAGTGAAGCTGGAGGAGTTTGGGAGGCCAAAGATCGACGGCGAGCTCAAGGTGCGCTCCATAGTGAACCACACCAAGCAGGACAGGTGAGTGTCCCCAAACCCTCATAACCATTCCCCTTGAGCTCATTTATTTAATTTCTGCCTGGAATTTCACTGACATAACCCAGCATCCATGTGAAATCACAGCAGGGCACCAGCACTGAACAGAGCTGGCTGGGGAGCTCCTCAGAGCTTCCCAAATCCTTCCCCTTGGATTTTTTTAATGGTGTGTTTGCTTGTTTATTTGCTTGCTTTGGGCAGGTATTTATTTTTATTTGATAAAGTGGTGATCGTCTGCAAGAGGAAAGGATACAATTATGAGCTGAAGGAAATTATTGAGCTGCTCTTCCACAAGATGACTGATGACCCCATGAATAACAAGGACATTAAGAAGGTAGGTGGACCAAGGATTGGCTCTGGAGAGCATTTTGGAGTTGTTTCAGGGTAGTATGTTCTCATTAGCCTTTTAGAATAGAAAAAAGCTGGAAAATAAATGCTCAACTTTCAGGGCAGCCTTAAATAGCATTGGGAAATGTTTATTAATGTGGGGCTGGGCTGGATCCTTGACCCGTGTCCTGGCAGAACAGCCCTGAGGAGGCTGGGATGGTTGGAGTTAGGAGGGAGGAAGCTGCTCTCTGCTTTCTGGCCCAGTGTCAGGGAGCAAACATCAGATGGGCAGGAGAGGAGGGCAGGGAGGGAGGGAGGGAAGGTGCAGGATGTTCTTTCTCCCACAAGCTGCAGGGTGGAGGAGCCTGGAAAGGCAGCTTTGCACACCAGGCTGCCAAAATTGGCACTTGAAGCACTGAAGGAACATCATTTTCCTGTGGTTTGATGCTCACTCTGCAGCCATGGAGGAAAAACCTCCCAGCCCTCGCTTTAGCCCTTTTAGCTTAACCCACTTCCCTACCATGGGAAGAGCTATGGGATAAGGGACACTGGGGTAAGAACAGCCAATTTTGCCACTTGGCTGCTGGGGGAACGCTGCTGGCTTTGTGTTTTAATGAAATCTATTTCCCCTTTGCTCTCCTATGCTTTCTAGTCCCACGGAAAAATGGTAAGCAGAGCACCCCCGTGGCTGTGGCGTGTTTGTGTGCAGTGTGGTGGGGAGACAGGCTGAGCAGATGTGCACTGGGCAGGTCACACGCTCCTCCTGGGCTGTCACTTGCTGTCAGCCACAGACAGAATGGCTGGGGAGGATCCAGTGGAGCAGAAGAATCTGGGTTCTCTCGTGTGCCACCATGAAATCCTGCTTGCTCCAAGTGCACAGCGCCAGGGCGGTTCAGGCATCGTTAACTGGGATGTGTTAGAGAAACAGGGAGCTCTCCTTCCTCCTCCCCTGCTGTTCCCTGGCTGTGGTTCAGCAGGAGGGGCAGGGACAGGCACTCAGAGCAGTGGCTGAGGTGTGGGAATGGCAGTGTGGTGTGGTTCCCTGTGACATCAGCTCTCTTTTCTCCTGCAGTGGTCGTACGGCTTCTACCTGATCCACCTGCAGGGGAAACAGGGCTTCCAGTTCTTCTGCAAGACAGAGGAGATGAAGAGGAAGTGGATGGAGCAGTTTGAAATGGCCATGTGAGCATGAGTGGCTGCTCTAGCCCCGGGTGAACTTACCAGGCAGAGGGGAAAAGTGTCTTGGGCCATCAGGTCACTGCAGAGCAGCTCTGACAGCAAAACCTGTGATGGGGAAGCTGCTGTGGCTTGGTGGATGAGTCCCTGTGCAAAGGGAGCTTGGAACTCTGAGCATCCCCACCATCCCATCTCTGACACTGGATTTTATCTCTCAATCTGAGATGGGATATTTGGAAAGAATTCTTCCCTGGCACAGGGTGCCCAGAGAAGCTGTGGCTGCCCCTGGAAGTGTCCAAGGCCAGGCTGGACAGGGCTTGGGGCAGCCTGGGATGGTGGAAGGTGTCCCTGCCCATGGCAGGGGGTGGGATGGGATGATTTGAAATGTCCCTTCCAACCCAAGCCTTTCTGTGAGTCTCTGAAAGGACACCTCACCGTGGTGCTGGAGGATGAGGAGGGAGGGTGGTGCTGCAGAACCTGGTCCTGAGCAGAGCAGGGCTTGGGCTGATGATTGACTCAGGCCAAATCCATGACTTTTGTCCCAGGGGAAGGTAATGGGAAAAATCCTCTCTCCACAACTGATCTCCTTTCACGTTGCATTTCACGTGGTGTCCAAGCTCAGACTGAAATGCCAGCATGGGGACAGGCTGATAACCCCCAGGTCCTTTCCCTCAGGTCCAACATAAAGCCAGAGAAAGCCAATGCAAATCACCACAACTTCCAGATGTACACATTTGAGAAGACAACCAACTGCAAAGCCTGCAGGATGTTCCTGAGGTGAGCAACACCTGAGCTGTTCTGCATTAAAACATGGAAAGAAAAATCTCAAAGCTGAGGCTGGATTAGGATTTTCTGACTTTTTTTTTTCTTTTTTTTTTGGCACAGAGGAACCTTCTACCAAGGCTACCTTTGTCCCAAATGTGGAGCAGGTGCTCACAAGGAGTGCTTGGAGATTATTCCTCCCTGCAAAATGGGTGAGTTATTTCATGAGCAGCTCGTTGCTGCACGTGAATGATCTGAGAAATTCACTCTGTAAAGCACTGATGTTTGTTAATGCATTAAAAAATACCAGGGCTGTAATTCACGTTGGCTGGTGGTTTAAAATACAAACAAAGCAGCCAAAATTCTCATGGACAAAGAGCTGCATCCCATGGATGGCAGAGAATCACAGCAGATGTGTGCAGTGGATGGGATGCTCTGGCTCTTGTGGGTGGGCATTTAAGAGAGGTGATCAGTTCCCCATGATTTAACAGTGAAATCAGGATGGTCTGCAGCAGGGAGAACGTTTCTGATGAGTAGAGAGTTCCTCTCTGGACCCCAAATGTCCCAAAGTACTGCAAAAATTTGTGTCCTTGGTCTGAACTGTGCAAAGCTGGGACTCACCTGTGCTCAACCCAGGGGGTGTCACAGGGTGGCTTTGGAGAGGTTTTGGCTGAGAAGTGGAGGGAGGGAGAAATAAAATTGCAGAACTTTGTGGCAGTGAGGAAATGCCCCTGAGGCTGCAGTCCCTGCCCAGATCTTGCCCTCCCAGAGCAGGGAAGTGACTCAAGTGTCCCCACCTCTGCTTTGGGATTCCTGCATCAACTTCTCACCCTGCTGCTGGTGTGTTGATACTCAGAGCATCAAGAGAAGCAGGAAATGGCGTTTGTTACCTGTTGAATTAATCCCTTATCCCATCATTTCTCTTGCAGGTTCTTCAGCAGACCAGGTACGTGGTTTGGCCCTTTTCTTCACCCTCCTGTCCTTGCCCAGTCTGGGTGTGGGCAGCTCATGGGAAGAGCCAGCACTGGGCTCAGAGGTGTCCCAGCAACCTGTGGGACAGGGCTGGGGACCAGTGACCTCCTCTCCTCCTAAAACTGGCCCAGTTTAAGCAGCAGCAGAACCCTCAGGTGGTGCCAGCACTCAGCTGGGGCGAGCACCATGGGCTGGGGGGTACCAGGGAGAATTGGGGAGAGGTTCCCTCATCCCAGTGGCATCAGGTGGGTGCTCATAGGGTGACCTGAGGCTGATGTGTCCTTACTGAGCTTTTTTCCTCTTTCTTTACAGGATTCCCTGGGTGCAGGACCTGGTAAGGGCATTGCTGTGTGACAGGAGGGCAGGGAGAGGTTGTGGCTGCAGGAGTCCCCAACACTGGCTGGGTGGGAGGGGGAGGCTCCTTCCAAAAGCAGGAAAGAGCTTTAGTTCCTGCAGAAGGGCCCTGTGCACCTTCCTGGCCAGCAATGGGGCCCTGGGGTCTGTCCTGTCCCTGCTGCCACATCATTTCTTTGGGTGCCCTGGTGCCCCTGGCCAGCTCTGCTGGGCCAGTAAAGCTTCTGCCCATGCCACCAGTGACCAAGGAGAGCCTGGCACAACTTCCTTGTGCCAAACCAGCCCTCAGGGCAGACCAGGCGTGTTCTGGCAGGGAGATTTGTTGCTGGTGGGGAGCATCTCCCTGCTGGCATGTCCAGTGTGCTCTCATGGCCTGTCAGTCACGAAGGTTACTGCAATAACTTTTATCTTTCTGTGTTTAAAACTTGCCTGGACAGAGGTCTGGGCCTGCCCTGCCCCTGCTCTGGCTCAAAGGGGAAGAACAATTTGTTTTTGTGCTATTTCTGATGGAAGGAAAGCCAAGCCTGGCAAAAAAGAAATCTGAATCAAATTTGTGGTTAAAAAAAAAAACAAAACACCAACAAAACAAGCACAGAGTGCTCATGCTGGGAGGGGAGAGGCAGAGGTGGGGAGGCATTTTGAGGATAAACACTGCGGGTTTGGTGCAGTGGGGGAAGTTTATTTAATGTGCAGTTGTTGGCCAGACAAGTGGACTTTGACTGGGAGCTTCAGGGGCGTTGGGGTCCCAGGTCCAGCTGCTGTTCAGTGCAGCTCAGTGTCCACTGGTCCCTTTTGCAATTGTGGTGTCACTGCTGAGCCTGGCAGGGCTTGGTGCTGGCAGGAGCTCCTGTGCCTTGGTGAGGCTCAAACCCAGGTGCAGGGCTGGGAGCTGGAGCTTCAGCTTGGCTGGGTCCTTCCTGGGTTTATTTTTGCTCAGGGAGCTCAGTCATGCATGTAAGTGCAGGAGCCAAGAACGTTCACTGTGGACACCATTCCTTTCTGCTTTCATGTTTCCTGCCCCTAAATCCTGCCTGCTGTGCCGTGTCAGGGGATGAGGAGGGACAGGCTTCAGGAGGGGTGGGTTTGTTTGGGTTTTTGTTTTTTTGTTTTTTTTTTTTTTCCAGCAGGGACAAGGTTGTGAAACTGTTCTGCTTCTCTGCCAGGTCCTAAAATGGTGGCAGTTCAGAATTACCATGGAACCCCAGCCCCTCCTGGGAAGCCAGTGCTGACCTTTCAAATTGGGGATGTGATCGAGCTGCTGAGGGGGGACCCCGACTCACCGTGGTGGGAGGTGAGAGTCATTCCTCTGGGGAATCTCCTGGAAACTTCTAAACCAGTGGCTTCTGTGTTATCTGTTTTATTTGTGGGCTTTCCTGGGGGGGTGTGCTGGGGTTGGGAGGCAATTTGGGGCCTGTCCCCACCCCTGCACAGTGCCACCAGTGCTCCCAGTGCACGCCCCAGCCTGATGCCCAGCTTGGCTTTGCAGGGGAGGCTGCTGCAGACGAAGAAATCGGGTTATTTCCCCAGCTCCTCAGTGAAACCCTGCCCCGTGGATGCCAGGGTAAGTACCAGGGAGGAGAGGGAGCTGGGAGTGCCAGGTGGGTGCAGGTGTTGGGATTATCCCTGTCACTCTTCTCAGCCTTCTCCTCGAGGCTTCAGTCCTTCCCTGGACCTTCAGTGAGGTCTCTGGCTCACAGGGGAGCTGGATCTCCCATCCCATAGTTGCAGGTGTCAGGACAGGGCAGTCCCAGCCCTGTTCCCCAGGCTGGGGTTGGCAAGATCAGATCCAGCTCTGTTCCCTCTCTGCAGGGCTGACTCGGGAGCAGTGCTGGAGATCGGGCCCAGTGCAGGAAAACTGCATTTGGTTTGTTTTAATTGCTTTTAGCTGCTTGCTGTAATGTTGTCAGCTGCTTCCCAATTAAAAACCACTCAGGTAAATGAACAAACACAGCCTGCTCATCCCAGCTGGGAGCTCAGAGATGCTCAGCTACAACACTGCCCTCCTCTGCCCGAGCCCAGAATCCAGGGATGGCTTGGCAGAGGGAAGCTTCTCGTGGAGAGCAGCATCCCACACGTGATGCACAGCCTGAGGAGCTGCTGGCTCTTCACTAATTCACAATTCTCCATTTGCAGCCCCCCAACAGCCGGCCGCCCTCTCGGGAGATCGACTACACGGCGTACCCGTGGTGAGTGGGCATAAACCCACCCTGCAGATAAAGAACATAAACCAGCCTTGCCTTTTGGCTGCTGCTTGCTCAGAAATCCACCCCGGGAAGGAATTCCCAAAGCAGACCTGCTTTTTCTGTGGTCACGGAGCAGCTGCCACGGTGGTGAAAGCCCTGGCAGCAACTGTGGGGATTTCTTCACTGATGGAGGGGGTCAGAGGCAAAAAGAGAGATGCTGGTTTCTCTTCCCATTTGCTGTGCCCAGAAAATAATTGTGGTAGGAAGGAGGCAACTCCTGCCTTGGCAGGAGAGGCTGTGCTTGGCTTGCCTGCTGCTCCTTCTCTCCAACTCCAGCCAGGTTTATGAATTCATGGATATAAATTATCCCTGCTTTCCAGCTCTTGCTGAGGCCTCATTAACCTGGAGACTGATTCCCAATTAGTGGGTTTTTCCAGGTGTCAGGTACTTCAAAGGGAAGAGGCCACACTCTGTGTGGTTCAGTGGCTCAGCAGCTTCTCGTGTATCCCAGGGCACTTTCCTTCCTGCTCAGGATATTTCGGATGTTTCTCCACCTGCCTTCCAACCTTCACACCTTTAAAAAA
Source organism: Sturnus vulgaris (assembly GCF_052056855.1). NCBI lineage: Eukaryota > Metazoa > Chordata > Aves > Passeriformes > Sturnidae > Sturnus > Sturnus vulgaris. The sequence goes on from NC_142264.1 coordinate 3,549,193, forward strand.
AGATGTCTCTTCTTACCCAAAACATGCCTGCTTAAAGATACGTGTTCATTTTAATGAATGAAACGAACTAATTAACCTCTGGGCTCAGGTTTGCAGGGAACATGGAGAGGCATCAGACAGACAACCTGCTCAAATCTCACGTCAGCGGCACCTACCTGATCCGGGAGCGGCCAGCTGAGGCCGAGCGCTTTGCCATCAGTATTAAGTGAGTAATTCCCCATCTAGGAACTTCATCATCCAATATTTCTCACTCCCAGTGGAGGAGGCAGGGCTGGAGCTGGTGGCTGTGGGGTTTTTTTTTTGAGTGCCTTTGCTGTCGTTGGAAGGTTCAACGAGGAGGTGAAGCACATCAAGGTGGTGGAGAAGGATAACTGGATTCACATCACAGAAGCCAAGAAGTTCGAAAGCTTGCTGGTGAGTTTTCGTTCCCCCTTGTAGCACTGTCCCTGCAAGTCATGTAGGGGGTGGCAGAGGCAGCCAGGTGCCTCTCCTTCCTTCTTTTCTTCCTTCCCAGGAGCTGGTTGAGTACTACCAGAGCCACTCACTGAAGGAGAGCTTCAAGCAGCTGGACACAACCCTGAAATATCCCTACAAATCCCGGGAGCGCTCTACCTCCAGGACCTTCACCCGCTCCCCAGGTAAAACCCAGCCCAGGTGTCCTGGCAAACCTGCCCCTTCCTACAGAAAACCCTACCCACAGCTGTAGGAGCAGTGGATGGAGGAATTTACAGCTTCACTGCAGGGCTTGAGTTGCTCAGTTTGCAGATCAGTTCTTCTGGGCTGGTGGCATTTTCAGGATGGGTGTGGTGGGGTCAGGGGGTCTGGCACTGCTGCTCTCTGAAGGGACAGTTTTTGCTGGTTCCCCTCCTGTGGTTTTTTTTTTTTCACCCTGTGCTTTGCCCACCCTCTGGCTGGGAGCAGGGATGTGATGTTTCACTTCCTGGGATTTGTCCTGTCTTTCCCACCCACGTGAGATTTTTGTGTTTTAATGGATCCGGTTCCAGTGTGACTTGTGGTGGTTTGAATCCCAGTGGGAGTCCTTTAGTGGAGGTGATGGTGAAAGGGTAAGTCTGTGTCTAGAAGGAAAGGAAGAATCGAAATAAATGGGAAGAAAAAGATGCAATAATGCAAGATGTTGTTTTGTCCAAAAGTCTGAATGCAGAACTGACTTCTTTGTGGGGAAAAATCACTTTTAAATATTTTTCTCCATGATATATTTAGAAAAGAATACCAAGGGAATATAGGTTTTAAAAGCTGGTTAAATATCTTTTTGCATTAAATACAACCCTAGGATGAATTTTGAGCCCCCAATGGCTGTGGGGCTGTGGCTACACCTTTTCTCAGCTGTCACAGCTCCGAGCCCCTGCACAAGACCCTCTGCATGCTTTGCCCTGTATCCCTCCATCAGCTTTTAAAGCATTGTGCCTTATAATATTTTATTTTAATTTCCTTTTTAATGCGTGTTCTGCCTCTTTCTGTTTCTCTCTAACCTCTTTGCAGCCTCCTGCGCTTCCTACAACTTTTCTTTTCTCAGTCCTCAGGGCCTCAACTTTTCTTCTCAGAGCTCCTCCAGTCCCTTCTGGTCAGGTACCAGTGCCTCTCCCTGCTGGAGAGACCTGCCACCATCCCCAGCTTGAAAGCCATCACCAGTGGGACCTGTGGGGTCCCCCCTGTCCCTCCATCCCCACAGGCAGTTCAGGGGGTCCCCAGTGCTGCCCTGGGAAATAAGTTAATTAGGTTAATTAAACGTGGCTTGCTTGGCAGCAAAATGCAATCCCCCCTCTCCCCAAAATCAAGGCAGGGAGGAGATGGACTTGTTGCTGTTTGAGAAAAAGGGCCAAAATTAACAACAACAACCAAAAAAAAGTGGATGTAGCACTTTGGGATCTCATGATGTACTTCAAGCTTGACCTGCTTATCCCGTGTGTGTCACCAGCATTGCACCCTGTCCCAGTCTCATCCTCCCTGTCCTCCAGGAGAACATCCCAGAGTCCTGCAGGGTTTGAGCTCTGCTGTCTGAGGCTGCTCAGGAGCCCCTTGCTGAGGGGACAGGGACACACCTGTGCTGTCAGGTGTGTTTTGGGGCTCAGTGTCCCTGCACAGAGTGCAGTGGTGCCCCAGCCTTTCCAGGCTGGTGTCATCCTCCCTCTCGATGGGATCAGAACAAAATCCCGCCAGATTTTCCTCCCAGTGAAGTTTTTATCTTTCAGTCTCTTCTTTAGGCTGGGCAGAGAAAATCCCCAGCAAAGCCACGTGTGCCTTCCTTGGTGCCATGTTTGGGAAGAACATTTAACTTTTCAAGCGTAAATTCGGGATTCTGAGGTTCTCTAACTGCATAGAAAGTATTGCAGGAAGTGTTCTGTGTAGCAAGGGGCTCTGAGCAAGCTCCTGATGAAGGAGCTCAAAGCTGCCATGATTTCTGTCCATTCTCCAGCCTGGCTGCCTGGCCAGGATGGACAAACCCTCCAGTGGTTGCACATGGTGTGTCCAAACCATCTCCATCGCCATCCTCATCTCCTTCCACCCCAAGAGCTGAAAACCTGGGCAAAGCTTTCCCTCAAACTTCGTTCAACCTTGGTTTACACACTTTTCTAGTTGAAATTAACCCTTGGAAATCCTGGGAGAAAGAGGGGAGTGAAACACAACATCCCCTCAAGGTGTTTATTTCTTTTTTGCCAACTTCAGAGAAAGTGCATTTTTTTTCTCCTCCTCTGCCCATCCTGTTCCTCCACTGTTGTTCTCCAGCCTTTTCCCTGTGCCCAGACCTTGGGGCAGGAATGCTGAGTGCTGCCCCTGCCTTTCCCCTCCTTGTGCTTCCCCCGAGCATCCCCTGCCTGAAGTGATGGAGATCCCTGGGGCTGTGCTGCTGGAGGTCAGCTCCTGGGCTGGCTCCCGGGGTCATCTCCTCATCCCAAGGTGCTGCTCAGTGTTAGGGTTTGGTCTCTAATGGGACCAAGTTCCCAAGGTTGCTCCCTGGCAGGAACAGGAGCAGGGAGGTCCCAGGTTAGGAGCTGGTTCCTCCTCATGGCAAGGCACACAGGATTGGCTCAACACCTCTAGGAGAATCCATTCCCAGTAACTCTGCTTTTGAAGTAGCTTAAATCCAAGTTGATTTACAAAGCCTTTTGACCAGGGGGTGCCATCAGGTGGTTGGCAGCTCCACAAAGCAAACTTCCAGACCTGAGACTGAGAGCTGAATGGGATTTTTCCATGATTTCTCCATTAATGGTTGTGTATTCCAATGAAATCCTTTCTTTTACCACCTCACAAAAGTGCCCTTCACCCCAGTGATCCCCTGACCAGCAGAGAGTGGCTTCCCAAGCCCACAGAGCCCTTCAAAGCCCAGCAGGAACCCAGTTTAACCCCGACCACCCCACCCATGCGGGGCTGGCCAGCTCAGGCGATGCCACCCCTCCATCCCAGCGGCTCCAGCTCTCGGTGCCGTGGTGGAAAACCCAGGTTGAACCTCTGCAAGCTTTCCCCAGGCTTCAGCCAGTGTGGGGCTGCTCCTGAGGCTGTGCTTTGTCCCTGGCAGTGTTCACCCCCCGGGTCATAGGCACGGCGGTGGCTCGGTACAATTTCGCGGCGCGGGACATGCGGGAGCTGTCGCTGCGGGAGGGGGACGTGGTGAAGATCTACAGCAGGATTGGAGGGGACCAGGGATGGTGGAAAGGGGAAACCAACGGAAGGGTGAGTGCATCCAGAGGGATTCCTGTCCCGTTTCTGCAGTGGGATGTCCTCCCTGCTGTCAGGATGGCAGAGGGAAGGGTGGGTGGCCCCCAGATCCTCTTGCTCTGTTCTGGATTCTGGGTGGGTTGTCACCTCGTGAGAGCCACCTCTGTGTGGCCATTTGTGACAGTGGTATCCAGGGCACGCAGGTGGATGGGAGTATGTGCTGGGAGGCTCTGATCTTCCCTAAATCTGCCCCTGGGGGATATCTGTCCCGTAGGGGAAGGCTCAGCATCCTGGAAAAACCCAACAGCCTGGTGGCTTGACCTGGTGTCCCACAGATTTTGTGGCACTGGAGGTAGATTGTTCCTGCCCTGATCCCTTGCAGGCAGTGTGTCCAAGTTAATTCAGTTAATTAAACGTGGCTTGCTTGGCAGCAAAATGCAATCCCCCCTCTCTCCAAAATCAAGGCAGGGTGGAGATGGACTTGTTGCTGTTTGAGAAAAGGGGCTAAAATTAACAAAAAAAGTGGATGTAGCCCTTTGGGATGTACAGGAGTTAACTCTGTCCCAAACCAGGGTGATGGCTCACACCAGCAGGATCTGGCACATCCAGGACTGGGAGCAGCACTTGATGGCAGGGGAATAATCCCAGTGACAGGACAGGGGCTCCCTTATAAAATCCCCAATTGGAAGGGCCTCGCAAGCATCATCGCCAACAATCCCACCCTGAGTTGTCCAAATCCTTGAACTCCAACGTGTTTTGTGCACCTTTGAGCTTCCAGCCCCCAGCTGACCTGTGCTGTCCCCCCACAGGTGGGCTGGTTCCCCTCGACCTACGTGGAGGAGGAGGGCGTGCAGTGACCGCGGCCGTGGCCGCTGGAAGTCGTCGAGCGCCCGGAGCCAGCAGCTGCAGCCCGAGCACACTTGTCCCCGTGCTGGACACCTCCCAGGACTGCCCCTGCAGCCCCTCACGACCCCCCCTGCGCCCAGGCTGCCCCCGTTCCGTGTACAGAAGATTGATGGGCTGTGGGATGGCGCTGCTGGAGCGGCTGCGGGAGAGCCCCGGGAGAGCCGCGCTCTCCCTGCCATGGACAGAGCTCAGAGACTCTGGGGTGCCCACCAGGCTGGGGGTGCTGCACCCCTCTTCTGTCTCAAGGGGTTTTTAAAGCCACCCTGGCCATGGTGGTGCGAGGGTGAGGCTGAAGGTTTTGTGCCTGGTGAGAATTTGGGGGGGGGGGGCGTCCAGGGGAGGGAGCCCCGAGGGGGCAACGCAGACCCCCTGCCACAGCACTCAGGTGGGTCCCCAGGTCAGGATTTTGGCAGTGGCCCTGGCAGCCGTGGGCAGCACGGTGCTGTGGGCAGGGTGGGGACACCTGGCCTGGGAGGAGGAGAGGGCTTGTGACCATTTTGACCCTCAGATGTAGGCTGGGAGTGGACCTTCGTGGGAAAGAGCCATTTTGCCACCCCCAAGCTCATTTTCTTTACAGTCCCCTCAGTCCCACCAGCCTTGCTGCAGGCAGAGGGGGTGCCCAGGGAGCAGACTGGTCCCAGTGGTGAGCAGGAGGTCTCTGTGCATTGCAGGACTGGAGAAGTGCTCCACACAAGGGTTTCAGAGGCCACCAATGCAAAGGACGTGTCCCTGGGTCTGTCCTCCCCTTGCTGGCAGCAGGACCCCCCCCCAAGCCAGGCTGATTTTCCTTGCAGCTGTGACAAATCTCACCTCATGAGCTCAGGGCAAACCCACCCGAATAAGGGCTACGGTATCAAGTCCTGGATCCTGTCCCTGAGCTGTGAAAGCATCTCCTCTTCCCAGCTGTGTGCACTTTTGGGGGGCTGGCAGCGTTGCCCCCCGCTCTTCCTCCCACAGGCTCTTCCTGCTGCTGCTGTCAAGTAAAGGTCCGTGTGTTGTGACATTCCCGCTGTGTCCTGAGCACCCTCTGTCCGAGTCTGCCCTTCCCAAAGTGCAAATACAAACTAAATACCTGTGTGGGAGCGTGACAGGGAACAACTTCCCTCTATCTGAGCCCCAGGAGCTGCTTCTCTGAATACGTGGTGGTATTTTGAGCTGGTGCTTCCATGCCCTGACGTCGTTCCCCCGGGATTTGTGGTGGTCCTGCTGTGCAGCATCGTGTTCCTGGTGTGGGATCCTGGTGCAAATGTGGGAGGTGCCAGATTTGGGTGGGTGAGCAGTGCTGGTGCCCCCAGTCCCTGGCATGGGGGTCTGCAAACAGAGCAGCAGAACCATGCTTGGGATGAGAAATGGAAGAGTTTGGATCTCTCAAGGACAAGGGAATGATGCTGACTTGGGAATTTCATGCTGCTGCTCAGTGACAAGCCCAGAGCCACCCTGCCTTGCTCCCCTGTTCCTCCTGGAGCTCTGGGGGTGCCCCCACTCGTGGTGGGGTGTGAGGTGGGTCTGGCTGGGGCAGACAGGAGCTGACGGGGACACGGGGGGGCTCAGGGCATTCCCAAGGTACTGTTTGGTGCTAACCCCTCCCAGGCAGCCCCTCCACGCTCAGTTTGAGGGGAGCAGCCAGCAGGGAGCTGAGGATTCCCTGCTCCTGTGCAGAGCAGGGGGTGCCATTCCCATTCCAGAGGCTGTGCTGGAGCTGGGGGGGAATTTGGGTGGATGGGACACACAAACTCCTGATGGCTCCTGCTCTGCCTCACATCCTAAAGCCTTACAGCCCCTCCTGTTTGACGTGGCCAATTTTGTAAGGTGGCAAAGGGAGAGCACAGCCCTGTCACAGGGACCAGGGCACCTCTGTCCCTTACACCCCAAAGGGACCCCCAACCTCTGCCTGCCCTGCCAAACCCCCTCCCCCAGAGAGCTCTCCCTCTTGTGTTTACTGGTGTAAGAAACTTGTTAAAAAAAAAAAAAAGAGATTGTTCTGTTTGTAAGTAATTATTCAGCCATTTGCCACAAATATATCTGTGAATAAGAAAGGGAAATGTTTTTTTTATGATGGCGAGAAAATTGTATGTATTATTTTAGTTCGTCGCAGATCATTTGGAATTGCAATGGGATACGTTGGAAAATAATATGTAAATTCCTTGGGTTTTTCCTTTGCACTGCACTAACTGGGGTAGGGTGGAGGGGGTTTTAAAGATAAAACTGTTTGTTTAATGGAATAGTTTATAGCTGGGAATTTGGAAATCATTTGGAATAGCTTGTAATGCTGGAATAGAAACTTTAGCTGCTACTTAGAAACCCTTTTGCATGTGGTTTTTCCAGGCCTTTTTAAGTTACAATTCATCAAAGTAAATTCCCCAACGGAAAAAAAAAACAAAATAAAGTGTAATTTTGCTGATAGGTTTTTAATTCCAGCCATGATTTTCAATGTGCCAGGGGGGTGAGGATTGTGTCAGGGTCGTTGTCACTAAAACCCCCTTGGCTGCAGTGGGGCTCAAGGCTTGGTCCATCCAGGGAAGATGGGTGCTCCCAGGGATGGATCCTTCCTGATTCCTGGCATGAACAGTAAGCGTTTTTACCCCTCCAAAATTTGAGTAGATCCCTCCTGTGGTGCCTGTCAGGTTCCTTCTCATTCTTGGAGCAGCTGCCACTGCAGTTGTCCCATCCCAGAGCTTTCCTGTGACTCTTTTTTCCGAGCTGAACCCCTAGGGTGAAATAGAGGCTGATTTTTCCATGGCTTTTAGTCACTCCTGACTATCCCATTCCAGAATCCCACCTGGCCCTGCAGGCAGCAGTGTATTCCAGAGCAATAAATAAGTTGCACAGTTATAAAAACCTGAGGTGTTCAAGGTGCTTCACCTTGAGCAGGGATGTGATGTCCCCGTGGGCTGCCGTGTCATTTAATTAAGAACATTAATTTTTTTTCCACTCTTGGAGTCCCCAGTGCTTGACTTTTCCCAGGGTCAGCTGGAAGGGGATGTAGCATGAGCAGAGGGGTTTTACTCAGAGAATCAAGATGTGAGCTGGGCACTCAATTTTGGATGCTGGTTTGGGAAGGTGCTGCCCAGCTGGGTATTAAACCTTCATCCAGGTGCTGATCCTGCCTGGGATAAACTTTTCTTATCGTGGCTGTTTGGTCTAAAGGAATCTCCCCAACATTCACCAGGTATTAAACACCAGGTTTTGGTGCCTGACCCATCCCCAGCCTGGCTCTGGGTGGGTGGAATGGCCATGGCACAGCTGGGCTGCCAAATGCAGCACTGGAGCCTGGAACCGAGAGCTGGGCAGTGCAAAAATCTGCTCCCATTCTGTCCTGCCTCTGGGGACATCCCTGCCAGCCCAGGGGTGGGGACACTGAGCGCTGGGGAGTGGCTGGAGCTGGCAGGTGAGTGCCTCCACTCACAAAATCTTCTCCTGGGAGTTGCTCCAATGCAGGGTCTGCCAGCTCAGGAATAAATGGGGCATTGATCCAGCGTGCCCAGCCACGGCCAGGTGCAGTAACCGGAGCAGGAGCAGCATTCCAGGGGCATTAACAGGAGAATAAATCCCAGCCATGGCCAGCACAGCTGGCTCCAGCCCTGCACAGCCCCTGGCCTGTCCCAGGAGAGGGGGGGACACACCAGGCACGGGGTTTTATTTATTCTGGTTTTTCCCCCTGCAAGAGCAGCTGCTGCCACAATTCCCCCCATGAGCCGGGCTCTGAGCAAACACGGTGAGGGGGTGGCTGTGTTTGCTGGCTGCCCTCTGCCAGCAGCAGCTCCTGTCACAGTGTGACAGCCACCTGCCCTGGCCCTGGGACTGCCCCTTGAGCCCCATGGCCACCAGCCAGAACGTGGCCGCCTCCTTTGGCCACTCTGGGGGTGAGCTCACTCAGACCAGCCCAGCCCGTGGCATCCCAAAAACAGGGTCCAAACTGCTGTGCCATCAGGGTGGGGAAACCGAGGCAGGGGGTGGCCAAGAGGAGAGATCAGAACAGCTCTGCCCAGCAGGACTCTGTGGAATCTGGGTGCTTTGGGTCAGGCTCAGGTGCTGGTGGTGCTTCCCAAGCCCAAATGGAGGTTGTGGGGCAGAGCTGAGCCCCATGAGGATGAGGATTGGGGAGGCAGAGGAATGCTGACAGTCTGCAGCACGCCTGGCTGCCTCAGCCCTGCATTAACCACGTTTTCTGTGACCTAGAAAACTCCAGCTGGCGCCTGAACCACTGCGCTGCTCTATTTTAGAATTAACCTAAAAATTAGAGGGGGAGATTTGCAGTGTGGCTCCCTCCACGCTGGACTGACAATCCCAAAATCTATCCCCTCTCATTTCCTGCTCTGGAGTCACATCAGGGCTCTGAGGGGATTTAGGAGCTGCCACTTTCCCTGCTGTCCATCCTGAGTTGCTGAAGGGCTCAGGCTACTGAAGTGGACTTGGGCTTGTATTGTTCTAGGTCTGGTCTAACCCAAAGGTCATATTTATAGTTTGGACACGCTGATGAAATGGTTCTGGCCTGTCAAACAGAAACACCCCATTGCAAACAGGAGTTTAGACTTGTTTGCAGCTCTGTGGTTATTCTGAGCAATTTAGTCCATGGAGAAGCCGGCAGGAGCTGGGGCTCTCTGTAAAACTGAGAAACTGGTTTTGTGTTTGGGAGAAGGAGGGGAAATGCTGCTGGAGACAGGGGATAAAGCTGGAATAAGTGAATCCCTCAGCTCGTGTTCAAACCCTTCCCAAACTGGGGCAGTTTGGGTGCACGCTGGGTACCACAGGGTGTCCAGCAGGTAAGGGCAGAGGGATTGGGTACTGAGGAGCAGAAAAGGGGCACTTCCACTTAGGCTGGATGCTGAAACCCCCACAAAAACCCATCCCTGGGCTGCTCAGAGCTCTGCAGGGGTGGGTGATGCTGCCTGGGGGACCACGATGCTGCTGGGACCCCAATCCCTCCCAGCCAGCAGCCAAACCACAGCTCCACCTCGACTTCTGCTTCTCCAAGATACCAGCATGAGGCCCTTCAGCAGAACTTCTGTATCCTGCCCAAACAGGCCCTAATTCCAGGGGTGAGCCCTGGGCTGAAAGAACAACAAACCTCCAGCTTTAGAGATCTAAATCAAACCCTTATTTTTCTACCCAACTCCAATCTAATTTTTTTTTTTGTGTTGCCGCTTTCACTTTGAGCTCTCGGGTCTGGCTTAAGAGAGGTGTAAATTAATTTAAACTCTGTTCTTTGACTGGAGCCACTGGGAACTGCAGCAGGAGGGTCAGATGGTGCCTTTCCTCGCCGTGTTTGCTCTCTGGCATCCAGCTGACAGCTCCAGCCAGCGCCAAGCCAGCCCGGGAGGCTGCGAGTCCCCCTGGCCCCAGCTGGGCTGTTTGTTGTCTGCTGGCCACTGAGCTGGGGAGAAAAGCAGCTTTTTCCTCCCTGCTTTGAATTTCTCCGCTCTGCCAGACTTTTTTTGTCTTGCTTGGGAAGCAGCAGAGCCACGAGAAGGGGGAACAAGGGAGGTGAGTCGCTCTTTTCAGCTCAGGCTGGCTCCGCTCGCCTCCAAGTGCTGGTTAATATTTTTTGCAGCAGGGGCCAAGGGGACGGAAGAGGAGGAGGAGGAGGAGGAGGAGGAGAGCATCAGAGGAAGGCAGGGGCCCCACGATATCCCGGCAGGGAAAGCCAGCCCGGAGTGAGCCTTGCTGGTGAGTGGTACCTGGTGGGAATGTGCCGTGGGCTGTGACAGCATTTCCAAATGGGAGTCTGGGGCTTTGGGGGGACAATGAGGGGACAGTGGGTGCTCTGGTGGCCACGTGGCAGCAAGCAGGGAGGTGATCCTCAGGGCAGACCCTGCTCATGGCCTGTGGCTCGTGTAGGGGGGGGTCTGTGTTGGCTTCACTGCACCTCTCATGTGCACCCAAAATCTTGTTCCAGGAGCAAACCCTAAAGCCGTGTCCCCAGCCAAGACATGCACTGGGGTTACAGTGTCCAGGATCTGTCCCTTTTCTCCCCCAGCAGCCATTGCCCCACCCTCTGATAGGGAACATACCTGGCACCTTCTCCGTGGCCAAACAGCTCCTGAATTCCAGTGGGGGGGGGGGAAAAAAAAAAAAGTGGTTTCTTGAGGCATGAGCGAGCACAGCATGCCGTGCCCTGGGAATTCCCGAGCCCCTTTTTTAAGGGTTCCCCTCTGGGGGATGTTTGGGAGCTGCACAACTGGGAAAGGCACTCAGGGATGTGCCCCAGGGCTCGCTCAGCCTCTGCACAGCATCCAGAGATGGGTGCTGAGGTGAGCCAGGCACCCAGCGAGGCACTTTGGCTTTTACAGGTGGAGATGTCCTGCATGAGCCGTGCCTGGCGGGCGGCAGCCCCCTGGAGAAACCCCCGGCCCTTCAGCAGCGCCTCGGGCCCCACGGCCAAGAAAAGCGTCCCGTACCAAAAAACCCTGCAGGAGGAGGGTCCCGGCAGCAGAGAGCCCAGCCAGCCCCCGCCAAAATCGGCACAGGTGGTGGTGGTGGGAGGGGGCAGCCTGGGCTGCCAGACCACCTATCACCTGGCCAAAATGGGGGTGAGCGGCGTGGTGCTGCTGGAGAGGGACCGCCTGACCTCAGGCACCACCTGGCACACGGCAGGTGAGCCTGGCACTGCTGGGATGGGATGGGATGGGATGGGATGGGATGGGATGGGATGGGATGGGATGGGATGGGATGGGATGGGATGGGATGGGCTGGGATGGGATGGGATGGGATGGGATGGGATGGGATGGGATGGGATGGGATGGGATGGGCTGGCTGCTGCCCCAGCTGGGCACAGGGGTGCTCGTGGTTTGGGATGTGCTGTTGGGATGCTCGGGGTTTTTAGGATGAGCTGTTGTGATGCTCGGGATTTGGGATGCTCACGGTTTTTGGGATGAGCTGTTGTCTCTGGGGTAGATCCATGGTACGGGCTGCATGTGGATGTACTGGAGAGTTTTGGTTGTAAAGGCTGAGAATTTCTGGTTTTCCTTCTGCCATAATCTTTTTTTAAACGTCCCCCAAATTTCCTTTTTCCTCCCCCAAGATTTATGTGGCTGCAGGAAAAGGAAACACTTTATTTTCACAGTTTCCCCCTCTCCCTCCTTTTTAAAGCCACTTTTCTTTGGCAGGGAAGCATATAAGCTTATATATATATATAAAAATGTATATATATTCACATATAAATATATATTGATATTAAAATATATCTATATTAAAATTATATATTATATAATAGTATAATTACATAATATATACCTATTATATATAAGTAATATACAATATTATTACTATTTCTTATTATACATTATAATAGTATAATAATGTAATGATTAATATATAATATAGGTATAATAGTACAATAATAATCTAGTAATAAAATAATATAACTGTTACTATAATAACATTTTATATATATTATATACATGATATATAATATATAATATATATTATATATTATTATATATTATTATATATTATTATATATTATTATTAATGCTACTATATAATAATTAATTATAATAATTAATTAATTAATTGCTAATATAAATATTTATATATGAATATTTATATATAAATATATAAAATCGCTTTATTTCCTCCCTTTTAAAAAAAATTTTTTTGGGGGGTCCACCCACTCCCCACCCCTTTCTCCCCATTCATTTAACGCCCGAATAGAGCAGAAACCGATGGTTTGTAGCATTCCCACAAATCCACGAGATGGAGCACGAGCCCCGCAGGGCGACACAGCACCTGGGGACCCTCTCTGCATCCCTCTGCGGGTGATGGCGAGGTGACAAAACATCTGTCCCACGCTGTGCGTGTCCCCCGCAGGTCTCCTGTGGCAGCTCCGTCCCAGCGATGTGGAGGTGGAGCTGCTGGCGCACACGAGGGATGTGGTGAGCCGGGACCTGCCGGCCGAGACCGGGCTGCACACGGGCTGGCTGCAGAACGGGGGGCTCTTCATCGCCTCCAACAAGCAGCGCCTGGATGAGTACAAAAGGCTCATGTCGGTAGGGAGGAGCCGCGGGGTGTGTCCCCCGGCACGGTGGGATGCAGGGTGGGGTGGTTTATGGAGCCCCCCAGGTCTCTGAATGTCCCATTCCTCACTGGAGAGCAGCGAGTGGCCCTTGCAGGGCAGCCTCCTGACTTGCTTATGCAGCCAAAATCCGTCAAACTCCTCCAGAGTTGGCAAAATTAAATCCCAAATTGGATTTTTGACTGTTTAAATAGTGGCAGCATTGTTTTCCCCTTTGTGCAGCATCATTTTTCCAGCTGCGTGGGCAGCTTGAATTGGGAAACAAAGCCATATTCCCTGAAATCTGAGCATCACCCCATGCTGGATTAGGGTTTGGGATGTCCTGGGATTCTCCTCTTCCTCCTCCTCCTTCAGCAGCTTCATGAACAAAGCTTTTGCTCCTCACCTGAGCTCCTGGTTTTCCTGCCCCTTGGCAGCTGGGGAAGGTGTACGGTGTGGAGTCCCACGTGCTGACCCCGTCACAGACCAAGGACCTGTACCCTCTGATGAACATTGATGACCTGTATGGCACCCTGTATGTCCCCAAGGATGGCACCATGGACCCTGCTGGCACCTGCTCCACTCTTGCCAGAGCAGCAACTGCCAGAGGCGCTACGGTAGTTATTAATTAGTAATTTACTCATTAATGCCTGTTGGTTTCATCCTCTGCCTTCCTCACCTTCTCCTTTCACACCGGGGCAGAGCTGCTCCTGTAGATTTGGGGTTTTCCCAAGAATGGTGTTGTCCTCTTGGTTGGGTCACAGTGACAAAGCTGGCAGGAACCATGAGATCCAGGGAAAATCGAGGGTGCAAAAAAAGCCCTTTAGGAGCAAGACAAGAACGCTGCTTAGGTTCACTTTTCCCAGATTTTGGGGCTGCATGTCAGGTGAGGCGGGTTGTCCCCCTGCCCTGGTGACCCTGCTGTGACTCTGCCACCCTTCCTCTGCCACCAGATCATCGAGAACTGCCCGGTCACGGGCATCCAGGTGAGAACCGACGATTTGGGGGTGAAGAGGGTGCATGCAGTGGAGACAGCCCACGGGACCATCCAGACTCCCTGCGTGGTGAACTGTGCAGGTACAGGGGCAGGGCACAGGGGAAAGCCGTGGCACACAGCTCACAGGGTGGCTTTGCTCCCGTGAGGAGGAAGGTCTGCAGCAGCCCTTGTCCCTTGGGTGGCTGTCCCCTGCAGCTGTCTGGGGGATGGAGAGGGGCTCAGCACGGGCTTGTTGTCTCTGCAGGAGTGTGGGCACGGGCCCTGGGCCAGCTGGCGGGCGTGCACGTGCCACTGGTGGCCATGCACCACGCCTACGTGGTGACCGAGCGCATCGAGGGCATCCAGGTCAGTCCTGCAGCTGCAGCTCGGCTCCTCTGCTCTGGGGGACAGGGCTGGAGAGGCAGAGAGACCCCTGTCCCTTCCAGGGACCCCCAGACCTGTGGGACCTCCTCACTCCTGCCAGGTCAGGCTCTGCTCTCTGCACAACCCTCAGCAGGGCTGTCAGACCACCCTGAGCAGAGCCAGATTTAATATTTAACGAGGTTACAACTGGCAAGGTATTTTTTTTCCCTCAAGATCTCTGTGTTTGGTGTCTGATAGCAGCAGTCATAAAGATCCCAGACCCTTTCTGAGCAAGCCCAGCCCTGGCAGGCAGAGGTGTAGCTCTCCAAGCGTTTCTAAAGTGCCCCAATAAATCTGTTCCTGCCATCTGGCTGTGGAGAACTGCTCGGGAGTTGAATGAGGTTTCATTCTCTCAGGCCCCAGTGCACTGAGGGTGACACATTAATTAGTTTCCATCCTGCTGACACAGTCTGTGCCTGACCTTTCAGCAGGAGGTGCCTCGTAGTAAAAAGTGCCGTGGTCCATGATTACATTTCTGTCCCAGTAACTGCACTGGGCCGTACGCAGCAAGAAAGATTTCCGAGGAGAGGCTGCAGCTCACAGACCTCGGTGCCTCCTGTTCAATCCACTTAATTCCACTTGTCAACACGGGTTTCAGCAGGCCCTACACCAATTCTTCAGTGTTATCTAAATGTTTCCCCATCCATTATTCACAAGAACAAATCCCTCATTCTTCGTGCACCGCTGCCTGCGTGTGGAGCTGCTGCATCCTCCTGCGGAGGCGGGAGGCAGAGGAGTGATGATTCCTGAGCTAGGATCAACCCCAGGGGCTGCTCCCCGTCCCCAGGGCACCCCTGGGCGCTGCTCAGGTGTCTGTGCAAGCTGCTCTGCCCATGGTTTGGCCAGGTTAGCTGGAGCTGAGCTGGGTGCTTTCCTCTTGGGACAACGCAGGTGCCCAAATTCCGCTGCTGAGGGAGCACCCACGGGGCCACTTCGTGTCCCATCCTTGACAGGTCACTGCTGCAGGTGCCCACCCTGTGCCCTGGGTGCTGTAGGGGTGTGCTCATGGCTCCTGGCCTCCTCTGACCCCTGAATTCCCCCTCCCCATTCCTCAGAACATGCCCAACGTTCGCGATCACGACGCCTCAGTCTATCTCCGTCTCCAAGGCGATGCCCTTTCCGTGGGTGGATATGAGTCAAACCCCATCTTCTGGGAGGAGGTGAGTGGAGCTGGGAGGTTTTCTGGGGGAACGAGGCAGGTTTCCAGGGAAGCCACCTCGGAGGAGTGGGCACAGTGTGAGCGTTCAGCCCCCGCATCCTGCAGGAACCAACCTCTGGTGGCTGCTGGGAAAAGCAGGAGGGAACATCTCCCCTTTGGGGCTGTCTGTGGCACAGATATGCAGTGCAGAGGCGACAGGAGAGCCAGAAGCTGCTGTGCCCATCCCTCTATCCTTAATTTAGAGTTCAGGTTTGTCTGGATTGTTCAAGAAAACCGCAAAATCCCAGAGATTCGATGCAGCCTCGATTTATCTTCTCCGAGGCTGCCAGAGATGAGAAGGTCTCACACCATCAGCCATCCTCTGTTCTGTGTCCTGATTCCTGTTTCTCACCTTTAGGTATCTGAAAAATTTGCTTTTGGCCTCTTTGACCTGGACTGGGATGTTTTCATGCAACACATTGAAGGTGCAGTCAACAGAGTGCCAGTTCTGGAGAAAACAGGAATTAAATCCACTGTGTGTGGGCCAGGTAACGTGGCTGTGGTGACCACTGTGGTGGCATTGTCGTGGCACTGTGATGGCACTGTGGTGGCTGGGTTTCTCCAAAGATCTTGCTGGAGGTAAAGGGAAACTTTATAACCTGGGGAGAAGAAAAACTCTCTGAACACAGAAAAAGTGCTGCTGGTCTGGCTGCAGTGGTGGCATCTTCCAAGGGGTGGCATTCCAGGCTAGCCTGGATGGAGAAATAGAATCACACATTCAGACTCACAGAATGGTTTGGCTTGGAAGGGATCTTCAAAGGTTATCTAATTCCAGCTCCACTGCCATGAGCAGGGACACCTTCCACTGTCCCAGGTTGCTCCAACCTCCCCTTGAACACCTCCAGGGATGGAGCAGCCACAGCTTCTCTGGGCACCCTGTGACAGGACCTCACCTCCTTTGTTGTAAATAACTTCTATCTTATAATTTCTTATAATCTTATACATTTCTTATCATCTTGATTGACCCCCTTTCAGTTTAAAACCATTTCTCTGGGGAGATGACTGCCAGGCTGGGAGTGAATGGATTTCCAGCTGATGTTGTGGCTGCTGGACTGGAAAATTAAGGGGCAGATGTTTTTAAGCAGTGGCTGTTATTTTACCAAGTGTTATGTTCTGTAATTATTTTTACTACTTGCTCCTGGTCTAGTGACATTAGATTTACCCAGATTTACATCCCAGGCAGTCTGGTGTGGAGTTAAAGCCATCCCTGCAGTGGCAGCTGGAGGTGGTACCAGACATTGAGCCCAAGCCTTGCACAGTTGGTTTGGCCTTAAAATCCACTATGCATTAAAAAATCAACTGTATTAAAAGCCCTTTTTGCTGAGGCACTTCAAGGGAAACTCTTTGGGCTGTGTGAGGGGAAAGCAGGGCACATCTCGTGCCCTGCAGCAGATCAAACATGACTTGTACGAGGTGGAGACCTTGGCCCTGGGTCCAGTGGTTTGATTACACTGCAGAGTGAGCAGGGCAGAACTGGCTGCTGGTAGATGAACGTCTCCTCTTTGTAGTACAATAATGTCATTTTCCAAGGCTCAGCTCTCCTCCTTTTCTCCTTCTTGATTGAAACCAGCAGCCTGTGGCAGCTGAGTCACCCTGGGCTGGAGCAAATGGCAAAAGCTTTGTCCCCTTTGCTGTGGTCACCGTGCCAAGGTCCCTGGAGCCCTCACCACCCATCCCAGGGCAAAGTCAGCCCTGCTGGCACGGGAGCTGCTTTGGCTGCTGCTCCATTAACTCCCTGAGCCTGCAGCCTGGAATATCTGTGCAGGGATATTGGCACGTGAGGAGCTGCTCTGGTGACAGTGAAATATTCTGGCTCTGCTCCTGCCCTCTCTGGAGCAGGGATCAGGGGAAACAAACTGGGCATTATTAAGTGGGGAAAGACCACACTGAACTCAGTTTTCCCCCTTTCTTTTTACATGCATGGATGGATGGATCACCATCAAACAGGGAGGAGGATTGCACACCTCTGTCAGGGGCTTTGCTGTCCTCCCTGGTGAGGATTTGTAGAGGGATTTCCATGGCTGATGGCCCCATGGAATAGCACTGGCAGCAGGAGACATTATGAGCACAGGAGAGACATGCTCAGCCCTCCCTCAGCTGAACCAAGTGGCTCAAAGTCATGGAATTTCCCAGCAGGGATTGATGAAGGTGGAATACACCATCAGGAAATCAGCCCAGAGGTTAAAATGGCAACACACAGATCAGTGCAGCCCCCTTGACTGGGGATTGGGAAGGAAAAAAAAGCCCTCGCAGTGCCTCATACACCTTCTCTTGGGGAATTCACTTTGCTTCCCAAATTTTCAGTCTAACTCCAAAAATCTGTGCTGGGAAGTGCCTGGTTCTGTTCCAGTTCTGGCCCCACTGACATCCCTGCGAGCAGGACGAGGTCAGCACAGGAGGCTGCAGGAATCCTGTTTGTAAAATGTGTGACGTGTCCCCGAGGTGTGGGATCCCCCTGTCCTGGCCTGGCTGGCACATCCCCTCTCTGTTTTTCAGAGTCATTCACAGCTGACCACAAACCACTCATGGGAGAAGCTCCCGAAGTCCGAGGGTTCTTCCTTGGCTGTGGCTTCAACAGCGCCGGTAAGAGACACCTGAAGGGGTCACACCCTGCTGGCATCGGATCCCAGGCGGATCCTGGCATTCCACAGCCGTGCTTGGCCTCCTGGCCGGGTCTGCATCCTGCCCTGTTCCCCAGGGATGATGCTGGGAGGTGGCTGTGGCAGGGAATTGGCTCACTGGATCATCCACGGCCGGCCGGAGAAGGACATGTACGGCTACGACATCAGGCAAGTCATTGATGCTGACTGCCCCAGCTCCCTCCACGGGCATCCCTCACCCCTGCTGCTCCTTGGGGAGGCTTTTGAGGCAGGGCTGGCATCAGGGATGGGTGTCCAGGCAGCGTCTGTGTCCCTCCAAGGAGCTGGAATCAATTACACACAGTGGCTTTAATGAATGTACACGTGGGGTTTATCTCATTTGCCTCATTCCACACAAACAGCTTCCATCAGGCACGGGGAGGTTGTGGTGATGGGGAAGGACGGGGTAATTATGTTTGGGTTTTGTTGTTCAATTAGTGCCGTGCCTAATCCTCTAAGTTAATAACTGGGAGGATGATTTCAACAGCACAAAGATTAGCTCAGCCCCTCTCTGCAGCACCACCCGGGCTGGGAGATGTGGCTGTGCAGATGTTGGCTCAGTAATTGCTTTTGACTTGCTTGATTGTCTTTGATTGGGTTTGGGCTTTCTTACAGGGCTGTAGTGACAGCAACCACCTTGTGGGGGACAAAGCTTTGAAAATTTCACGTTGCTTTAGTGGCCAAGCTGGTGAATGCCACGTTGGCTTGGGCTGTGGGAGTGAGGGACCTGCAGAGATGGGGGAGATGCCTCCAGCTGCCCCCTTCCACCAGCTGGGCTCGGGATGGGGATGGAGAGATGGAGAAATGCCAGGCTGGGCACTGGGTTGGCACCAGCACAGCCCCCCTGACCTGCACCAAGGGACCCCAGCCCTGCTCAGAGCAGCCAGGGGCTTTGCACCCAAACATCTCCCGTGTCCCATGTGCCCTGTCATCAAGCTGTCAGTCCCGTTCCTTCCTTTTGGTGACAATTACCAAGCTCCTCTTTAAATAACTCCCTTTTCCACACATTTCAATATTTATCCTCTCAGAACATTTGCTTGTAAATTTTTCATCTGGCAGCTGTTGCCCGCTTGCTGCTGTCAAAAATTCAGCTCGTTGGTGAAGGGGCTGAGGCTTTTGGGGCAACCAGGGATGCTGGTGACATGCCATGTGTCACCTTTTGTCAGCAGAAGAGGCAGCTGCTCTCAAAACTCTTGGGGAGCATCACTGGTACTCCTTGCAGACCTCAGCCTGTCCTCTGTGCCCAGTCAGCAAGGGGGGAAGCTGACAGTATCCTTTTAGAAGTCCCTAGAAATGGCATTTTGTCTTTCATGCCCTGCCTGGCTCCTTTTCTCCAGCCCTGGCAAATGTGCCACTTGTGTCCAAGGCTGCTCCCTGTGAGTTACAGGTCTCTGGGATTAACAACCTGACTGTGGGCTGAGCTGGCAGATTCCTGCAAGGAGATTTTCTGTTTGAAAGATGAAAATACTCCAAATGAATTGAAAATAATTTGGGTTTTTATTTATATTTCAGACTGGGGAAAATTGGGTGAAAAATATAAGGGATGTCCAGGGCTCATTCCCTCATCAGGGCTGTGTTTAAACTCAGTTGTGCCCTCAGGCTGGTCCCATGCTGAAGTGGGGCAGAATTAACCTCAAGTTTCGGGTTTTTTTCTATTTCCCCTCCTCAGCAGGGCTGTCTTCTGCTCCCAGTTGCTCTGGGATGGGGCTGGGAGCTCAGTGGGGGCTGCAGCTCGGATGGACAGCACCGAGCCCTGCTTGGAAAACTGGAGCAGGAGTAGCAATTTTACACCAGCAGCTGCATCCACACCTGGGTGTGGCCAAGAAGGCCACGAGCCGGTGGGCTCATCCAGATGTTGCCATCTTCCAGGAGGTTTCACCACTCCCTGACCGACAACAACCGCTGGATCCGGGAGCGCAGCCACGAGTCCTACGCCAAGAACTATTCTGTTGTCTTCCCCCACGACGAGCCCCTGGCAGGACGGAATGTGAGGAAGGACCCCCTGCACGAGGTGAGGACACCACCTGGGCTGGGCTGGGCTGGGCTGGGCTGGGCTGGCCCTCACAGCAGCACAAAGGAGCTCACAAGGGGTGGCTGCAGCTGTGTTGTTCTCCAAAACCTCTGTGCTCCTCTCCATCCGTCCTGGGGAGATCCCTGCCAGATCCCACAGCTCACTGTGAGGGTTCTGTTTAATGGTGGAGAGCCTGGGCATTCCTGTGATGTTTAACTCAGCAGATATGGGTTAAGAACCTGGTGATGGTCACTGGGCAAGGGGAAAGGGGAGAGGGCAGCTCCGAGGCTGAGTCCATCCCAGGGGCAGCTGAGAGGGCTGAGGATGCTGAATGCTCACAGGAATCTCCTGCCCCTGCTCGCAGTTTAGCAGCAGTTTCTCCCCAGAGCAGCATCTCTCAATGTGGAGTGAGGCACAAGGAGGGGTGTGGGAAGAGGGATGTGCCTCTGTGGATGTGGTTTTGCCAGCACCCTCTAAGTGTTTTTCTCCCTGGAGCCACCAGCCAAAGTTCCCTCCTGCTCCAGCCCCTTCTTCACACAATTATCCCTAGGGGAACACTCTCAAGGTGCAGCACTTGAGAGACAAACCCAATTCCCAGCATTTTGCTGCACCAGCAGGTCAGAAACCCCCAAATCCCTCGAGACACTCAGCGTGACTCAGCACCAGAACCTCATCCCACTGCCAGCCCTGGCAAAGCCACATTTCCCAAACCCATTCCTGCTTCTCTCTGATTGACATCACACCATTCCTCTTCCAACTGGAGGGCAGAGGCTCAAGCAGTAAAAGAGACACCCCTGCCCACCAGCCCCCGGTGTTTGGTTGACAGCTCAGTTGTTTTCTGTCACTGAGGATGCAATTTATTTTTTAAGAGCACATCTAATAAGCGATGCCCACTTGACGGACAGGCTGCTATTTATCCATGCAGCTCCAGAACATGTGCTGTGTTTTATAAATAGGCACTGAATGATTTCTGAGATGTTCAACAAAATCTATTCTTTTCCAAACTGAGGCTCCAAACAAAAATGTCTTAATGGATCCCTAATTAATTGCGTGCAGAGAGATTTTCCTGAGAGCACAGAGAAGGAATGAGAAGGTTGCCATATAAATATTAAATGTTGTTATATAATTACTCTGTAAACATGGTGGGGAGTCTTGCTCTCTTCATGCAGCATCTCTAGGTCAGTAATTTGGGCACCCTAGTGCAGGTTTTTGTGGGGTGCACAGCTGGGCTGTGGCTCTCTGCCCCTTGACCACCCTTAAGGAAAACATCCTGCCTGAGGGGGACAAAAATCAGGCAATTCTTAGGTTTGACACTGTTTTAAAAGACAAACTGCAGGGCTGATTTTGGCTGTTGATAGCCAAAGCTAAGGGGTCACAAATCTGGTCTTGAGCCCACATCTGCACCTAATGAGGGCAGCCTGAGTGCTGCTCAAAAAGCTGTGAAAGGGCTTTTTTTAAACAAGCTATTTGTTCCCATTTCTTGTGTGTAGGAGCTGCTGCGACAGGGCTGTGTTTTCCAGGAGAGGCACGGCTGGGAGAGACCCGGCTGGTTCAGCCCTGGGGGAGCAGCCCCGGTAAGAACACCTGGGCTTTTGGGGGGGCTTCAGCCTGGAGACAGCAGCTGGGGCAGGACCCATCACCGGGGGCAGGGATTTTGGGGTGGGGACCCATCACCATGACAGGGATCCTGAGGTGGGGATCCATCACTGAGGGCAGGGACGTTGGGGTCAGGATCCATCACCATGGGCAGGGATTTTGGGATGGGGATCCATCACCATGGATAGGGATGTTAGGATGGGTATCCATCACTGAGGGCAGGGGATTTTGGAGTGGGGATTCATCCCTGAAGGCAGAGATGTTGGGATGGAGATCCATCACTGAGGGCAGGGATGCTCTGGTAGGACCCATCCCCATGGGCTGGGATATTGGGGTGAGGATCCATCCCCATAGGCTGGGATATTGGGGTAGGAACCCACCCCTGTAGTGAACAGGGATGCCAGGGTGGGCACCCACCAGCACGGGCACCTCTCCAGGAGTGGGGTGAACACGACAAGGAGTCCTTTGGCTTCAGCCTCACATCCTCTTCCTCCCTGTCCCCGTGCTCCCACCCTCCCCAGGTCCTGGATTACGATTACTACGGTGCCTACGGCCACCAGCGCCACAGGGACTACACCTACAACCGCCTGCTGGGGGACGAGTACACCTTCGACTTCCCCCCTCACCACGACATCGTGAGTGGGGCTGACAGCCCCTCCTGCCCTGCCAAAACTCCCAGGGAGCTGGGGGACTTCGAGCCTGTCCCCCATCGCTGCTCTGGGGGGAGCTGGTGATGCTCGGAGGGAGGGGAAGCTCCAAAACAGTGAAAAATGTCCCAAATATATTAAGAGAGATGTGTAGCCCGTGCTCAGAAACCTCAGGGGAGAGGCCGTGGGAATTATGCTGCTGTTTTCCTAAAGTGTTGAGACCAGCTTGGGAGGGGAAAAAATTCAATTTGATAAAATGTGGGTGTTATTAATGATAACTGTCACCGAGTTAGTGAGGTGAGGAATGGGATCAAGCACTCGGAATGGCCTGTCAGGCTCGCTCCAGCAAATACCTGATTCTTTCAGGAGCATTTTGAAGCCTTTAAAGGCACCAGCCGAGTGTCCTGGTATCATTTCCCGTTACGTAAATGGTTTAATTTGTGTTTCCCTTTGTGGGCTGAGAGCATGGCTCAGCCTCAGCGCCGTGTTTGCTTTAATTGCAGATCAAGAATGAATGTTTAACGTGCAGGAACGCCCTGGCTCTCTTCGACATGTCTTATTTTGGGAAATTCTACCTGGTTGGACCTGAAGCTACGAAAGCAGCTGACTGGCTGTTCAGTGCTGATGTGAGCAAAGCTCCAGGTACAGCCTCAGCTCCTCGTTTTGCTGGGGAAATCTCGCCCCAAAACAACCCAGGGGAACCCAGACTGGCTTTTCCTTTCAAGGCTGCCTTTGCAGAGGGAATGGGAAGCGTGTGGGAGAGGCTGCCCTCCCTTTCCTCACCACAGTCTGGATTCTGCCTCGTTTACACAGGGGCTCAGTGCTCTGAGCTCGGGGATGAAGGAGGGAGGTTTCCCTCTGGCTCCAGCTGTGGCTCACATCTGGAGGTGCGGTAGGTGCTGGAGTAAATCAAGCACAACCTTCACCAGCTGTGGTTTGTTGTCCCCTTTTCCGAGGCTGGGAAGCAGCTCCTGGCATTTCCAAGGATGCAAGTAAAGGGAAAAAGAGCATCGTTCCTTTCCCCCTGCTGATGCTGGGACACCCAGGGTCGGTCAGGGCAAAGCCAGGCGGATGATTTAAGGATGGGGACACCTTTTCCTGCTGCCCACCTCCCTCCCTCCCTCCCTCCGGGGCTGGCTGATGGGCAGCGGTGCCCGTGTGCCCCGCAGGTTCCACCGTGTACACCTGCATGCTGAACCAGCAGGGTGGCGTGGAGAGCGACCTGACCGTCAGCAGGATCAGCCCCGGGACCCCGGGCTCCCCCCTGGCTCCTGCTTTTGAAGGTAAAACCCTGAGCCTGGGGATGCTCTGGCTGTGCAGGTGAATTCCCAGCTCCTTTTCAGCCGTGTCAATGCACGCAAAGATTTTTCCAGTCCTGGGCAGGTTTGTTCCAGCACGTCTTCCCTCCCTGCCACGCTGGAGGGGCTGCAGGAACAGGGCTGATTGCATTTTCCTAATGGCAGCCACCTGGCTTTTTCCACCGCTATCCTTCGGTCCCTGTAACCTGATTATGGCCCCTGTCCCCGGGGCCCTGCACTGCTCAGCGCTGTTATTGGGTTTGTCCAGCCCCGGCTGGCGGCTCTGACCTCTGTCCCAGCCCTTATCAGCTGCAATTAAGGGGGATTGAAAAGCAGCAGAGCAGCCCTGGGGGCAGAAATGGCATTAGGCAGCTGTGGAGGAGGATGCTGAGCTCGGCTCTGGCCAAGCACAGGGTGTGCTGGTGCCACAGAGCCCTGTCCCCACGCTGTGTCACCTTCAGGTGACACGGGGCAGTTTCACCCCAGCAACGTGGGGTGCCAGTGATTTTTTCCCTCCCTTGTGGGAGAATCCTTCTTCCCTCCTGTCTGGGACGCTGGCAGGGGAAGCAGGGTGGGAAGTGGCTGGCAGAGCTGCAGGCTTTGTCGGGCGCTGGAGGAGTTTAATCACAGCAAAGTCTATTTTTCCAATTACAGTAGGTGGCTGCACTTATTATCATTATGACAGAATACCAGAGAGCAATTTCGTAGTGGCAGGAAAGACAGAGGGAAGATTGATTACATATTAATCAGCTCTCAAACACCATCCCTGGGGATTTTTCCACCCAGGATTACTGAGGAGATGAAATTCTTCTTTGCATACAGTACAATTCCCACATTGGTTATGGGCTGGTCACTGTAGCATTCCCTGCTCTCACCTGTAGCTCACAGCTCCCTCCACACGTGAGGGTCTGTTCTGCTCTGGGACAGAAGTGCAGATGCTTTTGCTGTTGGTCTCAAGGAGTTTTTTCCTGTGATGCTCAAACACACTTTCACTGTTAATGGTCATTTGGTTTTCACTGTGCTGAGCCCCACAACAAGCAGAGCCCCAAAACCTTCCCTAATCCCACTACTCTTTAACCCCCCCTTTTATTGGCAGTCCCCAGCCAGGGCTGGGCAAGCTGGAGAGGCTCAGGGCTGCACTTCAGGCTCTGCAGAGCAGAACCAGCCCAGCCCAGCAGCCTCAGCCCTGAAAGGCTGCCCGGGGCTGTGTTCCAGGGGATGGCTATTACCTGGCTATCGGCGGGGCTGTGGCTCAGCACAACTGGTCCCACATCACCACCGTGCTGCAGGACATGAAATTCCAGTGCAAACTGCTCGACTGCTCGGAGGAGCTGGGCATGATGAGCATCCAGGGCCCTCTGAGGTGAGAGGAGTGGGTCCCTTCCTGCAACCTGGGGTGGAGGGAGGGATGGAGAGATGAAGGGAGAGATGCAGGGATGGAAGGAGGGATGGAGGGAGGGTGCAGGGGTGGAGGGAAGCTTGCCTCAGGTGCAGGTATCTGTGTTGGGCAGGGGTGTGTGTGAGCCCCATGACAAACAGTGCTGATCTGGCTGGGATATCACTCCATTTTCCATGGAACTGAATTTCTTTTGAGGTTCCCACAGCATTGCACATCAGCCAGCTCAGCTCCTCTTTGCAGTAAGAAGTCTGTCTTGCTAGCAAGATGAGGGAGCAAGTTTTGGGGATAACCCTGAGGGCAGGTTGGCAGCTGAGTCCCCTCACTCATTGTTTCCCCACTTTGCTGTTTCCTCACAGCCGTGTTGTTCTCCAAGAAGTGCTCGACACCGACCTCAGCAACGAGGCTTTCCCCTTCTCCACACACAAAATCACCACGGCTGCAGGGTGCCAGGTAGGCAGGGGCCACTCCTCGAGCTGCCCAGGGAGCTCTGGGCACCCACCAGCCTGCACAGCCAAGCATCCAACCCCACACTGGTTTGGGTTGGAAGGGACCTTAAAGCCTTCCACCCCCTGCCATGGGCAGGAACACCTTCCAACACTATCCAGGTTGCCCCAAGCCCTGTCCAACTTGGCCTGGAACACTTCCAGGGATGGGGAAGCCACAGCTGCTCTGGGCAAACTGTGCCATCTCCCTCTGTTAGGAATGTGTCTGCCTCCACTTTATTGCAGACAGTTGTGTTTTTTGTAGGAAAAGGCCAAAACCCAGAGTGATAAAAGGGTGTTTCCTTCCCTGACTGCCTGCCAGGTGCCATCCTGCTCTCCCAGTGGTGTCACAGCACGGAGCTTGGGGAAGGGACAGGGTGACTCATGGCTTTGCAGTGATGCTGGAGGAACCAGAGACGCCTCCTTGGATTAGGGCAAGCATCAGTGATAAGATCTACCTGACACTCCAGACACTTTTCATTTCCCCCTCCTCATAAAAAAATGGGGACAATTTAATGCAAAGCTCGTCAGATACTGGCAGGAGGGACTGGACAGCCTGGGAGCTGCTGTGTTTGATCACAGGAGAAGCCTGACAGCCCTAAGCTTCCTACCCAGGCACAGATCATCCTGCTTCTGCCCAGGCTTCAGGGCTCACTTATGCCCTGAAGCTGTTGATTGAACCTGCTTGAAACACCCTAAATAGAAGAGCTGTTGACCATGAAGTGTCATTTTTCTCAAAGGAGAAATGCCCTGGGAAAATCTGCTGCTGGCAAGTTTGGGTATCAGGGAAATGCTTTTGCAAGGTTTCCTGGAGAAACTTTGGTTTCTCAGTGATGTTTATCCCGTGTGAAATATTCCTATGGTTGCATAAACACTTTTGAAGAGAGGGTGGAATTTGTGAAATTTCCCTCCTTTCGATGGGAAACCTGGGCAGCCATGATCCCAGAGCATCCCTCTCCTCCCAGCCAGCTCATCCAGCAGGAGGGACCGTGCCCAGGACTTGATCTGGCTCTCAGGCTGGTGCCTGGTGGAGGATGAAGGAGGTGAAGGTGAAGCAGTAAATCTCATAAAAGGCAGCAGGAGAGCCAGGAGCTGCAGCAGGCTGGATGTTAAGGAAATTGGGTTAAGCCACGTGCGGCCACTTTTCATTCAGAATTAAAATGGCTTTAATTCGACTGCAGCTGCCTGCTGAAGGGATTGCTGCTAAATCAAATTAGAGTGTCTTGATTTGGGAGCAAGAGCCTGGCCAGGCCTTAAGGTGGTTTAACTAAGGCACAAGTTTTGCCCAAGTCAGATCAATCTCCAAGCCATTTTCATCAATGCACCCTGGGCTTTGGGTGCCCAGTCACACAACCCACAGCGAGTTCAGTGTTCCTTGGAGGGTGAACCATGGCCTGGGGGACTTCAAAGCCAATCCACTGGTGCAGGTTGTCCAAAGTGCTGGATTTTAGTCTCCATTAGTCCTCCCCACACCCTCCCTTGTCAGCCTGTAGCAGGCTGATATCATTTTGTAATAATCTGCTTATCTCCTGGGAAAGGTGTAGAAATGTTCCTGTCTCCACGGGTGTGATGAGTTTATTTGCATTTCACTTCGAGTTTGTTATAAATAATCCGGTCCTTCAAGGAAGATAGAGCTGCCAGAAGTTTTGTGGATTCTTTGGAGTGTAAATTCCCTGATGGACAGAGAAAAGCTGTCCTGCCTAAGGGGTGGGGACTCCCTTGAGGAGTGGACATTGTCCCACTGAGCCATTAATAGCAGGGACCCCATCCCAGGCCAGATTTAGTGGGAGGATTTCTCAGGGCAGCAGGCTGAAACCTTTGCTGATATTATCGCCTTCCAGGAGGATTAAACCGAACCCAGCATCTTAAAAAAGTTATCACCAAGATTTTCCTGCATTAACTCAGTAGTTGAACAAAATCAGCTGGAGTCAAAGGAGAGTTCCAGCAGAGTTAATGACTCTGGAAATTATGGACTGGTTTGTGAGTTTATATATAGAGTCTCTCATTGTATGGAACAGCAGAGAAAGGTCCCCCTTTGAATCTCACTGCTGGAGGCAGGGGAAAATTCAGGTTTTCATTTTCTACAATACCTAGAATGCTTTTGAATTGCTGCACAAAAAACCCAGGAACTGATGCTGTTTCACAGCTCCAGCTGAAAAACCTGTTCCCATGGGAATCCAGCAGAGCTGCTGAGTCCAGCCCTAGCATTCCCCTCCGTGGTGGGATGTGAATCCTGCCTGGGGTTCACACACATGGGGACAACCCCAATCCTTCCCTGTGCTGAGCTGATCACTGGCACCCCACTTTTCCAGGGTTACCTGTTTTCTGTGGGGCACTGCTCTTGCTGGGATGCTCATTCCCCTGGAGCACTTTGAGAGGAAGTTTCTCCCAGGAGTAACTTGCTCTTGATTGTAAAGAGCACTTCAGCAGCAGTCACAGACGGGGTTAATGAGCCGGGAAGTTGCCTGTCAATCCCCAGAGCATCTCCTGCCCCGATGAAGATGGAAGCTGCCTTGCAGCAGCCTCATCTCTGGCTGTTCCCTAATTAGATGACACCTCTGTGTAGAGGAAAAGGCTTCTGTGAGCCCTCGTGCTCCTGGGGAAGGGATTGCCTGCAGGGCTGTGCCAGGAACCAGGGCTGGCTCCTCAGGAGGAGCCTCAAAAATAAATTCCCCATCCTCAGTGTTCCCTCCTACTCCCCACTCCTATTGCAGAGGTTAAGGCTTCTCACAAGCTGCCCTAAACTCTGCTTGAGGACAGGATTTTTGTGCTACGGATTTGGGTTCCCAGCCGTGCCCTCTGGCCATGCTGGCAGCACAGAGCCCAGGCATCCCTTGGGCATTTCTGCCTGCATTGGGCAGCAGCTGCTGGTGTCTGTTTGCATTTGTCCCCAGGATTAGAGAGCACAGCTGGCACCGGCTCTGCTTGGAGTAAGAGCTCAGCAAATGACAAAATGCAGCTTCTGTCCCAACCATACCCAGAGCCAGCATGGCCAGGCCAGCCCCAAGGCCACCAGAACCAGCCTGGAGCGTGTTGTGAGCTGGAAACTGCTTTGTGAACAGGACAGCCCACAAGCCAGAGCAGAACTCTGGGGTTAATCTCTCTCCCAAAGCGAGCTCTGTGTTTGCAGTGGATGTGTACCCGAAGGGATGAACCAGAGGGGTTTTGTGGGGGAGGAAGTGGAGAAATACAATGGGATGAATCAGAGGGAAAGGCAGCTCAGACTCAAGGGATGTCTCCAGGGAAGGTGTCTGAGTTGGGCTGGTCCCAGCTGGCCTGGAAAGCTTTGGGAATGGAGAGTGTTTCAGAGGGACAGCAGGAGGGTGCAGGCAGGGCTGCCTGGGGGAGAAGCTGGTGGAACACAGGCAGGGCAGTCTGTTCCCTGGGATTGCAGCCAGGCCCCATTCCTGGGAATGAGGCTTCTCTGGAGAAGCACTGAGTCCCTTGTGCCAATCTGTTCATTCCTCCTTGGAGCTTCTTGCCTTTGGTGTGGAGCTCATCTGACAGCACAGCTTTGGGACACAACCTCCATGGGGAAACCTGAGTGGAAATTTCCTGGTGGGAGTGGGACATGGGTCAGGACACCGGGCTCAGCCCCTGCTCAGGAAGGATCCTTTGGGTGCCTCTGCTTTGGGAGCACTGTCCCAGAAGGGAACATCCCTGTGGGAGGGACAGCAGGCATGGAGTGCCCTGAAAGCAGGACAGTCCTGCTGAGGACCAGCTTCCCTGTCTCAATGGATCAGCAGAGGGAGACAAAAGCTCAGCTGGAGCTGGAACATCACATCTCACCCCAGCCCTGGAATCCATAGCCAGAGGATGCTGCCAGCAGCCACCTCTGCCCACTGGCACTGATGGTAGTTGGGTTTGAGATGCCAGGCTTAGGTTGTCCAGAGATGAGAAATTCACTCTGACCCTGTCTTTGTGCAAGAAAGGCGGGCACAGAGCTGCCTTCCACCACAAGGATCCCAGGCAAAGCTGCCTTTTCCCCTCACCTGGGAGCGTGTGGCCTCTCCCAGCCCAGCTCCACCACAGGGACGTTTTCCCTCTTGCCTTTGCAGGTCCGTGCCATGAGGCTGTCGTTCGTGGGTGAGATGGGCTGGGAGCTGCATGTGCCCAGGGCTGACTGTGTGAAGGTTTATCGGGCTGTGATGGAGGCAGGAGCCCGGCACGGCATCGCCAACGCCGGCTACAGAGCCATCGACAGCCTCAGCATCGAGAAAGGTCCTGCCTCTCCTCTCAGCAGCACTCTCTGCTTTTCCTCCAGCACAGGGACCAGGGCAAGGAGCTTTTCCTCAGCTTCAGGGTGGGTCGGTGTGACTGGAGGTGTGGCAGGGTCTCAGAATGCTGAGAATTCCCCTGTGTGGGCTCCTTTTAGCCAGGGCCAGCGGGTGTGCAGGGGGCAGGGGCGATGTTTTGTCCCGGTGCTGTGACAGGGCTCAGTGGGTGACCTGTGCTTGCTCCCTGCAGGGTACAGGCACTGGCACGCTGACCTGCGCCCCGATGACACCCCGCTAGAAGCAGGCTTGGCCTTCACCTGCAAGCTCAAATCCAGCATCCCCTTCCTGGGCCGGGAGGCTGTGGAGGCTCAGAAAGCCAAGGGCATCTTCCGCCGCCTCGTGTGCTTTACCACGGAGGAGTGAGTACCTGGATCTGCTCAGAGCTGGGTCTGCTCAGAGCTGGATCTGCTCAGGGCTGGGTCTGCTCAGAGCTGGGTCTGCTCAGAGCTGGATCTGTTCTGTGCTGGATCTGCTCAGAGCTGGATCTGTTCTGTGCTGGATCTGCTCAGAGCTGGGTCTGCTCAGTGCTGGGTCTGCTCAGAGCTGGATCTGCTCAGAGCTGGGTCTGTTCTGTGCTGGATCTGCTCAGTGCTGGATCTGCTCAGAGCTGGGTCTGTTCTGTGCTGGATCTGCTCAGTGCTGGATCTGTTCTGTGCTGGATCTGTTCAGAGCTGGATCTGCTCAGAGCTGGATCTGTTCTGTGCTGGATCTTCTCAGTGCTGGATCTGCCCTGTGCTGGATCTGCCCTGTGCAGCAGCTCCCAGCTCCAGGACCACCCCTGGAGCAGCACCTCCACCCAGCCCTGTGTGCACACACACACAGGTGCCACACCTGGACACATGTTGGGCTTGGCTGAGAGCCAGCTCAGCTGTTTTCCATGCTCTAATTCCAGCTCTAATTTAAATCCCACTGCAAACTCTCTGTTGGATGTTTAGTGGGAGCTGCAAGTGGTGCGAGGGGGTTGATCTTGTTTCACCTGGGAGGTTTTGCAAATTGGGCTGGAGGGACTTAGGGTTCAGCAGGGAGAGGTGAATGAGCCTGTGGGCAGTGGGAGCCCTGGCACATGGGAGCCCAGCCAGAGCCCTGTGCCCCGTGGAGGGGCTTTGCTGTGGCAGCTCTGCCCTTGCCTTGCAGGAAGGTGCCCATGTTCGGCCTGGAGGCGGTCTGGAGGGATGGCAAGGTGGTCGGCCACATCCGGCGGGCAGATTTTGGATTTGCCATCGACAAAACCATCGCCTACGGCTACATCCGTGACCCTGCGGGGGGCCCGGTGAGTGCAGACCCCCGGGGTGGCCGTGCCTCCTTCCCTGCACTGGCACAAACCCATTGCTGTCACCTGGGGTGGGACACGGGACAGCAGCTCCCCTGTGCTTCCCCTGTGCGGGCTGGAGGGTGAGGAATGTCACGGCTCGGTGACAAATTGGTGTCACCCACTGTCGCTGGGTGAGGTCCGTGCACGGCTCAAGTGCTGCCTCGGGTGTTAATTGCAACCAAATACTTAATTGCAGTAGTGAATTAGTTAATGTTGTTGGGAGCAGTGGCCAATAGGAGCAGGGCAGGCTCTTAATTAACCCTGGGAGACTCCTGGGTAATCAGTGAGGTGCCCTCATTAAGCAGAGTGTTGTGGGGACAGAGCTTGGGGTGACACCTCCAGGGACCTTGTCTGTGCCAGCCAAGAGCTCTGTGTGTGCTGTGACTGCTGCTCTTGCTTGCCTTGGCTTCTCATCCTGCATCCCTGCAAGAGCCCCAAGGCAAGTGAGTTTGTGGGCCAGTTGCCCTTGGGAACCCCCTTTTCTCCCAGGGATGAATGTTCCTTCTCTTCCTCTGCCTTTTTCTCTCCTTTTTCCTATCCCTTTTCCCTCTCCTTTCTTCTCCTTTTGCTTTCCCCTTTTTCTTTCCATCATATACCTCCACAGGAAAAAAACAGAAACCTAAAATTTTCAAACACCGATTTTTTTTATTTTTTTTTTTTTTACCGGGTGCTTTTAACAGTTCTCTTCCTCCTTTTACGCATCCTCTTGGGTCGGCACAGCCGGGTTTTCTGCAGAGAGCAGATGTGTGGGGCGGGTGGGAGCTTGCCCAGGGATGGAGCTGGGATGCTGGGACCCTACAGGGGTTTTTCCATGGCTCTGCTCGCAGGTTTCCCTGGATTTTGTGAAGAGTGGCAGCTACGAGCTGGAGCGGATGGGAGTGACCTTCCCGGCCCGAGCTCACACCAAGTCCCCGTTCGACCCCGACAACAAACGCGTGAAGGGATTTTACTGAGAGAGCAGAGGAGCTGCTGCCTGAATCCCAGCCCCACAGCCCCTGCGGGCCCCGGGGTCAGCTGCAACAGCCTGGAACTCGTCAAGTCAATGAGGGTCAAATCAGAGGGGAGAGGAGGAAGAGATTCCAAAAAGCCCAAAGACTCTAAAGCTGTTTCCCAAGTGAAGCGGTGCCACTGCAGCAATAATTCTTTTCCGTGGGTTAATTGGCCTGCAAACACTGTTTGGTCTCACTGCATGTGAAGTGGTATCAATTTTTGACTTTGCTGGAAAATCTTTCCCCCCAAATGAAGTTCCACGCTGCCTGGAAATGAATTTTTTTAAAACTAACTCTGCTGTTAATACAGCTGGAGCCTCCAAACCTGCCGTCCCTCTGGTGCCTTGGTGTGTCTATCCCCACTCCCATGGGTGTCACCTCGTCCTGGCTGTGCCCTGGGGATTCTGCTGGGGTGGGGCCGTGGAGGGAAGGGGCAGAAGTGCAGGGTAATTGCCCAGGCTCACACTGGGGGTTCTTCTCTGCCAGTTTGTGTGTCACACTCACAGAATCACGGGACAGTTTGGGTTGGAAGGGACCTTAAAGCCCATCTCATTCCATGGGTTCCATGGGCAGGGACACCTTCCACTATCCTAGGTTGCTCCAATCCCCATCCACTCTGGCCTTGGACACTTCCAGGGATCCAGGGGCAGCCACAATTCTCCTGGGCTGCTCCTGGCACAGGCTGTGGTGTAAGGTGGCCAGCGAGGGCACTGGCCCCACAGCTGCCCTTGGCCCTATCCTCTGGCAGCTCCCTGGTCCCTTGTGGCATCTTCCCAAAGGTCACCTTGGAGGTGGCTCCTTTTAGCTCCCCTCAGAGAGGGGGATGCTGGCAGAGGCTGAGCTGTGAGCTCAAACCCCTGCAGCCTGTGGCAGCTCAGAGCCAGCCCCGGGGGCAGCAGGGAGGGTTTGCCCTCACACGCACACAGCCTGCACTGAAGGGAAGGATCAGCAATCCCCATCGCCAGCCCTTGCTCTGTCTGGTCCCCTCACTGGGCTCTCTGCTGAAGCTTTCACCCGCCTGAAGAAATAATCTCACTCCCTGCTCTTCGTTTTTTTTCCCTTGACTAGGTTTTCCTGGGTCGTACCCTCTTTGGAGCTGATTTCAATTCCTTACCCTCGTGCCACGAGCGCCACGGGCAAGAGCGTGAACTCTGAAATGCTTTGGTTTTACTGAAAACATTAAAAAACAAGATTGAGATGATTTTTTCTCTTGAATAGGAGGTGACTGCCCTCCCTCTGGCAGGCGGAGGGCAGGGGAGGGGTGGCCACAGTCCTGTTCTGAGTGAAGGAGCATTCTGCCTCCTTGCCAAGCCAGGCATCCACTCTGTGCCTGGAAGATCAGCTTTTGCTTTTCTGGTGTGCAGTGCTCTGACCTGAGGTTTCTCCTACACTCAAGGTGGCTGGGAAGGAAATCTGGGGACCCTACCTGTCCCAGGCAGCAAGGACAGGCACCAAGCTGGGATGGACATGGACTTCCCTGCAACGCCTCCAGCCTCTCTTTTGCTCCCCCTGAATGTTCTCCCTTCAGAGCTCAACAGCAAAAACCAATTTATTTTACATTTAGATATTTAATGGAGCAATTTTTTCCTGACGAAAGATTTGTCATTCCCCCTTGCCCCCCTCCCCTTTTCCAAGCCCCATCCTAGAGGTATCGTTTGTTCCCAGCCATTGGCGTCGGGTGGCATCGAGAGGAATAATCCTGAGCGTGGAGGAGTGGGGGAAGGAGTGTGGTGGGGAGCTGCAGGAGGGAGGGGAGTGCTCCCTCCTTCCATCCATCCTTGCCACAGCTGCCAGCGTGGGGGAGCACCTGTGGAGCCATCCTGAGCTAGACGGGACCGTGGGACACCGGCAAGGCTTTTATTCTGCTCCCACACATCCCTTTGCTCCGTGCCTCAGTTTCCCTGCGGGCAAACAAGCTCCATCCCCTCCTCCCTGGGGCCGCACAATAGCAAACCTCGCCGTTATTATTCCGGGGGTGGGAAGCAGCATTACTCAGAGCCAGCATTGCTAATAACGCACTAAATATAGCGCTTCCCATCCCCGGAGCACTTTCTGAACTCTGCCTGATGAGCTCTAACCCCCTCCGCAGGCAGGGCCAGGGCTGGCACGGCTGTGCGGGCAGGATGCTCCCCTTGGATGGATGCCCGTCCTGATGGCAGCACCGGGTCAGTCCCTCCGGAGCTGGCCCAGGTTGAGGGGGATGGGGGCAGCGGGATGAGGCTCCGGGGCGGGCGGGCAGCGAGGGATGCGCTCCCGCAGCCTCTCGGTGATGCTGGGGAGCGGCTGCTTCTCCCACTCGCCCTGCAAGAGAGGTCAGCACCTGAGAGCACTGGCAGGTGGGAATTCTTCTCCCCGGAAAGGGAGGAAGGTTTTGGAGGCTCGGTGTTTCTGTCTGCTTGGAGAAATGACACGAGTTCTAACGTCTGAAGTGGTTTTTAGCCCAAATCAGGGTGTCTTCTCGTGAGACATCACTAATTATTCCTAGTGCAGAAGCACCTACACATCCCCTAAGTGGTGCAGACGTCTGAGGTGCTCCATGTTCCACAAATCCACCCGAGCTGGGGAGTTTCCACCCCAAAAAGCGTTACGTGCCGAGTCAGGTGGAGACAGCTCAAACCAGGGAGTCCCACAGGGATGGGACTCTGGAAAACGCTCCCTTACCAGGTACTGGCAGGAATTTCCAGCCTGGATGTGCCCGTGGAGCAGGAGGGATGCAGCAGCCTGGCTGAGGTGCCGTGGAGCAGAGGCAGGGAAGGGCTGTCAGAGCCATCAGGGCTCATGGTGACCACAGCCAGGACAAATCCCCCCCAGTCTGTGCATCCATGGAGGCACCTTGTCTTGAGGATGCTCCCTGCAAAGATCAACCTGCCAGGTGCAGGCAGTGCCCGGGGCTGAGCCTGCCCAGCAGGATCTAACTCAGATGTGACATTGGCCTGGCCTGGTGGCCACTGGAGACGTGGGCAAGGCTGGGAGGGCACAGGGGCTCAGCTCCGGGGTGGTGATGCTCTGGTTTGGCTGCGTGTTCATGTGGAAATGTCAGCGAGAGGCTGAGCCACAGCGTGAGCAGGAGGAGGGAGGTCTGGAGAGGAGAGGTAGAGTCGTGAGTCATCAGCGAGATGAAAGTGGGATTTATGTTTTCAGCTGAAATTTCTCCTGGTGCGTCAAGTGAAATGGGCCAGAGCCTGCACCAGCACCAGGAAAACCCTGGGGACACCTGAGTGGGATGGAGGGACCTTTCCAAAGCTCATGGGGAGTGACCAGAGAGGGCACAGCATTGCAGGGGAGCACCAGCTGGAGAAACAACTCCTTTCCTGTGCCCTTATGGCTTAGGGAAGCAGTTTATCATCCTTAGGGTGCTCCAGGGCTCAGCCCTGAGCCCATCTGCTGTAGCGTCTGCCCTGCTGATACATCCCGAACCCTGAGCCTGCTTTTGGAGAGATCAAAGGCATGTGGAGTGTCTTGACAGTTGTTGTTTTCAGTGCTCTCGAGTGGAAATCTGAAGAGAGATTGCGTTTAGAGTTTATTGCGAGCCCTTGCGGGCGCAGGGGAACTTGGGGACGGCACTGTCCCCACTGCCGCTCACAAGTGTTACCTTGAGATTTGGCTGGATAATTAACAGCACTCAGCTCCTTCCAGAAATCATCAGATTTGGGATCACTGAACTGCAAAAACACGAGCTTAATTAGGAGCTGGTGCTTTTCTCTTGGCAGGAACAGTATGGAATAAATGAGATGTCTCCAAGCCGGGCTTGCTCTGAAACACCAGCGGAGCAGAGGCTCCTTCACCCTCACCGTGATGCTCATGACCCACTTTGTGCCAGCATTGCCTCTGGTCTGCTCGAGTCCCTTCCTGACAGCCCCCAAGACCTCTCTGAAATCAAGGGAATTGTCTGGGTCGTAAATTAAGCGGTTCAATTCATAATTCTGCTGCTGCACAAAACTTCTGCAGCACTTCTGTCCCTGCAGCAAAGCTCTGCATGGCTGAGAGGTGCCTGGTGTCCAGTTCCAGGAAACTGGAAAGGTTACTGCCCACTCCAGGGTGAAACTTTGCTAAAGGGAATTTACTGTGGCAGGAAGCTGATGGTCATGCCTGCAATCAGCTCAGCATCCTCCTGTGCTGCAGTGGATAGCACTGGATCCAGGAGCAAGGTATCATCCAAATTTATTACACTGATAAATGGCATTGGAAGCTGATGCCAGCAGTGGTTTTAAATCTTCATCACCGTCATCATGTCCCTCGTTTCTGGGCCTGATTTTATTTTAAAGACCTCCCAGTCCTTTATCCTTCACGTTTTGCTGGATCACCACATTCGGAGGCTGCACAGATGCTGTGTGTAATGAGCTTGCTCTGCTGGGACTTGGGGTGATTTGCCAAAATCCTAAAAACCACCTCACGTTTCTCCTTGGATCTGGCCCTACTTTAACAGTCAGCAAAAGCAGCCTCCAAATCACTTTATGCAAATGCATCTCCTAATTGGATCTGGCTGGGAGCATCCGTGGTGGGCTCCAGATGTATTGTCTAAGCACAGGGCTGGGCTGGGCTCCGTGTCCTGCTCATGCCAGGAATTTCCAGGCAGCTCCAGCCCCCTGCCCTGGGCCTGCTGGGTTTGGATGTGTCCTGAGCACTAGAGACCCGACTTTACATCTGGGAATTCTGCTGGGAAGCTTTGGGAGTGAGGCTGTACCTACCGGGAAGCGGACAGCAGAGGATTTGTTGCAGTGCATGGAGATCGGAGCAAAGCTGTAGAGGGATTTCAGCACATCCCTGTTGAACGTGTTCCAGGGGATGGAGTAAAACTGCTGTGGCACAGAGACCTGTGGGCACATGCAGATCTCCTCATCGTTAAACCTGGGCAGGAGAGAGGCCATGCTGAAACGCAGCAGTGCTGTGCTGGATGTGACCAATTCCTTCCTGCCTGAACAGTGTCCTGGAATGGCTCAGGGACAGCCTGGAGCAGCCAGCACCTGCAGGGCAGGATTTGGGACCAGCCCTTGGGTAGGACACCCTGTGCAAGGTCAGCATCTCCCCTCTCCTCGTGGGTGGATGGGCTGCAGCCTCCTCCCCTGGCGTGGATCCCTGGTGTCTGCCTGGGTTATAAGGAATATTTTGCATTTATGCACTTGGCCACACACTGACTCTTGCTGAGAAGTCGCTCCCAGGGACTTCTTTCCCTTCCTGGTGGTTCTCACTACAGAATCATCCCCAAAACCCTGGGTTTGGCTTTTGTCCCAGTGCTCCCTGTCCCCCAAGCCCCACTGTGCTCTTCACCTGTTCACGAGGTTGAAGTACCGGTGCAGGTAGCCTGGATCCACAGCGCTTTTGCACAGCTCCAGCTGGGTCTGGGGGTAGTAGTGCACGTAGTTCACACACATCTCCTCCAGGATGCCAAACCCTCCCTGTGGCACAGGCAGGAAGGTGATGGAAGCAGGGTCTGGCTGTGCCCTGCTGGGGCTGCACAGGGGCAGGGAGGGCAGGGGGACACAGAGCTCACACCTCTGGGTACAGGCTCGTATGGATCTAAAAATCCCTGTCTATAGCTATATCTGGATAAATAGAGATGAGATGATAGAGATTACAGGTATTCACTCCCCTTCAGGTGCATGGAATGGGCAGCTCTCTGCTTGTCTGCCCTCTGTGCAAGGATAGACTTCCAGGCTAGACCGTGTGGTTTACATTAAAATGCAGATTTCCTATAATCCCTCCTCTATATTTAGCCTTGTCCCTGTTGATTGTACCTCTGACAGGCTCTTTTACGTTTTTTTTTTTTCCCACTGCCTATGTAAGGAAATAACATGCACTGTCAAAAAATGCCACTTCTCTTTAATTACAATTAATCCCTGGTGGAACAGTTTGTGATGGGAATTAGAGTGACACATGCTACTTCACAATTAGCACCTTCACATCCCCGCTGCAGGCAGCAGAGCCTTGTGAGTTCCCTTCTTCCCACCCTCCCTTTGCTTCTGGCTGTGATTCAGCCTGGCTTCATGCAGGTGCCCACTCTGGGGGTGCCCCCAACCCACCCTGGCTTGCCCCCAAAGGCAGGGGAGCTGCCCCTGCACTCACCACGGTGGCTCTGCTCCGATCCTCCGTGTTGTACGTGCAGGTGGTGATGAGTTCATCGCCCTGGGGGGGTCAAACAAAGGAAAAAATAGGGATTGGGGAGTGTTCCACATAGAAATCTCTGCTCCCCATATCAGGAGCTTGCAACCCCACAGGAGTCCTTGCTAAACCTGCATCCCCTGGGGAGATTCCCCAGAGCTGCATCCCAGGGATGGTGTTTCCTGCTTTCCTCACTTTTTAAGAATTTCTGCAGGGTTGAAAACACCTTAAAATTGCACTTAGGCAAGAGTCTGAAGTGCCAAATCCAGAGCTGACTTGATGGCACAACAGCCTTCCTGGCACAGTCAGTGCTGAGGACTATGAGGACACCCAGGACACAGCCCTGGGCATGGTTCCAGTGGGTGCTGAGTGCTTTGAGCAGCTCCAGGAACTGCCCTCAGCTTTGCAGTCAGGTCCTTCCCCAGCTGAAGTGCCCTGGGGCAGGTTCCACCCCTGTTTTCCCACCCACTCCCACTCTGATGCCAGATCTCTTCCTCTCCTTCCATCAAGCAAGGACAGAGGGCACCACCATGGTTCATCCTCCCCCCCCTAAGGAGCCTCCCTCTGCCAGACGAAGCCCAGATAAATTAGGAGCCTAATTTATCTCCTGGCTGCCCACACACCAATTCTGTGCCATATGAGAGGGGGCCTGCTTGTCCCCAAAGCATCTGCAGGGAGGTGGCAGATATGACCCAGGGACCCTCACTCCAGCCCCCCTGGGAGTCCCCAGATGGGATGGGGTGATGGAAAGAGGAGGGAACTCAGGGGCCATGGGATCAGGATGTGCCTTTTGGAATAATTTTTTGGAGCAACTCACCGGAAAAACCGCAACCACCTCCTTCAGCATGCGGATCTCCTGGGAGGGGAGAGGAGGAAAGGGGGGGACACATGAGAGCAGTGCTGTGCCACTGTGCCCAGGGGTGACACCCAGCCAGGTCCCCCAGTGGCCCTGCAGCCCTTGTACCTGGAAGTGAGGGCTGTAGTGCCTGTCAGCGTTCACAACCTGCTGCTCCCTCCCGTCCCGGGCCAGCAC
Organism: Sturnus vulgaris; assembly: GCF_052056855.1. Taxonomy (NCBI): domain Eukaryota; kingdom Metazoa; phylum Chordata; class Aves; order Passeriformes; family Sturnidae; genus Sturnus; species Sturnus vulgaris. The sequence goes on from NC_142264.1 coordinate 3,588,146, forward strand.
CGTCACCACTTTCCTCCCGGCCAGATGTGTGTGCAGCTGGGAAGCAAAGATGCGGATGCCAGCAGCGGGCAGAGCCTGGGGGGAGGAAGGAAAGAAGGAAGGAAGGAAGGACAGACAGCTCAAGCCACCATGGCCAGCCCTGTCCCTTTCCCCTCCCTCCCATCCCCTTGTTGTGTGCTGGGAACTCACTGTCCCTGTTCTGGTTCTCACATGGGCTTTAGGGGATCACTGTACTCCTGGAAAAGCATCTCAGTGAGCTCCTTGCAGGGGGACAAACCCTCATTGCTGCCAAACCAACACTCCAGGGCAGCAGGAGAAGCTGAGCCAGATCCTGCTTCCTGCCCTGCCCTCGTTAGTGGTGGCACCTTGTGGGTAAGCCCTCCAAAAACACACACTAAAACTTCCCTGAGAAAGCAAGGTGGGCCCTTTGGAACCATCTTTGAGAGAGCTCTTGGCAAGCTCCCTGGGAGCAGGAGCCAATTTTCCCATCCCTGTGAGGGAAAGCACCACTGGGACACGGCCAGCTCGGCACTGAGTTTTATGGGAATGGTACCCCGGGGAGCTGGAGCAGATGGCTCCCCAGGAGAGCTGCTTCCAGGGGGATTCAGCACATCCCAACCAGCTGCTCTCTGTTTATTGTACACAGCAGATTTTCCTTTCCAGCACTAGCTCACGGTGAGTTTAAATTGGGAGCCTGGAGATTGGTGCTGCCTGGAGCCAGGGAAAAGCCACGGGCAACCTTTCTCCTCGGAGGTGGAGGGGACAGGCACTCACCAGCTGGGTGCATTTATCAGTGCAGTATCCCGTGAGGATGAAGTTGTCCTCTCCAGGGGGAATGGCCATCACTGGGGTGTACACCAAGCCCAGCTCCATGATCCCAGCATCATAGGGACGCAGGGTGGCCGTGTAGTACAGCCTGATCCCCGAGGAGTCACGGCGACCTGGTGGGCCAGGGGACAAGGACAAGTCACTGCAGGGACAAGGCCAAAAGGTGAAAAACAAGGAGAGGTGAAAAACGATGCTGTGCTGCCGTGGGGAGCCTCTCACTCCCAGCTTCCTTCATCTGTTTGAAATTGTTTTAAATCCTACAGATTCTCTTCACTGCGTGGCCCCAGATGCACCTGGCTCCCTGGTGAGGGCACTGACCTGAATTGTGCCAGGACAGCAAGGTAAGGAGTGCCTTTGGAGAGCCCAAAGCAGAGGGACAGAGCATGGGGTGCTTTGGAGGACTCCCTCAAAATGGAACGTGGCTCATTGCAGCTTCTTTAACGGGTACATCCCAAAATCCCAAAAGGCCACGCAGGGAAAGAGTGGGGTCAACAGGTCAGGAGGGGTTCAGACCAGCTCTGAGCTCCCTGTCTCCAGGCTGGAGCCCACCCAGGGACAAGAATAACGGGGGAGACACTATTGGTTAACACGCAGAAGCAGATAAATGATGGAAGACGTGAACTCCGTATTTATAGCCGTGTTTCTTCTCAAGTTGCCGAATGTGCTATGATTGATGCACGGTACATATGCTCTGGCCTCCTAAAAATATCCTTGGGTAGTCAAGAAGCTGCTTGTTTTTATGTTAATGAAGAAACTGGGTTGTTTGGAATCCTTCTTTTTTTTCCAATGTGTCTCCTGACAATGTTATCGAAGCAGGAGAACAGGAACACAACATCCACATCCCCCCTCCCCAGGCAGCCTGCTCTCTCTGGTGACTTGGCACTGCTGTCACTCTTGCTCTGAGCTCAGACCCGGCCCCACCACCTTGTGTGGAATTTAGGGAGATTCCTGAGACAGCCCAGCTAAACGCTGGTGTTGCCCTGCATCATCACATCCTTGCAGGATCTCTGTAGGGGCAATTTTCTGCCTGCAGGCTCCTTTCCCGAGCACCCTTCCCCACCTCTGGGCATGCACTTCAGTGAGGATGACTTTGCTGAGACCAGAAAAGCAGCAGCATGGTGGGGATTTCATGTATTCTTCCTGCAGGGGCAGATCTGGGCCATCAGCATCTCCAGCACCATGATTTAGGCCAGAGGTCTCCCCAGAAGGTGTCAGAGCTTCCCTGGAATTTCCCCAGCTCTCCTGCCATGGTCTAACAGGTAAAGCAGTGGGCAGCAGCACCCAGCCCCTCACCTTTGAACACCAGGGGATTGTGGTAATGGATCTCCAGACGCAAATATCTGGAGGAGCCTGGGCCACCAAAGGCTAGACCTGCTTCTTCAGGGTAATAGAAAGCCTGGAAGCAGAAGGGAGGGTGTTAGGGGTGGCTTTCCTGGGAACAAGGCTGGAAAGCCTCAGAGAACATGCAGGCATAATCCTGACCCACACCATGGGCTGAGGGATGTGATTTGTACCCTTGGTTGTGCTTGAAGAGCTGCCCTTGCTCCCAAAAGCTTCTCTCATTCCACACACAGTGGCACAACACCTGAGTATTGTCACAGAGTCATAAAATACCCTGAGTTGGAAGGGACCCACAAAGATCATCAAAACCCAGCTTGAATTCCAGCCCAGGGAATCCCCAAAGTGCCTGAGAGCGTTGTCCAAAAACTCCTTGAGCTCTCTCAGCCTGGGAGCCGTGACCATTCCCTGGGGAGCTGCTCCAGTGTCCCACCCCACTGATTTATGGCACCAAAGAGGAGGAGGAGGAGGGCTGGGGACAGGGAGGAAACCCAACACACCCAGGAGGGGCTGGGAAGCTCAGACAGGGCTGAAGCCAAACCCCAGCAGAGAACAGGGCGAGGATGGGGAAGGTCTGGGAGGCAGCAGAGCAGTTGTCACCCAGGGTGGGGACATGTCCCTTGTCACACCCACCTGTGCCCCCATGGCCCAGGCTGCCAGCACGTGCCTGCAGTAGTTGAGCCTGTCTGGCTTCATTTTGGAATCACAGGGCCCGTTGTAGTGGGGGAAGCTGTCGAACTCAGCTGCACACTGGAACACTTCCATGTGGTGGACAAGAGCCTCGTTGCCCGCCGTGACCACCGGCTCGTACTGAAAAGCAGGTCCAGGAGGGAGACTGATGCCTTCAATTTTAGCTTTCATATTTTTTTCAAATGCTTTACTGCCTTGGTGTGTGACTCTGAATTTCATAATAAGTGTTAGCAAGTTCTCCTCACAGTTTAGTCAGACAAAATAATCCTTTTCCAGCCCCAGGGCCGAGGACAGCCATTACAGCCTGAGGCCCAAAAAATATAAACAGCAGCAAATTGAGGAGAACAGTCTGGGAGGATGGGACTGCAGAACCTGGAGCTGGAATTGGACAATTAAGCCCAGTATGGAAATGGACCAAAACTTATAAAAGTGTGAAAACTCATGATCCATCTTGGGTCCACATTGGGCAAAGCCCCAGCAAAGCTCTTGCACTTGCCCAAGCTGTATCCTTGTAAGACCTTTTAATAAATGCCTACTTTATTCTTTTAACTCTGTCCAGCCTCTGTTCCAGGTCAGCCTCTCAAGGCATCAAGAGGACACACTGAGAGCCCATCCCTGGGGCTGGATATCTGTGACATCCAGCAATATCTGTGACCTGCCACAGGACGGGGAGGAAAGGTTGCTCTGGGCATGAGGCACCAAGGGCCAATATCACCTCATATTTTGATTATGGCAGAGTTAAGCACCTGGGTGCTTCAAAGGGGAAACAACATGTTATTAGTGCCTAAGGAGCATTTAGGTCAGTTTTGGAAATATTTAATTTCCTGGCTGGCTTAGGGACCAACCCAGAACCCACAGAGAACCAGCTCATCCTTTCTCCAGCAAAGGACAGGGATCAGCAGGAGATCTTGGTCAGTTTTGTCATGACTTTACCAGTTTTGCAGGGCTGAGGTGGCCCTGGGATGCTGCTTTTTCCTAAAGAGAGTCCTGGCTGTGTTGTTGTAGCTCTTCCCTGCAGCTCTTGGGTTTTGTTTCTACCCCACAGCTGCTCGGGGCACAGGGAGGGGGATTTGGGGTAGAGAGAGTGACTCAAGCCTGAGGAACATCTCTGGCTAAAAGTGCCAGCTGCAGAAGTGATCTGCAGCAGGGAAGGTATCAGGAGTTACACACTTCTTACTTACACACAGATGATTCACTTCACACCATCTGTCAGACAGAAAATCCTCCTTCTGAGCCCGCCTTTGCAGCGCCGTCTCTCCCCTCACAATCACTGAGCGCTCGCTGCAGCTCGAGTGTCTCAAGGTTTTTCCTTCTCCCCGTGGTGTGGTTTTGACTCTGGATGTGCCAGGTCACCTCCTGAGCCACCCCCACACCTGCTGAGCTCCTCCTTTCCTCAGGGTTGGCAGCAGGTTTCTGCTTTTCCTTTGCAGGAGATGGCCCAAGCAACATGTCTGGGCAATACCCACAAGTTGCATTTATGTCTGTAAGTCTCTTTTTTTCTGGACTATGCCTCATCTTTTAGGAGCCAGTTCCCATCCTGGCTGGCTCTGCCCTGCTCTCACCAGCCCTGTTCCTTTGTTTCCTGTGTTTTTATGCTCCTCAAGGCTCTCTGTGTGCCAAAATCCTGCTGTGGGTCTGTTCCTTCTGCAAGGAGTCAGCTCTGAGCCTGCCCTGGAACCTGCTGGATGTGCCAGGTGGGAAAACATTACCTGATCCCCTCCTGCCCCTGCTCTAGGAAACATGAGGTTGCTCCTGACTGATGGGGTGGACCTGGAAGAGATTTTGGGACCACATTTGAAAAGATGTCAGGGACTGAAATCCTCCCTGTGACCTGAAATTTGCAGGATGTGAACACAATTACTGATCTACCCTGGGGAAAGCAGCCCTCTTCCCCTGCCCCTTACCATGATAATGTGGTGTTTGGGGAAGCCCTCTGGGAGTTCTGCCATGTAACACCAGTAGGTCGTCTCCTGGCTGGGAATGACAACATCTGGGGCTGTTATCTCCATGGTCTTCATGTCCCTGGGCAGCTCAGGGATGCTGATGTTGGGTTTCAGCAGCTGCACCCTCTGCAGCCCCCCGTGGAGGGCAGAGATGTTGATGGCTTGCAGGGAGTGCACAGGTTTCTCCAGGATGCCGTAGATCAGGTGCACGGTGCCATCCTGAAGCCAGAGCAGAATTTAGCAGCGGGGTTTTCATGCAGAAACCAGAACCCAGAAATGGGTCTTGTGACCCCACCCTGACTGCACCAGCAGCTCGCTCTGCTGTGCTGTCCCAGGAAAGCTCGACGTTCCAGCTGATGTGGGCTCTGAGGGTTCCCTACCTGGTGGGAGAGTCTGAAAAGTTTTCCCCATCAATTCCAAAAGGGTGACACATCCTCCCTGCTCCTTCCAAGCCCCTCATGAGCTCCAGGCTGGGACAAACCCATCAGTGCAGGGCTCATCCCCCCCTGCAGCCCAGCAATAGCCTGGGGGGTAACAGCAGAAACAAAACTTCTCCCTGAGGTCCTCCCTTTTCTTCCAGCTTCTTTTCAGGTGGAAGGTACCACAAGAAGCTCTGCTGAAAGTCTACAGCAAGCAAGAACACTGAGAGCTCTGGACAGGAGATAAAGGAGAAAGGAAAAAGAGAACAATCTTTTCTTAAAGGATCAGAGAATAAAGACCAGCAAGTGTTTTCGTGGTTCACACACAGATTGTTCCCTCCAGGGCTCTCAGTGTTTTGGCAGACGGCAAACACTTCTCACCAGAAGAGAAGCTTTTGAACACCAGCAGCAAAAACTCGAGGACACTCTGTGCCCACGTTGGCTTTAAAATATCTTCCCCACAAAGGCTTTCATGTGAGATGAGCCTTGCGCAGATTCCTGCCTGCAGCCAGGGGCTGTAGCTGAGACCCTGAGCTGTCTGCCATCCCTCACTGGGAAGGTTTATCCAAAATCCCAGCTCAGAGAGGAGCGGTGGATGCAGAGCCAGAGCCACACGGGAGCACAGAGCAGCAGCTCTGTTTGCTGTCCCTCTGTCCCAGCTCCTGTCACACCCTCCTGTTTGCCTCCTGTGGATACACCAACCCCTCTTCGTAACACTCCCAACAGTTGGCTCCAGACTGCCGAGCAGTGATGCAGGAGGGATTTATTTAGACCCAATGCATGTTCAACAGGAGCTGATGATGCAAACGAGCTAAAAGCTACACTTGAGAGAGCTTTTGAAGGGCTTGTGAATAGATGGTGCCAAACATTACTCATGGGCCAGGGCTGACATCTGTAGCTCACTTCCTCCTTGCCTCACACAGCACCAACACCTGATGCTGTGCCCAAACAGGCACAGCCCTGCAGGACAGGTCTGGAGCTGGGATGGGATGGGGCTGGGGGTGCCACAGTGGGGTGAGGGCGATGCCATACCTCTATCAGGTAGTCCTTGGGGTCACAGGTGCTGAAGGCTCTTCTGAAGAGGAGGTAGAGCCCCTCAGGAGCCCTGCGAGCCCCGAGGAGCTGGTAGTCCTGCTGGGAATCCATGTGGAGCTGCCCCTTGGCATCGCTCCAGGCATCCTGCAGGAGAGAGAGCAGCCTGCTCAGCCACGAGGTACCTCCAGAGGGACCACAGGTCCTCCTCCTGTCCACCCCCAGCACCCCAGGGCTGCAGGAAATCTGTGCTTTGGTTGCTCCATGCCCACCTGCAGCATTTCCTGGGCAGATCCAGGCTGGAATGGCCTCTGCCACAGGATCCCTGGAGCTTGGGCAGACCTGGGAAATACCTGAGCCAGCACTAACAGTCTGCAGAAAGACCTGTACAAGCTGAGATGTGAGTGGGGAAAGGTTGGGAAGGAGGGAGGGAAGCCCCCAGGGCCACGTGAAGGTGTTGCATTGGTCTGTGCTGTATTTTGGGTGTGTTTGTCTTGGGAGGACCCTGTGGAAGTGGGTGCTGAGCTCTCCAAAACCCTTGGCCCAAACCAGCCTTCCTCAGATTAAGATCAGACCCTTACTGGGATGTAATATCAGCACTAGAAATTGCTGCCCCTCTGCAAAATCTTTAAATTTTTGTGGTCAGATTGTTCTCCCCCAAAATCCTCTTGCTGTAGAGAGTGGTGACAAAGCCACCCCAAGAAGCAAAGCAGTAGGATATTCCTGTGCCTCAGGGTTTGAAGGCTTGGAGCATAAAATCCTGTGATAATTTGGATTTGAACAAGGTTGTTTCTTTGATCTTTTGTTTCTCCTGTGGGTCTCGTTTACTCAGAAAAGTCACCCAGGAAGTAGCTGGCTGAATGTACACAAGTGGCACTGGTTCTCCTCTTTTGGGCAGAAAAACCAGAAAGAAAAAAGATAAAGGAACTTGGCATCATTTCAGCCAGAACTATAGAGTCATATTTCCAGAACATATTGTCCTTAGAGGGGGAGAGGGAAATCAGCTCCACGGAGCTCGCATGACATTTGTTCTCATAGGAATACGCAGCGCAAGTTAATCTCATAGTACACGGGGGGCTGAGCAAATTTGGATCTTTTTAACAGCCAACACACTTATCCAGAAGAAAAGCTGCTGGGAGAGAGAAAACCGGGGCTGGAGAGATTTATTGAGATCTCCTTGCAGGATGGTGTTCAGCACCAAGTGAAAGAGAAAACCCGAGCGAGCGCTGCCAGGCGTTTCATTCAGGGCTGTTTGTCTTTGGGCAAGCACACGGAGGCAGATTAGAAATGATCTTTTATGTTTTCTTAACATGATGCTGTGAAATCCTGCAGCATTTGGCCCACCACAGACCCTGAAAGGTTGGAAATTAGCAGGAAAGCAGCGCAGATAATAAACCCTTCTTTTCACGCTTTCATTGCACTGCGGATCACATTGCGGCTGATTGCGAAGGAATGTGTTTTATGGTTAATTTGAAGGAAGCAGAGAGGTAAAATTTAACTTACTGGGAAGCCTCACACGGGCAAAAATGGGAATTGCTTTCTGCAGCCAGGCACAATCACAATCAGCCTGATGTGGTGGGCTGGGGATAGGGCTGGAGAGCCCAGGGCTGGGAAAACCACCCAAACAGGAACCCAACAAACAGACAGTGGCAGGAAGGACAGAGTTTGCAGCAGCAACAGCAAACAACACGACTGGAAATCAGTTTTTCCTGCACTCCCTTTTTACATATCACCCAAATAGATTTGCACCTTTAATTTCTGACAGACACCAGGCTGCCCTGTTATCCCATTGATCTTTGTGGATGCAACTCTCAGCTGGGTTCTTCCTGCTGGCAGGAGCAGCCTCTCTGCCTGGTGACTTTTGCCCTGTCTCACAGCCATTAATGGGAGCTGTGGTTAATTTTTAATGTGACTGGAAGCAGCACATGAGTGAAGCAGGGTGTTGATGCATCCTCAATGTGTGTGTCCTAAACACAGCAGACACCCAGCCTTGCTGATGTGCTGCTGTGTTTATTCTTTTCTCTTTTGGGTTAACCCCCATGCCAAACCCACAGTGTGGATTTGATCTGTGGGGTCCTCTGGGGTAGAAACCCCCCCAAGACCTTCTGGACCCTGAGCAGTGGGGCTGGCCCAGCATGTCCCAAACCACAAGCCAGATTCAGAGATGCATTCACAGGGAGGGAACCCCAAAATCATCCGTGCAAACACTCAAGTGACTCACCCCAAAGTAGGAGTTGTGTCCATCACTCCAGAGCACGGCCAGGTCCGCGTTCTCAAACTCGCCCCTGTCTGACATCCCAAAGAGGAGCCCAAACTGCAGGTCCCTGATGAGGAGCTGGAAGTTGACAACTTGCTCGGGGTAGCTGACATTCCAGGAGAGCTCCAGCAGCCCCTGGGGATCCAGGGGCACCTTGTAGGGGAAATCAGTCCCACGGGGCACCGAGCCCTGCAGGGCCACCACCAGGATGACCAGGAACGCGGCCACCATGGTGAAGTACATGGATGCCACCTCCCTCAGCTTGAGGCTGGGGCAGGAGCAGGGCTTGCTCCTGGAGTTCTGCATCCTGCCAGGACAGCACCCGGTGCCTGGCTGTGCCAATTTATGTGCTGGCCCTCCTGGGCAAGCCGGGTAAGTGATACTCTTTAATTGCATTTAGTTGTTGGGAAATTGGACTGGTGTATTGACCCCCCGTCAGCTCCTGGCCAAACACTTGTCATCTGCTGTCTGCCCTTAATTGGCTCTAATTGCACATGGACATTATCAATAGCAATTGGGTTTGACTGGGCTGATGTGATTCGCTCTTAAATCTTCCTTAGTGGCTGGGGAGGGCTGTTTGCTCACAGGCTGCTCTGGCTGAGCCCTCGTGGACATGATCTGTGCTGCTCGTGGTGCCTTTGGCCTGAGTGTCCACATAACCCAGCCTAGGATCACCCCAAAAGTGGCCAGACATGAGAACAAAGGACCCTGAGCCTGGTGTGAGGAGCTCCCTGGCATTAAATAATACTGACAGGGTTTGAAATTATTTCCCTGCAAAGCTCAGTGCCAGAGGAAATGCTGATTTCCCTCAAACAGCAAGGAACGAGATGTGTCCTCTCCCTCTCCTCTCGTTTTTGGCCTTTGTGGGATTTAATTCTGGCCTTTTCAAGCTCAGCAAACCGAGCTCCTCTCCCACCCCACTTTATATCCATTGAAGCCCCCACCTGCCTGGACCGGATATATTCAATATTTGTTCTTTCTTTGTAGCAGCTAGGACTTCGGCTCCAGTTTAAAGCCACCTTTAAACCCTCCCCCTTCCCATTTGTTTAAAGTCTGATGGATTCTCTATCGCTTATTAACTTTCCCGCGTTAATTGGAATGATAATGAACTGCCTGCAGCTTTTGGATGCGCGCACACGCATTAGTCGGTTTTATTAATGCCACCTCACCTGCCATAGGAGTCCCCTCGGGTCCCCTCGGGGCTCGGGTTTCACTCCTGCTCCTTGCAGCAATGTCACAGGGGCAGATCCTCCTTTCCCCAGCCCTGTGTCAGGGAGAGGAAATGGATTCAGCTCGGCGTTTTAATGAATCATCAATGTGAGCACCCCGGTGAGGTTTTACTGTCCTGAGACACAACCATTACTCAGGAATGCGTCAATTGATCCCGGCCGGGCTCTCCTTGCTGGTGACCTGCTGCTCGCAGGGTTTGTGCTCTCCTTCAGCCCCGCCAGGCTAAAGGCCAGGGCAGAGGGAGGGATGGAGAGCTGAGCTGTCCCATACAGCATCCCCCAGCCCCATCCCTCCCCCAGTGACCCCATGCACAGCCCAGTCCCACACCAGCTCTCCCACTGCTGCTTAAAAGCCTTAAAAAGCCCGTCTGGATAGCAGCAGGATGCTCCCAGCATGGCATCTCCGGGGTTCTGTTCACTGGAGCTGTTCCTGGGCTCTGGATCTGCACCTCACCCCATGCACGGCTCTCTTCACCTTCCTGAAGGAGGATGCAGCATTTTCCTGAGGTTTTGGGCTGGTTCCTGGACGCCCTGAAGGCATCAGATGGATGTTCTGATGGATGTCCCTCATCCCCCAGCCCTGGTGCTCGAGCATTACACAACTCTGGCTGCCTTACAAAGCCCCATTGAACAGATTTTTGTCCTTCCCTATCCCTGATCTCCTCCAAGCAGATTCACCCACTTGTCCTCCTCTCTTGGCTTCGTTTCCTCATTGTAAAGAGAAGAAGCTGAGCTGCCAAGCACGGCAGGAAGGCAGAGTGATCCTCACCGGGGGCAGGAGGGGGTCCTGAGCTAACAAGTTCTGCCTCCCTCTATCAGAGATGAAACCCCAGGTTGCTGGCGTGTGCAAGTGGAGCTCCTGAGCTCTCCTGTACGGGAGGAATTTGCAGTGGAGCAGCAGAACACGGGCAGGTCAGCTTGAAAACAGCTGAACTTTGCAGATAAGCACGGAGGATTTATTTGAAGAGAGAAAAAAAATTATGTACATCTCTCTCTCTCTCTCTCCCCCTCCTTCAGATTCTCCCGAGTCGTGGCTCATAAATCCAGGCAAGGAGTGAGGATCCAGCTTTCCACTCACTGCTCTGGGTGTTTATTTTAAGACTTCAGGGAGATGTAGAAATGCTGGAGTTTCCTGACTCAGAAACTCGCTCCATTCAGGAACAGCATCCCACGGGAGGGCTGTGGGGTGGGAGCTGTGGGTCCTGCCCTTTCCTCAAAGGCAGAGCAGCCACTTGGTGCCCGTGTGGGAGCTCCTGAGGAAGGGAATGCCAGCAGGAGTGTGCTGGTGCCTGTGCTGGAGATGGAACTCGGGTGTCCCCCACCTCACACGCCCCTCTCCAGGCAGAAAAGATGCCCAGGGAATACCTGGAGTGGGCTGTGAGCCCCAGGGCAGGGCTGGGCTGGGCTGGGCTGCCTGGGCCGTGCTGGATGCTGAATGCCCCTTTAAACACTCACTGGGTGTTGCTGACCCCATCTCACACACCCAAACTGATGCCTTAAGTTTTAGCTTTCATATTTTTTAGATTCTGCACTGCCTTAGTGTGACTCCGAACTTCGTATGAAGTGTTAGCAAGTTCTCCTCACAGCTCAGTTAGACAAAACAATCCTTTTCCAGCTTGAGATCTTTTCCAGCTTTAGGCTCAAGAAGTGCAAACAGCAGTGAATTAAGGAGAGCAGTCTGGGAGAATGGGACTGAAGAATCTGGAGCTGGAATTGGACAATTAACCCCAATATGGAAATGGACCAAAACTTATAAAAGTGAGAAAACTCGTGACCTGGGGTCCATCTTGGGTCCATCCTGGGTGTAGCCACGGCCAGACTCTTGTACTGCCCAAGGTGAATCTTTTGAAGGTCTTTTAATAAATCCCTTCTTTATTCCAGGTCAGCCTCTCACAGGCATCAAAACCCTCCTGGTGACAAACAGCCATGGCCTTCCACCACCATTCATGACCCTGGGTGCAAAGCTGGGGACAAGTGGTGGCTTCAGAGCCCTGGCAGGGGCAGTGCCTGGCGCTGGTGGCACTGCCAGGGAGCAGCTGCCTGCATGGGCAGGAGCCAGGGCTGCCTGCCTGGAACAAAAGCTGCCTTCCAGGTAAGGAGTTTAAACACAATTGATGCTCCAAATGAGGGGCTGAGGCAGGCAGCACCCCTCCGAGCTATAATCCATTGCCTGCTAACAGAAATGGAAATTCAATTTGGGCAAGGGCAGGGAGGGGAGGGGAGGGGAAGGGAGGGAAGCTTTCTGTCTGCTCCCACGGCTGGTGCTGCTCTCCGTACCCCGGGGCTCTGCTGCCCACAGCCCTATCCAGCACCAGGATCGAATTTGCCGGGTGCTGATGAGGTTTGGCAGTGTGTGACTCAGGCTGGACCTGGCACGGTGTAAGGAGGAGGAAAGGTGGGCTGGCACACAGGGAGGATGCTCAGATGGGTGGGTGACCCTGCAGCGTCACAGGGACCCCTGTCCCTGACCAGTGTGTGCCAAATCCACCCCTCAGGCAGCAGATCAGAGCCGTGGGGCAGCCCCATGGCTCACAGGATCTATTCCATCACACCCCAAGGTTGTTTTTCATCCTTCCCAAAGGATCTCTTTGCCCAGCCCTGTTCCCATAATGAATCAGAAGGGATCTGCAGGCTGCTCACTGGGGTCTTTTTGTGCACCAATAGGGCACTGGGGCTGCCAATCCGAGTTTCAGTTGCCCAGCAGGGGTACAGGTGAGGGTCTGTCCTCTCTAAAGTAGCTTTAGTGTCCCTGTGTCACCTGGGCCACAGTGAGCTGTGAGGTTTTGCAGGGAACCTCCACATGTGACAGCAGCCTGGGCTGTTTTAACCCACAGATATGCCACAAATGTGCCAGCCAGGACAGGACACTTGGAGGTGACTGTGATCCAGCAGGGATGGGTGGGAAGAGCCATTCCTTCCTCCTTGTGCTGAGTTTGTGCCTTACAGCACAAATACCGCAAATACAAATACAAATACACAAATACAAATCCCCCTCACCAAGCCAAGCTTGTTCCAATTTCTTGCTTTCTCCCAACCCGTTTTGCCTTCCTCAGGACCAGATTTTATTTTACACCGTGGAAGAAAACTTTTGCCTCTCATTCTCCGTGAGGATCACATCCAAAGAAGAACCAGCCCCACTGAGCCACTCATCCCAAATTAGGGACAGAACTGGACCTGAGCTGCTCTTTACAGCTCAGTCTCTGCTCCTGCTCTGCACTGAAGGTGAGGACTGGGCTGCCCTGCCTGAGAAGCTCCATCCCTTCTGCTCCAGCCATGCACCCACAGATCTGCAGAGCCAAAGGTGGGTGCTTGGGCTAAGCCACGGTGAGCTGGTGATGGGACAGCAGGAAAAAGGCCAAAATTAGCTAAAGAAAACACTGTTTGCTCTTTGGGAGGTGCTACTGCTCTGCCAGGTGCTCCAGGCTGGGTGAGCAGCCAGGCCCCTTCCCAGCAGAGCATCCCAGAGAAATTCCCTCCCCAGTGCTGCTGCAGCTGAGCCACCTAATGAGATCTCCTCGCCTGTGCATGCTATATTAGGGTTTCCATGGATATGGTGTCACAAACACTGGGCTGTGGCTTTGTTATATAAACAGGAGAGATTGCCACAAATACCCAAAATATCTGGAAAGGACAGGAAGAGACAAAAGCGTTCTCTGGGTGTGTTTATATAGCGTTGTGTGATCCAGGGGATAGTGCCAGTGGGAGGTGGGAGAGGTTTGGGAAGTGGAGTTTATCTGAGGGGTGGTCTCACACTCAGGAGCTCTGGAGACTCACCCTGATCTTCAATGGGATGTTTTTAAATAAACAGAAAGCTGCTGCTGGCTGGGCTGTTCCTGCTCTACTCGTGCCTGAAGGCTGGGCTCCTACAGCTCCTGGTGTGACAGGAATCCTTCTCCATGAGCAAGTTCATCCTCACTGAGCCTCACACAGATCTTGGTCATCCCTGGTCCTGCTTCCTGCAGCTGGTGGGGCCAGGGCTGGTGATGGTGATGGGGACAAATCAGCTCTCCCAGGACTGCCCACACCTGACCCTGCTCTGCAGGACCAGCTCCTTTTTTACCATTTCAAGTGCAAGAAGTCCCTTTTGTAAGGATCATGTAATGTGAGGGAAAAGCTGCTCTAGAATGGAGGTGGGATGTAAGGGACACAGAGACATCAGGGTGGCTAAAATTGTATTGCACTCCCACTCCCCTGCCAATAACAACACCAGAAATAAAGTGGCTTTGCAATAACCATCTCCACGCAGTGGAACACAGATCCACGTGTCCCCGCAAAAGATGCTCCAGGCAGGATCAACTCTGCTCCAACCAAGAGAGCCATGGGAAGCTTGGCCCAGTCCTCCCAGTGGTGATGACTCTTTCCCCTGCTGGTGCAACCCCAAGATCCCAATATCCACCAGTGCCTCCCTTTTCCCACCCTCCGTGCTCACCTGTGGTGACATTCCCTGCCCGTGGCTGTGTCAGCTCATTCCTGGCCTTCCAGATGCCTTCCACCATGGGAGGAGCATCCATCCATCATCCATCCATCCATCAATCCATCATCCATCCATCATCCATCATCCATCCATCATCCATCCATCCATCATCCATCCATCCATCATCCATCCATCATCCATCCATCCATCATCCATCCATCCATCATCCATCCATCCATTCATCATCCATCATCCATCATCCATCATCCATCCATCCATCATCCATCCATCCATCCATCATCCATCATCCATCCATCATCCATCCATCATCCATCCATCATCCATCATCCATCCATCCATCATCCATCCATCATCCATCCATCCATCATCCATCCATCATCCATCCATCATCCATCATCCATCATCCATCATCCATCCATCATCCATCATCCATCCATCATCCATCCATCCATCCATCCATCCATCCATCATCCATCCATCATCCATCCATCATCCATCATCCATCATCCATCCATCATCCATCCATCCATCCATCCATCCATCATCCATCCATCATCCATCCATCCATCATCCATCCATCCATCCATCCATCCATCCATCCATCATCCATCATCCATCCATCCATCATCCATCATCCATCCATCCTCCATCCATCCATCCATCCATCATCCATCCATCATCCATCCATCATCCATTTGTTCTCTCTCCTCTCTCTCTCCCTGTGAATCCAAGCCAACACCTTTCCAAGCTTCATCACCCGACCTGTGGTGGAGAATCCCAAATTCCACAAGGCAACATCTGTTCTATCATTTGAAAAAAATCACCAAATCCAGTTTTTCCCTCTTCAGATACAGGACACCCTGCATTGCACTCCTGCATTATCTGCCATCCCTGATTTCACAGGGCCACTCTTAATTTCCTGTAGAGTTCTCTCCCACCTCTGCAATAGCAGGGGAGAATTCTTCTCCAGTTTTGTTGGAAATAACAGCAGAAGGAGCTGGAATGTGCTGTGGGCATGGCTCCAGGCCTGCCTGCCACACCAATTTCCAGGGGGTGGGTTGGTGCTGAGCCCTCCTGCTTGGGGCTCTGCTCTTTGGTGCCAGCCTTTCTTCTTGCTCTTCCTCTGGCCCTCATTTGCTGATACTGAGCTGCTTCCTGAGCATCCCACAACAAGCTGAATCAGCATGGAGAGGAGCAGATCCAGGAGAGGACACGGGGCCAAGAGAGCCTGAGGAGACTGGAGATTCAGCTTTGTCATCTCAGAAAAGGACTGGAGCATTGGATGGCAAAGGCTGCAGGCCCTGCTGCTTGAGGTTTGTGATGGACAGCTCAGCAGAAGGACTATTAAAGATTAGAAATTGTGGATAAATGAGATTTCCTGTGGAAAAGTCAAGGTGGCTTTTGTACAGGGAGGGTTTGCCCTACAAACCTCTTGACAAGCTCAGGAAGTTTGAAGGGGAAGGTGTTTCCAGGAATCTTTGGCTCTGCCTTTTTCCCAACCTTGCCCAGATACTCATGGAAGGATTATTCCGAGCACCCCTGTGTGCCAGCAGCCCCCCAGTTCCATGTCTCTTTGCAAAGGGAATCCATGGTGAGCACCCCTGACCTCACCCCCTGCCTCTCCCAGCCCTCCCACCAAGCTGTGGCTGCACAGGGTGACATTCCAGAGAGTCTGGCACGTCTTGTCAGGTGCAGAGGCAGGAGCTGACAGGGTGATGTGATAGGATGACAGATCATCCTGTAGACTGGTGTCACCCCAGGAGCCTTGGCAGATGGAGCTGGGCTCGACTGGGGATGTTTAACAGGGCCAGGGTGGGGCACTGGGTAATTCACCTGATTTAAGGAGCAGTTCCTCTCTGCTGCCTCTTTGTTAATCAGATTAATCCCTTGGCACCCTGAGGTTGTCACCTTCGAGGGCAGACACCTCTCAGAGTAACAGGTGGCAGGTGTGTCCCCAGGACACCTGCAGCTCCTGCCTAAAGCCATGGCAGTGGATGCAAGGGGGACACAAACAAGGTCCCAGTTTGGGGCAGTTGTTGGAGCTGTGTTAAAATCCAGGTGGTTCTGATATCGTGGGAGGCTGAAGCAGGTGGGGAGAGGTGGCTGTGAAAGAGCACAAACCTGGGAATCACTGCTGTTCTCAGCAATATAAAATCCTGCACTTAAATCCAGTGAAGGTGGCTGAGGTGCTGCAGACAGGAGGAGGAGGCAGTGAGGACTTTTCAGGTTGCTGCCATGAATATTTGGGATCAGCTTGGAGAAGGAACCTCCATAACCATGGGGAAGAGGCAGAGAAAAGCACCTGGTCACTCCACCAGGACCAGAGGGGGGCTGGCACTGGGAGCTGAGCCTCAGAGCATCCTGCTGCAGCCTCCTCCTGCAAAGCTGCACACACGGGGTCCTGCTTCTGCCAGGGGCTTCAGGTAAAAACAAATGCCAGAGAGAAGCTGAGGAAAAGGCTCTGGCCTTGGAATGGGAAAGGAGGGTGTTTGGCAGGTGTTGCCAAGGTTGTGTTGTCTCTGTACCTGAATCCACTCCCAGGGTCTGCCCTGTGCAGGAATTGGTTTAGAGAGCCCTAACTCTGTGTTTTCCTCTTGGAACAAAGCTCTGCAAGAGCAGTGGGATCCTTTAGCAACATTAAGAGCCCTTTTGCTGCTCTATTTCAGGTGAGTGTGTATTTTATTGCCTCTCTGGAAGGCCACATGCTTGGTGTGTGTCACATCCACCAAACTGCAGTTGCTAAAGGAGTTTTGATAGAATAAAATCATCGCCAGCATCCCCCAGGCTGGTGTGTTCCACTGGGAACCCACACAGGGAGCTGGGCAGTGTTCCAGCAGCCCACTGCTCCCAGCAGTGCCCAGGTTTGGCTGTGGGTTGTGCTCATGGATCAGTCTCAGCTGGAAGATTCCTCCAGGGTCAGGAAAAACAAAGGGGAACCTGCCCTGGGGATGGAGCAAGCTGGAGGTGGGGCAGAAAACCCTTCGAGCAGCCTTGCATGCTGAGTGATGGGAACATCACAAAATATTCCTGGGCAGTTTGATGCCAAGTTCTGAGCCAAAGGAGAAAAACCAAGAATTTGGGGCTGCAGGAGTGAGAGTGCACAAAATCACTGAAGGATTGACGCTGGGAATAACCCACGGGTGGTGATGGAGGGAGGCAGGTGAGCACAACCTGGGCACTGCACTTCAAACCCACCGATGGTTTTGGCTCCTGGCTGCTGCTGGGTCTGTTTATCCCACAGACTTGGCAGGCATAGGACACTTCCCAAATGTTGGGGTTGATGAAAGTTGTGGCTGGCCAGCTGCCAGGTCTCGAGGCTATCAACTGGCTCCCAAAGTGTGGATGCTAATTAGCACTTCCCTTCTGCAAAAATTTCTGTTGCAAAGTCTGGGGAATCAGTGTTTGCACAGCCCCTGGCACGGCCAGACTGTGCTTACCATAGAGGTCTTGTACATCAGTGCAAGACAGAAATACATTATAAAAACATTTTTCTCCTTCACAGAATTCTGATCTTCCCAGAATTGCTCTTAGAGGAAGCAAACCTCATGTTCAAGTCCAAAAAACAAGCTCTGGACTCGCACAAGGCAGCCCAAGCATTTGCTAAGTCCTTGTTATAACATTGTTTTTCCTTGCTTCTTAGCCTGGGCTCAGCTCCGTGAGAATTGCTTTGACATCTCCCTGGGAAGCAAGGAGGATGTTTATTGCAGTACCTGAGGCCAGGCATTGAAACCAAAATGAATGGGCCAAGCAGAGAACCTCCATTGTTCATATTTCTGAGCAAGGATACAGTGACAAATTGCCAGACGATGACGTTTGACCTGCACAAGTAATAAAAAGCTAAAATTGGTTGGGTTTTTTTTTTAAAGCACAGCCCTTCAATATCTTCTGCACGTGGTTCAAGCAACCTTGAAGAAAAAGCCCAACAGCAACCACAACGCAGTTCAGTATTAAGTGATTTGATATAATAATTAAATAATTATAGTCTTAAGTAGACTCTTTAAAGATAAACGGTGTTTTTTTCCCCTCACCTTCATTTCTTGTCATCACAGTGAGTGCTTTTCCTTTCAGATCTCTGCACAGGCTTTTGAACTGCGTGTAAAGTGTGCTCAGATTGCTGGCAGTGAGCAGTTTATTTGGGGAGGAATTAATTAAATGCAACTGTTTCCCTCTGTATAGATTAAAGGAATGCTACAAGCGATACCATCTCCAAAAGGGCAGATGTGCTATAAAAACATTGATTATTCCAGTCAGTTGAGAGGCACAGAAAAGTATCAATAGGCTGGAACTGCTGATGAGAAAAAATTAAGTTAGTTCTTGGGAATGAGTTTCAGTGTCAGGGAAATGAATGCTGCAGGACAAAAGTCACACATCCCGATGGACAGAGACAATCCAGGGGCCTGCAGAAGGGTCCCTGCTGCCCCAGGAGTTGGACAGTTTGGGTGACAAAAGCCAAGGATGGTGGCAAGGGATGAGGCAGAGCGTCCTGAGACACACTGAGCATCCTCTGTGCCCAGGGAAGCTCTGCAGGGAGCCCGGGGAGCAGGGACTGCAGAGCTCAGGGAGGGCTGGGACGATTTGTGCCCCTCTGTCACACCACCTTGGGGATGGGGACAACCTCCAGGTCACCTGTGGCGGTGCTTCTGCAGCTGGTCCACCTGCTAGAGCAGTAATGCCCCTCTAGGATTCGGGTTTTGTCCAGAATTTTGTTTTCCAGCTTTGAAGGGCCATCACTACCCAAGCATTGAGGAAATCTTGTGAATCACCACTGCTGAAAATCACCACTTTGGGAAAAAGCGGTGGATGAGCTGAGGTTGTGCTGGAATGGGCACGGATTTGAGAAGAGGAGAGACATTCCCTGCTCTGTTATAAAACCAAAACCAGCTGAAACCCCAGCACAGCTGAAAAACAGAGCAGGGAACAAGCTCATGTCACCTAAGAAATGCCCTGGGGGCCGTGTGGGATCAAACAGGGGCTGCTGTGGGGTTTGCCTTGGCTTTATCCCTGCACTGGGGATGGGGAGGGGGATTCTTTTCCTGTGCCAGCACTGGGGGTGAAGCTCTGTTGTCCAAACCAACATTCCCTGGCTCCGTGGTGGCTGACACGGCTCTGTAAGGGGGTGACACGGCTCAGCAAGGTGGTGACATGGCTCTGTAAAGGGGTGACATGGCTCTGTAAGGAGGTGACATGGCTCTGTAAGGGGGTAATCCCAGTACAGAGAGGGTGACCCCAATCTGTAGGGGCGTTGTTGGGCTATAGAGAAGGTTACCCCACTCTGCTGGGGGTGATCCGGGTATAAAGGGGGCGACCCCACTGTGTTGGGGGGAGTTGATTCGGGTATAGAGGGGGTGACCCCACTCTGTTGGGGATATAACAGGATAACTCCTCTCTCTTTGGGGGTAACCCATCTCTGTCGGGAGCCCCTCTCTGCCCCTCCTGGATATCCAGAGCATCCCCACACGCCGGGGCGGGGACCCTGCGGCCGCATCCCGAGCTGGGAGCGGGGTGGGGGGAGCAGCCCCGCATCCCTCCGGCAGCGCCGCATCCCGGGCTGCGGGGCGCTGCCCGTGCGGGGCCGTGCGGGGCTCGGGGGCCGTGCGGGGCTCGGGGGCCGCCGCTGGGTTCGGCCCCGCTCCCGGCCCGTCATTGGCGGCCCCGGCAGCGCTGGGAGCGGGGCGGGGAGGCGGGAGCGGCCCCCGCAGAGCCGCCGGCCCGGCCATGTGCCGACAGGGGTGGCTGCTGCCGGCTGCCTGCTCCGCTGCCGCCCGCCTCCTCAGCCTGCTTGCTGCCGCTTATTTTTAATTTTTAATTTATTATTTTTTTTAATCGTTGTTTCATTTTTAAGATTTTTTTTTTTTTTTTTAAAGCCGTTTATTTTGGTATTGATGCTCTCCGAGCGGGAGACTTCGGGAGACGCGGTCCTCACCTGAGCGAGCCGGCCCCATTCCCCCGTGTGAAGGTAAGAGGAGCGGGAGAAGGCACCGGTGCGGGGGTTCCGTGGGACCCCCCCTCCCCCAGCTCTGCCGGGTCCCTTCTCCCCGTCTCTCCCAGCGCTGGGGTCTCTCGCGGTGTTTTTTCCCTGTTTGCTTCGCTCCCGCCCCCGCCGCCCGCTTCCCGGTGCATCCGAAACTGCCGGGGATCGCTGCTCCGGGGGAACCGGCAGCGAGCCCCGCATCCCGGGGGATGCCTGCGAGGAGGGCGGCAGGCACAGGACAGCCCTGGCTGCAGGGAGTGGGGCTGGGAAGGGATTTGGAGGGGGAGACAGGATGAGGAGGACATGGAGAAGTGCACGGCATCCTCTCCCCCACAGCCTGCCCGGAGGGACCGGCCAGCTCAGACCTGCATGGGAAATACCGGCGTGCTCCAGGCTCGGTTTTCCCTCATCCTATAGCTCCAAATCCTATGAAGGATGGCGTGAAAGCACCTTTTGGGAAAGCTGCCCCCATCCCATGCCTTTCCTGGGTGTGCAGGTCGTGTCCTTCTCTGCCCCAGGGACACCTCGGTCCCCTTTGCACGCTCAGTGTGGGACTGGAACCGGCCTCTCTTCGTGTTCTGGACATCTCACCTGGAGCCATGTGATTCACTTTGTTTCCACCTTATGTGCTGGCCCCAAAGGCCATCAGAATCCCCCTCTCCATCCCAATTAGTTTGTAGGACACCCCAGTCCCGGGTTAGGTAGCAAACCATCCCATTAACTCATGCTCAGCAGAGCAGTGGTGATGGAGAGGGATCCAGGGCAGAATGTAAGGGAGGAAGGCGATGGCACAGTCACCTGTGGGTTGTTTTTGTCACTCTGAATCCAGCAGCCATCAAGGTCTGTGCTCTCAGAGCCACACGGATGTTGTTCAGCACATTAAAGGTAGCCTGAGGGCTCAGGGGGGCTGTGGGAGGGAGAGAGAAATCCCCCAAGGGAAGATGGCTTTTCATTTCCCCATATCGACCGCTCTCAGACAGGATTATTTATATTTGACATAACAGATCACCAAACTTGGGAGGTAGTGGGGGTGTGCTCATACTCATTAAGGTAGACAGCTTTCTGGCAGAATAAATTCAAGGTAAGAGAAGATGGCACTTTGAGGTTCAACAGATTGTCTTCCAGCCTGAAACGAGCAGCGAAATCAGCACAAAACCTAAACGGGAAAACTCTGCACTTCAGTCGGTCATGAGGTATAGCTGTCATTTTAGGGAACCTGGCGGGTTATCCCAATTTTTAGAGTGCAGATGGTGACTTCATTTGAGCAAAAGTACCCAGTAGGATGGGATTTTTAGTCATCACATCTTGTCTCCGCTGAGGAAGCATCTAAATTTTAGCGCTGTGAGGGAAAGCAGTTGACACGAATTGTGCATGAAGTGAGTGCCTGAACTATCCCACACCTGTACTGAGGCTCCTGCCCCATTGCAGTGGCTTGTGAATAACTGGAGGTTCTCTGCAGTCTCGGTGGTTGATTTTCTTCTCGCCTGAAACGAGCAGAAAGGTGCATTAGGGGCTGTCAGTTGGTGAAAAGAGATTTTAAACACCTTAAAGACCATGCAGCTGTAATTAGAAGTGTAACCTCCTTCCTCTGCATGTCAGGATTTCTGTGCAGAACGATGACAGGACCTCTTAAGGAATGGTGATGGTGCTCAGGAGAGATAAAGAACTTCAACAAAATCCCCTGCAAAGCTGCTGATGTTGATTTATCACCCTGCAGTACATTGGTTCTTGTTCAGAAAGGATGTGGGGATTTGAGGGGAAGGAAGGAAACAGCCTTTGTTCCTTTCTAGTTTATTGGCAGCTCTGAAATACCTGTGCCTACCTGAGCACAGGAGTTGCAGAACATCACCAGTGCTGTGGCTCCTGGTTGTGTCCTTGCTGTGTTCATTGCTGTTTTCCAGCACAGCCTGGTAGACGGGTCTGGCTGTCACATCTCCTGACCCTTTTGTGAGTCTGTTGAGTCTGTGGCAGTCCCTAAAACCTCGTGGAGGTGACACGAGAGTCAAGCCTGGAGGTTTGACACGGGGGCTTTGCTCTCTGAGGAGAACGTGTTCAGCAGTGGGTAAGGGACAGACTCTCTGCCCACAGTTTATTGACCCAAGCCTTTCTAAATTCTTCTTTCAGCTTCCCACTCTGAAGCTGAAGAACACCCCTGACCCTACAGCCATTCCTCAGCACCCCTTTAGGATCTTCAAAAGTTTTGCTGGGTGCCAGATTCAAAGAGATGAAGGTGCTCAATTCCCTCAGGCATTCAGCCCACAGAGCTTCTCTGCATCCTCACAGCCTGGCACCGTCTGTGCCACCGACCTTTGGGACATCAGGATGTGTCCTCAGTGCCCAGCACGTGGGGCAAGGAGGGGTTTTGCAGCTGGCCAAGCTCTAAGGGATTTGCCTGACTCAGATTTTCCACTCTGGCTGCGCAGTGCTGGTGGAAGAAGCAGAGGTGGCTGTGTCCCTTGTCACTCAGCGTGTTTGGGTACCTGTGTGTCGTGTTGTCATGGATATGGATAAGGACATGGCCAGGAAAGAGGTGCTGCATGCTGGCAGGGCTCCTGCAGCCAGAGCTGGGGATGCAACTTGTGACATTGAAGAGGTGCAGGGAAGGGATGGAGCAGAGGTGGCAGCTGTTGGGGTTGGAGTTGCAGCTCATTCCCTGTCTAAACTGTGTTTTCTCCCAGGTCGTTGTGTGTTATCTCCTTCTCTCCTTACGGTAGGATTGGTTCCCCCTTTGCCTGAGCAAACAGCCTTTATCCCAGCAGTGCAGATGGGCAGAGGGGTGATGGACAGACAGCTGGGTGATGGACTCTGACCCTCTCCAGACCTTTCAGCCACCCTCAGCTCACAGCCAGGACCAACCCAGACAGGACTGGGACCTCAGGAACCTGCTAGAGCAGCCCTGGGCAGAGGGCAGCTGGAAAGGCTGAGGAACAAAATTAAAGGTCAGAATAATACTTTGAAATATCCCTGGACCTCTTTGTCCCCGGAAAGGTTAATAACAGCCTTGACCCATTAATAGCAGCTCAGGGCAGCAGCAGGAGGACCAGACTCCATGGAGATGTGGTTCTCAAGGTGTCAGAGGCATCACTGAGGAAAGACAGGACTTGATTTAGGCCAGAAGAGCAGCAATGGTGATTTTATCCCATCCTATGTGCCCGAGAGTACAGATTTCTCTCGGGAGCTGAGCATCAGCAGGGACAATGTTGGGTCTAACACCTCCCTCAGCGTGAGCTCCCCTTGGCAGGACAGGAGGTGGAGACAGGACATGAGCCAGGGGCTGGTGAGTTCTGTCACCCTCTCACTTCAGCAGAGTTTTCTCTGCTCATTGAACAATCCCCCGTGACGGCTCAGAGCTGACATTTAACTCCACTCCCAATAATGCCACAAGACGAGCTGAGGCATCACCAGGGCAGCATCACCATCCCCAGCACTTCTCCCCCATCTCCCTCCTGCAGGATAAAACCCACCTGCAGCCACAGAATCCCCATGGTGGATGTTGTGAGTGTGCTGAGCTGCTCTGGACAGCAGCACAGATATTTTCCTGAGCTGGAAGCTGGAAAACACGTGCCATTGTCCACCTGTGCATGAGCTGGAGGAGGGAGGGATGCAGCTCCTACACGGGGCTGAGTCGAAGGTACACGGGGCTCTGCTGCCCTGGGAAATAATTCTCTGCTCCACAGCTTTTATCAAGGAGATGGAAACTTGTCATATTCTTTTTGCAACAATATCTGACATTATCCAAGCAATTTGCCTTTGGTGTGTTTCCAGAAATAGTTAGGCCTACGGTAGGCAGGGGTGACATCTGGATGCATTACTGCTGAGTTCAGAAACGTTCAGTAAACAAGACAGGATCTATTGTTTAAAGGTTATTTCAAAAGGCTCCCAGCGACTTATCTGGTGAAAGCTTTAATGGCACTGTGGTAATTGTCTTTTCTGAAGGGTGTTTTAGAGGGAACTTACCAAAACTCCAAAACTAAGGCTCAGCCTGTCCTAGCCAGGGGAGACACTCGATCCAACCTGGAAATGTGATGGGGTTTGCTCGTTATTTCAGTGTGGTGGGATCAAACCTGGGAAATGGCTGAAGGAAGAGCAAGCTGGGGGGCACAGATAGGGGATGCAGGGCAGCTCACCAGCACTTCAACACTTAAAAAAAGTCTCAGATCAGCATAACAGGGCAGCAGGATTCACATCAGCAGGGAGAGCGAGAGAAAGAGCCCTCCCCGAGGCACTGAGGAGAAAATAAATGTCATTAGCATGGATAAAGCAGCCGCCTCGGAGCACCTGAGCCGAGGGTGGGAGGCTCTGCAGGGAGAGGGGCTGGCGGGGGCTGAGCCCCGAGAGCCCAGCGAGGCCACAGCAGGAGCCACTCGGAGCCCACGCCTCTGTTCAGCACATCCCTGAGCAATGAATAGCTCTCTGTCAAAGAAAGGAAAAGTGAATTCCTGGCAGGAGCCAAGGGCCAGCTGTCCTCCCCTGGCCTGGCCCAGGTGCCAGGGATGCTGCTCAGGTGGAGGAAGGGATGAGCTGTGGCTCTGCTGTCACTCGCACATCTGCACTTGCTCCTGGCAGGAGCCACTGCTGGCTGCTCTCCTCAACCCCAGGGCAGGCAGGATTAATGCTCACTGATGATTTCCTGCCCCTCAGAGAGGAAATCATGTCATGAGCTCGCATATCTTCCTGTTTCACCAGTGTTTTTCTCTGAGGGGCAGTGGGGGTGAGTGAATTCTGCCCAGAGGAGCCCTGGAGCCAAGCAGAGGGCTCTGCCTGAGGCAGGACCATCCTGTTCCACTGGCTCCAGCTCTCCTCTGCCTCACCTGGTGCTGCTGTGAGGCTGTGTCAGTGCTGCAGGGTCTCAGTGCTGGGCCACAGCTGCTGGGAGCCCTTTGGAGTTGCTCAGATCCCACACACCCAACCTGCTGCCCATCCCTCCCTTTTCCCTTCTGTTCACCCACTGGTGTTCCAGCCCTGCCCTCCCGCTCCACAACCCCGTCCTTTTCTTCCTCCCTTTCTGAAACAACAATCACAGAATCCTTAGGTGGTGAGATAACCATGGGAATCTGCCTGGAAAACAGGCTTTGGTGAAAAAGCATTTTTTCCCTTTGAATTGAAGTCCAGCTTAGGCTCTTTCAAGGCTGAGCTGCTTGGCCTCTCCTGGGGAGGGGATAAAGGAGATGATCTTGCTCAGCAGGGGATGGAGCCCTGGGCACCACCAGCTTTAGGTCTGGCTTTGCTCTAGGTATGAGTTCATCGCAGGCTCTGAGCTGCAGAAGCTCATAAGCTCATTACATTGGGGGAGTTGCAAGTGGTGAGCAGGCCACACAGCTGGCATTTCCTCCCCTTCCTTCCCATCTTAGCAAACCGGGAGGAAAAGTCCTGTGTGGTTGCATTTTTTTCCTGTGCAGAGCTGTCCCTTGTTCCTGAAAGGGCTGGACCACGATGGACACGAGTGGCCTCTTGTAGCTCTGCCTTGTCCCCACAGAGCTGGCACCAGGAAAAGCCAGCTCCTCTCTTTGCTCACTGAGTATTTGAGATTAAAGGGGGAAATCCATCAGTATAAATGCCAGGGCGAGGGGAACCTCCAGATTTCTGGGTGATGGGGCTGCTTTGAAATCCCCTGGGGATCACCTCAACCTTGTGATGGATTCCTCATCTCCCCAACCTCTCCCCGGCTCGGGTCACTTCAGCTGAACGGGATCGAAATGCCTGGGGGGTTCAAAGCTTCACAGACTGGCACTGATCACAGCAGAGAGACGCGGAGTTTGTTGTAAAAGATGATCCAGAGGCTCTGTTGAGGCTGGAATTCGCTGTGATGCTGCGGGAGCGTGCCCGGGAGCGAGGGGGATTTCACAGGGAAGCGCCAGACGAGTCCCCGGAGCGGCTTCAAAAATCACAGCTCTGCTGTAGCATCACTCACAGGCACGGCTTCCTGCGAGAAAAATCACTTACCTACAGATAGCTTTGCTCATTTCAATTCCAAATATTCCACCTTCGCTTCTCTGGGGTGTTTGGGTGTTTGTGCCTGGGAAATGCTGTGGTATTTTCCGAGGTGACCGGCAGGGACAGTGCGATCCCGGCACTGAGCTCCTGTTTGGGAACCCGCGTTTCTTCCCGATTTAGGCAGAGGGTGTTGCTCGGGCTTTGCCGTGCGATTTGCGTTTGGATTCCCTGCGCTCTCTGCGTTCGTTTGGGTTGAGATCCATCATGGATCTCCCTGCCTGAGCCCTGGCAAGCCATGAACTCTCTCCTTTACCTGCTGCCTGCCTTCCCGGCGGGGCGACAGCGTGTGATGGGGAGCTCCTGCATCATCCCTGCAGGCAGGGATGCTCCTCCTGCATCCCGCTTTTAATAACAGCGTGCACCGTGCCACCTTCCCTTAACACAACGGACAGAGGAAAACGGAGTTACAGAGGAAAACAGGAGGCATTTTGTGACAATCCAAGCTGTTTCCTGGGGAGGAATTACAGCGTGGAGGTGTTCCAGATGTGGGAGGGTGGCTGAGACCCCTGTTGGGGATCTCTCCCCATCTTCTCAGCGAGTGCAAGCAGGGATTTGCAGGGATGCAGGCTCTCCTGTGGAAGGGGAAGGAGGTGTCTCGGTCTGATTGGTGTTTCCTGCTGGGAAGCTAAGCCCTGGAAAGATTAGCAATGGGATCTGGGGGAAAATAGCTCTGCTGAGAGAGTGGGAGTGGAAGGATAACGAGCGCTGATTTGCGTTTGCTGTTAGGAAAATTTAGTGGGTTTATTGTTATGTTACACAAAGGAGCAACTGGGGTAATAATTCAAATTATGGCTGTCCCATGGGCTATTTGTGTGACTTTCTCCTTGTGCTAACAGAGACAGGCACGAAGCTGTCACTGCCCAGGGCTGCAGCTCTGCCAGGAGAGCAGAGCCAGCCCCACTTCCACATCCAAAATGCAGTAAAATGCTTGAAAGGTATTTCTCAAAGCCTTCCAGGTGATGTCTCCAATCCAGCTGCCACCAAAGCCATTTTCTGAGTGACTGTGCCAGAGTTAAGATCCACTCAGAGCAGGGAATGTGCTCTGGCTGGGGGGTTGGACTTGGTGACCTTTAA
This sequence comes from Sturnus vulgaris, assembly GCF_052056855.1. NCBI lineage: Eukaryota > Metazoa > Chordata > Aves > Passeriformes > Sturnidae > Sturnus > Sturnus vulgaris. The sequence continues at coordinate 3,615,356 of NC_142264.1, forward strand.
AGGTCCCTTCCCACCCAAACCAGTCTGTGATTCCAGCACTGGCATCACTGAGCTCGAGCAGGAGCTCTCTGGTCTCTCCTCTTTGCAGGGAAGACCTGGTGGGCACCAGGTTGCCCAGAGAATCTCTGGAAGTGCCCAAGGATCTCTGGAAGTGCCCAAGGCCAGGTTGGGCAGGGCTTGGAGCAGCCTGGGATGGTGGAAGGTGTCCCTGTTCCTGGCAGGATAAGAGGGGCTTTAAGGTCCCTCCTAACCCATTCCAGTCTGGGATTCTGTGATCTCCTGTGACCAGCACTGGATGTGGCATCCCATGGGCAGTCCCAGCCCCCTGAGATAAAGACAAGCACAGTGAATATTAGACAGCTCCAGATGATTTTTTTTCTGATTTGCAACACGTCAGCTTTGCTGTTTTCTCGAGAGTTATTCCTGATTCTCACAGAAGCTCGTGGGAGCAGATTCAGCCCACAGAAAGTGGAGTTTTCTTAGTTGCACCGATTTTCCCTTGTGTTTCTGGCACCACATCTTTGTTTATGTTGTATTTTCGAAGAAAACAATGCAGGTTACAGAAAACACGAAACAGTGCTACCAATTTCTGAGAAAACAAGCACTGATGTGACCTGGTTTCTAGGTACTGCTATAAATACTACATATTGCTGAATGTTCAAATTGGCAGGCAAAGGGTTAGTCTTTAAAACACTGTCTGATTGATTGGTAGTAAATATAAAGTGTGAAGATTGCTGGGCTGTGGCAGAACTGTTGACTGCAGAGGATTAGAGTTGCTCAGCCCCAGGGATGCATAAAACTGGCACATGCTGCTGCTGGAGTTTTGCTCGAAAAGAGAAGAGTCCCAAAAATTAATACAGGTTTGCCAGGACCTGAAATGAAAAGGGCTTTGTTTGATTGGGCTGTTAACATCACCTTGTAACCCAATTGCATGATAATCCAAATTAAATCGACCAAAAGCAGCACTGAAGCATCCTGGGCTCCCAGCAGAAATTCCCGAGCTCCCACATGCTCCATTCTCTCCTCTGTCAGGCCCAGGAGCAGTGGCACCCAGGTTGGAAGGTGTTTTTTAAGCAGGCCTGTGTTTTGGGACAGCAGTGAATGTTTTCCTGATTCCCAGAGGAGATTTCTGGTCTGGTGAACTTTCCCAAGGGACATCTCCTGCAGGAACAGCCCCATCACACATTTTGAGGGGCTCTTCTGTGCCAAGGGGCACTCCCAGGCACTGGGCAGGGAAGATACTCACATTTTTACAGCTCTGGGTTTTGTAAGACTTAAACTTCAGCTCAGTGTGTGGTTTACATTGAGGCAGGATGGTAATGAAGGGCTCCACGGGGGAGGTGGTGCCTGGAGAGCTCAGAAAATCAGCATCGGTTCAGTGAAGGTTTTGCTAATTTGGTTCTGGGCTCCCAGTCCATCCCAGTTCAGCTCAGAAAATCAGCAGTTTTGCTAATTTGGTTCTGGGCTCCCAGTCCAGCACATGAACTCTGTTATTTTACAGCAGGACATTCCTGCTTCCCAAGGAGTTCCAACAACTGTGCTCAGGCTAAATGAACTCAGGGTGCAAGGGGAGAAAGCTGAAATCCAGCTGGGATTTGGGGGGTGCAGTGGGAGCCTCCTCCTGCTTTCCAGGATGGACATTTGCCTTTACAAACAAACTGTAGGGTTTGCTGATAAATGAAATTGGATATTGAAAGATGAAAGAAGCAATGGGGAAAAACGATGAATTCCATAAGAATTAAAAATTAAAAGGGAGGGTTGTACATCAGAGGGGAATCTTAGGTATCAGGTGTTCTGGGAAGTCTGTACCTCTGAAGTACCTCAGCCAGTGAGGAAAGAGAGAGGGAACTTGGGATAAAAAGGGAGGCTGAGTCCTCCAAAAATTTGAGAGCCCCCAGGGGAATGCCCCATGGCCTCTCCCTTTATTTGAATAAAGTAAAAGGACTCTTCTGTCTCCTTTTTGTACATAAACCTCTGGTGTTTGTGGATTAATTTTCCTGACACAAGGAAGGGAGGAGCTGCAGCCTGCTCAGGAAGCAGCAGCCCTGAGCTGATCACACCCATCCTTCTCACCTCGCCTGCCTCAGTTTCCCACATTTTGGTGCCTGTGGCAGCATTTCCCTGGCTGCTGGGCTGGGCAGGGCAGGGAGGTGGCAGATGAGGATCAGGAGCCACTGCCTGGCTCTCAAGGGCCTCTCCAGCATCAAGGAGTCATTTCAAAGGCAGGGCTGGTGTCGTCCCCGTGCTGACGAGAGGCAAGAAGATCCTCACACGTGTTCTGTTTTTGGAAAGATGCTGTCCCTGGGAACACTCAATATTTCAAACATTTGATCCTGGCAGTTCCCAGCCCACATGGGCTTGAGCAGAGCAATTTGTGTGAAGGTTTTTCTCTGTTGCTTTATTCTCCTAATGAGGGTTTTTCAGCTGAGTTGTGTGAGTTCCTTTATCTTTTCTGCTTTTTCACTTATGATTTTGTTGTTGTGATTTTTTTTTTTGTTGTTGTTGTTGTTTTGGTTTGGTTTTTTTTTTCTCTGAGTTAAGTCTTTCCCTCTCTCATCTCTCAGGAAAAGCTGTAACAAAATTAAGGTGAGGAAAAAAGGGAAAATTTGCTGGAACTGGTTCATGGTGAGTTGCCAAGAATCTGAAAATTACCCTCTCAGACGGTTTGCATTAATTCCCTGATGCAGCAATGATAAATCCTTATTAAAGAGGATAACATAAGGAGATTTTTCTGCCTGTAGAGAAACTCCAGGGTGCAAACAATGAGGAAGCCCATCTCCCTCTTGTTCATGATCCCTGGAAGTGTCCAAGGGGAGGTTGGACAGGGCTTGGAGCAACCTGGGATGGTGAAAGGAGTTCCCCTAATGGGAGGGGGTGGGATGAGGTGAAATTTGAAGTCCCTCCAACCCAAACCATTCGGATTTCCGTGATTTCTGTGATCACTTTGCAAATGCAGGTGTGACAGTGGTGACACCAGCCCTGAGGGGGTGACATTACACGGAGCAAAGGGCAGGGAGCTGTGGGCAGTGTCTCTGCCCTGGCAGCATTCCTAAATCTTTGCACTTCCCTGCTTGCTGCAGCTCCCTGAGGTCCAGCCCTGGCAGAACCAGGCATAAGGAATTTAAATGCTGCAGTTTTTGGCCTCTGCCCATGCCAAGCAGCCTGAAAATTCACCCCTGTCCCTGTGTGAGGAGTGAGGGGCTCCTTCCCTCCCCACCCCAAGGGCAGCTCATGCCCTGGCCCAGGGAACATGTGCCAGTCCTTAACATTTCTGTGTCATTTCCAAGATCCCTGAGCTCCCCTTCTCTTCTCCTCTTCTTTATTCATGCACCACCTTGCCTTGCTGGGCTGGAGTGGGAAAAAACACTCAAACCCCACTCGGCTTGTGCCTCATCACAGGGCTTGAGCCAGAGCCTGAGCCAGAGCCATGGAAAGCTGTAGCTATGGAAACTCCCAACCCTTTTTTTTTTTTTTTCTGGTGGTTTATTCTTTTTTTTTTTTTTTTTTTTTTTGAGAGCAGCAACGTATTTCTCTTTGGAGATCCCAGGCAGAGCTGCCTGCAGCACCCAGGGAGTCCCCTGGTGTCACACAGCAGCAGCAGGAGCTGCCAGCACAGAGCCAGGGCTGTGTCCCCAGGCCAGAGGAGGGGGACTGAGGAGGAAAAAGTGGATTGTACGGAAAGCCAGAGCCCAGGGCAGCTCAGGGATGCTGAGGGGAGCAGGGTGATGCTCATGGAGATGTCACCAACTGCCAGACACCCACCCACAGCTGGCAGGGGTGGGCAGGACAGAGGGGTGCTGCTCCATGTGTTGGTGGCTGGATCTAGGGTGTCCCTAGAGCTCTCAGGGTTATTTTATTTTATTTTACTTTACATTTTATTTTATTTTATTCTATTCTATTCTATTCTAGTCTATATTTTTTATCTTTTATTTTATTTTACTTTTTATGTTTTTTATTTTATTTTCTGTATTTTATTTCATGTCACTTTATTTTATTATATTTTATATTTTATATATTTTATATATTATATATTATATATTTTATATTTTATTTTGTTTTATTTTATTTTTTTATGTTTTTATTTTATTTTATTTTATATATTTTATATTTTATTTCATTTCATTTCATGTCATTTTATTTCATCTCATTTCATTATTTTATTTTAAGAGCTCCCTGGATCCGTGACTCCTGAGCAAAGGGAAACATGATGTGCATCTTTCAAAGACTTTAATCTGCTGAGGCTCTTCCCATCCCAGGGAGTGTTCACACCCCTTGGAAATGCAGAGCTGTTGGATTTCCTGCTTACTGGCGATGTTCAGTGAATTCATTGCTCCTCCTCCCCAGCCTGATCGATGGCTCAGCAGCAGCTCAGGATCGATGTCTCCTTCACTTCCTGGCACATCTGTGGGCTCAGGGGGTCAGGGTGGGGCTCGTCCTTCCCAAACGCTGCTGCAGGGGGGGCTGGAGCTGGGGCTGCCCCCAGCACACGGTGCCTGGCCAGGTGGGAGCCACCGAACCTGGAGGTGGGATGGAATTGTCGATGGATTTCAGATAATCCTGCTTCAAAAGAGCTGAGAGCAACTTCTCTGTCTGGGAAATGGGTGTTGGGGTAGCAACACTTGTCCTGTCAGGCACTGCCAGAGCCAGAGAGCCAGAGAGACAGGGATAGACCAGAGATCCTGGGATAGACCAGAGATCCTGGGATAAACCAGAGATCCCGGGATAGACCAGAGATCCCGGGATAGACCAGAGATCCTGGGATAGACCAGAGATCCTGGGATAAACCAGAGATCCTGGGATAGACCAGAGATCCTGGGATAAACCAGAGATCCTGGGGTGAACCAGAGATCCTGGGGTGAACCAGAGATCCTGGGATAAACCAGAGATCTTGGGATAAACCAGAGATCCTGGGATAAACCAGAGATCTTGGGATAAACCAGAGATCATGGGATAAACCAGAGATCATGGGATAGACCAGAGATCCTGGGATAAACCAGAGATCTTGGGATAAACCAGAGATCTTGGGATAAACCAGAGATCCTGGGATAGACCAGAGATCCTGGGATAAACCAGAGATCCTGGGATAGACCAGAGATCCTGGGATAGACCAGAGATCTTGGGATAAACCAGAGATCCTGGGATAGACCAGAGATCCTGGGATAAACCAGAGATCTTGGGATAAACCAGAGATCATGGGATAGACCAGAGATCCTGGGATAGACCAGAGATCCTGGGATAAACCAGAGATCTTGGGATAAACCAGAGATCATGGGATAAACCAGAGATCATGGGATAGACCAGAGATCCTGGGATAAACCAGAGATCTTGGGATAAACCAGAGATCATGGGATAGACCAGAGATCCTGGGATGAGCCAGAGATCCTGGGATAGACCAGAGATCCTGGGATAAACCAGAGATCCTGGGATAAACCAGAGATCCTGGGATAGACCAGAGATCCTGGGATAAACCAGAGATCCTGGGATAAACCAGAGATCCTGGGGTGAGCCAGGGCTCGGTTCTGGGATGATCCAGGGCTCGGTTCTGGGATGATCCAGGGCTCTGGGATGAGCCAGGGCTCGGTTCTGGGATGATCCAGGGCTGTATCCCAGCTGGAGGTGCAGCTGGGCCAGGCTGCAGGCACAGTGTGGCCAGGCAGGGCTCTCTGTGGCTTTGGGCCTGCCTGAAGCAGAAGCCAAAAGGTGCAAACACGAGCTCTGAAGCACTCGGGGCTTCTGTCAGCACAGGCCTGCAGGGCAGCAGGGGTGGCTCAGTCCATGATTTCCCATCAGGATGATTCTCCAGGCAGAGGCTGTGGCATGTCCAGAGCCACTGGCAGGAGTCACAGGCAGAGCTGCTGCTCTGTGTGGCCATCAGAGGCTACCAGGTCCTTGCTGTCCCTCTGTGCAGTGTCCCTGCCCTGTAAATCCTTGTTCCCAGGATCCTTGTGATGGGGATGCTGATCCCATCCCAGCTGCAGTGCTGATGCCCCCAGGAGCAGGAGGCAGCTCCAGCTCCCAGCCAGGGCTGTCAGCAGCTGGGAGCTCTGCTGGTGGCTCTGTGTGAGTGTTTTCCCATCCTCACGGCCCAGCAGTCGTGTCTGAGCCATGAAACCCCATTTCAGAGGCATTTCTGGGAGATGGGACAGCAGGAATGTTGGAGTGAGCCTTTGGTGTCAGACACGAGGTCCCACAGAGCTCTTGGAGCAGCAGCTTCTGGTGTTCAGCTTTCAGAATCCACGTGAGTGGAGCAATTCTGGAAAGAGTCGCTCTTTCAGAAGAACAAATTCCTTTTTTCCCACTCTTGGTGCATTGGTTCAGCAGCGTTTTCTGACAATCAAGGCTTTTTGATCTCTCTGGCTGTGTCTCTCCAGGGGCTGCAGGGAGCTCTGAGATGGTGGAGAACAAGCCCTGCCTGTTGGGTGAATGCAGCAGGAGAAAGCCCTCGGCAGGGGTGTTGATATTTGGCTCTCAATGAGCTTTTCAGGTTGGCCAAGGAACATTTCCAGCCTGCAAAACTGGGAGAAGACCCTGGGTGCTCTCCACTCCCTGACCTTTTCCCCACTCAGCAGCAATTACAGCACCTTGTCTCAATCTGCTGATTCCCAAACCTGCTCTCTCTAATGCTTAATATCCTAAGCTGCCTAAGCCATAACTCAAGAGGTGATTAAATGATGCAGGGTGGAAAGACAGCACATCTTTCTTTTATCTTTTTTCTCTTTTTATTTTTTTTTTTATTTTTTTTTATTTTTTTTTGGAAGGAGTTTAGACTGCTTATGTGTATTTGAGATTATGGCCTGCTTCCCAGCTGATGGATGGGAATAATTCCTGGTGCTTAAGCACAGATTATTTGGATAGTGATAGGTGGGACTGGGGGGGGTAAAACCCTCTGGAGTGGTTTGACAGCAGTTCTGAAATGAAGACAGAGCCTGGCTGGTTGTGAGCTCCCACTGTAGCAGATTTTTTATTGTATTTGAATTTTTTTATTTTTTAATTTTATTTTTTTTAGTATATATGTTTCAGTTTTTTGGGTCTGTTTCAGATTTTGAAATTAGTTTTTGTTGGATTAGGGGTTTGGATTTATTATTTATTATTTATTATTTATTATTTATTATTGGTAGTTTTGTGCTTTTAATTTTGTTTGTAAGTTTTGATTTTATTTATTATAAAGTAGTTTGGTGGTCTTTTTATACTTTTTGTGAGTAGAGTAAATGTTAGGTATTTTTTTATTGTTTTTGTTTTTGATGCCAGTGTAGGGTTGGGATGCAGGGGTGCACTGGTGGGCAGCTCCCTGGCATCCCTCTGGATGTCTCCAGCATCCCTGCCGTTATCACCAGCATCTCTCTCCATGTCACCAGCATTCCTCTCGATGTCACCAACCCCCCTGCGGATGCTTTCAGCACGTGGCCATTCATTTTCACAGAGGGGCTCTTCACCGACGCTGAATGTCCACAGTGTTATAAATGAGAGACAAAAGTCTCGATATTCAGCAAAATTTCGATGGCTTTATTTGATATAGACAGAGCAAGCAGCGCTGGGGAACGTGAGGGGTCACTGCCCACACCACGCTCCATCAAACCTCGGTTTGCAGCCTCTTCTTATGCTGTGGGTTCTCCTTGTAATCAATAATTTTTGGTTTTTTGCTGTCGTAATTTTGCCGGGTAAGCAGTGGTGGTCGAATAAACATCCGTATCCCAATTCACAAAGTCTCTGGGGATAGTCACAGATAACCACCAGTGAAGTCCTGGAAGTCTGGTCCTTGAGAAAGGCAGCATTGATCACACAAAGGCAGGAAGGACTATCAGGAAGTCCGATTTTCCAAGCTGGTAGTAGATATAACTTATTTGGAAAACATAATATTCATAACAAGGTGATTTAAACCAGAATGATTTAATGATAATATTTTCCTTTATCTAGTGTCCATGCTTCACTTCAGACCTTAGCATTCTGGTTTATACAAACCCCAGTACTTTTGTGATTAACACCAATCTTTTATCAATTATCACAACAGTCACCTTGCCCAGCCGCTTTGGAATGAGGACAGCAGCACCTTCAGGATGGCCCCTGGAGGGGACATTCCCAAGGGCAGCATCCAGGTGATTCAGCGATTCCCCCATCCCTCCCCAGCAGCGCAGCCTCTCCCTCTCCATGGAGCGTCTGCAGTCATTGAAATCCCTGCCTGCCATTGTGCTTAGGAAGCCTTCACGCCGCTTTGATGAGCTGTGCAAATATTATTTCTGTGAGGCGTGATTTGCTTGTGCTAAATGCCATTAGTGCCTCATTACTGCAGAGCACACATTCCCTGGCTGCCGGAGGGGCAAACCCTGCATCCAAGGAAACCTTCTCAAGTGTGCTGGAAACTCAGACTGAGCAAATTTCCACTTTAAAAACTGCCATGAACTTCTGCTTTTTTTTTTTTTTTTTTTTTTAAGCTTCAGGAAGCCCCACAGTTTGAAGTGGCTCTTGCTGTAGGATGGATCCCCGGAGTAGCCTGAGCCTCCTCTGCTGGGTTTTGTTGTCACTGAGCTGCTGTCACACAGGAATCCAGCCTGGCTGCTCTGGCACATTGTGGGGGTCACACCTGATGACCTTTAAAGGTCCCTTTGACCCAAAATACGGTTCTGTGACAGGGACACCTGCAGAGGTGTGTGCACAGCCTGTCCTTGGTGTTTGGAAAAAACGTATACAACAAGGAGTTGTTGGACTGACACGTGATATTTAACAAAACACTTTCCATTATAAGATTCAGGGGGTTAATTCTCTGTAATATCATTTTTATATGTGGTTATATTGAATTATATTAGGAGCAGACAGAAGGAGCAGCTCAGTGTGACCCATTTCCCATCTCAGCACTGCTCTGGGAGCACTGGGGGAGATTTTTCTGGCTGCAAAAGGCTGAGCTGAGAATGGGCAGAAAGGAGAGAGGAACAGTCCCTGGTCCCCTCAGCTCTCTGGAGGAGTTGATTGTGAGTTCTGATTGATGCAGACTTGGGGGATACATCCCTAAATCAGCCCAGTGCTCATCTGTGTGATCCTGCTGTTCCTCCAGCCTTGGCTCTCCGGGCCAGGGCACTGAAATCTTTCCTGAGCACGGTGTTGTCCTGCCCTCAGCCATTCCCAGGTGTCCCCTGAGCCCTGCCCAAGCCTGGGGCTGGCTGGGATCCTGTTCTGCAGAGCTGAGCACTATTCCAGCAATGTCCTGGCTGATAAATAATTGATCACGCACTGGGGATCATTTCCCTTTCCAATGTGTGGTTTGTGCTCATCAGTGGGAGCTGAAGCATCAGGGGCTCTCCCAGCTGCAGGGGGGCTGGGGGGGTTTGTGGGGGTCTCTCACAGGAGTCTGAGCTGTGGGTTACCCCTGTACCAGTGACAGTGACCTCTGCAGTTGGCTTTAAGTCAGGTAAAGGCTCTAAGGCCACCAGAAGGGGACAGGTGGATGTGGAATGTTTTGTTCTTTGTTCAAAGCCCATGGCGGTGTTACAGGCATCTCCCAGCTGGTGGAGCCCTCTCTGGTGTGCCATAGGCTTACAGAATTCCTCCTTATTCCAGGGATCATCAATGGTGGTACCTTTCAGGGTAGGGAAAACCCCTCCTGAGTGCAGGAGCTGCTCTGCCAAGGGCGGTGTCTGAGCAGAGATGGGATGAGCACAGTCCTGATGGATGCAGGAGGGAATTTGGGACTGCTGGGGTCTCTGAGCCATCTCCAGCACCCAGGAGGACCCATCTGCTGTGGATGAGCCTGGGAATTTGTGAGTAGCACTCTCCCAAAAGGGCACAACAGAGAGAGAAGTGCCCTCTGCTCATAAAATATTCACAAACCCTTGGAGCACAGAGTGCCTGGAGATGGGATTTCCCACGGGGACAGCAGTGGTGCTGGGATGGGCAAGCAGGGAACGATGAGATGCTGAGGAGTGCCCAGGTGGCCTTTAGCAAAGCCAGGGGTCTGCAGTAACCCAGCCCCCAGGTGCCCTTCCCCAGCCCACCCCCAGCCCAGAGTGGCACAGAACATCTGTCCCCAGGCCAGGAATGCTGTGTCAGGAGGGGACAGGGAGCACACAGGACTGATGCAGGCCCTCTGCTTAAAGTGTTTTTCATATGGAAAGCCACGTTCCTGCCTGTGTTTCTGGCAGCTGCCCTGTCCTCTGGCTCCAGCGATGCAAAGTCTTCTGCTGGCTCCTTGCCCAGCCATTCCCTGAGCCCAACTCTTATTCATTGACTGGGTAGGATTACAGGAACTGGGGGAAATGCACGAGGAAGGCTGGATTTGCCACCAAACTGGTGTTGGCTCCTGGTTTATTTGCTGCTTTCCCACCTCCCAGGCTGGTGGCAGTGGCTTTCCTTTACACTGATGCTCTCTGGTGTTTACTCGTGGGCAGAGCTGTGGCATTTATGGAGCTCTAGGGTGGCAGCAGAGGAGTGTAAGCCAGGCTTATCCTGAACTTTACAGCATCAAAGGCTCGGATCCAGTCTGCTCTGCCCTGGAGACTTTATTACAGTGGGATTTTTTGTTATTCTCATTCGAGGTCCTGATGCTGTCTGCACCCAGCTCCAGGACAGAAAGCAGCCAGGCCCAGTGGCTTTGGGCAGTGGCACCTTGGGCATCCAGCTCTGCTCACCTGCTCTCCTGATTCCCTGGAATTGTGCTGAGCTCTTTTTTCTTCCTTCTGAGGCAGGGCCTGATCAGCATGTCAGGATTCTTGGCACACGGAGGAGCTGGGAAGTGGCTGCATTGCCCAAGACCTGCAGTGCTCCTGTGTAGGCAGCAGAGCAGGGGCTTTGCCCCACCTAATTAGTGGTTTATCAATCAGTCTCGTCTCTTCTCAAAGCCAGGATGAACAGAGACACAGCTGAAACAGTTTTTCTCGTGTTCAGGCTTGGATGTTTATTATATCTTATCAGAAAGTACAGACACTATGACAGCACTTCCAGCTCCTTGCTAGAAGTGAGGAAAAATGGCCCCAGAGGCAACTGCTACAAGGTCTTTTAAGGTTAAACAGTCCAATAGAGAATTAACACCGACATTATTTATACTTTTGACCCAATAATAGATTCCTGTGACCCTTAGAGTGACACTGACTGACCAGCCAGAAACTACTACCTGAAATCCATGAAGAAGAAAAAGAAAGATGAACAAAGAAAGAGACAATGCCTTAAAAAACCTCCATGTTGTCCTATATCTATTACTATACTATAAAAACCTCAAATTTAAACCCCATCACGCTGTGAAAGCACACACTTCTAATTCACTGCACACTCGTGATTTTTACTTCACCACTCATATTTAGAAGCCAACTCCAAGGCCTCAGGTCAAAAGCAGTGTTTTCCAGGGGGTCTGTGCCTGAGAGCACAGAAAGCTCCAAAACTCCAGATTTCTGGGATCCAACACTCCTGCCCCTGCACCACACAGGGTCAGACTCAACACGCCCAGTTTCCACACAGAACCTCAATCTCCCCAACCTCATCATCTCCCCCCGAGGTCTCTCCCTTGGCTCTTTGCCTTGGGGTGTCCCAGTGAGGTGGTGCCCCCACCAGCCTGGATGAGGGGCAGCCTGGGGGCTATGCAGGGTCATTCCCCCCTTGGGGACACCCACACACAGCAGCACTCAGTGCAGGAACAACAAGCACAGAGTGGGGCCAGGGATGTGCAGAGCAGAGCCAAGACAGGCAGGATGGTGTCACTTCAGGACACAGCACTGGCCTCCCCTGCTCCCTGCAGAGGGTGATGTGGGTGTTTCTCCTTTTTTTTTTCTTCTTTTTTTTTCTCCTTTCCTTTCTCCGTCTCGGCTGTTTGGAAGCTCAGGGCAGAGCTGAGCCCTGCTCCCCTGCACAGGCTGAACGAGGGGCAGGGTCTCATGCTGAGGTTTGAGCTGAGTGTCCCTTGAGCAGGGGCTGTTTGTGCCTGTGTTTATCCCTGGGTGTTCATTGGGGTGGGCTCCCAGGATCAATCCTGCCAGCACTCATATCTGTGCTGCCAGCTGGCATTTTGTACCCAGTCTGGCTGTTTTGTCTGAATTTCCAGCTCCTGGGGACAGGTGAATAAGGGCAATTCCCACATTTTATGTTGGATAGAGGGCTGTGCTGCCTCTGGCTGCAGAGGAAGCAGCTCCCAGGGCTGCTGTACAGAGGGACAAATTTGGGATACAGCTCTTTGCATGTAAGACACGATCTTCTTGTGCAGGCACAGCTTCAGCAGGACCAGCATTCCCTTCTTTTAACCACTTGCCATGGCAGCACTTGCAGCTGGTGCAAAATTCTTTGGAGTGACTTTGTTGCCCTGCAGATGGGAGTTGGGGTGGGATGGGATGAAAAGCCTCATTTATTTAATTATCTGGAAGATTATCCTTAACACCTGTGAACTCTAGAAATTGGCTGAACTGGGTGCTTAGAGGAACCTTGGAGCCTTCTCCTCTTCCATCCCCAGGTCTCCTTTTCCCCCAACTTCAGCAGGCAGGATCAGGCCAGTCCACACGAGCCCTCCATCCTCTGGACTTGGAGCTGAGTTTTTGGGAGCCGGGTATTTGCTGGAGCCTTGTGCTAGGCTGAGCTCAGCCCCCCCAGCTGTTCAGAAGCCTTCCTCCCACGCCTGGCTCCCCAGAGGCAGCGGCTGCACAGAGCCAGGCACAGCTGTGAGCAGCCTCTCCCCACCCTGGGCACCCACGGTGGTCCAGGGGCTGTGTTCAAGATGCTGGGGAGGTGGAAAGAGGATGATTTCTCATCCCAACCCTTCTCCTCCCATTCTCTGTTGTTCAGGAGAAGATTCCTGAAGGAGGGAAGCTCCTCATGGCAGTGCCCAAGGGAAGACAAAAGCAGAGGCTGAGGCAGACCCGGCCCTTAATGAACAGTTCAACCTCAAAATCCACGTCCTCAGCCATGGCAGGGATGTGCAAAAGCAGGCAGGTGCCACAGGGCTGTGTTTGAAACCAAACAGCTCCTGCAGCACCTGCATCTGGGAATTGTGCAATGGTTTTGGTTTGCAGCAGCACAACCTGTCCTTTTCACTCTGAGAAAGGAGAAGTCTTGCACCAAGCTCCAGTAACCCCAGGGCCACCATCCCCTGTCACCCCATGGCACTGGGGACCACAGCAAAGGGCTGCTGGGCAGGGGGCAAACAACCTGTGTGGGGTTATAGCCCCCTGCAGCCCCTTCCAGCTGTCAGGCAGGGATGGATGATGCGCTGGGGGATGAATTTGGATGGGCTCAGACATCCTTGGTAGCTGCAGGAAGGAGCTGAGCTCTCCTGGGACTGAGTCCCCCGTGCCTGCGTTCCTCAGACCAGGGCTCCCACATACCTTCTGCAAGACCACAGCAGAGCTGCAAAGCACTTCCTTTTACCAGGATATTTATTGCTAAATATATGAATCTGGGAGCCTGTGGAGCGTGAAATTAGGAACAAATGTAAAAAGGAGGTCTAGACAGGAATTGTTCAGCTTATGGGCCTCTGCATGCTCTGCTTCCCTCCCCCTTTGCACGCTGGAGGGTTTAAAGCTTCCAGGTATGCAGCTTTAATCAGAGAAGTATGTTTGGGGAGGGGAAAAGGGAGAAATGCAAATGGTCCAGCTCCGGGGGGAGCAGTGGCTACGATGCCACGTCTGGCTGGGCGCGGCTGGACAGGAACCATGGAAATTGGCTCCGTGCAACCCTGGCTTGTGCCCTGGGGCTTTAATTAATGTGTGGAAAAGCCAGAGAGCCCTCCCTGGCAGAGCTCTGCCTGCCACCTCCCATCCTGGGCCGGCAGGGAGATGCTGATGCTCTGTGATGGGTGCAGCATCGATCCCTGACAGCCTGCAGGGTTGGGTGGCCACCCCACACCCAAATTCCTGCCCCAACCCTGCACCCCCTGCCCTTGGCTCCGGGGCAGCGTGGGGATGGCAACCGGGAACAGCAAAGGACACAGGGATGGGCATTTCCAGCTGGCACCTGGGCCGGCCAGGTACCTCCATCCCTCTTCAAACAGCAGCCAAAATTTCTAAATCACTGATACATCACCTGCAAACCCTTCCCGTGGCTGTGTTGCTCCCCCTGAGCCTCCTCAGAGTGTTTTCCCCGAGGAACGAGGGCAGGATTTGGCCCGGCTCCTGCCGGTGTGAGAAGCCCTGGAGCCGTCGGGATAAATTCCCTTCCCTTCTCCCGAGCTGCTCAGCAGCAACATAAAACGTGACACTGCTTTACCCATTCAGCACTCGCCCAACTTTAGCAGGACATTAAGTGCCTGAAAATATGGCAGGGGTTTGTTTTCTTTGGAAGCACGTTAAATCCCTGACAGATACAGTTGCTTTTCCTCGGGTGCTGAAGTAATTTGGGGCTTGGGGTGGCTGGTTTTTGGTTTAACCTGATAGCACGAGCTGGGAGCCAGCTTTGTTAAAGCTCTTGTAGAGTAGGTGGTCAGGGTATGATTTCTCCCTTAATTTATGTCGCTCCTCCTGTTCCCAGCCCCAGCTAAAACGTTCCTGGAGCTTTACTGGTGCCAGTTTTAGTGCCACTGCCTCGTAGGTGCTGGCAGGTGTGAGCAGGCAGGTACTGTGTCTCCCCAGCATCCTTCCCGGGGCAAAAGCTGTGTCTTATCCTGGGGTGGAGACGAATTCCAGGCCTCCCATGAACCTTCCTTCAAGGCAGGGATGCTGAGAACAAGTCCTGTGCTGGTGATGCAGGGCTTGTGCTGTGCATGATGCACAACATCCCTGTGAGCCCAGCAGGGACAGGGACAGGGACAGGGACAGGGACAGGGACCTTCTGCTGCTCCCAGTGCTGTGCCAGCTCCCAAGGGGCATTCCATTGAGAGAAGGGTGCTGATGGTAGCCCAAAACACAAGCAGGGTGGCCAAGCTGAGCCACAGCATCTCTGTGATGTCCAGTGCCCTCTCTCCCAGCCACAGCTCACCTGGGACTCTCAAGCATCATCCTGGGGTGCCCCCAGAGCCCCCCTAAACTGTGGCTTGGCTATGGTGAAGTGGAGGATCCTGGTGCCTTGGATACATCCCACTTTCAGGGAGGGCAGCACCCCGCTCCCTGCAGTCCTTAAAGGCTCACTTAGCAGCTCCACGTTATTCCAAATTAAAATACCACATTGTTTTCCTGGGGAAAATGTATTACAGGCTCAGAGAAAAATGAGGGCAGATCAGAAATCCTTATTGCAAGGCTCCTTCTCCCATCGCTGACGCTTTCTGCCACCAGGTAGGAGCTGGGAGAGTGCCCTCGGTGCCTGGTGTTTGTCCCTTGGCTCCCCCTCCTGAGGGCACAACAGGCAGACGGGACCCCAGAGCTGCTTCTCACTCAATTCCTCACCCACTGCATGAAGTTTTTTAATCCTTGCACCATTTTTGGGAGGATGGGAACTCCCTGGTGACTTTCCACAGGTGCCCAGTGCAGGGACCTGGCCTGATTCTGCCCTTCAGAACCCTCCTGGTGTTCAGCCCATTTCAAAGAGGGGTTAAGCAGAGACTTTGGGGCTCCCTCACGCCATGCACTCAATTTTGCAGGCTGTTAATGGAGAAGAGGGCGGATGACAGCCGGGACCGTGGTCATCACAGGTGGAATATTAGCGACTGTCATTCTACTCTGTATCATCGCCGTCCTCTGCTACTGTAGGCTCCAGGTAAGGCTGGGGGATGGCTGGGGAGGGGAGGGCTGATGGGCTGGGAGCTTTTGGGGTGCCAGCTGAGCCCCTCCCGTTTCAGTACTACTGCTGCAAGAAGGATGAATCCGAGGAGGACGAGGAGGAGCCCGACTTCGCCGTGCACTCGCACATCCCTCCGCTGCACTGCAACCGCAACGTAGTGCTGACCAACGGCCCCTCCATCTACTCCTCATCCCCCTTCGCCAAAAAACCAGCCCAGAGCCGGCCCAGCTGCCCCAGCTGTGCTCCCTATGAACCCCCCACCTCCTTCCTCCAAGAGCCCCCCACCTCCTTCCTCCAAGACCCCCCAACTTCTTTCCTCCAAGAGCCCCCCACCTCTTTCCTCCAAGAGCCCCCAACTTCTTTCCTCCAAGAGCCCCCAACTTCTTTCCTCCAAGAGCCCCCCACTTCCTTCCTTCAGGAACCCCCCACCTTCTTCCTGCAGGAGCCCCCCGAGGATCTGCACAACGGGGGTGACAGGGTGAGCTACAAGACGGTGAGCCAGGAGGATCTGGCGCTGCCGGTGTCCAACCTGCAGGCTCTCAACCCCAACAGGCTCTCGGCCATGCGGGAAGCGTTCTCCCGCAGCCGCAGCATCAGCACCGATGTGTGAGCTGGGAGCTGGGAGCTGGGAGCTGGGAGGTGCAGCCTAGCCCACCCACCCCTCAGAATCTCCCCCTGAGGTTTTGGACAGCGGGAAGGACTGGTTGGAATTGGTGGAGTTTTGGAAAGGGGAAAAAAACCAAACAAACAAAAAAAAACGAAACAAAAAAAAGTGAGTGTATTCCTACGGGCTGGCGGTGTAAAGGGGGAGCAGAGCAACCCCAAGCGAGGAGCAGGGGGGTGCAGCTGGAACGGGAGGTTTCCCCAGTGCTGCATTGCTTGCTTTTATTCTTTTATAAAGAGGATTTTGATATTGAGCATCCTTTTCTACAGAGGAGTTGCCCTTCCTCAGCATTCGCCCGGGGGGATGCTGGGGGAACGATGGGGCTCACGGGTGGCTGAAAATGGCTCGTGCTGCAGGTCAGCAGCAGCTGCTGGCATCACCTGGGGGCCCCAGGATGCACTCACGTGCTCACACACACCCCAAAATGTCCTGCAGCAAAGCAAGGCTGTCACTGCCCACCCTTGTGGCTCCCTGTGCTGTGCTGCTCGCTGCTGCAGCCACGGGAGTGTCTGTGGGTGTGGGGGTGAGTGAGCGCAGCCCTGCACCTTTCCCAGCCCATCCCACTCCTCCTGCCAGGCGCTCATTCCCGGGTACAGCCAGGCACAATCCCCTCAGGGTCAGGATGGTGGCTGGGTCTGTCCCTGGAGCCCCCCAGAGTGGCCTCATGGACCCCCTGAAGGAGCTGGGGGTGCAAAACCACTGCATTGCTCAGCTATGGAAATAACACACAGCACACTTTGGGATGGAGGAATGTGGATAATCAGCATCCCTGCTCCAAATAATGCCATACACAACTTCTGGCTGAGGGCTCCGTGGCACAGGGCTCACCGTGTGTGCGCCCACCCCTTGCATGCACAGTTTTACATACATTTATTTGTTTGGGAGGGGGTTTTTTTAAACAAAAATCAAAGAGGAAAAGGCACTTTTTTCCCCCCATCCAGGATAGTGTCAAAACGCTTTTAAATTCACTCAAAACCTCCAATTTGCATTTTCCATTGAGCCATTTCCCATAGCCAGGCAGCCTGGCTGTGGCACCAGCTCTGTCCCACGCTGGATCCAGCAGGGACAGCCCTGGCAGAGCAGCAGGCACAGAGCTGGTCCCCAGGCCTGTCCCTGTGCACCAGGTGTGCTGCAGAGGAGCCCTTGGGGTTACTCAGCGATTTAGGAGAGGAATTGCAGCACTGAGGGGACTCCTGCTCTGGTTTCTCCCTGCTGTCTCCATTCCTCCCCTCTAACCACACTCCATGTGACAGAGCACCCTGTTTCTCCTGGACTGGGCATTATTCAGGTTAAAAGCATCACCTGGGGATGGCTGGCGAGGATGGACTGGCTGCACACAGACTCTGATGGCCTCAGTGCTGTGCTCCAGGGAGATTTTCCTTTTTTAAAGATGTCCTGGGAAGAAGCAGCCGTGGCTGCAGCCCCCTGGGCTCATGGACACTGTTTGCAGCCCACCTGGGTATTTTACTTCAAACCACGAGGGCTTTTAATTCCACAGGAAACCTTTTGAAGTACAAGTCAATCTTTGCAAATGAGTATCTTGGATTTTCGGGGGGGGGGGGGGTGTCTCTTTGGGGTGGGGAGGGCTGGGGTTTGTTTCATACGTGTTTAATATTCCAGGCTTGGTCCCTGTGGTCCAGCACAATCCCTCTGCTCCAGGGGGATGCAGCCACTCAGACCATGCTCCCATGTACAGTTCTCACTGGGGTTTGTTTCCATGCCTTGAGCCCTTCTCTTCCTGTTTTTCGTGATTTCTCCTCCCAACCTTCCTTTCCTCCTTTTTTTCCTTGTTTCTTTCCCTTGTAGCTTGGAAATTCAGCAAACGGGGTTGGCTTTCCCTCACCTGGTGATCTGTTGTACAGAACTTTGGGAATCGCAGATAGGGGAGGGAAAAAGTAAAAAAAGAAAATAAATAAATACAAAGAAATAAATTACTTTGACATGGGTTTTGAGGTTTGTTTTTCTTTTTTCGCCCCTGCATCTGCAAATCTGGGGTGGTGTTTGCAAAGCACTCAGGAGCTCCCTGCTGCTGAGGGAGGGCTGCAGCAGCACTTGGGGTGCACAAAGAAGTTTGGGGGATGCAAAAGAGCCTTTGGCTCAGTGTCTGGAGGTCACACCAGTAAAAACACAGAGCAATAACCCCGTGGGAGCTCAGAAAGGCCCTTTTCTTACTGGCACCATATGAAATCTCTTTGCTGCCAAACCCTTGAGGAGTTTCAGGGCTGCAGCTTCTAAAGCCACAGAACCCCAAAGGGCCCCCAAAAGTCCCAAAATCCCCCCACTGTTGGGACTTTTCCTTGCATTGCTGTCCAAGGAGCTGTGATTCTCCTGATTTAAAGCTGCTCTGTCTCCCCTGGGCACCAGAAAATCCCCAGCCCCAATTGCAGTGTTCCCATCACTTCACTACAAACTGGAGAATAAAACAAAATACCACCATAAATATGACAACTTTATTAAAATATACATATGAGTACAAATTAATGATTATATGGATAAAGTTCACTGTCTGTAAACAAATATATTAAAAAAAGAGCACGTCTTTTTTGTGATATAAAGTGCAGTTATGTTTCCATATTATATACAATATGTCAGCATTGGGGGAGGGGGGGGTGTTGTAAGGACTATGAAACTAACATTTGATTATAAGATAAAATTCTCTGAAAAAGTATACACCTACATATTACAAAAAAGGGCTTGAGTTCATTTAACAAACGAGGATCACCTTCCCACCACGTTAATTCAGCTAACGAGGGCACGCAGGTCTCGGGATAAATCAGGAGAGAGGCACCAACCCCATTTTGTGAAGGGAAACTTGCACTTCCCAGAGTTCACACCAACCCCAACCTCGCACCGAGGGAGGAAACCAAAGGACAAGACCTTGGGCGTAGCTGGATTTTGGGAGGGGGGAATCAAATATACACGACTTTATGTACAGCTCTGATCCCACGTCCAGCAGCGCCGTCCCTCTGCTCGGCACCAGCAGAGGAGCTCTGCTTCGGTGGGGACACAAAAACCAGGCCAAAAGCATCCTTGTGAGCAGCTGTGGGATGGGTGGGCCGTGTGGCAGGTGGAGCCCTGGCTGGGGCAGCCCTGCCCTAGGAGTGGGGTGCACGGCAGGAGCGGCAGCAGGCTTTGCTGTAGTACCAGTGGCTGCAAAGGTTCACCTTGATGGCCAAGGCACAGTTGGTTCCTGCCTGGTCCTGGCAGCTATCGTCTGGGGGAGAGAAAACACAAGGATGGCATGGAAGGGAAAAAGGCATAGACACCTCCCTGCCAAATATTCAACCAGAGCCCCTATAGATCTCTCCCGGCACATAGTGAGCCATTGCTTCAGCCCATAGGGACCCTCTGCCACATAGTGAGCCATTGCTTCAGCCCATAGGGACCCCCCACCACATAGTGAGCCAATGCTTCAGCCCATAGGGACCCTCTGCCACATAGTGAGCCATTGCTTCAGCCCATAGCGACACCCTGCCACATAGTGAGCCATTGCTTCAGCCCATAGCGACCCCTCTGCCACATAGTGAGCCATTGCTTCAGCCCATAGCGACACCCTGCCACATAGTGAGCCATTGCTTCAGCCCATAGGGACCCCTCTGCCACATAGTGAGCCATTGCTTCAGCCCATAGGGACCCCCTGCCACATAGTGAGCCATTGCTTCAGCCCATAGGGACCCCTCTGCCACATAGTGAGCCATTGCTTCAGCCCATAGGGACCCCTCTGCCACATAGTGAGCCAATGCTTCGGCCCATAGCGACCCCTCTGCCACATAGTGAGCCATTGCTTCAGCCCATAGGGACCCCTCTGCCACATAGTGAGCCATTGCTTCAGCCCATAGCGACCCCCTGCCACACAGTGGGTTATACTGGTTCATAGTGGGTTATACTGGTTCATACTGGGAGGGAGTTCAGGATGCTCTGGGAGTGGCTTTTGGGGGTACTGGTTTATACTGGGAGATGAAACCACGAGGCTCTGGAACCCCCTGGGAGTGACTTCCAGGGCTGCTAGGCTAACTGGTTTATACTGGTTTATACTAGAGACGTGCTCATGAAGCTCTGAGAATTATTTGCAGAGTAATGGTTTCTACTGGGAGATGCTCAGGACACTCTGGGACCCACTGAGAATGATTTTGAGTGGTTCTGTGCTTACTGGTTTATACTGGTTTTTACTGGGAAAAGTTCCGAGGGGAGTGCCACATAGTGAGCCATTGGTCACCTCATAGGGACTCCCTGCCACAAAGTGAGCCATCAATTCTGCCTGTAGGGAACCCCCTGCTACAAAGTGAGCAGAGTACCCTGCCACATAGTGAGCCATTTGATCACTCTATAGAGACACCTTTGCCAAATTCTGAGCCAGAGCCCCTCCCCGTATTATGCTATAGACACCCTGAGCAAGAGTCTACAGACTAGAAAAAGAAAATAAACAACTGCGAGCTCATGAGTTCGTTTTCCCCACACACAGAGCTCTAAACAGCACGGGATGAGCAGCAACATCATCCCAGCTGTGGCTGCCACCTCCCTGACATCCCCTGGAAAACACCATGGAGCTTCTCCAGAATTATCATTGTCAAGCTGGGCAAAGGCATGAACAGGCTGATCTGTTCCTTCACACCTGGCCAGGCTTGGGGAGTCTCACTTGGTGCCAGTCCTGAAGCTCAATGTCTTTGTTGTAAACCAGAGCTGCCCAGGGACTGCTGGAGGCACCAAGCACTGAGTTGTGTCCAAGTCAAGGGTTTCCCCTGGTAGGAATTCACAATTTCTATCCCAAAGGGGCTATTTGAGAAAGGGAATGGGAATCCAGCAGTCACATCCAGAGTTAGGAGCAAGTGAGATGCTGGAGAAAGGGATGAGGCCAGGGGCTGCTTCAGCACTCTCCCAGCTCCTTTCAGTGCAATATTTTGCTTCAGACCCATAGGATTTATACTTATATACATATATATTGCTTAAAATCCATAGGATGCATGAAACCAGGCTGATTCCAGGGCAAGGGGGCCATGAAGCAACTCCCAAGCCCCATGCCCCATCCCAGATCCCAAGGGAATGGGCAGCCCAGAGCACCCAGGGCTGAGCCAGGAGCTGGCCCCAAATCTGTCTCCCGTTTTCCTGCTTTTCTCCCACACCGTCCTTATTCCCAAATCCTATTAAAGGATTAGAACTGCGTGTTTGCTAAAGATCACAGGGACTCTGAGCCAGCAGACGAGTCAGATAACGAGATAGTTACAAATCCCACAGGACACCCAAAGACCAAAAATCATTAAAATAATGGCACAGACAGAACTTCCTTGGCTCTTGCTGGAATCTTACAGAAGCAGCACCCAAATCAGCTCTCCAAAGGCCCCTTTTATCTTCAGGTCAGGGCATGATTCTTCTGAGCTCTCCTCTTAATTTATCTGCAGAAAGAGCTGGTGCACAGCCCCCCATTACTTGGGCACAGAGAGCTGTCCCTGTACATCCTCCCTGGCATGATTATCCAAATGGGGGCAGTGAAAGATAAGGGATCCGTGGAAAATCAAAGCCGTGGGGCTCACCTGGGGGCTCAGTGGGGCAGGGCTGCAGGTCACAGGTCTGTTTGCCCACGGGCTTCACCAGCGGGTCACAGCCCCGCACGATGTCCTTGCCTTGGTAGCACTTCACATCCCGCATCCTCACACCGATCCCGCAGGTTTTTGTGCACTGGGGGACAGAGAGAGGGGGTGAGACAAGACCCTGCCATCCCTGGGGACTGTGCTGAGCCGAGATCTGTTCGTTATGGCAGGAGGAGAATGTCGCATCCAGTGTCACACTGCTGTCCCCTTGCTCTGTCTTTGCTGCCAGCACCATCAGCTTCAGCCCCGGGGTAGGTGGATGTGATCCCCTGGCACTGACACCCTCCCTCCTCCTGCTGCCCTTCACAAGGGACCACAAACGAGCTGGCCCAGTCCAGGTGATGATCTGTAGGACGTGGGTGGCCATGGAAGCCCCAGAGCAGCAGGAGTGGGGTTGGGGGGGGTCTCTGTGCATCCATGGTGGGGTTTGTGGAGCCACTGCTGGGCCCAGCACTCACTGCCTGCTGTCCTTTGGATGCCTCATGGAGCTGGGATTATAGCAGGACTGCTTTGGCTAATTACAGGGTTTGCAAGATTAAAAATGAGGCTCCTGGAGCTCAGATGAGGAAGGATGCATCCAGGAGGGCTTGCAGGAAACCCACGCTTGCTCAGCTTGGACCCTTGTCCACTGAAGGGTGCCTTTTGAGCTGTGCAGGGTGATGGGGCATCCCATCACAGCATCCCCAAATTCTGCATCCCTGTGGCAGCCACCCTGTGGGCTCCATGCACACCCTCAGCCATACTCCCAGGCACCAGAGAAAAAAAAAATAAACAAAAAATTAAAACTCCAGCTGGCCCCAAACACCCCCTCTCAATGCTGTTCTCCATGAGCACAGGGAGCCCCAGCTGCACCATGGCAGGCAGAGACTCCCTCATCTCCTGGAGGGTTCTGCAGGCAGGTGAGCCTTGGGGCAGCACAGCTTTGGGGCTCCCTCCCCACTCACCTCGGACCAGGGGGTCGTGTACCACTTGAAGCAGGGCCTCTCGAAACACGTGCTCTCCTCCACGGGCTTCTTGGCCATGTCACAGTCAGAGGGGCTGCGGGTCTTGATCTTGCCATTGACAATCTCCAGGCAGAGCACGATCCTCTTCTTCACACCCCGGCCACACGTCGTGTTGCACTGCAGGGTCACGAGCAGGGCCAGCTGAGTCCTGCACACCCCATCCCCATCCCTCTGAGGGCATCCCAAAATTCAGGAGCTCCCAGTCCTGCACATCCCACCCCTCTAGGGCACCCCAAATTTTAGGAGTTGCACTTACCCACTCCCAGTCCTGCACACCCCATCCTCCCAAATTTCAGGAACTGCACACCCCACCCCTCTGAGGGCACCCCAAATCTCAGGAGCTGCACTTACCAGTTCCCAGTCCTGCACACCCCATTCCCATCCCTCTAGGGCACCCCAAATTTCAGGATCTGCACTTACCCGCTCCCAGTCCTGTACATCCCACCCCTCTAGGGCACCCCAAATTTCAGGATCTGCACTTACCCGCTCCCAGTCCTGTGCCAGCCAGTGAGAGGGGCAGTTCTTGTCCCCGCAGGGGTGGATGGCCAGGGGTTTGGTGTCCAGGTTGCACTGGGATTCGGGCACCACGCGCCCGTCGCTGGTTTTGCAGTACACGTGCCGGATCATCCTGCCCTGCCCGCAGCCACCGCTGCACTGCAACCACAGCGGGCACTCAGCCTGGGATCCATCCCTGAGCCACCCGGGGGCAGGGACACAGCCCCCGGGGCAGGGACACAACCCCCGGGGCAGGGACACAACCCCCACAAGGCTCAGCTGCCACCCCACACCTGCCTTCCCCAAATTTCAGAGGGGTTTTTGGGGCTCGGCTTAAAACAGCCACAGCCGATGCTTTGCAGCCAACAGAGATTCCAGCATCACGGAATCCCACACTGGGTTGGGAGGGACCTTAAAAATCATCTTGTTCCACCCCCCTGCCATGGGCAGAGACACCTTCCACTATCCCAGGTTTTTCCAACCTGGCCTTGAACACTCCCAGGGATGGGACATCCAAAATTTCTCTGTGCCAGGGCCACAGCCCCAACACCCAGCACCTCTCAGGGCGGGTAAAAGGGGAAGCATCACGAGCAGGGAACCCCCAAAGAGGCCAAAGGCAAAGGGGACCAAGGAAGTGGCTGCAAATATTCAGCCCCAGTGCCCCAGCGCTGGTGCTCCCCGGCTCTGCTCTTGCAGAGACTCTCGGTGTTTCCTAGCACTGCTGCTGCCATGGAAACTACTTATTTTTAGCTGATGTGAATGTATCAAATTTGGTAAAAATAGCTTGGGATGGAGGGGGTCTCTGGAGCAGAATTGTGCAGGAAGGGGAAAAAGCCGGGGGGGGGGAGAAAAAAAAAAAAAAGAGAAAGCAAAAGAGAATAGAAAATAAGGAGGAAAAGAAAAATAAGGAAAGGGAGGAAAGAAGGAAAGAGAAAAGGTAGAGGGGGAAAAGGAAAAAGAGAAAGGGGGAAATAAAGGGAAAATAATTTAAAGGTTCAATTTCTGGGCATGGAGCATCAGCATTGCCAAGGAATGCTGTGCAGCAGACAGACAAGAGGATTTTGACACCCACTGAGGCCCTCAGCCAGGTCTCTCAGGGTTTAACCCCTGCTGTACCACATCCCCTATAGGGCAGGAGCCTCAAGGAGAGCCCGGGGGAAGCAAGAGCATCCACTGGGCTGCTGGGTCACCCCCAGCGCCCGAGCCAGGGTGACGGTGCTGGGAGGGGTGACACGGGACAGCCAAAGCCGTGGAATTATTCGGGGTCTGCTCCCAGCACAGGCTGCCTGCGGGTTTGTTGGGATGCCGAGCCCACCACCCCCAAAACCCCCAATGCCAGGGACAAGCCAGGCTGTGCTTGGCCACCCGGGCGGGGTCTCACCGGTCCCCAGTCGGACACTGTCCACTGCCGGTCACACGGTGGCCCCGTGCAGTTCTTCTCGGCCAGGGGCCGGGCGCTGGCATCGCAGAGCTTCTCGTCCTCGGAGCAGCGGATGTCCCTTGTCACCACGCTGCGCTCCCCGCAGCGAGCCGAGCACTGCCGGGAGGGGACAGGGACACAGCGTCAGCCCGAGCCACCGCAGATGCTGCCTTCCACACTGGGGGTTTCCCTCCCACCGTGTTTTGACATAAAACTCTAAAAGCACACACTGAAAAAATGCACGAATGACTTCCCCAAAGCCCCCCCCTCAACAGCTCCAGCATCCTGCCCAGGTGTTGTGCTCTCCCACAGGTGATGCCAAAGAAGGGGAAATTCAAGGCTCCAGGAATGCCTGCTCAGAGCTGAGAGGAATGAGGGATTTGTCTGTACAAACCAGCTGTGGGTCTGCTGGTGGATAAAACCAGCACTGAGAGATAAAAGAAACAATGGGATGGATTCCATTGATTGATGAATGGAAAAAAGATATTTGCCTTTACAAACAAACTGTAGGGTTTGCTGATAAATGAAATTGGATATTGAAAGATGAAAGAAGCAATGGGAAAAAACGATGAATTCCATAAGAATTAAAAATTAAAAGGGAGGGCTATACATTAGAGGGGAATCTCAGATATCAGGAATTTTGGGAAGTCTGTACCTCTGAAGTACCTCAGCCAATGGGGAAAGAGAGAGGGAAATGTGGCCGGGAAAATGGGATAAAAAAGGAGGCTGAGTCCTCCAAAAATTTGAGACACCCCAGGGGAATGCCCCATGGCCTCTCCCTTTATTTGAATAAAGCAAAAAGGACTCCTCTGTCTCCTTTTTGGACACAAACCTCTGGTGTTTGTGGATTAATTTTCCTGACAGAGCTGAGCAGTTTTAGCTGTCACTTGGAGGCAGGGTGAGATCTCCCTCGCCTCCTTCCCAGGAACAGCCAGCTCCTTTCCACCTCTTGGAGAATGTTCCCCCCTCCTGACTGCACAACTGAGATTTTTATGCTGTGGATAAATTTGGCACCGTGCAGCCCAGTGACATTATTTAGAACTGGATTTGAGTTACTACAGTCTCACATACACATTACATTTGCTCCATGCATAACGTAAAGCAGGGAAAAGTGTCAACAGCACAGGGCCCAGACACAGCGTGCCGAGATGTTAATCCTCAGAGCCCTGAAATGTGCTTTTTTTAATGCCTATTTCCCCAGCCAACTTGGCACCCCAGCTCTGATGGGATCCAAAGGAGATTAGCTTTGCTGCTGGCTAAGAACAATCTACTCCAGCACTGTCTCAAGCAATCTCTCCCTGACAAATGCTGGAGGAGAATATAGATTTCTGTAAAATAAACCACACCAGTTCGCTATGCTGGACAAAATAACGCTCCAGCACGTGCTCAGGGAGCTCCTCTCTACCAGCTGGGAAAGTCAAAACATCCTGCACCACCAGGGAATGCACCAGCCCCTCTGTCAGCTCCAGGGAAATGATGCACACCAGCCTGCAGGGGAATGGAGATGTTTAAATTATGACTAAGAAGAGTTTTTGGGAGCTTCCCAGGAGGAAGAGTCATATTCCTCGTGATGCAAACCGTGGGGCAGGTTGGCACCCACAGATAGCTCAGCTCAGAGCTCATCTGCTCTTGCTTAGATGAGGTCTGTGCCTGATTTGGGAAGAGGCACCCCGAGGAAGCAGCACTGGTTCGGTTGATTTCCATGAGTTCGTGTTCGTAAGGGATGTGCTGGAGCACTGCCTGTGCTTGGAAAGGGCACAGGAGGTGACCTGGCCAGCAGCAGTGACCTCGGACCACTCGGACACGGGGCACAGGAGGTGACCTGGCCAGCAGGAGTGACCTCGGACCACTCGGACACGGGGCACAGGAGGTGACCTGGCCAGCAGCAGTGACCTCGGACCACTCGGACACGGGGCACAGGAGGTGACCTGGCCAGCAGCACTCACCTCGGACCACTCGGACATCTCCCACTGGGGCCCACAGGCCGGGTTCTTGCAGACCTTGCGCTCGTCGGGCCGGGCGATGTCGGCGGACTCGCACAGGTCGCTGTACACGGAGCTGTCGAAGCCGGGTGAGATCATCTTCCAGCAGCGCACGATGCGGAACTGGAACCCCTCCCCACAGGTCCGAGAGCACTCGCTCCAGCTGCTCGTCTCCCACCTGGGTGTGGTAATTACGTGGAGATGGACACGACTGGCATTGTCACCAGTCCTTTATCCAAAGCTTTTCATGGCTTTTTTTCAGTGGGCTTCTCTCAGGAAACTCCAGCTACTTTTCTTACAGGCAGCTCCACACAGCACTGACTCCTTCTCTCCTCTCTGCGAGTTTCCTTCTTCCTTCTGCATGACCAGCTAAACTCCAAGCTGCCTCTTTCCTGGCCACCTAACCCTGTCTGTCCCTCACACAGCATCTTCTTACCTAATCTATCCCTGCACAACCACGTGTCCCTTCCTCCTCACAGCACAGCCAGCAGACACCAGCCCAAAGTGCAGCAAGACTCTGAATCTCGAGCTCCAACTCCATCTAACCCTTGACCAGCTCACCCACTCTTTTATAACCCCCATCCTCACTGGGCAGGCAAGGCTGTGTCCACTTCTTGGTAACCAGTACAGCTGTAATTCATTGAGGAAAGTTGCCTTCTGCACTAAACTTACAAACTGTCTTCCCATTAAACTTATTTACAAACTGTCTTCTGCTTCTCTGGGCAGGGAGCAGAGCCCATCACCCTGAGCATCCCAGGGGAAAGCCCTGCCTGGCTCTGGCTGCAGGGAGATGCTGCAGTGAGTGAGCTGCAGCCAGGCTGCCAGCTCGTGAGAGCTTTTCCCAAGGGATGGGAAGCATCAACATATGCTGGGCTCACCCCACAGACCCTGAAGCTGAAACCAGCTTGTCAGGAGGAAGGGTGGCAGGGCAGGGCCTGGCCCAGTGTCCTCGGTGACAAGTGAGCATTTGTCACCGTGGGATCTGCCAGCACATTTCTCCATCAGGCTTTTTGCCCATGTTTGACCTCTCCTTTTTGCCTGCTCAGCTGAAGCACGGAGAGGACACGCCATCCACCACTCTGCAGATGCCAGCAATAATGTCACACCGAGCTGCCCGAGGCCTGGTGGGGGACACACTCATGTCCCACCATCAGTCTGGCTCTGCTAAGCACATGTGACAGGCTGGAAGAGCTGGGATCTGTTCCAGGCACTGCCTGTCCTTTACTGTCCCCTGTCACCTCTGTTCTGACAAGAGAGGAGCAGCTTGCAATCCAAGGAAAAAACATAAGAGGTCAAGTTTTTTTACAGTACAAGAATATTATAGGAATTAAAGAACGAGCTAAAAATCAGAATGGATCAGAATTCCCAGCTCCTCTGGATATGGGCAACCCCCAGGTCCCCACTGCTGCCATTCTCTGAGCAGGAGAGAGCCCCAGCCCTGGCTGACCCCAGGTTTCACATCCCATGTAGAGCTCCAGGCACAGCAAGCAGCTGTAGGGAGATGTCACACATTTGGAGATGTCATTTAGAGGCGTCACCTCACTTCAGAAGGGAAATTAAACAAAGGTCTTCCCCATCCAGATCATACAAAACTAACATTTTTCGTTGAAAAGCCTTGCTAGCCCAAGCATCTTCCTGTCTGCCCAAGTGCTGGTGGCTACCCCGTGAGCTCCCAGTGCTTCCCAGTTGAAGTCACTGGTAAATCACAGAGCAGCTCTTCTCCCTCACAGTGCAAGCCCCTGAGGCTGGAGCAGCACATCCATAAGGAGAGAGAGCTTTAGGAAAGACTAGTGGGAGAATAAGCACAAAAATACCCTAATGCTTGTTTTAGAAAATGACAACAAAGGTTCCAGACCCCGTGGTGCCCTCAGGGTGGGTGCATTCCCTGCAGCAGCACCATTCACCTCCCCACATTTCTCTTGCTTCAGTTGCAGCCTGCCCTGGCTCTCAGCCCTAACGTGAGGATTTTCAGGAGATGTTCTACTCCATGTCCTACCTGTCCTCCTCCACAGTCACCTGAGCACTCTCCAGGAGCCATCCCTGGTCCCTGGGCTCTTGCTTTGCCCTGTTCACACCATTCCAGGGTGTGGATCCCTGGATTTACTCCTCCTTTTACTCCTCCCATCGTCTGACACCATCACAGTCATAGAATAGAATGCTCTGAGCTGGAAGGGACCCTCAGGGTTCATCGAGTCCAGCTCCTGTTCCTGCACAGACACCCCAGCATTCCCACCCTGTGCCTGGCAGTGCTGTCCAAGCTCTCCCGGGGAGCCTGGGCAGAACCTTTCCCTGATGTCCAACCTAAACCATCCTGACACAGCTCCAGCCATTCCCTGGGTCCTGACATTGGTCACTGGAGAGACCAGGGACCCCTGTGACCCCTTCTGAGGAACTTGTAGGGTGCAATGAAGTCTCTCCTCAGTTTCCTCCAGGCTGAACAAGCCAAGTGACCTCAGCTGCTCTTTGTATGGTCCCTCAACACCCTTCACCACCTTCACAGCCTTCCCTTATCACTTTCTCCTATGGTGGCACCCAAAACTTCACACAGGACTCGAGGAGCAGCACAGTGGGACAATCCCTTCCCTCTGCCAGGCAGGGATCTGTCCTGCCCAAACCCTCCCAGCCTCCACACAGCCCTGGAGATGTCCAGAGCTGGGCAGTGTGGCTCTGGCCAGCCTGGCTCCGGACAGCCTGGCTCCAGACTGTGGTCACTGTTTGGATTAAGAGCCACATCAGAAGGAAAACTTTCCAAAGGACTTCCAGCACAAGTTCCTCTCCACACCAGCTCTTGCCCCAACACAAACAAACCTCAGGGATGTTTGGGATGCTGAAGGGATCACAGGGCTGGGTTTGTGGCACAGTTTGCAAGCCCAGCCCCTCCACCCAATTCACTCCCACATTTTCCGTGTGCCAGGCAGGGCAGGATGATCCTGCACTGCTTGAAGCTGGTCTTGCTGAGAGCCCCCAAGGTGCCAACTCTGCCAGGATTTACGGAAGTTTTAACCCGGCAGCTTGAGTTAAAGCACTCAGGAGGAAATTCTTGCTGCCTCCCAGATGGAATTAAAGGAGAAGGGATGGGGGTGCCATCTCTGCTGCCCCCCCAAACCCACACCAACCCTCCCACAAACACATCCAGGGCAGAGAAAGCACAGAGAGCGCAGGAGTGCCCTGTGCAGGTGGTACCTTGGCTGGCACTCTCTCCCAGCACAGAACTCATGGATGGGCTCGGGCCGGGTCATGGCATCACAGTAGGTGTCGTCCACCTCGATCCCATCATAGCGAACACACATGGCATATGTGGACATCACTCCTGGGGCCAGAGAGAACACACACACAGCAGGGGGCTTGCTGAGCTCTGGGTTGTTTTTAATTGTTGTTTTTCTGGGTTTAGCTGCGTTTCTCAAAATTTCCTCCCAGCAAAGCAGCGAGCTGGACTTTGTGTCCCATAGGATGGGAGGGAATATCACAGTGGCCACCTCAGTCTGAGCACTGTGGTTGAGTTTGGCCAGCTCACAGGAGGGCACGGCCACCTCTGCCAAGGCCTGCCACCAAAACCAATATATGACTAACACATTTTTATAGGAAATGCTCAGCCCTGCCAGGCTGGTGGGTGGAGGAGACAGCAAACAGCCCCCAACCCACTCCATCCCCCCCCTCACTCTCCCTGTGCATTACACCAGGTGCTCCCCAGGTGCATGCAGAGCTCCAGGCCAAGGCAAGGATCCTGGAGGTTTGGCAAGGAAAGCCCTGCCCCTCCTGCTCCCCCTCCAAAGCAGCAGCAGCCGGTGCTGTCAGAGCGAGACCTTTTCCCCCACAGCCTCCCGTGCCAGAGTAAATGTTGGGAAGTCCATTCTGGGACCTGGCTGGGGACCAGGAGGCTGCTCTGGCTACAGGTAACAAGAATTGCAGCTCTGGGGAACATATGGTTTACATGAAACGAAAAAAAGATCTACAGCTCTTGACACGGCCTCGCCTCTCTGCGATATGTCACTGAGAAAAGGCAGTGGGGAAAGAGAAATTTGAGTTAAACCTCTCTCGGCTTGCTGCAAACCAGGGCAGAACAGGCTGGCCCGGCCAAGGGAGAATTTTGTTCAGAGGGGATCAAAGAAGTTAAAAATGTCCCAGAATGCGTGGATGACAGGATTTTGGGGAAAGGGACGGCTCGCAAAGCTCCTGCTGCAGGCACGAGGCTGCTGGACAAGAGCAAATGCTTAAAATGTAAAATCCTTGCATTTGGTCTTTTAAGAGATATCCCTGAAATTGTAGACTCCTCTCTCCCACCCCCTGTTTTTAATTCCAGAAGCACTGCAGGCTGTGGATAATTCCAGGGGCAGCACAGACAAGTGCACGACCCACACGCCTGATTCATCCCAAGGGATCACCAGGACCCCCTAACAAGGGGTGAGGGAGGAGATCAGGTGCCTTGAAACTTTTCAGGGGGCAAAAAGGGAGGAATTCATGCAAAAAAAGAGGGAATTTCTGCCTGAAGAATAGAGGCTCAGTTTCAATATCCCTGGCATCTCTGTCACCGTTCCAGATTTACACCCTCACAGCTGAGCTCAGGCTCCAGGGTAGAAGGAGTGGGAGAAACAAAACATAATCAAAAAGCCAAATGCTATTGTGTTTCCTGCCAGAGCTGAACAAGCTTTAAAATTTCTCTCTGCAGGGAAGCAGCTGAGCTTTTCAAACGCCTTGAAGCTGTCAAAAAGGTGAGGAAGAGGGGGAAGAAAAAAAAAAAAGAAGAGGCTCAGCATAAGTTTGGGGATCCTGCTGAGCCCCAGGGGAGACACAGAGTGAGGGGAAGTGAAGGCAGGGCTCAGAGCTTCCCAAAGGGAGGGTGTTTGGAGGGGTGATGGACACAATGGGCACCAAATCCTGGTCCTCAACACACCTGAGAGGTCGGTGGGCTTTGCATGCTCAGCCCCCAGCTCCTCTCCCCACCTTTGCACCCAGAGCTGGGGTCGTGCTAAAGCAGAGCTCACGAGATCCCCTGAACATCACCAGCTCCTTCCCATCCCTCACAGACAGAAAATGGACTCACACACCAGGTGATTTCAGCAGGCTGTGCAGAATTTGGCTGCTTCTTATAACTACCTGTGGTGCATGTAGAGCTGCAGGGTTCATGGGAGGAAAGCTTCCACCTGTACATGTCAGCAGCACTCACACCTTGGCCCTTTCTTAACAACTTCAATCTGTTTCTAGCGATAAGCAAACAAAACAAAAACAAAAAAATAAAATAAAAAAGAAAAAAAAAAAAGAAAAAGAAAAGAAAAAAAAAGAAAACAAAAACAAAAAAAAGGCATTTACAAGGCAAGCAGTGACAGCCCACGACAGACACACACATCTGGCTGCAGTTCGGTTGGGTTTGGGTTTGGGAGGGGATGTGCTTGGTTTGGCTTTGGTTGGGTTTGGTTGTTCTGATTTTTTGGGAGGTTCGTTCGTTTGAATCAATTTTTAATTTTTTTTAGTTTCACAACATACCTGTCCTGAGCCCCAAGTAGAATCCCCAGCCCGGTTAGAGGCAGAGCTTCCACTGTCTAGAAATAGAGAGAATGGGATAAAAATACCCACAAGTAGAAACAGTTCAGAATTTAACAAAGTTTGCATTTTCTGCTCAAATACACCTGGCCCTCGGCACACAGTGACTAAAGGTGCAGTATCTCCTCCCCTGTGTCTCCAGGGCTGGGCAAACCCACTCGTGCTGCTCAGTGCAGCAGAGATTTTGGCTGCTCCAATCTCCAAAAGCCAGCACAGGAGTTTCTGAGCTCGCCCCTCAAAGCCCACTGCTTTTGCCACTCTGCTTTTGGTCTGATTTATTTCGCTGGGAATTTGCATCTCTCAGATCCACGCTGGGCTCAAACACAAAATGCCACGGGGAGAGGAGTGACAGAGTCAGCCTGGTGTGAGAAACAACATTTATCCAAGTGAGAATTGCAGCTGCTCCCCATGCTGGGAGGGGGGAACACCTCAGGGATACTGCACCTTTACAACAAAATGTTCTCATACCTTTGTACAAACCCTTGAAACAGCTACACTGGAATAGTGTACAAAGTTGTATCCTCACATCCAGTTGTCTCTGGCCTGGCAGGATATGCAGCTTGTATGATTTCTAGGCAGCAGAAGCTCTGAAATTGCCTTATTTAGTTGTTTGCAAGAAAAAGTTGAGGTCCAGCCTATCAAATCAACCTTTAAGAGGACACTGTTGAGAATCCAGCCATTTCCTTTCTGACCCACCCTCCTTCCACCGCCAGCACTGAGCCTCCAGAAGGATTAAAAACAACAACAATCTCATTTTCCCTGTTGATTTTGCCTCTGTCAGTTTGGCAAATGCTTGCTTCCTGGGCTTGAAATGGAACTGAAATGAAAGTGACTTTTATTTTTTTTTTTTTTAATGGAAAAATAACAGCCTCAGCTCACTATAAATAGTGTTTTATCTGCCACAGCAGCTCTGCCTGAGAACCCACACCAGCTCCTGGTCCCTACCCTGTGCCACCAGCTGCCACCCAGCCAGGAGAGGGCTCATAAATGACACTTGTCATTAAAACACAGTAAACATCTGCTTTTTGTACTTTAATCTGCCTGGAAATATTACCCAGATCCTCCAGTCTATATCCTACCCTCCAAGGCATGAAAGTAAACACCAAGTTATCCCGTGACCACGATTACTCTGTCTTGAAAAGGAGACAATCTTCAAAATAAGCTTTATCCCACATCTGAGGACAGTAAATCTTTCAACAGTGTCCCTTTAGTGTATGTGATCTTAAATAAAGAGCTTCTATGCATGACAAGGTCCCAGGGACAAGATCTTTCCAGAGGAATCAGACATTTTCAGCTCATTTCCAGCAGAGACAGAACTGTCACTTTGTTCTCCTCTAAATGCAGACAGCAGCCCATTGTTCAACAAAACTGGGGGCATTTTCTCTTTTATTTTAATTTTCCTCTTTATTATGAGCTAAATAATAAAGTCACGCATTTGCTTCCCGAGCTTTTAATGTGCTTTTCAAGCAAGATACAGCACCAAAAATTAGCACCAGTCCCTCACCCTGAACTGAGTTCTGGGCTGCCCCTTTTCCCAAAACAGCTCCCCTAGTAGAGGAATAACCCTGACAAATGCACACAAACACCACAGATCAACATCCACAGTCCCTGGCTCCCATTTCTGTGTTTTATTTTGGTTTTTGTTTCTCAGCAAAGGGCCAAACTCGTGGCTCCTGTTGCAGGCTCAGCCCTGGCTCCACACTGGGATAGAGGGTGCCTGGGACAGCCCAGGAAAGGTTTTCAGCTGCTCCAGGAGAGGAAAAGCAGCACAAGAGCCACCAAGCCATCCATCCCAGCTGGATTTGTTTCCAGAGAGGAAATTAGGACAGCCCACACTGGTGCAAGGTGCTCATGTAACTGGGTACCTCCATCCACACCACAACGGTTCAGTAGGGAAATAAACTCCTCCACCTCTAACCAGCACTGTCCCTCATGGCTGCAGAGAGCTCAGCTTCCCCTGTTGGTTCACTGACAGGGAATGAAAATGAACAAAAAGCCACAATCCATCCCAGACTGATCCTGGGAAAGATTTGGGAGGTCTCAAGTCCAAGCTCCTGCCCCCAATAACAGACTGGGCTCACGGGGCCTTGCCCTTTCCCAAGGATGGGAATCCCTCATCCTGCCTCACTCCAGGACAGGAGATTTTTCCTTGTGTCCCATCCTTTTTCCTCCAGCACAGTTCTGGCTGTCCCCTCCAGCTCCATCCCTCCTGTCCTGGTGGGACAACTCCAGTCCACAACACACCAAACCCCACATCCCACTGTCACTGTGGGCTTTATCCCACCCTGCTGGTGCCAGGAACATTAATCCTGGCCTCAGGGGCTGAGCTGCAGCTCCTCATCCCTCACTCCCACCCTGGAAATCCAGGTTAGTGATCAGTGTTACAACAACTACTGGGCTTGAGGAAATAAATTAAAAGTTGAGGGAAGCAGTAAAGGCCTGGGAACAACCAGGCTGTGCTGACACATCCCATCCCACCCTCTGGAATGAGGTGCAAGTTGTTTTGTTGCCTTCTTCTCTTCCTCCCTCTTCTTTTTGTCTCCAAATAGAGGCACCCCAGCTGCCCCCAGTCTGCCTGCACTGGTCTTTCAGCTTCCCACCATCAAAGGATGGAGCCAGAAAGGACCTGAGCATCTCTGAGCCTTTTGGCTGGTGCAAAACTGGTCTGGATATCAGTGTTTTGATCTGAGAAGTTTGTATTTTGTGTTAGAGAGGGAGGGTGAGAAGAGAGGACACTGTAGAACAAAACCAAGGGAAGAATAGGTGGGGAAAGATGTCAGTGCTCGGTGACATCCCTGGAGGGGTTTAAATCACTTATCAATAGATGGCCAGCCAGGGACAGTGCAAGGAGCTTTTTTAGTTCCAAAAAGCTGCACTGGAGCCACAGTGACCTGTGACTGCCCTGTAAAAGCCAAACTGCACTGAGGTCTAAAGCTCCCTGTATTCCTGGGAGGTAGGAAAGCACTGCCCCCATTTCACAGCTGCTGGGGTAGATTTTTGGGGTACAGGGGGGCAGCTGAGGGGACACAGGGAGTGTGATGGGGCCCAGGGCAGTCCCTTCCTTGCCCCAGGGCAGGGTAAGGGGAGCTGAGGGCGCTGCCCTCTCTGTCAGAGGATGGATGAAATGCTTGCTTTGGCAGCTGGAGGCAGCTCTCCCAAGCCAAGCCACGAGGAGAAATGACAGATTGGAGCCCTTGGCAGCGTTTTCATGTTCTTATCATTAAGAAGTTTGCTGATGCATTTGGCTGCATGGCCATTTTCTTTAGCATGAGTGTCTTCAGCATAACGTAGTGGAAGTTGTGGGTAAATCCAGCTAACTCTAACCAGAGGGAGCATCTGCTTAGGGTTTTGTATCTCCTCAAGCTCAGCATCCTATCCTGTGTTTTATAGATCCAGGAGGAGGCTGGGGTGCCGTGGGGAAGCACAGTGGGACCCAAATCCACAGCCTGCCTCTGGGACCTGGATGCTCCCAAGGCTCCAGTTTCAGCTCAGGCTGCCCAGAGAGTGCTCTAGTGTGGCTGACCATGAAGGAGGGCTAATTGCTGCTGTGGGCACTGGCCCCATCCCAGTCCCCATGTGCCCACACTGGGAATGAGTTCTGGGCTGGGAATCAAAGCTGCTCTGCAGAGAGCCCTGGGACACCTCAAAAGCTGATAGAGACTGATCTTGGGGATCAGCAAGACCTCCTTCCACCCTTCCCCAGAGCAAAATCTGCTGCTAAAGCTCATGAATCCTTTCTTTACCTCCCCACTTCCACTCAACCCAGCCATCTAAAGGAGTCCTGAAGTGCTGGTCCCAGTACCAATCAATGAGCTGCTACTGCAGAGCTTTGGGTATTCCTGTCCAAGCTGTGGCTCCCTGAGCTGCTTCTGCAGCTGCTGAGGCAACAAATCCAGGCTGTTCCTGCAGGATCTACAATGGAGTTCCCATTGCAGGGCCACACCTGGGAGCTGCTGGAAGCATATTCCTGCCATCCCAAGTGAGGAGGATCGTGGGTGGCACTCAACAGGGTGGGTGAAAAGGGGCCAGGACCAACTTCTGCTGCATCAGAACTCAGAGGAAGGGGCTGGGGGATGGGAGCAGGACATCAAGAGAAGGCAAAAGGAAGAGGCTTCTTCATGGCCATGGCTCTGACAAGAAGCTGTGACAGCAGAGCAAGGCCCCAGCTGACAACATCAGCATGCCCACCGAGGGGAACATGGAGTTTTCCTCTTGCTTAAATGCTCTCGTGACTTCCTGCTCCCAAACCTCAGGCCCTTCCTTCCAAATTAACTCCCAACAGAACATTTTCACCATCCCACCCCCACTTACCTCCTGCTTCCAAAGAGGTGGAGACCATACATTGAGCATATTACGAGAACAGCAATAAATTGGATTTAATTTGCAATTAAAGGTCCCCTACCTTGCTTTGTGGGTTCTGTTCCCTTGAGGGCTGCCCACGGTGACAGTGGCATTTGAGAAGGCTGTCTCTGCAGAGGTGTTGGTGGCTTTGCCATTGCTCAGCTCCATGTAGGTGCTGTTGAGGGAGTAGGTGACGAGGCCATCGCTGTCCTCGTAGTCCACGTAGAGACTGTCCATGGGTGACCCCACCGAGTTGATTGGGTCCCCCTGGGCGAAGATGCTGTTCATGGTCACGTTGAGCAGCAGCTCCTTGGAGTCTGAGGTCTTGCCCAGCAGCTTGTCCGTGATGGCATTCTCCAGAAGGAACTCCCTGGAGCTGAGCCTGGGCTCGTCATGGTCTGTCTGGTAAGTAGACCTGGTTACGTTTGAATCTAGATTGGAGCCAACAGGGGGGAAACCACAGTGACAACCACAAAATGCATCGAGGCTGGGAGGGAAAAGCAGCCCAGAGCAGCGGGGATGGAGCCTGAGCAGCCACACAGGGAGGGGGAGAGAGGCAGGGGTGGGTTGTGGGGAAGGAGAATTTCATGGGGTGCAGCTTTAGGGGGGGCTTATCCTGCTATGGTGTGGCCAGAGGGGAGCTCAGCACCCGCCAGCACTGCCCAAAGCAATAGCAGAGGTGAAAGGAAGGTGCCCTCCTGGCCCCACAGCCCATGCAGCCATGCTGGGAAGGCACTCCAGGCACTTTGGGGGTGGGATGCCCAAGGGACCCCAATGGGAAGGAGTTGCTGGGGGGCTTTGGAGGGGTGGGAGGTGACAGGGGATGTCGTGATGGGGAGTTTTGTGCACCCAGGG
The DNA here is from genome assembly GCF_052056855.1 of Sturnus vulgaris. Classification (NCBI taxonomy): domain Eukaryota; kingdom Metazoa; phylum Chordata; class Aves; order Passeriformes; family Sturnidae; genus Sturnus; species Sturnus vulgaris. The sequence goes on from NC_142264.1 coordinate 3,652,855, forward strand.
CTCCCTCCTGTCCTTGGCATGAGGCAAAGCACAGCAGGGCACCAGCAGGGAGATCTCACCCAGTGTCCACCCCCCACACGCCCCCACCAGAAACCAGAATCTGAAGGGCAAAGAGGATTTGTGAGCAGAGATGTTTTAAAGAACTTTCCGAGGTTTCCAAAACACAAACCAGCAGAACCACCAGAGGTAGAAACAGAGCATTTCTCAACAAGAGCTCTGAGAAGCAGAACAGTGAGGCCCAAGTCTCCTCCTTACCTTGGGGTTGTTTGCCCTTCAGTTTTGGCTCACAGTCAATTGTTTCTGCTCTTTCATAGACCTCATTGGTTTCCTGACCTTTGCTCAAGTTTAAATCTTCCTCCGTGTCCTGCCTTCCAAACACCTGGTTCTCCAAGTCTATCCTTTCCCTGGAGATTTTCCCAAAATAGGTTGCATTGTGCTGGATAAAGCCCAAGGGCACATCTCCATCGAACTCACGGCTCTCCTCGCTCTCCGACTCAGAGAAGGTGTAGTAGATGGGCTGCAGATTTTTTGAGTGTGGCTTCCTCAGGAGAGTGTATTCAAATGTGATGGACGGGTTCTTGCCATTTTGATTCCAGACCTAGCAAAGAAATCAGGTTATTAGCGGGTGCAGGGAATCTGTGGCACACAAAGCATGGCATTTATCTTGAACCTGAGAGTTGGGGAGCATCACTTTTGGTACTTCCAGTCTGTTTTCATTCACAGTGCCAACTTCTTCCTGCTGGAGCCCAGCACCATTTCCCAAGGGTTATTTAGCAGTGCTGTTGTGGGGATTAACCCCAGCTCAGGAGCCACAGGTCACGTTTCCTCCTTGGCCACTGAGTGACCAGAGGCTTGAGGCAGCCACTTCACAAGATCAGCACTTGCAAAGCCACTTTTTGTGGAGCACACCCTCTCCTGCAGCTACTACACCCCACAGGGGCTGACTCCCAGCTGAGACAACCTCACAGTGGTCAATGCTTTGTAAGCACCCAAGCAACCATCTCTTCCCCTTCCAGAGGGGCCTGGGGCTGCATGGAAGATGTCAGGAGTTGGGCTCTGGCTGGATGCCCAGGAGAAAATTAAGGGACTTTTCTCCAAATACCTGGTTTTACATGGTTTGCTTTCGAGAAAGAATTGGGGTTTAAGGTTTATGCACTTGTCTAAGCTCTCTGGCCCAGTTTCTTATTTTTGCTCTTCCTGCCAGGTAACTTGGATAAAAATGCCAAGGAGCAGAAAAGAAATCCCCTTGCAGTGCCTGAGGCATCTTCTCGCTGCAAAGAGGAGTAACCAAGCCCACATTCACCACTCACAGCCCTGCCTGAGCCCAAGAGCACTGGCACAAGTAAAATAGGACTGGGTAAGGAATTGAGCAGAGTCACTTCTCCCACTCCCCTCCTCTTGTGAAACCACAGCAGGACTCTGCTCCCAGGCTCACCCCTTCCTCAATCCAAGTTGAATTTTCTCTTCCCCATCATGAGAACGTGAGAAGTCAAAGCTCACCATTATGTTCAGCCCTTGATTTGTGGGTCCCTGGGCAACAATGTACTCGATCCCAGTCTCGTACACATCCATGGGCCGGCGGTACTTGAACACCGTGCCTGCAATGTTGAAGTTCTTTGGGCTGTCCACTTTATAGTTCCCATTGAAGAAATAGTACCCAGCTTCATCAGCCACAGCTTCAAAGGAGAGAGAACAGCCACATAAGAATAGTTTCTTCAAAGGAAAGTTGCTGTCACATGCAAGGGCAAAGCTCTGGTTGCTGCTCCTGGTTCACTCAGGGGGTAAAATCAGTGCCACAGCAATAAAACGAGAGATTTTCCTACATGGCAAAGCACTGGCCACCTGTTTGCAACACACACCATGTGAGGATGGGAGCTCAGAGTTCTGGGCCACGTGTCCCTCCACACTGCAAAACCCCTGGGGTATGTGGCTCACACTCACCCCTGGCTGCTGTCACCCCCTTGGCACCAGCCCAGCAGGAACATTGGACAGTCCCAGCTCTGCAGAGAGCACTGGCAGGTGGCCAAGGGCAGGAGCTGATGCCCCCTGAGCCAGCAGTGGCCCAAGACAGGTCACCCTGAGCTAGCCCATGGTAACCACATGAAGCCTTTTTCATCCATAGAATCATCCTGGAATGGTTTGTGTTGGAAGGGACCTTGGAGCTCATCTCATCCTGCCATGGGCAGGGACACCTTCCACTGGACCAAGCTGCTCAAAATCCCATCCAGCCTGGCCTTGAACACTTGCAAGGATGGGACAGCCACCTTCCATAGGCCACAAGGCTCTGAGGCAGCAAATGTGCTTCTCTTTGGCAAGTCTGGATTTTTCCACACTGCTCCTGAGCAGCTCTGTCACCTCCCCCGTGAGATGGGTGTGTGGTCACCAACATTTCAGCAAGGCCACATGAAGGTCCCATCCCCTTGGTGCTGTTGTCATTGCACACTCCCCGGGCAGGACAATGTTAAGGGGATCATGAGAGAAGTGAAGTCACTTGGCCATCTGTGATCCAGCACCAGGGCATCTGTCACACCCCACTGAAATCCCAGTAATATTCACTGGCAGTTTCTGCTCTAAAGCAATCAAAATGCTGACAAACACAGTCCAGGTGCTCAGACTACAGAGAGGAACAACACCCTGGCTTGGACAACACAGCTGGATTTACATTGCCTACAGATTTAACTCATGTCTGCAACAAACAGACTCGCTGATCCTTGTGGGTCCCTTCCAACTCAGGATATTCTGTGATTCTATGACAAAAACTACATCCAGCTCCACATTGGAAAAAGCATTAGCCAGCATAGGCATGCATGCTAGGGAAGTACCAAGAGGTTGTACACACCCAGAACATCTGCAGACTTTTTCCGTTCCACTATCTGGATATCCCTGGCTCCGGCGGGAATGTGCGTTACCAGGGAATAGCCTACGGGAAACTACGGATTAATGAAAGGATCTTTGTAACCAGTGATCTGAACAAAACCCTCCTCAGGCAGAGCTGCAATCTATCAAACACGCTGGCCTGGACCCACGTTTTTAATGAGCTATGGATTAAAAAGCCCCAACCCTGCAAACAGGAGTTTATCGGTAATAGAAAAGAAAAATGTGTCAATCCTGTGTCCTGGTTTATGGAGGAAAAACGCACCCAAGGGGGGAAAGGATTCAATTCTTACATGCAAAAATATCATGCTTATCTAAATTGGTGTAAGGAAATACATCTGCAGATGGTTTTATTAGCTAGAGAAGCTGTTGTATTGTTCAGTATTGATCTCTGAATTAATCAGCACTCCCAAAACCCCAGCAGGAGATGGGAGCTGATTTCTTCTCTGACTCCCCTTTGCTTAACACCAGACAAGAGACGGGACAGGACAAGTCCTCCCACAGCACCGAAGTTCCTGCAGTTTGCTCCATCTCAGAGAGCATTAATCATAATTCCTGAATTAGATTGTTATATTTAGGACATGTAGGTTCGGCTGCTTTACATCACACTGACTCTTGAAATCCTGGTCTTTCAAGATACTGTTGCTTCCTGTTATTACAAATCGTTTATTTCTAGTCTTACTGGGTCATGAGTGTCTTGTTTTTGGCTAAATGACTAAAAAAGACTAAAATAGATACCAGCTCTTGCATAACCCTTTCACACCACTCATCAGAGACCTCTGGTTTCTGACAAGCACCACGCAAATTTCCTGTTTGGGTTTGTTGTTTTGTTTTGTTTTTTTTAAAGAAGGTTTTCTCTGCCCAGACTCACAAGTGGCATCAATACACATAGAACACGTGGGAAAAACTGAAGCTGGGCAATTGATAAGACCTGAAAGCAATTCACCAAAAAAAAAAAAAAAAAAAGGAGTCCATTTTAAACCCAGCCCTCTCAACTGAAGCCCTCAGTCCCCAAAGCCTTACCAAGATGAGAATTTCCTTTCCGGTAACTGCCGGTTACGTGGGTGCAGCTGCTCCCATCTCCTTGGCAAACTCCACATTTATCCAAGGTGTGGGTGGAAAAGAGAATGCCATCACAGCCAATGGGCTAAAAAATGCACAGGCAGAGCACTGAGGGTCAGGCAAACGTCGCACCCATTGTGATTCTCTGAATGCTACTAACAATATTTTTGCTATAATGTTTAACAACCTCACATTTTCCAGACACGCAAACCCCTCGGAAATCCGTGTATTTGCAGGATGTTCCATCCCTGGCCTGAACCATTAACTGTCTCTGACCATCCACAGTGGTGCAATGAAGGTCACAGGGCTTGCTAGAAATGTGAACATAGTCATCTAAGGGGAAAGGATATAAAGAGAGATTCAAACACAGCAGAAACACCACAACTTTCATCCTACCCAAGCCAGTGAATCTCTGCCAAGCTAAATAACAGCAGCACAACAGCAGAGCAGCGAGTTCAGAAGCTGCCATCCCTTGTGTCTCAGGATAGACAGGAGATGGCACTTGGACAGAGTGACAGCCTTTGCACAGGCTGGCAGGAAGAGACGCCCCAGGGATGCCAGGGGCATCACCAGCACCAGCCTGGGGCAGGCACTGAGGCAGCAGCACTGCTTTGTGCAGGGACTCATGTACATTACACAAAAACATGCATGTTCACTTAGCAGCACTCGATACAGGAGTTAAATTTACAGATATATTGTTGGAAATACACATGTAAGACTACGTTCGAAACCATAGCAACCCAGGGCATTTTATAATCTGCAACTTTTCCTTAAACATTCACCCAAAATGGACTTAATTCACCCTTTGCTTTCTGTAGACAACAACTGGCTGGCAGCACCCACCAGCAAAATAATACCACATTATAAAATGTCCATAGGAAGCAGATGACAAACTCATATTTGCATCAGAACCCTGATGCCAAGTGTTTGTCTCCACCAGCTCCTGTGCAATCAGAGACCCACTGGCCTGCACACCCAAGCAAGGCAGCATCAGTGTCAAAATATTCTGCTGCAAACCCCCCAGGAGCCACAGGAAGGCCTGCTTAAACACAAAAATTCCTGCAACACCTCTGAGAGAGGTGAGTCAACTTGAACAGCAGATATTTAAGGAAATTGTCACCTTCAAGGGGCAAAAGCTACCAAGGAGAGATATCTCATGGACCAAGTTCTTCCTTGCTGACCCTGCAGAGGCTGGAGAGCCAGGGGCTTGGTACACAGGGAAATTGATTTGATGAAGATAATTGTTCTTGGGTATGTACAGAGAGCCCTAAAGCAAAGCTGTATTAGATCCCATCTCTATTTTTAGGAACCCAAATACAAATCTGCAGAACTGAGCTCAGGAGCCTCCTCAGGAGAAGGGTTCTGGCTTCCCAGTAGCTCTAAAGCTCATCCATGGCTTGTGCTTAATGCTTGATTTTGATGGGAATTCAGTGCCTAAAAGTTCAATAAAATCTCAGTTTTTGAGTCCCAAGAGGTTTCTGCAGTTCTTGCTCACCCCAGATGACCAAAGTGACCAGCTGCATCTTGGTGACATTTGACAGAGCACGCAGAGGGCGTGGGAGAGACCAAATATGCCTGAAAACAGCACAGCCAGCAATGGCCATGGCTCAAAGGACACTTGTCCGGCTGAGCCTGACTGTCCCTGCCAGCACAGCCCATCTCCCCTGCTCTCACATCCTCCTGCAGCCTCTGGTCCCTGGGAGCTGTGACCAACACAGGCTACAGACATGAATTCATGTTGTTATTTAATTTTCAAGCTACCCTGCAGCTGCCAAACAAGCCTTTGAACTCGGGAGACAGCTGATTGTGCCTCTGAAAAACCACTTTAAAACAGCAGAGGAGGAGCCTTCCTGCGGGCTGTAGCATCATAACTATCAAAATATTTGGCTGAGCATTATGAAACACACAAAGAATGTCTTGTTACCAGGATATAAAGGTTTCCATTGATACGTTCTGCCATTATACACATGGGAGTTAAATGATGAACACTGCTCCTCTCGAAAGCTCCTTCCGTTCACAGGGCACTCCTAGAATGGGATACATTAACATCCTGACGGAAACAAAGTGCAGGAAAGGTTTCTGGCACATCACCACCAGCTGCAAGGAGTGTTTCCATCACCTTCCCCAGCCAGGGCCACATCCTCCTCCTCCTCCTCGTCTTCCTCCCCCCACTGCAGGAACCCCCTGGGAATTGTTGCCAGAGCCACTCTTTGGTTTTTATGGCAAAATGCCCAAAGCCCAGACACTGGTGATGGGCACCAAAGAAGGGAACCCCCAGCTGCTTGCAGGGGCAACAGGGTGACAGCTACAGGACAAATGGTGTCCCCTCTCCCAGAGGGACCCAAAAATGCCATACATGACTTTCCACACTGACTGTTCCCAACGAGACAAAGGATATCCTTACTTGGACTTTGCAGAGCTGGTATCTTTTGGATGTTCCAGTGCAAGTTTTATTAGCCAGCCCACTCACTGACTTCCTTCTGAGTAAAGAAATGGTGGTTAGACAGGGGGCAGAAATCATTTTCCCTTGTTTAAATGTATTTATTCTCTGCCTCTGTAAGGTCAGTGCCCATGCAGCAGAGGCACACAGATCTGTCAGTCTCCCTGGAGCTGGTAGCAAAGGTCTCTGTGGCTTTGTCACCTGCATCATCAACTATTCCAGGAGGTATCATGGGATGAGGGCCTGGGGACAAGGTTTACAAAGTGGCTTTTGGCAGGCACACTGCCCAGAGAGGGCAGAGCCAGGCACAAAGCAGATGGCATCGGGGGTCCCCAAGCAGCTCTGCACGAGGGGGTCCTCACTCTCATGCCCCAAAGCCTCAAGAACAGGCTCAGTCTGTGTCTGCTGCCCCTCTGCACCAATCCCTGCTGGAGAAACTGCACAGGAAGCACAGGAATCAGCTGCTGCTCCTGGCAGGGATGCCCAAAGCTCAGGAAATCAGCTCCTGCTCAAGCGGGGTTTGCCAGACACATTTCCATCAGTTCTTCTCTCTGAGGGGTGACCTTTTGGGTCAGCCATCTGCAGACCCTGTCCCCAGCCCCTGGGTGCTGTACCTCTGCCTCAGGCAGTGCCTCTCCTGGGATTTGACACCTCCCCCACAGGTCCTGGTGCACGCTGTCCACTTGGTCCACTCTCCCCACCAGTAAGCAGTGACATCTGACCCCTCCTCCAGGCTGTTGGACGTCTGTGTCAGGTCCTGCTGGGAGCACGGGGGAGGGAAGAGAAGCAGGAGTCACATCCAAACCTCCGAGCCTGGGTGGGGACACTGAGGGCACCCCTCCCCTCCCAGCCTGCCCCACTCGACCCAAGCATTGCCTTCTCCAGCTGAGGTCAAGCCTGAGGTTTCCATCCCTGCATTCTTGCAATTGTGTTTTCATTACAAAATTGGAATGAAGTGGCAATATTTGGGATTCCTCAGGAAAGGAAATTCTCATTGTTTCGCTCAGTTGGCAAAACCGAGCTCCCAAACAACCCTAAACTCTCCGAGACTCTCGGTGCTCTCTGACTCTTGCTCCACAGAGAATTCAGGGAGCTGGAGAGCCAGCAACAGCTGAAAGCTCCACTGGAAGCTTCAACAAATCCTTGCAAAACCCCTCTGCAGCAGGAGAGCAGGCCAGTGGGTGCCAGGGGCTGCCAGCAGGGTGGAGGAGCCTGTGTGCTCTCTTTGCCAGCACAGGTTTGTCACTTCAGGAGGGTCCCTGACACCCCCACCTCTCACCCCCTGTTGTGACCATGCATCAGAGGGCAAAGAAACTGCAAATATTGCATGCAAAGTAAATGAAAACTCCAGCCACTGCAGGGAGCAAGGAGTGATGCTCATCCAAGAGTGGGGCATGGCCCTTCAGAGTCCTTGAAATGCTCTGTGAATGCTCTTAGCCATGGAAGGTACAACTTAGGTTAAGCCCAGAGTAAAGAGTGAAGGCAAGTCAAAAGTCCTCACAATTTTTGGAGACCTGGTGCATGCACAGAGTAGCTCTGCAAGCCCAGGGGTTCCCATCTCAGACAGAGCATTTCAAGGCCCACAGACTTCCCAAAACACATGACACCTTTACCTGAGCTATGACAAAGACAGCGTTGCCCACAAGAAGAAGGGCCAGGGTGCCTTTGAGCTGCGACTGAGCACTGATGGAGATGCTGCTCCACCTCCACTTGGATATCTTCATCCTAGAAAGCAACCAAACACTGCACTGAGCACAACTCCCCCCCAGCCCCATGGCCAGCAGCAGGGGCTGCTTTGCCTGGGTTCCACAGCTCTGCTCCAGCATCCCTGCTCAGCTTGGTGACACCAGTGACTGCAGGGACGTGAGCCTGAAGTTTTAATTAATTAGTAGAAGTATTAGCATGGTACAGGTTCATTTCCCAGCTCGGTCTTTATCTGTCAAACCACAACTTTGCACTGGTTTCCAGTGGCTGCACCTGACACTGCTCCAAGCCTGCCTTGGAAGAGAGCCTGGCTCACACCGAAGCAAGCATTGCACAGTGAGTAGCCAGAAGTGTTCCTGGATCTATAAAAGCAGTGCATTTAAATATCCCCATTTACAGGGCTGCTTCTGGAAGAATGAGATGAAAGGCTTCAAAAACAAAAAAACTGCAATTAACAGCCATTATTCCTCCTTTTTTTCCATTTATTCCACTCCAATTCCTCTCAGTTCCCAGGGAAGATGCCTGTTCTTACAGAAAAGACACGACCCACAATTAAAGAGCAGAAATGAAGTATCCCAAGTGTCAGCCTTTCATCTCCTTCTCCATCTGCCTCATGAAAGAGAATAACCCAGAATGGCATTTTCTTAAATAAAACCCGGCTCAAAACCACAATACGTTTTATTGTGAACCTCCCTGCAAGAGCCAGAAAGGAGCAGGTTTCAGGAAATCATGCTTCCAGGCAATCAAAGCAGCCCATGTCTGTAAGGAGAAAGAAAGAAAAAATATCCTCCCCTAAGCTAATTTCCCTTGAAAAGCAGCTAGACGGTATCTTTGGGAAGCAGGGGGGTGGGAGAGGTGCTGCTCCTGGGGAGAGAGGGCAGGACTGCAGACCTGCAATATAAAGAGCTTCTTTCCTACTCATTTTTTGTTTGGTTGAGGGGTTTTTTTTCCTCCTTGCAAAGGTTTTTGTAGCGGTTTTGAAATCGCAGAATTGCCGGCAACACCAGCCCTGCTTTGCTGTCTGGCTTAGAAAAATTACCGGAGGGTTTCCAGGTCCCTAAATCCGCTCTGCAATCGCCCTGGGGGAGAGGTCCAGCATGCTAAAGAGACTTTCCAAAAGGCAGATCCATTGATTAATGGGAGCCCAGAGCGCTTGGCCGGGGATCCCGTGGACAGGTGGCTGAGCCTTGCCTTACACTTGGTTCTCATTAAGGCTCCCAGACACTCCTGACTCGAAGCCAATACCAGAGCGCGCTCCGAGTTTATCCTACAGGCGCTCGGGGCTGCGTGCTTAAATGAAGGGAAAATTAAGAAAGGCGGGAGGGATGTGGCTGAACAGCATCGCGGAGCCGGTACCGGGACAGCCCCGCACGGGGGATGCGGGGTCGGGGATGCGGGGTCGGGATGCGGAGCGGGGATGTGGGGACGGGGATGCGAGGCTCTATCTCCGCGGAACGGGCAACGGGGAAGGGTCTGGCCAGGCGCGACACCCGCGGGGCCGGGATGGGACGGACGGGACAGGACGGGCCGTACCTGGCAGCGGAGGAGCCGGGCAGGACGATGCTCCGGAGCCGGGCGGGAGCGGCGGCGGCGGCGCGGAGCGGAGCAGCGGCGGCGGCCCCAGACGCTCCCTCCCTCCCTCCTTCTCCCTCTCCGACTTCAAAGGGCAGCCAAAAGCGCCGGGGCTTCCAGCGAGGAGGAGCCGCCGCAGTGGCTCCCCCCAGCCCGCGCCGGCCGCTCTTATAGCGGAGACGGGGGGGAGGCAGGGGGGAGAGCGGGCGGAATTCACACCTCTCGGCCCGGGATGCCCCCACCCCGGTTAACCCCTCGCCTCCCCCGGCGCCGGCCCGCGGCCGCCAGCCGGTTTCCTGAGGCGAGACCGGGGGGGCACAGGCGGGGGGAGCCCGCACCGCACGCATGCGTTCCCGCTGGTCCAAGCAGCGCAGGATTCCCCCCGGGAACCCCCGGGAGGATGCTGAGCTTTCCTCCTTCCCCGGGGACCCTCCGGAGGATGCTCCGCTTCCCCTCCACCGGGAGGATGCTGCGCTTTCCCCCCTCCCCGGCAACCCTCCGGAGGATGCTCCGCTTTCCCCGTACCCCCGGCACTCCCCGGAGGATGCTGTGCTCCCTTCCCCGGGAGGCAGAACGGTACCTGCTGCCCTTATCCCTCTGCTCACCCCATCATCCCAGATCACCAAAAAACTGCCGGTACCTCCAAGGGCATTGTGCAGCCACATCCTGCCTCTGGGATGGCCAGGGGGATGGCTGGATACGGTCTGCCAAGCTTTTAATTTCACTTGCTGCTGAAAAATGAGCCAAATCCTCAAGGTCCTGTGCTTTCGGTGCCTTTGGTAAAGCTCAATGCCAGTCTTGCTGCTTGAAACAGTTTTCTGCAATTCTGCAGAAAATGGGGTCAGAAAATTGGTTTGAGGCACGTCAAGAGCCATTTTGGATGGGGACAAAACCCCCTGGCTCAGCGACAGCCATGCACAGGTTGAGTCTGATCTGTCTGTTTGTGTGCCTGGGAGAAAAGCCTGTGGGGTAAGAAGGGCACAGGTACTGTGTGTGCAACCTATATTTGATACATGATACATCTGTCTGAGGTCTGTACGTGTCAAATGTGGTGACACTCATTCCTGTACATTCCTCAGCACATCCCAGGAGCTCTGAGCAGCCCACCTGAACAATTCCTACATCCCACCAGACATCCTTCAGCTCCTTCCCTCCCTGCACAGGGCAAAACCAGTGCTCCCAGCAGGGCACTGCACTCAAGGCCATCACTGCAGCTTGTCCCACTGGAGTTTGATGGCAACGTTCAGCCCTGTCACCATTTGTCACGGGCCAGGAGCACCCATCTGCAGGGCCCTGAGGTGATTGTCCCCCCACCGTGGGGCTCAGCTTCCCACACAGCTCCTGCAGAAATCACAGAGTTGTTAATTTGGACCCAGTCCTCCCAGGGATGTCTGTGTGACAGAGAATCCGTCCCAAAAAATTTACATGGGAAATGAAGTCTCCTTTTCTGTTTGGCTAAATGTCTGCCAGCCTGTTCTAATTTACCCAGCCAGGTTGATTTGCAACTTTCAATTTTCCATCGGTTGGCTGTGACCAGGACATCGGGAAAATTTAGCACTTGAGTTCACCCAACTCCTGCATTTCAAAATATCCCAGCCCGAGACATGCAGGAGAAAACCCTTTCCGTTTTGGAACAACCAGGAGGGAAAAGTCTGAACACGAGAGGTTTTAAAAGCATCGAATTATTTCACATTGAAAATGCCAGAGCAGCCTGGGTCCCTGTGAGCCCCAGCATCCCCCAGCCCTGGGGTGGGGCAGGAGGTGGCACCCCAGGAGATGCCATCCCTAGGTGACCTCGCAGCCCGTCCTGCTGCAGGGATGTCCTAGGCTGGAGGAGGAATGCCAGAAGGTGGGAATGCTGATCCTGAGGCAAGGACTGGGGGAGCCGGCAGCAGGCGAGACACATTCAGTCTGTGCTTCACCAAAAGTTCATCAAAGCCAAAGGATTTTTTTTTTAATATACTTTTTTTTTTTTTTTATGAAACAGTTGAGATGACTCAGCGGTTTCTGACGCAATCCCCGTTTCATCGGAAAATTCCTAACCAGCTCCTAGTGGCAACTGATTGCTCCCATAAATCACAGTGTTATCCCTGGCCGCGGCAGCGCAGCTTACGCAGCCCCGGCCCGGCCCCGTGAAATCAGCAGGAGCGATGCCATCGCCTCGACGGGAGCAGAACCAACCCCGAGAACAAACTGCAGCGGAGAGCAGATCCAAAACACGAGTTTCACTTCGGCCAAACGCCGCAGCTTCAACTCCTGCCACCCCAAAAATCCCCAGGGACAGCACTGTCCCCAAAGCCCCGGGGCCGTGGGTGCTGCTGCCGCAGGTACAGCATTAATCACGGCTGGCCAGGCTCAGACAACAGCGGGTTTTATCTCCCAGGTTTTGGCAGGAGCGTTAGAAATGATTTGCAGATGTTATTTACTGCTTTGGGGCTCGCAGTAAATTGAGACAAGATGCACCTGCATGGACAGCGAGAGGCTTTCCCACCCGGGACGGTCGCTGAGGACTCGTGTTGGACTTTCCCAGGGAAATTCAGGATTTGGATGAGAGTCCCTTATCCAGCTCCGCTCCCTGCATCCCGCGCTAGGGCGAGGCAGCGCAGCAATCCGTGTGCTGGGCATTCACTGGCCCCGACAGCCACCCCGAGGGACACAGAGCAGCCCTGCCCCAGGCAGCTGCCAGGCTTTTCCATCCCAAACCGGTGCCGTGCAGAACACAGAGTGCAAAAAAAAAAAAAAAAAAAAAAAAAAAACACAAAAAAAAAACCAGCGACAGACACTTCTCCAGTCGGGGGAGCGTTGCCGGCGACTGGCTGCTGGTTTGGCCAGAGAAGTGCCTGGGGAGGAAAGGAGTTTCCTTGGCTGAAAGGAGTTCAACAAAGCGCTGGGCTGGGCACTGGTGCTGCTGGCAGGAGCCAGGGATGCTCAGCTGAGTGGAGAAACTCGGGGTTCTGCAGGACCAGGACCGAGGCAGGGCTGGGGGATCCCTTTGCTGGCACAGCTCCTCCGTGGCAGAGGGACCTCCCTCCTTGGCCTGGAGCACAGAGTGACAGGATCCAGCTCTGATCCAAGCAGGACACACTGACCTCCTCCCTGGGCTTCCCAGGGCAGGACACTTTTCCATCCTGACCCAAGCACTGGCCTTTGGACCTGCTGGAGCTGACAGCCAGCATCCCTGAGCCCCAAGCACATCCCTGGAACAATCCCTCCATGAGCTCTGTGCCACAGGACCTACTCTTGGTGAGCCAGAGCCATGGATATGGAGCTCCAGCACCACTTTCCCAGCCAAATCAGCCCTTTCCTGGCTCAGCCCTCACACTGGCACAGCAGATGGAATGGCTCTGCTGTAGCCAGGCCCCCCAAAATTCCTGCCCAGGTCCAGGAGCATGGTCAGGAGTCTGTTGGCCCAGGACCCCTCAGCAGCTCCATCTTCCCTCAGGGATGACACAACTGATTGGTTTTCTTCCTTTTAAATCCTGACTGCTGAAGTGATGCATTTCTTTGACACTTCTGCATTTATTTCCAGGCCAGACTGGTGTGGCATGGGCCGATTAAAGCTGTCCACAGAGTGTGTGAGGTCCCTACACGACCAGAACTTTGCCAAGGGGATCAAAGACCCCCAAAAAGCCCCTGGCAGCCAAGAGCTGCAGCTGTGGCCCACCACTGGGTAAAAGAAGCAAGAGGAGACCAAAAGAAGTGTTCTTTAGAGGCAGAAGTGTTCTTCAGAGCTGGTCCCTTGCAGAGTGACCTGCGGCGCAGTGTTGGGCAAGGCAGCTCATCCCTGCGTGTCCCCACGCTCTGGGGACGGGGCTGATTTATGGCACGTTGGCCTGAGGGTTTCATCCGAAGAGATTTGCAAAATCTTGAGTCAAACTGAACCAGACAAGGCCACCGAGCTGCTCTCACCACCAGATTCCTGTGAAAAATATCTCGGGGCAATCTGAAAGCCACGAGCGACCGCAGTGACCCCAGGTATGGTCATGGCTGTAGAGTTTCAATGGTTTCAAGAACCTCTTTTTTCTGTGCAGACTTCAACTTTACCTGTCCCCAAAGGTTGCAACACATTCCTGCAAGAACCTGGAGGAGCTTCCAGGCGAGTCAGGCTCGGTTTGAATTTTTAGCTATTCAAAGATTGAAGAAAAAAAAAAAGTACAAAGGCTTTTCTTTGAATGGAATGAGTCTGACATGGAAGTTGAGCAGTATTGTGCTGAGGGCCATCAGCTATGCAGGCCTGCCAACCACAGGCATTCAAAATCCGTGAGTCAGACTCCCCAAAAACCCTAAGACTGGTTTCATTCTCTTTTTGGATTTTGAGCCTTGAAGCATCACAGCTTCAAGCGTTTCTCTGCAGAAAATGACATTTTTTTGACCAACGGGGTGAGAGCTGAGACCCTCAACGTCGTTACTGGGCTCCAGAAGTTATGACTGTAAAAAAAAACCCATTAAACACCACGAAATGAGCAATAAACCCCTGCACTGCCTCCATGAATTTGACAGTGGGGGGCCACTCCAGGACACCCCAAAGGTAGGAGTGATGGAAAACTGATGACAGAAAATCAGATGTCCTTATCATTAATGCTGACATGCTTCTCATGGGCCATGACAGGGCTGAGAGGAAAGGGAAGAGTGAAAAACCCTAAGGAAAACAGCAGCAGGAATACCTGTGAGCAATATGCATAATAGGTTTATTCAACAGGGAGACAGGAAGGGGGATTTTTTTTTTTTTTTAAGGGTAAGTATTCAGCTAAACCGCCTCAAATGGGGCCAGGCCTTAGGGAGAATGGATATTTGAAGTGGCAATTTATTCCAGTAATAAAATGAGAAGGATGCAGGTGCTTTGGCAGGGCTGGGCCTGGGTGATCAGAGCTGGGGCTGCAGCAGTGGCCAAGCGAGGGCTCCAGCACAGCTGGTGGCTCTGCCTTTATGGGGCTCCTTTCCCCGGTGCCAGGGCCCGTGTCTGGGTTCCAGCTGGCCAGAAAGCGTTGCCCACATCAGGATCTCACCTCCAGCCCTGGTCAGAGGCAGCAGTGGGTGGGGAGAGGTGTTTTATCCAGGTGCTGCTGCCATCCCTTCTCCAGCTAGGCAGGAAAGGGCTCGTGCCCGTGGGCTGCTCCACTCCTGCACCAGCTGCTTCCACACCAGGAGGATCCTTGACCAAAAGTAGACAGGAAATCTTCACAAACTGGCTGGTGCCATGCTGGTCAGATTGCTCAGGGCTCCTCAGGGCTCTGCCACATCCACTGCTGAGACCATCCAGCTTCTCACCATCAAAGTGCACAAACTGAAGGCTTGTGGGGATGAAAAATTACACTCTCGAGTAATGGGAGTGGTAAAAAACACTTTGTAGCATCACAGTCCTTCAAACTGCGAGCCCAGGTAGAAGTGCAGCTTCACTCTTTGTTTTTGGGTCATTATCACCAGTATTTCCAGCCTGGCAGTGACTGGGGACACTCAGCAGAGCAAGTTTCAATTCTGACCCAGTCTACACCACAGGCAGATGAAAGATCATCCCATAGTTACCCCAAGGAGAAAATACTCTCAATACTCTCTCAGCTGGCACAGCCCCCTCATCCCCTGTTCCAACATACACTGCTCTCAAACCATCACCCTCATATTAAAAATAAAACAAAACTCTCTGTGTCTCTTTCCTTCACTGCAACGTCTGAGCTGAAAGGGTAGAAGTGCTTGCAGAAAACCATGGTTAATGTTACCCTGGAAGGATCCAGGACAGCATACCAGAACCTGGGTTTGGCATCTGGGAGCCACTTTTCAGCCATATATATCACCGTTCCTGCGTGCACGCCGATCCACACCAAATTAGCCCTGTGGAATGCAGATTTTAAAATTCCCTTTCCAGCAGCACTTAAACGCAGGAGCTAAAATTTGCTCTTTCTCCATTTCCTACCTGTTTAGGAAAGAAGGAACAAAGTCCTGGCCCTTTGTTTTTTGGGTTCCTTCCCGGGAAGGTTTGCCCAACCCACGTCTGCACCGTGGTGTTTGCAGCCTGAACAAAGACCTTTTAAGCAGCAGTAGCTCCTGCCAGGAGCTCACCACCTGCCTGTCCCTTTCCTCCCCATTTATTTTGGGGGCTCTTTTTCAATAATAGCTGTAACACGTGTGCAACCCTGTGGGAGTTTTTTTTCCCCCCATGCCTACAGTGCTGGCTGCAACCCAACCGCCAGCCCAGGGTGTGCAGCTGGGAGAGAGAGAGAAAAAAAAAAATTAGAATAAAACCCCAACAACCTGTGGAATGTTTTCTTGCTCCTGAGAGCTCCAGCACTTCCCTGCTTGGGGAGTGCCTGCCATGGCTGGCACTTGCTGCATCCAGCAGCCAACGGGGTTTCCTTTCCAGTGGGAGCCAGCTGGAATTTGGGCAAAGGCTGGGGGTGAGGGGGATGTGTTTAACAACTGCCTGATGGTGCTTTTCACCTGATGCCTTTCGCCTTGTGCACAACCACCACCCTTGCAAGTCCTTGCTGCACACAAGTGTCCTCACGAGAGGTGTGGGGGCTGCTTTGCACCCAGACATGGAGGTTTGCCCTCAGCAGCAGGTTTTGAGCTGTGCTTTCACCTCTCTGACACCCATTTCGTGGCCACAAAAGCAGGGCAGGTGATGTTTCCATAGACGGGAATCCAGAGTGGTTTGTGCAACCTCTTAACCCCAAAACTGCACAAAACCCTCCTGAGGACAAGCCCTGCTGTGCCTCACAGCACTGTCCTCAGTCCAAGCAGATCATGAACACAGAATAATGGATTCATCTGAGGATATGACCCAAAAAAAGGAGCAGGGTACTTTGGGATGTGCTGGAGCTCTGCTTTCAGCTCAGGGCTGGACACCTGGGGAGCATCAGGGTATTTATGTGCTGGCTTGGAGGGATTCATTTTCACAGTAAATAGGGACACCAGAGTTTTTCAATATTTATTGGTCAAGATTCGGTTTTGCAGAGTTTTGTGGTAAGTTTATAGCCTGCCCAGGCAGGAGGGCTGCTGGAGATGTGGGCAGCATCCCACGGAGGGATGCTGCCTGCAGCCAGCCAGGAAATGTGGATGGTTCCTGCAGTATCAGCTAAAAACGGGAGCCCTACCCAGCTCGTCTGAGCCGTGCCCTGGGCACAGAGTCAGTGCTGTAATGCTCTGTGCCATTCCCTGCACACACACACACCCCCTCACTCCCCCTCCAGAAGAGCCCTTTCCAACTTACTGGAGTGGTTTAAAGAGGTTTTTTTGGTTTGTTTTTTTTTAATCCGTGCGTGCCTGCCTTCCCTCCAGACCCCCTCCCGGGGGGACAGGCGAGCCCGTCCTATCAGCCCTAGAAATGGTGGCTCCTATCAGAGCTCCCACCCTCCTCCCCAAAGCCGCAGCCACAAAGGCGCTTGCTCAAGCGTAGCATTCCTGCTCCCTGTGTCCCGGGAACAGCTGTGCCGAAAGGATGCCGAGAATCCCTGCGAGGCTCCAAGGAAAAGATATTAACGCAGGGGGGGAGCAGCAGCA